>NC_082704.1:21530914-24030914 GCF_949987515.2 Delphinus delphis | reverse complement strand
AGAGTCTCAGTAAAGAAATAGAAGGTATCAGTAAAAAATACAAAGTATAAAGAAGAACCTAATAGAAATTTTAGAACTGAAAAATGAAATAACTGAAATAAAAAGCTCAGTAGATGGGCTCAATAGCACATGGAGGAGACAAAGGAAAGAATGAGTGAATTGGAAACTAGAAAAACAGAAAGCACCCAACCTGAACAACAAAGTATAAAAAAAAAATGAACAGAGCCTCAGAGACCTGGTAAACTATTTTTTTAAAAAAAGGCCTAGCATTCCCATAAGAAGAAGAGGAGGAGGAAGTTTAAAAAGTACTCAAAAAATAATGGCTGAAAACCTGCCAAATTTAGCAAGAGACAAAACCCCACAGATTTAAGAAGTTGAGCAGACAACAATGAGGATAAACCCAAAGACATGTACACCAAGACAGATCATGTTAGAATTCTGAAAACAAATCTAAGAAAAAAATCTGGAAAACAGCCAGAGAATAATGACACCTTACCTGTAAGGAATAAACAATTCAAATGACAGAAGATTTCTCATCAGAGACCACAGATGCAACCAGTGGTGCAAGACTGGTTCAATGTTCAAAATCAATCAATCTAATCCACCATGTTAACAGCAAAAAGAAGAAAAACCATATGATCATATCAATCAATGTGGAAAAAGCATATGACAAAATTCAATGTACATTCATGATTAAAAAAACCTCTCAGCAAAATAGGAATAGAGATAAAACTTCCTCAACCTGATAAAGAACATCTATGAAAAACCTACAGCTAACATTATGCTTAATGGTAAATGACTGAATACTTTCCTCCTAAGACTGGGAACAAAGTAAGGCTATCAACTCTCATCACTGTTATTCAACACAGCGCTGGAAGTTGTAGACATGCAGCAAGGCAAGAGAAGGAAATAAAAGGCATATAGATGAGAAAAGAAGAAATAAAACTATGCCTATTTACAGATGACATGATTACCTAGATAGAAAACCCCAATGAATCTATTTTAAAAATACTCCTAGATTTAATAAGTGAGTTCAGTAAGGCTGGAGATTCAAGATCAACCTACAGAAATTAATTTTATTTCAATATACTAGCAATAAACATGTAGACACCAAAATTAAAAATACAATATCAGGGACCCCCTGGTGGTCCAGTGGTAAAGAATCCACCTTCCAATGCAAGGGGACACGGGTTCGATCCCTGTTCAGGGAACTAAGATCCCACATGTCACGGGGCAACTAAGCCCGCATGCCACAATTACTGAGCTTGCATGCCTCAACTAGAGAGCCCACGTGCTGCAAACTACAGAGCCCATGTGCTCTGGAGCCCACGCGCCACAACTAGACAGAAGCCCGAGTGCCGCAACAAAGAGCCCACGTGCCACAATGAAAGATCCCACGTGCTGCAACTAAGAGCCGATGCAGCCATAAAAATAAATAAATAAAATAAAATAAATAAAAAATAAAAATACAGCATCATTTATAATTGCTCTAAAATGAGAAATACTTAGGTGTAAATCTAACAAAATATCTACAGGACTTGTATGATGAAAACTACACAATGCTGACGAAAGCAATAAAATAATAGCTAAATAAATGAAGAGACATTGTGTTCATGGATTAGAAGATTCAACATAGTAAAGATGTCAGTTCTTCTCAAATTGATAAATAGGTTTGATGCCATTCTTATCAAAATTCCAGTAAGAATTTTTGTAAATACAGACAAGATAATTCTAAACTTTATATGAAAAGTCAAAATAACTAGGATACCTAAAAGAAATTTTGAAAAAGAATAGAGTGTGAGGAATCAGTCTATCTGATCTCAAGACTTATACTGTAGCTACAGTAATCAAGACTCTGTGGTATTGACAGAGAGATAGGGACATAGATCAGTAGAACACAATAGACCCAGAAATATATTCAAACAAATATGTCCAACTAATTTTTGACAAAAGTGCAAAAGCACTTCAATGGAGGAAAGTTAAGCTCTTCAACAAAAGGTGCTGGAGTCATTGAACATCCAGAGGCATAAATAAATAAATCTAGACATGTCTCACACCTTACACAAAAATCAACCCAAAACGGATCACAACTCAAGTTTAAAATATAAAACTATTAAAAATTCTGGAAAAAAAGGAGAAAATCTTAAGGATCTAGTGCTAGGCAATGAGTTCTTAGATTTGTCACCAAGAGCATAATCCATAAAAGGGAAAGTTGACAAACTGAATTTCATCAAAATTTAAAACTTTTGCCCTGTGAAAAATTCTGTTAAGAGAACAAAAATACAAGCTACAGACTTGGAGAGTGTATTAGCAAACCATATATCAGACAAAGCACTAGTATCAAAATTATATAAGGAACTCTCAAAAGTCAACAGTAAAAAAAAAATCCAATTAGAAAATGAACAAAAAGCATGAACAGACATTTTACTGAAGAGGATATATACATACACATAGCAAATAAGCACATTAAAAGATGTTCAACATCATTAGCCAACAGGGAAATGCAAATTAAAACAACATGATCACTACACACCTGTAAAGAATGGATAAAATTACAAACAGTTACAACACCAAACGCTGGCAAGGGTATAGAGAAACTGGATCCATTGTTGGTAGAAATGTAGAATGCCATGTTCACTCTGAAAAAATAGCTTTTTCAGTTTCTTAAAAATCTCAGCATGCGACTAACATACAATCTACCAATTATACTCCTGGGTATTTATCCCAGAAAAAAGATGGCTTATGTTCATGCAGAAAACCTGTATACAAATGTTTATAGCATCTTTATTCATAATAGCCTCAAACTGGAAATAACTCAAACGACGTCCAGTTGGTTACTGTTAACACAAACTGTGGTATATTCGGAATAATGCTCTGCATTAAAAAGGAGTGAACTGTGGATACACACATTAACCTGGATCACTTTTAAGAGAGTAATGCTGAGGGGCGTGGGGATGCCAATCCCAAAAGGCTATATATTGTGTGATTTCGTTCTTATATGAACAAATTACAGAAATGGAAAATATATTAGTGGTTGCCATGGATAAAGAAGGGGCAAATACATGCATGTCCAATGCTACACCTTTTGAGAAACAACATCAAAGGCTTCATATTCCTGGGAAATTACACTTCATTCGAATGGTCTATTGAAGTCACTGAACACATAAAGAATAAAACAACAACAAACACAAGCCCCCAAAATGGGGGAGGGGAATGATTTTTCAGACTTCCTATAATAAATTGCCTAAAATACCCAGTTTTCCAAAAAAATTACAAAATATGTGAAGAAACTTAATATGAGATCCCCTTTATAATGAAAATGAGCTCACCATTTTTGCAAGGATCAGCTTCTTGGGACCAAATGGATTCCCAAAAAATATGTAGATAATTACACAACAAACAAAACCTTACTGTGCTGGAATCGGGAAAAGCTATTAAGAGGGACTAGTAATCTCAGATGCCAATTAAATTAGTACGGCAACAACAAATTTATCTTCTGGTGACAACTCTAAAGGGTTTTTACTTTAGGTCAGTGATTCCCAAACTTTGCTGCACATCGGAATCACCTGGCTCCCACCGCCAGCTATTGTGATTTAATTGATATGGGATATAACTTGGGCATCAGGAATTTTAAAAGCTTCCCATATGATTCTAATGTGCAACAAAGTTTGGGAACCACTCATTTTTTTTTTTTTACTGGCCGCGCCACACGACATGTGGGATCTTAGTTCCCCAACCAGGGATCGAACCTGCACCCCTTACATTGGAAGCAAGGAGTCTTAACCACTGGACCGCCAGGGAAGTCCTGGGAACCACTATTTTATGTCGTTATTACTATATAGGACAATAGTAATACCTACCTTTATTGTGCATCTACTGAAGGCCAAGAATATAGAGCAACTCTTTGTTATAGTTAATATTATAAAGCCCATTTTATAGATGAAGAAAATGAGCTCGGAGCGGTTAAACTACTTTCCCAAGGTCACTGCCCTAGGAAGTACCAGATACAGGATTCAAAATAAAGTATATTTAATTTGATAGCGTTTTATGCATAATGCACTATATTAAGGTGGTAACAGTGCAGTAACCATGTTATTGAAAACTTGTTTGGATATCATATCTTGGTATATTGAATGATATTTAAATGCACCACGGAGCTTGTTATTTGTAAAAATCCTTTAGTGAATACACATTCATCTTCTACATTACTCCTTAGAGCATGGCTTAGCAACAGTAGCTCTTATAAAGGAGTCTTCAGGATTTAATAAACAATAAGCTCAGAATGAATCAGTAGATGTGGTACAAACACCAAAACAAGTAAAGTAATTATTCTTAGGCTGCATTCATAAAAGTATGATATCTAGACTGGGGGAGGTGATTAACTGGGTTCTGCTGTGATCAGAGCACGCTGAAGCATTATGTACAGTTTCTGGGCTTTATCATTCTTTGTTCGTATTATAATAAAATATTATAGGCTCACAATACCATATCTAAAACACTGAAGGACAGATATGTTTCAAAAATTCAAAAAAATTTAGGATATAGAAAGATAATACAGTGCCATACACTGTATACTATTTAGCACACCCAGTGGGTGTGCTAATCAAACACAGTAATAATTCCGAAGCAAAATCAATGAATATACAAACTACATCGCACTAATGAAGATTATAAACAGCTTTATATCAGTTCAGATTTTGCTGAATAATTACCAAGTTTTTCAGATTAAGTCAGGCTTAATGGCTAAATGATATGAAAAAACTTTTCTCAGAGTTTTTTGGATTCTGAATTACACGTAAGGCATCACGGAACTGTATATGCTCATAGTAATAAAAATTTAAGCAATACAGAAGAGCTCAAAGGGAAAAAAGAACTCTTTCTGTCTCTTCGCTCCTAGTCTCAGTTTCACAGCAGTACTATTTTAATAATTTGTCTTTGGGGGTTTCCTGCTCGTTGTCACCATAACATGAAATGTGTGTGTGTGTGTGTGTGTGTGTATAAATCTGGATTTATAAACTTTTAAAATAATATAGTAGTTTTCTACCAATAAATAATTAGTTCATTCTACTCCCCCACATCCTCCCTACTCACCTCCTACCACCACAACCCCCAAAACCCTGCTAGCCACATTTTTATTTTTAGATATGACTGTGTCTACTAAAGTTTCTTTTCTTAACCTTTCTATTTTAGATGGTATCTTTACCTTCCCCTTTACATAGAATGGAATACCAGGCCCCATGCTTTTCAAAGGGAAAACCCACAAGTGTAGTAGAGACAAAAACAACGTCATATAAGAAACATAGAACCTAAAGAAGAGATGACTCAAGGAAAAGATGGAAATTTTCATCAAATCGTTGAAGGACTATCATGAAGATGAGAGAACAGTGTTCTGCGTATCCTCAAGAGGGCAGAACTAGAAATAACAACTGGAATCTACAGAACACATTTTACATCAGTGTAAGCAAAATTTTATAAGTATAAGCAAGAGATATCCAAAGAAAGTATAGACAACTTCATGAGGTAGTGAGTTCCTTATCACTAAAGGTGTTTAAGCAGGAGCTTGGTAACCTCTTGGCAGAGAGGTTACAGATGAATTCAAACATCAATTGGGTAATATGAACTAGATGACATGTAAGATCCTTTCCCACTCTGAAAGTCTATGATATGGTGGTTGTTTAGTCTCTAGGTCTCTTAGGGTTTAAGAATATCTATAATTCCATGACATTAGTCTCAATAGCATTATGACTGAAACTGGCTAACCAATTTTCCAGTAGGTTAAGGATCTGCCATATATTGGCACAGAACCCTAAACAGAAGTCTATACTTTTCTTCTAGGAAGTCTCACCAGAGTCTTCCTGATGTGATTTTTGCCCCAGGACACAACTAGTTCTTTGGGGACACAAAAGGAATTAAAAGATGTTTGTAGTTAGTCACATTACTCTTATAAGCCATAGTCAGCAGACGAGAAAGGAGAGAAAAGAGAAAGGAAAGAAAGAGAGAATCAAGGTGGGAGATAGTGATTATGTCTGAGGGCTAGAGGCTTGGCTGGATGTGAGGGAGCAGGAAGGCAGCTTGCTAAGACTTCAAGAGAACCAAAACAAGCCTCATTTACCGTATTGGAAAAGAGTGGTTTACCTATTGGAAAAAAGTGGTTCCAAATTGCAACCCCAGGCCTCAAATTTATTATTTTTCATTCTTGATGAGAAGATAGCTACTCACAGGAGAAATACCGCTGCAGGTTAAATGTGAAGGGAATCTCCCTTACATTCTCAACCTTGAAAACTGCAGAGATGGATGGAGATATCTCAGGAACATTTGTTAGTAAATGCAAGTTAATTACTGGAGAAAGATCTTGACATTTCTTGCCTAGCCATCCTCATTAATGAACTCTTCTTTTCTTCCTTATTTCCTTTCTGTTTATTTCATTAAGAAGCTTCAAAGTCTAAATAAGCCTCAAATCTCAATGAAATCGAAAAGAGTGTTTGCCCTATTATGTTTTATTTTGCAGGCATGTCTATGGTAAAATTCAAGAAAAAAAAATTCTTTTGCATATTCCTGCCCAATCTCCTCAGTTATCTGATATTATGGAATCACAGGAAGTAATGCCTACCACTGAATGACTGACTCACCCATGTATGTGTGTGCACTCATGGAAAGCCTCCTAAGTTTGTCATGAACACAAGTATATGCATACCTTCAAATACATGAGTGAAAATTAAATATGTACAGTGAAATTTTTAAAAGAAGTATTGCATAATTCCAATGAAATGGCATATTTTTCAGCAGAATAGCAAAAAATCCAAGTCAATTTTTCTATTTTTTAAATTTTCCCCTGAGGAACCGACATATTTTATTTAAATGGTGACACAAATTTAGTCCCCTATCACCATAACTACCTACCCAAGCACGTATACATGCACACACATGCTCTTCTGCTCATATTCAGAAACATTTCTCCACCCACAGCTCTGGAGCCAAGGAGCAAATGTATAATACATCTATTTATTTCTGGAAGAAGGAGTGGTTACTAATTGGTTTGAGTAAGCCTAGAGAAATATATCTAGTTGACCAAGAAAGAGTCTGCTCACAAGGACTGATTAATAGGAAATATCCTATTTAATCTGTAAAAACAAGGACTGAGAGTGCGGAGTGGTGGTTAGTCAGAGACTCATTAAAGGAGATAGGAAGAATGGTCTTGATGGTCAAGCTCCACAGCACGGAATGAGAGCAGAGATGCACAAACATAAATGAGGAATCTGAGAACGCTAGAGCAGTGACCAAGGAAATGAATCTTGTATTACGTAACAATGAGAGGGTACACCGATAGGATTTACTACTTTAAGAGTCTGAATCATCCTGATTTGCAAAAATTATTTCAGTTATGCCATGGATAACAGTCACATTGATATGTAAGCCACTCACATGGTATGTAAGTCAGTCTTTTATGGAGCACAGTCATCCTTGAAAATGCTCACCCTTGAGATAGTTCTTATACTTTTTTGTGTTATTTGCTTCATTTATTGCTCTCTCTTTGTGAATGGAAATCATAATAAGATGGCTTAAAGATACATAGTGGGTAGTATTAATGAAATATTGTCTTGGCCAAAAAGTTCCTTCGGGTTTTTCTGTAACATCTTATGGAAAAACCCAAACAAAGTTTTTGGCCAACCCAATATTAGTCAATTATTTATATATTCGTATCTTAGAATGCCCTATGTCATATAAGTGCTCCAAAATGCACTGTGCAGGATGTACTGGGGGAATGAGACAGTCAAGAGGCCTTGTATCAAATAAATGTAATTAAAAGCAGGACAAGATCGATCCACAGTTGGGGGAAACTGCGTGAAGGGTACACATGGCCTCTGTCAAATTTTTGCAAATTCCTGTGAATCTATAATTTTTTCAAAGTAAAAACTTTAAAAATTTTAATCCGTGGTGAGCAAACATGAAGAAACTGATAGGAGTTAGGAAACAGGAAACAAGGAGAATCCTGGCCTAGAGGGTGACAGAATTTACAAATCAACCAAACTGGGACTGTTTTCAATCTTTGTACATGACCCAGAGAATGAATGGCCTAATACGAGGTTTTTCCAATTCTTACTTCAAGAGGTAAGTAAGTATGGTAGGGAGCTTCTGATCATCACAGAGATATTCATAGAGACTGACTGTTATATAAATTTCTGCTTCTAAGAAGACAGGATCTATTTAAGAGGTCCATGACAGAAACAATATAGGTTGTCCCCATGCACGTACTAGTCTCTCATCTTCCTCTCGCCTTGCCCAAACCCAACTAAGCAATTACCGTGCTCTAATATACAATGACGCCATATCCTTTCACAATAGCTGGGCTAATGAGGAGAAAGTTAATCTGAGAGGATTTTCCCAAATCCTTTCGACATTGCAGATGATTGCAGCAGGCCCGCCTAGTACCTCCCTCAGAAATAAGTAGAATATCTCCTCCCCCCACCAAAATAAATTAAGCTGGTGTACACAATTATTCTTCCCAAGACAGTGGGCTATGCATTGCCAAACCCAGTAAGCTAAACAGGATGCTTTCCCCACACTTCTGGTGGCTTCTTTTTGAATGCCAACATTTTGTATCCATAATACCGCTAATTCCTGCAAACACAAATACTTTACTTGTATGTAGGATGGAAAGACATGTCTGTTAATATCAATTTTGTAGTGAATGTTTCCAACAGATGTTGAGCACTAATTTTATTTGTTAATGGAGATAATAACTGCCAGGGAGAGAGGGTGTGGGGATGGAGGAGGGACAAAGCCTTCACTATATTGTTCTGGGCCATATCGGGATTCAGATTGACTAATGACAAAAAGTTCTCTCCAGGCATCAATGAGTCAACTGACAAGCTGGCAATCACTCCCACAGACTCTTCAACTCTGTCTTTAAATATTCCTTAAACCCCTTACCTCTTCCTCTCACGTCAATTGCAGCAAGATAAATGTTACATTAGATCCCATCACATACTTTCAGTTAAAGAGGCTTTGGAGGGCTTCCCAGGGCTTCCCTGGTGGTGCAGTTGTTGAGAGTCCACCTGCCGATGCAGGGGACATGGGTTCGTGCCCCGGTCTGGGAAGATACTACATGCCGCGGAGCGGCTGGGCCTGTGAGCCATGGCCACTGAGCCTGCGCGTCCGGAGCCTGTGCTCTGCGACGGGAGAGGCCACAATAGTGAGAGGCCCGCGTACCGGAAAAAAATAAAAATAAAAAAAGGCTTTGGAGCATGTTGGTGTAATTTGAATGCAGGCTAAATTTCAGTTTTTGAAGGTGCGGAAATGATCAAGTTTGCTTCTTTGATGCCTAATGAACAGCCTGAGTCATTAACCAGGCGAATAAAGATGGGGGTATGGATGGACCTCCTCCTCTCCATCCTTTTTAATTTTAAATTGGGATTCAAACTAATGCCTTATTTCAGGGAGCATTTCTGCCACTGACAGCACATTTCCCATTCCTCCTGCCTGAGTTACCAACCGACAAGGAGAAAGTTTGCCAAGTCACAGCGAATATCTACACCATTAGCTCGTCCCATATCTAGATTTTCACTCTCCATGACATCAAAAGAAGTTCACAAAAGGTCACTAAGAGAAAAAAAGAAAAGTGGGTCCAGAAAAGGAGATAAGTGTAGAGAAAATTCAGTGACAAACAAAGTCCCTTTAGGGCCCGGATGGTGCTAGGCTTTTGGGATATATGGCTTGGATGGTCTAGAAAGAATCATAAATGTACACAAATATCTGAAGGCTGAAATAATAGAGAATGGTCTTTCATGGATCCGGCAGGCAAATCCAGAGACATTTTGTTTTAAAGGGCACTCTAGAAAGCCCACTACCCCTACCTCCTTAACCATGCATCAGACAATAATACTCTCTTCTCCTGACTGAGAGAAGATTTCAGATGCAGAGAGCCCTGGATGAAGCAACACATTGTCTTGAATTCTAGCAAAGGTGGCCATGCTGCCTAAAGAGGCAGGTAATATAGAGTGTAATAAAATGAAAGCATTCTTAACTGTAAACCTTCCTACATCGTAGCTAATAGTGCCTGCAGGTGGGAGAGAGATAGAGGAATCACTAAGGGAGGTCCAAAAGAGACTAAAGGTAAGAAGACACACTCAGCAGTGTTTCCTTAAACAAGTTCAACAGGTATCAGCCATCTATGCAGAATGGACCTTTTCGTGGTCTATATTACTGAGAGGGATTAAGCACCCATCCGCATATGGATATCTAGGTTTAGAAAACCCTTCCTTTGCCACTATTCCTGTCAAAATCTTAGAAATTAGCCAAGTATTATCTTGTCACAGCTCAAAACTGGAGGAGGCAGAAACAGTCCAAATATCTGCTTGTGAACATACTAACAGGAACACCTCACTTATTACCATACGTACTGAAGCACAAAATTTCTTCAAGCATCTTCACAGCACTTTTGGCCTGAGTATATTTAAAGGCCTTGGGTATGGCTAAGGCCAGATGGTAGGAAACCAAAGTCAGGTATAAGACAAAACCAGCTACATAATTTGCAGGTTCCCAGTGCAAAATTAAAATGTGAGACCCTTGTTCAAAAATTATTAAAAATTTCAAGACAGCGACAGCAAAACACTAAGCCAACATTGGGATTCTTCTGAGCATAGAGCCCTGTTTGACAGCACAGGACTCATACCTATGAAGCGGTCTGGTGCAATACATGGGTTTTAAAAGGAGAGGCCTCTGAACGAGTCGACATATCAGGCATGTATTTTTCCTCAGATCACCTATTTGCAATGAATTACAGTGTGGAAGTGCCATGAGAAGGAGCAAACTGTGAGAAGAAAACAACACATTTCACTGTTGTCATTGTTGTTGGATTCTTAATATTTGGTTTGATTATTTTGTTATTGATGTTCTTGATTTCTTAAATGAGGTTTTTCTGAAGAGGGTAGTGAGAAGATCAACTCTTTTTCCCATGAGTAAGTCTGAACTCAGGTACTTGGCCCACAGCCCCTCTCCTGGGAGGAGGGAGGGAAGTTCCACTTTTGCATATCTTGAGGATCATTCACTCTACTGCATCAGCAATCTTAGATTCAACTACTGTTAAACTGTGCAATGCTCGAATAATTCATGGCCTTCCTGTGGCACACTGAATAATTCATACCATTGCTCCTCTCAGGGAAAACTATGGCCTTGAGATACGGAGGCTGCTAGTAGTTCCTATGAAATCTTGGATGAAACAGTGAAGGCTTTGGTTATCATTCTGAGAGGAAGCTCCCTAGTCCCAAGTAGAGTCTCATATGACCTGGAAACATGAAACACTCTGGTCCTGCCACAAAGACATGGTGTGCTATGTCATAGGGAGAAATAGGGCTGTTGCTTAAAAGGTCAAAGTCACAGATATTATCCCGGCTGTGCCCGTTAACTTTGTTTTTATATAATGACAGAATGAACACAAAGCTGGTTTGGATTGAGCTCTGACCTTGGTGAGCCATCTTATAGCTCTAACACTAATTATAATAAGATTTAAGAGAGAAAGGATAGAAGACTCAGTATACATTCTATTTTATCTCCACCCCAGACCTCTTTCCTGATCTTCACACCCATCCATCTACCTGTCTGTAGGACATCTTCACGTGGATTTTCCCAGGGAAACCTTACACTCTACAGGTTTGGTAGTAAATCTCACTCCCATTCCAGTCCCTTACCCCATCCCTCTCATCCCACATCAGCTCTCAACCTATTTATCCTTCCTCCATTCAGTTGCAAAAGCTAAATCCTTGGACTTATGCTTGATTCTTCCTTTTCTCATTGCCAGTCCCTCAGGGATAAGGTAAGGTGGGAGAATTTAGGTATTAGGGGACAAATAATATAAGTTATTCCTCAAAAACATGCTAATAATAGCCAGAAAAGTGTTTCCAGAAGGGGTTGTCAATCCATTTGGTGTGTGGTGTGGGTAGATGGACAGGAGAACTGTAATAACTGAAGTACAGAACCAAATGGAGGTTAAAGAACCAGTGGCAATAAAAGCAAAGAACAGGGTATAGCATCTAAACCAGAACTAGGTTCAAACGCCAACCACACTACTGACTAATGTTTTTCCCTTTCCTTTTTTGTAAAATAGGACAGAGGTCAGCAAAATTTTTTGTTTTGTTTTTGTAAAGGGCCAGGTGGCAAATATTTTAGGCTCTGAAGGCCATACAGTCACTATAACAACTATTCAACTCTGCAACTGTAGCATGAAAGTAGTCATAGGGTCAATATGTAAATGTTTGGGTGTGACTGTGTTCCAATCAAACTTTATTTACAAAAACAGGTGGCAGGCCATTCTTGACCCACAGGCTATAGCTTGGTGACCCCTGGAATGGCCTATGCTATGGTAAAAACTTAACCCTCTAATCTTAGAGACTGAACATAATAAAAGTTTATTTCTTACTCACATCACACACAAGACAGATGAGAATATCTTTCTCCATCTTGTAGGTAATATCATCTGGAACACATGGCCTCCAAGGTGACATAGAAGGGAAAGAGAGGACTGAAGGATCCCATTAGCACAAGAAGTAGCTTACATATTTTTAGCCCATATCTCATTAGCCAAAACCCAGTCTCATGGCCCAAACCAATTGAAAGACAGGTTAGATGATATAGAGGCATATATGAATATTTGGTGAGCAACTCACAGTCATCAACATGTGAGGTGGCCATAATTTCTGTCCCATATTGCTGTTAGGATAAAATATGTGTAAAACATTCAGCACAGTGCCTAACACATAAGCAGCACTCAAAAAATATTCAAACTCTCCCAACCCCTTCCTTCTGATAATTTCACTCCTTGGCATGCCATAAAATGCCCTTCACACTCAGACAGAGCTATTTATTGAATTAACATCCACATGCCTTTTCTAATTCTGTTTCCTCTACTCTTCCCTCTTTGCTATTTCCACCTAACTACTACATATTCACTTATCTTTCATATTCCTTCTCAAATGTGCTGTTTCTTTCCTTTAACTTTCCCAGGCAGAGTGACCTGGACTCCTCCTTTTGCACCACCACACTTAGTACACATCATGAGTAGAGTAATGGGCATGTTGTAACGTCCCTAATTGTACATGTGTGTATCCTCCACCAGACTGCGAACTCCATGAAGACAGAGCGGTGTCACAGTCTCATCATACTTCAGCATTTACCATAGAGTCTTATATACAACTGACTGTCAATAAGTGTTCATTAAACTCAACTGATTAATCTTAATAGTGGGAATTTCAGGTCCTAGGCAACTTGAGACAGATTGGGAGCTTTTATTGTTTATGCCGGCTGCAGCCCCAGTGCCATATTGGTAGCTCCACAGAATGAGACCTGGCACAGAAGAAGCACTTCATAAAAGTTTGCTAAAAGCAACAGAAAAGCAGAAAAGGTGGTTATTTGTCACTGTGTATGCCCCCAAAATCTTTTCTTAATTTTTCATGAAATTCCGTCCATTGAAGGGAAGCGTTGACTAAATTCAGGCAAAGCAATTGATGCCACAGAGCGTATTTACTGTCATTTCAGAGTGGGTCCATCAAGAACACTTGTGAAGCCGCATTAAGCCAGCCATTTGTAGCACAGGACCCAGCGACCCTGACACCTGGGACTTCTCGCTGCTGAATGCTAAGCATTTCTGTTTAGAGAGACTCCAGGAGCAGCATAAGCACCATCTATCTTGCTGCACCTCTCAGTCTCAATGAAAATCAACTGATTAAAGAGAAAAAAACCTACACACTGTAGTCAGGCTTTGGTCTCTCAGCTCACCTTTTCTGAAGCTGTATCAAATAATACCTTTTATTTCATCAGTCATCCATTGCATTCAGTACTTTTCTATCATCATCATTATTAAAAAAAATCACTAGTAATCACAGCTGCCATTTATTAGTAGACACAACGTGCCAGAAAATTTATATGAACTACGCTAAGCACAATGGAAACTTAAAAATACCTCTCCTGACCTGGAGACTCTGGACTAGGCCTACTATTCTATATGGCTAACAGGGAAAATCACCACCTTATTCAAAAACTGAAAATAGTATTGTTTGCTCTGTGCATCTTAGGGCTAGGCCCTCACTGATAACAAAGGCTGCAAAAAAATGGGAGGCAATATACAGTACAGACTCTTGTATTCAAATCCTAGCTCTGACACTTACCAATTATATGGCCTGGAACCAGTTACTTGATTTCTCTGTTTCCCTGTGTATAAAATGGAAATAATAATAGTGCCTATTTCAGTGAGTTACTGTAAATGTTAATATTTCTAAAGCACTTAAAGTTTAGGTACATAATACGCACTCAGTAAATATAAGCTATTGTTATTTTGACACTGTGGATAAAATAGGCTAGAGATGATCGTGAGGAAGTGGAGCAATGCCCCATTCTGAGGATAGGGAGCAAACACGGGCTCTCTTCTTACTCTAGGAAGAGCATCAGTATATCTGGTGGTGAGAACCATGAAGGGATCAGAGAGGAAACACTGGTAGAAAGCATGGTAGACAGTAATATTTAGATGGGTAATTTTGGAGACATTTGTTAAGTCATATATAAATAGAGTCCAGAGATGATCTGGGGGTAGGAAGGCTGATTGTTTTCATTCCAGGAGAAATAATAAAAGAGGGCTCATAGCCTCACTGGATGAGGCTCAGCTCATGCAGGTAAGGGGAGGCAGAAGTCAATGTAAAAAAACTCTGATTGAAAAAGGATGGGATTTTTGACAACATGGGTGGACGTTGAGAGCACTGTGGCAAGTGAAATAAGGCAGAGAAAGACAAATACTCTATGATCTGACTTATATGTGGAATCTAAATAAACAACAACAAAAGACACCAAGGTCATAGACAACAGAGAACAGATTGGTAGTTGCCAGAGGGGTGGGGGGCAAAATGGGTGAGGGGGGGTCAAAAGGTACAAACCTGCAGTTACAAAATAAATAAGTCATGTGGGTGTGATGTACAGAATGGCAACTATAGTTAATAATACTGTATTGTCTATTTGACAGTTGCTAAGAGAGTAGACCTTAAAGTTCTCATCATAAGAAAAAAAAACTGTGTGGTGATGAATGCTAACTGAACTTACTGCGGTGATCATTTTATAATATAAACAAATATTGAATCATGTTGCACACCTGAAACTAGTGCTATATGCCATTACATCTCCATTAAAAAATTAATAGATAAATAAATAAAAAGACGTATTTATGATACAGCAGAATGGGACTCCTGTCATCCTCTTTACTTCTCCCTCTCTAAGCCCTGAGTACTCAAGGAATGAGAGTTCCTGCTTTTTCCATTAAGCATCCTAATAGGAGTTCTTTAGCTTCTTATTATGGAAAATATTAAACATTATGAAAATAAAATAATATAACAAACCTCCATGTATTCATCACCCACTTTCAACAATTATCAATTCGTGGACAATCTCATTTAACCTTTACTCTGCCCGCTTCCCCCAAACCATGCCCTGGATTATTCTGTGGCAAATCCCAGACATCAGATAATTTAATCAGTAAATATGTCATCATGCATCTCCAAAAATACAATCTTTTTAAAAAATATAACTACAACGGTATTATCACATCTAAAGAAATAAATAATTTTATCAGATAGTCTATCAGTGTTCAGATATCCCTGATTGTCTTTTTTAAAATGTATGACTTTTTCTCCACCTTGCTTTCTTTCATTTAACATTGCATCATGGAAATAATTCCATAGTACTATATAGAGATATTGAAAAGAGCCTTTTAATATATAATAAAGCATTGGGGCTTTCCCATGTGAAAAGAAAGCTGTATTAGTAAGATAGGGATTTACTTGTTTTGTCGATGCTCCACTGGGAAGAATCTGAGAGAGCCAAACACTTCCCACACTACCCACAGAGGGGGCCATCCCATAATGAAGTAGTGAGTGACGTACTTCCTATTCTTGACCTGGATGGAAAAGGCAGAGGGACAGAAAAAAGGGAGGGAAACTAGAGTGACAAGCCACTCTCAGTACTCATATAGACGTAAAAGTTGACCAGCTGGGAAGAGAAAAGGAATGTTCACCATTCTCCAGCTGCCATTTTGTATTTGTGGTTATCTACTAGTAATTTCACTTCCTTTCTGTTAGTGGACTGCATATGCAGGCCCCATAAGATGCTGTTGGACATGACAGGTTGACATTTATTTAGACATCTTTGGCACTAAATGCGATATTTGGAAAATCACTTTATTTCTCTGGGTCTCAGTTGTATCATCTATAAATTTTGAGACTAAGTTATATAATCCCAAATGTTCCTTCAAACACTAACACTCTACGTTTTCTTTCAAAATAATTAAAATTTAAAAACTTGAAATCACCAGGATTATTTGTGGATATCTAAAGTAGAAAAATCAGGACTTTGCTCTGTGCAGGGAAAACTTCACTTTTTGAAACCAAGAGCAGTAGATTTAAAGTAAACATAAAACAGAATGTTAACAACAATCTAGCTGTAAAAATAAATAAATAAATATTTAAAAGTATGGATACATTTTGTTGGGATTTATAATAGGCTGCTCTCTTGAGAACCTAGGCAATTAGGCCAGGTACATAAATAGCAGATGGGAACCTGATCATGGTAGACAGCACAGTGGCAGCAGAAAAGAAGGAAGGAAGGAATGTTCACCAGCGATAATCTGTTAAAGAACACCAGAGATTATGGTTCAAATCTGATCTGACTCAGGGTGATACATACTTATGTGTCACTTCCACATGCAATGCTAAGCACGACATTGCATATGGGGGAAATGATCTTCAAAGTTTACAAGAAAGATGGATGAAAAACCAGAGTAATTCCAAATTTCACAATGTAGAATAAGCATACTTTTCACTAGAGTGGGACATGTGAAATGAAAATAGCATCATCCCTGCTTGACAGAACCATATTATTTCAACATGTATTTTACTACTAAGGGGAGAGACTGGGATGGTCAAGGGACATCCAGAACTTGCCAAACAGATGGCAGCACAGATAATGTTTTCCTCTTTTTAGCAAGAGCATGGCCCAGGGTGGCATTTCCAAAATATTGTAATCTAATGAGGAGGGATATATGAAGGGTTCTAAATGGCAAGAGTCCAGTTTAAGTCTTAGTTAAGACTAAATCCTAAGTTTCATAAGTAGCCTTTGGAAAGTCACTTGACTACCCTGGGCCTCAATTTCATTATTTGTAAAATGACTTTCAAACATTTTTTACTTTACTAAGAGAATATATTGCTACGTTTGAGTTTCCAAAAAAGTCATAAATAATAATAATGGCTGCCAACCAGAGTGACCCTAGTCACAATGCCCACTGTAACCTCTTAAGAAAGGTCTTTATCAAGTTGCTTGATTGGTCTTTTATTGTCTTTTGACCTCCTCTTAAAGTGAACTGGTATCCATTTGGGTTTTATTAAAGCAGAGGAGTTCCCTGACTCTGGGTGCCTACCATCTCTTTGACCAAAGCCAGTGCTAAACTCTATGTTCAGCTTCTCTGTGAAGTCAAAAATTTAAGAAACACAAGAACAGTTGATTGTTCAGAGACAGAATCCATTGAATGTATAAAATGTGCTACCTACCTAATACCTTCTCAAGCTAACCAGTGCCTTCTTTGAGAATGAGCCGTGGAACCATAATCTCTACTTAAAACCACGTTTTTTTGTTTTTGTTTTTGTTTTTCTGCAAATGGAGCCATAAGCACAAAGCAGCAACTTTACAACATTTCTGAGGTGCACATATGAAGGTCTAAATTTATAGTGGTGCCCCCTGGGTTGTGAGGAGGCAGAGGAGAGGGAGGTGGAATGAGTTCTGTTATACTCATGTGAATCGAGATTATAAGAGATGTTTACAGGAATCCAACTTCTGCTGAAAGGAACTGAACGCTTAAATAAAGACTTGGCTTTAAATACCTGTTCCAGCTCTAAAATCTTCACTTTCTTGCATGTAAAATTCGACAATAATCCCTACTTCACCTGGCTGATGTGAAGATCCACAGCAGATTCTCAATGAACGTTCCTTCATACACATTCATCCTTCCAGCACAGGACAAAGAAGTCAGAAAGGATTGGACACAGAGAATTTCCAGGGACCTAGCACTGACTCTTTGCAGGCTGGATGTTGTTAACGGGCCACTGTTTTAAATAGAGGGGTGGGGGGCTTTCAACAATAAAGGAGACATGGTTGGTTCTTCAAAGAGGTGATGAGTAAATTCTTCCTAGGAATACTATGGGACATGAAAGTAGCAACCATTACATATGTATAACTGGAATCTAATCATGAGAAAACATCAGCAAACCCAAATTGATGAACATTATACAATGTAACTGGCCTGTACTCTTAAAAAATGTCAAGGTCAAGAAAGACAAGGACTGAGCAACTGTTCCCAAATTAAAGCAGTTTAAAGAGATATGACAACTAAATGCAATGTGTGATCTTGGAATGGATCCTGGACTGAGAAAAATAACTACAAAGACATTCTTTAAATTATTGACAAAATTTGATTATGGACTCTGAATTAGATAATAGAATTTTATCAAAATTAAATTTCCTGATTCTTATAATTATACTGCAGTTATGTAAAATAACGTGTTTTTCTTAAGAAATATATACTAAAGCATTTATGGGTAAAGGAGAACAATGCCTGCAACGTAATCGCAAATATTGGGGGGAGTGGTAAATTAAACAGCAAAATGTAAATTAATTGGTCAATACGAGTAAAGTATGAATCATTGCAACTTTTCTCTAGATTTGAAATTAAATAAAATTTTAAAAATTTAAAAAACGGGTGCGAGACAAAAAGAGGACAATACAGAGCTGTGATAAAGGGTAAAATAACAGGTGTACCTGACATCTTGGGTGGAAGAAAGGGTCAGAGAAGACTTGACAGAGGAACTGACCTAAGCTGTGATATGAAGAATAAATCACTTTTTAGGTGAAGTGGTTTAGTGAGAGGAAAATGTTACAAAGGGAACAGCATATATATAGACCTGGAGGTAAGTAGGGGGAGCATGATGGATTTGAGTAACTGAATATATAAGGGGGGCGGGCATTGGTGATCAATGAAGCTGGAAATGCAGGCTGGGTCCAGATCATAGTGGGCCTTTTGGGGAATAAATATTTGAGACGAGGCTTGGAAAAATTCATAGGATGTAAGGGAAAGTTAGTGGGTTTTATCTGTGGTTTTCTGGCAAAGGATTTTCAGGATATTTTCTGGCTGTAGGCTTTTTAGGGGAATGGGAAGAAGAAATTTTTTTGAGGTTGTTTATGGATACAATTGACTAAGAAAAAAAGGGTCGGGAGAAAATCCCAAACACTGCTTCACACAGAAATTCTAAATTTTTGGAAATACTCTGCTACATAGCACAGTACCATATCACCAGTGATAGAAGGCACTGTTTTTAAGAAAAAGCTCTGTTCTCAAGGAAATTACAGAACCAATATCTGGATTAGGCTGGAGAAGGTAGAGTTGGGAGATACGCTCCTCAACATAGGAAGCACTCTGATGTATAGACTTTTGTTTTTTGGATAGAGTTTAGTACAGAGGATAAAAGTTAGAATGACCATAGGTACTAGGAAGGTTAACATATATTTAAAGTAGATCAGATGTAAGAAAAGCATTGTGCAGTCCAGACAAGATGGCATAGACTCATTTCTCCCTGTCTTCCAACTATATACCCTGAAAACAAGATTTTAAGCACAACTATAAACCCTGGAAACAATGTAATATGGAACCCAAGGAGAAATCTGAAATGTAGAAAGAGGAAGGCAGACTGGTTAGGACCACCAAGATTGAAGAAACAAATAGCAACAGAGTGTCTTGAGACATCATTCCACACAAGAGGGTAATCAAGGCCCAGCATCCTCCACCCACTAAGCTAGAAACAGCAAGTGGTTCAAGTAGGCGTATTCCTCCCCTGGATGGAACAGTGGTCCTAATAACGACAGGCACTTCCATTGGCAGCAGCGAGGGGGATAGATCAGGAGCCCCACTAACCAGAATCCAGGGGAAGCACTCTCCTATCCTACTGGGCCAGATGCTCCCCTCTCCTACACAGAGATACCAGGAAGCTTGGCAGCACTAACAGGGGGAATCCTGCAACAACAACATCCATCTAGAAGTAGTCTTTGTCCCAGTGGACCAGAGAACTCCTTCTACCATGGAAATACACTGGACAGCTGGGTGGCACGGGCAGCAGAAATCCCATTATAACAGGTGGCCTAACCTATGAAGCAGCCCCTGTCCCTGCTGGGCCTGAGACTACCATCCACCAGGTGTACCCACCAGGGAAGTTCTGGAGAAGGGGTGGAGACTCCCTTCACCCACCTAGACAGGCACTTTCTGCCCTCTCAGGCAGTATCAGCAAGGATCAGTGTGAGTCCCAGTGACACGAGACCGAACAAACCAAAACTGCATTACAAAGTCTCAGAAAATTAAATTGTCATTGGAACTACAGCCCACAAAAGTAGGCTAGGACCTGTGTGCTAAACCTAAACAGAGCGACTGCCTGCTACAATAAAAGAGTAAAATAGCACCCAGGGTCTTCTAACGTAATAGTCAAAATGTCCAGGATACAGTAGAAAATGATCCCTCATACCAGGAACCAGGAAAATCACAAGTTGAGTGCGAAAAGAAAATGAACTAATGACAATACCAAGATGAACCAGATGATGGAATTATCTGGCAAGGATTTTAAAGCAGCCATCATAAAAAATGCTTCAACAAGCAATAACAAAATTTTTTGAAACAAATAGAAAAATAAAGAAGTCTCACCAAAGAAACAGAATTTTTAATGGAAATCATACAAAAGAAGGAAAAATACAATAACTGAAATAAAAACTCATTGGATCAGCTCAATAGTAGAGTGAAGATAATCCAGGATAAAATCATTGAACTTATAGTCAGAATGTACCCAGTCCGAACAACAGAGAGAAAGTAGATTAGAAAAAAAAAAGAACAGATCTTCAGGGATCTGACAAACAATGACAAAAGATTCAAAGTTCCTTTTATCAGAGTTCTAGAAGGAGAGGAAAGAGTGGGTTTAAAAGATTATCTGAAGAAATAATGGCTGGAAACTTCCTGAATTTGGCAAAATCATAAACCTTCAGATTCAAGAAGCTAAATGAATCTGAAACAAAATAAATCCAAAGGAATCCATGGCAAAACACATCACAGTTAAACTTCTGAAAAGCCATGACACAAACGTGATTATAAATTTCAAGTGATATTCGGCTTCAGTGTCAAGAGACAATAAGGAGTAGTGGGGACTGGGATGAACTAGAGAGTACATGTGCCATCTAAGGGGCAGCCCCTGTCCAGCTCTAGCTAGTTATATATGTGGGAATTCAGATCTAATTTCTTTGTGCGTGAAATCTTAACCTTAAGTGTAAGCAACTAATTATTTACATTTTAAGTCAGTATGCCAGTTCTGTAGCAAGAGGAAGTAGTGACTTTGGAACTAGACCTGAGACTGAATCCTTACTCTACCATACAATATTGGACAAAGCCATAAACTCTCAGAGTCTATGGGTCCTCATCTATAAAATATTTTAGTAAAGAATCTGACTCCATTTTTTTGATGTTTGAGTGTGGACAGCTTTTAAGCCTCATCCTTCCCTCTTCCTCTTCTGTCCCACATCTAGAAAAGCTAATAAAAAAAAGCCAAGGTGCTCCCTCCTTTGGTGCCCATGGAAGATTCAAACCATGCAAGCCCCTGCCCATGAGTAGAAACCCTCACACAAGCCCAGCCCTAACCACAATAAAAATCCCAAACCAGTCTCCTTCCTGTATTCTCTCAAGTGATTTTCAAACCAGCTTGGGAAGCCTGCCTTGCTGTCCCCAGAGACCCCATTATGTAACTAATAAACCTTTTAATAACCTCTTGGTGTGTATGTGTGTCATTATCAGTCTCTACATCTGGACAAAATTTTGAGTGAAGTTCTATCCTGTATCTGTAGTGTAGCGTGCCACAACAAATGGAAACTATAATATTTACACTGTAAAGTTCCTGTGAGGAATAAATAATGTCTGAAAGATGCCCTGGCCACAATATATGCTCAAAAAATAGCAATTACCATAGTGACAAGTATTACTGAAAAGAAGTTTCTCCAGGCCTTCTTTTCCCTTTTCAAAAAATGTGCCCTTTCTTTTTTTTTTTCAACAACAGGTGAGCATTCCAACAAGTCTCAGGCCTAGGGACTGGATAGAAGCAAGAACAGCCACTAGGAATTATAAATGGTATGCCTTGCTTGCAAGCTTTTTGATATGTTTCCAATATATGTCTCCAAACTTGTTCTGGTATACTCATTCAGAATACCTAAAGAAGGGCTTCCCTGGTGGCGCAGTAGTTGAGAGTCCGCCTGCCGATGCAGGGGACGCGGGTTCGTGCCCCGGTCCGGGAAGATCCCACATAGCCGCGGAGCGGCTGGGCCCATGAGACATGGCCGCTGAGCCTGCGCGTCCGGAGCCTGTGCTCCGCAACAGGAGAGGCCACAACAGTGAGAGGCCCGCGTACTGCAAAAACAACAACAACAACAACAACAACAAAAACAGAATACCTAAAGAAATCTTGAAACAAAACTGACCTACAGATGGGTTCTGTTCGGCCCATAGAGTGTTTTTAAAATATTTTGTATTAGTTGTCAGTACTTTAAAATCAGGAGGTGTCATATGAAAATCTGGGTTTCTAGTTCTCTTGAAAATTTGGAAGACCTAGCATCACTGTACTCACATTCCTGCTTGCTGAATAGTAGCTGCCACTTTTTTCTTTTTTTTTTTTTTTTGCGGTACGCGGGCCTCTCACTGTTGTGGCCTCTCCCGTTGCGGAGCACAGGCTCCGGACGCGCAGGCTCAGCGGCCATGGCTCACGGGCCCAGCCGCTCCGCGGCACGTGGGATCTTCCCGGACCAGGGCACGAACCCGTGTCCCCTGCATCGGCAGGTGGACTCTCAACCACTGCGCCACCAGGGAAGCCCTATTAACGGTTTTTGATTCTTGACTGGGCTATAAGTGGTGATAATTATTCCTTCATGAACAAATCTGAGGACTGAGCAAGACTGCTGAGATGAGGAAATGGGAAACTGCTCACAGTGATCATTAGTGCATCACAATTAACCAAAAACTAATGGGTTTGGTTTCTAAGTAGCACTTGGGTTTTTCTGTTATAATTTCCTACTTAATTATAAGGATTAGTGTGAAAGCATACCTGTGAGTTATGGCTTCAGCCTACTGGAAATGCTCATACACATCCGTATCCTGAGAGAACACTGAGCTTGCCATGAAGCATCCTGCCAAGAGCCAATGACAGCATTTTCCAACAGACCTCTCTGGGTCATGCCACCAATTACATGCTTTACATAAATCTCACGTTGCTTAAACCTTCCAGATAATCAGAATAAAATGACAAATCTGTTTTCATTAATTAAACATATTACCAAAATGTTGCACTAGGAATGCAATGTATTTTCTCTCTTTTTCTTTTACAAGACACAACAAGGTAAGAGAATTAAAAGGAGAGAATTGGAATGTGGGAATGAATTTTCCCACTGAGTGATTTTAAATCAATCTTTGGACTCAAGTTTCATTTACTGTGCAAACAAGTTATTATTAACAAAAAGAGATAAATGACAATTGTGCACATACCCCCAAACTACTTTCAGTGACAGAATTTTCAAATTTGTCAATGAGTAGTGTAAACAATTTCTATATCCACCCGTATAATAATCTGTGAAGTTATTAATGGCTGATTTCTATAGAAGGATTTAACAAAGATTAATTCATTAGTAAGGAATAACAAATCAATTGGGATTTGATGAGAAGGATAGCTGATTCTAGTACATGGGTAAATTTCTTACATTTCTCATATTAATGGTATTTATTTTCAGTTTTAAGTCATTTTCTGCTTTGCAGCCTTTAAAAACACAAGCTTATCAAATACATACAAGCCTAGCTTACTGGCCTTCTCCTAGAAACAAATTTTATACACATGTTAAATTGAAACTGTAATATTGGCTCAGAAAATAGCTGTGGGCTAACCATAGCTAAATGGTTGTCAGACATCAAAAGAAAGACCAAGTCCTTAGTTGGGGTGGGTGAATATGGGCAGGTATTTCAATCTCTCCAGAGTCCTCCAGTTCACCAGCTTTAAAATGAGTAAAGAATCTCTAAGGCCCCTCCAATTTGAATATTTATTTAAGGTCTTTATATATTGAACATGGCTTAGTCATTAGCTAATGTCTAGCTAATGTCCCATAATGGCAAATCAGTTTTGATTGTACTAATCTTTGAAATGCCTAACCAAATAGTTTTTAAAACCAGCAACTAGCCTTGAAACTAAGTGATAAACTTAATTTATCAGTTTTATGGGCCTTAGAAAAAGTACCATTTGGGGTTGCATCTATATGACAAAACCAGAACAATTTGGTTGTAAAAGAAGGAAAGAATGGAGTACTTTGAAGATGACCAAACTGTTCTTAAAGAAAATTAAAGTTACAACCATAGTTAAGATAGTCATCCTCACTCCTAAATCCCCTTAGGGTTATGTTCCTAAATTTGCTATCCTATTGGCTAGAGGCTGGAACTGATAGGTGTGGCCAATGCCACAAGGGAAGCTTCCTATAAACAGAATTACTGGCTTTGAAAACAGATCTATTAACCTTGAGCATCTTTAATCGCCCACCAAGTAAGAATAAGCACCCTTAAGCTCTCAGCGATTAACCTTTATTACAGCAAGTTGCTCCCAAGGCTTTCCTACTTACTTAAAGACAAAATAGGAGAATGACTGAGTTTAATACTGTTAACATTTTCATAGTGTATGTGGGTTCCACTGATGTAAAAAAAAATGTTTTATTACCCTTAAAAATGTGTTGGTTGCAACAGTGAAAAAAAAAAATGTCCTAAGACAACTAAAATGTTTGAGTCAGGGCTCTGGGCAAAACGAGCTTTGGAAGAAGCAGTCTCTTAGCTGGTATAACTAGAAAAGCAATAGGCCAAGAGTCAGGAGACCTAGAATTTAGATCCAATTCAGTATGAAGAGAATGAATAAGGAGGCACTGCAATTCTCTGGGCCTCAGTTTCCTCAGATAAAATTGAAGACTGTTGTACTGGATAATCCCTAACGTCCTCTTGAGCTGTAATATTCTGAGTCTAATCTATGCTTGTGGGATGAGCTAACGGGTACTAATTCAGACAAGCCATTTTATTTGGGTACAGAATGATGAAGACAGGTATGCTCAGTTACTCCTCTGCATTTGGACATTAGCCAATTCCAAGAATATAAGCTGAGATGTATACCCCCAGAAGCTAAAGTGCAGGATTCTAGGAATGTAATAGCAATGCAGCTTTTGAGCATTTCAGAGGCCCTCACAGAATTTCTAATACTTGCTGTCCTTTTACACATTTGGCTTTACAGATCTAAAACTTCTGAGGCAATTTCTCTGTGGCTACTATGCATGCTATTTAGTAAGAGGTTAACAGGCAGAGATTGGTACCAGAGAAATTCACGGGCTTCCCATAGAGAAGTAAGGAGTAAGCCTGCCCATGGCTGGGGAAAAGACAAATGTATCACAGATTATATTATAATCTTCTGCCCAATAATCATTTTTTCTATAATAGATAAAACATTTTTTTCATAGCAAGGAAAAGCATTTACTAATCACCATATTAAGTGTTTACAAATTACTATATTAATAAGTATAACAGTTCTTTAAAAATATTGAATCTCAGCCAGAGGCAGAATAACCTGAAAAGGCCATTTGGGTGTGAAAGGATAAACCCGAAATAGGCCTGCACCTAGTGACGGTATAAAAAGAGTTCTATACTATGTATAAAATAAACAAGGACTTACTGTATAGCACAGGGAACTATATCCAATGTCTTGTAATAACCTATAATGGAAAAGAATTTGAAAAAGAATCTAAACTATATTTCAATTTAGAAAAAAAGAGTGCTAAATTGCTCTGAATCAGACAATGGGAAGTATCGTCTACATATTTACTCTTGGGAGGAAAAGGTGAACAGTCTAAAGAGAACAGAGGAAGCAGAAGGAACAAGAAACAAGGTGGGAGGCTGAAGCCTGAGCTTATTTGAAATAGCTGAGGAGCTCTTTAAGAAAAGGGTTATCAGTAATTCATTTTAAAATCCCTTGCATTGCTGAAATGAGGTGTCCCCTCATCCCTACAATCCTCCAGAAAATTTTGCTACAAAGACGCTATGCAAGTGTTCTCTCTATGGAAATCAAAGAAAAGGAACTGAGCTTCCAATCTGAGCCAGCATGGAGCTGGCTTAAGAAAGAAATGCAAGGTATAGAGTAGAGAACAAAATCTAGACAGAAGCCAGAAATCAGAGGCAGAAAAAAACCAGAGAAACTGCTATATTTTTTCTATCCAAGCATCTCTTCTCAGATTCTTGTAGCCTAACCTTACCTTACTTTGGAGGAATTGCCTCTTCCTAATTTCCTGTGGTAATTCTGATTTAGTCACATTATCCCACCTCACTTCACATGGCCACAGGGGTGGTCTGTGAACCAGGCTGGGTCAATCACAATTTCCCTTTCCTCTTACTACAGGTTCTGATCCAAGGGTGGGCCACACAGCACCAGTTAGAGACTTTTCCTTTAATTGAGAAATCTCAGATGGCAGATGGAACTAACCTTGCCTAGATTTTTTTTTATTGTGGTAAAATATAAATAACATGTAATTTATCATTTTAACCATTTTTGAGTGTGCAGTTCAGTGGAATTAAGTACATTCACGTCGCTGTGGAACCATTATCACAATCCACCTCCAGAACATTTTGAATATCCAAGACTGAAACTTCATACCTATTAAACAATAATTTTCCATACTCCCTCCACCCAGGCCCTGGTAACCTCTACTCTACTTTCTGTCTCTGAATTTTACTAATCTAGGTACCTCATATAAGTGGAATCATACAATATTTGTCCTTTTGTGTCTGGCTTATTTCACTCAGCAAAATGTATTCCACATCCATCCGTGTTGTAGTATATAACAGAATTTCATCCCCCCTTTTTTTTTTACCATGGTAAATACACAAAACATAAAATTTACCATTTTAATCATTTTAAGTGTACAGTTCAGAGACATTAAATACATTCACACTTGTGCAACCATCAACACCACCAATCTCCAAAAAATGTTCATCTTCCCAAACAGAAACTCCATACCTATTTAAAACTATCTCCCCCATTTCCTCTTTCCCCTCTCCAAGCAACAATCATTATATTTTCGGCATCTATAATTCGACCACTCTAGGTACCTCACATAAGAGAAATCATACAATGTTTGCCCTTTCATGACTGTCTTATTTCACTTAGCATAATGTCTTCAAGGCTCATCCATGTTGTAGCATAATTTCCTTCCTTTTTAAGGCTAAATAATATTCTGTTGTATGTATATACCACATTTTGTTTATCTAGTCATCCATTAATGAACACTCAGGCTGCTCAAAATGATTTTTCTTCATTCTGTTAATGTTATATTGACTGATTTTCATACATTGCACCGACTGTGCATTCTAGGAATATATCTTACTTGTTTTGCTGTATAATCTTCTTAGTAGGCTGCTGAATTTAGTTTAGTAGTAGTTTGTTGAGGATTCTTCCATCAGTGTTCAAAGGGATAATAAGTAGTCTGTACTTTTCTTGTAGTATCTCTCTCTGGTTTTGGTAATCAGGATAATGTTAGCCTCATAGAATGAGTGAGAAAGTCTCCTCACCTCTTCAATTGTTTGGAAGAGTTTCAGAAATATATAGATAATTATTCCTTAGATTTTTGGTAGAATTCACTAATGAATCCATCTGGTCGAAGGCATTACTTTGTTTGGAGGTTCTGACTACTGATTAAATCTCCTTATTAGTTATAGGTATATTCAGATTTTTTATTTCTTCATAATTCAGTCTTTGTAGATTATGTGTTTCTAAGAATTGTCCATTTCATCAAAGTTATCCAATTTGTTGGAATACAATTGTTCACAGTACTTCTCATTCTTTTTATTTTTGTAGAATCAGTAGTAATGCCCCTACTTTAATTTCTAATTTTAGTAATGAGTTCTTTTTTCTTAGTCAATCTAGCTAAATTTTTTTTTATTTTGAAAAATAACCTATTAAGTATCTATCTAAAAATAATTTGTTAAAGATTTTCAATTTTGCCAATCTTTTCAAAGAATCAACTCTATGTTGAGTTCTCTATTTTTTATTCTCTATTTTGACTCTAGTCTTCATTATTCCCTTTCTTCTGTTGCTGTAGACTTTGACTGCTTTCCAGAGCTCATATAAAGTTATTTTAGCCATCTTTGGTGGTTTCTTTCCTTTATTTTGTTTCCTTTAACATTTCTGTGGGAAAATGAAGGAATGGCACCTCCTAGTCCACCATTGTGCTGGTGTCATTCCTCCTTTTCCTAGATCTTGAAGAACATAGATCTCAACTAGCATTTGATTCAGATAAAGCCATATAACTTGAAATTATATTTAATATTGAAAGTACTATTGGTTAACCAATTAATCAAGGATTTATTCTTTTGAACTGTAGCTTAATGTAACTCTGCTACTTTCAGGCTTGAGTGAAAAATTTAGAATCCTAATCTCAGTAGAGTGCTATCTTTGAGTCCTCTATTTCTGGGGTAAAATGAGAGCACCAGACATCTGCTGATGAAGGGAAGATGACAGATGGTATTAGGAGTAGGGTCCAAAAATTACTGAAAGAGGAATAGTCATCAAACATTATCACCTACTATATAATTTTTCTTTTCATCAGCTTTGCTCATTTCCCACAACCTTCTAATACCACAGAAAATGACAAAAGGATCCCTGGAAATGGTCATTTGGTGGCTCAAACAAGTAAAAGTAGATAGCCTTTAATTGTTTATTGTGGCCCCTTATTTCATTCTCACTCTATGAAGACAAACCAATCAGCAAGCTAGAATTAATTTGTCAAGATTTAAGGCCCCTTTTAGACCTAAAGTTATAAAATTCTTGCATATTATAAATATGAGTATAACAGAGAAGGAGAATGACAAAGAAATATTCAAGGCTTCTTTCAATTAAGGAGGATTATTTTTTTGTTAGCTATACTCCTAGGCCATTGTGGTACAGATCAAGTTAATGAATGAATGAAAGAACTAAAACCAGATTGATTAATTTATCAAATTGATTAAATGAGCTGAGAACTTCTTTTGGAAGAGAAAAGTAGGAACTCAGAGGAGATATTAGGGAAAAGACTAAAGTGAGCATCTCCTAAGAAAAAATTTGAGGTATTCATGAAGCAAGGTGGAGGGGGTTATGGTCACCTGCCTTGCTGAGATGAATGGTTTGCGCGCGCGCGTGTGTGTGTGTATAGATGGCTGGAGAGGACTTTTTCAGGTTTAACTGAGTGTTATAAAGGGAAACTCTCTTTAGAATATTCTGAGAAACTTCAGTAAAGATGCACTGGATGTGTTCTGTGGCATGAAAAATCACATGGATCCTCAGGTGGCAAGTGGTTTGGCTTTATACAGACTATATAACGAAATAGTATGTTCCAAATTTTCAGTCCTACATACAAAAATGATCAATTTCCCCCTTTATTTTCTGGAAATTTCTCCATCAGTTTATGCATTCTGTTATAAGCAACTGAAAACCCAAGCTGCTTTAGACCACTGAAAGGATTTATTGGCTAATGGATCTGTACGTTCAGAGGAAAGGCAGAGACAAAACGATTGTCTGGTTTGGTGTATCAGTAATGTTGTGAGGCATCTGATTTCCTTCTGCCTCTCCACAGTCTCAGTGTGATGCTAAAGCTGTTTTCCATCATGGGTGAAATACTGCTGTACTAGTGGAGACTTTAAGTTCATATACAGTGCCACTCAAGAGAAAAAGTGTTTCTGCTTAGTATTTCAAGACAGAATATTGATATTCATCCTGAATAGCCCACTTAGATGACATGTCAAACCCAGAACCAATGACTGGGCCGAGCCAGGATAATGAAATATGCTAAGCTACTCCTAAACCTGGTGGTCAACTTCCCCTCAAAGTATGTCAAGGGGAAAGGATGATGAATAAAAATGCAGATACCTTAAGCAAGGTAAAATGATTGCAGATTCAGGGTAGGCAATTACCAGCATCCACTACAGTTACAGCTCACGCTCAAATTTGTTTTACGTCTTCAACAAGGTCATACAATCTGCAAATTTATCAATTTTTCATTCTTTTATTCAGTTTCTGAAGTCAACAGGAAATAATTATTCTTTTTAAGCCCATAAGTGAATGACTAAATGTTTAGCATTCTAAAAAAAAAAATCATTATGGCAATGTACTACAGTGACATTTCTTACGGTCAGAAGCCTGAATTATGTTCATATATCTACTACCTCCTAGAGAAATGGAAATAAAAACAAAACTAACAAATCGGACCTAATGAAACTTAAAAGCTTTTGCACAGCAAAGGAAATCATAAACAAGACGAAAAGACAACCCTCAGAATGGGAGAAAATATTTGCAAATGAAGCAAATGACAAAGGATTAATCTCCAAAATTTACAAGCAGCTCATGCAGCTCTCAATATCAAAAAAACAAACAAACCAATCCAAAAATGGGCAGAAGACCTAAACAGACATTTCTCCAAAGAACGTATACAGATGGCCAACAAACACATGAAAGAATGCTCAACATCATTAATCATTAGAGAAATGCAAATCAAAACTACAATGAGGGGCTTCCCTGGTGGTGCAGTGGTTGAGAGTCCGCCTGCCGATGCAGGGGACACGGGTTCGTGCCCCGGTCCGGGAAGATCCCACATGCCGCGGAGCGGCTGGGCCTGTGAGCCACAGCCACTGAGCCTGCGCGTCCGGAGCCTGTGCTCCACAACGGAGAGGCCACAGCAGTGAGAGGCCCGCGTACCACAAAAAATAAAAATAAATAAATAAATAAAAACTACAATGAGATATCATTTCACACCAGTCAGAATGGCCATCATCCAAAAATCTACAAACAATAAATGCTGCAGAGGGTGTGGAGAAAAGGGAACCCTCTTGCACTGTTGGTGGGAATGTAAATTGATACAGCGACTATGGAGAAGAGTATGGAGGGGTTCCTTAAAAAACTAAAAATAGAACTGCCATACGACCCAGCAATCCCACTACTGGGCATATACCCTGAGAAAACCATAATTCAAAAAGAGTCATGTACCACAATGTTCATTGCAGCTCTGTCTACAATAGCCAGGACATGGAAGCAACCTAAATGTCCATCGACAGATGAATGGATAAAGAAGATGTGACACATACATACAATGGAATATTACTCAGCCATAAAAAGAAACAAAATTGAGTTATTCGTAGTGAGGTGGATGGACCTAGAGTCTGTCATACAGAGTGAAGTAAGTCAGAAAGAGAAAAACAAATACCGTATGCTAACACATATATATGGAATCTAAAAAACAAACCAAAAATAGTGGTCATGAAGAACCTAGGGGCAGGACGGGAATAAAGACGCAGACCTACTAGAGAATGGACTTGAGGACGCGGGGAGGGGGAAGGGTAAGCTGGGACAAAGTGAGAGAGTGGCATGGACATATATATACTACCAAATGTAAAATAGATAGCTAGTGGGAAGCAGCCGCATAGCACAGAGAGATCAGCTCGGTGCTTTGTGACCACCTAGAGGGGCGCGATAGGGAGGGTGGGAGGGAGGGAGACACAAGAGGGAGGAGATATGGGGATATATGTATAAGTATAGCTGATTCACTCTGTTATAAAGCAGAAACTAACACACCATTGTAAAGCAATTATACTCTTTATATAAATAAAGATATTTAAAAAATGACATAAAAAATTCATAGATCTATATTTTCTTAACTCTGCAGCCTTGATGACCCACTAATCCTCTCTGGTTCACAAGTTTCTTATTTGTTCATCTATATTTTCTTAACTCTGCCGCCCTGATGACCCACTAATCCTCTCTGGTTCACAAGTTTCTTATTTATTCATCATAAAGATCATCAGTTATCTTTCTTCAGAACAGAAGAGTGTCAACACCTTGCTATCAAACACCTAATAATAGAGGTTGGCATTTTGGGTAGAAGAGAAGAGCTAGGAGCCTACTGATGAAATTTTCACTAAAATATATTGTATATTCCCCAGTGTTCAAAGGGAATACTATTCCCCTTTCGTTTTCTATTTTCATGTGGTCTGATCACCAGAAGAGTATTTTGTCTTCTTTCCTGCTTCACTCCTTTTACTACACCACACAGATAAGGAAAGTATTACATTGTTGGTGGGCAACAGCCATTTATTCTCTTTTGATTACAAAATAAACTTCATGAATCAGTGAAAATAAAGAGTAGGGAACTCCAAGGGCTTATCCTTCTACAGAAACAGTAAAAATAAGTAAAAGAGCTTTCAAAATGAATTTCCATGGAAACTCTTGAAAGTAGTTAAAGGTTTACAGAAACCAAGCAAATGCTGGATCAAGAAAAGGATGACTTAAACATAGTAGGAGAGCATTGTGGCTTTTTAACATATCCTCACTCCACACTCCTTTCCAGTTTCACAGCAGTCCTGAAGACAGCATTCCAAATTCCCAGTATGTGTCCCTGGTTCTGGAGAGAGCAGAGTAGACCTTGCCCTAAAAGGACTGTGTTCTTATGCTTTGGCCTGTCTGGGGACTCCTGAAGGACTGATGCAAGGCATTTGCCTTTGCTTTGTCTAACTCAGAACTTTCTCGGTGTAGAAAAGAGACTCAGCAGAGGGTAGTTCTCAAAACCTTTGAAGGGCAAAAGGTCAAGCCACTGCCACTTTCACTGAAAGTAATCATCAAGAGCTATTACCTTCTTCACAAATTTTCTTTTCCCCAGGTTTCCCCAGGTTTCTTCCTTTCCTACAACTTTGCAATGGAAACTGACAAAGAGAGCCCTGAAAATGGTCATTTTGCAACATAAGCAAATAAAATAGATTTTATTTCATTTTCACTCTATGAAGACCTGAGGCAAAATATTAGAGTTGGGGTAAATAGCAGACACACAGAAAGCCTGGGAATAAAACCTGAAGGAGATACTTTGGAGAATAAGGGCTTTGAAAACCTCTTACATATACCAGGGAATCTAGAAAGCCAGATGCACAGCCAGGACAAGATGCATGCTGAGAAAAGACCTGATAAGCACCTATGCTTTCACTACAAATTGATCTTTCAGCTAAGTGAAACCAGAAAGTGAAGGCTAAAGCATCAATATAAATGACCTTGCTAAGCAATGAAGGAGTGCCTCAACACAGAACCAATCCGCAAAGACTATGTATTTTTTTCTTTTCCCTTCCCTTCCCTTTCTTTTCCTTTTCTTCCCTTCCCGTCCCTTTCCTTCCTCTCTTCTCTTCTATTCTTTTACTCTTCTCTTCTCTCTTCTCCTCTCCTCTCCAATTTCTAACTTTAAGAAAACTATGGAGGCCATAAGACAATGGGGTGACATGTTTAAAGTGCTGAAAGAAAAAACCCCTAAAAATCAAGAATTCTGTATCTAGCAAAACTATCCTTCAAAAATAAAGGAGAAATTATGATATTCCCAGATTAACTGAAGCTGAGGGTGTTTGTAGCTAGAAGACCTGCCCACTGTGGTCATGGTTTTTAATCCAGTCTACATGTTGCTTTATTCAGTTTGCTACTACTGTGTTGAAGAGTTCTGCATTTATATTCATAAATGATATTGGTCTGTAGCTTTCCTGTGATGCCTTTATCTGGCTTTAATATCATGGTAATATTGGTCTCATAGAATGAGTTAGGAACTGTTTCCTCCACTTCTTTTTTTAAAAAGAGTTTGAGAGAACTGGTACAATAAGTCCCCTACATACAAACCTTCAAGTTGCGAACTTTCAAATTTGCGAACGTGCATCTGGTTCCAGCAAGGAACCAGAACCTGTGCCATCAACGTCAGGAGTGAGTGAAATTGCAGCTTGAGCTGTGTCTCCTATTGCTGACGATCCTTCAGCTCTACCATCTCCCACCTCCTCTCCCTCCTCCAGTCAGTAACTCTTCTTGCCTGTTCACTCGATGCCAGCCCCTGTATGCCAGCTGTTATACTGTACTACTGTACTTTTCAAGATACCGTACTGTAAGATTAAAAATGTTTTCTTTGTTTTCTGTGTTTGTTTTTTATGTATTATTTGTGTGGAAAGTATTATAAACCTATTACAGTAGAGTACTATATAGCCAATTGTGTTAGTTGGGTACCTAGGCTAACTTTGTTGGACTTATGAACAAATTGGACTTACAAACACACTCTCGGAATGGAACTCGTTTGTATGTAGGGGACTTACTATATTAGTTCTTTAAATGTTTGGTAGAATTCACATGTAAAATCATCTGATCCTGAGATTTTCTTCATAGTAAGTTCTTTAATTACTGATTCAATCTCTTGTTATAGGCTTATTAGAATTTTCTATTTATTCTTGCATCAGGTTCAGTAATTTGAATCTTTCTAGGAATCTGTCAATTTCGTCTAGGTTATTTAATTTGTTACTGTACAAATTTTCATAGTATTCCTTTATATCACTTTTTAAATTTTTCTGTAACTTCCATAGTAATGTCCCTCTTTCATTTCTGATTTTAGTAGTTCAAGTCTTCTCTTTTTTATTCTGGATCAGTGTTGCTAAAGTTTTGTCAATATTGTTGATCCTTTCAAAAAAAGGAACTTTCAGTGTTGCTAATTTCTCTATTGTTTTTTCTATTCTCTACTTATTCCTGCTATAGTCTTTATAATTTCCTTCCTTTTGCTTTCCTTGAGTTTATTTTGCTCATGTTTTTAGTTCCTTAAATTGTAAAACTATGCTATTAATTTGATATCTTTTTTCTTTTTTTAATATATGTGTTTACAGCTATAAATTGTCCTATGAGCACTGCTTTAATCACATCCCATAAGTTTTGGTATGTTGTGCTACCATTTTCATTCATTTCAAAGTGTTGCCCTATTTTTATTGTGATTTCTTCTTTAACCCTTGGTTATTTATGAGTGTGTTTTTTAAAAAATTTACACACATTTGTGAATTTACCAAATTTATTTCTTTTGTTGATTTCTAATTTCATTCCACTGTTTTTGAAGAACATGGCTCATATGATTTAATTCCTTATAAATATACTGAGACTTGTTTTATAGCCTAACATGTGGTCTGTCTTCAAGAATGTTTCATGTGCAGGGGAATTCCCTGGCAGTCCAGTGGTTGGGTCACCATGCTTTCGCTGCCGAGGGCCTGGGTTTAGTCCCTGGTCAGGGAACTAGGATCCCACAAGCCATGCACCATGGCATACCCCCTCCCCCCCAAAAAAAGAAAAGAAAGAAATAATAAAAAAACGAATGTTCCATGTGCACTTGAAAAGAATGTAAATTCTGTTCCTGTTAGGTAAGAGTGATCTTTAGATGTCTGTTTAGATCTGCTTGGTTCATTGTGTTGTAGAAGTCTGCTATTTGCTTTTGATCTTCTGCCTAGTTGATCTACCAGTTATTGAAAGTGGGGCACTGAAGTCCCCAACTATTATAAATAATCTATTTCTACCTTCAGTTCTGTCTGGTTTGTTTTGTGTATTTGGGAGCTTTGCTGTTAGGTGCATACATGTTTATAATTGTTATATCTTATTGATGGATTGATACTTTTATCATTCTAAAATATTCTCCTTTGTCTCTATTAACAGCTTTTTTTCTCAAATCCATTTTGTCTATATTAATATAGTCACTCCAGCTCTCTTCTGGTTAATGTTTGCCTGGTATACCTTCTTCCATTCTTTTACTTTGTTTGTGTTTTTTAATCTAAAGTGCATCTTTCATAGACAGCATATAGTTGAATCATGTTTTTTGCCCATTCTGCCAATGTCTGCCTCTCAATTGAAGTTTTAATCCATATTCGTGTAGTGAGTATGATGTACTGATGAGTTAGCATTTACATCTGCCATTTTGCTACTTGTTGTCTATAAGTCTTATATTTTATTTATTATCTTTTATTTCTCTCTTCCTCTATTATTATCATCTTTTTTGAGGAATAGATATTTTCTAGTGTACCATTTTAATTTCCTTCTTCAATTATATACATTTTTGCTTTCTTTCTTAGTGGTTGCCCTAGGGATTATAATTAGCATGGTAATAATACCAACCTAGTTCAGATTAATACCAACTTAATATCAATTGTATACAAAGTTTTCTGTTGACTGATTCTGGATGCTTTTTGTCGAGTGCTGCTTTCATTTGGTCTAATTGGGAGCAGTACTTGTTGGAATTAATCATTTGGTTTTCTGAAAGCAGCTCATAATAGAGGACTCCCAATCCTACCATATACACATCACCTTCTTTGGATGAAGACCAGCCTTTGGTGTGGTTGATGGTGGTTCATTTCATTGGCCCCACGATCACTTCCATTCCACATTATTGTACAGTATCCACTTTTCATCGCCCGTCACAATTTTTTTTAAAAAATGGAACATTTTCATTATGTTTCAGTAGAGAATTGCATGCGGAAATAAGGTCAAGAACGTTTTTTTCGTTTAACTTACGTGGAACACAAACATCAAAGTGATGAACATAACCAAGCTGGTGCAAATGATTTTCAACACTTGATTTGGATATTTTGAGTACATCAGCTATCTCCTGTGTGGTATCACGTTGGTTGTTCTCAATTAATGTCTTGATTTGATCACTATCAACTGCAACTGGTCTACCCGACCGTGGAGCAACATCCAGAGAGAAATCTCCAGCACGAAAGTTCGCAAACCACTTTTTTTTTAACATCTTTATTGGAGTATAATTGCTTTACAATGGTGTGTTAGTTTCTGCTGTATAACAAAGTGAATCAGCTATACATATACATATATCCCCATATATCCTCCTTCTTGCTTCTCCCTCCCAACCTCCCTATCCCACCCCTCTAGGTGGACACAAAGCACCAAGATGATCTCCCTGTGCAAACCACCTTTGACACGTTCAATCAGTCACAGCACTTTCTCCATATACTGCACAAATCTTTTTGCGTGTTTCAGCTGCATTTTTACCTTTGTTGAAATAATAAAGCATAATATGCTGGAAATGTTGCTTTTTTTCTTCCACCTTCAATATTAGAATAGCTACACAAAAGTTCAGCAATTTTGATAAGTCTTTTTTTAATGCACATTGATATGACAGCTGTCACATACAATCTAACAAAATTGTTTTGAATGAAGTTAAAGACAACTAAGTGCTACTAGAGCCATCTTATGGAAAAAACTGAAAGAACCTTTTGACCCACCCAGTAAGTTACCTGTACTGGTGATCTTTATTCATGGAGATTTGAGTCACCCTCTAATGCTGTTTTATTTCAGCCTGAAGGACTTACTGTAGAATTTCTTATAGTGTAGGTTTTCTAGCCACTGAGTCTTTCACTTTTGTGTACCCAAGAATGTCTTAAATTCTTCTTTATTTTTGAATTATAGTTTTGCTGAACATAAAACTCTCGGTTATAGTTTTCTTTCTTTGAGCCCTCTGAAAATATATCATCCCATTGCCTCCTGGTGTACATGGTTTATAATGAGAACTTAGCTGTTAATTTTATCGAGGGGCCTCTTTATGGAATGACTTGCTTCTCTCTTGATGCTGTCAAGATTCTCTCTTTGCCTTTTGACAGTATGTTTATGCTGTGTCTAGGTATGGATCTCTGAGTTTATTCTTCTGTAAGGTCATTGAGCTCCTTGGATGCATAGATTAATGTTTTTCATCACATTTGGGAAGTTTTCAGCCATTTTTCCTTCAAATATTCTTTCTACCCTTTTCATTCTCTCATTTCCATTTGAACTTACATTACGCATATGTTAGTATACTTTATGGTGTCCCACAGGTCACTTATGCACTGCTTATTTTTATTCATTCTTATTTCTTTCTATTCCTCAGACTGGATAATTTCAATGGACCCATCTCAACTTTTCTGCTTGTTCCGTCTTCTCAAATATGCTGTTGAGCTTCTACAGTGAATTTTTTATTTCTGCTTTTGTTACTTTTCAACTCTGAAAATCCCATTAGGTTCTCTATTTTCCTAATTTATATCTCCTCATTGGTATTCTCTATTTGGTGAGACATTGTTCTCATATTTTCCTTCAACCTTTAATCATTATTTCTTGTAATACTCTGAACATATTTTAAGTTGCTGATTTAAAGTCTTTGTGTAATAATTCCAAGATTTGGTACAGTTTCTATTGACAGCTTTCCTCCCTGTATACAGGCTATTCTTTCTTGTTTCTTTGCATGTCTTGTAATTTTTTGTTGAAAATTGGACATTTTGAATATTATAATGTGGCAACTCTGACAATTAGATTCTGTCCCTCCCCAAGGGTTTTGCTGTTGTAGCTGTTTTGTTGTTGTTTATTTTATTTTGAATTTTCTGAATTAGTTCTGTAAATTCTATAGTCTTTGTCATATGTGGCTATTGATATTTCTGCCTGGTTATCTAAGTGGTCAAATAATGATTATACAGAAATTTCCTTAAAAGCCTGGAACTAATATGTCTCTTCGCCTTTACTGAGGGACTCTTGTGTGCATATTTGACCTCATTTTCAACACTCAGCCATATAATTTCACCTTAGTCTTCACTTCCTGCTTATGTGGAGAATTGAGATTAGCCAGGGGTGAGAGATTTGGGCCTTTTCACTTCTTTCCTAGGCATGTTGACGACCCTACACATGCCTGTGAACTTCTGGATTCCCAAGAATATGTCAGAGGTTTTCAAAGCCTCCTATGAGAGATCTCATTTCTCAGTTTTTTCTTTTAAGTTTTTTGATTAGCCTATTGTTTGATCCAACTGTTATCTACTGCCTCGGCCAGCCATGATGTTCAAATATTGCTTCTGATTATTTTCCATAAACATGACTGGGTAATAGCGTGTTTTCATTGGGGGAGGTCTGAGTCTAAGTCAGATCACAAAGTCAGCCTTGTGAGTGCTGTCTTCCAAGGAGCATCCATACAAATGAAATAATATCAATTCTTTGGAAATGAGGCTTTGGAGAAGATCTAATCCTATTATGCTACCTCCACTGGCAACTAAGCTGGTAGTTTTCACTGTGATTGCAAGTCATTGGTTTTCAAGGCTACCACAGAATTGGAAAGGATGGGATGGAAATAGGACACAATAAATGACACAAAGCTCATTGTCCTTGTATGGATTCAGCCACTTTCTTGAGTAGATGCTCCCTGAATTACTACATGCCTTTGATTAATTCCCAGAATTTAATAAAAAGTTGATTTAGACAATTTTTGTCAGTGTTCCTATTGATTTTATGGAGGATAGAATTTTTGGAGATCCTCACTCTACTACTTTTGCTGACATCATTCAAGATTTAGATATTAGAAACACCTATCCTTGATGGAGATGTATGCAGCCTCTGTAAAGCCCCATTTATTTTTGCATTTATTGTGATTTTAGGACCTGTAGGTCCTTGTGAGTATTCTCAGCCATGCCAGCTAGCAAAACTAGAAGTAATAGCTTGCTTTCCTTAATATTTATTATATGCTTTGTTAACTGCAAGGCCAATGACTAGATGTAGCTAAAGAAAGAAAGATGAGTGATGAAAATAAATAAGAAGTATCCGAGTATCTCTTGAGCCTACAAAAGTAGGCATCTATACATTTGAATGTTTCCCAAAGCACCTGCTGCTAATAGTCATCCACCACACAAAACGAAAAGACAACCTACAGAATGGGAGAAAATATCTGCAAATGATGCAACCGACAGGACTTAATTTCCAAAATATACAAACAGCTCATACAACTCAACAATAAAAAAACTATCAACCCTACCCCAAAATGGGCAGAAGACCTAAATAGACATTTCTCCAAAGAAGACATACAGATGGCCAATAGGCACATGAAAAGATGCTCAACATCACTAATTATTAGAGAAATGCGAATCAAAACTACAATGAGGTACCACCTCACACCAGTCAGAATGGCCATCGTTAAAAAGTCTACAAATAACAAATGCTGGAGAGGATGTGGAGAAAGGGAACCCTCCTACACTGTTGGTGGGAATGTAAGTTGGTGCAGCCACTGTGGAAAACAGTATGGAGGTTCCTCAGAAAACTAAAAATAGAATTACTATATGACCCAGCAACCCCACTCCTGGGCATATATCTGGACAAAACTATAATTCAAAAAGATACATGCAACCCTATGTTCATAGCAGCGCTATTCACAATAGCCAAGCCACAGCAACAATCTATATGTCCATCAACAGATGAATGAAAAAAGAAGATGTGGTATAGGGCTGTCAGGATGGCCGAGTGTTCTAAGGTGCTAGACTCAAGGTAAAAAAAAAATGATGTGGTACATATATACAATGGAATACTACTCAGACATATAAAAGAATGAAAAAATGCCATCTGCAGCAACATGGATGCAACTAGAGATTAACATACTAAGTGAACTAAGTCAGACAGAGAAAGACAAGTACCATATGACATCACTTATATGTGGAATCTAAAATATGACACAAATGAACCTAGCTATGAAGCAGAAACAGAATCACGGACATAGAGAACAGACTGGTAGTTGCCAAGGGGGAGTGGGGTAGGGGAGGGATGGAGTGGGAGGTTGGGGTTAGCAGATATAAGCTATTATACATAGAATGGACAAACAACAAGGTCCTACTCTATAGCATAGAGAACTATATTCAATATCCTATGATAAACCATAATGGAAAAGAATATTAAAAAAGAATGTGTATATATATACGTATGTATGTGTATGTGTATAACTGAATCACTTTGCTGTACAGCAGTAGTTAACACAACATTGTAAATCAACCATACTTCAATAGAAATAAAAGTTACTGAAGGAAAGTAAGAAACCATCTACACGGACATTGTTGATAATAGAGAATGATAGACAAATACATTGACAAAATAACTTTGCTCCCTCACCCTTTTAACATTTAGGATGATTAACAGCATTCATATGTGTTTTCTTTCTCTGGGCTTCTTCTGCAAAGTGGTATAACTCTGAACATGCTCTAAGGACTCAAAACCTTAGTAAGCCAACGCACAATACAATCTCTTAGCCACTGATTTTCCTCCTCCTTTTCTTTCTATCTTTCTCTCTTTCTTTCCCGCAGGTTCTTGGATGATAGCTGAGAAGCTGCAATGATGTTGAGTAAGGTGAACACCTCTACCCCACCAGTTGAAGTAATTTTCAAATCCGCACAATGGTACATCAGCACCAAATGGTGCTTGAACTAAATCTCGTAGCTCACTTCTTACTCAGAAATAGTGGGAAAAGTGCATTAATAAGGATATATTTCACTAATCACCAATGAAATATTTCTGCCTAGAGATACAGTGAATTTTACAGGGCTAATGTTTATAACAGTGAACACTTGACAATTTCATCCTAGGTGGTCCCGATTAACAAGAATATTCTGGACAATCATTTGCTTATATTTAATGAGGTGTCAGCCTTGATTCATGCCATTTGAAAGCCATGAGTAAGTGATAATGTTACTGAGGGAGGACCTATGCCCCAGCAAAACTTTCTTATCAACACATATAATAAAGAATTTAACTTGATCTGAGAAATTATTTTCCTTTACATTTGAAGTACAAACAAAATCTAGGCTAAAGTACTTTCTAATGGGCTTTTTCTTTGCTTAGAGATACTAGAGGTTGTTTGATTTATAACCAATTTAATTAATGAATCTGTTGTTTTTCAATATACTCATTGGATGGGTGAAACAGGAAAGAGAATGCTAGCAAGTTAAGAGAATAGAGCCAAATGATTTTAATCCACAACATGGACACCACATAAGTAAACTATCTGAAGCTGACTGTACTTGAAATGTCCTTATAAAAAGCCACTACTTTGAATAGCTCTTGATTTTCTGTTTAAACAAGAAAGAATTCAAGAAGGGACTCAAGGAGATTGGAAGAGAAATGTGTGTTGACAGATGGGCTAGCCTTCCAGTGCTCTGCTGCCAGGTAAAATGAGTCCACTGGAGTTGCAATCCGTTTCTTCCACAGCTGCGAGGCGGCTGGAGGCACATTTCACTACTTGTTAGTGCAGACCCAGTCCATTTGGAAACTGTCACGGGAAATAACAATTTGACGTTTAATAATTCACTCGTTGCTAAAGCCAATATTTTGGAATGGTATGTGAGGCATCCCACATTTAATAGCAAGAGCTTGAGCTATTGCTGGCAAGGTCATAACAACTTACTGGTTTTTGAGGCTCGGAATCTAAGAGTACAAAAAAAAGATGGCTTTTTATATACAAATGACAACTCATGCAAAATTCCGCTCCTTTAGTTCTGCAAAAAGGTAAAACTTCCTTTTAAGAATTAACAATGTGTTAGTGAAAACACACAGAGTTTATGGAATACTCCTTTCCTAGAGCATACTTGCAGAAAGGCTTAAAATTACTCATGTGTTGAAGATGGGAAGAGAGAGGGAGAAAATTAAAATACTCACTGTGCCAAGGGCTTTATATGTATTATATCATTTAATCCTCAAAGCAAACCTGTGTTATTGATATTACTCCCATTTCACAGGTAAAGAAAATGAGGTTGCATAAACAACCTCATTTTTATGTATTTTGATATTCATTTAATTACAACATACAATTTACAACATTTGAACTACTGCAGCACACAAAACACAATTCTTTCCAGTTCTATACTACTTCTTGGGTAAGAACCAACTTCAGCCCCTGCACTGGACAATGGTTTGCCTGAGATGCAAAGGTGAAATAACTAATTAGTGAATTAGCTATTTAAAAGCAGGTCTGTCTAACTCCAAAGCCTGTATAAGTTTCATTATATCATGCTATTCCTCACACACTGTAGGATTATATTATGCAAGATTTATGGTCATTGGGAAAGTTTTGATGGTTAAGAAAGAATACATTTTTAAAAAGATAAAAGAGAAGAATATCACTTCAACCCCTGGAGGAGTGCTAAAAATCGACCATTATGAATGCATCCTTGTCTTTAAATGCTATATACCAGGTAAAAGGAACAAAAGACCTTAAAGAGAACACTACGTGAGCCAAAATTCTCCAAATTGTGGTCCATAAATCATTATTACTGAGGGATTGTTTTTAAGGATTGTTATCTGACAAAAGGGTTAAATTAGTTTGGCAAGATGCTGAGTTAAACACATTTCTTCCCTGTTAAACTTTCCCAAGCTTTCCTTTACATTTTTATGAGGCAATTATCAATTGACTTTATTTCTTTTCATATGGTAATACCAGCAGTGCATAATATTTTGTAAATAAAATATATATCATCAAAAAAAATTTAACCGGGACTTCCCTGGTGGCACAGTGGTTAAGAAAATGCCTGCCAATGCAGGAGACACGGGTTCAATCCCTGGTTTGGGAAGATCCCACACGCTGCGGAGCAACTAAGCCCATGTGCCACAACTACTGAGCCTGCACACTACAGCTCGCGAGCCACAACTACTGAAGCCTGTGCGCCTAGAGCCCGTGCTCAGCAACAAGAGAAGTCACCGCGATGAGAAGCCCGCGCACAGCAACGAAGAGTATCCCCCGCTCGCCACAACTAGAGAAAGCCTGCGCGCAGCAACGAAGACCCAACGCAGCCAAAAATAAGAAAATAAATAAATAAATTTAACCTTATCACATATCATCAGTGATGTTACATTGTCCTGAATAAAGAATATTTGGCATCTATGACAGTCTCCTGGTATTTTTAACCAAGTCTGAATAACAAACTGTTTTTCAAATGGTGACGTATAATCACATTAAAACACAAATACAGTAAGAGTCCAATACAGTTACCAAATAATGAATGACAGGGAGCAAAAGATTATTATTAGCATTGAATCATTTTAGTTATGAATAAATAGTAATTTAGCATCACAGTAAATTACTAGTAATAGTAATAGTAATTTAGTTCCTTGATGAAAAGCTTGGTAACTTGCTAACTTGAAAGACCATACCACTGACATTTAAGTATAGTTTATTAAGCAAGTCCACTGACGTATACTGAACTGCCCACCCTATGCCAATTTGTGAAAACCTGTCTTTACCACCATTGGCAATCATGAGTAATGACAAAGTACTGAATAAAAAGCTTTTAATATGTTAATATGCACAGCAAAGTTCCAAGATGCACAGTGGAAACACAGGTTTCCTAAGTGTATCTTTCCACAGGAACTCACTTTACCAAATTTGTTCCACAGAACACTGGCCTGATAAATACTCTTCTGCGTTGTTTCACTAATCAACAACCAGGGTAAAGGAAGAGAAACAGGTTTGCTAAGAGAGAAGGGCAAGTGTTTGAGCCCCTGGGAGCCAAGGAGATGTCTCTAAAAATGGAAGATTTCAGGGACTCTAAAGCTCCCTCTTACAAACTACTTTGCAATTTTGCTTAGGATTGACTGCACTTGAAGAAATACCAAGGAAGCAGCACATCTGAGGTCTGATCACCCAACATACAGTTTTATTTTTCTAGACTAACGTGATGGCTAGCTGTAGACTGGGATAGTGAATTTGTTTCCATGGCTATTTTAATGTGACCAGTGACAATTTAACAGCAACTTTCCCATTGGTTCACCACGTGACAGAAGCACTCAATAACCAAATGCAGGTGGCCAAGCCACAGGGGGTGCTGATGGCATTACGCCAATGTGGACTAAAATGAATGAGTGTAGCCACCATTCACTTGCCAATATTAGCCTTATGTATAGTTAGAGTAGATGGTTATTCAAATGTCATGATTTGAGCCATCCTGCCTCCAAATATCTTCTTGCTTATATTCCCAAAAGAATCATACTGCCTGGAATTCTTCCACCGGAGATATAGTCTTTGGGTTAAGTATTATCTCTCTAGATATCCATTTAGAAATAAAAATACTTCCAGAAGAGCAACATATGAAATCCCTTATCACAATTTATCAGATACTTTTCTTCTGTGATAAGATAAATGGGGTCCCACATATGGGAATGGGATAATGGGTTGTTGTAGGACACCAAAGAAAACTTTTAACTACTCTCAATTTGACCACAGGTACTGAGCCAAATTAAAAAATCAAGAAAACAAACAAAAAATGCCTCCCTCGGCCCCTTATTTTTTCCATTCTCTAATAGCTAGCAACCTCTATAGCTATGGAGAGAAAATCAGACAAGTAATCTTGACACTCTAATTCCATGGCCAATGTAAAAGGAGGCATAAATTACAGTGTTGATAAAAGCTCTGTCATAACTGTCACTTGGAAAAGCCTCTCAAATACGTATTTGGGGAGAGAATTAAGATCCATGGCATAACTAAGGGCTGAAATATTTGAAACTAACTATAAAGGTAAAAAAGATTTTCCAAGGAAGAAGAAATGAGTGTGGACTGGAATAATCAGGGAAAATTACAGGAAGAAGACAGACTAGAGCTGACTTTTTTCATACCCAAACCCAGAATGAGATACAGGAGTGATAGTTATTTCATAGGATCAAGCAGAGTTAGCAAACTGATTTCATCTTTTGTGCTAATTCCCAAAAATAGATAGTGGCTGCTGGTTGCCTAGAGCACTGTGTTGAGAAGGATGGTGAAAACTGCTTCCAGGCTTGGCATAAAAGAGTGCCATGATCAATTAAGTGATATCTGCCATGGGCTACAACCATCTTATCTGGTATGAAAGCAAAAGCTCTCCAAGGACAATTTTGAGCTGATACTGATAAGATCAAACATCTGAACCTCACCTGGGCTCATATAAATCAATAGAATATATTCTCCGCCACTGGGAAATTCTTATTTCCTACATTTACAGAATTTTAAATGGGGAATCTCTATAACCATCTCTCAGCATTACCTCTTTTAATAGGTAGGCAGGTGCCACTTTGCAACATGGAAACTTTTAATTTTTGGTTTAGTTGAGCTCAAGCCAGGTTTAATGGTTTAAAAAATAATTAACATGGGCTCAGATAAAAAATTATGTATGCAGTGAGAATGCTAAAACACAGCCTGCTTAAATGTCTGAGAACTAAAAGGATCTACCTCCATTTGGTGCCAATTTCTGGCTCCACACCAGATGGGCCTACTAATGGTTGTGGTTCTGTGGGTTCTAAGAGGAATTGGAGAGACAGAAAAGTTTCATCTTAATGCTTCTCCTCACTATCCTCAGCATGACTCTTCTCATAATTACATCTCCTCAAAAATCAGAGCACTCTAAGTCTTTTTTAGTATATCCTTGGTATTTATGAATCTAAGATTATATTTAAATATATTATGTTGAGTGAGTTTTGCTTTAATCCCTAACAAATTGTCATGTTTCCCTTTAACAGAACACTTTGCATTCTGTTGTCATAGCAACAAAATGTGCTAGTAGGCTGAAAAACTGACATTTCCCCCTGATTTTTATTATTCATGATGCAGACACCATTTCCCCCATCACCTCCATCAGCACTAAAGGGTCTCTCCATTTAAATGTAAATTGACCATAAAAAGATAAAAGGTTCCAATTTTACTGGCCATGAAAGGGGCCTGTCTTTGCCATGCCTTTTTTTTTCTTTCTTCTGTGCTTCTGCTTCAATACTTCTATAAAGGAGAGGCTCTTTAAAAGTTGAAGGGACATTTTTCATTCCACCAAAATCTGGGACCTTTCTTACACACATAATATGCCAAAAGAGAGGGAAAATTGCTCTTACCAACAGAGGGTATAACCCTGGCTAATATTTATACACATAAATTTACACTATTCAAAGTATCTGCACAAGCATCTTAACCAATTGTCTCTTGTGAACTCTAAACAAACTCAAAATTCAATGCCTTCTCAACAGTCTTCAAAACAAAGGCATACACAACAGCCTGCTTCTGATTTAGAAATGAGACATTCACACATCCTTCAGGACGAACTCATAAAAAGGTGTTTTTTTATGCATATAGATCTCTGTGCGACCAGAGAAGGTAGGCTTCTCTTTAACTTTATCCAACCACTCTTTCCTCAGACTCCCTGTTCAGCAAGTTTCCTTCTTTCCAGAATATACGATCCAAAGAAGATACGAACATCAGCCCATTCTACAGTTGAAAGGTGTGAACCCACGGTAGCAAATGTACTCAACGAACTTAGTTTTCTTTGTTCATTTATATTTTTAGATTTTTTTAGATATGCAAAGAATAATCCTCTTACTTTTCAGTATTTATGGAAACAAATGGTTAGGGCTGAGAACTTTATCTGAACATAAATGTATATTTATTGAAAGACGAAATCATTGTATGAACTTGAAGAATGTTTTCTTGAAAGTTTTGGAAATTTTTCCAGGGTTAACCCTAACTCTGAGCCATTAGGATTTTGAAGTACATTCATATCAGTAGAGTGATCCTACATATAGTCAGAAGGCTATGGATAGGGAGCAGAAATTGCCCTCATTTCTCCTAAGCATGGTAAAGACTTTTCTAAATTCATAGGCGCACATTCCTGCCTTAATACGTAGCAATTTAAAAAATGATTGTTTTTTTCTTTGTTTGTTTGTTGTTGTTGATGATGATGATGCTTGTGTAGGACCTCAAATTTTATCCTGGGAGCATCAATCATTACTCTAGATTGGCAAGATGGTGTAGCAATATATTCAAGCAATAAAATCAGACACACTTGAGTCTGAGTCCTAGCTATGCCACTCACTAGCTATGTGATCCTGGGAAGATAAACTTAACCTATCTCGGCTTCAGTTTCCTCACCAGTAAAATATACTTTATATCAGTGTTAACTTCATTTATCCTTGTAAACATTAAATAATTCATATTAAGTTTAGCTGAATATCTGGCATATAGTGTTTACTGAATGTTAGCTAATTGTATTACTATAGGGGTAGTAGCTAAGTGTGAATATCCCCTGGAAAATCGCCATTTCAACCAAGTCCTTGATATAAGTTTATTTATGGACATTTGCCCCCTGTGATTTCCTCAAAAAGTGGGAATAGAGAGGCCATTATGGGGCAACCAAATCATCAAATCTGCCAATGAATGATTTTCACCACAACCACAATAGCTTTACAGAATCAAAAGTAGGAGATCATGTAAGAGTCACCTAGTCAGAAACTATTCCAGATATATTTAGTAATCTTGATCTTAAAAATTACCAATAAAGGGGCGGAGTCAAGATGGAGAACTAGGAGGACGCACAATTCGCGTCTCCTCACAACAAGGGCACCTACCAGGCACCGGTGGGGGACCTTGGACATCTAAGTGGATGGAAGTAACCCCCAGCGACCGGGTAGGACGTGGGGCATGGGGGGAGTGAAGGGGGAGGAGAAGCAGAGGCAGGACGGGACTGGTGCCCCTGAGGGGCGGCTGGGGTAGGGAAAGGGATCCCGTGCCCAAAGGGGGAAACTGGAGGACCATTGGGAGGGCAGAGGATCAAAAGGGAGTGTGGCCAGGTTTCCCCTACCCACCTGGACCCCCAGGAACCTGCTGAGATCCCGGGCCTGATCCTCTGCCCACCTAGGCCCCCTCCAGCTCGCACGGGTCCTGAGGGAGTGGGAGGGAGGGAAGGGGGAGCAAAAGTAAACGTCAGGCCTCCAGGACCGGCACCCCTGAGGGGTGGCTGGGGGAAGGGAGGAGTTCCTACACCCAGCGGGACCCACCCACGGTTAGGGGTGCAGCAGGGACGGGGGAGACCCTGGGGGAGATGGTGGGGGAGGGGCACAAAGGAACGGAAGGGAAGGGGACCAGCTCTTTCCCTGTCCACTTAGGCACCGGGAAGCCTGTTGGACTCCCGTGCCTAATCCTCTGCGCTCGGAGCCTCCCTCCTGCCCTGCAGAGCCCAAGCCCCGCCCCTACACCTCCAGCCAGGGCCCCACCTCTACACTCAGAGACCCACTCTGAGAGCCCCTCCAACCACACTGGGCCTAAACCCCACAATGGAATATTGCTCAGCCATAAAAAGAAACGAAACTGAGTTATTTGTAGTGAGGTGGATGGACCTAGAGTCTGTGATACAGAGTGAAGTAAGTCAGAAAGAGAAAAACAAATACCGTATGCTAACACATATATATGGAATCTAAGAAAAAAAAAATGTCATGAAGAACCTAGGGGTAAGACGGGAATAAAGACACAGAGCTACTAGAGAATGGACTTGAGAATATGGGGAGGGGGAAGGGTGAGCTGTGACAAAGTGAGAGAGTGACATGGACATATATACACTACCAGACGTAAAATAGCTAGCTAGTGGGAAGCAGCCGCATAGCACAGGGAGATCAGTTAGGTGCTTTGTGACCACCTAGAGGGGTGGGATAGGGAGGGTGGGAGGGAGATGCAAGACGGAGGGCATATGTGGATATACGTATACATATAGCTGATTCACTCTGTTATAAAGCAGAACCTAACATAACACTGTAAAGCAATTATACTCCAATAAAGATGTTTAAAAAAATTACCAATAAAGAATTCTATATTCAAGCAAATTTTTCTTGGATCTAATTGGAAGCCCTCTGGCTAGTATTTCAAGTAATTTCCTTTTTTCTCTTCTTTGATGATGAAGAACCACTGATCTCCATGATTATTTTAATAACCGTTAACAGAGCCAGAGTTTAATCACAGAATTATGGGCATCAGATTTGGAAATGGTATTACAGATTTGCCAGTCTAAATAATTCATCTGAAAGATGAAAAGAAACCTGAGGCTGTCATAAGAATTGACACGCCCAAGGTCATGAAGCTAGTGAATGGTGGACTTGGCGTGGAACACAAGTCTCCTGGCTCCCAATCCGTTCTGCGAAGTGTCACCTCTGTGACAGACATTTTTTGTTGTCTTAGTTTGGGTTCTCCTGATGGGGGAGCCTGAAACAAGAACATGGGTACAGATAGCTGCTATGGGAAGTGATCCTAAAAAGGACAAGTAAGTGGGGTCAAAGAGAAGGGAGAGGAGCCAGTAGAGTGTGTGCTATTCAGTTGGTTACCTTGTCTACAACTGGGGTTCAATCCCCCTGGAGACCTTGTGAGAAATCATTTAGAAAGCACCTCAGAATTTTCCCGCTGAAATACTGGATGGTTGGAACATTTATCCACTTACCTCCCATCTTCCATTTGTTGAGGGTTAACCTCAAGCACTTTAATCCCGTCAGCCTCCCAGGCTGCACCTTTGTGTGGCTTGAGCAGCCTTCCAACAATTTGGAGATAGTGCTGAGGTGCACAAGTAGAGAGGCTCTAAGGAGTCTCTGAGATGGGATGAACTGTCCACTACAGCCATGCTCTGGGGATGTTAAATGGGACAATGCAAGTGTTGACTACACTACTGTTCACCAATATCTAGTTATCTTTCCTATTTGAGCAGAGAAGGGGAAGACTACATTTCTCCGCTTTTATGCAATAGGGTGCAGCCATGTGAAAATAAAGTGTGAGCAGTAACAACCTACCACTTCTGTTCTGAGGCAATAAGAAACTCATGTGCAGTCCTTCAGCACCTCTCCTTCCCTGCCTCAGCACCATGAAGGCCTTGAGATGGTAAGGCTACAAGACCAAAGCACCTTGGACTGCAAAGTCATCATATGAGGGACAGCTACCTTTAGGAGTCATCTAGGACCCACAGTGGACTCTGTGTAAACAGTAAATAAACTTTTGTTGCATTAAGCCACTGATATTTGGAATCTTGCTTGTTACGTCAACATACTTAGCCTATCCTGACTAATATAGGCTCTGTCGTCTGTAAATCACATATCTTAAGGTACTTCTGAAGTTGTAAGGATGTACCATAGTGAAACACCTCATGTTGTCTAACTATTTTTCATTATGATCATCAATATATTTGTCCAGAGGCTGGTCAAGAGTAGGGCTGAAATCTGTGACCAGAGTAAAAGTAAAGTTTATGTGGAGACTGGATATATACTGTGCACCTAATTATCATAATACTCTAACCATTATGAAAACCAGCCTCAGTCAAGCTATAGTTTGACTCATAAAAACTGCTCTGCTGTTTTACTTAATTACTCGCACCCAATGCCAGCACTTCAATACAGTAATAAAGAAAACCATCCCAACACTGGTTCATTTGTCTATCTATCAAAAAACTCTGCTTTTTTTTTGACATCATGATAGCTATGCCTTTTTTTTTTCCAGCAGGTAAAATCTAGAATTCTATTTTATTTTATTTTGTAACATCTTTATTGGAGTATAATTGCTTTACAATGTTGTGTTAGTTTCTGCTGTATAACAAAGTGAATCAGCTATACGTATACATATATCCCCATATCCCCTCCCTCTTACGTCTCCCCTCCCACCCTCCCTATCCCACCCCTCTAGGTGGTCACAAAGCACCTAGCTGATCGCCCCGTGCGATGCAGCTGAGCTATGCCTTTTTAAAGCCACTTCCCACATTAGAACATCTAGCACATCTCTATTAGCCAAGATTCAAGCAGTTCAAAGACACTCCAATGTACAGAAATGCTATAGTTATTACCCCACAGATTTCCTTCACATTATTCTCCTTTTTCCCTCTATTGAGGAAAAACACTTCCGAGGATTGAGAGCCATGCCTTCAAGACTTTCTGGAGATGTACTCACACCAGAAAAGCCCAACTCTCAAACTCTTGGTCTTGAATTCATCTCTTTATAACACCTGTGTATTTACCCATGGACTTTGCCAACTCAACCAGGATGGTTTTTTTCCTATTGCGGTATATGACTCTGGTAAATCCCCTGAACTTACTTGTTCTTCATAGGCCAGGTTTTGTTTACCTGTCTCTCTCAGACCTGTTTTTGATTTTTCTACTTCTACTCAGCACTGACACCAATGTAGCAAACTCTACTAATGAGACAGAGATAGGACATTCACTGAGCATTTTACTTCCATCAAACCATCTGGAATCTTCCTAGGTAGCTGGATATTACACCTGTCCCAGCAGTTTTGGTGCTTGGGGCAGTTTGGGTGAAGAAATATCAACGCACATTTGCAAATGGCATGCAAAAACATCCCAGAGTCCCAAACTGGAAGATGAGTATGTCAGGATGCATTTCTTTTTTCTCCCATTTACTCTCAGGAGTAAATTGGCCCATTTATTATAGCCCTTTACCTACGTGAGCATGACCGTTCCCACCTGGCAAGGTAAAGGAAGAATGTCCGTTCAAGGCTTAGATTTCCTTCAAAATGATTCAGTACATTTGGGCCTAAGGGTGGCATTTAAGTCATGTTCTCTCTTATTCTGTAATTAAATTAACTTTAATTAGTTTCTCTCCCACCCCACCCCCATCCCCCATGCTTCATATAATTGCTGTGCTTTGAGTTTCCGTTTATTCTAAAAATCTGAGTCATCTCATAAAGGAACTACTAACATGGTTGTTAAAATAACACTGAGAGAACTGTATAGTGAATAAGTGGCAGGGGTCAGGAAGAGAGAGGAGGAGGAATCATGAAGTTATTTTTGTTTAATTATAATGCTTTAATTTCTTATTTATTCACTGGACGTCTATTATGTGTGATGCACAGTTCTAGGCAGAGTCAGTAATACAGAGTCATATGAAGAGGATATACTCATAGTTCTTCAGAAAAAGACAATTCAACTTATATATATTGAGGCAACAGGAAGAACTCAGAAAAATTTCCAAATTTCCATTCAAACTGGGTCTTGAAGGAAAAATGGTATTTTGTCGGGTCTAGATGGGATGGTGGTAAAATATTTCAGGCAAAGGGAATAAATAGCATGAACAGAAGTATCAAGGTGGCAAAATGAAAGTAAATACTTCAGGTTGGCTGGGGCGTATGATCCATGAAGGGCAGTAGTAGCTGATAAGTCTACAAAGGCAGACTTGCAGCCAGATCCCAGAGGGCCTTGAATGACAGACTGAGGAATTCAGACTTAATTCAGTAGGTTTTGAGGAATCACTGATGATTTTTTGTACTGGAAAGTGATATGATAACACTGTGCTTTAGGAAGGTTAACCTGGCAGCAGCATGAATAATGGCTTAGAAGTGAGACGAAATGTGTGTGTGTGTGATTGCGTGCGTGTGTGTGTGTGTGTGTGTGTGTGTGTCAGGAGGTAAATTACTGTAAACTAAAGTGGAGGCACATCACAGACACACACGTGCACAAACACACACTTACCTTTAACCTATATATATTAAATTACATACATTCAACAGAAATAGGAAAATAACATTTTTAAAACACTGTATATTTTGTCCACCATTTTACTCCAGAAATTTATACCCTGGAGTGATCATGAGTTGGGAGCATGAATAAACTCTTTCCTCAGCAGGTCTCTCAGTTCTTGCGGGACTCTCACTGTGAGCATCTCACCATGCTGAATGGGATTCTATAATTAAAATGTATGCATTTTGTTTTGGTGTTACATTGCTCCTAAACTCAAGCCAACTACTTTAGTGCTCAAAAGAGGAGTGAGCCATTTCAATCCTAGAGCAACTATTGGCTGCACTGGATTATAACATGATATCAGTTTCCAAAGTGATGTGTTCCTAACAGAGTTTTCAAGTGTTCGTCTTATGCGCTAACTTTTATAACCTAAACGTTATAAAATTTGTGATTCTAATATCTTGTGATTACCTAAGTGATATGTAACAGGGCCCTAAGTGAGCCTGGTAATAAATAGTGGGAGTAGAAAGGGAGAGATAAAAATGATTTCTATATGAGAAATATAATCGATAATAGTTGTGCAACTGATTGATAACTCATAAATTTGAGGCCTGCGTAACACAGACAAATATGGAATTTGGGAGAAACAGCAGATTGGGAAAGGCAGCAGATAATGGGTTGACTCCTAGACAAACTGAGTTTGCAGAGTTAATGAGCCATCCAGATTTCTAACAGAAAGTTGTAAGTGTGGACCTGGACCTAGGTCAGTGGTTCCCAAACTTTGTTGCACATTGGAATTACTTGGGGCAGCTTTAAAAAACTAATGATGTTTGGTTATTATTATTTAATTAGTATTGGGTACAACCTTGGCATTGAGAGTTTTATAAGCTCTCTAGGTGACTGTAATGAATAGGAACCACTGACATAGGCAGAGAAATAGGAGTTAAAGATGAAGATTTATCACTAACACACAGAAAAATGACGACAGAAGCTATGAGAATGTTGGCAGTTGCTCAGCAAGTATAATAAGAGAATAAGAACGGCAAAGTCTTGGAGGATTCCTGTCCCCTTATTGGCTATGAGAAAGTAATACATTATAGACAGCTGGGGTTAAGGATGTAGCCTCTGGCCAGACAGAATAAAGATACCAAAGTATCAATAATATCTAGGACCCCACCTCAATTAATAATTATAATAACTTCTATGTGCCAAGCACTACACTTATTACTTTATATCATCATCATCACCATCATAGGCCTCATCATCATCAATATTATCCGACAGTCATTGAATGATTAATATATGACAACTTACACACATTATTTCATTTAATCTTCACAAAAATCCTATGAGGTCCCAACTTTATAAATAATAAAAATGAGGCTTAGAGAGATTAAGTAACTTGCCCAAAGTCACATATTGGCAGAACCAGGCCTTGAGTTCATAAATATCTGACTACAGAGCCCGAGATATGCATTCATTATGTTCCTAACAGTCCAGGTAATTACTTTTAGTAATAACAGAAAACAAACTGGCATTAACTTTCCAAAGCACTTTTATATCGCTTTTTTCACTTGATTCATTCAGAGAGGGTATTATTAGCCTAGTTTTACAGGTGAGAAAACTGACACACAGAGAGGTTACATGACTTCCTTAAAGTCACACAGTTTTATTGGTGAAGCCTTAATTAGGATGGGACAGATTCATAGATTTTTAAAATTTCTTCCTGAAAGACTTCCGTGACCCACCGCTTCTCCCTGACTAGATAAATGCCTGTCTTCTGTGTCCCTAAGAAGTACTTACCATATTGCATTGTAATTGCTTGCTTACCTATCTCCCTTATTAGTCTATGAGCTTAGTGAGGGCAAGAATCTTGCTTTTATTATTCATTCTTGTGTCCAAAGCCTTAAAACTGCATCTGGCATCTCGTAAGTACTCAATAAATATTGGTTGAAGTAAAGTGAATTTATGAAACTCCATCTAGGTGATCTGCAGAGAATAGTTAGATGAGGCCAACAGTCCCTGTCCTCTATGTGGACAAGCTTTGAATTGATGGTATCATTTACTCTGTGCATTATAACAGTCTTCAAAAAAGTTGCAAGGGAGAAGGATAGGGCTGTTGTGTATAGCTACAGAATTTTCTAGCTTATGCATCATGAAACCCAGAAGCTTCTCTATTTTTAAGGCCGAGGCTAGTGTAACTGGATAGCACAAATGGTTAAGCAAAGGGCCAATATGAAGCCAAAGTTAATAGTTTCCCAGGTGAGAACCTGACTACATTCTCCATCAACTACTATTGCTCAGAGCACAGCAGGGAAGGAACATGGTGTCAAATTGGGCTTACTGTGAACTGAGCCTGAAACAGAGTATGGAGGGCTTTATATTTTTGAGTTTGCCTAAATCTCTGATGTGAATTAGTTTTCTAATAATTTGATTCTTTCTTCTCAAAGCGGAGGGCACATTTATAAGAAAGTGAGACAATGAGGGTCCTATTCAGTTTGCCTCCAGTTTGTATTGAATAGGGGATACAAAACATAAACAACATAGACCCTGGCTTTGAGCAAATTCCAGGTGAGATAGAGAAATTGGTTTGACATGAAACCAACTAAACTAGCCATTTAAGGATGATATGGGAATGACTGCATAAAGGTGACAACTGTATACATAAATGTAGTAGGTGAAAGTTAAAGTGTCAGAAAGATCCGAGAGGACACACGGTTTTCCCTGTATGTGGCCAGAATCACAGGGGAAGAGAATAGATTGGGCTAGAGACATGACTCGGGGCTTACCGAAGCTAAGGCATCCAGAATCATCTACCCTGAGTCTTCCTGCTATCTTTTTTAAAGGATACTTTCAGGAAGAAGTAGGCAAGAGCTTTATTATGGCCTCAGTTGGGGAAACAAGTTTTAGCCTCAAGGGAAAATTAATAAAATTAATGAAATGGTAGGCCAGGGCATTGGCACTGTCTGCTCGTGAAACAAGGTAAGAGTCAAGATCTGTGACTTGCCTTGCTGGCTCGGAGAAATGTCTCTGAATGCCTAATCCTATACTTTGGTGCCAGAACGCCCACCAGTCTGCAGTGGGTTTGCTTTATGCTAAGCAAAGGAAGAAAATGAACTCCTGGAAATTCTGCAGGAACCATTTTTAATACTGAAGTTTTAATGTCGTGATAGATTTTAAAAAATAACAAGAATTTTTGCCTCCGTTTTTCAGTTTTTGCAAAACAGGCCAATTCAGGGAAGAAAAAATCAAGAAGACAGGAAGGAACAGAAAGATTTGGAACACAGACTTCAAAGGACCCAAAGTAGGAAATCAGGCAGATGACTCATCATGTCAAGGTTTTCATAGAAAATTATAAATTGGGGCAAGCTTCTGAGTAATCTGAAGTACCCTGCAGAAGGTACCTGGTCCAGGAACCAAGGAACCAAGTACTTGCTGCCACCCACTTCAAGCAAGTGTAAAACGACTGGTAGGCACAGTGCAAATTGCCACAGGCATCTTTCACCACCATAAAAGGACAGTTTGGGAGATCCTACTTTCCCTTTGCTAGAGAACAAGAAATATATCCCCATTCTACCTCAGCCACCATTCCCAGTCACATTTTAGACCTATCTTGTCATAAGAATCTGCCTCTTCCTTGAAATCACTAATTCAGACATCCCACTATCCAACACAACTTCCTGTTCTTCCAGTTCACTTATTCACATAGCTTGCTGAAACAGGTCTTTTATTTCATTAAGGTCTCCACTGACCCCTTCATTTTCTTTTTTCTTTTTTTTTTTTCTTTTTTTGGCTGCATTGGATTTTAGTTGCTGCGCGCAGGCTTTCTCTAGTTGCAGTGAGCGGGGGCTGCTCTTCGTTGCGGTGCACAGACTTCTCATTGCCGTGGCTTCTCTTGTTGTGGAGCATGGGCTCTAGGCACGCGGGCATCAGTAGTTGCGGTGCATGGGCTCAGTAGTTGCGGCTTGCGGGCTTCAGTAGTTGTGGTGCGTGGGCTCTAGAGTGCAGCCTCAGTAGTTGTGGCGCACAGGCTTAGTTCCTCCATGGCATGTGGGAACTTCCCAGACGAGGGATCAAACCCTTGTCCCCTTCATTGGCAGGCGGATTCTTAACCACTGCGCCACCAGGGAAGTCCTTACCCCTTCATTATCTTTCTCTTTCTCTTTCTCTCTTTCTCTTTCTCTCTTTCTCTCTCTCTCTCTCTCTCCCCCCTCCCTCCCTCTCTCCCTCTCTCTCCCTCCCTGCCTCCCTCCCTCTCTCTCTCTCTCTCTCTCTCTCCCCTCCTACTTCACTTTCTCCCTATTCATGATATAGCTGATGGTTCAACATTATGATCAGCCTTTTGAAAATTCTGTCAATGCTCTTTTCTTTCCCTTTTTCTCTTACACCACCAGTAAAATACAACACTGGGTGAAGCATACCACTCCCACAATCTGTGATTACGACTGAAAGATAGAGAAAATTCCAGAGCCAAGAAAATTGGGCATTGCTTATAAATGTATCTAATCTGGCATTAAACACTGCAAATGTCTTACTATGTTTCTCTAATAAGTTTCTCTCTCTTTTCTGCAAGGACTAGTTTTTGTTTTTTTTCTTTCTAACTCACCAAATGCACATTCCCCCACTGCTAATCTTTCTCTCTTAGACGAGGATGACCTTGCCTCATATCTCATATAGAAAATAGCCTTGAGACAGGCATTACCCAGTCTTGCATCTGTGTTTGTCTTCTTCCCCTTTAATTATAATGGAACATGGTAGTGCAGTTGGACAGTCTAAGGCACTGGATTAATTATGGAAAAATACCCCTCAGGCTAACAAAGACTAGCTCCTTTGCCTGGACTCTGCTTCCCATTTCTTGCCACCTCTCTACAGGACCTTTATAATCAGTGTTCAAAGATGTTTTATTGGGCTTCCCTGGTGGCACAGTGGTTGAGAGTCCGCCTGCCGATGCAGGGCACACGGGTTCGTGCCCTGGTCCGGGAAGATCCCACATGCCGCGGAGCCGCTGGGCCCGTGAGCCATGGCCGCTGAGCCTACGCGTCCGGAGCCTGTGCTCTGCAACGGGAGAGGCCACACAGTGAGAGGCCCGTGTACCGCAAAAAAAAAAAAAAAAAGATGCTGTATTTACTCACATCTATAATAAAATTCTTTCTTGATCCCATTTTTTTTCTGTTATTGATCTCTGTCTATTCTCAACAAAGTCAAGTTTCCCCAAAGAGCTATCTGTACACTCACTCCGCTTCCTCACTTCCCATTCACTTTTCCATGGCTTCAATCTTCATCACTACGCTGAAATCTCTCTTGCTTAAGTAGTCCCTACTGACTTCCATGTTGCTAAATCTAGTAGATGCTCTTCAGTTCTCATCTTACTTGACATTTTGGCATCAATATTTGACTGAATTGACCACTCTCTACATTTGAAACTCCCTAGTTTTCCTTCCAACTTTGTGGCTCTTCCTTCTCAGGTTGTTTTTTTCTGTTGTTATAACCTATCTTCTGGGCTCCAAATGTGTACAGAATATTTACATGTTACTTGGCATTTGATTTCTCAAAGGTGTCTTGAACTCAACATGTCTAGAACTGGACTCAATCTTCCTACCCCGCCAAAAGAAATCTATACGTCTTTTCCAATGTTCCCCATCATTGTAAATAGTTCTACCTGTTTCTCATTAACTAAAAAGAGAATACAAAAGCCTTAACAAGGCTCTGAACTACCAACCACTAACAACCTCTCCAGCCAAATCTCTGGCCAGGCCTCTTTCCTATCCAGGAAGAACCAGCCTTAACTACCTTTCTTTCAGTTCTTCAAATAACATATCTCAAGGCCTTGGTGCGTACCATTCCTTCTGTTTGGAATGCTTCTTTTTCTAACTAACTCCTACTTATTCTTTAAGACTCAGCTTAAATGTTTCTTATTCAGAGTAGATTTTCCTGACATCTGCTTTAAATTAGATCACCTCAGAATTTGTTACTATAAATTTGTGTAATGGTTTGTTTAACACTGTATCTCCTTAAGACTGTTCCCTCCATGAAGGCAGGGGCTACTTTTCTGTTCATCACTGTATGCACAGCAGCTATTAAAATGCTATTATATGGTAGGTAATTAAAAATAATTAATGAAGGAATGAGTGAGTGAACAAATAATAATAAAACATTAGTGGAATTCTTAGTGTCAAGAAAAGGATGTCCTTTATTGCCCCAATTATTTAATATACCTCTAAAAATTTTGGCCAACTCAAGACACAATAGAAGATACAAGGATTATAATAGTTGGAAAAGAGGTGACAAATTCTCAGTATTTGCTCACTGCCTACCTAGAAAAATAGTGAGATTCCACTGAAAAATTAATCGAACCCTTAATATGACTTAATAATATAACTAGTTTCAAATTAAATATGTAAACATTTTTTCTACCAGAAATAGCCATTTAGAAAGTAGACTGTGAAAAGATTCATTTCAAATAGTAAAGAAAAAATTTTAACAATTAGGTATAAATAACTTCAGGTTACAGATGTCAAAGCAAAGGTGACTGTCTGATGCTCTCCTGTGAAACCAGCTGAAAATAATGAGGAGAATGAAAAACAGAAAAAAATTACATTCTCAATAAAAGTAAAATACAAACATAGCCTCAAGTCACCATCTATGAATAAGGTTGTCCAGTGCAGAGAAAATGTGACCTGGCTGAATGAGAAAACCAACAGTAGATCACAAGTCAAAATAGACCTTTGGTAACATGGAGGGTTCTATAAAAAGGGATATACATCCTTACAGTCCAGGCCAATAATCTCTTAAAGATAGCTGATGTGTCCCTGAGCTCTCTTAAACCTGTGGAATGGCAGAGGAATAAGGGCTAAATGAGGGAATGCACAGACACAGGTGGGGTTGGGGGAAAAAATGTTATTGGCAGTCAGCTCTGCAGTATAATTACACAGAAAACCTATAACACATAGGCTTCACTGCTAGCCAATCAGCCTTCCAGGGATTCTCAGTTGGGTGTGGTACAATCCTCCACCCCCTAGGACAGGGTTCCTCAACCTCAGCACTACTGATATGTTGGACCACATAATTCCTGTGCACTCTAGGATGTTTATTAGCATCCTTGGTCTACCCAGTTGGGATAATAAAAATGTCTCCAGATATTGCCAAATGTTGAAAATACGCACTGTCAGAGGACACATGTAAATGTGTGAGGGTGTTCTAGAGTATCTCAATAACTGGGTGGGGGTGAGGGGCTACTGGCATTTAATGAGTGTGGAGATTAAGTGATGATTGATTTAAACCTTTCATCCCTTCTCTCTGCCCCATCCAAAAGGTTTAAAGTGACCCCTTTTCCAATCCAAATTTCCAAGCCTGGTCAGAGTCTGAGCTGGGGGTAGAAATTGAGTTTTAAGTTGAATGTAAGATAAAAATTTTTATTTAGGTCAGATTGAGTTTTTTGATACATAAAAAGATGTTTTATTAATGCCTGAAAGTGACCAAAAAGCTATGATATCTACCCAATATGTCACTCAAGGGGCAGAAAGAAATATCCAACAAAGCATGCCTGAAGATGGTGGTGAAAGATAAATAAAATTGATTATTATATTATTCATAAAGTCCAACCCACTTGATAATTTAGTTATGAAAAATCATCTAACTTTAAAATCAAAGAAAGAATCCTATAGACATCCATGCTAAATAATAACTTATAAATGGAAATAAGAACTGAGGCTGGTCTCAAGCTTCCCACTAAAATACAGTGGAACAATATTGAGAGAATCCTCAGGGAAAGAGAATATGACTCAGGAATGCGGGCTTCCCTGGTGGCGCAGTAGTTGAGAGTCCGCCTGCTGATGCAGGGGACACGGGTTCGTGCCCCGGTCTGGGAACATCCCACATACCGCGGAGCGGCTGGGCCCGTGAGCCATGGCTGCTGAGCCTGCATGTCCGGAGCCTGTGCTCCGCAACGGGAGAAGCCACAGCAGTGAGAGGCCTGCATACCGCAAAGAAAAAAAATGCTATGCCCATGCAAGCTGTCTTTTAAATATAAAGATAACAGGACCATTTTCAACATGTAAGAACTCAGGAAATAGAGTAGTCATGAGCAATTCGAGTTAAACAATGATTTGAACTATAGAACACAAATATATGGGCTTATATACATACAGGAAAATTTATGAACAAAACCCAAAAACTGTTAACAGTGGCAGGTGACAGGAGGAGGCAAGCACTGCTAGCTGCCTATCAATATCTGTCCTCCATTTCTTTTCTACGAGCAAAAGTCCACTTTTATTTGGGGAAACAATGTATCCAACTAAGAGTATTCACTTTCCCAGACTTCCCTTCAGTCTTGGCTAGACACATGGACCTAATTCTGGCCAACTAGATATAAGTAAAAGTTGCTAGATGGTGCTTCCAGGAAAGTTTTTCTTTTTTTTTCTTAAGGGACAGACTTAGTTGGCTGCCATGCCCTTTTCTCTTTGATCCTGCCTGGAACATGAACCTGAGACTGGAGGTTTACTATCATGAGTTGACAAGCATGAAGATCAATGTCTACATGCTATAGGCAGTTGGGTAGAAAAATAAAAGAAGCCTTGGTCCCTGATGGATTCTCTGAGTCACACTAGTTCCAGAATACCTACTGTTCAAGTTCTTACTGCATAGAATGAGCAAGCCCCTGCATATTTAAGCCACTATTAGTAAGATGTCCCATTATTTGTAAGGAAGAAAAATGTATTCTAAAATCATACCGGGGGACTAGAGAAATGGAATGTGAAGAAGATACACTTCTCATTGTACATATTTTTGTACTATTAATGTGTTTCGCTATGTAACTGTCTTACTTTGACTTATTTTTTAATCTAGAAAATAGGAACCCAAAATGCTTAGTAATAAACAAGAATGCCAAATATATGTAACAAACATGTATGACCTTACTGAAGTACATGAAAGAATATATTCACAAATGATAAGGTGACTTAAAAAGACATTAATTACCCCACAACAAAACGTGAAATATATTTTTCTTTGAAATTTGCAAAGATTTCAAAATTCATATGGAAAAATAAACATAAAAATAGTAAATAACATTTTGCAAAGGAAGGATAATGAAAACGCTGTTAAATTATCTGGCATTAAAATGTATTTTAACACTACAATCATTAGAAAAATAAGATATAAATACAAGGATAGACATACATACCTATTTGACATTATAAATGTCTCAGAAATACACACTAATCTGTAGAAGAATGAAGTATATGATAAAATGCCATTTCAAATCAATGATGAAAGGAGGAATTCTTCAGTGATGATGCTGGAACAACCAATAGTGAGTTGGTTGGTAATTTGGGAAAAAAAAGTTTCTTAGTTTGTACCTCCCACCAAGAACAATTACAGATGGATTCAAAATATTAATTTACAGACATCCACTTCTAGCAAAATCATGCACCAATTTCAGTGACAAAATAAAAGAAGAATTTTTAAAATGCATGGCTGCACTCTGAAAGAAGAAAGGAACAGGTGTCAGAGCAAGGAAGTAGGCAATAGGTTCACAAGCTGACCATCCAAAATCCCTGAGAATAAAGAAAATTTAAGCAACGCAGTAAAATTCATGAAGGGAAAAAGAGCAAATTAAAAAAGCAAGGTAAATGGAAAGCATAAAATAAAATGGCAGACATAAATTCAAGTATGTCAGTAATCACAACAAATATAAATTGATTAAGCTATCAGGTTGAAAGACAGATACTCATAAAATGATTTTTTAAGCCAGCTATATCCAATTTACAAGAGACCTGCCTAAAACTTTTGGCAATAAAATGGCTGAACATCAAAGTATGGATAAAAATACATGACACAAAATCAAAGCTGTGTCAGCTATGTGTATATAAGAAAAGTTAACTTTAAAGTAAACAGCATTACTAGCGATAAGAGGATTAGTTATGCAATAAGAAAATGTGCAATTCACTAGAAGATATAATAATCACTAAAATTTCATGAACCTAAAAACATAGATTCAAAAATACGTAAAGAGGGACTTCCTTGGTGGTGCAGTAGTTAAGGATCCGCCTGCCAATGCAGGGGACACGGGTTTGATCCCTGGTCCGGGAAGATCCCACATGCCGCAGAGCAACTAAGCCCGTGCACCACAACTACTGAGCCTGCACTCTAGAGCCTGCGAGCCACAACTACTGAGACTGCGTGCCACAACTACTGAAGCCCACGCACCTAGAGCCTGTGCTCCACAGAAAGAGAAGCCACTGCAATGAGAAGCCCGCACAACACAATAAAGAGTAGCCCCCGCTCGCCACAACTAGAGGAAGCTGGGCACAGCAACGAAGACCCAATGCAGCCACACACACACAAATATACATAAAGAAAAAATTGACAAATCCACAATTATAATGGGAGATTTTATTATACTTCTCTCAGTAACTATAGATCAAGAAGACAAAAATAGTAAGGCTAGAAAAACATTGAACTACACAATTAACGACTGGTCTAACTGACATGTAATACCCCACACAAAGCAATCAGAAAATATAGAGTCTTTTCAAGTTTATATGGGTAATATACAAACAAAAAAACCAAAGGCCTTGCACAGAACAGGTTCTATGACCCCAATGCAATACAAATAGAAAGCATCAAAAAAAAGCCAACCCCCATCTATAATTTGAATATATTGAATGAATATTTGAACATATGAAGGTTCAACGAAAATATCATAATGGAAATTTGAAAAGATTTAAAATTGAAAAACAAAGCACTATGAATAACATATATATGGAATTTTTAAGAAAATGGTTCTGAAGAACGTAGGGGTAGGACAGGAATAAAGACACAGACATATAGAATGGACTTGAGGACACGAGGAGGGGGAAGGGTAAGCTGGGACGAAGTGAGAGAGTGGTATGGACATATACACACTACCAAATGTAAAATAGATAGCTAGTGGGAAGCAGCCGCATAGCACAGGGAGATCAGCTCTGTGCTTTGTGACCACCTAGAGGGGTGGGATAGGGAGGGTGGGAGGGAGGGAGACGCAAGAGGGAGGAGATATGGGGATATATGTGTATGTATAGCTGATTCACTTTGTTATAAAGCAGGAACTAACACACCACTGTAAAGCAATTATACTCCAATAAAGATGTTAAAAAATTAATAACTCAGGAGATGCAGCTACAGCAGTACATACCTAATAAATTTATAGCCAGATACATAGGCATTAGAAAAGATTAAGTATTTAAAATCTCAAGAAGTTAGAAAAGAAGAATAAACCTAAGGAAATTAGAAAGACTAAATTAATGATACAGAGAGAAATTAATGAATTAGAAAATAAAGAAACAAACCAAAGGCTTGTCTTTTGGAAAGACTAGTAAAATATGGAGACCACATAGCAAATATAATCATTAAAACAAAAGAGAGAGAAAAGGCATGTTAAAAATATAAGGAATGAGAAGCAGGGATATAATTCGAGATACACTGGAGACTAAAAATTCAGATGGAAATTCCAAGACCAACTTTATGCCAATAAATTTGAAAGCATAAAAAATGAATTTTCTGAAAAATAATTACCAAACTGACTTAAGAAATAAGAGGGAAAAACTTGAATATATCTATATAACCAATAAAGAAACTGAATAAAAAAACTTAAACCTTCACACAAAACCATCAGGCCAAACAATTTCATAGACAATTCCTACCTAAATTTCACAGAACAAATATTTTCTTTCTGATGCCCTCAAAGAACAGATAAATTATATCATATACAAATTGTTCCAGAGCTTTGGTTCTCAAATTTGGCTTCACATTATAATCACCTGGGGAGCATTTTAAAATACCGATGCCTGGATCCACCTCCAGAGATGCTGATTTATTTGGTACGGGCAAAAAAAAATCCTGAGTATTATTATTTGATAAACGTACAAAAAGCAAAAACCAGAAATTCCCCAAGTAATCCAAATGTGCATGTGGGAATCACTGAACTACTGAATAAAATAATAAGTAAAGCTCACCAAGTCACTGTTTGAGGCAAATATAAACTTAACTTGGACAGTACTAGAAAAAAATCTCAATCTCATTTATAATATAGATGCAAAACATTTAAATAAAATATTAGCAAACCAAATCGAACATGCATAAAAAAGTACCTGATGACAATGTGTGGCTTAATCCAGTAATAAAAGATCTTTTAAAGAGAAAATCTATTACTATAAATCATTTTAACAGATTAAAGGGGAAAATCATATGATGTGGATGCAGAATTTTTTTTAGAAAATGCAAAGCCCTCTCAAGAGTGATACAGCTTTTAGCAAACTACAAATACATGGGATCTTCCTTAATCTGATAAATCCATCACCCCCAAACCAACAGCAGACATATTACTTACTGGTAAAATATGCAAAATATAGTATTCCTTTTAAAGTTGAGAAAATGATAAGAATGACACTATGCTGCTTCTATTAAGCATATACTAGAGCTCTTATCCGGTACAAAAAGACAAGGAAAATAAAAGTCTTCAGATTGATCATGAAGAACCTCAAATGGTATTCACAGATGACAATGCTGTTAAAGAAATCCTATATAGAGAGTTGTACCATGCTTGTTAATAGAGAGAAAATATTTTAAAGGTCACAATTGTTTCCGTGTCAATCAATAAATTCAATGGAATTCCAACTTAAGTTTCAAAAGGATATTTCACAGAAATGGACAAGCTGATCCTGAAACACCTTTGAAGACAACAAAGGCCTAAAAGAAAATCAAGAAAATGTCAAAGAATGATTAAAAAAAGAGAGAGAGAACTTTTCCTACCGGGTATCAAGAGTCATCATAAAGCTATAGTAATTAACACAGTGGTTGTTGAATCAGGTATAGACAAATAAAACAGTGGATCAGAATAGAAAGCCTAGAAAAGACTGATATTTATGTGGCAACTTGATATATGACAGAGGTTGCATTACTGCTCAGCGTGAGCAGAATGCACTATTAAAAAAAATGGTGCAGGCTTCCCTGGTGGTGCAGTGGTTGAGAGTCCGCCTGCCGATGCAGGGGACACGGGTTCGTGCCCCGGTCCGGGAAGATCCCACATGCTGCGGAGCAGCTGGGCCCGTGAGCCATGGCCGCTGAGCCTGCGCATCCGGAGCCTGTGCTCTGCAACGGGAGAGGCCACAACAGTGAGAGGCCCACATACCGCCAAAAAAAAAAAAAAAAAAAAAAAAAATGGTGCTGTGACAGTTTGCTATTTATTTGGAATAAGACAATGAAGATGCTACCCACCTCATATAGAAAAATAATTCCATGTAAATCAAGTATCTAAATTTGAAAATACAAACTAAAAAAATTTTAGAGCATGGAAAATATGTTCACATCACTAAATTACGTTACTATTTTTTGAACAAAATATAAAATAATACAAGTCATAAAGTCGATAGTTGATAAAGATGGTACATTAAAATTAAAAACCTGTGTATGTCATAAAATGTTATAAACTTAAAAGACAAGTTAGATTTGGAACAGATATCTGCTATATGCATAACACACAAAGGATCTGGGTCAAGAATATATAAAGAATCTGAACAAATCCATAATTTTTAAAAGACCAACAATGCAATAAAAAAATGCACAAATGATATGAACAGGCAATTTACAAAAAGAACTCCAATTTTATGCAATTGTATGTGATAAAGTAGTAAAAATGTATAAACTAGAAATATAGGCATCTACCTGGGTAAATCCTAGAAGTATAATGTTGAATGATGAAAGTCAGTTGGAAAAGATTCTATTCAGGTAAAATTTTAAAGCCCACAAAACAATATTTCATAGTGCATGTGGCTGTAAATAAATGTAGAAAATATAAAAGCATGCAGGTCAATTATATGCACAAATTTCAGCAGAGGTGGGTGGGAAAGGGATGAAGGAGGGTCTTTAGCTATAGCTGTAACTGCTTTTCTTTACAAAAAAAAAAAGTAAATATGGCAAAATGTTACCATCTGTTAAATATGAGTGGTTGATTCACTGGTGCTTGCTGTATTAAATTTATATAATTTTCTTATGTTTGAAACACATCATAATTTAAAGTATATTAAGAAAATTTAAATGAGAACCTACTGTACAGCAGAGGGAACTCTACTCAATGCTCTGTGGTGACCTAAATGGGAAGGAAATCTAAAAAAGAGTGGATATATGTACACGTATATTCACTTTGCTGTACAGCAGAAACTAACACAACATTGTAAAGCAACTATGCTCCAATAAAAATTAATTTTAAAAAAAGTGTAATAAGAAAATTTAAACTTTAAATGATGGTGAGAAAATATATGTGAATATTTATCTGCTCATGGGAGAAGGGAAAGCCTTTTAAATTTAAAAGAAAAAATAAATCATAAAGGAAAAGGTTGATAAATGTGATTACGTAAAAATATTAAAACTCTATATAATAAAACACTTCAAAAGTTTAATTACAAAGTAGAGAACATGTTTGTAATATGTACGTGTATATGATAAATATATATATTTAGTATTATTAATGTAAAAAAGCACTCTCAAAATCGATATGTTCATTAAATGTGAATAATATTAATAAACAGGATACTTAAGGTTGATGAATATACAGTGAAACTAGCCCTTTCATCAACTGCTGGTGAGATTTTAAAATGGTTGATCTTTGGGGATAGCGATAGACATTAATAAAAAGAGCATTAATTGTTCATACTAAAAAAAGACATTAACCTGATAAAAATTATGATCTCTAAGGGATGAGATGACAGAAATGACTTACAGTTTCTATTTTATACACTTTCTTTTTAAGTACCTGATTTTTATTAGTTTTATAATTTAAAATCACAATTACTTTTCAATTTAAAACATTTAAAAAGAAACTAAGTTGTAGCTTTGGCTTCTAATTCTACTTCTAAGGACACCATCCTCGGTTATAGTTAGACATGTGCACAGAACTTAACACTGCAGTTTATAAATTTTATAATACTGAAATATAGACACAACCTACTATTAAACATTAGAGTAATAATTAAACACATTATGGTGCCTAAACATAATGGAGTAATATGCTGAGATTTTAAGAATATGTTTTTAAAAGTAATCCCATAAGAAAATGCTTACTATATGATCATAAGAAAAAAAAAAAGGATAACTCAATGATGCCATTCAGTGTCAAGTTAATGGACAAAAGGTTTGCAATGTAACCCAAGTTGAGAAAAGGACAAATGTTTTTTATTATTAAAAGACCATAGTTATGTAGGCAAAGGAGCAACTCCTCTCCTATGTAGACCCAACTAAGGATTTGGGAAGGAAAGAAACTTTCCCTGTGTGAGATGCGCTTTTTCTATTTTTTATTTTGCTCTTCCCAAGAATATAAAAATATCAAGTAGCAGACTACAAACCAGAGTGGAGGATCACCCTGACATTCTTCCGCCCCCATTCCCTCCTCCAGTTTTAGGACTCAGAGCTCACCTCTCTCCCTCTACCTGGCAGAACAGCTTTAACTGACAACCCACGTTGGAGACAAACAGTTTACAAGGAGAGAGATAGAGAGAGAGACTGACGTTGACCTGGGACTTGCAAATACCTAACAGAAGGATAACAGACCCAGAAGAAACGGAGAAGTGGGGATTCAGGAGGAAGGAACGAAGTTAAAAGGACAGATGGACTTGAGGAGAAGAGGAAAAGAGAAGGTATCCCCTTTCACATGGCTAGCGAAAAAACCCTCCCAGAACAACCTGAAAGTGGGGTCAACACAACCTCAGTACGTAGGCAGGACAAGAGACAAAAAAATCAAGGGCTCATCAACCAATATAACCTGTACTGTCTACCACTAACCCCTGTATAGTTTGGATTAATCACCAGAGGCCTTGAGCAAATTATAGCTTGAACTCTTCTGCCAAATTTCCATGATGTTCACTTGTGTGGGTCACAAGATAATAACTGCTATCAGGAAGGGAATGTTTACTCTCATCCCCACAAGAAGACAAGGAATGTCTATGGGGCTTTGGGGAGATATGCCAAAAAGGCAATAACTCAGCCAGAAAATTTATCCTTGATCACCAGCTTGGCAGAAAATGTCTAAAGATACCACATGGGCCCCCAAATAAGGAGCCTACCGTAGAGCACATATACACATAAATACATATTACATACTTTTCTATGCATATGTGTACGCATAGAAAAAGAACAAGAGGAAAGGCACTAAAATATTATCAATGTTTTCCTGGGATTTGGAATTACAAGTGATTTTTATCTCCTTATGGAGCACAGTGTTTTAAAATATTAATCGATGTTTGCTTTCCTTCTTGATAATTCCTTTCTGTCCTACAGTATATTTCCACAATTAAAATTAGATACCGGCATTGAAGCTTATTGTCCCAGGGATGGGAAGACAAAAAATGACCCAGCAAAATGAGCCAATTTTTTTTTCACATTTGAGTTTCTAAATAAAACTGTAAAGTCCATAGCTAGGAGGAGACTCTAAAAGCCAAAGAAACTTTGATTTGCTAGAGTGAGGTACCTGAGAGGAAAAAAATAATATCCTTAAAAACTTGCCTTTTCACATCAAGAGTGAAGACTGGAGGACCCAGGGTTTATATCATGAACCATCTAGTAGAGGAGAATTTGTAATGACATCGGAGCCGTTTCCCAACCACAAAAAGAGGAGAGAAGAATACTTTCTGTACTGGGAGAGAAGTTGGATGAAGATTTTTTTTAAAATTCAGATAGATCTGAGAATTCTAAACGTACCCCACTCTGCGACTGCCCCAGGTGACCAGAGAGTGGCTGTCTTGGAGTAGAAATGGTAGCATGTTTAGGAAGAGAGAAACTTAATACATTGCCATTTCCTCCTGAATCTCCCTTGGCTTCCAAGATATGTTTAAGAAATATGAAAGTTTCTATGTGTCTAATTGAGCAAGGACAGTGACTAAAAATTGAGAAATGGTATGTCTGCCAGGGTGCCTTCATGGCACAGGGACAAGGAACTGAGTAACAAGATGCAGGTGGGACAGCCAAAGTCGGAAGCTTGTGAACTTGACTGACTCTCAGCAACTCAACTTATCTATATGAGCTGTAAAGGGAGTTCAGTCAGTCTGAGATTACTGCCAGGCTTCCCATTTCCCCACTCATCCTACCTCCAAACCATTAGTGTGCATTTCCCCATATCAAGGGAATTACACAAGTAAGCACATCAGCACTGAATGCAGATAAGCTGATACATAAGACCAGTCTAGACAAGCTATATACAACTCAGTGGAGGGCGATAAGAATAGAGGGCGGACACTCACACCCAAAGGAAATTACAATTCAGAAGAAGGGAAGAAGGAAGAGTTGAGTGAGGAGACTCATAAAGGACTAAGTTTAAAATCAGAAATAGGGGCTTCCCTGGTGGCGCAGTGGTTAGAGTCTGCCTGCTGATGCAGGGGACACGGGTTCGTGCCCCGGTCCGGGAAGATCCCACATGCCGCGGAGCGGCTGGGCCCATGAGCCATGGCCGCTGACCCTGTGCGTCCGGAGCCTGTGCTCCGCAATGGGAGAGGCCACAACAGTGAGAGGCCCGCGTACCGGAAAAAAAAAAATTCAGAAATAGTTAAGATATCTTATATCGTAGGACTAAGTTTACTGCAGAAAACTGAAATGCAAGTTAAAATCTAGGTGAATTTCAGTCATAGAGAAATCAAGAACGTTGTATTCTTCTAGATTTGAGTTTGTGACTGTGAAATTTTCTACTTGCTATTCCTTTAAACTTTCTAGAATTTTCCAAATATACTGCATATTTGCATTTATTCTTTCAAACATGAACAAAATAAACATTAAAATAAAGCTATCAACATTTTCAAAGACGTAGATTAGTTTATGTTACTTTTGAAAGTCCTGGGCTGGTAGGAATCTGACTTTATATCTAGGGACACTAGAAAAGACAGTGTCCTGTTGTTAGAAATTGTAAAAGTTAGAAACTGATAAGGACTTGCTAAATATATTTTAAATCAACACACATTAAAACTGTTAGAAGCTGTTAAAATCTACAAGTAAGTGTCTGGAGAGAGAGAGAGAAAAATCTTTTGTGCTAAGAAAAAGTGGAAAATTCTTCATTTTAGATAGGAGAGAGAGTGACATTTGATAAACAACTTGGTAAAGGTATAAACAAAACGCTATGGGAGCAAATGCAGAGGAGCCATTAGTTCCTCTGAGAGGTTCATAAATCTCTTGCAAGTTGAATCTGCAAACCTAAACGTATACGGTGATGACAGCAACTGCTGGTATTTCCTTCTCTTTGACAAATCCCCATAACAGGCATATGAGCTGATGTCAAGGTAAAGTGGACATAATCAGGGATGCTTCTTGCTGCCCTGGAATATATGTGACATTACAAATAATAAACTTTATCCTGTCACTGTTGGACTCAATCCGGGAGCTGCAAACTCTAACACTCTGGTTGACCTAGCCCACAGGCATGTTTATTCTGGCTCACAATTTTCTTTAAAATACATTTAAATGTCTTTTGGTTCATTATACTCACTCCAGCTCACCACTGATCACACTGGTCCCTTTTTGGAAAACCAGCATCACGCAATGGTTAAGAATAGAAACACAGAGAATCAGAGGACTTGAGTTGAAATTCAAGATCTGTCACTTACTAGTTATGTGACCTTGGGAAAAATGACTTAACCTCTCTGTGCCTTGGTTGTCTCATCTCTAAAATGGGACTAGTAACAGTAGGGTTGTAGTAACAGTTAAATGAGTTCATACTTGTAAAGCACTTAAAATAATGCCCACGCAGAAAGCACTGTGTAAATATTTGTTAAATAAATATGGGCTTATGTCCAGCCTGACTATGTTCCCTCCTTCACCCCTGCAAGCATGTGGGTTTGTACTTCTGGCTTAATTTATCCCCAAGAAAGCTTTTACCTTGGCCCTTCATGTAAGCAATTTGAGTGTCCCTCCCTACATGGTGTGAAATGAGGAATTTCAAGAGTTCTTTTCCACATATATCACCTACATGTACCACACAGCTGACTCATTACCATCATCATAAAAATCTTCTGAGCTCTGAACACTGGAGATACTAAGGGATGCAAGGTATAGTCTCTGTCTTAAGGGAATTACTACCAAGAGAGAGAGACTGGAATTGTACATGAAAAGTAAGTACAGTAGAAGATTGTATATGCTAAATGCTAAATGACAGAAGTCTATTGGATAAAGCAGTGATCACAGATGAATGGGGTGGACCAGGTAAGTTCTATAGAGGGTATGGGGCTTGAGCTAGTTTTTGAAGGGGAACTAGGGCTTAGATCTGCCCTGGTATTAGAGGAAGGCATTGTGAACAAGATCTATGTGATCAAAATATAGAGGTAAGAACACGTCTGGAAGCTTGAGAAATTACACACACATTTAATTTAAGTAGGGAGTAGGTTATGTGTCAGCAATTATAGGTGATGGGGACAGGCCCATAGATGAGGACTGGAATGTGGAGAGCACGGAATGCCAGATGAAGAGCCCAAGGTTTTTCTTGAACACAGTAGAAAGTCAATGAAGATTTCAGAGCTGGGAGAGGTGGTGGGGAGAGAGAGGATGATTTTTGCAAATAAATATTTTATAAAGATTAATCTGTTAGCAGGTGTAAGACGGACAAGAGCCAGTGGACAGCAAGGCAGTTAGGACACCAGAGAGGAAACATGAAGACTGGCTGGGAGACTGTTTTAATGAAACAGTCTGAGATTGAGTTGACCTAGGTCTGGACCAGGGTGGGGCAGTAGGCAAGCTAAAGATTAGTGAGGAAATGAAACCTCTCAATTATTTTGCCCAATTAACTTCTATCCGCCCATCAAAAAGGAAGAGTTAGCGCTTCAAGAATTCTGTTTTCCCAGAGCTCTATGTGCATCTGTCCATACTATAGTACACCAAAACATTCTGTTAACATGTCTATTTCTTCTTAACCTAAAAACTCCTTCTGGTTATGGGGTTTGTCAGATTTTTTTGTTTCTCTAGAACCTAGCACAGCGCCTGACATATATTACAGTTTTAAAAAGTGTAAAACTGAACCAAAGAATCAATAGGACCAAGTAGCTTTTAATGAATGGGGGGAGAAATAGTTCTTGAGGCTGCCTGGTACTTGGAAGATGAAGAGAATATGACATGAATTCCAGAAGAAAATCAGATTTGGGAGGAAATGGAAAAAATGTTCCAGGAGTGAGCTTTGAAACTCTAACACGCTGTCTCTCTCTCCCCCTCTTTCTCTCTCTCTCTCCCACTTCCTCCTCCTCTCTCTCCCCCTCTATTTCTCTCTCTCCACCCCGTCCCTCTCTCCCCCCTCCCCCCTCCCCCCTCCCTCTCTCAACAGTTGAAGTTACTATCTGGGAAGAATAGCAAAGCTATATATTTAATATCTTGGTACACAGTTATTATCAAATCTATAAGGAATAGAGCCCCATTGGGGAATGAGACACAGGAGCAATCAGTTTGAGTTTAGAGTATAGATACAGCACCTGGGTGATTTGGTGTATGAAATGGGGGAAGGGGTTTCAAGGAAACTGAGATGGGATGCTTAAAGAACCGGGGTTGGGGGAATTCCCTGGCGGGCCAGCAGTTAGGACTCTGTGCTTCCACTGCTGGGGGCCTGGGTTTGAGCCCTGGTCAGGGAACTAAGATCCTGCAAGCTGTGTGGCATGGCCAAAAAGGAAAAAAAAAAAAGAACCGGGGTCTGGGACCTCTAAAAGAATAAAGTTTTATTAGCCAATAAAACTATCAGATTAACGTCACCATGACTATCAGCTTTGGGTTTGACCTTCCACTGTACCTGAAAAGATGAAGTCACATACTATTAAAGGAAATGTAAGAAGGGACATTTCAAGTATAGTCATGCTACTTCTGGATTAACCAGCCTTCTATAGTCCACAATCGTCCTTCCACCACCACAGGCCCAGGGATACTGCTTATCTCAGGGACTATCTTTTGAATGGTTAAAAGAAATATAGAAAATCATCTCTTATCTCTTAGAGGTAGATGGATTTCCAAGTTAAAGGAACTTGGGAAACTTGGCAATTTCCCACTGGCAAGGCATGACCTTTTCAGTGAACTGTTTGCGGTACCTGCTCCCTTTTACCCTGAGCGATAACCATGAAATGATATGGCTGCCGTCTAAATCAATATGGCCCTGATGAGTCATCGCCATCAGTGAGCCACAGACTTTGCACAGGGTGGGGGGCATACGATGATGTTTAATAAAGGTTTCTGGAGTTAAACTGAGTTGCACTTGCAGTAGTAGTGATGAATTTGCCCAGATCTAGCTACATGTGGCCAAAGGCACCCAGCTGTGACATTTCTGGTCAAGGTTTAGGTACATACAGTGGCCAGGAAAGGAGGCAAGTAAACTCAGCAAAACTAAAGAGGCAGAGTGGGAAGCTAGAAATTTCATGGGCTTTAGAGTAAGATATACCTGAATTTGAGTCCTGGCTTTACCACTGCTTAGCTATATGAACTTGGGCAAGTTTATTAACTTCTCTGAGCACTACTACATCTTCAAAATGAGATTATAATAATGTTTCCCTCATACAATTGTTATTAGGATTATATTATGTAATCTATAATCATCAGTATGGCATTAATGATCACCAGACAAGCAATACTGGCCTCATGATCTTAAGTACCCTAACCAAGGGAGTAAATCATTGTTATCATTTCAGCTAGACTGGTAGGGCAGACAGAATAATGATCTCCTAAAGATATCCATAACCTAATCCCTAGAACCTATGGATGTGTTACCTTACATGGAAAAAGGGATTTTTCAGATGTAATTAAGTTGAAGATCTTGAGATGGAGAGATTAACCTGCATTATTTGGGTGCGCCCAATGTAATTATAGGGGTCCTTATAAGAGGGAAGCAAGAGGGTCAAAGGCAGAAAAAAGAGATATAATGATGGAAGCAGAGGTCAAAGAGGAGTATGCTTTGAAGATGGAGAAGAGTGGCATAAGCCCTGGAATGTGGGTGGCCTCTAGAAGCTGGAAAAGGGAAGGAAATGGATTCTCCCCTAGAACCTGCAAAAACCTATAGACACCTTGACTTGAAGTATTCTTACATCCAGAATGTAAAAGAAGATATTTGTGTTGGTTTAAGCCTCTAAGTTTGTGGTATTTTATTACAGCATTAAGAAACGAATAGATCTAGATTTGGTGAAAAGAATTAAGTCTATTGTCATCATCCTCCCAAAAAAAGCATATTTAGGGCTGTATCACTAAATAGCTCCATAGCTTGGAGATAAAATGGCAAAACCAAAACCAAAACCAAAAACCTCTTCCAAATCACACAGCATCACTCTGGAATACAAGCCCTTGATTCCTGTCACTGGTAACATTTCTTAGAACATGGTCCTAGAATGGCTATATGGGCCCAAAAGAGAAGTTTGTATTAATATTTTTGACCTTCCTCACTTTGGGGCTGAAAGTGATGGCAAGAAAGATGGTCATTATTCCTTTTACCCTTTAAGGGAAAATGGCCTCCTTCACCCATCTGTGCCTAAGAGGCGGTTCCAACTGAACGACTGGCTGGCACTGTTCTTATGGATAATGCAAGCCTTCCGGCTCCTGCTCGACAGAATCCAATCGCACTTGACGCCGAGGTGACATGAGCACCTCTCCAACTCTGCAAGTGTGCCATTTGTACAGCTTTGGTGTGAGACAGAGAGACAGGATATCTGAGCTGCCGTGGAAATATGCTTGGGTAAGTTGCCTGCCATTGTCCCAGGTCCTGTGCATAATTTCGGAAAAAAAGAATGAGACATTTTTGAATGTTCGCTTTCACTAGATTAGGAATATGCTACTTTCAATTTTACAAAAATCACTGAAGCATTTTGCTCAATACTGAACCAACACTGATTTAGTTTTGAAAAAGACTACCTTACTACATAATGCATTTTAACTGTGCAAAGGATAGTGCGGAATTCTGTTCCTTCTTTCATTATTTTGCATTTTTTAAAATGTAGCATCCAATGTAGAAATCACTGTGGATACAATGCTTACATTCCTCTGCCAGTACCAATATATTCAGCTTTATTCTTTAAAGAAGCAAGCTTCTGTCTGTTGGAAATACAGTCTTAACCATTAAGTTATTGGGAAAAAATAGATATAACCTGAGAAGACCAAACTTTGTATTTTCCTTACATGTTATGTACGGAAATTCCATAAGTCTATTAATCAGAAGCATATAACTTTTATCTAACTAATGAGATCACTGTACTAACTTCTCCCTTTGAGGCAAGTGACCAAAATTAGAAGTCATGCTCATATCCCAGAGCTCAGTACAATGCCTAGCATTTGTGCATGCATTTATTCATTCATCCCTACATTCATTCAACAAGTATTTATTGAACACCTCCTTTTTCAGGTGCATGATAATGGGAATATAGCAGTGAACAAGAAAGGTCCTTGCCCTCATGGAACCTAAAGTCTAGCAAATGCCTGATAAATGAATAATTTGATTCATTTACCTGTAGTTTAAAAGTTAATTTCTAAGGAATGCCCTAATTTCTGTGTGCACACTCGTGTATGTGTGTAATCATAACAGTGTTTAGAACTAAAGAGAGGGAGCAGAAACCAGGGTGGAGGTGTACCTCATATACCTAATCTTCTAATCTCCTATACCTGTGCCACTGACACAGTTACAAATGTAACCCCTGATGGTAAGAATTATAACCCTGAGATCTTTAATGATGATTACTATATTCTTATTAAGGCAGGAAAGTGGACACAGACGTTTTTAACAAGAGTTGGGAAGAAAAGGGCTTCTAAGTAGCCTTAAATCTAATTATCTCAGCATCAATATGGAGTAGTGGTTTCCAAAGAACATGGGATATGGAGTCAGATCTCCTGGAATTTGGGCGTGTCTCTAAGCCTCAATTTAACGTCTAAAATGGAGACAATAATAATGGTCTAGCAAGGTTCTGAGAATTAAATGAGACAATGCACATAAATCACTTACCGCAAGGCCCAATACATAGCTCTCAGTAGAAGTAGTAGTAGTAGTTGCTGTTGTAATTGCTTGGTGTTACGCTGATTTCCCAAAAATTGTTAGCTAAGAATTTACTATATCCTGGCCACCTAACAGGCTTTCTAATGTTCTAATGAGAACACATCACAGAAAAGAAAATATGACTTTGGTTCTCCTTCCTGAGCCATACATCCCCTCCATGGTGTCTTCTTCCACTCTTTAGTTCTAAACATTATTATAACCTCCCTCGCTCTCTCCCCCCCCCCGTCTCTCTCTCTGTCTCTCTCTCTCTCTCTTTCTTTCTCTCTGTCTCTCTGTCTCTGTCTCTGTCTCTGTCTCTCTCTCTCTCACACACACACACACACACACTCTTGAATTCAGCTAGAGATGGCATGCCAGCCATGATGGATTGATAGTTGCTGTCTGGGATAATTTGTTGAGAAGGATCCTGAGATTGCATTGGGAATCAACATTTAAAAGTAGCGTAATTGATTAGTAATGACTGTCATGGGTTTAGATCAGTAAGTGACAGCATGCATGCTATATAGTTGGCATCTATGCCCTTAACTCTACTGGAAAGAAAGGATAGATCATTAGCACTTCAGTATGATTTTTAGTCTGTCTTCTTTCTTTTTTCTTTTACTGTTGGAGCATACGCATGCCTTTTGAGTATTACTGTCTATTGTGGAATAAAAGTCTTAGCTTCCTATTAAATAAGTTCCCAACATTAGGAAGCAAGTAAGAGATTTGGTTGGGAGAACAGCATTGCTTTTCTGAAACTGTATCATATGATACAACAACCTGCTTTACTCTTGCTTAAGTTGCTCCTTAATTTTTGTGATTCCACAAATTTGTCTTAGACAAATATAATAAACTTCCCTTAACTCTACTAACAACCTATCAAAGAGAGAACATTGTATATTCATACAATGGAATACCAATCAGCAATTTAAAACGGAAGAATTACTGATACACACAACAATATGAATAAATTTCACAGATATTTTGCTGAGACAAAAAATGCCAGACACGAAAGAATACATACTATATAACTCTATTTTTAGATACATGAATTTCTAAAACATGAAAGCCTGCTCCATGCAGCAATTCTCAACATGCAACAAAATCACCTGGAAAGCTTGTTAAAATCGGGGTTTCTGATTCAGCTGGTCTGGGGAGGCGTCTAAGACTTTGCATTTCTAACAAGTTCCCAGGTGATGCTGAAGCTGTTAGTCCTGGGTCCACACTTTAAGAATCACAGATCTATGGTGATAGAAGTCAGAATAGCGGTTACCTTTGGTGCGGGGGCTGGTGTGGACTTGAAAAGGGCATAAGACAACTTTCTGAGATGATGGAAATGTTCTATATCTTGACCTGGGTGATGGTCATGTAAGTATACACATAGGTAAAATACTACCCAGCTGTATCCTTCAGATCGGTATCTTTTACTGCACATAAATTGTACATTTAATTAGAGGGAAGAACATGAGCTTTGGAATCAAACACATGAGATTTAAATTCCCAGCTCTGCCACTTATCAATTCTATGACATTTGACAAATTATTTCACTTACCCAAGCCTTACTATTTTCATATATAAAATAGGGTCCATAATAGTACTACCTCAAAAGGTTATAAAAATTCAGTAAGATGCTCACTGTAAGGTGCTGGGCAGAATGCTTGGCATAAACACTGTAAACGTTTGCTCTTATTTTTAGACATGAGTCTAAATTACAGGGATCAAGTAGTTTCTCCCCCCCCATACACACACGTGGGCGTGCACACACACACACACTCCTATCCCTCCTATCCATTGCACTAGCATTCTTCCTCTTAGAAAAGTTCTCATTCTTTAACATCACCTTGACTAGTGGAGTGTCTACTTAAACAAAACTATTTATTTCTCCATAATAATGCCAGTGTGTCCTGGCCTAGAACCACCTGCCTCCCTGCTTGGCAAATGAGCAGCTGTATCAATTGAGACAGGTGTACCTTGGTGTTCACTATGGGCACAGAGTGTTCCCTGAATGTTACTGAGAGTCCCTGGACTAGATAAACTACCCATGAAATCCAATTCAACTTGGGAAATAGGTTATACATATGACTCAATGAAGACACCTCCCTGAGGAAATAACCCTGGCAGTGGTTAGCACCAAGGACACAAACTGAAGGCGAACGTGTGTAGGTCACAAATTCAAGCCCTGTGTCCCTGTTTGCAGTGCTGCTGCAACTCACAGCCTCCATATTTCCTGTTTTTAGGCTTTTCAAAAACTGCTTGTTCTTGAAATCCATTCTAATATGGATATTTATCAGTTAATTCATCACCGCTCCCTCTCATCACACGATATCAGGTAAGCCACAGAATTTACTTGGATTCCAGAATCACTGACTGAGCCCATACTCTGTGCCAACCACAGTGCTGCCTGATACAGATCCAGATCCAAAGCATACCTGAGCTCTATCTCTGAGCGTTCTATGTGTGGGATAAGAAAGCCACAGAAGTAGACAATGGTAGGTAAAGCAAGGTGTGTGTGTGTGTGTGTGTGTGTGTATTAAGGTAACACTGAAGAGAAGCATCTAAGTCTATACTGAAAGGCAGGGAGTTATAGGGAAGTGCTAAGAAATGGCTGCTGGGAGAAATTACCTTTTAAGACCTTTAGAATCAGAGGAACTAGGCTAAAAGCAGATGTTCCTTTCAGCATGAAGGAAGAAGAAACAAAGTATTGTTTGGATGGGGATGGGAAAGGAAATCTAAGCACCAGATTTTACGTGCAGGCTGGTATGAAATATCCCAGCAGAGAAAGAAGGAATGATGAGCCTGGTTGGGCCTAGAAACAAGCACGGATCCAGCTGTATCGTCAAGTGTCAGATCTTACCTAGAGCAGAGCTGAATTAAGGCTCTTCTCTGACACGCCCTTTTGTGTGCTTCTACGGTGCATGACTCAACCCCCACATTAACCCTCAAATTAATTAATGTTACTCCTGAACTGGGAAGGACTTTGAAAACAGCCCCATGACACATAGCTCCGAAAGCTATAGATGCCTGTGAGTCCCACTCTTCCCTACCCACCTCCACCTAACCTGGGGAAAAAATACCCATTTATAAATTGGGGAGCAGAAGAGCCCAGAAAATATGTTGCTTGTGAAGACTGATTTTGTGCTTCTTTTGGGGGAAAAAGCAGCTTCGCTTTTATTATGAAGCCTTGCAGTTTATTAGAGTGAAGACTCATCGTTTTTTCCCGGTGTTTTTATTAAAATGAATAAGGCATTTTGTTTTTCACAAGATTATTATGCAGTTGCACAGCACATTTTTTCCACCCCTCCGTTTTATAAGGTTTCTCCCGCAGGCAGGTCTGTTATATAATCCTAACCTTGGTCCCATATAATTGATCATGTCACCGAGGTACTAACTCATCTTCCAAGCAAGCACGCGAAATGCCATCCCTGAAAACTGGGGCCTGTTCTCAAGATTCTATTAGGAGTCCCATCATTCATCCTCTGGCCATGAGAATGATCCCCTTTGAAAAGTCATGTCTGGGCAGATCAAACATTTTTCCCTCTCCACCCATATTCAGGGAGGAAAAAAGCTGACCAAATTCCTCCAATACTTTATGTGGAGGGTAAGTGGTAATCAATAGAGAAAAACACAAACGAAAGCATCAGGAAGTGAAATTGTTGTACATGTACGTGTGGGTGTACGTGTGTGTTTAGAGAGAGAGGGAGGAAGAAAGCAAACCCTACGTTAAAGCCCCTAAATCCTTTACCTAAATCGCAAGGCAGGCAGAGGGACTCCTTTAGCTGGGTGATGTATTTTACTTTAAAGGAAAGTAACATCCTACCATATATGCATTATTCTGGTGACCAAAATAGCAGTGTGACCTTGATCAAGTTGATTAAGTTTTCTGGGTTTCAGTTTCTCATCTATTAAAAAAAAGCAAAGACAGAGTACAGAAAGGCCCTTCCATTTGTGGTTTCATATAACTTTAGATTGGACTTACTCCATATTAAAGAGAGAGACGAGGCTGAGGCCCAGAATACCGACAATGGCTCTCCTGTAGCATAGGCCAACGGAACCACTTTAGTTACCATAGTTGGGTTCATGGCTGCTGCAGTGCCCAAGCCCAATGCTGGGGAGTAACAGATACACTAGGGCCTGAATTGGTTTCTAGGCTTTGTTTTATTCTTTAGCCATAAGTTGTTAAAGTACCCCTAACAACTGCCCCACTAAATATATTCTTGGCCACAGAAGAATCAGGTGAGAAGGTGAGCTATAGGTCCGACTCTAAGCATTGGTCTCTGAGTCCTTGAGCCTACAATGAACACTTTCTCCTAGATACCTCCTGTAGCATTCATTCTCTGTAGCACTCATTTGTATTATATTTTTTCATGTGTATTTCTGAATGTGTATGTGTATATGTATCTGTGAGAGATAAGGGACAAAAAAAAAAAAAGAAAACAGAGAAAGAGAGGTAGAGAGTGTGCATCTCCCCAGTCAGTCTCTAAACCCTTTGAGAGCACAGATTATGTCATTTACCTCTTTCATCTGAGTGACACTATGCAGTAGTTCTTAAGCAGGCTGGCTCTAAAGCAAGTTCCTCTGACTTCAAATCCCAGCTCCATTAATCACAAGATGTAGGAGATTGAACAAGTTTTCTAATCTGCCTGAGCCACAGTTTCCTGATCTGTAAGATGGGGATGATAATAATTTCTACCTCTGTTATAAGACTAAATGTTTGTGTCACCTTCCCCAAAATTCGTACGTTAAAATCCTAACCCCCACTGTGATGGTATTAGGAGGTGGGGCCTTTGGGAGATGACTAGGTCATGAGGGTGGAGCCCTCATGAATAGGATCAGTGCCCTTATAAAAGACACCCTAGAGAGCCTCCTCACCCCTTCCACCATATGAGGACACAGCAAGGAGATAGCCGTCTATGAACCAGGAAGCAGGCCCTCACTGGACACTGAATCTGCTGGTGCCTTGCTCTTGGACTTCTCAGCCTCCAGAACTGTGAGGAGTAAATTTCTACTGTTTATAAACCACCTAGTATGTTGTACTTTTATTACAGCAGCCCAAACAGACTAAGACAACCTCAGAAGGATCTTGTGAAGATTTTATGTGTTAATATAGGTAAAGCACTTAGATCATCGCCTGGCACATAGTAAGCACTTAACAAATGTTAGCTACTATCATTATCATTATTATTATTCTTCGAAAATTCTGAGAAAATGCAAACCAAGCAAGGGCTAGAAGTGACTGAGCCAATCTGTCACATACATTTGTTTTATTATCTTATGATTTATTTGAAAGATTGAAACATGTTCCTCTAAAGAATTTCAAACAATGCAGACATCTAAGAAGTAAACAGAGAAAGTGACGTTTCAAGACTCCCCCCAAACCAAGAGCACTCCCATCCCAATTCCCCAGGGGCAACTCTTATCTTTCCAGATGTTTTTCTACACAAATATAGGTATATACCACCTCTAAACTTTTACAAAATTAATTTGATATTATGCTATAAACACTGCAGTGAAATTTGCTTTTAAATCTCAACAATGAATCAGGAACACTTACATATCCCTGCATCCAATACATCTCATTTTTGCTTTTGTTTTTTGTTTTGTTTTGCGGTATGCGGGCCTCTCACTGTTGTGGCCTCTCCCGTTGCGGAGCACAGGCTCTGGACGCGCAGGCTCAGTGGCCATGGCTCACGGGCCCAGCCGCTCCGCGGCATGTGGGATCTTCCCGGACTGGGGCACGAACCCACGTCCCCTGCATCGGCAGGCGGACTCTCAACCACTGCGCCACTAGGGAAGCCCAATACATCTCATTTTTAAAGGGCTGCATAATATTTCATCACATGAATGTGTTATAATGTGTAACCATTTCCCGACAGATGAGCAGTCAGGCTATTACAACTAAATCTACAATAACCATCCTTTGAGTATGTCTCCCAATGCCCATGGGGGTATTTCTCTAGGATATATACACAGAAGCAGAATTGCCGGGCTGATGTAAAGGCCCATTTCAAAATGTTACAGAAACTACCAAACCATCTTCCAAAGGGTTGTACCTATTTTCATTCCCACCAGCAGTGCATACAAGTGCATTTTCCCCACATCTTCTCCAACACTAAGGACTGCCTTATTTTTGTCTGTTTGAATAACTACAATGATATGCAGGTATTTGAATGGGGATTTTTCCCTGATTGCTATTGACAGCGCACATTGAAAATCTTGCCCAAGTAAGCAGTCACTTTCTTTGTAAACAGGGATGGTTCTGATATAGTAGGAGTGTGCTGAAGGACTTCTTGCCATATTGATAGTGAAAAGAGTGCCAGTGCCAACTGTATTGGGTGTCCCATGCTGCCATCATCTTTTGATGGCTCTTTCTTCCAGGCACTGCTATAAGTTTGCTCCCTGAGACACTGTGCACAAACCATTTGTAGAGATTGCATAAACTTTGTCTACAGAACTGCATCATGCTTTCTGTGCTCTTTATCTTCAGTAGGATTTCTTTTCATGAGCTATGGCTTCTGTCTTTCTATAGTTTAGACTCCCTTTTCTACTCCAACATAGATCTTCCACCCAAGGGGAAGAATGGAAGTAGCATCTTCAAGCATCTACTATATGCCAGGAACTATATTAGGCTCTTTACATATTTTATCATACTGAAGCCTCACAATAACTCTATGAAGCGGGGCAAGTGCTGTTCTCCTCATTTTACAGATGAAAAAGTGAAACTGAGGCACCGAGAAGTTAAGTAACTTGCCCAAGGCTGTTTCCAAAGCCCATGCTCTTTCCACTGCACCACAGTGCCTTTCAATTTTCTGGAAGCATTCATATTTCTGAATTGCCAGAGTCCTCATTTAAGAAACACCTGGATAGAATCTTTTGTAAAATGAATTCATCAACCAATTAATTCCCAGTGTGAGCAAAATGCTACTGTGTGTTTCTGAAGTTAGAAAGACATTCCAAAGCATTTTCTCTTTTCACTACAAGGTTTTAGGTTTATTTAGTGAACCTCCTTTCAACTTTGTTCAGGCTCCTGAGCATTCGATTATGGCCACTTGTCTCACTGTTTAGGATGCAAGAATCCATGCGCTCAGGAGGGAAATAATCGATACTAAAAAAACAACATCAGTTGACTGCTCAGAAACTCTGTCGCTGTCGAGATGGAAGTGCTCAGAGTCAGGCTGTGGATTAAAGGGAGGTAAAGTCAGTTTGACCCTCTTGCCTGCCTCTGCCTCTCCCCCAGGAGAGTTGCCCAGAACCCAAGGATTAACTTTGCCTGCACTTCTGCCATCCCACCACCTTCCAGAACACACATTCAAAGGGGCCAGATCTAACACTTGAATAAAATTATATAACTGGAGCTTCCTCAGACTTCACATCAGTGGATAAACTACAACTAAGGAATTGATGGTACCTGACATCTCTCTCTCAAAAGATACTGACATTTTAACAATAAAACTCCAAAGATATCATGGCTTAGCCCGCAGGCAGAAAGTTGTTTAAGCTACCCTAGTTTCCTTTATTATGACTGAGAATAGACACAAACAAAGAGACACAGATTGGAGAAAGTAAAAATTTAGCTAGTCCCCTCCTGTACCGTGGCATACATATATGCACAGAGGGCCGTTCTCCCCAGCAACACTCAACACCCAGGAGTTGACAATCACATTCATTTATATGACAAATGACAATTAATATCTTTCTAAAACAAAAGTAGCCAACTCTTCTAGGACTGTACCCTTGGGTGTTATTAAGGTCTTTCAATGGCTGGATCTCAAATTCCTCTCTGAATTTTACGTTCTCGACCTATTAAGGTTGTCTCATCGAGAACGCACCATACAATAAGCGTAGATCTGTGATGGGAAACGCGTATATTACAGGCTCATTGGCCTTGGCGATTTGTTTCTCTGGTATATTACACATTTCTGTCAAACTACAGATGAATCCACCTTTAAAGTCCAACGTAGAAAGGCTGACTTGGCAGAATATTTTAACAGTCCTCAAATCATACCACCTTGGTGTTGATCTACTTCACCCAAGGATGTGGCCAGCCCTGGTTGAGTTAACCCGACAGAAGGAGAGGTAGCACAGGATAGGGGCTAAGAATATAGTTTCCGAAGTCAGGCACATGACATTCGAATCCTGACTCAGTCAAATGTTAGCTATGTAACCCTGAGTAGGCCATGGAGTCTCTGTGAGATTCAGTTTTCTCATTTGTAAAATGGGGATAATAATAGTGTTTCCTCCATAGGGTGGCTTGTGAGGATTAAATTGAAAAAGAGCATATATTTAAAGTGTCTAAACTGGAATAAGTATTCTCTAATCATTGGCTATTGATAATCACAATACAAACTATAACAAGACATATTTGCCCACATACTATGTTCTCCGGGCTGGGGATCCAAGATAGTACGAGCCACAGACCTGCTCCAGGGCAGCGAATCATCTATATGCTCACACCTCATATTGCTAAAACCACCTGAAACTTGCTGCTGAAAAGACCTATTAATATAACTCCCCAGCTATAGATGCTTTTGTCATGTTCTACCAGCCCCTCCCACCATAACAAATCGGCCTTGTGCCTTCAGATCATAAATGATAGAGCCTAGTAAGCCAGATGGGAGCGAGAAGCCTCTTGCCAAGAGTCACCTTTAATAGAGCTGCTACTGCCTTTGACCTTTACCTAGTATTCGCTAAAGAGAATCCCCAGGAAGCAAAAAGCTGTTCAAAAGCCTCTCTGGTTTTCTAAGATGAGGAAGATGCTGCTATTCTCAGGATGAGCACCAAGAGGCCGCCTAGCGGTCATTAACTATTTTCCCCAGTTTACATGAGAGCTGATCTGTGGCAGGAGGAGTAATCCGGGTACTGGACATCAATCACCTTCTCTCAGCAGTGAAACTACAAATATCAGAGATGAAAGGACCCTTATAGGCTGAGCATGAGGATATTAAAGTAGAGCCTCCTTATTTTGATAAATGAGGAAACAGAGGCCCACAAAGAAAAGCTGGCCTCACCCAGTGAAACTGGGCGTAGAATTCTGATCTCCTGGTTCCCAGTCAAATCCTTGAGGAGTCCAATTCCCAACTAAAATCCTGTATTGATTCTTCAGGCCTGGCCACAGGCAACCACAAGGCTTTGTTTGGCAGGCCTCATGGGGAGAAGCTGCTCTCCCCATACTAGACTCGGGGCACAGTCACTGCACTGCAGTTCTCCAGAGACAGGTACAGTCACAGAGTCAGGCTGCCCACTTTGGGCCAACCATGCTCATCTACATATTTGCATTCCTAGCCCAAGCATCTCCATTTGGAGGCCTTCTCATAGGGAACTTCAGTTGAGGCATTTCTTGCATCTCCACTGAGATGTGCTTATTAGGGGTCTTGGCTGAAGCACTTCACTTTGTCTCATTACCTTTTCACTCCTAGCCCTTCTCCCTCTCCGTATCTCCAGCCCATAGGTCATATAGAGGAAGGAAACTTGTTCAGGCCTTCTCAGCAGTAAAATTATTATCCTCGTCTGCGCTGCATCCAACTGACCCTTGCCCGGTGCCACTCCATGGGGGGAAATGGTACACTAGAGAGTTGGCTCCACTTTTTGCCTCTCGCTTGCAATATCACATTAAGTAAATAAGGGCTTGATTATTACTTTTAGTTTGTCTCATTGTCCTAATGACCAGCCTAACATCTGGCAGCTAGAGTCCTCTTTCTAATTCACTGTGTGGTTCTCCTGCCTCAGAATGCCAAGGGTTATTTTGAAGGGAGCCTATTTTGTTGTGTTTAATAGTAACTCCATGCAGTGTAGAGTCTGGGAGGTCTATAAATTAAATATTCCTGCATGACCTTATGAGTCTGTAGATTCTATATTTTAGTGGTTCTCAATCTTTAAATAGCATTAGAAATACATGGAGACCTTTTTAAGATGCAAACCATTGGGCTCTAAACCTACACATTTTGATTCAGTAGGTTTGGGACGGGGATCATGAATCTACATTTTGAACAAGGATTACAGTTGAAGAAATACTGCATTAAGGGAAACAGCCTTCAAAATATAACTCTACGTGGAAGAAATAAACTATTACTCTGTATACACATACACACACACACACACGGAGCGTAACTTTTCTACCTTGAAATAGCCAGATGGGTTGAATAGATTCCCAACCGCCTTTTAAACTAGATATTTGATATCTACCAGGCACTCACTGGAGTTTATTATAACTATTTTCTTTACTAAAATATAAAGCACTATCAGACACAGTCTGGGACTCACAGTGGTAATTTTTCCAAGAGAAATCTCAATGCGTGGCATGCTGAGCTAAGCAGAATCAATTCAAGCCTGCTTGATGTCACACTGCAGAGGCAGAAGCTGTTTTCTGTACACAAGAAAAATGGCTGGCAAACTCGAATAAGAGCGAGAACACTCCCAATGGAGCCAAATCTCTTGGGACACAGGAGTAATGGAAGACCTTAATTAGACGTCATTAAGGTGCACAGTCTTAACCTGATACCACAAAAGGGATCATAGACTTCCCTTCTGATCTCTTTTGAACTCAATGCCTCATCGCCAATTACACATGTACACATTTGTGGATGCTACTCTTTTGCTTTAAACGTCCATTGGTTCCTACAGAGTAAAGTGTAAACTCTTTGACTTTGGTACCGGTGAAAACTTAAATTTAAATCTCTTGCCCCACCATTTTCACCACACACACTTCAGCTATGTTGAAGTTCTTACAATTCCCAGACATTCTATGATCTTTCACAGCTCTCTGCTTTTGTCCATGCGGTTTCCCCTGAACAGAATGGCTTTTTTTAATGAATCTCTGTTATGAACTTTATGAATTCTTACTCATCCTTCCAGATCCACCTTTAATGTCACCTCTTTAATTAAGCCTTCTCTGAAGCCTCTGGAATTCTCTCCTCAGGCTCAGCGGAGACTTCATGACTACTCTACAACAGAAGCCACTTGAAGGATATGTGTAATTCTGTCATATTAAACAAATAATAGGCTCTAGGCAGGCAGAAATATTATCTTTTTTCCATATGTCCTATTGACTGTTGAAAATAACACTGACACTAAAGTAATTATCTTTTCTCTAGGCACACTCTTCCTTCTAAATTTGCTACTATAAATTATGACATCACCATCTACTCAATCTCTGAAGCTCAAAAGCACAGACTTTACTCTTTGATTATTCCCTCTCCCTCTATCCCATCCATGTCTGCTTAATTTCGAAATTCTACAGCTTCTACCTTAGAATCATCTCTCAACTGTGCCCTTATCTTTCCAGCCCCACTATCATCTCTTGACCAGATTATTACAACAGCCTCCTAAATAGTCTTTCTGCCTTTTAATCCATGCTCCAGGCTGCGAACCGAGGAATTTTTAAAAAATACAGAACTGATCTTGTTAGTCACCAACTCAAAACCCTCTAAGGACTCCCCATCACCTCCACTGTACCGGCCAAAAATGTTACAATGGCATACAATGGCCCTTCGCAGTCACCAGGCTCATTTCCAGGCTCATCTTTTGTTATGACTCCGTGAAATGTTCATACCAGATAAATCCATTTTGCAGAGATCATGGGGCACACATGCAATTTCATCCAACTGTGCTTCTGCACATGTGATTATTTAACGCCTTAACCATTTTCCATGCTTTCTGCCAAACTCTTACTGATCCTTCAATACTCAGCCCATATTCCCTCATCTTGTGAAGCTTCAAGTCCCATCAAACTCCACAAAGCTGAGTTAGTTCACAGTAACCATTTCTTTGGTCCCTCAACCATGCTTTGTAAATACTTATAATGTGACACTAATCTGGTTACCCATTTGTATTCTTCATTAATCTGTGAGTTGCTCCAGGGTAGTGATCTGCCTTCATTCATCCATATTACAGTCAGTACCTATCAGAGAGTCTAACCAAAAGTCATTCTAAAAACATCCACTTAGTGTCTACTAAACTGTATTTTTCACAGCTCTTAATGCAGAAGTGGGTACATAAGTTCGGTAAATGCTTGCTGAGAAATTAATTCCTCTGCTGGGTTCCAAGAAGCACCCACTTCATTCCAAACTCCTCTTAACAGCAAATAAAGTTATAACACATTTTCAACTTATTTGTTTTGCCAGAAATCGTTACTGAACATTAGAAATTGTTTTATTTTTGTTTTGTAATTTAGGCTGTGACTATGTACATAAAGAAGAGCTATCATTTAAATAAAGTCAAGCAACCAAATGAAAATGGAAAGAAATCATTTATAATACATAGATTTGGTGTGTTTCTGTCCACCTGAGGAAATGATATTAAAAGACATCGTTCTCCTCGTAGTTTGCCCCTCCCATTTATTCCAGACAAACCAGGCAAAATAATAATCCATTATTATGGATTTGTACGTGCTTCCTTCTTATCGATGGATGCATTTGCTTTTTACAATAACCCTGAGAAGTTGGCAGGGAGGTTTTGCCATATTTCCTTGTCTCTAAGATGCCATAAATTATAAGCTGAACTACCAATTTAATTATAACTTTTCTCAGAAAAAAATAAATGTCATGTTAGATGGATCATAATACTTTTTCTGATTTCAAAAACTTGAACGTATGAAAACAAAACTTCCGTCTTAGCCCTGAAGACATGTGGTATAATCCCCTTTTGAAAATGGGAATTCACACCCATGTCACATAGCTATTATGTAGGAGAGCTAGGGAGGAACTCAATTCTTTTGATAGGTCCGTCAGTCCTCTTTTTATTCTACTAAATTTTCCTAATGTCTGTTCAATGGAATAAAAATCTTGTGGGAATGTTAATAAGAGGGGAAAGACTTCTGTACTTAACTCAATTTGAGAAACTCAGAGTTAAAAATGAATAGGTTACTTTACTATATAACTTCTCAGAACTTTTACTATGCTAATTATGTATGTCATGAATTTCCAAGGTAGGCCAATACTACACAGCCTCGCACAATGTTATTTGACCACAGGACTTTTTTCTCACTCTTATAAAGTATCTTATGTAACTAATGCTCTATATAATACACTTTGGAAAGCTACACTAAACCAATATAGAATTTCATCGGCCTCCAAAAGGCATGAACCACAACTCCCAATTTGTTAACTGTCAGTTTCAAAGATCACATATGGTAAAGCACTAAGCGGTAGATACTACTGCCTAACCCTTGATCCAACTCGGCTCTTAACAGTGCTGAAGTGAGACATTCCACTCAAGAAAACCTGAGGAAGTAGCCATCAGTATAGTCACATCGACCAAAGCAGTATTATTCTGACATTGTTATATAACAAAGATGCCTAGAAACAATGAGAATTCTCAAAGTCAGCCTCCCACCAGGAATATAATATTTGCCTACCTTTTGAGGCAACAATATCCTTGAAAATTGTCTGACGATTTTTCAAGTTGTTTCTCACTAGCAACTACAGAAATGTCTACTAGTCAACCAAAAACTTTCATTCGTTCATCCAACAAATAATTCCCAAGAGCCTAGCATTTATCAGGCACTACCTGAACACTAGGGATATAACAGTAAAAAGGGCAGATCACTCCCTACTCCCATGATGCCCACAGTCTAGTCTATGAAAGAGTGATATGCAAAATACAATCTAATGAACATTAGAGTCAAGTTTGAACAGGCAAAGTGATGTAGAGCCTGGGTCTTTTACCTGCATAATTCATGCCCTCAGAAGTCTCAGTCTGAAATATCCAAATCAGGAATGCCAAAGTAGAGCCAAAGGCCTAACTTGATAGGATGATTGGCCCAGCACTCCCGCGTACGTTGTCAGCAAAGTGCTGCTCTTACCAATGCCACCCAATTGCAAAGACAAACAAAAATATCCAGCATCTTCACCAATGCCAGAATTCATCTTCACTCACAGCAAAGAGCAAACATTTGAAAATGCATTTGCAGAAATCTACCTGCCAGGTCCTGATGAACAATTGTTTATTTCAAAGATATTGGAATTTTCTCCAAGTTTAGTAATCCAATGAGCTCACCACAAGGAAACTTAGAGATATAAAATACCTACTAGAGGGCTTCCGAGGGCTTCCCTGGTGGCGCAGTGGTTGAGAGTCCGCCTGCCGATGCAGGGGACACGGGTTCGTGCCCCGGTCCGGGAAGATCCCACATGCCGCGGAGCGGCTGGGCCCGTGAGCCATGGCTGCTGAGCCTGCGCGTCCAGAGCCTGTGCTCCGCAACGGGAGAGGCCACAACAGTGACAGGCCCGCGTACTGCAAAAAAAAACAAAAACAAAAACAAATAAAATACCTACTAGATAGACTGCTACCAATCTGTCTCCCTGCCAGTGCCAAAAAGCAACAGAAGCACTGGGTCCCACACAGTATTAAAGCATTAAGCAATACTCTGTCGCCTGGAGTTTTCTTTCCCTCTTCTTGTCATTCATATGCCACCTGATATGTTTCTCCGTTTTTATGCAGAAGGACACGTTAACCTAACAGCTGCCTTCACTGATTGAACATTTGATGTCCTTTTTACTCTTAAATGATCTGCTATAATTTTTTAGATATCTATAAACCATGTGAACTCTCTCTCATTTCTATGAATTACTGTTTTTGCTCCTATCCATGTTATTTGCATTCTCCCTTTTACCACCAGCTTTCATTTCTGATCCCAGAACTTTGAAGATGGCAATTCTCAAGGAGGATTACGGACTGATGTATATATTTGTCAAAAAGGCCAGAGGGCAGCTGTTTGTGGGGTAAACTGAAAATACTGTTTTCTTATGTTTCTTATTTTCATCTGATGAAGCCATTCTAACTCAACAGAGCAGGTTATGCTGAGTGCTCCTTGCTGAGTGTGCTGGCAGGGGCTGGGCTTACCAAGTGATTCATGAGCTTCCTTAAACTGCAGCCTGAACATTGCTTAGGTTTATGAGGATGGCTTTTACGGAGGATGACATGGATCGGAACAGTCAGACTCATTCGTTTATAGTTAGCTGAGACAGTTGAACTATGAGCTCCCGTAACTGAGGCCTTTATTAAACACAATGTTGTATAATATTGTATATGATAAAATTAACAGTAGTAGGTCTTATCGGTACCTTATTATATCATATTATAGTAAGTTCTACTGGGCTTACTCTTTGCCAAAAACTGTTCCAAACACTTCACATCTATCAACTTATTTACTTCTCACAAATGCCCTATGGAGAGACACTATTTCGAAATCCCAACTTTATAGGTAGAGAAACTGAGGGACAGGGATATTTGCCCATAATCACAGTTAATAAATGATGGAGCACGGCTTTTGTAGCCATTAACTGCTTCAAATTCACTTCTCTCCTTCCCTTCCCCTGCTATGCTGTTCATCACAGGCAACAACATCCCCAGGTTCCCCTGTCCTCTGGCTTCTGCATAGGTTTGGTCAATGGGAGGCACTGATAGTTAGAAAGAAAATTGTAGGGAAGGAGTTGGCGAAAAGTCAGTCTCTCTGTCTCTTTTTCCCCCTTCTTCCTGTAGTATCCCTGGAAGCAGCTGTGTTTTCTCCAGATACATGTAGACAGCTCTCCCTCCACAGCCCCAGGTCTACCTGGGCAGCCTCTGCCTGGGTTTTAGCTTCAACCAGACAGCCTGGCTTCAAGGTTCTGGTAACACCACCTCTTCCCATTGCCCATCTAGCCCTAGAAGTGGAAGCAGCTTCCTGTAGCTACTAATCTCTTGGTGGACTCACAATCTCATGTATGATTTCTCACCAAATCTATTACTCATTTAACCAATCCCTTATATTAAATTCCCTTTAGTGGAAAGATCTAGAGTAACTTTTGATTTCTTGTCAAGACCCTAACAGACAATGCCTTGAACTCAGTCTAGCCCCAGGGTCCATGCGATTGAACACTAAGCTACTTTGCCCTTCCATTGAACAGTTTCATTCATTCTGTAGAGAGTTTTCTAAAGCATCTAAAAGATGAATAATTCAACCTGGAAGTTGACTTCTTTAAATTCTGGTTTGTCAAGAGTAACCCCAAACTACCCCCAGGGCCCCACGCTAGACTGTAAGCTCTGAGGACAGCAATTGTGCATGTCTTGTTCATTGCTGTATCCCCACACTACACAATGCCTCATACATAGGTGCACAGTACATGTTTGCTGAAGCACCACCTGAAATCCACTTCCTTTTGTTCTTATGTAAATTTAATAATTCTCTCAAAATATTTATTCAGCATTATATATATGATAATACATTATATGTATGAATATTAATAGCAGATATAGGTTTAGGAATCAGACTGTCTGGGTTCAAATCCCAGCTCCATCATCCCCTACTAAGTGAATCTGGGCATGTTGCTTAATCTCTCTGACCCGCTAAAATGAGGACAATGTTGGGATCTATCTCATAGAATAGTTGTAAGAGTTAAATGAGATAATATATGTAAAGTGCCTAGTACAGGCCTGGAACATGGTAATTACTCATTAAATGGAAACAGATGCTGCTATTACTGTTGTTGTGTTGTTACTATTATTGTTTCTATTGCTGCTGCTCTTATTATTTATCCTTTCCCCTTTACGAAATGAATGCTGGTGTTGGAACATTTCCTCAGGAGGCAGAGACTATTTTTAAATGATCTTCTGCCTATAAGACCTTTCACCCTCTGCTTTCTCCATGCCTCCCTGCCGTACAGGCTGAAGGCCTTTAAAACTGGAGTCCATCAGGTCCTTGAGCCTTACTGCCAGTGGAGATAACTGAATTACTTCATCTTTCCTAAGCCTGACACCACCCCAGCATTACCACATACTCCATGAGCCTCAACTTCCTGCTAGGTTTAGCTGATATACATAACTGGGATTCTGCCTCTGTTTCCAGACAGCACTAAGCTTCTCTAGTGGCTCTAGAGCCTGAATCTCTGACTCCATGATTACCCTTTACTGATAGGGACATGATCTTCATTCTTTGCTTTCAATCAAGTGGACCTTATAGAACCACAGTGCTACCACATTTCTCCATATAGAGCTAACTATTGTTTGGAAACTTCTGCTAGTGAGCATCCACATACCATATAATCATATTAGACCACTATCCCCCTTGGAAATATATGCTAGTTAGGCCTGAACTTGCTACACTACTGTGGACACTATGATATTAACTGCTAGCTCACTCCTTCAGAAGCTATTGCTAAACTGGTTTAGTTCCACAGCCCTGATCATGTTCTCTCTGGATTATTTCCTTCCCTCACTGGCCCTCTAAAGTCCTCGTTGGTTTTGTAGTCCCATTTATAAGGATTATAAGTGTTCATCCCAGAACTATATGCGATTAGGTGCATCCCACACGTTTTGTAAATGAGAATGCTGGCTCTATCGGACCCAAAACCATTCAGCTAAGTCTGTTCATTTGGTCATTTTTCTGCATTCCTCATTCCTTCGTTCATTTAGCAAATATTTATTGAGCACCTCCTGTGTGTAGTCTACTAGGAACAGGAGATACACTAGTGAATAAAACAAATCTATAACCTCAAGGAGCTTACATTCTGCAGGGTTGGGGTTCAACAAGAAAACTTTCCACAAGATTCTCAGGCCCTCTCTTGTTCTTTCTAGTCTTCTAGAAAGTTATTTCAATGACCATATGTCACTAATCTACTGGCTTCCACAATGATTCCTTTGCAAATAAATTTGGTTGTGCCAATAACATCATGAGTAAAACTGATGAACACCCTTATCCATACACACACCCACAAACCCACACACTAAGTTATCAGTACTGAGGAAAAATAATTATTCTCATTCCACCGAAAACTATGCTCCAAAGTGTCAAAGCATCTAGAGATTTGGTTCTATTTGAGAATGGAAGAACTAATGACCATGTTAATTGGGCTCATCAAGTCAGACATTTGACAACATTGTGTAAGTTAGGAAAATAAAATGAGTGTGATAGAAGACCAGCCTTCAGATTAGCAGTCGCCCTCCCTAATGGAGCTCAAAATCTATTCCAAATGTCCAATCTAATCCAGAGTAACTAGAATGACCAGAAAAATCTTCCAAGAGCAAAAGACCCCATCACCTCTTCTCGTTTGCATCTTTCATTGTCAATAGGGAATTAATCACCAGGTGCCACCTCAGTGCTACAGGAATTTTTCTAATGATTTATTATATGAATAACTAAGGAAAAAGTCTCCAATGACATAATATGCATAATGTGTATTTTAATTGGAAGGCTATTTAGATATTTATCTAGGCCATGTTCACGTGCAAGTTATTTCTAATGATGGAATGCTGCTTTGGTGGAACTAATTATAATAAATTACTAATGGCGGCTGCAAACATTAGGTGTTCAGTGAATGTGATAAATAGACCAAAAGTTAAGCACAGACATAGTTGCAAATGCTTTATATGAATTTCTTATGGAATTAAAAAGAGGCCCCCTTTATACTGTTATACGAGAGAATGAGTCCTCTAAGCCAGGTGCACTAAGATCTTCTCAGCATTCACAAAGCTGCCTTAAGATACAGATCTATGTACCCCTAGATCCTCAGCAGTGGACTCTGTCCTGTCCCATAGTGCACTTAACTCTCAGAAGAACTGGGGGTGCTAAGACGTTGTCGAAATATCCCAAATAAGCTTCACTTTTCTCAGAAATCAATTTTATCTTGGTACAAGAGGTGGCTTGCTTGATGGAAACCAGTTAGATGCAAACTTAATTTCACAAACTGTTCATTTATTCTCATATTTACTGTCAGTGAGAAAAGAAAACAGGTCAATTTCCATATGACCACAAATCAAATGCAACAGCAATATACTCAGAACCATGCACAGTCGATTTAAAACTGGGTTGGACAATTGGAGTCCTTGCTGTCCAAAATAACCTTGCTCAATATGAAGCTATTTTTCTGCTTCAGATCTCATCACAAAAGCTCCTGGTTGTGTGCACTGTAAAATATTCCAGGGTCAGCAGGACCTCCCACTTTTGCTTGGTATTTTGAAAGCACGGACCACAATGAAAACAGGTCATACACAGAAATACTAGTTCACAGATTGCCAGCAAACGTCCTGGCTCTACAGTTTAAAATTTTATGTTTCCTTAATTTAAGAACTGCAAGAGACATAGCAAATAATTCAAACACTCTCCTATCCAACACTCAGTTTATGAAATAAAATATCACAGATGCAAATGAATCCATCCGTGCAGCACATCTCTTCTGGCTCCTATTCCCTCTGTCCCTCCCCAGAAGTAAACAGTATCATAAATTTGGTGTCTGCTATTTCCATGCATGTTTTATACTACTCTTTATACAAATATACCCATAAACAACATATAATATTGTTCTGTGTTTTATGGTATCACAATGTACTTTTCCATAAATTCTAGTCTTTTATTCATTCAGCACTGTGGATGGTGAGATCCATCCATGTTGACGTGCATAGCTCTAACTGAATCATTTGTACTTCTGTATGTACTCCGTGGTATTCATATACCACAATTTTATAACCTTTTCACCATAGATGCACATTCTGTTTCTACCTTTTCTTATTACAAACCATGCTGCTGTGAGCATGTTTCCTAACACCCATGTTCAGAAGTTTCTGTAGGGTGTACCCTTAGGCGTGGATTTTGGCTGTAGTCTATATGCACATCTGCACTTTTACCAAACAATGCCAAATTGTTTTCAAGAGTTATTGTACCATGACCAGCACTGCCCACCAGCAGTGTAAGACAGTTTCAACTGCATATTTTTCAAAATTTCTTTTTTCTTCCTCAGAAAGTTATTCCTTTGCTACATCAATATTACCTCTTTTATTTTTTAACATCCTTATTGGAGTATAATTGATTTACAGTGTTGTGTTAATTTCTGCTGTATAACAAAGTGAATCAGCTATACGTATACATATATCCCCATATCCCCTCCCTCTTGTGTCTCCCTCCCACCCTCTCTATCCCACCTCTCTAGGTGGTCACAAAGCACCGAGCTGATCTCCCTGTGCCATGTGGCTGCTACCCACTAGCTATCTATTTTACATTTGGTAGTGTATATATGTCAATGCCACTCTCTCACTTCATCCGAGCTTATACCTCCCCCTCCCTGTGTCCTCAAGTCCATTCTCTACATCTTCATCTTTATTCCTGCCCTGCCCCTAAGTTCTTCAGAACTTTTTTTTTTTTTTTTAGATTCCATATATATATGTTAGCATACGGTATTTGTTTTTCTCTTTCTGACTGACTTCATTCTGTATGACAGACTCTAGGTCCACCCACCTCACTACAAATAACTCAATTTCGTTTCTTTTTTTTTTGCGGTACGCGGGCTTCTCACTGTTGTGGCCTCTCCCGCTGTGGAGCACAGGCTCCAGACGCACAGGCTCAATGGCCATGGCTCACGGGCCCAGCCGCTCCGCGGCATGTGGGATCTTCCCAGACCAGGGCACGAACCTGTGTGGCCTGCATTGGCAGGCGGACCCTCAACCACTGCGCCACCAGGGAAGCCCGAAATTTCGTTTCTTTTTATGGCTGAATAATATTCCATTGTATATATGTGCCACATCTTCTTTATCCAGTCATCTGTCTATGGACACTTAGGTTGCTTCCATGTCCTGGCTATTGTAAATAGAGCTGCAGTGAACATTGTGGTACATGACTCTTTTCAAATTATGGTTTTCTCAGGGTATATGCCCAGTAGTGGCATTTCTGGGTCGTATGGTAGTTCCGCTTTTAGTTTTTTAAGGAACCTCCATACTGTTCTCCAGAGTAGCTGTATCAATTTACATTCCCACCAACAGTGCAACACGGTTCCCTTTCCTCCACACCCTCTCCAGCATTTATTGTTTGTAGATATTTTGATGATGGCCATTCTGACTGGTGTGAGGTGATACCTCACTGTAGTTTTCACTTGCATTTCTCTAATGATTAGTGATGTTGAGCATCTTTTCATGTGTTTGTTGGCAATCCGTATATCTTCTTGGGAGAAATGTCTATTTAGGTCTTCTGCCCATTTTTGGATTGGGTTGTTTGTAGTTTTAATATTGAGCTGCATGAGCTGCTTGTATATTTTGAAGATTAATCCTTTGTCAGTTGCTTCACTTGCAAATACTTTCTGCCATTCTGAGGGTTGTCTTTTCATCTTGTTTATGGTTTCCTTTGTTGTGAAAAATCTTTTAAGTTTCATTAGGTCCCATTTGTTTATTTTTGTTTTTATTTCCATTTCTCTAGGAGGTGGGTCAAAAAGAATCTTTCTGTGATTTATATCATAGAGTGTTGTGCCTATGTTTTCCTCTAAGAGTTTTATACTCTCTGGACTTACATTTAGGTTTTTAATCCATTTTGAGTTTATTTTTGTGTATGGTGTTAGGAAGTGTTCTAATTTCATTCTTTTACATGTAACTGTCCAGTTTTCCCAGCACCACTTAGTGAAGAGGCTGTCTTTTCCCTACTGTATACTCTTGCCACCTTTATCAAAGACAAGGTGACCATACGTGCGTGGGTTTATCTCTGGGCTTTCGATCCTGTTCCATTGATCTATATTTCTGCCTTTTGTGCCAGTACCATACTGTCTTGATTACTGTGGCTTTGTAGTGTAGTCTGAAGTCCAAGAGCCTAATTCCTCCAGCTCTGTCTTCCTTTCTCAAGATTGCTTTGGCTATTCAGGGTCTTTTGCATTTCCATAAACATTGTGAAATTTTTTGTTCTAGTTCTGTGAAAAATGCCATTGGTAGTTTGATAGGGATTGCACTGAATCTGCAGATTGCTTTGGGTAGTAGAGTCATTTTCACAATACTGATTCTTCCAATCCAAGAACATGGTATATCTCTCCATCTGTTTGTATCATCTTTAATTTCTTTCATCAGTGTCTGATACTTTTCTGCATACACATCTTTTGTCTCCATAGGTAGGCTTATTCCTAGGTATTTTATTCTTTTTGTTGCAGTGGTAAATGGGAGTGTTTCCTGAATTTCTCTTTCAGATTTTTCATTACTAGTGAATAGGAATGCAAGAGATTTCTGTGCCTTAATTTTGTATCCTGCTAATCTACCAAATTCATTGATTAGCTCTAGTAGTTTTCTGGTAGCATCTTTAGGGCTCTCTAGGTATAGTATCATGTCATCTGCAAATAGTGAGTTTTACTTCTTCTTTTCCAATTTGGATTCCTTTTTTTCTGGCTAAAACTTCCAAAACTATGTTGAATAATAGTGGTGAGAGTGGGCATCATTGTCTTGCTCCTGATCTTAGAGGAAATGGCTTCAGTTTTTCACCACTGAGAATGAGGCTGGCTCTGGGTTTGTCATATATGGCCTTTATTATGTTGAGGTAGGTTCCCTCTATGCCTACTTTCTGGAGAGTTTTTATCATAAATGGGTGTTGAATTTTCTCAAAAGCTTTTTCTGCATCTATTGAGATGATCATTTGGTTTTTATCCTTCAATTTGTTAATATGGTGCATCACATTGATTGATTTGCATATACTGAAGAATCCTTGCATTCCTGGGATAAACTTGAGTTGATCGTGGTGTATGATCCTTTTAATGTGCTGTTGGATTCTGTTTGCTAGTATTTTGCTGAGGATTTTTACATCTATGTTCATCAGAGATATTGGCCTGTAGTTTTCTTTTTTTGTAATGTCGTTGTGTGGTTGGTATCAGGATGGTGGTGGCCTCGTAGAATGAGTTTGGGAGTGTTCCTCCCTCTGCTATACTTTGGAAGAGTTTGAGAAGGATAGGTGTTAGCTCTTCTCTAAATATTTGATAGAATTTGCCTGTGAAGCCCTCTGGTCCTGGGCTTTTGTTTGTTGGAAGATTTTTAATCACAATTTCAATTTCAGGGCTTATGATTGGTCTATTTATATTTTCTATTTCTTCCTGCTTCAGTCTCGGAAGGTTGTGCTTTTCTAAGAATTTGTCTATTTCCTCAGGTTGTCAATTTTTCTGGCATATAGTTGCTTGTAGTAATCTCTCACAATCCTTTGTATTTCTGCAGTGTCATTTGTTACTTCTCCTTTTTCATTTCTAATTCTGTTGTTTTGAGTCTTCCCTCTTTTTTTCTTGATGAGCCTGGCTAATGCCATATCAGTTTCCTTTATCTTCTCAAAGACCCAGCTTTTACTTGTATTTATCTTTGCTATTGTTTTCTTCATTTATTTCTGATCTGATCTCTATGATTTCTGCTAACTTTGGGGTTTTTTGTTCTTCTTTCTCTAATTGCTTCAGGTGTAAGGTTAGGTTGTTTATTTGAGATTTTTCGTGTTTCTTCAGGTAGGATTGTATTGCTATAATCTTCCTTCTTAGCATTGTGTTTGCTGCATCCCAAAGGTTTTGGGTCATCATGTTTTCATTGTCATTTGTTTCGAGGTATTTTTTACTTTCCTTTTTGATCTCTTCAGTGATCTCTTGGTTATTTGGTAGTGTATTGTTTAGCCTCCGTGTGTTCATAGTTTTTACAGTTTTTTTCCTGTGATTGATATGTAGTCTCATAACGTTGTGGTCAGAAAAGATACTTGATATGATTTCAATTTTCTTAAATTTACCAAGGCTTTGTAAATTTGTGACCCAAGATATGGTCTATCCTGGAGAATGTCAAATGAGCACTTGAGAAGAAAGTGTATTCTGTTGTTTTGCAGTGGAATGTCCTATAAATATCAACTAAGTCCATCTTGTTTAATGTGTCATTTAAAGCTTGTGTTTATTTATTTTCATTTTGGCTGATCTGTCCATTGGTGAAAGTGGGGTGTTAAAGTCCCCTACTATGATTTTGTTCCTGTCGAATTCCCCTTTTATGGCTGTTAGCATTTGCCTTACATATTGAGGTGCTCCTATGGTGGGTGCATAAATATTTACAATTGTTACATCTTCTTCGATCGATCCCTTGATCATTATGTAGTGTCCTTCTTTGTCTCTTGTAATAGTCTTTATTTTTAAGTCTATTTTGTCTGATATGAGAATTGCTACTCCAGCTTTCTTCTGATTTCCATTTGCATGGAATATCTTTTTCCATCCCCTCACTTTCAGTCTGTATGTATCCCTAGGTCTGAAGTGGGTCTCTTGTAGACAGCATATATATGGGTCTTGTTGTTGTATCCATTTAGCCAGGCTATATCTTTTGGATGGAGCATATAATCCATTTACATTTAAGGTAATTATTGATATGTATGCTCCAATTACCATTTTCTTAATTGTGTTGGTTTAGTTTTTGTAGGTGTTTTCCTTCTCTTGTGCTTCCTGACTAGAGAAGCTCCTTTAGCATTTGCTGTAGAGCTGGTTTAGTGCTGCTGAATTCTCTTAGTTTTGCTTGTCTGAAAAGCTTTTAATTTCTCCGTCGAATCTGAATGAAATCCTTGCTGGGTAGAGTAATCTTGGGTGTAGGTTTTTCTCCTTCATCACTTTAAATATGTCTTGCCACTCCCTTCTGGCTTGCAGAGTTTCTGCTGAAAGATCAGCTGTTAACCTTATGGGGATTCCTTTGTATGTTATTTGTTGCTTTTCCCTTGCTGCTTTTAATATTTTTTCTTTGTATTTTATTTTTGATAGTTTGTTTAATATGTGTCTCGGCGTGTTTCTCTTTGGGTGTATCCTGTATGGGACTCTCTGTGCTTCCTGAACTTGATCGACTATTTCCTTTCACACGTTAGAGAAGTTTTCGACTATAATCTCTTCAAATATGTTCTCAGACCCTTTCTTTCTCTCTTCTTCTGGGACCCCTATAGTTCGACTGTTGGTGCATGTAATGTTGTCCCTGAGGTCTCTGAGACTGTCCTCAATTCTTTTCATTCTTTTTTCTTTATTCTGCTCCCTGGCAATTATTTCCACCATTTTATCTTCCAGCTCACTTATCCGTTCTTCTGCCTCAGTTATTCTGTTATCGATTCCTTCTAGAGTATTTTTAATTTCAGTAATTGTGTTGTTCATCACTGTTTGTTTGCTCTTTAGTTCTTCTAGATCCTTTTTAAATGTTTCTTGTATTCTCTCCATTCTGTTTTTGAGATTTTGGATCATCTTTATTATCATTACTCTTAATTCTTTTTCAGGTAGCTTGCCAATTTCACCTTCATTTATTTGGTCTTGTAGGTTTTTACCTTGCTCCTTCATCTGTAACATATATATATATATTTTGATGGTGATGCCGTATTCCTGTCTTACTGGTTGTTTGGCTTGAGACGTCCAGCACCGGAGCTTGCAGGCAGTTAGTTAGAGCTGGGTCTTGGTGCTGAGGTGAGGACCTCCAGGAGGCCTCACTCTGATTGATATTCCCTGGGGTCTGAGGTTCTCTGTTAGTCCAGTGGTTTGGACTCAGAGCTCCCACCACAGGAACTCGGTCCCAACCTCTGGCCTGGGAACCAAGATCCTGCAAGCTTCGTGGCACAGTTAAAAAAAAAAAAGGAAGAAAGCAAGAAAAAAAGGAGCAGCACAATATCAAAGAATAAAAAATAAAATTAGAAAGATGAAAAATATATTTGGAAAAATAAAACTATAATTGAAACAATGGTCGCTGGGGGTTTCTGCTGTCCCCTTACTTATCTGAGGTCCCTCACCAGTGCCTGGTAGATGCCCTAGTTGTGAGGAGATGCGAATTCTGCCTCCTCCTTGTACGCCATCTTGACTCCACCCCAATATTACCTCTTAGTTCAGTTCTTATAATACTGAAGAAAGAATTTACAGTGTGGTCCCAGGTCAGTCAGCTGGAGTAGCGGGGGTCCACTTGGGGACACAGATGGATCATTTCAAGCTCCTACTTCCCATTTCAGCCAGTCTCAGGAGAAAATGGTGAAGCACATGACATTCATCTTTGGTAAGCTCTACTGCTCCTTCTGCACTTGCAGCTCCCACAGATTTCATGTCTCTCACTGAGTACAGCCATACCATTACCAGTCACCACTTCATGCCCTAGCCAGCTCCCATTCTCATCACAGCTTGCCTGTCAAACTCTGACTCATTCATTTATTCAGTCATTCATTTATTTGTTCAACAAATATGTACTGAGCACATAAGATTTGCTAGACATTATATAGTGGGGTTTAAAATAGAAGGGAAGGTTCAGAGTTGCCAAGACTGGCATGTCTTCTGCCTTATGTTCCAACCTTCTTCCCTTTGTCAGAAACTCTGATCAATTAAAGCAACGTGAGTAAGAAAAGAACAAGTATTAATTGAACATATACCATGAGCTAATGTGTCTGTGGCTGAAAATGACAACATGTTCACTGTAGTATGTGACATACTTGTACAGTAACATGGCCATCATCAATGACCCAAAAGAGAGTAGAAAGTAAGCTGTCATTTACTGAGTACCAATGTGTTCCAGGCACAAAGACATTATCTCCTTTTAATTCTACAACAGTACTCTGATATGAGGAATGTTATTATTTGCAATTAGCAACAAGGAAACTGAACCACAGGGAAAATGAGTGACCTGCCCAAGGCCTGATAGTAAGAGCCTGACCTAAGATTCAAATCCTGATCTTACCCCACTAGTCCAAGGTTTTTTATGGTTGATGGTAGGAATTTTAAATATCATGAACCAGACAAGGAAAACAGTTTCCCATTCCAAGCCACTATATGCAGGCTAGACAGACAGGATGCAATTTGCTGATGTGATTTTTGCCAAGAAAACATCAAAGGAATCTTTAATCATTGTGACTGAGCTGAGGTCCCATTGCCCATTATAGATGGTGCCTCCCTCAGGACAAGGTCGTGGCACACACGTCTTGATTCACTGCCCAGTCTGGTTTCGTGTCATGAGAGCTAAGGAATGTATCTCTGAGTTCAGGATCTTCCACAGAAAATTTCCCTAACGTCTTCTAATGACGGGTAAAGGCCAAGGTGGAACTCGCTGTGAGGCCATAGGCAATATCTGAACACTCTTTTCAATGCACAGGACTTCTCTGGACTCAGCAACTACAAGGAAAACTGGGTGAGAGGAAATAATGACATTATGGAGTCAATCCCAGAGGACCAAAGAATAGCAGTTAGCAGCAACCTTGTTGTCACTGAGAAGAACCTGGAGGTCAGATCTCAGTTTAGATGTCACCTCTTCAGGGAAATCTTCCCTCACCACCCAAGTCCAGGTTGGTTGACCATCTTGTGTACTTTCACAGAGCCCTGTGCTTCCCCTACCATAACACTGACCCTCACCGGATTGTAATTGTTTAGTTACCTGCTTCTCTCTTCCATCAAAACCGTGAGATCCGTAAGAGAAGGGACCATACTTGTCATTTCACTCTTACATTTGCAGTGCCTAACATAGTGGCTGATACAAAATAGGTACTCAATGGGTGTTTGTTCAATAAATTAATGAATATACAAATGAAATTAGGACTGAAAAATTCATCCTCCTTTCTTAGAGGAAGAGACCCAGAAGTGGTCTGACTGAAGCATTCTAAGAAGCTAGAAAGCAGGACCCCATAGACCCACAAAACGTCCATAACACTTAATTAGCACTTGCTCTGTGCCAGGCACTGTTCTAAGTGATTTTGTATTTACTGATTCATTTAGCCCTCACAATTAGCCTATAAGTTAGGAGCTATTATTACCCCTATTTAACAGCTGAAGAATCTGAGACATAGAGAGGTTCAATATCCAACCCAAGGTCATTCAGCTAGAAGTAATGGAACTGGGATTTGTACCCAAACAGTGTAGACCTGATGTATGCGCTCTTAATCACCTGGGTAAACTATAAAAGTATAAAAGTCTTCCTTGATTTTTGTCTCAAGATAAAGTGCTGATAACTCAAGAGCTACAGTACTTTCCTATGTCTAGGCACCAAAATCCTAATCAGACTAGACTGTGTATTCCTTGAAAAACTTAACCCCATCTTATGGATCTGAACTCCTGGCCCCAATATATTTTGGTTGTTCTGAAAAAGTACCATGCTAAGTTCACAAGAATACCCGTAGTTGAATCAAAATATTGTATTATCTTAGATTAGGCTCTGGCACTAGAAAAAAGTGGGTTTTTTTAAAAAACAAATACCCAAACTCTCTAAATCTCAGGTTTTCATCTATAAAGAGATACTAGGGGAGAGGGGGAAGATGGCGGAAGAGTAAGATGCGGAGATCACCTTCCTCTCCACATATAAATCAGAAATATATCTACACGTGGAACAACTCCTACAGAACACCCACTGAACGCTGGCAGAAGACCTCAGACCTCCCAAAAGGCAAGAAACTCCCCCACGTACCTGGGTAGGGCAAAAGAAAAAAGAAAAAACAGAGACAAAAGAATAGGGACGGGACCTGCACCAGAGGGAGGGAGCTGTAAAGGAGGAAAGGTTTTCACACACAAGGAAGCCCCTTCGTGGGCGGAGACTGCGGGTGGCAGAGGGGGGAAGCTTAGGAGCCACAGAGGAGAGCGCAGCAACAGGGGTGTGGAGGGCAAAGTGGAGACATTCCCGCACAGAGGATCAGGGCCAAACGGCACTCACCAGCCCAAGAGGCTTGTCTGCTCACCCGTCGGGGCAGGCGGGGCTGGGAGCTGAGGCTCGGGCTCCGGTTGGATTGCAGGGAAAGGACTGGGGTTGGCGGTGTGAACACAGCCTGCAGGGGGTTAGTGCACCATGGCTAGATGGGAGGGAGTCCGGGAAAAACGTCTGGACCTGCCAAAGAGGCAAGAGACTTTTTCTTCCCTCTTTGTTTCCTGGTGCGTGAGGAGAGGGGATTAAGAGCGCTGCTTAAAGGAGCTCCAGAGACAGGCGTGAGCTGCAGCTATCAGCGTGGACCACAGAGACGGGCATGAGACGCTAAGGCTGCTGCTGCCGCCACCAAAAGCCTGTGTGCGAGCACAGGTCACCATCCACACCCCACTTCTCGGGAGCCTGTGCAGCCCACCATGGCCTGGGTCCCAGGATCCAGGGACAACTTCCCCGGGAGAATGAATGGTGCACCTCAGGCTGGTGCAACGTCCCGCTGGCCTCTGCCGCCGCAGGCTCACCCCGCATCCGTACCCCTCCCTCCCCCAGGCCTGAGCGAGCCAGAGCCCCCGAATCAGCGGCTCCTTTAACCCCGTTCTGTTTCAGCGAAGAACAGACACGCTCCAGCGACCTACACGCAGAGGCGGGGGCAAATCCAAAGCTGAACCCCAGGATCTGTGCAAACAAAGAAGAGCAAGGGAAATTTCTCCCAGCAGCCTCAGGTACAGCGGATTAAATCTCCACAATCAACTTGATGCACGCTGCATCTGTGGAATACCTGAATAGACAATGAATCATGCCAAATTGAGGAGGCAGATTTTGAGAGCAAAATGTATTATTATCTCCCCTTTTCCTCTTTTTCTGAGTGTGTATGTGTATGCTTCTGTGTGAGATTTTCTCTGTATAGCTTTGCTTTCACCATTTGTCCTAGGGTGCTGTCTGTCCGTTTTTTTTTTTAATTTTTTCTTAATAATTATTTTTTATTATAATAACTTTATTTTAACTTACTTTATTTTATTTTATCCTGTTTCTTTCTACTTTTTCTCCCTTCTATTCTGCTGCAGGCAGGAGTCACTGCTGTGCCTCTGACATGGGAGAGCCAACTTCAGGACACTGGTCCACAAGAGGCTTCCCAGCTCCACATAGTATCAAATGGTGAAAATCTCCCAGAGGTCTGCATCTCAACACCAACACCCAGCTTCACTCAACGACCACCAAGCTACAGTGCTGGACACCCTATGCCAAACAACCAGCAAGACAGCAACACAACCCCACCCATTAGAACAGAGGCTGCCTAAAATCATAATAAGGCCACAGACATGCCAAAACACACAACCAGATGTGGACCTGCCCACCAGAAAGCAAAGATCCAGCCTTATCCACCAGAACACAGGCACTAGTCCCCTCCACCAGGAAACCTACACAACCCACTGAACCAACTTTAGCCACTGTGGACAGACACCAAAACAACGGGAACTACGAACCTGCAGCCTGCAAAAAGGAGACCCCAAACACAGTAAGATAAGCAAAATGAGAAGACAGAAAAACACACAGCAGACGAAGGAGCAAGATAAAAACCCACCAGACCTAACAAATGAAGAGGAAATAGGCAGTCTACCTGAAAAAGATTTCAGAATAATGATAGTAAAGACGATCCAAAATCTTGGAAACAGAATACACAAAATGCAAGAAACATTTAACAAGGACCTAGAAGAACTAAAGATCAAACAAACAATGATGAACAACACAATAAATGAAATTAAAAATACTGTAGAAGGAATCAATAGCAGAATAACTGAGGCAGAACAGATAAGTGACCTGGAAGATAAAATAGTGGAAATAACTACTGCAGAGCAGAATAAAGAAAAAAGACTGAAAAGAACTGAGGACAGTCTCAGAGACCTCTGGGACAACATTAAACGCACCAACATTTGAATTATAGGGGTCCCAGAAGAAGAAGAGAAGAAGAAAGAGACTGAGAAAATATTTGAAGAGATTATAGTTGAAAACTTCCCTAATATGGGAAAGGAAATAATCAAGTCCAGGAAGCACAGAGAGTCCCATACAAGATAAATCCAAGTAGAAACACGCCAAGACATATATTAATCACACGATCAAAAATTAAATACAAAGAAAACATATTAAAAGCAGCAAGGGAAAAACAACAAATACCACAAAAGGGAATCCCAATAAGGTTAACAGGTGATCTGTCAGCAGGAACTCTGTAAGCCAGAAGGGAGTGGCAGGACATATTTAAAGTGATGAAGGAGAAAAACCTACAACCAAGATTACTCTACCCAGCAAGGATCTCATTCAGATTTGATGGAGAAATTAAAACCTCTACAGACAGGGAAAAGCTGAGACAGTTCAGCACCACCAAACCAGCTTTACAACATATGCTAAAGGAACTTCTCTAGGCAAGAAACACAAGAGAAGGAAAAGACCTACAATAACGAACCCAAAACAATTAAGAAAATGGGAACAGGAACATACATATCGATAATTACCTTAAATGTAAATGGATTAAATGCTCCCACCAAAAGACACAGACTCGCTGAATGGATACAAAAACAAGACCCATATATATGCTGTCTACAAGAGACCCACTTCAGACCTAGGGACACATACAGACTGAAAGTGAAGGGATGGAAAAAGATATTCCATGCAAATGGAAATCAAAAGAAAGCTGGAGTAGCAATTCTCATATCAGACAAAATAGACTTTAAAATAAAGACTATTACAAGAGACAAAGAAGGACACTACATAATGATCAAGGGATCGATCAAAGAAGAAGATGTAACAATTGTAAATACTTATGCACCCAACATAGGAGAACCTCAATACATAAGGCAAATACTAACAGCCTTAAAAGGGGAAATCGACAGTAACACATTCATAGTAGGGGACTTTAACACTCCACTTTCACCAATGGACAGATCATCCAAAATGAAAATAAATAAGGAAACACAACCTTTAAATGATACATTAAACAAGATGAACTTAATTGATATTTATAGGACATTCCATCCAAAAACAACAGAATACACATTTTTCTCAAGTGCTCACGAACATTCTCCAGGACAGATCATATCGTGGGTCACAAATCAAGCCCTGGTTAATTTAAGAAAATTGAAATTGTATCAAGTATCTTTTCTGACCACAATGCTATGAGACTAGATATCAATTACAGGAAAAGATCTGTAAAAAATACAAACACATGGAGGCTAAACAACACACTACTTAATAACGAAGTGATCACTGAAGACATCAAAGAGGAAATCAAAAAATACTTAGCAACAAATGACAATGGAGACACAACGACCCAAAACGTATGGGATGCAGCAAAACCAGTTCTAAGAGGGAAGTTTATAGCAATATAATACTACCTTAAGAAACAAGAAACATCTCGAATAAACAACCTAACCTTGCACCTAAAGAAATTAGAGAAAGAAGAACAAAAAAAACCCAAAGTTAGCAGAAGGAAAGAAATCATAAAAATCAGATCAGAAATAAATGAAAAAGAAATGAAGGAAACAATAGCAAAGATCAATAAAACTAAAACCTGGTTCTTTGAGAAGATAAAGAAAATTGATAAACCATTAGCCAGACACATCAAGAAAAACAGGGAGAAGACTCAAATCAATAGAATTAGAAATGAAATAGGAGAAGTAACAACTGACACTGCAGAAATACAAAGGATCATGAGAGATTACTACAAGCAACTATATGCCAATAAAATGGACAACCTGGAAGAAATGGACAAATTTGTAGAAATGCACAACCTGCCAAGACTGAATCAGGAAGAAATAGAAAATATGAACAGATCAATCACAAACACTGAAATTGAAACTGTGATTAAAAACCTTCCAACAAACAAAAGCCCAGGACCAGATGGCTTCACAGGCGAATTCTATCAAACATTTAGAGAAAAGCTAACACCTACCCTTCTCAAACTCTTCCAAAATATAGCAGAGGGTGGAACACTCCCAAACTCATTCTACAAGGCCACCATCACCCTGATACCAAAAACAGACAAAGATGTCACAAAGACAGAAAACTACAGGACAATATCACTGATGAACACAGACGCAAAAATCCTCAACAAAATACTAGCAAACAGAATCCAACAGCATATTAAAAGGATTATGCACCATGATCAAGTGGGGTTTATTCCAGGAATGCAAGGATTCTTCAATATAGGCAAATCAATCAATGTGATACACCATACTAACAAATTGAAGGAGAAAAACCATATGATCATCTCAATAGATGCAGAGAAAGCTTTCGACAAAATTCAACACCAATTTATGATAAAAACCCTGCAGAAAGTAGGCCTAGAGGGAACTTTCCTCAACATAATAAAGGCCATATATGACAAACCCAAAGCCAACATCGTCCTCAATGGTGAAAAACTGAAACCATTTCCACTAAGATCAGGAACAAGACAAGGTTGCCCACTCTTACCACTCTTATTCAACATAGTTTTGGAAGTTTTAGCCACAGCAATCAGAGAAGAAGAGGAAATAAAAGGAATCCAAATCAGAAAGGAAAAAGTAAAGCTGTCACTCCTTGCAGATGACATGATACTATACATAGAGAATCCTAAAGATGCTACCAGAAAACTACTAGAGCTAATCAATGAATTTGGTAAAGTAGCAGGATACAAAAGTAATGCACAGAAAACTCTGGCATTCCTATACACTAATGATGAAAAATCTGAAAGTGAAATTAAGAAAACACTCCCATTTACCACTGCAACAAAAAGAATAAACTATCTAGGAATAAACCTACCTAAGGAGACAAAAGACCTGTATGCAGAAAACTATCAGAGACTGATGAAAGAAATTAAAGATGATACAAATAGATGGAGAGATATACCATGTTCTTGGATTGGAAGAATCAACATTGTGAAAATGACTCTACTAACCAAAACAATCTACAGATTCAATGCAATCCCTATCAAACTCCCAATGGCATTTTTCACAGAACTAGAACAAAAAATTTCACAATTTGTATGTAAACACAAAAGACCCCGAATAGCCAAAGCAATCTTGAGAATGAAAAACGGAGCTGGAGAAATCAGGCTCCCTTACTTCAGACTATACTACAAAGCTACAGGAATCAAGACAGTATGGTACTGGCACAAAAACAGAAAGATAGATCAATGGAACAGGATAGAAAGCCCAGAGATAATCCCACGCATATACGGTCACCTTATCTTTGATAAAGGAGGCAGGACTGTACAGTGGAGCAAGTACAGCCTCTTCAATAAGTGGTGCTGGGAAAACTGGACAGGTACATGTAGAAGTATGAGATTAGAACACTCCCTAACATCATACACAAAAATAAGCTCAAAATGGATTAAAGACCTAAATGTAAAGCCAGACGCTGTAAAACTCTTAGAGGAAAACATATGCAGCACACTCTATGATATAAATCACAGCAAGATCCTTTTTGACCCACCTCTTAGAGAAATGGAAATAAAAACAAAAATAAACAAATGGGACCTAATGAAACTTAAAAGCTTTTGCATAGGGCTTCCCTAGTGGTGCAGTGGTTGAGAGTCCGCCTGCCGATGCAGGGGACACGGGTTCGTGCCCCGGTCCGGGAAGATCCCACATGCCACGGAGCAGCTGGGCCCATGAGCCATGGCCGCTGAGCCTGCGCGTCCGGAGCCTGTGCTCCGCAACGGGAGAGGCCACAACAGTGAGAGGCCCACGTACCGCAAAAAAAAAAAAAAAAAAAAAGCTTTTGCATAGCAAAGGAAACCATAAACAAGACCAAGAGACAACCCTCAGAATGGGAGAAAATATTTGCAAATGAAGCTACTGACAAAGGATTAACCTCCAAAATTTACAAGCAGCTCATGCAGCTCAATAACAAAAAAACAAACAACCCAATCCAAAAATGGGCTGAAGACCTAAATAGAAATTTCTCCAAAGAAGATATACAGATGGCCAACAAAGACATGAAAGTATGCTCAACATCATTAATCATTAGAGAAATGCAAATCAAAACTACAATAAGATATCATCTCAGACTGGTCAGAATGGCCATCATCAAAAAATCTACAAACAATAAATGCTGGAGAGGGTGTGGAGAAAAGGAAACCCTCTTGCACTGTTAGTGGGAATGTAAATTGATACAGCCACTATGGAGAACAGTATGGAGGTTCCTTAAAAAACTAAATATAGAACTACCGTACGACCCAGCAATCCCACTACTGGGCATATACCCTGAGAAAGCCATCATTCAAAAAGAGACATGTACCAAAATGTTCATTGAAGCTCTATTTACAATAGCCAGGACATGGAAGCAACCTAAGTGTCCATCATCGGATGAATGGATAAAGAAGATGTGGCACATATATACAATGGAATATTACTCAGGCATAAAAAGAAACGAAATTGAGTTATTTGTAGTGAGGTGGATGGACCTAGAGTCTGTCATACAGAGTGAAGTAAGTCAGAAAGAGAAAGACAAATACTGTAACACATATATATGGAATCTAAAAAAAAAAAAAAGACATGAAGAACCTAGGGGTAAGACGGGAATAAAGATACAGATCTACTGGAGAACGGACTTGAGGATATGGGGAGGGGGAAGGGTAAGCTGTGACAAAGTGAGAGAGTGGCTTGGACATATATTCACTACCAAACGTAAAATAGATAGCTAGTGGGAAGCAGCCACATAGCACAGGGAGATCTGCTCGGTGCTTTGTGACCACCTAGAGGGGTGGGATAGGGAGGGTGGGAGGGAGGGAGACGCAAGAGGGAAGACATATGGGAACATGTATATGTATAACTGATTCACTTTGTTATAAAGCAGAAACTAACACACCACTGTAAAGCAATTATACTCCAATAAAGATGTTTAACAAAAAAACAATAAAAGGTTAGGAGAAGACAGAGAAATAAAAAGAGATACTAATAGTATCTATCTCAAGGGATGTTCTGAGAGCCAATTGTGATAAACTACGTAAAATGCTTAGTGCAGTGCCTGGCACAGAGGGGATGTTCAACAAATGTTATCTGTGGGATTCATTTTCTTCCTCTGAAAAGAATGGGAATCCTAGTACACATCTCCCGGGATTGTTGTGAGGACTAAAAGAGATAGGGAGGGTATTCCTAGCAACAGGCTACCTTATGCTATTGCATCCCCCTTTATCCCATTTTCTCTTCCTTCACTGGGATTCCAGTTATAGGCTTACCACTATACTGAAACTACTCTTTAAAAGGTCACCTATTACTTCCAAAATGTCAATTCTAATGTTGTTTTCTCAAGTTTCATCCTACTTGCCGTGTCTGCTACATGTTTTTCATTATTGACCCTCCTGTCTTAAATTTCTCCCCTCTTGTTCACTGTAAAATTGCATTTTGTTGCTGCTGCTTCGTAGAGACATACCTCTTATACTAGAAGCTCCTCTCTGCCAACCCCTTCAACAGGTACTTGCCAATGTTCTAGTCCTGGCACGCTCCACTTCCCCCACTTCTTGCTGGGCAATCACATCTCCTCCTGTAGCTACAAGAGCTCATTCTGTGTGGATGAGCCCCGAATTTATGACTCTGACCTTAACCTCAACTGAGCTTGAGTCCTTAATCTCTATTTCTTGCTGGATATCAAGCTTGGCAATCTCTCCTTTCCTCTTCCTTAAACCAATACTTCCTATGTTCCTTCTATGTTTCTTGTTTTAAATTAATGGTCTTACCACTCTCCTAACCCACCAGAGCTTGAAACTCTAGTAATCTCTTTCATTTGTAGCCCTTATTATTTCTTGTTCAAACTAGAAGAGTAATTATCACATAAGCCTCACTAATTCCATCCTCAGACTACTATCCTCCATCCTTCAGCTGGCCCCAGTTTCATAAACCTAATAAAGCCACTCCTAATTCTCGGAGAATGCATGGACTCAACAGTGACAAACTTAACATTTCAAACATCCTAACTCAGCAATCTTGTCTGCAAAGTCCTTTACCAATTCAATCCCATTCTAAACTTAACAATATTATTCCCCTTGGCATTTCTCAAAGCTGACCTAACTTTACCACAGAATTTTATATGTTTAAGTTATTCTCTCTGCTTGGACTGTCCTGCACAAGTCCCCTTTCTTCAGAGACATCCATGGTTCAAAAGCACTCTCATTCTTTAAGCTTCCCTAAAATTCCACCTCAACCACATAGCCATCTTAAAAGTCCTCAGTGAAAATTTCTCTCTCTTTTCCTTATAATCCAATAGTACCCAGTTTTTACGTTTGTTATGGAGCTTTCCATAGTCCAACTTATAATTATTTAGATCTTCTCATGGACTGGATTGTAAACTATTTGAGGACAAGGAAGATACTACATGTTTTTATCTATAACTTGCCCACAGAATCAAACATAGAGCTTTATGTATGGTATGAACTCAAGAAGAGCTGTGTGTGTGTGCGTGTGTGTGTGTGTGTGTGTGTGTGCAGGTTTTAGTGGAACTGGGCCTTATGTACTCTGAACCTCCATGATCTCTGCAATCCTTCTCATCAAGGAAACCCATGGAGCCCCATGTGCCCTCTGGGTGAATAGACTTTAGAAACCTACCTGAGCTCCAGAACCCAGCCCAGTGAATGGCCTGGGCAGGGGAGTGAACCCATAAACCTCTACCTCACTATTAGCAGCCTATGACCAGCAAGTAAGTCAGCTACATAATCTGACAATTTGGAGAAGCCATCAGTTGAGATAACCTTGGGATTCCAAGGGCCTAGCTCACTACAGCGTTAGACCAATGTGTTAACAATATCTGAATATAAAGCACAGTGGGCAGCCTGTCATCATGGGCTTACCATCATTAACTCACCCATCAAATTTAAAGTGATACCATTATGGTAAGCATTAATAATTCCCAGCATAATAACAGTGATAACAGCAGGTAGTTTTTCAAAACTGTTACCCATGTTTCAATAACGCATCCTGAATGTTGTGCTTAAAGCAGTCTCCCAAGGAGAAATGGCAATGGAAATATTCTGATAATAACAGTTTATAGTAATAATAGTTTAGAGTTCTAGCTTGAAGTTGGCTGTATGTGTCTTTTCTTTTTTGAGTCTCTGGGTAACACCATTTATGGTATCTCATTTTTCACAAGTACTGGCATGAGCTGATCTCACTTGATAATGCTGTAGTCACAGAGTGGCCACAGTCTAAGCAGCTTCTAAAAATCATAGAGCCCCAGAAATGTCATTGGCCCCAAAATACCAAACCAAAATGTACGGCAATACCTTACCTGTTCAAAGGGTCTGCTTTATACCAACAGATCATTTAGGAATGGACAATTCAGAAAAAGTACTGAGGTTCAGCAGATAAAAACAACACAGTTAGAGTCTACCAAAGCTGGATTTGAAATCTTGGTTTGGTTTGGCCACTTCCGTTTGGCAAATCACTTAATACCCCTTGTCCTAAGCATCCTGTAAGATGGAGCTAGTACACCCATCTCATCTTGTTTGGCGGGGGGGGGGGGGGGGGTCATGTGACATGATACGCATAAAGCTCCTGACATACACGGGGCACTCACTGCATTCTCGTTTTGAGTTGGTATATGGCATAAATAAGTCCAAAGTTGTGAACTCTGATCTCCGTATGGCTTACTTAATATAGTCATGGTTTTATTCAACAAACTTTTTCTCCTGAGCCAGTCTGAAGAGTCCCTGCCACCTTGGAGCTCCCAGTGTAGAGGGCCTTAGTGAGAGTTGGCTACTGCACGGTGTGACAAACGCTATGACAGTGCATACGTAGTACAGTAGAGCTTAGAGAAAGTTTCTTGGAAGAGATGGGGCCTAAATTTAGAGTACCTATTTCCAGGATCGAGAAAGAGAAAAAAGAAGCTTTTGCCAGAGGAGACACATGAGCAGAGATTAGCTGATTTTTCTGTTATAACAGACTGGACTCCCAATCCCACTCAGTGTCTTATGACTCCCTTAGAGAGAGAGAGAGAGAATAGCTGGATCAGGAGAAACCTATGCTGTTCCTGGGAGAACAACTTAGACGGTTCACCCTTCTGACAGAATGGGGAGCTTGTGGCATGATTTCTATGTAATTAGAATAGCAAATTATTTACATAGGTTCTCAAAGACCTTCAAGAGGCCAATAATCATAGAACTTAATGGGGAAAACGGCAAAGCCACTTTAGCTAGACTTAGTAAACTGGAGACATTTTCAACTTATTAAAGATCAGCTCTAAGAGATTTTAAGATACATGGAGATTTGGACTGCCTAGGAAAACTACTATGTGGGTCAGAATCAGGAGAATGACCTTTGCTAGCTGTTGTCTAGATCAAAGAGCTTTTTCAACTTGTGTGCAGGGGTTACACGTGTGTTGAGATACTGACCATCTCCAACACTCAGCGGACCAGGAGGGGCCTGGGGCAGCCAGAGCCCTGGACTTTTCAACTGTGGCAGTGAGAAGTCCTTTCCTTTTATTCCATGTGAAAAATAATATCATTCTGTACGCCATGACAAGAAAATAATGGAGAAACATTGCTATGGAGTTCCTTCTCTAAAGGAACATCTCAAAAGCAATGCCAGCCTGAAATATATTGGTGCCAGAGTTAAGGGCAACACCATCATCGTCATCATCACTACCACCACCACCACCACCACCACTGCCACCAGTGGTATTTCTATTATTAAAACTAAACGATTCTCTATTCTGAAAGAGTCACTTGGCTTCCCCCAAATATCTTGCTCTACTCCTAGTGTAGCATGATGACCAGGATGAATGTCATAAAACTATGATTTATAAGATAGAGAAGACAATCAACCTCAATCAGAAGTCATCGTGGCTGTAACTAATTCCATAAAATGAGCGTTTGTTTTAAGTGGGTATTAATCTGTCACCGTATGAAGAAGCTCTAAATAAATCTATGCATGTATGTGGAGGCATCATGGAGCAGTAGTCTCTCTCTACACAAGAGCAAATAAATATTCTGTCTGAAAAGAGAATGATGGAGACAGAGGCAAGAAATTAAGAAATCCCTTTTCACTGCCCTTTCTTTTCTACTTAAAACAAAACAAAACAAAAACCTACCAATCAACCTTTCTACATATCATGCTTTGGACTTTTTTCCCCCAAAAGCTTATTTCGAGGGCCATTTGGGGAATGTTTCAGCCTGGCCAAGTTACTCTGGATTGGCAGGTCTGCTGTCAGTCCAGGGCAGGCTCCCAGCAGAAGCCTCCTAATTGGCTGTCCGTGGAGTCACTTTTATGCAGAGCCTTTTCCTTAAAACCTTTTCCACTCCAGTAACACGGCCTCTCTACAACAGCCCCAAAACACTCGAAGTGTAGGTGTGGGAATGGGAGTAGGAGGGTTGGAAACCACACTGAACTGGTGCTCCGACAGTTGTGAACAGTCTCTAAATGTTTTCACTGCGAATGTGCTTCAGTCATGTTAAGACAGTCAAAACAGTTTGACAAGTTTCTGTTTGGCTCTCGTCTAGGCTACTGTGTTCATGACCTGATTAGCTAGTGCCTAGAAGAGACTGACAAGAGTGGCAGATCCACTGAGACAGCTCTCTGCAAAGGGAATTTACGGCTGTGTAATAGTGATTAACCCTGAGCACCCACAAGCTGTTACCCAGAACACAACTTCTTCAGAGCCAAGAAAGGCAGAAGAATGAAGTCAAACATTTTCTTCACGTAAACGTGTCCACCCTCCAAACACATTTGCTTGTCTTCGAATATGAGTTTATTGCTGCCAGTTGGAATTTGGAGCTGAATTTGAATCTTGGCTCTGTCACCTAGTAGCTGTGTGACCCTGAGTAGGACACTTAACCTCTCTGAGCCTCATGCTCTTACCTGTAAGAATCTGACCACTGATTTTCACCTCCCAGGATTACTGTGTTGACATGTGAAAACAGCACAGTGCCTAGTTCACAGCTGGCAATCGATACATGTTGATTTCCTTCCTTTCCTTAACTAAAATATTTGAATTAGGACTTATATTACCATTACTATCACAAGACGTACAATACAGAGAAAGCACTTGAGGCCCAAACTGCATGTCCTATGCAGTATGCCAAAACGATATCCCAAATCTTAAAAGTTCTCCCTACCAACTAGCCAATGCCTGTTTTTCCAGCAGGATGCAACCTGCTGCCACATCTGTCATCTATAGGAAGTTACCTCTAGGACTTAATATTCTTTTCGGCTACTCCTGGGCATTGATCTCTGAAGATGAGATATCTGAGCAGAATTCTTTTAACATTATCTTTGCACTTGCAGCACTTAGCCTTCTTAAAGGTCTTCCCTCTGCTGCTACTAACTGACCCTCTGGCACGTAAGTGCCGACAAGTGCCCTTGCTCTTGAAATATCTTAGACTTTCCAATCATATTGCCTGGAGAGATGGAGTGCTGAGAAAGGAAGTAGGGTATGACAGAAAATTAAATTGAGCTCATATTTTCTCATTATTAGGATTATTATTTTTAAGGTTGAGATGCCAATAAACCCTGAGACTGAGTTGAGCCCCTCTTCTTTCGCCTAGCTCTGCTTTCGCTTATCTCATTTAAGTACTTACCCTACTGTATTGTTATTAACCTCTGAGATCCTCTGAGTCAGGAACTGTGTCTTGAACTCCATCATAAACTCAGCAACTTACATAATGCCTGGCACATGATAGGTGCTTGGCTAATATTTATTAAATGAGAGCATAAATGAATAAAAGAATGAATGTTGGCAAAACAACTTATAAATGCTTTCAGCTAGACCTTCAAGCGCTTCATAGCCTCATCCTCTACTTCCCAATCCTTTGCCCAAATGTACAGAATCAAATACGGGGAAATAAAGCTTTCTCCTCCCTGAAAAAAATAAACTAGTTACGATGAGTCCTATTATGCCAACTGTGCTTACTGACCCCAGCCAAATACACAGTCAATTATTTAACACCAGGAAAAAGAGAAAAGATACAACTGAAAACCATACACTTCGCACTCCTGAGTGCGTGCCATTTTACCTTTCTGACATCCCCTCTCAATGTCCCTCAGCCTGAACATACATTGCAAATGTGCTATACTTCTGTAGGTCTGATTTGCAATGCCAAGCCCACTAAGAATGATTCTCCCCAGATACTGAGCCTGCAAATCTGCAACTGAATGGCAGTACCTTGGATCTGACAGCAGAGGTCTGATAGGAAGGCTATCCCCTCAGGATTACTGAGGACTTTAAATGACATGTTGTATACAAGGCACCCAGTGCTTGGCACAGGATAAATGCTTGATACATGTGAGCTAGCAAGCTCATTTCCTGCTCCTCTTGGTGAGAGGGTATCAATTCACTCTACAGTGCATCTTCAAAGATCCAGGAGAGTCACATACCACATTTCTTTCTAAATGATTCTTTTTTGTTGTTATTCCAATCCAAAAAGAAGGTTACTAGACAAACCACAACTGTATAAAATGCCAATTCATCCACCTTAGTCCAGCCCCTCCCCAGTGCCTCTCCTTTTTTAAACAATGATTTATTTTCTTTCGAAGAGTTCATTGCCCTTCCTACCAGAGACTTTGCAGTTTTCAACAACCTATTATAGTTTTACCTGTCTTAAAAGGAGCCAGAATTCCATTTTTTCTTAAGAATGTTTAAAATCATATTGAAACAAAACAGCTTATTTTAACAAAGCTATATGCAGTAATTGTTTCCTTACACACCATGTGCTTGTTCCTTCTAACCATACCCACCCCACCTGAATTCATAATGAAGCTGTCCCTGCCAACACCAATTTGCACTTCTTTTCCCGCCTCTTGGCCTCTGCTGGTGCTTGCTATACAACTCCCACAACCTAGCCCTTGATTCCAATATCATAGTTCCTTGGAGATGTCGGGAGTTTCCTCAGATTAGGCGCTCATTTTTCTTCTACTTCTTTTGAATTTCCACTAACATATTGCCTTAGTATAGTTCTTGGCACCAAACAGGGGTTTATTATACCCCGATGAATGAACACATGATCTTTAGGTTCAATCCCTGCAATGGTGGGGCTCAGGTAAGGATGGCTCCATTCTCCTTGTAGTCTAACCCCACTGTAGCTGCTTTCCTCATACCTGGTGGCTTTGAGCCCAAGGAAATGCCCTCAGTGCTGTTCTACCAGACCTAAAGAGAGCTGTGAAGATACGGCTCTCTTAGACGATGTTCTTTCTAATACGGAAGTTCAGCAAGAAAGCCAAGGGAACAGATGCTCTATCCCTCTGGCATTTCTTGCTCTCCTGCCTGCAGAAGACAAACTTTTGGCGTCCACTTCAAGATGGCGGAGGAGTAAGACATGGTCACCTTCCTCCCCACAAATACGTTAGAAATATATCTACATGTGGAACAACTACTACGAAACACCAACTGAATGCTGGCAGAAGACCTCAGACCTCCCAAAAGGCAAGAAAGTCCCCACGTACATGGGTAGGGCAAAAGAAAAAACCAGACACAAAAGAATAGGGATGGGACCTGCACCTCTGGGAGGGAGCTGTGAAGGAGGAAAAGTTCCCACACACTAGGAAGCCCCTTCACTGGTGGAGACGGGGGCTAGCGGGGAGAAGCTTCGGAGCCACGGAGGAGAGCACAGCAACAGGGGTGTGGAGGGCAAAGCGGGGAGATTCCCGCACAGAGGATCAGGGCCGACCGGCACTCACCTGCCCGAGAGGCTTGTCTGTTCACCCACCAGGCCGGGCGGGGCTGGGAGCTGAGGCTCCAGCATCAGAGGTCAGATCCCAGGGAGAGGACTGGGGTTGGCTGCGTGAACACAGCCTGAAGGGGGCTAGTGCACCACAGCTAGCTGGGAGGGAGTCTAGGAGAAACTCTGGAACTGCCTAAGAGGCAAAGACCATTGTTTTGGAGTGCACGAGGAGAGGGAACTCCCACAGAAGGCAGAGCACTGACTAAACGAGCTCCAGAGATGGGCGTGCGCCAAGGCTATCAGTGCGGACACCAGAGACGGGCATGAAATGCTAAGGCTGCTGCTGCAGCCACCAAGAAGCTTGTGTGCGAGCACAGGTCAGTATCCACACCTCCCCTCCCAGGAGCCTGTGCTGCCTGTCACTGCCAGGGTCCCATGATCCAGGGACAATTTCCCCCGGGAGAAGGCACGGCGTGCCTCACGCTGGTGCAACATCATGCCATCCTCTGCCACCGCAGACTCGCCCCACGTTCCATACCCCTCCCTCCCTCCAGCCTGAGTGAGCCAGAGCCCCCTAATCAGCTGCTCCTTTAACCACCTCCTGTCTGAGCAAAGGACAGATGCCAGAGGATGACCTACATGCAGAGGCAGGGCCAAATCCAAAGCTGAACCCCAGGAGCTGTGCGGACAAAAAAGAGAAAGGGAAATTCCTCCCAGCAGCCTCAGGAGCAGCGGATTAAATCTCCACAATCAACTTGATGTACCTGCATCTGTGGAATATGTGAACAGACAACAAATCATCCCAAAATTGAGGCGGTGGACTGTGGGAGCAATTGTAGACTTGGGGTTTGCTTTCTGCATCTAATTTGTTTCTAGTTTGATGTTTACCTTAGTTTAGTGTTTAGAGCTTATTATCATGGGTAGATTTGCTTATTGACTTGGTTGCTCTCTTCCTTTTATATATATTTTTTTTTCCTTTTTCTCTTTTTGTGAGTGTGTATGTGTATGCTTCTTTATGTGATTTTGTCTATATAGCTTTGCTTTTACCATTTGTCCCAGGGTTCTGTCTGTCTGTTTTTTTTTATATATATATAGATTTTAGCGCTTGTTATCATTGGTGGATTTGTTTTTTGGTGTGGTTGCTCTCTTCTTTCTTTATTACTTTTTGATTTTTTTATTTTTAATACTTTATTTAATTTTAATAACTTCATTTATTTATTTGTTTTCTTTCTTTCTTTCACTTTTCTCCATTTTCTTCTGAGCCATGTGGCTGACAGGGTCTTGGTGCTCTGGCCAGGTGTCAGGCCTGAGCCTCTGAGGTAAGAGAGCCAAGTTCAGAACACTGAACCACCAAAGACCTCCCGGCTCCACGTAATATCAAATGGCAAAAGCGCTCCCATAGATCTCCATCTCAATGCTAAGACCCAGCTCCACTCAAAGACCAGCAAGTACAGTGATGGACACCCTATGCCAAACAACTAGTAAGACAGGAACACAACGCCACCCATTAGAAGAGAGGCTGCCTAAAATCATAATAAGGTCACAGACACCCCAAAACACACCACTGGATGCGGTCCTGCACACCAGAAAGACAACACCATAACACAGGCACCAGTCCCCTCCACCAGGAAGCCTACAAAACCCAATGAACCAACCTTACCCACAGGAGGGAGACACCAACAACAATGGGAACTATGAACCTGTAGTCTGCAAAAAGGAGACCCCAAACACATTAAGTTAAGCAAAATGAGAAGACAGAGAAATACACAGCAGATAAAGGAGCAAGGTAATAACCCACCAGACCAAACAAATGAAGAGGAAATAGGCAGTCTACCTGAAAAAGAATTCAGAATAATGATAATAAAGATGATCCAAAATCTTGGAAATAGAATGGAGAAAATACAAGAAATGTTTGACAAGGACCTAGAAGAACTAAAGAGCAAACAAACAATGATGAACAACACAATAAATGAAATTAAAAATTCTCTAGAAGGAATCAATAGCAGAAAAACTGAGGCACAAGAATGGATAAGTGACCTGGAAGAAAAAAATAGTGGAAATAACTACTGCACAGCAGAATAAAGAGAAAAGAATGAAAAGAACTGAGGACAGCCTCAGAGACCTCTGGGACAACATTAAACGCACAAACATTTGAATTATAGGGGACCCAGAAGAAGAAGAGCAAAAAAAAGGGACTGAGAAAATATTTGAAGAGATTATAGTTGAAAACTTTCCTACTATGGGAAGTGAAATAGTCAATCAACTCCAGGAAGCACAGAGAGTCCCACACACGATAAATCCAGGGAAAAACAGGCCAAGACACATATTAATCAAACTATCAAATATTAAATACAAAGAAAAAAATATTAAAAGCAGCAAGGGAAAAGCAACAAATAACATACAAGGGAATCCCCATAAGGTTAACAGCTGATCTTTCAGCAGAAACTGCAAGCCAGAAGGGAGTGGCAGGACATATTTAAAGTGATGAAAGGGGAAAACCTACAACCAAGATTACTCTACCCAGCAAGGATCTCATTCAGATTTGACAGAGAAATTAAAATCTTTGCAGACAAGCAAAAGCTAAGAGAATTCAGTACCACCAAACCAGCTTTACAACAAATGTTAAAGGAACTTCTCTAGGCAGGAAGCACAAGAGAAGGAAAACACCTAGAAAAACAAATGAAAACAATTAAGAAAATGGTAACAGGAACATACATATCGATAACTACCTTACGTGTAAAAGGATTAAATGCCCCAACCAAAAGACATAGACTGGCTGAATGGATAAAAAAACAAAACCCGTACATATGCTGTCTAAAAGAGACCCACTTCAGACCTAGGGATACATACAGACTGAAAGTGAGGGGATGGAAAAAGATGTTCCATGAAATGGAAATCAAAAGAAAGCTGGAGTAGCAATTCTCATATCAGACAAATAGACTTTAAAATAAAGACTACTACAGGAGACAAACAGGCACACTACATAATGATCAAGGGTTCACTCTAAGAAGAAGATACAACAATTGTAAGGATTTATGCACCCAACATAGGAGCACCTCAGTACGTAAGGCAAATGCTAACAGCCATAAAGGGGGAAATAAACAGTAACACAATCATAGTAGGGGAATTTAACACCCCACTTTCACCAATGGACAGATCAGCCAAAATGAAAATAAACAAGGAAACAAAAGCTTTAAACGATACATTAAACAAGATGGACTTAATTGATATTTATAGGACATTTCACCAAAAAACAACAGAATATACTTTCTTCTCAAGTGCTCATGGAACATTCTCCAGGATAGACCATACCTTGGGTCACAAATCAAGCACTGGTAAATTTAAGAAAATTGAAATCGTATCAGTTATCTTTTCTGACCACAATGCTATGAGACTAGATATCAATCACAGGAAAAAATTGTAAAAAACACAAACACATGGAGACTAAACAATACACTACTAAATAACCAAGAGATCACTGAAGAAATCAAATAGGAAATAAAAAAATACCTAGAAACAAATGACAATGAAAACACGACAACCCAAAACCTATGGGATGTGGCAAAAGCTGTTCTAAGAAGGAATTTTATAGCAATACAATCCTAACTGAAGAAACAAGAAATATCTCAAATAAACCACCTATCCCTACACCTAAAGCAAGTAGAGAAAGAAGAACAAAAAAAGCCCCCAAAGTTAGCAGAAGGAAAGAAATCATAAAGAGCAGATCAGAAATAAATGACACAGAACTGAAGGAAACAATAGCAAAGATGAATACAACTAAAAGCTGGTTCTTTGAGAACAGAAACACAATTGATAAAACCATTAGCCAGACACATCAAGAAAAAGAGAGAGAAGACTCAAATCAATAGAATTAGAAATGAAAAAGGAGAAGTAAAAACTGACACTGCAGAAATACAAAGAATCACGAGAGATTGCTACAAGCGACTATATGCCAATAAAATGGACAACGTGGAAGAAATGGACAAATTCTTAGAAAAGTACAACCTTCTGAGACTGAACCAGGAAGAAATAGAAAATATAAACAGACGAATCACAAGCACTGAAATTGAAACAGTGATTAAAAATCTTTCAACAAAAGCCCAGGACCAGACGGCTTCACAGGTGAATTCTATCAAATATTTAGAGAAGAGCTAACACCTACCCTTCTCAAACTCTTCCAAAATACAGCAGAGGGAGGAACACTCCCAAACTCATTCTACAAGGCCACCATCACCCTGATACCAAAACCAGACAAAGATGTCACAAAGAAAGAAAACTACAGGACAATATCACTGATGAACATAGATGCAAAAATCCTCAACAAAATACCAGCAAACAGAATCCAACAGCACATTAAAAGGATCATACACTATGACCAAGTCGAGTTTATCCCAGGAATGAAAGGATTCTTCAATATATGGAAATCAATCAATGTGATACACCATATTAACAAACTGAAGGATAAAACCCAAATGATCATCTCAATAGACGCAGAAAAAGCTTTCAACAAAATTCAACACCCATTTATGATTAAAAAAAAAAACCCTCCCGAAAGTAGGCATAGAGGGAACTTACCTCAACATAATAAAGGCCATATATGACAAACCCACAGCCAACATCGTTCTCAATGGTGAAAAACTGAAACCATTTCCACTAAGATCAGGAACAAGACAAGGTTGCCCACTCTCACCACTATTATTCAACATAGTTTTGGAGGTTTTAGCCACAGCAATCAGAGAAGAAAAAGAAATAAAAGGAATCCAAAAAAAAAAAAAGGAATCCAAATCAGAAAAGAAGAAGTAAAACTGTCACTGTTTGCAGGTGAGAGGATACTATACCCTAGAGAATCCTAAAGATGCTACCAGAAAACTACTAGAGCTAATCCATGAATTTGGTAAAGTAGCAGGATACAAAAGTAATGCACAGAAATCTCTTGCATTCCTATACACTAGTAATGAAAAATGTGAAAGAGAAATTAAGGAAACACTCCCATTTACCACTGCAACAAAAAGAATAAAATACCTAGGAATAAACCTACCTAAGGAGACAAAAGACCTGTATGCAGAAAACTATAAGACACTGAGGAAAGAAACTAAAGATGATACAAACAGATGGAGAGATATACCATGTTCTTGGATTGGAAGAATCAGTATTGTGAAAATGACTATATTACCCACAACAATCTACAAATTCAGTGCAATCCCTATCAAACTACCAATGGCATTTTTCACAGAATTAGAACAAAAAATTTCACAATTTGTATGGGAACACAAAAGACCCCAAATAGCCAAAGCAATCTTGAGAAAGTAAAACGGAGCTGGAGGAATCAGGCTGCTGACCTTCAGACTGTACTACAAAGCTAAAGTAATTAAGACAGTATGGTAGTGGAACAAAAACAGAAATATAGATCAATGAAATAGGAGAGAAAGTCCAGAGATAAACCCATGCACATATAGTCACCTTACTTTTGATAAAGGAGGCAAGAATATACAATTGAGAAATGACAGCCTCTTCAATAAGTGGTGCTGGGAAAACTGGACCTCTACATGTAAGAGAATGAATTTGAACACTCCCTAACATCATACACAAAAATAAACTCAAAATGGATTAAAGACCTAAATGTAAGGCCAGAGACTATAAAACTCTTAGAGGAAAACATAGGCAGAACACTCTATGACATAAATCACAGCAAGATCCTTTTTGACCCACCGCCTAGACAAATGGAAATAAGAACAAAAATAAACAAATGGGACCTAATCAAACTGAAAAGCTTTTGCACAGCAAAGGAAACCATAAACAAGATGAAAAGACAACCCACAGAATGGGAGGAAATATATGCTAACAAAGCAACAGACAAAAGATTAATCTCCCACCTTTACAAGCAGCTCATGCAGCTCAATATCAAAACTACAAACAACCCAATCCAAAAATGGGCTGAAGACCTAAATAGACATTTCTCCAAAGAAGATATACAGATGGCCAACAAACACATGAAAGGATGCTCAACATCACTAATCATTAGAGAAATACAAATCAAAACCACAATGAGGTATCACCTCACACCAGTCAGAATGGCCATCATCCAAAAATCTACAAACTATAAATGCTGGAGAGGGTGTGGAGAAAAGGGAACTCTCTTGCACTGTTGGTGGGAATATAAATTGTTACAGTCACTATGGAGAACAGTATGGATGCTCCTGAAAAAATTAAAAATAGAAGTACCATACGATCCAGCAATCCCACTAATGGGCATATACCCTAAGAAAACCATAATTTGAAAGGAGTCATGTACCACAATGTTCATTGCAGCTCTATTTACAATAGCCAGGACATGGAAGCAACCTAAGCGTCCATCAACAGATGAATGGACAAAGAAGATGTGGCACATATATACAATAGAATATTACGCAGCCATATAAATAAATGAAATTGAGTTATTTGTAGTGAGGTGGATGGACCTAGGGACTGTCATACAGAGTGAAGTATGTCAGAAAGAATAGAACAAATACCATACGCTAATACATATATATGGGATCTAAAAAAAATAAAAATGGTTCTGATGAACGTAGGGGCAGGACAGGAATAAAGACACAGACGTAGAGAATGGACTTGAGGACACGGGGAGGGGGAAGGGTAAGCTGGGACGAAGTGAGAGAGTGGCATGGACATATATACACTACCAAATGTAAAATAGATAGCTAGTGGGAAGCAGCCACATAGCACAGGGAGCTCAGCTCACTGCTTTGTGTCCACCTGGAGGGGTGGGATAGGGAGAGTGGGAGGGAGACGCAAGAGGGAGGAGATATGGGGATATATGTATATGTATATCTGATTCAGTTAGTTATAAAGCAGAAACTAACACACCATTATACAGCAATTTTACTCCCATAAAGATGTAAAAAAAGACAGACATTCATCAGCTAAATACTCTAATATACCTAGCACCTGACAACACAAAAATAGGAAAATTTATTGCCTTAATGGGAAAAAAAGAGGGCATTTTTATTTAACTTGTAAAAATAACTTAGTAGCCAGTGAAATACATCTGGACCATGAAGGGAAACAAGTGCATCTATACTAAATGGAGAAAGAAAAATAAAACATTTTAGAGATTAGAAAGCACCATTCAGAATTAGACAAATGCCGGATACCATTTCATATTCAAACTAATGGAAGGGAACTATTTAGTAAGGGCATTTGTTTCTCCCTGTGTGATGCTCTTACATACTATTAGAGCTTACTAAAGAATGGGGAATGCCGCAAATGAGTGCATATCTGACAGACACTGTTCTAGACGTTTCTGGGGAAGTCTGATGATGTGTTGGAGCTATCCAAAGATAAAACTGCTGAAGTAAGGCAAAGAGGATCCAAGGAGTTTTGAAAACTGCTTAGTGAAGAAGGGGTAGAAGGAAAACAAATAATACACATTATCTTATTTAAAATTCACAATAATTCTATGAGATAGGTACTATTATTACTTTAGAGATGAAGAAACAGAAGATAAGAGAATCATGGATGACTAGAATTATAAGAAAATTTTATATTATTTAGTTTTCCCTATTCATTGTATAAATGTATAAAGTAGGATCAGAGAGGGAAGGTGTTTTTAATAAAGTTGCATAGCTGCTAAGCCGCAGGGTCAAGACCAGAATGCTTCTGACTTCTGGTTTACCCACTATTACAACCTCCCTTCCTCTCTAGCTCAAATCCAACCCTTCCACCTCACATATGTCCCTTTACTCTTCTAATTTGTGTGTAGAATGAGATTTAATATTTTTATCTTGTATTCATCTATTTTTTAAAATAGTACATACTGAGTGTCAGGACTGTTCTAGGCACTGGGCCCTAGAACAGAGAATAAAATAGACAAAACAGAATTCTAATTCTGTTGGCACTTAAAGCCTAGTGAACAACACAGACATTAAAGAAATTATCATCATATAGATAACTACCAACTCTGACGGCTGTTAAGGAGTACTACAGAGTATATAACAGGGGGAATAATTTGATTTGAATGGGGTAAGTTCAGGAGGGGCTTTTCAGAGAAAATGACTATTAGTCAGAGATCAGAAATACAAGAACTTGGTCAATCAGAGTCCTGTATTACCACTTTGAGGCCTAATGTGTTTAACAGTTTTACTTATTCAATAAAATTTAGTATTTAACCATTTAAATATATGGCAGCAGTCATTTCATTTTCAACCATCTAGTATAGAATCATGAGCAATCGGATGCTTCAGAAAAGTGTTCTGATGGTAATTATGGAAAAAGAGTCCAAGTCATTCTCAAAGAGCATAGGTGATTACTCAAACACTGATTAGTTAGCTTCACCTAAAGATTTGCCAGCAAAAAGTTTACAGAGTGCCTTTAAAGTAAGGACATGACTTGAACAAAGGCATTAAAATGCCCCTTCACAAATCCCAAGTGAAATGATCAAACAAGTCTGCCTAATGGCATTATCAATAATCTCAGTTCCCTTACCATAGATTTCTGCCGATTGTATGACAGTGCTAATTTAAACTTATAAATGTTAGCCACTCAGGTTAAGTTAGGATAAGATCATTAAAACAGCACACAGCTAAAGAGAGAATGCAAGAGGAATTTACCCACATGTTTGAGTGACATACACTAAGATGAGATAAATCCTCCTCATTCAAAAATGAATGAAGTGAACTTGAAACCAACACAAGGCCAATGAAATTCTACTGCAGCACAAAAAGGAAGGGGGAGAAAGTGAAGCAAGTGGTGGGAAGAGGAGCATACTTTTGAAAAAGATTTGCTATAGGAAATAGAAATTAATTTAAAATAGTATCTGCTTTGTACAGAATAAAATTCAAGGAAATTTAAACTCGACTCATTGCAGATTGATTAAAAGACAAAACAATTAGATTTTAAAAGGAAATTGGTTCAGCCAAAGAACGTAAGGAAGCAAATAATCCTGTAACAGATTTTTTAATGATACTATAAGATTTTGCTTTGGCATTTAATAAAGAATCTACTCTTGAACATCATTTTATGTTATTTCCATAGACCTATGCAAAGGAAAAAAAAAAAGCTAAAACTAGATAGAGATACTTTCCTGACTAGCAAGAAAGGGAAAGGGAGAGAAGCGAGATTTCTTTTAATGCACCTTGTTTTTGTTTTTACTTTGGAACAATGTAAATGTTCTACATAACTATAAAACAAAATTAAACTTAAAAAGCAATTGTTAAAAAAACAAATGAAACAAACTTAATTATTTATCAAATTGTTGGTATAACTACAAAAATAATTATTTCAAGAGACTTTAAAACACAGTGCAGATAGTCCCCGACTTAACGGTGGTTCGACTTATGATTTTTCAACTTTTTGGTGGTGCAAAAGCAATATGCATTCAGTAGAAACTGTACTTCAAATTTTGAATTTGGATCTTTTCACAGGCTAGCAATATGCAGTATGATACTCTCTCATGATGTTGGGCGAGCTGCAGCTCCCATCAGCCATGTGATCATGAGGGTAAACAATTGATACACTTACAGCAAAGTCTGTACCCACACATCCAGTCTGTTTTTTACTTTCAGCACAGTATTCAATAAATTACATGAGATATTTCCATAACTTATTATAAAACAGGCTTTGTGCTAAATGATTTTGCCCAACCGTAGCCTAATGGAAGTGTTCTGGGCACGTTAAAATAGGCTAAATACATATTCAGCTTATGATGTTTTCAACTTATGATGGGCTTCTCAGGATGTAACCCCCATCATAGGTCAAGCAAGATCTGAAGTTTGTACATCCCTAGTGGGATGTGCTCTAAGGATAAAATTTTTGTTTAATCTGCAGAGGGTTCTCAAATTGCTCTCAGTAATCACTTCGTTAGTAATAGTATCAGTTGGTTTCAGTAATCACTTTATTAGTAATATATTTATATTGTTTTGAAAGTATAAATACCAAAGAAGCAATTATATTAGCGTAATAAGGACCCAAGCTTTTCATATAGGATAAAACGAAGCATATCATTAAAAGCAGTTAAGTAAAACTCATAAATTTGAACTGAAATATGACAGTAAAATCATGATATATTATTTTAGCTTGGTCCACTGAAAAGTTTTAAAAGATGATGGCTGTGTTCTGAGTATGGGAGATACAACAGCAGACAAGATAAGATGGCCCCTGCAATGCCCAGAGCAGAGCCCAGTGAGGAAGGCACACAAGTAAAAGTGCACATACATTTCAGTAGTTCAGTAAGTGGCACTCAGTAATGTGGATAAGCACCATGATAAGCACAGTTTCTCTATAATGCAGGGTAAATGGAAATGTAAAAAGAAGAATAAATTAAAGTTGCTCTATATAAAGGATGGCAAACATCGAGATAACTGCCATACCTAAAGAAGAGGTGGAACAAATGGAAAAGAAGCAAGAGGCAAAGATATAATCTTGAGATGGACAAAGACCAATTAGTGAGAAGGAGTACTGTACACCAAGAAACACATGGGAAATGGAAATGAAAAAACAATTCATAAAGTAGAAACACATAAAACAAAACACAAATTAAAACAAGACCAATCTGACAGTTGAAAAGCCCTATCACAGTGGTTGAAATTATAATATCCTATAATTGTGAGGGTTTAATGAAATAGGTAATTACACAACTATTGGTAGGAAAATAAATTGCCCAATATTTCTGAAAATAAATTTGTTATATGTACCCACCCACTCCCTACAAAAAATAAAAAATCACATACCTTTGACCCAGCAGTGCAATCACTAAGAATTTATAAAAATGAAATAATGGGATATTCTTGTTATATTATAATAATAGTAATAATACTCAACATTTATTGAGAGTTTTTAATATGACAGACACATTTCCTTGACAACCCAACTGGGTGTTAATATTTTCAATTCCATTTTACAGTTGAAGAATATGGGGGTTAGGGAAGTTAAGTGACTTGCCAAAATCACAAGGTCAGTGAGCATCAAATCCAGGATTCAGATACAGTGTACCTCTACAGCCTGAGCTCTTGCACTATCCCCCTGTTGTTGTAAATAATACAGTGGTTAATAAATTATGGTATATCCATATGAAAGACTGCCATACAGCCATTAAAATCATAGTGCATCATATTTAGTGACAGGAATATGCTCATAATTTACTAAGTGAAAAATGTTTTACATTTTAGAGCACGTGTCCACATATTTTTAAATGTATGCCATCCTAAGGGTACAAAAACAAAAAAGTGTCTACATCTGTGCCAACAGAGGATAATGGAAAAGGCAGAGACAGAAATAAGAAATAAGCTGGCTCTGTCCACCTTTCTCAAAACAGCAGGCTTGTGCTTCTAAGTACAATGCGGGCAGTTGAGGTCATGTCCATTGTGAGCAAGCAGCTGATAGCACCGGTGGGGGCTGTCCTGGTATCCCCACACATCCATGTTTCCTGAAAGCTGTCTCCTGACATTCTTTACCAATGGTTATGAAAGCAATGGTCTTTCTAATGGTTATGAAAGCTTTTAATTCCCTGAATCACTCTATGTACCTCTTCTGAATGGACACTGATTGATACAGGATTTAGTATCAGGAGATGCTGATACATGCCTACTAAGAGATGCCAAAGGCAACACAATCTCTTGAAAGGAACTGCACTGCTCTTCATTAGCAGTACCTCTGTGCTTCAGTAAAAGAGCTCTGTATGAATATCTGCAAAGGAAAAACAGATTACTAGCACTAATCAACCCTATGAACTTCAAAAAATTCACCCAGCATACATGTACCTAAATAGAGATGTTGAATTTGAGTGTCTTCAGGACCCTCCTTGGGGAAAATTGGTCTTCGTCTACTGAGGTCTGCAGTAAACAGAACTGACTTGCTTCTTACAAAAATTTTCACTGTTATTATTATTTATAGACAGCTTTATTAAACTAGAATTAAATTGAAGATAAGATTAAGCAGAATTCAAACTAAGTCAAGTTGAAAGCCTAGAATAAAGGGCCAAAAGGGAACAGCAGTGAGAGAACATAATAATAATAATACCTTGGATTTATATAGCTCTCATCCTCCCACAAGCACAATGTGAATGTGAACTGCATATATAAGTGGATGAAGAATTAAGTACAGTTTGGGTTTTTCAAGTCTGGATTTAAAAAGCTGTGGCAGAAGAGACTAGCAAATGGAGAATCAAGATCTTAAGACCAATTTGAAAAAGCTTCTCATGGAAACACAAAATCTGTGTTTGCTATTCCTGTTAAAGGGGCAGCATCCTCAAATAAAGCCAAGACTTATATGTCAAAGACAAGGGAATCAAAATAAATGAATAAGAGAAGATATATCAGTGACTGTCCCTCAGATATGACAATTAAAATACTACTTTTTCCATGAAATATTTCTCAACTTCCCAGCTACAAGTGATCTCAACTCCCAAAAGGGTTTTGCACTGGTTTCATGTGGTGTACACTTAGCACATTCTACCCTGTGTTGGAATTATTTATGTATATTCCTGCCTCATTCACTAGACCGTTAGTTCCCAATTTAGTGTTCTTTAGAATCACAGTAGGCATTAAAATCTAGATTTGGTCACCTTATTCTCAGAGTTTTATTCAATGAGTCTTGGGTGGGCCCTAGAACCAGTATTTTAGTATGCACTTCTGGTAATCCAGTGTGGGTAGTTCATGCCCAGACTGTGACTTCTTTGAGGCCAGGGACCTGGTTCCATATTATATACATCTGGATTTAATTGAAGCATTTTGTATAATGCTATGCACATAACAGATATCTCAGTAGGTATTCATAAAATGGATAAATGTACATGAAATAACTAAATGTATCAGGTTATCTATTTAAAGGATAAAAGAAGAAGTATAGTGTTCAAGTGCTGTGAAGTTCGGGGGAAGGTAATCTTATGGGCTAAAATGACATAAGCGCTCCTGGAGGTAGGTGTTCCTTAAGTTGGTCTCTGAAAACAGGGTATTTGGAAGAGGCGGGGGGAGGTGGTGGAGGGAGGCAAGGAAGGCAGTAGAAAGAGTAAGCAGCGGCACAAATGTAGGACTATATGGGCTATGTTTAAAGAATAGTTATTAGAAATTCCTGTTTATATTTCTTCCTTTTTCAAAGTCAGAAGTTATAGATTCCCTTTAATTTAATGCATCATCAACAGATTTTGACTCTGCTCCCGTAAGAACCAAATGACTTCCCTTTTAAGAACATGACTCCCAAGTGTCTTCAATTTAAAAATCCCAACTCCATACACAGACCTTCATATTTATCCTCCTGAATACACACACACACACACACACACACACACACACACACACACACCCTCCTTTCCAATTTTACACAACTGCCTGCAGTTCTTAAAGATATAGTGTCTCTATGCCTTTCTCCCTCTTGTACCACATTTTCTAGCCAGAGTAACCCTTCACCTCAAAACAAACATCAGATATCACATCTTCTAAGACATTCTTTGACTACATATGAAGGTCCCTCCCAGCACTGGATTAAAGTATCTCCTCAATGCTACCACAGCTTCCTGTGCAATCCCAGTCACATCACATACTTACTCTCTTTTTTTTTTCTACAAATGTATTATCCTCCACAAACATAGTCAGAAAAGAGAAGACAGAATATCTATAGCCTGGGAAATCCTCTCTGTGGCAGGCAGCCTCTGAGATGGCCCCCAGTAATCCCCACCTCCTGGTATTCATACCCTTATGTGATTCCCTGCCCTTGAGTGTGGGTGAAATGTTTGGCTCTCTGTAATCAGTAGAATATCGCCGAGGTCATGGGATTCTACTTTCAAAAGTAGGCTACAAAAAGACTATGGCTTCCATCTTGAACACTCTAGTAAGCTCTCCCTCATGTCTCGCTCGGTCTCTTTTGCGCTCTCTCTCTTCTCTCTCTCCCCCTCCCTCTCCCTCTCCCTATCTCATCAGCAGCAGCAGCATCAGTTGCCATGTTTGGAGCACACTCAGATCCATGTAATGAGGAGCCAAAGCCTGTCAGCCACCACATGAATGAGATGGAAGCTGATCTTCTCAGTCCAGTCCACAACTATGTGAGTGCGATTAGAAGCAAATTCTCCAGTTCAAGCTAAGACTTGCTATGACTACTACTGCTTTGACCAATGACTTGGCTGTAACCTCATAAGAGGCCTGGATTGAGAAGCACCCAGCCAAGCTGTGCCCAGGATTCCTGCCCCACAGAATCTGAGAGTTAAGAAATCTTTGTTGTTTTAAGCAGCTAAGTTTGGGGAAATTTGTTATAGAGCAATAGATAACTTTTATATTTCTCCTTTGTTTCACTAATACTATTCTGGGTCACTCTGGGAGACAGAATATGAAGTTTGGTTTCCTTCTTTCTTAATATTTTAAGACTTTATTGACATATAATTCACATGCAATTCAATTTACTTTTCTAAAGGTGTACCATTCAGTGGTTTTCAGTATATTCAGAGTGGTGCAACCACTACCACAGTACATTTTAGAACATGTTTCTTCATTTGCAGTATGCTCTTAGAACAATTTCCAGAATCCTTAAATTTTTTTTTTTTTTTGCGGTGCGCGGGCCTCTCACTGTTGTGGCCTCTCCTGTTGCGGAACACAGGCTCCGGACACGCAGGCTCAGCGGCCATGGCTCACGGGCTCAGCCGCTCCGTGGCATGTGGGATCTTCTCGGACCGGGGCACGAACCCGTGTCTCCTGCATCGGCAGGCGGACTCTCAACCACTGCGCCACCAGGGAAGCCCCAGAATCCTTAAATTTTTAAAAAATAATTTCCACCAGTTTCTCTGAGGAGCAGGTCCAAAGAACAACTCACTCTTGTGCCAGAAGTGGAACCCCTCTCCCCTTTCTACAGATAATGAGGACCTAACTCAACCTGGAGTAATCTCAGGATAAAAGATGCCAGATAAACTAGGTATTACTTTTTGAGATTTCTCTCCTGAAATATATCCCTTTTTGCATAAGTCCAAAAACAGCTACAAAGAAGAATTAAGGCCTTCCACAAAAAAGATGTGAGAAATATCCTGGTAGAGGATCCTCTCCTGGGGAGAGGAGATTTGCCTCTTTTTAGGCTAGAAAGGCTGTGCTTAAAGTACTTGTCCAATCACTTGGGGAAAAATAAAGAATTGTTATTTCTTTCCCAGTAACAAAAACAATTCCCAGACTTCTCAGGCACCACTGGATTTATGCTCAAAATTTCCGGACACCATGGCCTTTAATAGTTTAACATTAAATGAGTTTAGCAACTTGGAAATGCAGACTGCAATTCCAGGAATATTTACTGACCACCCACTATGTGTAGAGAACTATCCTTAAACATTGTGATTACTAAAAAAAAAAAAATGTCAATGACATGCAGAGCTTGTGAGTTAGTGAGAGAGAAAATGGATATTCCTGAAACAGCCAGAAAGATCATTTAGAAACAGTATTAATAAGTTTAAGCAATATACCACTCTATAAATGGCATAATAGGTGTGAAAAGTACGTTCTGAGCATGGCAGTTTAGTAAGGGAAGTTACATAAGAGAAGGCATGTTCTGGTATGGGTCTTGAAAGAGGTGACATGGATTAAGGTTTATATGGTTAAAAAAATGCAATTAACACTATATATAGGCAGTTAAATAATCTAATCCTAATTTATCTGTCTGCATTCATATTTATTTGCAGAACAGCAAATACAATGCTTTATTACAGAATAGTTAGATATAATTTAGAATTTTGAAAAGAGAATAAGAGAAATGATGGTTTCATTAAGTATGTTAATTTTGTTTAATGACACTTGCCAGACATTTAATTATTGGATGTTACACAGAATGTATAGACATTTTTTCATTGTAAAAGCTTAAAATCCTGTCATTTTGTCAACAGCCACATTTACAATATGTCGCTTTTTTTAAGTCAGAAGCTATAGATCCACCTCAATTTAATGCACGATCAACGGGTTTTCAATGCTAACAAATAAACTGGAACACATACCGTAAATGCCTAACACCATCCCAACAATATTAGAAGATTTCAACAGGCCCAACTGACTGCACAGTGAATTTGTGAAAATGATAAAGGATAAAGACTTTATCTTTGTAACAGTGAAAGAGGGAGAAATAGGTTATTTGAGTCCCTGTCTTCAATAAGCCTAAACAATTGTCTGAAATGTGAGAAATTCAATTAGTTGGTCTGAAATAGCAGCCAGAATTCATGCTAGACTTCTTTCTCTCCAATCCTCACACACCCCACTCCCCCAGCCCAAGTTAACTTCCATTATATTATAGCGCTAAAGAGCAGGCGATGTGGGTGTATACAGATCTAAGTTAACATCCCAGATCTGCCACACAGCGACTGGATGGCCTTAGGCAAGTTATTTAACCTCTCTCCACTGTAGTCTCCCCATCTGTTAAGTGGGAACATTAAAATCTATTTAATGGGTTTGTTAAATGGACTCAGTTAATATAAAGTATATAATGTTTAGGTATAGTGGTCAAACACACAATTAATGCTCAACAAATAGCATGACATACTTGATAAGTAGTGGGTTGGCCAAAAGGTTCGTTCGGGTTTTTCCATAAGATGGCTGTGGTAGTGTTTAGTCGTCCTTAACTTCATTCGAAACAATTTTGTTAGATTGTATTGTGACAGCTGTCATATCAGCGTGCATTAAAAAAACTTAGCAAAATTGGAGAATTTTTTGTGTAGCCATTTTAATATTGAAGACAGAAGAAAAGAAGCAACATTTTTGGCATATTATGTCAAGAAAGGTAAAAACACAACTGAAACGCACAAAAAGATTTGTGCAGTGTATGGAGAAGGTGCTGTGACTGGTCAAACATGTCAGAAGTGGTTTGTGAAGGTTCATGCTGGAGATTTCTCGCTGGATGATGCTCCACGATCAGGTAGATCAGTTGAAGTTGTCAGCGATCAAATCGAGACATTGAGAACAATCAACGTGATACCACGCGGGAGAGAGCCGACATACTCAAAGTGTCCAAATCAAGCACTGAAAATCATTTGCACCAGCTTGGTTATGTTCATCGCTTTAATGTTTGGATTGCACATAAATTAAGTGAAAAAAACCTTCTTGACCATATTTCTGCATGCGATTCTCTACTTAAACATAACAGAAACATTCCGTTTCTAAAACAGTTGTGACAGGGTACCGTACAGTAATGTGGAACGGAAGAGATTGCGGGGCAAGCAAAATGAACCACCACCAGCCACACCAAAGGCCGGTCTTCATCCAAAGAAGGTGATGTTGTGTATATGGTGGGATTGGAAGGGAGTCCTCTATTATGAGCCCCTTCTGGAAAACAAGCGATTAACTCCAACAAGTACTGCTCCCAATTAGAGCAACTGAAAGCAGCACTCACAAAAAGCGTCCGGAATTTGTCAACAGAAAAGGCATAATCTTCCATCAGGATAACGCAAGACCGCGTGTTTCTTTGATGACCAGGCAAAAACTGTTACAGCTTAGCTGGGAAGTTCTGATTCATCCGCCATATTCACCAGACATTGCACCTTCGGATTTCCATTTATTTCAGTCTTTACAAAATTCTCTTAATGGAAAAATTTCAATTCCCTGGAAGACTGTAAAAGGCACCTGGAACAGTTCTTTGCTCAAAAAGATAAAAAGTTTTGGGAAGATGGAATTATGAAGTTGCCTGAAAAATGGCAGCAGGTAGTGGAACAAAAGGGTGAATACGTTGTTCAATTAAGTTCTTGGTGAAAATGAAAAATGTGTCTTTTATTTTTACTTAAAAACCAAAGGAACTTTTTGGCCAACCCAATATTTGGTGACTAGATTGAATAAATCTAAGTGTCCATAGAGATATCTTAATCAAAATAATTCAGGTGTTAAGTATTTACCTTACAGTGGAGTTATTCATAAGTGGGTCTTAAGAACTTAACGTGTCCCCCCCAAATTTACATACTGAAACCCTACCCCACAATGTGATGGTATTAGGAGGTGGGGCCTTTGGGAGGTAATTAGGATTAGATGAACTCATGAAGGTGTGAAGCCCTCATGGATGGGATTAATGTCCTTCTAAGAGTCACAGTAAAGCTTGTTTCCTCCCTCTGCTCTCTGCTCTCTGATACAGTAAGTCAGATCTGCAACCTAGAAGAGGGTCCTCACCAAACTTGACCATGCCGGCACTCTGATCTCTGACTTCCAGCCTCCAGAACTGTGAGAAATAAATTGTTGTTGTTTATAAGTCACCCAGTCTATGGTACTTTGTTATAGCAGCCCTAAGACAGTGGGTTAGAAATGTGATAGCTATTCAGTCAGGTAAGAATTATAACAGACTGAGATTACAGGGCAACTTGTAGGGCTTCACAACAGTTAATCACAGATTGCCACAATGCGGTCATTCCAAGAGCTACTGCATCCCACTCTCCTTATGGCCCACTAGCACTTGTAATGTAAACTAAAAACTCCCTCCATGTAGCCCCCATCATAGCTAGCAGAACCTCTCCCTGCTACAGGCTGAACTTGTCCGTAGGGTAATGGGTTGGAGTTTCCAAAACCAAAGGGCTTTTTTAAAGATTTTTAATTTCGAGATAAAATTCACATAACATAAAATTCATCATTTTAAAGTGTACAATTCAGTGTTTTTAGTATATTCAAAATCCTGTGCAATCATAACCAATATCCAATTCTAGACCATTTTCATCACCCTATAAAGAAACCTTGTGCCCATTAAGCTCTCACTTTTAATTCCCCACTCCCTCAAACTCTGGTAACCACTAACCTGTTTTCTGTCTCTATGGATTTATCCATTCTGAATATTATGTATAAATGGAATCATACTGCCTTAGTCCATTTGAGCTGCTATAACAAAGTACCACAGACTGGCTGGCTTATAAACAACAAACATTTACTTCTCACAGTTCTTGGGACTGGAAAGTAAGTCCAAGATCAAGGTGCAAGCATGGTCGCATTCTGATGAGATCCCTCTTCCTGGCTCATAGCCAGCACCTCTGGCTGTGTCCTCACATGGTGGAAGGGACCAGGGATCCCTCTGGAGCCTCTTATAAAGCATTAGCTCTATTCAGAAGAGCTCCACCCTCATGATTTAAGCATCTCCCAAAGGCCCCAACTCCTAATGGCATCATCTTTGGAGGTTAGGATTACAGCATATGAATTTTAGGGGGACACAAACATTCAGACCATAGCACATATGTGACCTTTTGTGTCTGGCTTCTTTTACTCAGCATGTTTTCAAAGGTTCATTAATGTTGTAGCATGTATTAGGACTTCATTCTTTTATGGCTGAATAATTGTCCATCAAATGCATTCGATGTATAAACATTTGGATCATTTATACTTTGAGTTATTATGAATAATTCTGCTATGAACATTCATGTACACGTTTCTGTTTGAACATGTTTTCAATTACCTAGGTGTATGCCTAGGAGCAGAATTACTGGGCCACATGACAATTTTATGTTTAACATCTTGAGGAACTGCTATACTGTTTTCCACAGTACCCTCACTGTTTTACTTTTCCACAATGCCCTCACTATTTTACATTTCCACCAGCCATGTGTGAGGGTTCCAATCTCTCCACATTCTCACCAAAAATTATTTTCCTCTTTTTTTTAATTCTAGCCATCTTAGTTAGTGTGAATTCATATGTCATTGTGGTTTTAATTTGCATGACCCTGATGACTAATGATGTTGAGCACCTTTCTATGGGCTTGTTGGCAATTTGTACACCTTCATTTATTCAGTTGTTTTCCCCATTTTTAAACTGGATCATCTGTCTTTTTGTTGAGTTCTTTATAAACTCTAGATCCTAGACCCTTATCAGATATATGATTTTCATTCTCTCAGTTGTCTTTTCACTATCTTGATACTGTCCTTTGATGTACAAATGTGGTTTTTTTTTCAGTTCTGGTGAAGTCATATTTATGTTTCTCTTTAGTTGCTTGTGCTTTTGGTGCCATATTTAAGAAAATGTTGACTAATAAAAAGGTCGTGGAGATTTATACCTATATTTCTTTCCAAGGGCTTTTTAAATTTAGCTCTTACACTTAGATCTTTGATCCAGTTTGAGTTAATTTTTACAGGGTATGATATAGGATTCTAAATTCATCCTTCTGTATATGGATATCCAGTTGTCCAAGGATCATCTATTGGAAAGAATATTCTTTCTCTCTTGAATGATTTGGAGCTCTTGTCAAAGATCAACTGACCATCAATGTATGGGTTTATTTCTGAATTCTCAATACTATTCCATTAATCTCTATATTTATCCTTATGCCAGGGCCACAGAGTTTTGATTACTGGATTAATTATTGAAATTGAGAAATGTGAATCCTCTCACTTTGTTCTTTTTTCTGATTGTTTGTACAATTTTGTGTCCCTTGTAATTTCATATGAATTTTAGGATACGCTCGTCAATTTTTTCCCCAAAAAAGGCAGTAGGAAATTTAACAGGGATTACAACTGAATCCATAGATAAATTTGGAGAGTGTTGCCATCTTCCTATCCATGAACGTGGATGTCTTTCCATTTAATTTTTTTCAACAATGCTTTGTAGTTTTCAGTATTTAAATCTTGCACATCCTTCATTAAAGTTATTCCTAGGTATTTTGTTCTTTTAGATGCAACCAAGCTGAACTTACTAACTCTAAGAGATTTTTGTAGTTTCATTAGGATTTTCTATAGAAAAGATCATATCAACTGCAAACAGATATAGTTTTACTTCTTCTTTTCTGATTCAGGTGCCTTTTATCTCTCTTTCTTGCCTAACTACCCTGGCTAGAACTTCCAGTACAATGTTGAACAGAAGTGGTGTGAGCAGAAATTACGGGGAAGGCTTTCAGTCTTTCACCACCAAGTATAATGTTAATTGTGGGTATTTCATAGATTCCTTTTATCATTTTGAGGAAGCTCCCTTCTATTCCTAGTTTATTGAGTGTTTTCATTATCAAAGGATATTGGATTTTGTCAAATGATTTTTCTGCATCTAATGAGATAATCATGTCGTGTTTTTCCTTCATTCTTTCAACATGGTGCATTACATTGATTGAACTTTACACGCTGAACAAGCTTTGCACTCTTAGTATAGAGACTTAGGATAAAGTCCATTTGGTCATTTGGTATATATCCATTTGGTATATATAAAGTCATTTGGTATATCATCCATTTGGTATATAAAGTCCATTTGGTATATAATCATTTTAATTTGTTGCTAGATTTGGTTTTCTAGTATTTTGTTGAGAATTTGTACATTCATATTCAGAAGAGATATTGGTCTATAGTTTTCTTTTCTCGTAATATCTTTGTCTGGATTTGGTATAAGAATAATACTGGCCTCATAGAATTAGCTAGAAAGTGTTCCTTCCTCTTCTATATTTTTGGAGAGTCTGTGAATGATAGATGTTAACTCTTTAAACATTCGGTGGTATTCAGCAATAAAGCCATCCAGTCCTAGGTTTTGTTGTTGTTGTTATGGTTGGGAGGTTTTTGATTACCAACTCAATCTCTTTACTTGTTACAGTGCTATTCAGATTTCTACTTCTTGTTTCAGTTTTGGTAGTTTGTGTGTCATAAGAAGTTTTTCCATTTCATCAAGGTTATCTAACTAGTTGGCATACAATTGGTCCTAGTATTGTCTTATAATCATTTTTATTTCTGTAAGATCAGTTATAATGACCCCACTTTCTTTCCTGATATTAGTAATGTGAGTACCTCTCTATTATTTATTGGTAAATCTGGCTGAAGTTTTTTCAATTTTGTTTTTCTTTTTGAAGAACCAACTTTGAGGCTTGTTGATTCTTTCTACTGTTTTTTATTACTCAGTTCATTTACATCTGATCTAATCTTTATTATTTTCTTTTCTCTATAGAGACAGAAAGTAGATCAGATTAGCGGTTGCTTGGTAGAGCATGGGAATGGGGAATGACTTCAGATGGGTTTGAGGGATCTTTTTAGAGTGACAAAAATGTTCTAAAGTTGGATTGTAGTAATATATGCACAATTCTGCACACTTACTAACAATGATTGAATTGTAGGCTTAAATGTGTACATCATACATTTTATGATATGCAAATTGTACCTCCATAAAGCTGTTTCTTAAAAATCTCCAGCTCTGTCACTTAGTAATTAGGTGATCTTGGGCAAAATATTTAATTTTTATGAGCTTCAGTTTCCTCATTTGTTAGATGAGAATAAGAGTTTCCACTTCACAAGTTTATCTTGAGAGTTAGACATAATGTACATCATGTATACAGAATTAGAAATGATGTATATAAAGTATCTAACACAACTCTTGATGCATCATAGATTTTCAATAAATATCAGTTATCTTTCCACTTATGTTAAATGGTGGTGGTGGTGGTGGTGGTGGTGATGATGATGCTACTGATGACGAGAAGGAGAATCTCACTCTGCTGAAGCAGATCTTTGAGGCACATACAATCCACGTTCAGCCCAGATTCAGTTGGGGGAACACGAGAGTAGAACCAAACTGGTACTTAAAAAAATGGTTGATAAAGTGTATCCTGAAAAGCACTTAGGTTTTTAAAATGATTTGTAATGTAAAACTTAGTCTTAAAGAGAATACCATGTTTTATTTTAGTTACCAGGTTCATAGTTTGGTTCAGGTCTCTAGCTTGGGGGAAGGAAAAATGTTATGGCTTGGGCCTGATTCCATAGGTCCTAAATTGTGAAAGACAATGAAGCCCTCAAAATTTTCACCTTGAGAGTACTTTCAAGACTTAAGTTCCCCCAAAATGGCTATTTTAGGGCTAGGGCCCAGACTACATTTTGCACTAAAATAGTCTCTACTCACCGCTCAAAGTCTACAAAGGGTAGGAAATGGTGGACTGTTGCAGAGCTCTACTCTGAGCAGTCTGGAAACTAGGCGATCACACTCAGCTTTGGGAGTGACTTTTCTTTGGAAAGATCTGATACAGAAGAACGCCAAGTACCATCCCAGGTTCCTGGAAAAGTAGCCAAACCTGATGAGTCTACACTGATGTAGTTCTCAATGGTTTCCCATATGGGAGTTGTTCCACTCCTCACAGAGCTACAGAGATATACAGTAAAGGTCAAAGAGAGACAGGAGGCAGGTCAGCGTACTAGAATGGCCCTTTCTCAACAACTGCTTGGAATATATGACCACCATTTGAATTCCCTCTACCCTGGGGCTAAGCAATAGGGAAAGAAAATAAGATATAAATTCTTATAAAATCCAAAAGTTGAGGGAGGAAAGGAAAAGAAAGACCTGACACTGTGTGGCAATATAGGAAGTATATTTTAAGGGTGTCTCCCGTTTCCACATTAAATCTCCTCTCAAGGACTTGCTTCTTTCCTTAGCTTGGCATTCAGTCATAGATGTACTACGAAGTAGCTGTGACTTTCGGCACATAACTTGAACCTCTCTGGGTTTCAGCTGCTTCATATGTAAGACGGGAAAAATAATAAAATTTATCTTACAGAGTCCTTATAAGGATTCAAGGAAGTAATAAAGCAACTGGAAAACACCTAGTTCAGTGCCTGGCACATAAAATATGCTTAGTTAAATTCCTACTGAATTCAAAGTCCAGCTGATTAACTTGTCACTTCAGATGATAATGAGCACTATGTTTATGTGTTCTCCCCACCATATAGCATGCATGCATTTTAAGTCTTTTGCTGTCTCAAGTTAGAAGATTTACTAATTACTAATGGATAGTTCAGGAAAGACAGAGAGCAATAAAAAGATTTTTGGTGGAGTGTTGAGGAAAGCAAAGGGCCCTTCCACTTTCCTTCGGCCATCAAGAGAAACAGTAAAATAATCATCCCCAGGTGACCTGTCAGGGTCAAAGTTCTAAGTCCTTGCAAGGATGTGAATGTATGACATCACTACAACAGAGTAAAGAATTATGATCAACAGTTCCATCTAACACGGAACAAAGTAAGAAAGGGCAGTAAAAACTGAAGCCTAGGTCAATGGTATACGTGAGGCATGGGGGTAGAGAGAGGGACAAGAATTGTAGGGAGAGGAATTCACATAAGACATGTAACACAAGGCTACATTATGGGTGTTTCTGATTTCCAGGACAAGGTATTTGGAATAGCTGAGCTCTTCAACTGTTTACTTAAAAGAAGAATCTGAATCAATGTGAGGTAGCTCTATTTGCTTATATATGCCCTAACAAATCTTGAAAGACTAAGTGAGTTGGCAAGAAAAGAATGAGTATTCGATGATTTTAGTGTAATTCCTGGGGCCTTCCTAGAACCATCAGTGAGGTGAGTCTTGGCAAAGGAGCAAATTAAATAATTGTGTCATTGAGTAACATGCATATTCATGCAGACGCTGTTGTTTACACATTCTTTTCTGTCATGGCTAAAACACAGCACCATTTACGTGCAAATCACCACATAATTATTCTACCACACTTCTAAATGACTGGAGCGGGTGTTATTGGGTACAGGCTTTCCAAGTCCCTGGGAATTATGGTGAGCCATCCAATAAAGGTCAGTTGGTGTGCTCCATCAGATCAAGAAACAAAGGATAGCAAGACTGTGAACCCAGGGAGGCAGGGCATCTATAAATCACAAGGGCCTGGGCCAAGAGGAATCAGAGGTGAGGTAAGTCACAGAAATAGTCTCCACTGAGAAGAATGAGGCAAAAGGGAAGAGGACTGGTTACCGAGTGTCTACAGTTTATCAGGTGCTATGCTAGGAGTTTTATACAAATTACTTCAAGTAATCCTCTTAATAACCTTTCGAAATATACAGTCTTGTAGTCCCATGTTACAGATAAAGAAACTGAGATTCACCTGCCTTGGTGACACCAGCTAATATGCCATACAACTGAGCTTAGTTCTCTCTGAATCCAAAGTCCTTCTACCACAACATGTTATCTCCATACAAAAGGGACAAATATATTTGGGAAAATGGCCAGGCAAACGGTACGCAGTGAGTTCACAGGAAATAAGCAAAGGTTGAAGTAGGGTGAGGTGAAGGTACAAGGGAACAAATAGGAGGACCTAGAAAAAAAGTAGCACAAAGAACAAAAGAACCACCATAGTTTGTCTTTATATGTCGCTCCCTCAAGGTAAGAACCAATCCTGAATGAGACTGGCCTGAAACCCTGAAGAGGACAAATAGGACAAATAAGCCTGAATGCTCAGCACTGGCTGGCCACCTGGACCCTGCATTCAGAGCATTCTCTGTCAGAGGCTCTTCCCTGATAGACCTTCATGGAGATATTAGCACAACTGGCTTCTTCGGCCTTTCAACCTAGTGGGTACCTTGTGTACATCTTAAACTACAGAGAAATGCCACTGTGTGAACTCTATGTTTGTTCCTCTGCTGGCCCACTGAACGTTAATGTTTGCAGAAAAAGCTGTTTACAGCTACTTACTCTGGTCTTCTAAGCAAAGAGCACTAGGAGATTAGTACTTGTATTAGGAAGGCACCATATTGAGATCCTAAGGAGAAGAGCATCAGCTAGAGCTTCTCTTTTTCTGAAATCTGGGATGCTTTTTGAGAGCACTTGGCTTGGGGGTGTGGGGAGGAAAGGCAGCCCAGGATAATACCAAAAGATAAAATCTACTGTAAATTTTTGTGTGAACCTGTTTGGTGTCGGTTGGGAATTCTTGAATTACAGGAATTGGTGAGATAAAGTCTCTTCTGTTTACTAGCATGGCTGACCACACATGTAAGTGATCTGATTTTAGGCATTTTCTCACCGAAACATAAAATTGGAAACAAAATTGCATCCTTAAGATTCAATCCATCCTATTGAAAAGCATTCTGATCCCTGTTAAAATGTAAACATCTTTGGGCAGGGTAACTCTTTTATACGTTAACTCTTTTATCAGCTGTACTCTTCTGAACTTTTTCATCTAGAACAGGGTCAGCAAACTTTTCCCGTAAAGGAGCAGATACTAAATATTTTGGGTTTTCCATGCCTACTGAACTCTGTGATCATAAGGAAAAAAGCAGCCATAGACACTATAAAAAAACAAGTGTGGCACTATTCCAATAAAACTTTATTTACCGAAGAAAAAGAATTGGCCAACCAAATTTTGCCAATCTCTGACCTAGACAGAAGGTTTTTGAGCAGAAAGGCTAAGGTTCCTGGTCAGTGGAAGTAGGAGAAATATGAGAGGTTGCTCTACAGGGCATCTAAGTGGGTTAAAGATGACATAGGCCATTATTAGTTCTTCAAATAACCAAAATCTAAAGGAAGATTCTATCTAGAGAATATGGACTGGTGTACAAAATGATACAAGAATGTACATTTTTCTGGAAAAGAAAGGTCCTTAACTTTTATCAGATTTTCAAAAGCACTGATGACCCCATACAGGGTGAAACCCCATAGCATAAAGGGGAACATCTTGTCCTGAAAATCTACCTTCCCCAGGCCAGCCCCTAACCCATATCTACCAGTGAAGTTCAATGACCACTGTTACGTCCACTCACGTATGTTTCAGCAATCATCCTAGAGAAAACATATGTTTCACTACCTCCCCCTTTTGCTAGCTATTTACTTATAATAATTGCAAAAAAAAGCATATAGTCATCACTAAAAGGTTGAGTCTAGGACTCTACCCATTCTTAACCTGATCCTGGCTAATGAAAATAAAATGATGTACTTACAGTTAATGAGCCAATTAATGTTCTACCAGACACTGTGCCTATCTTTCATTTTCATTTTATTACAGGCCTAAATTGATTCTACACATAGAGATATGATCATCAGAATTAGCCCTACTCAAAGGGAGAAGAAGTAGTGGACTGAGGGTGAAGGTTGAGGCTATGGTTTGAGGCATAAAAAGACAAGCTTTGGGTTCCGGTTTCGGATCACGCAAAGAGCTTGGAAATTGTCACTCTTGTCCTTGAAACAATAAAAACTGGACAAAAAAAATCATTAGCCTTTCTTTGACCCATGACAGAGCTGAAGTCGCAGAGCATATACCAGCCCAAAATCTAGAGAGACGGTCACATCCAGAGTGACATAATCCTTAAATTTGCTTACCTGGAACAAAACCCACTGAAATCCATAAGCTTGTAGGGACACTTAAATGATTATTTTGACAAATTTCTGAAGGCTAAGTGCAAACTACCTTGAAAGTGAGAAACTCATGGGGGCTGCAGTCTTAGGAAGGCTCCTCACACTTTGTGGGCTTTCACTCCAGGAATTTACCAGGTTCTCACAGTGAGGATATGAAAAAGATCTCCTCGTGGCCCCGGCTGATAATTACTAATAAATAATATAATTTTAAATGCTTTAAAACAGTATAGATGATATGCTAGGAAAGGAGATAAGATGAAACCACATAAAATATTCAATTAAAACCAGAGAAGGCAGAAAAAGAGGGTAAAAACTAAATAGAGCAAATATGAACCTAACAGAAAAGTTGCAAAGATGGTATCTATACTCCAACTATACAAATAATTAATTTACTTTTGAATCCTTTAAATATACCATTTAACAATATGGTGTGGAGTACAGGGACGCTCTGTAATATTCGTGTAGCTTTTCTGTATATCTAAAACTATTCTAAAATTAAAGTTTATTATTAAATGTTATTTGAAAAAGGCAACTTCATCCCAAAGGATATCTCCCCAGCCCACTACCATGGAATCTGAAGAGCCATCACCTCTAATTCTTATTTTGTAAAGGAAGCAGTCCTGGGTATCATGTTAAGCACTACTGCTATCTTGATTAACACTTGAGACTAGTGTTTTTCTCTCCTATGGCTACTAAGGAAGAGACTGAAGGAACTAGGCTTCTCACTGAGAAGGGAGGGTTACTATGGAGCTGGCATGGCCAGGAAGGCAGAAAGGAGTAGGGTACCCCAGCAGGGGTTAGCAATCCTGAGGCCCCAGGACCTGGGTTTGTGAAAACCTACGGAAAAAAATATGGTAAACAGGCAAATTGAAGCAGTTCAAACTAGCATGTGGAGAACAGGGTATGCTGGCCCCTGCTGACTTTTACCTCAAGGGCCTCAGCTTGGTGTAACAGTACTTCCTACAGTGGCACTCTCTCAAAGCAGTTCACAGCATCTCAAATTAAAAGCAGGCTCTCCGCGGTGATTTATTACTGTAGAACTCGACACAATTGGCAATTGGGAATTTCAGTAGCACTTGAATGCCTATCTTGTCACAAGTTATATGAAGGCTAAAAAGAAATGGTTAAGGGAGTAGATAATTATGGAAATACATACATCTGACTTTGAATACAAAGTCAGATGCTTTGCCTCCCAGACATGTTCCAACTTGTGTCTGGGTTCAGCTTAACGTAGGTGAAATCTCACTTAGCCAAATCAGCATGCTTGTGAAAATATCCAGGGGATGAGCGTGAGAGAATCAAATTTTTATCAAGCAAATGCTGTTTGCTCCTTGGGTTTAATATCACTTCAGGAATGTTTTATGTTCACATCTCCTAGATCCTCTAACATGAGTTACAAATCTCTCTGCCTCCTCCTCTAGTTTATCTGTCAACTAGTTATATGTAATTCTGTAAATAAAGAATTAAAAACAGTAGGAAAGCCTCTTATTTAATGGTCTGCCACTGTGAGTCCTTCCCCTTAAACCAGGAATTCTTCTGGCTATGTCAATCATCCCTCCCTTATGCATCTGCAGGCCTTGGTTTTCTTAAGCAGAGCATGTCTGTCATCCCATGGGTTTTTCACAGAGGAGCGTTTTACAGGCAGAGCTGGACAAAAAGAGAAACAGCTTGCTCCAACACTTCCCAGGTCTAGATAATCATCAGAATCACGTGGAAAGCTGTTTAATATACAGAGTTCCAGGCCATGCCGATCACCTACTGAATCCCTGGGGGTAGGGCCTAAGAATCAGTATGCTAAAAAGCATTTCCATTCTAGATTTAATTAAATAAGGACACCCCACCCCACCTCTGCCCAGTGATTCCAAAGATTAAGCACTTTTGAAAACAGTGGTCTAGTCCAAATTCCAACTAAAGGTTTGTAGTCAGGACAACAGAGCCACATTGAGCAACTACATATGGTTGGAATATTTCTGAGGAGCTCAGTACCCTGTTGATAGAGGAGACCTAAGTAACAAATGGTTATTAGATCTTACTTATTTATGTTCACAATTTTCCCACCTGGAGGACAGGACCAAGTTTACCATCTTTTCTACAATCAGTACAAGGAGTGTATTTTCCTTCGCTTCGGTTCAAGCAAATTAACCTTCCTAGTTCTTAATTCAATCTTACCTCAGCGGCTATAAAGCACTCTAGAGTATCCCATTTCTTCACCTTACTCTGCCACACAACATGGGGTCAGTACCAGAATTTAAATACCAATTCATAATTCGCCAACTATAAACAGAAACATTCACAGGGAAGCATCTAGAATTTTCCAGAGCAGATGACTCTCTAAACTTGGTTAGGCAAATGCCCAGGAGGCCGAATCACCAGGCAAAGTATTATGGTGGCTGAGCTCTAGCAATCCTTTCACTCTCAGCCAGAAGAGCTCCAAGAGAACAGGTTCCTCTACCCTATACAATGGTCTCTGAATGTAACTTCCAAGTATTGACCTTAGAATTTCATTTTCTGAGATGTACTATACTGAGCACTGCACTTGGAATCAGGAGACATCCAGTTAGGTGACCTTAGATGAATCATTTTTTCTCTTTGAACCTTAGCTTTCACATCTATAAAATAAAGGAATTAAACTGAACAAGCTTTTAGAATTACAACTCTAATTTTTAACTGAACCAAGTAGGGCCATTTGTAGTATGAGATCTGGACTTCTCAGGGTTCTAGGTATATGCAAGGAATCTGAAAAGGAACTCCAAGAATTACTTGGTTGGTATTAAACTCAGCCCCGAAGAACTTCCAACTTTTCATCCCAGCTTACCTTGCATTGGACTCACGGTCTTGGCCAGTGAGCTACCCAGTCACGAGTCAAGGGAGCCAGGGAAAGCAGTCTGTTAACAATGCTGCTCATAGCCTGAGAGAGCCAGTCAGGAAACCCTTGACTTTTAACATAACTGAGTTCCATGAATGTCAAAGGAAATGGTATAAAAGTTATTATTCCAATCCAAAATCCCCAAAGTGAGAGAAAATCCTAAGAGTCGTTCAAGTGGGACAAGGTTTGTTCAACTTTAGCATCTGGTGGTAGCAATAAAGACAGAGCCCTATGCCTATTGGGGCTCTTCAAGTTGAATGACCAAATTAACATGGTCAGTGGCTAGCAGGCTCACTCAAGCTCTATGGAAGGATATCTCTCCCTCTCCTTCCTATTTGGGTCCTTATTCTACTTGGTCTCGACTGGATGATTTCTTTGCTCTCCAGATCTTTGCTACCAGTTTCCCAGTTATCTTCGTACTGGGATTATCATTTCTGCTGAAACAATCCTCTCTTTCTGGCCAAAACACAGGCACAAATTTCTGTTTGGTTTGGGGGTAGTAATTCCTTCCTTCCCTTCCTTCCTTCCTTTCCCTTCCTCCCTTCCCTTCCTCCCCCCCTCCCTCCCTCCCTCCCTTCCTTCCATTTTTCCTCTGGTGTGGGTTGGCAGGAGGAAGCGAGGGTATTATTTTGGTCCCAAAAGCATAGCTCAAGTTTCTCACACTATAAAGCTAACCAGCCTCACAAAACATCACAACAACATCCTCACCTCTTCCACTGAAAGCCCATAAATAACAGAAGAAGCCATGGGAAGCCCATTTCCACCCAAAGCATACCAGTATCCTTTTATAATAGTGTTTCCAGAGGTTAGGACCCACACCCAAATATCTCACGCTACTGAATGACATGGTTAGGTTAGAGAGCCATGGTTTGATGGGTAGTGATGCAAACTACCTTCATAGCACGCTGTCCTTTATCTGAAAAAGGAATTTCCCATCACCAAATGAGGCTACCTTTCCAGGAAGCCATGAAGTTGCTGACTACCCACAGTGTCAGCACAAAGTCACCATCTATGTATTACCAAAACGAATGGACTATTTTTTTCACTGTTTGGGTCACCATTGCCATAATTATAAAAGTCAGCAAAAAAACTCTGGTACTTAAAGGTATGCCAGTTCTAATGCACATCCGAAAGGCTAATGGGACCTGGGTGGGTGGGAGGGGGATAGAATGACCCTGAAAATAAACTTTTCTCAGGTACAGACCTTCTCATACTCCAGACCTTCTCTGCATTCTAAGGACCCAGATTAAAGGGCACAATCTGAAATAGGAAATGGACACCCTGTGGAAGATGCCTGTATTCTCAGACTAACTGTGTAAGATGTGAATTAACCAACATAACCACTAACCCAACTCCTTGTCCACAAAGACTTCCAATCCTCTCTGCAGGGATCATTTAGTCCCATGCTTCAGCCTCAACGCTGTTCCAACCTCTGGAATCAATCAGAACCCTAGCCAGGGAGAATTTAAGAAACTCATAATCAGTATCCCTTGCTGCAGATCCTCCTCTGACATAAAACTGCTTTTTTGGTTTTGTTCTTTATGATCAAGGTCTGTCTTATTTCTTGCTCCAATAACTGGACCCTCTGTATATGTGTGTGTGCTTAATGTATCTGAGGAACAGCAAGGTGGCTGCTGTGGCTGAAATGGTGTGAACTAAGAGGGGAATAGCAAAGGGATGAGATAAGGAACTAGAGACCCAATCATAGCCCATTGTGAAGATTTTGGATTTTGCTAAAAGTGAGATGGGAAGTCATGGGGTTTTGAGCAGAGAAGTGATAGGAGGTGACATATTTTAACAGCACCACTCTGGCTGTTCCGTGAATAACAGATTGAACGGGGCACTGGGGAGAAGCCAGGAGGCCAGTAAGGAGATTATCCCTCTAGTCCAGGTGAGAGGGGACGGTGGCTCAGACCAGGGAGATAGCTTCAGGAAGCTTGTCAAAGGTCGCTGCCTCTGCTGATTAGCACACCAGAATCCCCAAGTCTGCCTTTGCCGACCTTACTGCTGCTTAGGTTTACAGAACCCATCCACTTCTGCTGCTCTCTCCCAGCCCAGCCAGTTAACTGTGTCATTAGCTGAGGCTGGATTAGCTGAGGCCAGTGCCGCCTCAGGCCAGTTCTAGACACTTCAAGATTGGTACCTGTTCTGTGCCCGGAGACTGATGAAAACGCTGCAGTGGTGCTTTTTAGCCAGGAAACTAGAAGCGAACTTGCCCTCATAACCAGAGACACCAACCTATGGGACCTCAGGTAGGGCCCCGGAAATTCAAGATGCCACCCTCACTCCCACAGCACAGCTGAGTGTCCTTCCCTTCAGCAGCCCTGAGTAAGGAAGCTGTACTATTGTAATACTGTTCTGAATGCTTGTTATGCAGCAAAGCACTGTGCAGAATTCTCTACATGGATTATTTCACTGAAACCTTTCAACAAAACTAGGAGACAGATTCTCTCATTACTCACTTGTGATGGTTAGTTTTACGTGTCAACCTGACTAGACTACAGTATCCAGTTCTTCAGTCAAACGCTAATCTAGGTGTTACTGTAAAGGTATTTTGTAGATGTGGCCAACAATCAGGTTAGGTAAAGGAGGTTTGTGCCTCATCCAATCAGTTGGAAGGCCTTAAAAGCAAAACTGACTTTTTCCAGAGAAGAAAACATTCTGCCTCAAGACTGCAGCATCATCTCCTGCCTGAGTCTCCAGCCTGTTCTACAGATTTCCGACGTGCCAGCCCCCACAGTTAAGTGAACCGTTTCCTTGAAATATATATATATCCTACTGGTTCTGTTTCCCTGGAGAACACTGACTGATAGACCATTGTGACAGATGAATAATGAGATTCAAAGCAGTTAAGCAAGTTGCTCAAGGTCACAGTGGCTACTAAGCATAAGGGATCGGATGCAAGCAGACTGACTCCAAACCAAATATCCCATCCCCTGCTTCCTCTAAAATGTCTAAACCCATTTTTTTCTCATTGCTTGATCCTGAGAAATCTCATAGTACTTCAAGGGTCTGTGTACTTAATATATTCGAATATTAATAGCTTATTATTATTATATACTTGTTATTATTATTGCTATCATTTACCAAGTCATTCCTTAATGCCAAGCATTGTGATGGGCATTTTGTATGCACTGTTTATCTTACGTAATCCTGACAACAACAGTGTAAGGTAGTTAATATTACCATCATTTTATAGATGGTAAATATGAAGATCAGAGACGTTATGTAACTTGTCCACAGTCACACAGCTAGTGGAAGGCAGGGTTGGGATTCCGTATCATTGCTGTGGCCTGACTTCTGAACTAGTGTGAGTAGAACCAGTGACTTCCCAGCCTTAAATTCGAAGGAGCCATTGTTAACCCACTAAGTCAGTTAATTATTTTTATAGGGCCATGTCTCTACTTGCTTAGGGTCCTTGGCTCCTGACCCACTTCCAGAATCAATTAAATTTCTAGAACAGTCCCTAAAGGTACTGGATCTGTCATTTATACTCTGGATTAAGTAGCTACCATTACTGGACCCTGTCCTAGTTAGGCACGATTTATGAGGTCAATGGCTCTTATAAAGAGGCATTAAGAAATAGAAAGGCCAAGTCTTCTGACTCCACGGAATCAGCTTCGAAGTCAGAACACTTAGGTTCAAATCTCTGATCTCTGACCTTGAGAACATCAGGTAACTTTTCCGAAACTTAGTTCCTTCATCTGTAAAATGAAAATAATTGCTACAGGATTGCTTTGAGAATTAGAAAGGTAATATGAGGAAAACATTAGGCCAGAGTATAGGCTCACCAAATGTGAGCTATATACAACCAATCACAGAACCTTCAGCCCTGGCTGTTGGGGGCCCAAGCTGAGCTGAGCACCTGAGCAGGCACCCTGGGAGTTCTGACTGGGCTCCAAACTGGAACTAACTGCTCACGCACAGATAAGGGTCGTTCTGCATTCCCGTCGTAACTTAAAGGGAAACATTAACAATGCCCGGAGCCCTTGATGTCCTGCAAATGAAGGAGGAGGATGTCCTCAAATTCCTTGCAGCAGGAACCCACTTAGGTGGCACCAACCTTGGCTCCCAAACGGGTCAGTACATCTACAAAAGGAAAAGTGATGGCATCTACATCGCAAATCTGAAGAGGACCTGGGAGAAGCTTCTGTTGGCAGCTCATGCCACTGTTGCCATTGAAAACCCAGCTGCTGTCAGTGTCGTATCCTCCAGGAATACTGGCCAGCAAGCTGGGCTGAAGTTTGCTGCTGCCACTGGAGCCACTCCTACTGCTGGCCGCTTCACTCCTGGAACCTTCACTGACCAGATCCAGGAAGCCTTCTGGTGGTTACTGATCCCAGGGCTGACCACCAGCCTCTCCCAGAGGCCTCTTATGTTAACCTGCCTACCATTGCTCTGTGTAACACAGACTCTCCTCTGTGGTATGTGGACATTGCCATCCCGTGCAACAACAAGGGAGCTCACTCAGTGGGTCTGATGTGGTGGATGCTTGCCCGGGAGGTTCTGCGCATGCGTGGCACCATCTCCCGTGAACACCCATGGGAGGTCATGCCTGATCTCTGCTTCTACAGAGATCCTGAAGAGATTGAAAAGGAAGAGCAGGCGGCAGCTGAGAAGGCTGTGACCACGGAGGAATTTCGGGGTGAATGGACCGCTCCAGCTCCTGAGTTCACTGCTGCTCAGCCTGAGGTGGTGGACTGGTCCAAAGGTGTGCAGGTGCAACGGATGTTCACTAAACTCATTCTGGTAATAATTTCATAATGTATGTAAATCAAATCATTATGCTGTACACCTTAAACTTATACAGTGCTGTACGTCAATGAAACTGGAAGAGGGGCTTCCCTGGTGGCACAGTGGTTAAGAATCTGCCTGCCAATGCAGGGGACACGGGTTCGAGCCCTGGTCCAGGAAGGTCTCACATGCCGTGGAGCAACTAAGCCCATGTGCCACAACTAGTGAGTCTGCGCTCTAGAGCCCGCGAGCCACAACTACTGAATCCGCACGCCACAACTACTGAAGCCCGCGTGCCTAGAGCCTGTGCTCCGCAAGAGAAGCCAGCACAATGAGAAGCCCGTGCACTGCAACGAAGAGTAGCCCCTGCTCTCAACTAGAGAAAGCCCATGCATGGCAACGAAGAATCAATGCTGCCAAAAAAAAAAAAATTACCCCAAAATTCAGGAGCTTAAAATAATAAATATTTATTATCTCACAGTTTCTGTAGGTCAGGAATTTGTACATAGCTTAGCTAGGTGCCTCTGGTTCAAGGTCTTTTATGAGGTCACAGTCAAACTGTCAGCTAGGATTGCAACCTCATCTGAAGGCTCAACTGAGGGAGGATCTACTTCTGAGCTCACTCATGTTGTTGTTGGCAAGATTCAGTTTCTCACAAGCTATTGGTCAGATGGCTCAAGTCATCACTGGATGTCTACCTCAGTTCCATCCTGGGCCTCTCCCACAGGGCAACTCACAACATGGCAGCTGGCTTCCCTCAGAGTGAGTAAACAGAGAGATAGAGAGAGGACACTCCCAAGACAGAAGTTACCATCTTTTTATAACCCAGTCTAGGAAGTGACATCCCTTTACCCCTGGCATGTTCTATTTGTTAGAAGAGAGGCAATAATTTCAGTTCCTACTGAGGGGGAGAGGATTACACAGGACATGAATACCAAGAGTTGGGGATCTTTGGGGGTCATCTTAGAAGCTGTCTAGCACAGTCTTTAACATCATCCAAATGCAGGAAACTCCACATCAGCTCTCCCAGTAGATCATTAGTCTGGCTTGTTGCCTTCAGGTACTAGAGTATCCTGCACCACTGAATTCAGAAGAAATCCTTGTACTGAAAATCAGACACCAAATCTAATAATACAAGCTACATTAAGATTTTACTTGCACTTCTATGATCTTCATTAGTTTCATTCGTGCCCTTACGTCTAGTTTTTGCCAGACATGCCTTTAAAAAGTTCTATAAAACTAGACTGTTCCTTCCTTAACTTGTCATCTTTTCTGTTTCATCCTTCAAAAGACACCTCTTGACTCAGCTTCGGGGAAACTTCCCTAATGAATCTTGCCTGGCATAAGGGGATTTTTTCGCCGGAGACCCAAGTTAGTTCCTCTAAGGTATGAATATAGGCAGATAGCAGCAGGTTATGTGTGGAATTTGGAATAGACAAGGCTGATGACACTTTTTCCCTGCCTCACATAGAAGCAGGGGCACCCACAAGTCTCTAAGTTTTTATTACATGCAATTAATACTTGTGGAAACAAGGTTACACTCACTGGCAAAAAGAACAAAGTGATGTGGGTTCTCCCCTAAGATAAGCGCTCACTTCAGTGTTTCTAGCTTATTGCTTCCGATATTTCCAATTTGGACTCTGGGCCTACATGCATCTCCTTAACTCTTCCTTCCTGTCTTAGCTAGCCTAACAATTATTGACCTCTGAGCTGCTTAGCTGTCTGACACTGCTGCCTTTGGTTAACTAAGCTTGCCTATCAGCAAAGTCAACCTGATATTCCTTAGTTTGTTGCTCCAAGCTGAAACTTTTTGCTGATTCCACTTTATCTAACCAAACTACAAGTTCTGGTCCCTCCTAGCCATCCTCTATCTTGCTGCCACTTATTCCATATTGTAAAACTTATCCTCTTTCACCTTGAGCAAATTATCTGCCTCTATCAGGAAACTGATGCCTTTAGGCAGACACTCCTTGTTAAAACCTCACCCAAGCCTGTTCTGTCTAGGCTTTATATCAAACTTGAAAATACTATTTCCAATTCCCTGTATCTACCATCAAATTTACCTGTTTCCTGGCCAGTGCCCTCAGCACGCTCTACCTGATAAACTAACTCACGCTGAGTTGTTGATCACTGGGAATACCTTGATGAATAACCCTATACAGAAGGATTCCCACTTTAGTTACTGAAAAAAATGCCAGAGCACAAAGTTAATAGCGGTAGAATTTCTGGCACTCCGACAGAAGAGTGGAATTATTATCATTATATAATGAAATACTAGTGGTACCCTTCAAGTTATACTACAGGTGCCCTCCTGCTCCACTTCTGCAAACATCCTCATAGAATGTTTATAAGCTAGAAAGAAATTCTGTAAAAAGGCACCTCATCACCAATGTGATGATGAAGCTGCTTTTAAGCTACATACCTCTAAATATTTGGACGTATCCTTAGAAAACCAAGAGTTTCTCTGAAAGTCTTAATTTTCTTTGAAAAAAATAAATGGACAATAGTATACTGCATGGAAATGTGTACAACTTTACCAATTTTCCAGACTGACATCTTCTGACTGGTTCCCCTTTTAGACCTTTGAAAGTATAATTACTGCCAGCTATCTAATTCCTATGGAACATAAAATTACCCAAAAGAATCATAAGTATTCCATCATCCCCACTGTAGAGAAAAATCAAGTACCATTTTTATTTGGCACTGTTTCCAAGGCGCAGTGTATTCCAAATTATGAAAAATTTCTTGATAAATGAATTCGTGGAAGTCAACTCATTTGCAGGTTAGGAACTGCTTATGTTACGTATGTGGCATTTTCCCCATTTTTTAAACACTATGTTAGAGAAGATCTTGTGGTTCTTGGCTAATCAAAAGAAATCAAAATCTTTTCCATGGTGATATTTTCATCTCACCAACACAGAGTGAGAGACATAGACCACCGACTCCCAGACTGGGTATAAGGACGCTTTGGTGCATTACAAAAATACCCTGGGTAGGTCAAGGCATATTGAACTGTCTCAACCTCTCTTGTTTCCCACATGTACACACTTTCCCAGAGGACCCCTAAATAAATAAAATCTACCTGAAAACTTTAAACAAAAGGCATTATTAATATCACTCCCTTTGTAAGAAAAGGGAAGAAACAAAACCAAAGCCCAGATTAAAAATTTAGTCAGAGATCACTCACAGGGGATGTCTTAACACCATGCAAACTGATTCCCATTTCCTTTCCTTGGTGTCTGGAATTCAGAGACTGATCTCCTTAATCTGACCTACATGGCCCTTCACAGTCAGGCTCCAGTTTAACTTTCCAGGTCTTCTCTGTTTCTTCCTACACATAAATCCTCCATACCAGCCAGATGTCCCCTTCATTGGCCCCTGAACATCAGTTCTTATGTGCCTTTGCTTGCGTCATCTCCCCTGCCTGACTGTCTCAAACTGCTTCTCTTTGATTACAGGAGGAAGTCTGGTATATTGAAAGGAGAATGAGTTCTGGAGTGTGATGAGCCAAAGGTTCAGATCCTAGCTTTGCCATTTAAGAGTCATATGCCTTTAGGCAAAGTTTCTTAGTTTCTCTAAACCTCAGTCCCCTAGTCTGAAAAGTGAGGATGATAATGTTGCCTACCTTGTAGGAGTATTATGTGGGTTAAATGAGATAATACATGAAAGGCACCTAGCCCATATTAGGGCTCCAACAAATAGGATATATCATCATCATTATTATCCTTTCTCATTTTTAAAGTCATAACTCATAGCTCAACCACCAGCCAAGTCCACAGGGATATCCACTTTCTATGAGCTCTAATATCTTACTGCATCTATATCACATGTCTGGTACTTTAATATTATTAGTTTTATCATAGGTGCAAATATCTTATCTAGCCAAGTACACTGATAGCTCACTTAGGGTTAGGATTATGTCAACCTTCTCTCTATCCTCCCAGATAATCTTTTATACAGACGTAGAATGCCCAAAATATTTGTTGCTTATCTTAGACTGCAGATGCACAGTCAGTAAGTACTGACTGGCAGGTGATGACACAGGGCTTGAAAGATAATAAAATTAAATAATAAATAATGTCGCTTGCAACTAACGTTTCATTGAACACTTATAGTTACTAAAAACAATATACAGGCACTTGGCAGATATGTCATTTCATTCTCGCAAAAGCACTGTGAAATAGGTATTATTAGCTCCATTTTACAGATGAGGAAACTGAGTCTCACAGGAGTTATGGAACTTTTGGGGGATTACATAGCTTGTAAGTGGAGGAGGCAGGATCTAGATCATTTGACTCTGGATTCTGAAAAGTTCTAAACGACCCAACATATTGCCTTACTAAAAGACATATGCTATCCTAAGGACTTTTTACAAATTATTGAAGGTCACTTCGCTGTTGGTAACCAGACTGTGCTTTGCTAAGGTGAAAAAGTGTACGTAACAGAAGATTTTTAGCATTCATAATTGGAAAAAAATGGAGTTCTAGTACACCAGACTGTTCCCACACTCATCCACTGCTGTAATTCCTGATCATTCTTGAACTGAAGATCCAATCTATGTGAGAGAAGAGGGGAGGGTGATCAAGAGGAGGCAGATAGATGGGCAGATGGCTGGAGGAGTAGACGGCCATGTGGGAGAGTACAGGGACTGTTGCCTGCTGTGTCCCGGGAAGGCTCAATGTCCATCACGGAAAGAAAACGATTGGGAGACGCTTCACAGTGCAACACACCAAATGGAATGAGAGCCTATTCATCCAGTTGGAGCAAGAAAAAAGTAACAGTGCCCACTTCCTGTGTGGGTGTTCTTGGCCTTTTCCAGCAAGGTGTGTGTTTAAAAAAAGATTAGTACAATAGGGCATGAACAGTCCTATTGAAAACAGCCGCCTGCATAGACTTGGCAGATTTTGCGGAACAGTTCCGTCTGACATTTAAAGTGTGGCAAAACTACTTAAATTCAATGTAAAAATAAGTTTTCTATAGCCCCTTATTTTCTTCTTATAAGCATGAGCTCAATGAAGATGGCATCATGAGCTTTACAGGATGCCCCTCAGAATGAATGCTTGTCAAAGACAAGAATGTGTGGCACTAAGGGATGACAAGCTGATTAGGCTGCATTGATTCCCAGGCTCGTGCCTGTGAAGAATATTCTCTCAAGAAAGAAAACTTGTGGGTGGAATTTGGATTGTGGTTTGGACTGGGATGCAGCTCCAAACCACTGCAGCCAAGTTCACAAAAGGAACATGAACAAATGTTTTAATCAACAAATGGTAAAGAGGAAAGGGAACAGAGAGGGACATTTTTTGTAATGTCACTGAGGGACTCAGACCTGCATCCTGATTTCTTCACAGCAGTTGAATTTGGTTAGAAGAAGGACTGCAGAACTCTGGTTGAATAGGTCATACAACATAGCTACTAGCTTATTCTTGTTCCCCAGCATAAAGATTTGAAATGCTTCCTGAGGAACTCAATGGACAGACTTCTTTTTTTCTCCAGTGAGATACTGGCTCAAAAGCATCCATCCACAGCCTCCAAATTATCACCCTGCTTTCTTCCTGATCCCTTCTGCTAGAACCATGGCCAGGAGCTAGAGAATATACTATCACTATATAACACAAGCTTCCTTGTTTTGAGCACTGCAGAGGGAAATTCCACCTTTCTCTCCAAACTATTCCCTCTGTCTATCGCCTTAATAGCACCTTCACAAGGGAAGAGGACTTAATATGCTTATTGGCCAAAGCTTGAAACATAGGTCATGTTACATTTGAACAGTGGATATAGTTATTTTTCCAGAACCCATTCGTGGCACTCTTTCACTTGCACTTCTAGGAAGGATCTAAACTGTTGGTGAAGATTTAATCACTCTCTTCTTCCATATCCTCCTCTTTCTTACATTCCTGCCTCAGGAACAAACTTGGCATTCTTTTTGTCTTCTTTCTGTACCACTCCATGTAGCTGGTTGGGTCAATGGATTCAGAGCCTTTCTTGAGATCTGGCTTCTCTCTCTCATCCCTACTCACTCTCCACTTACCACCTGTCCCAAGCAGGCATATCTAAGTACACAGGTCCTAAGATTAGGATGAGGGAGTGGGGGTGAGTAAGAGACTCCATTAAGCCCCCAGCTTAAACCCCATCATCCCATTCCGTTTTTTTGCAAGGATTACTGAGTACTAGCCAGCTATCAGTGAAGTAGTAATTAGATTCCCATCTGGTTATTGTTCTTTGCACATAGCTTCCTTGATATAGAACCCTGCAAGAATGAGGGATCACTGAGAGGGCAGGAACAGAGGATTTTAGAGTCTGGGGCTATATTACCAATCTGAGACTATCAAAACCCATCTATAACTACTATTCTGGAATTGGAAATATATCTTGCCTAGATTACTAAAATAGACACCTCTCTGTTCCTCCCACCTCCATTTTCACTTTTCTCTTGCCCATCTTTCTCATTATAGCCAGAGCAAACTTCCTAATTAGAAAATCTTTTCATATTACTCCTTTCCTTAAACACATTTGTTTGTTTTTTATCCTTACCATGACTTTGAAGACTTGCTCATCTGGCCCTGGTCAACTCTAACTGAGTGGTTCTCCAAATCTGTCTCAACAAGAGTCACTTGGTATTTTTGTCCTACCCCAGAAATAGATTCAGTAAATCTGAGGAGAAGCCTGGAAATCTGCAAAGGGACAAATGCCTTCGATTATTCTGACACAGATATTCTGAGTACCACACTACGAGAATCACTTTCTTGTGGTGGTGACCTTCCCTCATCATCTTGTTCTCCTTGGCTGACTCCCTCTGCTCTTCCTGATACATTGTACTCATAGACTGATAAAATCTTGAGTTGGAATAAACCTTAAAGGCCACTGAAGTGCCTTTTACACTGCATGTAGGCATCCCCTCCGCAGCTTGTCTCACAGGTAGGCCTCCAGCCTCTACACGTGCTCACGTTGTTGAATGGCTCTATAAAAGTCTAAATTTCGTTCAACGTGAGGATCATCTTTGGGTAGTGGAAAGAGCACTAGACCTTAAGCCAGAATTTAGATCCCGACTGCCACTTTTTCGCTGGGTGATCCTAAGCAAATCACTGGATCTACCTTCAGCTCAGATTCCTTTTCTGTAGAAAGTGCTAATGTGAAATTCAGTGCAGTGTAACAGTTAAGAGTATGGACTGGAGCCCAGATGGAGGGGAATCAAAAATTGGCTCAACGAGTTGCTAGATATCTGATGATGGACATGTTACTTAACCCCTCTAGGCCTCAGATTAGACATCTGTAAGGTGTGCCTGATAATAAAAATAACCAACTCAAATGGTGAAATGTAAATGAGTCTATATGTGCAAAGAGGTTGGCATATAGTAAGTACAAAGTAAGTATTAACTATTACTACTTTCTATTATTATATATGGGGGTAAAATTCCTGCAGTAACTACCTCATATGGTTGGTGCAAAAAATAAAAATCATATGAGATAATGTATGATAAAGTGCTCAATAAACTATAAAATGCCATGTAAATGTTATCAGATTTATGGGCACCTGTTCTAAAACTAACTTCAGACGGCACAGAATAAGTCTAATACCTATTCTACATAACAATATCTGAAGATAGCTTACCATGTACCCCCAGGCTTGAGAGCTTCAGTGTTTTCAACCATTCCTTATATCACATAGCTTTATGGCCTCTTCATCCTCTTGGGCATATTTTATGGATGCACTATATTTCATTATTTATTTTTATTCCTCAAACATTTCTTGAACACCTACTACACTCTAAGTACTATGCTACGTACTGGAGATATAACAATGACTGAAACACAGTTCCTACCCTCAAAAAATGTTGTCCAGTGGTCAAAATGCTTCTTAAAATATAACATCAGAACTAAATGTTACCAAAAGACTGACTGGGCCAATGTACCTCTCTTATTGTGTATGATACATATTTATCAATGTAGACTGAGGTTCCATTAGCATGGCTGATCAGTGTTGATTCATACTGGGCATAGCGTCAAATAATCCTCCAGGATTTACACATTAAAACTCCTGTTGGACCACATCTTCCCCACCCTGAATTTGTACAGATGATTGTAAACCCAAGAGTTAGGACTTGAAATTTATACATATTAAATGAGCTATTATCATTTTCACCCCATCCTTCTAGACTATAAAAACTTTAATATCTATAGAGCTAACAGGCATGCTGTCAATAAATTCAGTCGTTTCGTTGATAAAAATGATGAGCAGAACACGATGAGAAATTTCCTTTCTGATTCACATCAATTCATTAGCATGTTTGCATTAGAATTATTCAACTATGTATGGAATCCCCTAACACGATTTCCACAGAGCTCACATTCCAGGCGTTCAAATAATAGTAGCTAATGCTTACTGATCAATTACTACATACTGCTCTAACGTCCTTCGATACTGTTCCAAAAATTTTACATGTGGAAACATGTCTTACCCTCACAACAATCCTGTGAAATAAGTGCTACTTCTATTTTGATTTTATAGATCAGAAAACAGAAACTAAGAGATAATGTCGAATGCCTGAGAACCCACAGCTAATAAGTGGTAGAGCTATGATTTTAAACCTGAAGCCTAGTGCTAGAGCCCACATACCATCACTGTGCTATTCCTCTTCCTGGTGTTGAACAAATGAAATGGAATTAACCAGGCATAACTTAACCCTCAGTGAAGCCATACTGAGAGCCCTCATGATCACTACTGCCTTTTCTTAGCATTTGCAATTGATTTCTTTATGAATCCACTAGAGATTTCCACCAAGGATTGATGTCAACAGCACTGGCATAAAATTTCTAGAATCTGAACCCCTCCTTTTAAAACAATCAGATTACCATTACTTTTGTAATTGCATTCAGTTAGAGACCCCACTCATTTGATTAATATGGTGTTTCTCTGACCTATGATTACACAGCCTGCTTGCATATCATAATTAAAAGTCAACTTCCAGAATTTCATTAAATATTTAATGAGTGTCCTTGGCAGAAAGGCGGAAAGCCTAACTAAAATCTGGAAAAACGGCTCTTTAAACCCATTCACTGAGAAAGAAAATGAAGCAGAATACAAGAAAGTTTATATTCCAAGCAGACACTGGTAATTATCACATTGGACCACGCATCTGTCTAGCTACCTTCTGTTCACAGGATGAAATTAAAACTGTTGGTGTGCTGGCTTCCTATTCCTGTTAGTTACAGTCTCCTCTTACGTGCCTGCAGGTAGGAATGCTCTGCAATGCTGTTTCATTTCACTGACATTTTAAGAAAGTAGAATGACCCTTTTTATCTCCTTGTCCCTAATAGGGTCTGTTACCAGATCGCCCCCAGAAAAAGCTATTTATTGCTGTCTCTTACTGTTTTTCTTTTTATATTTCTGTTAACTTTCTGTGGAGAAACTTTGAGCACTTAATTGGGTGGGGGGGTGGAAAAGTGGGAAAGAAGGAAATAAATTGCTGGCATTTATTCTTGGATATGCACTGTGGCAGCATTTTGGCCAAAACTGTTCAAGTTCTTATCAATTTTATGGGAAATTATTAACCCCCAAAATTGTAAAACTAAATCCTCAAAAAATTTTAGATCATCATTTTTCAACCTGTGTACAATAGAACATGAAAACAGAGTTAATTTTTTAAAGTGCGTTTGGGAGGAGGACGTTGAATTCTCAAACTAGTTTTGGGAAACTTTTATAACATATTTTCTACATAAGTGAATATTATTTACAATTTCAATCAATTTTAATTTTTCAAATATTTACAATTTCAAACATTATTCACAATTTCAATCAGGCAAATGTTTACTGAGCACCCACTGTGTTTCCGGTACTCTTGCAGGATCTGGATATAGAATGGTGAATAAGGCAGATATGGTCCCTCCCCTAATGGAGCTAACATACCAGAGAGACAGAAAATATGCAGCTCAATGAATAAATAAATGAGATAATCTTATATAATAATAAATGCTTTGAATTTAATAAAACAGAGGGATGAGATGGAACATGGCAGGAAGATGTGTTGAACCCACCTTAGATAGAACCATGAGGGAAGGGCTCTCCAAGGACGTGATATTTGATCTGAAGTTTATGGCTGTTCCATTGGAATAGGAAGGGGAAGAGTTAGAAATAGAGAATGGTGAATACTGGAAATTCCCTGACACTAGAAAGAGTTTAGTGTGTTCAAGAAACAGCAAGGTGAGACCTTCAAGATGGAGGAGGAGTAAGAGGTGGAGATCACCTTCCTCCCCACAAATACATCAAAAACACATCCACACGTGGAACAACTCCTACAGAACACCTACTGAACGCTGGCAGAAGACCTCAGACCTCCCAAAAGGCAAGAAACTCCCCACGTACCTGGGTAGGGCAAAAGAAAAAACAGAGACAAAAGAGTAAGGATGGGACCCCCACCTCTGGGAGGGAGCTGTGAAGGAGGAAAAGATTCCACACACTAGGAAGCCCCTTCACTAATGGAGACAGGGTGTGGGTAGCGGGGGAAGCTTTGGAGCCACAGAGGAGAGCGCAGCCACAGGAGTGCAGAGGGCAAAGTGGAGAGGTCCCCACACAGAGGATCGGTGCCAACCAGCACTCAAGAGGCTGAGAGGCTTGTCTGCTCACCCACCAGGGCGGGCAGGGCTGGGAGCTGAGGCTCGGGCTTCAGAGGTCAGATCCCAGGGAGAGGACTGGGGTTGGCTGCGTGAACACAGCCTGCAGGGGGTTAGTGCACCACAGCTGGCCAGGAGGGAGTCCGGGAAAATGTCTGGACCTGCCTAAGAGGCAAGAGACCTTTGTTTCGGGGTGCGTGAGGAGAGGGGATTACTTCCCAGTGTGCCTGCAGAAGGCAGAGTACCGCGTAAGCGAGCTCCAGAGACTGGCATGAGCTGCAGCTATCAGCCTGGAACCCAGAGATGGGCATGAACCGCTAATGCTACTGCCGTTGCCCCCAGGAATCCTGTGTGCGAGCGCAACTCATTATCCACAACCCCCCCAGGAGCCCCGCGCATCACATCACTTCCAAGATCCCGAGATCCAGGGACAAATTCCCCAGGAGAACACACAGCACACCTCAGGCTATTGCAATGTCACGCCAGCCTCTGCCACCTCAGGCTGGCCCCGCATTCCAATTATGACCTCAGTACCCCCTGCCTCCCCCGGGCCTGAGTCAGCAAGAGAGCCCTAATCAACTGCTGCTTTAACCCCCTCCTGTCTGGGCAGGGAACAGACTCCTGAGAGCAGCCTACACACAGAGGTGGGGCCAAAACCAAAGCTGAACCCCAGGAGCTGTGAAAACAAAGAGAAAGGGAAATCTCTCCCAGCAGCCTGAGGAGCAGTGGATTAAATCCCCACAATCAACTTGATAAATGCTGCATCTGAAGAATACCTCAATAGACAACGGATGTTTCCAAAACTGAGGTGGTGGACTTTGGGAGCAACTGTGGACTTTGGGAGCAACTGCAGACTTGGGGTTTGCTTTCTACATCTAATTTGTTTCTGGTTTTATGTTTATCTTAGTTTCGTATTTAGTGCTTTTATCACTGGAAGATCTATTTATAGGTTTGGTTGCTCTCTTTCTTTTTTTTAATATGTATATATACTTTTTTCCTTTTTCTCTTTTTGTAAGTATATATGTGTATGCTTCCTTATGTGATTCTGTCTGTATAGGTTTGCTTTTACCCTTTGTCCTAGGGTTCTGTCTGTTCATTTTCTTCTTTTTGCTTTTTTGTTTTTGTTCTTGTTTTCTGTCTTCATTTTCTTCTCAGCCATGCAGCTGGCAGGCTCTTGGTGCTCAGCTGGGTGTCGGACCTGAGTCTCCAAGGTGGGAGGGCTGAGTCCAGGACACTGGACCACCAGAAACCTCCTGGGCCCACATAATATCAAGTGGTGAGAGCTCTCCCAGAGATCTTCGTCTCAACACTAAGATCCAGCTCCACCCAACGGTCAGCAAGCTCCAGGGCTGGACGCCCCATACCAAACAACTAGCAAGACAGGAACACACCCCACCCAGTAGTGGAGAGGCTGCCTACAGTCATACTAAGTTCACAGGCACCCCAAAACACACCACTGAATGCAGCCCTGACCACCAGAAGAACAAGATACAGCCCCACCAACCAGAACACAGACACCAGTCCCCTCCACCAGGAAGCCTACACAAGCCACTGAAGCAACCTCACCACTGGGGGCAGACACCAAAAATAATGGGAACTACGAACCTGCAGCCTGTGAAAAGGAGACCCAAAATGCAATACGTTAAAAAAATGAGAAACAGAGAAATATGAAGCAGATGAAGGAGAAAGGTAAAAATTCACCAGACCAAACAAATGAAGAGGAAACAGGCAGTCTACCTGAAAAAGAATTCAGAGTAATGATAGTGAAGATGATCCAAAATGTCAGAAATGCAATGGAGAAAATAAAAGAAACATTTAACAAGGACCTACAAGAACTAAAGAGCAAACAAACAATGATGAACAACACAATAAATGAAATAAATATACTCTAGAAGGAATCAATAGCAGAATAACTGAGGCAGAAGAACGGATAAGTGACCTGGAAGATAAAATAGTGGAAATAACTACACCAGAGTAGAATAAAGAAAAAAGAATGAAAAGAATTGAGGACAGTATCAGAGACCTCTGGGGCAACGTTAAATGCACCAACATTCGAATAACAGGGGTTCTAGAAGAAGAAGAGAAAAAGAAAGAGACTGGGAAAATATTTGAAGAGATTATACTTGAAAATTTCCCTAATATGGGAAAGGAAAGAGTCAATCAAGACCAGGAAGCACAGAGAGTCTCATACAGGATAAATCCAAGGAGAAACATGCCAAGAAACATATTAATAAAATGATCAAAAATTAAATTCAAAGAAAAAATATTAAAAGCTGAAAGGGAAGAGCAACAAAAAACATACAAGGGAAACCCCATAAGGTTAACAGCTGATCTTTCAGCAGAAACTCTGCAAGCCAGAAGGGAGTAGCAGGACATATTTAAAGTGATGAAAGGGAAAAACCTACAACCAAGATTACTCTACCCAACAAGGATCTCATTCAGATTCAACAGAGAAATTAAAAACTTTACAGACAAGCAAAAGTTAAGTGAATTCAGCACCACCAAACTAGCTTTTTTTTTTTTTTTTTTTGCAGTACACGGGCCTCTCACTGTTGTGGCCTCTCCCGTTGCGGAGCACAGGCTCCGGATGCGCAGGCTCAGCGACCATGGCTCATGGGCCCAGCCACTCAGTGGCATGTGGGATCTTCCCGGACTGGAGCACGAACCCGTGTCCCCTGCATCGGCAGGCGGACTCTCAACCACTGCGCCACCAGGGAAGCCCCACCAAACTAGCTTTACAACAAATGCCAAAGGAACTTCTCTAGGCAGGAAACACAAGAGAAGGAAATCTCTCTAGGCAGGAAACACAAGAGAAGGAAAGACCTACAATAACAAACCGAACACAATTCAGAAAATGGTAATAGGAACATACATACTGATAATTACCCTAATGTAAATGGAATAAATGCTCCAATCAAAAGACACAGACAGGAAGAATGGATACATAAGCAAGACCCGTATACATGCTGTCTACAAGAAACCCACTTCAGACCTAGGGATGCATACAGACTCAAAATAAGGGGGTGGAAAAAGATATTCCATGCAAATGAAAATCAAAAGAAAGCTGGAGTACCAATACTCATATCAGACAAAATAGACTTTAAAATAAAGACTAGTTTTTCAGACCTTCAAGATGGCAGAGGAGTAAGACATGGACATCACCTTCCTCCCCACAAATACATCAGAAATACATCTACATGTGGAACAACTCCTACAGAACGCCTACTGAATGCTGGCAGAAAACCTCAGGCTTCTCAAAAGGCAAGAAACTCCCCACGTACCTGGGTAGGGCAAAAGAAGAAGAAAAATCAGAGACAAAAGAATAGGGATGGGACCCGCACCAGTGGGAGGGAGCTGTGAAGGAGGAAAGGTTTCCACACACTAGGAAGCCCCTTCACTGGCACAAATGGGGGGTAGGTGGAGGGGAAGCTTTGGACCCATGGAGGAGAACACAGCAACAGGAGTGCAGAGGGCAAAGTGGAGAGATTCCCACACAGAGGATCGGTGCCGACCAGCACTCAAGAGCCTGAGAGGCTTGTCTGCTCACCTGCCAGGGTGGGTTGGGGCTGGGAGCTGAGGCTTGGGCTTCGGAGGTCAGATCCCAGGGAGAGGACTGGGGATGGCTATGTGAACACAGCCTGAAGGGGGCTAGTGCACCACAGCAAGCCAGGAGGGAGTCTGGGAAGAAGTGTGGACCTGCCTAAGAGGCAAGAGACCATTGTTTCAGCGTGCACCAGGAGAGGGGATTCAGAGCACCACCTAAACGAGCTCCAGAGATGCGAGCGAGTCTCGGCTATCAGCGCAGACACCAGAGACGGGCATGAGATGCTAAGGCTGCTGCTGCAGCCACCAAGAAGCCTGTGTGCGAGCACAGGTCACTCTCCACACCTTCCCTCCCGGGAGCCTGTGCAGCCCGCCACTGCCAGGGTCCCGGGATCCAGGGACAACTTCCCTGGGAGAACACACAGCATGCCTCAGGCTGCTGCAACGTCATGCCAGCCTCTGCCGCTGCAGGCTCGCCCCGCATCCGTACCCCTCCCTCCCCCCGGCCTGAGTGAGCCAGAGCCCCCAAAGCAGCTGCTCCTTTAACCCCGTCCTGTCTGAGTGAAGAACAGATGCCCTCAGGCGACCTACACGCAGAGGCGGGTCCAAATCCAAAGCTGAACCCCGGGAGCTGTGAGAACAAAGAAGAGAAAGGGAGATCTCTCCCAGCAGCCTCAGGAGCAGCGGATTAAAGCTCCACAATCAACTTGATGCACCTTGCATCTGTGGAATACCTGAATAGACAATGAATCATCCCAAAATTGAGGCAGTGGATTTTGGGAGCAACTGAAGGCTTGGGGTTTGCTTTCTGCATCTAATTTGTCTCTGGTTTAATGTTTATCTTAGTTTAGTATTTAGAGTTTATGATCACTGGTATATTTGTTTATTGATTTGGATGCTCCCTTCCTTCCTTTTTTTTAATATATAGATATATTTTTTTTTCCTTTTTCTCTTTTTGTGAGTGTGTATGTGTATGCTTCTTTGTGTGATTTTGTCTGTATAGCTTTGCTATTACCATTTATCTTAGCGTTCTGTCTGTCCATTTTTTTCTTTTTTTTAAATACTTTTTAATTTTTTAAATTTTTAATAATTCTTTATTTTAATAACTTATTTTATTTTATTCTTTCTTTTCTTCTCCCCTTTCTGAGCCGTGTGGCTGACAGGGTCTTGGTGTCTGGCCGGGTGTCAGGCCTGTGCCTCTGAGGTGGGAGAGACCTCCCAGCTCCATGTAATATCAAATGTCGAGAGCTCTCCCAGAGGTCTCCACCTCAACACTAAGACCCAACTGCACTTAACGACAAGCAAAAAACAGTGCTGGACAGCCTATGCCAAACAACTAGCAAGAGAGGAACACAACCCCACCCATTAGCAGAAAGCCTGCCTGAAATCATAATAAGGTCACAGACACCCTAAAACACACCACCAGACACGGTCCTGCCATCAGAAAGACAAGATCAAGCCTCATCCACCAGAACACAGGCACTAGTCCCCTCCACCAGGAAGCCTACACAACCCACTGAACAAACCTTAGCCACTGGGCGCAGACACCAAAAACAACGGGAACTACGAACCAGCAGTCTGTGAAAAGGAGGCCCCCAAAACTGTAAGTTAAGCAAAATGAGAAGACAGAGAAACACATAGCAGATGAAGAAGCAAGGTAAAACCCACCAGACCAAACAAATGAAGAGGAAATAGGCAGTGTACCTGAAAAAGAATTCAGAGTGATGATAGTAAGATGTTCCAAAATAATGGGAATAGAATGGAGTAAATACCAGAAACGTTTAACAAGAACCTAGAAGAACTAAAGGCCAAACAAACAGTGATGAACAACACAGTAAATGAAATTTAAAATTCTCTAGAAGGAATCAATAGCAGAATAACTAAGGCAGAAGAACGGATAAGTGACCTGGAAGATAAAATAGTGGAGAAGGAAAAGACCTACAATAACAAACCCAAAACAATTAAGAAAATCGTAAATGGACAACCTGGAAGAATGGACAAATTCTTCGAAGAGTACAGCCTTCCAAGACTGAACCAGGCAGAAGGAGAAAATATGAACAGACCAAACACAAGTAATAAAACTGAAACTGTGATTAAAAATATTCCAACAAACAAAAACCCAGGACCAGATGGCTTTACAGGTGAATTCTATCAAACATTTAGAGAAGAGATAACACCTACCCTTCTCAAACTCTTCCAAAAAATAGCAGAGGGAGGAACACTCCCAAACTCATTCTACAAGGCCACCATCACCCTGATACCAAAACCAGACAAAGATGTCACAAAGAAAGAAAACTACAGGCCAATATCACTGATGAACACAGATGCAAAAATCCTCAACAAAATACTAGCAAACAGAATCCAACAGCACATTAAAAGGATCATACACCATGATTAAGTGGGGTTTATCCCCAGAATGCAAGAATTCTTCAATATATGAAAATCAAGCAATGTGATACACCATATTAACAAACTGAAAAATAAAAACTATATGATAATCTCAATAGACGCAGAGAAAGCTTTCGACAAAATTCAACACCCATTTATGATAGAAACTCTCCAGAAATTGGGCATAGAGGGAACCTACCTCAACATAATAAAGGTCCTATACAACAAACCCACAGCCAACATTGTTCTCAATGGTGAAAAATTGAAACCATTTCCTCTAAGATCAGGAACAAGACAATGTTGCCCACTCTCACCGCTATTATTCAACATAGTTTTGGAGGTTTTAGCCACAGCAATCAGAGAAGAAAAAGAAATAAAAGGAATCCAAATCAGAAAAGAAGAAGTAAAGCTGTCACCGTTTGAAGATGACATGATACTCTACATAGAGAATCCTAAAGATGCTACCAGAAAACTAATAGAGCTAATCAATGAACTTGGTAAAGTAGCAGGATGCAAAAGTAACACACAGAAATCTCTTGCATTCCTATACACTAACAATGATAAATCTGAAAGAGAACTTAAGGATAAAATCCCATTTACCATTGCAACAAAAAGAAAAAAATACCTAGGAATAAGCCTTCCTAAGGAGACCAAAGACCTGTATGCAGAAAACTATAGAACACTGACAAAAGAAATTAAAGATGATACAAACAGATGGAGAGATATACCATGTTCTTGGATTGGAAGAATCAACATTGTGAAAATGACTATACTACCAAAAGCAATCTACAGATTCAATGCAATCCCTATCAAACTACCAATGGCATTTTTCACAGAACTAGAAAAAGAATTTCTCAGTTTGTATGGAAACACAAAAGACGCCAAATAGCCCAAGCAATCTTGGGAAAGAAAAACGGAGCTGGAGGAATCAGGCTCCCTGACTTCAGACTACACTACAAAGCTACAGTAATCAAGACAGTATGGTACTGGTATAAAAACACAAATACAGATCAGTGGAACAGGATAGAAAACCCAGAGATAAACCCATGCAAATATGGTCACCTTATCTTTGACAAAGGAGGCAAGAATACACAACGGAGAAAAGACAGCCTCTTCAATAATTGATGCAGGGTAAACTGGACAGCTACATGTAAAAGAATGAAATTAGAACACTTCCTAACACCATACACAAAAATAAACTGAATATGGATTAAAGACCTAAATGTAAGGCCAGACACTATAAAACTCTTAGAGGAAAACATAGGCAGAACACTCTGTGACAGAAATCACAGCAAGATCCTTTTTGACCCACCTCCTAGAGAAATGGAAATAAAAACAAAACTAAACAAATGGCACCTAAGGAAACTTCAAAGCTTTTGCACAGCAAAGGAAATCATAAACAAGACGAAAAGACAACCCTCAGAATGGGAGAAAATATTTGCAAACGAAGCAACTGATAAAGGATTAATCTCCAAAACATACAAGCAGCTCATGAAGCTCAATATCTAAAAACAAACAACCCAATCCAAAAATGGGCAGAAGACCCAAATAGACATTTCTCCAAAGAAGATGTACAGATTGCTAACAAACACATGAAAGGATGCTCAACATCACTAATCATTAGAGAAAGGCAAATCAAAACCACTATGAGGTATCACCCCCCCCCCCACTGCTCAGAATGGCCATCATCAAAAAAATCTACAATCAGTGCTGGAGAGGGTGTGGAGAAAAGGGAACCTTCTTGCACTGTTGGTGGGAATGTAAATTGTTACAGCCACTATGGAGAACAGTATGGAGGTTCCTTACAAAACTAAAAATAGAACTACCATATGACCCAGCAATCCCACTACTGGGCATATACCCTTAGAAAACCTTAATTCAAAGAGTCATGTACCACAGTGTTCATTGCAGCTCTATTTACAATAGCCAGGACACAAAAGCAACCTAAGTGTCCAATGACAGATGAATGGATAATGTGGCACATATATACAATGGAACGTTACTTGGTCATAAAAAGAAACGAAATTGAGTTATTTTTAGTGAGGTGGATGGACCTAGAGTCTGTCATACAGAGTGAAGTAAGCCAGAAAGAGAAAAACAAGTACTGTGTGCTAATGCATATATATGGAATCTAAAAAATGGTACTAATGAAACTAGTGGCAGGGTTAATAAAGACGCAGATGTACAGAACGGACTTGAGGACATGGTGGGGAATGGGAAGCTGGGACGAAGTGAGAGAGTAGCATTGACATATATACACTACCAAATGTAAAATAGATAGCTAGTGGGAAGCAGCCGCATAGCACATGGAAATCAGTTCGGTGCTTTTCGATGACCTAGAGGGGTGGGATAGAGAGGGTGGGAGGGAGCCGCAAGAGGGAGGGGATATGGGGATATATGTATACATATAACTGATTTACTTTGTTATACAGCAGAAACAATACAACACTGTATAGCAATTGTACTCCAATAAAGATATTTAAAAAAACAAAAGAAAGAAGGAAAGAAACAGCAAAGAAGCCAATGTGGCTGCAGCAGACTGTTAAGGTCAAGGAGGTTACCAGATGATGCTGAAAAGGAAGGCAGGGCCAAGCCCACGTAGGGCCTTGTGAACTGTGGTAGGGATTAAACGATTTTGAGCAGGAAAGTGGCCTAACTCAATTTACGTCAAGACTTTGAGAAGTCCCACCTTAAAGAAATCTGCTTAGAATTTTTAAGCCAGTAGTTCCCAAGCACATTTGATTACTAAAGACTTTTATCCCTGTAGAATACATTTTAACATCTTGCATAATAGTATCCCATAGGACACCAGTTTAGGAAACACTTGAGATAAATCTGTGAGTGAAATAGCCATTTTGCAGTATTACAAATGTTTGAGGATGTACTGAGAATAGAGGTATATAGATGAATAATGGAAGACAGATGATGTGGACAAATGCAGACATTTTTGCTCTAGTTTTAGACAGGATACTGAGTAGATCATAGAGTTGGGCGGAAGGAGGTTAGAGTTCTTATATTCTTACAAAATAACCATATTTTCTTTTCTCAAACACTGAAACTGTCATCAGGAAGACTTCTATTTTATCTGTCTTCTCTCCAGCCTTTGCTCATAGAGGGTTCTGAAAGAAAAGCAGTTGGACCTAGAGCAATGTTTGTGTGGTTTGCTTTAAGAAATAAATCAGTAATGCCCATCATTTCTTACAATATGCATTTTTCAGGATAGGAAAGGAGAGGCAGAGGAGTGAGTAAGAAGAGACAGCTGAATAAGTAGGTAAGAGAAAGGGGATGTTCAAGTTGAATCTGAGGAGCTCACAACATGATGGATGCCAGGGTCTTTGCACAAGCAGTGTCATTTCCTCCTTGTCATTCGAAGGATGATAACAAGGTGAACTTGAAGGAAGAATGAGAAAGTGATGAGAGACAGTCTAGTTAAGTTGTTAAAAGCATGGTCTTTAAAATCAGCCTTGGTTTCCAGACCCAGCTCTGCCAGTTACTAGCTATGTTTCTTTGGACAAGTTATTTAACCTCTCTGAGACTTGGATTCTTCATCTATAAAATGAAGATGATAATTGTATCTAGCTCATAAGAATGTTGAAGGTATTAAATGAGATTATATATGTAAAGAGCTGAGTGCAGTGCCTGTTATAGTATATATTGTAAGATGTTTCTGTTGTCAAATTTATTAATGTCTAGGCCTTTCAGGGAGAGGAGACTGGAAATGTAGTTCAATATTATCTGATGGAAGTTTCTGTAATAATGGAAATATCCCTTATCTGAACTGTAATAGCTTAGCCACTAGCCACATGGAACCATCGAGCATTTGAAATTTTTCTAGTGCAACTGAGGAACTAAAATATTAGTTCCATTTAAGTTAATTAAAATTTAAATTTAAGTAGCCATGTGTATCTACTGGCTACCATATTGGACAGTGCAGCTCTAGGTGCTCAGAATTCTGAGACTGATGGGAAGAGATAATATTTGAAACACCTCTGGATTTGGAAGGGGAAGAAGAGAAAATAAAAGAGGGTAGATTGTAAAGGGGAGACAAAGCAAAGGAATGAAGCTTCCAAAAGAATTAAGATGCAAATATAAGAAATGCCATTCTTGGTTCTATCATCCAGTCAAATAGTAACTTTATGTCACCTATGGCATCCCTTTAAGAAAGCGAGGACTAGACCCACTACATATATAGCTTTTCCTTGGATCTAGAATTCATTTTTTTTTTCTCAGCCCTTCTTGACCCTTTTTTCTATTTTCAGCCTGCCTCATTTCCTAAGGTAATGGGTTCCATATGTTTACCACCTGGTGGATAAAGTGGTATCTCTACTTTATTGCTTTCAAGCTACCTCCTCCAGCTCCAAGTAATAGTACTTGTCTTTGATGAGTTCCAAGTGCTTTAAAGATATCCCCGAAGAACCCAGCAACAAGTGAACATGTCGATTCTTCCCCTGAGAGTCTTGGCTAATATAACTGCATTTGGTCCTCAGGGCACTCAGGGTCAGATGGGGCACTCTGAAGTGTCCTGGCTTGTCCTAGTCTGCGTTAGCACTTGAAACTCCTCTGATTACAGTTTTCTGTTGGGTAAAATCTTTGCTTTTAGAAACCCATTAAAATGCACGTATGTCATACTTGAAGCCAAAAACAACCACTTAATACCTTTGACTTCCTTTTTTTCCACATTGAGTTCTAAGGACCTGGAACTATGTGAGTTTGGATTTGGAAAGAGCATATGAGGAAAGGCCCTGATCGTGAAGGGTCTGCTGCCTAGCATGGAGTACCACAGAAGAATAAGTACAAAAGTCCTGTGCACTAGTACAGGAAACAAAAAGAGACAACTGAGGAAGGGCATCAAATGACACCAATGTCAACAAAAGTTAAGGTTTTACCTCCTCCACAATGGGACTCTTTTTGTTACTTCATTGTTTCACAACAGTGAACCAAGTTACAGGGTTCAGAAGCCACAAGGCGAAGCTGTTCCAACTCCCTTCACAAACAACTGATTGAAATGATTTCACTGGTGATAAACAGTAAAAAAAAAAAAAAAACAAAAACAAAAAGTAGTGTTTCATTGGACTGATCATCTTCCTGAGAATTTTATTTGGCCTTTGAGTATTTTCCAGTCAATCTTCTTTATGTGGAGATTTTAATCGACTCCAGGAAGCCCACAGTTTGGCCTTTTTTAACTCCATTCTCCCAGAATCTGTCAGTAAAATAGCAATACATCATTTTGCCTCAGGACTACATCTTGTTAATGACACCGGCCCAGTACAAACTGAGTTCAAAGATAATCAGTATTCAAGTAATGACACTGTTTATAGGACACTATGTTTTCCATTAAATTTAACAACCAGTTCTTGAGCGTCTACTATGTAGGGCTATGAGGGACAGGAGCATAAATCTTAAAAGAAATTCTTGTCTTTGAGAAGCATATGAGATGCAATATGATCTTCCTCTTCTCTAGGTCATTCCATATTTATCACATTTTTATTTAGTATCTGCTATGCCAAAAACTTTATTAGGAATTGGGCAGTTAATGGAGAACTAGATAGATACATTCCCTGCCCTCAGGGAGCTTTGCGTTCCACAGATATTTGTGATTTATTTTGATGTGAGACTCAGCTCATCTTAGTTTACCTACCATGAAAGTCATTTATTTGAGTATTTTGTCTTATGTCTCCTTTAAGAAAGACAGCAAAGGTAGAGATGGTATTTAACATAGAGTTGGAGACTTTTTTGAATGAAGAAAAGGTGTGATCAAATATGAACTCTCAGAAGCTTAATCTGTCATCCTGTATGTTGGATGGCTAGGAGATGAGAAAGACAGAAAGTAGGGAGAAATGTTAGGTTTCTGTAAAGTCCAAACAAAAGACAATGAGGGCCTTTATTAGGAAAGCGTCAATGGGCACGGAAAGGTAAATGAGTAGTTTTAGGTTGGAGAAATTGAACAGGATGCCAAGTTGGGGTGGAAGAAAGAATTAATCATACTTTGCACATCAGTTAGAGATTAAAGATTCGTAAACAAAATTTGTTTACATTTCTGGGGGTTCTCTGGAGAGCTTATCATTTCAGAAAAGGCTCAGCAGTGTTACAAAGAAACTGGGAGTTCATTTAATCTTTATTATTTATGGGTACAACTATGTTCAATTCAACACATGCTTACTGAGCATCACCTACTATGTCTTAAGCACCTTTCAAGGCACTGGGGATAAAACGGTAAAGGAAAGTAGGTGTGGTTCCTGCTGCTAAAAGCTTACAGTCTTTTGATGTAGATAATAATAAAATAACCATTAATTCAATATATACTTAATGAGTGTGTACTCTATTGGACTCTAAGTGCTAAAAATACAACCACGAGGAAAACAGACAAAAATCTCTACCCTTACGGAGCACGTATTACAATAGAGGAGACTGACCCTTCAAAAGTAAACAAATAAGATTATTTCAGATAATGATCATTGCTATTAAAAAGGTAACTAGGTAACAGGATATAGTGGCAGAGGTGACGAGGTTTACTTTAGATAGGGTGGCCAGAGAAGGGCTCTTTGAGGAGGGAGCAAATCATACAAAATATCCAGCAGAAGAGCATTCTAGGTAGAAGGAAGAGCAAGTATTCAGGTTCTCAGAAGGAAAATAACGTGGCAGGTCCAAGGGTCAGAAACAAAGCCAATGTGGCTGGAGTAGAATGAGCAAAAGGAAGAGAGGCAGGAAGGGGCAGGCTTATGGAGGGTTCTATAGGTCGTGGTAAGGAGGTTGGTTTCACCCTGAGTATATCAAGGCCTTTAAGAAGTAAGCAACGTGATTTAGCTTACAGTTTTAAAAGGATCGCTCTGGCTGCTGTGCTGAGAATAGACTCTGGAGAGGCAGGAGTAGAAGCAGGGAGACCTATTAGGAGACTATAAATACACATGTATATCTGTACCTCTTTTATCTTTTTATGGCAAAACAATGTTTCTCCCTTATAAAAAAGGAGCACCCATAATATATTTCCCCATCACTCATCATTTTCTGTTCCAATGCAGAGCAATAAAACAAATCCTTCAAAGTAAACGGTAAGAAATTATATCAAATTTTGGCTATTTAGGCAATTCATTCAGCATATATTTATTGAGTGGCTACTCAGTGCCTTGCACTCTGCTAGACCCTGAGGATACAAATCTGAACAAAACAGAAATAATAACTTCCTTCATGGCGTTTTTGATCTTGTGTGGGAGATGTATATCTATGAGATAATTATACACAGTCATAATCACAAACCATGATAAGTGCTATGAAGGGAAATAGGCTGCTCTGCAAGACATCTATTCCATGAATTTTTTGCAGTGAGCGTGTGGTCATCTGCATTGCCATTTAAGACTAGGACACATGTGAAAGCAGAAAACCTATTTAGGCAAGACGTTAATTCGGATTTTTAATCTATCGTTAGACATGCACTGTCAAGTTTTAATTATAACTGCACTCCCAATATAAGGAAAAGAATGAAGTGTAACTGACTATATTAAAATAAAGGAGTAGCCCCCAAAAGGAACTACAACAATGCCATAGAGAGCCTCCTCAGCACACAGCACAGGACTGGAGGGTTCTGCAGAACACTGATCAAGCAAGGACTCTGCCCTAAAGAAGCTACAGCGTTATGTCCTCCAAGAGGCCTTTCCTGATTGTCCCTACCATTCCAAGTCCTGGTAAGACACCCTTCTCTAGCGTCCAATAGCACCTGCTCTTTATGACTCTGTGACTCTAGACTCTATGGCCATTGTTTAACTTGTCTTTCTTCCCTGACTAGACAATGAATCCCATAAAGCCAGTGGCATTGGTCAGCTTGTTCACTGAGGTGTCCCCACATTTCAAATAAAAATGGCACATAATGGGTGTTCCATAAATGATGAATTAACAATACAAGGTAAACAAAGTAATAAACATCATGAGTGACATACAGATAAGTTTCTACGGACATTCACTGGAGGGAGTAGGCACTTCTAACCAAGATGAATTAGAAGGGTTGGTAGAGGATTATTTTTGTGCCGGTCTATGAAGATCAAACAAGATTGGATGTGGGCATGAGGGAAGGCATCCCATGGGAAGTGAACAGTGTGAACAATGGCATGGAAATGGAAAAATTACATTTAAAAATTGTTAAACTAAAAGGTTAAACAAAGAGAACATGAGAGGAAGTGGTGGGAGGTGATACTGGAAAGGTAGGTTAAGGGCTGAAGTGTGAAGGGCCTTGCTTGTCAGACTCAGGGGTTTGATCATCTGACATCTGGTCCAATCCACTACAACACTCAGGATTTGAAACCAGAAGATAGGGATTCTGGTTCTAGCTCTGCCAGTTGTCAGCTATGGAACTCAAGGAAAACTATTAAACTCTGATGGGCTGAGACTGTGAATCATTGATATAATATACAAAAATGGGAAATACAGCAAGGAAAAGGAGGAAGATAGTGAGCTCATGTTTATATCTGTCAAATTTGAGGGTACCATATGATATCCAAGTGGAGATGTCCAGTGAAGAGTAAAGATATTGGGGGGATTTAAAACAAGTAGAGGGAGGTTGGAAATATTGATTTAGTAGGCATAAAAACAGAACTGATAGTTGAACTCAAGATTTTTAAATAAAGGGAAATAGCAATCAAAGTCAATGTCTGAAAAAGGATTTTGTTCAAAAATGCTTTTGATCAATTTAGATTCATTTCAAAAAATATATTTGAAGAGCAAAAAAATCTCAGACTGTCCTTTTACTATTAGCCTTCTGCTGCTGTATACCCTCGTAGCCATGGAGATAACAGCTCCCTAAACCAACTCCAGACATACACAACCTTTTAGGCCTCGCAAACCTATATTTCCTCTCATCACAGAAGCCGAACGTCTCTAATGAGAGAGGTTACCAGATTATATATAACATTGTTCTTCTCATTGTCATCTGAAGCTCATCCATGCTTTTTGAATCCCATTACAAATTATTTTAGTATCAAAAAAACTTCTTTAAAATACTCTCAGAAAGTAGCAATGTTCTCCCCGTAACTCCATTTATATCAGGGAGTTCATCTTATCAGAAGTAGCTGAATAAAGGGACACTCAACCCCCTTCCTTCACTCTATGCTCTAAACTCTCAGGAAGACCATGGCATGTAAGTTTAAAGTGTTACCTTCAAGTCACCTAGTCTATCTCTGCTCCTGGGGGTGGGCAGATAGGTGCTAAATAGTACCTTGCAGACACCATGTGAACCTCAGCCCCATATAACTGGGATCCTGATTCCCTGTTGAACAATTGCCAACTTTTTTTTACTTAGGGACTGAATTTTGTCTCTGTACTTGCAGCTACAGCCTGGAGACATGCTTCAAATCTGAAAGATGCTTCAAACTAGAACCCTGTCTCCTGACTCTAGGTGTCACTAACTCCTGTACTATTGGCAAGTTCCACCAATGAGATAACCCTTAGGTATTTCTGCTGACCACCAAGGGAGCCAAATTCCACTGCACCAGATCACCCTGGACCTTGGGTCCCCTCCCAGAGTGCAGTTCTATAGGTGGGTGATTCATCTTAGGCCTTGGCACTGCCACATCCCAAGCTTCTTCTGTTTCCCCACTAGTCTGAGCTGCTGAAGTACCATGCACACCTAGCAATTGAGCCACTAGAAATTTGTCAACAAATGTGTGGATGACTCAGTGCAAATCCATTTCCCACTACTGGAAGAACAACATACGTGCCACCTGTATTTTCCACAGTTTATGAGGCTAAGCCAAAACGCATCTTAATTGAATAATCAGTGGTGGATCAGCAATACAGACTTCGTATAGGAGCCTACAGTGAGAGACTTCACCCTTCACATGCATACACAAGAACTTGGAAATGAGGGAAATAAAGATTGCCTTCAGAATTAATAAGAAAACAATGAATTAGAATAATAGACAAAATCATTTTTAAGAAACTGAATTTTCACAGGCCAGTAGAATTAGACCTTAACCTGATTAACATTATTAATATAGAGGAATAATTTGTCCACAAGAAGGGGAATTGAACAGACAGAATAGGAAATATGATAATGGAACAAATTTGACCTTTGACAGTGCCCATCCAAACACTGTCCAGGGGATAAAATACCTTAGCCAAAGGATTTTGCATTCTGATTGCATTAGCAAGACTCTCCATCTCTGTTATGATAATGAATAGAGAAAGTTGAAATCAAGTACGTTATCCCCATTGACAAGACCTCCCTTTACTTGAGATATGTCAGTCTATCTTAGTTGTATGTCATTAAATATTCATTTCATCTAACTCACCTTGCCCTGATTCAAAGGTCATCACTTCATGTTTAGGTGACTTGCTAAAGGTCTCACAGTTTTTATTTGATTTCCCGTATCCATATGTGGGTCATAAAGGCTTAATAGATTCCAGTTCCTATAAAATTTCTCATAGTGATTTAATATGTTGGTACTCTGATCGTGATTTGGCTTCCCATGTAAATTGTCCTGAAGGCAGAGAATTTCTGGTCATGCCAAAACAAGAATTTTGGTCTGTAACAATCATGTTGTTCATCATTCATTAATACACCGACGTCCTAGTTTTATGCATTACTCTTGTGAGAATAGTTAGTATGTATCTGCCTCTGAGTGATGGATCCATTCTCAGTATGCTGACAACACCAGATGTTCAAGCAAACAGGCTGATGGCTAGGTCTCAGACCAAAGTACAAGACCCAGTTTACTAAATGCTACCCTGTGAGATATTTTGGGAGACAGTCAAATGGCATCACCCAGTCAAAGTACCAGCCATCTCCAATATCATTGTGCTTACTAGCAAACATTTTGTTGAGTCTCTATGATTGTTCATATTAAAATTTTCCATAGTTTAAGTGCATGCATTGAGCACCATGTCAAGAGTCTTACATAAATTATTTCCAATATTTAAGTAACTATGTTATGTAGATATTATTATAATTTTTCCAATTTACAAATGAAGAAACTGAGGCACAAAGAGGTCAAGTAATTTGTCTTTGGTCCCACAAAAAGTAAATGGCCAAGCTTGGATTTGATCCCTTGTCTCCAACTCTAAAATCCGTATTCTTTCAGGACTATTACAATTGCTTTATGTCATCAATGCTGCTTTTGATTTACTTACATATACACCAACTTATTTGCTCAAAAATCTGCTTTGCATCTTATTCCTTCCTTCTCAGTTCAATTTCCTTCTTCCTGAAGTATATCCTTTAGTAATTCTTGCAGTGATAGTCTCTTAAAAGTAACCTCTAAGTTCCTGTTTATTTGAAAATGCCTTTGTTTTATTCACACTATTTGTATTAATCAGTATTAGAACTAGCTGCAAATAACAAAAAACTGTAAACAAAATAGAAGCATATTTCTCTCTTACATTAATGTAGGACATTAAGGGCCAGTACAGTAACTCCATGATTACCAGAAACCCAGATACAAATCTACCTTGTTGTTCTGTAATTCTCAACTTTGGGCTTCTACCTCAGGATTCAAAATGTCTGTGGCAGCTCTAGCCATCACAGAGGATTTGACAGCCTTATCTCCCAGAGGATTTGACAGCCTTATCTCCCTGTCCTTACTCCTGCTGGCTGGAATTTGGATATGATGGTAGAATTTCTCACGTGGAACACCTCGCAGCGAATGCCAGCACCTTGTATTATTGGTTTTTGCCTTATATTTCTGGACTACGCAAAGGGTTTAAATTCAAATTCCAAGGCCACCTAAGGGCAAGCCCATGATTACAAATTCTCAGAAAAGACATTTTTCTCTGCCAAAACATTTTGCTTTGCCTGAGACAGACAAACTCCCTTGACATCTTCTTCTGCTAAAGAGAAGAGTTTTCCTAGTACATGCTTTCACTGCACATAAAATACTTTAATAGACCTAGTTTTACATGGAGGTCTCAGTCTCAACTCTGACACTATGCATGGGTGTTAAAACACAGACCTTGGTTACCAATATCCAAACTTCCAACATACCCAGGGAAACCAGTGCTAACCCATGGGTATCACTCTAGTTTATAGTTTCCTCTTTGTGTTTAACCCCTGGAAATGTAGTTCTGTCTTGAAAACTCAACTACGCCTTGAAAACTACGTTTGTTCTATTCATCAAAATGTAAACTCCACAAGGTCAGGAACTTGTGTCTGTTTGGTTCACTTCCACAGCACTTAGAACACTACCTGGTACATAGGAAAGGTGTTCAATAATATTTGGCAAACGAGTAAGTTAATTTTAGCCAGCATTTCTGGTGTTTTGTAGCTAGGAGTGGGGTGAGAGTTTCCGGGTTATCTAGTATATGATATTTCTAGAAATGGAAGTCAAATCCATGCCCTTTCCACTGTGCTGTGCTATCGTTTATATTTACAGTTACAGTGAGATTTTCAGAGTGTGTTTCCAAAGTCAACATATGACAACTATAGCCAGAGGGAAATAATCTTCTTCAGGCTCATCTTAACCATCACATTCTATTAAGAAATTGGATTCTCCAATTGCATAGGTAGAGTGCAACCAGATTTCGCCTATAGGTAAATTCTAATTCAGCACCAGCTGCGAGCTAAGAGCTTGCCAGAAGTTTCCTTAGAAAGTTCTCTAGACACAACTCTCTGTCATCAACAAAGCTTCATATGTTACCCATGAGTGATAATAGATCTATCTACTGAACACTCACTCTGTGCCACGCACTCCTGCAAATGCTTTACATTTACTAACTCATTTACAGATGTAGAAACTGAGGCACAAAGGGGTTAAGTAACTTGCAAAGGCAACACAGGAAATGGCAGAGCCAGGGTTTCTCCAGGCATATTGGCTCCAAAGTACATGAGCTTAACAATTACGCTATGCAGCCCCATGTTTATTTGCATTATCTAGTCTCATCCCCTATCCCATTCTAACAGGAATTTTAACACTCAATGGTAAAATATAATTATAGGGCGAAATCCCTTTATTCTTTTTTCATGAAGCCAGAAGTTACAGCCTATAGTATCATCTGTCACCAGCACTGCCACAATAGGGTTTGTCAGAGCAACTGAGGAGGTGTAAACAATGGCTAAAGCACACTTTTTTGCCTTCCAGCATATAGAATGACTCAGATTTCTATTGAGTGAAGGAGAAGTAAGGGAAAAGTATCATATTAACTCTTCAAAATTGGGAGGGAAGGTGCAGCGTGAATACATATATAGTATCTATCACTCAAAAAAAAAAGAAAAGAAAAATCTGGTTTTTTAATATAAGACTCCTTTTGGGTTCTTCAGTCAGGAAAATGATTTAGTCTGATACCCATCAATGAATATATTAGACTGGCTTCAACTAGCAGCTGCAGAGGAAGATTTAGAGAACAGTTAGTTTAAAGTTGGAAAATCACTAAAATATCCAGGCAACGTATCAACCTTGCTCTGAGTTTACTAAACCCAATAAACGGAACTGTTTAAAAACATTAAGAATGATGCATGAATAATGCAAATCGATCCAACTTTATTACTTTTTCCGTACTGCTTTCTTAATGGCCCAACTTTCAGCTGCACATTCACACTACTATATGAGGGTGCATTTCAGCAGTTAATTCCATAGTAATTACAGATATTAAGGATTCAGCACACTGAGGAAATATCTCAATGAGAGACGGGCTACGTGAGACACAATTAGAAGGCACCATATATAAACACTAGTCCCATTTTGCAGAAGAAACGGACAATCAGTGAAATGAGACAGAGATATTGGCTGCAGAGAAGAGGAAAATGCTAATATCAAGAAAAACTTGCTATGTTCCAGGCACTGGATATGAATTTTATTATATACATTTATTGTATCTAATATACACAAAAACCCTGGGGTGTAGTTACTATTGCTATTCCCATTTTATAGGTGAGGAAACTGAGAATCAGAGTGGTAAAGTGACTTTCTTAAGGTCATAGGATTAATAAGTGCTAAAACTGATACTTGAACTCAACCCATACTCCAGAGTACGCTCTTAGCCACTCTCCTATACTGCCTCACATAGCAAAAGAAGTAAATATTAAAAAATAATTCACCAAAATTTTATGAAGTGTCTGCTATGTGTCTCCCACTGTGATAAGCACTGAGAGTGTAGGCAGCAGCATAGAATTGAGGAGAATGGATTTCCAGATATCTTGGAGACTAGAAAGGCTCCAAGATGTTCTCCATACTAGCTTCTAAAAATGTCATAGAAAAATTGGAAAATGACATTTATTGTATCAGAAAGTCAGTCCTCCTTGGGCTCTGCTCCAGCAGCAAGACATCATCTCAGTCTGTCAACATGGCATGCAATGAATGCAGCCCAAAAAAGAATATCTGGACAGGTTCTAAGATCCTTAAGATTCCCATGGAGGTTCTCATGTTTGAGAAGCATTTCAGACCATGTATTCAACAGGTGGTCATGTTCATTTTATTTTATTTTCATCAATGTTGTCCCATTTGGAATCACTCAATCCATAAGTATGTATGAGTCTCTACCATTGTATCAGACATTATGAGTACAATAATGTATGAGACACAGTGCTTAGCAACAAAGAATCTACACTCTAGTGAATAGACAATGAACTCCCATGAAACAATTACTAGCAAAGACATTTATGATAAAATGCTCACTTATTCAGTACAAATGCTTAAGGGAGTGAAACTGAGTTGAATTGTTCAGAGAAGGCTTCATGGAGACTAAGACCCTAGCAAGGCCTTGAAGGATAGAGGACTTGAAGTAATGGGAGAGGAGAGGAAGAAGGCCACTTCTAGTCTGAAAGAACAGTCTGACATAGGCCTTATGTAGCAGTGGCATGATACAGGGACCTGAAGAGAAACTAGAGCCATGTCAGATAGGGACCCCAGATCAACCAATGCAATCTGAGAAGTAAATGTGTTAACTAAAGGTATTAATCAAACTAGAGAGCCCAGAAGCCAAAGACCAGAGATGGAGGCAAGTATTGGGAACCAGAGAGTGCCAACAGCTACCAGGACCCAGGCTATGTATTCTGTGGCCAGACTTACCTAGGTTTGAATTCTACTTTGCCACATACTATCTAGGTCAGCTTATATAACTCTTCTGAGCCGACTTTCTCATCAGTGGAATGGGGATAACAATACCTACCATATGGTGTGTTATTGGGGAATTAAGTGAGACCGTATACATGAAAGAGTTTTCATACTATAAAGTTCTGTATGAGTGTCAGCTATTATTAGTTAATGTTATATGTATAGCTGTTGTTATATGTAGATAGGACCAAAATTGGGGGGATCTTCTAGTCAGGAAAGTTGACAATGATTCTCAATATGAGATGTGGGCAACTGACTGTAGGAGTGAATTCGAATTTCTGGGGGCTTGTTGTTTGTTTGTTCATTTGCTCTTTCTCCTTTAGAATCTGATAAATTCCTTTCCCCCAATAAATGTCCAGATGATGATCAGTACAACAGGGAACCACTTTACTGGTAAGCTGATAAGAGCCTGTCATATCCCCAGTATGTTGAGACAGTAAAAAGGTTAAAATCCCATTGATCTCGGAACTTATTTCAGTATTTTGAGTATGAGGTGATAAATGGTAGCAGTAGCAATGGAAAGAAAGGAACAAGTTTGAAAGATATTGTGAGAGAAGATGAAGAAAATAGATAGGAAACATTTTGGAGTACTAAATACATGATATTCTACTGTTGAGCAAAATGAGCAAGTAAGAAGCAGAGGCAGAATTGCAACCTAGTTCTGACTGACTCCAAAGAAAGAGAGAACTCTTTCCTCAGATCAGATGGGAAGGAAAAAAGGAGAATGAACAATGGCCTTTAGGGTATTTTAAACTGAAAGACTGAAGAGAACAGAAATCGACAAGCTTAGAAGGTAAACGTATCTACAAGAGAATGCTGTATGAGTTCTGAAGTATATGACATCAGAATCTTAGTATTTAGAAATCAGTTTACTCTTAAATTTCAGTATTCTCAGCAATTGTCTCCTAAGTCAGCCACCTCCTGATTCACTCTGTGATGTACAGACCATGTTTTTGCCCTTTGGGTCCCAATCAATAGTGCTTAGGGGTCATTGATTAGTAGCAAAGTTAACTCTGTGCTAAGTCAGGCATGTCCTTTTTAACTGAAGGTGCACGTGTGGGGGACAACCAGATAGCGCAAAAGGTGCCATCTCAGATCCTTGAGAATCTGCCATGCAGGCAACCAACAGAATTATCAATCCAAACTGAATGAACTAAATGCACAATGTCTGAATACTCGGCTTATAATGCGTATGATTTTTGCAGCACATCATTTGACTTTATTTGGTTTGATAGTTTTGAGTCAAGTTCAGATAAAGGTATGAAGGGCATCTTGTTGTTGTTCCTCTAGTTGGAATTGTTTAATTGATAATTCTTCACTTTTATTTTGTTTTACTTTCTGCCCCCGGTCCATTAAACAGGGAAAGAAAGGTAAAACAGAATTAAGATTCAAATTATTCAATAGGATACAACAAGTATCCCAAATCAACAGAGCCAAACTAAAGGAGATTCTGATGTACAGGTAACCCTTGAACAACATGGGTTTGAACTGCATGGGTCTACTTATATATGGATTTTTCTCAATAAATACTACAGTACTACATGATCTATGATTGGCTGAACCCATGGATGGAGAACTGTGGATACGGTAGAATCAGAGGTACAGAGGAACCATGTATGGGAAGGCCAACTATAAGTTATATGCAGATTTTCGACTGCTCAGAGGGGCGGTGCTCCTAGCTCCCTCGTTGTTACAGGGTCAACTGTATATTAAAAAAAATCAAGTGAACAAAGGCAAACTGAGAGGAGACTTTCCAGAGATTCACACACACACACACAAAAAGAATGGAAGTCTATGTTGACCACAATGTCAATATGAGCCCAAATTATGGCGTGACTGGTAAAAAGCCCAAAGGAATCTTGGGTTTATTTACTCAAAACTATTTGTTGTGCACCTACTATGTGTTAGGCACTGTATCCTGGGTATGGGCAATAAGGAAGTACATCCTCAGGAAAGAATTTTAAAAGAATAGTAAGACTGACTTTAGTAGTTCTTTTTTATTATTAATATGAGCTAGCAATTCTAATAATTTAGAATTATTTAATTCTAAATAATTTCTCTCCCTGCATGGGAGAATCACTCCTACCAATCTTCCTCCTGCCTCCAACCCTGGGTACACTTCTGGAATCCAGATTTGTGTGACTGTAAAATTCATCTTTCTTCCATTAGAGCTGTATCTTTCAAACTTTTTTGACCACAAGCCTCAGTAAGAAATATATTTTACATGTGACCCAGTATACACACACACACACACACACACACACACACAGAGACTATGATCACATAACTGACATAAAAATTTCATAAAATAATACCATTACTGTGGGCAATGCACTCTAATATTTTCTACTATATTCTGTTTCAAAATAAAAAGAAGAAAGGGAGAGAGAAAGAAAGAAAAGAAAGGAAGGAAGGAAGGAAGGAAGGAAGGAAGGAAGGAAGGAAGGAAGGAAGGAAGGAAGGAAGGAAGGAAAGGGAAAGGGGGAAAAAAGTGAATCTTTTCCTACTAAATTTCACAACTCATTATGTGACCCACAGTTTGAAAAATAAGGCACTATAGTGTAGTATACTGTTCTTCCCTCCAGATACAGGTGGACAGAATGCAGGATGGCAGGGAGATAACATCCTGAGTTTAAGCATTAACCATAGGAATTCTCAAAGTAGAAAACTGCAGGACTGAATTTGCACACTCTGCCTCTGAATTGTTTCTTGATTATATTATGCTTCATATAGCTTTTATTTACTTAACCCCAAAACCTTGGGAGGAAAAGTTGGTGTTTTTGTTCTGGTTTGGTTTTTTGCAGCCTACCTATAGTATTCAAGTTATATTCTGACACAATTCTGGTCTGCTGTGACATGGTTAGCTTTTGAGGGAGAAGCAAAAATCTTAATTTGCTTTTCTTTGAGGAAGAAAAAAATCTTTGAAATTTATTCAGGGCAGGAGCGCAATGGGAAAAGAATTTATACTGTAATCCTCAAAGGAGTAGAACATGAATTGAATTAATGTTTCTTCAGGATATGGGATTCTTTTCTTATGAATAAAATCTTTTGAGATCAGGTAGGAAGTTGTAACCATTTTTCTCTTTTATTACTTTTTCTGATACGTTGCTTTGAATATTTGGTTTTATACTGGCAGTGAGGGATGACCAACACACCAGCCTGACTGTGTAATACCATTTTCCTGAGTTGATTCCATTCAGTAGGGTCTTTTCTAGTATGGACAGCTGAAGGAAACAGATCAAGTTAGTTTCAAGAAACTAACAAGTTTAGTGTGATCTGGTTCTTTCATTTAGTTCATCATGTAATAGTTAGTAATAATCCTTACTAAAGAGCTTTGTAATAGCCATTTATTTCAATCATGTAACAGTTTCCCTTGACCATTTTAGAGGTTCATAGGTCCCCTTATTCATGTGCTACCTATGTTCATGGTCCCTCGTTACGTAGAGCTGAAAAATGTAGCCCATTCTAAGTGCGTTTCTTTATGAAACTATGAGACTGATTGGTTAATTCAGACAAAATGATCAAATAATTCAAAATGAATCGAAATGAAGGATGGATTAAACTTAACCAGGGTTGGATAACACTTGGGTGTAGATTGACAAACCACTGGCACTGCTCTGCTTGATTTGCAGTCATGTCAGTCAAAGGTTGCCTTTTTTGTTCCCCCGATGAGGTTTTGTTATGTCTCTTAACTAGCTTATATAGCTCCTACCTAGGACACATTAATTCAAACTACTTCTTTGGCTGGTTTCGACTGTCTTGACCAGCTGAAGAAGGTTTCAGTCAGTTAATAAGAACTAAGATGAAGGGGCTTCCCTGGTGGCATAGTGGTTGAGAATCTGCCTGCCAATGCAGGGGACATGTGTTTGAGCCCTGGTCCAGGAAGATCCCACATGCTGCAGAGCAACTAAGCCGGAGCGCCACAACTACTGAGCCTGCGCTCTAGAGCCCGCAAGCCACGACTACTGAAGCCCGCACCCCTACTGCCTGTGCTCCGCAAGGAGAAGCCACCGCAGTGAGAAGCCCACGCACCGAAATGAAGAGTAGCCCCTGTTCACGGCAACTACAGAAAACCCGCGCACAGCAACAAAGACCCAACGCAGCCAAAAATAAGTAAATAAATAAATAATTGACTAATTTTAAAAAAAAGAACTAAGATGAATAGTGGCTTGATTACAATGACTAGCTTGCCTGAACTACCTGGTTGTTGCACTACCACCAGTCAGCAATTTGACCAAATCAGTATTTGCCTAAGTTGATTAGTCTATTCAATCTGAAGTTGAAATAACTATGGCAGGTAGGAAAACCTGAAAAAAAATATTTTTACTGAATTCTTCTAATTACACGCAATCTTAACCATTTTTCAGAAAAGAATAAACTCTCTGTATTACATAAGGTTCTCAAGAGAAACAGAACCAAACAGAAACCATGAACCAATAGGATTCTCAAGAGAAACAGAAAAAATATTGTAAAATTGTATTTTATACACACACACACACACACACACACACACACACACACACTCATGCAGTTATGGAGGCTGAGAAATCCCAAGATCTGCAGTCAATAAGCTGGGGATCCAGAAGAGCCAATGTGTAGTTGCAGTCTGAGTCCAAAGGCTTGAGAACCAGGAGAGCCAATGACAAAAGTTCCAGTCTAAAAGCTGGCAGGCTCTAGACCGAAGAAAGGCCAGTGTTTCACCTGAGTTCATAGGCTGGAAAAGACCAATGTCCCAGCTCAAGTAGTCAGCCTAGAGGAGTTCCTCTTACCCAGCCTTTGTGTAGTATTCAGATCTTCAGTTGATTAGATGAGGCTAACCCACATCTGGGAGGGCAATCTGCTTTACTCAGTCTACCCATTTCAAATGTTAATCGCATCCAGACCCTCACAGAGACACCCAGAATAATGTTTGGCCAAATGTCTGGCTATTCCATGGCCCAATCAAGTTGACACATAAATTACCCATCACTCTCCCTGATTGTTTCTCTGCTGGCTGACTTTTAAGGGAGTCCCATGATACTGTCTCCTTAAAGGTTTTATTTACATAATATGAGTTGCCTTCACTTATAGCTGGAGTCTATGACAGTCTAAATGCTTTGGTATATGGAATATCAGGGTGCCCCTCAAACGAAAGATATTCCCCATCTCTAACCTAACAGAATTCCTGAACTTTCACCATTAGAGTTATTCTTTTGGGATAAAGCAAAGTGGGTCACATGCACTAAAATGCAAACATCCACGGAAGGTAAACACAGTAACTCCTTATCAGTATTGACATAAATTAGTTTGTACAAGTTTTCAAGTGTTTTAAAAGAGGTCCCTTTGTAAATGGGAAATGGAAAAGGAAAATTTGAAGACAGAATATCTAGGTTCTGAGAACAGCTACAATGTGCATGTGTGTGGGAGTGGTTGGTCCTGACACATCCTAGGGGCAACTGGGGGCACTCAGCAACAGGGAAGAGATACACGAAACATGGAAACAGTACGCAAAGGACAAGTGGGAAGGAATCAAAGATGTATACTATTTTATCATTTTTTCTGAACTTGTTTTGATTGTATGACTAGGTAGATCAAAAGTGACCAAGCAATTCAGTCAATAACGTTTCCTATGGTCATTACTATGGTCTGGAAAAAGGTAAAGACTGAGAAACGGTTTGCTATCTGGGGGCTCCAATGGAATCAATCTGGCCACTCACATGCAAATCAACTCTTATTTCCTAGACCCAGTCTGCAACTTCCAGCAACCCTGTCACCTCATCCAACTTCTCTCCACTGTCACAGATTTCCCTAAGGCTCAGTTACGTTTGTGAGGTCTTTATGTAAACATCTCAGTCTTTGTGCCTAAGAACCAAAAGACTCCCATGGTTAATACAGAGTCCTAGCTTTGGAAACTCATTCATGATGGGAGGGGCACACAGTAAAATTGTCCAAACCTCCTAAAACCATGGAACATTAGGGAAGCAGGAGGAGGTTGTTCCACCAGATCTATTTTCTGTTCTCTTTAATTAATCATTGTCCAAACACCAGCACTGTCCAAGATCCAGCAAATCTTACCCAGAAGACCTACCACAAGTAAAAGTTAATTGTTCTCTCTGCCTTTTTACTGGCCAGTTTAGAATGTTTTGCAGGTGGTCAAATGATATTAATTTTCTGCAACAAAGGGGAGGATGTTCCTAAATGAACCTAAAGGTAGAACATAGCCTAATATATTACGTAGAATGAATTCTCAGCAAGCACTGATAGTCTTTATAACTGCAGCAGCAGAGGCTGTGTAGGTGAGTGCAGCAATTAGTTTGTGCTTAGTGAGAGGGACTCCATTATGCTGAGTGGAAAGTATTTGTATCTTTTTCATTCAAAAATGATTGAGAACAAGAGCAAAAATTGGGACAGTGAATAGGGACAGAGTGACCACATTGAGCAATGCAATTCTGTGAATGCACTCCAAAATCATCTTGGAGACCACAGATAAGACTGTGGCAAAATATTGTAGTAGCACCTGTGGGTATCTATTGTCCTCATGAAAAGCAAAAATTAATCAATAATTTACATTGTCAAAATTATCTGGGCAAGATCCTCCCTTAGTTGAGTACAGTGTCAGTGCAAAGTGAACGGTTAATTTGGAGAAGAGGAAACATCACCATTATATTGACAGAAGCCACCTCCTGTTTCCATCATGCTTTTGCTGCTAAGAAAAAACAGCCCTGATTTCCAGGAACAGGTCTGACACTTAGGCTCAAGCGTTGTTAGAACCTGGCCTGGTGCTCGTGGCTAGGCCATGTTGTTCTCCTGCTGGGTATGAACAATCTCACAGAATGCCAAGATTAGACAAGGTCGCTCTGTGACCACAGTAAAGAGAAAAAACTTCATAATTTTCATCTAAAAACCAAAAAAAGAGTATTTCCCAAATCACAAAATACTTAACATCTTTCTCTCCTGGCTAATATAAGCGACCACTGCTTCTTTACCAATTACAACTTTAGCCTCACTCTAATCTGTCCTCCCTGTAGATAAGATTTATTGAGATACCCACTGAAAGAACTGTCCCCACTTCCTGACAGCACCCACCAGAGAGAATCCTTGCTTCCTTGGACCCTCCCCCAAATCACCTAACCAAAGCCCAAATCCTATAATAAGTCCTTTCTAATGCTCTCTCACTGAGACACCCCCCTGGTTCTCCATGGTGTGTGTTCTCCCTACTTGCAAGGAGTATTCAACCCAACTTATTCAATTACAGGTGTTCCGGGTGATCTTTGGCTGAACAACATGACACTACCTTTAAAAAGAAGTGGGGGGCTCGGTGGGGGGCAAAGTTTGGTAGGGTGGCTAAAGCAACAATCTCTGATCTCCCTATCTTTTGCTCTTCTCCCTTTGTAATTTCCAGTCAGTAAGAATCTACAAAAAATGAAATTAATACCAAAACTATAATAAATGCTTTGGTTATTCTCCCTTGGAGACTCCCAGCAGATAAGACTGCTTGGCCAACTTTCCAGCCATTAGTTTATAGACTGTATAAGTCAGTGTCCACTTTCCAGGGGACTTTGGCTATTTCAGCTGTTGTACTTATGTCAGTTACTCACTATATGCAGGAAGCCTATCCCAGTAAGTATCTTTTCACACAGTGGTTTCAAAGTTATGGTTCATCTTCTGGTAAGATAGGCCAAAGAAACATTCCTTGGGTAATTTTCTCTAAATCATGCCATTTTTATCGAACTCCCACTACTTACAAAGTACAATTTTAGGTTCTGGAAACACAATGATAGATAAGACAGAGTTTTTGTCCTCATGGAGCTTAAATTCTAGTTGGAGAAACAGAAGATAAACAAGTAAACAAATAATTCAAGTACCACCTCCTCAGTTTTCTTGACAACCCAGCTCAATTCAACTCTCCTTCCTCTGAACTCCTATATTAATGACTGTGTCACAAATTTCTGTGTTTGCTTATTCACTGTCTTAGAATTGTTGAAGGAACAAGTTAGGTTTTTTGAAAAATAATAAGAGAAGTTTCCATGATGCACAGCTGCTAATTTTCAATATCATGTGGAAGGAGTATACTTGCGATGAGTGATCTTAAGGAAAAGAACTTGATGGCTACTCCAGGAAAGCAGAGTTGAGCCCTACACAAGCAACTACCTTCTAAAAGTCAGCTATCTGAATACCAAGTAGATGACCTCCAGAATTAATTAGATCCCTGTTACTATTGAGTATTCAAACAGATATCAAGCAACCTCTTGACGGATACAGTTAAGGAGTATTCAAGCATCAGAATGCAGGTTGAATTAAATGCTTTTTAAGGTCCCTTAAGTTTCTAAGAATCAATGATTTGTGCATTGTTCTCTGTGTATATAAGGCACCCCCCATTACGCTGGAAGCTAATTGTGAGCAAGAATCTTGACTTTCCTATTATTTTATTCCCCAGATCCCTACTGTGTATAACACAGTTCTAGGTCTACAATGAGAGCGTAATAATTACTTCCTCACTTTATTATTCCCGCTATAAGAAGGCCACTGCTAACTGGGCCACAACCCTCTGGGATTTCCAGCAGTGGTGGCAAGATCTGAGTTGAAAATATAGCACTGAAGACATTATGCCACACTCCTCTTTTTTTTTTTCTTTTGGGATTATATTCTTAAGGACCAAGTGTTCCAAGATAAAAGGCCATGTGTTGTCAATGGTCTATGTTTTCACAGACTCATTGCCATATTCACACAAGTTGCCAAGCTCTCCAAGTATTCCTATCTTAACTACCAACCATAACCTTGAACCTGACAGTGGACAGCCTTATTATTCTTTTCTGTACCTCATTTTCACCATCCTATATTCATATTTTATCATTTCTCCTACTTATTCCATCAGAATAAATAAAGAGGCAGGCATGGTAGTTAGATTGATATTAACCCAAAGTGGCAGAGGACTACAGATGCACTAGGCTAGGTCCTCCTCTGGGCTGAGCAAGCAGGCAAGCGTCTATCTACCTAGCTGATTGATGAGGTGACCATTAATTAGCAGCTTAAGGCTAACACCTGGGAAAAACCACGGGCCTGTGAACAAAGCTTGTGATTCATGATTCCCTCCTTTTAACTTTATTGCTATTATCTCACAGGAGACCACTGTTGTAAGCTTGTTAAGCTCTGAAAGGCCATATGAGAAGGTGGATTGAAGAGTCAGTTATGAAGGGAGACCTAAAACTTGCTTGAGAAACAAATTATGATTAACTGAATGCAAACCTGAAGTCAAACAGGTCAGGACACAATTAAATGCAGCTGTGTTCCTTTCGTCCGCCTCAGAGCATCAGCTACAATCACTCTCTTTCCCTCTTATTGACTTGTAATAAAATCTTGTTGGATGGGCATAATGGGAATTTGCAGAGAGGAGGGACTGTATGGTGTCTGGGTATACAGATGGTAATCATCTTTATTTATCTACGACCCTGAAGTCACACCTACCCCAAGATAACCACCATACAGACTATTAGCTTCTGTTCTGCCTTGAAATCTCAGTGGCAATAAAGAGTGCCTTCCGACACTTGATCAGTCCTCAAAATGATCCTCGGGCACCGTGTTTTATCTAGCCTCATATTTTATCCGGGTTGATATTGCCTGGGAGTTCAATCCTTGAGCTGAATGAGCCAAGGCAAGATTTTTTTCCTGTTTCCAATTTGACTTGTTGAGAGTGACTCAAGCTACTCAACTGAAGCTGGGTAGCTTGGGATATTTTGTTAAGCGTTACTGTTTTGAATACCAAAGGCTATGTCTACGTGTACAAATCAGGCTGACCAAATTCAGAATGCTGACTGATTGATTTCAACTAACTGAAATCAGTGACTGGAAAGGAGCAGAGGTAATTCTAATAAATGCCAAAAGTCAAATTTGACTGAATTGTTGAACCCATCGAACGCATGATTCAGGTGACTCATAGGCGAAGCTAATGTCTGCATTCTTTCTTTCTTTTCAAGAAAAAAAATGCAGAAAGGAATAAATTGAGGTGATCTTAATAGAGCATTAACCACAATATTGGGCATACTAAAGGCATTCTAGGTAACTGCTGACTGGGTAATCTGCCAGCATACCTTTTCAAAACAGTAGACTAACCTCTCACAGTCCCTCCAACTCCCACCACAGCAGCTTTTGGGACTGGGAGGCTTAGTCATATTTCTAAGGATAGAACCAAAGTAAAATGGGTCTTTGCTGGCGAGGAGGTGGGGGGCAGTGTTTGTTTTTCTAGAAACATTTTATTATCTCTGCCTAGGTTTAGCATTTCATAATGTCTGTACTTTTTTGTTAGCCTGTCTGTGAGACTTCATGAAGAAGCAAATTAAAGGATCAAGAATTTTCTTTACAGAAAAAAACCCTATGGAACATAATATTTCACTTCAGCAGTGTCATAATTTACCAAGTCTTTAATAACGTAACTTTCGCAGAATGAAGAAAGGTCAGACTTCTATCCCTAAATCGCCTTCAGATAATGGCAGCTTTTGTTCTTCCCCACCATTGTAAGGTCAATCCTAGCCATCAAGAGGTCAATGTTTTCATTATTTAGTACTTGGATATGAGTTAAATGCCTTTTCCCCTAAGTTTAGTGCTTGCTTCCAGATATCTCCCCAAACTTCAGATAACATAATGTTGGAAGAAAAGAAACCTAGAGTGCATTTCCCTCCGTTTATCCCTCATTGCATGGTACATGAAAATAAGGTGAAACTGGTATTCTGTCTGTGCTCACAAGAGCTAGGGTTAATGAATCTTAGATCCACTAAAAACAGTTCTTTAAAAAATCCCACCACGTTTAAATATGTTCTGCACTCAGAACATATTTAAACAAAAGTAAAACTGGGATTCAGAAATATGTGAAAATTGTTTAAAAGCATCCAGAAACAAGGGTGTCATCCAAGAGCAGTAAACCTACACTCACTGTGGGTTAAATAAATAAACTATATTTAATATGTCACACATGTATACTATCCACTCTAGGGAAGGAATCTATTTCAGCTGCTCTTGTTTATCACGTCTCATCTCAAGACTATAGCCTCAATGGGGAAGCTGAGTGGATGACTTCACATGTCAGTAGTTTTCAAACATGTGGATAAATATTACCTGGTAGGTATGTTAAAATGCAGATTCCCAGGTCTTGCCCTCAAATATTCTGAATCAGCTAATTTGGTAGAGTGTCTGTTAATCCACGTTTTAAATATGGCCCTTCAAGTGAGTTCAATACAGTTGGTCAGTAGGCCACCCTTTGAGAAACAACAGCAAACATGGTGTGTGTAATTAAAGTATTCAAAAATGGTCACTGGGGCTTCGCTGGTGGCGCAGTGGTTGAGAGTCCACCTGCCGATGCAGGGGACGCGGGTTCGTGCCCCGGTCCGGGAAGATCCCACATGCCGCGGAGCGGCTGGGCCCGTCAGCCATGGCCGCTGAGCCTGCGCGTCCGGAGCCTGTGCTCCGCAACGGGAGAGGCCGCAACAGTGAGAGGCCCGCGTACCGCAAAAAAAAAAAAAAAAATGATCACTGACCTATCACTGAGCCTAGAAATTTTGTCATTTGAAAGTTAAAATGTCAGATCAGATCCTCCTGGAGTAACACGGCAGACATTATGGCAAAATGTGTAAGATTCTTTCCATTTGACATCAGGTTTGGGGAAAGGAGCACTGGATGCCTGGAAGGCAAACTCTATAAATCTCCTAATTTGTTGCTTAGATCCTGTCCTTTTCTTTCCCATGAACTACATGATCCCTGAAGGCATGGTCACATCTAAGAAAAAATTTTCAAAGGCAATGCTTCACAGTGTGTTCACTAGACAGAATGATAACATGTCAGAATTACAGAGGTTCTCAGGGATGGTGAAATCCAACCTAGTTCTTTGATCTCTACCCCTACTCTCCACTGGGCAGCTCTTTGGTTGACTTTCCCCTTTGTCCAAGAATTTGGTCCCTTTTGTCTCACTTTGATAATTTCACTTCTTGATCACTGCCTTTGATAACCTCCTCGGCCCTTGCTACTTTCCAGCCCTGGCTTGCAGTAGCATGATTTAGCTGCTGTCCAAGAACTTGCTTGATCACTGACCCATCTAATTTACCAGCCACTGATTTTACACCACTGCGCCTAATCCTCTAGTTGCTCTGGCACAACATTATACTCGAGTTTTTCTTTAATTAACACCTTGCAGAAACTCCATAGGATTTAATTTCCTTCTATGGGTAAATGACATAAAGTAAAAGGCCTTGATCCTCATGGAGAATAGGGTCCCGGGAGCTAGGATGGCTATTCCTCCATCTCTGCTTTTTTGATCCTATCTATGGCTCCTGATAGATGGTTTCATGACACCCCGTTGGTCAGACCCTTGGGCTGCTGCCCCGACACTCTGAATCACAGCTATAAAATCACCACTGCTTAGGATTCCTACCTTCTCTGCAAAGGCCAATAAACTTTTAAAGCTCCACCTTCTCCTTGGAGGCTATTTGAATGCTCCTAAGATTTGAAATGGTTGATCACTCCCTACTCCTTGAAATACTTTCTTCCCTTGGATGCTATGCTTTCTTGGTAAAAAAAAAAAAAAAAAAAAAGAAAAAGAAAAAAGAAATGGAGTTCTCTGACTGAAACAGAGGTAGGAGTGGGGGTCCCTGAACCATGCCCCCTGAGCCTCCCACTTGCCTTCCCCTTACTCATAATGGCCTTCTAGTAAATCAATATAATCCCCAAGGTCTCTAGAAGTTTGGAAGTACAAACCATGAGAAAACATGTTCTAAGAACAATTCTAGGTGATGGTGATACATGTATAGTAGTTGTATTTTAGATCACTCAGGGATAAATCAAATTCTGTCCAATAATCAGATGACTATCACTAACAAAAGACATGCATGTATTTTTCACATACATAGACACACACACACAATCTGTGCATCGTTAGGAAGCTTATGTTTCCACTAGGAGAACCGAATAATAACAATAATAATAACAACTAATATTTATAGGGTAAAATCTATGTGTCGGGTACCATATTGAGTGCCTTACCTTCTGTGTATCACTTATTGTTCACAGCAACCATGTGAGATAACTATGACTACTCCTATTTTACAGATGATGAAACGGGTTGGAGAGATTAAGCAGTTTGCCCATTTAAGTGACAAATTTGCACACAAGCCTCACTGACCCTAAAGCCTTTTCTCTTTTCAACACTCTATGCAGCACTGAAATACTGGCTCAACAGAATGTCTAAAAGCATTTCAAGCATTTCCTTGAAATTCTGTATTTATCACCAGTAGAAACAATACAGCAGTAAAGCAAAAAGATTTGAAAATAAAAGCCGAGCCAAGTAGCAGTGGGAAACAAACTCATAACAAGTTGGGTGTTTCAAAGCAAAGGAGTCCAATGTGCCACAAATCTTTTCAATATTGAACCACTCAAATGCTCTCTCTAATCAGCAGCAGTGCAGACATTTTGGGTTTCACTTTTGATATGAATGTGAAAACTCTGGGTCTAGTATCTCAACACAGCTGTTCCAAGGCCCCTAGGGAAGGGCACTGAGAAAGAAGCCAGTGTGGGCATAGTGGAGATTTTGCCAGATGGTTCCTCTCCACATTAGACTCTTCTCAGCATATTTTATTTATTTAACCCTATCTTGTCTGGTCCCTCACAGAAAACAGTTTTCCTCTAAAGGCAAATTTTCCCCAGATCCTTGTAGAACTTGACATTTTAATAGGCACCATCGTGCATTCTAATTTCATAACTAATAGGTCAGCTTTTTTTCTTATACCCTCAGTCATTTAACAGCTTTCCCAGCAGGATATTTCTTTCATGTAGTCTACTCCTTATTTATTTACGTAAGTTCTCTATCTGTTCCTAGCTCTTGGGGAATCTTCTGGTTTCTGACCTTCCAATGACTTGTCTTTTTCTCCTTTGCAGCATGTCTGTCCTCTCTGTTTGCCTGGTCTGGAAGGTTCCACTTACCTTAACCTTCCCTCTCTGTGGGAAGCTATGATTTAATTGCCTGTATGAATCTGACTCCTTGTCATGTCCATGCTTTCCCTAAGTACTTAAATGTTTCCATTCCAGAGTATTCCCACTATTGTCTCCCCCAGCTCCATTCTTAAACCATAAGTTTCTGAGCCTCACCCGGAGTGTTGTGTGCCTTGTATTAATCCTATACTCTTGTGATTTTCAAACTACTGTAAGTCTTGGGGGTTCTGCAGAGTTACTCCAAGACCACTACAGAATAAGGGGGAGACTCAGGGTACATGGCTCTGGGACCCCCACCAACAAGAGCTTTAACAAGCACAGCTCCATTTTTATCTTTTTTTAATACTGTTTCACAGAAAATTTCATTTGAAACAAATAATCTACTAAAAATATTTGAGACATATATGTGTGTGTGTGTGTGTGTATAGACTTAGTAACTCTTCCATTAATTTATGACTCAATTAATCTACAAGCCTGGGGCTGACAGGTAACAAGCCACAAATTACTCTGTAAACAAGATAGGACAACAGTTCAAAACAGAAGATGGATTTGAGCTCCATGCTGTCAACATTTGATACTGCTGAATTTCTGGTTCATTTCAAAGAAAGAAACATAGGTATAGGTTTGAGAGTTCCAATAAATGTTGCATCATAGGGCAAAGGGTAAGCTTCAGGTACCGCTACAACAAATAATATGAATGCAATAATAATATTAAAGATTTATTTCTGTAACCAGTTAAGGCACTAAAGTTTGAAGTACTGCAGAAAGGAACTGTGAGCGACAATAGCATCCTTGCCACCCTGTAATTTTTTTTAACATCTTTATTGGAGTATAATTGCTTTACAATGGTGTGTTAGTTTCTGCTTTATAACAAAGTGAATCAGCTATACGTATACATGCGTCCCCATCTCTTCCCTCTTGCGTCTCCCTCCCTCCCACCCTCCCTATCCCACCCCTCTAGGCGGTCACAGAGCACCGAGCTGAGCTCCCTGCGCTATGCGGCTGCTTCTCACTAGCTATCTATTTTACATTTGGTAGTGTATATATGTCCCTGCCACTCTCTCACTTCTTCCCAGCTTACCCTTCCCGCTCCCCGTGTCCTCAAGTCCATTCTCTACGTCTGCGTCTTTATTCCTGTCCTGCCCCTGGGTTCTTCAGACCATTTTTTTTTTTTAGATTCCATATATATGTGTTAGCATACAAAAGACTGAGATACCTTCGTTTTTAGGAAAACTTGACATGTGACCATTATTCTCTTGCTAATATTTGGGCCACGTACCTTAAATTGTCTGGTGTACTTTGTCTCTAAAACGTTAGATAAATGGTGGTTGCTCAAGGATGTGAACAATTAGGGCTGAGGCCTGGCGGCAACCAAACATACCTCAAGGCAGCTGGGAGAAGTCCTGCTCTTCTAACAGGGGTTATGACGGTGCCCCAAGTCAGCAAGAAGCAGTTACGGAAGCGCCCCTCTGTGCCCCTCAAGAATAAGGAGCAGGGCAAAAGGCAGAGGAGGGATTTGTCACTGGCAAAGCCCACTAACACTTCCTGGGGAATAACAGTAAAATCTGGGTAATAAAATAAAATCTGACCTTTTTCTTTTCTCGTCCTTTGTGCTTAGTCTTGTTTCACTTGCTCCCAGGGTGCCACGTGGGGAGGCCTCGCACCAGGCACTTCACAGCAGAGACCCCCGTGTGGAACTGCTGCAACGACGCCTCAGTTCAAGATGGCTGCGGCGGGCCAGGTGCAGAGACGCTGCGCCCACACTGCGATCTGGAGCCAAATGCAGCACAGCTGCCTCAGCCCCACAAGGACTCCACCCGCCCCTCCCCCACCCCACGGAGACCCCTATAAAGCAGCCCGGCCCATAGCCTGGGGGAGGGGAACATGTGCTCTTGAGTGCAAGCTCGCACCTGGTCCATTCTTTCATCAGAGAATAAATCTTTCCTTTGTTTCTGACCTGACCTCAGTCTTGTTCTACTGGCTCAAATGACACCCTGCAGGGGGTCGCTCATTAGAGCCCAACTCGGAAGGGCTGTTAATAGTTGATCTGATGGCTGGAGATTCAACGGAAATTAGGTTTTTGAAAAAGGAGGGAGGAGAAATCTGAGGAATGTGGGGTGGGGTATATGAGAAAAAAAGAAAATCAGCTGCTTGCAAGGGGTTCAAGGCAAGTAATACCTTCGAGGAAAGCCGGGTTTCCTTTAGGACAAAAATGAAAAGAGCGTTCATAGCCACAGTTGTAAACCTTCGGGATGTTGCTCCTAGCAGACCATGATATGCAAGTAATGCATTAAGATGGTTGAGGGGATCAGGGAGGAGTGGGATATTGGGTCAGATTAAGGGAATCTGTGAAATGTGGTATTACCTGGGCTTTGGCTATCTGGGAGCGACTGAGGTAAACAAATTCACAAGGTATGAAGTGATTAGTCCTGGGATTGGGTCTTGTTTTAGTCCTTCTGAGTTGCTATGACAGAATATCATGGACTGAGTAGTTTAAAAAAACATTAATCTCTCACAGTTCTGCAGGCTGGGAAGTCTAAGATCAAGGCCCTGGCAGATGTGGCATCTGGTGAGGACCTGTTTCCCAGTTCACAGATAGCCATCTTCTTGCTGTGTCCTCACATGGCAGAAAGGGCAAGGGAGCTCTGTGGGTCTTTTTTATAAGGACACTCGTTCCTTTCATGAGGGCTTCAACCTTATGATCTAATCACCTCCAAAAGGCTCCACCTCCACATACTATCACATTGGGGATTAGGTTTTAACATATGATTCCGGTGGGGGATACAGATATTCAGTCTATAGCAAGTCTCTTATGGGAAGGTAGGTAATTTGATCTAATTATAGCTTTTTTCTAGGGGGTGGTCTCCTGTGGAATTTCTAGTATTGAGGCTGACAGTGCTGAGGAAGGCTATTACATTAAGCACAAGAAACAATATATATCCCCCTTAGTCCTGCAGTGGGTAATGTTGCCACCTTAAGAGGGGTGAGCTTTCATGCATCACAAGGAAACTGGAGCCCCCCTTAAATCCAGTTCTGGAAGGAGGAACTGGTCTTATCAAGAGTCTTAGAAGCTTTGAAAGACTAGTTTAAATACAGAAGTCCTCAGGGGCTTTTTAAAATAAATTTTATAGAATTCATAAAGGCCTCCTTTACAAACTTCAGTGGCATTGTTGGAAGGGAGCATACCAGGAACTCTTTGGACCACTTTTAAATCCTTTTAGGTGTTTAAAGGTATTACAGTGAGGGGGGAACTGTGCAAGATGGCAGAGTAAAAAGACCCTATGCTCACCTCCTCTCACAAGCACACCAAAATCACAATTATTTGCAGAACTACCATTGATGAATAAGGTATTATAATGAAAAAAAACAGATCATGTGCTAAAATAAGTTTGGAAACTGCTAGGCTCAGCAAGGTTAAAGAGGTTTCTTTTTTGCAGAACATAGTGGAATCCTTAATATGGAATTGTGCAATGTGAATTGCCTAAAAGGGAGATAGAATATTCAGGTAAACAGGAATATAAGCCATGAAGAGTTTGATCCTCCAGAATCACCAACCTGACCCAGGTTTAGAGAAGAGGAAGGGAGAGCCTTGGACTCTAATCCTGTGCTCAAGAGAGAAGACAGGGTCTATGTATAGACTTGCGTTACCAAAAATGCATAAATGAATGGGACTTTTATCAATTCAACCCTATTTCTCATTGGTCTGCACAGTCTCTTCTGAAGGACTTTCAAATGTTAGTGGCTCCCAACACTTTGGTTTTTAGCTTGACTTCCAGCAGTGAATCCCTTAACAAACACCTAAATGCATTTGGAAAGATAGGGACTTAGAGGAATTTTTTTATTGTTGAAACACTTTGTAAAATGAATAATCCTTTTAACTTGTAAAGTAAATAACTCTCCTTAATTCATGTGGTTTGTATGTAAAAACATAAATTGGATTTTACAGGACTAACAATTACTCTGGTACAAAATTTTAGAGAGGAAGAAATACTGACTGCCTATAACTGTCAACTTTGCTCATTTACGCATCCTAACAATTTGACCTATTCTTTAGACTGGAGTCATCAAGAAAGGTTGATGTCCTATAGTTATACAACATAATGTAACGAGGCTTCTATAAAAAGAAAAAAATAGTAGATATCCCATGCTCTTGTATTGGAAGAATTAATACTGTTAAAATGGCCATACTACCCAAAGCAGTCTACAGATTTAATGTGATCCCTATCAAATTACCCATGACATTTTTCACAGAACTAGAACAAATAATCCTAAAATTTATGTGGAACCATAAAAGACCCAGAATTGCCAAAGCAATTCTGAGGAAAAAGAACAAAGCTGGAGGCATAACCCTCCCAGACTTCAGACAATACTACAAAGCTACGGTAATCAAAACAGCATGGTATTGGCACAAAAACAGACATATAGATCAATGGAACAGAATAGAAAACCCAGAAATAAACCCACACACCTATGGTCAGTTAATCTTCAACAAAGGAGGCAAGAATATACAATGGAGAAAAGACAGTCTCTTCAGCAAGTGGTGTTGAGAAAGGTGGACAGCCACATGTAAATCAATGAAGTTAGAATGCACCCTCACACCATACACAAAAATAAATTCAAAACAGCTTAAAGACGTAAGTATAAGACATGACACCATAAAACTCCTAGAAGAGAACACAGGCAAAACATTCTCTGACATGAATCGTAGCAATGTTTTCTTGGTTCAGTCTCCCAAGGCAATAGAAATAAAAGTAAAATAAACAAATGGGACCTAATCAAACTTACAAGCTTTTGCACAGCAAAGGAAACCATAAACAAAATGAAAAGACAACCTATGGACTGGGAGAAAATATTCACAAACAATGCAATAGACAAGGGCTTAATTTCCAAAATATACAAACAGCTTATACAACTCAATAACAAAAAAACAAACAACCCAATCAAAAAATGTGCAGAAGACCTAAATAGACATTTCTCCAAAGAAGACATACAGATGGCCAATAGACACATGAAAAGATGCTCAACATCGCTAACTATTAGATAAATGCAAATCAAAATTACAATGAGGTATCACCTCACATGGGTCAGAAGGGTCATCATCAAAAAGTCTACAAATAATAAATTCTGGAGAGGGTGTGGAAAATAGGAAAGTCTCCTACATTGTTGGTGGAAATGCAAATTGGTGCAGCTACTATGGAAAACAGTACGGAGGATCCTTAAAAAACTAAAAATAAAATTACCATATGATCCAGCAATCCCACTCCTGGGCATATATCCAGAGAAAACCATAATTCGAAAAGATACATGCACCCCAATGTTCATAGCAGCACTATTTACAATTGGCAAGGTATGGAAGCAAACTAAATGTTCATCAACAGATGAATGGATAAAGATGTGTATACACACACATACACACACACACACTGGAATATTATTCAGCCATAAAAAAGAATGAAATAGTGCCACTTGCAGCAACATGGATGGACCTAGAGCTTATCATACTAAGTAAATTAAGTCAGAAATAGAAAGACAAATATCATATGACATCACTTATATGTGAAATCTAAAATATAATACAAATGAACTTATTTACAAAACAGAAACAAACTCACAAACATAGAAAACAAACTTATGGTTACCAAAGGGGAAAGGGGGAGGGGAGGGATAAATTAGGAGTTTGGGATTAGCAGATACAAACTAACATATATAAAAGAGATAACAAGGTCCTACTGTATAGCATAGGGAACAGTAATCAATATCTTATAATAAACTATAATGGAAAAGAATATGAAAAATAAATAAATAATTAAAATCACCATCATTGCCCATTGGTCAGTGTCTTCGAGCTTCATTTTATATAGTACAAAGAAAGAATCATATTTGGAGAATAACTCACATGTTACTTTACGATACCATTTTCTTTCTATCCTTTACATAAAACAATGGCATAAAATAGAGTTTTCATATTTTAACATGTATTCCCTAAAGAGAGACAGAGCTCTCTCTCTTTAAAATAGCCTTTAATTAATGTCCTGTAACTGGTAGGTGGAATGGAAACAAAAATTCAAAATATGTGATGTTATTTGCTGGTTATGACCCTATCTCCATTTCATCAGACATCAGCAACCTCCTAATTCTTGTTGTTTAATGGAAGAGTTTAGTACAATGAAGAACACAGGGCTGACATATCTGAAATTTTTGCTATTCTAAGCAAAAGTATATATACATATATGAGTTTGCAGATTATCAATTAGCTTAAGCAGTAATAACAAAACAAAGCTGTTTTAGAAAAAATTCTGAAAAAACTTGGGAATCCTCTTATTGGAATTTTTAGGTTTTTCAGAAACTAATAACCAAAACCTACTTTGGGATCTGCATTTTGTTGAAAATCTTTTTAAAACATGCTGCCCACCTTCCTGCCTGAAGAAATCCAGTCTAGAAACCACTTGGAACATGTGAATGATGACTGCTTACCTTGTAGGGACGCAGGGCCATCAATCTGCCAAAGCCTAGTAGAAAGCCTAAGAGAGTAAAAGAAAGGGATCATTTGTATCTTGTTTCAGGGGTTGTGGTAGGCACTTTACATACTTTGTCTCATTGGATTCTCACAGCAACCGTATGAATTAGGAGAAATTAAGTGATTCAGTAGAGGTAGAGCCAGGATGCAATCCCAGGAATATTTCACACTGGTTGAATGTACACTCATTCTAGAACATTCTACAAGTTGGACCTCTTTTTACAAAATCCTAAGTATAAGTTTATCTTCCAATCATTTATCTCCTTTTCTGTAAAGTAAAATGTAGCAGGAAAAAAAAAAGAATGAATATCTGCTTATCTGTTTAAACAAAATTTTACTGAAATTAAGGACTAAATGAAGCATAAACTCCAAATGAAATAACAAAATGCATACATACATTTGAAGAATGTATTACATAGGACTTTTTCTCTAATGATAAACATTTATTTAGAATCTAATATGTGCTGGGAACTGTGCTAAGCACTTTGTATGTAGTACCTCTCAGGGTCCAAGTAGGAAACAGATGGCACACTCAAATGAGATAATTAAGAGTTTAATGAAGAGACTATTTACAAAAGGGTGATCAAGGTTAAAGGATGATGAAGTGCTTCTGAGATAACAATAGCCACAAATCCTTTACCACCTTTACTGAAGAGACATGGAGGAGAGGGCATTAGGGTTGTATCTGTAGCTCTAGGAGAGGACCATCTGACAGGAGCTGTGACTATAGGTGGAAGAACACAGCCACTGGCAACTCATGACAAATCACAGAGGAAACTGAGGGAATAAATACACATACGCTCCTCCTGACCTCTGACCTCCTGGCTGCCTGAACCAACCAGAGGCTAGAAAGCAAGGGAACCCCCTGATGAAGGCACCACAAGCCAGCCTCTCAGGACAGAGAGCAAGGAAGAGCAGGAATTTCGAGGGGAAATGAGAGAGTATTCAGCACACATGTTTTGAATCTCTACAACATTGACACAGTTAGGTCTACTATAATCTTCATTTAACCAATGAATACATACTGAGGTTTAGAGAGATTACTGAGCCCAAGATCCCAATGCCAGTAATTGGAGCCAAGATTCATACCAGACTCTGTCTGAATCCAGAGCTCTTCACCACCACCCCAACTGCACAACAGAATCACCCGTGGAGCACTGTAAAACTGCATTGCCCAAGGCCACATCAAGAAGCTACTAAATCAGGGCTTCCCTGGTGGCGCAGTGGTTGAGAGTCTGCCTGCCGATGCAGGGGGCGCGGGTTCGTGCCCCGGTCTGGCAAGATCCCACATACTGCAAAGCGGCTAGGCCCGTGAGCCATGGCCGCTGAGCCTGCGCGTTCGGAGCCTGTGCTCCGCAACGGGAGAGGCCACAACAGTGAGAGGCCTGTGTACCGCAAAAATAAAAAAAAAAAAGAAGCTACTAAATCAAAATCTCCTAGGGAGCCCTGGAGTGTGTATTTTTTTAAAGTCCCACAGTTGACTCTTATGTACACCAGGGCAGAGAAAACACTAGATTTGTTATACATTTCTTCAAAAGTGACTTTGGGTAAGTCAGTTAACCTCTTTGAGTCTGTTATGTCATCTGTAAACTGTGGATAAAATACTAGCATTATAGATCTATTGTTACAATTAAATAAGGTAATATATATAAAACACCTAACATCGTTTCTGACACATTGATGCTGCACGATAAAATGTCTGTTCCCTTTTTTTCCCATGTCTTTTCCTTTGCCTTGAATGAAGCCCGCCTTCAGAATAACTGGCCCAACCACCCAAAGATACTATGGTTTTACAGTTAGCATTTACAAGCGCTAAATCTTTTAAAATCTTGATCTCTGACCCCAAGAAAGTACAGCATTACCCTCATCCAGCACCAACTAATCACAAATCACTGTCTTTATATTAAACCCAGAATAATGAAAATGCACAAAACATCTAAGAAATAAAATAGAAATAAGTAAGAACATTAAAAATGCTAGTGACCTTATAAATCATGTACGATTTTACCAAATAATATTATTTTCCTTGCTCCATGGAAGTAACATCTTCAGTAATAAAACATGTCTTCAATCCCGCTTCTCTCCCTCAATATCACCCTATGTGTGTGGCTATAACTATCACTTTTCTGCTGATGGTTCACACAACTATAAATTCAATCTTGAAACCTCTTCTGAGCCCCAGGCTCACATATTCAAATGCCTACTGGACATATCTACTTAGATGTTCCACAAACACCTCCTACACATGTCCACTGAACTGAAAAAAAACTGAAATCACAACCACACCTCCTCTACTCCCTTTCTTAGCTAATGGCAACAGCACCCACCCAAGCTAGAAATCTGGTAGTCTATCTTCCATTCAAGTGGTTACCAAATCCTATTAATTCTTTGACTACATTATAATTTTATTATTCCTCTACTTAATGAATATTTAGCTATTCCCAATTTTTTGTTCATAAAAATGATACTGCAATAGGCATTCTTTTAACGCTTCTTTGCTTTTTTGAAAGTCATAAAGTCATGATCTTCTTTTTTTAATTTAGTTTTTTGAATAAGTAAGATATTGACATGGCTCAAAAGTCCCTCCCACTCCATCCATCATCCACCCAGAAACCATTTCACCCATATTCCAGATAACTACTCTTAGTAAGTACTTGTGTATCCTTCCAGAGTGTTTTTGTAAATTTTAAAAGGTATATGGATATCTATTACTTCCTCTTTCTATACAAAAGATGACATTCTTTTTAATGTTAAAATTAATATTTTAATCACATAATGTATTATCAAAGTTTTATATGAGTCAAGCATGAGAAGCTGATTCTGGAGAATGGAAAACCTAGAGATGAGCAAACAAAAATGTATAAAAGATAGATATGACTGGGCCAATTTTACTGGTTCTTGTTAAGTGAATTTAAATATCTTTTATCACCCACAGTGAAAGGCTTTACAGACCTTTTCAGGTGCAAACTAGTTAATGACCTTAGCATTTGATAGGAATATGTATGGGATTTTTATTAGGTTACTTGCCTACAATTTATGATTGAAAAACATGAGTGGTGCAGGACCACCTAAATCATTCTACATTGTTACACACTACTGCCACGTGCACTGATTGGTAATATTTCTTAATTATTCTCGTTCAAATGTTTTGTGAGAAAATGGTAGCCCGGGGAGATGGAGAGATAAAGACAACCTTCAATTAATGCAGGAGTCACTTTGCTCATTAACTATGGAATATCTATCTACAAAGGAAAAAGCAAACTGCAATAACTTTTAGGGAAAGTCATTTGGTAAATGTAACAAAATACTTTAAAATGATGCTCCTAAAGTTTTTTGTGTTTTTTTTAATCAAAATTTTTTTCTTTACTAAGATGGTATTCTTACCTCATATGATTTTTTTTAACATCTTTATTGGAGTATAACAACTTTACAATGGTGTGTTACTTTCTGCTTTATAACAAAGTAAATCAGCTATACATATACATATATCCCCATATCTCCTCCCTCTTGTGTCTCCCTCCCACCCTCCCTATCCCACCCCTCTAGGTGGTCACAAAGCACCAAGCTGAGCTGATCTCCCTGTGCTAAGTGACTGCTTCCCACTAGCTATCTATTTTACATTTGGTAGTATATATAAGTCCAAGCACTCTCACTTCATCTCAGCTTACCCTTCCCCCCCCCATGTCCACAAGTCCATCCTCTACATCTGAGTCTTTATTCCTGTCCTGCCTCTAGGTTCTTCAAAACCATTTTTTTGATTGGATTCCATATATATGTGTTAGCATATGGTATTTATTTTTCCCTTTCTGACTTACTTCACTCTGTATGACAGACTCTGGGTCCATCCATCTCACTACAAATAACTCAATTTCGTTTCTTTTAATGGCTGAGTAATATTCCATTGTATATATATGCCACATCTTCTTTATCCATTCATCTGTCGATGGACACTTAGGTTGCTTCCATCTCCTGGCTATTGTAAATAGAACTGGAATGAACATTTGGTACATGATTCTTTTTGAATTAAGGTTTTCTCAGGGTATATGCCCAGTAGTGGGATTGCTGGGTTGTATGTTACTTCTATTTTTAGTTTTTTAAGGGACCTCCATACTGTTCTCCAGACTGGCTGTACCAATTTACATTCCCACCAACAGTGCAAGAGGGATCCTTTTTCTCCACACCCTCTCCAGCATTTATTGTTTGTAGATTTTTTGATGATGGCCATTCTGACTGGTGTGAGGTGATACCTCACTGTAGTTTTGATTTCCATGTCTCTAATGATTAGGGATGTTGAGCATTCTTTTATGTGTTTGTTGGCCATCTGTATAACTGCTTTGAGAAATGTCTATTTAGGTCTTCTGCCCATTTTTGGATTGGGTTGTTTTTTTTGATACTGAGCTGCATGAACTGCTTGTATATTTTGGAGATTAATCCTTTGTCAGTTGCTCCTTTTGGAAATATTTTCTCCCATTCTGAGAGTTGTCTTTTTGTCTTGTTTATGGTTTGTTTTGCTGTGCAAAACCTTTTAAGTTTCATTAGGACACATTTATTTTTGTTTTTATTTCCATTTCTCTAAGAGGTGGGTCAAAAAGGATCTTGCTGTGATTTATATCATAGAGTGTGCTGCCTATGTTTTCCTCTAAGAGTTTTACAGTGTCTGGCCTTACATTTAGGTCTTTAATCCATTTTGAGATTATTTTTGTGTATGCTGTTAGGGAGTGTTCTAATTTCATTCTTTTACATGTAGCTGTCCAGTATTCCCAGCACCACTTATTAAAGAAGCTCTTTTCTCCATTGTATATTCTTGCCTCCTTTATCAAAAATAAGGTGACCATATGTGCGTGGGCTTCTCTCTGGACTTTCTATCCTGTTCCATTGATCTATATTTCTGTTTTTGTGCCAGCACCATGCTGTCTTGATTCCTGTAGCTTTGCAGTTTGGTCTGTAGTCAGGGAGCCTGATTCCTCCAGCTCCGTTTCTCTTTCTCAAGATTGCTTTGGCTATTCGGGGTCTTTTGTGTTTCCATACAAATTGTGCAATTGTTGGTTCTCCTTCTGTGAAAAATGCCATTGGGAGTTTGATAGGGATTGCACTGAATCTGTAGATTGCTTTCGGTAGTATAGTCATTTTCACAATGTTGATTCTTTCAATCCAAGAACATGGTATATCTCTCCATCTGTTTGTATCATCTTTAATTTCTTTCCTCGGTGACTTATAGCTTTCTGCATACAGGTCTTTTGTCTCCTTAGGTAGGTTTATTCCTAGGTATTTTATTCTTCTTGTTGCAGTGGTAAATGGGAGTGTTTCCTTGATTTCTCTTTCAGATTTTTCATCATTAGTGTATAGGAATGGAAGAGATTTTGTGCATTAATTTTGTATCCTGCTACTTTACCAGATTCATTGATTACCTCTAGTAGTTTTCTGGTAGCGTCTTTAGGATTCTCTGTGTATAGTATCATGTCATCTGCAAACTGACAGTTTTACTTCTTCTTTTCCAATTTGGATTCCTTTTATTTCTTTTTCTTCTCTGATTGCTGTGGCTAGGACTTCCAAAACTATGTTGAATAATAGTGGTAAGAGTGGGCAGCCTTGTCTTTTTCCTGATCTTAGTGGAAATGGTTTCAGTTTTTCACCATTGAGACCAATGTTGCCTGTGGGTTTGTCATATACGGCCGTTATTATGCTGAGGTAAGTTTCCTCTATGCCTACTTTCTGGAGGGTTTTTAATCATAAATTGGTGTTGAATTTTGTCAAATGCTTTTTCTGCATCTATTGAGATGATCATATGGTTTTTATCCTTCAGTTTGTTAATAATGGTGTATGACATTGATTGATTTGCATATATTGAAGAATACTTGCAATCCTGGGATAAACTCGAGTTGACCATGGTGTATGAAACATTTAATGTGCTGTTGGACTCTGTTTACTAGTATTTTGGTGAGGTTATTTGCATCTATGTTCATTAGTGATACCGGCCTGTAGTTTTCTTTGTGACATCTTTGTCTGGTTTTGGTATCGGGGGGATGGTGGCCTTGTAGAATGTGTATGGGAATGTTCCTCCCTCTGCTATATTCTGGAAGAGTTTGAGAAGGATAGGTGTCAGCTCTTCTCTAAATGTTTGACAGAATTCACCTGTGAAGCCACCTGGTCCTGGGGTTTTGTTTGTTGGAAGATTTTTAATCCCAGTCTCAATTTCAGTGCTTGTGATTGGTCTATTTATACTTTCTATTTCTTCCTGGTTCAATCTCAGAAGTTGTGTTTTTCGAAGAATTTGTCCATTTCTTCCAGGTTGTCCAATGTATTGGCATGTGGTTACCTGTAGTAATCTCTCGTGATCTTTTGTATTTCTGCAGTGTCAGTTGATACTTCTCCTTTTTCATTTCTAATTCTATTGATTTGAGTCTTCTCCCTTTTTTCTTGATGAGTCTGGCTAATGGTTTATCAATTTTGTTTATCTTCTCAAAGAACCAGCTTTTAGTTTTATTTATCTTTGCTATCATTTCCTTCATTTTTTTTCATTTATTTCTGATCTGATCTTTATGATTTCTTTCCTTCTGCTAACTTTGGGGTTTTTTTGTTCTTTCTCTAAGTGCTTTAGGTGTAAAGTTAGGTTGTTTATTTGAGATGTTTGTTGTTTCTTGAGGTAGGATTGTATTGCTATATACTTCCCTCTTAGAACTGCTTTTGCTACATCCCATAGGTTTTGGGTCATCGTGTTTTCAATGTCATTTGTTTCTAGGTATTTTTTCATTTCCTCTTTGATTTCTTCAGTGATTTCAAGTTATTAAGTAGTGTATTGTTTAGCCTCCATGTGTCTGTATTTTTTAACAGATTTCATCCTGTAATGGATATCTAGTCTCATAGCGTTGTGGTTGGAAAAGATACTTGATACGATTTCAATTTTCCTGAATTTCCCAAGGCTTGATTTGTGACCCAAGATATGATCTATCCTGGAGAATGTTCCAGAGCACTTGAGAAGAAAGTGTATTATGTTGTTTTTGGATAGAATGTCCTATAAATATCAATTAAGTCCATCTTGTCTAATGTATTATTTAAGCGTGTGTTTCCTTATTTATTTTCATTTTGGATGATCTGTCCATTGGTGAAAGTGTACTGTTAAAGTCCCCTACTATGACTGTGTTACTGTCGATTTCCCCTTTAATGGCTGTTAGCATTTGCATTATGTACTGAGGTGCTCCTATATTGGGTGCATAAATATTTACAACTGTTTTATCTTCTTCTTGGATTGATCCCTTGATCATTATGTAGTGTTCTTCTCTGTCTCTTCTAATAGTCTTTAAAGTCTATTTTTCTGATATGAGAATTGCTACTCAAGCTTCCTTTTGATTTCCATTTGCATGGAATATCTTTTTCTGTCACCTCACTTTCAGTCTGTATGTGTCCCTAGGTCTGAAGTGGGTCTCTTGTAGACAGCATATATATGGGTCTTGTTTTTGTATCCATTCAGCTAGTCTATGTCTTTTGGTGGGAGCATTTAATCCATTTACATTTAAGGTAATTATCGATATATATATGTTCCTTTTACCATTTTCTTAATTGTTTTGGGTTTGTTGTAGGTGTTTTCCTTCTCTTGTGTTTCCTGACTAGAGAAGTTCCTTTAGCATTTGTTGTAACGCTGGTTTGGTGGTGCTGAATTCTCTTACCTTTGCTTGTCCATAAAGGTTTTAATTTCTCCATTGAATCTGAATGAGATCCTTGCTGGGTAGGGTAATCTTGGTTGTAGGTTTTTCCCTTTCATCACTTTAAATATGTCCTGCCATTCCCTTCCGGCTTGCAGAGTTTCTGCTGAAAGATCAGCTGTTAACCTTATGGGGATTCCCTTGTATGTTATTTTTCCCTTGCTGCTTTTAATATTTTTTCTTTGTATTTAATTTTTGATAGTTTGATTATTATGTGTCTTGGCATGTTTCTCCTTGGTTTATCCTGTATGGGACTCTCTGTGCTTCCTGGACTTAACTATTTCCTTTCCCATATTAGGGAAGTTTTCAACCATAATATCTCTTCAAATATTTTCTCACTCCCTTTCTTTTTCTCTTCTTCTTCTGGGATCCCTATAATTCGAATGTTGGTGCATTTAATGTTGTCCCAGAGGTCTCTGAGACTGTCCTCAATTCTTTTCATTCTTTTTCCTTATTCTGCTCTCCAGTAGTTATTTCCACTATTTTATCTTCCAGGTCACTTATCCGTTCTTCTGCCTCAGTTATTTTGCTATTGATTCCTTCTAGAGAATTTTAAATTTCATTTATTGTGTTGTTCATCATTGTTTGTTTGACCTTTAGTTCTTCTAGGTCCTTGTTAAACGTTTCTTTTATTTTCTCCATTCTATTTCCAAGATTTTGGATCATCTTTACTATCATTATTCTGAATTTCAGGTAAACTGCCTATTTCCTCTTCATTTGTTTGGTCTGATGGGTTTTTACCTTGCTCCTTCACCTGCTGTGTGTTTCTCTGTCTTCTCATTTTGCTTAACTTACTGTCTTGGGGGTCTCCTTTTCGCAGGCTGCAGGTTCTTTGTTCCCATTGTTTTTGGTGTCTGTCCCTCAGTGGCTAAGGTTGGTTCAGTGGGATGTGTAGGCTTCCTGGTGGAGGGGACTGGTGCCTATGTTCTGGTGGATGAGGCTGGATCTTGTCTCTCCGATGGGCAGGACTGCATCCGGTGGTGTGTTTTGGGGTGTCTGTGACCTTATTATGATTTTAGGCAGCCTCTCTGCTAATGGTGGGGTTGTGTTCCTGTCTTGCCAGTTGTTTGGCATTGGGCGTCCAGCACTGGAGCTTGCTGGTCATTGAGTGGAGCTGGGTCTTAGCATTGAGATGGAGATCTCTGGGAGAGCTTTCACGCTTTGATATTACATGGAGCTGTGAGGTCTCTGGTGGACCAGTGTCCTGAACTTGGCTCTCCCACCTCAGAGGCACAGGCCTGACACCCAGGTGGAACACCAAGACCCTGTCAGCCACACAGAAAAAGACAAAAAGGAAAACAATATATATATATCACTGCTCCCAAAGTCCACCACCTCAATTTTGGGATGAGTCCTTGTGTATTCAGGTATTCCACAGATGCAGGGTACATCAAGTTGACTGTGGAGCTTTAATCCACTGCTCCTGAGGCTGCTGGGAGAGACTTCCCTTCCTCTTTGTTTGCATAGCTCCTGGGGTTCAGCTTTGGATTTGGACCCACCTCTGCGTGTATGTTGCCTGAGGGTGTCTGTTCCTCTCTCAGGACGGGGTTAAAGGAGCAGCTGATTTGGGGGCTCTGGCTCACTCAGGCGGGGGGAGGGAGGGGTACGGATGTGGGGCGAGCCTGCAGCGGCAGAGGCCGGCGTGACGTTGCACCAGCCTGAGGCACGCCGTGTGTTCTCCCGGGGAAGTTGTCCCTGGATCACCGGGACCCTGGCTATGGTGGGCTGCACAGGCTCCAGGGAGGGGAGGTGTGGATAGTGACCTGTGCTCGCACACAGGCTTCTTGGTGGCAGCAGCAGCAGCCTTAGCGTCTCGTGCCCGTCTCTGGGATCTGCGCTGATAGCCATGGCTCACGCCCATCTCTGGCACTCATTTAGGCAGTGCTCTGAATCCCCTCTCCTCGGGCACTGGGAGACAATGGTCTCTTACCTCTTCGGCAGCTCCAGACTTTTCCCCGGACTCCCTCCCGGCTACCCATGGTGCACTAACCCCTTCAGGCTGTGTTCACGCTGCCAGTCCTCTCCCTGCGTTCCGACCGAAGCCCGAGCCTCAGCTCCCAGCCCCACCCACCCTGGCGGGTGAGCAGACAAGCCTCTCGGGCTGGTGAGTGCCGGTCGGCACGATCCCCTGTGCGGGAATCTCTCCGCTTTGCCCTCCGCACCCCGGTGGCTGCGCTCTCCTGCATAGCTCTGAAGCTTCCCCCGTCCACCACCCGCAGTCTCCGCCCGCCAAGGGCCTTCCCAGTGTGTGGAAACCTTTCCTCCTTCACAGCTCCCTCCCACTGGTGCAGGTCCCGTCCCTATCCTTTTGTCTCTGTTTCTTTTTTCTTTTGCCCGACCCAGGTACGTGGGGAGTTTCTTGCCTTTTGGGAGGTCTGAAGTCTTCTGCCAGCGTTCAGTAGGTGTTCTGTAGGAGTTGTTCCACATGTAGATGTATTTCTGGTGTATCTGTGGGAAGGAAGGTGATCTCCGCATCTTACTCTTCCTCCATCTTGAAGGTCCCCCCGATGCTCCTAACTTTATCCTAGTAAACTTATCAGTAAAGATATAAACCAAAATGCAAAAAAAAATTGATAGCAAGTATTATTTCATAAGGGGAAGATTTGGATGTCTATGAATGAGGTAATACATTTTGATAGAGCTCTAAAAGGAATATTATTCTGTCATGAAAATAGTGTCTACAAAAATAAACATGAATAACTAATCAAACAATTTTAGTGATAAAAGCAGATACTTGAGAAAATTGTGTTCTCGTGGCTGATTCATGAAGAATGCTGGCAAGTGCACATATGCTGATGTTAGCATGATAGGAAATTTTTATTTAAATCATTTATACTGTTAGATTTTTTTTCAAAGTTTTACAAAAAGCATGTATTATTTTACAATCATAACGAACTTATTTTTAAGTACAAACTACACACTCCTAGAAGGAAGTACTTTGCAATAGTCAAACAAAAAAGACTTCCACTTCTAGCTATTATGGACTAGTTTGTGGCAGATCAATCCTCCATCCCAGAACAACTAGAAAACTTGCTTCTCTTCTGCATTTGGCACGCTCAACCAACCACTTGCTCCTTCACTGCCTTGTTCATTCTCTTGGTTCTACTCTTACCTGGATTACTATTCCTTCTCTGTCCCCTTGGCTGTTTCCCTTCCTCAAGGTTTGGTTCATCTCTTTCTTTATACTCTCTTTCTTGAAGAGTTTTCCCATTCCCTTGGCTTAGTTATCACTTTTATGAAGATTAGTATCATCTTCATTTCCAAGTCCAACCATTTCCCCAAGCTTTAAAATTTTATATCTTCCTAATCTACTGGACAGCTCTACCTGGATTCTGCAGAAGCCTCAAACTAAACAAATTAAACTCATTATATCTTCCACCAAACTAACGATTTCTTATTTCTGTTGAGAGTACCATTTGTCACCTAGACATAAAGCCCCAGTGACTGTGGATTGTTCATGACTTTTCTCTCCCAGTATCCAGTCAGTTGCCTCACCCTGTAAGTTGGCTATTTATGTATAATTTTTCTTTTTGCATTTTCTTCCTTGGCATTCTCAACGTCATGTCTGTAGTTTAGACCCCAATCCTCTCATGGCCAGATTGCTTCAGACTCCTAGTGAAACTGCCTGCCTCTAGAATCTTCTCCCTTGATCATCCAGCAAATGTCCACTTGTTTAATCTTACTATAACTCCATTCAAACTTTATATATCTCTCTACCAAGGACAAACTACTTTACTTGGGTTTTAAGTTCCCTATAGGATAGCCTGGATTACCTTTTTAATCTTATTTTCATTAATCCCCAATATGAACCATAAGCTCCAATCAAAAATTCCTACTTACTGTTTACCCAAATGCCTTGTGCCTTCTTGTTTCTATGACTTTGATTATGGCATTCTCTCTTCTTAGGTGCTTTTCCCCTTTGCTAACTAAACTCTAGGGTCTAGCTCAAATAGAATATCTTACCTGATTACCCCTTCCTGAAGTAGTCAGGCTCTCTTCCCTGACACGTCATTGATATTGCTCATCTGGCATCTATCCTATACTGCATTGTTTTGTATCTATATAACTGCATATCTACTACACCCACACTAAGCTATAAGTTCTTTGAGCTTATAATGACCTAACCAAGTATCTAGGATAGGGTAGGATTTTAAGACGTATCTGTTGAATGGATGAAGTAATTTACTAAAAGTCAATAAGGTGTATATGTCCATGCCTCTCTCTCGCTTTCTCACAGCTCAGCCTTCCCCCTCCCCGTATCCTCAAGTACGCTACCAAACGTAAGGTAGATAGCTAGTGGGAAGCAGTGGCATAGCACAGAGAGATCAGCTCGGTGCTTTGTGACCGCCTGGAGGGGTGGGATAGGGAGGGTGGGAGGGAGGGAGATGCAAGAGGGAAGAGATATGGGAACATATGTATATGTATAACTGATTCACTTTGTTATAAAGCAGAAACTAACACACCATTGTAAAGCAATTATACTCCAATAAAGATGTAAAAAAAAAAGTCAATAAGGTGGGTTTGATCTAGAAAATTCCCCTCAATGAGATACAACCTTTATGGGGAAATTGATGTGGCCAAGTGAACCACTTGTTCAATTTTTTCTCAAAGCACTAATTTAATGCCATATGATCTGACCCCCTAAAAATTTCAGGGAATTTGGCAAGAATTCCATCTGTTAATTTATAGAGATTTGGAGGAGGTCTCTCTCTATATATGTGTATATTTTTGAGAGTTTTCCATAAATAGCTATAATAATACAATAATATTTTAAATGCCTACATACCTACAACTTCTATGGATATTTAATTAGTTTCCTCATAATTGGCATGGGGGCTACAACCACGAGGCCTTGCTCAGGACTATCTTATTCTTAAGGAACAATAGGAGTACGTTGATTCTTGCCAAAAAGACCTCTATAGACTGGAGTGCGTATACCAACCCTTAAAAACCATGGCAGTCATTCTTGAGAGCTTTGTTCCTAGGCAGAACTAAACATTTCCAATGCCAGTTATCTGAGTGTGCTATTGTTAGAAGCAACATTCTTATAGATTTCTGGGAAACCAATACTAATTACTCTTTCAAAATGTTATCGACTCATAGCAATATACAAACTACAAAAGCACATAAGGCCAAAGTAACCTAGATGAATCTCAAATCATGAACTAGAGATGATATTGGTGATAGGAGTTAGCAACACATCAGAAGATCTGGTGTTTAAATGTCAACTCCTTAACCCAGCACTGTCCTTTACTTTTTCCTAAGGTGAAGATCCAGGGGTGTTCCTCTGACTTGGAAGAAAATGAGATGAACAACTATTTCACAAACAATATTAGCCCTAGATGAGGAAAATTTGGAAGTGAGAGTACTATTAAAATTAGAGTACTACCAAATTAAAATTTATGCAGTGGAAAAAATCTTATCACTGCACTTAGGACCAGAATTTATTAAGTATTTGGTTTATTAGTTTGGAAGCTTCATAAAGAAGTGATGCTAGACTTTAATATTAACTAATATTGCTGACAAAATTTTCAGATAAAGCTTGGAACAACCCAAATGAAAAGGTTTCTATTTAAAAGCTCATGGTAGGGGGGAAGTAATTTCTGAAACATAGTTGATTAATCACGTATTGGTCTCTTCTCCTCTAAAAACCGAACTATAATTATAGTAAACAGACTTTCAAAATAGATACATTCACAAGGACAACGAATAAAAGAAACAGTGGACTAGAGATCTTAATATAATTTTTGAAGATTTAAAGGAGATGAAGTAATTAATTTAGCAGAGTAGAGGATGTTACAATCTAAGAACCTACATAGGGAGATGATATTTCTTAGAGAAAAATCCGTTTACCCTGCAGAACAAAGGAAATGACATGTCCTGGAGGCACCAGGTACCACAGAAGACAAGGATGTTGCACAGCACAGCAAACAGTGAGATTGATTCAAAGTCTCTCTACTGAGACCTTTATGTCCCAAACCTCTACCTTGAGCAGCCAACTCACCACACTTCCTCCCAAAGGAGACCAGAGGTTTACTGTTTAAAGATACTGAACCTGAGAGACTTTGAATATGGTACCACCAGACATCATGGAAGATGGAGGTGAGGCATAAGGCTGAAAACAAGGAAATTAAGTGAAAGTCTACCTTCCTACTGAATAGCAAAGTCTGAGCACAGAAAATGGAAGCTGACCTAAATCCCCCATGGGGGTTGAGTAGATCTCTAAGGAAAGAAGCAATCAGGAAAGAATCTTATACGCAGCAGCACTACCTCCTAATCACCTTCTCAGTCATACATAGGTTAATTAACCTCCACTTGCCCAACTAGGCACCTGGTAAGCTTCACATAAGGTATCAATTTACACAGTTTTACTCTCCCAATCATTATGTAAATGGTAAAGGCAGAGGGATAAAGTTCATGGGCTCTGGATTCAGCTTAATCTAGATTCTACTTCTAAACCTACCTTTCTCTAGTTGTATGACAGAGGGCAACTTAACCTCCCTAAGCCACAGTTCCCACCTATAAAATAGGAATGGTAATAACAGTCTCACACTCATAACATTGTAATGAAGATTAAATAAGATAAAATATTTATCACAGTGTTCATCACTGTGGACTCATTAATGTAAGCTATGAGTATTATTACTGGCACATTTGAAAGAATTTATTAGTTAGCATTTTATTTCAGGATGGTGTACTGATCCACAAAGCAAATTTGCTGTGTATCGTGCTACTTTTTAGGCTTGCCCTTCAAGTAGAGATATAAATTACAGTGGTTTTCTGGCCACAGTCCCCTTCTGAGAAGAACCACCACCTCGGAATCCCCCCCAGACCATGTGACATTGTTCTCCTTTCACCATTACCACCACCCCAACCATGGCTGACTGGACTGGGTGGACTCCTGGCCCCAAACAAACCAACTCAATGGCTTTCCATAGACTAATCAGAGTTTTCCCTATGGCAAGAATTTGAACCGAGAGACACAAAGATGGTAATTGGTGATGTGTACTGGACTTGTAGGTTAGGCAGACAAAGGTCTGGCAGTGATACTGGGAAGTATACAAGCTGGGGACTGGGTGGCAGGGAGGGAGGGGGAAGGGAGAAGCAGAAATGAAAGAGACAATTTAGCCCTTGTTTCCATTATCTATTTGCCACAATATTGTTGTATAATAAATAACCAGAAAATATTAGTAGCATACAACAATAAACATCTGTTTTTGCTCTTGAGTCTCTGTGTTGCCTAGGCAATTCTTTTTTTTTTTTTGCGGTACACGGGCCTCTCACTGATGTGGCCTCTCCCGTTGCGGAGCACAGGCTCCGGAAGCGCAGGCTCAGTGGCCATGGCTCACAGGCCCAGCCGCTCCGCGGCATGTGGGATCTTCCCGGACTGGGGCACGAACCCGTGTCCCCTGCATCGGCAGGCGGACTCTCAACCACTGCGCCACCAGGGAAGCCCACAGGCAATTCTTTTGATCTGACCTAGGCTCCATGTTATCACTCACACATCTGTGGCCAACTATGCATTGGTTAGGTAGCTTTGGTAATATTAACTGGACTTTCTCACATATTTAGAGCTTCAGCTGAGACAGTTGAGCTGACTTGGCTCTGCTCCATGTATATCATTGTCCCACAGGCTATCCTGGGCATGTTCCCTTGGCAAAGCCAGAGGAGTAAGACAGGAATTGTATGCAAACTTTTCAAGTCTCTGCTTACAACAGGTATACTAATATCCCACTGGCCCAAAGTAAGTCAAATGGCTGAGGGCCAGAGTCAGAGTGGGAGTGGCCTTCAAAGTTACAGGGCACTGGATGAGGATATAGGACGACCATTAATTAGAGGCATAATGCAATTAATCTTCCACAGTCCCTGAGAAAAAGAGAATGGCTTGGCTAAGCACCTTCCCAACTCCACTTTCCAAGAGTTGTGAGTGTGCTCTGCTTCCTAGGTCTGGGACACTGGCTCTAGTTTTCTTATAACAAATCCTCCTCACTTGAACTTTCTTGAGTGGATTTCTTTTCTTTGCAATCAAGAGATCCTTTATTAAAAGAGTCCTAAATTTAGTGGAAATAATTTAGGGAAAACCAAATATATGGCATGGTACAAAACGACGAGTTGGACTAAAACAGAAACTTCTATCTTCTTGGTCAACTAAATCAAGTATTTCCATCATTAAGCACTGACAACAGTTGTTTTAAAATATCTCTTTTCTTTTTAATTTTGCTTTGCTTTTCATTCCTCCTAATCTGTTGGATTTCAGAAGAATTCACTAATTTTACGGTAAATCACCAAGACATGGCACATTTGACAATTCCTGTGTGATTTTTTAAAACGTATGCTGCCCTACACAGACAAACCCAGTACTGCTGGTTATCTATTTCCAAACTGCTTGTTTCAGCTTCAAGAGATATCTGGGAATATTTCACTCACTTCAGAACTTCCATAAATATTCAATGAGACTGAGTGACCAGAATAGATCTGCACATTTCTTCTCTTTGCAGAACATGTAAAGAGTGGGGAGACATTGTGCTGATTTCCAGCTTTGATTCAGAAAAATCTTGGCTCTCAGAGCCCTGAGCATCTGTAGCTCCACACCCACCTGAGCTAATCTTGAATCAGCTGCTAAGACACGTCCGAGGCTTCGAACGCTCACATAGACTCACTGAAAGCTCTTCACATGGAAAACTCTCACCATCAGCTCTTACTAATGTATCATTTAATAGAGACTGCTATAGGGCTTCTAAACACCCTCCACTGCTGTGAGTGATTGAAGTGTAATGATGTGAACCTTCTAAGGCATCTAAATCCTGGGAAATTTCACATGATTACCATTAATGAGACAATCTCAAGTAATTGATTTGGGTCATGACCCTTTCCAAACCTAAGTTCTAATGGGTCTCATAAGCCACCATGAAATTAGTCTGGCTGTAACATAATATTTTCCATCAAGCCTAGGGTTCTCTCGCAAAAGAATTCCAGATTTGCTGATGGCTTTAGCTCTAATATCTGAAACTACAGCATCATGAAGTGCAATAGATTCTTGCCTTTTCTGCTTGGTAGGCATCCTGCTGATTTAAGATCGGTTACCCACAGCCTCATAGTACTAGCTAGATTGCATGTTTTTTACAAATGATCTATTGACAACTATTTCAAGCCAATATGCAAACACAGTCCTTTCCTTTAGTTCACAGACTGTGTCAATAACTTTGATCAGGGAGACAATAAGTGAAATCTCTGTGGTTAGTCACAAGATTTTGAAAGTAGTTTTATTAGTATTAATCAAGTCCTTTTATCATATATAAAATCTTCTCTTGCCAGGATTAAAAAATGTAAAAGAGAAGAGGTACAAAGATGGAAAGAACATTGGAATCTTTATTTTTATTATTATTATCTGCTTTTATTCTCATGGAGAGAGAAAAAAGAGAGGATTCAAAGCAACCACTGTGAAAAATCCTAGTTTCCCAAAGGTCCAAGGGTTCTAGGAAAACCTTTGTGAGCAGCCTTTTCCTATTGCAGTAATCGTGGAAATGAAGCCCAAATTCTTGGAAGTTCTAACAGGCTTACAGCAAACATCTGTGTCAGAAGCAACAACTGAAATTAACCCTTCTGTTTAATAAGCAGTAAATGGAGGACAAATTGTGGGCAATGTTGACCCCACTTAAAGTTTTTATTGGCTGAAACAAAAGCTTTATATTGAAATGTATATTACTGTTATATCAGCAAATGGCACTAATGGTGCACCACAACTCCTCTAACTTAAAAAAAATCTTCTGTGGCTCCCAACATACTTCAGGATGTAGTCCTTCTTACAACATATAAGGTCCTTCACAATCTTGTTCCTTCCTACTTGTACAGCTTCATCTCCTGCCATTCGCCTAAACCTGGTCGAAAATACTTCACTCCCAACACCCTGAATACCTTCCACCCCTCAGACATGCCAGGTACTTTCAGCCCTGTTCACCTTCACACCTGCTTTTTCCCCAATTTTCCCCCCTTCTCTACTCATCATTTAAGACCTAGCCTTGCAAAGCCATCCCAGCATCACCAGGCGTAGTCATTCTCTTGGCCTTTTTTACCAACCTCTATAGAGATTCCAACATATTCTAACACTGTTTATGTCACAATCACTAGTGAGCACATACAGACACATACTTACACACATCCTTGGAACTAGAACCCATTTCATACTTTCAAGGATCCAGCAAAACGCCTGGCAAAGAGTAAAGATTCAGAACGATGGTGTAATTTATGATATTTGTATGTGGACATGGATTTGAACTGAGTACACAGAATCTCTTGCCTGGACCTCCATGTGAGTGACTGATAACTTACGTTTGCCAGATGGTGTGTCTACAGTAGGAATAGACAATGGACAAGACAAGAAAAACAAATGGTTTGGCTGACTGGCCCAGTTGCAAAAGAATTCCTTAGCCATAACTTTAGTCTTGTACACTAATCATGTTAGCCCATGCCAAGGACAAACTTTTTCAATATGAGAGTCTACTTAGATGCAAGCAAACTGCCATTATTCCCCACCCCAGGCTTCCTTGTTCTTGCACCACAAACCATGATTTTCATTAGTTTCCTTTTTTTAGATCTTTTTCTGAGCTTCTTAATCCATCTCCCATTTATAGAGTTATTTATGATGATTTGGCAGACACAAAGCTCTTTGCCATGACTCAATTGGCATTTTAAATTATTTTAATTTCAAAAGAGGCAGCAGTGACACAACCATTTTTAACTACTAACTACTTAGAAACTTCCATACTTAGGCAAATACATTCTTGCAAGTAGAATGGATTTCATGATGAATTGAGTCACCAACACACTTGTCAAACCAATGAGACTTTCATTTCACCATATTGCATTGATATTCGCAAAAGAGTCTTCAGGGGGGCTTTGAAATATATACTACTATTGTTAAAGGAAAACCTCTAAGTCGGTATTCAGCCCAAGGATGGTAAAAAGAAAATTATAATGAACCTGTAGTTGTGATGACTGCCTCTCTCTCAAAAGATCACCCTGTAACCACTGAACATACCCTGAAGAGCAAAGGGTAGCCCTGGGATTTCTGGAATCTTGTTTAAAAGTTTCATCCCCAGGGAAGTCAAAATACAACAAGAACTTGCCACAAAACCCACTGGACTATAAGATGATTGTGTATAGTGACTACAACTCAAATAGAAACAACCTTCCTATTCCTGCCCCCACCCCATAAAGACTTAACTTCATCAATTAACACGTGTTTGGAAAATGCATGTAAAAGCATCTTTTTAAAAAAATTATTAGGCACACATTCACCCAAAATGCACAAGTACACACAGGTGAGTACACACACACACACACACACACACACACACACACACACACACACACCTCACAAAAGGAAAAGGATTTCTCATTCCAGAAGCCTAGGTACAGATTCCAAAAGCAAACATCACGGCATGTTGAATTGGAAAGGACTGACCTCTTCCTTTCCCTGTATTTGCAAATTCACAAAAAACATAATGGGAAATATAAACACTAGTTTAAAATGTTTATTTTATAGAGGGGAATGGGATTTGGAGAGGGGTTGAAAGTGGGCGTTCATCATTTACTGTATATTTCTGTAGTCTTTGATGACTTGTTATAAGTATGCATTCATATATTATTTGTGCAATAAAAAATAAGAAAAATAATGTAGGGGAGAAAAATAGTGTGGTCTAAGCTACTGCTATCTGTGGCACATATATCAGAGATAGATTGTGCCAAAGTTTCCACTCTTTGTTCAAAATTTTGCACACCTGTAACTCTGCTACGACTCATCATTTGATGCAAGAAATTTCCTTTATCCAGCCCATCAAACATCTGCTAGCACGGATGGCTATGCAGCCACTCTTTTCAAATACATTCTAACATACAGGCACATGTGCATGTGCACATATCCCCACGTGCACCTGCCCTTGCACCATCACCTTCAAGCCACTTATCAAAAAATCATCAGAGGAGAGTGAGAAAATCCAGAACCTCATGAAAAACCAAGGTCATCGCTGTAACCAGCCAAACATCTGAGCTAGAATACAGTGACTTAGCCAGTTAGAATAATTGAGTCTCTATTTCAAAACCTAAGTCTCACTATTTTGTGTATTCTGTGGTTTTGTGTGTATGTGTTTTAAGTCATTTTTAAAACTGTTTTTTTTTGTTTTTGTTTTTGTTTTTAGCGGTACGTGGGCCTCTCACTGTTGTGGCCTCTCCCGTTGCGGAGCACAGGCTCCGGATGCGCAGGCTCAGCGGCCATGGCTCACGGGCCCAGCCACTCCAAGGCATGTGGGATCTTCCCGGCCCGGGGCATGAACCCATGTCCCCTGCATCAGCAGGCAGACTCTCAACCACTGCGCCACCAGGGAAGCCCTAAAACTGGGGTTTCTGTTGCTTTACAGATACGTTCTCCTTCTGCAATACATATAATAATTGATACATCGATACTCACATGCATGCATACATACATACATAGATGTGAGAGAGAGACAGAAACCTCTAAAAATCTTTTAACTCTGAGGTCCTAGTATTCATAAAAGCCTAAAGCACAATTTCCACGCACAAATATTGGTCACGAAAAGGATATATCTTCAAAAGGCTTAGTCTGATGTTCCAGGAGTATTCAGATAGATGCGTTTGATGTTACACACACCTACCATCTTCAGCAATGAAGCAGCAGGTTTCATATTTCAATCTTGGAGATTCTTATTTGTGACAACTCACACTTGGAAAACCCTCCTGGGTTATAACAACATAACTCCCTTCAAAGACTACCTGTTTCTTTTCCTAAGTTATTGGGTTGACCAAAAAGTTCGTTCGGGTTTTTCCATAAGATGCGATGGAAAAACCCGAATGAACTTTTTGGCCAACCCAATACATTAAAAAGAAACTCCCAATATAAAGGGCATTTCACAGCATTCTTTGGATAGGTGGATAATGGTGATTACGATATTACTGGAAAATATTCAAAATGAAAGGGAAACTGGTGAGGGAGGTATGGTCTCATATATTTTGGCAAGAAGGCTTGAGAACTCTTTGAGATTGAATTTTGGTCACCCCAGCTCCAAACAACACACACACACACTTATGCAAATTGCTGGAATATTTATATTTACGTACACTATATTCTTACATCTAGAGATGAGAGAGTAAATTATAACTGAATATCAAGAAATAAGAGAATAAATAATGAGATGAAGGAATCACGTCAACAAGTATTGGGTTGGCCAAAAAGTTCTTTCAGGTTTTTTCCATAATTAACATCTTACGGAAAACCCAACAAACTTTTTGGCCAACACAGTATTTACTGTTAGCTCCTGGAAAGATTGGCAGAGGGGCGGGAAGTACAAAGGAGTTTGAAGATGAGTCCTGCTCTCAAGGAACTTCCATCTAGATCCAGAGGAAAGACTAGTCTACGTGAAACATGTAGAGCAGTTAACTGCCAGGATTATTTTGGGCTCTTACAAAAATTCTTATTCCTAGGCCCACTACCAACTTACTGAATCAAAATCTCTCGTGGTGTTGATCAGAAGTCTGTATTTTTAACCACCTCTTCCAGTAATTCTGATCATCAGCACATTTTGGGAACCACTAAAGGAGAGGCAACACAAAAGGGTACATAAAGAAATGCTAGATAATTTTTTATTAATTAATTAATTTTTGGCAGCATTGGATCTTCATTGCTGTGCGTGGGCTTTCTCTGGTTGTGGCGAGTGGGGGCTACTCTTCATTGCAGTGCGCAGGCTTCTCATTGCGGTGGCTTCTCTTGTTGTGGAGCTCGGGCTCTAGGCACATGGGCTTCAGTAGTTGTGGCTCGCAGGCTCTAGAGCACAGGCTCAGTACTTGTGGCACACAGGCTTAGTTGCTCAGTGGCCTGTGGGATCTTCCCGGCCCAGGGCTCGAACCCGTGTCCCCTGCATTGGCAAGGGACACGGGTTCGAGCCCTGGGCCGCCACCAGGGAAGTCCCAAAGTACTAGATAATTTTTTGATGGGGGACAGGAGGGAGAATCAAAATACTTCAGGAAATTAGAGAATAAAAGGATCAATGAGGCAGCAGTGATCAGGAAAGGCTTCCTAGAGAAGGTGAGACTAGAGCTGTGCCCTGAAGGATGGGTGAGATTTGAACTGGCAAAGAGGAAAAGGGATGGCATTTCAAGATGAATTATATAACATCATCAAAAGAATGGATATGAAATGGAACAACTTCAGAGCACAGCAAGAGACCAGCAGGTGCAGAAAAACCACTGCTGAGAAATAGAGTGAGAGAAGATTGGACCTATATGAGGCCATTAGGATACTAACACTAGTATACCAATGATGCTTAGAACAAAAATGGTTCCTCTGGGCATCATAATTGTGATAGTCTTTGCAACCAGACATTCCTTTGATTGCAAGAAAGACAATGAGATATGGGATAGGCAAGGAACATGGGAGTAAATGGTAAATGCAATATCTTCTCTGGAAGCACAAAATTGTCCCACACTCCACTATAACTCTCCAAAACCATCAGGTGATAGTTCCAAACCAAATGCTAAAAACTCTTCAGTGGTTTCCCATTTCCCTTAGGGTAAAGTTCAAACTTTTGAACATAATTTACAAGGTGTTTTATGATCTTTCCCAGTTTATCTCTTCTACCATGTATGTTACCACTCCCTCATTGTACTCTATGCCCCAGTTATATCGAACTATTGATACTTTCTGCCTTTCTCCCCTCCCTGCCTTTCATCTGCCTAACTATTCCCTACTCTACCAACTTCCTGGCTAATTTTTACTTTCAAATTTCCTGTTAAAATTGATCTCCTCCAGGAAGCCTTCCCTGAACCTTAGATTCTGTATTCTGTGTCCCCCTCTTATCTCCCAGAGCACTTTGTACTTCCTCCATTACAGTAGTTACCACACTACTATAAATACCATCTATTCGTATGTCTCTTCTGCTACATAGAGTCCTGACATCAATTAGGTCACAATATATCCTGTTCACTATCGTAGCTGCATTGCCTAGAAGAGTGGCTAGCACATATTAGGTGCCCAATAAACATCTCTTGAATGAATTAGTGGATTTTTAAATTAATTTATCAGATTAACAGGTGAAAACAAATATCACTGGGACAAATCAAACCACCTTTACATGGCCCGCAGGCTGGACCAAACCGAGAAAATAGAACTTCCAGTTACTCTACAGTTAGCAAAAGAAATCCAAGCAAAAATTCTGTGCATTTGCTCTTTTCTCCAATGCCCCAAGAGCAATTCAGAACTTTCATTTCCCCCTTTTTCAGTGGTATCAGTGGTCAGCAAAGAGATGGATCAAACTAGAAAAATTCTTTCATGAACATTCAGGCAATAAATGAACCCCAGTCCATGATAACTGCTCTCCACCACATAACCCAACACACAAATTTGCTTTCTCAAATATTACTGATCAGTCAGGTGCTGTTGTCACACCTACATAGAGGCTGTGGCACCCGTCTTTATAAGAGAAGCCAGCACTCCTGCAAGACCTGATTATTTTATACTCAGCTATTACAACACTCACCTGGTTCTGGAAATAGGGTTTCAATCTTTGGCCAAACTGAGCTCAGTTGCCTCTCATTTGATACATTGCTACAATGTGACCGAGACAAACCAGAAGTAATACTGTTCGGCAGTTTTAGTCTCCTGTTAAAGATTCAATGCTCTCTAACATCAAATGAGAAACCATTTGATATCACAGATGTGCCCTGATTAAGCTAAGGCAATACACAAAATATTTCAATTCATTCCAAAGATCAACTTAAAGGTGCATGGTTATTTGCTTCCAAAAAAAAGTTTTAAAAAAATCTATTTTAATTGTTCTTCAAACAGATTTACAATAGAATGCTCAGATAGTATCCCTAATGCTTGGAAAACAGCATTATATTTTCAATTGTCCTATCTAAATGTAAGTTCTTGGTAATAATACTGTTTGGGATGATGGAAAGAGCAAAGGATCTGAAGGTGAGGTATTTAAATCCCCACTCTTCCACTTCTCTCTCTGCCACTTATGTGTGTGCAAGCCTGAGGTTCAAAAAGGTTAAATAAAATGGCTCAGTTTCCTCATATATAAAATGGGGGTAATATCAATGCCTACTTCATAGGGCTGCTGGGAGGATTATATGAGATAATAAGGGGAAGGTATTTGGTAACTGTGAGGCTCTCCACGAGTTCCACCTTTTGTGACTGGCACTTTATATGAATTTTTATTTTATTCATATTTTTATTTCTTAATGATTTTGTCATCAGCATGGTGGTGTAGGGTACATGGGCTTTGGCATCAGACAGCCCTGGATTCAAATCCCAGTTCTGCTAATAAATGTTTTGCATTAGGCAAGTCATTCAACATCACTGAGCTTTCTCTTCTTTGTGTACAAAATGCATTTAGTAAAAAACCTACCTCCTGAAAGTTGTTGGGAAGAGTGAAGGAACATGTAAAGTATCTATTTATCACAGTGCCTGATACGTTGCAAATCTTCAGTAAATGGTAACCGTTATTATTTTTCTAACTACCATTACTGTTTATTCCATAATGAGATACACTTGTGTTGAATTCCAAAAGCAGAAACGTCAGCCAGGCCAAAAACCAAAACAAAAACAAGCAAAAAAAAAACCAGGGTTATTTCAACAGCTGATTTGGGCCATCTGATTTTTATAAAAAGTCAATTTAGTAAAACCAGTATGAACTAAAGCAAAACAAAACTGTCCATTCAACTCAATGATATTTGAGCAGCACAGACCAAAAAAAATGTTGTTGAAGAAATTATTCCTGTTTGGCTGACTGTGTTATTACAGTGTACACCTAGCCTAGTGTTGACTCTCTCATTGACCTGAACTAATTATTTGATGTTATTCTATCTACAGTAAAGTAAGAAGCCATATTCATTTTTAGGGCTGTATATTCCAATGAACAAAGAAGTCAGCAGGATGTACAGGAAAAAACAACATAACCTCTGAATTCCCTTCAAACTGATATTCTGTGGATCTCTGGAATCTCATCCACTGTGTGACCATGACCAAGCAACTTCACCTCTCTGGGTCTAGGGTTCTCCATCCTTAAAATGAGGGAGTTGGCTCTAAGATTCTGGATTCTACTTTAAATTATAGTCATTCTAAAAAAAATTATAGTCATTCTGCAATAGCCACAAGGGCAGAAAAGCTGAGACTCCTGCAACTATCGCTCTTAGCAAAATCAACTCCAAATAAAGCCATAGAAAAAATTTTCTCCTTTACCTTTTTTATTGCTTTCCCCTTGTCCAGGGCCTGAGTGATTTGTTATAACATCACTGTGAAGCGATTACTAACATGCTCACCAAAATTCAAAAAGGAATAAAAACAAATCAGAATCCTCGATAAATGCCTTTTACTCCAGAAAAGGAGTTTAATTTAATAATGATAATAATAAACCTCTGTTTCCAAGGAGCCTATTCTGATACTGCAGATGAGAGAAGTTACCTTCAGAAACACTCTCAAATACCATACAATTCAACGCCTCCTAATAATCTAGGCAGGAGAGAACTGGAGACATATTTCATAAGAATGGTTTGGGGGAGAAAAAAAATGTTGAAATTTATACATTAAATATGAACCGAACACTTTGCAGGAGACAAGATAGGTGCTAGATATTTTTTCCAGTGCTTTTAGTGATACCCAGTAAAATACTGATTAACCAAGACTATAAATACAAACTTCATATTTCCAGAATATTCTCACTACACTCTGCTCTAAAGGAAATACAGCCGGTTTTAGATTCTCTGATCAGCCCTCAGAGGGTAACAGCAATCAATGACGGTGATGGTCTAGGCCCCAGAGCATTCACATGCCTCCCTGGGCTTCTTTATCTAGCCAGAAAAGACAATGTACAGATAATATTTCTATAGGTAATATTTATACCATTTACATAATATGTATATTATGTTCCTATTATAAGATTTTATAGATAATATTTACTGCACACTTCCTCTATACCAGGGCCTGTGCTAAGTGTTTATTAAGAACATTGTTATTTAGGAGACTGGTAATGAGGGAACCCCATCAGAAACCAGCAAGAGAAACCCACAGGGGTTAGCCAGGAGAAACAGGGGTGGAGCCATGAGGTGTAGCTGCTCTGGCATAAAGGATTACAGAAACTTTAAGACAGGTGTGACTACTTATATGACCTTAGACCTCTCCTGGCTGCTACTCAGACAGTTTCCAGAGAATGCTACTACAGCAACCTTTTAAGCTTGGCTCCTACAACTATCCCACAGAGTTCCTGGGCTCTCGTCAGCCATGTAGACTTAAAATTTATACTTCCTGGACCTTTCCCTGATCCCTAGAGTTTCACAGTATCTAGTGCCAGCCCGTCTTGCATTGAGCACGAGAGGAAACGGGAAACTATTACAGTAGTCCAGGTGAAAGAGGTTTAAAATAGGGTGGTAGCAGTGGAGTGGAATAGAAATGAGTATATTTGAGCTATATTTTGAGGATAGTAAAATTGGCATGTCTTTCTTTGGGGTTTTATGTTCACAGTGAATGCCTAATTGTTCCATCTGATTTGGCTGCTTTCTTTGTCAAACTGGTGTATTTGTTTCAACACACCAACCAAAATAAATCCCGGTCTAGAGACTGGATTTCTTGCTTTTCAGTACTTTCGGTGATATGTGGATACAGCCTAAGACTCAACAACTCTAAGAAAAGTGATAAGAAGGGAGCATAAATATAAGTGACAATTCAATCCAAAGGGCAGAAAGTCTGCAGTGTGCCTTTATCTAAAACCTTCTTTTATAAAATATTAATATTCTCAAATGAAAATATTACCTATGATGCACGTTGAGTGGCACTCAAATGGCAACTGGCCAAGAAGAGAATTTTTTTTTTTTGCGGTACGCGGGTCTCTCACTGTTGTGGCCTCTCCCGTTGGGGAGCACAGGCCCCAGACGCGCAGGCTCAGTGGCCATGGCTCACGGGCCCAGCAGCTCTGCGACATGTGGGATCTTCCCCTGCATCAGCAGGCGGACTCTCAACCACTGCGCCACCAGGGAAGCCCAAGAAGAGAATTTTTTTTAACACTGATACGTTAAGCTCTCTGTAAAAATTTGTTTACTCCTGAAACTGGTGCACAAAAAATTAGAAATAGAATCAATGAAGCACATGCCTCAGCATAGTTTTAATCAGTCTCTTGCATACGTTAATTTAACTCCCATTGTTATATTTTCATCCTTGCTGGAATGGGTTTTACTTTGCCTTGTCTGAGCCCCAAAAGCCAGACATTTAGAAGTAATCAATCCAGAGAACCAGAAGATGACCTGGTGCATGTAGCCCACCAGCTATTTCGATACCTAAACTGTATCTCTGAGCCAAGGGAAATCCAGAAGAAGAGTAGAAAAGCCAAGCAATCATTTAGATACTTGTACACGGTGGTATCGAGAAGATTTGGATGCTTCATTATTTTTTTTTCCATTTTAATCCAGGTGTTTGCTGTTTCCACCACTGCTCGTAGATGTCTGCCTTTGGGTCTGGCTTGACTCAATTTGCCTACGGCCTGTTCAGAAATACTTACAGATACCTGACGCATCTCCAGGAGATTTCTGGCAGATGAACCAACAACAAATTCAATATTTTTTTAAAGATATGCTATCATATGACTTGATAATTATTTATCAGACATTTATCAGGCAGTCATTAATTTAGAAGGTGACACTTCTAGACTCCTTGACGGAACTCTGAACTTGTTAGTTTAGTCAAGCAACTGTTTTGACAGACACTTTCTAACAAATTTCAGTTGTTTTGATGCCCACCCTGGGTATAGACTGGCATAATTATTATAAACAGTTGACATGATTAGTCCTAAGGTCTGGCTTTCAGGGAGATTTCATTTCCAGATTTCATTAAACTAGCCAAAAGACTCACATCTTTTTGTGTTCTAATGTCCGCCTACAAACCCGTAGTTATAGTAACCAAGAGCAAATGCTCAGCCTCAGAGGATGATCAGATTTGAAGCAATGGACTAGATTTGGTAGCTTCCCTGCTTTTAAAGATGCTTAAGGACTTATAGGCAAAATAGTCTCCTACTCTTTCTCTTCCATACTTCGAAATGACGGCTGAGATGCCCACTTTCTGGGGAATGCCAGTCTGTCTTCCATGTACCCCCCAAAAGTAGGCAGCAGAGAGTCAGAAGAAGTAAAATGGCAGGTAAGAAGATGTACAGGGTTGATGGTTACTGTAAAGAAGAGTATAAAGGGAAGACTCCTTGTAGAAGCCAGGCCTGGAGCTAAAGCATGGGGGATGGGTAGAATCCGAATTGGCAGAGAGGAACACACAGTGAATTCAAGGTGTGAGCAAAGGCCTGGAGGAGAATATGAGTATCATGTGAATACAGAGCCAGGCCAGGTGAAGCAGATGATCCCTATGGCTTCGAGCTACAAATGGTTGTAGTAAAGATTTCTCCAGAAGGCCAAGATTGCAAAACACCTTTACACAGATCTGGCTTTCCATATCCATCTGATTCAGTCACTGGGATGTGAATTTTGATTGAGGCAGTATGGTAGGCAGAATAATGGCGCCCAAAGATCTCTAAGTCCTAATACCCAGTATATAACTGTGAATACGTTACTTCACATATTAATAGGCACCTGAAATGAGGAAATTATCCTGAATTATCTGGATGGACCCAGTGTAATCACGAGGGTCCTCATAAGTGAAAGAGGGAGGCAGGAGAGTCAGAGTCATAGGAGATGTGATGACGCCAGCAGAGGCTGCAGTAATGTGATGGCTGGTTTTGAAGATGGAAGGTGCTCATGAGTCAGAAAATGCAGGCAACCTCTGGAAACTGGAAAAGGCAAGGGAATTGGTGCTCCCCTAGAGCCTCCAAAAGGAATACAGCCTCGCTCACACTTTGACGTTAGCCCAGAGAGACCCATTTCAAACTAATGACCTCCAGAACTGTAAGATAATAAATCCGTGCCGTTTAAAGTCATGAAGTTGGTGGCATTTGGTATAGAAGCAATAGGAAACGAACACAAGAGGTCTAATAAATAGCATCCAAAGGGGCCTGACCAGCTCAGGGTTTCTGTGATCCAATAGCCATCTCCTGGGCCCCATGGGTGGGGAACGAACAGGCACCAAAAGTGACATCTTAGGACTGGACGATCAGCGTATCAGGAACCAAGACCCCACTACGTGACGGGGAGGTAAAAGTACAAATTTAAGTAGTATTAATAACAATGATAATAACAATGAAAGCACCTACCGTCGTTCTACGTCTACTCCATGCCAGCACTTTACATTTATTTTAATCATCATAAGAAGCCTATATAAAATCTGTTTTCATTATCCCTATTTTACATACCTCTGTTTTACAGATGAGAAAACTAAGTTCAAGGGAAGGGGTGTCAAGAGCCAGGGAGAGAGTCAGGGGCCCATGAAAGAAGGCTGAAAATCAGGGCAAGCCTCCAGTCCCAGCAAGGAACCATAGTACTAAATAGAAAACTGAGAGAAAAATCCAGTGGAGGATCATAGGAGGAGAGAAGGGCTGCGATTTCACAGAGTTGCGTGCGCTCAGCACTCATGCCAAATTTGCTGGGTCCAAGGATGTAGGGCAGCATAAGTCAATCCAGGCTTTGCCTGCTCGTGGGTTGAAAGTTCAGGGTAGGGATAAATACAGTTGGCTTTAGGCACAGCCTACTAATTTTCAGGCTTTCCAGTCTGTTGGGCTTGCATAGGATTACCATGTTACCAGTCATCTCAAAAGCAAACTTCGACAATAAACTCAGGATACTCCAAGTGCTTCAACTTCCTTCAGCCCCATGTCTTATCATATTTCCCAAAATGGACTCTGTGCTCCAGGCAAACCAAGTCTTTTGCCTTCTTTAAGGATTTACCCCCAGAAACAAGCAAACCATTTTCTACTGAGCAGAGGAGAAGTTCTGGAAGAAAATCTCTAGTGGGTAATGGATAACTGTTCTTGTAGACCCCAAACCATTCCTGCTGAGTTTTTGCTCCTCCCTCAAGTTTTATTCCTTGCATTCTGTTTAAGAATCAATCCTGGTCCCCAGGGGGAGTGTGTCACCTCATTTAAGAATTTAAACCAAATCCAAAAAACAGAAAATACCGTCAAACTAAACCTTTTCCAAACCTGCCTCACCCACACACAATCCTGTGCGTTCCAGCCTGAGGGCCATGATCTAATTCCAAGCTGACAGGAAGGCTGAAGAGACTGGCGTCCCTGAGCCCAAATGGATCTACCTTCCTGACTCCCATCAGCGTCACCTAAGGAGCATCTCTGATGACCCATGCAGTTTCTTCCTCCCTCACAGGGCAGAGTCGTCTTGTAAAAGTTTGCCTATTACAATTTGACAGTACAATTCCATAGCCATGTAATAAGCAAACATGCACAGAAAGAGAGTCAGCACTAATTCTAAGAAGGCTTTCTTGCCCCTCAAAAGCCGGGTCAACTGTCCTTCTGTGTTCACTCCACCCGGCGCGGCCTCGTTTGAGATAATGTGTAGTCACAGACATATATTCAGGATTGGAGAAAACGAAATTCTTCATGCAACTTTAAATAGTATCTAATTACCAGACTACACTGCCTGTGGCATACTATGAAATAATAAATTTAGAAATTCTGTGTAATTATCTTATGAATAGCTTAATTATATTACATTGTATTCTTTGTGTATGTAAAAAGGATTCATTTGTTAAGTTTAAATCAACATGTTAAATCCTGTTTTGGCATTTCTTCATTTTTTTTTTAATATACAAGGTACCTCAAAACCTGGAAGGTGCTCAGCCTCTTACAGACCCTGAATTATAATAGCATGTCTACTTGTCTAACTGCCTCAACCCTGGTTGCACTTTAAAGTCACCTGGACAACTTTGAAAACCACTGGTGACCGGGCCCCCCAGTCACTAATTGAAATAAAAATGCTGGGGGAAGGGACTGACATCTTGCATGTGAAATGTCCCCCCGGTGACTTGACCCACAATGAGGGCCTAGAACCACTGGTATAGACTGGTGTCTTCTTTTAAGGATGGGGCCAAATCTGTACCATCCTTGGCTCTAGCCAGTAAGCATTCAGCAAACGTTTGCCAAATGAATAAGTGGTTCTTCTCTCCATGTTTCTCTGCCCTCAGTTTTCTTATTTCCTTGAGGGAGTCACCCTTCTATCACGTACTTTCTCATCTTCCTCAAATCAGTGTTCCCCTAACTTGGCTGTGTTTCCAAATCAATTGGGAAGTTTGTTAAAAATCCATGTTCCCAGACTCCACTCCAGACCACTGAATCATAATCTCTGAAGTGGAACCCAAGAATTCGTATTTTTTTAAAGCACTCCAAATGGTTCTGAGGCGCGTTTCCTTTGGAAATCACTGCCGTGCTGCATGTCAATATCACTCACAAAGGATACTTCCTCTCAGTAGAAAGCCTTTCTGAATTGATCTTACTCTGCTACAATTCATTTTGTAACTATTTTTCTCTAGGTGTTTGGAGTGAGGAGAGGGGAAAGAGAAAAGGATTTTCCTACATAGATTAAACCCTAATAGTGGGTATGAAATAGGTTTTCTATTTCATTTGTATGAACTACCTACCCACCCCACCATCTAGCCCAATATGAGCCCTTTGGAAATGATAATGACAAGCAGTCAGACCTAAAAATTCATAGATGGTAATGTTCAAGCTTCTCCCCCAGTACTCTCAGCCCTTTCCTTCTATCCAGCTTGGAAAATTTGTGCCTTTATGCCTGAGATTAAACTAGATTCACCAGCTTTTTTTCTAAATTTCTGGTTTATTTTTAAACTACTCTTCTTCTCTTTTGTGCTAAGATTAAACATCTCTGATAAATCTTGACTACCATTCAAAACAGTGGCAAAAGACTGCGTGCAATTCTCTTCTAACTCCCTAACAGAACTCCTCTGGTCCTCCGCATCACTTTCACAGGTTTGTTTGTTTCTTTGATCTGCTAACCCCTTTACCCCTAAGGAAAGAGGCTGCTTTTCCAGAGATCTTCCTTTGCCAGGCCCCCTGGGAGACTGTCACATCAAGGCTAATGAGTACCTAATTTTTACACTTTCACACTTTTCCTAATTATCATAACAAACACATATTTAAGAAAACAAGAACAGGCTCAGGCCTGTGATTAGATGGCTACACAAGGAGTAGGATTTGGAGCTTTTTTAAGTAGAGTGGAGTACCAGGTTGGGTCCCTTCCTCAAGAAACTCACTCCATACAATCAGTGCTACCTAAAATTCTTCTACGGTGGATTTATACCTCTGTCTTACGGTCTTTTTTTTATTATTATGGAGGGGATAATTATGTAATCAGTCATTTGCAACTTAGAGAATGAATTTATCAGCAATTGTGCTCTAGTATCAAGGGAATAAAATGAGATCAGGAGAATATGAAATACCTAGGATTTAGGAGGATGAAGGACAGGGTACAAGGTTGGAGAAAAGGTACATAAATAAGAAGCTAAGTGTTCTAGAGACAAATCTACTACCTTCTTCATTTTGAGTAGGCCGGACCCTTACAAAACTCTTAGGTTAACAGTAAAAACTATTTCTGCCTTCAAATGCCAACCCTACCAGCCAACCCTCTAATCAGTAGCTGTTCTATTTCCCTACTTTTTGGACCACAGGAGTCTCACCCACTCCTGAGAACTCTTGTCTATCAGGACAGATGTTGAGAAGGGATGTAAACTAGATGCTGCAGTTGCTTTTCTCCTGCTAAGCTCTCCATTACTCAGTTCCCCCTTCCACACCAGCAAGGCATACAGTCACATAAGGTTCATGAAACAAAGAAAGGAGTCACAGAAGGGTATGCTCTCTCTCCCTCTCCCACCCCAGTGTTCAATACTTAAAACTGAGAAACAATTAATTTGCCTCTCCTTTTTAAGAAAATATGTAGATTTCCTGTCATAGGTCATTAGAGAAAACATCTTACAACCGCTTCATCATCATATATAATTTTAAATTATAATTTTAAAATTTTCTAGTAGCCGCATTGAAATGTAAAAACAAAACAATTTTAAAATGAGGAAAGTAAATTTAATAATATTTTATTGATACTTAATCCCATATGTCCAAAATATTACCATTTCAACATGTAATCAACATATAATTATTAATGAAATATTTTACATACCTTTTTGTATTGAATCTTCAAAATCTAGAATATACTTTACACTTACAGCACATCTCAATTCTGACTAGCCCACAAGTTGCTCAATGGCCAATGTGGCTTGCGGCTACCATTTTGGACAAGGCAGGTTAATAGTATATCTTTCTAGACTTCTGTATGTATAATAAATGTATTTATTTGTATATTTGTTGCTTCACACAAATGGAAACATACTATTCATACCTTCATCAATTTTTTTTCTCTTAACAACACGGACATACATCCGCACTAGCATCTGTAAATTACCCTAATCCTTTCAAACCACTGTACTGTCTTTTATTGGTGAGACTGAGGATCTTTTCCTATGATTACTGGCCTGAATTTCTTGTTGCTTTCTTTTGCTCATTTTTCCTTCTTTTTTTCTATTTGAGTTGATTTCTATCTCTTGTAACTGAAAGTGTTCTGCCTGACACGAGTTGCAATAACTTTTTAATATATTAAGAATATTACCTTTTATCTGTCATAAACATTATGAATAGTTTTCCTAATTTGTTTCCCTTTCAGCATTATTATGCTGGCCTTTGATACAAAAAAGATGTATGTAGGGAGGAGTGTGTGTGTATGTGTGTGTGTGTTTCAATAATGATTCAAATCATTTTTCATTTTTCCCCCAGCTTTGATTTCATGCATAGAAAATCTTTATCAACCTTCAAGATTATGTAAACATTCACTTACATTTTTTTCTAATACCATTATTTAAATATTTAATCCTTCTGGAATATTTTTTGTGAACTGTCAATAGATACATAATTTTTTAATACATTGCCATCTAATTGTCCCCAAATCCTTTACAAAATAATCCAGTCTTTTGAAATGCATGAATATATACTAGATCTGTATGTTATTAGATAGATAGATATTTACTAGTTGCTGGACCTTCTATTCAATTGCATTGATATATCTGGTTGTTCCTATGCCAGTTTCACACTTCAATTACTTTATTTGGTAGGACAATTCCCCACCCCCACAAGTAGGGGTTTTTTTCCCAATTGTCTTGAGTATACTACCTCTTTCATTTTTCAAGATAAACTAGGATACAAATTTGTCAAATTTCCCCAAAATCTTTGAAGTGTTTTATTTGAAATTCATTTGGAATTACATGAGGATAGTTGACATTTTGCAAATATTGAGTCTTTCCATCTAATTCCTCCCAAGGAATATGAAGGTGTCCCTCCATTTATTCTTTGTGACCTATTATATGTTAAACTGTAAATTATCTATGGCTAAAGTGCAGCTATTTTTTATTTACTTGAACTACCAAGTTTCAATTGAGATGTTAAAATTTCCTATTATAATTGCAAATTTTTTATGTATTCCTGACTTTGCTGAATTGATCAAGTGTACTTTGTGCTTCTATACCTCTCTAGTTATTTAGAAACGCTTTACTATAGGTCCACTTTACTAATAAATTCTCTTATTTTTTATGTAACTTTTTTAAATGCAGAGAAAAGAAAACAAAACAACAATAAAAAGAATCTCAGAATCTCCCCCACCTTAATAACTCATATGAATTTTTTTGGGGGGCTGCACCATGAGGCATGTGGGATCTTAGTTCCCAGACCAGGGATCTGATCCATGCCTCCTGCATTGGAAGTGCGGAGTCTTAACCACTGGACCACCAGGGAAGTCCCAGTAACTCATATGAATATTTTAAAAACAAAAGTAATACATGCTAAGTTTTGAAAATCATATAGTTTTAAATGGCATAACATGAGTATTGAAAGCATCTCTCATTCAGTCTTGTACCTGGTTAACTACAATTTCTTGTGATTCCTTCAACAAAAACCTATATGCCCACATGTGTATTTATTTACACATACTTTAGGAGGTAATACTAAACCTTGCTTGCATTTTTAAATTAGTAATATATTTCAGAACTCTTCTATCTGTTCACTTCCAGAGCTACCTAATTCTTTCAACAGTACATAGTATTTTACTATATCAATCAATCACAACTTATTTAACCAGTTCTCTGATAGTGGACACTTTGGCTGTTTTTACTTTTTTGTTATCATGTGCTGACACACATGCACAAGCACACACACACACACACACACACATGCACACAACTGTTACAATAAATATCTAGGCTAACATTTATGAGAACATTTCTTAAAATTTTGCTAAAAATCAATTTGTTGAATCAAAACCCATAAGTAGTTTGTTATAGATATTGTAAGTTTCCAGAAAGTTTGCATAAATTTACACTCTAATTGACAATGCAAAAATTGTTCATTTTCCAACATCTTTACCAACACTAGGTTTTAGCTAATATTTTAGTTTTTGCTGATCTGATAAATGAAAAGGAAATCTCGTTGTTTTGATTTTGTTTATTTCTTTGGTTAGGTATAATGTTGAGAATTATAACATATATTTATGGGTCATTTTTATTTCTTTTCTTTTGTAAACTGCCTATTTATATCTTCTATGCATTTTTGTATTTGGTTGTTCATCATTTTCTTACTGATTCATAAATACTTTTTGGAAATTAGCCCTTTGTCTGTCTTATATGTTACAATTATGTTTTCCCAGGTTTCAATTGTTCTATTTTTACTTTTGTTTGCTGTATAATTTTAGTCATATAGAAGTTTTCATTTTCATGTAGCCAACAATATAAATCCATATAAACTTTTGTTTCGTGTCTTCTGAGTTTCCCTTTTTATTTCAAAACACTCATTTTAACCTACATCTCTTTATCAATAGCAACACAAACATTATCTACTACCTCCTCACAAACTGATGAGTTGTTTAAAACTCATAATTTCCAAGACTACCTTTTCTCTTCTGTTTTATCCCCATCCTAATTTTATGGGGAGAGTTGTTAGGTGGGTACTATACTTCAGTACTTTGGGTTTCAGCAGTGTCTTTTCTTCTATCTGCTGCCTTTGTTGAGTCATTGTGTTTATTTTATGTTAGGAATGGGGTTTTTTTAAAAATTCTAATTCATCCAGCAAATATTTACTGATTTCTACCTCATATCAAGCACTGTACAATATAAAATTGGGATGAGGATAAAAAAGTTATCATGAATAAAACCGGTATTATCATTGTTCTCATAGAAATGTATTTCAGGGAATTCTCTGGCGGTCCAGTGGTTAGGACTATGCACTTTCACTGCCAGGGGCCCAGTTTGATCCCTGGTCAGGGGACTAAGATCCCACAAGCCATGCGGCACAGCCAAAAAAAAATTTTAAATATATAAATTTTTTTAAAAAAGAAATGTATTTCAATAGAATACAGGGATGGAGGTAGAGGGAAAGTAAACAGAAAAATAAAAAAGGTTGCAAAATTTAGTAAGTGCTAGGAAGAATACAAATAAGGTACTAAGGTCAAGTTTAGCAGAGGGTAGGTGGAAGACCAGAGAAGGTAAGTTTTATTCTGCAACTCCTCTTTGCCATGGCAGCTTGCTCTTATTTTATTGATGCAATAACCTCTCAAATGTCATTAAGAAACTAGATTGTAATTTTCTCAAAGTTATTTCCTGTTTCCTACACTAACTCTGTTTTAATGGGGCCAAGTGTGCTGATTGTTCAGCTTAATCACCCTCTATCAAACTGTGGATTCTAGCCATATGTCTAGTAATTTTTCATATTCTGTTCATATTTATAAAGCAAGTCACAACTTCATCAATATCAATAGCTGGTGTGGATTTTGCAATGACTGTATGAAGTACTAATTACCCTGGGTAAGGTCCCCTCATTTTGGAGCAGGGGTCTCCAGAGGGCTATGGCCAGCAGTGAATGCTCTAAACAGCTGCTCAGAGGACGGAATCTTGGTGGAATGTTTGAAAACCGTTTATTTGTCTCCCCTGATACTCCCTAACAACTGCTCTGCCAGCTAAATCCTCTTTTGGCTTCTGCTGGTAGAACTTTAAAGCTGGCTATATTCTGCCAGTGTGGCAGTTGCCAATGGGGAGGAAGGAAGAAGTTACTGGAAAGATCTACCCTGTTAGAGAAGGGAGGAAATACCCTCCATACATTAATTTTGGGCTGCAAAAATATGGAAAGAAAATATGCCAGATAAATGGGGTCACATTAGCAATGTCCGTTCACATTACCCTGAGCCCTCTTCATACCAAGGGAAACCTGGAGGTTAATGTGCTTAAAATCTGAAGTCAGACAACCTAGATTCAAGACCTGACTCTGCCAATTTCTAACTCTGATCTCGAGCAAGTTACTTGACCTTTTGAAATTTTATTTTCTCATTTTAAAGAAACAACCATAATAGTACTTGTTTCATAAGGCTGGGTGAGTGTAGAGCTTATGCGAGAAAATACATGCAAAGTACATTACAATTCTCCAAGTCCTCTGATCCTCTTCCTTTGCCCCATGATCAATATGTCATTATCCAAGCTGAATGTTTCACTCTATAGGATGACTATTGGTAACAAAGCACACCAACCGAGTCCTCACACTTTGTTTAGTCTTGTTGGCTAAACAACAAGGACTTTCGAGGACTTAAAAAAGCAGGTTTTGCCATGACAGTCTTTCTAGCTCAAACTGAAAATGACATGTTTTCTCCTGAGTTACTATTTTCCTCAAAGACATGTTATTTGGCTCTTTTCTCCCTTGAAAAGTCATAATAAATGTCAAATGTTCAGGGTTTCCATTGATCAAATCAGAATGCACGGCATAGTCTTCACAGAATCTTTTTCTGTATTCATTTTTTTCTCTCAGATGAATCTAATTGCTGCTGTATTTAGAGTTATCTTGCTAGCCAGTACTCTCAAAGTTTATCATCTGGTTGAATGAATAAAATATCTGATTTCGTCAATATGATTTTGAGTCATTATTTAAATTTTTAAATAGTCTTTTAGTTTTCTTTATTTTAAAACTTTGTTGTAGGAAATACAGAAAATGTGAACAAAACTTAGAAAGAATGAAGGAAAAGGGAACAATATTATTGGGAAGGGGAGTGTTCTTCCCCACTCCTAATGTTCCCTTCCATATGGCAGGATCTGCATTATCATAATAAACCTCACATATAGCTTATTTTCAAGTAATATGTGACCTACCAAATTTTTATGTAAGAATAACCCCCAAAATTAATTACAGGAAAAAAAAGAAAAAGAAAAAAGTAGGTAAAAGGTTAAACATTTACTTAAAAGAAAAACAAATGGTGATTTTACAGGTATGTTATTATCTATCCAAAGTGTAGATAATTCCTATGTTCTGTAAATTGTTACAAATCATTGAAAAGGATATAAAATGTTCTAACTCACTTTATAAACTTATAATAATCGCAACACTATGTGGTATTTTCACATTCCCTTAACACATATGAGAGGTCTGTGGCTTGAAAAGTAAAAAAAAAAAAAAAAAAAAAGACAGCACCCCATGCCTAGCATTGTGTCTGAAATAAAATAGACACTCAACAAATGATTGTCAAATGAAAGCACAAGAAAAGAAAACTGACAGACCAAACTCATTTATCATTATAAATGCAAAACTACTAAGTACTAATTGTATTTAGAAGAATGTTACAAAAGAGTTGTAATTATTACCAAGTTTCCCTTTTCCCAAGAATTCATCAACGATTTAAATCTATATACTTCATATCGATAATGTGTCATTTTACTGATGTGTGATAAATGTATTTTATCCTATCAATAGGTCAAAGAAGAAAAAAATTTGATAGAAATTCAACATCCATTCCTAAATAAAAGCAACTCCTAGTAAATAAGGACTATGCAAATATTATCTTAACATGATAAAAAATAATATACTTGACCATAAAACTCTAGAAGTATTATAACAATAATGATGAAGGCAATATGAACAATATTACTAGTATCATTTAATATTCTTTCCAGAAATTCTAGATATTGCAATGAGAGAGAGAGAAGTATTAGAAAAGAAGAAAAAAAATTTATTTATTATAGATATTACTGCTTACCCGGAAAATCAACAAAAATTCTATTAGAACTAATAATAAAGTAAGATGGCTCGGTATGATAACTTAAAAATCTGCATCTTCCTTATATAAAAATACAAAATGATGAGTTAGATGCTATTAAAAATATATGATTAACAATAGCATTAAATTTTGTAAAACTTGCAGAATGAGTGTTTTTAAAAACTTTAAAAAATTATTAAGTGACTTAAAAGAAGATTTTATTAAATGGAGATCCATACCATGTTCCTGAATGGAAAGACTCAATAGTATATAGATGTCAAGTCATTCTCAAATTAAGCCTATAAGCTGAAGAAAATTCCAATCAAATTTTTGGAATTTGGAAAATTCCAAATCAAAATTTTCAATAAAATTCTGTTTGGAACTTGTGACAGAATGATTATAATGTTTATCTGAAAAAATAAAGAAATAAAATTAGCCAACTTTTTTGAAAGAGGATCAGTGAGATGTTTTATTAGATCCAAACCATACATTCACTCATTTGGTCATTTAATCTCTAATGCAATACCACTCAGAATAAAACAAACAGAAATCCAGGACTTAGTTTAAAAAGAAAATAAGCTCTAGCATATTTTCTGAGTTGAAGAGGCATTAAGGTCTACCCCTTACACAGTTTTCCTTCTCTTCCTCCATGTTCATCCCTAGACCTGGATATAAGTCATTAATATTAGCCCCAATTTATATCAATAGATGAGGAAACTGAGGGTGAGTGAAGTAATATGCCTAAAGGCTATACAGCTATTAAAGGGCAAAACCCAGCTTTGAACTCAAGATACCTGGCTCTACTGTCTACACTCTCTACCACTACACTATACTGCCTCAAGTCAGACAAAGACAAATATCATATAATATTGCTTATATGTGGAATCTGAAAAAAATGGTACAAATGAACTTATTTACAAAACAGAAATAGAGTCACAGATGTAGAAAACAAAATCATGGTTACCAAGGGGGAAATGGAGGGGAGGGATAAATTGGGAGGTTGGGATTGACATATACACACTACTATATATAAAACAGATAACTAATAAGGACATACTGTATAGCACAGGGAACTCTACTCAATAGTCTGTAATGACCTATATGGGAAAAGAATCTACAAAAGAGTGGATATATATGTATGCATAACTGATTCACTTTGCTGTACAGCAGAAACTAACACAACATTGTAAATCAACTATACTCCAACAAAAATTAACTTAAAAAAAGAAAAAGAAAAAGAAAAGCTCTCTAGGAAAATGCATGGTCGATCAGACCCTTCTGGTACACAACCTTGAGCATACTCATGAATCAGGATTTTACTAAATTAAATTCAATAATTCGGCAAAATGTACAAAGTGTTTATTATATACCAGACGCTATGCCTGATATTAGCTTAACAAAAAAAATGATGAAAAAACAAATATGGTTCCTTATCTCATGGGACAGAGTTTTCTAGGGGGAGGTGTCTAGGGGAGCATTAAACGTATAAACAAACACACATATATAATGATTTATTGCGCTGAATACTTTGCAGGCAAAAAATAGGGTGCTATGAGAAAGAAAAATGGGGGAGGACACATGATTTAAACTGGAATATTGAGGAAGGTCCCTCTGAGGGAAGAATGTATAAATTAAGCCCTGAGAATGAGTGAAGATGAAGCAGGTACTGAGGGAAAGTTATTTTCTATGTAATCAAATATATTGATATCATCTATCCTTTTTCAAGTGTGCCTTTGCTGTTTATTATCCCTTGGCAGGCTTTCCTCACCGCAAGATGCTATAATTATTTGCCTGTGTTTTTTTCTAGCAATAACAATATACAACATTTGTATAGTGTTTACTATGTGCCAGAGACTCTTCTAATTGCTTTACATGCATTAACTCACTTAATCCTCACAATAACCCTACTAAGTGAGGACTTTTATTATCCCCATTTTATAGATGAGGAACCTAAGGCTTGAAGAGATTAGGTGACTTGGCCAAGGTCACAGAGCTAGTATCTGATGGAGTCAGAGTTTGAATTCAGGCATTCTTAACTTCAATCTATACTGTCTTTAAAATGTTACTATTCAATGTTTACACTTAGATCTTTAGTCCACCTGCAACTCCTTGGTGTGTATTATGAAACTTTTTTTCCTAAGTGGTTAGTGAATTATCCCAGTATCATTTGCTGAATAAGCATTCTTAATGCAAGCTTTAAGAAATACTAAATTCTTACATAATCTGCTTTCTTGGATTTTTATTATTCTCTTTGATCAATCTGACTACCCCTGTACTGATACCATTCTGTCTTGAAATTACCATATCATCTTTAAACAAAGCAAGATCTCAACTCAGATTTTTTTTCAAGATCATCTAAAATATCCTATTTTTCTTACTATATAATAGTCACTCACTTTTATATTAACACAAAACAACACTCCTATCCATGAGGGCTTATAGCACAATCATCAGAATTCTGCTATTTACTATCAATTGAACGATGCTGCAGCATTAAACATATTTTGAATACCTACTCTGTTCTGGGTACTACACTAGGTGCTAGGAACACAAATTAATAAGATGTGGTCCCTGCCCTCAAAGGAGTTCATGTTCTAGAGAAGGAGACAGAGAAATAACTCAGACATGATGGTACTACAGGCTGATAGGGGTAAGTACAGGGTGCATCTAAATCAGAGGGGGAGAAAGTGTGCCATTAAGACTTGCACAGAGGACTTCCCTGGTGGCGCAGTGGTTAAAAATCCGCCTGCCAACGCAGGGGACATGAGTTCGAGCCCTGGTCCAGGAAGATCCCACATGCCACGGAGCAACTAAGCCCACGCACCACAACTACTGAAGCCCGCACGCCTAGATCCGGTGCTCCGCAACAAGAGAAGCCACTGCAAAAAGAAGCCTGCGCACTCACCGCAACGAAGAGTAGCCCAGACTCGCTGCAACTAGAGAAAGCCCGCGCCCAGCAATGAAAACCCAACACAGCCCAAAAATTAATTAATTAATTTTAAAAAATTTCACAGAGACACTGTAGCTTGAGTTGTTTTAAATGGTACATGGGAGTTAGCAGGATGAAAAGGGTGAGAAAAAGTCATTCCAGGCAGGAGAAATAGCTCGTGTGAAAGCTGGAGATGCTCAAGGAATTGCCGTGGTTTGGCCTGGCTGAAGCATGTGGTTTGTACTGGAAAATAGCAAGGTATAAAGCTTGAGAAGTAGACAGAAGTCAGTTTAGGAAGGGCCTGATATGTAATAGTAAGATGCTTGAATTTTATTCTGAAAGTAGTGGGAAACTAAAGGGGTTTAAATATAGAAGAGACATGATCTGCTTCCACTTGTCATACCAGTGCAATTAACTTATGGTCCAAATATAATGATATTTTATATAAAAGCACTGAAAATTAAAAATGAATAAAGAATAGAATTACCCAAGTCTGACTACAGAAGCTCACTAGCAGTGATCAGGAGCTAAGCTACACTTAGCTGATCCTGGTACATATAAGCCATCAATCATTTCATCAATGTCCAGGACCTGAAGTGGACCTCTGTTCATACAGCTTCTGTATAAAGAGAAATTAAGGGCCTCTTCAGCACTTGGGCATGAGAATTCACTGAAATGGTCTATAGCCCGTGTACAAAGATTAGGGAGAGAAAGTGGTAGAGCTCAGGTGCTGATAACTGCTGAATGACCCTCATCTCTTCCTGTGCAGATGTCTGCTAAGTCACAGACACAAATGATATCACTGGAATTAAACAGTGGGCTCCTCCTGGGTCCAGGGATACTACTGAAGGAAGAGAAAGGATAACTTTTATAGACTCTTAAGTGTTAGGTTCTGTACTAAGCATTTTTTCAAACAACATTTCACTTAATCTTCACAGTCACAGCCTCAACAGGCTGTATAACAATTAGGACTATCTTGATTTCAATGGATATAAAAGCTAACTCAAACTGTTTTTTTTAAAAAAAAAAAAAAAGAGAGAGACATTTTTAAAAGGGGAAGGGGACTTATTCATATCAATGAAAACCTCAAGAGTGAATCTTGCTAACTTCAGGCAGAGCTTGAGGCAGGGACTCGACTCTCATTAATCTGATTATGTATCTATCCAAGAACCCATCCATGTGACTAGGGGTAGGATTGGCTGAAGCTCTATGACTAGAAGTGAAAGCAGAGGGGAAGTGATTCGACCTATGGAAATTTGACATTGTTCTTTTAATAGAAAATGGTGAACAGTTGAGGAAACTGAGGCCCAGAGTGGTTAAGTGATTTCACCAAGGTTTTATAGCCAATGAGTGGTAAAGGAATTAGAACCTAGTCTTGCTTAACACCAACGTCCATGTTCCTTTTACCATACCACACTGTCTTAATAAATGCACCTTAATCAGACTTGTCAAAAAATCTCAAAACCGGAAAGAAATAGGTGAGGGATATTAAGAGATACAAACTTCTGGTTGCAAAATAAAACAACAATACCCCAATAAAAAAATAAAATAAAATAGATGAGTAAAAGGTATGAAATGTACAGTATGGGGAATATAGTCAATAACTATGCAATACCTTTGTATGGTGACATACTGTAACTAGACTTATCATGGTGATCATTTTGAAATGTATAGAAATATCAAATCACTATGTTGTGTAACAGGAACTAACATAGTGTTGTAAGTCAATTATATTTTAAAAACAAACAAAAAAAAAACAGACTCATAGAAAAGGAGGTCAGATTTGCGGTTACCAGAGGTGGGGGTGAAAGGAGTAGGAATCGGATGAAGGTGGTCAAAAGGTACAAACGTACGGTTACGAGATAAGTACTATGGGTGTGATGTACAACATGATAAATATAATTAGCACTGCTGTGTGTTATATATGAAAGTTGTTAAGACAGTAAATCCTAAGAGTTCTCATCACAAGGAAAAAATTGTTTTCCTATTTTTTAAATTTTGTACCCATATAAGATGATAAATGTTCACTAAACTTATCGTGATAATCACATCATGATATACTTAAATCAAATCATTATGCTGTATACCTTAAACTTACACAGTGCTGTATGTCAACTATCTCAATAAAACTGGAAGAAGCAAAAAAAAAAAAAAAACCAGAAACCTCAAAACCTGAAGTTATACATGATACAATCAGTCACCCTAACGGAAGGGAACTCCAACCTAGATCGTCCCAGTCAGAGACAAATTCAGAAACCTTCTCTGTTTGCCTTTGGAATGTCTTTTTTTTTTTTTTTTAAGATCCCTGTCAAAGCAGATGTATCTTCCTATTAAAGGAAGTTCTTGGAGTCCATACAGAATGAACAGCAAGAGAAAGAATCTTAGACTATCTGCTGGATGATGTTCAAGGATTTCAAACCAGATTTATCCATGCATGTGTCCTTTACTGTACAGTATTTTTTCCTGAGTCTAGAAAAAATGCACATACATGGACATTTTCTAAATCAATGCCATTAGCTTATAATGTATAAAAAGTACAATCCTTGAAGACAGAAATGAATTTGAATCAGTTTCACCACTTACCTACTGTACAACACTGAGCAAGCTTTGGTCTGTTTATCTGTAAAGCTAGTTTACAATTCAGAGAGTTGATGTGATATTTAGATAAGATAACACGTGCAAAGTGCCTGGAACATAGTAAGCGCTCAAGAAATACAAATGTAATGACTTGCTATTTTTCCTACTGGCTTATACTCCAATTTCAGAAACAAGATGACTCGTGCAGGTAGATCTTCCACAGGCAGCAATTCGTACACTAACTTTCTCTTAGCTTATGTCCACAGTGGTGGCTAAACAGGCAATACTCTGTCAATAAAAACTTACATGCCCTAAGAAGTGCTCCCCATTTTAAGAACCTTGTGGTAAGTCCCTTTGCAAAATGAAAATTCCTCTTATGGGATAATAATCAACCATTCATTTATATGCTTTCTATGTTTATACATTTCTATGTTCGGACAAGTTTTGTACTTTCTTTCAATCCTGTATAAAGGGTTATCCTGTATAACAATTTACAGACTCTTTCAGAGACCTTTTGAACAGAAATGACTCAATTTTCTCAACCCTGTCACTTAAGGGTAATGTTCTAAATGCATTCTTACCACCTCTTTAAACAAAAACACATTATAAGAGCGGGGAAAGGCCATAGGCCTGAGATTGGGTTAGCCACTAATGTACTGAAGCCACAGAGACAACCCAGAAAGGGTAACCAATTCAAGAAGGGAGAAATGTTGGTAATTAGAGCATCCCAGCTTTATGGCATTAGTAATACTTAAGGGACACCAAGATTTACACACACAACTCAATAGTCTAGTTAAGGAAGGGCACAGCATTTAATCATGAGGGGAGAGAATGACAAGGTTCCCTAATACATTAGGATTGTGACTGCATAGCACAGACCCGCAGTACATCTGAGAGTCATTTCTTTCCATTTCATTACAGTTTACAAAATCCATGCCTAATCTTAGATATTAGCAATCCAGGCTAGATGTATAACAGCCTCTATCTAATCCTATGAGCCATTACAACACAGTTTATAGTATCATCCACAAGAGCCTGGTGGAGCCACGTCCTGGTTAGGAAATACAGGGCTATAAAGCAGATGGGGATCTGGGGAAGGCTGCTGACAGGCTAAACTGAGAAAGCAGCACTGAAATATCACATTATTTGAAAGTCCATGACAGATAAGACACTAATTTATACAACTGAGACATTGTCATGACGTGTAAGGGGGAGGGCACTAAAAATGAATTTAAGAGATTAAGGACCAAAAGAGGGATGGTGAAGTGACTTTTTGTAATCCTTTGATCAAATAATAAAACACTAGAAAACAAATCTCACTGAAAAAAAGAAACAGGATATCCATAATACTGAAGGCTCTAGGACCCTTAACAGATACATTTTTTGGGCAAATAAGTGCATTTTTTAAAAAAATTGTGGCATTGTGTCCAAGGTTTTAAAATTCAGTTGCAATAGCAGAATAGTCCCTCCAGATAACTGAAGCATTAACAATAGAGGGAAACCAACAAGAAATATCAATCCAGTAACAATTAGGAAAAAAACACAAAGAGTGGTGAAAACCTCTTCCTAAATAAACTTGCTAATACTGAAAAATCATCATTAATTTGGAATACACTAACTTAGAGTTCTTGAGAAGCTAGGACAGAAATAAAGTTATATATTGATATTATACTAATATTTTCAAAATATTAGTGAGCTAACTATGGAAAGAAATAGGACAGAGTAGCATGTTGAATTGACTTATAAAAATTATAGGAAGGAACTGGGACACTGGGAATGACACATATACATTATTGATACTATGTATAAAATAGACACTTGATGGAACATACCGTGTAGCTCAGGGAACTCTACCTAATGCACTGTGGTAACCTAAATGGGAAGGAAGTCCAAAAGGGAGGGGATATCTGTATGTGTATGGCTGATTCATTTTGTTGTGCAGTGGAGGCTGACACAACATTGTAAAGCAACCAGACTCCAATAAAAATTTTTAAAAAATGAATCTAAAGAGATATAACCGAATGCAGTGCATGAACCTTGGTTGAATTTTAAATTGGAGAAAAATCATATGAGACATTTTTGTAAAAAATGGGGGAACTTGACTTGGTATATTAGATGGCATTATGGATTTATTGTCAAATTTCTTAGGTGTGATGACAGTATTGTGGTTATATAGTAAAATGTCCATTTCTTTAGGTGATGCATATAGAAATAAAAAAGAATGAAATATCATAATGTATATGACTTTAAAATTGTTTAGCAAAAAGAGAGATAGAAAGAAAAAAAACTGTGTGGTAGGATCTCAGTGAAGACTGTACAGATGTTCTCCATCCTATGTCCAAGTTTCTGAACATTTGCAAGTTTTTAAAATAAAATTTGAGTGGAAAAAAGAATAAAATTATTGGAAGCTTTCTTTAAAAAAACAATTATATACCATAGCAGCACCAACTGTAATCAAATAATTGGCATTCTAATTACAAGTAATTCTTATTTTTATTAAAGTAGACTTAGCAGGACTTCTACTTGATGACATTGTAAACTTACTGTTTGTTCTTAAGAGTAACACAATTTACCTTTTTAAAGCATAGTTTTCAATTCATTTGAATGGCCTTGATAATTGTTCCTGACATATGAAGAAGCAGAACAAGCAGATGATAGACAGTACCATGAAAAACTGAGTGCAACAGATACACTAAAATGTAAATAATGGGGGACTTCCCTGGTGGCACAGTGGTTAAGAACCGGCCTTCCAGTGCAGGGGACACAGGTTCAAGCCCTGGTCCGGGAAGAGCCCACATGCCACAGAGCAACTAAGCTTGTGTGCCACAACTACTGAACCTGTGTTCTAGAGCCCACGAACCACAACTACTGAGCCCACGTGCCACAACTACTGAAGCCCACACACCTAGAGCTCGTGTTCCACAGCAAGAGAAGCCACAGCAATGAGAAGCCTGTGCACCATAACGAAGAGCAGCCCCCACTCTCCGCAACCAGAGAAAGCCTGCGCGCAGCAACAAAGACCCAACCCAGCCAAAAATAAATAAATAAATAAAATTTATTTTTTATAAAACGTATAAGACTAAGTGATTGAAATTGCCGGTGACTTTTTCTATTTTGTGCTTCTCTTTATGCTCTGAAGTTTCTATAATGAGCTTGCATTGCTGCTATAATCAGAGGGAAAGGGTTTTATTAGTTATTTCATATTGGCTTTCCCCTTTCAGTCCAGTCTACACAAACTGCTAGATTAGTTTACCTGCAAAATCATGTCACTCCCTGTGAGATAAGTAAATAACTAAACAAATGTTTTTAAAATCTTTAGTGCCATCTCAACACTGCCTACAGAATTAAATACAAATGCCTCAGCATGACATGCAAATCACTCCTCATATGATTCCAAATTCTCTTTCCAGTCTTATCTCCCACCACTCCCTACAGGAACCCTGCATTGCAGACAAACAGCCCCTGTGTGTTTCCATCACAGGTGTTTTGTTCTTGGTCCTTCTGCTTAGAAGACCTTCTGTGCATTTCTGCTTATTAAATCGTACCTATTCTCCAAAGCTCATCTCAAGTGCCACAACCTCTGGGAAACCTTTTCAGATGTTTCCAGTTACACGCGCTCTCTCCCCTCCTTCAAATCACTACAGCGTTTTGTTCATTCTTCTGTTGTGGCATTTCTCATATCCTATTTTATTATAATTACTTGTATAATTATCTTCCCCCCACCAATACTGTAAGAACCCAAAGGAAAGGATTGGCTCTTACTCGTTGTACTGCCCACAGGGCCAAGCAGAGTGCTTTTGTAAAATTAAGCAAGATTTGGTTGAATTAAATTAAATCCATTGCTGTTGCTACGAACAAATTATTCGGCTAAATTACAAGGGGCCTAAGCCAAATATCTTGGACCGAAAAGGGAAGGTAAGAACGGTAAAAACTAAGAAGCTGATCTAATACAAGTTCAGAGAGGTAGAATGATTTGTCACACCTCTGACTTTTAGTTATTCGTAGGGCTTGGATAAGAACTTGCCACATACTTATCTGTGCTCAAGGTAAGCATGTGAGTGTGAAAAACTGGCCAAAAAAATACCAACAATCTCCCAACCTAAGATTCTAGAAGTTTTCACACATTTTGCTGATGAAAGAAAAGAAAGAAAGAAAGAAAGAGAAAAAGAAAGAAAGAGAAAGAAGGGAGGAGAGAGAGGGAAATGGAGGGGGGAAGGAAGGAAGAAAAGAGGGAAGAAGGGAGGGAAGGGAGGGAGGAAAAGAAAAGGCTTCTGTGGCCACGAAAACTGAACTAAGAAGAAAGGAAAAAGAAGGGACAGCGGGTGCTTTATTCGTATTTTCTCTGAACTCCCAGTCCAGAGCATAAAGCCAATCACATAACTAAGCTGAACTCCTATACTGACAAAAAATAAAGCATATTAAGAGAAACAATTGTTCAAATGCCCTGGATAGAATAAGTGTTTACTATTCTTTGTATTTGGCATTTACTTAACATTTAGTTTCTGCCATTATTATTCATGTAGTTCCATCATTTTATAGAGGGCTACCTGTTCATTTGTGAAAAACCAACCAAAACCCTTAAAACCCAAGGAATCAATCAGGCCTAAGACTCCACCTCTTAATTAAATCTTCTCTGGGCAGGCTCTTCTCAAAGACAGAAGTCTCAAACCATGATTTCCTTCATGAATTTCTTCTTTAAGTAACAGGATTTTAACACTGACTCCAGAGCCAAAATAAATATCTGTAACCAAAGCCAGAAGGAGGACTCGTGCTCTGTATGCCGACATACGTGTGTGAATTTTTAAAGTGGGTTATAATTTTTAGTGAATTTTTTGGATAATGAAAAGGAAAAGGTGATTTTTCTCTCTAATGAAAAGAGGAAAAATAACATTTTCTGTACCAAGGTATGAGATGACTCAATAGACCCAAAGTGACATGTAGAACATGATTGGGTTACAAATCTCAGAAGATGAATTCAGTTCTTTGAGTGTAGGAAGCGAAATACTTCAATCCAAAGTTCTTTCACATTTGTCTTCAGAAGCCAACGTTTATACTTCATCATAAAAAGTGCTCTCACGCCACAAGTAACTGAGCTTGAAATCAGATAAACAATATTATGGCTTATGTATCATACGTGTAAAACAAATTAGCTTTCTTGATTTATCATAGACAAAAGGTGATAGTTTTTGAAAATCAGAGAGACTCTGCTGGAAGATTGACCTTTCAGTCTACAAACATACTATTTAATTTACAAGAGAAGTAAACCCTTTTGAATTGTATTTACTCAGTTACTTTAATAAAGGTTAAACCTTTCAAAAACAATTGTAAATGTGGCATTTAGCTTCTCATATTTTCCAAAGCATTACCTGAATCTTGAGATTCAAAAGAAACAACTAAGAAAATAACAATAAAGCAACACTGGGGTTCCCCGCAGAGTGCAATTAAATGCACAATCTCCAGACTAAGATCGCAGATTTAAATTTCATGTGTTGAAGACGGACTAGCCTCATTGGATTTCAGGAAATGTCATTAGCATCTCCTTTGGGGAAAAGATGGCCGATACATTCATTAATTCATTCATAAAGCAAAGCTTATTACTGATACAGACTGGTATTAGTTACTGAAAGCTGATGATTATTAAAATGCAGAAGCACCATCGGGTAATGAAAAATACAATAATTAAAATCCAGGAGGTGAAATCTCACGCTAAAGTTCAGAGAGGTTTTATTTTATTCATAGTTCTACACAAAAGAAGTCAAATGTGAGCATTACAGCTAAACCACTGTCTTTTCAAGTATTCAGCTTTTCACTAATGCAACAAACATTTATCATGTGTCTATTGCATGTATAATACTCTCTTAAAAAATGACTTGCACTTCTATTGTCATTACGTGGGATTTAAATTGTCTGCATATAACCAAATCTGCTCAAGGATGCACCTCATGACAAAAGAATGTGGACCTTTGAGACAGACACACTTGCATTCTAATATTGGCTCTGCCATGTACTAGCTGTGTGACTTTAGACAAGTTACTTAACCTCTCTGAGCTTCAGTTGCCTTATTTCTAACAATTCATACCCACCTAGGTTGCTGAGGCAATGATGTAGGTAAACAGTACAATGCCTAGCATTTTTCTTTTTTTTTTTTTTTTGCGGTACGTGGGCCTCTCACTGTTGTGGCCTCTCCCGTTGCGGAGCACAGGCTCCGGACACGCAGGCTCAGTGGCCATGGCTCACGGGCCCAGCCGCTCCGCGGCATGTGGGACCTTCCTGGACCGGGGCATGAACCCGTGTCCCCTGCATCGGCAGGTGGACTCTCAACCACTGCGCCACCAGGGAAGCCCCCGTGCCTAGCACTTTTAAACGCTAAATAAACATTAGGATTCTATTCTTCCTTCCATACTTGCACAAAGTAAATAAGAAAATCAAATCTGTGTGATTGAACTAAGTAAAAAGAATTAAAACAGTTGAATTCAGTGGAAAAATAAAACCTGAGAACATGTAAGTTTATTTCCATTCCCCTGGAAGACTATTAAAATATACAGGAACTTTCAATGCCAGCCATTCCTTCAGAACCAATGGCAAGATGCCATGACAACTGGATAATTTCCAAGAATTATGTTCTGGAATGCCTATAAGAAGCTCACTCAATGTCACTGCCTAAATTTGGTAAACTTCCTTCATTTCTGGGAAGACATCAACATTAGCCAATTTACATCTGCATTTATAGCTATCCCAGGTCCATTTCGGAATAACTGTCTTAGAAGAAAGATAGGTTATTTGAGAGCCAGGTTTTTATTCTGGGTTGTACATGGTATCATCTAAGACATATGGTAGGAAACCAGGTGTGAAAAATACCTAATGATCTCAGTAACTCTGCCTTTGATCTATAGATCTTTGACTACACAATCACCGGCAGAATAGCAATATGATTTCACAAATGCTTTGAGTTAGCAGAGTGCCATCTGTCTCAGGATTGACACATCCAACCATTCATATAGATGCCCCCTAGACTGTGGACCTTGCCTACTACCCCATGGCTTAAGTTGGCCTTTCTGGACTTGATTCCATTTCTGCATTGATTTATGGTATCTGCCAGACCCCAGTTTTTGCCTTTACTCAGCATCTAAGTCTCTCCTGGTCAGCGCCAGTTCTAAGTTCTGACAACCCTATCCTGGTTTCTTCTATATTCATATTCCTTAAACTGCTATTACTCCAAAACAATTCCAAGGGTTTTCAGAATAGATTACACCCCACAGCTGTATTGTGGGAGTAAGGGTGGGCAGGTAGCTATACATTTGGTCATCAAAGAGAGCATATTAAAGAATGAGGTGGAAAATTTGGCCTAACAGAATTAATAGAGAATTGGATGGCTCAATATATTACTGTCAGATTAATGCTAATCTTATAATGATTTACTAACATAAAGGCAGCTTAGAAGAATAAATATTGCACTAAATTTTAAAGTAATACTAATACCTAACTCACAAATTATATTCTCTAAGAATTTATATGGATTTTAAAAATAATAGTCATGAAAATAGCTTAAGCTATCTCCAGCTTGATTAGGCCCAGTGAACCCCAAACCTCTCCCATGTGAGAGTCAGTGAGAGGATATATTTATTCATCAATAAACTTCCCAGAAGACCAGCAGTAAGCAAGCAACTATAGACTGGCCCCAGGGTAGCACCAGAATCCCCTGATAACATGCCAGATGTCTTCTCTGAGAATATTTTCCTGAGTCTTTCTTCAAATGAATGTTAATGACCCCTCCCCGCCTTTCAGCTATCCACAGTATAGCCATCTTACCACATTTCCCCGATTCCTAAACTTGGCCACTAATCACCCTCACAGTTATCAATTAGGCAGAATCCAACAGTCATAAAACGTAGACCTGATAAAATGAAGACCAGATGCTGCCCTCAGACATGTTTGCCTTGCACAGTATTTTTCTAAATTGTGTTTGTGAATGCTCTTAGATGGATGGGTGCTCTCTGGTTTGCACAGTTGCCACAACTTCCCGTTGTAGAGTCAGCCAACATCCAACACATTATCTATTAGTCCAGTATTTTATTTTACCAGGCCCTGATGCTGGCTACTTTTTGTTGGTGGTTTCCTCTGCATACAGGCTTTGTAGCAGTCTCATTCCTTCTGTAGACCTCAGGGCAATCATAGAACCTTCCAACTAAACCCCAGTCATTCCATTCCAAAGGGCTCCATTCTCCTATTGCTATTGATTTTCATTGCTAATTGCCTCCCTATATCTTAACACACAGTAAGCAGAAAAAAAGGAATGAATGAACCATATCGCCTAAGGAAACTAATGAGCATATTATTATTCAATGTCCATACAGGCCAGAGTCACTTCCCAGATGTCATGCAACACCAGAAAGACTGGTATGAACCAATCGCCAGCTTTCAGAGGGGAAGGTCAAGGTAGGAACCATTGAGGGTTGGGATACTTGTCTCTAGCAGCTACAGAAAGTCAGGCAAAGGGACTAAATCAAAAGTTTCACGCACGTCTGGGCCTCAGAGGAGATTCAGAGAAGGAATCTGCACATCAGGAGAACCTTAAACTAATAAAAAGGGTACTGGGCTTGAAAGTGTGTTAGAGGGGCTGTGGGCTTGAATTATCTTATTCATGTATGTGTATGATTTTAAGTTAATTAAAACGCTCTACAAAACAATATTAATGTATCTTCTTTCCTGTCACATAATTGATTTAACATTCCAATGAAGACTCAATGCCTCCCAAAAGCCTCTCAGCGCTCAGCTCAGTTATCCAACTGAGCAAGTTGTATTAGATATTTTCTTCTTACCCCTCCAGAGCCACTCTCTATACGTCTCCACCCTGCTCTCTGCCATAGGAGGGCCTCCTTGCCCTCTGGCTTTCAGTTGAGCCTCAGCTAAAGAAGAACTTCAGTAGGAAATTGGAAGAGTACAAGGAGTAAGGGGACGACATTTATTCCCCTGGCTCCCTCCCTGCGGGGTCATCTTGACCTGGTTGCATCCCTCAACAGGTCATTGTTTCTCTCAGCATGGCTTCCTCTACTCCACTCTCTCCTTCAGGTTGCAATATACACTTCTCCTCCTCAGCTTGCAGTAGCTCTTCAACTATTAAACCCACATAATGAACTAGCCCTTATAGTTCCATATACAACGTCCATATCTTTTTAGTTAGTGCCTTTGTAAATAAATCCTCCTTAAATTATCCTAATATATGTATATTCTCTCATTTCTATGGGACCCTGACAAATTCACACATGTTCCAAAAATATTTACGAATTAATGAATGAATCCTTTGCGGACTAACGTCCATAGTCTTCTCAAATGAATCCAGAAATTCCTCACCATTTAATCACATCTCTCTGTGTTGATTTACATTTGTCTTGAATGTCCCAGTAGAACACAAACAGCTTAAGGACGAGGCATGGGTAAAACCAAGATCTGGTAATGAATCTTCATGTTACGGTTGGACAGAGACTTCAGGGGATATACCCAGGTGCTGGTTATAGGGGGAAATCCAATATGGCAGGCAGAGCAGGCTATCTAAAGGATGGGCAATAGGTAATGGGCAGTAGTCCGTATAATCAGTTGGTATCAATACCAATACCAAAGTGGGCCCAATACCAAAGTGATAGCTGTCTCCTGATCGGTATTTCATTTATTAATTCACTCATTCATTCATCATTTATTCAATTTCTCACCTATTGAACTTTACTTAGAAAATTGAGGTGAGTGAGACAGTTCTTCCTCAGATGTTTAAAATGGAAAGCAGGAACAGAAAACCTAAGACAAGCTGATAATTAGATATTCCTTGAAGCTGGCTTTCTATTGACATGTTAGCAGCTAGCAGGACCCAGACACCAGGCTGGAATTCAGGGAGTCTTCACAATGTGGTGGGAGGGACAGTAGTGCTGACAAAATCAAGATCAGGGTCAGCCCTAGGGGGATGAGAATGTTGGGCAGGCTACCAAGATAAGGTCTCCAGCACAGGAAACAAGACATTAATCAGAACCAAGATACAAAGTAAGGACTGGCTATCAGAATAAGACAGCTGGCCAATTATCAGAATGGAAGGGAAAGGTCAGGGCTAGCCTGGCAATAAAGAGAAGTGAGGATGAGTAAGAGAATATTGGTCTGGAACTGCTGAAAGCCTCTGTCAGGGATGCATCCTAGCGCCAAAATGAACTGTCCCCCTCCTGCTGATGAAAGAGGTGGGGGAGGAAGAAACAAAGAAGAAAAGAGGGATGCAAAGATTACCAATTAGCATCAGGTCCATGTTGATGACTGGGATGATGACAACCTACCTCTCAGAGGGGTGTAAGAATAGGTGAGGTCTCTATAAAATGCCTTATTTCCTTGGAACACAGCGCCCTTTAAGTTCAGAAATGCATCATCAACTCAATAAAGAGAATTCAAATATCATACATTCATTTAGTCATAACATGTACAGAGTTAATGCAAGCTTCTAGAATTTATCACTATAAATGTCCTTGAAAACTATAAATTTCTCTTTAGAAAATCAAATCATTTTAAATCCACTATGGGGACTTGCTATTTAAGTAAACCATGAAATTAAACCTTTTGTAAAGTTGAGAATTTCTTGTGTTATACGAATAATTTTCCCCCTGATTATGTTTGCCTATTTGTATATTAGATCCCCATAAAGCGGGAATCTTTCAGGATGAGGGGTAATGTTGAACTGAGGCACTGTTCATGAGGGTTCAACATGCCCCACACTGCCAGGCTCAGGATGTGACATTTGAAGGGCAATGATTCAAGATTACATCCATTGCCTCAAAGTCCAAGCAATACATGTGGAATCTAAAAAAAGGATACGAATGAACTTATCTACAAAACAGAAATAGAATTACAGATGTAGAAAATAAACTTATGGCTACCGGGGTGGGGAGGGATAAATTGGGAGACTGGGATTGACATATACACACTACTATATATAAAAGAGATCACTAATAAGGACCTAATGTATAGCACAAGGAACTCTATTCAATAGTCTGTAATGGCCTAGATGGGAAAAGAATCTAAAAAAGAGTGGTTATATGTATATGTATAGCTGATTCACTTTGAGGTACACCTGAAACTAACACAACATTGTAAATCAACTCTACTCCAATAAAAAAACATTTTTTAACTAAAAAAAAAAAAACAACGTCCAAGCAAGAGTGACACAACTGTGCAGACAAATTCATAGATGTTCCACAGCAAAACAAGGTCTTTCAAACCCAGAGCAACACTGGGCAACAGAAAGACTGAAACCAGGGAGCATGGGAATCGGAGGAGATATGGTCAGAGAAACAGCTGTAACATCCGTTCAGAACATGAAGCAAAGATAAATGATTCAGGATAAGGCCAGGACCAGCGTTGGAAGTATTAAGAGAAGCCACCTATGTCAAGCTGAGTTAGTGCTTGCACTGGAGCTAAAAAGTGGGTAACAAATTAAGAACATACACAACAGAAGAGGTCTTAGAGACACAGCACCATAACGAAGACTAACAAAAGTCTGGAAAACTGGGAAAATGTAGGGTGACCAACTGTCCCTGTTTGCATGGCATTGAGGGATTTTGTGGAAGGTAGGACTTTCAGTGTAAACTGGGATGGTTGATCACTCCAGGTGCATCTGGTCCTGGGCAGTAGTTATCAAGCCAGGTGGAGTTAAAGATGTGGAGAGCATTTTAAATAGTCAACCTTAGAATCTCTAAATACTGTTTGATCACTACTCCTAGTGTATTGCTTTCCAATTGCTGTAACAAAATACCACAACTTAGTGGCTTAAAACAACACAAATTTATTAACTTACAATTCTGGAAGGCAAAAGTCAGAGATGGGTATCACTGGGCTGAAACCAAGGTGGCAGCAGGGCTATCCTCCCTCCAGAGGTTCTAGGAAGAATCCGTTTCCTTGCCTTTTCCAGCTTCTAGAGCTGCATTCCTTACATGCCTTGGCTTGTGGTCCCATCTTCCAACTTCAAAGCTAGCAGCACAGCATCTTCAAGTCTCTACTTCTATCTTCATATTGCCTTCTGTCTACCTCTGACTCCTGCATCTCTCTTATAAAATCTTGGTGTTTACATTGGGCCCACCCAAATAATCCAGGATAATCTTCCCATCTTGAGACCCTTAACTGAATCAAATTTGCAAAGCCCCTATAATATAATATTCACAGGTTCTGGGGATTATAACATGGACAAATTGGAGGACTAAAGGATCAGTTTGGGGCTGGGATGGCAAGCTTGCCAGAGATACAGGATGGCAGTAAGAGTTGAATGAGCATGGTTCAGTTCTCATTCACCTCTATCCAACCCTGCCCATATTCCCCAACACTGACAACTCTTAGGTGTGAGAAAAAGAAAGAGAAGAGAGAGAAACGGAAAGAGAAAGAGAAAGGAAAATGAAGAAGGGAAGAGAAGAGAAGAGAGAAGAGAAGAGAGAAGAGAAAAGAGAGGAGAGAAGAGAGAAGAGAGGAGAAGAGGAGAGAGGAGAGAGGAGAGAGGAGAGAGGAGAGAGGAGAGAGGAGAGAGGAGAGAGGAGAGAGGAGAGAAGGTGGGAAGATGCCCAGAAGAGGAACACAAGGGGCTCTAATATCTATCCACCCTCACCAGTCTTGAAACTTGCCTATCACAACTCACCTCCAAGTTTTTCTTCAATTCTCTCCTAGTATCATGTTTGTACAGTGTTTTCTAGTGCACTAAGTTTTTAAAAATTTATTTATTTTATTTTGTTTTTGACTGCATTGGGTCTTCGTTGTGCGAGGGCTTTCTCTAGTTGCGGCGAGCGGGAGCTACTCTTCGTTGCGGTGCGTGGGCTTCTCATTGTGATAGCTTCTCTTGTTGTGGCATGTGGGCTCTAGAGCGCAGGCTCAATAGTTGTGGTGCACAGGCTTAGTTGCTCCGTGGCATGTGGGATCTTCCCAGACCAGGGCTCAATCCTGTGTCCCCTGCATTGGCAGGTGGATTCTTATCAACTGCACCACCAGGGAAGCCCCTCTAGTGCATTAAGTTTTTAAATTACTTTTTAACAATCCTCACAATAGTCCCGCCAGGTACTTAATATTAGCCAGATCTTGCAGATGGGAAAACAGAGGCTTAAAATTCAAGCAGTTAGTCAAGGTCACCCAGCTCCAAAGTATAGATCCAGAACTCAGAAGAAAGTGAAGAGAAAATCCTTAGAACACCTGGAATGGAATGGAACTTCCTATGCTTCTCACCCTCAAAAATGATGGCAGAGGAGACACACTTGCTAGTGGGTAAGCACAGAGGACACACAACAAACAACAGAGCAAAAGAACAGAGGGCAAGAATACTTGCTTCCTATTCTAATGGGTCCAATCAAAAGGGGCTTGGACTCTAGCACTTAATTTCCTTATTCCTCACATCTGGAAGGCTAATAGTATATTATTTAGCCTAAGCTAGAGGAAAGTATAGAAAACTGTCTTACAAAACATCAGTATGGTACCAAGTTCTTGCTAGCAAATTAGTTACCTTGCTTTTCGAGCGGCCGATAAACAGTGTATATGCACATAGCTATTCCACAAAGCCAAAGAGTCTGTAATGTAGAAAGAAGTTAAGGGAGATAAATGGCTCAAAGGAGATCTGCAGGAATATGAGGTACAGCTAAGTGAAGTAAATGACAGTCCAGTTGTGTTGAGGCTGAATTTGCATACATTGGGGACATATCCCAAGGGACTGGGGTCTCTTAGCATCATAAGATTGGTCGACTTTCATTGTTTGTGTTCCAGAAAGGAGTTAATCTAGCAAACATTTGTTGAGGCCCTACTGTGTTTCAGGCACTGTATTAAGCTTTTAATGTTAGCTCATTTAATCTTCCCAGAAGTTGTACAAGACAAGTGTTATTATTCCTATTTAAAAAATGAGGAGTAGGTGGAGAAAGGTTGAATAGCTCACCTAAACATCACATGGTTAATAAGCAACAGAGCTAGAAGTTAAACCCAGGTCTTCTACCTCAAAGTCCTATGTCCTTGCTAGTACAGAACAGGAATTTAATCACACTGCCAACTTTTGAAACTATTAAGCTGCCTCAGTTCCCTCCAACGTTGCTGAAGAAGGATGGGGTCTGGGTAAACATAGATTGAAATAAGCACAAAATTTATTAGGCTGCTTTATGGGTAGGAGTTAACTCTCCTCACCCTAGACCCAACCTACAAAGAAACACTTCTGACAGGTAGACAACTGTATTACAGGCATACTGCAGGTAGAAGGGACTAGGAAAGAGTACCTCTGGAAAACTGTTGCTCATTGCCTTACACCTACATCTAAAATTAATGTTTATAAATATACTTGCCAGAGTATGGACTGAAACTCAAAACCAAGTTACTCTGAGAAATTAAGCTATCATATCAATATTTATAGTTCTTTAGCACTTACTTTCTGAATGGCTTCTTCACCCCCTTCTCTCCGAATGAGAAAATTAACTGTCTTCCTTCCAGAGGCAGGTACAGTAATGAGGATTAAGAAGAGAGACTAGGATTCCCTGTGTGTTGGCAGACCTGTCCGAATAACTTTCAGAATTTGATCCACGTTGAATAGTAGCAAAGCTTATATATCCAGAATATTCCTTTCTTCCAGTTGCCATCCCCTCTATAGAAATCAACCAGGCTATGTTAGCTTGCAGGAAAATAACCCCAAAAGCCTCAGGACAAATGCATGATTTGCTTAGAAAAGAGGAATTTGGAATGACACACATTATGAGGAAATAGGTAATTTCAAACAATTTGAAGGAGAAAGACAGTCAAATTCAAGAAACAGAAATGGTCAAAGCAGTTGTCTCTCTGAATTCTTCACCCTACATAAGAAGAAAAAAAAAAAAACCTTAGCCTGAATAAGTGGGAACAAGTTAAGGATTGTTCAACAGTTAGGAAATCAAACGGACTCCTGTGGTGGAATACAGAATGACTCAAATACGGTATCGGTTCCCTCTGTGGCTTTTTCCCCAGACAAGGTCAGCCCTCGCCACTCCCTTTCATCTTGAATCAGCCTTCTTCCAGCACTCCTTCTCTCAGGTTTCCAGTGCCCACCAGTCCCACTGTGCCCTGGGCTGGGGCATTCAATGGGGTTGAAACTGCTGCCTCATGGGTCCAATCCCCTTGCCCCCAACACACTTTGCAATGGCAATGCTTTAGTGATCAGTAAACAGCGAATATATTACCTAGTAAATTCTTCTGCTTTAGCCCAAAGGAATGTCACTAATGCGGACATGTCAGACAATGAGATTGACTGACTCAGATTTGAGTTTCTAAGGTGCAGTTTAAATAGTGATAGTAACTAACTTAACTAATTGATAATCCCTCCCACATTTTAATGTTCGATTACTGACATTCCAAAGCTTCACCAAACAGAAGAGCAAAGCAAGCGTTTTTGCTGATAAAAGTGATGAGATTTTTCTAACACTGGCTTCAGTTTGGGTACGGATTTCAACTCTTCTGGCAATGTCAGACATGGGACTGGTGAGAGACTTTGGTACCATCCCCAAAGCCCTAAGGCAGACTTGATTTAAGAAGAATTTGAAAAGAAAAAGCAAGAGACAAACAAAACTCCCTGCAGGACCTCCAAATCACCAGCTTCCCCACTCCTTTGCCTTTATGAACTGAAGACCCCTATCAAATGCCAAATGCCTAAGAAAGGGACAGCATTAAGACACTCATAGACATTTCTAAAATACAATTTTAGATCTCAAACTAGACATCCCTGAGGGAAAATGTCCAGCACCTAAACATCATGATGAGGAAAGAGAGTCTTGTTTACTTCCTGGGAAGAGCGCCCTGAGGTCCCCGGGGTTCTGGACAAGAGAGAGAAAGCGAGAGAAAGAGCGAGCGAGAAGCGAGCGAGCGAGCGAGAGAATGAGTGAGAGAGAGAGAGAGAGAGAGAGAGAGAGAGAGAGAGAGAGAGAGGGAGGGAGGGAGGGAGGGAGGGAGGGAGGGAGGGAGGGAGGGAGGGAGGATGTGTGTGTTTTGGGAAGGGTGGATAAAGAAGACAGAGAGGAAGAAACAGTCACTGAAAGTGGAGAGGGCATTCAAGAAAAAGGTCATTGACTGCCCACCCTTTCTGGGTCTGGTCCAGGTGCCAGCCAGTAGAGAAAAGAGGCGTTGACAGATTTCCCAAAGCCCCCTCCTTAGGCTTGAGGGCTCCCTCTACCAAGCTATCACTAAAAATGCTATTTCAGTCAATTCACCTGCTGCCTGTTTATAGGAAAAGTCAGTAATAAATCTCCAAAGCAACTGAAAAAGGGTTTGTGCTATATTTTAAACCAAGCTTCTGCCACGTCAAGTGTTAGTCACAGAGAATGACAGCCTCCAACCTAAGACTAGCGGTATCCAGCTGAGTCAGGTACCTTATGAAACTTCCGCACACCACTGTCCCCACCCCAAATATCTGCCCCCAAATAAAATACGTCCTAACTATGGACCGGGAGGGAGGTGGTACTTAATTGCCATCAACGTAGACAAAAAGAATTTGAACAAATCAAGACAATCGCAACGACGTTCCCAGAATGAAGGCCTAGTTGGCTGTCTGCTGGTTTGTTCTGTAATAATGGCAAGTTCTTTTAAAGCGAGATCTATCATTTACACAAGGTGGTGTCTTTGTTTAGAAAACTGTCTCAGTTCCATGAGGGGAAAAAATGACAACTTTTGGTAATGAAGGAAAAATGACAATTATTACCTTCATGTTCCATCATTACAAGTCCCCATATTCTTAAATATGACCTGAAAAAGTCAACAAAACATTTGCCTTAATCCATTAAATCTATTATTCTCTCCCTCCTTCCTTATGACTTCCACCTTTTACTCTTCACTGCCTTTTCTCTCTTCTTCCTCCTTCTCCTTTCTCTCTCTCCCTCTCCCCCACCCTCTCCCCTTCTTCTCTCTCTCCCTGCATCCACCCTTCTCTCTCCTCCATTCCCATCTCTCTCACTGACTTGAAGGAAGTTCAGATCTAGACTGACAGCATAACCTTGGGCACTTTTCTCTTTGCAGAGGTCCAGGCCTCAAAAAAATGTGCTGCACTGGATTTGACATAACTAGAAGAAATGAAATTGGAAAAATAGAAAGGGAATAGTGTTCTGACTAAGGGTAGAGCGGGATGACATTGATGAATTAAGAAACCTAAAGAACATGTTTCCATTGGGCTAGCAAAGGGCGAACTATATAATGAAGGCCCTTTGAAAACCTCAATGTGTAAAATCAATGGCTAGCTAGAAGAATAGTAGAACAAACTTGTCAATTTGGATTCTAGTAAAGTACGGATGGAGACAATTGAGGAAGTAGAAATATGATTTCGTTGAGTAAATATTTTAAAACTATTTCTTCCTCCAAAGACTTTTAAAGTCTTAGAGAGACAAAGAAGAGAGACAGAGACAGAGAGACAGAGAGATCATACATCTGTGATATTTGCAAACCAAGAGGAAAGAGTATACACTTTTGAGTCTTAATCACCTCCTAGCCACATGATTTGGGGTAAAGCCTCAGTATATCAGTCAGGGCCCAACCAGGAAATCTAAAACCATTTTAGATATAGTCTTTGAAATAGAGGGTATTTAAGATAAGAAATGCATTACACAGTTGATTGAGGAGCTGAGAAGCCAAATAGATGAAAGGGAGGCAACCCAGAGATTAGCAACAGCAGGAGGCCAGGACCACTCTTAGGACTGGACAGGCAAGGAGACGAGCCGGTGTTTTCAGAGTCCAGGGACCACAGCGGCCCCCAGAAGAAGCTAGAACCACAGTGGGCCTATCTGATGGGAGCTGGAGCCACGGAGGAAAGGCAACCACTTCTAAAGGTGCCCCTCCAGGCTGGAGAGTGGAGAAGGGTGATAAAAATCCTGGCTTCCTCTTTCCTCCTGCTCTTCAACCCCTTACGTGCATCTCCCTTTGGCTGAGCACATCCAGAAGCTAGTTATCACAGGAGCCTGAGAAATATAGTCTGCAGGGGTTGGCAGGGAAGGTGAAAGGCAAGGAAAGGACCTGAGGGCAAACAGGTCCAGAACTGGCACACTCATTTCCCTTTCTATAAAGTACGAACAATAGTACCGACCCCCCTGTGTTGAGATAATTTAATTAGAGAGTATACGTAAAGTGCCGGACATAGTGCCCAGTACAAAGCAGCACTCAATACATGTTCATTTCTCTTCTTAGATCCAAAGACTCAATTCAATTTAAAAAAATGCCTGGGTCCACCCAGAACTAAACACTGTTTGCATATTAAGAGCCCTTTGTTTCTAAGATAAAACTAGGTGAAGCAGAAAAATTTTGCTTATATTTTCATCTGCGCTAATTTTTAGCACTCCCTTTGAAAGGAATAAAACTATTTCTTCCCATATGGTCATTTCAGATTTTTCACTTTCAGACCAGACATGTGTCCTATTTTACCAAATAAGCTATATTCTTGCCTGATGTTGATGTCTGATACGGCCTGATAAATTGATTTCTCTTAAGATATCAGTTTGTAATAGCAATGGTTCAGACCCAAAGGAGTTAATGAATTCTACTGGTGAATACTACAAGGGGGCTTTTGTGATGGAAGAAAGTCCCTCAACAAAAGGCTAACTGAAGATAAATATCCCCAGTGTCAAACACCAGCTGGGCCCAAAGCCTCCTGTTTATGTTAGAGAGGCCTCTGTCTTATAAATGAGTCCTTCAGCATGAATATTTCAGCAAAGGAATTTTGGAAAACCTTTGCCAGCCTTTCCAGAAAATAAAAACGCAAAGATTGAGACAGAGGGAATATTTAAGCCTCATGCATTATTTGTAATTTGAGATGTTGATCATGAAAGGGAATTTGTGTCTCAATTGCCTATGCTGCCACTTAGGAAATTCCGTCCTAAGGGACTCGAAAACTGTGAGATTTTGAGCTGCCATTGACATTTAAGCTAGACACAGAGGAATGAGGAAATGCAATCTGCAGCAACAGAGAACCTTGTAAAACTATTTGTTCTTCCTCTCCATGCCTCTCCTTCTAGCCTCCAGCTCTCCTCCAGCTGAGGGATAAATTCCCGAAGTCAGGGAAGTTACACTAAGGAAACAAAGATCAAAACTAATTGAAGACATTTGGTTTTAACAGCTGAAGATATTTTATAAATAATAATATCATTAATAATAATAAAGGTGGGAGAAATAAAGTTTCTACCATGACTTGTGAATTTAACAAAAGAAGAAAAAGTAGACATTCATAGAATATCAGCATTGGATTAGAGACCAGGGGATTTTTAATTTTAGCATTAACTAACTAACTAACTGAATAACTTTGTGCACGTCTCATCATTCTTTTTGGTTTCAGTTTTCAATCTGTGCATAAATGATGGTGTTAGCCAATGATTTCTAAAGTTTCTAATAATGCTAAGTTTCTATGGTCAGTTGACATAAGCTTTATTTTATAAATCTAATATGTAATAAGGAAGTCAGCCTGCAGGCAAAAGGAGCCGTGGGTAAGGGGAGAGGAGAGAACTGTTTGTATTCCTGCTGAGCTAGAATAAATAATGATCTTCTTTCTGTCAACAAAAGGCTTAAATCAGCAGACTAGGTAGACAATGTCAGTAAACTTACAAAGATTTGTCCTTGGGGTTATAGCCAAAAGTTGACTCTAGTAAATATAGTCATTGTCCACATGGAGTATTCAATTCCCAACCAGTTGGCCCTGCCATGCATCAGAATTGCCTTTGTGAAGACAGTGAAATAAAATAAATAAAATAAAATAAAATAATAAATACAATACATACAATATAATGAATCTAAGTGTTACAACTACTTAGTATCCTTGCCATGTTTGAAGCTTGTCAGCACAAAACACTAAGATATAACTAACTGATCTTGTCAGAGCAAGTTTTGATGGAAGAGTAGGGAATTACAGTGTCAAGTAACTTGGAGAACTACCAGGTAAGGTTTCAAAATCTTCCAGTAGCTGGTGATCTGTTTGTTAAGGTTATTCCTGTTACCCCTGCAGAAGTCCCTTACTGAAACAGTCCTAACTTCCCAGTGTACCAGTTAGATAGACGAGGTTCAGATCCTTGCTTTGGACCATGCTTTGCTTCTTTTAACCACCCTTTAAAACTCCTTTGCCCTGTGTACCATTAACTCAGGTCCACGCAAGATGAATGCTAGCTAATCTGATAAATCAATCAAATGGGTTAGTGAGCATTTAGTGCCTAACAGTAACATGAAAATACATTAAGACATAATGCCTTTGTAGTTTAAAATGTCAGCTCTGGAGTAAAACAAATATGGTTTCCGATTGCAGCTCTGCCACTTTTATAAGCTGTGCAACCTTTAACAAATCCTTTTACCCTTCTGTGCTTCAGTTTCCTCATCCTGACCAGTTGGGTAGTACTTACCCCACAGGGTTTTGTGTTATAGGAGATAAAGCATCAAATAGACTACCTGGTACAGAGAAGGTATTCAGTATCTGGTCTCTATCCCTCTCTTCCTCATCTCCTCTTTTTGCCAAAAAAACTTACTTGTTCTAGCTCTCGATGGTCTTCTGTTTTGATTCCACCTGCGCAATTAACCAATGATCATGATAAAGGAAACAAAAGCCCAATATGTTGGCACAAAATATGTCCTGGGAGGCTATTAACTGGACTGCAACATGGCTCCATCACCTACTCCAGAGATTCTGCTGGCTTTTGATGCCTTCAGTTTATCCAGAGTAGGTGGCAATTCAACATTTCCTGGTTTGTGGAACACTTTCCCAAAGGCATTTAGTGAAGCTAATCAACATCTAAGGAGCTGCAACAACAAGGCACAGTAGAGGAAGGGTCCTGAGCTTAGAGTAAAGTCATTCCAAGACAAATCCATTCTTACTTTAGTGCTCAGGAAACATCTGGGCTGTCTTCCTCAATGTGGTAATAGCACATCTCCTACTTGCTTCAAATGTTGCATCAAGGTCTTCACCCTCTCAGAATAGCTACTCCAGACATTTTCAAGCAAATTCATCCAAACCTTTGGACACTAATACATCTAAAGGGCAGGGAATAGAAAGGGTCAGACATTAACTTAGAAACACCTTTGCTCATTAGGTCATTACTAGGACAGCTAGTTGAATCCTCCAGGGTTTAATTCACAGAAGAGCACATTGTAATTTTTTGACAGTAGCTGAGGAGCTAGCTGTGGCCATCACCTTTATTACTCTAGACAGCCAGGCACTCACAGTTGTCAATGTGCCCTCATGCCACCCCAGGGGAGGTCCATTCCAATGGACAGCATGGGGGAAATGGACTAGATTTTTGATGACTGCTCATTAAAGACACACAACAGAATCAACCCAGGGCATAATGTTGACCTTTTGGTCTTTAGAGAATGACTTTGCCGATAAATCTGGTGCCTTGATACAATTCATGTGACATCGGGCCTCTTCTGAGTGCCACAGTTGTTAAGACACTAGAAGGTTCGGTACCAAATAAAGCTCTATCAGGACCTCTCTTGATAACAAGGAAGACTGGACGTAAGGTTGAGCTGACACAATCTTACCCCACTAATTTGAATAATATGGAGACTACTGTTCATTAGCATAACTCTAAATTCCATATTTATGGATCTGCAGAGCATTAGAACATTCAAATATATCCAATGATTCAGGAGTCCATAAGCGAGGGATGCTTCCATAGGTTCTTTAATGCAGAAATAAATATTTAAAATTAACTACTAAGGGCCAAATACACAGTTAAGCCAATAAGTGCTATAGGAATTGTCCAATCCTGAAGCAGCTGAAGTGGGCTTTGTTGGAACAGTAGGACTTGAGTTAGGTCACAAGGGCAGGGCAGGACTTAGAAAAGCAAAGAGGAGAGGTGATGATTTTCCAAGTGTATCAGTTAGTCCCTTTAAGTTCAAGGAACAAAGGCTCAATCGGATTACTTCAGAGAGAAGAGAAGTAACTGTACAGTGTAAGACTACATGGGGAAGTAGGAAATACAGAAAATGGTCTCAGCAGCCCCACAGCCTTGTGTGAACCTGAAATATCTTTTAGGATGTGCAGTCTTAGTAATTGAATAGCAAGTCTAAAAAATCTAAGTAACCAGACAAGTAGGCATCTATTACTTTCAACTCTAATCAGACTTTACATCTTCAACTACTTTTACCTTGTCTCTGTTTTCCTCTCTACTTGCATCTTTCCATGTTCCTACTCTCCTAAAATGACTTGATAGTTTCTCTGTCAACTATGTCCATGCTTATTTGTAGCTTCTGATTATTCTAACATCTTGTGTGCCTCTAGTTTCTTGCCCACTCTACCATCTACCGATACACTGTGTTTTTCGTACATGTGACACAACACAGAGAATCTAAACGGGCTGGACTGTCACTACTGAGTTTCAAGCAGCACTTTTAGGAGAGCTCTTATGCTGAGCCACCAATAGATCACTGACCCGTCTGGATGACTGAGTTTGGGTAAGACCCAATCAGTTATGGCTGGGATGATAGGATATTTTGGCCTAAAGCATGATGGTGATCCATGGGGAAGTTCTCAAAAGGAGCCACGTGAATGACTTCTCACAGGGGGTAGTATATCTGGTCCCATCTTTCATAGTCTGCTTACTGAGCTGGAGATAAGGTTGCAATTTACAGACGATGGAGAAATAATGTGTAGATGAGTGTTGGTTTGCTAGGGCTGCCATAACAAAATACCACAGACTGGGTGACTTAAACAACAGATAGTTATATTCCCACAGTTCTGTAGGCTGGAAGACCAAGATCAAGGTGTCAGCGAGTTTAGCTTCTTCTGAACTCCTCTCCCTGGCTTACACATAGCTGCCTTCTCTCTGTGTCCTCACTTGGTCTTTTCTGTGTGTGTGCACATCCCTGGTTTTTCTCCATGTGTCCAAATTTCCTCTTCTTATAAGAACAGTCAGATTGGATTAGTACCCACCCTAACAGCCTCATTTTAACTTAATTCCCTCTTTAAGGGCACTATCTCCAAATATAGTCATATTCTGAGGTACTGGAGATTAGGGCTTCACCATATAAATATCGGGGAGGGGACACAGTTCAGCCCATAACAATCAGCATGACCGAAGAGGAGGTGAGGGAATGGGGGAAGAAAACAATGTTTGTTAAGCACCTGCTATAGGAGGTACTATGCTAGGTGCTTCTGTAAAGGTTTTCTTGTTTAATTCTCAAAAGGACTCCCATGAGATTAGCACTTTTTATTTGAATTTTATAGAAGCAGAAACGGAAGACCAAATAGGTTAAGATTATACGGCGATTGAGCTGAAATTCAGCCTCAGGTATGAATTACCACCACTACAGCATTCTTGCCACTACACACTGCCACCTCCCAGGGCTACTTAGGTGCACTTGGAAATGTAATAATTAACTATATAGGGCTTCCCTGGTGGCGCAGTGGTTGAGAGTCTGCTTGCCGATGCAGGGGACACGGGTTCGTGCCCCGGTCCGGGAAGATCCCACATGCCGCGGAGCGGCTGGGCCCGTGAGCCATGGCTGCTGAGCCTGCGCGTCCGGAGCCTGTGCTCCACAGCGGGAGAGGCCACAACAGTGAAAGACCCGCATACGGCAAAAAAAAAAAAAAAAAAAAAAGAAAAGAATTAACTATATATTGCCATTTATTGCATTATAGATTACTATATACTGAGATTCAGAGAAGGCTCTAAATGTCAGTGCAAGCAGTATGATAATCATTGAAGTATTTGAACTAGGAAGAGAAAATACGGGAAAGGAAAGTGATGTTCTAGGGAAACTAGTAAGAGGTAACTTTTATTGAGTGCTTATTATGTGTCAGACATTGTAATAAGTGCTTTACATGAATTAACTTATTTTTTCATCCCAACAACCTTGAGATAGATATTATTACTATCTCCATTTTACAGAGGAAGAAATTGAGACAGAAAAGTTAAGTAATTTGCCCAAAGGTCACACAATTTGTAAGTGGCAGAGCTGGGATTTGAACATAAGCAGTCTGGCTCAGAAATTAACCTGACACATAGTGTGAAGGAAGAAATATAGGAAGAAGAGTCTGGACTAGGGTGGCCAATTTGGAGGTTACTGTAAAGTCTCAGTTCAAGATGATTAGGGGTGGATCAGAGTGATAGAGGTGGAAAAGAAAGGATCAGTTTGAGAGACACTGGCAAAGAACCTCTGCTTCTCAGTATTAGGAATGGGACATCTGCAGGGCAGGATAAAGACAGTGTCGCTTGTTTACCAGTTCTCTGTAAAACCTAGCCCTAGGTCCCCGGCCTATTCATCCATGACTAAAATAGAAAGAAAAAACTGAGAGTCCTGGGCTTCCCTAGTGGCGCAGTGGTTGAGAGTCCACCTGCTGATGCAGGGGACACGGGGTCATGCCCCGGTCCGGGAAGATCCCACATGCCGCGGAGCGGCTGGGCCCGTGAGCCATGGCTGCTGAGCCTGCGCGTCCAGAGCCTGTGCTCCGCAACGGGAGAGACCACAGCAGTGAGAGGCCCATGTACCGCAAAAAAAAAAAAAAAAAATGAGAGTCCTGCAGGTGTGTTTCTCTAAAGAAATAGCCTAAACCCACATGACTTTTTCTTTCCCATCAAAAGGTAGTAATTTTCTAATCTCAAAGGAGAGAGGCACTTGCTCCCACTGAGCAAGAGTCTAACTACCATCTACTGTATTTACTGATGATTTATACACAATGGTTTCCTTAGCAACGAGGAACTAACAACTTGATTGTTTGGAATGAAAATGAAATTTCTAAGATTTCAGAAATTATATTCTAAAAGGATCAGTATCTCATACAGAATCATGCATTTTGTCTAGTATTAAACAAGAAAATCGAATGTACTTGAAAAAAGATACTGAAAGCGGTTTTTGTGACTGTTGACAACCTCTAGCCTAATCAAAGTGCACGCATTTCACAAAATTATGAGATTCCGTTGAAAAACAGTTTAAAAACTAGTTTAACTGACACTCTTCAAAATAGCTCCGTTCGTCATAGAAAAATGTACCCTTATTTTTTCCCACATCATATTCATTCATTTCAAAATGAAAGTGAAAAGGGAAGGCAACAAATGTTTGGTAAGTGCCCTCTATCTAGGTACTTCCACATACATGATCTCTTTTTAGTCTAAAGATTGCTTCCGTACCGTACATTCAACCTAATCATTTTGTTTCCTGCCTCCAGGAAATACATTTCCTAATGAGCGCATTTTACTTTGGTAGGAAAAAACTGGAGGTCAGGTGTAGCCAGTCCACTGGGTGACTGCATTTTGATTGGCATTCAAGGATGGATTCAGGTTTGGCAGCAGCTGGTGCACCTGGGGCTCCAATGACCTAATGGCCAAAATGGTCATTGCTGCAAGGGAAAGTACAGACGGCAAGAATATCAGCAGAGCACCGAGTCAAACAGCTCTGCAAACCCTGTTGCCATGCTGACGATACCCTAAGATAGAATGGATAGAAAGCAGAGAGCCTTCTATCTTCTCAGGCTTCTGTTGGAACCTGGGAGTGGTGATTGAGAGCTGTAATGACTATGATACACAGCAAGTTATTTCAGATGAGAATCCTCTTTGCCTGCAAATATCGCATTTTTAAAATTAGCGATCCTATGCGGAAAATCACAAACAGGACACATTTTATCAAACGTTATCAATTCCAAATGCTCGGAATCAGCACTTACCTGGATATTGAGGGAAGTCTGAAGACCAGTTGTGCTTTCTCTGATTATATATCTTCTTTATTTTCGTTACAAGAAAGCTATTACCAGGATGATTCATTGCAAAGCACTATTACTTTAAAGAGAAAAACTTGGCTTTTCCTTCCCCAAGGCAAGTTCAATAGGAATCACTGCCATCATCTTTAGTCTATGGGAAGCCCCTTGACGAAGATCGTCCATCCAAAAGCAACAAAGTGGCCCCTCTCTCAACTTTGTTCTGCCCAACGTCCCGAGTCCCCAATGAAATTGTAACTGGTCCTTCAGCACTTAATTTTTCTCTCCAGTCCTTCACAATACTTGTTTCTCTCGCACGGAAAATCATCGCTAGCTATAAATTTCAAAATGCTGCCATGCATTTAAGAAGCAATGTTTTGCCAAAATGAAATCAGATTCTTTGGAGTCAGGCAGTTCTGGATTTCAGCCATTTTATTCACTGCATGAACTTAAGTAATTTAATCTGCGTCTCAGTTTCTTCACCTATGAAATGGGGAAAATATCTCTTACCACCTAGGTTACTGCAAGGACTAAATGAAGCAATGTACAGTGCTAAGTATTCACCTAATGTTAGGTGTTAAAATATTAATATATTTCACCTATAGAAAATGTTATATTTTTCCTTTCTATTTTGCCCTTCATTATAGCAAAACTAAAAGAATAATGAGAACCAATTACAGGTGTCCATATTTTGTCATGTTTCTCCAACTCACTGCAAGGCAACCCCTTTCCTGCACCTTGGAAAGTAAGTCAAAACTGATTTTTACTCAAGCCTTCATACATGAGTATAATGCATGGCTCTAGGCTTAATCATTCAGATACATCAGGTTCAATCTAGGGCATTAATACAGAAATACTAGATAAAGCAAGCATGGATTTCCCTGGTCACAGGCTCACACGTGCTTTAAAAACAAGTATCCTTCTCTGAGCCACCATTCTGCCTAATGCAGAAAATTGATGTCCAGGTAAGTTCAGTAATTTCTCAGTCAGTTCAAGTTGTATCCTCAGTCATAATCACGATTTTTCCCTCTGTTTCATTCCTTCCCCAGGATGAATGATCAGCTCTGGGTATGTTTGGGAGTGAGGAGGCAGCTAAAGGGAAGGCCACTGTGTTGGACTTGCTTCCTTACTGCTCCAGATATAACTCATCCCATCTGTTCCTGGGTACACGTGCTGCATAATATTCCCCTGAATTCTGTATCAGTTAACGTTTGCTGTTTAACAAGCTACCTCAAAACTTACTAGCTTAACAGCTGCATAACACAGGGAGATCAGCTCGGTGCTTTGTGACCACCTAGAGGGGTGGGATAGGGAGGGAGGGAGACGCAAGAGGGAAGAGATATGGGAACATATGTATATGTATAACTGATTCACTTTGTTATACAGCAGAAACTAACACACCATTGTAAAGCAATTATACTCTAATATAGATGTTAAAAAAAACTTACTAGCTTAAAATAACAACCATTTATTTAGCTCACAACTCTTGTGGGTAAGCAATTTGGGCTGGACTCATTCACGCATCTACAGTCAGCTGGCAGTCAAGGACCTCATTCACAAGTCTGGAGATTAGCTGGCTGGCAGATGGGATGAGAGGGTAACTGGACCACATGTCTTTCATAATCCAACCACCTGATCACAGAGTGATCAGGAGTTCCAACAGAAGTAAGAGAAGGCAAACCCCAATGCGTAAGCACTCCTTCAAGTGTCTACTTGACGTCACATCTTATGTTGCCTCATTGGCCAAGTCAAAGAGTACAGAGACAGAAAATTATGGATAAGTTAGAAGTCACTACTGCATCAACCCACCACAAATGGAAATTGCTTTTTAAATGGATATTTAGCTCCCACTTAGCTCTCCTGTGCTGATAAGCCAGTGAGAGGTATTACATATCCCAACTCATGGCAGAGAGTGTTCATATCATACACAGAATCCTCTCATCCTGGATAAAAGTATCTTAGAAACACATTGGTTCACTTTCCCTCAGATAACTTCCCCATTCAATTCAGGGAACCACAGGACCTTTTCATATGGTCTCCTGTGTCCCTGGAGGATTCAGAAAACTTAGGGGTTGAGGGTTGGCAGGTGGTGAGAGTAGTGGAGACTTATCTTTGACCTTTTCTTGCCTAGCCTGCCACACAGTACAGCTCTACTATAAGACTGCTGCATTGGCTTGAAAGGAAGTAGATTGCTCAACCAGGCTTCACAGATCACTTCCCAGATCACCCAGGATGTAAAGCTTAAATCCTTCCTCCTTTGATTTCCTCAAACTTTAAATGGAATTTCCATCATGTTTCACCGTGCTTCAGATTTGACCCAACAGGATTGGGGGAAGAATACAAGGACCTCCAAATACATATCTCATCCTCTTCCTACCTCTCCAAAACCCTCTTCTCTTATCATTCCCTGAAATGTCTTCTTTTGTATGTGCACTTGTGTTATGCATGCGATGGGCATGAGGAGAGTATTAAAAGGCAGGAGAAACCCTGTTCAGATTGATCTTGTATTCTTCCTAACATTTTCTCAATTATACTTAAACCAGCTGCTTTTTTTAGCTCAGGGGCTAAAAATTTACCACCTTCACTTTTGGACCTCATCCTAATAACTACCCCTATGAATTCTGAATCTTTACAAATGGGACCTATTTATTCTGGATGCACAGATTCTGGTCGGAGACTTAGTTCCCCTCTGAATTCTGCCACAACCAAAGGCAGAGCCTCTGCAGAGCTTCAGTTAGTCTTACAATGGCCTTGTATAACTTGGTGTGTGTGGAGGGCAGCGGTGAGGGAAATACCTATGTAGAGGAGTCCAAATGCAATGATTTACTATGGAGAAAAATGTAGAGGCATAATACCTTGAAGTATTAACAGATGGGTTTTCACTCTTTTTTACCCCTCATTACCCCTCAACATTTCCCATTAAAATCAGACCTTGAGGCTGAGACTTATTACCTCGGGCAAGGGCCCAATGCATAAAACAAACAGTCACATTTTTGGAGTTTATTTTGGAAGTAGACTTCTGAAACCCTTGGCAGACCCACTGTCTGAATAGATAAAGCTTTGGATTACAAAACCCAAGATTTTTGAGAGAGAAAAATGTTTTGAGTTTCAAAAGTTTAAAGACTTAGTGCAGAGACTTAGAGCACAAAGATTATCTTACAAACAAGAGTGTTGGGAAGAATTTATGATAAAAAAAGAGCCTATTTTCCACATCCAAAATGAAATTAAGTTAGATTGGCTGAGGAAGGGAAGAGAATTGAGACTAATCTTTGGGAAGAGGGGTGATGGAAACCCCAGAAATATTTGGGGAATATTGAGAGCAGAGACCTGTGGGAGCTCAAGAAGGCAGCAAGCCTTGCAAAAATGGTGGCCAGACACATCCAGATAGAGAGGACCAGAAAGTCTTCCAACTCTCCTAAGACCCCAGAGGGTGATGGGAAGATATGCCAAAGTTATCTGTGCCTTCAAGAAGGCTACAAATGGCTGAGAGATGTGTAGGGCCTCATAATTTTAACAAGGAAACAATGACAATGAATTCCATGTCAATCAGGCAATGTGTAGGTCTGGTAGAACGGTGGACATTAGGAAACACTGCAGCATGGATAAAGACCAACAGCCCAAATGTAATAGGAGCTAAATTTCCCTCCTCAGACACCAAACGAAAGCAGAGAAGGAACACAGACAAAATACCCTGCCTTCCACTTTGGTACTTAGATATTACCCCATAGAATAAGAAGGGAGAAGAGGAAAACCTTGATTTGTACTGATTTTTTACTTGAAAAAAAATACTTAATCACAAATTTGACTAAAAGTACCTTGATTGCCAACGTTAAGATTTCTGAGACTGGTACGTCTTAGCAGTCGAGTGGTTAGGACTCCAAGCTTCCACTGCAGGGGGGTCCGGGTTCGATCCCTGGTCGGGGAACTAATATCCCACATGCCGCACGGTGCGGCCAAAAAAAAAAACTTTTCTGAGACTGAACAGAATGTGAGCTTCAAACAGTATTGGGGGAGGAGAATCACATCTTTACAAACTTGAATTGGACTACGAAAATCATACCTACAGGGTGTATTAGTTTTCTACTGCCGCTGTATTAAGTCACTACAAATTTCCTGGCTTAAAACAACACAAATTTATCATCTTATAATTCTGGAGGTCAGATGTTCTGAAATCAATGTGTCAGCAGGGCTGCTCCAGGAGAGAATCTGCTTGCTTGGCTTTTCCAGCTTCTAGAGAACCAGTTTTGGTCCTTGGTTCGTAGCCCCTTCCTCCATCTTCCAGGAGCATATCACCTTCAACTCTCTCCTCTTCTCTCCTCTCCTTCCATCATCACATCTTTTTTTGACTCAGACTCTATACCTCCCTCTTTGTCTTATTAGAATCCTTTTGTTATGTTGGGTCTAACCCACATAATTCAGGATAGTCTCCTCAATTCAAGATTCTTAATCACATCTGCAAAATCCCTTTTGCCATCTTGGGTAACATTTACAGGTTTCAGGGAATAGGGTATGGATATCTTTAAGAGGCCATTATTCTGGCCTCACAGGATAATCTGAGCTATGAGCCAGCCGAGGGAGCCTCACCTTACATAGATCACCCATAAAGCCCAACGCCTAGGAGCACAGTCTTCTACACAAGGCTGATGGTCAAGGCTGACCTTCAGCCATTATGCACTGGTATGGCCCTACCAGTGGTTCACGGCCAGAGTCTATACTGATTGGTTGGTGCCTGTGCTGTATTAGCTGTTAAATATTTTGACTATCACCCCTGGTGACAAGGACAAGTTGAGAAGTATCACCCTTATGGTGAGAGCAATTAGAGCTAATCCCTTGAGCAAGGCAGCATACAGAGCTAAATGGGCTGAATAAGGCAGAGATTTAGATGATTACCTGGATGAAGGAAGTAAATAAAAATGATTGTTTTCTATACATATGTCCTAGATACCATCTAAAACAGACTAGTGTTTCCAGTAATCAAAAAGCATGTAGTACATACCTCTATGTCCTCTTCCCTGTAATTTCTAAAGAAGACGTATGGTGACAAAATTCTCAGACCCCAAGGGACATATTTATTCAATCTTTCAACCATCTTCAGTAAGTGTTTCCTCAGTGTCAAGACTTAGGTGCTGGAGATGCAGTGGTGAACAGCACCAGACAGTCGGGCACAGTGTTCTCAAACTTCAGTGTGCAACAGAACTGTTTAATAAAATATAGCTTCCAGGGCTGTGCTAAAAAGACAGGTTCCTGAGCAACCCCCTGCCCACTCCACAAGAATCTTTTTTCAGAGGATTTGGGGCAACTCAGGAATTTGCATATAATAAATTATTGACAGTTGGAAGCAGAAATGTTCTGGTGAAAAGGGCTCCCTTACAGAGAGGAGCTCATCATAGTGGTAATGGCAGAAAAGAATCCTCAAGGTTAATCACTTACCATCTGTCTTCATTTCTGCTGACCCATCCCATGAGCTGGGTAATACAAATACAGTGAGACTCAGTTTATATAGAAGCTCACATGTCTACCATCACCACTCGGAATTCCCATGTGGTCATTTGTTAATTTTGATCAACACTGTAAATCTTGTATCATTGTCTGCTTATTTATTTCAACAACTCTTGGAGTAGTCTGGATCAGAAAGTAATTAAGTGACTAGTCTCTGGATTAGAAGATTCTCCTCATGGTTTTTTACTTAGAAGGCAGGCTGACCATTCTGGCTTTCAACTATTATAAAAATGACAGACTGTACTTTATTGTGCTAGAGGTCTTATTTGCGTTGGTGACTAGGACACTCAGGAAGTTTGACATTTCTAGGTAAAACATGTTCCGCTGACAGATTCTTCTAAGGGAAACTGGCCCCCCCACAACTCTTGCTAAGTTGACAGTGAAACACATGATTTCACCTTCCTAGCTACAGTTGTTTAGAGATGGACACCTAAACCAGAGCAGTTCCGCCACAGACTTATAACTGACCTAGGGCACAGCCTGGCATAAAGAGATCAGCCCTAAAAGAGGTGAGGTAAGCCAATAATTTCTTTTCTTGGTAGTTTTCAAAACAATGTCATGGTGGGAAATTGCAAGTTAGCTATAGGAACCGAGCTTAAAGGTCATTAATAATCTAGGTTTTGTGCAGCGTAGAGCTTATACCATTGGGGCAGGGCAGAAGAACTTGAAGAAAAAGAACATGAAATTTAAAACTAGGCACAAGGCCTTGGAAGGGACTCATGCAAGTGAAGAGCCATGGAGCTTAAGCTCTTTAAGTAGTAGTGTATTAGGGCCAATCCATATCCATTTGTAAAAGACCAATGTTAAATTTTCAGGAATTCTGCAAGCTCATTCATGTCATATTGGTAACTTGAAATCAGCCATGGTGGGAATATTCAAACTTCATAAATCGGCAAATGTGACAAACCAGGACATTTTCCCTCTCCCCCACCCAAAGAGCTAGTTATTAAATATCTACAGGTATATCACTACATTATTTTTTGATAGGAATTCCACCTCTGGCCATTAGAGAGATGTGGTTGCTGAGACCAACCAAAGTCATTAGTAAGATGAGTAAGCAGAAGATGCCAAAAGAGAGGAGAAAATAGAGCAGATTCACAGAGATAGGCAGAGAAATAATGAGAGAAAATCCATGCCTGAGAAAGAATCCTCCTTTGTGGATGGTATTTTAGTTTAGTTACCAGCTCCAGTGAAGCCTGGTTGCATTTCATTTTCTTTATTTGGATTTGAGTGACACCTTCCTCTATCCCTCAAATCACCCTCCCTTTACTTGAATTAGCAATCAAAAGAGCTTTAACCTACAATATTAATGAGACTAAGAAAAATCAAGGATTCTTTATGAAATTGGCTCTTCAGTCACAGACTAGAACTCTTAACCAGGACAAGAGTCTTGCAAATATATTTCTATGGGTGGGAAATTATGGATGGCTCTTAGCAAGTCCACCCCTTTCTTGATAAATAACTATTTTGAATATGTGAAGTTTGAGATGTCTATTAGATATTAAGATGGAGATTTCAAAGTTAACAGTTACAAATCTTGAATTTAGAGAAGACAGGGCTGGAGATGCAAATTTGGGGATCGCTGGAGATACAGATTTGGGGGTCACTGGCATACAGACAGTACTGAAAATCGTAAGACTAGATAAAATTACTTAGACAGTATAGAGAAAAAAAGGTGGGCCAGGACTGGGTCCTGGGAGCATTTCTACATTTAGAAATAGGGCAGAGTAAAGGAGTTAGCAAAGCAGCCACTAGTTAGGAAGGAAATATGGTGTCCTAGAAACCAAAAAAAGAAGTGGTTTCAAGAATAAGGTAGTGGTCAATCGTGCCAGATGTTTATGAGAGGTCTATTAAAATGAGGATTAAAAAGTGACCACTGGATTTGGAAACGGAAAAGTCGTTACAATATTAAAGTCAGAAGTTCGATTGTGGTAGGCTGAAGAGAGAGGATGGTCATGAGGAAATAGAGACAACAACTATGAAAAAATCTTTTAAAAAAAGTTTTGTAAATGAAGGGGATCAGAAAAAATGGGGTGGTATCGAGAGGGAGAGATGTGAAATCACAGGAAATACAGGAACATGTTTATATAGACAGAGGGAATATTCCACGATAAAAGGAGAATTGAGGATACAGAACAGAGAGAAGACAGTATCAGGTGAAAGTCCTTGAGAAGTCAAGAGCAGGTCAGATACAGAGCAAAAGGGGAGGGATTGCCTTTGATAGAAACAAAGAATATACAAGTTAGATAGATTTAATAGTAGAAACGTGAGGGAACTCCCATATAACAATGTATTTTTGATGGGGGTGGAGTGTTTCAGAAGTGTCAGCACAAGAAAATGAATGAAATGACTGTTTCAAAGAGCGGAAAGTCAAATGTGTGAAGATAGTACAATACAATGCCCAGGCAGTTGTTAAGTTTGAAATTTGAGGACATGAATTTAAAATGAAACCCGTTTGGGCTTCCCTGGTGGCGCAGTGGTTGAGAGTCCGCCTGCCGATGCAGGGGACTCGGGTTCGTGCCCCGGTCCGGGAAGATCCCGCATGCCGCGGAGCGGCTGCGCCCGTGAGCCATGGCCGCTGAGCCTGCGCGTCCGGAGCCTGTGCTCCGCAACGGGAGAGGCCGCAACAGTGAGAGGCCCGCGTACCGCAAAAAATAAAAAATAAAATGAAACCCGTTAGCATGTGGATTAGTTTTCTATTGATGCTGTAACAAATTACCACGAACTTAATGGTTGAAAACAACACAAGTTTATCTCACAACTCTGTAAGTCAGAAGTCTAGCGTGGGTCTCTCCCCACGCTAAGATATGAGCAGGCTGCCTTCCTTTCTGGAGGCTCTAGGAGAGAAACCATTTCCTTACCTTTTTCCAGCGTTCCTTGGGCCACCCACACTCCTTGGTTCATGGCCGTCTTCCTCCATCTTCAGATCAAGCAATGGCAGGACCCCCTCTTATGTTGCACCTCTCGCCCCTTCTTCCATGGTTGCGTCTCGCTCTAACCACAGCTGCGAAGTGTTCTCTACTTTTAAGCACGCATGGAATTAGATTGGGCCCACCTGGATAATCCAGGTTAATTTCCCCACCCAGGACCTGTAACCATAATTACATCTGCAAAGTCCTTTTGCCATGTAACATTCACAGGTTACTGGGATTAGGGCATGGCTATCTTTTTTTTTTTAAAGGAATATTGCCTTTTTTAATTTTTTTTTTTTTTAATTTTTGGCTGTGTTGGGTCTTCGTTTCTGTGCGAGGGCTTTCTCCAGTTGCGGCAAGTGGGGGCCACTCCTCAGCGTGGTGCACGGGCCTCTCACTGTTGTGGCCTCTCCCGTTGCGGAGCACAGGCTCCGGACGCGCAGGCTCAGTAATTGTGGCTCACGGGGCTAGTTGCTCCGTGGCATGTGGGATCTTCCCAGACCAGGGCTCGAACCCGTGTCCCCGGCATTGGCAGGCAGATTCTCAACCACTGCGCCACCAGGGGAGCCCAGGGCATGGCTATCTTTGAGGGGCCATTTTTCTGCCATGCACAGAATGTGTATTTTTCCCAGTAGTGTCTGGCTGCTTGTGTGCAGGCCTGGAATAGGCAGAGAACAGGATATTAACAGGATTTGTGTTTTGCAAGCAAAGGACAGCTGAGTGAGAGACGGGCAAGAGTTGAATAGGTGTGCAAGGAAATGACTCGATAATTAAAAACAAGATTTTGGAAATGGTTCAGTTTTTGGTAAGGGCAGTTCAAGGAGATGACCCTGAGATAGGGTTGATCAGGCAGGATAAGAAAAAGATCATCGGTGATGAGAAGGTCAAGGAACTGAAGAGCCAGAGCATTGGATGAGTCTTCTATGTGAACGTTGAAGTCACCAAAAATGTTATTAGCGTTAGGGAGGGAGAGGAAGAAAGTGGGTTAAGTATTACAATGTTTATTGAATTAAAAGAAGTGACTAGTTTGGAGGATAACAAGGAGGGTGGCAGTTGGTAGATCAGGATGTCATGACATGTAAAGAATCTGGGATGTCTAAAGGAAAAAGAAGAAATGGAAGCAAGGAGGATACCTACCCCACCTCTACTGAGAACCAGTCCTATAAACAAATGGGGAGCTCCTACCATACAAAGGGCAGAGGTATGAGGTATTTAGCCTACCACCTAAAACCTAGCATTTAGTATACCTGGGATGAGACTCAAGAACCTAGATATTAGAATTGCAGCAAAGTCCAGCCTCAGTCTCAATATTCAGGCAAATTCTATTTGCTAAAGCTTCAACCCCAGCCTTCACAAGGCCAAATAGCCAACTACATACTTCAACATTATATTTAGCATCCTTGAACTTGTGTAAGATCGTTAACCATGAGTCCATGAAGTTACCATCACCTCTAATTGGCACACCCATACCAGCAACAGAAACAAAGCACACCATTTGGATTTATTGTCGATATCTGAATATTCACTTGCCAAATAGGTGAGCATTCTTGATGAAACCTGGAGTAAAAATCTTTGTGCTTTATATATTCAAATTCTCATGAACCAGTTGAAGTGTAAATATATGTGTATTGTTGCAATAATAATTAATGAAGATTGTGGAAACTATTCTTCTTACATACAAAAGCAATATATTAAAGACTTCCAAATGGTTAAATCAACTGGGAAACAGGACAACTAATACAAATATTAAAAGAGTACCTTAGGGCTTCCCTGGTGGTGCAGTGGTTGAGAGTCCGCCTGCCGATGCAGGGGACACGGGTTGGTGCCCCGGTCCGGGAAGATCCCACGTGCCGCGGAGCGGCTGGGCCCATGAGCCATGGCCGCTGAGCCTGCGCGTCCGGAGCCTGTGCTCTGCGACGGGAGAGGCCACAACAGTGAGAGGCCCGCGAACCGCTAAAAAAAAAAAAGAGTACCTTAGTCAGATAAATTTAGGAAGAATATATTTTTGAGCCACAAAATGTTTATAAATATTTATAATTATAAAGGCAAATAATGACATAATAATTATGTCATTATAAAAACTGAATAATGGATATTCTATTTTATTATAATTTTAATCTTTATAAAATTATTTGGTATGCTAGCTAAATAAAATATTTAAAACCGCTATGTGATTTACAGTTATTTAATTTCATTTATTCCAAGAAAAAAAATCATAACTTAGGCATTATGCATATCTTATGAGAAAGAATTAAAAACAGAATGTCAATTTTGCCATCTCAAACTTTCATGAGGAAAAAACTCCAAAATCACATGTAAAACCTCCATGATAAATCATTTTGATCCAGACAGAATAAGGAATACAGAATAAGAATAAAGAAAGTATTAGACAAAAATGTGTTACCCTACAACTATCTTGCTCTTCCATAAACCTCAGTTTTAAATGATTATCTATTTAGGATCACCAATGTGCAGTAGAATGACCCCAGAAGTAATCTAGCATCAGACAGTACCAAGAAATTATTATTCCTACACTGCAATGTCAAACATCTTACTTGAAAAAAAAGAAAAACAAACAAAAAAACCCATTTTACTTGACTACCAAGTGTACAAAATAAAATTATAAAAATTAATGTGGGAGGAGAAATTTTACATTTATTCTTGTATATTGCAAGTTCACTCTATTTTGGTAATACTTGGTTTTGGTTAAGTTCTATATTGATCTTTTACTATTGTTAATTTTTTTAATTGAGGTATAATTCACGTGCCATAATATTCACCCTTTTAAAGTGTACAAAGCAGTGGTTTATAGTGTATTCACAAACTTGTGCAACCATCACCATCACCTAATTCCAGAACATTTTCATGACCCCAAAAAGAAAATCCATTCCCCTTGGCATTCACTGTCCACTTCCCCCTACCCTCAGCCCCTGGCAACCACCAATCCATTTTCTGTCTGTATCGACTTGCCTATTCTGGACATTTTATGTAAATGGAATCAAGCAATATGCAGTGTTTTGTGTCTGTCTTCTTTCATTTAGCATAATGTTTTTAAGGTTCATATGTGTTATAGCATGTACCATAACTTCATTCCTTTTTATTGCCAAGTAATAGTCCATTGCATAGATATACCATATTTTATTCCTTCATTTATCATTTGATGAACATTTGGGTTGGTTCCACTTTGGCTCAGGGAAATTAAATGACTTTGGGGCTATTATAAATAATGCTGCTGTATATAGTTGAGTATAAGCTTTTGAGTGGACATATGTTTTCATTTTTCTTGGATCTATACCTAAGAGTAGAACTGCTGGGTCATATGGTAACTCTTTAACTCTTTGTTTAATATTTTGAGGAACTATCAAACTGTTTTCCAAAGTGGCTGCACAATTTTACATTTCCACAAGAAATGCATGAGGGTTCCAATTTCCACTTCTCCTATCATGCCTTTTGGTATGGGTAGCTACTGAGACTAAGCAGGATTTCATCACCTCTCCTGGAATATTCTACTTAGGCTACTGGCCACCACTTTCTGGGACCAGGTCCAGTAGGTTCAGTGCCCACTAGGCCCAGTCCTACTTCCAAGTCATACTTTACTGCTATCTACCTTCTGACAGTCTTCTACTGAGGCCCTCCTCATATGCTTCATGTCCAAACCTATATAATTATGACATATTTTAGATGGTTTCATTATTCAGGTTATAATTCCCTATAATTACTTGGTGGTAATTCATCATCAGCGTTATTTATTCTTGAGTAGCTCTTTAAAGTTCATAAGACACATTGTTTTCATTTATTTCTTACAACATGATAATAAGTACCATTATCCTCATTTTAGAGATAAGGAAACTAAAGCTCAGAGAATTTAAATGACTCACCTAATGTCACAGAGAGCCAATTAGTGGTAAAGTCAGAACCCAAACTTTAACTCCAAATCCTATTCCACTCACTGATTACCTAATACTGCTTCTTTACTATAAAATCATTTGTATAAATTGTATTATGAGGACATTTTCCCAAATTATTTTGGGCAGCTTTCAAGTTCTCCAAAAACTTTAAAAGAATTTTTCTAGCTTGTCTATGACGTAGCATTGTCTGGCGTCCCTGGCTATCATCAACCTCATTCAATTAATTGTTCTGAAAGCATCAGTTTAGGCTATATGCGGCAACAGACAATGGGGCAAAAGCCTAAAAACACTGTTAATTTTTATAATATCCAACTAATGATTGCTATAGATTTCTCCATAATACTTTAGTTCTTAATCAGTCTTTCTGTTCAATTTTGTAATACCTGGGTTTACATCCTAATGCATTCAAATTCAGAAAGACTCCTCAAGCTCAGTATTCAAATTTTTATCAAATACTTTCATTTTCACCCTACTCTCAGCCAAAATTTATGTGCCCGTATGAGGAGATGTGTTTCATTATTATCCTCCTTATCTGTCATGCTATTCCCTCAACTGGAAATACCCTTCCTCTTTTTCTCCACAGTAGAATATCTACCTCCCCTTAATGCCTAACTCAAATCCCACTTTGTCCATAGAACTTTCCCCTACAACTGCAGACCTCAGTGGCCTCTATTTCCTTTGGATTCCGAGTGCACCATGATAAAAAAACAAAGAAAACATCAATGGGATTGCAATCCATTGGTTAGAAAATGATGTATTCCTAAGGAGTCCAAGTTTCAGTACTTTTACTACCTCTGCTATTCTTAATAACTTTAATTAAATCATCAAGATAATCTCATTGTATCTCCTTCTGATGATAAAATTGAGACTGATGTAATCATTTACAGTGAAAAATCTATTTGAAATCAAACTAACCGAAACCCTTAATTAAGCAGAATTCTTTTTTGCATACAACTTTTAAGATAATGAGGCAAAACAAACCGAAAAATAAGCTCATTTCATATTTTTAACATCTTTATTGAAGTATAATTGCTTTACAATGGTGGGTTAGTTTCTGCCGTATAACAAAGTGAATTAGCTATACATATACATACATCCCCACATCTCCTCCCTCTTGCATCTCCCACCCTCCCTATCCCACCCCTCTAGGTGGGCACAAAGCACCTAGCTGATCACCCTGTGCTAGCTTACTTCATTTTTAATTACCTTCCAGGGAGTGTCTTGGTCTTGGTAGATACTCAGCCTCATGCCCAACACCTGTTCCATCCATTCTTGCAGAGTGATCACTGATTCTTGAGATGATGAGCCTGTGAATCTGTAAAAGTAAAGATGTTCACTAGATTCTACTTGCTAAGGCAGGAAAGTAGACTGGAACTAAAAAATTTCCAAGAACATGAGGAAAAATGAAATGGGATTTCACTTCACCAAGGCAATCAAGACAGACTATTTAAAAGAAAGTGTAAGATACTCAAAGACAAGGACCAAGTCTTAATCTTCTTTGTCTATCTTGACCTACAGTAGAGTCTCAGTAAAGTTTTCCAAATGGATTATTCACTAGAAACCCCCTACCCAGAGCTTTTCAAGAGATCAGTTTGGATGTTTTATTTAAAATTTCCTCAAAGGCTGAAAATGTCTGCTGTGAATATTCAGTTTAACAGCTTCATTTTCGTCTATCTCAACCTATTATTTTTTGTGTGTAGTTTCTTCCTCTTGTCCTCTCTTTCTCACTGGCAGCCTTTTGTTTTCTTTTCCAGAAGCCTATTGAGCATGGCACACTTTCGGTAATGCTCCATTTTTCTACTTGTTTTAAAATCAACAGTATGTACCCCCATTAAGAAGCTCTGATGATTCTGGCTCCCCTCTTTAACGGAAGAGTTCTGTTGTAAAGAAGAATAGAAACCATACTCATAGGTCCAAGGCTCCCCTAAGAATGGTGATCCTTTATGCTGGTATTTATTAGATGCAATATTGTAAAATGGAATAGTGTGCATCTTCTTCCAAATTTCACCAGGCAAAAGCCCCAGTTTGGGATGCCTTTACATTAATCAGCTTTCCCGGCAGCATAATGATGCTGGAAATTAGGAAAGCAATGGAGGATTCCTAGTCGGATTTAATAGGCTCAGGCACTTTGCTAACACAGTGCAGTGGATCAATTGAAGTTAATTATTATACAAGATTAAACCCCAAGTAACTACAGTACATCAAACCAATGCAAAACGCTCTGGCCTCAGGAAGAAGGAAAAACAAACATGAATTCTGGAGGGGAGACTTTTCTATCCAGTCCTTAACTCACCACATTTTGCATATAAACAAAATAGACTAATACAATATGAAATACAGCACATTAGATTTTGAAAGTAAGATCTAAAATTCACCTAGTGTCTCTATGGGATACTTAACCTAGGAACCTGCAGGAAGAGCTGTGAATTTTTTTAACTTTTCTATTTATTTTTGGACGTTGATTTGTCTTCTACTGCTTACCCAGATTTACATTTCCACCCACGAGAGACTCAACCTTTTATGATCGTTGACCATTCCAAGAAAAATAAGTATCTAAGAAAGCCACAGAAGCAAATAAATGGGATTTCACATTTATTCACTGCCTGAGTCACTTCAAGGGAGTGTGGCTAAGTCTAGAATAGGTGTTTAATAAATAGCTCTTGATAAGTGGAAAGAGAGTCCTTTAGGTTCTTTTCTTTAAATATTTATTTATTTGGTTGCACTGGGTCTTAGTTTCAGCAGACAGGCTCCTTAGTTGTGGCTCACAGGCTCCTTAGTTGTGACATGCCTGCCCAGGGATCAAACCCAGGCCCCCTGCATTGGGAGTGTGGAGTCTTAACCACTGCACCACCAGGGAAGTCCCCTCTTTAGGTTCTTCAGGGACTTAACTGTGAGAGTCAAAGGAACATACTATAAAGGAGAAAACAATGACAAGGCACTTGTATGCTAATTCATGGTCCTTAAGTGATAGTGATGTACCTTTGGGGCAGGATATTTTTAAGATATCAACCATTTCTTCTTGAGAGTTCCTTTTTCTTCTTGCCCCTCCCCTCACCAAGCAGCTAAACAGTTCTGTGCTCATTTGCTTTGGCAGACGGCAGAAACAGCATGAAGCAGTGGGGGCAAAGTTTCAAAAATCTAGCAAAGGGCCCACAACATAGACAAATAATTATTGTGAGAAAGCAAAAATTACCTCAACCATCCCCCACCAGACCAGGAAAATATTTCCTAAGATGAGAGAACTAAGAAAAGGTGGAGAGGAAGCAATGAGAATATAGATGTCAAGTGTTCCAGGAGAGTGGGCCCGAAATAAAAAGCCACAAAGATTTTTTTTGTTTCTAAGAGATAGGGAATTCAGACCCCACTTTCAGATATAGCCTCTGTGTATAAGATACACAGGGACAAATAGCTCTTAAATGTATCTAGGCAAAAGGGGACCTAGACAGCCTCAGAGAGCTTTACTACACCTCATTATGGTACAAGAAGAGCTAAGTGATTTCTGTGAGCACAGGAGTGACATGGAAGTAGCAAAAAAAAAAAAAAAAAAAAAAGGTCAACCTAATGGAGCCATGAAGATAAGAGCAAGGATCATCTCTTCTGGTGATGTCTATGGACCATTGATGTAGACTCAGATGGGGCCATGGGCATCTTGGCAGCTACCTACATGGGCAGATGATATTGAAGACATAATAGATCACCTCCCAATATCTTGGCACTATTTGAGTTCCCCATCTACCCCTCAATAACTTAGACACAAGTCAAAGGAAAGAAGGGTGAAGTCCCCAAACTAACTACAATTAAGTTTCCAAACTCTGTTGGAATAAAGATTTTGAACTTAAATTTACTAGAAAAGATAGTTTCTTGTACACATGAGTTTGTAGACTGAGATTCGTGCCTGTATACCTGTAAGCATATGTGCAATAAAATACAGACTATAGGAGTAGTCAAAATAGGATTGGCAAGTCATTTATTCTATAAACATTTACTCATTGGTTTAAGGGCTGGTAAGAAGAACATAATGGCAGGGAGAGCTGGTAGAAATTCATAGAGCCCCAACCAAAGGGTTGGAGGTTCAAGGGCAGGACAAGGTAGACAAGGAGATAGGAAGGAAACTCTGGCATAGGAAGAAAATGAAAATCATCTAGTTACTTAACTTTGCGTTAAAATATTGATTCTCAAACTCTGGTGCAAATAAAGACCAGCTTTGATGGATTTTTTTCATCATATATACACCAAGCCCTCAGTACCAGACTTTGATTCCACAGGGGTAGAGCAAGGGTCAGCACACTTGTTCTGTAAAGGTCCAGATAGTAAATGTGTTAGGATCTCCTGGCCATATATGGACTCTGTCACAACTTCCCAATTCTGCATTGTAGTGTGAAAGCAACCATTAACTATATATAAATGAAAGAGTGTGTCCATTTTCTAATAAACTTTTATTTAAAAAACAGGTGGCAACTTGGATCTGGCCCACAGGCCACAGTTTGCTGACCCTTGTTCTCGAGCAAGGCCTGTATTTTTTTAAAGTTCTACAAGTGATCCAAATGCAAAGCAAAAAGTATTAGGTATAATACTGAATTAGAACACCATTTTCCAGAAAGCTTTGGTTTTTACACAAATATGTTACTTATGAGAAGGTAACACATTAATACTTTATCAATCCTTACCAAAATTTTATCTAATAATAAATTTAAAAAACACAGGAAATTGGGGTAAAAGACACATGGGTCTCATTTATGATTGGCTATGTAAAAGTTATGCAAAAACCCTAAATTAAATATCATTAGATAGAATCCTATAGAAGAATAAACTATCATAACTAAGTGAGGCTAATACCAGGAATAGAAGAACATTTCATATTTTTTTATCTAATAACTTCATTTCTAGGAATCATACCGATACACACACACGAAGAGATTTAAGTAGGGAAGGTATTTATTCATCGCAGCACTGTTTGTAATAGCAACAGATTGAAACCATCTAAAGGTCCATTAACGGGAGACTGCTTGGTACTATATGCTCAAATATGCATAGAATGTCTCTGCAAGAATATACAAGAAAGCGGCAACATTGGTTTCCACTAGGGAAAGGAACTGGGTGACTAAGAAACAGGGTCGGGAGGGAGACTTGCTGTATATATTTTGGGGCTTTAGGGTTTTATATGATGTGTAAATACTACATATTCAAATGAGTAATTATTATAATTTTTAAAAATTACATTGCATTAATTGATTCATTTAGCAAACCCTTAGTGACCTCTTATCTGAGGGTAGAATAATAAACAAGATATCCAGCAGAAGAAACTATGCAGTAAATAATTTGGAATATGGTAGCCCAAGTGCCTAGGTTCTACCATCAAAACTTCTGATCCAATTGTCCTGGGAGAGGGGAGAGAGACAGATAGGATTTTTCTTAATGCCCCAAGGTGATTCTAATACCTAGTCATGTTTGAGGGCTACTTACCTTAAATAAGTGTGGTCTGATGGTGAAAAAACCTAGAGAGAATTTTAATTGGATTAGAGAACTCTCCAGAAAACATAACAAGTGCACGAAGTCATTTTTCAGAATAATAAAGGAGGGGTTGAGGAGGCAGTGAATGTTATTGACCAGTTCTTCCACTTTCCATAGTAGTCCAATGAAGATAATTCATTATGCAGGCTGACCCCAGGCATCCCTGGAGGCCAATAGCTCCACTGTTCCCATTTCATGCACTGTTTTTTGTTTTTTTGGTTTTTCGTGGGGTTTTTTTGGCTGTGCCTCATGGCTTGTGGGATCTTATTTCCCTGACCAGGGATTGAACCCAGGCCCTTGGCAGTGAAAGCGCAGAGTCCTAACCACTGGACCACCAGGGAATTCCCTCATGCACTTTTCTACTTGCAGCTAAGGAAGACTGAGAACAGAAAGGCCACATACACATGCACACACACGCACCATAGGGAGGTTCCATTTTTTCTTTGACTTGCTAAGGGAATACTGGAATAAAAATCCTTACTCTATCTTCGAATACCTTCCAGTTCATTATTGCCAGAGAGACCCCTAACAACCTGAACTACATGTGTACAGAATGAACCCACCCAATAAGCACACATTGAAAATTCACAATCCAGCTAAGGAGACTCAGTAACTTGAGGGAACAACTAAGCTGAAGAACCAGAATGCATGACTGTTACTGGGACAGAACTAATTGTAAGGGAAAGAGGAAAACTTAAAATGATAACAGTGAGAACCCCAAGAAACATAAAGAGATGCAAAAAAGGGGGAACCAAAAACATTTTTTCACAATTTAAAAATTCAGTAGTGAAAATGGCAAATAGAATGGCCAATGCTGAAAACTGGAAGATCAAATAAAAATATTTTTTAAATATTTTTAAACATAGAGAAAAATACATTGAAATGGGATTTATCAATAAAAAGATAAGATATATTGAGAGCATGTCCAGAAAACTAATAACTAAACAATAGGTGTACAGGAAGAGAAAAAAATAGATGGAAATCAATAATCAAAGAAACAATATAAGAAAACTTCCCTAAACTAGAAAAACTTTACTTTTCAGATTAAAAGTGATCCCAAATTTCAAGAACCACTAATGAAAAAAGAAGCACACCTAGAAAGCCTATTGAAAGAGCCAAGCTACAAAAAAAGGAAAATCTTATAGATATCCAGATAGATAAAACAGGTTGTTTATAATGGAGAATTAGACTAGCATGAAATTTCTCTTCTTCAACACTGAAAGAAGTATATACAGAAAAAGAATTTAAAGTAATATTCATATGTGAGAGTAAAAACAATATTTGTGAACATGAGTGGGTTCAGAAAGCATACCACTCATGTACTCTTTATAAGTAAATTACTCAAAGAAAGAATATTTCCAAATGAAAATTATAGCAGATCAAAGAATTCAAAATAAGGGAAGATGAAATGTATACAAAAGAGTGGTGAGCAGTGCCTTTTAGAAGCCTATCTAGAAAGGTAACATTTGAGCAAGGACTGAAAGCTGGTATAATGGTAAAAGATACTAAGAAGATATAGCTGTCACAAATATTTATTCACCAAACAATATAATAGCAAAAGCTCCCAGAATTAGAAAGAGAAAGCAGTATAACTACATATAGTGAAGAATATTAATAGATGTCTTTCAGAATATGACAAAGCAAAAAGGAAAAAATGGAGGATGGGAGTCATTCAATCAAAATTTTCTGTCCCCTTCAAAGAAAGAATATACACTTTCCTCTTATGGCTAAGGAAAATTTATAAAAATCAATGATGTCCTTGACACAAAGGAGCTTTAATATATTCATAAAGTTTTAAAAAGCCATATTACCTAACAATAGTACAAAAAATTAGAAATCAATAACAAAAATATAACAGTATCTCGGCCATCTGGAAAGTGATAAATGTTTGGATTTTAAAGAAGAAATTAAAATAGAAATCATGACTTATCCAAAATTTATCTCCACAAAAAAGTACTTTTTACTTTGTATTAAAAGCTATGGGCAAACTAGGAATGGAAGGAAACTACCTCAACATAATAAAAGCTATATATGAAAAACTCACAGAAAACATCATACTCAATTGTGAAAGGCAAAAGTTTTTCTTCTAAGATCAGGAATAAGGCAAGAATGCACACGTTCACCACTTCTATTCAACATAGTACTGGAAGTTCTAGACAGAGCAATTAAGCTATCAGAAATTATTAGGCTATTAGTCTAATTAGACTATTATTTCTTATTAGAAAAAGAAATAAAAGGCATCCAAATTAGAAAGGAAAAAGTAAAATTATATGTTTGCAAATGATGTGATCATATATGTAGAAAATCCTACAGATTATACACACACACACACCCCCACACACAAAGAAACTATTAAAACTATTCAATACTAAATGAATTTAGCAAAGTTGCCAGATTCAAAGTCAACACACAAAAATCAGTTGCATAACTATACACTACCAGTGAACACTCTGAAAAGGAAATTAAAAAAACAATTCCATTTACAATAGCATCAAATAATACTTAGAAATTAACTTAACCAAGGAGGTGAAAGACTTGTATAATGAAAACTACAAAACATTGCTGAAAGAAATTAAAGAAGACATAAATAAATGGAAAGATATCCCATGCTCATGTATTGGAATAATTAATATTGTGAAGATTTCAATACTACCCAAAGTGATCTACAGATTCAATGCAATCCCTATCAAAATCTCAACTATATTTTTTGCAGAAATAGAAAAATCCACCCTAAAATTTACATGGAATCTCAAGGTACCTGGACAAAGCTGGAAGATTCACATTTCCTGATTTCAAAACTAACTACAAATCTACAGTAACTCAAACAATATGGTATTGGAATAAAGACAGATGTATAAACCAATGAAATAGAATAGAGCATCTAGAAATAAGCCTTTACATATATGGTCAAATAATTTTTTGGCAAGGATTCCAAGACCATTCAATGGGGAAAGGACAGTTTTTTTCAACAAATGGTGTTAGGAAAACTGAATATCTATGTGCAAGATGGATGAAATTGGACTCTTAACACTGCATATAAAAATTACTTCAAAATGGATCAATGACCTAAATGTAAGAGCTAAAACAAAACTCTTAGGAGAAAACATAGGGAAAAAGCTTCATGACATTGGATTTGGCAGCGATTTCTTGGATATGATACCAAAAGCACAGGCAACAAAAGCAAAAATAGACAAATTAGATTTCATAAAAATTAAACATTTTTGTGCATCAAAGGAAACTCAGCAGAGTAAAAAGGCAACCTACAGAATGGGAGAAAATACTTGGAAATCATGTGTCTAATAAGGAATTAATATTCAGAATATATAGAGAACTCCTAAAACTCAACAGTAAAACAAACAAACAAACAAACCAAAAAAACCCAGCCTTATTCAAACATGAGCAAAGTACTTGAAAAGTACTTGAATAGATTTCTCCCAAGAAGATAGAAGAATGGTCAGTCAATAAGCACATGAAAAGATATGGCTTCTATAAAAATTTTTTTAAAACCCAGAAAATAACAAGTGTTGGTGAGGATGTGGAGAGATTGGAAACCTTGTGCACTACTGATGGGAATAGAAAACGGTACAGCCATTGTGGACAGAAGTATGGTTGTTCCTCAAAAAATTAAAAATAGAATTACCATATGATCCAGCAAATCCAGTTCTGGGTATACACCCAAAAGAAATTGAAGGCAGGGTTTTGAAGAGATATTTCTAAACCATGTTCACAGCAACATTATTAACAATAGTCCAAAAGTAGAAACAACCCAAGTATCCACGAGCAGACAAGTGGATAAAGAAAATGAAGTATAAATATGCAGTGGAATGTTATTTAGGCTTAAAAAGGAAGGAAATTCTGACACATGCTGCAACACAGATTAACGTTGAGGACATTATGCTAAGTGAAGTAAGCCAGTCATAAAGACAAATACTGTATAAGTCCATTTTTATGAGGTACATAGAGTAGTCAAATACATACACCCAGACAGTGGAATAGTAGTGGCCAGGGGCTAGGGGAGGTAAATGGAGAGTTATTGTTAAATGAATACAGATTTTCAGTTTTGCAAGATGAAGAGTTCTGGAGAAGGATGGTGGTCACGGTTGCACAATGGTATGGATGTATTTTTTTTTTGTTTTTTTTTTTGCGGTACGCAGGCCTCTCACTGCTGTGGCCTCTCCCGTTGCGGAGCACAGGCTCCGGACGTGCAGGCTCAGCGGCCATGGCTCACGGGCCCAGCCGCTCCGCGGCATGTGGGATCTTCCCAGACCGGGGCACAAACCCATGTCCCCTGCATCGTCAGGCGGACTCTCAACCACTGCGCCACCAGGGAAGCCCCCCCACTACATTTTAAAGAAAGAGAAGTCATCTGTCACCTCCTGTACACCCAGACCCCAATGTTCTGCATTTCTCTAGTGACTAGGGCTTACTCCATTAAAATCCCCCTACACCTTTACTTCAACCTCTTCATTAAATGCACTGTTGACTTCTTGCCTTAGATTCTCAAACTTCACTGTGCATCACCCTCATGTGGGAAACTTCAAAAAAGTAAGAGAGAGAGAGAGATTTCAGAGCCCTGCCCCCAGAGATTCAGATTTAGTCTGGGGTAGACCTCAGCACCTTTAATTTTTAAACGCCCTCCGGTATTTCCATTAAGCAGCTGGGGTTGAGAAAAATAATTTTAAACCCTACTATCCAACGAAGGTATCACTTCCTCAGATAATCCTGATGGACGCTGACAGTTCTTCCCCATTCCAAGTCAGAATTAGAACAAAACATTTTACAATTTGTATGGAAACACAAAAGACCACAAATAGCCAAAGCAATCTTGAGAAAGAAAGATGGAACTGGAGGAATCAGGCTCCCTGACTTCAGACTATACTACAAAGCTACAGTAATCAAGACAGTATGGTACTGGCACAAAAACAGAAACATAGATCAATGGAACAGGATACAAACTCCAGAGGTAAATCCACACACCTATGGTCACCTAATCTATGACAAAGGAGGCAAGACTATATAATGGAGAAAAGATAGTTTCTTCAATAAGTGCTGCTGGGAAAACTGGACAGCTACATGTAAAAGAATGAAATTAGAACACTCCTTGGGACTTCCCTGGTGGCGGAGTGGTTAAGAATCCTCCTGCCAATGCAGGGGCCATGGGCTCAAGCCCTGGTCCAGGAAGATCCCACATGCCACAGAGCAACTAAGCCCATGAGCCACAACTACTGAGCCTGCGCTCTAGAGCCTGTGAGTCACAACTCCTGAGCCCACATGCCACAACTACTGAAGCCCATGCACCTAGAGCCTGTGCTCTGCAACAAGAGAAGCCACCACAATGAGAAGCCCATGTACCACAACAAAGAGTAGCCCCCGCTCACTGCAACTAGAGAAAGCCCACGCGTAGCACCAAAGACCCAATGCAGCCAAAAATAAATAAATACATTAATTAATTAAAAAAATAGAACACTCCCTAACACCATACACAAAAATAAACTCGAAATGGATTAAAGACCTAAATGTAAGGCCAGATACTATAAAACTCTTAGAGGAAAACATAGGAAGAACACTCTTTGACATAAATTGCAGCAAGATCGTTTTAGCTCCACCTCCTAGACTAATGAAAATAAAAACAAAAATAAACAAATGGGATCTAATGAAACTTAAAAGCTTTTGCACAGCAAAGGAAACCATAAACAAAATGAAAAGACAACCCTCAGAATGGGAGAAAATATTTGCAAATGAAGCAACCGACAAGGGATTAATCTCCAAAATATACAAACAGCTCATGCAGCTCAATAGCAAAAAAACAAACAACCCAATGAAAAAATGGGCGGAAGCCCTAAATAGACATTTCTCCCAAGAAGACATACAGATGGCTAAAAAGCACATGAAAAGATGCACTAATTATTAGCGAAATGCAGATCAAAACTACAATGAGGTATCACCTCACACCAGTCAGAATGACCATCATCAAAAAAGCTATAGGGACCTCCCTGGTGGCACAGTGGTTGAGAATCTGCCTGCCAGTGCAGGGGACATGGGTTCGAGTCCTGGTCTGGGAAGATCCCATATGCTGCAGAGCAACTAAGCCCATGTGCCACAACTATTGAGCCTGTGCTCTAGGGCCCGTGAGCCATAAATACTGAGCCCACATGCCACAACGACTGAAGTCCGTGCCTAGAGCCTGTGCTCTGCAAACAAGAGAAGCCACCACAATGAGAAGCCCACGCACCGCAATAAAGCGTAGACCCCGCTCGCCACAACTAGAGAAAGCCTACGTGCAGCAACGAAGACCCAATGCAGGCAAAAATAAATAAATAAATAAATTTATTTATTTATTTAAAAAATAACTTACAAATAATAAATGCTGGAGATGGTGTGGAGAAAAGGGAACCCTCCCACACTGTTGGTGGGAATGTAAACTGGTACAGCCACTATGGAGAACAGTATGGAGGTTCCTTAGAAAACTAAAAATAGAGCTACCATATGATCCAGCAATCCCTCTCCTGGGCATATATCCAGAGAAAACCATAATTCGAAAAGATACATGCATCCTAATGTTCACTGCAGCACTATTTACAATAGCCAGGTCATGGAAGCAACCTAAATGTCCATAGACAGAGGAATCGATAAAGAAGATGTGGCACATATATACAATGGAATATTATTCAGCCATAAAAAAGAACAAAATAGTGCCATTTGAAACAACATGGATGGACCTAGAGATTGTCATACTGAATGAAGTAAGTCAGACACAGAAAGACAAATATGTGATATCGCTTACATGTGGAATCTAAAAAAAGGGTACAAATGAACTTATCTACAAAACATAAATAGATATAGAAAACAATTCTCACAATAAACCTATAGATATAGAAAACCAACTTATATAAGGACTCTAAACAAAGACCTTGTGCTACCTGCCATCATTTCATCTGAAAACGAAATGAAAAAAGGGAGCCCCTGAAGGTGTTGCAAGAGACCAAAGAAATGGAGCCCATCTCACAAATAAAAGAGATCTTTACAACTTCAAAAAAAAAAAGAAAAGAAAACAAACTTATGGTTACCAGGGGGTAAGGGGGGGAGGGATAAATTGGAAGAGTGGGATTGACATATACACACTACTATATATAAAATAGATAACTAATAAGGACCTACTGTATAGCACAGGGAACTCTACTCAGTACTCTGTAATGGCCTACATGGGAAAAGAATCTAAAAAAGAGTGGTAATATGTGTATGTATAACTGATTCACTTTGCTATACACCTGAAACTAACACAACATTGTAAATCAACTCTACCCCAATAAAAAGTTTTTAAAAAATGGTTTAAATGATAAATTGTATGTGTATTTTACCACAATAAAAAAAGGAAAAAAAGAACATTAAAAAAAATGGGATGTGTATAAAAGATGCAAAACTTCCCAATTTATTTTACAAAGTTTTATAACTTAAATATAAAACATTATAAACATACAAAAAATAAAAATCATTTACCATACAAAAGTAAAAATTCTAAATAAGACACGAAAAACTCCAGCAGTTCATGAAAGACTTTAGGAAATCTAACAACATAATTTGTATTAAAAAATTAAAAAGAAAATCCATATAATAATGTCAACAAATGATAATTAAAAGGTATTAAATTCTACAAGCATTCCAGATAAAAACTCCAAAGAATAAAAGAATAGAGGTGATGTGGTGTTTAAGAGCAAAAACATTAGAACCTAACTACCTGGGTTTGAATCTCAGCCCCAGCAATTTCTAGATGGAAGTTACCTTTGAAGGGGAGTGATAATGATAGCCCTTTATGAGTTAATATATGTAAAGCACTTAGGCCAGTACCTGCTCTTCAGAAAGAGAGTATGGTATAGGAGCTGCCTGGATTCAAACCCAAGTTCACCACTGTGAGCTATGTGACTTGGGGTAAATTACTTAACCTCTCTGTACCTCCATTTTTCCTTTGTCAATAAAAAGGGATAATAATATATATATGTCAGTAAAATAGGGATAATAATAAACCTACTTCTAATAAACCTTGTTTATAGGTTTATTGTGAGAATTAAATTAAAGCGGAAACCCACTGCCTGGCACATGCTAGGAATTATTATGACGACATGCAGCCTTCTGGGGTTTCCTCTCCATGGCTCCATCTCTCTGGCAACCTGCTCACAAATTCCAACTACTTTAGTAGGTCCAAGCTAGATAATTCCGGCCTCTTCTGCCCAGTGAGATGACCACTCTCTGCTTGGGTTCTGCCACCCTGGGAAATATACCCAGGGAGAACACCTAGGTAAATGTTGGGCTTGAATCATATACTTCCTCTCTCTCTCTCAAGGATTGCAGTCCTCCTTTGATTGTTGTCAAATGCCTGTAAATAGTTGTTTTGTATATTATTTTCAAGTTTTTATAAGTCATTCATGGCAGGAGAGTAGCCTGATACCAGCTACTCTGTCACGATCAGAACTTGAAGTCATAGCAACATTTTTTTTTAATTGATAATATACTGTGCTGTTGAGTTTGGGAGGGAAATAGGTATTCTCCAGCACTGTGGGTGGAACTACAAATAAATTACAGGTTTTTAAAATAATAATAACAAATAACATTTATTAAGTTCATTGTGTGTCTCAAAATTTCTAAGCTGTTTATATAAACCTACTATGTCATTTAATCCTCACAACAGCCATATGAGATAGGTACTTCCTAATTACAGAAGAGGAAACTGAGGAAGGCAGAGGAGATTAACTAACTTGTCCATGGTTATAAAGTTAGTAAGTGGTGGAGTCAAGATTTGAAACCTGACACTTATTCTGGAACTCAAGCTCTCAACCACCGTGCTATACTGCCAACCTGGAAATACTTAATAAAATTAAAATGTACGTAGCTTTTCATCCAGCAATCCCACTTCTGAGAATTTATCCACCAGACATAAAGCCCTAGTAAATCAAGATATATGTGTAAGTTTGTTTATTGCAGCATTTACAATACTTTAAAACATACTGGAGCCAATCTAAATGTCCATTTGATAAGAAAATGGTTGAATAAATCATACTACATTTGTACATACTATAGAATATTATATGGCTATTAAATGAGATTAATCTATATATATCGAATTGAAGATGTACAGGACATATTAAAGATGAAAAACAAATTACAGAATAATGTGTATAGTGGGCCTCATAAATGACTCACCTACTTTATGTCTCTAGCATAGACCTCTATGTTGAACTTCAGGCTTCCCACTCATCATTCCCTTTTAAAGACTCAAAAGCACTGCAAATTCAGTATGTCCAAAACTGAACTAAGAGTTTTCTATCCCCAAACCTAATTGCTTGCAGTGTCCCCTTTGCTAGTTAATGGCACCATCATGCATCCAGATATGTGAGTCAGAAGCCCAGGATTTATCTGTGGCACCTCCCTCTCTCTCGTGTCATTTCCCCACCACACACCTTTCCCACACTACACACATATATAACCCATCACCAAGTTCTGTTGATTTTATAACCAAAATATATCTCCAGGCTATCTATTTTCATTGATCCATGGCCATTACTCTCTGGCAAATTACCAGCATCTCACTTGGATTGCTACAATATTCTCTAACCTGACTAGTTTCTCCAACTCAATTCTAGCCCACCTTAATTCATCCTCTGCCCTGCATTGTGAAAGCAAAAAGGGTTGTCAATTTGGAAAGCTTTTGCCTTAATCGCTCTTGATCAGACAGAAAACAATGCAGCATTATCATAATCACAGTCTAAAGAATTCGACTGCTCTTTAATATTAAAAGTAACAACAGCTTTAGTATCTGGGAAACATTTTGAGACATAAATCCCCTTCCCCTAATACATTGTATCTTGTGTCACTGAGCAGAGGAAATGTAACAATAAAATGCACTTTAAATTCTTCCCAAAGAGATATCCTTGCGGGGGAGGGGGGATTGAAAGAGTTTCTTTCTAGGGAGTTCCTCTAGCAACCATGCCCCCTGTATTCTCTCTCCACTTTGGCTACTACCTCAGAAGTATCGCGGTAGAAAAAAATTCTTGCATTCTATTCAGCCTGTGTAAATTTATAGCCTGAAAGACCCTAAGAACCCAAAGGTCTCTTCCAACTAGCTGGGCTTCTGACCTGATTCCTACTTCTTAATTCTTCCAGGTTCTCCTGATTAGGGCCCCAATACTCCTGCTAGGCTCAGTTCCCTCCCCTGGATCTTCACCCATTGGTTAGGATTCTTCTACCAAGAGACATATCTCCCAAATTCACCTGCCTGCTTGCTGAACTCGGAGACTAATACCGAGCAGGACCCTGTGGGGTCCCTGGGCACAATAACCTTTCTGTGTGCCCCACTTCTTGATTACAGGACATAGGCTTCATTCAGCCTCCACGACCTTCCCTGAGTTCCAATGGGCAGGTTCAAACAGATGCTAATTAGGGAAGGGAGGGGATGTGGAGACAAGGGAGGAATAGTCAAGAAACAATAGTACAGCCTTGGGGCAGGGTTCTGATTCCCCCTCAAGGGATATACAAAACAATATCTTTGAGCTGTTTTGCAGATACTGAAACTCCCACCAGGTGGGAGAAGTTAACTGTATGCTGCCCACAAGCACGAGACCCCAGACCAGTTGGAACCAGAAGGTTGATGATGCTGACCCCTACTTACCTCACCACCAACCAATCAGAAGAATGTCCATGAGCTGATCACGCCCTCTTTGAACCATTACTATAAAACTCCCCACTACCCCCTCCAGGTCGGGACACACAGTTTTGAGGACATTAGCCTGCTGTGGCCCCCTCTGCCTGGCAAAGCGATAAAGCTATTCTTTCCTACTTCACCCAAAACTCTGTCTCTGAAATTTAATTCGCTGTTGGGATACAGAGGCTGGATTTGGTTTCAAGACCTACCACCATGTGTTGAGCCCTACCTTTCTATTACACTGACATAACATACACCCTGGTTGACTGTTGCTTGAATCCTATTGAGCTAGTTGTACCTCCAAGCAAAACCCGGCCTCTGAATCCTGCAAAGTTTCCTCAGCAACTACCCTCTCCCACTGGGTGGGTTTCATGCCAGGTCTCAGGACTTGATAGTAGTTTCCAAATGGGCAACACTTCTCATAACTCTTTGAAATATTGGTAAGCTCTGGGGAAGTGGGCAGGAGACAAGATGGCAGCTAACACTTCCCAGTTGACTGGGTCAAGCTCTGTAAAACAGCCTCATTCAAACTTTAAGGAATCTCTGACCTTCTGATGCACTCACTGAAATATTAATCATAGTTCAATGTGTATAATATTATTTTTCATTTCTATGATTTTTCACTTCTTCCAAACATTTTTACATTGTCATTCTTTTTTGCACCCGCTATTTTATTGGATCTCATTGGCATCTTAGAAGGTCAGTAGAGTGGGTATTAAGTGAATTATAAACCTTTTAAGGACAAGGAATATCTTTTATATTTGAATCCTCCCTAATATCCAGTAGGGTGATTTTATACAAAGTACTCAATACGCAACTATCAGTTTTATATTTTCCCCATATTATAGATTCAGAAAGTAAGGCTCAGAGATGTTAAGCAACATATCTAAGGTCCTACATCCAGTTAGTTCCACTCCTCATTCCAGGGCCAGTGCCCATTCCATTAGACCAATAGTTTTCAAACTGTATTCCATGGAAATCTTGAATTGTGCAGGGAGCATGACGAGAAGGCCAAGTAACAACCACACAACTGCTCCAATCAGAGCATCTTTACATTCACCCATTTTACATATTGAGGTTTTGTGTCCGTCTTTACTTGAATCAATTATTGTGCTACTATTTTTTTCTTAAGGATAAGCAGTCATTTGCTTTTGTTAAGTGAAAGTAAATAAATAAACCCAGAAGGAAATTTAAAAAAAAAAGAAGCAGCAGTCATTCACCCATAGTAACATATACTGTCCTTTATGGTGAAAAATATTATTTGCTTGATGGTTAGAATTGATGTGAAGGAGGGGAAAGGAAGTAGAAAATGACAATATTAGAATCAGAACTAGTAGTTAGGAACAGAACCCATGTCCTCAGACCTTCAGGCAAGCACATTGCACAACTCCAGGTGGTACCATTCCCACAGAATGTAACAGCCCTGCCCTCAAGATAGAGACTCCATACACCTAGAAAATCTCTCATGAAAAATGTCTCTGTACCCCTGACAGACACTCAGAATGTACAGTACAATTTTGTTTAGACTACACATAGTTAATAAAAGCTATTGTTGAAGGTTTCAGGATGATTACTGCTACTATTGTGGAGTCCAACCACCTAGCATGTTTTGTTGCCTTAGTTACTATTAAGCATTTTAAGCTCAGAAGGAAAGAGGGAAAAGAAGTATGTCTATGAGTAGGGGCTGTGCAGGAGGGAAGTGTTGACATTGGTGTGTCACCCCAAAAACAAGTGCAGAAGACACAAATAGGCAACTCACAAAATAAGAATGGCCAAAAAGCATATGAAAATGCTCAATCTCACCATTAATCCATGAAAATCATAAATAAAATCAAGGTGATCTTTTGATTGAGAAAATTAGCAAATGTTAAAAAAAAAAAAGGATAATAGCCAGAATTGGTGAGAGCCAGGGAAATGTACACTCTTGCACATTGCTTATAGGAACATAAATTGATAAAACTTTTCTGGAGGAAAATTTAACAATAAATACCCAAAGACTTAACGTTTTGCATATCTTTTGACTCTGAAACACTATATCTAGGAATTTATCCTGTAGAAAGAATCATGAATGAGAGCAAAGATACACGTTAATTGTGGGAACTCCCTGGTGGTCCAGTGGTTAGGACTCCAAGCTTTCACTGCCAGGGACCCGGGTTCAATCTTTGGTCGGGGAACTAAGATCCCACAAGCCACGTGGCATTAATTGGGCTTCACTGCAGCATAATTTACCATAGTGAAATACTGGAAACAGCTTAAATAGCCAATAATAAGGGATTGATTAAATTGTTGTATATCTATATATGCAGCTATATGAGCTTTATACCAGCTTGTATAAAGCACATTATACCAGAAGACTTAATAGCATGGAAAAATGTTTAAATATGCTATTTTTTAAATATATTGAGCTAAAAAGCTGGTTGCAAAACAGTATGTAGAGGACTTCCTTGGTGGTCCAGTGGTTGAGACTCTGCACTCCCAATGCAGGGGGCCCGGGTTCGATCCCTGGTCAGGGACCTAGATCCCACATGCACAACTAAGAGCCCGCATACTGCAACTAAGACCCGGTGCAGCCAAATAAATAAATTTTTTTTAAAGTATGTAGAGTGTTGTGATATATATATGTATATATAAATCATCAAGGCTATTCATAAATATTTTCATGCTCTCCTTTAAGGCACATAGTGTGACTGTGGTTCCCAATCCCTTTGATTTGAGGCATGGCATGTGACACAACTGGACAAGTGAAATGCGAGTGGAACATTTGAGAGCCAGCAATCAATTTGCCACATGCCCCTTTTTCTGCCTTGAAAATCATGGAAGCACATGTTGAAAGGGTCTTCTATCAGCCTTGTCTCTAAATGACTATGATGTGCAGACAATCCCTGCCCACATGTATTGGATATAAAAAGATTTTATTGTATAAAGCCACTGAGATTTGGGGTTGTTTGTTATCACAACATAGCCTAGCCCGTTGTTGCTCGTACTGTGTGTGTGTGTGTGTGTGTGTGTGTGTGTGTGTGTGTGTGTGTGTGTAGGGGGTGGAGAAAGAGGAGCAAACGAGGCAAGGAGGAAGACTAGATAGTTATACATGAAAATAATAACAAACAGGGGATTTTCATATTTTTATCTCTCTTCCAAATTTTCAACAATGAATACAGTCTGTCCCCTGGTATCTGCAGCGGACTGGTTCCAGGACGCCCCCCCCCACCCCCATGGATACCAAAATCCACGAATGCTCATTTTATATAAGTCCCTCATATAAAAGCCATTAGTATTGCATATAACTTATGCACGTCCTCCTGTATACTTTAAATCATCTTTAGATTAGTTCAAACACCTAATATAAGGTCAATGCTATGTAAATAGTTGTAAAAAAATGTAAATTCTCTGTAAATAGTTGCTGGCATGCAGCAAACTCAAGTTTTGCTTTCTGGGACTTTTTGAAATTTTTTGGGAATATTTTTGATTCAAGTTTGGTTGAGTCTGCAGATGGCACAACCCGCAGATACGGAGGGCCGACTACATGTATAATTTTCATGATAAGGAAAAAATATTTTTTAATGTGTGTAAAATTATTTCTTCATTTTCCTATCTACCTTGTCCCTTCAAAGACTTCTATACAATTCTCTTGATCCCTTAAGAGAGAGGTTCCCTGTGTAGCCCTAGGGAAATCATGTACCGTCAGCCCTCAGTATCCACAGATTCAAGCAACCGCGGATCAAAAATATTCGAAAAAATTCCAGAAAGTTCCAAAAAGCAAAACTGTAATATGCTGCACACTGGCAACTACTTACATAATATTTACATTGTATCAGGTATAATAAGTAATCTAGAGATGATTTAAAGTATATGGGAGGATGTGCATAGGGTATTTGCAAATACTATGCCATTTTATGTAAGCGACTTGAGCACCCTCAGATTTTGGTAACCATGAGGGACCTGGAATGGCTGTAGTCTCTTTTGATTTTCCTCTTATCTCAATGGCTTCTACTTCACAATTTCCTTTGCAGACTCCTTTTCATCTCCCCAGTGTTTCAACGTTCATGTTCTTTAGGATGTGGTACTAAACTCTCTTCTCTTCTCTCTCTACCCGTTTTCCCTCAGTGAGCTCATCTAAGCCTCTAGCTCTGAATGTCATTTATACACAAATGACCTCCAAACATGTATCTCGGGCCCAGATCTCTCCTCTGGTCTAGAGTCTCCTATGCAATTACCTACTTGACCATTCCACTTGGATATTTCACAAACATCTCAAACTTAACATGTCTAAGCAGAACTCTTGGATCAACACTCCCACTTCTGCAAAAGCCTACTCCTCACCTAGACTTTCTCATCTCAACTAAAAAAGAGGACAAGGAAGAGGAGGAAGAGAAGGTGGAGGAGGAGGTGGTGATGATGAAGGTGGAGGAGGAGATCACCATCTACCCAGTCTCTCAAGGCAGAAGCCTAGGAAATGTCTTTGCTGCCCCTCCTGTTCCCTCCCTCCCTACATCTAAGCCATTAGCTATGTCAGTTCTACCTATAAAATTTACCTACCCTCTTCTCTCCACCTACATTGCTACCTCCCTATTCCAAGCTCCCAGCATTTGTTGCCTGGACCATTGCAAAAATTTCCTAATTGGCCTCCAAATTCTACTCCTGCTCAACCTTCAATTCATTCTCTATATAGTAGCAAGGGGGTACTAAAATATAGACCATGTCCAACAACAATTTAAAACCCTTCAGTGGCTCCCTACTACACTTAGAACAAATCTTAAATCCATACCATGCCTTACAAAGTTGTAATTATTCCAGCCCCTTTCTTGCTCCCAAACTTTATTTCATTGCTGTATTTCAGTCACACTGGTCCTCTTTCAGGTCCTCAAAGATGTCAAATTCTTTCAATCTCAGGTACATTGCACAGGCTCTTCCCTCTGCCTGAAAAGCCCTATCTCCCCCACTTCATTTGACCGAATCTATCTCAACCTTCATGTCTCGGTTAACATGTCAGTCCATCAAATGGGCCTTTCCTGACCACCCTATCCAAGGCAGAAAACACTGAGTGCCCCCACAGCAAAAACCTGCATCTACCTTCTTCTTTGCTAACACAAAGGTTATTTTGTTCAAGGATATGACTATCATGTGGTCAGGGGAGGTTGGCCCCTTCCCAGTCTCAAATGGTGGATCATAATTGTTCTTAGATAATCATGATCATATATTGTTTTGTCAGGGACTGGTTGAGAAATGACCGCATGATCCAGATCTGACCAATGTGACATAAAGGAAAGTCTGCTTTGGAAAGGTCCTTGCTGAGAAAAAAAAAAGAGAGAGAGAATGAGAGAGACAGAAAAACAAAACAACAATCCCCTTTAACTACTCATTGTGTGTCTACGTGTGATGCTTGCAACCGTGTATCTGAAATGACTCTGGATCCCTCTACCTCCAGAGTTCTTATTCAGTGAGATAACAAAACCCATATTATTTGACCTAATTTCAGTTTGGTTTTCCATTACTAGCTGTCAAAAGTTGGTCCTCATCTTCTATTCTCTATTGCAGCATCCTATTCATATCCTTTTTTTGAACAAATCAAAATGGGTTGTTATTATATTTGTTACTTTTTTGCTTTTTTCTTTGTTTAACTTCCATGAGAGCAGAGTCTATGTCTATCGTGGTCACCAGTGTCTACCATAGTACCTGGCACATAGTAGGATCTCAAGAAATATTTGTTCAATGAATAACCAAATGTCACATCCAGGGGGAGAACCAACTAATTGGTTTAGATGGTGTTTGGTAGAATAGAAGGTATATACAAACACTAAGAAATAAATTATAATTGTCTTGAAAATGATTTCCCAAAGAATCCTGATGAGTGATGTTTTAAACTTTAGTTTCAAAGGGATGCAGATGGGGAAAATACTAAAATAGAGGGCTGGGAAATTTAGCTCTAAGAGCTCTTGTCCATCTTCCACTCAGTCTATGTCTCATCAGCCCAAGAAAACAAAAGACAAAAGGTAATCATCTCCAAACCTCTACCACATGTTCCTGCCTGGAACAGATCAGGCACATAACCTGGATTATTTGATTTCTTTACTCTTTTATCAACTTTGACTCTTATGAAAAGCATTTTTATTGCCTTTTCACAAATTCAAGTAACTCTAAGATGATAGCACAATCCTATAGAGCATGGCATCTGGATGATGGCAGAAGTCTTATCTAGAGGCATTATAGCTTATCCAACTTTGAAAGCCCTGACCAAGGCAGGCCTTATGTGGTATGAGTCAGGTCATACTGAGAGACTGTACCTTCTAACCAAAAAGAGTCCCAGTTTGCTAAGGTTTCTGAATTTGTACCATTATCATTGCTTCATTGGACAAATACAGAAGTCCCCTATTTAAATATAAATATACTACCTAGAGAGGCTAATACGTTAATTTTTCAGCATTCATTTTTGAACAGAGAGCAAAGTCCTGAGGGGATGGAATACTGTAGAGAATAGTTAAGCTTTAGTGGATGTAAGAAAAGAAAGAAAATTCTGGACATGGGAGGAAACATAGGGACTGGGAAGCTAGAGAAAGAGAGATGTTGAAGGAGATGAGGAAAACACCAAAAGAGAAAGCTAGTCCAAGGTCCCAAATGACCGTGGTGCTACCTGATTGCTCACTTCTCCTAGAAACCTAAGGGGAAAAACATCATTTAGTCTCTTACCTGTCTCTTCATCTGTAAAATGGAGGCTGAAGAAAAACATAATGATAGTAGGTGGCAGCAGCTGTATAAACAGAAAGGCAGATAAGGAAGAGGACTAATGGAAGAAACAAACAAGGAAAATACACATTTCAGAGGTCTGCTATCAGTAGGGCTAGTCTGGAAAACTAGCCTGGGTTAAGGTGTGATTGACTATCGTGACCAAATTTCCTAGATTATACAGGTTGCCTGATGTCCTGGTTTAATTATTACTAGTGCCCCCTTCCACTCTCAAAAGTGTCCCAGGTTGGACAATAACTGATACGGTTGCCCTTCTGCAAGACTGGTGATGGTAGGATGTGATAGATGACAGGTGTGCTGAGTTACTAATTGCCTTCAGATCTCAAGGCCGGGAATGGCCAGAGTCCCCAAACTTGTTGACTCCAGTTCCGAGGAGCTGTCTGTGTGCCGTGATGTAGAATTGTTGGGAAGTATGTACCAAACACAGGCAGCACTGCCATTTTAACAGAGGGCTTCCCAAAGGAGAGGGTGAAGGTGGGAATTTCAGACAGCACAAGGCCAGTGGGGAGGATACAAAGGGGTGAAGTGGAAGTGAAATGGAGCAGGACCCTATGGTCCTTGCCGCCCATGTCCTCCCCCTGCCTTTTGGCTGTGGAAAAACTTTAGCCACAGAATAAGTTTAATCAGAGAAGTGAGAAAATGCAAAAGCAAAGGAAAACAGTCAAAGGAGACCAAATGATAATAGTTTAGTCATTAAGCATAGTCAAGGACCTTTAGTTCCTTCTCAAGGGCTATAGGTAATATTCTGAGCCATATCCTGTGAGTTGTCCTGTAGATACTGAAACCCCTACCAGGTGGAAGAAGTAAACTACATGATGACCAGACTGTAGCCATGACAAAAGCTGCCACAATTCTGAGAATTGGCCTCAAGGATATGGGAACAAAACGACCCCGGAACTGAAGATTAACTGTACCTAAAACAATCAAGGGACTTCCCTGGTGGCGCAGTGGTTAAGAATCTGCCTGCCAATGCAGGGGACACAGGTTCGATCCCTGGTCCGGGAAGATCCCACATGCTGTGGACCAACTAAGCCCGTGCGCCACAACTACTGAGCCTGCGCTCTAGAGCCTGCGCGCCACAACTACTGAGCCTGCACTCTAGAGCCCATGAGCCACAACTACTGAGCCCATGTGCCACAACTACTGAAGCCCAGGTGCCTAGAGCCTGTGCTCTGCAACAAGACAAGCCACTGCAATAAGAAGCCCACGCACCACAACGAAGAGTAGCCTCGCTCGCTCGCCACAACTAGAGAAAGCCTGCGTGCAGCAACAAAGACCGAATACAGCCAAAAAATAAAAAATAATTGATAAAAAAAATCAAGATGATGCTAGTCAGACCACCGATGACCAATTACAAGATGACTATCAGAGCTGACTGTGCTTTCTGCATGTAGCCCCCCCATCTATAAAAGCTCCTGCCCACTGGTTTGATGGTGGGGGGGGGGGCGAGGAATTGGCCTTTGGACAAGCATCCACCCTCCCCCAGCACCCGCTGGTTGCCAGCATCCAAAATAAAGCACACCTTCCTTTCCACCAACCTTGCCTCTTTATCGGCTTTTGAGTGGCGAGCAGCCGGACCCCACTTCCAATTACGGAAGCACTAGAAGCCCCTCAAATCACACTCAGAGGAAGCACTCCCTCACTGCCCGAGCATAATTCTGGACCTGATCTCTGTATCCAAACAGTTGTCAAGGCTTCCACACATAAAGGAAATAATACTTGCTCTAGACAGGATCACTCAGCCCTGAGCCGGGCTGACATTCATAGATGAGTCTGGCCATTCGCTTAGCCCTCCACTTGTTAGAAACAGATCAGTACTTGTGCAATGCCAAGTCCAGAACGGCAATTACAACAACCAAAAAAAATTAATACCATGCACAGAGAAAATACAATATGAAAAACATCTGCTCCATCTGATGTAGAAGAAAAGAATCATTTGATTATAAACATTGGATCTCAGTTCTCATCTTACAGCACCAGAGAGGAAATTGTTCCAAAATTGATAACTTGTGTTTTTCCGTCCCAAAGTTCGTGTTCCCATTCAAATTGCACTAAATCTTTAGAGACATTGCCTTCTGAGCCTAAAACCTATTTTCCCACCTAATTCTCATCTCTTGGTAAATACTTGAAATGTACCTAGGAAATCAAAGACATAATTTCTTTTTCAGTATATGCAAAGACATTTGTCTCCTGTGGTTGAGGCGATGAGTTAAACACTACAAAGAAATCAGAGGAGAGCGGATGGGCACTTCTGTGTCGCTCCTTGCCCCTCTGGCACTAGTTTTATTACTCTGCAACAGCACCGATGTATGGAAAAAACCCCCAAGGTTCTGGCCTCTTGGCTGCTTCCAGGAAAAGTCAGCGTTATCTCAGTGTGTACTGAGGAGCAGGTGAGGAGAGAAAAATAAAAAAGATGATCAAAGCCCTCCTGCTGCCCCCCTTGCCTCTAAAGTCTTCACCAAGAGCCCCAGACTCGGCTATTCTATCTTCTGCTGTGTGCATAGAGAGCAGGTAATCAGCAGAGCTAATCAAAAATGCATTCATTACCGCACAGCGGCAGCGGGTGAGAGCGACTGCAGCTTTCATTTGGCAAGTGGTTTCTGGACTGGCACAATCCAACCTGTGTGGCTCGCTGGCAAACCTTTTGCACCTCCTCGCCCTCCACATCTCCCCCACCGCCATCCCAGCCACCTGTGCCACGCTCAACTCTGCTTCTCCATTAAAAGCAATCTGATTCATACACTTGACAATGTTTTCCCCTCAATCACCACAATGTTGCTCTGTAAAAGCTGTTTGCTGCCTAATAAGTCTTCTGAGTATTTTTAAAAAGGTGTTTCTTCACTTAAAAAATACCTTTTTTCCCCCTTTGTTTTCAAAGCAGGAAGCCATTTCTTGCCAGGGCGAGAAAACTCAAATGCTGACACATTCTGCAAATGCACAAGCCTTCCCTGCTTTCTCCAACTTAGCAAAATGGACTCTCTCAGAGCCCCCAAAAAGAACCAAAAGCAGCTCATAGGGAACTGTGCTAAAACATGCTGATGGGCCCGCAGCTAATAAAATAATAGCTAACATTACTGAGCATTTATTACGTGCCAGGCATCACTCTATGCACTTGAATTAATTATCTCATTCAATCCTTACAATAGCTTTGTGGGGTATGGGCTGCTATTATCATCCCCATGGTCCTGATGAGGCCAGTGACCCAAGGAAGTCAAATCACCCTAAGACTAGTTGTGGATGGAGGATTCTGAACTCAAGGAGAGTGCTCTATCCTTGCTTAACCACTCCCCATGGTTCTGATGGAAGAAGATTAGTAAACCACTAGACACATTGTCTCACCCCCTCAGACTACAAAGTTAACCCTTCCAGGGCATGTGATTATTTTCTAGGACACATAAACAGTACTCTCTCCATCCCCTGAAAAAAATAAATCTGCTTTAGCTAAGTTGGAGAGGGAAATTTATAAAAACAAAACAAAACTCTTTCCCAAGTCTTTGTTTGCCCCAGTCGGTCTACAATGCAGGTTGAGTGGTGACTGAGCTCGTATGGTATACAGGCAGCTATCTGTTCCCTGCCCTTTGAGAACACACAAACTAGTGGGGATGTTAGAACACACACACACAAATACAGAGTGTGATGTGGAGACAGGGTGGCATAGAGGCTTCCTGGGTTCAATTTCACTTCTATGACTTAGAGCTAGGTGACCCTAGGCAAGTCATTTAATCCCTCTGTCTCTGTTTCCTCAGCTGTAAAATTGAAATAATAATAGTACCTACTTCACAGGGTGCTATGAGGATTACATGAGCTAAACTGGCACATAGTAAGTACTTAAAAAATACTAGCTCAGATTGTAATTTCTTTCCCATCGACATGAAATTTATAGCTTATGTTTTATATCCAAGGTTTCAGTGAAGAAGTAAATGGTGGTCATTTGAGGCAGCCGAGAACAGTACTATATATGTTTCATTAAATACTTTGACTTGGTCTCAGATAATCTGGCAGATTTCTGACCCTCCTCCAGAAGTATACTATGAAAGATACCAGATTGGAATATTAGCATTTTGAGAAAGCCAGATATATTTCCCAATTTAAGCTTTGGCAAAAGAAAAGGTTTAAAAAGTAAACAGTCCCTAACTACATATTTTTATCCGAAGGAGTCTGCCCTCTAAATTATATGGGATTGTGTGGGACTTCCCCGGTGGCACAGTGGTTGAGAATCCGCCTGCCAATACAGGAGACACAGGTTCGATCCTTGGTCCAGGAAGATCCCACATGCCGCAGAGCAGCTAAGCCTGCGCGTCACAACTACTGAGCCTGCGTGCCACAACTACTGAGCCTGCGCGCCACAACTACTGAAGCCCATGCACCTAGAGCCCGTGCTCCACAACAAGAAAAGCCACCACAATGAGAAGCCCGCGCACCACAGGGAAGAGTAGCCCCTGCTCACTGCAAGTAGAGAAAGCCCGTGCACAGCAACGAAGACCCAATGCAGCCAAAAAATAAAAATATAAAAAGTAATAAAAATTTTTAAAAATAAATTATATGGTACTGTGGCTGTTTTAGTACATGTAGGAAACCACAAAAATAACAAAATAGCCAGTTTTTTCACTTGAAAAAAATGATTTGCTTCAGGCTTCCTTTAAGCGGCAAGCACATGTCCTGGATTTAAAATAGGATTCAATTTATCTGAATTCATTTTCCACAAAAATTTTTAGATGCATGCCCATTGCATAAAGCAAGATTTGCCCGTATTATAAGGTATAGCAGCAAATTGCTGATGTCCATTTCCACTTTGTCGGCATTTGCCACCCAGCCTCTTATCATGCTGTGGACAGCTACAGACATAGTCAATTTTCACGTTCTTAAGAAACAGGAAATGTTATACTGACTCAGATCTTCAATTCTTCTCAACTGTCATCCATTCCTTAATGGTAACACAAGGACTGCTTCCTGCCAAGTACTTTGTCGAATATACCAACCACTTATCTAACAGAATTCTGAAAAGAAGATGAAAGGATGGGTAAGTTTTGACCATGAGGAGGTAAGGAGAGAGATTACTCTCCTTTTCTCCCAGCAGATCCACCCTCCATTCCTCTCCACTGTGCCCTGCACCTCAAGAAGGCTTGTCCTAAGTGTAACATATGGCCACTGCTCTCTAAGAGTTTGTCAAATCTAACCACCCAGACAAAAGGGCATTGGGTCCCCTCTTTAAAAATCTATCCCTGAAATCAAACAGACTTCTCCCTTGTATTCCTTCTGACGCATAAGCCATAACATTAAACAGAGCACCATTGGATCTTGCTTTTGGTTAATTCATGCATTCATTCATTCATTTGACAAATATTATTTATCATCAATTACATTCCAGTCATCGTTCTGGGTACTGGGATTACAGCAATAAACAAAACAGAACAACAACAACAAAAAATCCCTGTGCTCATAGAGCTCACAATCCTAAACAAATGAAATTAGTAAAATATCTAGTTAGAGTTAAAATATAGCATTTCAGTGTAACCCAATATGAAGGAAGTTGGTTCCTCAAGCTTCACTCTGGTTAGAAGGACAATAAAATGTTTATAATTTTAAAAAATCGATTAGTTTGGAAATGTAAGCATTCCATTCACTCAGGTACTTATTAATCACACTGCTCTAAATCCAAAAAGAATTTGAAGTATTCTACAATAGAAGACATAGAAATTTATTGTTTTAATTTATTATCCATAAATCTAACTATAACAAAAGTCAAGTAATGTACTCAAGAAGTGTAAGGTTCAATGGTCAAGACAACTCTCCCTTTCTGCTTAGATAATTTGTCTGCAATTATTGGAAACATCCACAAGGTGGTGGTAATGATGCCTCAGTTTATAACCATATGGGAAGGGCAGGCTGATAATTATAGGTATGATTTACCTAAAATGAAGATACAGTATACTTCTCCAACCACAAAGTTTTGTTTCTCAGAACTCTTGTGGCAGGACTTCCCTGGTGGTCCAATGGTGAAGAATCTGCCTTCCAACGCAGGGGATGTGGGTTCAATTCCTGCTCGGGGAACTAATATACCACATGCCGCGGGGCAACTAAGCCCTCACGCCACAACTACAGGGCCCACTCACCCTGGAGCCCGCACACCACAACTAGGGAGAGAACACCCACACGCCACAACTAGAGAGAAGCCCGAGCAGACCACGCGCCGTAACGAAAAGATCCCGCATGCCTCAACAAAGATCCCATGTGCCACAACTATGACCCAGCACAGCCAAAAATAATAATAAGGAAAATAAATAAATTAAATAAATAAATAAAAACAAAAACATATTAGAAAGATACCATTAAAAAAAACTCTTTTGGCAGACTTCATGATTAAAGAGATTAGGATGTTTTCATTAAACTTAAGAAGGCTCAGATCTTGAGTAAGCTCATGAAAGCCCTCATTTATTAATTCATTCAGCATACCTTTACTGAGAAGCTTCTGGGTACTAAGCATTATGAAAAACATTTAAAAACAAACTTTGTGTTCACAAAATACACAGTAAAGGAAACATCCTAAATAAAAGGGGAAAGCAATGATAATTTTCACATTCTAACTTGTTAATAACTGGGACCGGTGCAATTACTTTCCATTTACCATCCTTTGTTTGACAGATGCTTCTCAGGGTCTCTTTCCTTTAAAGTTTATATGAAATATTTCTAATTTTGGTTTGCATTAAATATGGGAATAATAATAGTACTTACCTCAAAGAGTTGCTCTAAGAATTCAATGAGACAATACAGTTAAACCATTTAGCAGAGTACCTGGCACGTGGTAAGAAATACATGTTAGTTATCATCATTGTTGTCGTCCTCGTGATCATTATCTTCATTACTGTCACCATCATCATCATCACCATCAGGGTAAAATACCAAATTTATCTGCATATACCAGAAATCTGAGTAAAGGCAATTCAGAACTGGGGGAGCAGTCACTGCTTTCCCTTTATTAGCAAAATGTAACAATGTTCTAAACTCTTAACCAGAACCTTAAAGGGGAGGGGACATTTGTTTGGTTTTGCTTTGTTTTATTGGAATTTAAAGGAATTGCCTTACAAGGACTTTCCCAGTGTGGTGCCTCTGGATACAGAATGATCTTCCCCTAGGGAACTCAACGTGAGTTTAGATAGCAGGGTAGCTAAGATTGCAAGACCACTCTTTGGCCTCCTGCCAAGATACAGTGATTTTTTTTAAAGTGATTTTTCACTTCCCTTGTAACATGGAACTTCTCTTGGGACTGAGGCTACACAGTGAGGGAGGCCAGGAGAAGCAGCTGAGGAAATGCTTGTGCCCTCCCTGGAGGAAACCCTTCATTTCCTTGGGATCTGTAGGGCCCTTAGTGAACGAGCTTTCTCCCTGAGGCCCATGGAACTGAGGCAGAAGGCTCTCCATACTGCCCACTCTCCTCTAGAGCAGGCACTGCCCTCCAGGGAAGGCTTCAGAAGTGTGACCTGTGCAGGCGCACAGGGAACCTTGCTAGAAGGGCCCTGTGCTTGGTGTAATGCTCTGCGGTCTCTGTCTTGAAGTTCCTAATAACGTGTGAACAAGGGCCCAGCATTTTCATTTTGCAATGGACCCCGCAAGTTATATAGCCACTCCTCTCTGCCCTGGAGAGTTTCTAAACGCTGCGTGGGCTTCGTTTTTCGTCTCCCTCCTTCCTGTTGCTCGCTTAGCAGAGTCCATCTCACTCCCCACCCTTGAGTCAAAGCAAGAGATGGTAGCTCAGTGGAAACTAGCTTTCTGCCTAACCCTGAGCCCTGGGGACCACAACAAAGATATTTTCGTACTGCTGCTTCCTCTCCTTTAACATTTTCTCTAAACTTAAAAAAACAGAGCGATAATAATAATAACAATAATATTCCTTGAAGCACTGATGACTAGTAACAAGCACGACAGGTACCTTGCAGTGAACTGAGGCAAATGGGGCAGCATAGGAAGTCAGAAAGCCTTGGATTCTGTGTCAGATTTGAGGAAGTGACAGACATTCTGTGCTGCCTCAGTTTCTTCACCAGTGAGCTATTGCTACAGAATGCCTAAAAACGTAAAAGCAGTTAGAAATACACTCAGAAAGCTTACATTTCCTTACTTCTATAATTTGAGCTAATCAATTTTACCTACCTGAATGCTACCATATTGAGTGGACACCTCTCTCTCTCTCTCTCTCTCTCGCTCTCGCTCTCTCTCTCGCTCTCTCTCTCTGCCTCTCTCTCTCTCTGCCTCTCTCTCTCTCCCTCTCTTTATTATCTTATATAGAGAGGTAGACAAGATATCTCCCCAATTCACAGATCAAAACACTGAAGCTCAGGAAGTGTAGTTTGGGCAGAGCTGCAACTAGAATTCAGGTTTTCAGATACCTGGTCCAACACCCACGTTTCTGAAAAAGCATGTGTAAACCTTTTGGTTTTTAAAAAACTCCTATCCTGAGTACATAGGAGTCGGGTTTCTCAACAGTGGCACTGTTGACCTTTGCAACTGGATAATCTTTTATTGTCAAGGGCTGTCCTGTGCATTATAGGAGGTTTAGAAGCATCCCTGGCCTCTACCCACTAAGCGCTGTAGCAACCACCAACCCACCACCCCTCCTCCCGCAGGTGTGACAATCAAAAAAGTCTCCAGGCATTGCCACGTGTCCCCTGGAGGGCAAAACCACATCCAACGGATAACCACTGAACAAGAACAGTTCACTGTTTAAAGGAGACTTGTGGTGAATGCTTTAGTAAACTATAAAACTGTCTCCAAATTTGTATTTCCACATATTGGATTTTCTTAAACTTGGAGATACCTTATTTTCAAAAGAGAAAAGCACTAATTTTGGTTGTGTTGGGTCATCACTCAGAAAAAATGTGGATGGTTCTTATGCTTTTCTTTTCCCTCAAAATATTATGATGTTCATGGAAGTGATGTCATAAAGATTTAACAGAATATGCTCACAGCACACAGGTTGAAGCAGATTAAATTTTAGGAAACCCAGAAATTCCTCTTTAAGAATTAGCTACCATCAAGTACCCTAAAATTCAACTGTTTCCAGTTATCTTTTCATTCCTCTAAATACTCTGAATTCATTTTTAAAGCAGGAAACCCAGAATTTCCTGCGTCTAAAGGAGTGTTAAAAAAGCCTGATTCTTCAGGGTTTCCCTGGTGGCGCAGTGGTTGAGAGTCCGCCTGCCGATGCAGGGGACGCGGGTTCGTTACCCAGTCCAGGAAGATCCTACATGCCGCAGAGCGGCTGGGCCGGTGAGCCATGGCCGCTGAGCCTGCGCGTCCGGAGCCTGTGCTCTGCAACGGGAGAGGCCACAACAGTGAGAGGCCTGCGTACAGGAAAAAAAAAAAAAAAAGTCACTTTGTGAGAAGCTGGAGTCCTGAAGCCATGTGATTTCCACCTGCAGTTTTCAAGCCCATTCAGAGCTCACCAGGGGATAATTACTTGCTAAGATGTACCCATCCTAGCAGAATATATTTGTTATGATTCAATTCTCTCACAGCATTAAGGAGACTCTGGTCTGGTGGATAAAGCCCTAGAGAGATAAGAAAATCAATTCCCCACCACTTGGCTGTGTGACCTTGAGCTGTTCACTAAACCTCTCTGATTCCTCAGTTTCATAGTCTATGGAGTAACACCCTAGACCTCTGCTTAACCTGAGAAGGACATAGGGACGAGTCACTAGGTCCCTCTCTGAAAAGATCTGGAAGTCTATTTGCCTCTACCCCTAGGAAAAGAAATTATTTCTATAATAGTTTCTCACCCTGGACACTAAATATAACATGTTTCTCTTAAGAAAAGAATTAACTAGCAAGCAGAAGCATCATGAACTGAATTTAGGGGACTGAATTGCTAAAATAACAGAAAGATCTCACCATTGAGCAGTCTATGTCTAATGGACCAAAGACAAGACCATTTCAGCAAGTCATCAGGGGCCTGTAGACATTTCAGGAGTAAAATTACTACGACTCACAATTCTCTGGGAACTGGCACTTGGGAAGATAGGGATTTCCGTGGTTATTGTGGTTGTTTCCCAACCTCCATCTTTCCCTCCTCCCACTGTGTGCAAGTCATGTGGCTTGGTGAGGGGCGGGGAGGACTGATTCTACTCCCTCCTCTCAGCTCTATGGATGGAGCATAAGCCCCCATGCCATGGTGATTGCCTCGTGTGGCCCAAGCATGACATTGCCAGGCCAAAAGATTAGATCAGGAATGGTCATGTGATTCATTTTGAACCGATGATGTAAAAAGATGCGATGCAGACGTGAAGAAAAGAAAGACTACAGACATTTTGCCATCATGTGGGAAGCAGAAAGGAGAGAGGAGAAGAAATTAGGTTTCTGATAAAAATTTTGAACTATTGAGTCCAATCAAACCTCAAGCCAGCCCTACCTCTGTCCCTTCCAGTTACATGAGCCAATGCATTTCCCTTATCGTTTGCGCCAGTTTTTGTGGGTTCTGTCCTATCTGAAGCATGAAGCATCCTAACTGATATAGGAACTGAAGGGGTCAAGAGCATGCTCACTAGCCCTGAGCATGACTAAAGGAGGCAGTATGAAAATGTTTAGTCCAGACAGAAAAGGTTGGAAGAGGGATACTAAAAGTGAAAGATCACCTCCAAGTAACAGTGCCCCAAGACAGCTCCTGGAGATGTCTTCAGGTCAAAAAAAATAATGAGTTCTAAACACCCTTACCATCTATGAAAAAACAAGCCAATCTGAAAACCATTTGAGAGAAACAATTGCTTCCATGCCCACTGCTCACTTGGTGTGACCGTCTCCTGGAAGTCGCTGTGGATCCATTTCTGGGCATATTAAACCTGAGTTCAAAAGGCTCCTCCTCTGACTCACATATATACTCCCACCGAAAGCAGTTCCAAGCAGGCCCGTGCCTGGAATTTCAGGTCCTCAGGGCTGTGGATTTATTCAGCAGCGCCTAGCTTGATATCTACATAGAGGATTTCTACAGAAGTTTCTGGAGGAGGTCGTATAATGGAGAAGTCTGGATGACAGAGAAATAACATGGAGGACCCAACCTTTCTTAGATGTCACACCCAACCAGAGTCTCCAGATGCAGCTGGACTCTATTCTTCCCAAAGGATCCAGGAATGGAAGCGCAAAAGACAACTATAAAGAATCAGCAGTACCTAGATTCGTTCATTGATTAGAGTGCAGGCTAAGGTTTGGACAGTTTTTCTGACCCTAAGATAATCCTGCCTCATGGAATCATAGGAGCATAGAACATGAGAGCAGGAAGAGTCCTTAGAAATCATGCTGCTCTGTCTTCTCTTTTTAGTGGCATGGGATTGAATCTGGGATAAAGGAAGTACTTTGTTTCAGACATTTAAACGCCTTCCTCTATACCGCCGTGGTAGCTGGGGCTTACTGTTTTCACAGCACCTACCATGTTAGATTGTCATTCCCAGTGAACACATCCGCTCCTCTTTGAACTTGAAATTCACTGGAAGCAGAAACTGTCTTGCTTCCTTAAATCCCTGGTGCCTAGCGGACCCTGTCATATAGCAGGTGGTCAAACGTTTGTTGAAGAAATCAAAGTTTCAAGTCAAACGGTGAGAAAGTTATCATGATTCCATTAGGCAAAGGATATAGTATCTTGGTTTCATTAACTTTAAAGGGTAGAGCAGTTTCCTTCCAATGACTCAGAATAAGTTTCGTCATTATTTTTCTTATTTGCAAAGTATCCAGTTAATAAGTATGGAGCTTCATGTATGATATAGACCCCATCTCCAAATTCCACTGGCTGACGTTTCTTTTTGCTTACCCAAGTGTCCCATCCCAAGCCTAAAACAGAAACCTCAAGAGGGAAGTACTATTTTCAGTTTTGTGTTGTACATTTTAAAACTTATTATTACTATTATTATTTTTTGCTGCCTCAACATCCCCAGAAACAGGCTGTGCGCACCCTGCCAGGCGACCAGGTGCATCAGTGTGGTAAGACTGGCCCCTGCCACAAGATCCCATTCTTGCTCTCCCTTCACTGTCACCTAATGTCAATCAAATATACCAATGAAATTCCCTCATGCCTTTTGCTTGTGTACTCTATCCTGACCCCCAATAAAGGCACTTTCCCCTGGGTCTCTGTTTCTCTCTCTCTCTCTGTCTCTCTCTCATCTTCCCACTTGCTTGGTTGAGCCCCTTCCCTTGGCGCCCCGCCATGTGGTCCCCCTTTGTGGTGTACTTGACTGTTTCTCTAGGACGTGTGAGTATAATAAGCTTCATTTCCCTATGCCTCTCCTGTGTCCCCTCTTGTGACTGCACCTGACCAACCATCTCATGAGAGAATACAGAACAACTTCTCAATAAGAACTGCAACAAATTATTTTCTTGCTGCTTAAACTGTATCATTGAGCTCATTTAAAAGTGCAAACCTCGGGTCCTAAGACTAGCAGGTACTCCTGAGTGGAGCAGGGGTACCACTTAACCACAGAGGGAGAGCTAGATTTGGGGCTTTGTTGGCAACTTCTGGTGGCTACGATGCTGCTAGTACAGTCTCTAGCTCCTCACTGGAAAACCAGAGATGAAGTTCAAATAGCATCTCACTGCTTTCTTGGACGAGGGATCGACTGCAAAAGTATTTGCTTGTATTAAGCAGGCGTTTCCACCAACAGCAATATGCCTAGTCCACCACTGTGTCCCTGCTGGCTCAGAAGGGCCTAGTCCAATTCTGCCAACAGCTGCCGCTGACAGTGAAAAGTTGAAAGAGTGGCAGCAGATGAAAGAGAGGAAAAAGGTAGTGGAGAGGGGAGACTGAAAATGGAAGGGATGGGCGCCATTTACAGAGATGAATTCAATGGAGAATTTCAAGTGCAGAGACACTGAGATGCCTTTCTTCCTCTCATCTTTCGTTACCGACCCACCCCGTTACTCTTCAAGCCAAATGACTGAAGATGGCCACAAATCTCTTCATCCACTGCTGCTCAGTATTAGCCAAGCATGGATGGGGACCTGGATGTCTTCAGGAGTGAAGTGAGGTGTGCTGAAAGCTGCCTGCCTCCGTCCAAAATATGTTGTCCGTCCACCTGAAATGAAACTGACACTCCTCACTAGAGTTATTCCTTTGGGTCAAGGCATTGAAGGCTCCTATTAAAATGCAACTATGTTATCTAAAAGGAGGAACATATAATGCCTGGCACAGAGTAGAGCTTCTCTAAATGTGTCATTTTTAATATTAAATTGCCACTGCCTGCCGTTAGAACCTTAGTAAAGATTTATCTACCAGATTCTCTCCTGTCTCCTAGGGCCCTTGAGGATCTATGATGGGAAGACTGATGTGGAACACTGGCAAAGATTGGGTAGCAGAGTCTGAGGTTTGGCGGATGGTGGAGAAAGGGGAGGCTGACAGCATGAGGCACTTTGGGGGAGAAAAGGGCGCTTTCAAAAGGTGAGAAAGAGGGAAGAGAATTTGGAAATTAACATTTATTAACTTTTCCTAGTCAGGCACTGAAATAGATGCATTTACATCCACTATCTTATTTAATCCGCAACCATTCTATCAGGAGAGGAATATTAGTATTCCCATTTTGCAGGTGAAAATCTGAATAGGGGTTCAGATTAAGAAAGTCGCTCAAGGTCACACAACGCCTCTATATAATGGAATATAGATTCGAACCTGGACCTGTCTCCTAAGCCTATGTTCCTGAACCACGCTATCTCACACTCCACATTTGTCAAGGGGTAGCCAACCTAGTCTCTGCTACCCCTTCCGTCCTAATTCTCCAACCACTTGCAAATTGCGGCTTCTCTGACTCCCAGGTTTCTCCCTCACTCTTTGCCATGGACTATCTAAATGGAGACAAAAGATTTCCATGGGTGGTGGGGTAGGAAGAGATTTTACATTATCAGGATGGATAGAAATTTGGGGAGAGCCTAGTATCATTTTTCTGGTTGCCCAAGGGTTTGGAAACTATCTGTTCCAGGCTCCAACATATGTCACGTCAAAGCCAAAGTTCTGGCTTAATCAGCGTGCTAGTTGGGGCCCTGGGCCCCTGCCTTGATATCCCCTGCCCCGTGTGCGCCATCTTGCTGTAGGCTGGCAGGAAGATTCATTTTCCACGTGGACCAGGAGGAGAAGATATGAAAAAAAAGAACAGCTGGTGTGGGGAGGGACAAAATCCGTCTCTTCCAGAGTAGCTGGGGTAGGTGCGAAAGAGTTGGGAGATAAAGAGTCTTCTTTTTTCTCACCACTGGAGAAAGGGGCTGGGGAGGGGTGCCTACAGCCCAAGAGGTCCATCCATGGGATTCTGTGGAGGGTATCACCCCCAACAGAGATCCAGGCTGCACTGCCTACTTCCAAGGTTCTTTCCTCCCCTTCGACAAGAAAGAGAAGTGGGGGGAATTAATGGCCTCTGAGGTCATCGGTCAGGGGCCTAGGCTGCTATGTCCAAAGGCAAGACCAAGGGAGCAAGGCAGCCAGGAACAGTTTCCTCTAACCTTAACTTTCAATCCCCACCAGTATCCCAACTCATTCCCACACCTCTCTCCTCCTTCGTTGTTGGGACTGACTGTCCTTTTCATTAACCTTTTAGTTAACCCCTCCACGCAGGACTTCTCTACGCCCTCCAAAGCTGTCAGCCCCTCGCTGCCCGCCACCGCCCTCTCCCCCCTCCCCCGTAAGCCCGGCTCTGAGCTTGGGTCCGGGGAGGTCTCGCCTCCCAGAACTGTGAGGGTGAGGGCTGCTTTACTCGCTCTCGGATCTCCGCTGTAAAAACTGAGCGGCATGGCCCGGGCATGCGCAGCATCTTCGGGCGCATTGTGATGGGAACTGCTTCTCTGAGTCTCTACAAAGACTCCAGAGTAACCACTCACTGCCCACCCCCCGAGACCCTCCTTCTTTAAGCCAGACGCACAAACGCACAGACAATGCAGCTTTTCTTTCTTCTTCTCTTTAAAAAGCTGGCTGTAGCTTGAAAGGCTGGCCCACGTGAGGACTAGTGTATTTCTATCGATTCCATCTCCCGTGTTGACAAACGCCAGCGCTGAGGCTTTGCAGTCCGCGGCTGCAGTTTGCAGTGGAGCTAAGCGGTGTGCGGCTTTAATTCCACGTCAGATCAACTTTGATCAATATCCCCCTACCGGCCCAATTGGAAGAGCCCAATTCACCGCCGCTGAGCCTTTTCGCTCTTTCCTTCTTTTTTCCCCCTCTTTAGACCCACCATCTTCTGGGGGAGAAAAGTCTCGGATTTTCTTTTAATTTCTTTTTTTCTTTCTCTCTCTCTTTTGTTTCTTTGGGGGATTTGTTTGTTTTTCTGTGTTTTGTCTTTTTTGTTTTGTTTTGGCTTTTGGGTTTTATTCTCTCTCTCTGTCTCTCTCTGTCTCTCTCTCTGTCTCTCTCTGTCTTAGAGATAGGGAGGGAGATCGCTTTGGCGAACCGAGCTTGCAGCCAATGAACCCGCCTTCCAGATTGGTGTGAAGACAGAAGTGAGGTGGGGGGCGGGGAGGGGGTGTGAGAGAGCCTGGAAGCGAGCGAGCGAGCGAGCGAGCGAGAGAGAGAGAGAGAGAGAGAGAGAAAGAGAGGAGGTGGTGGAGGAGGACTAGTGTGGGGTGGAAAGGAAGAGTGAGCGAGAGAGCAAGTTGAGGGGAGGGGGTGAAAGAGCCGGCGAATTCTTTTTCTTTTTCTATTATTATTTTGAAGACTCCCGAGTTGCGCCTATGCTCTTGTCAGCTTCGTTCTAGGCGTAGCACGGCCAGGCAGAAGAAAATGGGGCAAAGCGTGCTCCGGGCGGTCTTCTTTTTAGTCCTGGGGCTTTTGGGTCATTCTCACGGAGGATTCCCCAACACCATCAGCATAGGTAAGCGCGAGCCAGCCCGCCGGTCGGGCCGGGCTCTCTTGCACCCGAGACCACTGCCCTGGCGTGGCTTCTGCGGCCGCGGGTCCCTGTCCTGCATGGCCTGGGAAGAGACGGGGGACGGGGATCGGGCAGGAATCTCAGGGATCTGAGCCTCAGAGAGCTGGCTGGTCTGGGGAGCATCGGGAACCAGAGGGGTGATCTCCTGGGGCTTGGCGGGGTGGGCTGCCGCGTTTTCCGAGCTGAGCGGAGCAGGGGAGGCATGCCAGAGGCTGCAGCCGGGCGAAGAGTCACGGCTTTTCGGCTCGCTGCTCCGGACTTTGCCATGGCGTGCGTGCCGCCGCTAGAAGTTGTCCCAGGGTGATGCCTCCTGTCTGGCTGCGCCAGGGCGCGTAACCCGGTCCGGGGCTCCCTGTCCCGCGTCTCCGGGTCCCGGGAGACCGGCTAGCGCTGGGGGAGGTGGAAGCCCACCCTGGATTCCCCCAGACCCGGGCAGCAACCGAGGTCAGTGGCGGATGGGGTAGGAGGCGGGGGTGAGACTAGAAGCCGAGCCAGCGAGCGGCGAAGTCACGCAGACCACGAATTCATGAATTGCCGCTGTGTCTGTCTGGAGCCCGGCTCCCGGGCGCTGGGAGGGAGTTCTCTCGGCTTCTCCCTGGATTTACTAGTCAAGAAGTTAGAATTATTGCCATTACAGAACCAAGCCCCTGTACTGTCATGGGGGAGCGGGGGCCTGTGGGGAACAGGATGGGGCAGCAGGGGGAATGAAATTGTTTTTCTTCCCAACCTTTCCCTTTGCGCCACGAAAAGATGAACCAGCTTGTGGAGATGGGAGGTAGCGGAGGAAGAGGGGAGAGGAAGCTACCGCCTAAGAACGAAGTCCCACTCTTGGTTCCATCGTCCTACCCCAAAGCAGCCTCCTTTTCCCTCTTTCCCCTTTCCCCCTTCTCGCCAGCCTCTCCTCCGACTCTTTAGAGGAAAACTAGGTTTCTCTTGGCCAAAATTTGAGTTCACAAGAGTCTTCAAAGACACACAGGTTGAAAATCAATCATGATCACGCACCCAGGTACCACTGAGAGGTTATCGCCTATCTGTAGCTCCCCAATTTCTAACCACTCCTGGGGGGGACACAAGCCAAATCTTGGTTCCCTTTGCTTGTAGGTGGACTTTTCATGAGAAACACGGTGCAGGAGCACAGCGCTTTCCGCTTTGCTGTGCAGCTATACAACACCAACCAGAACACCACCGAGAAGCCCTTCCATTTGAATTACCACGTAGATCACTTGGATTCTTCCAATAGTTTTTCTGTGACTAATGCTTGTAAGTAGATCTGCTTTTCCTCCTTTTGGGACCTGGGAACCTCATTTGCATTTTGCTTGTGGGACTTGGGGTCTGCGTAAGTGCTGGGGTGGCGATTGCCTTAGTAGACATTTTAGGGGCTCTAGTCAATCCAGGTTTCATGTGACATAAATCGACTCCAGAGGATCCTGCTGAGGGAGGGACTTAAGGCAAGTACACAAAACTCTGTTGTGAATAATGTTTCATGCAGAAGTTTCATTTTCCTCCCTGCTAAACTGGCGCTCCCTCCCCCGCAACCCCCTCCCTTTTTTTTTCCCTTTGGCTGGAAAAAAAAGAGAAAAAATAGCATGGTTGTTCAGGGAAATTTCTTCAGATGAGATTAAAGAAAGAAGCCTCTTGATTGAGTCAATTCAGGATGTGCATTACTTGACTGTTAAAGCTAGCACCTGGCTGTAGGAATGAGCTGAATTTGACAATCGCTTAATATATAGGAGCCAAATATGAGAAATTCTGCAAACAAGTGACCTTGAGGGACAGATCAGGCTCGGTTCCCTGGCCTCTTTCTGTCCTAGAATATCACCTTTCTTACCGAGAGAGCTCTGATAGGAACTGATAAGACTACAAACTGATTACAAGTGATGAACGCCTGGCAAACTGAGGGGAAGGGAGAAAGTGCTCAGTGACTCTTTGGAAAGCTACTTCTGTTCTGTCTCCCCTAGTGTTGTTCAACTCCCCCCCCCCCCCCCCCGCCCCGCCATTGTTAGGGACAACACAGTTCTTAACTTAGAGCAAAAGGTGGAAGGCAAGGCGGAGGCTTGCAGCAGGAAAACCGAATGCCAAAAGGGAAGAATTTCATCAGCCCCCAAAGCAGTTTCTGAAACAGCTAGTTGTGCCCTGTGATTGTTCCTGTGGAAAGGGGACATTTCATTTTGAGAAGTAAAACCACGGGAACCTGGATGACTGATAGCCTGTTGGACACAGGTTTTTCTGGAATGTTTTATTCCAGAGAGACTGATAATTCTTCATCTGAGCTTATTTCATGAAAAGTTTTCACAACAATGAGGGTGAGGATGGCATAAATATGTTTTGCTTTTATGGCTGGTGTAGTTGGGAATTTTTGATTTTCTTTCAGGGGAGAAATGATGTTTATATTTGGTTGGGTGAAACTTTGTATATGACTTTCTTCAAGTTCTTCTGCCTCAAAGGATATGTGATTTCCAAAAACTGTTGAAAGGGTCTCCAAGGGCACAGCCTCCTTGGATTTGAAGACTTGGGTCAAGGGGATGGAGGTGAATTACTTTGCAAGAAATTGTGACAGTTTTCAGCTTTAAGAAAATTTTAGCTGAAGGTACAGATCCTTATATGAACATGTTCTGAGGTACTCTGTATTTGACATTCTTTGGCTTTCCGACATTGACAAAAATAGGAGCTTATTAACTCCAGCTAAGTGTGAAAGTTACAAAATGTCTGTCTATACTTTGCATCTGATTTTGGTAATCCCAGCCTGTCTCTTCAGCACACTTACAACACACATCTGACTCTTAATTCTGCAGCCCTGAGATCTTGTCAAGAGGCCGAATTCCAAAGGCAGCTTCCTAAATATCAATTAGAACAGATTTAAAACCAAATACATGAAACTACCCAGATTTATTATTATTAACAATGAATAATGTTTATTTCAACTCACTTTAGTGTCTTTCCACTGATGTTGACTGAGATAAGAGTGCTAATTGACTTCTCAGGAATGATTCATTTCCAAGGTTTTGGTCTTGCTGTTTATGGTCAAATCAGACTGACACTAGCCAGCCCAGGGCCATCAGAACGCTACTCAAGGAGCAATCAGGAAATGATCCTTGCCATGTGAAAAGCTCAGGTTTGAGAACAGGCACTAAGTCATCTGTATTGGTGTTGAGTTGCCTTAATGCCCTACCTCTCAGGGCAATAAAGGGACAACCGTGAAAGGAAAAGAAATTGATCAACACCCCCCCACCGCCCGCCACCGCCGTAAGTCCACAACACTTCATCTTACAAGCTTATAAGGCTGGGTTATGGCTGGGGGCTTGAAAGTGTAGCATAAGGGGTGTGGCTTACTGGGCAACAGGAAAGACAGAAAAGGCGACCTTGCCCTTAGTTATGCCAAATACACATATTTGCACACACTGACTCACACGGGAGAGATTTCTAGAAACCAGTGATGTGTACCCAGCTGCCTGTTGCACACTCAGACTTTACAGCTCAGAAGACAGAGGAGGAAAGCTGTCGTCTTCTCCAGTCCCCGAAACAGTCCTCTCTGAATGTCACAATCATTGAATGGGGGCCAGATCTCAAAGCTGTCTCCTGGTAGCCGCTGCCTACAATCTTAGTATGAGGAAGATGACTAGTCCAACCACCGTCTGATAGTCTCTGAATGCAGAAAACAATCATTTCACGGGGCCAGGGAAGCCCTGCAGGTGTATCTCATTTCTTTCCCTGCCCTTGAGAGTTCTTTTTCTCATGGAAGTGAAGATCACATATCACAGATGTCGGCACACAATACTAGTTCAGCGCTGGAGCCTGGCAGGTGACCCCTGGTTCCATTCTATTACACAGAGGAAAAAAAAAAAACACCCTGGATCCTCTGGCCTGCCCCTCCCTGGAGACCTAGGGAGAATTTGAGAAAACCCCAGGTGAGTCCAAACCTGCTTGCCCACCTCTCCTCTCTGCTTCAATATGGAATAGAATGGCAAAAATTAAAGAAACTTTCCCCTCTTCCCATTCAAAACTCCTAGTTTCAGCTTCCCCTAACACTAGAATTGATCTCTTTCCATGATCTTTCCTGCACCCTCAATCTTGCGGCAGACACACACTTCTGAGGACACAGGTATGCAGGTAAACAAAAAAGCCAAAAAGAAACAAACGGTAATGCCTTCTGTATGTGTCCCTGCTCTCTGCTCTCCCTCTGCATCCCCTCCCCCAACGTATTCAGAGAGTTTGCTTGCAATGAATCCCAGGCATCAGTTATTTAAAGACTCTTCTTCACCAGCAACCAATTCTTTTCTGCACAACCCCCAAGAGGTTTGCTTAAGACAGACTCCGCCCTCAATCCGCATCTTAAGAGGCCAATAAAAGCATCTCTGGTTTTGAAAGGTGGTTCATTTGGGATCTCAGCTCAGAGGTGAATTGAAGTTTATCGAAGAGACTCAGCTGATTTGGAGCACATGTTCTTATTTCGTAGTGATTAACTGAGTTTGCTGCTTTACTTTTCAATTTGGCTAGGTAGCCCCAGAAAGAAGCATGGTGTGAATACTATGATTTCAGGATACATGCATTCATACACACACACACACACACACACACACACACACACACACACACACACAGAGGCACCTATACACCCATAATCAGTATTTATGAAAAGAGGTGTCACACACGTTCTAAGTTGTATACACGTCTGTTCTTTAAAAACCAGATTTGATCATCGTAGGGCTTTGGGGAATGTGGCAACACCAAGGGACTGCTGAGTCCCATTGGTGTGGCTTTGCTCCCCTGGTTCCTCAGGAAATGCCTCCGATTCCCTTGAAGTCCCCTCCTGTGTCTTTCTGCTGTGCACTTGTAGTACACTCCACACTACATCACCCCAGCCTCTGCAGTGTCAGCTCATTAGCACACAGATCTCATATTCCCTCTCTGCACTGTCATTGCAAAAATTGCTGTTGTACACCTTTACAGCCAACAAATGTGCTTGTGGATTACGCGCTGTTTGCAAGAAGCAAGGAAAAGGCAAATGTAACCTTAAAGGTTATTCACCACGGAATTGTGCTCTTAACGCATTGGCTTAAGTAAAAATCTGTTGATGGAGGCGTAATAGTGATGGTGGGACTGACAGTGGGACTTAGGAGTGCAGGCTCTAATGGAGCCCCAGGCAAAATCCCTTTTGCTGGCTAAATGTAACTCATCAGCTGCAAATTTTTATTCCATTCATTTTTTTCAAGCTATTTGAAATATACCTGCTAACTGAGAGCACGCTCCTTTTGTAACTGAGCGCATTTCGCTACCAAGTAAGTGTACTTAGCTGAGACAGGTTTCCCTCTCTTGCCCACAGAGTCACAATTTAAATTATCTAATTATTCTAACTGCCAGGATCCATTTAACTGTTTAAGTCCATTTGGGAAAGAAATGTCTCCCCTGATCCTATTCTCTGCTCTTTGGTGGGTTTTGTTTGTTCTTTTCATGTGATCTTTGGAAGCGGGGTGAGGACCCCACAGTATCACGGCTCCTGCCTTCAAACAGATCTTCACATGCTAACCAATGTCAATAGCCCCAGCTCCCACCACCAGCTCCCCCATCTTTGTGGCTTTGCCGCTCTCCCTCTCTCTCCAGGCCAGTCTTCCATAAGCTCACTGGCTTAGCTCACTTCTCAGCCCCTCTGGCCAGCTGGCTTAGACTACTGAAGCACGAAGAGGTCGCCAGAGATTCAAGTCACCTTCTCACAAGGTTTATTACGGATTTTTTTTTAATCTATTTTTTACGTGGCGAGGAGGGAGGAAGGTGATGCTGTTCATTCGGGCCATAAAAATAGATGGCAATCAGCAGGCTGTAAAGGTGAGCTTCCAGCAAAGTGTATAACCTCCCCTAGAAGGTGGCTTCCTGGTGATCTACTAAGGGGGGGTGGGGGGGGCGGCAGGAAGGGTCTGGGGGGAAGGAACAAAGAAAACTACTTGGTTCTCCATCTATGCCTACTGCAAAATAAGCCACGGTTTTTCTTCCTCTCAGCAATTTTAACTTTTTTCCTTAAAATGCGACTAGTTTCTCACATCCCCCACTTCTGCCTCTATCCGAGGTTGTTTTCTTAATTCTGCATTTCCCTCCGTACTTGCCAAGACTGAATGAGAATAGTGGGCGCTGGTTGAGGTTTCTATTATATGTTTTTGGCTCCTGGTATATTTTTAAATTTCATTATTATGGGTAGTCAGAGGTGATTGGCTGGTTTCATTTTAACAGATTGAAAAATAAACGAAGCTTCTGAGGCATCATTATTAGTCTTCCTTTGTGGCTGACAGATTTGTCATTTTTATACAACTGGCTAAAGGATGAAAAGACAGCATGGATTTTAAGAGAGGGCCAGAATTTTAGAAGGTAGAACTCATACCTTCGGGGGAGGAGGATAAACATGCTAATTCAGATGATTTAACTTTTAACTTCTTAGATTGAGACAGGAAATAGCTTTGAAGGACCTTTCAGAAAACTCTTCATCTTCTCAAAGGTCAGGGAAATTATCTGCATACTTTACCTGGCCCATTAAAAAAAAATCAAGTTTTGACTTTGTTCCTTTGGCTTTGATACTTTGGGTCTAATTAGATGACATGTCCACAGGAGGGTGCAATTCAAAGCCCAGGTGGGGGGCTCCGGGCATTTTTCAGCAGGAGTGTGGGAGTTGTGCAGACACAGAAGCAAGTCCCTCCCTGCTGGGGAGATGTCTGGGCTCCAGTCAGAGAGTGACAGATAGCGTCAGCCCGTGCGTGGGGTGAGCCTTGAGCCAGGGCAGCAGTCCCCGGAAGGGGTCGGCACTTGGCAAAAGGTTAACATGGACAGAATTTGTCCTCTTCTCACTTCTACCTCTTCTCTCACCATCATTTTCCCCTCCTGCTCTGCCCGCCCAGCCCAGGCCCTTTTGCTGGTGTCCAACTGGCCTGTGATTCTGGTATCCCACCCACAATAAACTGACCTAGGGACTGTTTCCTGCTCTGGACTTTTCCAGACCTAATGCTCCTTCCCCATCAGAATATCTCTGTCCTTCGTCCATCCTCCTCAGGGCCTTTACTCTCCTTTGAGGGTGATAGCTTTTTATCTAATCTAAGAGTCTTGCTGAAAGTGGCTGATAAGGGGTTAATATACCTGACTGGGGGGTGTTTGCTTTAAAACCAGGGACTCTGGGAACCATAATGCCTCAATTCCAAGGAAAGATACTCAAATGGGGGTGTTTCTGGACATGAGGTGCAGAGCAGCTGTTCACTCTACCCAAACCAGAGATCAGCTGCCCCTGGTCAGGGAACACCTCTATAGGTCAAAGTCAAAAGGTCCCTGCATGTGGTAGGTTTGGTGTAAGTACACCCAAGGCATAGGGGAGGCACAGCTTCACCATGTTGAACTTAAAAGTCTTTGTGGTAATTTGGGAAGCAACCAAAGGTCATAGGGATTCATTTTATTGACGAAGTAAATATATACCGCTTTGTGTATGTTAATCATGCCTCAATAAAGTGGTTCTTTAAAAAGTGTAAACTTTTTGTACGTACTACCAAAAAACAAACCAAAAAAGAGGCTGCTGTAGAGTCTGAAGGGGCCTGCGTGGGCACTGGCAGGGGAGGCACTGGCATGGAAAGGAAGTCGTAAGAGGGGAGAAAGGCGGTGACAAACCTGGGCCTCAGACTGAAAGCTTTCTTTCCCTGGGATGGCACATAGAATGCAGTGATTATGAGGCAGTATCTACCTCTGGAGGGACTTGGAAGCCTAGCCGAGCAGTGTCTCCTCCCCACTCCCTCCATCCCTCCCTCTCCTTTTCTCAAGTGTACACTCTGGCTTCCCTCCCAGTGGAAAGAGGCAGAATACAGTTAAGTCCCCTACATACGAACCTTCAAAGATGCGAACGTATTCTAAACCTACTACAGTACAGTACTGTATAGGCGATTATGTTACTTGGGTACCTAGGCTAACTTTGTTGGACTTACAAACAAATTCGACTTATGAATGCGCTCTCGGAACGGAACTCGTTGGTATGTAGGGGACTTACTGTACTCTCTTCTGGATTTCTGTTTGAGCTTTGGTCAGAGAAGTAAGTGTTTACAGCCCTCTGTCTGGACTTCCCTTCTCCTCAGTCCCTAACTACCACTGGCTTCTTTAACACTTGTCCTCAACGTGACCATCATTTGTCCTTATTTGGAAGGGGGCATGGGGTTAAGGATAAGGGTGAGGAAAGGAAACACAGCTGGTCATGACCCGTTAACCCTAGGGGCACAATTCAGCCTAGAACAGCACTTCTTTCATGTGCACACCAGTGGCCTGGGGATCTTGTTAAAATGAAGATTCTGATTCAATAGGACTTCAGCGTCCAAAAACTTGCATTTCTAGCAAGCTCCCAGGTGATGCCAATACCGCTGGTACTCAAACCACTCTTTGCAGGGAGACTGTGATTACCAAAGAAAAAGTCTCTCCCAGACAAGCTCTTACCCACATGCCTTTCAAAGAAAGCTCTCTAAGAGACACATCTGGCTCATTCTGACTCAACGATGTCATATCATACTCCTAACCACCCTGTGTTCGTTTCAGCCATGTCTGTAGGTGTCTGATGAGAGCATCTACTTAGAGCTGCTTTTCGTAGGGAATTGGAATGGAGACTGGAAGGCAGCCTGAGAGAGGAGGTAGCTCATGAGCCGGGCTGACAGTATCTTGGCTTCTTGCCACACCTCAAAGTGTCCCTTTTAGAAACAACCTGCCCAAGGGAGCTACGGTTGGCATGCAGTTCCAACTGCCTTTCCACTTTGCTTCTCTGGGTCAAGGCATGCCAGAAGGGGGCATATGTAGGATCTGCTCCTCAGCTGTCTGACTTCCCTTCAACAGGGTTAGAAACATGTACAACACAACCCGAATTCTGTCTGGTTCCCTAAGAACCTGAAAAATGGACTCCATTTTCCAGGCCAGTGCCAGACATTCATTGAGATCTAGAGGGAAGGGAGGGGAAGTGGTGTCACTTTCTAACATATTTGAGCTGAGGACTGCTCCAGGGTAGCCATTGAAAGCTTACCCAGTGTCATTTGAGGACTGCCAAATGGCACCCTATTACCCCAGATATTGCCCCCCAGCAGCCTGCCATTAGTCTGAAATTCCACAAATTCATTTGTTGGCGTTACGGCACCGGAGACCTGTGCTAAAATGCACGCATGCTATCTCTGGAAGGGGATGAGTTAAGTCCTTATCAGCCATTACTATTCCGACCAGGATTCTTTGATGAGATTACCACCTGTTACCTTGCAGGATCCTCAGAGGAGGTTTTGCAAGACGGGTAAGTGACCCAGAACAAGGCACCAGCCCAAGAGAGTGGGGTGCCAGATGGATGGTGGGCATTCAGGGGGCAGTGGGAGACCCTTGAGGAAGAGTCCCTCAAACACACCTCACCTGGTTTGCAACATTTGATCTTCTCCATAGATAAAATCTGGTAGTTTATTCGCTAAGATTTTAGTTGCTTTTAACCCTCCAAGTCACAACTTTCCGATGGTAGTGGGCTTGCTGCCTCTTCCGTGCTGGTTCTTTGTTGCAACAGATGATCTCAGTCTCTGGATTCCCCATAATTACTGTGGGATATTTTCAGAAGTATAATCAGTTTGTGATGGGGGGGGGGGGTTGGTGAGGATTCTTTTTAACCTTTTAAAAAATGTTGCCATCAAAAATAGTCCCCTTTCAGTTATCTGTGATTGACTGATCTACCTTGCCAGTTACTCATTGCAGTCAGGGCCCTCATCCTTGCTGCTACCCAGAAAGGGATCTGGGTACCAGTAATGGATGAGACAGGAAGAGATGCAGGACCCAGCCCACAGAGGAATCACTGCATGGATGTGGGTATGGGTTTCTGTACGGATGAACACCTTTGTAAATTTAAGGTAGGAAGGCCACTAACATCCACATTCAGCCAGAACCTGTAATAGATTCTCAAATATTCTTATACCTTATTGCTATTTCTAGGGCGATTTGGTTATTTTAAAACAGTTTTTCTCGAATTAGACCACTTGCAGCAGAATCACCAGAGATGCCTGTTAAACATCTGAATTCCTAGGTTACACTCCAGATACATTAAATCAGAAAATATAAGGATAGGCCTTTTTGACAAGCTCCGTGGGTGATTCTAGTGCTCACACAATTTGGGAATCACTAGTTTAATTAGCCCTGGTAGTGCAAACAGAGACATATGGATTCATACTGAGTATTTGCGAAGCACCAGGCATTGTACCAGGCACTTTCACACACATTAATTCTGTAAGTAAGTGAGGTGCTACCAGCCCATGCAAGCATTAGCGAGTTTGGCTCTCAGATTGGAAATTCAAGACTTGAAAGAACTAAGAGATTAACCTCAAGTCACAGTCTCTGAGGTAAACAAAGCAAAAATGTTCTTTGAGATGGTAAATAGAGACAAGGAAATGATTTTCATTTTGACAATGCTTCTTCCCTTCTTTGCTTGTTAGCTAATGATTGGTCCCTTAGCCATGCTACAACCTAGATGTCATGTCAAGTGCCAACCCATTTGTTAAAAATAGATGCACTGCAATCAGTTTATGTAGCATTCATTGTGCCATCCTTGCTATCAACACATTTAACAGTAGGGCTGAAATAATAACTACCATTCACTGAACCTCTGCCGCGTGGAAGACACCGCACTAAGCATGGTACATGCCTTATCTCATGGAATAATCACAACATTGCTAGAAAGGAGCTACTCTCATCCCCATTTTATAAAAGAGGAATCAGAGCGGGTTCAAAATATATATAAGCAACTAGCTCAAGGTCACGCAGCTAGCTAATTAGTGGCGTCAGGGTTCTACCCGAGATCTTCCTGTCTCTAGAGTCTGCGCTCAATTTCAACTGGGGCTGAGATCACAGATGATGACAGAGGCCAGGTGGATCACGTAAATGTGGAAACTGGGCAGGTATGGAGTGGTGGGGCCTGTGGCAATCTGGAGACTCCAGGTCGCTGCCTGAATACATTCAAATGCAATGTTGTAAACCACTGTGGGACAAAGAAAACATGTGCAACAGGACTTGGGGTGGTAGGAGGTGGAAGGTGCAAGTTTCGGACCTCTTCACCACCCCGTCCACCTCCCTCTGGCAGCTAAGTTACTGGCTGAGGGAAGCTCTATTAACTGAAAAAAAACAAAGAAAGAAATCTCTGCTTAGTAAAAATCCTATTTTGACTTTTTCTTCTTCGTGTTCCATCAAGGTACCTCAATATGGCAGAAGCTTCCCTCCTTTGTCCTTTTGGCCTTACATGCATACACTGCATTCCAGTGGCCTTTCACGGTTGAGTGCCAGCTCAACTCTAATCTTCTCCCAGGCAATGCTGAGGCCTGCAGCAAGGTCAGGACGCTGGCACAGTCATTAGCAAGTGCTCGGCAGGCCAAAAGAGGTACTTCTGGACGGTGCTATGGGGGAAACGGCTTAGATTCTGGTACACGCAAATCCCAGGTCTACAACTGGGGGGCCGCTGGGTCAAGTAAGGCTCTGTCAACATTCACCCAGGGTAGGAGCCCCCCATACACCCCGGGACAGAGGCTCACCAACTTTAGACAGGGGTCCAAAATAGAGATGTATAGTTAGCTGCTTGGAGTTGTAAACTGACCTAAGCCAACTGGTCATTCACAATCATTAGGTATATTTCATTGGATACCAATAACCAGTCATTGTTAGAGTGAGGGCTGTAGGTCTTCTCCCCATAACCTCACTACCAGGTGTAAAAGTAAACCTCATACAGAATTCTTTTTTCTCATTAAAATAATGGCAAGCAGGCATAAAAATAATTGGACAGCCTGTCCTGTAGGCTCAGTCAAGTCCAGCTCCCTTTCCTTTCAGGTGCGCCAACACCTTGCACGAAGGTTCACTTGAGGCAGACAAAACAATACCCTAGTAGCAGGATGCAGCTAATCAAGAATCCTCATTAGTGGCTGCCCACAGGACTATTTACAAATTAAGCCTAGGGTACCATTCCAAGGGATAACACTATAGAGCTTGTTAGACCCTTATATCTTCTTTCTGCTAGTTTGGGAACACCTCTACCATATGTCTAGCCAACCCACATATGTTAAACACTACTGATTTCACCAATGAGAAATTTCATGTTAATTAACAAAGTCTCTGGTGTCCATTGAAGATAAAGATATGTGAAGTGCTTGCAGAACCACTTATTGATTAGAATTATTAAATGCCAGATAACCACTCCTGCACTTTGTATTTCCCAATAAGGGTAACTGAGACCACCCCAAGGGGTTGATTCAGACCAAACAACCCACATATATACCGCACAAGTTATGTTGAAGTCTTGTAAAATCATTTACAGAGAATATAACATGTGAGATACCGTGTTTCTTACGGCCTTGGGAAGCAGTTAAACCTGCAGGGGGGTATGGGGTAGAGCGGAATGAGCAATGGAGCAAGAATTAGGAGATCTGGGTTCCAGTCTCAACTCTGCCACCCACTGCCTGGATGACCTTGGACGAGCCACTCCGTTCTCCGGCTCTAGTTTTTATCATTTCTAAAATGAGGAGATTCATCTGGGTGACCTCTGAGGAGGCTGCCACTTTTTACATCCCATCATTCACTCTTGTCCAGATCCTACCACCTCCGTGTCTAGTAACAGTCTCACTTCATTGCTTACTGAGGAAAGACCCTCCAAAATGAAGCCCCTCAGATTCTTCTACTACATCTAGAAACTTCTCATCATGTTCATCTATTCTCTGCCTTTATAAGACTGTGATGAAACTACTGAATCCTTGAAACCAATGGACAGTACCTGCAGCCAGTTGTGGCTTACTCTCGCTTGCATCGTAGCTCTTCCGCTTACTAGATGTGGAGCCTTGGGGCAAGTTACTTAACTTGATTGTGCCTGATTTCCCCATTATAAACTGGGGAAAATAATAATCCTCACCTCATAGGGTTATTGAGAGTTTTAAATGAGATAATTCACAAATCCACATAAAGTACTTAGAGTAATGCCTGGCGCATATTGGATATTATTATTATCAACATAATCATTAGTTTAAAATCCTTTGAGCTTTCTGTCCTAAAAACAGAAACGTAGTTTCATTTGAAAAGTAGAATCTCTTGTCACTCTACAGACCAGATTTCCTTCCTGAGTAGCTGCCCTCTGAGGTTTTTTACAGTTCTCAGCTCTGCCCCAAACCCAAGATTATTTTCTTCTGCCAACAAAGGCATCGTGGCACGCCTTCAGATCAGCAGCCCACCACCGTGACCCGCTACACCTCTCACCCATGCATCCAAATTTGCCCACCCAGTTTGCCTCTTGTGAGCGACAGCTACTCAGATATTCTGTGATCAAAAACTCTTGAGATGCATTTTTCTGCATAATTGAAGGACTACAGGTTCAAGGGAAGACTTAGAGTCTTCTTTCCCAAATAAACTCTTCATCTCCAGTTCCATCTGCTGCCAATCACACAATGAATCATCCTTTCTGTTCTTTTGTGACAATCCAGTATCCAAACAGTACACAAGTAGTCCCCCTGCCTTCTGAAAGGCTCAGGAGGCATCCACATGTCCTCTGACAGTTGATTCAGGAGGAAACACTTGGGCCAATCACCCAGTGGACTGGCTCTGCAGCAAGGCCCTGGAGCTTCTCTTAGAAATGGAGCTGCCCACGGAGGGACACAAGGAAGAGCAGCAAGGAACTGCTCAGGGCCTCCCCAGAGGAAGCGCCTTCACTTCCTTGGGCATTAGTGAGATTTCTCCATGGGTCCTGGAGTCAAGAGCCCCCAGGGGGCTGAGGGTTGAGGCACTTCGTACTGCCCATTCTCCTGTAGAGCGAGCACTGCCCTGGCACATACACATGGCATACATCTTCCCCTGGGCCTTCCCATTTCCTGGTGACGCTTAGCATTTGACAATCACTTTAGCATCTTGCCATTCAGATGATGACAACTCAATGGAAATCCACTTCTGGCACATCTCTGAGTCTAGTCCACCCTTTGACTAAATATCACAGCCTCTTACAAGAGTTCGATCCACTTTGTGCAAGAGTTACTAAGAGTGTCCTTTGATCTCCTGGTTTCTGCCAGTCCTAACTCTTACTGTCCCCAGTTCTTCCCTCTACTGCCTGTAGATCTGTAGAATATAAGAAGTTGAGAACAATGAGGAAAGTTGAGCTCTCTCCTGGGTAAAGAGAACGGGAGCTGCCCAGCTCTTTGTACACTCACTCCTGGCCCTTGGATTTGGCACCTAATTCTCTGGAGCAAGGTGTTGCTGTTTGACCCTTGCCTAGTAGAAGGCTGTTTCTCCTACTTAGTTTGGGAGCAATCAGAAGGCAAGGAATGGCTCTAAACTGGACTGCCTGCATTTGAATCTTGGCTCTGTCGCCTACTAGCTATGTGACCTTGGGCGAATTACTTAACCTCTCTAAGCCTCAGTTTCCTCATTTGTGAAATGAAGGTGATTATAATAGTAACTACCTTATAAAGTTGTTGTGAAGATTAAATGAGATTATCCATGTAAAATATTTACCATGATGCCTGGCGTATAGTAAGTGTTCAGTAAATGGTAGCTATGGGCTTCCCTGGTGGCAGAGTGGTTGAGAGTCCACCTGCCGATGCAGGGGACACGGGTTCGTGCCCTGGTCCGGGAAGATCCCACATGCCGCGGAGCGGCTGGGCCCGTGAGCCGTGGCCGCTGAGCCTGCGCGTCCAGAGCCTGTGCTCCGCAACGGGAGAGGCCACAGCAGTGAGAGGCCCGCGTACTGCAAAAAATAAATAAAATAAAATAAATGGTAGCTATTATTAACACAGAGTACTGAGGTGGTTGGTAAGTGGAAGAAAGGAATAGAATTCATCAAAACCAAACTGAACAATAGATTCTTCCCATCTATGGCCATCCCTAAAGCCCTGCAAACTAATTTTTACCCTCTGAATCTGTAGCTGGAACCAGATGGGGTTCTCTTTGAGTACTCACAGTGCTTCCTCAGGCATAAAGGATTCGCTCTGGGGCAAAGTAAAGCAGAAAGAAACAATTGACTTGATGCCCAAAAAAGCCAGAGAATACACACCACTATGTTTAATCATGCCGTCATTGAGTGAAATTGTCTAGAGAGACATGATCTCTTCAATTTTTTTGTCTGAACAAGATATGCTTGGGATAAAGCAACATGGATATGATAACCTTGGCACTTGCTGGCTGGAAGGAAAGAACAAGCTTTTTTCAAATGTAAAGTCTATAATGTGTTTGAAAGTGTGAGAGTGGAACAGTGGATCCTGGAATCTTCGCTTAGACAAGGAAAAATGTGAGGCCAGTTGAGCTCTCCCGGCCATGATTTTTCTGAGTTCTTTTAATTAAGGATGATATACAGATGGTAGTTTAGAGCATATCAATTTGAGTGGATGGATTTTCTTCTTTTGATATTGCTTGCCTAAGTCAGACCAAAAATAGCATAGGAAGGAGACATGCAAAAGGTTAAAAGAGAAATTTTGCTAATGTGATTTTCCAGCATTTCAGTCTCTACTCTCTCCAGAGCAGAGGTTAAGTGCTCTGCTCCATAAGCACAGACTCACTAGTAAGGATCCTGCTGAGGACCACTAGGCAATGCAGTCTTTCTCTTGCCCTCTCCTCGGTGTGCTGGCCTGATCTACCAGCATGCTGTCTCCAGCAGGCCCAAACCTGGGTGATGACCCAAAGCATTTTTTTTCCTTCATATCCCAGGGTGCCCTTGCTCCACCTGCATCACCTTCTCTTCTCATTTCCTATCTAAGCCCACTGCTAGGTTGCCTCATGGGATCACTGACTTTTTTTCTCTCAGGTGAGGAAACTAAGGAACAGAGAGGCTAAATGACTTGCCCAAGGTCACACAGCCAGTAAATGGCTGAGCTGAGATTATGATGCAGGCCATCTAACTCTTGGCACTTCTCTAAGATGTGTTCCCAACATAATCCTTCTTCTTTTAACTTTCACTGCTACATAATGTTATATATGAAAATAATGTCAGTCCTGTCTTTTTTAAATAGGTGGCAGAGAGGAAGAATAAATTCACAGCAAGTGAATTGGAAACGCAGTAAAGCATGAGTTTCAGGGACCACAGTTAATGGTATCTTCCATTTAGTGCCTCCAACGTTAACCTGTCATTTTCCCATCCTCTGATTTATAGGCAGGATGAGCAAAACAAACTCCTGAAATCCTGTTATAGATCACAGACTACTGGAGATAGATCAAGTAGCTCTAGTCCAACTACCTCATTTTGTGGATGAGGAAAGTGAGGCCAAGAAAGGAGAAGGGGTTTGCCAAAGGTGATGCATCTCCCTAGTGGTAGAAGCAAGATGAGAATCTAGACTGCCAGATTCCCAGAGCAGGGTCTTTGCCACCATATTTTGTAACAGCAGGTGTTGTACTAAAGCAACACTACAAATTTTATTATGTTACCATTTACTCATATCTTTTTCTTCTCTAATTGTTTCATGTATATAAGTCATAGTACCTCAACTAGATTTTTTAAATGTAGAACATTTTTCATGATTATAGAAGTTAAAATGTAAAATTAATTCATGCTCATTGTAAAAAAAATTCAAAAAAATAAGAAAAATTGTCCAAGTAGAGTAAAAAAATCACCCAAATTGGGTTTTACCATATGTACAGATTTGTATCCTGCCTTCTTACTTTATATTATAACAGGGAACATTTTTCTGGACCTCTTAAATGTTCTTTGAAAATTTGATATTTTAAATGTCTATAAATTATTGTATCACAGTGTCATTTTGTTATATACATACATACATACATATATATATATATATATGCAATGATTTATATAACCATCACCCAATTTTGTGCATTTAGGTGGATTCCAGTTCACTGAGGTTTATAATTGTGCCCCAACTTCCTGTCATATGTGCATCCTAGCACATGTCTGAACATACAGTAAATATTTAATAAATACTTGCTTACTGATTTGTTGCCTTGACATTTCTAGAATGACCATTATTCTTCCAGCAGATTGGGCAACCAAAGTGAGAACTTGACATTCCAACCTCTTTAAGGTACATGTTATATAACTCAAGACAAGCAGTATAGCAATAGCGGTTATGCTCAGACGTCAGACTCTCTGGGCTCAAATCTTGGACCCATCACTTTCTAGTTGTATAGCCAAGGGTGAGGAGCTTAACCCCTCCAAGCCTAAGTTTTTCTGTCTGACAAATGGGGGAAATGGTAGTGCCCACCTCATGAGGTTGTGGTAAAAATTAAATGATAAAATATGTGGAAAGTGCTCGGTATATAGTGAGCACTCAGCAAGTATTAGTTGCAATTATTAATATTATATAATATTATATATGTTACATTCCTTGTCAAAGGAATAAAGCACCAGACTTGTAGTCAGAATACCTGGCTTCTCGTTCCCTCTCTGCTGTTTTCTGGCCCAATGACCTTGCATGAGTTCTTTTACTTGTCTAGGTCTCAGTTTCTTCATCTACAAAATGGGAATAGTAATACCTGAGCTGTGTACCTTACAGGAATTTTATGAGGATCAAATGAGAGAATGAATGTGAAGGTGCTTTGAAAACTATGAAGTCAAGGACGATTGTTAGATATGTAAAGTAAGATGTGATGTATGGTTGTTGTAGGTAGGACTAGCGATGCAGAAGGTACAGGAGACCAGGCTGAATATACGGAGCCTGGAAAGATGTTTCTAAAATTGAACCCCTCGTATGGGAAATAGTGACTATTGGAGAGAGAAGGAACCTTATAGATCATCTAGCCCAACATCTTAATGTTATAAGAAAAATGATTCAGAGACGAGAGAGCTTGAGGTCACAGAGCTAGTCCCAGAAACGGGACTAGGACTCAGGTCTCCTGATTTCCTGAGCAGAGTCCTAAAGCAGTCACTGCAGCTCTTTCTTTATTGACCTTTGTCTAAAAAGGGATAAGGAAAAAATCCGGTTATTTGTGGAAGTCATGTAGGTAGCAACTGATTAATTGGGGGTTTATTGCAAGGACAAACCCTGAATAGCATAGCTCTACTATATTTTTAAATGCCAACCTTATTCCAGCTAAGGGAGAGAAAGGGGGCAAGGAGGTGATGGGGAGGGGGCATCTCAGTCAGGTGGGTGAGTGCCCTCAGAGTTGGCCAGGTTCCCAAGGGACTTCTGTTGTCCCCAGAATGACCGGAACAGCAGATGGCCTTTCTTTGACTGTTAATATTTATCTTTGCAGTCAGTCCTCAGTTGTGTGATTTTGAAAAACTTGGTAAAGCAGATGAAATTGCCAATTGTTTGAATGAAGTAAATTGATTATGGCCAGAGGACTATTCGTTTGGTGCTGGCAGGCATACAGCCCACGTCAAGCAGGAGCTTCAGCGCTGATGGCAGCTGAGATATCGCTGTATCCCCTGAATTATATCCCTCCAGGTACTCGGTAAATATATGTGTTGGATACTTTCATCTTTACGCTATTTTAGCTGAGATGAGAGCACATAAACACTCCCATCTGACAACCTTTTCAAGTTCAACACCACAGAAGGTTATTTAAAAAAGAAACAAGAAAGGAGTTTTTCAATAGCAGGCTCCAAAGGTGACTAAAAATGCCATCCAACAAGGCAGCCCGTTAAGAAATGTAGTGTGAAATGTGTTAATACGATAAACCCAAATGAGGTCTCACTATTCTTAGCTGCGGAATTTTGGCTGCCTTCCCCGGCTGCCACTGTGGCCCGGACAGAGTCCGTCAAGGTTTACTCCCTACCCCAATCCTCAAGTGCAATCCATCCTCCCGTCAGCTGAAGGAGACCCTACTGCCAGAGGCAGCTGACCCTCAGCTTGTCCTCCACACAGCTCCTGCACGGAGGGGCTCCCTGCCTTGGCCAGGAAGCACTGGGGGAAGGGAGAAGAAAGCTGTTAAAAGCTCTCTATCCTGCGGCAGCGATCGCTGGCTGCTGCGCGTAAAATGTTCACCAGGTGAAGGCCAGCCGAAATTGGGCCTCCTGTGTCTGGAGTAAGTGGCCATAGTCTGAAATCAGTAAGATGGATGGAAAGGTAAAATGACCTTGCTTCTCAAGCCCTCTTATGCTAGAACAAGGGGCTCCCCTTGAAAACTGGAAAGGAACACATCTCAGACAAGTCAAAGGCAGGCCTACTTTACACAATGGGAAGTAAACATATGGAACCCCTTAGCCCAGAGTTGGTGGCAGCTGAAAATACAAATACAGTCAGAGAAGGTTCAGTACATTCCTGCTGTTTGGGTACATCTTTAATCTCTGAGCTCAAAATCAGTCAGGACAACCAGATCCGCTGCCAGCCTTAGTGAATGAGTCCTGAAGATACGACCTCAGAATTGTGATTGTGTTTTCCAATTAAGCTAGAGGGAAAAAAAGTGATATTTAGGGTTGGTTGGCTCAAACTGAGTTGCTAAAATCTCTGGTTTGTTCAGAGTTAAATTCTTCCACACACATAAGGAGGCAATATGTTACGGAAGAAAAAACCTTGCCCTTGCCCTGTCACTACTAACTAGCTATGCGATTGCCTCTCTCTGGGCCTCACCTTTTCCCCCAAAGGTCTCGTCCAGCTTCAAATACATTTAATTCAGATGATATCACAATGTTCCCTTGGAGGGTTTTGGAGCGGCTCAGCACCTTGCCTTGCCCTCCTTTGCTCAGGAGCTCAGGGCCTTCAGGATGCTCTGAACATGTCCCAGACTCCACCGGGATGTCTCACTCGAGACTGGTACCACAGCAGAGAGCGGTGCAATGGGATTTATATCTCCTGGCCTCTCCCACTCCTCAAGCCTCCAGCTGCCTTGTAAGGAGGTAGAACTGGTTCCGTATGGGGCTTTGGTTTGGTTCAGTGCAGTAGGCAAGTTCGGGTTCCAAGTGTTAAAGGCAACATTGCGTGGGCTTTACAGCTAGAGCTGGCCTGAGTTAGAATTCTGGTTCTGCCGCTGCCGGCTATGTGACCTTCAGCAAGGTGCCTAGACACTCTGTGCTTCTGTTTCATCTGTGGGCTGACAGTTACAATACTGCCTCCCTTCCAGAGTGCCTGTCAGGATTGAAGGAGAGAATTCACATCAGATGCTCAGCACAAGGCCCAGCACGTAGTAAATGCTGCCACCAGTGGGCATACTTCTCTACTCTCCACTAAATAGATGTTGAGGTAGAAATCAAAACCAGTAAATCCATCAACATTGAGCTAATAATCAAGGCCAGAACGTTTAAGCAGTGGCAAATGATTCAGCTTTTCAGAGCCCCCGTGTTTTGGGCCCTCTAACAGCATATTTGCAAATAAACAGGGGCGTTCCAGAAACTTCACAGGGCAACAAGAAAGCTATTTCTTTTTTTTTTTTTCTTTGCGGTACGCGGGCCTCTCACTGCTGTGGCCTCTCCTGTTGCGGAGCACAGGCTCCGGACGCGCAGGCGCAGCGGCCATGGCTCACGGGCCCAGCCGCTCCGCGGCATGTGGGATCTTCCCGGACCGGGGCACGACCCCGTGTCCCCTGCATCGGCAGGCGGACTCTCAACCACTGTGCCACCAGGGAAGCCCAAGAAAGCTATTTTCTGGTGGCATTTGGGTTACCCTCCGAATCACACTACTAGGATGGATGGTACTTTCAACTCCCTGCAGAGCCAGCCGGGCCTATGGGGATCCTGCAGGGAGGCTGACAGACAGGGAGGACCCAAAAGGTCACTCCTTGATGTGGCTCATTCACTCACAGTGCTGAGCAATGTGTTACCTTTCCTGTTCAGCGCGTCAAGTTAAACTGTGAGGTGAGAACAAGGCCGCTAAAGTTGCCACCATCTCCTCCCTTTTCGGGTTCTCACTGAGCGAGCCCCACGGAGAGAGGACAAAGAGAGAGGCTCAGCCTGGGTGTGTGCAGCTGGAAGATGGCAGGTGGAGACCAAACTCACTGTAGAGACAGGAGGAGCTGCCCTTTTGAGATAAAATAACAAGATGAAGTTGAGATGGGGTGGCATCAAAGACGATGAAATATGTATAGCTGATTCACTTTGTTATAAAGCAGAAACTACCACACCATTGTAAAGCAATTACACTCCAATAAAGATGTTAAAAAAAAAGATGATGAAATTACAAGGAAGGTTAATAAAGTACGATCCCTTTATTCCTCAAGCCCTTTCTTCTGTTGTGTGGCTGTGCATTTGGGGGGATGACAGGGAGGTGGGAGCAGATGGTGTGGAGAATCGGATTCTCTTCATACAGTTCCACTTGACCCTGGTCAAGAGTGTCAACTTTGACCTGGAAACCCCATAGCTCATCTTACACAGGTTACCTAAAGGTAGTTGCTCTTCTTAGGCTCTTCTGAATGAGAAGCCCTCAATCTTTGGGGGGAAAGACCCAAGTAATTAATTGGGATACGTGTATGAACATATCTATGTCTTAAGAGCTTAATGGACCGAGTAAGGAAGTAGAGAGACAGAGATCATCCCTCAAGGTTTACCAGGCATGCGGGAGGGTGAGCGACACGGTGGCCTGTACTGACACGTGGCACTTTACCAGGACGATGGCTGGTGGAAAATCCACTTCACAGTAAGGTAGGCAAGGTAGCTATTATGACTATACCCCTTTCACAGTTAAAGAAACTGAGGCTCAGAAAACTTAAAGCATTGTTACCAGTAAGTGGCTGGGTCAGGATCCAAATCTGTCTCCTAATCTTATGCTCTTCCCATTCACCATGATGTCTCCATTTAACTAGCATTGTAAAGGTTCCATCTAAGCTATTTTTCCAGATAATTGAAGCACACATCTTTCAGCAGTGCAAGTGCTATTTTTATTTTAACCATTTTTAAAGAAAAACTTTCTATAATGCATCCCACGCCTTATTATGCAGAGGATACAGATTACTGTGCTTTTAGTCTTCTATTTTCATAGCCTTCTATCTCCTCTCTCCCTGTGAGGCTGACAACGTTCGATACTTCTTAGGTTACTAAAGATAACATATTAGAAATGGGGTGCTCCTAGGAGCGGGCATACTGAAGCGTGACAGCTGACAGTGAGGGAACAGCACGCAGAATCACCCGTCATAAAGGTACAGCAGCCTGGGGCTATTAGTGCAGGGACCAGTGGGCCTGAGAGGCCAAACAGCCTCACGGACAACACAGCCAGCACCGGAGCTGGAGCTCCCAATAAAGACCCAGAATTATCAATGGCAAATGGAATTGTGTTGATTCTACTGCACTGGTGTGCCATGGGGAAAGGATGATGGGAGAGGTGCATCCCAGCTGGGAGGAGAATTTTTTTCACGAATACTGTTTAGAACTGCCTGTTCATAGTGATAATAAAAGGTACTTTGAGGCAATTTATTACTCTCCTTAAATTCTCTACACAGTGCACCCTCTTGTTGTTTGCACATCGGGCAGACCACTCCCGCCACCCTCACCTTGGTGTGCCCCTGCTCTACTGTGTTTAAAAAGCCAGGGAGGAGGGTTTTCCATTTTAGAAAGATCTTCATCTCAAATGGCTCAAGAGTTGGTGTGTCTAAAGGGGCAAATCTTCACTGATCTGGAAAATGTATCCCATGTGAGAGCATGGCAAATTACTGTGCGTTTAGCCTGTCACTTTCCTTTCCTTGTCCCACCTGTAATTTCAAAGAAAAAAAAATCCCTATGAGGAAACCCACCACAGATTGCCATCCTATTGGCCTGCTGCAATTACTTGGATCTTTTCAAGTTCCAATCAGAATGGGCTCTGCTTTGCCTTTTCCACTTCTGTCTCCTCTGACCCGGCAAAGTTTCCCATCTTTCATCCTGTCACTTAGCTAATGGTGTGTGTCCCTCCTGCATACATTCCAGAGTCGCTGGCTTCTTTCGCTAGTGGAGTCGTCAGCGAGATGCTCGGCAGATGGCTCACTGGCTGCAGTTCTTGTCCCCTCACTGCAGCAATCTGTTGTTCTAAATCAAAATGTTAATGAAAAATAAAAGAACACAGTGCCAATGTCTGTCTGATTTAAATTAATATAGAGTCATACCTTTTGAGGCAGACTTTACTGCCACAGGGTTCTCCATACAGGCTACCCACGTTGGCTTTTTCTTTCTCTCTTTAATTAAAATTAAGCACTTTCATTTATCTGAATCTCTCTTGGTACCCCCAACCTGGTCTCTTTAATAATAACAAAGGCCTAACGAATAGTCCATTTCAGTGTTCCAGGGAACGGCATCTCGCCTGGCAGAACATTATTTTGAGAGATATTATATGTGATGTCTAATTATAAACATACTTTGATTAGATACCGTTTTCAAGACTGGAATGACATGTTTACTAAATGCTTCGAGTACAGCTCTAAGTTAGGCATGTAGTTCTTGAAATCTCTTTGAATCCATTTGTTTTAAAACTGCTGGCAAAATCATTGCTAATTTACCACTTTATTTACAAGGGCCCTTCACGTTCTCCTTACTCAGCACAGTATTCATTTCTGCTGCAGCAACGGGAAGGACCACTGCCCTCTTTGGGGAAAAATGTGTGCGTCTGCAGGATTATGTATGCAACCCAAATTTCAACTTCAGTTCAGAGAAGAAGGGGTCACAATGATGTTGATGCACGTGGTTGAGGGGAGATCGCCTCAATATTTTAATTGGCCCCCAATTCTAGAAACCAAAAGTACAGCAGCTTCAAAGGACTGCAGAAGGCCACACCTTCATTTGTTCGTCCTATGACTCCTTTGTAGATACTGCTAGGAAGGGGGTTGGAAGTAATAAGAGCTAACACAGTGCCTCCTCCAAACCAGGCACCCTTGTAAGTGATTTATACTTATTTACTCTTTCAGTCATCAAAACGACGCTATGATTTCCGTCTATTTCACAGATGAGGAAGCTTAGGCATAGAGAAGTTAAGTAACTTGCCTAAGTCTACACCACTAGTAAATGACAGCCAGAGATAAACAGTCAGGCTGGCCCCAGAGCCTTTGCTTACAACCACAGTACCGTGCTATACAGTGCTGGCGGAGCCGCAAATTCCAGTCTCCTTGGAAGTACTGTTTTCTCTCAGATCCGTAGGAGGTTTTCTTTGCCGCAACTGCTGTGCAAGTTAGAATTAGGTTTTTACTCCAGTGGGGCTTGCTCCTTGCTAAATGCATGGGCTATTTGCATGTGTCACTGCCATTAAGACTAAGGTGAGTCAGGCAAGTCGAGCAAAGGCAGCAGGCAGACAGGAGAAAAGCCTGGTTTTCGGGAGGGAGGTGGGGTGCTAACCATTAGGTCAATCATCTCAGTGCTGTGCACTCATCCACCCAACAGTCCCGACAAGAAAAGGCCAAAAGAGGGTATGGCCCACAAAGCCCCCGTCTGCTCCAGTTGACCAGGGAGGGACTCCGCGGAGATTCGCGCTTCGGTCACCTGGCTTCTGGCTCAGCCCCTCCCGCTACCTACAGGGAGAGCCACCGCACTGCAGTCCGGCCTTTCTCCTGTTGCTCAAAAGCCATTTCAGCTGGAAACACAAACAATAAGAGTTGGTTCTATTTAAATATAGGCATTCTGGGCCTACGGATTTACTGGGGTATCAAGTTGTTCAAAAGAAGAAAGTCCCTAGTGGGAAGGGATTGAGTAGAGAGGCAGTTGCTTCCCTTGCTAAACCTCACTTTTGTAGTTGTATTTAACTGGCCTTACCAGGGACTAAATGAAAATATGAGTTTGGAAAAGGACATTACTAAACAGCAGGGTATGTTAAACAAAACTCTGGACTGGGAGCCACGAGTCCTGGGTTCCAGCTCCAGCTCTATCTCTAACCAACCATGACCTCTCCGGCTCTTAGACCCCTTATAAAATTAAAGGGTTAGAGTGAATAGGCTATGGGGGCTTTTCCAAAATTAAGTATTGTCCGATTTTAGCTCCCCTCCCTTTTAATGAATGATGATTCTCCCTCGAGACAGAAGGATACTCAGAGGATGATTTGACCAAATGAAGCAGAGATCTGAGCTATTTTGGGGGTGTTTCTGAGCATGCAACCCAGGCCACTGGAGTCAAAAAGTAGATTCCCTTTTTGGCCTCATCTCTTTCAGTTGATATCGCTGGGTAATTGCTCACCCCCTCTGAGTCATCAAATCATAGGCTCGTTGAATCTCTAAGGATGGAAAGGACCTTAAAGGTCAGCTTTTGCCATCTCCCTTTTAGGCTCCCCTTTGTCCAAACACAACCAGTCTAAGCATGGGACCAATGCCAGCTTTATACATAAGCAGAAGAGATGCTGCTTACCTGACTGGTTACCACAGGTGCTGACATGGGCCCCCTGACCCTCACCCCCAAATAGCTCTTCCTTCTGCTCACTGATGCCAAAAGCCCTTTTAACAGAGGGCCTAGACTTTTATTCTACACTGAAAATATATAAAAGATACAAATCCCTTTGGAAGAGGTGATGCTGTCTAGATTCATAGCATGATGCATGTGACTCACATAGATTCTACCACGAAAGCAGATTTCAATAAGAAAGAGAGCCCAAAGATATAGAATTCTTGAAGAGAGTGAAACAGACTTCAGTGACAGGGAAAAGTTATATAAAACAGGAATGAAGGGAAGGGTGGAGAACCTAAAGTGGTAGCCTAGTAGTATGTGTAGCAACTCGGAGTCTGACTTGGGTTTACATCTCAACTCTGCCACTTACCCACTGTATTACCATGTACAAGCCTCTTAACCTCCCTGAGTCTTAGTTTTCCAAACTGTACTATGGGGATAGTAATGCCTACTACACATAGCTGTTGTTGAGAATTGAGATAATCGTGCAGAGGCGTAATTGCAGCATACTTGATTTAAATATGCTTTCAGCCCTAAATCCACAGTGTTGTCATAGATTGATGGCGTATGATGTGTGTGTGCTTGATGACGCCTCTGCAGCACTCACAGGTATGAACGTTGTTGATGCTCCGGTCTGCAGCCAGCGGTAATACTGTCTTAACCATCCATGGAGCTGACAGAATATCTCATTCAAGCATCAGCCAGAATATCCATTGTTAAGCAACTGAAATGCCAACTTAGACCTTGGTCGAGTTTACAACCACAAAGACACCAGTTCCGTGCTCATCATTTGAGGGGAGCCATCCTTTTCAAGCTTTCCAACTCAGCCCAGTTAACAGAAATTCAAAGTGGTTTCCTTATGAATTAGCTGCACCCAGGAGTAACCATACTCAGTGGATTTCTTTTTTTTAACATCTTTATTGGAGTATAATTGCTTTACAATGGTGTGTTATTTTCTGCTTTATAACAAAGTGAATCAGTTATACATATACATATGTCCCCATATCCCCTTGCTCTTGCGTCTCTCTCCCACCCTCCCTATCCCACCCCTCTAGGTGGTCACAAAGCACCGAGCTGATCTCCCTGTGCTATGTGGTTACTTCCCACTAGCTATCTGTTTCACATTTGGTAGTGTATATATGTCCATGCCACTCTCTCACTTTGTCACAGCTTACCCTTCCCCCTCCCCATAGCCTCAAGTCCATTCTCTAGTAGGCCTGTGTCTTTATTCCCGTCCTAACCCTAGGCTCTTCATGACATTTTTTTTCTTAGATTCCATATACATGTGTTAGCATATGGTATTTGTTCTTCTCTTTCTGACTAACTTCATTCTGTATGACAGACTCCAGGTCCATCCACCTCACTACAAATAACTCAATTTCGTTTCTTTTTATGGCTGAGTAATATTCCATTGTATATATGTGCCACATCTTCTTTCTCCATTCATCTGTCGATGGACACTTAGGTTGCTTCCATGTCCTGGCTATTGTAAATAGAGCTGCAATGAACATTGTGGTACATGACTCCTTTTGAATTATGGTTTTCTCAGGGTATATGCCCAGTAGTGGGATTGCTGGGTCATATGGTAGTTCTATTTGTAGTTTTTTAAGGAACCTCCATACTGTTCTCCATAGTGGCCATCATCAAAAAATCTAGAAACAACAAATGCTGGAGAGGGTGTGGAGAAAAGGGAACCCTCTTGCACTGCTGGTGGGAATGTAAATTGATACAGCCACTATGGAGTGGGTTTCTTGAAAAGTGTCCCCAATGTAAATTTCAACTTTACCATAAAAGGAAAAAGTCAACAAATGAAATGTTATGGCTTCAGTATGAGTTTTAGGTGTAGGGGCAGGTACCGAATCGATATACTTATCAAAGATAATTGCAGGAAGGTTGGGGGCTGGCCTCTCGTCATACTGCTGGATAGACTTGAAGTCTCCATGGCCTGACTTCCGGCCTGTACCCTTCCTTCCACATGATTAGCTTGAATGCTGTCAGGTTTGGGGTTGGGTTTTACTGTGTTTGTTCATTTGGGAGGTAGTGCTGGTTTAGAGAGGTTGATCGCAGTTTATTCTTTTCTATCATAGAAACATGATAGGTTTGGGGCTCAGGGATCCCTTTCTTCCTTTTATAGAGAGGCCAGAGCTCTCTATACAGAATCACTCCTTCAAGCTGCTTTGTGTTTTTTTTTGTTTTTGTTTTACCATATTCCTCCTTTTGCTTCCCCGCTTCTAATCTGAATCGCCTGCATTTTCTAACCCACGATCTGCTTCCATTTCTATCCCACAGTCTGCTTCTGTTCTCACTAATCTACCAACATTTCTCTTTTGAGTTCACCAGTGATCTCCTTCTTGCCAAATCCACGGGCAGTTTTTCAATTGTTCATCCTCAATCTCTTCGCGATGATGCACTGAAGTTCCCTCCTTCTTTAGCTTCTGCTGACACTGAAGTCTCTGGATCCTCCTCTGATTTTCTACCTATTCTCTTTGTAGCATTAGGGAAGCCACTTCTCCCTTCTGGGCTTGAATGTCTTCATCAGTAAAATGGCCTTTGATGTGTCTGTCCTTGATTACACCTTTACACAGGGGTTTAAACAGGATACTATCTAAAGTCCCTTCCAAATCTAACATCCTGTGGCTACTCCTGTCTACTTTAGTGTTCCATTAATTGATATGAGTGTACAAACTTCGTAAAGCTGGGCCTTTGCTGACTTATGCATATTTAATCTGTGTTTGCTTTCCATCTTTATCTAAGGATATGTATGTTTGAAGTACCTGGATACTACACTATACCTTTCTTGAAAACAGATACAAGGTACATCCTAGAACAATATCCTGTTGCTTATGCTTAATATTAGTCTTTCAGAAACGTACGCATGTCAGAAGTCATCCACCTTGTTCCATTTAATTTGGATATTTAGAAAATGGAACAATTCTTTAAGCCAAGTGAAGACATTATGACCAACCGTAAGAGCCAGAATTCACCAGTGTCATCAACAAAGAACTACAAATAATATATGACAGTTTAATACTGAATTTATGTGTAGACTGTAGGGGTGTAACGAACCCTGTGAGTCTCCATGTAACATCACTTGAAGATATTCCAGGGGATATAATGTTACAGTATAATTTCTACTGATATTTTTTCCTTCACACACACTTTAGGTGCTATACGTGACACCTTCAAGAGAGTTGCCTGAGACCCCAGGGCAAAAGATTGACAATCCATGCCTTAAAAGCAATCTCCACAAGTCCTCTGAATAAGAAGTTTCCCTTGTCCCAATTACAAGGCAATAATGCAATGGCTGAATCCAAAGGAAACACAGTAAATATGCATTGGTAATGAGAGGTTAAAAAAAAAAAGCAAACTTTGAGTGTACAAAGTACAGAATGCCTGTCCCAGCTACGGAAGCCGGTCAAGGGTGGGGATAAGGCACCTCAAGTTGCTCCCCGTGCGAGCCACATTTTAAAAAGCAGCTGAGGTCTTGGTTTGTCTGTTTATCACCAAAGAATATGTGAATTTGAAAGACCTTGCACACTTCTCTTGATCCATGGAACGTAAACATGTCAGCGTGTCAGCAAGGCATGATATATTATCGCGGGAGAAATTCAGTGACATGCCCAAAGACGTAAGAGTCAGTGGCTGAGTTAACAGGCCCCCAAATCTCTGTCCAAAATTCAAAAACTGTCAATTTACGCACACTATGACGACGCTGGCTGCCACTCTTCCTTCGCTCTCTTCCCCTTCTCTTCCCACTCCCTCCCTCTTCTCTCTCTCACACACATACACCACAGACCACCTTAGTGCTTCTCAAAAATCTGCTTAATGGGCTGATTTTTATGGTATCATATGGTTTTGTACAGGCATTATCAGGGACCAAAACATTCAAATTAATAGACTTGGGTATTCAGTTATAGGTTATTATAAGATATAAGAATCTGAAAAAGAATCTATGTATATGTATAACTGAATCACTTTGCTGTACACCTGAAACTAACACAATAGTGTAAATCAACTATACACCAATAAAAATAAAAAATAAATAAATTTTAAAAAGCAAATGACAAGCAAAAAAGATAGACTTGAGTATTCAAGTTACTAGAGAACTACTACATACACCATGTAAGGTTTACCAATTTTTGAGTTAGAAGAAAATAAAAAATTTACTCATGACTACAAATATACAGCACAAAAAGTTATCTTTCACTGATGGCTCAGGACTGCCCTGGAAGGACTTCAGGTCATTAAGGAAAAGGTACCATCTTTGGAATGACAGGGCCATGAAAGTCTGTGCTAAGTAAAACAACTGATCCTAAGGTCTCTGGGGAAAGAAACAACCTAGATTATTTTAAAAGTAAGTAAACATTGCCAAAATTGTTATATAAAATGCAGAAAAAAAAATCCTACCTTGAGATTGCAAACCACCCTGTCTTCCCTTTATTTTCAAATGAGAAATCCCAATGTTCAGCTCTTAAAAGGAATAATGTGGTATCTCATTTTGAAACTCAGAATTTTTACTTCTCTAGCAACATCTTCATCTTTGGAGCCTTTAAGATATTACCCTTAGAGGTCATTTGTACTGTGTTGCATTGTCACAACTCAGGCTTAAGTAAGTTTGACAAAATGCCAATTTAGTTATCAAGAGCTCCAGGTGGCATGGTGCCAGTGACAGAGAGTTTTCTGTTATGTGCCAAAAGTTATATTTAGGTTTCTGGCACAAGTTAATAATTACTTATAACGTTTTATAAAAATAAGAAATCATCCCCACCGTCTTCCATCCAAAGCAACAACACCATTTGTTCTATTAGTTTGGGAAATTTTTGCAGCGTTAAGGAAAGAAAGATGGAGTAATAATAATACTACTAATGATAGGCACTAACATTGACCTCTTATTCTTTTTTTTTTTTTTGCGGTAAGCGGGCCTCTCACTGTTGTGGCCTCTCCCGTTGCGGAGCACAGGCTCCGGACGCGCAGGCTCGGCGGCCATGGCTCACGGGCCCAGCCGCTCCGCGGCACGTGGGATCCTCCCGGACCGGGGCACGAACCCGTGTCCCCTGCATCGGCAGGCGGACTCTCAACCACTGCGCCACCAGGGAAGCCCTGACCTCTTATTCTGTGCCAGGCATTCGCTAAATGCTTTTACATATATTATGTTATTTAAATCCATACAACAAACCTATGGCATAGGTACTTTTGTTAGCTCCAATTTACAAATAAGAAAACTGAAGCCTAGAGAAGTGGGGACATCTACAGGGTCTTTTGCTCAGACAAACGACCTGGGTGCAGAAACACATTTAGAACTGCATGAGTTGTTTCCTGTGAGGGAGCATTAATATTTAGTGAGCATCTACCATGTGCCAGGAACTGGGCCAAGTGCTTACATAAGTTGCCTATTTAATACTCTTATCAACCTTATGAGACTGATATTTTTAAAAAACATGTTACAGATAAAGGGAGGAGAAGTCTCAAAGAAGTTAAGAAATTTTCCCAAGGTCATGCTACTAGCAAGGGCAGAGCTGGGGTGTTAATTTAGTTAGGTTCAATCCTGAAGGCCATGCTCTTTCCACTATGAAGTAAACATCAAACCAGCAAAAGAGAAAAAATAACTTTAGTTTAGTAATGAATTCATAGTCTATTTCCTTGGAACTAAAGCCTTAGCCATGAAAGCCAATCCCAAAGTCAATGCCAACAGTAATTCCATTTCTCCTTTACACAGTGCCTTTTATCCTATATGGAACACAGGGTTACAGCATTCCCATCACTTTTAGCTTTCAGAGCAATGAATGGGAACAGGTTGAAGCCATTCTCCAGAATTACTTCAGGCCAAATAAAGAAAAAAATAGGCACGAAAAGTAAAACTATCTAAACTTATCCATATGCGACAGGACAGCTTCCTCTGAGATGACGAATTTACTCTTTCGTGCCATTAGATCTACCCCTTAGTAACAAGAAGCCAGTCCCTCTACTCTCAGTGGCCTGAGAGCTTTAACAGCCTCTCCAAAGAGAAAAACTCCATCAGCATCTCTCGAAAGAATCTCTTGGAGAGATTGTTAAAAATGCAGATACCCAAGTACAACCCCTGAGAGCAGGGCCTGAATGTGCATGTTAACAAATGCCCCAACCACTTGTATATTCAGTAAAGTTTGTGAATCACTGTGCAAAGTGACAAAACTCTTTTCTCTCAGGCCTTACTAGTTCCAAGTTTAGGATGCTCAGACACAGATGAGCTGAATTTATTTTCACCCTCTACAAGGAGGGAAAGGTTCCTTTGAGTTAAATTAATATTAACCGGTTACTTAACGTAAGATTTTAAGGTACTTTAGAAGCACTTATTGGCAAACAGAGGGTTAAGGTTAGTACTTCCACCTATTCATTACAACAGGACATAGGATCTGGAACATATCCATGCAGAATATCTTAAGCAGCCCTCCTTTAGCCTTTGAAGGTCCCCATGTAAAGTTCAATGTTCACCTAAGAATACTCTGTAACTCAGACTTTACCCTAATTAAGACTGATCTTAACTTCAGTTTAGCCCCAAATAATGAAATTGAACTATATTTTTCTTCTCACAATTGAGATCTGGTCTAAAAAGCAAGAAGAGAAGCCTCTGTAATACTAAACAACAACAATTACTCGAGTGTATACTGTGTACCGGGCACTGTTACAGACATGAAATAGTACTGGATTAAAAGGTTCTGTCATGACACAAATGAACTTATGTACAAAACAGAAACGGACTCACAGACATAGAGAACAGACTTGCGGTTGCCAAGGGGGAGGACAGGTGGGGGAGGGATGGATTGCGAGTTTGGGATTAGCACGTACAAACTATTATATTAATATATAGAATGGATAAACAACAAGGTCCTACAATACAGCACAGGGAACTATATTCAATATCCTGTGATAAACCATCATGGAAAAGAAAAGAAAACAAGCTTCCATCATGAGATAATTTTGCCTAGTGTAAGCTCCTCTTGAACATTCACAATGCATATGAACCTATTAAGTCGTCCAAGAAGGCCTTTAGGGAAAAAATCAATTTCTTTTCCTTAACTCAGAGTTACCAAAACCTGTTTGGCCATATGCCCCCTTTATGAGGAAAATCTCCTGATGTACACTTTGAGGATGGGCTGCTATGCACCAGTGTTTCCAAAGTGTTGTCATTGGTGTCAAAATGCAAAGTCACAGGCCCTACCTCAGACCTATAGAACCCATCTCTGTTGGGGCAGGGGGTGGGTTATAAGAACTCTGCATTCTAGGTAACTCTGAGGTATAATGCTCTAGACTATACCAGAAGAGTCAGTGGTTGCTCCAAAGGAGACAATTGAGGGCCGTCTTTATAGCTACATTGAAAACTTGACTGAAAATTAAATTCGAAATATGGAAACTCTGAGGTGACTACATTTTGACACTTGATATTTCACCAACTGACCAGTCCAAAAAGCTGGGCTATTTTACAGGGGGAGATCCTTGTCCTTAAGTAACTGGGGTCTGGAAACCATGCCCAGAACAAGCCCGATTAAATGTTCCCACAAATTCTACTGCCACTTTGGGGTATAATAAGAGAATATAGGTAGGCAGATCTGTTCCACCACGTGCTAAGCTGTCAGATTTGAGGAAAGTCACTTTACCTCCCTGACTTTCAGTTTCGTCATCTGTAAAATGAGAGTGATTATCCCTACCTTAGAGAACCAGTGTGAGAACTAAGCCAGGCCGTATATATAAAGTTTCTGTTACAGACTGGAAGCTTAAAAAATGTTCGTTCCTGGGCTTCCCTGGTGGCACAGTGGTTGAGGGTCCACCTGCCGATGCAGGGGACACGGGTTCGTGCCCCGGTCCGGGAAGATCCCACATGCCGCGGAGCGGCTGGGCCCGTGAGCCATGGCCGCTGCGCCTGCGCGTCCGGAGCCTGTGCTCCGCAGCGGGAGAGGCCACAGCAGTGAGAGGCCCGTGTACCGCAAAAAAAAAAAAAAAAAAAAAAAAATGTTAGTTCCTTTCTCCACTACTCTGTCCCCTTCTCCTCAGATGTCAGCTTAATTAGTGTAGTGGGGACAGGAAATTTGGCTGTTGGTTTTGGAGTAGCTACTTTCTTCCAAGGGAAGTTTTCTTTAATAAGCCCCTATGCCAGTGAGACAAGGTCAAGTGCAAGGTACTGAAGGACCCACTCAGTTCAGTTAACTAGCAGTCAGCACGCACTGGGGTACACAGAGATGAAAAGACAGGTCCTGCCCTCAAGTGGCTCATGGCATAGTGGTGAAAATACCTCCTGTGGCTACGGTGGCATAAAATGGGAACTCTTTTACTGGGGTCTAGAGAGAGGAGTGCAGCTGGTCCCAGAGGCAAGCCAAACTAATGCAAAACGCATTATGGCTGAGTTAAATCAGAGAGTCCAAGGACACCCAATGTCATCTTTATCTACCCAGAAAAGCTGAGCGCTGACCTAACCCAAGGCTGCAGTTCCAGGGCTCGGTTCCAACAGCCAGCACAAAACACAGTCACAGGCTGCTTTGTGCTTTGTGCCTGCTGCTGTACTACATATAGGACAAAGCCAGTAATGCAGAGGTGACCCCTGCCCTCTAGGAGGAAAAACACTGATGAAGGCAAACCTCCAGAGCACATGAAAATAATCGAAAAGTTAGCACTGAGCAAACAGATAAATACCACATTCACTCACATCATTCTCTTCCAGATTCCTGTTCATTTTTCTCTAAGATAGAAAAGCTTACATGAGACCAGAATAAGCAGCCTTGGGTCCCCAGCCAACCCTACCTCTGCAAGCCGTCAAGAGAGTTAGAGATTCCTGCCATTATTATTTTTTAAAACATTGATTTCACCAGAATTGCATGACAATCAGTGGTCAGCCTAATTGGAATATGGTTTTCCTAACATGGCTTCCTCCTTTTAGCAATTCCTTGTGCTTTGTCTCTGAGAGAGAGGGGTGACATTCCCAGCGATGCCTGCACAGAATATCTCCTTTCCTGTCAATGCTCCTATCTGGGCCTTAAGCTTCTTTGGTCAGTGGGACAAACGACAGGCAGCTGCTGCAGGGCCCCTCACCACTTGCATCTCTTCGGATATCTGGCGGGGCTTTCAGGACTGACAAGGTTGACACCTCTCAGAGATGGGAGGGGGGGGGCAGTGATGGAGAGGCAGGACTCGAGGAGGAAGGGCAGACTGGACCAGCAGTCTCTTGCACCTTCCATTTAACCCCGTGCCAAGGCCTTCCCCCACCACGGAGGAGCCGGCATACTGTAATTAAAGAAGGCTCTATGAATGGCACAGGTGTTGTTTCTAAATAGGAAAAATAAGTGATAGGAGAAGGGATTATATTAAGCAAACATTTTCCCCTTGATTTTCTTCCAGAAATGTGTGTAGAAAGAGACTACACTGAAGAACCATATCTGAATAAATACTTAGACTAAACTGTGTAAACCATCTCAAAGGAAAGCATAAGTGAGGTTTAAGTCGCAGCTGGTCTGGTCTCAGCTGTTCAGCCTGGAATCCACTGGACAGCTGCGCTCCATTCCTAACATCTAGCTCCTCAAACAGCCTTTCAGCAGTGACTGTCTGATGCTGCTAAAGGGCAAAAGGTGCTGACAGGGACCATGGATGTTTCTGCAATGCCTTTTCCCCCACCCCAGCAGAACGAATAGTGTTCAGATCTTGCAAGGCCAACAAAACCGCAGCATAGGTCAGCTGCAGACTGCCCCACATCAGAGACCTCCCTGAGCCAGCAAAGTCAAGGCCGGGAGCTCAGGGCCCTCAGAAGGTCACTAGAGAGGACAGTGAGTCTGCAGGATGAGTCAGGAGAATTGCGAAAGCCCAGACAGTCCCCAGAGCCAGGCTTCTCGTAAGGCAGCCAAAGACAAAGCTCTGTAAGAACCTGGAACACCCTGATAATGAAGGAAAGGGTGGAGGAAAGAAGCAACAGAAAGACAAAACTACCTGTCCTCAGCATCAGGAAAAGAAGCAATCAGGCCAGCTTTATCCCTGGCATGTCCCTATCCCACTTTCAATATCCTCTCCCTCTCTAAAGCACCCATGCTGATGCCATCTGACCAGGCATTTCCTACTACCCTCAGGTCTCCCCCTCTCCAAACAGGCCCACCTTCCTCAGACCTTCCCCGATATCCCACTGTCTGTCAAAGCAGTGTCTTGTTCCCTCAGCGCTTCTGATTTGTCACTTCGTAACTGATCCAGACCAATGCACAAATGGATATTCACGAGTTCATGTGGTCCCCACCAGAGTCACATATTGGCAGTTAAACAGCTGTCTCTTAGCAACAGGAAACCTCCACTCCAAAGAATATATGCAGTGAAAGGATTTCCAATGAAGTGGGGGGGGGGGGGCCTCAGGCAGAGAGACCCTGGAGGGTCCCACATTCAATTCCATATGAAGGAATCGTCACATACCTCCTTATTTAAGTATAAGCCAGCCAGCCCAACAGATAGCTACCTGGTCAAAAACCTAAACCAAATTAGGACCCAGAACACCAGGATACCTCCTTATGTGAGCCCCAAGATATAAGAACTTCGTCTGAACTATCTCCCACAGATTGCAAGCTGCTAATCTGTGATATCATTACTTGGGGGAAAAAAGCAAATAAAGGAGTTAGAACTGGCCCTATTATCAAACCGTGAGGAGGAAAAAAATTTAAAGCAACCCACGGTATGATAAAAATTGCCACATAGAAGTTTTTGAAACCTTACATTTCTCCAAAGGTCTAAATAAGAGAGTGTGGAACCCGGCAGGTCTGCCTATGGCATCCATTTGTGTACCAGCACTGGAAGTGAGGGGCAGGGGCTTTGCTGGAAGGAAGCAGGTGATGATTGGCTGTAGAGGCCTTTTCTAAGACGACTGAGCATGAAATAATGACGACTGGCATTTAGGTTACGCAGCTTATCAGAGGCCATAGACTATTGAGAACGCCATTTGACTTGTGACGGGTAGGTCTGACTTCCTAGCATACTGTGCTGAGTCACAACTGAGTTTTCAGAATAAAAGCATCTAGTGAAGAATTCGGAGTTCCAGAGTATCTAGCAAAGCACCAGGTGATGCTGATTCCAAATGAGCATTACTGTCGAATAATGAGACTTCTCTGGACAAAGAATGTTGTGATCTCAGATTGTTTATTACACGTGGACTTACCTGAGCAGTCCTAGCAAATGGACCAAGCTTGTGTCTGGTTTCCTTCTTCCTTTTCCATAGGTCGCTTTTCCCCTACCACTGGAAACCACTTCTCCCTGGCAGCTTAGGGCTCCCCGTGACTATACCCAGTCCAGGCTTCTCATGATGCCTCCACAGTCTCCAGTACTTCCTCTCCCTCCTGCCTCCCATCCCGAGGTCCTATCCCAAGTCCCTCCTATGAGAACCAAGTTGCCTACTTTCAAAAGAGACATCTGGGGGCTAATGAACTATCATGTGTTAAAGTGGTCATAGCTGACAATGAGTTGCACTCTTGCCCCTTCTAATTACAGTGGGCTGGTTGACAAGGAATGAATTTCTGATGGTGGAGATGGTACTTGAGGATGGGGACACCATTTGCCACACTTCCCACCACACGATGGAAATGACTTCCTACTTTGCCTTAAACATAGGACAGAGGAGGTGCCTTGGCTGGTTTAGGGGATGGAATTAATCAGCTTAATTCACAAATAACCTATTAATGATGCCAAGAATCAATTCACAGGCAGGTGTCTGTCCCTATTAGGCTGTGTATTTTACCCATGACTTTTGCTTTGTCGTTTGGATTTCTGCCTTTTTAAAAAAACTGAGTCTTCCTGAAGCAAAGCAAGGATGCCAGATTGGTTTTGCATTTTTTCCTGGGTCATCTAAAAACTTGTTTTCCTTACTAATCCCCATTGCTCACCTTCTTTTAAGGCTCTAGAAGTCGATTTCACTTTATCCAACAACTGTGCTACTTAAAAGAGGTGTCTATAGGAAGGGCAATGCCGACAGGCACACCTCATTAAATCAATCTGTAATGTAAAGAATTCCAAATGAGCTGATCCATTCATTCAGTAAAAAAAAAGCACAAGACTGATCTTTGGCCAGATTGACCAGCAAGGCACACCCGTTGTTAAAATAGTAAATACCCCCATACCGGTTGGTAAATAGCCACGACCCCTTGCCTTGACTGCTCAGACCCTACTCTGAGATCCCCAGACTTCCACAAAATCCAACAACTACTAGGTAATACCTGGCATAGCAAAGCGTCCTCAGATCCTTGCTCCAGGACTACAGCTGGAACCTATTCTGATTTGCTGTTTCCTGTGCCTTACCATGTGACTAGCATCCACAATATTGAAGCTACTGTGGACCATGTACTGGGGTTGACCCTGAAGGTAGACCACAATCACTTTGCTTAAAGCTCTAGTGGTGACACTGAGGTTTGTCTCCGTCTACTCTGCCACATGCATTCCCATAGGGCAGAACGTCCACGACCTTCAAAAGACAGACAATTTGAGCCGTTTCCAAAATAGCACTTGGCAGGCAGCCTAGACTCAGCTGGGGACAGCAGACACAGACTGTGGGCATGATGGGCCAGCCCCCTGTCACATCACCTCAAGGGATCCTCAGCCCCATGGGACTCACTAGAAAATCCTTTACATTTGAAAAGCAGAAATCATCTAGTCCACCTGAGCGCCCTGGGAGCGGGTCTGTATTCTTAGCCTCACGCTTCAAGTGCTGAGTTTAGAACAAAAGCCTCCGTTCAAGGTCATATGATGAGTCAGCTACTGAGTGGGGACTGGAAAGAAAGGGAGAATGAACAACCCATAACAGGGTTAACTTGAGCTGCCTCAACCTATGAGAAAGCCCTGGCCAAAGCTTTCATAACCTTTATTTATAGATAGCTTGAGGAATTGCCTTGGAAAGATGTTAATGCACGTAGGTGAGGAAGAAAGATGATAGTGCTAGGTCTCTCTTTAATCAGCTGGCCTGGAGACCCAGACTTGCGGTAGCCTTGTGATATAGGTGAACATACACGGGGCTTCTGCTTGCTGTCTTTATTTGTAACTCAAGGAGGATCTCATTCATTCTGCCTGAGATAAAAGCTCACTCTTTCTCCCAATGCACCTTGGCTACCGTTAACCTTACACTAATATAAATGATCAGCTCCCGATTAATTCTGATTGTTGTGCACTAACTAATGAGATTAGTGCTGTACGTCATTACCACTGCAGGGAGCTGACTTGTGAAAAAGGGAAGCAGAAAGAGCCCCATGTCTGAATTTGTACGGTCTGAGTTCTAGTGTTGACTCTGCTAACTGCCTTGGAAGGAGGCACATTCTCCCATTGTGTTTTCCTCATTTGTAAAATAGGGATGATGCTATTACCTGCCTCATGGCATAGGAAGAAAACATTATAGATAAGAAAAACATTTGAACTTTCCAATATCCGCCAAACATGTAAGGAAATATGACTGTCTTCAGGAATGCTCAAGGGGTATGTGGAAACCAGCATTAATCAAACACCTACTATATGCCCAACACTTTCACATCCCTTAGTTTCATTTATCCTGACAACAGTCCTATGAAGTAGATATTAGTTGTTGCATGTAAAATGATGAGGGATAAAAATGACAATAAAATATATCAGTAGGTTCAAATGCTAATTCTCTTTCAGAAACAAGTAGCTTTGATCTTAAAAACAAGCTTTCACACATACACAAAAATAGAATCCAAAGTACAAATGACAATGATACAACGGGTCAGTTTAGTATCAACTTGCAACTCTAAGATAAAATTGAAAGTAAACACGTGACACTTTCCATAATTTATAACACAGAAGTACAATATGGTTTGCAGAAACTGGGAACACATTTAGAGTAAGTATTAGCACCCTGGAAGGAGTGCATAGGTGCTCAAAAGGTAGCCAATAAGTCCAAACAACTACCCACGTTAAAATAACATAGAATGTGGAAGTAGAAGTATTGTACAAATTTATACTGGGCTTACAGTAGCACCACTGTGTGGCCTCCCAGGGGAGCATACAGACATCCCTCCCTTGAGGGAGGTACTGTGGAAACCCAGGTAGAGATAAAGAGGGGCAGGGGACAAAGAAAGGAGAGTTGATCTATATAAATGTGAAAATGAAAGCACACATAAATGTGAGAATGTCCAGGACACTGCAGACCTGTAGTTTCTTCCCTGACCAGTGACAGGCTACTGCTATAGCTAAACTTTGTTCCTTACAGCAAGCAAAGGAGGGATGAGACGCCCGAGAGTAGGGAGCAGAAAGATGGAGATTGTCAACATGTTTTTTTTTTTTTTTTTTTTTGCGGCACGCAGGCCTCTCAGTGTGTGGCCTCTCCCGTTGCGGAGCACAGGCTCCGGACGCGCAGACCCAGCGGCCATGGCTCATGGGCCCAGCCGCTCCACGGCACGTGGGATCCTCCCGGACCGGGGCACGAACCCGTGCCCCCTGCATCGGCAGGCGGACTCTCAACCACTGCGCCACCAGGGAAGCCCGAGATTGTCAACATTTTTATCCTCATTTTAGACAAAGAAAATGGGGCTCAGAAAGTTGTTTTCCCAGGCATGCAGCTAGTAATCGGGAAAATTGGGATCCAGACCAAAGTATATATGACCTTCCCATACCCATGTCTTTTCCAAGAAAAGGCACCCCTTCCCCAAACCACACACCCTCTCTCAGAAATGGTGCCAAACTCTTGGGTGAGAGTGAGACACTATTCCTGGTCCTTTCTAACCTAAGCACACCTCACTATGACCACCCCACTGGTCATACATGACAAACTTCTGCAAGCATTCCTACAAGTACTAAACATCACTCTTTCCCTGTTCAACGGGAACAGAATGTGTGACCAAGAAACAGTGTTGTTCTCCATTAACAAAGCCAATGACTCTCCCACGGGATCAAACTCACCCATGGCTATATCTTGTTTCCCTCTTCTTTGCTCAGCCTCTCAAGTACAGAGATGCTTGAAGGCCAAGATCCTATCCGAAGCATTCTATCCAAATAGACCCCACAGCATCCAGCACAGGATGTGATACGTAGCAGACACTCCAAATACTTGATGGGTGAATATAAACCGTGCTCTCACCATATGCAATGCTAAGAGTATGTCCTAAATGTCTCAATTTTATTTTAGAATCCTTGGGAAATTTTATCAGAGATTATACACACAAAAAATATGAAACTAATGATTAGCTCTTGGACTTCCCTGGTGGTCCAGTGGTTAAGAATCTGCCTGCCAGTGCAGGGGACACGGGTTCGATCCCTGGTCCAGGAAGATCCCACATGCCGCAGAGCAACTAAGACCGTGCACCACAACTACTGAGCCTGAGCTCTAGAGCCCACGAGCCACAACTCCTGAGCCTGTGTGCCACAACTACTGAAGCCCGCACGCCTAGAGCCCGTGCTCCGCAACAAGAGAAACCACCGCAATGAGAAGCCTGCGCACCGCAACTAAGAGCAGACCCCGCTCACCGCAGCTAGAGAAAGCCTGCGCGCAGCAACGAAGACCCAATGCAGCCAAAAATAAATTAAATAAATAAATTTATTTTTAAAAAAGACCCAAAGCAGCCAAAAATAAATACATTTATTAAAAAATAAAATAAAAAGTCTACACATAATAAATGCTGGTGAGGGTGTGGAGAAAAGTGAATCCTCATACACTGTTGATGGGAATGTAAATTGATACAGCCACTATGGAGAACAGTATGGAGGTTCCTTAAAAAACTAAAAATAGGGGACTTCCCTGCTGGCACAGTGGTTAAGAATCTGCCTGCCAATGCAAGAGACACGGGTTCCATCCCTGGTCCAGGAAGATCCCACATGCCGCGGAGCAGCTAAGCCCGTGCGCCACAACTACTGAGCCTGCGCTCTAAAGCCCACGAGCCACAACTACCGAAGCCCGTGCGCCTAGAGCCCGTGCTCCGCAACAAGAGAAGCCACCGCAGTGAGGAGCCCGCGCACTGCAAGGAAGAGCAGCTCCGCTCACCACAACTAGAGAAAGCCCGCGTGCAGAAACAAAGACCCAATGCAGCCAAAAATAAATAACTAATTAGCTCTTACTTAGAAACTCTCCTCTTCCTCAATCGCTAACCAAAAACACTTGTTCTAGTCTTAAATATATCACCACTATCCAGAGGAACTAGAAGAAACCATCTCCCCTCTTTAAGCCTCAGACTGCCCAGTTATAAATGAACGATGTTGGGCTAGATCAGTGGTTCTTATCCATGACTTCACACCGGAATCACCTGGGGAGGTTTATAATTACTGAGTCTAGATCCTCTCCCCAGGGTGTCTGATTTAATTGCTGTAGGGTGAGGCCTAAGTGTCAGTATTTTTAAAAAGCTCTCCACTGAGTCTGATATGTTTCCAGGGTTGAGACCTACTGCGCTAGATGGCCCATAAAGTCTCTTCCTCCTCTAAACATCAACATGCTGACTACAGCTGGGTTTCTCTTGATATCAGGGCTGCCCTGCCTATTCTCCACTTTCCTAACACCGCAAGATCTATCCACTGAATTGCTCAACAGCCCACTGTCTTGCTTCACCCCATTTACCTGTTGACTTAAAACTTTGTGTGTACTCTTGAGACTCCTCAGCACTGCTATTGAGATCTGCTTTCCAATGTTAATAAGGGTTATTTTGCCATCAAAGGAGCTCCCCTGGTCCCAGGATGTATCCCTAAAGCACTAGCCAGCCTGCCCTGCTTCCAGGCTGGGAAAGCCCAAACAAGCAAGTATAAGCAGCAGCCTGGAGCACGCTTGCCCATCTGGAAGGAATCCAAAGCACAGTGCACAACTTTCCGTTTCACTGGACTTTTTCATGGCACTGAGCCTACCCATTCCATTCGGCCCTTTGTCAAGAATGTCCTTGATACGCATGGAATTGATTTGTTCTTCCTTTGCTTTAAATAATAAGCCAACAGTTACGCAGGAGTTTTATAAGGTATCGATTTAACATACAAACCACATAATGGCCTTTGAATGCTACAGCAAGAACCATGCCTCCTCAGCCGGGAGGACCAATATAGTGAAATCCTAGCGTTTTCTTAACCTGTCAAAACATTTCTGAGCTCTGGGCTTGCCAACGAGCAGACATGCCAAGGATTCAGAAATGTCAAACTAAAATATTCTGGGTTATTTTCAAAAAGACATGAGCCTTTTTAACCACTAGCATTCTATCAACAATGCTTTTTCAGAGCATAGGGCTTCTAAAGGAAGGCTCTCTCTCAGATGAACAGAGTGAACACTATACAGGGAACAGAGGGTCCCTCAAGGTCACAAGATAGCTTTATTCTAGAAGCACTCCACTAGAAATGTTTGCCTGCTCTGTGTGTAGACGGAGGCTGGAAATGTGTCAGGATAAGGGTGGAAGGAAACATAGGGCAGGAATCTGAATAAAATATTTCCCAACTACTAAGATCGTAAAATACGGAATCTGGCATGGCCTTTTAGTGACATACAGCTTAGGTGCCCTTTAAGGGTGGGAAAGTGCAGAGGTGCTTTGTTGCAGACCCTTGGTCAGATTGCCAAAAGTACACGAGATCATTTTCCCTTCATTGCCAGATGCCTGGGAAGAGTAGTCATCTATTTACCTTGTGTCCGCTTCTTCAGCTTCCATTCATTCTTCAAGTTTGTTTCCTATATTCATCACTCTGCTAAAACTACTCTCATTCAGTTATCAGTGATCTCCTACCAGCCAAATCCTGTGGGCAGCTCTCAAGCTTCATTCGGATTGAGACCTCTACGTTATTTGACACTGTTGACCATTCTTCCCTTCTTTAACCTTTGTGACACAATCTCTCTCCAGATTCTCCTCCTATTTCTCCTCTTTTATTTTTACTTGCCTTCTTGGGCTATTCTTCCTGTTTCCACTCCTTAAATGAGGGACAATTTTCCTGGTCCTTTTCTCTCTTCATTTTATAAATGTTCCTATCATATGACTTATATGACTCTCAAATCTTTATCTCTTGTACAAATCATTCTTCCAAACTCCAAACCCATATAGCCAACTCTCTTTTGGGCATCTTCACCAGGAAGTCCACTTGACGCGCATCCCCATTCCCAGTCTGCTCTTTCTCTTGTATTGTTTTAATAATACGATAATTTTCTAATTGGTCTCCTCTTCTCCAATCTCCTTCTTACCTCTAATCTATCCTCCTCATTGTCTCCAGATTTCTCTCTTGAAAACACACAGAAATATCTGATATTGTCACTCTGTTTAAAAGCTTTTAGGCTTCCCTCTACTTGTAGAATAAATCTAATATCCCATCATATTCAAGGTATCCAATGATCTTGCTCTGTTTTACCTTTCTAGTTTTGCTCTGGCATTCCCACCACTCTCCAACACGTCAATCCCAGCTATCCTACGCTCTACTGCTATTTAAATATGCTTTGCTAGCTCACATCTATGTCTTGGTCCGTACTACTTCCTCCAGCTGGAGGATCTCCTTACCATTTCCAACTCATATTTTTAAAATATCACTTTGTCCCACTGTAATGTCACCTACGTAAAATCTCCAGGCAGAATTAACTGTGGTCTTCTCTGAACTCTGAACTTTCTACAGACCGTAACTCTAGCACTCATGCACACTATTTTAAATTAGGCGTGTGAGGGTTCTTCAAGGGCTGGGATTCTACCTCAGCCTTCATGTTTGATACCTCAGACTCTGAAATCATACAGACCCGGATTTGAGTATCAGCTCTGCTCCTTACTGTATAATCTTGGACAAGCTAACTACTGTCTCTAAGCTTCAGTGTTCTCATCTGCAAAACTGAGGTAACAATAGTGTTTCAGGAAGAATAAATGAGATGATGCATATAAAGCACTCACATATAATAAACCTCAATGAATATTAGCTATTACTATTCTTTGCTGTGCCTAGCACATGGTCTTGCAGAAAGCAAGTACTCAATAAATGGTTACTGAATAAATTCATCACATCATGGAAGACATAAGAACACTTGCTAAATGGATAGTTCCTTCCTTTGTTGGATCTTGGGATTCCTATCAGAGGCACAAAAATTGAATTCTATAATGAATTTCTTTCTCTGTAGTCAGATCATTACAGTAGCAATTGGGGAAACGAAAAGCTTTGTGTATGCATTTTGTCTTTTGAACCAGAACCTGTTACATCTTTTTTTTTAATTTATTTATTTTTGGCTGCATTGGGTCTTCTTCGTTGTGGTGCGTGGGCTTCTCCTTGCAGTGAATTCTCTTGTTGCGGAGCATGGGCTCTAGGCATGCAGGCTTCGGTAGTTGTGGTGCGTGGGCTCAGTAGTTATGGTTTGTGGGCCCTAGAGTGCAGGCTCAGTAGTTGTGGTGCACGGGGTTAGTTGCTCCACGGCATGTGAGATCTTCCCGGACCAGGGCTCAAACCTGTGTCCCCTGCATTGGCAGGCAGATTCTTAACCACTGCACCACCAGGGAAGTCCCAGAACCTATTACATCTTTATTCCCAACAAATACAAGTTTTGAAGTGTGCCTCTCAAATGTCTTTTCCCAGATAAATCCAAAGACTTCTTTTTCTACTTTAACATTTGACAAATAAGATGGTTCAATTAATGTGATAATTATTTAAACACAGCAAGCAATAACTTTTAAGATGTAATGGTAATTGAGCCCAGCATGCTTGAAAATACCATTCCCTGAGTCAGGTTCAGCAACATGTCTTGAAGTTGGGACCTTAGAGGTTTAATTCATCCCAAACTCCTCTACCAGTAAAAATTCAAATTAATGGCATTTCTGACTCTTGCCCCCTTTCACTTATAATCCATCTTAATCTCTTGACCTCCGTTTTAGTCATGAAATCCTAAAAGATTACCTTTCATTTTCAACCCAGAATAATCTGTTTAATATCCCTTGATAAAGAATATCCTTTAAAAATTCCAGATTCTGGCATGCTTTCAATAGAAGCCCTATTGTTTGGGGGAAAGACAAACACTATATATAGTTTTTCCCTTTACTTAGCCCTAGAAAAGGCCCAGAGGAAAACACTTGTGTCAAGTCTATTGTAAATGAGTGACATTTGAATGAGGCCATTATTATTATTATTTTAAAGACAATATAAGAACAGTACAGGGACTTTAGAAAATGAGGGTAAGGGTTCATCCAAAACTCCACTATTCACATACAACTAGAATTATTTTTGTATATATATATATATATACACACACAAAATATGTATATATATCTTTTTCCATTCTTTTCCATTTTCCTGAATTTTTTTCAAAGCTTGCCTCCCAAGCATCCCAGGTACACTAAGGAGATTTTAAGAACTTCAGAAAATAATGTCCCAAACCTACAAAAAAACCCATTATCTCTGTGCACACAACCCATCCATTCCAAGACAAGGCGTTGGGCATCAGCTAATGAGCTGATATTCCGTGTCTCTGATGACTGACCATGCCTATTACTAACGTGGACAGATACTATGACTAGCACTTTTTATTTCAATTTGGACTCTGAGAGAGATGGGATGAGACGAGAAGGGGATTCCCTAATGATAAGGACTTCAATTTTCATGATATTAAAAAAAAATTAAAAGGCAGAGAAAAAATTTTAAATTCCATTCCAATCCAAAAAGAATAATAAAATATACAAATAGGCATTCTTGTATGCAGTTAATCATTGATTATCTATTAAAACAGAAAAGAGCTGATGCTTTGGGATGTGGTAAATGATATGTATCTGAAACTTTTAACTGCCTGTTCCTCCCCCCAACACACACACATATTTGTTTTAGATTACATTTTGTTCATGAAAACCTGATGTTGGAAATAATGAAAGCCTAGGTTTAGGGCCTTCTTACCTTTGTTTCTGAAATTGATCTTCCTTCAGTAAGTCTTCCACACCTCCTGAAACCCACCCAGCTTCCCCCTCTTCTGAACCCTTTTCCCCATTTAATTACCTAGGCTACACGTTTTAATGCTGGGTTTCATTTCTTATGTTGTTCTTGAATCATTTAATGTAAGTTTAAGGCTTACCTCCTTAACTAGATCATGAGTTATGTGACAGTTCATACCAGTACTTCCTTTCTATCTGCCGTGGTCCTTGTCATATAGATTGTAGCTACTTGAGGCAGGGAGCATGCCTTGTTCACCTTTGTCTTCCCAGCACTTATTACAATAACTGATAGTGGATATACTCAATGAAGTAAACATTGAATGAAGAAATAAATGAATGGATTAATGAATGGAGAGATGGGAAGACAGCACCCAAAAGAAATGTCACCTAGCTGATAAATGAATCTCAGAGCACCTGCCAACAAGAAGGATGGCCTGCAAGCGTTAAGTCAGTCAACGATTACTTACTGAGCACCTACGATCTGCCAGACACAGATATTCTGGGGGAACAAGAGAAAGTAGGCCTCTTGGAAATTGGAAATCAGTTGTGTATAAGTCACAAAGTGGAACACAATTGCCTGACTTGTTGTCACTGTTTTCTGTGTGTAGCATGGTAAAATTTTTTCTCTGCTACATCAGATAAACTAATTTGAGAGGCAGAATATTTCTGCCTTTTGCATGATTCTCTTAAGTTGAGTTGAATGGTTCAAGTATTGGGATGTGTAGTCGCTTCTATGATGGCTTCCTTGCTCTGTCATCATCCCTTTCAGCCAATGAGAACATAAGTTGGAGAGACATTCTAGGTTCCAGTGAAGTGACTGAAGCCAACTGGCCAATGACTAATAGGTAAAGATGTAGGGTCTGCAGAAGGAGTCACATTCAAGGCTTTTGTACTTTCCCTGTTAAGCCTTTGCTTCCATTTTAGAGACTGGAGGCTTTCGGCTTCTCCTGCTGTCCCTCTGGCACCTCTTAGGAAAAATTTGCTCTAATAACAATAACAAAGCACAACAAACAAAAATAGAAATTACAATAATAGCATGGGCTTCTTGCCCTAACATTGTCAGCCTTTCAGCAGTCAACCCCATGGAGCAGCCCTGTGCTTGTCAATGAGGGGATAAAAAGGATAAAGAGGAGACATTTCATGGGGCCATTTCAGCTGTTCATTTTAAACATACCCTCCATCAAATATAGTGAGCTGGGACTTGGAGATCACAGGCAGCTGGGTTACTTGAAAAGAGAAAGGACATTATAGTAAATTGTATTATTGTACATTGACTGAGTTCTAGGGTGTCTGGGAGGGCCTCAAAGGGCCAAGGGAGCATTTCTAACCAGTGGCTTGAAACACCACTGTGCTGGGATTGAGCCCAAGGCTAGCTAAAGTCGACTGATAATTTGGTTAGGGGCTAGTATGGACAATTTTTTAGAGTAGAAGCACTTGGCAGGTGAGCCAAAACTGAATATTTTTTATGGAGAGAGTTAATAACACCATTGAGTTTACTGCCTGGCCTCAGTGATGCCTTCTGGTATTAAGGATCCATTCAAAAGCAGATGTCTGGATCGGAGGTTTTACGACAATGCCTCACCATGTCCAACATCATTTACTTTCACTCCCACCCCGCAGGACTTAGGCAAGCACATGTAAAATATATCCAGTCCAAGGGCACAAATCACGCAATTGTTCTAGCAAGGCTGGGGAGGGAGGGAGGCTCCTTTGACTGGCCAGAGACCACATTGCTGATGGAGGGAAGTTAGGGTTGCCAGAGAAGGAGGACAGTTCAACACAGAGGTCAGCAAAGCAGTTGGTTTGATTACATAACACGTTATGAAATGAGGCACACACTTTATTGAAGGCTGATCACCACAGGCAACATACTTGCTTAATTCAAAAGGAGGAATGTCTCACTGAGGGCGAAATGTTGGAAACTCTATGTTCAGGCAGTCAACCCACTAGGACCTTGCCCATCTCCATGCTGTGCAGTAAAAATTAGCAGTGGAAAAAGCTGAAAGCTGAAAGATTCCTTAGAGATTCAACACCGACCTCTCCTCTTTGCAGATGGAAAAACTGAGGCCCAGGGGCGTACCCAAAGTTGCATTGCTAGGACTACAGCTCAGGTCCTCTGATCACCCAAATGGATGCACTTTGCACCATACCACCCTCCCTCTCACTCTTTATAATACATTCATAATGATGACCCTGAAACTGTAAAAGATTCTGAGGTACCTTCTGAATCACTAGAGAAAATCATAATCTGTTCCTTCAGTTGCCGGCATGCCATGAATGTCATTGCATTTACTTTTCTGCACTTTTGTACCTATAGGGACTCTCTATTAAACACAATTTTGAATTAATCTGAATAGCCTATTCCCTAACCCTGCCAGATTGCATATTGTGTCGGGAAATGGAATATGCACATTCCCTTGGCATCCATCTCCTGGCTTTTCTCAGGGATCCACATCTCTGTCCAAAAACTAGAGAAAGGAAACTGGGAGTAAAGGACAGAGGCCAGCTTTCAGAGTGAGGTGTTTGTCTGGGACTAAACTCTCTCCTCTGTTTCCTCCGTAGCACTTAGCACAGTATGTGGCACACAGTAATTTCCATAATTGCTGATTGGTTGATCACAGAGGTCCCCAGTCTGTGATGCTCTACTGAAGATGGGAGAGAGGTCCATGGGATTAGTGAGATGAGTCATTACAGCTTAACAGAAAGATCATACATTTTGTACTTAAATGGACCTGACAGTTGAGATAACATATGTAGGGGTCTAGCATGGTGTCTGGCAAATAGTGAGTACTCATCAAATGGTATTCATTATTACTATTATTATAAGCAAAAATGTGTGCCTTAAGGACTAAAGCTGCCCAGGGGGTCTAAATCAGTCATCAAATGCTGAGAGGGAAGTGGGGATACTAAAATGCACGAGTCTTTGCTAAATGCATGAAGTCGGCGGGGGTTAGGGAGAAACCAAAGAATCCCCAGTTCCTATACTCAAGGACAACTTGTCAGCATTTTTACCTGAGGTGCTCAAGCTCTCTCAAGACCAAATGCAAGGTCTCTCTCACCACTGTGGTGTAGCTTCAGATGGTTTTCAGCACCCACTGGACTTTTGGTGCCACTCCCAGCTGGGGGAGTCCAGTGCCCTCAAGCTGAACGTCAGCTACTCGAGGGATGCTTACTGTTATGCTCCTAACCTCCTGAAGAGTACTCCATGCTCTACAGTTTTCTTACTTCACCCCTCATGTCCTAATCAAAACGAACCCATCCTCGTCCTACGCCCCCAGCACCCTGGCATTAGCTAATACAAAAAACTAATTCGTTCCGAGGTATGAGTGATCACTAGTACCTCACTTATTCCAGCTGATCCAGATGTAATACTTGTATTTTAATGAACCCTCCATGCCAACCTAAAGCAACTTGGTAGAAATTTCTGGCACCTATGTAAGCTGGTAAGGGAGCAATTCAAGGGCATGGAGGACCATTTTTTTAGTCCACAAACTCTACCATGTAGGCAGCTCTGCTTCAGATCATTCTGGAAAGTCGACTGGGTACAAATGATTAAAATAACAAAAATATGGGGAATTGCCTACTCAACCTATGTGTAGGGCCTCCCAGCTGTCACCTTATCTAATTCGGTAATCATTTTGAACACCTACTCTGAACCTGGCACTGTGCTGGCTGTCGTGGATACAGGGATGGCTGTGACACATCTTGAAGCTCCTAATTCTGTGGTCCAGAGGGGGCCCCTAACAAAACTTAGAGCTGCTTATTTGATTGACAGAAGAAAGAACGCAGCTGTTTGCTTATAACCATTTACCATCGGAGACTTCCCTCCCTAGTTTAAGTACTTCCTTTTGTTTCAAACACAAAGAAGATGAAGATCTCCAAGTGAAAGCACCTAATCTTAGAGGTAAAACTAAACAAAGAGCAGTTGAGCAGAGAAGTGAAGTCTGCAGTGGGCAAATTGCTAGTGTTTCCCCAAACAAACCAATGTTGTCTCCACTACAAGGCCTTTGAAGAGGAATCCACTAATTAAACCTGCTTTTACCATGCCAATTCAAGTCATTAGCATACTGGAGATCCCTGGAAATAAAAGGCAGCAAATCCTGGGTAGTTTAACTGGAATATTTCCCCCACTGGTAGGAATCAAAATCCTGACTTCAATGGATGACAAACTATTCAAGCTAGAAAGAACCTTAGAAATCGTTGAATCCTTACTTTTCAGGTGAGGAGTCTAAGGCTCAAAGCGGTGACATACCTAAGGCTGCACATTCAGAAAATGGCCGGGCTGGGCCCAGAATCCAGAGCTCTGGAATGCTACTTATTCCTTCATCTAGTCAGCCAGTCAGTGAATGAAGTTTCTTGAACACCTACTATGTCCCAAGCATTATGCTAAGTTTGAGGGGGTGGGGGCTACACAAGCAGCCTCTATACCCATCCTTATAAAGCTTGGGGAGACAGACATCGAACAAATGAGTCATCATTATTTATAAGTACGATCCATGCTGTGAAGGAGAAGTACAGGATGTGCTGAGAGTGATCTAGCCTTGTTGAGGAAGTAAGAGAAGTCTCCCTGAGGAAATCATGGTTTAGGCTAAGAAACAGAAGATGAGAGTAAGTCCACTAGTGAGGTCAAAATTATCCATGTGGTTGGGGGTGGAAATGTGAGGGAAGAGAACATTCCAGATAGCATATGGAAAAGTATAGTTGGCCTAAAGCTATCCCAGCTCCCCCATGCTGCCCCTCTCAAAGTCTAGACATCCTGCCCTTTAAAAAAAAAACCCAGCAGGATCTCCACTATATTTTATTTCTTCAGAAGTATGGGAGTAGTGGAGAGACAGGCACTGTAGCCATCTGGACCTATTAAAATAATTATTAAATCACTACTCTGAGGAAACAGTTATTTTTACTTACCAGTACCATACACCAAGGCAGATAATCAGTGTTTCAGTTTTCTGAAAAGGTCACATCCTCATCTCTTTGCACAACACCTGAAAAGAAAACAAACCTATATTCAAAGAGTAGGTTTTAAGTGATGCTCACTGAAAACAAGTCCACAGTTTGAAGTAGAAATAAGGAATGGTGGCATTTTCACATATGTATGTAGGAAAAGATATACACAGCAGTATGTCAGCAGGCAGAAACCAGACCTTAACCCCTTCCAGCTCTCACTGGAAGTGCCCTGTCCATAAGGGTAGGTGACTAAAACATGTAGTAGGTGTTCACCCCTCAAGGGGTTTGGAGCCCTACAGCCCAGATGTGGAAGGGCAACTGTGATGCTCTCAGAGGTCCCCGCTTCTGCCCCGTCACCTTAAGTGTGTCTACAACCCACCTCCCCACGCATCCCCCGCCAACAATTTCACCTCAGGTTACAATCAACTCTTTTTTTTTTGGAAAAGCTCTCACAAATTTTTATTTATTTATTTTTTACTTTCCAATGGTTTGATATTTCTATGCCTAGTATGCATTTTAATTTAAAAAATATTTTTTTAAAAAGCTATTTCCACGTTGGAAAAAAATGACATGCATAAGTCCATCATATAGAGACACTGCTGTTCGTATTTCTATTTGTTTTTATCCAATATTTTTTTAAAGTATCATTTTAACTTTATTTATTTTTAAATTTTATTTATTTATTTTTGGCTGCTTTTGGTCTTCGTTGCTGCACGTGGGCCTTCTCTAGTTGCAGCAAGCAGGGGCTACTCTTTATTGCAGTGCATGGGCTTCTCACTGCAGTGGCTTCTCTTGTTGCGGAGCACGGGCTCTATGCATGCGGGCTTCAGTAGTTGTGGCACGTGGGCCCAGTAGTTGTGGCTCGCGGGCTTAGTTGCTCTGCGGCATGTGGGATCTTCCCGGACCAGGGATCGAACCCACGTCCCCTGCACTGGCAGGCAGATTCTTAACCACTGCGCCACCAGGGAAGTCCTATCCAATTAACTCTTAATATTAAACTATGATCAGTCACACACAGCACAATAATAAAAGCTACTGTTTCAGACACTATATGTTTTATACGCATGATATCAGTTAATCCTCACAGCAGCCCTTTGACCTGGGCTCCATTCTTGCCATTTTGCAGGTGAGCACGCTGAGCCTCCGAGAAGCTGAACAATTTGGCCAAGGTCACACAGAGAATAAATCCCCCCCAACAAGAATATCAGCTCCACCGGGCGGGGATTTGTGTCTGCCCTGTTCACTGCCACATCCCCAGCAGCGAGAGCAGTGACTGGCACACAGCAAGTGCTCAGTAAATATCTGGTGGAGTTGGAGTCCAAACAAAGCAGTCTTCTAGATTCTTCTTACCCACTGGATGAGCTGCCTCCAAGGACTCTATCCTTCAGAGTCCACTTAAGTCCTTATAATCTCTTATCTGGACACCACAGTGTGCTCCTAACTGCTTGTCCTCACTGCCATTCCCAGGCTTCCCAAGTTTTGTAACTCTTCCTGCCATAACACTTAAGCTTAGGGACAGCCCTCACGAATAGTCTTCCAAATGTCATAGGCTCCGCTTAGTCACTGTGATGGCATTTCAGATAGTTCCATGTTCACATCCTAGCTTTGACATTTTCTACTGTGTGATGTTGGTCATATTATGTTACTTCTCTGAGCCTCAATTTCTTTATCTGTGAAATGGGGAATCACTTGGTAAATTGCTTGCCTACTCGGAGCCTCAGCGTCTTGCTTCTCTCCCAGATCTTTTCTAGCTCTCAATCCTTCATAACTAACACACTGGTACCCCAGATCTCCAGCTGTCCCACCCCTAATGCCTTCCCTTCTCTTGCCGAAGTCCTGCAAAATAGGTCTGGTGCCTTGAGAATTTGCTGGACCTTCTTCGATGACTGAGGAGTCTACCTGCATTTACCAAATATGCAGAATTCGATGATTTCTTGCCCCTTCTGAAGAGCCATTCCTACTATTTCTGTCTTTATCCCTACCTAAGTCTTTTTAATGCTTAAGATCTAGAAATGAAAGAATGAGCAGGATGTCTTCTGCCAGGGAATTTGATGATCAGAGGTTGAAGCCATGAATAGTAAGTATTAGAGGAGAAGTATTAGCTATATAAAGCTGTTAGCTTTTTGATAGGAGCTAGAAGCACTCCTATGAATAATTCCTACATACTTCTTTTTTTCATCTTTTCTTTTTCTGAAAGGAAAGACTACACTAAAATTAGGGAAATAACAGCCCCTGTTTTACAGCCAGAAATATTCCACTCATTTTCTCCTTGCTTCCTTTCATTTTCATGAGTAACACCATGGGGTCCTAGAAAAATAGTGCTATCCTCGTAAATGAAAATAATACTGTTTTCCCAGGCTGTCCTTCTTATGAGCAATCACCCTCATAGGTGCTATCACCCGGGGGCCAAGGGTCTGCCCGGTGGTAGAAGTCTAACTGGTCCCCTTAGAAACTGGCCTGTGACTTTGGCCTCAGCAGGGCAGGGAGTTTCCAGCCATTTCCCTCTCTGTCTCTGAGTCCATCAATTCCACAAACAGCAACAGAGTCATCCCCACGACAAATACCTTCCCAGTCCTCATGCTACTCCCCAATGCTTCTACACTGAAAGGATTTATACTTCCTCTCCTGGAATCCAATCCACAAATGTTTCTGACTTTGGAATACTGATGGTAGTGTTATAGCTGGAGTGGCAAAGTGATATGCAGAGGCAATAACTATCTGTGGGATGGGCCAGTTCAGGGTGAGCTTCTTAGAGGAAATTATAATACATTCCAAGCAGGCGGCAAGCAGTGCCACCCTGGCTATCTGCAGCTGATTCGGTGACAATCCAATTACAAAACGTATCTGATCATTTCATACATTGTGGCAACATATTGAGATCAGGAGACCCTTCAATTCAGGGGAGTGGAGTATTCCCCTCCATGCTTGGCCTGCTCCTCATGGGAGCTTAGAACATACATAAGGCGATGGCAGCTAATAAAATAATACCTCTGTTCATTAAGGGGTAAGGTATTCACTGGCAAATGTGTTAGGTCACAGCAACAATATACCAGGAAATAAGGCAAGAGGGTGCAAATGGGAAAATCTCTTCTAAAGACGCCTAACTGGATTGTAAGCTCAAATAGCAGATATGCATTGAGGCCCAGGATAATTGGTCCTTTATCTTCTCCTTATAAAAACAAAGGGTTATTTGCCCTTTAAATGGACCAATAAAATTAAATCGGCACCCTGTGGTGTGCGCTGAATACATAATCAGAAATTTGAAGCGATTAAAAAGAAAAGGAGGAAAAAGCAAAAGCAGAAGAATCTAAAATTCTGAACAGCGTAGAAAAACAACCTAGGAAAATAATGCAGTTCCAAGTAATCACTCCTCATGGTGCAGCAGATCCCAGAGCAGCCAATTCTGCTCCTGAAAGCTGAGGGTCACCAGCTGGCTCCACAGTTCGTCAAAAGCAGACGCAGCTTGGCTTCGGGGTTGCCCCAGAGGAGGAGAGGGAAGGGATGGGGCATGGCAGGGCCAGAAAGTAGGTGACTCTCCACCAAAGAGGAATTCACAACACTTTAAAAGCAAAAGCAGTACTCCTGAAAAGGAATGTTTCGTGGTATTCAAAATGTCTTTTAAAGTATATTCCCTGTAATCCTTCCAAAGCTGCTCATGTTGAGATCTTCAGAGAAAAAGCACAACAAAAACCTCATCATACATAAGCATAGCAACTCAGCCTTTAGAAAAGAAAGTCAGTGCCTGCTAACTGATGAACATGAAGCACGGTAAATTAAAAAACCCAAAAAACTATCTTCCCCCTGATTTCTAATTTTGATGGCCAGACAGACACATAAATATTTGTTCAATGAGTGATAGCAGATTGATAATACTTTCCTGTACTAGCTGGATAGATGAAAGAGAAGGGAAATTGTGTTATCATTTAATTATTTTTGCATCAAATATATTCGTATGCTCTATTCAGAGAAAATATTAATTATGCACAAGAGAATTTTGACTGAGAAATCTCAGAACACTTTAGAGAACTGCATTGTGTAGAATGATTCAGGTGGTCAGATAAATAAGGAAAAAGATAGGCACACAGAATGAGTCCCAAAGAATACGTCCTTTTTTTTTTTTTTTTTACTGTGTCATAACATTTATATAAAATACAAAATACAGGTAAAGTGATTTTTTTGTTAGATACCAGAACAATATTAAACCTTAAGGGGAGTCACTAGAATGGGACCAGAGAGCTTCTGAGTGTCTGGCAATTTTCTGTGTCTTTTTTTTTTTAAACATCTTTATTGCAGTATAATTGCTTTACAATGGTGTGTTAGTTTCTGCCTTATAACAAAGTGAATCAGCTATACATATACATATATCCCCATATCTCTTCCCTCTTGCGTCTCTCTCCCTCCCACCCTCCCTGTCTCACCCCTCTAGGTGGTCACAAAGCACTGAGCTGATCCCTGGGCTATGCGGCTGCTTCCCACTAGCTATCTATTTTACGTTTGGTAGTGTATCTATGTCCATGCCACTCTCTCACTTTGTCCCAGCTTACCCTTCCCCCTCCCCGTATCCTCAAGCCCGTTCTCTAGTAGGTCTGTGTCTTTATTTCCGTCTTGCCCCTAGGTTCTTCATGACCATTTTTTTTCTTAGATTCCATATATATGTGCTAGCATAAGGTATTTGTTTTTCTCTTTCTGACTTACTTCACTCTGTATGACAGACTGTAGGGCCATCCACCTCGCTACAAATAACTCAATTTCGTTTCTTTTTATGGCTGAGTAATATTCCATTGTATATATGTGCCACATCTTCTTTATCCATTCATCCGTTGATGGACACGTAGATTGCTTCCATGTCCTGGCTATTGTAAATAGAGCTGCAATGAACATTTTGGTACATGACTCTTTTTGAATTATGGTTTTCTCAGGGTATATGCCCAGTAGAAGAATACGTCCTTTAAAATGTCTTATAACTGGAGGTTCTTAGTGAAGGCAGAACCATCTAGAGGTCACCTCTCTGCCTCCAACCAAGAATACATGGAAGAACCAATTTTTTTTTCTTTAGATTCCATATATATGTGTTAGCATACGTTATCTATTTTTCTCTTTTCTGACTTATTTCACTCTATATGACAGACTCTAGGTCCATCCACCTCAGTACAAATAACTCAATTTCATTTCTTTTTATGGCTGAGTAATATTCCATTGTAGAACCTAGGGGCAGGACAGGAATAAAGACACAGACGTAGAGAATGGACTCGAGGACATGGGGAGGGGGAAGGGTAAGCTGGGACGAAGTGAGAGAGTGGCAATGGACATATATACACTACCAAATGTAAAATAGATAGCTAGTGGGAAGCAGCCGCATAGCACAGGGAGATCAACTCGGTGCTTTGTGACCACCTAGAGGGGTGGGATAGGGAGGGTGGGAGGAAGACGCAAGAGGGAGGGGATATGGGGACATATGTATATGTATAGCTGATTCACTTTGTTATACAGCAGAAACTAACAAACACACCATTGTAAGGCAATTATACTCCAATAAAGATGTTAAAAAAAAAGAATACATGGAAGCCTTCCTGAATAAATCAAGTGCATCTGCTTTCTAGAGAGTAAGATTCTTCGATTTTTCTAAGGGCCTCTCCTCGTTTTTCTAAGCCTCTTACAAAGCAAAAACCCTTTCACTGCTAAGGGAATACATGATTGTTCCCTCCATGTTTCTCCCAGGTACCTGTCAGAAGGCTCTGCACTTGGTATGCCCTCATAAGCCACTGATGCCTGGCCAACACCAATGTTCAGTACCCCCCATACCACTCTGGAGCTGAGACTCCTTCTTAAGGACAGATGAAAACCAACATGGGAAGGAATGTTGGCCCCAGGGCGAGCTTCCGGGGTGAAGGATAGCAAAACATAGTCCTAGCGTCACTCACTGGGTCTGTAGCATTGGTTTGGGGAGCCTAGGCACCATAAAGATTGATCTTTAACCAACTTCATCAGAGGTTCCGTTTAAAAGGCAAAAGAGGCAACTAGGCCCCAACTGTGCACAGAAACAGAAATCACAAGCAATAAAATAAAATTAAATATTCATAATCAACTAATTGCTGGTACAGTTGGCTGCTTTGCCCCCCCCAGAGAAGGCATCTTCTATATGATTTCTGAAGTATTTAAACAAGTGCAGCTGTAATTATTATTATTCCTATAATAATGGGGTTTCTACAGATCTTCATATTTTTACATGTTATATACTCATTATAGCTAATCCACAAAACATCTCTTTAGGGTATATAAATACTGTCCTTGCCAGTATGCTGGAGGGGAGTGAGAGCTCAGAAAAAGGTAAAGTGAAGGTCACAGATTCAGTCAGCAGCGACTTAGGAAACAGAACTGGAAAATACTGCTTTTCAGCAATTATTCATAAATTCTTACCAATTTATGTCATCAGCTCACTAAATGCTTACAGTATAAACCACATATCCTGATCCTGATGCAAAACTAGCAGAACATGTGTTGTATGTTTCCTGGCTCTCTAAAACCTCCTCAGCCATTGGTAGAAACTGATATTCACATATATGCAGCAAACGGGCCACAGCTTGGTTGAGGCACGCTATGATCAAGTGCCAAAATGGGGGCTTCGACCCAAGTGTTGCTGCCACTCAGAGAAGGACTAGGTCTCTTGGGGGATGAAATGGGCACTGCAAGCTCCATGGAAGAGGGAGCTTCAGCAGGTTTTGAAAGGTGGGCAAGAATTGGAACGGTAGAGATTTGGGAAATGGCATCCCAGGATGGGGATGCAGCATGAGCAAATGCTCAGCAGCAGGAATGAAAAAGAAGGATGTCGGCAATAGAAAGACCAACCAGGCTGGGGTAGAAAGTTCCTGCTGGAGAATTGTGGGGGACAATTTTGGGTGGATCATAAGCCCTAATGATGGAGGACCACAGGGTAGAAAACAAATATGCACTATTTACTGAGCACCTACCATGTACAGCTCCGTGTACCATGTTTTTCTAATGTGAATTCCAGGTTGAAGATTTTGGACTATCTCTGACAGGCAATAGAGAGCCAAGGGCCCAGCTGCTGGGTCCCAATACCTAAAATCAGACAGAGTGGGCTCAGTTATCTCACTCACATGTCCCTGGTCAACACCTGAGGACTTACTGGAGTGTTTTTATGACTAAATATGTAGCTTCTCTCAGGCAATGCCATTGTCATCCAAAAATATGAAGCCTTTAATTTTGCATGGCATTGCACAAAGAGAATCACAGAGGCCTGATTCCTCTTCCTCTTGGAGCAAATGGACCATTCTGACATGGTCAGATGTACACACTGGCAGCACTAAAAGTCACAAATTTAACACATGACTGAGCAGCAAAGTACCAGAGGGGGCTACGTACTCTGTCTACAGCTGAAACTGCATTCTACAAGTTACATGTGTGTACTTAATTCTAGCTATTTCTAGCTATTTTTAGTCATATTCTTCCCCGTGGAGCAAGTTAGACACTTCGGGAGACACAGTCTTACTTTCAAACCACTGAAGGAGCAGCTGCAGGGTCTGTGAAGAGGACCCAGCTGTTCTGTGTTACTGCAAAAAGTTAGAGAAGATTCCATTTGAATGACACTCTGCACCAGTAGTTTCTCTTCTCAGCTGACACATGGATTGAGTTCCAAAAGAAGTCATGTAATGTGGCCGGCGCACACGTGGCCTGGGTACGAGAGCTGCCCGGTAAAGCATATAAGTTCCAGGCTGGAACCGAAGGACTGGCCAGCATTGCTAACCCCCAGGTGTGCTCATGCTTCTCACAGCCCCGGCTCCAAATTTCAGTGACACATGTTCCCTAATCACTCCCATCTGAGATACTGGCAACAGAGATTCCACCAGCTCCATCCCCAGATGGCAGTTCAATGGGACTCCAGCTGAATGGGGAGGAGGTGAGTTCAGATGGAGGCTCCTAGGGTCTAGGGAGGAGGGATGGATTGGGAAAACAGAAGAGGGAATAAGATGGGACTTCTGCAGGAGGCGATAAATAGTGAGGACATAAATGTAGATCAAACCAGTTCTAGACTTGGGACAGGGCACAGAGCTACAATGGTGTAAGGAGTTAAAGAAATACATTTGATTTAATGACTCACAACATGTATGCATATATTTGATAACCAAAACAAAAGTCTGATGAAACAATATTTACCCTGACTACCTGGATACACTTTGGCATTTTTCTGTTTTGTTTCATTTATATTTTTAAAGGCTAGGTCATGACTCACTACATTGATTTCATAACCCACTACATTGATTTCATAACCCACTAGTGGCTTGTGCCCTGCAATTTGCAAAACACTGCTGTAGGGAAAGGAAAGGAAGATTAGTTTTCCTTTATCTTTCCTTTCCCCCTTTTCAGTCATAGATTCTGGCCTGGAACAAGTCAGAAGTGAGGTTGAAAAAAAACGGGGACTGGGATAAGAGTGGTGAAGGTAATACACAGGGAGAAGACAAAAGTGGGGAAGAAAGGTGAGGTCTTGCCGTCACTGGGCCAGCTCTGAAGGCCCGGGAAGGAGGTCATATGAAAGGGAACTTGAGAGTAGAACTCCACAGCTCTGGCATCCGGCACAGTACTTGGTGCTGTTCAGTATAATGACAAAATACCTGCTGAATTGATACACATAAGTTAGAGGCTCTTTGAACATTAATGCCCTGTAGTGGTCCCACGTGGAGAGGCAGTCTCTTGGGAGATAACCGAAAGACTCAGATCCTTCCTGAGTCCTCCTGCCAGCCCTCACAATTTACCTGACCTGTGTCGTGTTGCCTCAGTGCCCCGTTCTCGGTTAGAATTAATCTGATAAACCGCTCCATAAACATTCCCCTTCCAGGCCACATGTGTCATTTAACAGGGACGAAGACAATCACGAGACATAGGAAACACATTTTGAGCAAGTGGTGCCCTGGTTAAAAAGCTGGGTCTTTTTCTAAATTAGCCTCGAGACCTGAAATTCCTCACTGTTGTGGCCTCTCCCGTTGCGGAGCACAGGCTCCGGACGCGCAGGCCCAGTGGCCATGGCTCACGGGCCCAGCCGCTCCGCGGCGTGTGGGATCCTCCCAGACCGGGGCACGAACCCGCGTCCCCCGCATCAGCAGGCGGACTCTCAACCACTGCGCCACCAGGGAAGCCCGAGATGTTCTTTTTTTAAGGACAAAGGAGATTGGGGGGACTTATGGGTGCGGGTATCAGAGGGTTTTGTTCTCAGATTCTAGCTACAGTACCTGTAGTTCCCAATCAAAGTGCCCTTAAAATAGAGCGTAGCTAGATCCCGTAATGTCCTGCAAGGGCCACTGAGAGCTGCCTGCATGTCAGCCATATGCTTGACAGGACAGACACCTCTGACGGGACTTCTTTGGCACAATGTTCCACACAGATCCAGAATATCCTCCCAAACCAGGCGCGGAGAATTACTGTCAAAAATCCAACCAGTTGAATTCAAATTAGAAAACGTGCCTTAATTTAAACTTGCCCTTTTTTCCTAGAGGAAAAATGAGTTCTTTGCTCTTCAGGCTGTGAACATATTTGAGGGAACTAAGGCTGTATAGATTTTTAATGCAGCAATAAGATGAACTGTTTTGTATAACTACCAATTCTCGGTGTTGTGAAGATGGCTTTTCAAGAGTTGCTTCCCATCAGGGTTGCATTTGGGAAATTTTACAAGGCTGTTTACAGTTTGTTTAAAGTCAACTAGCAGGCAGGGAGGCTATGGACCACAGACCCCAGAAACTAATCAGATATCAATTATTCTACTGTAAAATGGGTAAGCCACTTGCTTTCTGACAACAAAAGGCGATGAATCAGCTTTTTGACCTTAGGCAATGACACATAACTTGATTTGGAGGGTAGAAAGGAGCAGTTTCCCAATTATTCTGGTGCTTCATTCTTTACCAGAAGGTATTTCTCTGTCTCCTCTTAGTGTCCTCTTCTTCTTTTACTCCCGCCCCATAAAACACAATAATAAACAGTAAAGATACATGGTCAGAGATGATGAGACCAGGAGAAAAGAAAATCATTCCAGTTATTTTTTTCCCTGAAACTCAGATCTGTGAAGGTGTCTGAAGAACAAAGGTCAGTTTTAAGAGTTAGTTGTATCGCCTACACTGTAAGTGTATTAAAGATACACTTGGAGCAGACTGAAGAATTCTGCCCAGTGTACTTATTACCTAATTGTCATCATCCTGGAAAGCATAGGGGTGAAGAATGAAGTAGCGTGGCATTTGATTCTGTCCTTGACCCTGTCTTCTTCAGCACTTTTGTCAATAATTTGGATAATGCTACCCAAAGCAGGCTGATAAAATTTGTAGATGACACATAACTGGAAGTGATAGCTAATAAACTTGTTAACCAAATCAAGATTTAAAAGAGTGGCTTGGTGCTTTGTGACCACCTAGAGGGGTGGGATAGGGAGGGTGGGAGGGAGGGAGATGCAAGAGGGAGGGGATATGGGGATATATGTATAAGTATAGCTGATTCACTTTGTTATACAGCAGAAACTAACACACCATTGTAAAGCAATTACACTCCAATAAAGACGTTAAAAAAAAAGGATAGAGATTTAAAAAAAAGAGTGGGTCAAAACCATAAGGACATTTTAAATGGGAAAAAAATGCAAAAAAATTAACAGCACATATCCAAAGTTAGGGGAAGCCTGGCTTGGCAGAAGTCCCTTAACAAGATACCTGGGATATAAATTCAAGACTACAGTATAAGAGTAGGCTCCACAGAATTCTACAGTGGACTGGTTAAAAAAAAAAGTCAATGCCATCCGAGGCAGAGCTGATAAATACATGATGTCTAGTCCCAAATGGGCAGTGAGAAAGCATCAATTCACTGTCTTCTGGATGGGCTCAACCTCACTCACAGTGTGGTGCTCAATCCCAGACACCAGACTCTTAAGAGTGACATTTAACAAACTGAAAGGCGTCAAGAGGAAGATGGCCAGAGTGGTGAAGGCCTGGGATCTATGGCATAGATCTGAAGTGCTAAGAGTGATTAGCCTGAACAAGAGAAGAGACAGACAGTTGGGATATATATCTTCAGATATTTGAAGGCCTGCCATTAGATAACAGAGTAGATATTTCGGTAAGCCTCAGGCAAAAAGAAGGAACTATAGGTGGTGAAAGTTACAGAGGCAGATATGTGCTCAATATAATAAAGAAATTTCTAATAATTAGAGCTGTCTAAAAGTAGAATGCACTACTTTGGAAAGTGGTGAGTTCACCATCATCAGACGTGTTCAGGAGGCAATGGAATGCCCACCTGTCAATCAAACTATAGAGAGGATTTTTGCATTGCTTAGGAGGGGGTGACCTAGGCCATTACACTCAACATTAAGAATGTGATGCTGAGGAATTCAAACAGAATGGGAAATAAAAGCATGTCTTCCTGACTGATAATGAACCTAAACATTTTATTATGTTTATAGTGTTTTGGTTTTAATTATGAAATATTTCAAGCATACATAAAATAACAGATAACCATTAATTAGCTTTTAAGAATGATTTTTGTTTAGGGGCCCAGCTCACCCTCGCTTCTATCCCAGCATGGGCTGCAAAACGAAAGAAAATGGCTCTCAAGTTCTGTAAAACACAATATCAAACTTGAAGCTCTTATCTGTCAATGAAAAATCTTAGGGCTGATTCAAAGGCATCATAAGAGTTCATCACTTTCCTGCCCGGCTTTAGAAACTGTTTCATTTACTGTGACTGGATCACTGGATCAATTAGTTTTTCAGTTAAGAGTTGTAGGGCTTCCCTGGTGGTGCAGTGGTTGAGAGTCCCTCTGCTGATGCAGGGGACACAGGTTCATGCCCCGGTCTGGGAAGATCCCACATGCTGCGGAGCGGCTGGGCCCGTGAGCCATGGCCGCTGAGCCTGCGCGTCCGGAGCCTGTGCCCCGCAACGGGAGAGGCCACAACAGTGAGAGGCCCGAAAAAAAAAAAAAAAGAGTTGTACTAAAATCCTGTGTAAAATGAGTTGCAAGTCAAGACAGGCCCCTGACAATTTTAGATGATTGATGGAGATACGTGGGTGAATAGCAGAGATGGAGGCTGGGAAGGAAGAATGATGATTCTGTGGAGTTATTTGTTTATGAAGGTGATGAGTACTGAGAGTCAAGAACCAATAGCACTTACTCATTGACACTTAGATAGCAGCTCTTGTAAATTTTCAAAGGAGAGTTTCAGCTATTATTTCCATTTATTCTCAGTGCATCCCTGTGAAGTGGGCAGGACAGGTGTTAGTTCTGCTGGCTTACAAATGACAGACCTGAAGCCCAGTGAGGTAACTGGCCCAAGACCACACAGCAAATTAGGGACTGAATCATATAAAAACCCATTGCAGTGCAAAAGCACTGAGACATAATTTTTAAAATAATATCGAGAGCAGATAACATTTATCAATTGAGCACAGACTTCTATGAGAGTCACACACTTTGGACATATTTATTTAATCCACACAACAATGCTATGGGGTAGGTACTATCAACCTAACGGTTATAGATATGGAAATGAGGTTTGAGGAGTTTAAGTAACCAGCCCAAGGTCAGTAGCAATTTGACCTCAAAAATAAACTCCAATTTTTTTCCACATCCACTGCCACAACTCAAATCCAAACTACTATTGCCTATCACCTAGACTGCAGGAAAGTATCCCAAATATTGTCCCTGCTTTCATTGATGCCCCCTTAAATCTACTGTCCATACACCAGCCAGATAAATCTTTTAAAAATATAAATCAGCTCATGGAATATATATGATCAAAATCCTTCCATGATTTCCTCCCATGGTCCTTAGAATAAAATCTAAATCCCTTACCAGCATCCTACAAGGTCCTTCAGGATTGGGTCCCTGCCTCCTACCAGACTCATCTTGTACCCTCTTCCTTATTGTCCACACTCCAGCCAGGCTAGTCTTCTTTCAGTGCCTCAAGTACATCAAATGCTGTCCTCCATCTGGGCCGTAGCAAGTGCTATTCTCTCTGCATGGGATGCTCTTCTACTTTCAGGCATCAGCTCAAATGTCACATGGTCAGATAACTCTCTCCTGACCTAATCTAAAGTCACCTTGTCACATAGCCTCATTAACACCCTAATACCTCCCCTTCGTAGTACTTAGAATATGGTAATCACGCACTGGTGTGATTCTTTTATTACTATTTGCTGCCAATACTAGACTGTAAGCACCATGAGGACAGAGATCGTATCTGTTTTGCTCACTGCTGTATCCCAGCACTTAGACAGTGTTTGTCACGCAACAGGAACTCAAAATTTTATTTGATGAATGAATAAGCAAAAATTTTAAACTCCTGAGCTCCAGTCCTTAACCATATGTCTTGATATAAAAGGGCCTAAAAAGCCCCTCCTGGGCTTCCCTGGTGGCGCAGTGGTTGAGAGTCCACCTGCCGATGCAGGGGACACGGGTTCGTGCCCCGGTCCGGGAGGGTCCCACATGCCGCGGAGCGGCTGGGCCCGTGAGCCATGGTCGCTGAGCCTGCGCGTCCGGAGCCTGTGCTCCACAACAGGAGAGGCCACAACAGTGAGAGGCCCGCATACCGCAAAAAAAAAAAAAAAAAAAAAGCCCCTCCTTACCCCAACCCATCTCAGCACTTCTCCTGCCATTTCTGACATTGCTATGGAAGGGTAGTTTGCACTTAGAGTTGCAAAAACGAATTTTCCAAAATATGTGTGTTCATATGGTAATGCCTGCATTTGCAAGACGCTGTATTCAACTTGGATCAAATGTTAATAATGAGTGTTTTCTTTGCCAGCGTTCAGATACATGCCACGTAATTGCAAAAATAACTAGTTAGACTGTCGGAAGGCAGTATGCTCCTGTGAGAAGAACAAAATGTTCAAGGGAATTAACCCAAAGATGGTAATTAAACCATGGAATCATCAGCTGGAGATGGGGCTGACACCTTGTTCTGACTCTGGAACCTATAAGCACCCACTAGAACCCAAGACCAAAGGATGTTCAAGCAGATGGGGGAGGCTGATCTGTATGAACCCAGGGGAGGTATGAACTGGCTTCTACCCCATGCCCACCCACCACCTCCATCCTTTATCTGATTTTTCCCCTCCTACATCCCCAGGTTAAACACAAATAGCCAATTTGAGAGCAAGCCCAGGGAAGAACCTGCCTTATGGAGGGCTTTGAAGAGTCCACTCTTCCTAACTCTTCATTACTAAAACAACTCCTTTGGGATTACCTAGATACGTGTGCTTTTTCACTAGGATAAGGCCTTGTTCTCTGTGGAGAGGAAGTCGTAAGCCACACCTGTGGTTATCAAACCGGGTGGAGGAGGGAGATGGGAACAGGGAGTGACGATGCCCCCGGGGGATATTTGCCACTGTTTTCAGGCATTTGGGGTTGTCACAACTGGCGGGTGGTGGTGGTACTACTGGTATCTAATGCGTAGAGGCCAGGGGTGCTGCTAAACATCCTACAGTGCACAGGACAGTCCCTCACAACAAAGAATTATCCAGCCCCAAATGCCAATAGCCCCGAGGCTGAGAAACCCCGAACTGACTCATTTGCAAAGATTCATTTATTAGTCCATAAACAACTCATACACAGAGCAGGTTCTTGCAGAAATGGGAGCTGGGATGGGTGTATTTTGATCATACAGTTGGACGGAAAGGAGAGAGAGTAATCTGACAGCAGTGCCAATGATAGATTGGGGAAAAGACCAGAAGCAGGTGACCTACTGTCACAGTCTGAGAGGGAGGGCCTAGAACCTGACCTGAAGATGAACAGGAAATAGATAACCCCCCTCCCACTGTTCTGTAGAGGTAGAATTGATGAAGCACCACAAGAGAATGGTATAGGGGAATGAGACAAAGATAACCCTTAAGACTCTAGCTTGGGTGACTGAAAGAAGGGTGGTGAGCAGATCTGCAGGTGGAGGGTGGGAATGGAGAAATAATGCGCTGACTGTGTGACGCCATGAAGGCCTCTAGGTGAGGCTGTTTTATTAGCGGCCAGAAATGTGGATCTGGAGCTCAGGAATGTGTCTGAAGCTAGAGGCACCTATTTGGAATTCATCCACGTGGAGGTAGTGAGATGAGACCCCCGGCCTGGCACGTACTAGGAACTCCATAAATTTTAAACAGTAAGGCAGGTAGAGCCAGCAGAGTTTAGCGCTCTTGAAACAGGAGAGGGGAGTTTCAAGAGGGAGGATGTGGCCAACAATGTCTAACGCTGCCCAGCAGTCAAGTCGAATGACGGCTGTGAATAGAGTTGGATTTGGCAGGGAGCAGGTCATCATCCAACTTGAGAGAGCAGGTTCAGTAAAGTGACGGGGGCAGAAATTAGGTTGCAGATGCAGACTGCTGCAAGGTTCTCATCATCCCATCATTAGCGATGATGGTAAAGAAGGAGTTAGAATGATAGCTTATGGAGGTGGCAGGGATTCAGGGGGAGATGGAATCTTTTAGCAGATTTTTAGCCTGACAGGAAGAAGGCAGCATAGTGAGGATAAAAGCACACACTTGAATAGCTAATAGCCATTATGTATCTCCTGAGTATGTCAATTGCATTTTTGAGCTTCTATAAAAGTAAGTGGAGGGCATGTAGAATTGGGATTCGATGTATCATCTGGCATTCAAGAGGCCCAAGAGGTAAACTTAGGTTCGATTTAAGGAAGAGCTCCCTTGTCATCAGAGCTGCCCTGCAAAGGAAGCGCTGCCTTTGAGTAATGAGCTCCCATATCGCTGGAAGTATTCAAAGAGAGGTAATATGACCTCACAGGATGTGGTTCCTGTACTGAATGGGAAATCAGATTAGATCTTTAGTTTCCAAACCTTTGGACTTCTCGGATCAGTAAATGTTTTAAGCAGGGAAAAAAAGTGAGTGAAGCATAGATCAATCTAGAGAGTTAGCAACTTTTAACTTTTGCTATGTTAAGTACCTTAGTTTTCTATCTACTACGGTAACATATTACCACAAATTTAGTGGCTTAAAATAGCACACGTTTATTATCTTCCAGTTCTGTAGGTCCAAAGTCTGGTAGCCATCTCACTGGGCTCAAATCAAAGGTGTTGGCAGGGCTGCACTCCTGTCTGGAGGCTCGCAGGGAGAATTCACTTTCTTGCCTTTCCCAGAGTCTAGAGACCGCCTACTTTCCTTAGCTCATAGCCCACTCCACCTTCATTCATAGCAATGGCTGGTCAAGTCTTTCTCATATCACATCACTCTGATACTGACTCTTTTTTTTTAACTTCTGCCTTCCACATTTAAGGACCCTTGTGATTACATTGGACCACCCAAATAATCCAGGATAATCTCACTATTTTTATATATTTATTTATTTATTTATGGCTGTGTTGGGTCTTTGTTACTGCACGTGGGCTTTCTCTAGTTGCAGAGAGCAGGGGCTGCTCTTTCTTGCAGTGCGTGGGCTTCTCATTGCGGTGGCTTCTCTTGTGGAGCACAGGCTCTAGGCGCACGGGCTTCAGTAGTTGTGGCATGCAGGCTCAGTAGTTGTGGCTCGTGGGCTCTAGAGCGCAGGCTCAGTAGTTGTGCCGCACGGGCTTAGTTTCTCCGCGGCATGTGGGATCTTCCCAGACCAGAGCTCGAACTCATGTCCCTTGCATTGGCAGGTGGATTCTTAACCACTGCGCCACCAGGGAAGTCCAAATCTCACTATTTTATTTATTTATTTATTTATTTATTTATTTATTTATTTATTTATTTATTTTCCCGTATGTGGGCCTCTCACTGTTGTGGCCTCTCCCGTTGCGGAGCACAAGCTCCGGACGCGCAGGCTCAGCGGCCATGGCTCACGGGCCCAGCCACTCCGCGGCATGTGGGATCCTCCCGGACCGGGGCACGAACCCGTGTCCCCTGCATCGGCAGGTGGACTCTCAACCACTGCGCCACCAGGGAAGCCCAACTCTCACTATTTTAAAGTCAACTGACTAGCAACCTTAACTCTACCTGCGATCTTAATTCCCCTTTACCATGTAACCTAATTCACAGATTTGGGAGATTAAGACATGGACATCTTTTGGGAGGCCATTATTTGGCCTACCACAAAGGGGGCATATATAAATATTATATATATATATATATATATTTTATATATATGTATATATAATATATATATGTGAAGTCATATATATATATGAGTGGTATCATCAACATCATCATCATTTCAGAAGAGAAAGGACTCTACAGACAACACCCAGACAATAGAAATGATACAGAGAAAAGGACTGTTTTTCCTAAAAATGAGCAGTTGTCAACCTTACCCTAACACACACACACACACACACACACACACACACACACACACACACACACGGATATTTCACCAAACTGGAAACTTCACCTTGGGCCAACATCACAGCTTTAGAAAACATTGGACTGCATGATCTTCCATCTCTAAGCTTCCCTGAACCCCTGGAATTCACTGTACTATGGTATTACCTGGAGAACCTTCCTGTGATATATCTCTATTGGTTCCTCCTATGTTTTTCTCCTTCCTTCTTGTTTCAAGTGTGATCATTATGTCAGCAAGAGACTTCAGTTTCCTTTTTTCCCCCAATTCAAAAGGCTATGAAAAGTGTTCTGTAAATGATATGGATATCCTGGGTCTTTAGGGTAATCAAGGGTAACCATATTCTGATCTCTAGGGTAATCAAGTTGTGTGACATTTTTGTAATGATGCCTTTTGGAATGTGGGTGATATAATTAGCTGCCACACTGTACATTAACAATACCTGTCCTGACCCTACAGACTTGGGGACTATAAATATAAGTGTGACAGCTGGCTCCAGGCTTGCTTGTCACTCACCACCGAAGGCAACATAGCCGGGGAGCTACACCAGAATCCCCAGGAATCCAGAATGTGGCCAGAAATGACATCTTCAACTAGAAGAATTTGGTGTTTTGCTAGTAAGAAGAGATGGAGACAGGCACTCTTAGGAAGCAGACAACCGTGATATTTCATGCTGGGAAGGCACAGAGGCCCCGAGTGGAGACAGCATTTTACCAGCACAAAGGCATTATATAGGGAGGGGTAGAGTCAGAGGACAAAGTCAAATTAGCAGGGGTTCTTTCTTAACCCATTGCTACCCAGAAGTGACCCAGGAGTGAGAATAAGAAAGAGCACTGAAGAAATGTCTAGGGAAGGTGAAAGAGAAGAAAAGCTGTGCTACCTGGGTACTCAGTGTGAAGTCAAGGGCAATGGTTGCCATGGGGAGGGTGAACTGATGGGGTCAACAGAGGGCAAAGTAAAAAGAGTTGGCAAGAGGAAAGAAACAGAGAAAGAACTATTTAGTTGCCAAGTTATATGTTAGGCACCATGTATTTTGTATGTACCGTTTCATTTACTCCTCACTCCATGACAATAACCAAAAGCCACATTTATAACTAAGACATACTTTACATTTTACTTATCTCATTTATTATTGTCTTTTCCCCTCACTAGTACATAGGTTCCCAGAAGACAGGGTCCTTTTTCTCTCCTGTTTCTCCCACTACCTGTAACAGTGTCAGCACATGGTAGATGCTCAGTACCTATCTGTTGCATGAATAAACAGCTAGCATAAAGTGCCAGGCACTGTTATAGACAGATGCTTCCCATGAATGAACTCATTTTAACTTTCATGACCAATGCTGAGACAGGCACTATTATCCCAATTTTACAGATGAAGAAACTGAGTCAGAGACACAGAGATATTAAGTCACTTGCCTAATAAGTGATGGATTCAGGATTTCAACCTACACCGTCTAACTCTAGAACCTGCCTTCATAATCTCTATTTTATACTGAGGCTCAGAGAGGTTAAGTTGGGCAGCTTAAGACTGGCAGAGCCATGACTAGAAGCGAAGTCCGCCTGCCCCTTCCTTTACACTTCACGGCTTAATAGGATTGCCAAGACAACTATTTCTTCCATCATCATTTTACCAGAGGCTAGTCTCCTGAGATAAAGAAATGGGTGTGGTTCATTAAGGATTCAGATAAAGATAACACACATCGCCCCAAAGAATCACGAGTCCCAAAAGATCACCCAACAGTCTGCCACCTGTTCTCATTGATATATATTTTTTGCTTTTGAATTTTATTTATTTTTTATACAGCAGGTTCTTATTAGTTATCCATTTTATACATATGAGTGTATATATGTCCATCCCAGTCTCCCGATTTGAGGCTGGAGGGAACTGAGAGCAGCAGCTAGTGGATGAGTCATGGGAACCCCCTGGTGGATCCGTCTATGCTGAGAGCTAGGCGTTGAGGTTAAGTCACTTTCAGGCCAGGCAAATCCCGATCCATGCTGCCCTACGTAGCTCTGGAGTAGGGATGGGAGACTGGTTCATAATTCATTGTATGACCTTGTGTCAGACGCTTCCTCTCCTTGTGTCAGTTTCTTTAGGTTAGGGAGGTGTCAGTGGAACTTTGTGTTGAATCATAAGAGCTCCACTTTCTCTCTTATATATTGGACTTTTCCACATAAAATTTCATTGGGAGAAAGGATTCTACACTAAAAACTATGCTTGAAAAATCCACTGAATGAAATAGTATTTAAATTCCTTCTAGCTCAAACATTCTAAGAACTTAAAAACATAGACACTGTCCTTTGGGTCAGGTCAGTGTTCCATTCAGCCCTACTTTCTGCAGCCAGGAAGAGGCCCAGGGATCTGCTGTGAGAGGCCATTCACAGGTCCCTTTTGCCCCAGCCTCCCGCAGACGCTATTACCCCTGTCTTCACGTGGCAGTTGTCTTCCCCATTGGGCCTTCTACTTATGTTACTTGCCTATGTTGAGACGGAGAAAGTGTAACTATGCACAACAGTACTTGCAGGACAGCCGCACCTCTGTTTTATTCGTAAGGAATAGAACACTTACTGATTTTCTCCTAACTCTTTTTGTCGACATCCACCGCTGTGTGTCTGCCTGCTAGATCACAGTAGCCGAGGGTTCCTTGAGGGGTGCTGCTGATCTATAATCCTCCTAAGTCCCCTACCTGAGCTGTGACCGAAGCTGTAAGCTTAGTTTGGAATTTTTTAATTTTCATTGGGCTCCCTCACACCTGCTCACTCATGCATTTTTATAAGTTCTTCCTTAGTCTCATTCTGTTTGTCATCATACATAGGCTTAAAGATTTCACTGGGTGCTCCTGCCTGGAGTCTGGGTTTCACATATACAAAATGACTCCCTCCTTATAACGTTTTTTTTTGTTTGTTTTTTTGTTTTTTGTGGTACGCGGGCCTCTCACTGTTGTGGCCTCTCCCGCTGTGGAGCACAGGCTCCGGACGCGCAGGCTCAGCGGCCATGGCTCACGGGCCTAGCCGCTCCGTGGCACGTGGGATTTTCCCGGACCGGGGCACGAACCGGTGTCCCCCTGCATCGGCAGGCGGACTCTCAACCCCTGCGCCACCAGGGAAGCCCCTTATAACGTTTTAAAACAAGGAAAAATAGCATTAAGTTGTTTAGGTGTGTGTGTTTGTATATTTTTTAAAAAAAACAAGGTAATGATAAATAAAAATTTCAGGATAGTAGTTACCTCAGAGGGAGAGAGAGATCAAAACAAGGAGACAGAACAGAGGAAGAAGACATAAATCAGGTGACCGTATAAGTGTGAATTTCTTGCTGGATTGTTTATTGTATTCTATTTGTCTGTCTGTCTATCCTTGCACTAATACCACATGCCTTTTCATATCAACTTTAGAGTCACTTATCTGTTTTTCTTATGGTTAATAATTTTTGTATCCTGTTTAAGAATAACCCGAGATCATGAAGATATCCTCCTGTATTTTCTTCTAAAGCCTGCTTGATTTTGATTGGAATTGCACTGAATCTAAAAATAAATTTGGGGAGAATATTTAAAAAAAAAAGAAGACATAAGTCAAACTAAATTATTAGGAATGTTATAGTTCTTGGGTTGGGTGATGGTTCTGTGAGTGTTCACTGTATTTTAAATAAATAAATAAATAAGAAATGTCCATATATAAACTAGTAATGATGAATTCTGCACCCCTGAAGTTCAAAAACAATGATTACAAGAGCAATGCGAGGTTTGTTTTTTTTTTTAAAGTTAACCAGAATCTATGATATACTTTAATTTTCTGTTTCTTTCCAATACATCAAGGGCTTTTTGAAACTCTAAGGGGATCATAGCTATAGGTTTGCCTCTCTCCGAGTTTACTTCTCCCTCAATTATTGTCCATAATTTAGTCAGGTTGGAATTTCCTTGTTGAAAAATATGTTGCATTTCCCCACAGGCTATTTTTATATAGGATTCGTTGATCCTCATCTTTATCTTGGGCCTTGCATGCTAGTTTGTATAGATCTAAGAATTACTGGCTACGTCCTGAATCATTTTGGGCGAAAGGCCACGATTGCTTGTTCCAGTCTTCCAACCCCATGACCATTAATAAGATTGGGTTCTGTCTAGGGTTGCCAGATAAAATTCAGGATCTTCAGTTAAATTTTAATTTCAAATAAACAACAAATAATTTTTTAGTATATGTATGAATTTGAGGCATACTTATACTAAATAATAATTTTTATTTATCTGAAATTCAAATTTAATTGGACATTCTATTTATATATTTTCTATTTATGTAAATATATATTCAATATATTTTTATTTGCCAAATCTGGAAACCCTATCTCATTCGAGCCAATAAGTACTCTCCAATGTCACTGTTGGTTTTGGGTCCCAGGGAGTGTGAGTTTGGGAATTGGACAGACAGCCAGGTTCAAATCCTGGCTCCTCCACTCAAGAGACAGAACTTTTTTTTTGGCCTCAGAATTCTTATCTATTAAATAGAAATGATAGCACTACCTCATGAGGTTGCTGGGAATATTAAAAGAGATGATATTTGCATAGTACTTAGTACAGGGTCTGGTACCTACTAAGCACTCAATAGCTGTTATCATTATTATTGTCAATTTTATACAGAACATTATGTGCACTGGCCAAGATTTAACCTAGTACTGTAAAATTCTACATTTACAGGATTAATTTGGGAATGGGACTCAGTGTCTCCTTTGGTGATGACCAATGCAAAGTGGCATCTAGCCCCTTCCTTTTTGTTTTTGAATACTTCTTTTGGCCCCATGTCATGAAATGCCCCAGACTCATTCTCTAATTGCTTTTTCCTTTTAATATAAAGGCTTTTTTGTGCATGTGTTTGGAGGTCACTTAGAATTCCTCAAGTTGGAAGCAACTGTCTTCCCCTAAGGAGGTGCTTGAGTGATTGAGAATCGCCTTTGAAATGCCACCTCAAGCCAATGAGTAATGAGTTTGGCTGATAAAAGGGAGCAGACCCTTTACATTCTCTTCTCTGACCCACCCATTCCCATCAAAACTGACCCACCCACTTTCCCATCTGTCCTGGCATCTAATCAGACATGCTAATGGCTAAAAAAGATTCTATTTAATCCCCCTCCCAAGATAGGCTTTTTTTCAAAACCCTAAACCTGAAAAAGTAAGCCTAACACTGGCTTCCTAGCAGATAAGGGTGACCATGTGGGACCCCTTAAATCACACCCAATTATCAGCGGCTTGTTCTGCCTGCTTTGCATGAATGGAAGGGAGCAGTAGCGCAAATAATCTAAAGATCATTTCCACTTGGTTTGGGAATGCACCACATGGTGTTGTTGTAGCTGATTTGCTTTGCTAATTTTGTTCTACTTAAGCTAATATTGAGATTGGTTCACATTTGTGTGTGTGTGTGTGTGTGTGTGTGTGTGTGTGTGTGTGTGTGTGTGTGTGGTACGCGGGCCTCTCACTGTTGTGGCCTCTCCCGTTGCGGAGCACAGGCTCCAGACGTGCAGGCCCAGTGGCCATGGCTCACGGGCCCAGCCGCTCCGTGGCACGTGGGATCTTCCCGGACCGGGGCACGAACCCATGTCCCCTGCATCGGCAGGCGGACTCCCAACCACTGCGCCACCAGGGAAGGCCCTGGTTCACATTTTTTAAGCTCATCTGGGCCAGAAGAGGGAAGAGATAGTGGTGTGGCCCACTCTGAGATGAAGGAAAACTGACCACGATCATGAAGGGGACATGAACATTCTATGTGAGGGCTAACAGATCAAGAAGATCAGTGCAAAAGGATCAAGATAGAACTTTGCGAATTACACATGGGCAGAATAGGCCCACCTACCCCGTGGGCACTGAAAAGCTAGTCTTCCCAATGGCCTTCCCAGAATCTGAAATTCTCTTCATTAATAGCCTACATAAAGGGTGGTAATCATGCAATAACTATAGTTAAAGCGTTATGTAACCTAAGAGGAGTAACATTTCCTAGAAGACACATTAGCAGTTCATCTGACTAAATCATCAGTCACTATTGTCACCTCGTAGAAAAAGCACTGAAGGGGTGAGACACAAGACAGTTCTACCTTGATGGGGCCTGGGTATACTAAGAAGCCCCTGGGCAGCTATGGTGGAAGTACAGGAGCACTTGGGTGATTTGGGGGGTGGGCTGGAAGGGTTGCTGAAGGAGAGTTAGACAACTTTCACCTCTTTCCTTCCCACGTTTTTCTTAGTTTCCTGCTCATGATAGACATAGAGAATATGCAGATGTCTCAAATAAATTCTTCCCTTTCTTATTCTCTTCCTTCTGGGCAACTGGACTTTCAAGGGCTTCTAGAGATTTCAGAGCTCATTGGTTTTCTTTTTGTCCTTTAGAGCCTAACTATACATTGCATTTCCAACCCTACAAGCTGCAGCAAGGGACCATGGGGCTATTGAAATTTCTTTCTCTTTTTCTCATTGCAGTCTGCTCCCAGTTCTCGAGAGGGGTGTATGCCATCTTTGGATTCTATGACCAGATGTCAATGAACACTCTGACCTCCTTCTGTGGAGCTCTGCACACATCCTTTGTCACACCCAGCTTCCCCACTGATGCAGATGTGCAGTTTGTCATCCAGATGCGCCCAGCCTTGAAGGGCGCTATTCTGAGTCTTTTGGGTCACTACAAGTGGGAGAAGTTTGTGTACCTTTACGACACAGAAAGAGGTAAGAAGAGGCATGTGCTCTCCTCTTTGAATATTCATGTAACAGTGGTGTTCAACCTTCCTCAACTCATGCTTGTCCCCTTCTCTTCCAATAAATCTCATATTCTTTTAAAATTGTAATTAATATTCAAAATGAATTTAAGAGTGAGGCCAAAAAAGAATCAAAACAATAGCCACTTTAGAATCTAGTTTTTCAAATTGTACATGTCCTCCCACCCCCAACTTTGAAAAGGGGTTTCGGATTATCCTCCTGGTTGAACCACTGTTGTTGAAAAAGAACCCTTCCCCCTCCCCCAAATAACTTATGTGGTTTACGTACACAAATTAAAAGCAGCTTAGTCTAAAATAGAGAGAGGCCTAAGCTGGAAAGGTTTTGGAGAATTAATCCTGCCAGAGACTATAATTATCCTCATCTCATAGATGAGAAAACTGAAGCCCAAAGAGGAAAAGTGCTTTTTCACACAGTAGTTTAACCACAGAGCTGGGACTGGTGGCAATGTCTCTGGCTTCCAGATCACATTAGGTGTCCAGATTATGGGGCTTCAACAATTATCTGATGGAAATAATGAATGGAGACTGGCTAACCCGGGTTTTGGGGGTGGATAGTTTTTCTAATAGTAAGACATATTATATTGAATCTATTGAGGACAATTATATTGAAACAGTCTCAAAAATTAGGGGTCTGATCTTAAATAGTATAGAGTTAGGTATACACATCATAATGCAGCTAAACAGACTCCTCTAAAACCCAGTTATCTTTGAGGGCTTCCTCAGTAGAACCAAGGGATCCTATCACCGTGAGATTCCAAAAGATGACGTTACTTTATCACTTGTTTGCGTGTAATCCAGGTTATACACAGGGAATGGCTCTCTCTGACTCAGGACTTCCTGACTCAGAGAAAGAAGGAGCAAATGGAAGTCCTATCTGCCTGAGGGGTCCCTGGAAATGACATGCTTATAGGTAACTTAACTTGAAGGGCCATTTTGTTTTTAGGAATCCAGAGAACTCTTCACTTCGCTCTCATTTTGATTCATCATCAAACCCTGTCAGGAAACACTAAGGCCTGTATTTGCTTATGGTACCTACCTCCAGAATATTATCAAATTTCATGAACCTGCAGCAGGAGAGCAGAGTTCTAGTCCATGCTCTGCCACTAACTAGCTCTCTGACCTTGACCAACTCATTCAATCTCTCTTGGCCTTGATCTCCTCACCAAAGCTATGTCCCTTCTTAATGTAATATCTATGATTTTTTTAATATTATACTAGACATAGGACACTTTGTATCTTATTACTAATCCTAACTTACATCTTATCAGTTAATTAGTCAACCAATCTACAAGCTGTTATCAATCCTCAATGGTTTATTCAAATCTCGTGATACATGCTTATATAATACTGTTCCAGTAGGGGTAGACAGAAAAGGACATTCATGAAACAATTCATGAACAACTTTTAGAGCAAAGTATCAAACTCAGTACCAAATTGAGTGCTACACTACAGATTCTGATTGCTATGAGAATTGTGAAAAGGTAGCACTAGAGTTTTTGAAGGCTGGCTAGAGGAGCCAGGCCTTAAAGGATGTATAAGCTGTGGATTGGAAGAGAAGAAGGAAATGGACTTTGGGGAAGAGGAAAGGAACATGAACAAAGGGCAGGATCGGGAAGGAGTGCTGTGTGTTCCCACAGATCTTTGCCTGACTAGAGTACCAAAATAGTTTGAATGTTCTAATTCACAGTTTGCTAAATTTTAATGCATTTCATTTCTTTCAAACACTGAGGATGAATTAGCCTATTTCCATGTACTATATACAGTGTAGTCTGGTGCATAAAAATCTAATTTTCAGAACTGAAGTTTGTAAATTAGACAGCTTCTCTCCTGTAACTTTTTAAAACTAAATATCAGTTCTGCTAATGCTATAGCCTCTCATTTATTGAAAAGCAGGAGACACAAGTTAATGTATTCTCTTCTCATCTCCCATGACCCTCCTTTGCCCATTAGCTCTCTATTAGAGGAAAGGAAGCAAAAGTCCATCTCTGTCTGTTTCTTAATCTGCATTTTTTTCTCAAATCATCTCACTAAATAGTTTGTTCAATTCTACGGTCTTAGAGCCAAAAGAAACCTTTCTGACTTGTGTGTGTTCATATTTTTTCCTCTATAGCCATTTAGCTGGTGGGATTAATCTGCTCTGCTTAAGAAGTACTTTCCATAAAGTTTTATACTAATTTCCTCCTTGGAAAGCCTTCTTAAAACACTGCATATTATGACCCTCTTCCAAAAGTTTCAGTGGTTTCTATTGCCCACATTGAAAAGTAAAAGTAGTCTATTTCTTAAGACTCGACATAATTATCCATCAACCAACCAACGAACCTGTTGTCTTAACATTATGTTACTAATGAGAACTTTCCACTGCAGGCAGCTCCCATTTTCCACTGTTGCCCAAATGTGCCAGAACCATACTTGCCTCAGCAACTGCACTTCTACTACCTGGAATTCTTTCCATCTTGATTATGAAAATCCTTCCTGCCTATCCTTCCATTTTTCAAAACCCACTTCAACCTCTACCTCTCCAAGGTAGCTTTCCCTGACCACTCCAGTGCACAATGATTCATTCATTCATTCAATCCATGGCAGGGTTAAAATGAGGAACAAGATAGACATGTCTCCTGCAGTTATAAAGCTTACATTCTAATAAGGGAGATAGAAAAAAAATAAGTAAGCCAACAAATAAAATAATTATATATTTAGGTAAGGTGCTATGAAAGAAACGAAGAGACAGATACTAATGGATAGGACCTAATTTTAAAAGGATTCTCAGTGACAACCTCATTGAGAAGGGGCATTTAAGCTGAGAACTAAAGAAGCAGAAGGAGACAGCCATTTGAAGAATATAGAGAAAGAGTTTTCAAGCAGTGGAAATAGCAAGTGCAAAGGCCCTGTGGCAGGGAAGAGCTTGGTATGTTTGAGGAACTGAAAGAAGACAAGCGTGGCTAAAGGGTAGTGAGGAGGTTGAGAGTGGCCTAAGATGAGACTATAACGGTAAACAGAAGCCAGATCGTAGCCATGGAGTACAGACAGGAGCCAACATAAGGAATATGAATTTTATTCTAACTGCAATGTGAAGTCATGGGAGGATTCTGAGCAGGGGAGTCACATGATCTCGTTTAAGTTTCCGTAGAGAATGGAGTGTGGTGCAAGAGTGAAGGAAAGGAAATGAATTAAAAGGCCATTGTGGTCATCCAGGCGAGAAATGATGGCAGCTTAGACTAGACTGAAGATGGAGAAAAGTAGACAGAGTTGAAGTGTATTTTGGACACAGAATCAACAGAACTTGGTGACAGATTGACTGTGGCACGTGAGGGAAAGAAAGGATTCGTGGGTGACTACTAAGCTTTTGGCTTGAGAGACTGGGTAAGGTGGCGACGCTATTTACTGCGGTGACTGAGGGCAGGAGGTGAAGCAGTCTTAAGGAGCAGAGACCTTGCCCACCTCTGAATGCCCACAGAACGCTTTTGTCCATATCATTCACTTGGCACTTACCTGCTTTCTGTTGTTATCTCACTGGGTCTGCTATCTACCTTCCCAGGAGCTTCTCTCCATTATGATAGTCAACAACTGCTTAGCCCCTAGGTTTAGACTTTGTGCCTCCTCTGGTTTCTAGCACAGGCCTGAGTCCATACTTAGTGTTTTCCCAATTCCATTAGTGACTCATCCAGAATAAGCCCACGTCTTTCTTTTTAAATGTTGGACTGAAAGAAAGAGACAGAAAAACCAAGAAGGGAGGGAGGGAGGATTAGATGGAAGGAAGGAAGGAGGGAGGGAGGGAAGGAAGGAAGGAGGGAGGGAGGGAGGGAAGGAAGAAGGGAGGGAGGGAGGGAGGGAAGGAAGAAGGGAGGGAGGGAGGGAGGGAAGGAAGGAGGGAGGGAGGGAGGGAGGGAGGGAAGAAGGAAGGAAGGAAGGAAACAAAGGAAAGGAAAGGAAAGGAAGGGAAAGGGGAAAAGGAGGGAGGGAGGGAGGAAGGGAGGGAAGAAGGAAAGAAGAAAGAAAGAAAGAAAGAAAAGAAAGAAAGAAAGAGAGAGGGAGGGAGGGAGGGAGGAAAGAAGGAAAGAGAAAACCCAATTTATAACTCAAACTATGTGGTATGGTTCTTTAAAATATTCAATAATGTATCTATTCTGCATTTTCTCTTTTTCTACAATGATCATCTCTTGCTTCAGTAATAAACATTATGGGGAGAAATTACAACTGCAAAGTGTAATTTTAGAAGTTTTTAGATTACATAAGAGAGAAATGAAAGACAGAGACAGAAGGGAGCACCTATAATTACATTCAAATAAGCTAAATATACAAATGATGTGACTCCACCGCATAAGGGCAGGGATGAGTGAGGAGCTGAGAAATGGGTTAAACACTTGAGGTCATTTAAAAGATTTACAGCACAATCAGGGTAATTTTATCTCTGAAATTATGAAACACTGAGTGGATTTCAAGGCTTTGTTAGTTTCGCTTTGATTTCTGTCTGCTGAGCAAGGTCTGATTCTGTGTTTGCAGGTCATCACTTTGCTTAGTTACTAAAATCACCACCCTGGTTTGTTAATACAAAGCTGAAATTTATGCTCTTGGTGCTATATACATCAAAAGTGAGCTCTTGGGAAAGTCATGAGGTTTACTAAGTGTGATATCTGCCCCCTTTGTACCCTCTTCTCTTTATCGACCCCCTTTTTTTACTTGTCTATGCCTGCCCTCCCTGGCTTGACATCTCTGTCCTAACCTGCCTCTACACCTCCATAAAAACTCTTCCACTTTGCTATTAGACCTATCTTTTGGGTGCAAGTGACCTAGCTCTCTGTGGTGCTAACATTTCCCCCAGAGCAGCAGCTTGCTTGAGAACTGCAGCCAGACTCTCTCGTGCACCTGACAACTCTCCTCGGCTTCAATGGGCACAGCCCACAGAGATGAAAGAATCCGGCCCAGCCTGTGGCTCTCAGCTTAGATAATGAGATAATAGCTCTAAGTGCCCTTTGAGGCAACTAGTCCCTACCTTCTTGTCAGTGTTCAATAAACTCCTGCTGTTTCCTATTCTCAACCTGAAACTCCCTACTCAGTTCCCAGGTAACTCTCAGGAAGTCACCTGCCTTCTAACAGACCTTTCTGTTTGCTCTAGAAGGGTGTGTCAGGAACGTGGGCAGTGACAACAAGTAGTCGGTCAGTCAACAAGCAATTATTGGGCGTTTCCTAGGGCTGGCTTGTGCTAGGCCACTGGCAGTGTTCAAACAGAATTTGGGTCCTGCCTTTGAGGAGCTGACAATCCTGTTGCTGAAGCAGTGATTTATCTCAGGGGCCTGGAAAAATTAATTTTTAACGCAACTGTTGCCCCATCCACCAACGAAACTTGCATTCATGAGAGCAGGCACCTCGTGAAATGATTCAAGTGTTGCCAGAGAGCCGGGAAGACGGGAGAATGTTAAAATATCCTGAAGGTCTTAAGAGGTAAAGAAATTCTCCAAGACAAGGAGAAAGGGCCTTTCCTCAGAGGACCGGGAATGTTTTCAGATTGGCTGGATTTAAACTCTACTGAGAGGCAAGCAGGGCTTCAGTCCCTCGCACCTTCCTGCATGCTGTCGTTTACCACCTACTTACATAACCTGGCTTCATCCCTTCCATCCAGTTCTACTTTCCCAAATAAGGCACAGATTCGCTCTCTGCATCTCTCTCTCTCTCTCTGCCTGTCTCTCTCCCTTCCTCCGTGCTTCACCCTCTCTCTCCCTTTCTACACACGCACAGACACAGGCACGCATGCGCACATGCATGGACAGGCACACATCCCAGTACCAATCGGTGGTACAAACCAACAAACCCCTATTATTGTCATTTTATTATCTTAGTTTGATAAGAGCAGCTGCATTTTAAAGCATTTATTATGTACTAGACCCTGAGTTTATGAATTACCACATTTAATTGTCACGGCATCCCCGTATCTTTACAACAGAAGGAAACCAAGGCACAAAAAGATTCAATGATGGCTCCTAGGGACCACAGAGCTTAGTGTGCCAAAGCAATGAAAGCCAGGAGTTCAACCAAGGCCTGCCACACTCCGCAGTCTGTGTGTGCTGTTCACTGGGCTGCCATATTGCCTCCCACACTTTTAACATTGAAACTGCGATTAGCTCTTCCCTTCAGCCATTCTTCAAAGGACCTGTTACCTAGACCCTGCCTGTCCCAGTTACCTTCCTGTGGATGCACTCCAGTTGTCCATTTCTTTCTGAAAGCCTGGTGTCCACAAAAGAACACAAGAGCCTTTGGTCCCAGAGTCCCAGGGATCCAGATAGGCAGCAGGTAAGAAAAAATCGAGGTTAAGGGGTAGATGGGGAGCAAAAGGAGTAAATGCAGCCAGACAGGTGGGTTTGCCCATAGTGCGCACTCGTGGAATGCTGTGCTGTGGACCTGACTCTAAGGTGAATCTGAACTCGTAGATTCCTCTCTGGGGCAAAGCCACTTCCAGAGCCCAGAAAAATCTAAACCTGCAGGTCGTCATCACTACGGGACTGTTTTTGGTTGGAGAAGAAGAAAGCAAGGAGAGACTGATGATAGGTTCTACCATAGCTACTTGGCAGGAAGTTTAAAGAAAGTAGCAGGTAATGGTTAAAAAAAAAAAAAAGACGGATTATCACGGATTTTTTTTTCTCCTCCACTTTAAGAACTGATTAAAGGATTGAGAAGGTAACAGATGGCTACTATTCTAGTCATGTCCAGTTGCCTTTTGGGAAAAACGAAGCCAAAAGAATTTTTATTGAAATTCAAGCTACTTTTTACATCTGAATGAATTAGGAAGACCCAGAGAGTACATTCTCTGGTGAGAGACAGATACTAAATTCCCCTGTTTGAGCAGCAATAATCAGGGTTGACAGTACCTGAGACATCTGGTAGTTTCTGCGGCCTGTCTAATCTACTGATGATGCTTCAACTATGAGAGCATCTCGAGAGCCTGCACAATAATAATAATGAATGACTGTTTGGACCGCATTATGCATAAAAGACTGTACATCTGTCTGTAATGAGAATTTCATTGAAAATGAAAATACTAAATCTGTCATATTTTTTAATATTTCGATTTGCACATCCTTGACTGTTTTGGGGCATAACAAGAGAAACTGCCGAGAAACTTGTTGTCAGCTCTTGAAATAAATTATCATTTAAACACTTCCTCTCCACAAAGGTTATTAGCTTAGTAGCTTGTTCCTGGGGTTGGACCATCAGTTGGGGAAAAAAATCACTAGACATTAAACTACCCTTTCAAAAGCTGAATATTAGTTACTGTGGAAATTGTTCTCTCAACTTAACATATTCCATTGTATCTCCCCAATGCTGCAGATTAGACTGAAGCGACTATTAATAAATACTGTCATATTTTACAGCTGTCATGCAAAGCTGAAAAAAGGCTTTGCTGTGATTAGATCCTGTTTACTGTAATATTTCTAGCTCAGACTCGGAAAGGCAGCTGTCCTATAAAGGTATTTTCCATAAGTAGAATATTTCTCCATCAAATGACATGACTAATTTTAATGTATCGTTAACTCCTTGGTGGCAGTGAATTTGAGGTTGAATTGACTTTACAGCCAGAGATACATCCCTCTCCAGAGGCACACTAAGCTAAAATGTCAATTTCTTTCTCTTGGGTTGTCCTTCATATTCAGAGCTGTTGCTTTAAGTAGTCCCCTCCTCCGTAGAAGGACAAATTTGCATGGGTTTATCCGCCTTCTTTTGCCCTGTCCCTCTTGTGACTGATTGCATTGTTTGCAAGGCAGCTGGTCAGGATTTAGGCTAGGAATGACACTTCAGTGGGCTAGCTAGTAATTCTGCTTCGTGAGCTAAAATGCCACTGTATGAGTGAAAGAAATAGATCTCTAGCCCCCCTACCATGCAGTAGCTGTTTGTAATGGTATTCACATCTCTGCAAAAAGGAGGTGACAGCTGGCAGGGTTGCTTTTGCCCTGACCTTCCGTTGCTTTTCATCAAGCTCTTTGAGGAATTAACCCTCACTCACTAAGCTGAATATCTAGTTTTCAATGAATGGGTGATTGTTACACCATCAAGGAGTAACTGACGTGTCCCATAAATCCACGGTGGAGCCTGAGCTCGGTCTTTGAGAAGGCTCTTCTAAATGTTCCCTGGGGAAGAGACAGACTGTGATGTAGATCTACAACTGTGACTTTGAGGTTTGTCTCCTGGAGGCCCCTGAGACAACAATTAAAGCCAGGGCAGGTTTGCTGTGGAAGTGAAACAAAAGAATGCATGTAATGTCTTTTGCACCAAGCTGAACACGGTAACATGCTCAATAAATGTTACCTCTTATTATTTTAACAGTGGTCCTCCATGCGGAGGGAGGGTGATTTCCCCCCTGCAGGGGACATTTGGCAATGTCTAGAGACATTTTTCGTAGTGGGTAGAGGACAGGAATGCTGCTAAACATCCTACAGTGCACAGGATGGCACCCCACCCCCAAAGAATTATTCAGACCAAAATATCAATAGTGCCAAGGTGGCAGCAGGGTCAAAGGACAAACCGTTGCAAGAATTCCTCAAGGGGTTGTAATGAACCAATGTAGCATTTATTGAGTGTCTCTTACTGTGCCTAAATTGGTGTTAAGAGTTATGTTAAGTAGAAGGTGGAGTCTTTAGCCTTGAAGAACTTACATTATGGTCAGAGAGACGGGATAAGACTTATGTACAGATTTGAAGTACTGTGAGAGTCCAAATAAGAAAGAGTTCACAATAAGCAAGATGGACCCATCAGGGAAGGCTCCATGGAAGCAGTTAAACATTTTTCTGAGCCCACCACCCAACTGCCTTCCCTAGCAATGACCTTGCTTTGGTGGCTAAGGCCAAGTGGTTATCTAGAACCAAAACAACATGGCATTCCCATCAATGTTCCCAAAAGTCAGAGCTTAGGGCAAGAAACACAATTAAAAGAAAAACCAAAAAGGGAACAACGTTCCTTTTACTAAATGGAAAGCAATTACAGAGCTGTTGAAAATAGGCAGTAAACAAAAGGAGGGAGGGAAATACTGGCAAAATTCCATTTTCCCAACTAATCCTGTAGCAAAAGTGCAATTTGCAACAAAATCAACAGTGCCCTCGCCCTCTCTCTTGCAGTCAAACACATTGTTTGGCATCAGCACGGCTACATGTGATGCCTTAGCAGTAAAGTTTACAGAAGCTAGGAAGACAGAATATGATTGGCCGGGGCGGGGGTGGGGGTGGGGCAGCGGTTAAGGTGGAGCACAGCTCACTCCTTCCCCCCTCCTCCCCCCAACAGTCTCTGTGGAACACCCTCATTCAGGGGGAAAAGAGGGGCACAAATAAAGACTACAGCACTCCCAGTCTCCCTGAATCCTTTCCAATCAATAAGTTGCCAGTGTCAACTGCTGTCCTGCTTTGTCGACTCCACAAACGATCTGATTAATTCTCTGTGCTAACTGCCTCAGCGGGCTCTCTCGGCAGTAGAACAGAGGCTAATTAAGATCACGTCAGGCGAGGAGGCTGACAGGTTGTGTTCCTGGGCCACACTGAACTTTTAGAGGGTGCTTCAACTTCACCGCAGGCAGGCAGTGCTTGGCCAGGCACCGATTCCATAGCAGGCTTCTCATTTATTTCCCCGATTCCTGAATCAACGGGCCTCCGTTTTGTCAAGGATTTACGTCCTTCTCCTTGGGGTAATTAGCTGCCACTGTGTTCACTTTGAATTGCATTATTTCAGCTTCCTTTCATTTGAATTTTTAATATGTTTGTAAACAGAGATAACAATTAATAGTGGGGTCATTTTCCCTCCTAAATCACGTGTCTGTGTGTGTGTGTGTGTGTGTGTGTGTGTGTGTGTGTGTGTGTGTGTGTGTCTTAGCAGCATATAGCCCATAGAGGTGAGTTTAGGACAGATAAAGGAAGCCTTACTTCTCACAGCAGGTAGAAAATGGAGGAAACATATGGAACTCATTACACCAAGTGGTGGATTAGACTGAAAATATAAATAGCTTCCCTCTCCCCCTAAATAAAGGCTTAGATGAATTCATGGATGACAGACCCATAATGAGTTATTAAGGGAAAGAGATGTTCGGAGATTTCTCTAAACTGAGGTTGACACACTTTGCAAAGTAGACTTAATGGGCCACATTTGCCTTCCCATAGGCACATGGTCACACAGAGTACGGGCATTTATGTCCAGAGTTTTTAAAGGTAATTTCAAGAGTCTGTTATGTATCTAAGAAGTGAGGAGGAATGCTGAGAAACAGAACGCTCTCCAGAAACATTCTGTCTCTTCTCATATGATCAGAGCCTCCAACCACACATCAAGAACACCCGGTTGTGAGAGGTGATTGGCTCAGTTAAGGATGTTGAAGAAAAGCATCATCAAACCATATCCTCAGTTCCATGCCCAGCACTTCTACTCAGTAGCCTTGTGATCCTGGGCAAGTCATATAGCCTTTCTGGTCCTCAGATCCCACATCTGTAAAATGAGGGCGCGGACTCAATCGTTCTTCAACTAACAGCTCCTGAGTGCAGGGATTCTGTGTCAGAGACGTTACTGGGATTATGGAAGTGAATGAAACAGAGTGCCTGCTCTTAATAAGATCCCAGTTTAGAAGGGGAGCAGAGACAGGTTAATAAGTAAGTAGAATCTAGAGTGATTCTTTTAGGTTCTAAAATTTTGTGAGCTATTATAGCACTTCCATTTATAATGACGCCAGAACTCTTTTTCAAATGACCACTCTTAGGGAGGGTTATGGAGACACAAATAATCACCCACATTGGCTTTGGAAATTAGCCAGATACCCTCTCAGCACACTCTTGCTTTTTATTGCTCATCCCTTAGTGCTCAGCCCTTAACCTTTCTAGGACCCTGCTAGGTAGAGGAGAAAAGGAGACAATGCTTCATTGGTAGATTAGCATATCCCAGTAGATCTTAAAACCCTTCCTGGCAGATCTCCAAGTTAGGGACTGCCATGACTCACCTCTAACAAGGTTTGCTGGGATTCTCAACAGTGCCTCCCCTCCATTCAACATCTTGAAGCCAATACCCTTCACGTTCTTAAAATGACAATCTCATCCGTGATCTCAAGGCTCCTGTAAAATGTGTGCATTGTTTCCTACCAAAAATGATATGAATTTCTAGCATAATAGATAATGCAGTTTTGTTTGTTGAATATATCCAGTTTCTCTAAAGATTCAAAATGCTTCACTAGGCAAGACAGTTACAGTTTTACATGGGCTTTCCAGAGGTTCTCCCCAAGTCTAGATCCATATGTCTAGTTTTTCCCTAAAACCTTTTCCTTGATGCTCCACCAGTACCTCAAACTCAACCTGACGAACTCTGAACTTTCATCTTCCCAGAAAACCCTCTGCTCCACCTATGTTCCCAGGCTCAATGAATGGCACTGCCCAGCTGCCTGAAGCAGAAACCTTATCCTTGAATCTTCATCATCCCTCACATCTCATCATCAAAGACCCTCTTCTACATTCCCACTACTACTGACTCAACTTCAGTCTACCATCACCTGCTCCATCCTCCTAATTGATCTCCTTGATTTTATGCCCTCCACCACTGCCAGAGAGCAATCTTCCCATCACAGCACTCCCCTGCCTAAAAGCTTTCAGCAGTGCCCTGTTACTCCTAGGACCATGTCCTAGTTTCTTAGCATGGCACAGAAGGGATCTCACAATCCAATTAAACTCTGACCCATTTTCCTAGCCTCATGTCCTCCCAGCCCTTACCCACTAGTTCTCTATGCTCTAGCCATATGGAAGTATGCCACTTTCAATAAGCAACATGTACTATGCCTTTGTTGGGTTTTTGGGGGGAGGGGTTGCCTCCATGCCTTTGCACATACTGTTCCAACTTTCCAGCACTCAGCCCCCTCACTCCACTCTCCCACCCCCCCCCCTCAACACACACACAAACGTGCTCCCGCTCTATCTGGTAAATGACATATCCTTCAAAACTGTTCAGATATTCTCTTCCCTAGATCTAGGTGTCCACCACTGCCTGCCCTGTGTCCTTATAGTATTCTGTATATGCCTCTAGTATAGCACTGATTATACTAGAGTATTTTTATGTGTTTATGTCTTTCTCTTCCTCACAAGACTATGAACTTCTTAAAGACAAGATTGTCATCTTATTCATCTCTGCCAGCACTCTGAGTATAATACAGTACCTGGATTCTTATCATTTTTAAACTGAACAAATGAATGAGTGAATGTCAGACCTTAACTAAAAACAAAATGGGAGATTTCAGGGAGCTTGATGAACTGAAGGAGATGGGTTTGGGTAGATTATGTCCTCAGATCCTATATTAGATGCTCAACCACCTCCTATATACTGTGCTAACCTTGATTTTGAGTTCTTCTGTGACCCAGCCTCCTTACCAAAAATATCACCTTCCTGATCCAACCAACTTGGAAGCAGAACAAACAGTTTAGTGCTGGGAACTTTAGTTATGGGTTTCTAGCTAAAGAACAAATCTGCAGTGAACTAGATGCTCCCTGAATCTCAGCCAATGCAGAGCCATTAACATTTGAGGAGTCTCAAATGCTAGGGTGTAGATATTGCACTATCTCATACCAACCAATGGTATTTAGAGATCCACACGCGTTCTCTAAAGACTAGAGCAGCGTGATATTAATTTCCACAGCTCCCAGTGAAAAAGTAAATAAGGCAAATTATTTCAAATTGTTTGCATAGGCAATGTGACAAGGGTGAAAAGTGATGCGAGAGCAGGTGCAGTCAGTTCTCAGTTATCTGTACCAGACGAAGCTAGCCACTCACCTATAATCCAAAGGGCATTTCCGTAGGCTTTCCATAAACAGACTTTTCCTTCTTGCTTCTATCCTACTTAGGTTTGGCTGGACATGGGCATAAAAGGAGGTACCTCCAGGGAAAGGGATCTTTAAAGATGTCCCTCAATTACAAATTCCCGAAAGACAGGAGGAACTAGCAGGAATATGATACAAAATGGTTGTGTAGAGAAATAGAAGTGGGCACGGGAGGACACAGAAGAGTGGGACCCTGAATTCAGGGAGAAAAAGGGTGGTGTCAAGGCCCCCAAAACAAACTTTGCTAATCTTACAATGACCAGCCCTGTTCCTGAAACCATAATTACTGACAGACACAAATCAGGAACAAAGATAATCAACAATAAACATCGTAAACCTGGTAATTTTTGCAAAAGAGATTTGACATGAGGCTTTACATTGCTTAAAATTTTTGTTGCTTGAAATTAAAAAGAATTGCATCAGCTATGAAATTTCCAAGGTCCAACAAGCAAACTATAGAATTATTACACAGAAGCATTTTATACCCCTGAGAGGCTGAGAAAAGGCTTCTAAAGATTAGTCAGGTCTCTTTCTCTCTTGGGAAGCTCTTGGCGGTGGTGTATTCCTCCTGAAAATACTGAAGAAAGAATAACTGGTTTCTATTTGGTACAGTGTGGCAGGAAGCAGTGCAATATTATTTATCAAAACTACCCCGTCTTCCATCTTTTGACTTTTTCCCGTAATATAAATGTGTTATGTTTCATCAATAAGGTGGTAACTTTCAAGAGGAGGGACTAAGGCTTACCTAAGTGTTGCTTTTGTTGTTTGTTTGTTTTTGTTTTGTTTTGTTTTGTTTTGTTTTTGTTTTTGTTTTTTTTGCGGTACTCGGGCCTCTCACTGTTGTGGCCTCTCCCGTTGCGGAGCACAGGCTCCGGACGCGCAGGCTCAGCGGCCATGGCTCACGGGCCCAGCCACTCTGCGGCATGTGGGATCTTCCCGGACCAGGGCACGAACCTGTGTCCCCTGCATCGGCAGGCGGACTCTCAACCACTGCGCCACCAGGGAAGCCCTAAGTGATGCTTTTATCCCACCACTTTGATCCACCTAGAACAGTGCTGGATAGTAGCATAAAAAAAAATCTTAGATATGTCAAGCTGGAAAGGTCTTTAAAGTTCTTAAGTCTGAGGTTTCAGCTTCCAAAAAAATGGATTGGCCCCATATTTTCTTGAGTTGGTGAGTTTTCTAATCTGTAATTCTACTTAAAATGTGGGATTCCAGAACCCTAAAGGCTAGCCACAGATTTATCGTATTAAGTCTTTTCTACTCTGTCTCAATTCTTTTATCAACATAATGGTAGTAATATACTTTGCATCCTGTCTCACAGGAATAAAGAGGAATGGCATAATGACGTAAGCTAAAATCAAATGCTGAATATGACTGAGCAATTGCCTATGGCTAAAAGAGCTGCTCTGCAGATAAGTGGTTAAGATGTAAGAAGACAGGCTCATCCTACTGTGCCCACAGAGTCACAGTGCTTTCTTTAAGGCTTTACCCAACAGAACCGAAAGCGTTTATGTACCTTTCTACATTCCTCGGGTATTCACCCACCCAGACGATCCAGCCAGTTCTGTCTGTTCCTTCTATTTATTAGCAAGTCACTGCATTAAATGGGAATAGTCCACAAATGCTAATCAGACCAGTGACTCCTATGGTATACTCCCTGGGCCATACCATGGCTAGCAAGAATGGGTTCTGGGTTCCCTGCCTGTTTCTTTACCCTTAAAGATTGTTGTGTAGACTACACCCATGAAAGGCACCTAGAACAGTTCCTGGCACCTACTTAGCATTCTGTAAGTGTTAGCCATTATTATTATGCGCTTATGAGGGTCACAGGACAGGAGTGACCACTGAGACGTAGAATGAAGATACTTAGCTGCCCTGTCATGTCTTGTCTGTGCCTTGGGGCCAACCCACTCACTTCTCCAATGTGCTAATTTTGGTCCTCCTCTATCAGAATCAGAACCTGTTCCCAGGAAAGGAGCTGGGAAACATATTTACATTATACAGAGGTAGAAATGGCCGATGCACAACCTCACTCAAGATATCTCTGTGTTTTAGTCAAGTACAGAAACCCTCGGGCCAAAAGAAGGAAGCCTTGCTTTTGGAATTGCAGTACTGGTGATGGGGGATGGTCATTAGTTTCCTACAATCCTAACTTCATAGCCAGCCCTCTGTCTGTCCCATATATTGCTAAGGCTAGACCCATGGCTGAAGAGAAGGAGATGATTGGAAAAGCTAGAGCAGTGCATTTTTGTGGTTTTACTGGGCACAATTTCTGGAGAATAATAAAACAGAAAATGGCATTCTCTCCGTTCACAAGCAAATACAAATGCCTAAAGCCAACTTAAGCTGAACAGACAAGCTCTTTGGAAAATCTTGAAGCCAGTGGCTCCACCAAAAATACATCTATATTTTCATTTTTTAATAAGCTGACAGAAAGCAGAGCATATGTCTTTTCTGACACATTTTAGGCTCCCTTGGATTCATAGTATATATATTGAATCCTAGAATTGTGAAGCAAAGCTCAGTTTATCGTCTTACATTTGTTTGGCTTAAGTTGGCAAATATTGGAAAAGGGGACGAAGGACCGTGTCTCTAGTTGCAAGTTCCCTTCCACCTGCAGGCCCATCCCCTGCAGCCATTGCCATAGGACTGGGTGGACCATCATTTGAGTGGATCACCCACTAGGAGGGCTATGAAAAGAAAGCAGAGGACAACAGTTGGAGGGCATGGGGAGATTGCTGGTAATTTTGTGGGAAATCATGGGAAGAATCCTTTTGTGGTCTTATAGATGAACAGATAAGATATAACAAGTACCCTCACTGACAGTCTTCAGAAGTCCAAAGTCAGCATTCCCCAAACTCCAGCTTCCTCATCACTTTATCTTAGGGGCTATATCCACCAAGCAGATGTTCAAGATTCTCTGGTACAGTGGCCTGTCTTCTGAACATAGAAACAGGGCATGTGGTCTGGTGATGTGTTTTCTTTCTGGTTTATTGCAAGACAGGCCTGAAGATTTCAGTCCCAACTCTGACATCAATCTGCTGTGTGACCTTGGGCCAAAATCTGAGTATCTGTAAAATGGAAATGGTTATAGTATCTACGTAACTAGACTGTTATGAAAACTAAATGAGATATGGTACAAGTGCTTAGCACAGTGTCTGATAAACAGAAATGTACTCAGTACATATCATTGAATCTTTTTTTGTTGAAGTATAGTTGATTTACAATGTTGTCAGTTTCAGGTGTACAGCAAATATCATTAAATCTTGCTTTTTCTTAGCTAGACTGATCATTTCTATGTTTGAAGTCTTTAGTGCATTCATACTTAATATAATTATTGATATTGTTGGATTTACATCTGTCATTTTGCTATCTGTTTTCTGCTTGTCTCATGTATTTTTTCCTCCTATACCACTTCTTTTTGTGTTAAGTCAATATTTTTTTTTTTTTTTTTTTTTTTTTTTTTTTTTTTGCGGTACGCAGGCCTCTCACTTCTGTGGCCTCTCCCGTTGCGGAGCACAGGCTCCGGACGTGCAGGCTCAGCAGCCATGGCTCACGGGCTCAGCCGCTCCGCGGCATGTGGGATCCTCCCAGACCGGGGCACGAACCCGCGTCCCCTGCATCAGCAGGCGGACTCTCAACCACTGCGCCACCAGGGAAGGCCCAAGCCAATATTTTTTTAAGTAAACCATTTTAATTACCCTCTTGAAAAAAAAAAGAGAAAGAAATGTACTCAATACGTGGTAGCTATTATTACTTATGATAATGATTAAAATTTTAGAAAAGCATCAACATGAAACCACGTTTAGTTGGTAACTTCAGGAATCACTTTTTTAGAAAAGAAGGAAGAATACATGAAATTTAGACTGCTCCAGAAAATCCTGGATGTCTTATCACTGTACCTAAAGGCACTTCTTCCCCTTCAGTTTAATAAGGCATCTTAGAAGAAGAGATGGAAAGAAGACAAAAATAGGAGGCAAAAGCAACCTTCTCACTGACCCCATAATTCCTTATAGCTGCTGCTAAGCTATTTAGAGCTCTGGGATCTGACTTCTGCTTCTAGCCCTCATCCTTTCTACTACTCTCTGAATGTTCCAACTTGAAATTAGAGAAATATTTCCATCAACTATTTGCCTTCATGATCTTACTTAATACGTCATTGAGATCTCAAAATTATTGCTTAACTCAAAGCCTCTAAAATGGAAGGGCAGTCAATTATTCTAATTAATATCGTTCAAAAGAAAACCTACCACTTTATACTTCCAAACACTTTTTCCCTGTCTTTTATCGTCATTCATACCCAGTGAGGAGGGCAGAGTACGTGTATCATTGCTGGCTTACAAAGGAAAAGGGGGAGGTGACTTGTCCAAGGTCACCTAGCTAATGAGTAGTGAAAGCAGGACTAAAGCCTGAGCTTCCTAACACCGAGTCCAACAGTCTTTCCACTCCACCAGACTATCACACAATTTTAGGTCAAGGGATTATCTCCTTACTGACTATGAAAGGCTCAGGCTTTTGGGGAAGTTTGGAGACTAATGAGTAATCAGTTCCTCAGACTAATACCCTCCCTTGACTAAGCACCCGCTAAGTGCCAGGCTCTGCGCTGAGCCTTTTAATGCATCATCTCCTTTAATCTTCACAACAATTTTACGAAGGAGGTACTGTCATGATCCTCATTTTACAGATGAGGAAGTAGAGGCAACGTTAAGTGAGTTGCTCAAAGTCACACTCCTAGTAAGTGGTGGAGCTAGTCCTAGACACCCTGTTTCCTAACTCCCAGTAAAGTGTTCTTTCTACTACTCCACACAGACAGGAACTTTCAGCTCGATTATTAACAAGGAAGGGATGCTACCTTTAAAGATGCTTTAGGACAAAAAGATAAGCCAGTTCTCTCTCAATTCCTCAGACTGATAGAGGAGAAAAGTATAGAAAGCAGGCAAATCATGCTTAATCCACAAAGCCATGACTGTGCAGCTGTGGAAGGACAGTTAGGGACACGGAATCCAGCAGAGAGAACTCAGGGGTAGCAGTACATCTTCTCTCACCGGCTCACACCCTGAGCTCCAGTCACAGCTGCTTCTCGCCAAATAGCAGGGTGAAGTAGGAACCGTCTGTAGCTCCCTTCCTGCCATGGTGGGGATAGCCAGTGAAGAAGGGCATGGGGTATGGGTTGCTACGGCTAACTCACTCACTGATCATTGAAACTTGACCATTCTCATTTTCTTGCCTCCCAAATCCTCCCCTGAGGATACAAACGAATGCAAATCACCCTGAAGACAGGAAAGGTGAAGCTCCATGTGCACAGTTAGACTGGGAAGGCGAAAAATCAGTTCATTATTTCAAGACCTCTTGTGATGCTTTAAATACACAGTCAACACAGAACAAAGATCCCTTTTTCCCCCCTTACATTATTTATGTGCCATCTAAAAATTACATGCCGGTTCTCTTTCCAGCGCTGAGAGGGAGAAACATGCATATTCATGATCTGATAAATATTTAAGTGGGATTTATTTAAATGAGAGAGTCCATTTACAAACATTCCCTGGCTCTGAGATCTTATCCTGGGCACACAGAGGGAGGATAATTTCCTCTGGTAGACTCAAAACCTCCGCTGGCCACCTGCCCCCCTAACTTGGAGCTCTTCCTTGAGGGCTGGTGAATGCCGCCCGCAGTATTTCAAGGCAGTCTTCCGTACCTCCTCCCTCCAGGCCTGCCTTCCTGCTCTGAGCTCATGCCATAGGATCAGTTGTTGGCAAAATGCTAGAGCCGGCAGTTGATTTGGGAGCAGGGGAGGCAGTCACAGCTTCCTTTGCCTGGGCCCTTCCTCTTCACGACACTAGCCCACAGCAGCCAACACCCCTGCTATCCGTGTCCTTCCTATGGCCCACCTCTCCCCCTCAGGGAGGACAGTTTTGTGATACAGCAGATAACCAGGACTGTGCTACCCCTTCCAGGAGGATGTGCATTTCAATACTGCTAAAGCATCTTGTCAGTGCTTCTTTCCAAAGCATGTATGCCCACAGTGTTTCATCGGCTCCTCCAACAATCCTACGAGACGTCAGAGGCAAGAATCACTTTTTAAAGTCTTAGAGATGAAGAAATAAAAGAGAGGACACCCTGCTTGTCCGACCTAAGTCACACAGCTAGTACTGGCAGAGCTAAGACTCAAAATCAGGTCTGCCTCTTCAATTGGGGATCTTTTCATTATGCAAGGCTGCCTCTCCCCTGGGACGATGCCTGGAGAGAAAGCATTGGTAACCCAAGGGGAAGGCTAACGGTGAGCTACCAGGCATTGTGCCTGTAGGTGGGGGAAGTATTTGGGGATGCCTGTGGCTGTACCCATCACCTCTTCAATCCTATCGTACAGGTGACTATCATATAGTATAAGGTTAACTTTGGGCTCTCCATTCTGCTGCCATTCTTGGGCACCACCGTGGCTCTAGCCCTAGCTCATCGGCCTCTCTCCCAAATTAAATTCACCTGTTTGTGTCTCATTTTTATGGAAGCTTCACTGGATGATCAGTGAATTCACCTGTAGAACTGATCTGGGCTAGGGCACTAATACTGGTTACCGGCTCAATGTACAACGTCTTCTGGGTCAAATACACGTTTTGACAGAAGCTTCTAATGCCTTAACTCCAAGACACTGTGTATGCAAGGATTTCAAGCAATGAGCCAGGCCAGTGAGGGCGATGTCACTGAGCAAATGGACGACTTAGGTCTCTAACCTGTGCTACCTAAGTGACCATCTAGTCTACCTAATTTAGGGTTAGCAGGTATAATACAGGATGTCCAGTTAAATTTGATTTTCAGATAAATAAATTTTTTTTTAGAATAAGTGTGTCCCAAATATTGCATGGGACCTACTTACTCTAACAATTATTCATTGTTTATTTGACATTCAAATTTACTGGGCTTCCTGATTTTTCATTTGCTAAATCTGGCAACCCTGGCTTAATTACAAGACCCGGCCCGGTGAGAAGTACCATCAAAAAGTGCCTGTTGGGCATCTGCTTGCTTGTGACACTTGGTTGTGATTGAGCCCATAGCATGTAACACTGTACGGGAAGGGCTGGAGGTGGCGAGGGAGAAAGAGAGAAGGCAGCTGTGAGAGAGAGAGAGACGTATCATCCAGCCCATCATGAGACTGGTCCTAGTTATTTGAACGTGACATAAAAGGAATGTTACTAGGCCTTTTTAGAAAATATAACTAGTCCTATTTGCCCCTCATCAGCAACTCCTCCCCCTGCACCCATCTGCTATGCTATTCTGCTCTATTCTATTCTGCTCTTTGATAAATGAAAAAGGAACAAGCTATGGCCTTGTGTTCTCTGAGAGTGATCCGGGCCCCAGAAGGCATACTGCAAGCAAAGAGCAAGGCGGGCTGGAGGGGCGTGGCTGGGCCACTGCACAGACAGCAGGGATGCCCAAATGTAATTAAGCACCAGGCGCAGACCCCAGGAGTAACTGTGGGAAGAGTTCCATGACCAAAAATTATTAGCGGGGCTTCCCTCGTGGCGCAGTGGTTGAGACTCCGCCTGCCGATGCAGGGGACACGGGTTCGTGCCCCGGTCCGGGAAGATCCCACATGCCGCGGAGCGGCTGGGCCCGTGAGCCATGGCCGCTGAGCCTGCGCGTCCGGAGCCTGTGCTCCGCAACGGGAGAGGCCACAACAGTGAGAGGGCCGAGTACCGCAAACAAACAAACAAAAATTAGCGAAATGAATTGGAGAATGTTTACAAGCCTAATTAACAATTTGCACAACTCCAGAGTTAAAATTTTTGCTAGTGCCAAGCAGCTTTGTGGACTGACACCATGGAAGCTGAGTCGGACCCAAGGGAGGGGGTGGTACTAGGCTCTAGCTAGTTGGTGAAGTCCGGTAGCTAAGGCACCTACTAAGACGTTCGAATTGAGGAAATGACCAAATGAGAGCAGGAACAGTGGGGCTGACTCATTTCCAAGACAATAATGGAGGCTAAGGAATGCAAACTCCAGATAGGAATAGTAATGATGATGATAATAAGAATAGCAAATCTTTAAAGCATGCATTTCCCCAAACACACATTATTGAGTGTTTTAAACAAAGAAAGCTAGTCTAAGCCATCATTTTACAGATGAGACAACAAAGGTCCAGAGAGGGGAAGTGATTTACCTAATGTCACACAGCAGGTCAGTGGCTGCATCTTGACTCCCAATCTAGTGTTCCATTTACTGTCCAAGGATGCTTTTCTGGAGATTCTAAAGACGTTGAGTTTTTCTCCTTCATATTCTTTTTTTTTCTGGTGCTTTTAGTTTTGTTTTACTTTGTTTTTATTGAGGTAAGAACACTTAACATCTACCCTCTTAAAATATTTTAAGTGCACAATACCATGTTGTTAACTATAGGCACAGTGTTGTACAGCAGATCTCTAGAACTTATTTGTTTTGTAAAACTGAAATTTTATACTCTTAAACAACAACTCCCCTCTCTCCAGTCCGTGGCAACTACCATTCTACTCTCTGTTTCTATGATTTTGACCCTTTTGGCTACCTCATTATAAGTGGGATCATGCACTATTTGTCCTTCTGAGACTGGCCTATTTCACTTAGTGTAACGTCGTCCATGTTCATCCATGGTGTCACATATGGCAGAATTTCCTTCTCTTTTACGGTCGAATAATATTCCGTTGTAAATGCATACCACATTTCGTTTACCCATTCATCTGTCAATGGACATTTAGCTATATCTTGGCTGTGGTAAATACTGCTGCAGTGAACATGGGATATCTCTGCACAAACCTGCTTTCAATTCTTTTGGACATATACCCACGAGTAGGATTGCCAGACCATACGGTAGTTCTATTTTTAATTTTTTGAGGAACCTCCATACTGTTTTCCATAACATCTGCACCATTTAAAGTCCCACCAACAGTGTACAAGGGTCCAATTTCTGTACATCCTTACCAGCACTTGTTGTCTTTTGTTTTTTGTTCTTGTTTTTGCTTTGATAATAGCCATCCAAAGGGTGTGAAGTGACAATCTCACTATGGTACGGATTTGCATTTCCCTGAGTGTTAGTGATACTGAACACCTTTTCATATACCTGTCGGGCATTTGTATATCTATTCAACTCCATTGTCCATTTTATAATCAGGTTATTGGCTTTTTGCTACTGAGCTGTAGGAGTTCCTTATATATTTTGGAGATTAACCTCCTACCAGAAAAATGGTTTGCAAATATTTTCTCTCATTCTGTAGGTTGTCTTTTCACTCTGTTGTTTCCTTTGCTGTACAGAATTGGTTTTTTTAGTTTGATATAGTCCCACTTGTCTATTTTTGCTTTTGTTGTTTGTGCTTTTCATGTCATATCCAAGAAATCATTGCCTAGGATTTACAGATTCAGTGCAATCCATATCGATCCCTATTTTTTACAGAAATATTAAAAATTCTAAAATTCATATGGAACTACAAAAGACTCCAAATAGCCAAAGCAATCTTGAGAAAGAAGAACAAAGCTGAAGGCATCACACTTCCTGATTTGAAAATATATTAATTATAAAGCTGTAGTAATTAAAAGCAATATGGTACTGGCGTAAAAACAGACATATAGACCAATGGAACAGAATAAAGAGCCCAGAAATAAACCCAAGCATATACAGTCAACTGATCTTCAACAAGGGTGCCAAGAATACACAATGGAGAAAGTTTCTCCATCCATAGTTTCTTCAACAAATGGTGCTGGGAAAACTGGATATCCACATGCAAAAGAATGAAATTGGACCTTTGTCTTACACCATACATGAAAATCAACTCAAAGTGGATTAAAGATGTATATGTAAGATCTGAAACTGTAAAACTCCTTGCAGAAAATATAGAGGAAAGGCTTCATGACATTGATCTACGCAGTGACTTCTCCTCTACGTTCTTGCTCTTCAGTACATTTTCTTTTACTTCCAGAACCTGCTGGTTCCATGCTTTTGAAGTTCTTTCGGAAAACAGTCAGTCTGTTTCCTCTCCCACCACCTACTCCTTTCCCTTGGGATCACTTTTCCATCCTCTCCATAAACTCCCATATCTGGATGAGGATTTTCTGAATATTATATTTTTAATTGACAGAAATGCAGCTGGGTCCCGTACAATGAAGAACAACACAGGACCCCTCTCCCTTTCCTCCTTCACTCAGCCATGAGCCAATGAAAATTCTAAAATTCTACTCAGGTGCACCTACTGTGTGCCAGGCACTCTACTAAAACAATGCATGAATTTTATTTTATCCTCACAATAACTCTATCATGTAGGCACTATTATTGGTCCCATTTTACAGGTGAGAATCCTGCAGTTAAGAGCTCAAGTGAAGATCCCAAGGTTACACAGCTAGTAAGTGACACAACTGGAATTTGAATCCAGGCAGTCTAACTTTAGTGTCCATGCTCTTAGTCTTTTCAAGATCCCCCTTGGAACATCTGACCCACTGCTGCCAGAGTGCTTTTCTTAAACTATGTCATTATTATGTCCTTGCCTACTGCCTCTAGATATTTGCTGTCCACTATGGAAGATACTAGACACATGTGGCTGTTTAAACATAACTTTAAATTAATTAAAATGAAATAAAATTTAAAACACAGTTCCTCAGTCCCATTAACCACATTTCAAGTGCTCAAAAGCCACATGCAGAAAGTGGCTGCCATATTGGCCAGCACAAATAGAGAACATTTCCATCATCGCAGAAAGTTCTATTGGACAGCACTGCTCTAGAGACTAAAATTTGAACACCTCTTCTGGTGTTTCACATGTTCCGCACTCTGATCTCTACCAACTTTTCAGCAGAAAGGCAGTAAATGAGGAGTACAAACTGAGACTGGAGGAAGGGACAGGAGCCTTCTATGCCACGTGAAGGAAGTCAGGCCCCAGCCAGCAGGGCACGATGGACTTCCTCCCTAAGAACAGACAGAACCAGTGCATGTTGAGACCTGACTCAAACGCGTCTCTTTCAGGAAGTCTGATTAAATAACCAGAGAGGTCAGAAAAGTGTGTCACCCTGTTGACTGGGTGCTCCCCAGCACTTACAGGAAGGGTTCCAATGCTTACAGGAAAAAGAAAGATCTCACATTCGGAATGGAGTCAAGGACCTATGCTCAAATCACAGCACTGCCACTTATTAGTGTACAATATTGGGCACGGCCACTTAACATCATTGAGCTTCTGTTTGCCTCTCTGTAAAACAGAGCCAATAATACTTACTCTCCAGATTTGTGTGACAATCAGTTATGATAATGAGGAAAGTGAGATAACGGTCTAGGGTAGGATCTGGGCTTTAAAATCCTTCGTGTGATTTTAGGGAGTAGCCAGGGTTGAAAGTCATTTAACTACATGACCTTTGAGGTCCCTTCCAGCTTTGAACTTCAATCCGTGACCCATAGTAAGAAAGGTCAGAAGTCAGTTTGGGCAAAATCCTTACCTAGGTCCTCACAGCAGGCTGCAGGCTTCACCAGTAGCCAGTGTTGCATCCGTCATAGTGAGCCCAGATTCCCAAGCAGCATCACTGATGAGAGTGCAGGGTTGGTGTTGGCTTCCTGGCAGAGTCTGTCTCCACCAAGTGACAGATGCACCCAGAATCTCCAGCCTGGGACTATACCGCCATGCTTTTTTTTTTTTTTTTTTTTTTTTTGGCGTGCTGGGTCTTCATTGCTGCGCGCGGGCTTTCTCTAATTGTGGTGAGCGGGGGCTACGCTTCATTGCGGTGCGCGGGCTTTTCATTTTGGTGGGTTCTCTTATTGCGCAGCAGAGGCTCTAGGCGCCTGGGCTTCAGTAGTTGCGGCACGTGGGCTCAGTAGTTGTGGCCCACGGGCTCTAGGGCACATGTGCTTCAGTAGTTATGGCGCACAGGCTCGGCAGTTGTGGCTCGTGGGCTCTAGAGCGCAGGCTCAGTAGTTGTGGCTCATACGCTTAGTCGCTCTGCGGCATGTGGGATCTTCCCAGACCAGGGATTGAACTCGTGTCCCCTGCATTGGCAGGCAGTTTCTTAACCTCTGTACTACCAGGGAAGTCCCCCACCATGCATTTTGACTGTCCTCAGAATAAGTCATTAAACAGCACCAATGGATTTAGACTTTGGATGTTGGTTCAAAGGTTTCTCCTGTCACACAAAATGGCTTAATTTCAAGGAAATGGAAGTTTCAAAACAGCAGGCAGATGGAAGTAAGAGGTATACAAGGTGAAGACAGCTGCAAGAAGCTGGCAGAGGGAAAGAGAAATGGAGGGGAATATTCTAACTAATTCAGATAGCATCCTGTTGTGCCCCAGTAGAATAGCACAGCAAAAGCTTATTTCCCAGCACTGTAATCCCCCAAAGACCTCTGTGTTAGCCAGCCCTTCTTCATATCAACAACACATGGAAACCTGACATTCCACCTCGTGGCTCAGGAATCCTTCAAGGCCTTGAAGTACTTACTTAAGTTACCAAAGAAAGATAAAATTACACTCAACCTGATGCAATATTATTAATGATATTTTGCCTTATATTCACACTTTAAAAATCAGAAATTCCTGAAGGATGACTAGGGAAGCATTCTGTTAAACTATAATATTTGATGAATCAAGGAACCCCATTCCCAACTGCATAAGACACAATTTGCAGGATTGTGGGTATCTGTAATTCCATCTTACAACCAGAGGAAAAGAATCAAATGGGGATCAGTAGCTCTCACTTCATAAACAAATGTCATAGCTCCAAAAAGGGCTCCCAGGGCAAACCAATCACCTCTGCCTGGATCATCAGTCATGGCCACACTCCTGAGTCCGTCTCGAAAAGACACCCCAAGGTTCTGGACACGAAAACCAAAACAGATCCTGCAGATGTTTCTTCTTTCCACTATATTCTCACCTTATTTCTTGTTCAACTGTTGCCCCTAAACTGTGCAAAAACATTTAATCTTTTTTTGTGGTGCTTCAGGGTTTGGCTATCAAACCGTTTCTATGGCAGAAAGCCAAATTAAGTACACTTCTATTTTTATTAAAAGTCAGGCAGCTGAGGATTAGTTAATCAAAATTCTAGGGGAATGGACTGTTCTAATTAACAGAATCTTCTGATAAACTGTTTGGCTGAAATTAAAAGTATGTTGAAACAATCCATTTAGTTTGGTCTACTTTCGGCAAATTTTCTGAAATGTCTGCTTTCACGTCCCTGCCTTAAAGATATTATTGAATCTTTTTTTTGGTATTTGAGGCTCTTGCAGGCCTTTGGGGTTATCATTTTGTACATCTGTTCTCAATGTCCAGGAGGAGAAATGAAGATAGATACAGCGACAACACAGACTGAGGTCAGGACATAGCTTTGATGAAATCTCCAATTTCAAAGGTTTATTATCTATTGCCTCTTTTAAATCAAGGGCATAGGAAGAGGAAAATCCTGTTAATTGAAGGTTCTGGTTAAGCAAAATTAATGTAACAATACTTTTACCTTTTCCATAGACTTTCACGCCTGCATCACATTTGATCCCCATTACACTCTTAGGAAGCAGATTCCTCGTTTTATAAACTGAGGCCTAGGGAGGCTCTGGGGCTTGTCCAAAGCTAAGATTAGTATATCAAGCATCTGAAGTCTCATTCAAGTGCGTCTGTCAGCTCATCACACTGTGATACCCATTTTAATTATACTTTCACTATATTTGTATTGACTTCCTCCCAATCAGGCCACACAGGGCTCAGCTAATCTCATCACAGTTGGAGAAATATCTGAATGTGTGCTCAACTTTTGTAGCACTCAGAATAGCTTAGGTGAAAATCATAGCTAAGATAATAACAGTTGCCATGATAATAGTGTCCTTAAGCATCCCAGTTGAGAGCTATTTATTTTGCATAATATGATCTTGGCATACTAAATACTATTTGCATCCTTCTGTGGAGGACACTTTACTTGTCTGTAGTATCACTGTCTGTGGGGATACATTTTCTTTGGGAAGGTTTTGATGTCTCCAAAGATACAGTGCTTGACTTCTGAGTGGCAAAAAAAAAATGCTAATATTTGAAAAGAAAGGAGAACGTATGATCTGAGATTCTTTGTATGTCCTTTAAGTAATAAAAATAAATCATCTCCACTGATCTTTATAGTAATCTTAGGAAGTTGGTAGAGCAGGTATCATGGTCCCATTTTACAGAGTGGGTCCTGAGATTCAGCTAAGTCGTCATGGTATCCCAACCCCAGCTGCACATACCTTTCCCCTATGGCGCTCACCAAAGGTCACTTTTCCTCAGAATGCCCTGGGAGCTTGTTACAATACAGCTTTCCCAGCTCCATCCCAAACATACTGAATCAGAATTTCTAGGGATGAGACTCGAAATGAAGAGGATATATCAATTGATCGATAGATCAATTTGTAAAATTGTCTGCCCTACCAACCTCATAAGATTATTATTCAAGATCAACTAATATTAATTTTAATTTTATTACTGACAGTGAAGCAAGTAAGACCCTAGAGAATGGCAGCTGCTTAGAGCAACAATTTCATGATCATACTCTATGATCAGCACCATATCCCTTGTTGGAGGTGGAGCGGGAATGGGGACACACAACACACACAGGACTTCTACTGGCCTTGGAGAGTTTACAAGGTAGTCTGTTGCTAAGTCAATGGTTGTCGAACTCTAACAAGCATCAGAACCATCTGAACGGCTTGTTAAAACACCAATTACTGGTCCCTAGCCCTAGAGTTTCTGCTTAAATAGGTTTAGAAGTAGAGACCAAGAATCTGCACTTTTTTTGCCGCACCACGTGGCTTATGGGATCTTAGTTCCCCAACCAGGAATCGAACCTGGGCCCTCGGCAGTGAAAGCGTGAAGTCCTAACCACCGGACAGCCAGGGAATTCCCAAGAATCTGCCTTTTTAACAAGTTCCCTGGTGATGCTGATGCTTCTAGTCCAAGGATCACACTCTGGGAACCATTAGCCTAGGCATCCTTTTAAATCTTATGGTTGTCTTAGGGTTTAAAAGAGGTATTTCAGAATACATCTGTGAAAGAAAAATAGAACACAAGAAAACAAAATTCTCTGTGGTGTACTATTGCCTCCCTGGTGCCCTCTTCATCTGTTCCTTCACCTACCAACACAGGGCCACGCGTCCACACACCTCAGTCACAGAAAGAAATCTCCCTGGCCCCGGAAAAACAATCCCATTTTCTTACTGCAAATGCATTGGCTGGCACCATTTCAGATGGAAGCATTTGCTTCCTTCACGGCCTGTTTTATCAAGAAATACAAAAGGCCTCTGCTTTGGAGTCCAGAAGTAGGTGGCAGAGAGAATCATCTGTCTCCCCACTGGATAAGGCAGTGCTTCTCAAAGTCTGATCCCCAAATCAACAGTGGCAGAATTGCCAGGGGTATTTATTAAGAATGGAAATTATAGGACCCACTGCAGACCAAGGTAAGACCTGGGGATGTGGGGCCTTACGTGCCCCAGGTCATTGGCATTTCTGATGCACACGAAAGTTGGCGAAGCCCTAGAAAAAGGATTTACCCAATATTAGTTTGGACAAAGACCCTAAGGAAGTCTCGTTTCTCTGAACTGACCACCACTACACCTTTCCTGGACCTACATGTCCCATAAGAAACCACGTGAGATGGGGAGAGATACCAGCCCCTCCCTCCTTCACCTTTCCACAGAACCCGCCCCCCAAACCCATATGAATCCATTTGCCTGGGACATTTCTCAGGTAGCTAAAGCACACACACCTAAGTCCCTGACAAATTCCACTGAGTGAGGAAAAGATTCTTTTATTTTTTAAAGATGCTTTTATTTTATGTTTATACCTCTCTCGCTTTAAATTTTTCTCCCTCCTGCTTCTTTATGACACATTCTGGAGCTGTTTCAAAGCCATTTATATTCCATAGTGACTTTAGTCTTTTTAATGTTCTGAGAAATGCCATAGCTTATATTGAAATGATGCAATAAGATACGAGAGAAAAAGAGAGCAAGAGAGACAGACAGAGAGAGAGAGAGAGAGAGAGAGAGAGAGAGAGAGAGAGAGAGGAAAGTGGGGGGGGAAAATAACTGAGAGCAACTTTGATTAGAAAGACAGTCAGACACAAGGGTTGGAACTCCCCTTCTATCGCACTAAAATATCGTCAGTTCATTACTTGGCATGTTCCTCTTTCTATCTTTCTAGAACGGGGAAGACTTGGAATTTTGGGGGTGAAATGCAGTCCTTTCATTTGCTTTGGCAGCTATAAGCCTGCCAGCGTTTTTACTTTTTGGTTCATTGTCAAGTTAGAGCAAGTATATCTTTTGTGTCTCCTGGGCTAGTCACTGTATAATCTGTGTTTTTTTCATTATGGTTTTCTCAATACAGATCCACACACAGTGGATTAACTAATGAAGGTCAGATAACACCACTGGGGGCATAGGTTGCTAGGACACAGAGACATAGAACCAAACAAGTGAGTCCTTTGTACGGGAGGGCGTCCCGCCACATGCAATTCATCAATGCTCAGCTTTTACAAGTTTCTAAATTCTGTTTCTCTTGCTCCCTCTCCTCAAGGTGTGTGTGTGTGTGTGCGTGTGCGTGTGTGTAAAAGAGAGTGAATGTTTGGGAAAATGTATTTGCATTAGACATCGTAATCATGTTCTCAATTTATACAGCATAGTAACTTTACAATTCTGTAGAGAATCATATCCAGTGCTCTTTTTGGCATTACTTTTCAGAATCATGCAAATGTTATTGACAACTAAATAAAATCTGTGAAAGGAATAAAAAGTCATCCCCACAATTGTTCCATATGGAGCCAGATCTTTTGAAGGTGACCATTTCCAACATGGACTTGATGGATACCCAAAATCTTTCTCTGGCCCAAAATGTGTCCTTTGATGTCCCTGCAACAACTATCAAAACCCAATTGTTGGAGGAGAAGGAGCCACCCTTTGAGGCTAACACATTGGAGAACTATAAGTTAAAGCTTTAACACACAGGCATTTATTTGATTCTATCACTTCTCAAGGCCCTGAGGAAATAGGACACAGAACATGTTTTAGCTTTATTGGCGGTAGTGGATAGAGGTCAGGAAAGGCCTGAAGCTGGGCACACTGGGATAGCAGGCTGACCTGGGTGAAATGCCCTAGTGAGGCACATTGAATAGCCAGGAACTAACTTTAAGGTCCTGGAAGCCAAGTAGTAGGGAGATATGTTGGGCTTGGCCATAAAGCTCATTCAGGTTTTTCCTTAACATCCTATGGAAAAACCCGAATGAACTTTTTGACCAACCCAAATATAGCTATTAGGATCATATTAGGCTGCAAGTAACAAAACCCTATCAGCGGTTTAAACAAATAGGGATTTTAAAAATATATAACAGAGGCCTCCAAGTAGGTAGTTGCAGGCATCAGTTCTATAGCTCAAGAATGCCATCAGAGACCTAAGCTTTCTCTTCTGCGTCACCATCCTTAGCACATTGGCTTTAACCTTCATGATTGTTACCTCATGGTCACAAGATGGCTGTGACATCAGAGCTCCAAAGAGGCAGGAAGATGAGGAAAGAGCAGTGCCACCACATCTATTACCTTTTATCAGGAAAACAAAATCTTTGCCAGAAACCCCCAATAGACTTCCATTTAAATGTTCTTGGCTAGAACTATGTTACGTGCCCCACCTACCCAACACCAGTTGCAAGGGAGACTGGGAATGGGAGTCTTTAGCTGGGCACATCGCCACATTAAACAAAACCAGGATTATGCTAGCAAAGAAGAGGGAAATTGATCTTGGGTAGACAACAAACAGTGCCTGCCAAAGACCAAAGGAGAGCTTTGGCTACTCTCATTCAGTTCAACCAATACTCACTGGGCACCTATGAGGTGCCAGACACTGTGCCATGTGCTCTGACATCTGGCTTTTGCCTCAGGCTATCCAGAATTCAAAGAATGAAGCTTCTTCACAGGGGTGAATTACTAAAATGAACATCTAGCTATGTGTCAAGTTTTATTTTGTTCCTAGCCACCAAGCTACACTGAGCTTTGAGAATGTCATTTCATCTAATCTTTCAGATACTTTGGGGCAGACACTCAAACATCAGCTAACCCGCTCTAGATATGGACCTTCACAAAGAAAGACCTTTGAATTTTAGCTATCAGGGTCATTTTATAAAGCTGTGCGTTGGAGTTATTTTATGCATGCAAATCTCTTTCTGCTCTTTAATTGGATTTGTGCCTGGATATACTGCAAATTGCTTTTGAAGATGGACTGCAGAATAGGTTCCAGCTACGGACAGCAGTACAATGGAACAGGCGCCTCAGGTGCCAGCTCGCCTCCCTACCTTTACCCACACAGCCTCCGATTTCATCCTACTTGTTGACTGGTCAGTACAAAAGACTTCTTGTAACCTGAAAACGAGCTTTGAAGACCTCTGCCCCTCAAAAAAAGCAAAGGCAAAGTGATTAAGAGCTCTAGAATGATTTCAATTAAGGGTCTGTTCCTGGGGATTCTCTCCCCCAGGAAAGATGAATAAATGGCTCTCAGGAAAGAAAGGATCTTTGCTGCTTTGATGAGGATGGAGCCAACCAGCTAATCCCAGCAGTTTGAAACCCAAGCTCGGTAGCATTTGTTTTTAGTAAAGGCAGAATGGAAAAGGACTTTGGGGAAGTCTGGGAGAGCCCAGTAGTATCACATTGCATAAACTCTACAAAATGAACCTTCCTGCAGGTTGGCAAAACTACCTACGGGATGTGATTTGAAAAGGAACTTCTTGCCCACAGATTTCATTTTCCATGGTCTATTGAGGTGAAAGTCCCATTAATGTTGCTTCTTAAGGGCCTTCTGGTGACAGGTGCATTCCATTTTCAGGTAAGGATAACATGTTACCTGGGATTAGTTTATCTGATTGGCCCATTGTCACCCAGATGAGATCAGGGCTCCAAAGTTAAGGCACATAAAATGGGCACTTTTTTTTGAGGAATAGGAAAGAGATGGTTTGTAAGTTAGGGCCCAGGCAGAACTCAGTGAGGTGTTAGGAGGAAGTCTAGGACAGGCACGAAGAGCAGGTGGCCATGGGACTCCTGGGGAGAGAGGGTGCTGAGAGAGGCGCAGGAGAGTGGCAGGGCCCTGGAATGAGTAGACAGTCATGACACTTGTCCTTGCAAATTTTCTGTTTAAATCAGAGAAGTATATCCATACTGGGGTCTTTAGGCCATTTCTTAAGTGAAGCAGAGTGTAGCAAAGCAGCCAGCGCAGTGCCTTACTTTACTTACAGAAAGTATCTAATAGATTGCATGAAGAAACTTGAGGGGGAGGATATGGCTGATGGAAGGGCAGAACCTCAGTGGAATAAATAAAAGCGTTCATTCCTACTCTGTGCACCCAGTGCATCCCCTGTGCTTTTGCTTGCCCATACCTGGTATGAAATCCCACTCAACACAGCATCTCTATGGATAGAGGCATTGGAATTTGTGGGTGGAGAGGGTGATAATAACTTGGGGAGTAGGATAAATAGAACAGGTAGGGAAGGGACATAGGGAGGAGAATAAAAGAAGCAGCTGAGGGCAGAAGCAAAAGGGAGAAGGGATGTCAAGAGGTAAAGGGAAGACAGAAAGGACGGACGTTGGATATTAAAATAATACTAACAACAGTAACACTAATAATAGTTAACACCTATGTAAGGCCTGCTATGTACCAAGTGCTGTTGGAAGCACCTCACATGCATTAACTCATTTAATTCTCAATGATCTTATGAAGTAGATTTATTATTATTATCACCCCATTTTACAGACTGAAATGGAGGCACAGAGAGTTGAAGTCCAAATTTGATATCTGTAAAGCAAAAGACAAGCAACGAAGAAAGAGACTGAGTCCTGGTGTCATTTGATCTCTAGACTTTTCCGTTACTTAAACCAATAATGCCCTTTTTTAAAAAAGTCGTTTTAAGTCAAGTTTCTGTCCCTTGTATCCAAAGAGTCTTTACTAATTTTTTTAAAAAACCAACATCTATTGGCTGTTTTCAACATGGAGAAGACACTGGCTTAAGTGCTTTATAGACATTGTTTTATTTAATCCTGACAACCCAGTATGTTAAGTACTGTTATTATTATCCCTGTTTTGAAAATGAAGAAGCTGGAGCACAGAGAAGTTAAATAACTGACCCAGAGTCATGCAGCTAATAGGTAGCAGAGCTGGGAGATAAACTGACTCCAGACTGACTCCAGACTCTGCTCGTAACAACTATACCAATCTTTGGTGGACAAATAGATAGAAGAAGAGAATGTCACCAATCAAGAGTGAATAGCAGAAACTGAGGGCAGCTGAATTGCAACTCTCCCTTTTTTTTTTTTTTTTTTTTTTGCGGTACGCAGGCCTCTCACTGTTGCGGCCTCTCCCGTTGCGGAGCACACGCTCTGGACGCGCAGGCTCAGCGGCCATGGCTCACGGGCCCAGCTGCTCCGTGGCACGTGGGATCCTCCCGGACCGGGGCACGAACCCGTGTCCCCTGCATCGGCAGGCGGACCCCCAACCACTGCGCCACCAGGGAAGCCCTGCAAGTGTCCTTTTAATGAGTAACCTGATAAAGTTATAGACACCCTTTCATATTTCCAAGAAATCACCTGCTACACAGGTGAGCACGTGTTTGGAGGCTCCTTAATCTTGGGAAACTGTTCTTTCTGATGCCTTGCAGCCTTGAGTCTCCAGTGAGGAGTCCCTTAGCACTAACAGAAGTTAGCTCTAGCATTTCCTGTGCCCAAAGAGACTCCCTTTGGGAGAAGGAAGAAGCCATGATGAAGGCATGTATCTCTGTAGCTATGGCCTGGAATATTTCCTGGAACAGGAGACCAGTAGCATCCCACCCTGGGAAGCACCATCGCAAGGTTCATGAGCCAGCATCCACTGAGCAAAGCCTATCACTGTTCTTACATGCCTGCAGCCTCTCACTACAATGGAGTCTGGCATCATCCTCAGGGCTTTCGGTCAATCCCTATGAGCATTCCTTCTTCTGCAAGGACCTCACATACAATTGATTGCTGTAGCTTCACTGCAGAAGGAATTGTGTTTATGTTTTTGGTGATTTTCTTGCTTTATTTTTAACGTACATGAAAGCCTGTCTCCTGGGAATAAATATTGGCCAAAGAATGATAGCCTATCCAGTTGGGATTCAAACGGTTAAAGATTATGAATGGCTTTCATTGTTTTTATAACTAGTAGGAGGCTCCCTTGATAATTTCCAGCTGATTTATATGTTGGTCTCTATTTCTGCATAGACACCATAGAAATGCTATGTTAAATAATTTCATATTAAAAACAAAACTGGAACTTAATCTTCACTTAAGAGGCAAACAATAATTTTTATCAGCCTTTGCGAATGGGCCTTGCTTCCCATTCATTAAATGTCTATAAATGTTTGCTCGTTCTTAGAGGTTGAATGATTAAAAGGATAGGAGAGACGTGAATTTTAAAAAATCAATCACTGTTTGTAGCTCTATTCCAAAATTTATCCTTCATGACACGGTAGATCTTCTCCATGAGACTAGTTAATAACAAGCATTCTGCATATTTTATAATTACGTGCACTGCCAGCAGAGTGTAGTCGGATTTTATTATACACTTGAGTCCCCAGAATCAGAGTCGTGCCTCACAGCACCTATCATAACAAATGGCACGGAGGGATTCTTTATAACGCAGGATGCTGCGTTGGATATTTAAATAGCATACCCAGGAAGTGTTCTGAGTTATAGTCACCCCACAAGAGGAGCACAATTTCGAAGTACATTATGATTTAAGCTGGAGCCAGACGCCCACTGAGTCAGAATTAGGATCTTTAGGAAAGGAAACAAGGGCTTCCCTGGTGGCGCAGTTGTTAAGAATACACCTGCCAATGCAGGGGACATGGGTTCGAGCCCTGGTCGGGGAAGATCCCACATGCCGCGGGGTAACTAAGTCCATGCACCACGACTACTGAGCCTGTGCTCTAGAGCCCGCAAGCCACACTACTGAGCCCATGTGCCACAACTCCTGAAGCCCGTACACCTAGAGCCCGTGCTCCACAACAAAGACAAGCCACCACAATGAGAAGCCTGCACACTGCAACAGAGTAGCCCCCGCTCACTGCAACTAGAGAAAGCCCACACACAGCAACGAAGACCCAACACAGCCAAAAGTTAATTAATTAAGTAAAAAAAGAAAGGAAACAAGTAATTATTCCAGTAAAACCCAAGCTGGCTAAGGAGTAGATTGATCAGAAACATTTGTTAGTGCTGATTGGGTTTCTGACACATTCTAATTTTTACACGTAAGAGGCAAATCGCACACAGGCACACATAAGGCTCATATTACCTTTTGTTTTTTCTGATCAAGGACATATTTGGTAGAAACTTGAGAGAGGGTCCAATCTCCTAAACCTCTTTTCTATCTCCATCCTTAAAAGTGTTGGAATGTGTCACTAAGATAAATGATATGTGGGTAGAGACCCCTTCCTTCTCTAGCATAAAAGGTATTCTGTAAGTGAAACAGTATTTCTCCCACTCACATCTTGGAATAAATGGAGAATGGGCTTTGATTTTCCATCATATACGTAGGAAGTTTGAAGAACAAATTTTGATTATTAAATGTATGCACAACCATTGCTAATGCTCCCTTGACTTTTTATGCCACTTCTGCCTGGCAACAGATCTGACCACTAAGAATGGTATGATTAACTCTACTTTGCTGGCTTGGAGAGGTAGGGCAACTTACCCAAAGTCCCACAGTAGATCAATATAGAGGACAGACTAGATTGTAGGTCTCCTAACTTCTGGTCCAATGTTCTTACTACTGAACTATGCTATCTATAGCCTGTGCTGCCCCTGGTTAATTTACTTTCAGAAAGGTATGTACATAAATATCTAGGATGTTGTTTTCTTACCCTGTGCTCATGAATCAGACTGGTTCATCTCCCCAGTCCTGTTACCAGCACCCTCCCCATCTCCCAACCCACCTCTACATACCATTTAAAAGCCCGTGTCTCCTGCTGCTACGCAAGAGGCTGAAACATCCCGATCATCTAACTGGGACTTGAGATAAAATTACACTATGTTCCCTCAGAAATTACTTTGACACAAACAATTACTCCAATAATAAACAGTGGAAAATACAGTGTTAAGTACAATCAGGAAATTTAAATGGTCTTAATTGGCATTACTAATTCTTGCACACAAATAAATAATTACACTACGTCCCTTCCAAATTTCAGTTTGGACATGCAAAGTCCACTTAGTTCACTGGAGCAGAAAGCAGAAGAAGCCTTTACCAAAGTTGACAATCCACATGGCAATACACAGCCTATGCCTTAAACTCGTCTTTATATGGTCTATGGTAACTATTTGCACAAAGCTTTGCATGTAGTAGGGTTTTTAATGAGGGCTTGTTAAATGAATGGCCGCTCATGACCAGCCTCAAATTTCCCTATTATTGTTTATCCCATGAGAATAAAATGCTTGATTTCACCTTATATTGTGATATGTCTTTATACGCCTTAGTTTATTAGATGGATTCAAGCATGCCTCTACCAAAACGTAGCAGTTATGGAGAAGACCCTAAAGGTGCCGTACCCTATAGCCTTGCTACTTTAAAGTGTGGTTCATAGACCAGAAGCCTCAGCATCATCTGGGAGCTTGTCAGAAATGCAGACTCCACTACAGACCTATGGAATCAGAATCCACATTCACAAGATTCTGATGTGATTCACGTGTACATGAAAGCTTGAGCAGCACTGCGCTATGGGAACAGTTGTTGGTCCTGTCCCCACACACCAATAGTCACACTGAATATTCTGGTGCACAAACACTTCTTGAGCCCCTCTGGGTTTATTAGGCTCTACTGAGAATATAGAAGAAGGAGAAGACATGGCTTTTACTCAGGACAATATATAATCTAGTTCTCAATTATAAGCTTTATATTGCAATAATGCAGTCATAGGGAAGATCAGGTGGGTTGGATTATTTAGGGAAGGCTTTTTGGAAATGGCATTATTCACAGGTTACCAACCAGTATTTGAGGCAGTAAGGAAAACTGGTAACAAGAGCTAATGTTTATCAAGTGCCTCTCTTTGTCAAAGCCCTAGGTTTCACTTTTTAATATATTATCCCACTTATCCTCACATTAACTCAGCGAATTAGATACAGTGTAGTGGCTGAGTGGCCCCACCTCTGAAATCAGATGGTCTGGGTTTGAATCCTGCCTTTACTATTTACTAGCTGTGTGATCGTGGGCAAGATATTTAAACTCTCTGTGCCTTAATTTCCTTATCTATAAAATGGAATAATAGTAGCACTTACCTCAGAGGATACCTACCTATGAGGATTCAAGGAGTGGATATGTATGAAACACTTGGAACAATGCCCAGCACATAGTAACTATCCAATAAATGTCAGATATTACTATTTTTATTTTATAAATGGGGAAACTGATTCACAGAAAAATTAAATAACTTTTCCAAAGTCCCACAGCTTATAAGTGGTAGAGCTAGAACTTGAACACTGCTTCGAGCGACCAGAGAGCCCACGTTCGTAATTCTGTTACATACCTTTAAATGTACCTCTGGAAGGAGAGGAAAACCATTGTAAATCCAAACTTCTGAAATGACTTGTGAGTCAAATCCTGCTGTGGGTGCTGGGTGTACGCAAGAATTAGACAATTAGCTGGAAATGTTTGTTGTGATGTCTTCATATAAGTTTTCAAGCAGATGTCACTATTTGCAACAAAGTTCATAAAAACTTTTGTTTTTTGACTAGTGGGTATGGCTTCACCCAATAATTCACACCCTTCCACCTGGATAACTTCATGACCAGTGGCAGGGACTTCCTAGATAGCTGACAAGAGTAAGGGGCACAGGCTGTACCCAAGGCCCAGAATAAAGTTAATGGGCCCTGATGAGCCCATTATGTAATTAACAGGGTTTCTTTATAAACCACACCTTTAAAAAGACATATTGAAAATGTTCAGGATGGTTTGGAATCATATTTTAGCCATGGAATCAGATGTCACTGGATTAGAGAATAGATTTGGGTTCTTTTTAACCCAGGTTCTTGTCCAGAAAAGATGAATTCAGTGTTAAAATTTTGGCTAAGCTCTCTTCTCTGTGACCTTGAGTCAATCAGTATCCTTCCATATCTGTAACGGAAAATTGATTGGATGGTATTTAAATTCTTTCCAACCCCAATATATTCTTTACAGTTTTGAAAGCATCTTTCACCCACACCAGTTTTCTCCTCCTCGGTCTCCAATGAGGTGGAATGAGCACTCAGAAGCTGGGTGACCTTGACCAAAACATGCTCCTCTCCGGGGCCTCAATTTCCTCCCGACATCTTTTCCTATAAGCCAGAATTTTCCACTGAGGAGCTTTAATCTTTTGAAAAGGTCAGAGAAAGGCTGGGGAAGTAGCTATTTCAAAGGTCATGACTTTCCCCTTGGCGATTCCATCCTCTGTCTAAACCTAAAAGGACAAGTGTCCAATATTACATACCTGCAATAGGATTTCTGTCCTATGGCCTGGGTGCCCAGGGACTGTTTCAAATTCCAGTTTTCAAGCCTGAAATTTCTACTGCCAATCCTTTCACCATTTTCTCACCTCTGAAGGGTCTCCTCCTACTTTCAAGGACTACTGTAAAATTTCTTTAAAATCCAACTAATTTTAGTGCATTTAGATATTTTTCAGATATGCTCTGTGGCACCTTGATGGAAAAGCAGGCTGTGGGATCTAGAAAGGGTGTGTCCAGGCTCCTGACCAATCACACAGGAAGCACAGTTTCTCAGGAGTGGGAAGGATCCAGGTTTGTCATTTGATCGACTAAACATGCCATAAAATCACTCGTTTTTAGAGAAGCGCTTTGGTCCAGGTAGGAAAGCTTAGTTCTCCCTAGTCAGGGATGATCTGGAGAAATAAAAGGACACTTCCAACGAGTATTTGTCATCATGGTTTGGGTGACAATGTGCTGTAATATGGGAAAAGATATTAAGTTGAATTAAAATGTGTAATTTATCCAGTGGCACATCTGCTGGGAATGGTCTGTTCCTCCACTTATGAGAGTCACATGCTTTACTATTTAAACATTTTAAGGAAACGTGTAGCTGGGAAGGCACTGTGGTTAAAAGGTCCATCTCTTTCCCTGAAGTTGGCTATGCTCAATGCTTTGCATTGCTGATTTCAGGCAGGGTCCGTCCTGATTTAGTGCCGCTCTTTGCAGTAAGGCCATGGCTCTTCAGCCCCACAATCTTGACCATTCTACCCCAACTTCCAGCTTCCATGCCCAGGAGCATTCTGGTTTGCTCCAGGCACTTCTTCTGTGGGGAGGATCTCCCATAACCCCAAAGGCCTCAGTTTTAGTGCTGAGCCCAAGGAGAATCCAATGAACGTATACCGTGTATCTGCCCTAATTTCAGATTCCAAAATAACCTTTAGATATCTGTTGATAGTAAAATCTGATCAGTCAGAATCTGATGGGTCAGAATCTTCAAAGAGACAGAATTTCTGCCCAGAGCTTTTAGGAAAGAAACAAATGATTAAAAAAAAAAAAGAGCAGGTGATATCAGAGATTTAGTAAAAGTGACAATTTCTTTGGGCTGCTCCAGGGTCAGCACACATTTGGCCAACTGCTTCTACGTTCGACTTCCCCAGTCCTGGGCAATGAATGTCTCTGTTCAGAATGATGACCCTGAGATATTGCAAGATCCTTGGGCACCGAGAAAGATTCTGCAATATTCACTTGGTTATATTTATTAAGGAAGAAGAGTGGGCTTGCATGCATTCAAGACATTTCAATAGCATTTCAATAACAGCAACAAGGACTTTCTGTCAAGTGCTCAGGTACCCAGAAAATTCCATACACGTTAGTGGAAAGCACTTCTCCCCTACCCCTCCCTTTACAATTCTCTGAGCATGCCACACTCCCCTCTGGCCCTTAGTGTGTGCATCTGTAAAATAAAAAGCTTAGATTACATGATACCTAAGATCCCCTTCCATTCTGATGCTCCATGATTATGTCATCTCTATGATCTTTTGCATGGCCTCTATATTTTGGGCATTATGTGTAATTCTAGCAGGGCCTACCTCAGAGGAAAATAGTTCCTCCGAGGGTCCCACTCTCATTCAGGGACTCTGAAGTACCAAAGGCCAGGGAGGACTGTTAGCCTAAGTTGACTAAGGGCAGAGATTTTGCTGATCCCATCTGTGGAAGTCTATCAGAGTCCCTTTGATGGCTGATGAGGCCAACTCCCATGTAAGGACAGAAATCCATCTGACAAGCATAGAAATATTAAATAAGAACTAAATAAATTCGGCAACTGTCTCCAAGAGGGTATAGTGGCCTGGAGCTAATTTGAAATTAAGTTTGTATTATTAATTGAAAGGCAAGAAGAGAGTCTTGGAATAAATCAGATAAAATAAATAAAGAGAAGATTTTACTTATTGTCAATAATGCTACAGGCAATCTTGGGATTTGGTGGCAGTCTTAACAAAAAAACGCCTTAACTTCTTAAGATTTTCTCTGTCAGCTCTCAGCACGTTTGGAATGCATTTCTGTTCCTCTCTTCCCTAAATGGTGATAGTATAAAGCTTCAATGACAAAAAAGAGACACTTGAAAGTTCTAGAATATTAAATATTTCTGAGGACATAACTCACCCCTCCCCAAATAAATCTAGCATCTGGATACTTCCTCCCACAAGAAAAACTTGCTCTCAGAGGCTTGCCTGTGCCACAGTCATCAAACTTGGGACTTAAGCTTCTAGGAGGCTAAGAAAAAGTTTCTTTCAAATGAAGTTTATACCCGATGACCTAATTTTGAACTCACACCCACCCAAACACAAAGTAAAATTCTGCTGCCAATTCTGACTACTGGAGGGTGACTTGTTCCAGTTACTGAAGAGTGTGATGCCAAGACTTAGAAACTAACAAAACAGAGCACAAAATAAATAAGACCAAGACATCAGAAAAATGACTGTGCGAGTACTGTATTGTCTGTATAAGTTCTATACCCCCACATACAGATTTTCTACACAGATCCAAAAGATACTTCTCATACCAACAATAAACACCAAGCCTTCAGAGGACTTGTCTCCTGCATCATCCTCATCCACTTATAGGGGATGGTTATCCACAATACCAATACTGCTTTTGAGTGTGACCATCAACATCCATTTTTTAAATTAATTAATTTATTTATTTGTGGCTGCGTTGGGTCTTTGTTGCTGTGCGCAGGCTTTCTCTAGTTGTGACGAGAGGGAGCTACTCTTCATAGCGGTGCACGGGCTTCTCATTAAAGTGGCTTCTCTTGTTGCGGAGCACGGGTTCTAGGTGCACAGGCTTCAGTAGTTGTGGCTCGCAGGCTCAGTAGTTGTGGCTCGCGGGCTCTAGAGCACAGGCTTCAGTAGTTGTGGCACATGGACTTAGTTACTCCGCGGCATGTGGGAATCTTCCCAGACCAGGGGTCGAACCCGTGTCCCCTGCATTGGCAGGTGGATTCTTAACCACTGCACCACCAGGGATGTCCCATAGCATCCATTTTTAATTACTGTTTTCCCCCAAATCTCAAACGTCCTCTATTTACTGTCCATTTATCTTTTAAACCTGACAGCCACCCCCTCTGCACTAGGGAAGCTTTGAGAGAGGGCAATGCTATGTGGGTGAGTACCTTGTAAAGTCTGAGAGATGAGCATGGAAATAGTTGCGAGTACAAGACGCACAGGTGATAAGTACTGTAAGAAACTGGGATGGTTCCCATTTTCTCTAGCACCAGGCCTTTATATTTAAATTAATTCCCATTATCATGCAGACACATATTCAATTACAAAGTATAAAAAAGATTCTAAAATTAAATACAAGTCAATTGAAGTGTATTCATTATTTGGTACTATTCACACCTTGGATTCACACCCTTGGATCGAGAAGAGTAAATTTAAAGAGCAGGTAGACAGGATGGCTGGAGTTGGGAGGCCAGGGGAAGCAGGGTTGGGTAGACTAAACGGTCTACTGAGACCTCCACTTATTCTATCATTTTGTGAGGAGTCATTGATGTTCTTGGAATATTCTGTATGAATAAGGCAAATTGTAATAGGTCCACAGATTGATCATTCAACAATCTGAGGCCTATTTTGAAAGATGGAGTTTAAGTGCTTTTTTTATTCATCCCTTGGGTATGTGAATATTTCAAAGGCAAATGCTAGACATATCTGTTGGGCATGTCAGACTAATTGGCCAGTTTGATCTTTAATATTATACAGTCACTACTCTCTGGCTTTATCTAATGCTTTATGCTTCCCTTTGTCACCAGATCACAAATCGATCAGATATCATACATCAAATACAAGGCTCAGAGAGCAGAACAAGTGACTATTGTGGCTGTGTCCCAGACACTTTTCTCTGTAGGAAGAAAGGGAGTAAACTAACATTAAATGAGACCTACTATGTGCCAGACACTGGTAGGAACTTTCACGTACATCATCTAAAGCAAGTTCTATACTGGGAGCAGGATTGATCTACTTAGAGAATAGAAGGTTTTTGGAGAGTGGAGGAAAAGGAAGGTGTTGCATCTGGGAATCAATAAATCCAACAGCAATATATTGACCTAAGGAGGACCACCAGAGTACCAGAGGAGTTTACCTTCCAGAAAGATACCAACATCCTGAGCCAGCTAAACATAGGATATCAAGAGGCTTGGGGAAAGACGCATATCTTTTGAAATGACCACATTTCAAGCAAGCTACATTGAGCTTGCTTGGCCCTACAGAGAAGGGAAACCTGGGGTTGAACCAACACACATGTACCCATCCAGCTATGCCCACATATCTACCACCTTCAGATAACCCTCTCTCAGGCCCACGGGCACAGGCTTATCACACACGATCTCCTGAAAAGACTTCCTCTGTCTTGCTCTAGGGACTCTGGCAGAAGACTGGAGAGGATGCTTTGTGTATCCTCTGGCATTCAAGTGACGAGCTAATGCCCCAAGCTTGGAGCCAGGGGAGATTTGTCCAAGTGTCTGACCTAGAAGGGCCATGACTTTACTTCTTTTCTAATTAGGATAATTAACCTCCCCTGCTTGTTCATTCTGTTCCAATCCAAAAAGATCGAATTAAAATGGCACAGGGGACTGTTAGGCTCTAGGGACAGGAAACAGCTTACAAGCCTTTCACCTCCCAGCAGCCACCACCAAGGCAAAGTCAGGACAAAGACCTCACAGCATCTTCACTCTTGAAGCAACCTTGGGAGGCCTTGAGGACCACCTTCAGAATTTTAATCAATTGATTAAAATCAATTTTAATCAAACATCCCATCAGCTGTCAAATTTTGCATAGCTCCATAGCTCTTGCTGACTAAATTGGGGTCGGGCTCAGGGTGGGGGATGCTAATAGGATCTAGCATTTCTCTTTGTATCATCATGATTTTATGGTTGGTTCAAGGAAAACAAAAACTGAATGGCTCAGGTTGGTAGGATTTGATCTGGGATTTATGGAATTTGTTGTTTGACCACAACCACTGGAGGCAAAACTTCAGGAGTATTTTGAAAACTGGAACTGAATCACAGCATTTCGCATAGGACAGAGACACAACTGAGGGCTAACAATACTGCAGCACTTCCTCTGGTGGCTTTAACTCCCCATTCCCCACCTCTGAGCACGTTTGAGTTTCCCATCGGGTATCTACAGCCTCCATGCTGCCTAGGCAAATAGGGCTGGGTACCGTCCTCTGGATCTTTTGTTCCTCCTTACTGCAGGATTCAGTCCGAGGTCTGCCCTACACGCAGCCCTTCGTACCTGTATGGGAAACCACTATGCTCTATAGTCTCCCTTCCAAGAACTCTTAGGCTACAGCCCTTGTGAGCCACCAAGGCTGATGGGAAAGGGAAGACAACAGAGTCACAGATGAGATTAGGCTGCCCATTTGGACTGAGTACTAAAGAGTTCCTTCCAGCCCAGTAATGCTAGGATTTTCCCTGGGTCTGCCCAGTAGATAAGAACCCTGACTTGCTACTCAGTATGTCACAGAGCCATCAACATAAATTTCTCAGCATGTTGTCAAGAGGCTTGTCCTGGGCCTAGGTTGAGTAAGAGAGTCAATCTCCAACCTTTGTCAGTTCATTCCCTTGTCCCCTTCTAGCCCTACACTCTTCACTTCCCATCCATTACCTCTACTAAGCCTGGGCTCTCCCTCCTGAATCACCCATCCGTGCTAACCATCTAAAGTGTGGTTCTCAGCAGATACATAATAAGGACCAGACTAGTGCTTCTTAAATTGTTATGTGATTACAAATCACCTGGGAACCTTGTTAAAATGCAGATTCTGATTCATTTAAGTCTGACGTGGGACCTGAGAGTCTGCATTTTTTTTTTTTTTTTTTTTTGCGGTACACGGGCCTCTCACTGTTGTGGCCTTTCCCGTTGCAGAGCACAGGCTCCAGACGCGCAGGCTCAGCGGCCATGGCTCACGGGCCCAGCCGTTCCGCGGCATGTGGGATCTTCCCGGACCGGGGCACGAACCCGTGTCCCCTGCACCGGCAGGCGGACTCTCAACCACTGAGCCACCAGGGAAGCCCGAGAGTCTGCATTTTTAACAAGCAGCCTTGGTGATGACCAGTGTTGCTATCCATGGACCATACTTTATGCTGCAAAGGTGTCAGTACAGCATCTTTAGGATCTTCTATCATCAATATGCTCATCCAGGGGCCACACTTTAAGTAGCAAGAACACATACCATCTTCTGAATGAGCTACACCCAACTGTGCTGTTTGGAGAAAGAGATTGTGACCCCTCTTCTTAGCAGTTAACGATAGCATCCTTTTATATGGAGGCTAAAAACATCCTTTAGTGTAACCAGAGCTGTGCAGAGGGTGTGGCAAATCTGGACCTTGGCATAGACTATTTTTCTTGGGAGCCGGGTTACTTGAATAAGCCTTCCTGGGCACCCGCCCTGCTTCCTGAAGCCAACTGTGCAGGCCAAACTTATTTTGGGTCCAGCCACTCCATTCATAGCATCCACTTTCACAGTGGCTCTGGATGGCTGCTACTGCCCCATCACTCATGCTGTGATCTGCATCAGTGGTTAAGACAACAGAAACAGCTCCATCATCAAAGGCACAATCCATTTATTTCACGCTGAAGAAAACAATCTTCTATCCAAGTGGGGCCAGCTAAGTTCTGGGCAGTTGCCATAGCTTTAAGGTTATAGGAAATATGCCTTTTGCTCTATTTAGCTCCTCAGTGGAGAGCAATGTACCCCTTGAGGAGGCACCAGATGTCGTTAGCGCATCAATGCCATGCTGGACAGAGCATGTCTATTTCTCCTCTGAGGCACAAGTTGTATAACTCCTGGGGTTGTTAAAACAAAAATTAGCTGGAGAAATTCACCGCCTTGTTTCTCCCTCTCCCAAAGTAATTCCTAAACCCTTTCCCCTTCAGCATTGCTGCTGATTGTGTTCTTTGCTCAAAATAAACCTTAAAGAATATTTGTATTCGGCTTAAGGGGTGCTCTGTTACATTGATATTTCCAGAGCTAAACACTGCAGATGGGAAGGTTCCCCTAAGAAGATTCCAGAGCATTATGATGATGTGGTTTGATCCAAAATATAATCATGTTTTATGGCCTAAGGGGGTTGTCAAACAGTGTTTTAAAAACACGCTGGCAAATTTAAGAAGGTTTTAAAAGTAGGCCTACTTGAGGATCCAGAACGGTCCCACACCTACACTCCCTGGTGGCTGCATGGGCACGAGTCTTGCTGGACTGGCCCATTGCTGGCTCTGGTGGAGTCTCCCAGCTAAAGAAATGTTTATCATTAAGTGTTTCCCTCTTGTCCACTGCCAGTGCCCTCCTAAGCTGGTTACTTACCTCTTCTGGAGAGTTTAATAAATACTTTCATCTGCACAGGACTCTAAAACTCCACTTTTCCTTCCAAATGATATGTAAGACCTAGCACACTAGCCAGTGGGATCAAATTCCCAGCCAAGAGGAACTCACTTAGCCATTTTGATATGTTCTGTCACCGAGCACTTTGCCTAAATGAACACAGAAGCTTTCTGGGCATGGTTGACTAGTCCCTCCACTAACCCAATCATTTAATGACTAGCTACATGGCTCCTAATTAGATTTATTTTATTCAAATAAATTTTTAGCCGTTGCAATTCCCCAACAGTTCATGACTAGGGTAGGCATCGTAACTCTAAGTGATTCAGGACTCTCCCTCTGTAAACCTCCCAGATTCTAGTTTGCTGAAGCACTCCTAAATTCAGTCATAGCCATATGCTTGTCCTTTGCAACTAGTTAACAGTTGAGTAGATCTTGTGGCTAAATGAAGCCACAAGGCCATGACTTTGATGTCTTCTTGGGCCAATTAGCTTTCCTCTAGTCCACAGGTCCAGACTTTTTCCTCCATCTTGGCCAGGCAACGTTCTTAGTAATCTGTACCATCGGTGGCAAAGGAGGCTGGGCCCAATAGTGGAGCTGACTTTGTTTACATCTCTTTGCTTTATGCTCATAGCTGTAGCCAAAGGATCAACTTCCAAGTGAAACACTAATTAGGAACCATGAGGGTAAGTGAGCAGAAATGTTTAGAAAGAAGTTTTCTCTATCTGTCCCTCTTTCAGGTTATCTTTCCTTTTCTATCAGTCCTAGCCTCCAATTGCCTATTATCAGAATAGAATGTTCTTGATCTACCTTCCAAACTGTCTGACAGTACCTATTTATACAATCCTAAGGAATCCCTCAAAATAGAATACTGAAGAAACTGAGTCCCAGAATGGGAAAGGAACAACCACATGCTCATCCAATTTAATAAGCCTCTCAAGGCTTTCTTAGAAGATAAATCCTAGATTGCAAGCAAGTTGAAACGTTTATAATACCTCCTCTGAACTTTATCCTATGGGCAAAGAAAAACTTTTGAAGATTTTTGAGAACGAGCATGGCTATTACATAATCAAGAGTGAGAAGGTTAAAGCCGGTCTTAGTGAGCAGCTTGGATATAAGGGGAAGGACTGTTGCAGTAGCCCAAGAAAATACCAATAATTACTTCAAAATAACTGGTAGTAATGGGAATGTAAAGAAGGGGGAAGACACAGAAAGGATGAACTAATTTGACTTCATGTTTGCCTAGGGCAATGGAAGAGTCAAAGATAATGCTCAGATTTGATAACTGGGAAATTTGACAGAAATAGGGAAATCAGGAAAAAACAGCTGCTTTGGAGGCAGAGGGCATCTGAGACAGAGTGAGAAATAAGGACACAAGCAGTGATAAAACCCACCCAGTCTAGTAACTCCAGCTCTGCTCCCAAGGTGGTGATTAACTGATGAGAGATATGCCATTATCCAGAGAACTCTGACTGTGTTTCTGTTAAGCATTCACTTACGGTTGACTGCACAGCATGCATCCTAGTGGGCCTGAAAAGTCCTGGGGTGCCTTCTGGTAGTTATACAGCAATGTGTTCTAGAGTCCTCCCTGTCACGGAGAAACATTTAGAAAAATGAATGATTTCATCTTTCCTGGGCAACTACACATATCAGAGTAATTTCAGCCACTGATGAGGAAAAAAAAGAATATGAGCTTCGAAGCCAAACCTGGGTGTAGATCCCAGCTCCGAAATTTACTAGTTATGTGCTTTTATTCATAAACCTGTACCTCTCTGAGACTCAATTTCCTCATCTGTTAATTGGGGATAACTACCTATGCTTAGGGTTGTTGGGAGGATTAAATGTAATAATGTGTATAAATGCCTTAGCACAGTGCCCAGTCCAAAGTAGGCATTCAATGAATGCCTTTATACTTTATACTTCTGTCCCAAACTTGACAGTGGAAGGAAAGGGGGTTTAACATAAAATATGAGTAATGAGAATGAAAAATTTATACATAACAGTACCAAAAAACTCTATTATTCCAACAATGATTTAAAGGTGTCACACCATAACCCCTGAGAGACAATGGTCACCCCCTGTTGCCTAAGTTTCTCAGACTAATAGAGGAGGGTTGTGAGAGCTTGGGACCTTCATTTCCCTCCATCTCAATCAGGAGATCTGTTTGGTGAGATATGTTTTGAGCCGAGTCATCCTTTTTTTTTTCCTTTGCAACAATGCTCTTTATTGCTATATTTTTTAAATTAATTTTTATTGGATTATAGTTGATTTACAATGTTGTGTTAGTTTCTGCTGTACAGCAAAGTGAATCAGTTATACACATACATATATCCACTCTTTTTTAGATTCTTTTCCCATATAGGTCATTACAGGGTATTGAGTAGAGCTCCCTGTGCTATACAGTAGGGTCTTATTAGTTATCTATTTCATATATAGTAGCGTGTATACTTGAGCTGAGTCTTAATGAATGAGGAGAGGTTTATGTTATGGGAGGGAGGCTTTTCTAGGTGTCAGGGGCAGCCAGAGTTAATCACTGGAGACTGAAGATGCTGGAGAGGGCTGTGCCCTGACGAGGATGAGCTAAGCCATGCGTTTGAAGCCTGTATAGATTAGAGTGGGCCCCGGTAGCAAATGGGAGTCCCAGCTAGATTTGAGGAGGAAGATGTGCTCTAATACACAAACTTACTTGTGGAATCTTGGGCTCCCCTATGCAAAAGTATTGAAGGAATGAGCAGAGCCCTTAAGGAAGTCACAGAAGTCTTGTAGGCAAATCTACAAGGGATATTCATAATGATTTTCCTGTTGGCTTTTTTTTTTTTTTTTTTTGCGGTACGCGGGCCACCCACCGCTGTGGCCTCTCCCGCTGCGGAGCACAGGCTCCGGACGCGCAGGCTCAGCGGCCATGGCTCACGGGCCCAGCCGCTCCGCGGCATGTGGGATCCTCCCGGACCAGGGCACGAACCCGCGTCCCCTGCATCAGCAGCCGGACTCCCAACCACCGCGCCACCAGGGAAGCCCTTCCTGTTGGATTTTTACTTTTACTCAATACCAAAACGAATCTTTATCCAGAAAACACAACTGAAACATCATTCTACATTAATATTGAAAGTTAAAACACGAAAAGCATTGTGGTTATATTCAAGTTGAGATCTACCCCCGGGTAAACCATTTTCTCTCTCTGGACTTCAGTTTCTCATTTCTACAATGCAGAGATTGGGACCATCACTAAATTGTGGCTCTCGTGTTTGAGAATTCTAAGAGACTCACGAGAATTCTGGACACCTGAGACAACCTAACTTCTTTGCAGCTTAGGCAAGATTCAGTCACTCTTCCTGGAGCCCAAGGCCTGCACAACATGAAACATTAGCCTGTAAGCCTCTCCATACTTCTGAATCCACTCTCATATCCCCACTGGAAAAACTCAATTTAAAGAAAACAACTAATTAAAATGAGTTGATCTTGGTGATGTCTTTAGATGTGTCTTTCCTTTTTTAGTATGGGGGAAGGCATATGAAAATTCTTAACCTACCTTGTAAGTTTTGCACATCCCACTTTGGATGTTTCCCAAACAGTTTTTAGACTACAGTATTAAGTCAAAGGAAACTTTTTTCCTCAAGGGAAAAGTGTGTTCTCCATTGTCCTCAGGACTGTATATTTCACCCCTCTGTTTCCTCCAGGCTAAAGCTTGACCTTAATATTACCTTTGACAGTATCAGGATCAAGAAGCCTCAGCGCTCCAGCAGGCAGAATAAGCCACAGTCGTTTGCAGTCAGATCCAGACCCCTTTAATCTTTGACATAAACTCACCCCCACTTTCCGCGGCCTTTCTTTATTTCTGTTAGTCATCATCCACACCTCCCCCTCCCCGAAGCTCAGAAATGTTAAGAGGTTTGGTTTGGCCTTGCTTTCTCAAAATTGAGAATACTGAAGAATGTTTCCAGATAAGTTACTTTCCTGATATGAAGCCTTTTGCTTAATGGAAAGCAAGCACATATTTTCTGAACTCAAGTCCCAGCTGGGTCAATTCACTTTACTACTCTATACACACAGGCCACCATGTAAATACTGTGTACAAAGGGAAGCCCAGGATGTGAAAGCTCAATGCAAAATACACCCACTTCTGGGAACCGACTCGCAGTTCTCCCCTGCTGAAGGAGGGGTAGCAGGGTGAGGAACCATCTTCATAATCGTGGCCACTAGGTTCTATTCGGAATAAATCAGACCTGGGAAGAAGGTAAAATGTGGCTGACTGGTAGCACTTCTTCCCCCGACCTGTAAGTGGGGCCCCTTTTTAATCATGCATAAAGCCTTCTCCCCACCACCACACAACCAGGGCTGGCAAGTGCATTCTTTGCTTGAGATCTGCAGCCAGCTGTCTCTTCCAGGTGCCCGTAAAGTGCCTGCTGACACCCAGACTGCTCACTACTTGCTTGGCTGGCAGGTTCGGTCATGTGATCTGTGCTGAAAATTACTGATTTCAAGGGGATTAAAAGCCAAGTGAGGAAATGTTATATAAGAAACCCCATTAATGGGCATGATCAATCATCCCATGACATCTATTAACTGTGCAGCAGTCCACAGAGCAACTTTGAGATGACTCGTACCCTCTGTGAGTTTGCATTGCAGGTAGTCTATTCCAGGACAATTATCTACATACCAAACAGAAACGCGAAGAAACTGTACCCAAGCACTGCAGTAGCCCCTTTCATCCAAACTCCAGTTGCTCTCAGTTGTTTTTATTCTTTACTTTTTTATATCAGACGCTGTGTGGTTGAGGATCAAAAGGCTTGCCTCTTCTGCTTTTCCCAGACCTTAAGCAAACCTACTCCAGACAGTCTTTTAAATTTCCTTTCAGTTGACAATACAAAGCAAATTTACTTTCACTCAACGACACTGACATAACTATTTGGGTATACTTTCTCAGCTTATGGTGTGGAGAATGGGGCCACATAATTCACCAGCAGGGAGACAAAGTTCATAATGAAGAACTGGATGAAAAAGAAAAATGGAAAAGGCAGGATTACATGCACAGCTAGCTTCAGGGCCAACTTTAAACTTGACAAGTAGTTGGAAGTTGCCTCCTCTGTGGGATATTTGGAATCAGGAATACCTCAAGCTGCCAAACAATACTTGCCTACCTACTGTAGTCTACAATTTCTTCCATTACAGTTGCCCTTTTGCTTTAAGGCTTTGATCCTAATTTAAAGCATAAATTCTTCATGGAGGGGATCACAATGGAAGCTTTAATCAGTCATGGACAGTCTAGTATGAGTAAAGGGTTGGATTTGGAATAATGGAGGATTTGTATTGGGGGAAAGGAAAAGGACACAGAACTGGGACACTGGGGGCACTTTCTGTTCACTGACTCTACAAATTAGCTAAAGTCCCATCCTAATAATGCCGCTGCAAGGAAGAGAAGATTTGCAGAGGGTCAGCTCTTAATTAAAGGGGAACTTAAACAAACACAATTATGAGGAATGAAGACCTCAGGGAAATCTTAGTTTGCCATGGGTAAATTGGGCTGGGTGTGGATGAATATTTGTTTTTTATCCTGTTCCATAAAATCCACAGACTGACATCCACATGCAAACACAGAGGGTTTCTTGATCTTCCATCTCAAACTCCTCACACACAGAAGAGTTTCTGCACTAGCACGTCAAATTTAGACAATCACTATACTGATTTTTGTGGAAAACAAATATGTTTAAAACAAGTTAAAACAAAAACAAAACAAACAAAATGTGGATTCAAATGTGCTATGGGAATCTTTCCGTGAATTCTTTTTAAAGAAAAGTACATTTTGTAATAGGAATAATTGTATCCTGAAGTATTGCATTTGAGTTTAGGTTTTTTAAATATCAGTTTTTTTAGATATGGCAAAATATAACACAAAATAACTGAATTGGACTCATTATCTCTCTCTTTCTTCTGCCTCTTTTTGTGCTCTTCACTGTATCTCAGCAGTCACCTTCAGATTCCATATGTAGCTTCTGCCAATCACTTACCTTGCCACAATACACGAGAGAAATTTGTCTGAAATTCCATGGAGACCAAAGCAGTTGCAAGAAATGGAGAGAGTGGTTTGCATAGGGTTTGGGTTCAAAGCCCAGGTGAGCACTAGAATAAGATCAGGAGAGGAATTTGCATTTGCCTCCTTTCATCTCACATAATTTTTTGATGAATAAGAATATTAATTTCATAAAATGTCAAACTTCTGTTAATTACAGTATATCACAAACAACATTAAATGTCAAATAAACTGAATTAAAATATATGTGACATATATTACAGACAATATCATGAATATATAAAGACTCTTATAAATCAATAAGACATATATTCTAACATCACAATAGAAATCTGAATGAAGGAAATAAATGGGAAATTCTCAAAATAAGGCATAAATATGGACACAGAAATGAAAAAAGTCACGAACTTTACTAATAATAAAGGAAATGCTAACAAAAAAGAATCTTTTTATATTCCCCTATCAAATGGGCAAATATATTATTCAATGCTAGGCAGGGGGCAGAGAGACAAGTACTCTCATATTCTGCTGATGGGAACATGAAGTGGTACAACCTTTCTGGAGGGCAAATTGGCAATGTATATCAAAAGCCTTGAAAACGTTCACAAATGTTTGGCCTGACATTCCTACCTCTAGACATTTATCCTATGGAAGTAATTAGAGATGCTGTATGTCTGTTGTCATCACAGCATCACTCAATAGGTAGAGATTAGAAACAGTTGAAATGTTCATGTTGGGGAATGGCTAAATAAATTATAGTGTGTCTACCAGGGAGAGGGTGGTGGTGGTGAGATGAATTGGGAGACTGTGACTGACACATATACACTAATATATATATATATATATATATATATATATATATAATATATAACTAATAAGAACCTGCTGTATAAAAATAAAATAAAAATTAAAAAAAAACCAAAAATAAAATAAACACAATTACCTATAACAGTCTTCAACAAAGGATTCTGAAAGCTGTAATTATATAGTTAAGTACACTTGGAACTTTCCTGCATATTATGTGCATGTTATAAAAAAAATTACAGTATGTCTGATGGATGGAATATTGTGTAGCCATTAAAATCACATTCAAAAACATTTAATAACATAAGAAAATGTCCAAGATATAATGTTAAATTTTTTAAAAATAGGACACAAATTGTTCAATCCATTTTACTAAAATAAAAACTGTGCAGTATATTTATTTTAAATAGAATGGAAAGAAATACATCAAATGTTAACAGTGGTTATCCCTGAGCAAGAGTCACCCATACTTTTTTTTTTCATTTTTGTGTCTTCTCAAATGTCCAAAATGAGCACATGTGGATTTTGTACTTAGAAAAACACAGATGCTACCTCAGAAGAAGAAAGACATTTGCAAAGTGCTTTGAGTCCATTAGAGTCTGCTTCCCACACAATGTTCCCAGGTTCCTCATCTACCACAGTAAAAAGCAATTTGTAACCCTGGCCTGAGGCTTCCCCCTAGACTCTGTGCCTTTGTCTGCTTATTTCTGGATGGTATATAGCCCTTCTTGAATCATGCTTTTCTTACCCAGAACTTTACTGCCAGTCATGAAGGACACCTAAGTAAAGAGACCTGCTTCCATAAACCTCATTTGTATTGGGTAGCCATTACAATAGGTCAGTGGTTCTCAACTCTGACTGTACATGGGAATCACCCAAGGAGTTCAAAATAAAGCAAAACAAAGCCAGAAATCACTTTCAGTGATACCGATTTAATTGGTCCAGGGTGAAGCTTGGACATCAATATTTTAAAGCTCCCAAGGTGATTATAATGTACAACCAGAGTTGAGAAACACAGAGGTAAGTGAAGATACAGAAAAAGAGAGTAATGCTTTCTTCAGCTGGATTCAGTTGAGCAAGATAGGAAGGACTGACACTGACCCGTGGAGGATCTTTCACAGCACTGGCCCTGAAATACCCACAAGGTATCAGCTGTTCATCTGTTAATGCCATAGCCTAGAGATCATAAAGCACATCACCAACTTTGACATTCATTATCTGAATGACACCAGGAGATGGGCAGACCCCAAAACGATGCGAAACGTCCTCTTTTCCTTTCCTTCCAAACTCACTTGTGTTAAGGCCACCACTAAAAGGCAACTGTGTTAGCTGGAGGGGTAACACAATAAGCCACTAGCCATTCTTACGCCGGCACCTAGAAGAGGACAGAATGCTGAGAGAATGGGACATAGGACAAGGAAGTTTTGATGTGGGGAAGGAGGAAAGAAAAAGCCAGAAGTGGTGGTGATAGGTCCAGTTGGGGTATTGGGTAGACAGGGAACATCAGGTTCTTGTGTGGCATCAAGAAGATGAAAGGGCTCTGTCCACTTCGTAACACTGCCAAGGGCATCCTGAAATGAGACCCATAAAGTAGGCTTAGCAGCATCACATACTTGAAAGAGCACTAAATTGGAAGTGAAGAGACTTGCTTCTAGGGCCAGGTCTAGGGTGAGGCAAGTGAGGATACATTTGCACAACCCTGAGAAAGTGCCTTCTTGGGGGGTGGGGGTAGTGAGGATATGTTGGTCAAAGGGTACAAAGTTTCAGTTTTGCAAGACGAAGAAGTTCTGGAGATCTAAGGTACAGCATGGTGTACATTAACTACAGTTAACAATACTTTGTTATTGTTAACAATACAAAATTCTGTAGGACTTCTCTGAGTCATCTGTAAGAGTCCGTCTAGCCCGTAATGCTGTGATTCTATGACTAAAACATGCAAACCACAAGAATTTATATGGGTCATTTTGAGCCTCTCTTTTTCAACCTGCAAATACTGAAAAGGCAGTTTCTATCACAGGCCAATGGGACAAATATTGAATTACCCTCTGGAAAAGATCAATTTCCCTCTCTAGAACATTTCGAGAGGGTCACCAATCCCTCTGGGGGCTTTATGGAAGATTCCAAGAATTCTAGTCAGGCACAGAATGCTATAAATGCCAGCACTCCTGTGGAGCCCATTTGTCAATATCAGAGACCCCCATCATGTGGGGACTGCTAGAGACCCTGTCAGAAGTACAGATGGTGTGGCTCAGAGAGACCTGGTACAGGTTCATGAGGAACAACAGCTGTTGCTAGCCCTTGCTGGAAGACATAAAGCAGAAAGGAGAAAATTATCCTCAGCTATATTTCCTTGGGTGTCTTCGTTACCAACATCCATATGTCTATATCCTATTTCTTATTCTTCTGTGTTTTCAGATCAAATACTAAATTTCTTCAGCATAGAGCAGCTTTTCATTTTGTTTGTACATTGAACAAAATCCTGGCCTTTGTTCCCCCTGTGAAAATGATTTTGACAATTGTAGATTTGAGATTTGGGGGTTTTTTGGTATCCGCTGTCATTCCTGTCATGAGGTCAACCTAACAGTCACAGATTGAATTCCTTAGGAGTAGGTTCTGAGATGGAAATTTGCATGCAAAATTTTACTGGGGAATACTCTCATTAAAAACACTTGTGGGAACCAACAAGGACCTACTGTGTAACACACGGAACTCTATTCAATATTCTGTAATAACCTATATGGGGAAAGAATCTGAAAAAGAATGAATACATGAATATGTATAACTGAGTCACTTTGCCATACACCTTTAACTAACACAACATTGTAAGTAAACTATACTCCAATAAAATCAAAATTAAAAAAAAAAAACACACTTGTGGGAGGAAAAGAAGGAAGCAAGTTTGGGCAGAAGGAGAAGATGGTGCAGTCCTAACAAGACCTCAACCTACCCTTCAGGGAGCCCTGAAGTTGGGATGGCCCATTAGAGTTACCCCATTTGGAGTGAAGAGGTTATGCCTCGATTCCCCATAACAACCAGTCACTGGATGCAGGCTTCCCTGGGAAGGGAGTATTACTCTAAGCTAGGCAGCTCTCCTCGGCCAACAACTTTCCCAGAAGCTGAAGGAATAAGTCCTTTGGTGCTGAAGGGGAATCTGGGTGGTACAGCACAGCATCCCGACACTACCCATCACCAATATGGCCTCCTTGTTTAGCAAGAGTAGCCCAACAACCAGTCCAGCATGATTGGATTGGTCATAGCTGTGGCCCAACACTTCATCCATAATCACCTTGCCACTCCTCTACTGTCATGTTCCTATGTTATCTTGGTTGAATGCAGATGACAATCTAGCGTTCACCCAGTTACCTATGTGGTAACTCCCATTCTTTAAACTGAAAAAGAAACAGAAGTTGGACAGCAGCAGTGGTTTGGAGTCAGACTGAGAGAATTCGCTGCTCAAATAAAAGTAGCCTTCAGTATTGCAAAGCTGGGCGCATGAAAGCTCACACAGAGTAAGGGACAATTCTGAAGCTGCTAAAGCAGCAGGCATATTTTTCACAAAGCCAAGGCTTTGTTACACACCTCACCTTCTACAAGCACCAGCGCCTGCTTCTGCTCTGCCTCCAGAGTCAAACTTTTTTCTTTTTTTTCCTCCCTCACACTCATATTACTCTCTTTGGTCAGCTGTAACAGGAAACAGTCAAACTATAATAAATTAGGTATGAAAACAAATGAAAGCGCTTTTCTCTGTGGATTGCTCACTGACATGTACTGAACCGAGGTGACCATTTCTCCCCAGCGTTCTTGAGTACACAGCCACATGCCCTAGCAGACACAGAGAAACTCTTCATGGTAAGAAGATACTGCAGCGTCAAGCTACAGTTCTGACTTGCTCAGAAAGGCCCAGAAGGCCCCAGACCCAAGCTCATTAAGAAATCAGTATGCTTTTTCTATTTAATTTTTGAATAGGTAATACATCTACATGGTTCAAAGAACAAAAGTATAAAAAGATCTATAAAATCAGTGTTTATTAAGAGGCCTCGCCTTTGTGGCAGCAGGCAGCATAAAGAGGCAACACTCATTTGTCATCCATGTCTTCCAGGAGCTTACACGCTGAGAGGACAGCATGAGTTGTATTTTTTAATCTTTACTGCTTTTGTACTTACAGAAAATAATACCTGCTTCTTGTAAAAAATGAAAAAAAAAACCAAACATTACATAAATAAATGACAGTGCAAGTAGAAGTTCTTGGTAATTCTACACCTCCGAGGTAACTACTGACAATTCCTTCAATTTTTTTTCTATACACATACAAGTGTGTATTCTTTTTACAAAAATGGAACTACACTATAAATGTTATTTTGCAGCTTTTTTCTAACAGTATATTGAAAAAATGTTTTCTTTTGTTATATAGAGATTGAACTATCTTTTTAACAGTAGCATAGTATTCCATGTATATATGCTATAATTTATTTATCCAGTTCTATTTTGAATTTTTAAATGTCTGTTGTACAATTCTTCAAATTGGTTTCTCCACTGCTTGTAACTGATTTACCTTGACTTTACTCATCTCTGGAGAATTTATGACTAGTCAGTAATGGAAGCTTCGTGGAAGAGGCATCCACAAAGGTCTCTAGGTAGTAGGAGATGTCAGGAAAAGGGACAGACAGGTGTAATTGCCTTGAGTAGGTAACAATGAGAGCAGTGCATAAGTGGGAAAGACCGTCTACCAGATTTGAGCAAATGTGAAAATAGGGGAGAAATGGAGACAGGGCTGGGGTGAAGGGTTTTAAAAACAAGGGAGATAAAAGCAGGTTGGAATGGAATGAGTCTTGATACATGGATGGTGGGTTGTTATAGAGCAAAGGTTTTATGAAGAGAATTAACATGCTTTAGCTGAATCCAAGCTTGAAATTGATTAACAATATAATGTGGCTATTTAGAAGTATTAGCAATCCTAGGCTGCTAAAATAACAGCACCTATCCAAAGCAAGCAATAACCAACACTGGTTAAATCACATGTGAATTATCAGGATCAATAAAATATTGACAGATGTCCATAGGAGAGAGACAGAACAGCAAGGGAACCTATTATCATGTCATGAACTAATTGTTGAAGGACTGGGACATTTTTAGCCTGAAGAAAAGAAAGAAAACGGGAGATAGGCATATGCTGTTTTTAAAAATGTGAAGGACTGTCACATGGAAAAGGGGTTAAATTTGTCTCTTTGGTTCCAAAATGGTAGAAGAGGACTAACAAGCAGAGATTACAACAATGTAGGTTTTGACTCAACAGACAAAAACTTGTATTTTGCTAAAGGGTGTTTTTTTTTTTTATTTAACAAATTTATTGGAGTAAAATTGCTTTATATTGTTGTGTTAGTTGCTGCTGTATAAGAAAGTGAATCAGCTATACGTATACAAATATCCCCATATCCCCTCCCTCTTGCATCTCCCTCCCACCCTCCCTATCCCACCCCTCTAGGTGGTCACAAAGCACCGACCTGATCTCCCTGTGCTATGCAGCTGCTTCCCACTAGCTATCTGTTTTACATTTGGTAGTGTATATATGTCCATGCCACTCTCTCACTTTGTCCCAGCTTACCCTTCCCCCTCCCGGTGTCCTCAAGTCCATTTTCTACGTCTCTGTCTTTATTCCTGTCCTGTCCCTAGGTTCTTCAGAACCTTTTTTTTTTGATTCCATATATATGTGTTAGCATACAGTATTTGTTTTTCTCTTTCTGACTTACTTCACTCTGTATGAAGGTCTCTAGGTCCATCCACTTCACTACAAATAACTCAGTTTCGTTACTTTTTATGGCGGAGTAATATTCCATTGTATATATGTGCCACATCTTCTTTATCCATTCATCTGTTGATGGACACTAAGGTTGCTTCCATGCCCTGGCTACTGTAAATAGAGCTGAAATGAACATTGTAGTACATGACTCTTTTTGAATTATGGTTTTCTTAGGGTATATGCCCAGTAGTGGGATTGCTGGGTCGCATGGGAGCTCTATTTTTAGTTTTTTAAGGAACGTCCATACTGTTCTCCATAGTGGCTGTATCGATTTACATTCCCACCAACAGTGCAAAAGGGTTCCCTTTTCTCCACACCCTCTCGAGCATTTATTGTTTGTAGATTTTTTGATGATGGCCATTCTGACTGACGTGAGGTGATATCTCATTGTAGTTCTGATTTGCATTTCTCTAATGATTAGTGATGTTGAGCATCCTTTCATGTGTTTGTTGGCAACCTGTATATCTTCTTTGGAGAAATGTCTATTTAGGTCTTCTGCCCATTTTTGGATTGGGTTGTTTGTTTTTTTGATATTGAGCTGCATGAGCTGCTTGTATATTTTGGAGATTAATCCTTTGTCAGTTGTTTTGTTTGAAAATATTTTCTCCCATTCTGAGGGTTATCTTTTCATCTTGTTTATGGTTTCCTTTGCTGTGCAAAAGCTTTTAAGTTTCATTAGGTCCCATTTGTTCATTTTTGTTTTTATTTCCATTTCTCTAGGAGGTGGGTCAAAAACGATCTGGCTGTGATTTATGTCATAGAGTGTTCTGCCTATGTTTTCCTCTAAGAGTTTTATAGTGTCTGGCCTTACATTTAGGTCTTTAATCCATTTTGAGTTTATTTATATGTATGGTATTAGGGAGGGTTCTAATTTCATTCTTTTACATGTAGCTGTCCAGTTTTCCCAGCACCACTTCTTGAAGAGGCTGTCTTTTCTCCATTGTGTATTATTGCCTCCTTTATCAAAGATAAGGTGACCCTATGTGTGTGGGTTTATCTCTGGCCTTTCTATCCTGTTCCATTGCTCTATATTTCTGCTTTGGTGCCAGTACCATACTGTCTTGATTACTGTAGCTTTGTAGTATACTCTGAAGTCAGGGAGCCTGATTCCTCCAGCTCCATTTTTCTTTCTAAGAATTGCTTTGGCAATTCGGGGTCTTTTGTGTTTCCATACAAATTGTGAAATTTTTTGTTCTAGTTCTGTAAAAACTGCCATTGGTAGTTTGATAGGGATTGAACTGAATCTGTAGATTGCTTTGGGTAGTAGAGTCATTTTCACAATGTTGATTCTTCCAATCCAAGAATATGGTATATCTCTCCATCTGTTTGTATCATTTTTAATTTCTTTCATCAGTGTCTTATAGTTTTCTGCATACAGGTCTTTTGTCTCCTTAGGTAGGTTTACTCCTAGATATTTTATTCTTTTTGTTGCAATGGTAAATGAGAGTGTTTTCTTAATTTCACTTTCAGATTTTTCATCATTAGTGTATAGGAATGCCAGAGACTTTTGTGCATTAATTTTGTATCCTGCTAATTTACCAAATTCATTGATTAGCTCTAGTAGTTTTCTGGTAGCATCTTTAGGGTTCTCTATGTATAGTACTATGTCTTCTGCAAACAGTGACAGCTTTACTTCTTTTCCGATTTGGATTCCTTTTATTTCTTTTTCTTCTCTGACTGCTGTGGCTAAAACTTCCAAAACTATGTTGAATAAGAGTGGTGAGAGTGAACAACCTTGTCTTGTTCCTGATCTTAGAGGAAATGTTTTCACCATTGAGAACGATGTTGGCTGTGGGTTTATCATATATGGCCAGTATTATGTTGAGGTAATTTCCCTCTATGCCTACTTTCTGCACGGTTTTTATCATAAATGGGTGTTGAATTTTCTCAAAAGGTTTTTCTGCATCTATTGAGATAAATATATGGTTTCTCTCCTTCAGTTTGTTAATATAGTTTATCACATTGATTGATTTGCATATATTGAAGAATCCTTGCATTCCTGGGATAAACCCCACTTGATCATGGTGTATGATTCTTTTAATGTGCTGCTGGATTCTGTTTGCTAGTATTTTGCTGAGGATTGTTGCATCTATGTTCATCAGAGATCTTGGCCTGTAGTTTGCTTTCTTTGTGACATCTTTGTCTGGTTTTGGCATCAGGGTGATGGTGGCCTCGTAGAATGAGTTTGGGGGTGTTCCTCTCTCTACTATATTTTGGAAGATTTTGAGAAGGATAGGTGTTAGCTCTTCTGTAAATGTTTGATAGAATTCGCCTGTGAAGCCATCTGGTCCTGGGCTTTTGTTTGTTGGAAGGTGTTTAATCACAGTCTCAATTTCAGTGCTTGTGATTGGTCTGTTTATATTTTCTATTTCTTCCTAGTTCAGTCTTGGAAGGTTGTGCTTTTCTAAGAATTTGTCCATTTCTTCCAGGTTGTCCATTTTATTGGCATAAAGTAGCTTGTAGTAATCTCTTATGATCCTTTGTATTTCTGCACTGTCAGTTGTTACTTCTCCTTTTTCATGTCTAATTCTTTCGATTTGAGTCTTCTCCCTTTTCTTGAAGCCAGACTCTTTTCTTGAAGAGTCTGGCTAATGGCTTATCAATTTTGTTTATCTTCTCAAAGAACCAGGTTTTAGTTTTATTGATCTTTGCTATTGTTTCCTTGATTTCTTTTTCATTTATTTCTGATCTGATCTTTATTATTCCTTTCCTTCTGCTAACTTCGGGGTTTTTTTCATTCTTCTTTCTCTAATTGCTTTAGGTGTAAGGTTAGGTTGTTTGAGACGTTTCTTGTTTCTTGAGGTAGGAGTGTATTGCTATAAACTTCCCTCTTAGAACTGCTTTTGCTCTGTCCCATAGGTTTTGGGCTGTCATGTTTTCATTGTCATTTGTTTCGAGGTAATTTTTCATTTTCTCTTTGATTTCTTCAGTGATCTCTTGGTTATTTAGTAGTATATTGTTTAGCCTCCATGTGTTTGTATTTTTTACAGTTTTTTTCCTGTAACTGATATCTAGTCTCATAGCGTTGTTGTCGGAAAAGATACCTGATATGATTTCAATTTTCTTAAATTTACCAAGGCTTGATTTGTGATCCAAGATATGATTTATCCTGGAGAATATTCCATGAACACATGAGAAGAAAATGTGTTCTGTTGTTTTTGGATGGAATTTCCTATAAATATCAATTTAGGCCATCTTGTTTAATGTATCATTTAAAGCTCGTGTTTCCTTATTTATTTTCATTTTGGTTGATCTGTCTATTGGTGAAAGTGGGGTGTTAAAATCTCCTAGTATTATTGTGTTACTGTCAATTTCCCCTTTTATGGCTGTTAGCATTTTCCTTATGTATTGAGGTGCTCCTATGTTAGGTGCATAAATATGTACAGTTGTTATATCTTCTTGGATTGATCCCTTGATCATTATGTATGTCCTTCTTTGTCTCTTGTAATAGTCTTTATTTTAAAGTCTATTTTGTCCGATATGAGAATTGCTACTCCAGCTTTCTTTTGATTTCCACTTGCATGGAATATTGTTTTCCATCCCCTCACCTTCAGTCTGTATGTGTCCCTAGGTCTGAAGTTGGTCTCTTGTATACAGGATGTATACCGGTCTTGTTTTTGTATCCATTCAGCCAGTCTATGTCTTTTGTGCGAGCATCTAATCCATTTACATTTAATCCATTTACATTTACGGTAATTATCGATACTATGTTCCTGTGACCATTTTCTTAATTGTTTTGGGTTTGTTACTGTAGGTCTTTTCCTTCTCTTGTGTTTCCTGCCTAGAGAAGTCCCTTTAGCATTTGTTGTAAAGCTGGTTTGGTGGTGCTGAATTCTCTTAGCTTTTGCTTGTCTGTAAAGTTTTTAATTTCTCCATTGAATCTGAACGAGATCCTTGCTGGGTAGAGTAATCTTGATTGTAGGTTTTTCCCTTTCATCACTTTAAATATGTCCTGCCACTCCCTTCTGGCTTGCAGAGTTTCTGCTGAAAAATCAGCTGTTAACCTTATGGGGATTTCCTTGTGTGTTATTTGTTGTTTTTCCCTTGCTGCTTTTAATATTTTTTTCTTTGTATTTAATTTTTGATAGTTTGATTAATATGTTTCTTAGCGTGTTTCTCCTTGGATTTATCCTGTATGAGACTCTCTGTGATTCCTGGACTTGATTGACTATTTCCTTTCCCACATTAGGGAAGTTTTCAACTATAATCTCTTCAAATATTTTCTCAGACCCTTTCTTTTTCTCTTCTTCTTCTGGGACCCCTTTAATTTGAATGTTGGTGCATTTAATGTTGTCCCAGAAGTCTCCGAGACTGTCCTCAATTCTTTTCATTCTTTTTTCTTTATTCTGCCCTGCAGCAGTTATTTCCACTATTTTATATTCCAGGCCACTTATCCGTTCTTCTGCCTCAGCTATTCTGCTATTGATTCCTTCTAGAATATTTTTAATTTCATGTATTGTGTTGTTCATCATTGTTTGTTTGCACCTTAGTTCTTGAGGTCCTTTTTAAACATTTCTTGCATTTTCTCCATTCTATTTCCAAGATTTTGGATCATCTTTACTATCATTATTCTGAATTCTTTTTCAGGTAGACTGCCTATTTCCTCTTCATTTGTTACGTCTGGTGGGTTTTTACCTTGCTTCTTCATCTACTGTGTGTTTCTGTGTCTTCTCATTTTGCTTAACTTACTGTGTTTGGGGTCTCCTTTTTGCAGGCTGCAGGTTTGTAGTTCCCATTGTTTTTGCTGTCTGCCCCCAGTGGGTAAGGTTGGTTTAGTGGGTTGTGTAGGCTTCCTGGTGGAGGGGACTAGTGCCTGTGTTCTGGTGTATGAGGCTGGATCTTGTCTTTCTGGTGGGCAGGACCACATCGTGTGGTTTGTTTAGTGGTGTCTGTGACCTTATTATGATTTTAGGCAGCCTCTCTGCTAATGGGTGGGGTTGTGTTCCTGTCTTGCTAGTTGTTTGGCCTACGGTGCCCAGCACTGGAGCTTGCTGGTCGTTGAGTGGACTGGGTCTTAGCGTTGAGTCGGAGATCTCTGGGAGAGCTCTAGCCAATTGATATTACGTGGGGCCAGGATGTCTCTGGTGTTCCTATATCCTGAATTCAGCTCTCCCACCTCAGAGGCTCAGGCCTGACACCTGGCCAGAGTATCAAGACCCTGTCAGCCACATGGCTTTTGGGAAGTCTGATGTCTTCTGCCAGCGTTCTGTCGATTTTCTGTAGGAGTTGTTCCACATGTAGATGTATTTTTGATGTATTTGTGAGGAGGAAGGTGATCTCCAAGTCTTACTCCTCCGCCATCTTGAAGGTCCTCCTAAAGGGTATTTTTTAAAGTTTAGTTTAAATATAGCAAAGATGCCCTGTGTGATTTCATTACCAGTGTTATTCAGCCAATGCTTTCTTCATAAATAGAAGTAAAATTCAACCTAGTCCTTGCTGAATTTTCATAAATTCTTAATTACTGGGATTCAAAATAATGAGGCCTCATTGCACATTTCTGAAGAAAGATTTTCAAATACTTTAATCTTTTCCTTCCTATGTTTATTTCTTAATCTCATGCTTTGGCACACCATGTGCCTTCAACTCCCACTGAAGCAGATAGCACCTTGAAAACCCACACAAAAATGTAAATCTGAGAAATAAATATGTGTGGTTGGTTTGAAAAGAGTAAGAATTAACATTTAAAGCAATGGTAATTTACTCTGATCTGTAATTTTGAGCTCCTATGCTGAAATTGCTCATTTGGAAATTACCAAGTGCTTGGGTCTCATTTGTGATCTTCTTCCTGCATACACCCAGCACACAGAGGAGTCGTAATGACTGGCTGAGTCACTGCTGCCATCTCCTCGAAGCGTGTTCTCCAAATGTCAATACCATTTTCTATGGTGCAGTGAAGAAGATTCCCAACCATAATCTGCTTAAAGTACAGGGTGAGCCTGAGGTGGCACAGTCTGCAAAGTGTTCAGAGGGCAGCACAATCATCCTCCATTCGCTACTCCTCCAGTAGTCAAATTATTAGGCCACAGATCATTTTGGTCTTGGAAAGCATCCGCATTACCCACTCCCATTAGTCATTACCTAAATACAAATGGAAAAACAATTTAAATTTAATGGGGCAAAAGGAGCTGCTTTTGACCATATCCCAATAAAATGATGTCTATACCTGATGAAACTATACTCGGATTATGAATTCATACCAGAAGCAAAAATACAGACATGATGTAGCATTAGAGACATGAATACACTAAAAGACCAGTACATACGAAATCCTTGTGCTCTTTTGTGGTTCATACAGATATACTGTTCTTTCCAACTTCTCAAACCCTGACTCCAAAAAGGTTACCCAAAACTCAAGCATCAGATCTTTTTCCCATGCAGCACAGATCCAGAGTGTTAGTAGTTAATAGCTGTCTGATATAAATTAACGGAAAAGGAACCAAGAATCTCTAATCAAATGAATTGAGAAAGGGGAAGAACTTAGGAAGACTTAATATGATTGAACTTTTTCATAATACTGTGAACAAAGAAACAGTATGACACCTTTGTTATAGACTGTTCTTGTCAGGTTTTCTGAGAGTTATGTTTCCTGGGAGATATAATTTACCTTGTTGGATAGTCATATCCATGTAAGGATAAGTCATATAATAATCAGCTTCTATCTCTACTAAAGCTATTTCTAATTCTGAATATTGTTGTTGTGAAGATGAAAGAAATGAGCTTCAACCGCAATAGGACAGACTGTGGCCAGAAATAAGAAAGAAGCTACTGGCATTCATTCCATAAATATTTTGATAATGCCTGTCAATGAAAACAATTAGGTACTATAATTCAGTTGTGACTGCTTAAGTACAGGCTTGATAAACACCTAGCCCGGTGCCCACAAGTTGAAGAATCTTCTTTCCTTTCAATCAGGATAGAGATGCCAACTGTCTGGAAGTTAATAAGGCTGAGGTTATGAGTAAGCCTGCTGTCCACAGTGGATAAGGTCTAAGGGGACCCAATAGACTGCACATAAAAACTCAGTAGAACCTTTAATACCTATGGAAAGATTTTTAAAAGAAAAAATAATCAATGTAGCTGTCTTCCCTTCGTTCAGGATTTTCCATCCTCCAAGCGATTATGGAAGCAGCAGTGCAAAACAACTGGCAAGTGACAGCAAGGTCTGTGGGAAACATAAAGGACGTCCAAGAATTCAGGCGCATCATTGAAGAAATGGACAGGAGGCAGGAAAAGCGATACTTGATTGACTGCGAAGTTGAAAGGATTAACACAATTTTGGAACAGGTACGTTTGAGATTTATTCCACGCCCAGCCAACCTGTTAAATCATCAACCTGAGGCAGTTCCCATATCTGCTAATAAATTAAGTAGCCAACAGATTAAACTTGCCAACAGTTTTGATAGTCTCTCTATTCCTTTTTTCCTCCCCAGTGGCTGCAGAAAAGGAGAGAAATAAAAGAAAATCTAAGCTGTTGAAAATTGCATACCATGATTAATCTGGTAGTCTCTGCAATTTAATGCTACTTATCAGATAAACACACCCTTTCACACCTCTGTTTCATAGATAGCTGTCTATTTCAAACTAAACCCCTTCCTTTCTGACACCTCCCTCCCAGCAAGGAACAGACAAGGGATTAGGCAGGGCAGAAGGGTAGGGTTTTTGTTTCAGGGGCCTAGTTGCAAAGTATCAGAGCAGTATTCACTAGGTTTGAATTTGTGGGTGTTTTGGAAGAATATCGCTCTGGTTTGAAAGAGAGAGCAAGAGAGAATGAATGGGAATATGTATATATATAATTGCAGACCATTTTTAAAGTAAGATGGCATATGAGAAAAAAATGTTTATGGTTTTTAAAATGTGAAAAAAAGTGAAAAAGCACCAGACTGGGGAAAAATACAATTCAATGGATCAAAATATATTCATTATTAATCTTGGATATTTAAATTTAAGACTGAAACATATAAGAAGAGTTGTTTTACCCTAAGCCAGATGGATATTCTGTTTGGAGTAAAGAGTCAAATAGAAATGTGGTGAAAGTTTATTATTTTCCTTAGAAGTCTCAGTTTGCCAGTTAATAACAAAGTGCCTATGCTGTCATAAACAAAACTGTAAGGGAAACATTTCCATTCTAATTCGATCCCAGTGTACCTAGGAGCCAAAACAGCTTCAGAGATTGAAATTATAGTGAGCAGCCATTGCTTGGGAGAGCTGTTTTATAGCAAATTAAATATTAACAATTTGTCAGATATGCCCCCACAAGAAAAGAATACAAAGAAAAAAAAACAGCAGTAAGAAAAGTGAAGGGAGGGGATGAGAGAGAAGAAGAATGAGGAAGGAAGGGAGGAAGGGAGGAAGGAAGGAAGGAAGGAAGGAAGGAAGGAGGGAGGGAGGGAGGGAAGGAAGGAAGGAAGGAAGGAAGGAAGGAAGGAAGGAAGAAAGGAAGGAAGGAAGGAGGGAAGCACTGACTCTGCATCACAGAGATACAAAGCTGTCCCCATCTCTAGTGAATCAACCTCACAAAAAATCTAGAGCACTAGCCTGGCTAAATCAAATTTCCCAACTAACATTCTCTTAAGCTCCCCCAATGATACACCCCTCCCTTCCAAAAGAAAAAAAAAACTGTCTGATTTTCTTAGATCTTGAAAGTGAAGAATCAGGTCAGTGATGCTGGTGTATGTACTACATGCCCTCTAAAATTTTAAACCAAAATAGCCTCTTACTGGGTGACCTACTTAATAGCCTAAAGCAGAGGAACATCCTCCTTGTCATACTTTGTTTTCCTTCTTTTGTGCTACTGACTTAGGCTTCTTGAATAGTGTACACTCTGATAACTCTTTGGGGTTTTATAGGACCTTATACTGGAGTCTGGAATTTTTCAGCATGACGTAGTAGAAAAAGCAGTGGGTAGAGCTGTGAATTCGATATAGATGTGGGATCTTGAGAACTTAAAATATCTATGCCTCAGTTGTGTCATCTACATAATGGGAAATAAAATTTGCTCTTCCTCACATGATTGGTATAATTGCTTTGAGAAGCGTAAAATGCTATAGAAAAAAATCATTATTACTAAATATTTTCAGGAAAACTAAACTAACATTATTCGAAAACCCCATCCTCTCTTTTTTTTTTTTAAAAAAAAACATCTTCATTGGAGTATAATTGCTTTACAATGGTGTGTTAGTTTCTGCTTTATAACAAAATGAATCAGTTATACATATACATATGTCCCCATATCTCTTCCCTCTTGTGTCTCCCTCCTTCCCACACTCCCTATCCCACCCCTCTAGGTGGTCACAAAGCACCAAGCTGATCTCCCTGTGCTATGCGGCTGCTTCCCACTAGCTATCTATTTTACGTTTGACAGTGTACATATGTCCATTCCACTCTCTCGCTTTGTCCCAGCTTACCCTTCCCCCTCCCCATATCCTCAAGTCTATTCTCTAGTAGGTCTGTGTCTTTATTCCTTTCTTGCCCCTAGGTTCTTCATGACCTTTTTGTTTTTAGATTCCATATATATGTGTTGGCATACGGTATTTATTTTTCTCTTTCTGACTTACTTCACTCTGTATGACAGACTCTAGGTCCATCTACCTCATTACAAATAACTCAGTTTCGTTACTCTTTATGGCTGAGTAATATTCCATTGTATATATGTGCCACATCTTCTTTATCCATTCATCTGTCGATGGACACTTAGGTTGCTTTCATGCCCTGGCTACTGTAAATAGAGCTGAAATGAACATTGTGGTACATGACTCTTTTTGAAGTATGGTTTTCTCAGGGTATATGCCCAGTAGTGGGATTGCTGGGTCGTATGGTAGCTCTGTTTTTAGTTTTTTAAGGAACGTCCAAACTGTTCTCCATAGTGGCTGTATCAATTTACATTCCCACCAACAGTGCAAGAGGGTTCCCTTTTCTCCACACCCAGCATTTATTGTTTGTAGGTTTTTTGATGATGGCCATTCTGACTGATGTGAGGTGATACCTCATTGTAGTTTTGATTTGCATTTCTCTAATGATTAGTGATGTTGAGCATCCTTTCATGTGTTTGTTGGCAACCTGTACATCTTCTTCACATAAATGTCTATTTAGGTCTTCTGCCCATTTTTGGATTGGGTTGTTTGTTATTTTGATATTGAGCTGCATGAGCTGCTTGTAAATTTTGGAGATTAATCCTTTGTCAGTTGTTTTGTTTGAAAATATTTTCTCCCATTCTGAGGGTTATCTTTTCATCTTGTTTATGGTTTCCTTTTCTGTGAAAAGCTTTTAAGTTTCATTAGGTCTCGTTTGTTCATTTTTGTTTTTATTTCCATTTCTCTAGGAGGTGGGTCAAAAAGGATCTGGCTGTTATTTATATCATAGAGTGTTCTGCCTACGTTTTCCTCTAAGAGTTTTATAGTGTCTGGCCATACATTTAGGACTTTAATTCATTTTGAGTTTATTTTTGTGTACGGTGTTAGGGAGTGTCTACTGTCATTCTTTTACATGTAGGTATCCAGTTTTCCCAGCACCACTTATTGAAGAGGCTGTCTTTTCTCCACTGTATATTCTTGCTTCCTTTATCAAAGATAAGGTGACCTTATATGTGTGGGTTTATCTCTGGCCTTTCTATCCTGTTCCATTGATCTCTATTTCTGTTTTTGTGCCAGTACCATACTGTCTTGATTACTGTAGCTTTGTAGTATAGTCTGAAGTCAGGGAGCCTCCAGCTCTGTTTTTCTTTATTAAGATTGCTTTGGCTATTCTGGGTCTTTTGTATTTCCATACAAATTGTGAAATTTTTTGCTCTAGTTCTGTGAAAAATGCCAGTGGTAGTTTGATAGGGATTGCATTGAATCTGTAGATTGCTTTGGGTAGTAGAGTCATTTTCACAATGTTGATTCTTCCAATCCAAGAACATGGTATATCTCTCCATCTGTTTGCATCACCTTTAATTTCTTTCACCAGTGTCTTATAATTTTCTGCATACAGGTCTTTTGTCTCCTTAGGTAGGTTTATTCCTAGGTATTTTATTCTTTTTGTTGCAACGGTAAATGGGAGTGTTTTCTTAATTTCACTTTCAGATTTTTCATCATTAGTATACAGGAATGCAAGAGATTTCTGTGCATTAATTTTGTATCCTGCTAATTTACCAAATTCATTGATTAGCTCTAGGAGTTTTCTGGTAGCATCTTTAGGATTCCCTACGTATAGTATCATGTCATCTGCAAACAGCGAGAGCTTTACTTCTTTTCCAATTTGGATTCCTTTTATTTCTTTTTCTTCTCTGACTGCTGTGGCTTAAACTTCCAAAACTATGTTGAATAAGAGTGGTGAGAGTGGGCAACCTTGTCCTGTTCCTGATCTTAGTGGAAATGCTTTCAGTCTTTCACCATTGAGGACAATGTTGGCTGTGGGTTTGTCATAGATGGCCTTTATTATGTTGAGGAAAGTTCCCTCTATGCCTACTTTCTGCAGGGTTTTTATCATAAATGGGTGTTGAATTTTCTCGAAAGCTTTCTCTGCATCTATTGAGATGATCATGTGGTTTTTCTCCTTCAATCTGTTAATATGGTGTATCACGTTGATTGATTTGTGTACACTGAAGAATCCTTGCATTCCTGGGATAAACCCCAGTTGATCATGGTGTATGATCCTTTTAATGTGCTGTTGGATTCTGTTTGCTAGTATTTTGTTGAGGATTTTTCATCTATGTTCATCAGAGATCTTGGCCTGTAATTTTCTTTCTTTGTGATATCTTTGTCTGGTTTTGGTATCAGGGTGATGGAGGCCTTATAGAATGAGTTTGGGAGTGTTCCTCCCTGTGCTATATTTCGGAAGAGTTTGAGAAGGATAGGTGTTAGCTCTTCTGTAAATGTTTGACAGAATTCGCCTGTGAAGCCACCTGGTCCTGGGGTTTTGTTTGTTGGAAGATATTTAATCACAGTTTCAATTTCAGTGCTTGTGATTGGTCTGTTTATAGTTTCTATTTCTTCCTGGTTCAGTCTTGGAAGGTTGTGCTTTTCTAAGAATTTGTCCATTTCTTCCAGGTTGTCCATTTTATTGGCATATAGTTGCTTGTAGTAATCTCGCATGATCCTTTGTATTTCTGCACTGTCAGTTGTTACTTCTCCTTTTTCATTTCTAATTCTTGATTTGAGTCTTCTCCCTTTTATTCTTGATGAGTCTGGCTACTGGTTTATCAATTTTCTTTATCTTCTCAAAGAACCAGCTTTTAGTTTTACTGATGTTTGCTATTGTTTCCTCATTTCTTTTTCATTTATTTCTGATCTGATCTTTATGATTTCTTTCTTTCTGCTAACTTTGGGGTGTTTTGTTCTTCTTTCTCTAATTGCTTTAGGTGTAAGGTTAGGTCATTTATTTGAGATGTTTCCTGTTTCTTGAGGTAGGATTGTATTGCTATAAACTTCCCTCTTAGAACTGCTTTTGCTGCATCCCATAGGTTTTGGGTCATCGTGTTTTCATTGTCATTTGTTTCGAGGTAATTTTTGATTTTCTCTTTGATTTCCTCAGTAATCTCTTCGTTATTAAGTAGTGTATTGTTTAGCCTCCATGTATTTGTATTTTTTACAGATTTTTTCCTGAAATTGATATCTAGTCTCATAGCGTTGTGGTCGGAAAAGATACTTGATATGATTTCAATTTTCTTAAATTTACCAAGGCTTGATTTGTGACCCAAGATATGATCTATCCTGGAGAATGTTCCATGAGCACTTGAGAAGAATGATTATTCTGTTGTTTTTGGATGGAATGTCCTATAAATATCAATTAAGTCCATCTTGTTTAATGTATCATTTAAAGCTTGTGTTTCCTTACTTATTTTCATTTTGGATGATCTGTCCATTGGTGAAAGTGGGGTGTTAAAGTCCCCTACTATGATTGTGTTACCGTCGATTTCCCCTTTTATGGCTGTTAGCATTTGCCTTATGTATTGAGGTGCTCCTATGTTGGGTGGATAAATATTTACAATTGTTATATCTTCTTCTTGGATCCATCCCTTGATCATTATGTATGTCCTTCTTTGTCTCTTGTAATAGTCTTTATTTTAAAGTCTATTTTGTCTGATATGAGAATTGCTACTCCAGCTTTCTTTTGATTTCCATTTGCATGGAATATCTTTTTCCATCCCCCTCACTTCCAGTCTGTATGTGTCCCTAGGTCTGAAGTGGGTTTCTTGTAGATAGCATATATACCGGTCTTGTTTTTGTATCCATTCAGCCAGTCTATGTCTTTTGGTTGGAACTTTTAGTCCATTTACATTTAAGGTAATTATCAATATGTATGTTCCTATTACCATTTTCTTAATTGTTTTGCATTTGTTATTGTAGGTCTTTTCCTTCTCTTGTTTTTCCTGCCTAGAGAAGTTCCTTTAGCATTTGTTGTAAAGCTGGTTTAGTGGTGCTGAATTCTCTTAGCTTTTGCTTGTCTGTAAAGTTTTTAATTTCTCCATTGAATCTGAACGAGATCCTTGCTGGGTAGAGTAATCTTGGTTGTAGGTTTTTCTCCTTCATCACTTTAAATATGTCCTGCCACTCCCTTCTGGCTTGCAGAGTTTCTGCTGAAAGATCAGCTGTTAACCTTACGGGGATTCCCTTGTGTGTTATTTGTTGTTTTTCCCTTGCTGCTTTTAATATTTCTTCTTTGTATTTAATTTTTGATAGTTTGATTAATATGTGTCTTGGTGTGTTTCTCCTTCAATTTATCCTGTATGGGACTCTCTGTGCTTCCTGGACTTGACTATTTCCTTTCCCACATTCGGGAAGTTTTCAACTATAATCTCTTCAAATATTTTCTCAGACCGTTTCTTTTTCTCTTTTTCTTCTGGGACCCCTATAATTCGAATGTTTGTGCATTTAATGTTGTCCCAGAGGTCTCTGAGAATGTCCTCAATTCTTTTCATTCTTTTTTCTTTATTCTGCTCTGCAGTAGTTATTTCCACTCTTTTATCTTCCAGGTCACTTATCCATTCTTCTGCCTCAGTAATTCTACTACTGGTCCCTTCTGGAGAATTTTTAATTTCATTTATTGTGTTGTTCATCACTGTTTGTTTGCTCTTTAGTTCTTCTAGGTCCTTGTTGAACGTTTCTTGTATTTTCTCCATCCTATTTCCAAGATTTGGGATCATCTTTACTATCATTACTCTGAATTCTTTTTCAGGTAGACTGCCTATTTCCTCTTCATTTGTTAGGTCTGGTGGGTTTTTATCTTGCTCCTTCATCTGCTGTGTGTTTTTCTGTCTTCTCATTTTGCTTATCTTACTGTGTTTGGGGTCTCCTTTTCGCAGGCTGAAGGTTCGTTGTTCCCATTGTTTTTGGTGTCTGTCCCCAGTGGCTACGGTTGGTTCAGTGGGTTGTGTAGGCTTCCTGGTAGAGGGGACTAATGCCTGTGTTCTGGTGGATGAGGCTGGATCTTGTCTTTCTGCTGGGCAGGTCCACGTCTGGTGGTGTGTTTTGGGGTGTCTGTGACCTTATTATGATTTTAGGCAGTGTCTCTGCTAATGGATGGGGTTGTGTTCCTGTCTTGCTATTTGTTTGGCATAGGGTGTCCAGCACTGTAGCTTGCTGGTCCTTGAGTGAAGCTGCGTTGAGATGGAGATCTCTGGGAGACTTTCACTGTTTGATATTATGTGGAACTGGGAGGTCTCTTGTGGACCAGTGTCCTGAACTTGGCTCTCCCACTTCAGAGGCACAGCACTGACACCTGGCTGGAGCAGCAAGAGCCTGTCCTCCACATGGCTCAGAATAAAAGGGAGAAAAAAAAGAAGGAAAGAAAGAAAGAGGAAGATAAAATAAAGTAAAATAAAATAAAGTTATTAAAATAAAAAATAATTATTAAAAAATTTAAGTAATAAGAAAAAGAAAGAAGAGAGCAACCAAACCAAAAATCAAATCCACCAATGATAAGAAGTGCTAAAAACTATACCAAACAAAAAACCAAAAAAAAACAAAAAACGGACAGACAGAACCCTAGGACAAAAGGTAAAAGCAAAGCTATACAGACAGAATCTCTCACAGAAGTATACACATACACACTCACAAAAAGAGAAAAAAGGGGGGAGAATCTATATATCTTTGCTCCCAAAGTCCCCCTCCTCAATTTTGGATGATTCTTTGTCTATTCATGTATTCCACAGATGCAGGGTGCATCAAGTTCATTGTGGAGCTTTAATCCGCTGCTTCTGAGGCTGCTGGGAGAGATTTCCCTTTCTCTTCTTTGTTCTCACAGCTCCCAGGGGCTCAGCTTTGGATTTGGCCCCGCCTCTGCGCGTAGGTCGCCGGAGGGCGTCTGTTCTTCGCTCAGACAGGACGGGGTTAAAGGAGCCGCTGATTCGGGGGCTCTGGCTCACTCAGGCCGGGGGGAGGGAGGGGCACGGAGTGCGGGGTGAGCCTGCGGCGGCAGAGGCCGGCGTGACGTTGCACCAGCCTGAGGCGCGCCGTGCGTTCTCCCGGGGAAGTTGTCCCTGGATCACGGGACCCTGGCAGTGGCGGGCTGCACAGGCTGCCGGGAGGGCGGTTGTGGAGAGTGACCTGTGCTCGCACACAGGCTTCTTGGTGGCGGCAGCAGCAGCCTTAGCGTCTCATGCCAGTCTCTGGGGTCCACGCTGATAGTCGCGGCTCGCGCCCGTCTCTGGAGCTCCTTTAAGCAGCGCTCTTAATCCCCTCTTCCCAGGTACGTGGGGAGTTTCTTGCCTTTTGGGAAGTCTGAGGTCTTCTGCCAGCTTTCAGTAGGTGTTCTGTAGGAGATGTTCCACATGTAGATGTATTTCTGATGTATTTGTGGGGAGGAAGTTGATCTCCACGTCTTACTCTTCCACCATCTTGAAGCTAACTCCCTGTCCTCTCTTTAATGTCTCACTATCTTCCTTTCTTCCGTATGCACATTCACAGCATCTCTCATAATACTTTCTATACAATTTTTCAGGGAACATTGTTCAAAGAAAAGTTTTAACAACATTCAATTATGGCTAGAGAGTTACTTTCACTTATTCTTTCCCCTCTTTCAAAAAACTGTCATAAAACTATCTACTCATGATTGCTTTCTTCACCATTTAAGGAATTTCTACTAGGCCATTAAGTACTGTGAGGTAGGAATCATGTTTGTCTTGTTCACTACTGTATATTCAGTGTCCAGTAGGGTACCTGGCACACCGTGTTGGATGGAAAGATGGATGGGTGGATGAATGGCTAGATGGACGATTATTGAACGAGCACATTTCAGTAAGTTCTACTGTGATTTTGCTGTGCTTCCATCAAGAAGCAAAATGGTGCCTACCGCCACATGATGTGATTATTAAAGTACACATTTTCTCAAAGGTTTAAGATGGTAGCTCTGTGCTCAAGCTTGTTCTGATATCATGAATTTGCCAAAATTTATTTCTTTATATAAAAATAGATTTCTCACTAAATGAATTATTAAAAGCAACAAATTCAACATAATATTTCTTTAGAGTAAACTTTTTTTTAAATAAATTGACTACTAAGATACAGAGATACCCACTTTTTCTTATTGGTTCCCAACCATTCTTGACAAACATCGTAATTCACTCTACAGATTCTAGTTAGAAAGATAACATTTATAACTCAAATAGTATCAAGTCCTCCCCCAAAATGCTCCCATCCTCCAAAGGTATTTTCAACTTTGAGTTTATTTTCATGGAAGGCAACGTCTATAGTCTCCCATAAAATGATACTTCGTGCAACTATTTGAGGTAGAAGAACCTGTTACACCACTACAACCCTATTCCCTATAGATGAGATTTTGGCATAAAGTAAATTCATATTGTATTCTATATCTAATGGTGTTAATGCAAAGACCTCAATATGGTACAATTTTTCAAATATAAGCAGGTTTTCAATATACTACTATATAGCATAACCTCCCCATTTCATGATTTAAGTTCTAATTTTCGCTATGAATGTTCAAACATTTATGAGGTAAATCAAAATTATTCCAATGTTTCTTTCCAAAGCTCTTTTTTTTTTAAATCTCTTTCAACTCTTCAGACCGCAGCCGGAAAAAGATTCAATTAGGTGCTATTCTGTCTTTAATATTTCTCCTTAACAGTTAATCTATGAGGAAAGTATTCCAAACTTATAGCTGCAAGAATTAACACACAAAAGGGCAGAGCTAGAGACAGTTGAAACCATGAAGGGTTGTCAGAACTCATAGAGAATATTTAGAAACTGCAGATCTTGAATCCAAGAATTAAGAGCACTTTCCATAGGAAGATTTAGGTGTCCTAGGAAGAATGAACCATTGACCTGACCTGATACAGCATTCCTATTACTGTGTTGTATTCATGAGGCCCCCCCCACTGGTGGACAGCTGCCCTTCTTCAATGACCAACCTAAACATTCACTTTTGAAAAAGTTGCCTCTCATAGAGTTATCTACCCATGACTGAAGAGATCCCCCATCCCAGTGGTGTGTCTACCTGTGGACTGCTTTTGAAGGTCAGGCCCCATAAAATGAATGTCTCTGTTGGATGTTTAATATTTATCTGCATGGATTCTGTCACTTACTAGCTGTGTGACCTAGAGCCAGTTACTTAACTCTCTGAGCCTCCATTTCCTGGTTGTAAAATGGAAATGTTAACTGTACCTCAGTGAGTTAATATATGCCAAGCATTCAGAAAATTTCCTGACACATAGTGTTTACATCGTGCTTTGATGCTAAACAAAGGGTTTTCACATAGATTATTTCATTTGAGCCTCACTATGGGAGGCAGGCAGGGCAGATGTGTTTATCCTAAATTTACAGATGATAAATTGATGGATAAATTGATGCTTAGAGACATTTAGATGATTTGTCCAAATGTGGCTCTCTGCCCAATCCTAGTAAGTGGCAGAGCAAGGACGAAACTCAAGTCTTCTGACTCCTAGTCCAGTGCTCTTACGCCTGCACTAAACCATCTTCCTTAATTTTAAGTCATTTATTAAATATTTAGCCAATGCCAAACCCTAGATTAGGCCCGTTCATCAGGTTACATCTTAGAACAATTGAAAAGCGATTGGACAAGATCCTGAGAAGCTCAGCAAAAAACGATAAAAGCATTAGAAAATAGGGCCTATGAGGAAAGGCTAAATGAGCTGGCGTTGTTTACCCTGGTGAAAGAGACCCAAGAGGCAGTTTAATTACTATCCTCAAGTATAAAGAGTTATCATAAAGAGAGCACTGACCAACCGTTCTGCAGGCCTGAGGACAGTACCAGAGCAAATAAGCTTAACTAGACTAGGGAGAGTGTCAGCATCAGAAAGTACTCATTACAGGAGAGAGGAAACTGGAGGAAAGTAAAAGCTCACCAGCTAGGGACGAAATGAGAGTGGCATGGACATATACACACTACCAAACGTAAAACAGATAGCTAGTGGGAAGCAGCCGCATAGCACAGGGAGATCAGGTCGGTGCTTTGTGACCACCTAGAGGGGTGGGATAGGGAGGGTGGGAGGGAGATGCAAGAGGGAGGGGATATGGGGATATATGTATACATATCGCTGATTCACTTTGTTATACAGCAGAAACTAACACAACATTGTAAAGCAATTATACTCCAATAAGGATGTTAAAAAAAAAAATCTCACCAGCTAGGGCTATATGAATGTGAGGCCATTCTGAATTAGAATAGTCAGTTCTAGAATAGTTTTAAGATTGTTTTCAGGAATATACAAGTATTCCAAGTTAATCCTCTGTGTTGATAAGTAAATATCCTTATAGAAGACTTATTTTATTAAATAGGTAACAATATTTCCTAATTGCCTATTCATTGGATATCTTTTCCCTGTTTTTTTTTTTTTTTTTGGCCTCACCATGCAGCATGTGGGATCTTAGTTCCCCCACCAGGGCCAGGGATTGAACCCGTGCACCCCACCCTCACCCCCGCGCCTGCAGTGGAAGCGCAGTGTCTTAACCGCTGGACCACCAGGGAAGTCCCCCCCTTCGGTCTTTACCATGTTTTTATTTTTTCCATAGATAATTCAAAGGTAAATCTCAGCATAGCCCCTGCTTGAATTATAGCATATGCAAACTTAATGGAGTCCAAACCAATATGTTTCAATGTGCTGTGCAGAAAAAATATAGAAAGTCTGATTTCCCCCAGAAATATTTCGAGCTAAAATCACCTCCTCATGGAAAGTAGTGCTTCTTAAGGACAGAATCCTGAAGCAGGTCAATCTCTTAAGTTCCTTTCATTGGACCTTGACTGTCACTTCAAAAACAGTCATTTTAAGAAACGAAACATCCAAGTTAGTAAGTCAAGTTTCTAAAGATAACAGTTTAAACAAGATGAACAATATTAGGGGCCCTTGTAAAGTATAAGGCTATAACACAAAGGACACACTGCTCACTCCAAAATATGCCTAGCCCTTTTGGTCACTTACAGCACTGTCGCCAATGGCTAGACGTCAGTCAAGTGAAATAAAAACGTTAGAGGCTTATGTCGTCTCCTTGCTTCACCCTCCACTCAGCACATACTGGCACTGTCCAGTTCCTCTCCCCTTTTTGCTCCCACTCTGTCTCAGCCCTTACTCTCAACGATCCTTGTGCAACATTGAGCTGACTTGCCAGTCCATATGACGGTTTGAGGGTATCATCTTCTCTTCTTGGAACGTTGTGTGGTATGGTTGAATAAACATAAACTTGGGAATCAAACAGACGTGACTTCAAATCCTAGCTCCCTCACCTCCCTGTTGCATGACATTGAGGAAAGTGACAATTTTTTGAGGCTCAATTTTCTCATCTTAAAAGACTATTCCACTACCTTCCCTTCATGGGATCCTCATGAATTGGGAGGCTCAAACAAGGTAGCATGGGGAGAGCACCTGGCACAGTGCTTGGCACCCAGTAGGCACTTAATAACTGGTAACCATAGCTATTTGCTCATGAGTGGTAGGTTTTTGTGCTTATGAAGATGAGTTATTTAGGGACTGCTGTTCAAGAACAGTGTCCTCATGGATCTTCCAAGATATCAGCTCAGTCTAAGGTCTTATCATGAGAACAAAGTCTAAGACTTGAGCTATGCTGAGTTCTCACTAATATGTTTAGCATGCTAGACAACCTGGTTTTTCTCCAGTGTAATAATGGGTAAGACACATTGATTGATAAGCCCAAGGACTATCTGAGAATTAACCAGATTTTTCAGCGTCACTTAAAATAATTAAAGACACTACAGCCTTGAGCTACATATGACAACTGGGTATTTTTAATAACAAGTATGTATTAAGTGCTTACAATGTTCCAGATACTATTTTAATCAATGTGGGCGGATACGGGCCCATTTCTATATCTCATGTGAGTTAATCCTCATATTAGCCCTAAAAGGCAGATGGGAATATTATCTCCATTTAACAGATGGAGGAATTGAGACTTAGAGGTCATACGGCTAATAATTGGTGGAGCTAGAGTTTGAACCCAGGGAAGCCGGCTCCAAATGCTGTTAATCACTAGACTCCTCAGCCCTGCATCTGACAGAGGCTTTCAATCGGAATGGATTCAGCAGAGGTGATAAGAGATAAGCGTCCTGATGAAACCTGGAGCAGCTGCTCTGTTTACAACAAGCATTGTTAGACAACAAGAATTTCACAGATGTTTTCTCCGCTTGACATATTCCATTAACACACGGAATTGAAAATGTGCCCCTTAAACCCACCCAGGTTCATTCACTTGTGGCTCGAAAACAATCTAACTGCAAGGGGCCCCACAGGAGTAGGAGTAAGTTGAGAGGGTGCTTTCTCAGATATGTACGTACACCTAGAATTTCCATCCGCCTGCGTTCATTCTCAGATAAAGAACCACAATCTTCATGATTTTACCAAAAACTGCCCTAGGGGTTGCACATTTCCTCCTTCCCTTACTAGGGAATAACTTGAAGGTAACTGGCAAAGTCCGGAAGGTACAACTCCCCTTCCCTCCATTAACTCCTGGAAAAGCAAGCCTAAAATAAGACTGGTTCTGGAAAAGCATAAATGCCCATAGGGTAAGTATTTGGGGCGGGTGCTCAGCTTTTCTGGGCCACTAGACTTGAGCACCCAGTATCACCCTTAAACCCAGGTGATAAGGACTACCGCCTCGAGCTCCACGCTTCAGAGGGCCCCTGATATCATAAACACTGGAACGCAAAGACTTTTTTTTCTTTTTGGTCTTCAGAGTTTTTGAAAGGTTAGTAGCTGGTTGAACGTCATGGGGAGAAAGGAAAAGGACACATAAGCCAAACTGGGCTCCCAGATCAGAGCAAAAAGGCACATGGGGTCAAGGGCAGGGGCAGTGAAGGAGAAAATGACAACTCATGCCACAGGAAACCAGAGAAAAATGGCTAATTTTGTTTAAAATTGGCCTCCCCAAATCCCTCTAAGTGAAGGGGTCTGGCAGATACGTTTTTCCAGATAACTGCACTCCCTCCCTGTATACTACTTGAATGAGAGTTTGGGCAGACACGTAGAATTGCTCGGCAACTCCAAGTCAGAAAAGTGAGCCGTTGGGATTGGGGAACTTACTGTCCTTGGCTTCTTGGAGAACTTGACAGGTCCACCCCATCCTGCTTTCAGGTAGATCCAGTGTCCACCCAGGAGTTCTGAGCCCTGGGCCCAGCTTCCACCCCACCCTGCCCTACCCTGCCCCAACAGGGTATATGAGCTAGAGAATCTCACGTGTGTGTCCTCAGGAAAATGAAACTCAAGAACTGAGAGACTGATTTCCCATAAGTGCCTAATTTACAGACCTCCAAGCCTTATCTCCCGACAACGAGCTTCCGCCAAGGATCTCCTACCGTCCTCAAGCCAGTGAACTTACTGCTTGTGCTCTGGTTGGACAAGTTCCCCTCTTGTGCTCCCCTCTTTGTTCTCCTTGCCCATAAATGCAGCCCACCCCAAACCCTCAACAGAGTCCTCTGTAGCTTGCTACAGTTTGTATTTCCTGAACTGCAGTTTCTCTACTATTTCCAAAGAAACTCAATTTCTCGTAGTTTGAGCTTACCTCAGTTTATCTCTTTAGTTAGGTTGACAGGTGGATACACAGACCAGGCCAAGGCATATCTTGCTTTTGGACTTTGTAACATTTAGGTGTGTGGTATGCAGTCCTCCATTTGTACTCTTGCTGTGGGCCCCCAAAATGTTAGGGGTGAGCCTGCTCCTGTCTCTCTCATGGCCTAAGAACATAAATGCCCCTGTCAAAATGTCCAATTTATTCCTGGAGAGTAGGTTTTTTCTGAATAGTCTCATTCAGTGTGAACGTAGCTCTTCCAATCACCTATCGTGATGTTTGCCTGGTGAGGCAGGGTTGAGGAGGGTGCTTCTGCACAGTAATGGAATCTCTGACTAGCTTAAATGCTAGGGAAAGTTAATCAAGTATCTGGTAGAACTGGGATAGCGAGTGAACCGGGAGATTTTTATCCTACTTCTCTCTCTCAGGGGTGGGTACAAGCTCCTCCAGAGAATCTTCCCGATGCTCTTGCATTTTTTGCTTTATTCCATAGATATTCCCTTTCACCCTACCCAAAGTCAAAAAAAGAAGATGGACATGGTTAGGGGACATGGTTAGGATAAATTAGAGGTCTGAAGGGGCAGCGACAGAGAAGTAAGTTACTCAGATTTCTCCTCCTCCTTTCTGTGCCCATCGCCACAACCCACCATATGTCTGGTCAGATCCTTTTCAACACTAGAGGTTGTCTAAGAAAGATTCTCTATACTTAGCATTCCAAAGTTCTTCTAGAGACCTGCTTTCAGAGGCATGGTTAGAAGCTGAGACTTAAACACTTTTCCACCACCACGTAGTAGTGGCTCTATACTTCACACTTAGGTCTGTGTGCTCCACGATAGTCACATTATATGGTGGGCTGCATACTAGATAGGAGACAGTACAGCTACACTGGAGACCCCCTGAACCAAAGCAGGACGCCATTTATTTACCAGCCTGTGTCTACAGGTGGACTGAAGGAGACGTCTTTCAGAATCTTCAAAAGACAAACACAGGTAGGGGATTTGGCAGGTGTTACTTACCTGGATTTCAAAGGGCAATCTGAGGCCATACCCGCATGACAGAGAAACAAGATGCCATACAGAGTAGGACCTCTTGGAGTGGATAAAATTGCCTAGCCACCTAAGAAATCACTGCATAATCACGAAAGAGGCAACTCACGAAAAAGAAGGAAGGCAAAGGTATCAGACCTCTAGAACAGGTATTATAATTTACAGGGAAAATTTCCCAGACAAGGGCCAGTCAACTGTTCTGAGATTAACATCACACAAGGGCTTATATTCAGAGTACTATACTGGGCACTATTAGGAGAAACAAAATTTCTCGTTCTTTCTTCCCTTTTTAAAATTTGTAACAGCCCCTAGCAAGGTGAATCAAGTTAGAGAACAACACCTCACCAAATGTAAAATAATATAATCAAGTCTAGGTACATACATGCTGTAGAATAAAAGGAATCAGAAAAGCCTGCAGCTTATTTTTGTACATGAGTAAACTAATCATGAAATCATAAAATGTGAGGTCAAAGGCTTTCTAAGACCTATGCCTCTCCATCTTCTTCTCCCAGGCACACGTTCAGGCCCATATGTAAAAAAAGAGATCCCATTCCTCTTTGCTTTCCCTGCTCCCCAGTCTCCTAATGGGCATGCTTCCAGACATAGACGAATACATAGCGAAGCATACCCACCGGCCTTCCTTCATCTCTTACTGTATGTTACTAGATGTACCATTTCCTTCCCCACCTCCAGCCATTCCAGGCTTCTCTCTATCAATTGGTTGCCTCATTCATCCCTTTCAGGGACCCTTTTTCTTACCTCACCGATCACGGTGTCCAGTGGTCTCTATTTCTTACCCTAATGACGTGGTGATTTAATCCTATTACTTAACATATCTCAGACTACCCTAATAAACATTCTGAAGCAAAAACGCACCGCAAAATTGCAGAACAGTGTCCCCAAAAAAGCAAAACCTATGGTTGGATTTCTTAAAGATGCTCACTGCAGATGTGGTTTCTCTGAAGTCCAGCCTACCATTCTCCAGACTCTAAGTGAGTAGGACCCTGTACTTGCAGTAAAAACCTTCAACATGTTAGGTGATTTTAACACTCACTGGCAGCCTTAAATAAACTTGTTCCCGAAAATGCAAAGATATTTATCCTAAGAGTTAGTAGCAGACGTCAGTATTCTATATTTAGAGATTTTAATCTCTGGCTTATTAAAAAGGACGGTCTGATTCTCTGGTCATACTTCACACTAGACTGGCTTCCTGAATATTTAGAAGCAAATCCCCTCTGGGAAAATAAAGAGAAAAAACTCATTCAAGATCCTTACTTTGAAACAGCAAGACTCTTGTTTATTTCAGATGCTAGACACTTTGGTCTCAAAAAGGAAATGCTCCTGTTCAACCAACAGTTCCCTCCCCTTCTCCCATTTTTAAAAACTGTAATACCTCATTATATGCTTGATTATTTCCTATGCGGTTTGGAGGTTTTACTTTAAAAAATAAATGCAAATTCAAATAAATTTTCATTAGGGAACCTCACGAGAGTCCTTGGGATGACTGGAAACATCCTGGATTTTTATAAAGCAGAGTACGGAAGTCTTGAGGCAGGAGACCTAGGTGCTAGCCCCAAGCTGTATGACTTCGAAAAGTCACCCTACCGCTCTGTGCCTCCATTTCCTAAACTGTAAAAATAACTGTGTTGAATATGATGGTCCCTTCCCATCCCAACAGGCTATGCTTCCCAGTGCTGTGAAAAACAAGGTAAGAAATTCAATTCAAGAACTACTGATTGAGTCCTGAGCCATTTTACCATACCCAGTGCTAGATATGGTGGGAGGGGGAGAGGACAGGTTTTCCATGCTACAGTAGTAGGGGTGATACGGCAACGCAATAATTCTGGAAGGCAGAGTATGATGAGTATCTAAAAATGTGTGACTCAGCTTTCCTGCTTTCTCAGATTTCCAGGCTAGTGACCATCACTGAATGTTTCTTTGCTGACTGAAAATCTTGCTTGGATGCCCTGTGCACGTAGAAAAGTAGAGTAGATTGCAGTAAAGATTTATTAAGTCAAAAGACCTTCTCTCCCACCCATTAACACCAACATTTTAGGACCAAGGCTGGTACCTTATTCTAAAATTATAAAAATATGAACCAATTCAAATGGAAAAATAAAATACAAATACCCTCCTTTGATTTGAGTTAATCTCATCACTTAGATCAAGTGGGACCTCAGATCCATTCTTTAAAAAAAATAGAAAGAAAGGAAACATTAACCATAGATAACTATTTTATCCCTCCACAGGCCATGAATATGTTTTCAATTGGCATGGGAGGAAAACACCCTGACACCTGTTCCTTTATATGGCTGGCACTGTGAGTGTCCCAGTTAAGCCTTTGCAGGCACCGAGAGGTTGACAAGGTCCTGTGGGTTAGAGTTACTGGCTTGTAAACATTAATGATTTTTTTAGAATCATCATCCAGCTTTATTAGGAAAATTTCCCAGATTAAGAGCAACAAAAATATAGCAATTAGAAGGTTCATCACACAGCTGCCTGATTACAGGAGTCTTGTCCTAGATTCTAACAGATGCTGTAACAAACGGTTTCATAAGGGCTGCAAGAACCACAGTTTACAACAGCAACACAAAAGCTACTTATCATTCAAGCTCACATTGCCACAGGACGCTTATATTTTAAATAATTGAGACCTCTAGACTCCCTTACAGAGAGACGCCAAGCCGATGCAAAATAAGTGTGGTAACAAAAAATAAAACAAAATGTGCACACTCGAGTTCTTTACTGCACTAACACGGAAGGGCAAAGGCCACTGACGGATCCATGCCAAGGTCTGAACTCTGATGAGACTGAGGGTGGGAAAGAGCCCTCGATCAGTTTGATGCCATTGTTACCAACCACCCATCTGGATCTTTTAGTCAAATCAATCCCACCCTTGTTGGAGCAACTTTCTTTCTGTCCAGATTTGACAGGGTCAGACTTGTCTCTGCCCAAAGGTTATAACAAATTGACAAGTGAGGGGCACAATTCAACGGGCCTGGGCCAGGGCTTGGGGAGACTGGTGGTAATTAACGTCATGTCACTAGAGGTAGAGCTAAAGTGGAAGGGATTAGTAGTCAGACACCACTGTTCTCTGTCCAACCTTTTGAAAAATATATATAACTACCAAGCAGCCTTCCAGATGTACACATACAGCCAACACCCTACTCTGAAAAAGAATAGCAATTGACAAATATCTTCTGAAGTCATCTAGCACTATAGGCCAAAGACCAGAAAGGCGGCTGAGTTCTATCTCAAGATCCCTGGGTGACCTTGCAACCGCCAAGTCACCTCTCGTCATCCTAGCCATAAAACAGAAAAAGCCTTCCCTGCCTTACCAGAATGACATTAAGATGAATCAGACAATTTCTCTAAGGTATTCGAAGATTCCCTGGAGAGAATCCCTGGCAAGTCCACAAATATCAAGCATTATAATTAGAGTCACTGCACCTCATTTCTTAAGGAGGAGAAAATGAACAAAGAAAGGACCGTGTGGTCACCGAGCCTGAAAACTCAGAGCATTTAAGCTCCTTCTGTAATCTGAGGGGGGTCTCAAGAGAGGGAGACTGACGTGGTGGAGTAAGAGAAGAGTTTGGTGGTTAGGACATGCTCCCCAGATATTTGGAGTCTTCATACTGTCTTTGACGGTGTGCTGTTACTTTTCTATGATCTTCTTAAAGGTTTGGATTTGGGAGTGCTACCAAGAGGGTGGCAAGTGCTTTGATTATGGTTTTGTGGGCCAGACAGGACTGTCCTACCGTAGTGGGGTTAACTGGTCATAAACAAGAGTGCTGTATTCAAACTTCTGTGCTTTCACTTAAATTGTTTCCATGCTTTTCATTGTCCCAACAGTGGAAATTTTGGCTCTAGCTGTAACTGGATCATTATTGAGGACAGGGGCAGGAAGGGTGCAGTCTCTTTCAGAGCTCAGCATTGGCAGAAAGTGTGCCCACCCATCTTAAGAATGGGGACATAGAAAAGGGAAAAGTGGGTGAACTGATTTGAAACAATGCTATCTAAAAGACACACACACACACACACACACACACACACATATATACTTGCAGAGGTAAATAAGAGCGCAGAACCAAATGGAGTGAAATCTCAGTAATACTCGGTCTTAGATTAAGAAATGAGGATCCAGGGACCCTGAAGCAATGGACAGTCTAAGAAGATACTATAGAAAGCTTCTTAATGGCGATTCTTAAGTGCCTTTCCATCATTACTATCTCTTCAGCAGCTCTGAGAGCCCTTTTCACTTCCCTTGACCTATTTCAAACTACTGCCTGTGCTTCACTTGAGAACCTCCTACTCAATAAATTGCTTCTCCTCCCTCTTCCCTGGCCAATATCAAATCAATTGCTGCTTGACAGACCGCTTGGTTGCCATTTTCTCAAAGGCACAGCGGAAAGAAACACATCTTATTTGTACATACATTAACTTAATTTCAGTCTCACCCACTCAAGCACAGCCACAATCCTTCAAACTTTGACCCTAGCCCATTTGCTACTTGGTGTCCATGGCAACCACCACCAGCTGCTCAGAGAGAGTTGCAAGGAGTGGCGGGAAAGCGCATCTCCCAACAGAGCCATTAACTCTCCTACATTAGTTCCCTTGATAACAGGTAGCAGAAGACCCATCCCTGAATCCTCAGGCATTTGCTTTCATTAGGGAGGGGTAATGTTGTTCATTCTCCTCCCCAGAAGAGTTAGGGGCTGCTTCTCACACCCAACCTGTTGAAGCTAAAACACCAATTATGAAATGTTGAAACTAAGTAGGAGGGCACTTTTTGCCCGAGACAACTTCCCAGTAGTAGTCTTCCCCAGTGATTCGGTACACTGCAGCCTCCACCACAACATCTTGCTTGCTGAATTACAGGCAGTGACCTCAACACCCCAAAAAACAATACACGTGAAATCCTAGCCACTTCCTTTTATGGTCCCTACCACTCAGCGACCTACAACTCATTCTCTTCACTTTCTTAACTCATGTCAAGAATGCATGCATGATAATCTCACCATCAAACTCTATTTTTAAAGAAAAAGAGCAATGTTAATAATGGTCCAGGTACTGGAGGATTTAGGAGCCAAGAGAAAATGGTACGGTTTCTCCACATATAGAGAAAGCTGCTCAGTCTTCAAACTGTTTTCATGAGTTCCATATTACTGGCTTTGCTCAGAGAGCTCAGCTGAAGAGTTGTCAGATGGAGATGAATTTCCCTTTACCATACTCCAGAGGAAGATGGGGATGGTTTCGTTTGCAATCTCACTGCAGCAGAACTCAACACATCTAACAAAGACTTTTTTTGCATAAAGAGGACTAGTACAGACTCGATTCTTTGTGGAAACTGGAAAGGACCCGCTACTCAAATGTCCTCTTCATAGAATCTACATAAATAAGAATAATATTTGAAGTGGCAGAAACAAGTGAATGGTTTTATCTTCTCAACTGCATGAAAAAAGGAAACAGAAGGCTCTTATGCACAATCCTTTCCAGTAGAACTGCTGAAATGTAAAGAGACTGTTTTAAGCTGTCCTTGAAAGTAAGACATTCCTATCCATGCTGTCTGTGTCTGTTGTCCTGGATAAGAGCTAGTAATAAGTTTAAAGAAAAAGTGAAAAACAAATAAGACATTGTTGCAGCCCTCAAGGAGCTCGTGGGTTAGTAGGGAAGCAGGAAGTAAACAGATGATCAGGTCTAAGGGCAATGACAGAGGGGAACACAGATCCTAATGGGAACGCACAAGAAACATGCCTGACTCGGAGACCAGGGAGGCTTTCTCCTGATGATTTGTTGAACTGAGTCTTCAGGGGCCAGTAGTTCACCTGGTTTGGTGGAAGGGGGTGGAAATTTATATTTGCATAGGTATGACAAGCTCACTTGTCAGAGTGAATGCTAATAAGCAGTGCCAATTAGGAAACTGAGAATAACTCAGACGTCATAAAGCAGAATGGTTGAAACCTGATACCAGTAAGAAGATAAGCTGGGCTTCCCTCGTGGCGCAGTGGCTGAGAGTCCGCCTGCCGGGTTCGTGCCCCGGTCCAGGAACATCCCACATGCCGCGGAGCGGCTGGGCCCGTGAGCCATGGCCGCTGAGCCTGCGCGTCCGGAGCCTGTGCTCCGCAACGGGAGAGGCCACAACAGTGAGAGGCCCGCGTACCGCAAAAAAAAAAAAAAAAGAAGATAGGCTATATTGACCAGAACACGACTCTACCTTTCATCATGACTTTTGATCCTCAAGAAACAGAATTTTTTCCACTAGGAAATACAGTAACTTGATATCTGAAACGAGAAGGTTCTGCTTAGCAATTAAACTATCCCATCATTTTACAATGAAGAAACTGAGGTGCCGAGAGAGGGACTAATACATAGTGGCCATACAAGTAGTGAGTGAAAAAACACAGATTCGAACCCAGATCTGATTCCAATGTCCATCTTCCTTGTGCCACACCACCCAAGACTATGCCAATACAGGGACCAAATAGATATCTACATATGGGTTCCCCTGAAAAGGCCACCTGCCTTCTCACCCCCATCCCACTTCCCACCCAACTGCCTGGAATTAGTGTTTAGGTTAAGAGTCTGGTAAGAAAACATACTAAACCAGAAAGATAACATTTGAAGTTAATATAAATTCTCATCCTTTTTCCTTGTATTTGGAGTCGTCTTCTTTCTCATCATCCACAAACACTGACTGAACACCTGCCTACAGGGCACCGTGTTGAATGATGTACACACTAATGAGTTTAAACTGGGGCCCTACCCTCGAGGACTTACTGGGATGGCCGGACACATGCCTAGTTTGGGTAAATACTTAGTAGTCTGAGGGAAGGATGAGAGGTAGAAACAATATAGGAATTCACAGGAGGGAGTGATCACCAGACAACCAAACTAAAATATAGGCTTCATGAGGGCAGGGTGCTTTGTGTTTTGTTCACTGCCATATCCCCAGCACCTAAAACAGTTTGGAACCTAGTAAGTGGTCAATAAATATCTGTTGAATTAAATAAATAGCTTCTTGACATTTTCCAGGGGGAGAAAAGTCCGGACGTTTATCACTTGGAGAATAATTCCCAGTCCTGTGTGCGCTGCATATTGGCGGCTTTTACTCATGGTGCACCACATAAACTCCCCAGGGAGACCTGTAGAAACGACTGCTCAGCCTATGGCTTAAACCTTTGCAAAAGCCTTGCCAATCTGTGCCTTCTGCAGCTCCCATGGATGGGTGTTTCCCAGCGATGAAGGGTAATGTGGAACCAGGGTTTTTTGTTTGTTTATTTGTTCATTATGACCTCAAACTCTTTTCAGCAAAAGGCACAGCCCTTTGATAGCAATGCAATTCTGGGAGACATGACTCCATTATTTGCTTGGCTCATCTAACAAGGCAGAACACAGATTCTGACTTCAAAGCAAGCTCCTTTAACGAGTTTTGGTTAGGCTTAAATGATAAACAGTTGCGATTACTGTCAGTAGGTATAGGTTGTAAATCTCTGTCTTAGATGCTTACATTCCATTAAGGGGGACTCAAGCGGGCTTCACAATACGATTCCCTTTAAAAAGTGGAATCCAGAAAGAAAAGTAGCTTCAAAAGCAGTTATTTGTGCATCCCCAAATGGTCAAGTTCTTGGTCTTCCAAGGCTTTGTACTGGGTTATGATTTTGTCGCTTATTTATCTTTATCATTGTACAAATTCTTATTACCTTTGGCTTCCAGAGCTTGGGAAGATATGTGTAATTGGAATGTATCAGAACAGTGAAGGGAAACCAAGCATTCACATAAAAAAATAAGAGAAGATAAAGCCATCCTGCCCTCACTGTGACTTACACTAACCTCGTGGTACCACAGTGCTGTAGCAGCATGTAATTTCAAGTCAAAGATTTATATTAACATGAATGGAGAAGGATCCGATTTTGTAATAAAAAAGAAATGCTAAGTGTGTGTGCTCTCTGACTTCTCCCAAAAGCACACAAAGCTGAAATCATTTTCAGCTCTGCGGGCACACCTCCTAAGAAATGAGAACATCGCGTACCACCACACAGATACGGTGCTGAACATACTGCCTGCTGGGATCCTTTCACCTCTCAAGGGGTGCAGTTCAGAAGGTACTCGGTTTATGGCAGAGTAGAAGGAAAAAATAAAAAGAGAAACACACCTCGAGTAGCATTATACTCTAAAATCAAAAGTCTCTGATTATGAAACTTGCCTGGATTAAAGCAAGAATAAATACAGCCTTGTAGAGCTTTATATATTTTTTTTCAAAGCAGTTTTGCAAAGTATCTCCTTCCATCCTCTGAGATTGGTAGGGTTAATAGTGTTTTCTCCATTACATAGATGAGAAACAGACATAAGAAGGTTAAATAGCTTGCCTGAGATCACATCATTAAGAGAGCTGAATTCTAGTTCTTGTTTCCAAAACAGCTACACACATTTTACGTCTAGAAGGATGCATTTGGAAAGCAGCAATGGAAGTCTTGCTATACCATAGTAACTATGCCCTAACCCAGTCAGCTCCCCTGCTTTTGAAAGATATGGCAAATAACATCTACTTGGGGCTTGGGCATTTCTCTTTCCCCCTTCCTCACTCTGTTTCCTGAAGGAACAATTAAGATCCATCTGGGACTAATTATAGCAATTCTCGAATTTGAACTTGCAGCCATTACCCAATTGAGGTCACTTATTTTAAATTAACTTGCCTGGTCAGAACACAGTTTGGTTATCTTCAGAGCCCAGTGCAGAGAGGCACCAGCTCATTCAGACTTTTAATTAACTAGCTAAATAACCTGCACTGTGACAAACTGCCTATGATTTGATGGAGTCATTCATTTGCATTAAGACAAGGATCAAAATGCATTGTCAGAGCTTCAGGGACTGAGTCTTAGAAACCTTCACACAGTCTCTTGTTCAAGGCTGTGAGCCTCTTCCCTTTGGTTCCCTCTAATTATTTTTCCTGTGCTTTTGTTCTGATTATCCAACATTTATCACAAGTGCAGCTTGTGATTAAACAATGACAACTCATGTCATATGCTGATAGGGAATCGAAAATGGGAGTCATAATCATATGAACCAAGCCCAAGGCTTTGAGAAATACTTAGGGGAAACCAAAAGGGAATTTCCCAGGATGCTCCACAATAAAGGAGAATTTCTGAACATTGAGGCTATAACTGCTCCGTACTTAGGTAATAATACATAATAAATGTAGGTACTCAGTCTTTATTGAATCCATGGTGGGAGCTGATCATTCCACAGAAACAATGATAGTTCTTATGATTCGTAACTATCATTATAGCCGCTAACACTTAGTGACTGGGCTTGGAGTCAGACACATATGATTTTGACTCCAGGCTCCATCATGTTCTGCCTGTAAGGCCTCAGGCAAGTTGCCCAACTTCTCTGTGCTTCAATTTCCTAACATGGAAGATGAAATTAATTGTAGTGCCTAACTTGCAGGGTTGTGTAAGGATTTGATGAAATAAAGCATGTACAAAAATCACTTTACACAGTGCCTTGTACACAGTAAGTGCTCAATAAATGTTAGCTTATGTTTGTCTCTGTCCCACCACCAGGCCTTTGTCCAGGGCATCTTCCCACCTGGGCTCCTCCTTCCCTTCTCTCTGCCAAAAACAGTTCCCCTGCATCATTCAAAATCTAGTCTAAAAGACATCTTCCTCTCCAGGGCGGAAGCCTTCCTTGCATCTGAGCTTGTTCAATGCCCATCCCCGCAGTACATTTTTCTAGATTTTATATTATTTTAAATGGCACCTTCAGTCTACTGCCTCATAAGCAATGTGGACTTTTCTTCGGGGTGTACTGAAGCCTTCCGTGTTAGAAACATTTATTAAGCACCACCTTGGCGCCATACACTGGGGCTGTGTGCTGTGGGGAAAAAGATGAGTAAAGAGAGAGAGGGGTGGAAGAAAGGGAAGGAATATTGGTTGAATCCCCTAATATCATGGGCATTCTGTTGGGAATTCTGCATTTCTGCATCTAGGCCTTACAATAACCTTAAGAAATAGCTGCCATTATGATCCCTACTTTATAGATGTGGAAAGTGAGCATCAGCGAGGGAAAATGACTTGTCCAAGGTCACTCAGCTACAAAGAGGAAGAACTAGGTCAGTTCTAGGTCGGTCTGACTCCAGAGGCCACTCCCACCACCATCATGTTTTACTACCCACCTCATTTTTTTTTTATCAATTGCAGTGACGCATATCAAAGCAATATGTAAACGATAAAGTACAATATATGTGACATAAAGCCACTGCAGTTATAGCAGATGCTGTTGGTGCCCTACCCATGTTTGGCACTAGCCGTTTCCATACATGCCTATGGCATCCTATTGTAAACACATGCGATTCTCCACTTGAAGACTTTCTCTCAGCCTGAGAGTCAGACAAGTCAGAAGTGTTGGGGAGGAATTAATCCTCCTGACAGAAGCTACCAGCCAGTGGTGAATGGGAATTGAAAGACTCAGACCTCAGCTTCCTGGCCCTTCAGGTGGGCGTGCGGCACGCCACTCCCAGAGGGCTCAGACCCACCCTGCTTATTCATGCACCTGTGCTGGTTTCTTTCCCTTTGCTGTCCCATGTCCTCATTCCCCTGCCAGCACATCCTGGAATCAACCCCCAATTAAACCACTGACCCTCAAATCTCTGTCTCAGGGTTTACCGAGAAATTCCTCCTTTGGCACCTTTCCCAGGAGTCTGGGTGGGTGTTCTCAGGCTGCCCCCTGCCTGCCCACGGCTTCCCATGGGAGGTCCCCAAGGGAGCACCCCCGTAAGCTCAATATCTCCCTTCCTACCTGTTTTCATGAGAATCCATCATTGACAGTCCTGCTGTTAGCTTTTCAAAGTGCATTTATTATCATATGGAAAGGCAGTTCTTTGAGTTCAGTGGCAGCAGAATCATCTGAGTGTTAACATGCAGCCTCCGTGGCCCTCACCTAGACTTTGTGAATCAGAACCTCTAGAGAGGGGTGCCCAGGTGCTTGCATCTTCACAGATTCTCCAGCTGACCCACACAGCATCCACTCTGAGAAACACTGTCCTAAGACATTCCCGAGGCTGAGCCACCAGGAATGTGAATGGTGTTCCTTAGTGTTCTCTCTACAGCCAAGGCCTCTGCGGATTCAAGTGAGAAAGCCTGGAATAGCTATGCCTCCTTGCTCCTGAAATGAAGCGTAGATGAGCCAAGTCCAGTTGTTACTGTCAGAGTGGGGCGGCCCGAGACTCCTGAGCAATGGCGTATAATGCAGAGGAGAGATCCACCTTCCTGACCCTGCCGAATTTCTGCTCTCACGCCTCTCGCCACCCGGCCCCAGCCCCTGTTCTCTCCTGTGGTAGAAACACTGTGATGACTACACATGAAAAATTAGGTTATGGCCTGTGCTCCTTTGCCTCTGGGCAGAACAATCCCCTACCTCCCCACACACATCTTCGGAGCAACGGTTTCTGTGTGGTTTGAATTCATGGTTTTGATCAATGATGCAGGCAGGAGAGGAAGGGGCGGTGGAGGGTAGCGATGTGAGTTACTTTGTTGTTGGTTAACCCCCAGTTCAGCTTATCCGCCTGAACTCCAACTGCAAACCTCAGCTCCTTTCCTGTGCCTCCAACCCAGTGCTATCCTAACCAGTGTCCTCAATACCCCTCTGCAACAAGCTCTGATACCTCTCCAAATCCCTCACCCCATAGTGGCAGGAAACTATTTCTCTACATTTTAAGAGTGAGGACATAAAATCAGGGAAGGCTTCATGGAAGAGGCTGCATATAAGCTGGGCCTTGAAGGATAGATGTGATTGCCACAGGGGAGGATAGAGGGAGGGAGTATTGCAATAGGAATAAGGCAGGGAAAACCTAACTAATATAGGTAGGATAAGCATCGGGCACTGCGTTAAGAGCTTTAGATACATTATTTCATTTATTCCTCACTGCAAGTCTGTAAAGTAGGTGCTAATGATAGACCCATTTGACAAATGAGGACATTGAAACAGAGAGTTTAAGTTAACTGTCCAAAGTCACACAGCTATAAAAGGGCAAAGTAGGGACCCAAACCCAGGCAGTCTAGCCTATACTCTTGACCACCCTACTTCGCTGCCTCTCAACTACTATATTCCCTGTTTTACAGATGGAAAACTGACACTGAGAGTTTAAGTAACTTGCCTAAGGTTACGTAGCTTGTAATTGGCAAAGCTGGGATGCATTGGCCTTAGCGGATCGCCTTTTATTTACTGTATAACCATTGATACCCCTTCTAACTTAGTTTTTCCAGTGAATCATTTCAGTCACAATTTCTTATAGAGCCAGCCCTGGCTTACCATCACAACAAATGCCTATAGTTGGTCCAAATAAAAATCTTCCCTCTAGTGTGTAAGCACTGTGAAACAACAAGGCTCTCCTGAAATCAAGAGAAATAGCCCTCTGAAATACATCTCTCTTTGTTTTCAAAATAGCGTTCTCTTTAAGTCACCTGTTTGTCAGGCTCCCACTTATAAAAACCACAGGGAAAAAATTCTTTAGGTCTTTAGTTGGAGACAAAGTACTTTCTATCTCTAACAGGTTATGAGTTAACCATTCTCTCCTCAGTCTGCTGTACATATTTCTGTTCTCACACTTCTGCTGGGTTATAGTTGTCTGTGAACTTGGCAGTCTTTCCTACCCTAATGGTGAGACCCTCCAGGCTAGGGACCAGGTTTTGGTGACCTCTGTCTCCCCTGTGTCTGGCCCCAGGATTGGTACAGAGCAGGCATTCAACAAATGTTCACTGAAAGAAGAAACGAATGGAATGTGGTTAAGAGAAACAACGCTTCCATCCACTAGGGACTTCAGTCTATATTCCTTCTGAATCCAGTGGTATGCAGGTAAACTGGCTCTCAAGGTGAGGGGAAAAGCCCTGATTTGTAGTGTTGGCTGATTTCTGTGGTGTAAATACTTCCACCATGGCTGACTTCAAGCTACCAATAGTTTATCGTGTCAGTGTGATCACAAAGGTGGATGAGCTATCAGATGAAGAAGAGAATGGAAATTCAAATAGCCAGAGTGAAAGACCAGCCCAAACATTTGTGAATTAGGAGAATTCTGTGTTTTACCTCCCAGGAACTAAGCCTCTATCATTTGTCATCCATTTGCAAGTTGAGATAAACTTAAATGACATGGCTCCCAGAAGAGAGAGAAACCTGCCAAGTAAGCAACTATCCTGAAAACCAAAGGCCCGAGAAACACACTGCGTTTCTGAGAGATATTTACTTTTACTTGAAAATAAAAACACATTCACTTGCTTCCTTCAGCCAACAGAAAATTTCACAGATTAGGGTATCAAATGTTGGAAGCATCGCACGGACAGAAAGTGCATTCACAGAGGCAAAATCAGGGAGTTCTAAGGAGAACATCTCATTCGACACATCCCCACACCATGTTTGTTCCTCTCCCTTCCTGACTTGAAGGCCTCAACATCCTGGGCTGAACCTGGGTCGCTAAAACTCTACCCAACCGTCCATGGTTCAGTTTTGCACACAGTAACGGAGCTAGTAAGTAACTGGCAGCATTTGAATCCAGAACCATCTGACTTCAATGTTCATGGCTCTTTCTAGTACATCACCTTTAATAAATACCTATTTGTTCTAAGCTTTAAGGGTGATTCAGATCACATCTATAAAGAGTTTTAGACTCTTACAAGTTTAGTTCTATAAGGTGTCATTTCAGGTGAGATACTAGAGTTGCTGATCCTGATAAATATCTAAAGATGGAAAACTGTGACTCCTGGGCCAATGAAGAAGTCCCGCGTTATCCCACCCATCCTCTAGTGGCTGTGGCTGGAAAAGACACATGTTGGAGTGACTGCTCAGCCTCATGCCAGATGTTGCCTTTCCTTTTTTTCTTTTTTAAATACAAATAATGAGTCTAGTGGCACTGCCAAGCCTTCTACTTACCACTCATACAGTCCTTCAAGTAGATCTTGAAATTCAGGATTATAGTGCTTTGGGCCCAAACAATTTTGTAAGATCTACAGAGAAAAGAAAAAAGATACAACTTGATATTTAGAATAAGGTTGTAAATATTAAAACAAAAGTTGCTATAAGTGTGAACATAAAATAGGTGACAGTAAATTTCATAAAAGTATGCATAAAGAACACTGTTATTTTAAATGTATTGTTTAAAATAAATTATCGCTGATTTGGGGGGATAGCCAATGCAAAATGCAGAGACTACAAAAGTCATACATACGGCTACGTTGAAGAGAAACTAATATGCTTTTTGCTCTATTATTCTAGGTTGAATACTAGTTAAAATCACCCCTACCTCACCTCCCGGAGAAAACATCTAGAGTTATTTCCAAATAAAAATAGGGTGCTGTGAAAGGCCTTCTAGATGAGATACTCCAAGAAAAGACACAGTGTTTGGAAATGCATCACATTACAGGAAGTTAGCTGATGGAAAGGTCCAGATGTTTTAAGTATTTATTATTGGCCCTATGACCAAGGACTCTAGCTGATCAAAGCTGCTGGGCTTCCTAGGTGGGGCAGTACATGGAAATTGCCTTAGGAAAGGCTTTGTAAGCTTCCACATTTGTCATTTGCATGCAGTCCCAGGCATTATCTGCTACCTCCCAGACTGCCCATCATTTTGCTCCCTTATAAGACTCGTGAACCTTTGAAAGTAGATGGGGATACTCTTTTAAGATTTGAACCATAAGGCAAATTAACCGTATTTTATCTGGACAGGAAGACATGATCTTTATTCTCTTCCCTAAAGACACGACTGCGTTCAGGCAATATTACCCACCACTCCTGATGGTACACCAGAGGATTTTCAGTGACATCTGGATGAATAGATTCTATTTTCACACAGTTGTATTTATTTTCTTGTATGTAGTTTCATGGATATTATTGCTTTGGACACCGCTACCTTTAAGTAAATGAGTAGCTATAAAGATAAATATTAAGAAAATAATAGTATTGTGGTATGTGGATAGATCACAGATTGTTAAGGAAGTTTGTAAGGAAATGAAATTCGAGAAATGATGTTTAAGGGCTAATACAATGAGGTGTTCCCACCAAGATCAACATGCATTGAAATGGTCCCTTATTCGTACGAGCAGGAATAATCTGTTGCTCCTTTAACTTACTTGTGGCCATTTACTGCCTCTTATTTGTATGTTCTCTTTGCCTCTCCCACTGTTTACATCTTCCGCATACTCCATTCGTCTTAGTGAATGCCATATTGAAGTCTGGGAAGTGAAACTTCCCAAAGACATGTTCTTTGGTGAAATCCTTGTCCTCTAATCTTCACATCCTAGCATTTTAGTTGACAATTTTAGATTTGATAAAATAGATTTTATTTTCTATTCAGTTGCCTTCTCTCTGCATAAGCTTCCCCTGAAGACAGTATACACAGTGATGAGATTTCTCAGTTATACTCCCGTTTTCCTTCTTTATGAAAAGCTTCAACCTTTCGTTTTCCATCTGTGCCACCCCCACTACTGGGCTGGCTTTGGGTGATTGTCTCTTCTCGGCCTCACTCATCCAGCACATTTATTCAAGTGAGATGACCGCAATATGAAGCACTGTCATTCGGTTGGAGAGCGTGTGTGTGCAGATTGAGATTATTAGAAAAATAATTCTAAAGGAATGGACTTCTGATATATTTTTCCTAAGACCAAAGCAATTTAGTAGCTCGGGGTTTTCACTCAAGAAAATGAACGGCTTTTATCATATCTGATGGAAGACTTCTTTTGGGAAGTCTGGCATATTCTGAGGCTGATTTCTGTAGCTTACCACCACTTAACTCCCAACACAGCTGAAATCAGATAGGTTGCCGTAGGACAGCAGTATCTTTTTGTAGCTGAGGAAGTAGAAAAGGGAAGGGGGGGGCGCTGAAGAAATGTCTTCTCTTTGAACACACACCAAAAAATGTGGTCTAATAGCTTTTTCTTAAAGAGAAAATACCTATAAACAGGTAAATCTGGTGAATTAAAACCAGAAACCTCCCTCATTTCTCCCCCCAGCCCACCACATGTTCTCAGGGTACCTAAATCAAAGAGAAACAGATTAAGGTGAACGGCAAGGAATGTTCTGTACTCAAAGCAAGATCAATCATTATACATAGATCCTTTTTTGGCACCGATGTAGAAAATCCAAACATGGAGATACTTAGGTCTGCAAATAACCTAATCTGCATACCAGATGGATCTAAGGGAAAAAACATAGACACTTTTCCACACACATATTTTTTTTAAATATGAGCATAGAAAAACAGATGCTTTTGCCCCCAAAGGGTCTGTGGGCCTCTCTCGAGTAGTCTCATGGAGGAATTTAACTTCAGATTTCTAAAATTACGAAAATGTCTAGATTAAGCATTAAATTGGAAGAGAAAGGGCCTCTGGAAAACCAGCTGAACATCTTCTGAATTATTTTTAACTGCTCAGTGATACCCAGCCCCCAATTTCACAGAGAAGTGGATGGAGGAGTCAGTAAAGGGAGGTCTCCCCCAAATGGGTAGACTATGATTCCCTGACCTTCAACAAATAATTTAATGCTCTGCCACCTGCATGGTTCAGTGAATGAATCTGCTGTTTAAGTTTCAGTGAATGAGGATTGTGGCATTATTTCTTTACGCCCTATTTGTGGGCGTAAAACTAAATCTCCTTAAAACAATGAATTTTGTCTACATTTCACACATATTCCCTTATTGCCTTTATCATATCTACCATCGTATCAAGCTATCCATCTTCTCCAACAAGTCTGACAAAGGCACAGTGAACACACAACATGGATCTGGGAGCTTGATATTTCCTCCTTAAATTTCACACAGTAGACGGTAAAACGGCTTTTATACTTGAAGTTCTGAAACTAGTTCAGAAAGAGCGATTATAATTACTGTAAAAGCAAAGTTGAATATTCTCTTGGTTACCAAAGTCATTAAAGAACTGAGGGTACAATTTATGCCTTGTTCATCTGTAACAGATGGAAAGAAAAAAGATTTAAGACTAACTGAACAAGAAGCGCTCCCATTAACTTGTTCCTTTGTGCACCGTGTTACGCACAAGCCTCCCAGCCCACCCCTACTCTGATAAGCCCTGCACCAAAAATTCAAAGAAAGGAAAGATCAGGAGCAAAACATGACACTTTTGGCAGTGAGGCCTCACTTAGCTCACATCAGTAGAATCATTGCTGCCCTACGTGAGTAACATTTCAAGATAATTGAGATGTACTCTCTTAAGTATCGGGAATTTGAGCATTTATGATGGAAACCTTCCCTCGGATGTATTATAATTTCCCTAGGTTTTTCAGCAGAAATTACTGAACGCAATAAGCCATACCCTGATGACTCAGGCACTCAGGATGAACATCCATGATTACACTGTGCCGTAGTACAGTGCTGTCTGCTTTTGGGGGGGACTCCTCCTTCCCCTTTAAGTCAGTTTGTCACTTCCTCTGCTGCTAATGTGCCTCTGTCTAATATCACCACCCCCCTCCATACACACCCCTTCTAATGTGTAGCTTTTCACTTACTGTGAACTAGAAAACCAAAATTGGTAAGAACTGTATGTTAAATAAGAGTTAAGAAGGCACTGAAAGTGAGGATGAGGAAATAACTACGGCTTTTAACACAACAGCTTTGTGACACCCAGAGGCTCCTCCCTTTAGATAACTTTCCCACCTCTTCCAGTTTAAACTAAATTTTGAAAGGGTAGTGCTGTGAGAGAGCTACCTTCAAATAAGTGAGTTTGCTTTGCACAGACCATCTGGGCATGGATTAAAGGGGATATTCTAATAGCTCCAAGTTTTTCTGAACCTGAAAAACACTATCTTAGTGAATGACCTCTCTCCACGGTTATTTAACCCCACGCAATTACATAACGCACATCCCAAACACTTCTGTAGATGTTATTCAGTTTAATTCTGACAACAGTGCTGAGATAGGAAAGGCCAGGCTCATGGTCCCAGATTACAGGTAAGGAAATGGAGGCTGGAGAAAGTTGAGTGATTTGCCCACAATCAAACTGAGTATGTGACAAGGCTGGGCTCCTGGGTTCTCTTTCGGGGGTCGTCTAACACTTATGTTTTCTGTGGCTCCCTGTTGCCTTTCTTATGCTCAGAAGAACACTAAACCCTGCCTCTGGTGAGACAGACTTACTCTGTTTCCTTTGGGCTTGCTTCTTTATTTCTCTCCAAGCTCTGCCAGATGTCCTTAGGAATCATGCTCATTTTTCTAACAGAACTCAAAACCCTCTGATTATATTATGTTGAAGGTTCTCAGGGAATTAAAAATTCAACAAATGTATGGTCCCAACTTGCCATCAAAGTTAACAAACATCACCAGGAAGGATGTTTCTCACAAGCGGACACTGAAGAATACATCCCAGCAGATACCTAACAGCTCATTTTGTGTCACAGTGGTGTGAGAAATCACCTCCTCAAGACATTCATTAACCTTTCATTTCCTCCGTAAATAATCAGTCAGATACGTGGCTCATATTTTAAATTAATCAAAAATAGCGCTCGCTCGCTCGCGCTCTCTCTCTCTCTCTCTCTCTCTTTCTCTCTCTCGCAGTACTTAAAATGAACTGAAATAAGCATGATATTTAAATATGTGGTTCCACACCTCTGGGCCAGCTTAAACCTCATCTCCTCCCGGGAGCCTTCCCTATCCATCCCAGCAGGCCTTAGACATCTCTTCTTCCTCTTCTCCGAGAACCTAGAGTAATTCTTGATATTTGACATTTAGCACATATTAAGAAACCATGTAATGTACTGCCAAGAGCGTGGGTTCTAGAGGTACACAGACCTAGGTTCTAATTCCAGCTTTAGCATTTCTTAGCTGTGTGGCCTTGGGTAAATTACTTAAATTCTCTTTGGTTGAGATACCTCATCTGTAAAATGAAACTTATGATACTTAATCTGTTTGATTGTTCTAGGGATTAAATACAGCACCTAGCGCAGTGCCTGGCATATACTAGGAACTCAGTTAAGGGCAATTGTTTTTAATATTATCATTATGACCTTTTATATATAGTTCTGGTTTGATATGTGTACATTGTTTTCTCAAACTGTTTTTAGACCCTTGACAGCTGTGTCCATAGAGGAATATATGATGAAGTTTAATGGCCCCTTACTTGCACAGGTTCTCTCTGAGGTCTTATTCCAAATACTGTATTCATAATTTTGTATTATTTTGCTTAAAGAAGGCTCTTAAAGTGATAATAGCTTCAGGCCTGCACAAAACCTGGTTGTGCCTCTGGTTGTGTCTTTAACCTCTATCATATCCCCCTCCTCACTCCCACTCCTGCATACAGTCAGTACTGTACAGTCAGTACTCAAAACAATGACATTTTATAAAATCTTCAATTAACCAGAATTTTTGCTGTGCTTAACTATAAGGAAATAAGCTTATGTCAGGTATTCTGTGAAAACCTTTCAGCTGCCAACCAATATATTTAGTTGGAAAATATTCAATCCACTTACATATTTTGAGATAATAAAAATGCGCTTTGTAAACTGTAAAGCTTAGTATTAATACAGTGCTACTCATGAAAATTATGAGAAGAGTGATGACCCTAAAGCAGGGTTTCTCAATCTCGGCACTACTGACACTCTTGGCTGGATAGTTCTTTGCTGTGGGGACTGCCCTGTGCATTATAGGACATTTAGCAGCATCTCTGGCCTCTACTCACTAGATACCAGTCACCCCTCCTAGATGGGACAATCAAGATGTCTCCAGGCATTGCCAAATAACCCCTAGGGGAAAAATCCCTTCCCCCACTACCTTAAGGCACATTCAGCACCAAAAGATGTACAGATGTTCACAAGTCTTTCATATTAAGGTAAGAAAAGGAAGGCAAGCATTTTAGAAAAGTTTTTTTTTTCTCAACTGCTTCTGCTAGAAAAGTTTTCAATAAGCAAAAGGAACCTTGATTAACCTGAAAAATCACATTAACCCCATTCCTTGAGTGTTCTATTCCCTAAGCATTCCAGATAAAGAAAGAAAAATGTACCATACATTCTATTTTCTAATTTGTATGCAAAGTTCAGCCCATTTTCCAGCTCAACAGCTGAGTACAGAAATCCAGTTCATGGGTGAGGGATCATCAGTTTCATCACTTTTGCCATCTATTTTAAGTGATAATGATGCCACCGACCTGGAAGTTTAGAGAGCTTTCTTCCCTTGCTGTTGACATTTTTAACTTTCGTATTAGCAATTCTCCCTGTATCCTATGCCTGAAAGTAAAATGCAACAAAAAGAAATCTGGCCCAACTAACTATGATTTACTATATATAAATGACCTAACACTTTGTCGATTATTTAAAAGTAATTTGCTCTAGCCATCCCAATGACTGTGCAATTGAAAATGTCCTTGAATAAGCAATATTTCTTATTTTTTATTTCTGCAGGTTGTGATCCTGGGGAAGCATTCAAGGGGTTACCACTACATGCTTGCTAACCTGGTAAGAACAAGCAGAGCTTAAGTTTCCAGGGCATTATATTCTATTTAGTTTGTGTCACCTGTAATTATCCCTAAAAGAAATACAAGAAGAACCTAATGTGTTCTCCAGACACTTCGAGAAATGGGTCAGTAAATACTAAAACCTGAATGCAATAGCCTTGTTTTCAATTATGCTGTGTCTGTTTTAGCTGTGAAGCTTATATCCTCTCCTCGTTGAAAAACTAATAATTTGATATGATTCTTCACTGATTATTCTTAGATTTAACTTGGAGTTGAAACGTCAACCATTTTAATCAGGTTTCAAATGTAAAACAAAGGACAGGGGACACAAGAAACCGACTCTTTCCCCAATTAATCCAAGTGTATGTGCACATTAGTATTGGATTTGTCTTTCTAGAAACAGGCCACTACCAAATCTTTTCAAACCAGATGTGAGCAGTAGGTTTGAACACAGAACAATTGAGTAGTCCTGTCAAAGTGTATAGCCACCTTTCTACGTATACCAAAACACAACTTGAATGTTCAACTTCAAACTCCCCATGCCTTTAAAATTTGTGACATTCTAGAAATTACTTTTTACTACGGTTGGTTTATAGGTCTTCTTTCTCTAAAAGGACAATTGGTTTAGGAATTAACAAAGTGGCTTCTAAATCCGTAATATATGTTTGGCAGAGGTTCTGAGTAATACTATCTCCCTGTAATGAAAGAGGAATGGTAAATTACCACTATGATACTAAGAAGCTATTAAATTATTACATGACATGAGTTCTAGCCCCAACTTTATTTCATTAGCACAAGAGAATCAGAATCATTATAGAGCTCTTAAACCAAAAGAATAGCAACAAAGGTGAAAGATTATCATAATTATATTCTTAGATTTCTTAAATCAAAGAAAAAATCTTATTTTAATAATGAATATTTTTAAATGAGAAAGGAAATGTTACTTAAACCTCCTTAAGAAGTGTGTGCACTCAAACACTTTATAAGATGAAGATTAGAGCTACTGCTTTGAAATGTTGTGTGCATCTTGTCCAATAAATTACTCAAAGTGGAGCGCTTCAGTCCATTGTAGGGACACATGAATCGACTCTTTTAGAAGAAATCTTGATTCTTAATTTACATCTGAGTACATCCAATTTGTTTTTAGACAACTGATAGGTAAAGGATGTTTGTTGACTCGCTGGGGGTTAGGCCAGGCTTTGGCAGGAAACATGGAGGTTATAGCAAGGTATCTGAGGCAGGTATTGATGGGTTTTTACCATTTCTTTCTCACCCAAAAGTATTTTGTTCTCCTTCCTTCCTTCCTCTCTTCCTTCCTTCTTCCCTCTCCCTTCCTCTTCTCCTCTGCCTAGGGTTCACTCAGCACTGATGGTACATGAGACAACTTTAGGCAGTGCACACACGAACTTTTTTTTATTACAATGGTAAATGTATTTATTTAATATGTACTAGAAAAACATAAAACTAGCATATCAAAACCCAAATTTTATGGATGTTATTACTTCATACAGGGCTAGAGATTTAACAACAAATGAAATAATTGTTTATGTCAAATGTGTCAAGTAAACAATAGCATGTTGCTATAAACAGATACAGCAAAATCTGTTTGGGGTATATGCAGTTGTGGTGCTACATGGATGACTGAAGTTTGGGAAAGAGCATTGAACTAGGGGTCAGAGACTTTGGGTTGTCCTACTGACTTTGCTACTCACTAGCTATGGGATGTTGGATAAGTCACCTCACCTTTGAGGACCTCAGTTTCCATACTGTAAAACTCAGATGGGAGTGGGGAGTTCATTGATGTATTGGTTGGATCCTTTAGAAGCAGATGCTGAGATATAAATAGAAGTGCAAGACATTTATTGGGAGTAATGCCTGTGAAAAATAAAAGGGAGAGGGACACAAGTAGCAAGGGAGCCCTTCAGACCACAATTCAGGTCTGATATCAGCGAAGGAGGGGAAAAGGAAGGAAGTTTGAGGGATAGTTAGGGAGTTTGGGATTGACACGTACACACTGCTATATTTAAAATGTTTAACCAAGAAGGACCTACTGTACAGCATAGGGAACTCTGCTCAATATTTATGTAACAACCTAAATGGGAAAAGAATAGATACATGTATGTATATAACTGAATCACTTTGCTGTACACCTGAAACTAACACAACGTTGTTAATCAACTATGCTCCAATATAAAATTAAAAGTTAAAAAAAAAGATCTTCAGACCATGGGCTAGCACACCTGGGAGCTACAGTGCAACAACTCCACGTGGAGGAGGCCCATGCTGCCCCCAAATGGCAAGCCACTGTACCCCGACCTTGCGCAGCCACTGGCTGGCAACTGCCTGGGAAGCACCCACCTCCCGCTTGCGAGCTGGGGTAAATCCTGAAGGCGCCTGAAGCTGGAGACTGTCGGCTAACTCATGTCCTGGAGGCAGGTTCTATGTTAAAAGATCTAAGTCTGAGCCCTGCACATCAATGGCTGTCTCAGTTGGCGTAAGGTGACCAGATGATCTATAAAGACCTTTCCCATTCTGGATTTCTAACTGGGCCTCTCTAATCCTACTGACAATCCTTCAGAACTTTGGTTTCAATTTTGAGACCCAGACCTGACAGAAGTGAAAGCATGTAGAGTTACAGAACTGCAAGAGAAAATCACTAGGACAAGGTTGGGGAAAAGAATGGTAAACTGGATGCCTAACACAGAACTCAGAATTATGAAACCTTGGAAAGATGCCTACTACAAGAATAAGCAAAGTCTGTTCCCTCAGAAAGAATGTAATATATAGTGTCATGTCAGTCTGGATAATGAAAACATGAATTCATTTACCATGCTTTGAGCTGCCACCCCTTCTCTTCCTCTAGTGACCTTCTTTCCATTTGAACACAGCCACGTGTCTCCATAAGTCCCTGTTCTCTATATCAAATTGCATATGGGCAATACAGATAGGAACCGTTACTAACCTCTGATAAAACAATGAGCCACATTATGCCTTCCGTGGTTACCAGATTTTTTTAAGCAGCTAAAAATACCCCCAAAACACATATACATATATACACACAGCAAACTAAAACTATTTAGAAGTCATTTAGATGATCAAAAACGGGTAAGTGGAGCTAAGAAGATGTTTCCTTTCAAGATGAGCCAGCTGGATGAAAGCTGAGGACACATGCACAAGGGAAGAAGTTCTCATCTGAATCTTGGTGTAACCACAGCACAGAACCACTGCCTTCTTATACCGATGCAAAATCAAAAACACTCACACTGCCTACCTAAGCTTTCTGGAACCACCTGCACCAGAGCCCCAAGTGTCCCCTTTGCTACTAAGTCCCATCTATCCAGCAATGACTTCTATGTGCTTTTGCATGGACCTTCCCTGGTAGCAATCCTAAAGTGACAAGACCTGGATATTCTGTAAATGCTTCAACAAAGACCTTTCATAGGTCAAGGTGTACATTTCAGAATGGACAACAAGCTGCAGAAAGCTCTAACTTGTTGAAACCCCTGGAAGAAACAAAAGATTTCATCGGGAGCACAGGCCAGAGATGTGATCTGCTCAGGCCAGAAGTGGACATGCCAATAATCAAAGAGTTAGTAAGTCTCTTACAAATTCTGTATCAGTCAGTGGTGTCATTTCTTTTTAGGGGTTGTTCCACAATTGATTGTTATTTCCTCTTCCAGAACTCTCCCTAAGGTGGTAATGTGTCTCTACTTTAGTACCAGAGGTAACCAGCAGGTATACAATTTGTCAGTCAAGCAACCTCTCTCTCTTTCATGGTAAGGTCCTGGATCAGGATCCTTTCCACTGCATTCCCAGGCATGTTGTGTATTGTGATTTGTTTCATATATGTCAATAACAGTGTGCATTGGGCTTCCCTGGGGGCGCAGTGGTTGAGAGTCCGCCTGCCGATGCAGGGGACACGGGTTCGTGCCCCGGTCCGGGAAGATCCCACATGCCACGGAGCGGCTGGGCCCATGAGCCATGGCCGCTGAGCCTGCGCGTCTGGAGCCTGTGCTCCGCAACGGGAGAGGCCACAACAGTGAGAGGCCCGCGGACCGCAAAAAACAAAAACAAAAAAAATAATAATAGTGTGCAGACCCCTAGACTAACCCTAGGCATAATAAAGAAAAAAAGCACTAGACCAGGAGCTAGGAGATAGGTTCGAATCCCAAGAATTGATCTAACTAGCCTGTGACAAACCAAACCTCTCTGAACCTGTTTCTTAATCTGTAAAATGAAGAGATAGACCAGATCAGGGTTTCCCAAAGTGTGCTATTTGCACATGAGATGATTTGAGGTAGTATATGGCAAAACTTCTTAGACTGATTAGTTTTGAATTTATATTAAATGTGTATTCAAAAAAGATAACTCTCCCGTCAATTCTATGAAGCTAAATTAGATATTTAGATTAAAAAGCTTAGTCGATGTAAAGAAAATATATGAGGTAAAGACTAGTTCAAATGATCCACCCATGTGGCAAAAAAACCCTGTAAAGGGGGTATATTAGAGGCTAAAATTTGAAAAACACTCCAAGGTGACTTCCAGCTCTACATTTCTTCCCTCGTGGAGGGTCAGTTTGGACAAGGGAAGGCCAGGAGTGAGAGTGTAGGCGCAGCAGCTGGGTGAATATAGAGGACATAAGTGGCGGAGCACAGGCAGAGCCCTGTTAGCCTTGGGGTATTGTCATAGAGCAGACTTCAAATCAGTCCAGGGGGGCAAAAGCCAAGCAAGGTGTTGAGTGCCCTTAGCTACATTCTAAACAGAGCTGCAGCTCTAAAAGATCAATCAAAGCCATTTAATAGTTGACACAGAACAAACTGGATCCGGGTTGAGATGATCCAACAACAGATGTTCAGTACCCAGCCCCCCAAATAAACCAAAAATCCCCAAACATTTGAGGCGCCAGGGGAAACCGTAAGCCACGGTAGGACTCATTCAGTGCTGCGCCAGTTAACCTCTGCCTTAGAAGACCCGACGGTTTCCTTGCCTAGGCTGAGGCTGGTCCCAGGGTCGGGGACAGTTGTGGACCCTACAAGTGGAAGTTAGGTAATGTCAGCTGCCAGCGGGAGGGCCGTAGGACCGGTGATCAAGTTAGCCATTGTGCCAGGAGACAAAGGGGGAGGAGAGCTGCCTAGCTGAGACTCCTCCCTGCTGGGCTAGCTGGAGACAAGGGGGGAGGAGAGCTGCCTAGCTGAGACTCCTCCCTGCTGGGCTAGCTGGAGACAAAGGGGGAGGAGAGCTGCCTAGCTGAGACTCCTCCCTGCTGGGCTAGCTGTTCTCTTTAGGCTTTTCCTTTAATGTCTCCAGTGAGGAGAGACTTCCTACCCACCCATTTCCCCCAAGCTTTTTAGAGATCAGGAAACAGGCTCAGAAAAAATACATGCCTTGTCTGAAGTCTCACAGCTAATCCACTGCCAAGCTAGGCTTCCAGTCCAGGCTGGTCAGACACTTTCCCAAGAGCACCTCGCTCTTCTCATTTTACCCACCCAAGCATCTCAGTGAGACAGAAGGCCAGCCCCACAAAGGTCACATAAGAACATCTGCAAAGACGTAAATGTATATGAATGACGTATAAACTATAAATTTATGAGGGTGAAGTAATCAGAGAGAAAAAGACTTAAAAACACAAGGACAGCTTTGTGAATCTGGGTTTGAAACGCGTCCAATGGGCCAATATGAAATGTATCTTAGCAGGCACCAGTTACATCTCCATCACTGTCTTCTCCCCTGCTACATTCATATTCATCCTGTCTCTCTCTCTCCCTCACACACACACACACACACCACACACACACACACACACACACACACATTCCTCTCCCCTGCTCCCTCATCCCTCTTCTTTCTCTTGCTCTCTCTTCTCTCCTTCCCTCACCATCTGCCCCATTCATATGATTAGTATGCCAGAAAATAACGATGGGGAGTACTAGATTATATCTAATTTTTCTAAAATTTTACTAAAACAAAAGCATTAGTCAAAAAATAGAACTCCAAAGAAGCATCCAGGAGTAACTGGAGCTTGGAGAAGTGAACTCTGCAGCTTCCCAGATCTAGGGATGTACCTGAAACAGAGAGGGGCCCACTTTGTTTAAAGAGAAAACAAGTTTGAATGACATTGAATCCTGCTGTTTTGCTTGCCAATAACAACTGTTCCCTTCTGCTCCCTTCCCCTCCCAGGTCTTCTTGTTCTGTTCTCTACTCTTTCCCTTTCTTTGTACTTCCATTTTTAATGTTCTAAATAAAAATTCAAATGCTCAAAGTCACGTGTTGTGATCACTGACACCTCAGCAGATAGCATGTAAACACAGAGCTCACTGGGCTGGAGCCCAGCCTTACAGGCAAAGGAGGTGAGCTTGAAGGGAAAAATCCCCCCTGGTCCCCAATGCCAGGAGCCCAGTCACCTCCCCTGGGTACACAGCTTCTCTGATGATTCAGGATTCACTTTCTTCTCCAAATGAAGACAGGATACAGCAGAGTATCAAGGGAATGAGGAGTGGGGACTGGGCAGAGGTCCAACGCCCTACCATGCATTTAGAAAGACACAGGCAATTGTCAGCTTAAAGTAGCCAACTTTGAGACTCTCATTCCCCCTCTCCAAAAATGCCTCCATTATAGTCAACCATCCCTGCCTCCCCCCCACACACACCCCCACCTGAAATTAACAAGGAAAGATCACTTCCTACTCAATGTTCTAGCAAGATGCATTGAAAAAATTCTGTTTTCTCCCCCGGGCCCCTCCCACATCATATCTGCTAAAACAGTGCTTCTCAAATTATCTGTGAAGAAGGGCCAGATTTTCCCCAAAATATTCACACAATAAAAGCACAACAATAAATTACTAAAAAACATGAAATAAACAAAACAAGACATATAAAATACAAGCCCAAGATTTTTTAGTATTAGATTCAACAGCCATATTACTCTGTCAACTTGCTTATAAACTAAAGGCTTATATTCAGTTTCTCTCCTTCTATCATCTCTGACTGGTAACAAACAGCAGACCAGCACCAGTCCACACATACTTCGGTTAGTATTACTCTAAAGATTTTTATAACAAGTTCGTTTTTCTATATACCACGTATATGCCCAATACCTTGTTCACTCTACTACAAGGAAGACAGAAGGTGGTCTCTTTAAGAACCGTATAAACATATTGAACAGACCAAACTGGCACAACTTAGGATCACTGGCATGGAGGTAGAACAGGTGCTGGGACCTGTGCTGGGAATGAAGAGAAGACAGAGGGTGGGGAGTCAAAACTCTGCATAGTATGGCCAGAGAAGGGCTTTCAGAGAAGGTGACTTTGAAACAATGATCTGAATGGTGAGAAAGGTCTAATTATATGAAGAATCAGGGAAAGTTCATGTAATGCATAGGGAACAACATGTGCCAAGGTCCTAAGGCAGAAAAGAGTGTGATACCTCTCTGAACTGTTAGAAGGCAATTTTGGCTACAGCAGAGTGAGCCTCAAGATCTGGATTATCTAAGGCTACTGCCGGGTTAAGTTTTAGCTCTTTTCAACAGCATCAGAAAGCCACTGAAGAATTTCAAGCAGGCGAGAGACATGATCTGATTTTTGCTTTAAAAAAAAAATCAGTGTCAAATGGATGGATCTTATGGTATTTAAATTATACCTCAATATAACTGTTAATAAAAAAGAGATCAGTGCCTATTTTTCCCACTAATAGCATTTATGTCGACTTGTAATTATTTGTATATTCATACAGATAACTCCCACTGGACTAAAGTGTTGTGAGGTTAGGGACCAAGTTGGTTATGGCTCGCCACTGTACAAACAGATAGCACTTAGAAGGTTTCGAAGTATGTTTGTTAATTGGATTAGAGAATAAAACAGTGAGTGAACAATACAAGCAACCTGTAATCGAGTGCTAATTTATATGGTGTAATCTTTAACTCTAGGCATTACATCCTCCCAGGAGGATGGATCTGCTTCTAGAAAACGACTTGTGTCTCTCATTAGCAATCTGATAACTCGAGTCACCACAATTACCATGCATTTCCCCATCAAAGCATCACCCAGATGAACAATTCAGACGGCACTAAAGGCAGAGCCAGCCTTCATCCAAATTGAGACAGATACTCCTCCTTGGCAGCCTTCCACCCTCATTCTATTGCTTTTATCTTCCATATAGGCAAGCCACCTTTCTCATTTCTCACCCATAATCTACCATCAACTCAATGAAAGTCACCCAACTCATCTTGTCTCTGTTTTCCTCTCTGTACAAAATGTATCCTAACAATAATATTATACGAAGGAAATCGCCACATAATATCTTAAAAATAAGTGCTCTAAAAGTAAGCCTTGAATATATCTATTTCCAAACCTCAATTATCTTACCAGAAGGAAACTGAATTGCGGTACTATATGTATGAATCAAGGGAGACAGGATGATACCAAAGTCATCTGGATCCTTGGAAGACTGAGTTGTCTGGCTATTCTCAAATCAAGGACAATCTCTCTTCGGATGCCAGTTGTGTAATTAGTGTCTGTGTAAAAGATGGCCTTGGAGAATTGATCAAAGGTAGCTTACAAGGCCTTGCATTAGGCACAGAGGTCATGGTTGGTTTTATACTGCTGGGTTCAGATGTGGGCAACAGTCACTGGCTCAAACAGATGTGATGTGACTGAGAAGCAATGCAATTGAACTATAGCAGAGCTTACAAATCTAAATGAGTAGTTTCCTTCTCAGAGGAATAACTTCATATTTCCAACAAATGTTGCCATTGTTGCACAGAGGCAAATAGTCAAGTGTACCGATACTTAGAACATAGAAAGTGAGGAAGTAGAGTTTCAACTCGCCCTATCTGTGAGCACTAGGATTGCCTCCAACCTTTCTCTGCCTTCTCTCATCTCCTTTAATCTCTCCCTCTGCATACAGTTTACTGGACCAACCAAAGGAAAGGAGACCATCATGGCAGTGAGCAAAAACAAAACAAACAAAACACAATTTCAAGCAAACCAAACTGGTGAAATGCAAGGAGCACTAGAATTTGATATCTAATCTAAACACACAAAAATCATTGAGTATCTGATCATCACTTCTAGTTATTAAAATCCCTATGAAATAATAAAACGGGCTCAACAGAAATTCCACTCAGTACAGCAGGGGATTTGGAACCTTGGAGTCACTTAGCAATAATAGTGTGGAGTTTACACATAAACGTATTACATGGAAAGCATGGGAAGGCGTGCGACAATGAAGGAGGACAAGAGCCCATAAGCAATCAACAATGTGCAAGAGCCTATGTAATAACTGGCAAAAGGGGGACACAACTGGCCTTATTACTATCTGGTAGAGAATACAGAGACAAATTTAATATAGATGTTTCTTAGTCATTATTTTACTAATTGAAATGGCCCTTGAAGAATGAAATTTCAGTAGACACCCAGAGCTATAAGTGATGAAGTGAGGGCCCTTACAGAACAAAGGTACCAAGGTTTAAAGGGGAGCGATGTGGCTAGAGCATGAGGTCTCTTGAAGGAAAAGGTGTGGATAAGGCCAAGAGAACAAAAGATAACAGATAATGGAAATCCTTGAAGGTCAAGTCAAGATATTCAGCTGTCAGTATGTCTGTAGAAAGCAGGGAATCATTGCAGTGATTTGAGGAAAGGAGTATTATGCTCTAACAGATATTTTAGGAAGATAAATTTATTATGCAAAAAATAAATTGGAAAGGTAAAGAACTGGAAGTTGGAGCACCACCTAGGAAGCCAGGACGATAAACTAGGCTGGTGGTCCTCAAACCCACTTGTGCTTCAAAGTCACCTGTTGAATTTATTTAAAAAAAAAAAAAGACAGGTGCTTGGGCCCCATACCCAGTGACCCAATAGGCTTAAAGTGCCATTAATTGAAAGAAGGAATACAGGAAGAGGAAGAGATTTTAAGGGAATATAACAACTTTGCTTTGGGGCACATTCTTTTTAAGACACACATGGAATAAGGAAGTCAATTTAGTTGGTAGACAGAAAAGGGGGTTCTAGAGTATAAGAGAGGTTCTAATTGGAAACTCATTGGTGGCTCATTCAAAGTGAATTCAAGGGGGCTTCCGGAGCTTCCCTGGCGGCGCAGTGGTTGAGAGTCCGCCTGCCGATGCAGGGGACACGGGTTCGTGCCCCGGTCCAGGAGGATCCCACATGCCGCGGAGCGGCTGGGCCTGTGAGCCATGGCCGCTGAGCCTGCGCATCCGGAGCCTGTGCTCCGCAACGGGAGAGGCCACAACAGTGAGAGGCCCGCGTACCGCAAAAAAAAAAAAAAAAAAAAAAAAAAATGAATTCGAGTTGAAAATTCCAAAAGAAAACAAGAAATTAATTTGTTTTATAGACTCTAAGCCTTAAAATGTAACAAATTCATTGGCTGAGGTATTTTATGTATCATAAATGTTATCTATCATAACCGAGTAACATTTATGTTAAAAACGTTGATTCTCAGAGCCCAGCTATGTGAGAATCATGATTATCTACTGCCCCCCCAACATACACACACACTCAAAATTTTAAATGGAAAAAGGTGAAGAAAAAGAAAATGAAGAAATTCTAATATCTTTGGTTAGATGGGAGATGCCAGAAGAAGAAACTGATTTTTAAGCAACAAATGAACTGCTATGATTCGGTGAAGCAACAGAGCAATTGCTATAAAACAGCAACCTGCTGAAACAAAACGAGCCATCCTTTCCCACGAAAATATCAAAGAAATCTACTGGAATGCATTTTGTCTTCGGTCAAACTATATTATTTTAAAGTATATAATTTTTAATAGTAGATGAAGCTCAGCGAGGAAACAGAATTCATGATACAGAAATTTCCTTTGAAGTCAGACATGTTTAAATGCATGTATTAAATAAAAGGATATGGGTTTTCTGTCCTTTTTTAAGCAGTTACTATTGGAAGAAGTGCTTGCGCCAGGCACTTAAACCCTGAAACAAAAATGAGAACGAACTAAAAAGACTTAAAGAACTTTAAATATTACTTTTGTTCTGAGCCAAGGATATGAGTTAAAAAGTAAAAACTTGTAAACTTACTTATCACATATTTAGATTGGTAGTCAAACTTATACTTTTTCTAAAGACAAGGATTTTGTGATAATAATAAAAAAAATCCATCTGTATTCACATGTATTACTGTCTGGTCACTGCACTACTTCTGTTCACTGACCTTCCTCCCTTTATTTTCCCCTTTATCACCCAGATGTTTAACGTTCATTCTGGTTGTGCTAGTGTCTACCAGAGATTTTGGAGAGACTCAGTGCCAGTGTTCTCAACTTGAGGCCCTTCTGTGACCAAGTCATAAAGAGAACACTAGCAAGAGTTGTGAACAAATGCAATGCCTTAAAATAATAAGAGGTGACCATGGACCAAGGGCCAGCCAATTCCTGCTCCGTAGCTAGAACTTGTATCCCAACTTCAAATTTCTATAACTGTCTTTCATCTTCTGTTTTCCCCTTTATCATCCAGATGGTTGAAGGTCATTTCTGTTGCATTAGTTCCTGCTCAGAGTTCTTAGACAGACATCTTCCCACCTCAGGGTCTCTACTGTAGCCAACTCAAGCCGTGAATTCTGGCAAGAGGTATGGACAAGTGGGATGTCTTAAAATAATCACAAAGGTAGAGAAAGTGAACCAGGAGACAGCCAACTTCTCCCCTGAATCAAGACATTTCTCCTAACTTCCATCATCCTACCAGAATACTCCCTGCCACAGTCATTTTATTTCCTTTTCTATACACTCTGCATGGTTTATTTTCTTGTTCTGCTTCAGTGTCTTTACATGGGTTTCAGGGATACATGAGGGGGTGTGACCAGCACAACAACAAAAATCTAGCAACATATTCTAGAAAAGTGCAGTGTCTTAAATTTAGATATCAGAGGAGGAGGACCAGTACCCTGGCACCTCTTACTTTTCGGCCAGAATCCATCTCACTCCCCTTCCTTTTTTCCTGCCTACCTGTCGTGTGTTTGCTGGTCAGCTTTGTTGTGTTGGTTATTTCAATGAAGCTATGGGTATACTTAGGCCCCAATTTACAACTTTCCCAATTATGGTTGTACATGATCATAGATTCTAGCAACTTCTTCTAGAAAAAAATAGCAACTTCTTCTAGAAATAAAAAACAATGGGATAGATATAGGAGGTGGACCAGGAACCAGCAAAATCTCCCTTCTTAACCATCTCCTCTCTCCTAACCTCCATCTTTCTACCACTGACCTCTCCCCTTTTATTCCCCCCTTATACCATCCATATGTTTGGTGATCATCGCTTTTGTGTCAATGTCTTTTGAGAGGTTTTAAGAGACTCAGCCTCAATTTTACCACTTTGAAGACTGTGGTTCACCAGCCTAAGGAGGAGATCTAACCAGAGGCTATGAATGGATGAAATGCTTTAAAATTATGGGATAATCTGTTGAATCAAAATGTATTATTATAATCTTCCCATTTCTGTGTCTTTGTTTTCTATTTGCTTTGTCAATAATTGAGGAAGGTATGTTAAATCTCCATTTTGATTTTTTTTAATATCTTTTCTAATATCTCCTTCCACGCAGTGCAGCATGTGGAATCTTAGTTCCCCGACCAGGGACTGAACCCGAGACCCTGCAGTGGAAGCGCAAAGTCTTAACCACTGGACCACCAGGGAAGTCCCTCCATTTTGATTCTTAAAAATAAATTTAGTACTGGGAATTCCCTGGTGGTGCAGTGGTTAGGACTCTGGGCTTCCACTGCCAAGGGCCCGGGTTCAATCCCTGGTCAGGGAACTAGGATCCCAGAATGCTGCATGGGATGGCCAAAAAAAAATTGTTTTTAATAAATTTAGTACCAAAATAATAATAATAATAATGGGATAGGAGGAGGAGTAGCCCATACTTCTCTCCTAACTTCCATCTTCCTACCACTTACCCCCTGCTCTTTACACAAGTTTGGGGGGGGTCTTTGGCCTGCTTTTAGGGTTATAGATGTCATAACGATAAAAATCCATCAAAGGTTATTATGGGATGGTGTAATGCCTTAAAATGGTGGGATAGGAGGAGAAGACTAGAGTCCACCCAAACCTGCCCGTAAGCAGAACGTTTCTCTGAACTGTCATCATCCTTCTCTCTCTCTTTCCTCCTTTCCTCTCCTACCTGTTGGATGTCAGCTCTGCCGCATTAGTGTCTCTGAAGAGGCTGTAGAAAGAATCAAGCTTTAAGTTTTACAATCTTGTAGACTGTCAGTGCCACTTGAACCATGGAATTTAGCAATATTTGATACAAAAAGATAATTCTTTTTGAAGAAAAGGTATCAGAAATAGGACAATCAAGAGTCAACCAACTCCTGCCTTTCAGTCAGACAGTTTTCCTTACATCCCCTTCTCTGCCATTCACCTCTTTTCTCCTTTTCCCTTCTGTGTCCTTGATAATTGTTGGTTAGCTGTGTCATATTAGTGCTTTTGCAGAGGGATTAGGGAGAATGCAGCCTTGATTATCTCAACCTTGAGAACTGTGACTTGCTGCATCTAAATGCTGGGCACCAGGGCAACATTCAAGCCATAGAATCCGATTAGAGATTACAAACAAGCAAAACGTACACAAATAGGCCAGAGGGAGAATTAGGACCAATAGCCAGCCAACTCTTGCCCTTTAGCAACAAGATCTCTCCTTTCATCTCCATAAAAGCCTATTACAAAACATAGGCAGAACTATAGGCAGACAAAAATCACAGCAAGATCCTTTCTGACCCACCTCCTAGAGATATGGAAATAAAAACAAAAATAAACAAATGGGACCTAATGAAACTTCAAAGCTTCTGCACAGCAAAGGAAACCATAAATAAGATGAAAAGACAACCCTCAGAATGGGAGAAAGTATTTGCAAATGAAGCAACTGACAAAGGATTAATCTCCAAAATTTACAAGCAGCTCATGCAGCTCAATAACAAAAAAACAAACAACCCAATCCAAAAATGGGCAGAAGACCTAAATGCACATTTCTCCAAAGAAGATATACAGATCGCCAACAAACACATGAAAGAATGCTCAACATCATTAATCATTAGAGAAATGCAAATCAAAACTACAGTGAGATATCATCTCACACCAGTCAAAATGGCCATCATCAAAAAATCTAGAAACAATAAATGCTGGAGAGGGTGTAGAGAAAAGGGAACCCTCTTGCACTGCTGGTGGGAATGTGAATTGGTACAGCCACTATGGAGAACAGTATGGAGGTGCCTTAAAAAACTAAAAATAGAACTACCATACGACCCAGCAATCCCACTACTGGGCATATACCCTGAGAAAGCCATAATTCAAGAAGAGTCATATGTCACAATAGCCAGGGCATGGAAGCAACCTAAGTGTGCATCGACAGATGAATGGATAAAGAAGATGTGGCACATATATACAATGGAATATTACTCAGCCATAAAAAGAAACGAAACTGAGTTATTTGTAGTGAGGTGGATGGACCTAGAGTCTGTCATACAGAGTGAAGTAAGTCAGAAAGAGAAAAACAAATACCGTATGCTAACACATATATATGGAATCTAAAAAAAAAAAAAAGGTTCTAAAGAACCTAGGGGCAGGACAGGAATAAAGACATAGACATAGAAAATGGACCTGAGGACACGGGGAGGGGGAAGGGTAAGCTGGGACGAAGTGAGAGAGTGGCATGGACATATATACACTACCAAATGTAAAACAGATAGATAGTGGGAAGCAGCCGCATAGCACAGGGAGATCAGCTCGGTGCTTTGTGACCACCTAGAGGGGTGGGATAGGGAGGGTGGGAGGGAGGGAGATGCAAGAGGGAAGTGATATGGGAACATATGTATATGTATAGCTGATTCACTTTGTTATAAAGCAGAAACTAACACATCATTGTAAAGCAATTATACTCCAATAAAGATGTTTAAAAAATAAATAAAAATAAAAAGTACAGTTTTATTGGAAAAACTACTTTTCATCAGACTTCTTACTAAAATAGAAGGGGTTCCTCATCAGCATTATTCCCATTTTACAATTATTGTTGTTACAGTTATTGTAAGCACTGTGAAACCTTTGTCATGAAAATAAATATACGAGAATGAAAGGAAAACAAAAAAAGCCTATTACAGTGTCTCCTTTCTTTTTCTACCACACTTCTGCTCTCTCCATTTTGTCCACGGGGCTGTGTTAGGCATTCTGCACATGTGGACGGGTAAATCTTCAGGGCAGTTAGTAGGAGCTAGTGTTGCACAGGTCTTGCTAGACAGAAGAGCCATTTGAGGTGACCTTCCCCTGGCTTGATCTGTGCTGCCGTGGACGCATTTAATCTCACGAGGACAGCCAGGCTGGTTCCAGTCTGAGGGGTGCCAGAACTTAATCCCAGATACAGCTGTCATAAAACACGGGTTGACTGAGAAACTCCTAGGTCCTCAGTGGTATGGTATGCTACTGCAGAGAAAGACAGCCAAATGGGAATACACGGGGCCTGTGTGGCAGAGTGAAGCCTCCTGGAAGTAAGCAGAGGTGACTGGTGAGGTAAATTTGAGTTGGACCCCTCTAGTGTCTCTTGTAAGAAAAAGGTAGTGAGGTAAAATGTTTCTGGAAAGGAGTGGTACGGTGAGTAACCAGACTGAAGTGCTGGCTCTTATGCCTTAAGGCAGACGTGAGATTTCTGGGATCCTTTCTCTCGCCCTCCTTTTTGTTAATCCTGTGTTGCCATTTTAACATGCTAAGGTATGAGGTAAACAGGGGTGTGATGCTTATCAAAGTATAAAAGACACAAGAAATACTACTTCCTAGTGCAGACTGTGGCCATTGACCCTGGGAACCAACATGGTGGCAGAAGCATTCTCAACCCCTTTCTTTCAAGGAAGGGGGCTCCACCTCGCAGGCCAGGCTTTTAGGACACAGGAGAGCCCCAGAGAGCCCACTCTTCACCCCTGCCAGCAGACAGATGGGTAGTTGCTCAATGCTCTTGTGTAATACTTGTTAACTGGCAAGTATGGTTTGGCACAGTAAACGACTTAAAGCCATTTGTTAAAGTTTTGCCCTCAGCTCTTTATTTGTGTATTTGTTTAGGGGGTGAGAGTTGGGAGTTGGATAACAGTTAGGCTTAAGCCCCATCTGGAGCCTCTGCTAGGCTTTACACACAGGCAAGCCTCTCTGCTGATTGCAGTGCAGAGGGGAGCAAATGGGAGAAAACACTGAGTCTTAGTTTCTTTCAGGAAGGAGGCCTTTAGGAGAAAACTCATCCTAACAAGTTAATGTTAATTTTAAAAAGTACTTTGGGGTCACTGGAAAGGAGGAATGGTTCTCAGTGATGCAAACTATTTGTCCCTTTGTCCAGTCTCCATTGGCTCCTATCCCACTTATGAAAGGAAGAGGAATGGGGCTGAGAGTAATAACTGAAAAAGCTGCTTCACTAAAATATTTTCTATGACTGCCTTGTTGACCATGTTAAAGAAATGCAGAATTAAAAGAAGCAGTTGTAGGGATGGTGACTAGAGAGAGAGGTGTACAGGATATTGGTTACATTCATGTGTTCAGGTTGTGAAAATTCATCAGGCTGTATTTAAAGATGTGTGCACTGGGACTTCCCTGGTGGTGCAGTGGTTAAGAATCCACCTGTCAATGCTGGGGACACGGGTTCGAGCCCTGGTCCGGGAAGATCCTACATGCTGCAGAGCAACTAAGCCCATGCGCCACAGCTACTGAGCCTGTGCTCTAGAGCCCGCAAGCCACAACTACTGAGCCCGCCCGCATAGAGCCTGTGCTCTGCAACAAGAGAAGCCACTGCAATGAGAAGCCTGTGCACCACAACGAAGAGTAGCCCTTGCTCGCTGCAACTAGAGAAAGCCCACGCGCAGCAACGAAGACCCAAAGCAGCCAAAAAGAAAAAAAAGAAAGAAAAACCTTATCATTCTAAAAAAAGAAAAAAATAAACATGTGAACGCTTTTCTATATGATTATTATACTTCAATGAAAACTTAGAATGTAAAAAAAGAAAACTTTAGAGAAATAGTAGGGATTTGAGTAATATAGTGTATGCATTTATCAACTCATCGAGTGGTACATTTAAGATTTGTGCATTTTACTGGATGTAAATTTTACCGAAAGATAGAAGGAAAGGAAGGAAGGAAGGATGGATGGAAACTGCAAACACTGAACTCTAGTTAATGGCCTGCGTGCTGAAGTCTTTTGGTATGAAGTATACTAATATCTGCAACTTACTTTGAAAGGTATCTAAAAAACGAAATGGATTGATGAATGGATAGAAAAATATTAATTGTAAAATCTGAAGTGACTGTACAATTCTTTCAACTTTTCTGTATATTTGAAAATTTTTACATGTAAATGTTGGGGGGAGAATCTAAAGGAAAGGGGAAGAATTCTTTCCGTTTCTTTATGAATATAAATTGGCTCGAGCCCATTGAAGACCCAAGCGCATCAGCAGCAATTGGCAAGAGACAAAAGAAGAAGAAAATGGTGGATGCTATGAAGTAGATGTCAAAACACGTTCAGGGACACATGTGAGACATACCCCGGGGTTTGTACCATCATATACAACCAAGCTGTCAGTTTCGCTTTTTGGCATTTCTGTAAATTACAAATGTCGAAAGTATTCATTATTAGAGTCTGAAGCAATCTGCTGCATTCGGCATGTTAAGCTGAAGAAGAGTTTTTGATACCTCTAGCTAGGGTCAACGTTTTCAACATTTTCCAGTTATATGAATCATTGTATTTGTACTCAATGAAGAAAAACTAAAAATACAGGTAAATGAAAGAAATAAAAACATTTGAAGTTGACACCTATGTTTGTCGTTGCAGCAGCTACACTAAAGACATAGGCACTAAAATGGAAGGATGTATATTTTCTCCACCATGCCTGTAGTTTCAGAGCCAGAGTGTCCTAAGAATTAGTCCATATCAGGGTTGTTTGTTTGTTGTGGTTTTGGTTTTTATTGAGATATAATTGACATATAACAATCTGTCCAGGTTTTCCTTGATTGCTAAAGAAGAATCCTGGGGAAGGAACTTTCATTTCCTCCTTAGCGCTCTAACCAACAGATACAGTGAGTACGAATGCATGACCTCCCACAATCATTATTCTCTTTCAATCTCTTTCTAGGGTTTTACTGATATTTTGCTAGAAAGAGTCATGCACGGGGGAGCCAACATTACAGGATTCCAGATTGTCAACAACGAAAACCCTATGGTTCAGCAGTTCATACAGCGCTGGGTGAGGCTGGATGAAAGGGAATTCCCTGAAGCCAAGAATGCACCTCTAAAGGTAATGTTCCACGACATGTAGAAACCTTAGGCCAGCTTTTCAGAGCATCTCAGTATGGCCTTTATATATTTACGGCCATCCAGTGATCAAGTGGTCGCCCCTCAGAAGTGTTTCAAGGATGCTAAAACACAACTGCAGATACTACTGCTGCACTTGAAAACTAAATTCCCAAATAAAGAAGCTATTGAGAAGGAGGTCTTTTAAAACCCAGCGTTTGGGAAGGTTAACTTAATTTTTTAATGAATTTCATTTTTAATATGCTCATAATTTACAATATTACAAGAACCTGAATCAGGCAAAGACTGGGGGCAGTGGGAATAGGTAAGGAAAATTGATAAGTCTGAAACAGAAAATTAGATTTTACATTATTTATGTGATTACTTTGTGTTAATAAGTTTCATGAATCTCAGTACACCCAAGTGAATTAGGCTCTAATACAGAGTGCATGTTGCCTATACGTATATTGAATGGAAATATTTTCCTGCCTGCAAAAGTATCTTTAAATAATTAGATTACCTAAGTTGCTCATTTTCATGAAATCAAGATAAGAACACTGAAAGCAGAAAGTCATGCTTAAAGTACACATTTTTCATGTGTTCCCCTATGGCTAGAAATCCTATTATTTAAAAATCAGGAATTAAAACAGATAAATGGGGGGAAAGTTATTCATGTTACACAAAGGATCCTTCCAATGTATCTTTTTTAAGTAACCCATCCCCTCAGTGCATTGATCCAAGTATGAAACAGACTTTAAATTCTTTCTTCCTGATATGTACGTGAAAGTACGTATATACCATGGCTGTGGGATCCTTGTGATCAAGATGAGGGATCAAAGCAGAGTCAAGGCTCAAGGCCCCTCCCTAAAAGAGGAAAGGGGAGGGGACATTTCCTTTCTCATGGTTTCAAGATACCCATCCTCATATCCTTCCTCCCTGGCAAGAACAGAAGAAGGAGGAACGATGGGACATAGAAAAGAGACACATTCTGAATCACCTACGCAGGTCCACCCTGAATGGGTCACATCAACACAATACAAGTGGGACCTTACTTTATGCAATTGGTATGTTCTAGAAAAGTCGTAAGTTAAACATCTTTTTGTATTAATTTAAGCCACTCACTAGCTAAGTGGTCCTCTGTAGTTGTAGTGATTACATTACACATGCCAGCTTTTTCCAGGTGTCCTCATATGTTTCAGTAAATATGGCCACAATTCCTATGAGGAATCCTTTGTAGTCAAATCATTTTTTTAAGATGATGATTTTATTTTTTATTGAGATATGATTGACATTGTATTACTCTTAAGTATACCACATACTGATTTGATGTATGTATGTATTGCAAAATGATCACCACAATAAGTTCAGTTAACATCTATCACCACCACAGCTACAAATTTTTTCTTATGATGAGAACTTTTAAGATCTACTCTCTTCACAACTTTCAAAAACTACAGTGCAGGATTGTTAACTATAATCACGATGCTATACATTACATTCCCAGAACTTATAACTGGAAGATTATACCTTTTGACCACCTTCATTCATTTTCCCTATTCCCCAGCCTTGACCTCTGACAGCCATCATTCTGTTCTCTGTTTCTATGAGTTTTTTTTTTTTTGGATTCCATGTATAAGTGAGATCATACAGTATTTGTCTTTCTCTGTCTGACTTATCTCACTTAGCATAATGCCCTCAAGGTCCATCTGTGTGTCACAAATGGCAGGATTTCTTTTTATGGCTGAATAGTATTCCATTGTATGTGTGTCTGTGTGTGCATATATATTTTTGTTGAAATATAACTGACATGACTTTATATATGTATATATGTGTGGGTGTATATCACTTTCTTTATCCATTCATCATTTGATGATTTGATGAACACGGGTTTGTTCCACGTGTTCACTATTGTAAATAATGCTGCAATGAACATGGGGGTGCAGATATCTCTTTGAGACAGTGATTTTATTTCCTTCAGATAGATACCCAGGAGTGGAATTGCTGGATCATATGGTAGTTCTATTCTTAATTTTTTCAGGAACCTCCCTATTGTTTTCCACAGTGACTGCGCCAATTTACATTCCTATCAACAGTGCATGAGGGTTCCCTTTTCTCCACATCTTCATCAATGCTTGTTGTTTCATGTCTTTTTGATAATAGCATTTTTTTTTTCCCGTTACGTGGGCCTCTCACTGTTGTGGCCTCTCCCGTTGCGGAGCACAGGCTCTGGACGCGCAGGCTCAGCGGCCATGGCCCACGGGCCCAGCCGCTCCAAGGCATGTGTGATCCTCCCAGACCGGGGCATGAACCCGTGTCCCCTGCATCGGCAGGTGGACTCTCAACCACTGCGCCACCAGGGAAGCCCCAGATAATAGCCATTTTGACAGGTGTGAGGTACTATCTCATTGTGGGTTTTTTTTTTAATTTATTCATCTTATTTATTTATTTATTTTTGCCTGCGTTGGGTCTTTGTTGCTGCGCGCGGGCTTTCTCTAGTTGCGGCGAGCGGGGGCTACTCTTCATTGCAGTGCACAGGCTTCTCATTGCAGTGGCTTCTCTTGTTGCAGGGCAAGGGCTCTAGGCATGCGGGCTTCAGTAGCTGCGGCTCCCAGGCTCAGCAGTTGTGGCTCGCGGGCTCTAGAGCACAGGCTCAGTGGTTGTGGCGCATGGGCTTCGTTGCTCTGCGGCATGTGGGATCTTCCCGGACCAGGGCTCGAACCCGTGTCCCCTGCGTTGGCAGGTGGATTCTTAACCACTGTGCCACCTGAGAAGTCCCTCACTTGGGTTTTGATTTGCATTTCTTTGATGATTCAAATCTTTTTTTTTATGGACTAAATCTGCCCACTACATTTAGGTGAGCTTATATTAATTTATATTTTCATACAACTGCCTATCCGCTGTTTTGCCATCCTTAGATTTAGCAGGCAATAGGTAGAGGGAAAAAACTCATTTATTCAATATTTTATGGGTTACCTACACAATGTCAGGCACTATGCTAGGCACAAAAAATGGACAAGAGTAAAAGTATGAAAAGGGTGCTACAGAGTCATTTATGCCTGTTCAGAAGTTGTAGAGGTGTACAAAAGAGAAGGAAGACAATCTCAGCTCTGGATTATTCATTGGTAACTCATGATATGTGTAAGGTAAAGTTCTTAGAACTTACTGAGAAGAATTGTTCAGGCTTATAAGCAAAACCCTTCAAATAACTTAAGAAAACGAAATACTTAAATAGGTGGTTACAACTTTCTGATTACTTTGACTTGTACTAGTCATTATGGAACCTGTCTCTATGTCAAACAGACAAAAAGCCCATGTTAAAAAATTATGTACAATATTTTTGATTAGGAAATAAAAGTGTCTAGAGATTAAAATCCTGATGCTTAATTTATTCTATATTTTATGAACATTTCCTTTGGGGTCTTTTTTTTTTTAGATGGTCACACATTGGTCCGTAGAAGCTGAAAAAGTAGAAAATTAAATAGCCATTTGGGCATGGCTTGGAAAGGACTACATTAAGATCGCTGACAGTTCATGCAGTCAGCTGGAAAAAAGCACCACCACGCTGGCTTTATGTAGTGCTAGCACGGGCAGACACAGATATTTTTGTTTCATGAAAGAACATATGCCCCCTGTTACAGTCATACTTGATGACTTGGCCCTGAAAGAAAAGTAACATGAGAAAAGTCAGAAAAGTAAATTGATAGTTGTAAAGATGACAATGCATTCACTCACAATTGTATTGGGACATACTATGTAGACAGAAAATTCCCCCCAGGGCATTTTGCTTCATTTTTTTTTTTAGAAATCAACAGAATTCTGTATTCTACCAGTATTTGTCACCCCTGCAAAACAGGGGCCAGCTAATTTTAATCACACTTTGTTGATTCATTAATGAAAAGGCATCCACCATGTCAAATTGCAGATAATCAAATCCCTTGTGTTAAATGACTGGCCTCATCCTTAGCAGTGTATCAGTACAGTATATCCAAGAAATAGAAAGTAAGTGTTCTGGCCTGGAAAAGGTAGCATCACGAACTATTGCCTATGCATTGTCAATGTTATCAGATTTAAAACTCAATAACAATTGTAATTTTCTACAGTCAAAAACCAGCTTTGGATTTTGCTCTCCCAAGGAAACAAAAACTGATTTATTGCTGGCCAGAGGTCCTAGTTCACCAGAAACGTGGTCCAGACAGAAATGATTAATGTTTCCCTCCAAATTAATTTCAAGCTGTCTAACTTAGTTATTTCCATTTTCCCCTAAGTAAACACCAGATCTGAATTTTCTATTACAAACAGCGATAACTCAGTCTTGCTTTAGGATATGCCGTTTCCTCTCCAATCTACATATGCCATCCTTTAACTTCCCACATATTTTGCTCTCTATAAAGGAGCTGGCCTTTTGGCAGTCACTCACTCAATACGAAACACAGTATTGAGAGTAAGAGAGAGATTCCCTTGAGCCATTTGATCTTAATAATCTTAACATGTGCACACATGAGGTAAGATGCATCATTCTAGAATGGATCAAAGTCAAGCTTGCCCAGAGAGATCTCTTGATTCAAGTAATTAAGAGGGTGACTTCATAGAACAAGAGTTGGAGATGAATGAAAATTATAAGAAACGAGGCAAGTTTTGGGGGCATGGTTTGTCATGATATCTTGTTTTCCATACATCCATTTCAGTACACATCTGCATTGACGCACGATGCAATACTGGTCATAGCAGAAGCTTTCCGCTATCTGAGGAGGCAGCGAGTGGATGTGTCCCGGAGAGGCAGTGCTGGAGACTGCTTAGCAAACCCTGCTGTGCCCTGGAGTCAAGGAATTGATATCGAGAGAGCTCTGAAAATGGTAATGACCACAGTGGGTTATTTGGTTGGGGGCACCTTATAAAGACACAAAAAGAGTAAGACCTCAATCTTGAGAAAAGATAACCTAAAGGGAATAGGATCAGAGTCTGTAGAATGTTCAAAGAGTACAGAAAGATAAGCATCGATATTTATTCACCAAAATCTAGAAATCTAAAACTAGAAGATTCTTCCTTGAAGCTTGAGAAATGGTAAATTTAGGGCAAATGAATATTTAGCTCTGTACTAAAGTGGGGATAGTAAATCAAACTCAGTACCCTTGAAAGTTATGGATTGAACATGTAAATGGCTTCAAAAAATTCAGACTTTCCAGAAAATTGTGGAAATTGCTTAGGGGGACTGGGATATTCTCCAGGAAACTCCTAACTTCAGCGTAGACATTACCAGCATCCTCTGGCTCATCAGACAAATTATTGGCCTGGATGGACTGTGGAACTGAGCCAGTGTGATAGTATTTCTATTTGTCAAAAAGAACCTTTATACTATTCTACATGGTGAAATGCAGGAACACAGTCCATTCTAGGCCTACTTAAGAGTTATTTCCCCAATGCCCTAGAGAAAAAGCCTGAAGGAAAGTACAAGGAATCAATGGGCAGAGAGTCAAATAGGTCACTTGTTTTTAGTATTTACTGGGTGGGAGAGCATTTAAGGCTTTGAGCAGTATCCTTTGAACAGATTCCATTATTTACACTAGGAGTAGCATCGCCCATTCAGTGTAGCTTTCCAAGCAAGAGCTCTTTCCTGAATATTTTGCATTAAGCTACACACGCCTGCATGCATTAAAATAAGCCTTGGAGAGTACAAGACTCTCTTATTTCTACTTCTTTAATTATCCTGATGTTTAGAACATCCAAATCAACAAAGAGATAGGCAATGATAAGATAATTCTGTGCACAACCCAGCAACCAGGAATCTGTAATGGCCTCGTAATGTACATCATTTTGTGTAGCTGGCTCTCTTACTGCTGCCTTAAATTTGCCAAGTTGGAAGCATTCAGTAGAAAGGGGTTAGTAGCCACTGTGTCTCTCTCCAAGAAAGAGATATGACTCATTCTCCCATCATGCAGATTTTTATGTCATTATGTCAGTTCCCTAACAAATGCCCTAAGTGTAGTTTTATGGAGGTAGCACTGCACAATTTTTGAAGAACAGTTAATTAGATTCAACCTTCATAGCTGTTACAAGATTTGTATTGTCAGGTGAAACATAATGATGAGTGAAATATAAAACTCCCTCAGAGTGAACCAAAAGGAGTTTTCATCAAAACCTCAAGGGGCAAGTACCAGCGTCTTCGACTGACTCCCCATCCATGACACAAATGACTCTCTTCCCCAAATACAAAACTGGCTGCCAGAGTGAAGGACAAGAAAGAATTTGGCAAGAAAAACATTAGATTGATCATATTATTGCACAAAGTTTCCACATGTCTAACTCACTGACATAGCTCAAGCTGTAAGCCAGGTAAGTAACCTTCCTCCCCAGGCCCTCATGATCAAACACTCAACAGAAAGGATGCTTTCCCTCTTTCCATAGGCCAGCCTCTTTCTAAGGCTTCAGAGAGGCTGGAAAGTATCAGCCTCTGCCAAAGGTACATGTTGCCTTGTGACAAATGATCAGTGAAACTCCACTTTTCAGAGGACTGCAAGAGAGGGTGGTCTGAAGTACTAAAGGTTTCTACCATATAAAAGAAATCCCATTTTATTTAAGTTAACTAAAAGTGAGGATACATGATGTAAAAGCATCCCTCATTGTGACTAGCACATAATTGCTGCTCAGTCAATCATTCTCTTCCTTCAAAGAAATCTGGCAAACAAAATCATTACCTGAAAGAGTCTCCTAAGGGGCCTGTTTTAATGAATAAATAATCACACCATTCATTCAACAAACATTTGTTGAGCACCAAGGACTATGTATCAGGCTCCAAGTTAAAATGCAAACATGAAGTAAGATGAGGGGAGCTCAAATTTAAATTGTTAATATGTAAACAAGTGCTTTTAAAAACCTTAAAGCTACTTGCAGATTGGGTAATCATCATCCTTACAATCTATCGATGGTGCAAAGATTAGCCTCAACCTGGTCTACTGAAATATGTCACAATTCTAAGTCATCGAAACTTGTCAACTTGTTCAGTAAACACTTATTGAACACCTGCTCTATCCCAGGCTCTGGATTAGTTGCTGAGAACACAGAAAAAAAATGTCTTTCATCTTGAGGTGCTCCCAATCTAGCAGGGGAGCTAGAAATACATAGATTAAAATGTTATGGTGAAGCTCCACACGGAATGCTATGGGAACCCAGAGGAGAAGCACCTAATATAGACTGAGGTGCGGGGTGGAGAGGATTAAAGAAGGGATCCCAGATGGGATGGTGGGAAACTGTCACTGACATTCACATCCTTAAAAATAGACTTGTCTCTGAATGGTAGTCCAATTCGACTTCTGCTCACCAAAAGTTCTAATCAGCTTAGGCTACTGTCCAGTTTGCAGATCATGCTCAGATAGGCTGAATCTTTAGAAATATACAATTCTTAATGAGACTGAAGACTTTGCTATTTTCACTCACAAAGGATTTCCTTAATAATTTCCTCTGCCAGTGTCTCTACCCTGCCTATCTCCTCTCCTAGAATTCAGTGCCCAAAATAGAGTGTAAAGAACCCTTCATGCATCACAGACCCATCCTACTGGATAAGCAACTTCTATCTCAACAAAGGACCTTTTCTTTAGCCAGAAGCATGACGTCACCTTGTCTGCAAGCCTAAGCTGACAGTAGTGCTTAGGTTTGTTCATTTAGTAGGACAATCATCTTGTCTTCAGGGAGTCACATTGGAGCATTTCTCCTTCAACAGATATTCCATGGTCTCCTACTGGTGGCGAACAAGCCCTGTTCCTTTAAAAAGATGCTCCCTACTATTTGCCATCAATTTTCTCTTCTGCAGCACAAGCCCATTACCGCTTCTCACTTGCTTAACAAACAGCTTGTCACTTTTCTATAAGAGATGAAAAAGTATTCCATTCTTTCATCTTGGGAGAATGACAGATTCTTTTTCTTTGAAGCAAATTCCTTGACCCATACTCACCAGATAAGTAATTCAAGTGGGTAACAATAATGACATATTTATAGAAGGTCTTTCATCCAGTGTCCTTGAACTGTAAAACAGGTAAGGAAATCTCTCCACCCAGTAGAGATGGCCTCATATGAATTCATAATACGGGGCCCAGACCCAGGAAAAACTGTGGCATACATGCATCTGCATTTGGCCTCCCAACTAGGTGTCTGGGCTATTCTAGTACCTCTATCTGTTCTATATAGTATTCAATACTCCTGATTCCCTAGACTTAACAAATTTCATCAGTCTACGGATTATCCCTCCATGGCCTAGCTCTCCACTACCTGTCTGGAACTGGGCATAGGTTAAATAAGAGGAAAAACTCATCCCTGTTACTATGGTAGCTGATAAATGTGTAAACCCCTCAAGAAACAGAACTAAATTCATTTTGATTAATAATTATTATTATTAATAGAGCTAGCATGTATTGCAATGCTCACTACATGCCAGACACTGATCTAAACACTACATATGTATAACTCATTTAATCCTCCTAACAACTCCATGGGACAGGTACTACTAGGATTTCCCATTTTACAGATTAGGACACTGAGGTATAAAAGCATTAAGGAACATCCCCAAGGTCATACAGTTAGTAAGTGATGAAGTTAGAGTATGAATCCAGGAGCTCCAGAGCCCACGTTACTGAAGCTGGTTTATGTTTGGATGTTGGCAATAGTGGAACTCACAGTTCAGAAGAACGCATTATCCTAGTTAAGAATACTCTTCAGGCAACTCCCTTCAGAAAAGACGAATGGTAGAAATTTCAGGTTCCTTGGAATCTAGAAAAATGGTATAGGTGATCTTATTTGCAAAGCAGAAATAGAGACACGGATGTGGAGAACAAATGTATGGATACCAAGGGGGAAAGGAGTGGGGTGGGAGGAACTGGGAGACTGGGATTGACACATATGCATTATTGATACTATGTATAAAAGAGACAACTGATGAGAACACACTGTATAGCACAGGGAACTCTACCTAATGCACTGTGGTGACCTAAATGGGAAGGAAGTCCAAAAGGGAGGGGATATCTGTATGTGTATGGCTGATTCATTTTGTTGTGCAGTGGAGACTAACACAACATTCTAAAGCAACCATACTGCAATAAAAATTAATTTTAAAAAATCAGTTTAAAAAAAGGGATTGAAATACACAAAATACATTTAAATCTATGAGTTGATAATAATACTAAAAACATGGGTTACCTTTAGACAATTCTATGAAAGATTTTTATTCTGAAAACCAGTAAATAAAGAGAAAGTTAAGTATTTAAAAAAAAAAAAAGAAATTTCAGGTCCTTGAAAAAGTAGTGGTAGGGCCCTCACTGTATCATCTAAGAAACTGCCTGTCACACCCACTCAAAGCTTCATTAACTGAAAGACATACTTAGAAAATACTGCAGAGGAAATGAAGATCTGTATAGACTGATCTGGTGGCTATAGCTCAATGGCTCAAGATAAACATTCTCCAAGATTCCAAGATCTGTCAGCGGACCTCATCGCAAAAACCGAACAGGCAATAATGTGGCGCTATTTTTAAATTTTACATTTTTCCCTTTCTACCAGGTGCAAGTACAAGGAATGACTGGAAACATCCAATTTGACACTTACGGACGTAGGACAAATTATACCATCGACGTGTATGAAATGAAAGTCACTGGCTCTCGGAAGGTAAGTAACCCAAACAGATATCCAAATAAAAAATCTCTCAGAAAGTGACAGCCCTCAGATGCAAGGAAATAGGTGTTAGGAAACACACCCAAAGCAAATTCCCACACATCATGTTTGCCTTTCCGTTTGGTGAATAGTGTAGATACGATGCAGAGCTGTTTTGTAATCAAAGTGTTCCATCTACACATTTTAAAAGTTATCTCCCTCTGAGGCTGGTCCTTTAAAAGTGGTAGACTCAAGATTAATTAACAGCTTCCCACAATACAGGGAAGGAGTTACAAATTTTATAGCATGTTATTTAAACAGAAGCTGCCGAGATACACATGATTTTAGCAAAAGAATTGGAAAGTAGGATATCTCTCCATTTGGCCAACTCACCCACCAAAACGCCTCTGGACAAAGTACCTTTCCCTACAGCTAAATTTCATAATAACCACTGGGCGTCTATCATACTAATAGTGAGTTAGTCAGGAAGTGGGAACTTAGTAGTTACTTAATAAAACCTTAGAACGTAAAATATCTTGTACCATTTCTACAGGATACTCAACTGACTGCCCACCCAGCTTTCCTACAGTTTTAAGCAAAGAATTTTTCTGCTATCTGAGTTTAAAGAATCAAAAAGGCTGATCATTCTACAGTGGGCTAACTTATTCTCACCAAATATCAGTAAAAGCAAGGTGGGGATGGGAACCCCCAGGGTGAAGGAACAGCACATCTGTTGCTCAAGCAACTACAAAAAGGTTTCATTCTACTACAGCACTTGAATTTCGTGCAGCACTTTTTGAGTGAAAAATAGGCAACCAGGTCAAATGTCTGCTCTTTCTAGGCTGGCTACTGGAATGAGTATGAAAGATTTGTGCCTTTCTCAGATCAGCAAATCAGCAATGACAGTGCATCTGCAGAGAACCGGACCATAGTAGTAACCACCATTCTGGTAAGTATGGATGGAAGGTAGGTGGGCTTTCTGTACAGCAAGACTTCTGTCTTCTGAAAAGCATTATTCAGCCAGTAAGAAAGACCTCAAGTTCAAACAGTGGAAACTTCCAGCAGGTCAGCTTAGGAGTCTTTCGAAATGTCTTGCCACGATGAGGAACAGAATGTCATTTAAATAAAGAAAAAGAACAGGAATTCGCAATAGCTTTAGATCTTGTTATCCTCCTTGTTAACCTCATGGACTGATGCTTCATCTGGACTTGAAATGTAATTCTTCATTGTGGGGGAGATAGCGTTATATGGAGGAAAGAGTAGGTCAGGGTTCTAATATTAGGTCTACCACTAACCTGAGTTTAACGGTGCAAATCACAACTTCTCTGAGCCTCAGGTTGTGTTATTTTTTAACTTATGGAATGGTCGTCATAATAATCTCCTATCCATGTCATAAGACGTTTCAAGGCAATATTCACCATGTAAAGCTTTTCTGAAAAACCAAAAGCACTATTGGGATGTGAAATAGTATTTTCACTTATTTTCAAATGCTTTTCTAAAACCTGGTATGTTTCATTACTAAACGAAGTACAAACCCGGGTTAAAAATGAATATGCCTGAAAATGAGTAGGTCTGAAATTGTGATTAATTAAGTGGAGATTCAGCTGAAGTTTCTCTTTCATTTAAACATGCCTATCAAACACTCACTTTGTCCTAGGTACTGTACTAGGCCCTGAGGATATAAAAATGAATAAGCCACAGACTCTGACCTCACAAAGATCACAGTGCTTCCCTAGGGCTTGCCAAGGCTGGCTATGGTTCTTACATAGTAAATCCCAAGAAATCAAAGGCAGTTAACCTTCATGTAACTAAAAGAAATACCTCTGCCCAACTTGACTAAATCAAAGACTACAGGTGGAAACTGGTTCTTTCAAACTCTCAAAAAGAACTTAAATTCTTCTCTATTTCCTTAAATCATCAATTAAGGACTCCAAGGAATATGTGCCCCCATGAATAGTCGATTGAGGCTCTTCTGCTTAGTAGGCAAACATTTTTAAAGGCTCTCTTAACACACCAAACCTCAATAGCCACAGGGGAACAAAACTTCATTATTACATTTATTATCTCTTAGAAAAATGTATAGGAGTAATCCTTTGATCTTGCTTCTGGTCTCAAAGGAATCACCATATGTAATGTATAAGAAGAATCACGAGCAACTGGAAGGAAATGAGCGATATGAAGGCTATTGTGTAGACTTAGCCTATGAAATAGCCAAACATGTAAGGATCAAATACAAATTGTCCATTGTCGGTGATGGGAAATACGGTGCAAGGGATCCGGAGACTAAAATATGGAACGGCATGGTTGGGGAACTTGTCTATGGGGTAAGTTTTTTTCGACTCTGTTTTCATTTATTTCTATGCCTTCCAACTAATAAAGATAGAGGAATTTAATTTTCAAGTGCAGTATTTATCCAATTGTATAGTTTTCATATGATCTGTATGAAAAACGTTTTATTCTACAGTTGAATTCTGTAAAGGTAGCTTGTCAATAGCATCCTTTGGGCAACAGGATTATTTTACTAAAAGGAAAGTAGAATTGGAGAACTTTATCTGGCAACATTAAGTACAGCCTGCCCTCTACTGAAAATCTGTTCCTTCTGTGTTCCCTGTCTCAGGCAGCAGAATCACCACCCACCTAGTTGCCTAAGCAACCAGGTCATCTTTCCTCATCGCTCCCCTCATATCCAGTCAGTCACCATATCCTATCAATTCTACTTTTCTGTCTCTCAAATCCAGATACACTCTTCATTCCCACCATCATCATCTTAGTTACGGTTCAAGCAACTATTTGACAGTCTTTACTGTATGGTTTCCCTGCCTCTGCTCTTACCCTGGCAAATCAAATCCACATTATCGTAGTTTCTCACTTTAGAAATCAGGATAAAATTCAAATTCCTTAGCATGGCAAAGAAGGCACTTTGTCACCTGGCCCCCACCTACCTCTCTAGTTTCATCGGGTCCTCTTCCTCCTTCACACTCAATGTTCCAGCTATAGCAAAGTATGCACTGTTCCCTGAAGACAGGCCTGGAAGGACCTTCACCTCTCTTCAGCTGGCTAACACCACCTACGAGTCCTTCAGAACTCAGAGGTGTCACCTCTTTCAGGAAGCCTTCCCTAATCCCATTTACCCACCTGCAATCTGGTTAGCTGCCCCTGCTTTTTGCTTCCTTATAGTATTTTTTTTGCTTTCTCATAGTACTTTTTTTGTTTGTTTGTTCTTTTTGCGGTACGTGGGCCTCTCACTGTTGTGGCCTCTCCCGTTGCGGAGCAGAGGCTCCGGACGCGCAGGCTCAGCGGCCATGGCTCACGGGCCCAGCTGCTCCGCGGCATGTGGGATCTTCCCGGACCGGGGCACGAACCCGTGTCCCCTGCATCGGCAGGCGGACTCTCAACCACTGCGCCACCAGGAAAGCCCTCTCATAGTACTTTTGAACCTTTATTATAACGATCTGTTTTCAAGTTTAGCTGTCCCAACTAGTCTATGAACTCCTTGAAAACAGAAGCCATATCTGATTCATTTCAGTATGCCATGGCCTGACACATAATGGAAGTCCAATAAATAGATCTTGAATGAATTAACGAATGAACAGAATGTCTCTGCCAAGGGCTTGCCCATGGGCGAAGTACAAAAGAATTATACTAATAGTTAGGGCTTTTTAAAAGGGGTACAAGTAGTATCTTCAGAGCTCCTCAGGGGCTTAGCTTTAAAAGGTTTTGGCCTCTGATTGGGAAGGTCAGATCTTGGGCCACCCAATGAGGCATATGGAAATAAACAAAACTGGACATAAGAACCACCCATTGGGTGAACCAGTCCTTAGAAAACTAACCCAAGTGCAGGTGGCAGTGGCAGAGGTTTAGTTCTAACAGACAAAGGTTACTTGCAACCACCAGTCCCTGTCTAAACAACAGGTTAGGGGAAGGAGAGGAATTTAGGGGGTGGATATATTGAGAAGAGTCTGGCAAGAAGCAAATGTCCACAAGTTAGCTATTGGACTGAGGTTTAGGATAAGGACTCTAGCGCTTGAGACAGCAATTAACAAGAATAAGGTATAGCTCTCCAATCGTAAGATAGTCCTGGGGTCGCTAAATAAGTTTTTGGAACAGGTCCTAAAGAACAAGCACAAAGGCAGAAGCTCATTTCTAAAAATAAGGGCACACAAAGGGAATTAAGGCTTAAAATGAGACTGGACCTCAAGTATCAAAACCAAGGCACCATCTTCCAGTCACACAAGCTGCAAGGCGATTTGAACCTCAGCCCCCAGCTGTGGGGCTGGACCCTGTCTTGGGTCAAGGCTGGTCCTGGGAACTGGGGCAGGGCTGAATTGCAGATAAGATGCAAGTGAACCCAGTTATGAGAAAGAAGAACTTCTAAGGCCAGAGAGAGGGGCTGAAGAAGGGACAGAGCACCCATCATGCTTTCTGAGAAACCTGAGAAGCTTAGAACCATCCTGACACAGCTGTAACCTCTTTACAAGTTGGTGATCAAGTCTTCTTCTACTTCCTGTCCCTAATCTGCCCAACACTCAGGCTCTAAGATGTCCCGTCTTGCTCACAGCTCTCCCCTGCTCTTAGCACATTACCTGGGACATAAGAGATACTCACTTTTTGCTTTAATGAATGAATGCCTGGTGGCACATAATAATGCCCAGCCAATACCCATTAAATTGAGTCCATGGTGAGAGGTAATCCTATAATGTTTTTATTATTATTAGCTACCATTTGTTGCATATTTACTGGTCGCCAGGCATTGTGCCAAGTGCTTTACAAGCACTATGTAACCTAATCCTCAAAACACTATTAACATCATTCTACAGATGAGAAAATTAAAGCCTAGAGAGGTGAAGTCTCATATCAAGGCCAAACAGCTTGTTCTGACACAGTGATCTGAACCCAGGTCTCTGACTATGAAGCGTGTGTTCTTTAACCATTGCCGCATACCGCCTAACAGCCAAGTGTTGCAGACCCATCCCATCCTGAAAGATAGTTGAAACATACTGCAAAGGCCCCTGGTGCCTTAGCCATTCTGGGGGGAAGAGTATTTGGCCACATAAACCTGACAAGGAATTTAGGGGCTGTTTTCACTAGGGCAGAGTAACTGGCATGGGCTCTACCAGCCCATTGTGTCTCAATTGCCATAGCGTTCTACTGTCTCAAGAGAAAGCCTGTCACGCTGTGTAAATAGCTCAGTGCCCTCCTGTCACTGCACAGGACATTAAACACAGTGCTGAAGAGCAAAGCAAATTTCTTGACATTGTTCAGACAAAGACCAGTTTTCTCAGTGGATTTTGGTTTCTCCTCTGGCATGTCCTCTGTACTGCAAGCATTTAATCTCCACATTCTCTTCCTCTTTCCAGTTTGCGTATGTGTGAGTGAGGGAGCTTGAGAATTAGCAGGTCCCATATTTGTTTAGTAATTTAGAAACCAACTCTCTACTGCTGAATAGGTACAAATTCTCCTGGAGGAGCCTACCCATCTTTTTCACCCAGTTCTTTCTACTAAAGATAAAAGCAATAGCCAGGGAAGGCTCTTACAGAAATGTCCTCCTCCCTCCCCTGACCTAGAACAAGTGTCTGGTGCTTTCTGAGATTGTAACACAAGGTGATTCCCAGGAACCGAGAACAAACCAACCTATTTGAGTGGACTGCCAAGTTCCACTTTCCTCTAAGACGTGCGGCTATGAAAAATGGACGTTCTTCTCATGCTTAGAGTGAGAGCTGTCTGTAAGGGAGGATGATCTAAGCTAAGTGAGTCTTCCTCTTCATTTAGAAGATTTCACCTTTCGGCATTGGGAAGTTTGCAACTTCTCTGTCATTGATAGAAATGGAGAAAAGTGAAAACAGGCATTCATTTCTGGCAGGCCTGGTCTCCTATGGTTTGCAAGCTGCTTAAGAAAAAGAGGGCAAACCCCCACCCCCAGTGACTTCCCTAAGTGCTTAATAAGCAAAAGGATGGAGAACATGGAAGTATTTCTTGCAATAACACGAAAACTACACAGATAGACACAGCTTTATCTTTAGGGCATTTTCTCTTATACTTTTAGTATGTACAACAGATCAGAGTAGGAAAAAAAATGAAGAAAGGCAGAGATGAAAAAAGCTTCGCAAAGGAGATTTCAGTATCTGCCATAAAGTCTCAAGAAAGAGTCAAAATAAATTAAACTTCTTAAAGAAGAAAGAAGCCAATCAGCCTCTTTTCAGATGAGTCCTAAATGTTTTTTTCCTCCTCTAAAGAAAATCAAATCAAGGTTGATGTTTGGGCCACCTTGTATCGCTAAGAAGGCTATTTTTGAAACAAATGTCAGTAGGACACAATGTGCCCCCGTTATATAAGCTCTTCAGAACATTATGGACTTGAAACTGTCCACCTGCTTTTAGAAGTTTTGATTTTGAGCTTAATGTCTGTAACATCGCCACATGGCAGTTGTCCTCAGACCACAAGTTTTTACGGTTCCCAAATAGCATGTGTTTTAAGAGGACATTTAAAAACATTTTGTTGCTAGCAGGGCTCTTAGATATTCTTTAGCCTACCTTTTCATTCATTTTACACATAAATGTGGAGACTGGCCAGGACTGAACATTAGAACTGCCCATTGGGTAAACCAGGAAACCAAGTCCTGCTATAGGATGGGGATGACAGTAATAGTGGCAGGTACTGTGACAAAGTCACAAAATCACACAGCTTGGCAGAGCTTAGACTATAACTCAGGTTTCATGATTCCTGGTCCAGTGCTCTGTCCACTGAGTCATTGGTTCAGTTTACTAAGCGTGTCCAATTATGGGAAGATAATCCTACCTGCCTTCAAGGGGCTTACAATCTAGTTGGATTATGAGCTTTTCCATCTGAGATACCCATCCTGTTTATCTGTGGCCTCCAGGATAATGTAATACACATCTCTAGTTATTACTTGAAATATTTGAAAACCCAGATAGGCAGCTGAGGGTTTCTGCCCTTTGAGAGGAGATATGATCTAACAGAAAAAGAGAGTCAGGACAAGGGCTGGAAGGAAATTGAGGTCCTAATTGACAAAAGGACACCTCCCGGTGGGCAGCTGCCATGTTCCTTATGTTCCTAGCACTTAGAACTAAGGATAGAAAAGGACAGACAAAATACTACCCAGATTGGTACCTCTGGCTTACAAGAGAGCAGAGAGCTTGGGGATGGAGATGAGGCTGGAGGACAATTGATTCCAGGTCACATCCCCTGGGCATCCTCAGACTCCTTCACACTCCTGGGACAAATGGCAATTTTACAGATGCTATTCACACTGACATTTCTCTACCTAGAAGAAATTGTCTCTTAAGTTGTCACTATCCTAAAATAGATTCGTTTTCCATTAAGAAAGACAGAAAGTCGATCTGTCCTTCCAGCTAAAAGGCAGAGAAGCAAGGGTGAAATAACAGATGCCAAATATTCTCTTCTGTTCTTCAGGTGATTACACTGGGCTTTGGCAGGAGGGCTGATGGCTTGATAAAAGCACCCCTCTCTTTCAAATGAGGCATATGAATTCCAGGAAGGAGCATTAATGATGCATGGAAGTCTGCCATTCTGAGCAGACACGGTGGGGAAATATTTCCAACCAAATTTAATCTCACGAGGCCTTTACCCAGCTCCAGGGACACTCCTTTATCTTCACTTTGTCTTTACCTCTCTCAGCTCCCCAAGGACAGGGAGCCCTAACCAAGAGATCCAGACTGGGACATCTGTTCTGTGTAAAGAAACGAGGAGATCCTGTTGTGACACTGCTTGTTGTTGCAGAGATTTAAATAGACCTCATCCCTTTCTCCAGATCCAAACAATTGCAGACATTAAACATCCCATAGAGTACAGTCAATAACGCAGTTTAAGTCCAGGCCCCCAACAGGTAGCAATTATATTCCTATCGTCTAACTTGATTCTGTCCCACTCCTTTCTCCAACACATTTAAACTTTCCAAACAACACGTCTGCCAAAGGCTACTAGAACCTTATGGTTGATACAGGGATGAGGGGTCAGGTCACGTCTGCCTCTTCTCTCAGATGACGTATAATATCTTATGCACTACACGCCAATGCATTGCCTACCCACTCTCTCTCATCCTCTCCCTTGCTTTCAACAAGTGCTTTAAAATTGTAGCTGACAAGCTCCTGCTCACGCACAGCCTCCAGGTGGGTTACGTTTTGCATCAGATCATCGGATGATTAAGCTATAACATAAGTCTTTCAGCTCAAAAAAAAGTTTTAAATGACATTTAAACTAAGCGTCACGGCATCAGAGGTCAGATCCCAGGGAGAGGACTGGGGTCGGTTGTGTGAGCATGGCCTGAAAGGTGCTAGTGTGCCACAGCTAGCCGGGAGGGAGTCCGGGAAAAAGTCTGGACCTGCCTAAGAGGCAAGAGACCATTGTTTCGCGGTACCCGAGGAAAGGAGATTCACAACACCGCCTAAACGAGCTCCAGAGATGGGCACAAGCCGCAGCTATCAGCGTGGACACCACAGATGAGCATGAAACGCTAAGGCTGCTGCCGCCACCAAGAAGCCTGTGTGCGAGCACAGGTCACTCTCCACACCTCCCTCCCAGGAGCCTGTGCAGCCCGCCCCTGCCAGGGTCTCGTGATCCAGGGACAACTTCCCCGGGAGAACACACAGCTTGTCTCAGGCTGGTGCGACGTCACGCCAGCCTCCGCCGCCGCAGGCTCGCCGCGCATCCGTGCCCCTCCCTCCCCCCGGCCTGAGTGAGCCAGAGCCCCCGAATCAGCTGCTCCTTTAACCCCGTCCTGTCCAGGCAGGAACAGACGCCCTCAGGCAACCTACACGCAGAGGCGGGTCCAAATCCAAAGCTGAACCCCAGGAGCTGTGCAACAGAGAAGAGAAAGGGAAATCTCTCCCAGCAGCCTCAGGAGCAGCGGATTAAAACTCCACAATCAACTTGATGTACCCTGCATCTGTGGAATACATGAACAGACAACGAATCATCCCAAATTGAGGAGGTGGACTTTGGGAGCAACTGTAGTCTTGGGATTTGCTGTATGAGACTGAATAGTTTCTGATTTATATGTTTATCATAGTTTAGTTTTTAGCACTTGTTATCATTGGTGGATTTGTTTATTGGTTTGGTTGTTCTCTTCTTTCTTTTTTAATTACATTTTAATTTTTTTATTTTAATATTTTTAATTCTTTATTTTAATAACTTTATTTTATTTTATTTTATTTTTCTTTCTTTCTTTTTTTTCTACTATTCTTCTGAGCCGTGTGGCTGACAGGGTCTTGGTGCTCCAGCCGGGAATCAGGCCTGAGCCTCTGAGGTGGGAGAGCCGAGTTCAGGACATTGGTCCACCAGAGACCTCCGAGCTCCACGTAATATCAAACGGTGAAAATCTCCCAGAGATCTCCATCTCAACGCTAAGACCCAGCTCCACTCAACGACCAGCAAGCTACAGTGCTGGGCACCCTATGCCAAACAACTAGCAAGACAGGAACACAACCCCACCCATTAGCAGAGAGGCTGCCTAAAATCATAATAAGGCCACAGACACCCCAAAACACACCACCGGACATGGTCCTGCCCACCAGAAAGACAAGATCCAGCCTCATACACCAGAACACAGGCACTAGTCCCCTCCACCAGGAAGCCTACACAACCCACTGAACCAACCTTAGCCACTGGGGACAGACACCAAAAACAACGGGAACTACAAACCTCCAGCCTGTGAAAAGGAGACCCGAAACACAGTAAGTTAAGCAAAATGAGAAGACACAGAAACACACAGCAGATGAAGGAGCAAGGTAAAAACCCACCAGACCAAACAAATAGGCAAGAGGAAATAGGCAGTCTACCTGAAAAAGAACTCAGAGTAATGAGAGTAAAGATGATGCAAAATCTTGGGAATAGAATGGAGAAAATACAAGAAACATTTAACAAGGACCTAGAAGAACTAAAGAGGAAACAAGCAACGATGAACAACACAATAAATGAAATTAAAAGCTCTCTAGAAGGAATCAATAGCAGAATAACTGAGGCCGAAAAACGGATAAGTGACCTGGAAGATAAAATAGTGGAAATAACTACTGCAGAGCAGAACAAAGAATAAAGAATGAAAAGAATTGAGGACAGTCTCAGAGACCTCTGGGACATTAAACTCACCAACACTTGAATTATAGGGATCCCAGAAGAAGAGAAAAAGAAAGGGACTGAGAAAATATTTGAAGAGATTATAGTTGAAAACTTCCCTAATATGGGAAAGGAAAGAGTTAACCAAGTCCAGAAAGCACAGAGAGTCCCATACAGGATAAATCCAAGGAGAAACATGCCAAGACACATATTAATCAAACTATCAAAAATTAAATACAAAGAAAACATAATAAAAGCAGCAAGGGAAAAACAACAAATAACACACAAGGGAATCTCCATAAGGTCAACAGCTGATCTTTCAGCAAAAACTCTGCAAGCCAGAAGGGACTGGCAGGACATATTTAAAGTGATGAAAGGGAAAAACCTACAACCAAGATTACCCGGCAAGGATCTCGTTCAGATTCGACGGAGAAATTAAAACCTTTACAGACAAGCAAAGCTAAGAGAATTCAGCACCACCAAACCAGCTTTACAACAAATGCTATAGGCGGGGAAAAAAATGGTTCTAAAGAACCTAGGGGCAGGACAGGAATAAAGACACAGACGTAGAGAATGGACTTGAGGCCACGGGGAGGGGGAAGGGTAAACTGGGACGAAGTGAGAGAGTGGCGTGGACATATATACACTACCAAATGTAAAGCCGATAGCTAGTGGGAAGCAGCCGCATGGTACAGGGAGATCAGGTCGGTGCTTTGTGTCCACCTAGAGGGGTGGGGTAGGGAGGGTGGGAGGGGGATGCAAGAGGGAGGAGACATGGGGATATATGTATAACTGATTCACTTTGTTATACAGCAGAAACTAACACACCATTGTAAAGCAATTATACCCCAATAAAGATGTTACAAAAAAATAAAACAAGCATCATTTCTGTCTTCAACCTGTCATACTCTTAAGCGCATCGTCCCTATACATATGAGTTTGTTGGGTTTTAAGTTTTATGAAATTTACGACTTTGGCAACCCACCTATGAAAAGGATTATATATCCCCTCAAGCTAAATCCCCTGCAATAGTGCAGTTACTCCGGGTTTGCCACTGGTGAGTGGAAAAATCAAACCTAATTCTGTGTGTTTACTGAGCCCACACAGCCACTCTTAAGCCGCTTGATGAAAATCCTTTAAGTAGTCAAGATGCAAGCAAAAGCGCTAGCGAACTCTTACCCTGAGCTCTTTCCATTTGCTGGGTTTTGTCCATCACCCAGAGCACCGTCACACCACCTACTTCCCCACCAAGGTTTCTGAAAATGGCCTGCTGATTTCTGTTACTAGCACAGGCAGAGGCTTGAGGACAAAAGGCCGCTGGACTGACTCAGGATGCCACAAGTGAGACAGTTCACTACTGCGTCCGAATTTCAGCTGCTCCCTAGCCCTATGGAGAATTCTTAGCGCTCGATCCCAGACACAGCTGGCTTTCATAAGGAGCCGAGACCAGGAAAGCAATGCCATTTGGGGAGTTGCCTTTTTCACTTTTTCATCAGTGTTGGCACCTGAAATCTTTAACTTGACCTGAAAATGACCTTCCCGCTCATCTGCATGCTACAGCTGTCCCAGGAGAGCTAAATGGGTCTTTTCTGACACTCGTTAGTTACCTGCTACTGCCCATTTCCTCTAATAAGTATGTTGATTGCATCACAGACATTATGCCAAGCAGGCCTTGAGCTCTGAAATAAGAGACCATGACAAGAGCCTTTTCATATGGAGGAAGGGATAGTGGTGGCAGAGGGCAAGGGTTTCTCCAAGGCTGGCTATGAGCTGATATGACCGTTCTGCTGCGTTGGCTTCACGAAGCATGCAAGAGGTGGGAGGGGTTGCTCCCTTCTCTACCAGTTGAGCCTTCTCCTACCTGCTCTTTGCTATCCCTTTGTCTATTTCTGTCTGTATAGGTCTTTTTTCAGGTTCAGCGTGGCAATTCTCATTTTGGAGGCAGGTCCACATCAATGAAGCTTAATTGCACACAGATTTAACACTGTTCTCTCATTGAAGAAGCACCCTCCAGGAAAACAAACTGCCCTCTCTGAAAAAGCTCCTTAGAAAGAAACAATTCAGTCAAGGTAGAAAAGCCCGGGCTGAAGAGCAAGTGCCTGAGGGGAGCAGCTTCTTCCTGTGGTCTTGTGTGACTTCAAAAGTACTTCAAACTAAAAATGGCTTTCTTTTTCGCTGCGTTGGGTCTCCGTTGCTGCGCACGGGGGCTACTCTTCATTGCGGTGCGCAGGCTTCTCACTGCGGTGCATTCTCTTCTTGCAGAGCACGGGCTCTAGGCGCACAGGCTTCAGTAGTTATACCTCAGTAAAAAAAAAAAAAAAAAAAAAATACAGATGCTCAGGCAGGCAAAAAATAAATAAAATTTAAAAAAATAAAAATGGCTTTCTTTGGGAATCTGTTCTTTTGCTGCACGTTCCTGGGAACCAGACAAGAAGCACCGCTTTGTCTATCTAGCCACATCTTGTTAGCATTTAGCTGTGCTCATCATCTGGTGACTGTTTCAGTTACTGAGTTAGGTTTTTTTCTCTTAAAGGGTGTCAAGATTCTCAAAATCCTTTCCTGACGTGCTTGAAAAAGAACCTAATTCCCCTAAACTCAATCCAAAGTGATTTTCTCACACAAGTGTCCCTTAGTTCTTCCTTCCAAAACAAAGAAGTGGCAATTTCTTTTAGAACTATCTAGTATTTTGACTTTAAAGATAAAAAAACTAGTTAAATGAAGTAATCAAATCAAATGAGATCAAATGGGAAATGCTGCTAGCAGGGCATTTGCACGTTCTAAGCAGGAGGTAGAAATACGTTGGCAGGGATAGAAGGTGGCTTTATCTGTGAATTCTCTTGGCACGACAAGGTTCTTTCTAGCTGATTCAGACTCTCTGTGCCAAAAAACCCCCCTAGCTTTTGGGCCAATTCCATTCTCCTCAATTGCTTTTGTTTCTACCACCTGGTCTGGCCCCAGGCAAAAGAGTAAAATAGAGAAAATCTGTGTTTGTCTCCCCTCCAGTTAGAAATGTGGAGCTGGTGATTCAGGAGTTAGCTCAATGAGGGAAGAGTGGAAGCCAGAGGTAATAATACTGAGGGGAGAAAGGAAGAACAGAACCTTAAAGAGACTTGCTTATTCCACAAACCTTCATAAATTACCTACCAAACCAGGGCCCGTGAATAGACTCTGGAGGTACAAACGTACATCTTCACTGAGAGAGCAGAGCTAGGAAGCAAAGACAGAAAAGGAACATTCAGAAAGGTAGGAGAAGAACCCATAGTCTTCAGCATCAGAGAGCTAAGGAAAGAGGATATACATAGTGCTAAGGGCCAGTGGTATCATATGAGCGGTCTGCGGAAAGGTCTTTGAATTTGGTAACCAAGCATATAGTTCAAGAAGCAATTTCACTAAATTGGAGGGGAATGGAAGTTACAGCACAGGTGTATAAAGGAAACATTGTATTAAAATCAAGAGATAGTAAAGACGAATTTTTCAAGAAGATTGGTGATGATAGGGAGTGATGCTGTATGGTTAAGAGGGTAGTAGGATCAAAAAAAGGAGGAAGAACTGTTTTTTTCTTTCATTTTTCTTTGTCAGTAAACGGAATTACCTGAGTATGAGGTAATTATTAAGTGAATAAGATCTGTCAGTGGTTTCAAATTACAGCAAGAATGAGAATCACCTGGAGGGCTACCTGGGTTTTTTTTTTTTTTTTTTTTTTTTTTTTTTTTTTTGTTGTTGTTTTTGTTTTTGTTTTTTTTTTCCCCCCCCCAGTTTCTTATTTAATAAACATGGCGTGGGGCCTGAGAATTGGCATTTCTAACAAGTTCCCAGGTGACTCTGTTGCTGCTAAGTCTGGGGAATCACACACTGAGAACCACTGGAATAGACTGAGAAGGAAAAAATAGTAAAAGAGAATAAACAGCTGAATTTTAAGGAGACAGAAGAGTATGAGATGCAAGGAATACGTAGATTAAATCTCAGAAAGAAAGAGTTCATTTTCTAAGCGATGGGAATGACAGCAGGGATAAAGATACAGCAATATATTGAGGAAGAGAAGAAAGGCACTGAGGTGATAGAGCTCATATCAGGTGGCTTCCATCTTCTCAGTAAAGGAAGAGGCAAGATCATCTGCAGAGAGGGTACGTAGGATTAGGGAAACGTTTGGAATAAGCATCATTCATAGACTTAAAGAAGAATCAACCTCACGGTGATAGATGATGGGTTTAATTTTAGAAATGGTGAGTTTGAGATGGTAGTCAGCCTTCAAGGTAGATTTGGTCAGCAGGCTGTTGGCTTCAATAAATGCATACATTCTGCAGCAGATTTTTGTCTGCTTGTCTTACTCACTGCTACACCCCTAGCACCAAGAACAGTGCTTGGCACAGAATAGGCACTCAGATACACACTGGAATGAACCCGAGAGGCGTTGGCTGAGGTTGATCATTGTACATAAGGTAATATATAGTAGAAACGTGCAAGTATCTCTGGAGTTAGAATATTATGGTGGTCAAGAGAGTGAGTTCTGGAATCTGAAGACCAGGGTTCTAATCCCAGCCTCTCAGTACCTCACTTCCTCCTTCTCTAACATGGGAATGATCATGGACCAACCTCAAGGTTGCCTTGAGAATTAAATATATATAAGGGGCTTAGCACAACACCTCACACAGAGTAAGCACTGAATCGATGTTAGCTGGCTGTTTATTACTGCATTTCCCCTTCAATTAATTAAGGAGTGTTTCTTAACCAGTTTGAGTCACCATGTGTAAATCAAAGTACTAAAACATTAAAAAAAAAAAAAAAACCCTGTCTCAGATTTCATCATTCTTCCCCTACTGGTAGGGATATTGAGGCATAACTATTTAACAAAGAAAAAACGATCATCAAAATTGGTGTTTTCACTTTATACCTGATATACCATCCAAAGCCTTTCCTTATGAGCATTTCTCTAAGTATGCATTTTAAGGCCTGGCTCCAGACTAAAACCTACCACTGACATAAGGGAACTAGTGTGGAAGACAAAAGAAATAAGTGTAGAAGTTCCAGTGCCTATTTTCATGGGACTAATATAAAAACATCGTCTGCCTTTGCCTGAACTAATTATGCAGTGCACTACTGACACGTTTATTTTATTGATCCAATACATGTGAGTGCTACACTGATATTTATCACTAGAAATGATGGCTTACTATATAAATTAATATGTATTGTAATAACTGCTTTGCCCTTATTGCCCATGCAGAATTCTTTCATGTTTGCATATTTCATATTCAATAGTCAAGAGCTTATTTTTTAGGCATCTACAGTTTCTTTAGTTTAGGATCTTTTGCAGTGATAGATACAAAAATAGGAAATTGAACCCCTGCCTTCAAAGAACTTATGTTTTTAATAGACATACTCTCAAAGAAATAAGTCAAGAATAATGGCAAACACTCAAGTGTTAAACTGAGTACTGTAGTCCTGTGTTGCACCTCATGGTGGGGAGGGAGGCACATATCAAAAGTATAGACTATTATGCTTTTCCCACAAGAATTTCCGGTCAGGTAAGGGAGATATGACATAAGTGAATGAAAATTAAAATAAGAATATAAGAATTAAACAGTGGTATGTCACAGGAGAGTAGCAGTTGAGTTGCAAGGTAGCAAAACAATTTTAGGACAAAAAATTGAATCAGGTGCCCTAAGCCAATATGCCTCAGAGGACGAAGTGTCTTTTCCTTAACTTACCATCAAGTTAGAGTATTTTAGGACCCACTGAATGCTACTACTTGTCTAACCAAAGCATTGACAAATCAGCTGGCTATAGTGACTTAAGACTTTATATTTCTACCAAAGAGGTATATTAAGTGGCAAATGACTAATGGAAATACTGTCTCTAAAAGTCAAAAAATGTTTTTTTCCAGAGGGCTGATATAGCTGTTGCTCCACTCACTATAACGCTGGTCCGTGAAGAAGTCATAGATTTCTCAAAGCCGTTTATGAGCCTGGGCATCTCCATCATGATAAAGAAGCCTCAGAAATCAAAACCAGGAGTGTTCTCGTTTCTGGATCCCTTGGCTTACGAAATCTGGATGTGCATCGTCTTCGCTTACATTGGAGTCAGTGTAGTTCTTTTCCTAGTCAGCAGATTCAGCCCTTACGAATGGCACTTGGAAGACAACAATGAAGAACCTCGTGACCCGCAAAGCCCTCCTGATCCTCCAAATGAATTTGGAATATTTAACAGTCTTTGGTTTTCCTTGGGTGCCTTTATGCAGCAAGGATGTGATATTTCTCCAAGGTTTGTTTCCATGTCATACCCAATGCCTCCTTGCATGTTATGGCCATGATCCATTCATGCACATCTGATATTCACCCATCTCAAGTCCAGATTTCTTTCATTTAACATTCCATCCAGTGACAAATTATCATCAAGCCATTTTTGTTTGCTTGCGTCCATGAAGTGAGTGTGTTATTGGTGTTGCTTTGAATGTCTTTCATGCATTTCTATGGTATCATCAATTTATACACATTAGAGCAAACATTTGAACTCAGATAAAGGCAACATTGCCAGCTAATATTGATATTATTCAGATAAAGCTAACACTAAATCTTGATCCGAACAAACAGGCATGGTTTCCTCATTAACTGAGCTAGAACATTCTGTCATTTGTCCAGAGACTGGATCTAGAAAATATTTAAAAGACAGAACTCTTCTTTAAAACCCTCCTACCTTCCCCTTTCTCCTCCATTTTTCATTTTTTCTCTCTGACTGCCTAGAACTATTTCACTGTAGTATCTTGCCCAAGCTTTATCACTAAAACAGTAAAACTTCTAGAAGAAAATATGGGAGGAAGTCTGTGTGACCTTGGATCGGACAAAGAGTTTCCAGAACGCAAAAAGCACAATCCACTGTAAAAACTGATAAACTGGACTTCACCAAAATTCAAAAATTTTGCATTTCAAAAGACATCATTAAGAAAATGAAAAGACAAGCCACAGTGGGAGAAAATATTAGGAAATCATACATGTGATAAAGGACTTGTATCCAGAATATATAAAGATCTCTTGCAACTTAATAAAAAGAAGATAAACAACCCAATTCTAAAAATGGATGAAAGATTTGAATAGATATTTCCCCAAAGAAGGTATACAAATGGTTAATAATCACATGAAAAGATGCTCAACATCATTAGTCATTAGGGAAATGCAAATTAAAATCACAGTGAGACAGCTCTACACATCCTCTAGAATGGCTATAATCAAAAAGACAGATAATACCAAGTGGTGACAAAGATGTGGAATAACTATAGCTCTCATCCATTAGTAGCATGAATGCAAAATGCTACACCCAAATTGGAAAGTGGTTTGGCAGTCTCTTATAATTAGACATACACTTAAAATATGGCACAGCAATTCCACTCTTATTTACCTAAAAGAAAACATATATCCACACAAAGACTTACACACAAATGTTCATAGGAGCTTTATTTACTATAGCCAAAAGTGGAAACAACCCAAATGTCCATCAACAGACGAATGGATAAACAAAATGTGGCATATCCGTACCACATTTGGAATGGGAAACTATTGAGCAACTAAAAAAAGGACAACTGATACATGCTACTAAATTAACTTTGATAACATGATGCTAAATGAAAGAAGCCAGATGCAAAAGGCCACTTACCATATGATTCCATTACTTGAATTCCATTTATTGACTATCCCATATTGTATTATTCCATTTGTCCGGAATAGGCAAATCAATAGAGACAGAAAGCACGTTGTTGGTCTCCGGGGCCTTGGAGGGAGCAGAGAGGGGATCAAGATTAGGGTGAGGCAAGTGAAGCTGAGTAGAGCAAGTACAGGGGTCAGATCCAATCTTTATTTTAAAATTTGCTATTTTGTTAATCATGGATTTTCTTGAATTAATTTTGATTTTTTAAAAAATATATACTAAAATTCTCTTTATTTTGATTAATGAGATTTTGGCACCCCCTTAAATTTTGTGTGGGGGGCAAATGCCTCACTTGCCTCACCCTAGTCCCATTCCTATCAGGATTAACCACAAAAGGGCACAAGGCAACGTTTCAGAGTATTGGAAATTTTCCAAAACTGGGTTGTGGCAATGGTTGCACAACTCTAACTTTACTAAAATCACTAATTGTACACTTGTGTTGGTGAATTGTATGGTATGCATATTTTACCTCAGTGAAGCTATTGAAGATATTCAATGTGAATATCCTAGATCTTACCCACTTAAAGTGTCGACTCACCTACACAAAAATGGTGGCAAATGCATAATTATAAAATACTGTAAGCAAATGTAACATCTTTATAATCAGAAAAAAATGAAATAAAAAGTTGTAGCTTTGGTAAAATTGAACATTAATTCAAATACTGACCAGAGTCAATTATACAAACATATAGGGATTTTCATTTAGACTAGAAGGACTCAGAAGGTCACCTACCATGCTTTTATAGCATATTTCATTTGAGGTTATCCACTTGGAGCGCAAAACATTTAAAATGGAGTTTTGCAGTATACATCGCTGGTAACTATCTTCAGCAGCTTTTTAGTATAACACGTGTGGGGTAAGCCTCATTTATCTGTCATTCTTTTTTGCCACCCTCAATCTGCTTGGTCAGATTCTCCAAATTATTTCACTCCCTATTCCTTTTGTGCTTGGGATGTGTGTCGTTTTGTGATATCATCTGGGAGTTAATTGTGCTAGTTTCTTTCTTTCCTGATTTTTTAAAATGTTCACTTCAAGAGATGAGGGTTTCTGAATGATCCTGTAATTGAATGATTTTAACGTGGCTGGTAATCTGTGTTGAGACAATGCTAAAGACTTATTAAGGCTGGAGATTTTATTGGTTTCTGTAAGTGCATTTTCAAAACTAAATTTGTGATATCCCCACTGGAGTGCTGCATGCTGCTGTGCATACTCAAACAGGACTCTTAAAAGGCCATTTGTTTTTAGAAGTATTTATGCATATTACCTCATTAAGTAATAACTTAAAAATGATGGCCTGAAAATGACAAGCTGGAAAGATTCTTTATTTTCATTTTTTGTAGCAGAATTTAAGCTGTGGCTCTTCTGTGGCGCTGAAATATATCAAGTGCTTTTTTCAAGGTAGAGATTTTATTATTCTGCACTAGACACTGTCCAAGAGAGTGATGGCTTTCAAATGTTTTGAGCACAACCCTCGGTCAGAGATAAATTTTCCATCACAACTCAGTACACATATATGTACGTAACAAAATTTCACCAGAAATTACCCTTACAGTGTGCCATGCACTCTGATATTATCTATTCTCTTTTTTTTTTTCTAAATGCTGGTCACAACTCAACCCAGCAATGGGGCACACAGCCCCACTTCTGTTCAATGGCCATCCTTGGAATGCAAACTCTCCAGAAAGCCCAGAATGTGAGCATGCATTGTACACTCTGACTTTTCTCAAAATTGGAGCAATTCAAGGCATCATAAGAGACCACATTTTAAAGTAGAATTATCAAATATCATAGCAGGAGGAGATGTCAGAGATAAATTAATCCAGTTGCATCCGTTTACTGAGGGCCCAGGAACAATTTTCTCTGAGTTCCCACTGCATCTGGGCACTTTACCTGTATTATCATATGAATTCTAATCCTCAAAACACTACCACAAGGTGGGCATCGTACTTATTTTTTAGGTGAAGGTGATGCTCAGGTGAAGTAATTTGCCCAGTCACACAGCTAATGACAAAGCCAGTATTCATACCCAACTCCAATTCCAGAACCTGTGCTCGTTCCGCTTCATACTGCTTTTCTCATATCATAGAGAAAGGAATAGTACCCGGAGAGATAATGTCATGGAACCCGAGGGCACGGAGGCTCTAAGAGCCAGCAGTACAATTATTTCCACTACCACACACAGCCTCCCACTACCGACCTAAAGGTGCACTGTTTGTTCCATTCTTTTCCTCGTGCTCATGCCCAAGAGATGTTTTCCAGTCTCCCAACCTCTGATGAAACAGTACCTTTGCCCTGGCTGTTTAAGAAAATAGGCAGTGAGCATTTAAGAATGCTGCTGAACATGTGTTCACTCAAAGTTAAAGACTGGGAAATCAGCAACAAGACATCATGAGGAAAACTGAGCATGATTCCACTGCCATCAAATAAAGCTATGAACAGTAACCTAGAAGCCTAAAGAGTCTATGTCAATATTAGGTTTGATATTTTCAACTACCCCAATTGTTCAGGGTGACCAATTCAAGTGGAGACTGAGTAATCAATGAATAAGCTGAGGTTATATTCATACACGAACTAATTTGTTGGGGGGAGTCAGGAGAAGAAAGTATGAGGAGATTGCATTCAATCCTCTTCCCCCTGATTGGGGGATGGGGAGATAGCCAGTGGGTGTAGCCAGATGGAGGGAGCACAGTGATTAGGTATGCGGGTCCTGGAGTTCATCTCACTAGATTCACAATCCGCTTAGCTGTTGTGTTACGTGGGGCGAGGTACTAAAACTTGCTAAGGCTCAGTTCCTCATCTATAAAATGTAAAGCACAGTGCCTGACACATAGTAAGTTCTCAATACACGTTACCTATTATCATTTTTAAACTAGCTGCTGTTAACCATCCTGGCTTCACAAATACTAATCGTTCATATTGCACTTGCATTTTAGTTCCTAAATACGGTTAAAATTTTAGTCAGTGCCAAATAGCTGCTTTCTGATGAGAAATAACCAACAACATTCCTCCTTGAACCCATAAAGTGCTTTCCTTAAGGATTACACAACTTGCAAACATTTTGATTGTATTATTCCACAATGTCTTGCTGATATTGACAGGTGGCTGGAATTTTTTTTAATCTGAAATTTATTTCGTTTGTAAAACGTTGACAGAACTGCTAAGCAGGCCAGAGTCCAAGTCCTTCCAGACAAATGCTCCCCCTGCTGACTTTCTCTAAAGCTGCAGGGACATCTGAGGGCTAGCCAAGTTGAAGATACAAGGTTCCAGGGAATTGCAGCAGAGAAAATGGAAAGAGCACACTAACTTGAACCCGGTTACTGTGTATAGATTATTCCATGGGCATTATTCTCCTGTTAAGTTTTCCAGATAGCAAACACTTTGGAGAAGCAGGCAGGGGATCTGTCCAGGTTAGCTGACACATAGATCCTCCTTTTTTAAATGGAAAGTATGTGCAGAATAATAAAATATACGAAGGGTAAAAAATGAATGGGATCAAAGACAATAGGAGAGTTTGGGGCTCCGTTTAAAGCAACAATAGCCTTTCCTTTACTGATGTATGACCAGTGTCTTCATCCTACTGCAACTGCAAATTCACTTCAAAGCAGTAGTGGTGTGGTAATAAATTAATTGTAGTAGGATTTTTATTACAACTATTTCATGACTTTTCTGGCTGAAAGCCGTAGTTTTCAGTCTTTGGGAGATGGTTAGTTATTCCCATCAGAGAAGACTATAAGAACCAAAGATTGACTCTGCACATTTTTTTAAAAATCTGTCATAGACACAGCATTGAATGCAGTGTAGAAATGATGCCTACTGTGGAAGAAAGAAGAGGGAGAAAAGGAATGATAGAGTTTGTGCAAAGGAGAGAGGCAGTTTGCAGTTCCGGGTCTGCATCTTGTGAAGCTAGTAAAGTGCCGATTTCAAAATTTACTTACAGGATGAAGGTTCCAGCACACAGCTCACTTTTATTATCATTTCATAGGCCGTAAAATACATTTTATTATTAACTCGGAAACTCTAGTTTCTTATGATCACAGGTAACATGAGCATTGTGCATTATTTTGCAATGTTATGTCTGTTTTTGTCTTGTTGCTAATTTACTTTCATTAACTTCATGTCTCCTCTTACATTTCTTCAAAAGGTATGATATGTTCCTTTAATGCATTTTTTATAAATACTAAATGGCAGCATTTTACGGTCATTTCATTATGCTAACCTCAAAATCTGTCTTGTGCAACAAAACTACTTGAATGTTAAACATTTTGAAGCTGCATTAATGGAAGAAAAGATACTGGGAAATGACAGGTCTTTCTAACTCAACTATAAAGTCTTGTCTTGTTTTAATAGATCCTTTTAAAAATGTGACGGGGCTGACCCATCAGTCACTTTTTATATAGCCTCCATGTGAAATGTGGATTTAAAAGGCTCTAGTTTCACTAATGAGAAAAGGGAAATGTGAAAATTCTTATAGAGCTTCTTCCCTGTGAGTTCCACTGCACATTTTCTCAGTGAAAGGATTTAGGCATCCATGACATACAAGGGAAGAAAGTGGTAGAAATTCCACCAAGATTCTTGTCAAAGCTACCACTGTCTTTTTTTTTTTCTTTTCTTGATGAACAGAAAATTTTATTTATATTTTTAAAAAATCCATTCCTTTGAAAAACATCAGATCCCCAGAACTTATTCACTTAATAACTAGAAGTTTGTACACTTCGACCAACATCCCCTATTTTGCTCACCTCCCATCCCCTGAAAACCTATATTCTCTTCTGTTTTTCTATAAGTCTGGCTTTTTTAGATTTTACAGAGGTTAAATTCTTACTTGAACTGGCACAAAAGCTACTACTGTCTTGAAGGGAGAATGCTGAATGCAAGCTTGTGCATTCAACGCTGATTCCAAGGAAGCTCCTTTTTCCATCTATGCTGATGCTCGTGGATACTGTTTTACCATTTCTATGTGGATATTCACCAAAATTCTCCATGATCGTAGGTCTATCACAGTATTAACCACATAATTGCCAAAATCAACAGCCATGTAGACAAGAGGCCACAAAAAAAGACCATTTTGCTTTTAGGTTTATTTTCAGTCATGTCAACAGCCAATTTCAGCTGAGTCATACAGACCAACCACATGATCATCTGAGTCAGCCATTAAGGTGGCCAAAAGAGCCAGATTATGATGCGCAGGCTTGATTTTAGATCACACAGACACAGCCACAGTCCATTAGCTGCAATAGAATGGTACAAACGTAATTTCCATAAATTACTGTGTTGTTCTCCACATTTCAAGCAGATAATACATAAACTACCATTAGTATTCACAGCAGCAGAATACACCCTTTTCCATACCAAACCATGATTCTGGAAATACTCCAAAATCAGTTTTCCCCTTGGTCTCAGTAAAACCCCATCATCCCAAATAAGGAGGACATTCACAGTTCCATTCCAAATGAACAACAGATAATAAACAATAATTATCCAAACATGTTTGGTTTTCCTGCAGCTATATTTCTCAATGTTTGTAGGAAAATTGCTCCTTCTATAATTTACACACCATTTTGGGTTTTCTTATACAAAACATGAGTATTTTATACTACAGAAATGTGGGCATGTCTTTCCGAATGCATAAGTCTAGATGATTTATTTCCTATTTCTCCTCTCTGTGCCTCAATTTCTTTATCTGTAGAATGCTCCATTTTCTTATCTGTAAAGGGATGGAGGATTAAAGGAGTTGACACATGTAAACAATTATAACAGAGTCTGGCACATAGGAGGTGCTCCTTAAACGTTAGCTATTATTATCATTTTTATTACCCTATTACTACGAATGCTACTTTGAGCATTCATCTTTTATACAGTAAAATTATTTCCAGAGTCAGATCAACCCAGAATAAAATGTGTATGTTAACAATGAAGAAAGACTGAAAGTTTCAAATTCATAATTGAAATATTCTGTACACTTTTAGCATTCAGATGTGACATTCTTTCTGACTCCAGATGTTTTTACATCTTCTGATTAAAAGGGAAATGTTCCCAGGTGAAATCCTGAGAGAGTATAACTATCAGTTAGAAAATCTGTTGCAAAGCAGATTTGCACATCCCGAACGCTAAAAGTGATTATGTTCAGAAATAAATAAATAAGGGTTATGTGAAGCATCCAGGGACCAACAGGAATTACAGGCTTTAAGAAACCAAACAGCTTTGTTACAGTTAATCAATAAAGAATACTCTTTATCAAAACACCTGCCAAAATTATTTGATCAGGGTGTAAAATCTAAAACAACTGAATTTTCCAGAGGCTAAAAAAAAGGTTATCTTGGGACACAGGAATTTAAATTTGCTTCAAAGTGGTAAAATGCGAGTATAGACAGAGAAGAGCTTGACTTGCCAGCTTTCAGCCCAGAGCTGCCCTCTTCCCACAGAGCCTGGAGATGTGCCAGGCTCCTACGCCTATTCTTGACTCTATGACAGAGTGGGTTCTATTCCTGTGAGCTTTTCTGGGCATGAGAGAACACAGCCTAACCAGGATGGAGCTCCACCACAGAGCAGAACTATCCTCGGGATAATGTGGCAATGTTTTATAAAACCTAGTGACCAGATTTCATTTCTGCAAACAGAGCCAGCCTTCAGCAGCATTGTGAAGGAGATGAAGTTTCCTCACTACAAGCCCTTACCCATTGGGCATTCAGTGCCCTCACACTGCCCCCTAACTGCCCACAGACCCTCTCCCTGAGTAGCATTCATGACGTAGGACCATGACTCCCAATCTTGGCTGCCCCGGAGTATAACTGATTCACTTTGTTGTAAAGCAGAAACTAACACACCGTTGTAAAGCAATTATACTCCAATAAAGATGTAAGAAAAAAAAAAAGTGCTGCTGCTTAGGCCCAACCCTCAGAGATTCTGATTTAATTGGCCTGGGGTGGAGCCTAGGCATTTTTTCGGTCATTGTGTTTTGTTTTGTGTTGTCTTGAACTCCCCCAATGATATTGATGTGCAGGCAGAGTTGAGAATCACTGATGTAGAAGAAGAACAATATTTCTCAGTTTGGGCCGCAGACCACTGCAATCACCAGTGATGCCTGAGAAGTCCAGATTTTTGAGCACTCATATTCTGAATCAGCATTTTAACAAACACCCCAAGTAATGCCCATGCACAGTTCCATTTAAGAACAAAATTTTCCCTGATTAAAACTTACCCATCTTCTCTGTCCCATTCTCCACTATTGCATAGACTAATCCAGGATATGATAATAGATGCTGTTGAAGTAAAATGTTACATTTTGACCAAGCCTCCTGAAGAAAGCTCAGAGGATAATTCCAATAGTTAGAATTTCTAGGGCGGGCCAGTGAGGATGGTTTTGTTTGTTTTGATTATTTTGGTGGGGGAGGGTACAGACAAAGCTTTTAGTGCTTCTCAAATCCTATTAAGCAGGTAGTTTCCTACTTCACTTGAGGCCTGTCCTATGTGCTACATCTCAATTTGTAGAGTTTCAATCTCTGGATCTAAACTCCTGAGCCCCACTAGCCATTTATATGAAGACAATAATAAATATTATCTTATGGCCCCTTGCCTTATGGGTAATCAGCTCCACAGAATGGCAATGTCTATATTAAATTTGTTAAACTCATAGTGCATCGTGCTTGTTTACTAGCTAGCACCTAATCATTTCTCTTCAAATATGCAAAGGTTTTCGACTCTGTGTTCCTCCCATGGCATCACCTTACATCAGTGTTTTTCAACCTTGACTGCACATTGTAATCGCCTGGAGAGATTTTAAAAATACATATGTCTGGGTCCCACCTCTCAGGTTCTGATTTCTTTGGTCTTGGCTGGGTCTGAGCATGAGAAGTTTTTTTAAAGATCCCAGGTGATTCTAAGGTACAGGCAAGGCTGGGAACCACTTGCCTTAAAGGAAATAGAGCAGTCTTCCACAGGTGTGCCCAGAAAAGCTCACAGGAGGAGAATCAGGTAAGTACGATTATTACACCTAAGCAGGAACTAGCAAAAAGAAGGTATTTTTGCCCGTGATTAAATAAATAATCCTACTTTGAAACCCATGTAGGCCTGAAGAGCATTATGCATGTACCATCATCACACGCCATCATGACATGTGGTGATACTGTCAACATGTCACTTTTGTTTGATGTGTTAATTCCCTGACATCATTTACTTCCCTCTTTCATCAGCTACACTGAAACCATTCCTCTTTCCAAAAGTAAAGATAAGGATTTCTTAAACTGAAATCCGGCCCCTCTGGGTCTGGATTGGTCTTTGTTTTGTAGATCACTCTCCGGGCGCATTGTTGGAGGGGTTTGGTGGTTCTTCACCCTGATCATAATTTCTTCCTATACGGCCAATCTCGCTGCTTTCCTGACTGTGGAGAGGATGGTTTCTCCCATAGAGAGTGCTGAAGACTTAGCTAAGCAGACTGAAATTGCATATGGGACCCTGGACTCCGGCTCAACAAAAGAATTTTTCAGAGTAAGTGCTTTACAGTTAATTGGGCCTGCTGGATTTTATTTGATCATCTGCTCACAAAGGCAGATTCACAGTGTTTTAAGGGAGGATCGGGAAATGGTGGGAATGTTATCAAAGCAGAGCATCTTAAATACAGAGCTACTTGGTTGGTGACCTAATTCATTGTCCTTTAGAACTAAGACTCCTGCGCGACATCACAGGGGGCATGTCAAGAGCACTGAGTTTGAACTCACAGGTTTGAATCCCAACCCTACCACAAAGTGATCGTTTGTCCTTGGGCAAGTCATTTAACTTCTGTCGGCCTTGGTCCCCTTACTTGAATAATGAGGGGATTGAACTAAATAATATCTATTCTCCTTTTTAGCTTCTACAAAAGCAGTGATTTTACGTCTCAGCAGTTCACAGAAGTTAGGTAATTGACTCTAAGAATCTGAGGAGTGATGAACTATAAAATTACATATTCTATTTTAGACATTGGTTTTCTATTGAAATGTATTACAGTTGTTTCAAGTATTCATGTACATGCTGATAATTCAATTTTCTGGGAAGCTGGTAATTGTTTTTTCTTTTCTTTTCTTTTTTTTTTTTTTTTTTGCGGTACGCGGGCCTCTCACTGTTGTGGCCTCTCCCGTTGCGGAGCACAGGCTCCGGACGCGCGGGCTCAGCGGCCATGGCTCACGGGCCCAGCCGCTCCGCGGCATGTGGGATCCTCCCGGACCAGGGCACGAACCCGTGTCCCCTGCATCGGCAGGTGGACTCTCAACCACTGTGCCACCAGGGAAGCCCTGTTTTAATTTCTTGAGTAGATTTATTTCCCCCTCACTACCCGCACATAGGCCAAATCTTGGTGGGGAAACAGCAAGTTGTTCACTAGCAAAAGTTAGTAAAGTGTAAGTACTGTCAAGGAGAAAGAAGAAAGAAAATACGTAAAATACCAATATCTTTTTCTTTTTACGTAAAATACCAATATCTTTGTTCTGTAGCAACTGGTCTGTAAGAAAGGCTACCGATGGAGTGTTTAAGAACTCACATGATTTTTCAGTTGTCCCAACCAGGAAAATATGGTGGTTTCAGTGAGAAAATGGACCCATTCTATCCATACCACTGCCTGCTACTGTAACCCATGTAACTGGTTGTAGCAGTGATCCAGAAGCCACTTGTGTAGTAGGTAGAGAAGAAAAGTTTAGTCATTCTCTCCAACCAATAATCAAATTATCGGATGGCAGGTATAATTACTGACTTTTCCTCAAAGATCCACAGTAAACAAACGCTGGTTCTAAACCAGCTTGCTTTAAGAAATCAGTAAGAAATATATTTCTATATGTATCATCATGGGATTTGTCCAGTTGTTTCATGGGAAAGCAGGAGGAGTGTGTTTTTCTTGAAATTATAGCAATTAACTAAAAACTGTTTTCATTCCCTGAAGGAGAAAGGGTTAATTCTGAGACCCTTTCCAGAAATCTCATTGGCTCAGGATATCCCTATCTCACCTCTACCACTATTTATCGAGCAGTTCATAATCTCCAACCAGGGACAGGGGCCTAGTACTAGAAGCATCAAAATGATATGAAGATCCTCTGGAACTAACCTGGCCTTGACCCTCACTACGTTGGCAGTTCCAGAAGCTTATCTGGGAATAATCCCCTGCCCTCATGAAATCACTCACACATTTCAGGGCAGAAAGCCAGGGATTTCCATCCGCTGAGTATTCAGCACATAATCAGCTCCACGGAAATCTGGTTTAGTATCAACCTTCAGCAGAGCTTACGTTCACCAACCCAATAGGCACCAAGTTGCTAGAAGGACCCCTTAAGCTATCAAGACACCAGACTTGGACCCTCCAATTAGGGATACTTGTTCCACCAGAAAGCATATTTCCTTCAGCGATGATTAGAAATTAGGAAGGTGTGCTTTAAATGGTAATCGATAGGTGGCATCAATTCCCATTAAGCTTTCAAAGGCCATTCATCCATATTGCAGGCAAAGGAGGCTCTCTGGGAAGATTTACTAACACAAAGGCTTGAAATTGTGACCAAGTAGTCAATGTCCCCATGCCCAGACCACATCCCCCACATATATTGTATCTTTCTCAAAAACTAGGAAAGCATCTATTAATCCATTCAATGATGGTTTCATTGAAGAGAATCTTATTACCAGAGCCAACTTGAATCAACATTCAATTCTGAGCAAAGCTATTGCCACATTCTAACTGGTTTGCGGTTTCCAATGCTCAGCAATTCCTAGTGACCTTTACAGCCAATGAGTAATTCGTATGGAAATGGAACTGTTCTGAAAATCTGATTCGAAAAGGAGCCAGATATTTCTAGGTATAAAGAAGTGCAAATCATTTTCTAATTCCCGCACGCCACTTTTCTTTTTCCTCAATTGGTTGCTAGCGACAGCAGTAAGGACTCTGGAGAAGTTCTTTAGGACAGCACAAAAAAGTTGATGATCTAAGAGTGGAACTGAGCAGTATAGGACAGGCAGCTCCTAGCCTGCTTGTACTGAAAAATGTTCTGTAAACCCAACAAAGGGAATGCTTGGTATTCATATAATACAGAGGGGCCCAACCAATTGGTCTCCAAGCCATCTGTCCTCTCAAAATCCTCTACTTTACCCCTCCTTGAACCCCATAAATCAGAGAAGGCAGCCAGCAAGAACACATCGTCTCCTACTCAGGGATGTAACCGCCACAGCATGTCACTTTCCTCTCAGTCCTCCAAGATCTCAAGGCTATTTTAAGAGCAGTAACTCCTCCACATGCCAAAAAAAAAAAAAAAATCGAAGACCCCTGATGGCATGCCTTCTGAACTTTAGAGGATAAAACAGGATCACATGCAACATTTACAAACATAACATGAGCTCATTTCTTCCCATTCTCACTCCATATTAAAACCACAGGGACCAAGTTAGTAACACCATAAAACAGCCCCGGGGCCAGCCCTCTAGAGAAAATTAAATAAAAGAAAATTCCTTTCTAATTGCCCTGCAGACGTTTTAACTTGTCCTGGGTAAGGCTGCCATTAAAATGATGACATCTTTAAATGATTCTTTTCTCTCATTTTCTGAACTATCCTCGGCTGCTATCTTACAATCACATAAAGTCACTGGCACAGAGGGACCTGTTCCATCAGGAAAGGCAGGGAGGAACCAAACAAAATGCATGCAGCTGGAAGAGACATCTGAAATATTACAACCCTCTTGACTTGAAAACTGATTTCCTTAGACAGCAGCTCCAAAACTAAATGTCCCAACCAGAGGTGGAGGCACCCATGCTAAAAAACAAGTCGACAGCTTCATTGTCATTGCCCAGAGAAATGCCACTATGATTTGGAAAGCTACACCGAAACAATCACTCTCCACTAGGTTTTGAAATTTTAACCTGATGCAGGTTCAGGTTAAAAAGTAGAGCTGGGAGAAAAAGCAATTCCAAAATTCTCTCTGCCTTCAAACCCCTAGAAATATTAGAAGACCACTATGATGCTTGACTCTTTTTTTTAAATGTTTTTATTGGAGTATAATTGCTTTACAATGGTGTGTTACTTTCTGCTTTATAACGAAGTGAATTCTTTTCCAGATACTTGGCCATATCCCCACTGAAGATAGTTCAGGGTATAAAAGGATGTTGCTTTTTAAACTGAAGTGTTAATGCTAATTTAAACCCCTTTAAGAAAATAAATATAAATGGAATGGAATGGGGAGAGACGTGCCTTGCCCCAGCACCCCAGGTAGGACAGAAAAACTGAACTTTATCTGGAGACCACCAAGGGAACTGCCCTGTCTTCTGAGTTGCAGACATTCTAAGCCATAAGAAGCACAGTTGAATTACTCATGAAGAATGTTTTATCTCAACACTGTTACTGTTGTCATCGCTTACTTTAACTTTTAAATTTTTTTGAAATGCAGGCAGCATAAAGAAGAGCCCTGTATTTCAAAAAAAATTATTTTTTTGGGAAGTAGTCCCCAAGAGTATGTAGATTCTCCTTATACATTCTGAATCTCTCTCTCTCTCTCACACACACACACACACACACTCACTCACACACACACACACACACACACACACACACACACAAACACATTTTCAATCAGAGTCCACATTTCAACATTTATTGGTTATTTATTATAGGGCTTTTGAACTTTATGGGGAAAGAAGAACAATCTCTCCACAAATTCCCCTATGCTAGGTATGGTGACATTTGGACATGATTAAGAAAACTAACCATTAATCTTTAAGCTTTACCACAACAGACCTCCCTTAACCCTACCCATCTCCTCACCGTAGGAAACACATCAAAATGTAAAAATTCTTTTGTTAAAAATTTTCTCGGCAAGTACCATGAAGAATTTGAGAGCTTGATACTGTACCCGGACAACTGCAACCACATTTAATTAGTTTGAAGACATACAGGATGTGACCGAATGCTTGCGGACACAGCCAACTACACACTAGGGAACACATAACAGCAGCAACAGGAGATGAGTTGATACCAAGGAATGGTAGGTCAGAGACATTTATTGTATGTATTACTTAACAATTTTTAAAAAGAAATTGTTTTTTAATTATTTACATAGTCCTTTTGATGCCGCCTTATCCCCCCCAAAACTCTTATTTTCCTATGTCATATAATACATAACACAGCAAGGCTCATAGACCTCCAGGTTAAGACTGGAGGTGGAGCAGCAGGTACGATGTGAGGATGCTGAGGCCTGGCCACATGGTACATTCAGACAGCTGTCAGCCTTTCCCATCCCTCAGCTGTCAGGGATCTGTGGTTTCCTGGGTCTTCCTTGCAGGCAAGTCTCAAGCTGGGTGGAAAGGACACTCACCAAGGGAGTAGAGGTTGACCTGACAACTAATGCACACAACACTGTCTGTCTCCGAGAGAATGGAGGAAATGTGGCAACAAAGACAGGCTAATAACAATGCCCTAGATTCTATTACTTATTCATCACTCTTTCAGTAACTCTTTTTAGGTGCCTACTATATGCCAAACTCCAGGCTAAGCACTGCAGAGCCATCTCCATAAACGAAATTAAATTTCTGCCTTTTGCCAAATCACATGAAAATACTTAGGTTTCTTCGCCATATTTGGAGGTTATCTGGGGGAACAGATTGACTTAAAATATAGGCATCTCAGAGAACTAGACGATCATCCCTCCGGGGTAGCTGATGGTGTTTATTTCTATGGAGCGACTTCCCAGCATGTGCCAGTCTCTGGGTATGCTTCTCGGTGAACAAGAGTAGGGTTAATGATCCTCTGTAACCCCAGGAGGAAGGTCAGCTAAGTGATGAATAAAACAGAAATGGCCTCTACCCCCTAGGAGCTCACAATCTAGTGGGCTAGATTTTCAACACATATTCACATACATTACCATACTCTATTCACACGACAATCCTGCCACGCAACCAGAACAGGTATTATTACACCTCCTTCAGAGAGGAAACACCTGAGGCAAGATGACCTTGTGACTTGCTGAAAGTCGAAAGTCGCTCAGCTCAGAGGGGACAAGCTAGAATTCTGAGTCCAGATTGGGTCCTCTTCCCATTGCATCTCAGTGCCTTTCTGGTGTGAGTGTTCACAGAAACATGGGGTCCTATGCACGAATCAAGCCTCTAGGACAGCGCATGTTAAGGCCTCTGTATCATCTCCTGGTTGATCTTTGTTTTTATTCCCCTTGATGGATCAATTAGAAAAGGAAACCTATACACATTGTTAAATGACATTTTTCCAGGCCCTGACAATCTCAAAAGGACCCAAGATAAGAAGGCAAAGAAAAGGAAGGCGTCCATAACACTAGAGTGAACGCCACAAATGCAGCAATCCACAGCCCCTGATGCCTTTCCTGTTTCTCTTTGGGTCATTTGGTCTCAGTTTCCTCATCTATCAAGGGAAATATTCCCTGCTCTATCTTCCTTATGGGTTTAGTTAGAATATCAGAAAAATCTCTTTAACGCTATGAAGGGTTCTACAAATCCCAGGAGACTTTTAAGAAAAGGGCCCAGCAATAGAGCAATTGAAGCATGGAGACTGTCCAAGTAAGGCTCTGTGGAGACATGAGGGAGGGGTATTTCTCAAAAATAAAAGAAAATAATCTCTGCTTGCTCAATGGAAGAGAGGTGGGGTTTTTTTCTGGCTTTGGGAGGAGAGAGAAAGCTCATTTATATCCTTCCCCCCTCCTCCTGATCCCATTCCTACCCCTATTATAAAATATGACTACTAGGGCTTCCCTGGTGGCGCAGTGGTTGAGAGTCCGCCTGCCAATGCAGGGGACACGGGTTCGTGCCCTGGTCCGGGAAGATCCCACATGTCACGGAGCGGCTGGGCCCGTGAGCCATGGCCGCTGAGCCTGCACGTCCGGAGCCTGTGCTCTGCCACGGGAGAGGCCACAACAGTGAGAGGCCCGCGTACCGCAAAAAAAAAAAACATATATATATATATATATATATATATATATATATATATATATATATATATGTATATATATGACTACTGACTTCATCTCTTAGTCCATCTTTAGCCATTCCTTTGTGGTCTGCAGATTTGACAACTTCACCATGCACAATTTAAAGCTGCCCTTAAAGACCACCTAGAAACTTCAGGTGCTTTCAAGGTGGCATGCAGACCATCTGCCCAAAGTAACCAACCATATGGACTTCATTAGCCTGTCTCCGTTAGTCTTCCCAGGTAACCTACTTGCTTATGAGAGCATTTCACAGCTCAGAAAGCCTAAGGGGGTTAAGTCTTTGTTATCTTTGAGGCTGCCAACTTTCTCAGACCACACCAGGATAATTAACATCACACAGAACTCCCAGATTTTTGTGACAATTCTGAAACTCTCTTCCCTAGAGGAACTCATCTCAGGACCTCACTTTCTTTTCTTGTCTGACAAAGTCAAATCACCTAATAGCCTTGCAATTAGAGGACAGGGACTCATCTGTTCAATTAGACTTTCCTTGAGTTCACCTGGCAAGCCTGAGCAGGTTGATTATTTACAATTCCCTTCCATCACCATGAGAAGCCTAAATTGTTGACCATAAGGACCAACTAAAATTTCAACTTACTGAAACTCAACTCACAACAGCATTTAATTCACTAGAATGCTTGCTTGCACTCTGCTTTTGAAAGGAGAAGGAAACTCATAAAAACAAAACCTTGATGTGAATTTTTTTTTTCAAAAAGGCAGTAGCAAATGCCTCTGGTCAGGTTCATTCCAGTCTTCAACATCTTCTACATTTTTAACCAGTGAATAAAGAAATATTCAGTGTCTACAATACCAAGTTAGGCAGCTGGGATACAGTAGGGGAAACATGAACGAATCCCTACCTTCAAGGAGCTCACATTCTGTTGGAAGGAGAGAAACAGTAAGCATGTAAACAAATAGATGCATAAAATAATTTCAGGCACCAATAAGTGCTCTATGTATTATGATAGAGAATGACTTAGGACTGTTTTAACTGGGAGCTTGGGAAGGAGGGGTTCAGGTAAAGTCTCTTTAAGGAGGTAATATTTAATTAAAGACCTGAATAAGAGTTAGCCATGTGAAAATATGGTGGAAGAGTATTCTAAACAGAACGAATAAGAAGTGCAAAGGTCCTGGGGCAGGAACAATCCTGGCATGTTTAAGGGACAGGAAGACAACCTGGGTGACTAAAGATTGGAATTACATGCTAGAGTTATAGTGATGGAGATTGTATAAAGTGGTCAGGTTTAGGATATATTTTGGAGAGAGAGTCACAGAATTTGCTGATGAATTAGATTAACATTTGTGAGCAAAGTGGAAGGGCTCAGATTTTTGGCCTTCCTTTTCAGTGGTCACTAATGAAATCTGTAAGTCCTACATTCGTTAAATGATTCAAGGATACTTGTAGTAACTGTAAACTGCAAACTATAGTAACAAAGTAAACTGTAATAACAAGGGCTGAAAAGGTACACTTACACTAGGGCTGGTTAGGGAATTTTGCCAAGTAAGAAAATAAGAAGTCTTAAGGTTAATCATCAAAAAATTTTAGAAGTCCAGAAGCCCCTAATGATTCATGCCTTCACTGTGTCTTATTGCCGTCTTCTTAGAAGACGATTTATGGTAGAGGTAGATTTTCACAGATGACTAACTAACTCCATTTTGCAAAACCATAACTTTCTTTATACTCCTGTTACTGGTACCTCATTTTTGCCACATGGCAGAAAAGATACACCCAGATAAATTCAGACAAGTTTAGTGATTTCCTAGTCATTTCAGGATTTTTCACTCCCTCTTCCCTGGGATAATATCCAAGTTGCAGGGACTTTACAGGATAAGAGGTAGCCATGTGAAAATGTATCATGGCATCAGGGGCAGCCATCTAACCCCAGATCATCAGTATCATTTCCAGGCATCCATTGGGCTGCACCACCCAGTTTGGATGTCAAGTAGTCTTTCCCCTCCACACTGACATTTGCTGCGTCATCCCCTCATCCAGGCCACAAGACCTCTGCAGACCAACTAACCCTGCACTTATTTCAGCTCGTGATCTCTCTCTCTCTCTCTCTCTCTCTCTCTCTCTCTCTCTCCCTCTCTCTCCCTCTCCCTCTCCCTCTCTCTCTCTCTCTCTCCCCACCCCTTGCACTGTTATAGGGCTATTGGAATAGTCTCCTTCTCTCCTTCCACCAGTCTAGGACAGCACCTTCCTCCTAGAGATCTCATAGATCTCATGTAACCATTGCTATTCTACGATACCAGCACCAAGCTAGACATGGGCTGTTCTCTTCAATTTATCATCCCTATGCTACACCCCGGGAAGTAAGGCCTCGTTACTTCTGCCCTGGGAGTCCCATCCTCCCTCCCCCTTTTGGAGAGCTGGGGTGGGGGGTGGGAGACGGGGGGCAGGGCACAGAGACCTTTCTCAGAGCCGTATAGCCCAGTCTGACTTCTCTTGTACTCCTCTCTGCCTCAGCTCTTATCTGGCCTCCTAGGGTAGTTAGTCTGGCTCTTTATCCATCTGCTTTCCAATTTATTGAGTATGGCAGAAACTTCGTATTTCCCTCTAAAGGGAATTAGAATTTGGAAACTCAAAAACCTTTCTTTTTTATCAGAAAGCTTGGTTCTTACTAATTTAAAACTTGGCTTTCAAGGTAGTGTTGTCTCTGCTATGACTTCTTAAAAACAGTTTAATTAAGATTCAATTCACCCATTTAAAATGTACTGTTCAATGAATTTTGGTATATTACATTATTGTTTAAAAATTATAATAAAATATATATAACATAAAATTTGCCATTTTAACCATTTTTAAGTATGCAGTTCAGTGGCACTGATTACAGTTACAATGTTGTGCAACCATCCCCACTGTCTATTTCCAAAACATTTTCATCACCTCAAACAGAAACTCTGTAACCTTTAGTCAATAACTTCCCATTCCCCTACAACTTCCCATTCCCCCACTCCCTCGGCCCCTAGTAACCACTATTCTACTTTCCATTTCTATGAATCTGTATGGAATCACACAATATTTGTCTTTTTGTGTCTGGCTTATTTCACTTAGCACAATGTCTTCAGGGTTCGTCCATGTTATAGCATGTGTCAGAACTTCATTCCTTTTTATCGCTGAATTTATCTATCTATACCACATTTTGATTATCCATTCATCTTTTTTTAATATCTTTATTGGAGTATAATTGCTTTACTATGTTGTGTTAGTTTCTGCTGTATAACAAAGTGAATCAGCTATACGTATACATATATCCCCATATCTCCTCCCTCTTGCGTCTCCCTCCCACCCTCCCTATCCCACCCCTCTAGGTGGTCACAAAGCACCCAGCTGATCTCCCTGTGCTATGCGGCTGCTCATCCGTTCGTCTTTTAATGGACACTTGGGTTGTTTACACCTTTTGGCTATTGTAAATAATGCTGCAATGAACACTGATGTACAAACATCTGTTCAAATCCCTGCTTTTAATTCCTTTTGGTATATACCTAGGAATGGAATTGCTGGATCATATGCCAGCTCTATTATTTTCTGCTGTAAGTTTCTGAAAGTCTGTTTGGAAAGCAAAGGTGAGGGCATTTTCTGTTCCATTGATATTTTCTTCCTAATCCTCTCTTAGGCCATTGATGCCCCCATCCCAATAGAAAGAAGATCACTGGGTACCTGGTATTGGGGACAGAACTTTAGTTAATATCACAAAGTTTTATCTTGATACATGACTGAAGTTGAGAGGGAGGTATGCTATGTATGTATGTGTTGAAAAAGACCTAAATTCCTGTCTATACTGCACACCACACATATGTACAGAGGGCCCTGGATACTTTAGCTAGTGATTTCAGCTTGTAGCAAAATCTTAGAGGAGCATGCTTCCTCTTTCTGTGCTTGGGCTACAATTCTGATGCCCCAGCAAGATTGCACTAGAATGCAGGTGATGGATGGTAGAATGAAACCCATCACCCTCCTGTTCTAAATGGTTTAGAATGTTACCTGTCTGACGGGAGGGATTTGGATAGAGATGATCTATGGCATTTCTTTCCAGTTCTGATTGTAGGTATTTGTATGTTATCCCCAAAACTGATCTCCTATCTGTACACTCTCTGGTGCCCTAAATGAAGAACTTCCTGAAAGTAATTAGCTGCTATGCTTAGAGGAACCTGCATTCCGGAACTGATTCTTACTTCCTACTTTTATCAAAATTCTTATGTGATCACAGCCTGATTTATTTCACTCTCAGTTTAATTGCCATGAGTCTGTGGTCTGGATTACAGACTATTTCTGGTATCATATAGTAACATTGATTTTCCCAACTCACTGGGTAAAGAACTCTGTCCTAGACACTCTGGGAATGAATAGGAGATGCCATCCAAACCCCTGAGTTCAGTATGCAGATAATAAAAGAGTCAGGGGACTTAGTCAGAAAAGGTTTCTGGAAAAGGGGGCATCTTAAAAATATCTGGAGAGAAAATAGAATTCAAAAATAGTTCAAAGGATATGTAAGAATGTATTTGTGACCAAAACAACAAGACAGACCATGACTTTATATCATGTTAAACTGTGGCCACTACTGACTGAAGAACTGTTAGTTCTCCCTAGTGTTCACACTAAGATTTGTTTGCACAAAATAGTGTATGTATATGTGTTTGGGGTGGGGTGGGAGTTTAGGATGAAAAAAAAACAGTTTCCAAGAAAAAATTATTGCCTTGAAACAATAGTATCATAGTAGAAATCAATAGACTGCCAAGGGTAAATTGGAAATCACCGCTTAAGGCCAGGGTGCTCTGAGCACTGTCTTATTTCTAGTTTCATAATTCACATCTCACACGTGAAGATGGGGTTCATTAAAAAGAACACCTTGCTTTCTCTGAAGAATACTTTACTTCTTTTAAATGAGTTTGAGGAACCAGTATTGGAAAGCAAAATCCATCTATGCTTTGGCAAATAATATCAAATTGAACTGTAAGAAGCTTTCATCTTTAAAAACAACCCCATGATATTAGACATTATTTCATCTAAAATAAACAGCCCCTTTCCTGATGTGGTAGTATTAATAGGATAATCATGAAGATAATCATATTAAAGCTCCTTTACACAAAATTTTGAAGTTTGGTTTCAAAATATTTGTATCTTGTCCCTTTCCTCCAGTCACACACACACACACACACACACACACGCACACACACAGGTGCACACATGCACACGCCCCACAACTTGGGTAATTGTGATTAGCAAATAATTAAAGTTTATTATATATGAAAGTACCAGGGAGTAAACTGGCAAGATCCTGAAGAACACTTTTGCTTTATTTTCTTGGCCTGGGGTTTCAGCCAATTGTACAAACAAGAAGGTTGAGAATAGCATGGTCAATGACTGAGGAGAAATATAAATGAATTCAAGGAAGCTTGGATAAATTCATGCAAAATGGATCCATAGAAAGTTGTTAAAGGTAAGGGACACCTCCAGATTTTTAGAGTTGACATCAAGAGGAAAAACATGGCTTCTCATAGTTCTCTACTGGTCTTGTCTTAAAACATTTCTATCTGGAATTGCCCAAAGAGCTGACCTATGGGGACTGGTCTACACTTTTTTACAAGATTGTTTCCCCCATCACAAGAATTGAGACTATTTAGCCTGAAGAAAATATGCAGGAGTAGGATATATTAGGATTATCTTCAAATATTTGAAGGGTAGAAACTTTGAAGATGAATTGTACTTCTTCTGTGGGGCCCTAAGGGATAGAACCAAAATCAAAGAGTGGCTATTACAGGGATAGAGATTTTAGCTCATTGTAAAAAGAACATTCTAATAAAGGAATACAAAAATAGATTGGGCTGTCTCCATAGATAGTGAGCTGTTCATCTTTGAAGGGCTATAGGCCAGGAATAGGCAAATGGCCACTTGTCGGAGATGTTCAGTTGGGAACTCAATAATCTGATGAATGACTACACTAGACCAGTGTCTTCCACCACTGGTTGCAGAGAAAATCATTTGGGGAGCTATTTTAAAACACAGATTATTGGTTCTCACACCTCCCCCTCCAAGGTGCTCATTCCATAGGTTCCATTAACGTGCATTTTTAAACGAGCACCCCCAAGTGATTGCAACACAGATGACTAAGAGCCACTCTTTGAAGAGCGTTTGACAATACAACGTATCAGAGGATTTCTGCTTTGACGATTTGGATTTGCTTTTTTTTCTTTCTATTAATCCTATGTGAAAGATGCAGGGAAGAGGCTAGAGGCTAGGCCTGTGGGACAGAGGGAAGTCTGAGCAGAAGTACCTTGAGGATGGTCACAGCTGATGGCTGAGTTGTAGCCTCCTCCTCTGAGTGTTCCTGTTGGGGTGGGAGAGAAAGGGAAAACCTTCCTCTGATCAACAGGGACCAATGGGAGATGACTGTTTCGGGGGCTGGAATCTGAGGTTGAGCTGGCACTGAGAATTGAGGGTGCCCCAAGTGCAGGGAAGCTCAAGTAATGGTATCGGGCTGGAGACTAGGGTCAATAAAAGTCCAAGAAAACTAAAAGCGGTACACACTGCTATATTTAAAAATATTTAAAATGCCTTTCCATGAAGAAAAAGAAGAAAATTAAAAGTGAGAGTGAAATGAGACTGCAGGGGAATAATACCCAGATGCCTTGAAGTGTTTACAATTCTGACCTAATTTTTTTCCTATAATCCATATGACACCATTCCTTTTCCATTCCTCATCTACAGGATGGGGCCTGGGTGACCAGGACTGTTGGGTTAATGTCTTTAGGGACCCTTCAGCAAGCCACACGATTCAAACTTCCCATTCTATAGGACTGGAAGTGGCCAGGTCCAAGTGTTGGTTATCAGTGGAGATTTCCAATCAGGATGTCCTAGGTTGTTGTTAAGAAGAATTTCTTAGGAAAAAAATGGGACAGAAGTACTAGACTAGGAGCTGGAAACTCCTACCCTTTAGAGACAAGCTCTCTCCTAATTTCCTTTAACTGCCCTTGCCTCCCTTTCTCTTTCCTTCTTTTACTTGCTGGGTCTTGGGTGGTCAGGGCTGCTGCATTAATGCTTTTACAGAGGCTTCAGAGAACCTCTTGCCTCAAATGTCCCTACCTGGAAGAATTTAGGTGAACATCCCTAGGTGCTAGTCGGCATGGAAAAACAGAGGCAATAGAACCTGGAAAGAAGCAGGGGCACAGAAAAGTTCATAAGGAGAAAGAAAACAATAGGACGGAAGGCAAAGATTGCTCAGGAGCTTGAAATCTGCCAACGTGACAGAAGCTGTCCTACCAGCCCTTCTTCTAACTTTCCCCCATTTGACCTGCAGGGTCTCAGGTGGCCAGGACTGCGGTTTCAGTGTTTTTACAGAGGCTTCCAGGAATCCCAAGCTTCAAAATTCCCCGGTCTAAAGGACAGTTAGGTAGACATACAGAAGAGGTGGGCTTCACATGGGGAAGTTCAAGTATTAAAATATGGCTGGTATTTACAATAGCCAAGACGTGGAAACAACCTACATGTCCATCTACAGATGAATGGATAAGGAAGATGTGGTACAGACATACAGTACAATACTACTTAGCCAATAAAAAAGAATGAAATAATGCCATTTGCAACAACATGGATGGACCTAGAGATATCATACTAAGTGAAGTCAGCCAGACAGAGAAAGACAAATATTATATCACTTATATGTGGAATCTAAAGAAATAATACAAAAGAACTTATTTACAAAACAGAAAGAGACCCAAAGACATAGAAAAACATATGGTTACAAAAGGGGAAAGGGGGGGAGGAATAAATTAGGAGTTTGGGATTAACATATACACACTACCATGCATAAAATATATAAACAACAAGGTCCTACTGTATAGCACAGGGAACTATACTCAATGTTTTGTAATAACCTATAAGGGAAAAGAATCTGAAAAAGACTATTATATATGTAAAGAATATTATATATATATATTTATTTATATATATATATATAATTGAATCACTGTGCTGTACACCTGAAACTAACATAACACTGTAAATCAACTATATTTCAAGTGTGTATATATATATATATATATATATATATATATACACACACACGTACACATATATATACATATAGTTGGAAGCTATGGGCAAGAGAAATGTCCTTTTAAAATGAGAAGGGGCAGAATGAGAAATTACAACGAGAGCTTTGAGCTCTTGGACATTAGCCAAAGCTCTCTCCTAGTATAACATCACCCCTCGCTTCCCTCCCTCTTGGTCCTTTTCCATGCCTTTTATTATGAGGCAGCTGTACTGTGTTACTACTCTTCAGAGGTTTCAGGGAGCCTCATGGCTCAAAGGTACCAACTTAGCTGGGTAGACATGAACCCGGCCACCAGGAACGGCTCAAAATGAAGAGGACATAAATGCTATCAGGAAGAGGAATGTATTCTAAAATTGGTACAGAGGGAAAAGACAAACCATGGGTCAGGAAAATCCTGCCCTTCAGCCAGAAGAACTTTTCTCATGTACCACTCCCTATTCCCTAATGCTGGGACTGGGCATTGGGCAACCAATGTAATTGCATTCATTTCTTACGGAGGCATTAGGGAGACCGGGGGTTCAACCTCCCCCACGTAGGAAACTCGTTGAGTGGCCAGCCCCAAGTACCCGGATGGCAGGGTGACGCCTCCTGAGAGTAAGTGGAGGTGATTGGTGAGGGAATTTGAGCTGGACCCATCCTTTTAGTATATCTACCAAGGAAGGTTAGTGAGAGCTTATCTTTCTAGAAGAGAGTGGTATAGTAAACATTTATAACCAGACTGAAACGCTGGCTCCTTAGCCCTTAAAGAAAGAAGTGAGATGGCTGTGATCTTTCCTCCCTCCCTCCTTTTGTTAATTCTACAATGCCATTGCCATTTTTACATGCTATGGGTATTAGGTAAACAGAAGTGTGATGCACCAGGGTGGTAGTGGGAACGTTCCAATTCCCAAGCAGGAGAGAAATGCCTTCCAGCCCCGAGGCCAGATTGCCCAGCCTTCATCCACAGCATCGGTTATAGAGGCAGTTGATCGAGTGCAAGCTGTGGGCATTGATAAGACTCATACAGGGTTAAGCTGGTGTGGGGAACTGTTAACAAGGTAGGTAGAGTTTTCCCAGCACAGATATTTGCAATGCTAACAAATACGTAAGAGGAACCATTCCTTCTTCCTAACCTCCTCTGGGGTGCCGTCATCTCCCAAATAGAAATGTGGATCCCGATTGCTACAGAAAAGAGAACCCTAGCCTCCCCGCCTTGCTGAAGAGTAATTTCTCTCTTTTATGAAGACCAGATCAGTTTTGGTGAGGCTAGTGTCTGATCTTTTTCCACTCCGTTCCACTAGGACCCTTGCTGTTACCATGGATACCTCTTCCAGTGGCACTGATGGGATGCAGCATCTTATGCATTATATCAGGACCTCCCACCTTGAACCGCTTTGGACTGGCTTTTTTGTCTTCCCAGGCAGTTACTGGGCTTGCCCTTCTGCCAGTCCAGAGATTAACAAGGACTAGCTAAAACCATTTGTTATCTTTTAAGGCTTCCCTTTTATTCCAAAACCTTTGGATTCAAAACACAGCTAGACCCTACCTTAAGTAATCCATATACCAGAAAATTCACGACTGATTAAAGCAATAAATAGTAATTCCTCACATCAGAAACATATTCTTTCCTGGAAAACAGAGATCTCCCTAGTGCCTTTTGGTGTTTACAGATCATTAACCACTTGTCAGAAAAACCTAAGAGGCAGGCTTTCAGAAATAAACATAAAACAGCCCATGCATCGATAGAGAAATAAAAGTTGTTTTTCAAAAATGAATCTAATTTATGGCACAGATTTTTCCAGGAATTTATCTCCTACATGATGGAAGGCATGCTCCTAATGTAGGCAAAGCGGCACAAACCTGGGGAAGGAAAGTTCAAAGGCATTGGAAAACTTACTTATTGAGGTTGAGCCAGTCTACGTAGGTATGGTTTACAGCATTCCAGAAGTCTGGTAGCTAATCTTGGAGTCTCCCTTACAAACATCAGTCATTTTTCAATAATGTGACTCCATGTCTTCCTAACGCTGTGCTATATATTCAGTATGTCCCACGTTGCCAGTGCAGAAATGATGAGAAACTTTAAAAGTTCTGCAGTCCCTGATTTTGTGTTTAAATTTGTAAACTTAATGTTGCATTAATGGCCTATTTTGCATATCCACTTGATTGTACCATCTTAAAGATTCATTTAAACCTGGGGAGCACAGCATGACTCCTACCTGCTTCTCATTAATAACATACTCTTCAGTGAGTGAATAATGAATGACCTGGATAGAAATCAGTAGAAATGCAGATCGCCATCAGGTAGAGAAGGGGGAGGAAATCTACTTTGTCTACCACACCGACAAGCAATTTCAAGGCAGAAGGTAAAGAAAGCAGGCCTTAAAAAGAGATGACTGTCTAGGAGGGCTCTTAATTAAATATTGGCTTGTCTTTACATGTAGGACTGTGACAGAAAAGTCCTTCTGATGGAAATTAAAATTTGCAAATGGCTTTTAAAATCTTGGGTTAATAGAAACAAGCCATTTAATTATGAAGAAGAAAACCAGATAACTCTTAGCCACAGATTATCCTTAAGAGCTCTGAAAAAACATAAGGATCTGCCTAAGCATTCTTAATCTGTTGCGTTAACTGCTGTTTGTAGCACCCTGTTGAGGATGGAGGTCCGGGAGGTACTGGGTAGTAAGCAGTCCAACTGACAAAGGTCTGCCATTGGCTGATCAGAGTTGGAATAGAAGGCAAGCTGGAGAGTCTTAAAGGAACATACATAACTTCTTTCTAACTGAAAATATTTTTTCTTCTCTTTTAAATTGAAGTATAGTTGATTTAGAATATTATGTTAGTCCCAGGTGTACAACGTAGTGATTCAGTATTTTTACAGATTATACTCCATTAAAAGTTATTACAAGATAGTAGCTATGTTTCCCTGTGTCGTACAATATATCCTTGTTGCTTATCTACTTTATACATAGTTTATTCCTCTTAATCCCATGCCCCCATCTTGCCCATCCCCCCTTCCCTCTCCCCACTGGTAAACACTAGTTTGTTCTCTATACCTGTGAGTCTGTTTCTGTTTTATATATACATTCATTTGTATTAGTTTTTAGATTCCACATATAAGTGATAGCATATGGTATTTGTCTTTCTCGTTCTGACTTACTTCACTTAGTATGACAATCTCTAGGTTCATCTGTGTTGCTGCAAATGGCGTTATTCCATTCTTTTTTATGGCTGAGTAGTACTCCATTGTATATGTAATATATACTACATCTTCTTTATCCATTCATCTGTTGATGGACAGTTGGGTTGCTTCCATGTCTTGGATATTGTAAATAGTGCTGCTATGAAGATTTGGGGTGCGTGTATCTTTTTGAATTAGTGTTGTCATTTTTAAGGAAATACATAATTTTTTAAAAGTATTATTGGCCTATTGACTTCTCTGAAATAGCAACAGATAATAACAGTCTTGCTTGAGATACAGGAGGCTGTTTTTAAGTTACTGTATTTCTTTGGTAATAAGGTCCCGGGAACTTAAGAGAAATGCATTTCAAACTAACAATTGCTAATAAATTATCCCACAGGCCACAGATTTCATGGGTTCTAGAAAATATATGAAATTTGGAAATGCAAACTAGGCTTTCCATTTCCCTTTACTCTTCTAAATCCTTTAGGATTCAACACGGCTTCCTTCTGCAATTTGACTATTGACCTTTACTGAACAGAAGTTCAAGTCTATCAGAAATTCAAGTCAATTGAAATAATTGTCAGATTAAGTTTACTTTAGAGAGTCTTCTTATTTTGGTTTTGCTTCTGTTCAATAGTCGCAGTAAATACACAGGCCTGAAAATAAAACAACCTAGTTTTACAGATGATTTTTTTAAAAACTGCATGCTGCAGCTCATGATTCTGTTTCCTTTTTTTTTTTTTAATTTCTAATGGACTTTGATTTACAAATAAGCAGTTTGGCAGCACTGGTTTCAGTGTAGGGCTTTTGGTATACCTCGGTTCAAGCCCCTGGTCACTGTATGACAGTAACCAAGCTGAATGACTGTAACTTTCAACCTAATTCCCCCAGTCTTAACTCTGTACCAAATGCTGGTCCCATCCTTCCTTTGGTGACTCAGAAAAGGCAAATTTATATCTGTGACCTTAATGTTACTATAACACAGTTTGAAAATGCTAGGCAGAGGCATTTGGAGTGAGTACTTGACAAAGTTATTTGGAATTTTTAGAGGAAAGCATCTCTGGAGATTCTAGCTCTTTCCGTTTTGATTATATTCCATCTTTCTACCCATCTATCAGAGCTGACACAGGGAAGTACTATTTTTCAAAAACCAGGGGAAATTGTGAATGTTGTCACTTGCCTGCCCACTGCTGTTGTAATTCTTCCCTTGGAAAGGGGAATCAGAGAGTGGGAGTCCAAACAACTTAATGTAGCAACTCACAGAGCCAGAAAGAGAAAAATCAGGCTGGGTGGCAATTTAGGGAGCACACTCTATTTTTTTTGCACACATATTTCCTTGGATAATGATCTTCTCTTTTAAAGAAAAGTATGGTTCTCAGACAGCAATAAAAAGAATATTCTTTCATGGTGTACCTGGACCCAGGAGTTCATTTATTTTCAATTTTGCACAAATAGGATAAATTTAAAGGAAACAGTTCCTACGTACACCCAAGGGATTTTTGCCCACGTGAATAATACAGCTTACCTTTTTTCTAGAGAGGCCTTCCATAAACACAGGCTGGGTAAACTATCCCAGAGTTACAGTTTAGCCCTGAATAAGGCAGGAGTTATTCCCCCTCCTCCCCTGCCCCTTGACCTAGGCTATAGCCAACCCCTCCAACTGATGCAGGCAGGACTTCCATTTCATGCAGCCATCACTTCAATCATCAGGGAAAATAAGAAAAATATTGTGAAGCAGGCAAAATAGTTCTTGGTGCCCCTGAGCTGCCTTTGGGTACCTCTCTGCCTTCTCCTTTACTTAAGCTGTAGACCTGCACTATACAATATGGTGACTAGCACCCACATGTGACTATTTAAAGTAATTAAAATTAAATTTAGAATTCTGTTGCTTGGTGACACTAGCCATATTCCAAGTGTTCAACAGACATGTGTGGCTAGAAGCTACCATATAGGATGACACATAGAATATTTCAGAACGTGCTATTGGACAGGGTTTCTGACTGTTAGTTCCCTTTGCTTCTTGAGCGTAAGGACCATGTCTTCCAATATCTTCATCCCCTACAGCAGCCTTCCACAGTGCCTGAAACAACTATTGAATGTGGGAGAAACTTTACTAAGTTTCTAACTTAACTTTCTTAACTAAGTAACTCAGTGCTTACTATGTTGTCAAGAGCTCTGCTCAATTCATTATAAGCAATCTCTCATTTCATCATTGCAAGAACACTATGAGGTGGGTCCTATTACCATCCTCATTTTCCAGATGAGGAAAGTGAGACTCAACGAGGTTAAATTATTTGCCCAAAGTCGCACCGGTAATAAGAACCAAAGCCAGGTCTTTATAACTTCAGAACCTATGCTCTTAACCACTGCTCTGTGCACCTAAAGAAAACAAGTCACTATAGACAAGCAAGCCTCTTGCAGAACAAGTGGTGCCTGGGTGGCTTCTCCACAGCCCTCATGCTTGACCAAAGCAGAATAAAGACAGGTTGGGATCAAGGACTGAGCATGAAGAATACGGGTGTAAAGTATGTTGATTTGTGTTTGAGTGTGCATATCAAATTAAGTGGCTATCTGACTACTTCTCTAAATTAGTAGTTTTATCTGCCATTTTGCATATGGGAACCATTGCCTTGGTCCCCAGTGGTGAAGGTTAGTGAAGCCTAATCACTTTGTGAAGTCACCTCCACATGCTGCACTTACCAGAAGGTTCTATAGCTTGAGTTTCTATACCACAGAGCTTGTGCCAGGACACGCAAATGCCAGAGAATCCAGTTTCCTGCAGCTTTCACAGTCAGTGTGTTTGCCAGACAAAACCCCAGCCAGCCACGTTTTTTACTCGGCATAGCGCCTTTAGAAATAATACTTACCGGAAGACTCCTTGCGTATCAAGAAGGAAAAGACTTACAACTTAAACCCAACAGTTCAAATATTGAGAGCCGCAGGGGAGGGTGAAATGTGATTATATTGAAATTGAGCATTTTAGTAGCCCCATTTGGTCTTAAAAGGTATTCTCTGCTAAACACCTAGTGAATTAGCTTTGATTCTAGTCTGTGCCTCAGTCCCACTGACATCACATAACCTGGCACCATCCTTCTGCCCATCTACATGTGCCCATGCCCTCATCTGCCCCCTGACTTATCAGGGTAACACCTCATCTTGCCTGCCCTCCCCAAGAACTATCTTGATTCTCCTTCCCTCCAGTAGTCCTTTGGCACAAATTCTCTAACAAACCAAGTCGTATAAATGTGGTGGTGATGTGTTGTGTGACCCTTCCATTCGCCATGATAGCATAATCTAATTTATTGACGATTTACTACATGCCAGGAACTGTGATGAGGGCTTTAGATAAATCATCTCATTTAATATTCTATCCCCATTTCAGAGATAATTATTAGAGTCTTAGAGAAATTTAAGTAATTTGTCTAAGTCAAATAAGGCATGATCTCTAGTGGTAGGATTTAGGGCCTTGTGACAAGCTAGTGGAGCATTATATAGTTGCCTTTTACCTCATAGCATATTGCACAGGCTTCAAAGTTGAGCCAAAGAAGATTAAGGCTATAGAAAATCATGTCAAAATGACAGCTCAAAGAAGTAAACCTCAATCAATTCACGGGCATTTTGGTTCATGTCGTCCTAGCAATCTCTCCACTGGAAGGCAGTATGGAATAGTAGAAAAGGCATAGGCTTTGGAAGCCAACATACCTAGAGTTGAGTACTAATTCTGCCACTTCGCATCTTTGCAACCTTGGAATTGCCACTTGACTTCTCTGAGGTGTGAAACGGGGTGGGAGGGAGACCAATGATGACAATGTAATTAAGAATATAGACTTTGGTGTCAAATGATCTGGGTTTAAATCTCAGCTACTCTAGTTAATATTTTCAGATAATTTATTCATCCAGTTAATATCTATTGAGTATATTCTATGTGACAGCCCTTGCTCAAAGTGCTCAAACGAAACAAAGTCCTTGCACTCATTGCAGTGGATGAGACCAAAAACTATAAATATGTAAATAACATGTTTCAGTTGGTGTTAAAATGAAAAAAAAAAAGTAGGTAAGAAGACAAATTGTTGGGAGTGCTATTTCATCTCAGCTGATGGAAGAAGACCTCTCTGCTGAAGTGACATTGGACCAGACACCTGAATGAAGTGAGGGAGCCAGCTATACAAATACGAGGTGGAGTAGGGGTGGGGAGAAATGCATTCAAGATGTTACAGCATGAGCAAAGGTCCTGACATGGGGATGTGCTTGGTAGGTTTGACGCTAAAGGCCCATGTGGCAGGAGTGAAGTGAGAGAGGGAAACAGTGGAAAGAGATGACAGCAGCAAAGACAACCCAGAGCCCGTTGTCATGGGTTTCTAAAGCCTGGTAAGGACTTTGGATTTTATTCTATGTTTGATAGGAAGTCATTCTGAGGGCTTTGAGCAGAGGAGTGACATGATCCGATTAATGTGCAAAAGGATGCTGCCGACTGCTAGGTGAGGGTGAAAGTTGAGGAGCAGGGAGACCACTTAAGAAATGAGTGCACGACTTCAAGTGAAAAGTGACTGGCTTGGACTAAGATGAAGGTGGTAAGAAGAGGTTGGATTTTGAATATATTTTGAAGATTGCACTGACAGGCTGTGAAATGTGCAACCAAAGAGAAAAGTCAAGGATGACTGCAAAGATTTTGGCCTGCACAACTGGAAGAACTGGATAGTAGCGCCGTTTTCTCTGATAGAGAACCCTGGAGGAGTAGCAAGCGGGGGTGGGGAAGAATCAAGAGCTGCATTTTGGCCACGCTAAGTTGGAGATGCCTATGAGATATCCAAGTGGGGATGTCAGGTAGACAGTTGGATAAATGAGCCTGGAGTTTAAAGAGGTCAGGGCTAGAAATTTTACCAGCTGTATCATCTGGAACCAGCAAATTAACTTCTATAAGCATCAGTTACCTCATCAATAAAATGGGGATAATATTTGTTTCACCAGGTCATTTTGAGGATTCTCAATAATGTATGTAAAGTGTGAAGCACTGTTCCTGTACATGTAAGTGCTTATAAATGGTAGCCTTCTCACTGTCAGTATCCATTGCAAATAACTGGCAGTCAGTTGTTGCTGTTGTAGAATCTTTGTTGATTGTTCTAAACCCAAGTTGAATGTTAGAATCACCTAGGAAGTTTTCTTCAATGTAGGCCCCACATCACGCGATTAAATCAGAATCACTGGAGCAGTGATCAGTAGCTTCCAGGTATGTATTACCTACAGATAGAGAACAGAACTCTTCAGATTAGTTCCAGCTCGCCTTTTGGGAAACTAACTAAATTGGGAAAATTTGGGCTCTTCTTGATATCCCTGAGCAAAATTGCTTCTTTTTTTCCGTTGCTTTTTTTTAAAATTAATTTATTTAATTTATTTATTTTTGGCTGTGTTGGGTCTTTGTTGCATGCAGGCTTTCTCTAGCAGTGAGTGTGGGCTACTCTTCATTGCGGTGCGCGGGCTTCTCACTGCGGTGGCTTCTCTTGTTGCAGAGCACGGGCTTTAGGTGCACGGGCTTCAGTAGTTGTGGCACGCGGGCTCAGTAGTTGTGGCTCGCAGGCTCTAGAGCACAGGCTCAGCAGTTGTTGCCCCGTGGCATGTGGGATCCTCCCAGACCAGGGCTCGAACCCGTGTCCCCTGCATTGGCAGGCGGACTCCCAACCACTGCACCATCAGGGAAGCCCTTTTCTGTTGCTTTTTTTCCCTTAGTACGAAAATAGTTCTTGTTCTAAGGACCTGGAAAAAACAGCCACTGCGGAAACTCAAAAAATTGCAATTCCAGGATAGCTTTTTCTCCTTAATAGAAGAGAATTTGTTCCTCTCATTTTCTAGGCTCTGCATTGTCAGGTTTGCCCTCTGCAATACAATTAATTGATTCAAGAATAATAAGAGTATTGAACTTCTCTTTTTAATATCTTACTGATAGAAAACAAAAACACAGTTGGAAAGTGAAGTCCAATTGGTCAAGGGTTATAGGCTCCGGATTGCTGAAGATGAAGTTTCATTGACAGATAGAACTCCAGCAAGCTGAGGGAAATGGCCTTGTAGTGCTCGATAGTGATGGCAGCCCTAGAGCCAGTCCATCGCTTGGGAGTCATGGATTCTCAGGATTCTCAGCCTCTGTCTCCCCTGATTTCACTGTCTTTCTTCCTTATCCATCCTGTACCCCTTTTCTGGTATCAGTAGTCTTGGTCCTCATGGAGGTGTTCACTGATGTTATAAGGGCTTCTGTTACCCTTGAGCAAGGGATAATTTTTGTTTGAATAGGGGATTCACGTCCCGAAAAGGAGAGTGGGTTTCCTGGTATCATATAAGGTACCTTCTAGAGGCTGGAGAAGACCAGCCCTATGAACAGGACACTAAGAAAGGGGAAAATGGCGAGAGTTTCCAACAAAAATGCCTTCCCCTCACTCATTTTTGCCTTCTCTAACTTTACTGTGGACTATTTATTGCTTAACAATTTGGTCAATTTCTTCTCTAGATCATACCTTTAATTAAGAGAACATCATTATAAACTATAATCTGCTTTCTCTTCTGAATTACTTAGCCCCCTCTGAAACTTCTGCTTTTAATAAAGGTTCAGGTGGCATTACTAGGTGGTACAAATGAAAAAAAGGTGGCTTTGGGTCTCTGTCTGCAGATTCTAGTTTGTATTGCACATACCGGTGATGTCAAGAGGGGCCACAGAGGGCTTTTAACCTACCTGCTCTTTTCCACCAATCCACCCCAAAGTCACCAAACAAACAAGTCTGGGAAAAACTGTGCTCGCTATGCAAACATAGTTTACAGATAGATCCCAACCAGAATGCCACCCTGAAGGGCCTCCTATATGGAAATTCAGAGATTGCCACTGGCTCAATAACTTGCCCAGGTCACACAGTTAATGAGGAACAAAGCTGAGACCCCATCCAAGCCTGCTGAATTCAAGGCTACAGACACACTTTTTCCACTACAAGCCCAGCCTCTTCAGCTCTAACACTGACCATACCCTTTCTGGTGAAAGTGAACAACTCACCTTTAAAAACGTTTATTTCTTCAAGTTTTGTTTTGTTTAAAGTCGGGGCAAATTGTAAATTAACAGCAAGCTCTTCCCACTGAGGCACTGGAATAAGTGAACATTCTTGTCACACACTGTAACGCTGCTACAGGCCCCTGGTGTCCACACTTCACCACGTGAAGGGATCAGAGCAATTTGGGGCAGAGAGGAAGAGCACATCTGGCTTGCCAAATGCATCTGACACGCGTTTTAAAGAAATCAGTAGCTCTGATGAGGCACATTTGCGAAAAGGAATCATTGAATTTTACACATTTTTTCCCTGAAGCAAAGGAAATGGTTTCCATGTTGACTTGGAGCAAGGCACACAGGAAATGATTTCATTTCTAAAGCATGACTGAAGCCCCAATTTCATTGTCCTTATTTCCTTCACGTCAGTTCACACCTTTCTAAACATTCAGACTGCTTGTCAGTTTCCTTTTGCCTCAGACAATCAGTGGCTGCACTGTGACTGTGTTTTAGTGAAAGTAGGGGGAGGAAGGGAATGGAATACTGGTTTCTGTTCTTTGTTTTTCTCTTGGTGTGCTATGATCCTGGCTGAGTTATTTTGGGGGCTGGGCTTTTAGATAACTTCAGTGCAGGCGAGGTCACCTTTTGCCTAGACATTTGAGTTTTGCTTGCAAACGTCAAGTACACATCCCAAGGGCCTTTGCCTGACGTTTTCATGCTGTGCTCTAAAGTCCAGGGACAGGTTTCCTTCTACCTCAAGGAATACTATTGCAGATGTCTCCTTTCCAAAGGTGCAGGTGAAAACCCAGGTCAGTTTCCGGTCACCTTCCTGGTGTCCCTCCCTGGCATGCAAAGTCAGATTATTATTCTGATTTGTCTTCTGCGTCTCTGGTCAGGTCAGGCTAATAGTCTGATAGTGGGTTGAAAGTAGCATCAGTGGCTCTGTGACTTTGAAATAGGCTAATAGTGGGTTGAAAGTAGCATCAGTGGCTCTGTGACTTTGAAAGCCAGAGTCAACAAACTCTTGGGGAAAGTGGTTCTAAGGTCCTATTGCTCTATTCTGAGGGAATAGAGGAAGGGACGCAGTATCCTCTACCCCTGTGGCTCTCAATCAGCAATGATTTTGCCGCCCAGGAGGCATTTGGCAATATCTGGAGACATTTTCTTTTTATTGTCACGACCTGAGAAGAGGAGGCGTTACTGGAATCTAGCGGATAGATGCTAGTGATGCTGTTAAACATCCTGCAATGCACAAGACACCCCTACAACCAACGATGATCATGATCAACAACAGTGCTCCAAATATCAGTAGTGCTACCCAATTGAGAAACCCTACTTTATGGGTTTTGATAAAGCCACCATTAAGTCGGGAAAACAATAATAATGAACATTTAATTGAGCTCCTACTTTGTTCTAGGCTCTGTTTTAGGGGTTTTACATGTGTTAACTCATGTAATACTCATGACAACTCCTGAAATAGATTATATTTTTATCCAATTTTCAAAGTGCAGAAACAGAGAAATTAAGTAACTTGCCCAAGGCCATACAGCTAGTAGGTGAAGGAGCTGGGAACTCACTCACGCAGACTCCAGAGTCTGTGCTCGCAAACAGTACACTGTTCCCAGGTGGGTTAGGTAGTGGTTGTAAATCGTATGCTAGGGCTGGACCATATCCATATAAATTCTGTTTGAAATGGTGCCTATACTTTAGCATAACTTCAAGGGGCATGATATTTCTATTAATACCTCCCTGAAATGTGAGATTGGAGACCAGGATGTCTTGCCCTTAACCCACATGAAAGCCCCACTTTTTAAAAGAAGTCAACAAATTATTTTTTTCTCTTTATTTTGAGAATGAATATCTATAAAAATGTACTACTAGGGCTGTTATCAAGCAAGACTGAATTAACTTTTACTGTTTCTGATGCACTTCATTTGTCACTTCCCCACCTGGGCAGTACCACCTCTTCCCCATTTACCTTACCAGGTACAAGATGCCCTCCCCCTCCCCTCCCCTGCTCACAGAAAAGAATTGGAAACATATGCACTGAGGAATAAATGATGGAAAACAACCAAAAGTGTGATCCCCTTGCAGGAGAACTTGTATTTCAGCAAAAAGCAAAACATAGCTAAAGGAAGGATAGCCTAAGTGGTGGACATATCAATGGTTAAGGGAGAGGATTTAGAAGCTCAATCTAGCCTCTTTTTGACATGTCTGTACAAGGCTAGTCTTATACATACAGTGATGCAAATGGACAATATAGGCATGATGGCAACAGTGGCCAAGAAAAGTTAATAAATACATAAAGCTAGACCATTCCCCTTTGAGGAACAATGGAGTACGAAGTAACTAAAACCGTCTTCCCCTTACCTTTCTTTCATTCTGCCCTCTCAAATTATTCACTCAGAACACATCTGACACATTTGAGGCATAGAGATGTCACAAGCACCAACACTATCTTCACAAATTATGTAATACTTTGCCTGCAAGCTGACAGTAAATTAATACCATAAAGTGAATTAGCAGATTATGCCTCTGTGGACAATTATGCTTTCAATTTATTGGTCTGTTTTCTGAATGCAGTTAATTCTCAACTATCAACATATCTAAATATGCCTGTTGAATCCTGTCAGAGTGAAAAATTGTGTTCATGTCCAGATCGTGGGAAGAAATGGTCTCATTGTCATTTGTGCTAGTACCACTATATCAAGGATATTGTGGTCAATTCTGGGGCCCACATTTTAGGAGGGACTTTGAAAAATTAAAAAATATACATATCTGGGAGATGGTGACCAGAAGGGGAAGGGGATGACTGGAATTCACGTCATACAAGTAACAAGTGAAGCCCGTTAAAATATTTAGCTTATATAAGAGACAATTAAAAGGTGACACGGTGGTGACAGTCTTCATGCTGTACATCATGTGGAAGAGAGAGCGTAGTTATTCAGTATCACTTCAGAGGGCAGAATTAGGACCAGCGGGTGGAACTACAATTTTAACATTCATTCGTTCCACAGATCCGTAGTGAGAGTTCCCTGCATGCCAGGCATTATGCTCGACAGTGGGAATACAGAGACAAAAAAAGACGTAATCCTTACTCTGAAGAAGCTCAGAGTCCACTGGGGGTGACCATTACAAGGCAGTAAAATCAGTGCTACATGCAGTGGAGAAATGGAAGCCGAGAGATTGCCCAATTCAAGCAAAAGGCAGAAGGAGGACTGGAGGGGAGAGAGGCTCTCATGAGAGATGTCAGCCCAACAAAAAGAACTTTCTATCAACTTGAACTGTCCCACCATGGAGTAAGCTACTTCCTGAGCCTCTTGTGAGCTAGGGAGTGCCTGACCGCTAGAGGCATCTGAGCAGAGAAGCCATTGCAACACTGGGGGAAAGGCTGAACCAGATGGTTTTTAAGGTCCCTTCTGTCCCTAAAAGTCTGTTACTCTACTGACTCCAACTGGATGTTCTATTGACCAAGTGAATATTCTAATTTAACTCTGAGGGAAGCAGAAAATTTCATTCACCAGGTCTTCCCAGTAGCGGTGTTCTGGCTAATGAGGATTTTAATGTATGAACCTCAACTAAACCACAAAACATAAATTTAAAAGGAAATTTGCTAGATAGCTAGTGGGAAGCAGCCGCATAGCACAGGGAGATCAGCTCGGTGCTTTGTGGCCACCTAGAGGCGTGGGATAGGGAGGGTGGGAGGGAGAGAGACGCGAGAGGGAGGGGTTATGGGGATATATGTATACATATAGCTGATTCACTTTGTTATACAGCAGAAACTAACACACCATTGTAAAGCAATTACACTCCTATAAAGATGTTTAAAAAAAGAAAATTTGCCATTCTACCCATTTTTCCTCCACCAACAAAAATTTTTAAATCCAAATCACATGATAATGATTTTCGCTGACGGCAGACCATGCACATTCACCAGGAATGTGTCTGAAGATCCAGATACGTGAATAATACTTGCACATATAATTTCCTTTATAAAATGAAGTAATGTTCCTGTAAATATGGGACTGAAGTAATTTATAGTGCTATTAAATTCTGCCACTAAAGCAAATTACGCTTTCTGTACTATAAATATATGTACTGTTTTTCGGCACTTCCTGTGTGTCAGGCACTGTTCTAAGTGAGATGCTTGTGTTAACTCATGTAATTTCTCTCAATAAACCTTTGAAGTGGACACTTTTTAAAAAAATCATCCCATTTTATGGATGAGGAAATTGAGACACATAGGGGCCAGATCATTTATACACTAGGCAAATGGGATTATAACACAAGCAGTGTGACTCCATACTCTCGACCACTGCACCATACAGTTACCTTGTACTGACCTGGGTCTACAGAGGAACACTTTTATGCACAGTGACAAGGAGCAACAAACACCATTGCAAAGAAAGCCAAGGGCTGAGTGGTGGGCTGAGCGCCCTCACTAGCCACTTGCTTCCACACACCAGCCTCACAGAGCCCAAGATTCAAATTCTCACCGCAACAAAAAAGCAAACTTCTCCATATCATTGACCTTCATGGTCTATCACAGATCGTCAGAACAGTGACTGTAGAATCCGTGAATGCTAGTGTGCTACTTTAGCTGCCGTTTGGGGTTAATCTGTTCCTCCCCCATTCGTGTATTTCTCTTTCTGGATTTCATTTGCTAATTATCTAGCAGTTCTAAGAGAATTTCTTATGGCCTCTCTACATAACCATTGTCTACTCCTTCTTAGTACAAAATGGTGCTCTGTGGGATGAAATAAATGAATCGTGGTGGGTTAGAGAAAAATGAATTTGCTGTTACACATCCTGCCCATAAATTTTAAAATTTCTTCCAGATGATTGAGCTAAGATCCAATACCTTTTATTGCCTTCAATATTTCAACCAAAATAAGACAGACTGCAAAAAAAACCCAAAATGCTAGCGATATTTTTTTCTCAATGTTATACTGTCACTTAAACACTAGTTAGGAAGGTAAACATTTCAGCTTAATTTTTCTCACTGATGAGCCATTTCTTTTTCCCCTTTCTAACGTCCCTCAGAAATCAGTCATCAAGCAGGACCCAATCATTTCTGCCACTAACTAACTTTTCATTTACTGCATTCATTAATATCTGTTGCATGTACACCACACACATTTAAAGTACCCACTTCAAGTACTGCCATTTTTTCTCCTAGAAATGCATCATTACCTAAAGGAATAAACCTTTTAACCTGTATCAGCAATCAAAGAGCTCAAGTAAATGATGAAGTAAATGAGTCCAAACTATACTACACTCAGATCAAACTTCATGGACCCCTTTGCCCTTGCCTTATAAATTTACCTTTGGAAGCAATGGCCTATTTGCAAATTGTGTAAGAGACAAATTGTTCTAACTCCCTCTCCCTTTCACTTAGATTTGATTGGGCCAAGACGAAGAACACAAAATGCCTCTTTGTAAGTGAACAAAGGTACGCACCCACCACAGTGTTGTCTATAATAGCAAAAACTTGGAACTGGCCTAAGAGTCCTTCAGTAGGGGATTGGGTAAATAAGGTATGATATATTCGTAGATTAAAATGCTATGCAGCCATTACAAAGGAGAAAAAGTATAAAGAGATGCAAGGGAATGATAAAGACCAAATTCAGTATAGAGATTACTTTTGGCCCAGAGGAGGGGTATGCAATTAGGGAGGATACATAGGCACACTTCAACTAACTTCATAATATTTTATTTCTTAAGTTTCGTGGCAGGTACACAGGCGTTCTTAACATAATTTTTTGTATCTTTCTGTGCATCGGAATTATTTACTACTTTGAAAAATTCTTTGAGCAATTGTCTAGGAAATTCCTACTGAAATGAAATAAAGTCATTGAGAATATTTCATTATGATGCTTAGAAATTGTTTCATGTGTCAGATGAGGATAACGTGATGTGAAATGAGCATAAATTTCAACGGATGAGATTTCATTTCAATCTTATTAGGAGGAAAGTTATTAGGGTGGACATCAAAGGCAGGCTAAGTGGCAAAAAACCAAACAAACCACGGATTATAAAACATATATCCTGAGTGGTTTAGCTGAGAAAGATCCAATGATCTTTTTTTTTAATTAACTTTTATTGGAATATAGTTGATTTACAATGTTGTTAGTTTCAGGTGTACAGCAAAATGATTCAATCATACATATAATTGTAAAGCAATTATATTCCAATAAAGACGTTAAAAAAATTATACATATACATACATACATTCTTTTTTTTAAGATTCTTTTCCCATATAGGCCATTACAGAGTACTGAGTAGAGTTCCCTGTGCTATACAGCAGGTTCTTATTAGCTATCTATTTTATATAGAGTAGTGTGTATATGTCAATCCCAATCTCCCAATTTATCCTTCCCCCCCCTTTCCCTGTTGGTAACCATAAGTTTGTTTTCTAATGAACCTATTTACAAAAAAGAAAGATCCAATGATCTTTAGAGTAACTTCAGCTCTAGAATTCTACAGTGCTATAAAATTAGTGCTGGTAGCCATTTTCACCAACCTTCTGATATCTTTGACCAAGAATCTTGTTGTCACCCTGATCGGGCCTAAGGTCAGTTATTAAATATATCTTGAGTACCTACCATACATCAGGCATTATGCTGGATTCCAAGAGGGCTACCAAAATGAATCAGGCATGGACTTGTCCTCAAAATCACCCAGAAACATGGAGAAGACAGACCCACAGCCAACTCACCTTAATGCAATTTAGTAAAAGCTCTATAGCAAACGTACGAACAAAGTACTTTGGGAGACTAGCTGAGGAAGCACTTCTGTGGGGACTGAGGTGAGTCAAGAAAGATTTCACAGAAGACATGATATTCACTCTGGATCTTGTAGGGTGAATAGGGATAATTCAGGCAGAAGCAAAAGCGTAACCAGAGGTAGAAGATATGCAAATGTGTGGCGTATTTCAGTGAACAGTGAGTAGTCCATTGTGACTGGCTCCTAGGAGAGTAGTCAAGATCATAAAGACTCTTGAGTATCATACGTAAGAGTTTGGATTTTGGCCTGTAGCTATTAGGGAACTATCGGAGAATTTTAAAGAATGAAGTAACCTGATGAGATTTACATTTGAAAGGAACACTGGAGGATAAATTGAAGAGAGAGGTGAGGCTGGGAGACCAGTTAGGAGGCAATGCAGTCTAGACCAAAAACAGGAGAGCCTGCCCCAGGACAACGGTAATGAGAATGAAAAGAAGACAAAAGGACAGACCCTGCAGGCATTTCTATGTTAGAATAAACATGGCATAATGAGAGGCTGAAGAAAGAATAAAAACCAAACTTTCTAGCTTGGATGTTAGGTAGTTTGCTGACGAATTTAGGAGAACCAGGCTGTACAAGGAAGACAGTAAGTTTGGTTTGGAAATGTTTAATCTGAAAGTGTCTCTAGGTCCATCAGGTGAAGATGTCCATCAGCAAGGCTTGTTTGCTGTCTCCCCAAACCATATCCTGAATCCAACCTCTTCCCTCTACCTCCATTGCTCCCAGCCTAGTCCAAGTCACAACCATCTCTTCCCTGGATCATTAGGATAGCCTCCTAACCAATCTCCTCGCTTCCACTCTGGCCCACCTCATAGTCTAGTCTCCATACAGCAGCTAGAGTAATGCTTTAAATTTTTAAATCTGATCTTCTCACACTCCTCCTCAAGTCCTCCAATGGTTTCCCATCACATGTAAAACAAATCCAAACTTTTTACCATGACCTACAGGGCCCTACAAGATCTGACCTCTGATTATTCTTCTCAGCTCTTTGCCTACCTTTCTCCCTTTTGTTCATTCGGCTTCAGCCATATTGGCTTTTCTTCCTGTTCTTTATGCAAATCAAGCATATTTCAACTCAGTGAATAATTTCAGTGACTCATTGAGGATCTGACTGCCATAAACGCAATGCTTAATTTCCATGGTGATAGTTCTGGGAGTGCAAATAATTCTGGAATTATTTGAGCAGGTCCAAGCAAGCCTCAAGAAAGACACAATGCAGCTGGCCAAAGTCCAGAGAAGAGAAGCTAAATAAACAATCCAAAAAGCTGAGGTAGAGGCCAGAAAACGCCATAAAAGGATGCTTGAAAACACGGCATGTGTTTATAGTTTCTACCAGGCTATCTCACTTCTGGTCAAAGATTCTTTTTAATTTTTCTCTAGGGTTTTCATTCCTAAGGATCTAGCTCCCAACTCGATTGTAAGTCATGGGGTCACTGAGACCATGCTTCCTTTATATTCTCCAAAATGCCTAACATAGACCTGTAAGTATTTAGTACATGTTCTAAGGACCACCTGAATTGAATTGAAATTTAATGGAATTAAATTCAAAAATCTAAGGATGAGGAAAACTTGGCATGGTACAAAAAACTAACAGTTTGGAGGGTTTGACCTCAATCTGAATTGAGGGAAGGACTCACATATTCTTCACACACCCCAGCAGAGTGGTTTGTATATAGCAGGTGCTCAATAAGTATTTGTTGAAAGGATGGATGAAAGACTAAATATGTTAATGAAAGCTCAAGCAGTAGTGATGGAAAATAATGCTCCAATGACGGGAAGCAGTTTTTTTCATTCTGTCCTTGTCGTATAACAGGGATGCCATGCTTATTTCTAGACACTCCAGTTTAAGAGAGACACTGCTAGCTAGAACCCCATGGGAGAAAGACCCATGGGGTTCTATGAGGCTTCCGGGAATAGTATTAGACATCAGTGGAGTTTAACCTGATGAAGAGATGAAGAGGGGGCATAACAACAACCTTGCAATATCTGGAGGACCACCGTGTAGAAGAAGGAACAGAATTACTTTGCATAGCTCTAGTGGATAGCAGTAAAGGGTAGGAGTCATAGAGAAACAAATTTCAGGTCAGAATAAGGAAGTACTTTCTTAGAATAATTAATGCCCCATACTGGAGTAGGCTAACTAAAATGGTTGTATACTCCCTTCCAATAGCCGTTTTTGGGGTTTTTTTTTTCTTTTTCAGGCAGTAAAGGGTAATCACATAGCAGGATAGTGTAGGAGTGATTTCTGAATTGAGAGAAAGATTGAACTAAGAAAGTGTTTTTCAAAGTGTTGAAACCCATTATTGGAGCCATAAAATCAATGTAGTGGGTCCTGACTGGCATTTTTCTAAGTGAATTCAAATAGAATAGAAGATATCAGAGAGCATCACACACAGCAAAGATGACTGTGGTTTTGAGAAACCTATTTTGGAACCATGCTTACATACGTATGAATGTACTTACTGGGTTGCAGTGTAACGTGCTTTTCTTACTGTGGGTGGCAATCAAAACTATTTGAAAACCACTGCACTGAGGCCTCTTCCAGTTTTAATATCTGGTAGCTCTAAGAATTCTCATCTCTGTTGCAGAGATCCAAGATTGCTGTCTATGAGAAAATGTGGTCTTACATGAAATCAGCAGAGCCATCTGTGTTTACCAAAACAACAGCAGACGGAGTGGCCCGAGTGCGGAAGTCCAAGGGAAAGTTCGCCTTCCTGCTGGAGTCAACCATGAATGAGTACATTGAGCAGAGAAAACCGTGTGATACGATGAAAGTTGGTGGAAATCTGGATTCCAAAGGCTATGGTGTGGCAACCCCTAAAGGCTCAGCATTAAGGTGGGTGGAATAATATAACAATATCCGTGTTGTTATAGTATTCCACCTACCCTGATGCATTTTGTTGTCATTTTCTTTCTTGTGGATTTTGAGGTAACTTTTAAAAGTTTAAAATCTACAATATTCCATGGAGTTAAATAAGACGGTAAATTATGGTCTCATCTATTTAATGCATCCATTTTTTTTTAATGTTCTCTCTCTGTGTTGTCCTCTCTGACTGTTTGTTGCTGTTTAATTTTACAGTTCAACGGCTTTTTCAATTTAAATGGTAAAAGCCAAGTTATGGTACCATATGTGACGAATGTTAATTGCATGGATGTGGTGTTCTTGTTACTTTCTTTATCAAAGACAATCTCCCCATCCCGCACACTTCAGTTTTGAGCAAATGTTATCCTCCATGCCACCTTCCAATATTTAACCCTGTATTTGCTGTACAGACATTTTTATAGCTCCACGTTCTGTGAAATTTAGCCAATTTGTCCTCTTGTGCTCCTTTTTATACGTTAACGATTTCCTAAGCATTTGTGCATTTTCTTACAAGTTATGTTTTATCGTTTCAAGAAATGCTGTTAACCTGGCAGTATTAAAACTGAATGAGCAAGGCCTCTTGGACAAATTGAAAAACAAATGGTGGTACGACAAAGGAGAGTGCGGCAGCGGGGGCGGTGACTCCAAGGTCAGCCTCAATGTCACCACAACCGGGTACCCTTAGTGACGAGTAATCGGCAAGACTGTTATCTTATTATTGAGGAGAGAGCACAAGACTCACACATAAAGTGGAATGACCAGGTTATTCCCCTGCCTGGCAGCTTTGGGACCTAGAAAGGCTCCAGGGCACCGCCCGCAGTTTTGATCTAACTTGGGTCCCTTCTTAAACTCCCAGACAGAGGCTTCCCATCCACACCCCTTCCCTCCCCTCACACACCAGACCGCTTGCCTTATGAAGGCCGTGGTGTAGGTTTCAACGCCCTAGGCTTTCAAGAGCCCGAGGCTTTCCTTAAGACTGTCCCCACCTGCCTCGGATGAGTGGTGTGAGAAATCAAATCCATCTACTGAAAAGTCAGGTTACAGCCTTTTTTCCCCTAAGGCATGATGGTATGATGGTTGCTTACAGTGGCTGGCTGGCTTCTTCCATCATGTGTATGAGTGATGAGACGTTGCTCTCTATATGTGATGGCCTATTTAAGCTGGCCCCACTCAACTTGAAAGCCAAAGAACAAGCTCAGTTTCAAGTTAAATGGGGTCTTTCTTCAATAAGTCACCACATATATAGACTTTACAAAGATATTTTGTATATTTAAACAAGCGCGTCACCTAACTGATACTCTTTGTGTGTGCATCCCTGATGTGGCTTCTCCTTAGCTGTGTTCTTAGTTCAGGTAGGTGTAATGGTTATCCAGGCTACCGTTGTGAGAAAAAACCATCTTACTTGGCATTCCTTCGGCTCCTTAATGCTATTCGGGGCTAGAAAGAATGAATAGCCTTCAACCAAGCAACGAGAAATAGGGGCGAGCTCAGAAGCCACAACACCAAATGATGGAAAGACACGTTGGGTAAGTACAGGAGAGGACCTGAAAACAGAATCCTCCATGGCCCAAAGGGCATGAGAATTATATTGAAGCATGTACGATCGGCTCTTGTACGACCAAGATACCATGGGCGTCTTAAGGTGAAGAATAGTGTTTCCCAATCAGAGACGAACAGACAGGCAAGCCGAAACTTTTCTCCTTCAGAGACAATGGTTACACCACTGCTCCTCTCTTTCTCTCTCCACTCCTCAGGACCCTGACGGAAAAGTTAGTTTGCCAGTCTGCAGTATAATATGGGTTTGGAAACACAGAGCACTTTCCAAGAACTAAATTTAAAAATGACTTTCTTCAGGACATAATCTTACCAAGCATTGGCGAGGTCTTTTATTGTAAAACCTTGATTAACCAGAGCTCACCTAACCAGTACCCCAACTAACTGAATTGCCCCCCGCCCCAGTACTCCACATTGATGAGGAAGCAGCAGTAGTACCAGAAAAGAAGACTGCAAGGAATTGATTTTTTTTTCAATCACTTGCCAAGAGATGACCCATGGTTGGGTCACACTCAGCTCTGTCTCCTCTATCTTCTCTCCATCTGGATTGACCCTCAAACATTAGAGGCCGCTTGCCTGAGGCAAGAAAGTGGATACAAGCATTTTGAGAAAACAAAAAGTGTGATTAGCTAAGAATGAGACAAAATGAGTATTCTTATTGAAAATTCCATCCATCCCTTATGGATTCCAATTAATCAAGGTTTTACCATGTGTCAAAAAGCAGTAACTTCCTCTCCCACCAGTGTGAACTGATGCCATTCACGTGGCTCATTTGAGCTTTGTAGTGGCTCACCTGATGCCTAGAGTATTTAGAACCTTCTTCCCGGTCTTTTTTCTCATATTATTATCAGGCCACGGAGAACCTAATTATATCATTCAAGTGAGTTGCAGAGTGAAACATTGAGCTGGATTGGATACGTGGCTGTCACGAATTCATCATTCATACCCAGCACGGTTAAAAAGGAGCCATGGACTGTATCAAGATGACTCTAAAACATCCACAGGATGCCAACTGCCCAGAAGTTCTCAAATAACCAGATGTTTGATGTTACATAAACAAAAAAACCTGCACACATCTGGCTGAATTTTTACTTTTCACCCAGATATTTCCTCAGCTAATACTGCTGCAAAATTATCAAGTAACTTTGTTGCCAGCCCCACGATTTCCAGATTATCTGATTTTTGATATGCAAATAGAAAAATATTTCAGTAGATCCTAGATATTTCCAACTTCTCTGACCATAGTGCTACTTGCCAGGCATCTTTCAAATCACTTTTTTTTGGTCATTCCTCCAGACAACCTTTGGAAATAAGTCGACCCCTTTCTCAACTATGGATAATAGTATGATCAGTGTTGCCTATCCAACAATTGCTTATTCCGTTTCTGGATTACCAAGGAGCTTGCCTTTATCTCCTTCCTTCTTGCTACCTGCAGTTTTCTGAGAGTGAGCAAGAGAAGGGGCAAGAGGTGAACTTGAATCTGTTCCCACTATTTAGTGGTGATGCCAAAAACAAATCAATGGAGAAGAAGGTAGAAAAGGCAGTGGAACCTCATTACTTTGGAGCCCTCTAATTTATAATTTGAGATAAACTGGACAGGGACCAGTCTACAGTCTAAGAGAGGTCGAGAGGTTTGTTAAGCAAATGAAGAGTTTAGACTAGACTGCCAGTTGAATTTTTCCTTAAGAGAACAAACCTTTTTCAAATGTCGGAAGCATTGTTTTAGATATAATTATATTCATTACAAATTTATCTGCTAAAGCAGTTCTCATGAGGACCTCCACTAAGGCAATGTTTTAGAGTGAGTTTGAATTACAAAACAGACTTCAAGCAATGAAACTGTCATTCTTCGAACCTATTTTGTAATTCAGGACTTTCTTCTTCAGATAATCCTTCCCCTCTGTTAGTCCAAATCAGTGAGTTTTAACTGTATTAGTAAAATGGCTTGAGAATTACATTTCTTTATTGTATTCCATCCCCAGTTAACATGACAATTGACAAATAGACCATCATTTCATAGAGAAAGTGAGACCCAGAGATGGTGGTGACTTTGAGAAGGTCACACAGCTAATGCTGTCACAAATCTCTGCTGACTTTCAGGGCCACCTCTGGTGATAATATTGTAGACAGCAATTTATCACATCTACCCATCCAATGAGCAATGTGAATCTGATTGCATGTGATATATTGCCATAAAAATCAGGTTTATTCTCAACTACCTTGGTTACAAGGCAAATAGCATATTTAAGCCATTCCAGCCCTCAGTACTGATGACTAAAAATGACAATAATCACAAAGCCTGACATTTATGAGTGCTTTTACTTTTTCAAAAACACTTCTACACCTATTATCTCTGAGACCAGGAGACGGAGAAAAGCATGTATTACTTATCTCGCTCTCCCCCCCACCTCGTCTCTCTCTCCCCCCTCCCCCCTCCCTCTCTCTCTCTCTCCCCCTCTCCCCCTCCCCCCTCTCTCTTTCTCCCCTGCAACCTTTAAATAATGATAAACGGGCAATTATGTTAAATTGTTGACTTTCCCCCCTGACATGAGACATTACACATTCTAAGCCTTTTCACAAAATGTTACTATTCTATGGAAGAAACAAGCAATGATCAGGCTGTTTTAAATGTGCACTCGCTTAAGCTAATGAAATAGAGTTTTTTTATTTTTCTGATACAATGAATAAAGACAAGGTCAGTCACCAGGGTAGCCCCTGCACCAGCCCTACAGGTTAGAACTAAAATACTGCTTGGTTTTACCAGTTTCCTAAACCTGGGCTAATTGGGCCTAAACAAATCAGACTTGATCCTTCCATGATGGACTATAAATGCACAGGCAAGGATCAGGGAAATTAGAGCTGTGGTTTGGGAATTTTTAACCTGCAAACCACCCTTTTGTGTTAGTGCTTTATTACACTGTGTGTGCAAATGCAGTAATTAAGAGCCAATAAAGAGCGATAAACCCCAATCACCAGGGGTTTGTGACACAGCCAGTGAAAGTCTGTCGCTGTAAATCACAGCAGAATGGAGATTCAGCTGCTGAATTACCACATCAGCCTCCCTCCCCAGCTGCTTGTCCCCTCAAACTTTCAAATTCTTCTGATCCCCCCACCCACCCTGCTTCATTCCCTTAATCTTGGGTAAAGGGCACCAGCTTAGCTTCCCCATGTAACCTTACCTTACCTGAAGGGGGCTGGTCAGTGAAACAATCTATTTGTGATGGGTGATAAGGCATTATAAACTCTACCCCACCTCACCCTAGAATTGCCCTGGTTCTAGTTCTATCCAGGGATTTAAATCGACTTCCAGTGTGCATATTTTCCACGCTGAAGATCAGCACACTTTGCGTGCTTTGGGGGACACTGGAACAGAATGTTTAAAGGAGACCATTCTGAACTACTTGACTGCAATGAGAGTTGCCTTAACTTGTAAGGCATATAGGCAAGTAAGGGATAAGGATAGGATATGAACTTAAACTTCCATTAAATAAATGGTTGGATGACCATTATGATTTATAGAGTATTGATAGAGAAATGCAGTTTTATTATCTTCGCAAATATATAGGAACTAGAATAAACTAACCAATGTGATGCTAGGGAAGAACTTACAGAACTTGTTTTAGTAAATTCCAAAAATGGCTTGCAATTAAAATTAGTTGTGCTTCCTTTCACATGGGTGCTTTTAAAGTACCTAAAAAGAGTTGTTCTCTTAAGAAATTCAAACATGTTCCTCCTCCCTATAACTAACAATCTTTTTTTTTTAATCCCATACATTTGCTTAGCAAGTGTCCTATTCAGAGATAGAAAAAAATTTATACTTTAGGACAGCACATTTCCAAATGTCCTTGGCTTCTGTTTGGTGGTACGGAGATGAATGATGTGGTACTGTGTTTCCTATATATATAAATGAGATCCTCAGTTTTGTGTGTATTTCTTCTTCTTCCATGTATGTCTACAATTCTCCTCTCCTATGCCACCATCTCTTAACCACTTCTCTTCCACACCCAGAACTCTTTGACATTCTTGGGCCTTAGGTAATTGATGTGAATCTGCATCTGTCTTTTACCTGCAACAAGATGGACCTTTTATTGGCAGGAGCCATCCCTAAAGGTAGACATTTTGGATACCCAGGGTTAAGATGGATCCCAGTGACTCTCTATTGACACTGTTATGTGTGTAGTCAAGAATCATTACAGATTGATCGCACTCCCTGGGTCTTAGAAGAAGTTCCTGTGAATCACCGAGACTGGTTTGGGATCAAGGAGTAGGGTGAGTATATTATGCTCTTCGTTGGTTTGCATGTCTCTATGCTGGTGCCGCCTCCTGGAAGTATGAAGAAACTGACAGTTATCTTTCCTGATAGTGACTAAATGTGCTCCTTGAACTTACTCAGGTTTTCTTTCCAAGAGCAAACCCTCACTTTCTTTCAAGTGGCTACTTCAAACAAGGGATCTTTTTGCCTTAAGAACTGAACCAGTCCAGGGACTACCAAAACCATTGATTTTACCAGATGGTGTTAAAGAATAGATTCTACCACCGGAAAAATATATTGTAATCCAGAAAGAAAACATTTTAAAAAATTAATCCATTCTAATGAATTTTTTTTTCAAATTGACTGCGTGGCCTTAACATGGTTTCTATGATTAGGATGTGATTATTTGCCTTTGGTATTATCCTGATAACTTGAATGTGTTTCTTATTGACAAATAATGAGCAAATGTCCAACACCAGAGCTACAGAAAGAGGAGCAGGACTGAAAAGCCTGAAGGTAAGAATGCTGTTGAACAATTGCTAAGAAGAAAGACACCGCTGCAGTGCACAGTTAAATGGTGCATGTCTATGCCCTTTCTGCCCCTCTAAGACCAAATCATTTGGTTTCCTTTCATTTGGAAAGAAGATTATAGAACTACACTCTCTGAAAGGTAGGACAGCCATGGAAAAGAAACACGAAAGATTTGAAATGATTGAAATACATTCGATGAGGGTGGGAACTGAGGTTGGTGGAACAGGGTGGGGGGCAGATTTCTTTTATGGAGAACTGAAATCCATTCTCTTTTGACTTCCTAGAGAGCGGTATAGCATCTGGCCCTTGGCACATGAGGCAAATCTCCATTTGTCAAAGGTGGCAAAAGTGTGGTCCAAGTGCTAGATTCACCATAAAGCTTACTTTCATCTGGCTTTGAAGCAAATATTTCTCAAAATATAGACCTAAGACAATAGCATACGTTACATTAAAAAAAGAGAGAGAGAGAGGGAGAGACTGACTCTGCTAGTGTGTCTTGTCTAGCATCACTGCTGGAAATGCAGAGAAGTGGATGCTAGCATGCGAGCTGGAAGAGGGTGGCATGTACCCTGGAGCAGCAAGCAGAAGTCAGCTTTCAGATCTGACATATAGACCCCCATTTGTTGCAATCTATTGGAGTGTAAGCTAAGACTGATTATTTTTCTATGGGTCATGGTCAACGGAGGGCCATTGGGGGGGGAATAGGATGCTGGCACCCATCATTGAGATTAAACTCTCAATGAATATTTTGCCTAGAATCAGGAGAATGAACTAGATGTCTTCAGAAACATTTGTCATGTGAGTTTCTGGTCGGTTTCTGTCCTTCTCAATCTATGCCTCTCTTTCTCAGTACCATTGGGATGAACTAAAGAAAATACCCTTGTATGTGATAAAACCCAACGAAGTGTGATAGTTTGAATTTTTAATGGATCTCAAAACAGACTTTTCAAGTGAATCATATGAATTATGTACTTGGGAAATTATCTGTGGCCACATCTTAAACAAGACTGGCTTCTCCAGAAGCTTAGCATCTTCCCTGAGCCCCTTCTCCCTGTCAGGGACAAATTGAGTAAGAAGTCTTTCCAGACAAATTGGGTTATGTGAGACAGTCCACAACCCATAATGGTTTAGGTTTCCTGTTCTAGAGGGAGAGATTGGACAAAGGCCCAGTTTGGCAGAAATCCATCAGTGAAACTCACAACTTGTATAATCAAGGGATGTATCACTTTGAATTTGAGAGGTTATCATTTGGAAATGCCCTGGTTTTATCCACATATCTCCAAGTGACTTTGGGGGCTGCTTCTCTAGCACAGATGCTCATCAATAGGTTTCAATCACTAGCATTGTTGGGCCCTCAGTAAAATAACTCACAGCTTTCAACTCCTAACGTTATATGCATGCATTATTGAATTCCCTCTTTGCACTTATATTAAATTATGATCTCATTAGCAAGGAGTTAAATAGGTTTGAGCTACATTTGTGAACTACATGATATAAATACTGTCTCAGAGGAAGCGTCTAGCAGCTAAGCACTGCACAGCTCTGCAAATCATTGTGGCTGCCCCTGTGGAATGAGGGTCACTTGGGCGGCCAGAGTCCAGTATTGCCAGCAGTCATATGTGCCTGCTCCCAGCTTGTGGAGAAAGCTCAGGCTGATCCAAGGGTAGAAAGATTAAAATAACTTAAACCTTCATTCTCCTAGAATGCTGCATCCAGAAACCCCTGTGAAAAGAAATCGATAAAGCTTCTTTAAAGGGGTCCAGATACTAATGTAGTCTAGGGCATATTTTGAACTTCCACAGCCTCCAACAGCTACTGTAGAGAGGTAAATCCCTTTACTACACATTTCCCAAGGTAACCTATGGAAAAGAATATAAAGGACTGTAGAATAAATCCTTTTATCCAACAAAGAATCTTCTCTTGCTTGGTTATCAATTGGCTTCAACTTCATAAATCAAGCCCTGCCTGGGCAGAGATGTCTGTAACTGCCTTCCTGCCTGAAAAGGCTAGGGAAGCAAGTGAGCAATTCGGAAAGGTGACTTGTCACCATGAAAACCTGAAATATATTCAGTAGAAAAGCCAGTGAAAGATGGCTTTTCTCCCTCCACTGGACCGAAGATAATTTTTAGAAGTTGTTCCAAGAAATCACTAGGTACCAAGAAACAAATGCAGTAACTTAGAGTGAGCTTCGGATGAAGCATAGCATGAGGGATGGGCTTCCAGCTTAGCTTGTGATAAGTTTCTGTTATCATCATTCAGACATTGTGTTCTTAGAGCAAGTTTCTAATTAACTATGCAAATACACCATCCTTGCTCGCATATTTCTTTTACTTCTCTGTGATCTCCTTGTCTTTCCCTCCATGACCTACATATTTACACATATATCCATCCCTCCTCAGGGCACCATTGATGATCTCTTGGCATCATTTATTAAACAGACATTTGCTCTTTAGGTGTCCCTGCTCAGAAAGGAGAAGTGAAGCCATGTAGAGCAGAGTATATCCCACATTCTCTCAGATCAATCGTACTACACCATGGATTCCTATATTTTTCAGGCCCAGAACAATACCCATAGTACAAATCCTTATCTCAACCCTTCTAGGATCACCATATGGGGGAATCAACTTGGTCATTAATTCACGAGGCCAGTTTTTTTTCTTTTCCACTATGGGAAAACTCAGCACCCTCACGCCACTCTGTCCACATTTCTCTCTTTCATAAGAAAGAATCCAACGTGGCTCCAAACTACCTATTTTAGGTATTTCCTGAAATCAACTTGAAAAATAAATTGGACAGTTCTTTTGAAATATATCAACATTTTTAGTTTTAGGTTTTTTTTTTTTTAATAAGCAGTTTCTACTTTCACAGGGGAAAAAAAATGGTCTTCTAATCCTAAAACTGTCTTCATATGTAACACTGGTCATCACTAAGATGACACTGAACTTTGCAATGGCCGGTTCATAGCTCCCAGGAACAAGCTGGGAACCTAGACAATCGCCACCCGGGGCTGGATGCCCTGGATTAATGAGCACAGTGCTTTGTCGCTGAGTTGTTACCAGGTGTGGATGGCAGAGATAAGCAGAAATTTGTATCAGTTAGTTATGTTTTCTTCAAAAACAGAACTCATTTTCAAGGCATTATGAATTACATTACTATCCCAATTAAAAAAAAAATAGATGCCACTCTGTGACTGTTGGCAGCATTCAGGAATAGTCATCCTGCCACAGGTCTGTGCTACCTTCACATGCTGTTAACTGACTATCTAGTTCACATTCACTCTCATCCTCTCCATCTGATCAACAACCCATATACAGTTTTATGACATGGGTGCAATTTACACCCTTTACATAGGAGAAGTTTACACCCTTTCCCCCCCGAACATTTTTTAAACGAAATGGAACAAAGAGTTGGAGTTTAGAAATAGTTACTCTTTGCTTCCTTTCCCATTTCTCAGGAAGCTTTGTATTTTAACAAGGAATGCTGCTCAAACTTAAAGGTGTGAAATTCTCATGATGGAAATAAAGGTACCAGTGAGGAAAATACTTGTGGACAGGGGGATGTTCCCAGACCCCTTGAAATTACATCACAAAGCCCTCCTGTTCTCTCCCTATGCTTGCCAACCTGTGTTTTTGTCTTACGAGTGCTCTACTCAGCAAAACGTCCATAGCAAGCCCTTCAGAGGGGAGAATGCCTGCCTCATTTCCATGATAGGAATCTGACCTACTTTGTTTAATTCTTTCTTTTATCTACTGAAGTGAGTACAGTAAATATTTCTGACTTATAATTCTCTCAGGTACCAGTTAAGGGCCTACAGTAATTGCTCTGAAACATTCCCCTGGAGACGTATTGCTATGTCGCAGTGAAAGGCCCCAGCTGCTAGATATACCCTTGCTAGGCTGATAGTTGGAGTATGGTGATCCCTAAAGAAAAAATTCATTATGAACATCCAAGCCCTAAGAATGAAAACAATGAGGACTGCTACCCCTTTTCTGTGTGTTCCATTGGAGAATGTACAGTACAGAGTTGGATGCGTGTTAATTTGCCTTCTGGCCTGCCCCATAATTTGCTGTGCAGTTTTGAGCAGATTACTTAACCTATCTGTGCCTCGATTTCTTTACTTATAGAGACCATAAATCTACCTTCTTAAAGTGATTATTGAACTTGACCGATAATAATAATAATTTTATTATGTGTGAAGTACTAGGCTGAAAAACAAAAGCTAAAAGAGAGTTTTCTAATCAAGTATTTATTGAGAGAACTATTCTAAGTGGGGAATACAAATACATAAGTCATGGTGCCTCCCTTTGAGAAACACAGCCTAGAGGGAGACACAAGACCTGGGCCCAAATAATAAGGCCAGGTAGAAGAGGAAGGAGGAGGGAGAGAAAATATTGGGTGAGGAACAAAAATGGCATCATGAGGAAAGTGACATTTAAAATGACCAGATGTCCACCTAATTCCACTTCCTTTAAAATACCAAATTGTGTGTGTGTGTGTGTGTGTGTGTGTGTGTGTGTGTGCGCGTGTGTGTTGGGAGGAGGGTGTCAATACATTTGGTTGATTTGAATTGAGTTTGGCAATACATCCAGTAAGGTACAGTAAGAGAGAAAATTACGTGGTTACAAGCAGTTTTTCTCTGCCATCTTGGGAATTTATTCCACCCCACAGCAACATACAATTCTAGGAGATTTGGCCTTTAAAGTACTTTCTTTTCCTGGCAGCTATCCTAACCTTGTTAAGTGGTATTATCTGTGATTTCTGATTACAGCTTTTATGCTCCTTGCCTGTGCTACTTCTTAAAATGTTTGTTTTTCTCCTTCATTTTTATTTAGAAGTTCCCAAGTGCACATTGGTTCCCTGCCAGGTTCCTTAAGCCCTGTGATTTTTTTTTTCCGATCAAAGACTAAACTTCTAAGGGTATATCATTTGTCAGATTTCTCTAAAGCCCTGGGGCAACAGATGAGGTCTGGACGCTCTAAGGCAGGGTTTCTCCGCCTCGGTACTGTTGACATCTGGGGCTTTGTTGTGGAGGGCCTCCCTGTGCCAAGTAGGGTGTTTAACAGCATCCCTGGCCTCTACCCACTAGATGCCTGTAGCATTCCCCACCCTCCCAGTTGTGACAGTGAAAAATGACTCTAGACATTGTCCAGTGTCCCCTGGAGGACAAAATGACCCCCGATTGAGAACCATTGCTCTAAGGTAACCTCTACTGTAACCGTGGATGCCATGGGCGTAGAGAGCAGCTACCAACCATTCTGTGGGAGCCACCTGATGGCCTAAGGCAGGGGTAGGCCATTTGTCAGAAAAGTAGGATGCTAAGTTGCTGACCTGGATGCTTAAATGCTCAGCCTGGGTTTTGGCAGGAGTGGAGGGTGGCAGCCCAGACTAGGCCCCAGCAGGGGAAAAATCTACCCTCCTCTAAAACCAGTGCATCTCAACCCTTTTTATCCCAGGACCCCTTTACACACTTAAAAGTTATAGGGAACCCCCAAAAGATTTTGTTCATATGTATTAAGTCTATTAACACTTAACATATCAGAAATTAAAACTGAAGAATTTAAAAATAATGTATTAACTCCCTTAAAAATAATAAACCCAATGTATATTAACATAAATAACATACTTTTTATGAAAAATAACTTTTTAAAAAAATTAGTGGGGAGCGGCATTGTCCTATTTTTGCAAATAGCTTTAATGTCTGGCTTAATATAAGAGAATAGGATTCTCATTTCTGCTTCTTCATTCAATGTGTTGTGATATTACATGTCATGTAGCCTCCAGGAAACTCCACTGTACATCATGAGGGAATAAGAGTAAGAAAGACAAAGAATGCCTTAGTATTATTACAAAAATAGTTTTGACCTCACAGACCCTATGATGAAAAGTTTTCAGGGATCCTCCAGGGGTCCTTGGACCACACTTTGAGAACCATTGTTCTAAACGAACATGTCACACTTTTATCAACCTAGTTCACTTAAGGGTTGACAAATTTTTTAAAACCCAGGATCTCTAGGGAAAGGTCTCTATTTGGACCTTAGTGTGAGGGCCTTTAATCAGACTGCTCTGTTCCTGAGATCTAGTAAGAGCAGCTGTACTAAAGAAATTGAATGAAGTAATTTGAAGAGTATAGTAGCTTGAGGGAGGTCGGGGCCTGGTAAGGGCTTAGAGAGCAGCGTGAAGACACTGGGCCCTTTACAATAAGAAAAAAGGAAGCACAGAAAGGAAGAAAAAAATGCTTTGTAATTTTTCCTGAGGTCCTGATGGAGTCAGTCACCCATATGCCATTGGAAAGCATCTCCCCTGCAACTTAAGCCGACTGTCCTAATCCTTAGCCTGGGTCCCAGTGCCTAGCTTAAGGCACAGCACTGGAAGAAAGGTGGGGGTGATAAAGTAAAAAATAATAGGGGGAAAGGAGAGAGGAGGAGGCCAGACAGTGGGGATTAGGGGAGAAGGCAGTTCCAACACTGATCTCAGGGCCATAGATGGCCTGTCTGTCCCTTAAAAGTCTAAGACTTAACTTTCACTGCCAGTAATATCCTAAAGAGGCTCCAATTTTTATTTGAGTATCTTTTGTTGCTTTGCATTCCAAGCAAGTCTGGCTAGCATTTGAGAAGCCTCAGCTTCTGAGCATTGATTGAAGGAATTGTTTAAAGTATAAAAGGACCTCAGTTTCCTGGTGAGAAACAAAATGCAGACATTCTGGCTGCCAAGCTCTGCACTCCCCAAGAAAGTGTCACCTCTGTGACACTAAAGGTTTACAGCCTTTCAAATCCCAAGTACTCTGAAATTGCCTATTATTTTAAAATGATGATATGTTTCTCAGAATTCTCAAGATGAGATGGTCCTTCTGCTCTCAACAGCAAAGGGGAGAAGAAAGGAAATAGGCTTTGGGGACTTGGTCTGATAGAGGCCAGATCTCTGTGACAACAGAAGTCTTGTCAATGACTGGATATGTTAGTGGGTCCAAGTTACCCAAAATAAGCTCAGAAATTCTATGGAATGTTCATAGTTACATAAATATATCTGTTTTCCTCCTGGTAAACTGGTGGCATTCAGAAAAACGTGCACTAGTATTGGCAATATTGTTCACGTGAATCTGAACACACAGCAGTTTATTGCCTCATAATAGAAATATGCCACCCTCTGTAAATAATGCATTTTTAATCTAAAGTTATTAGAGATACTTTATTTAAGATTCATTAGCTCTAGAAAGGAGACAGAGTAAAGGTCATTATTCCCATTTTACAGCTGAAGAAATTTCTAAGAGAGAAGATCGTTATCCTAGAACCAGGAGAGTATCCTGCGTTTGCCCAGCGGCTCTCAAAGAAGTCCTCACACTTTAAGCGGTGGAGGACGAGGGAGCAGTGGGCTGGCCTCCTGGGGACTTATTAGCCTCTTAGTTGAGGAAGTCTTATCTCACTAGAACAGCTTATCTAAACTTCCTCCACAGCGCTACCCATAGGGGCAGTCAGCTTGCCATTTCAGGCCATGCCATATTAATAATCCATTTTTAAACAATCTAGTTCACCTTTTGGTGATCTGAGTCGCTCACAGACTTATGACCATATCAGAGAGAGAGCTGATCAGTAACTCAAAAACAATCCATAGACCAGTTCTCCCATTGTTGAAAGTACTCTTATCCAAAACTCAGAGGTCCACGTTATACCTTTAATACTAAGACAAGTATGTGCATAAGAATGCAGTTTGTGAAGACATGTATGTAGCACAGTTCTTTCTGAGCTCATTTTCAGCTGGGCAACAGATATGTATAATAAAGGACAACTCATCAGAAGGCATGTTATTCACGTAGAATCTATCTTCTATTCTGTTCGGATTCATCCTTTTGTCTCCACATGTGGAAACGCCTCCCCTTCTGGTCCCCTTCCCTTCCCCACTCCTCCATAAAACTTGCTTTCTGTCTGGAAGTACAACAAGACACCCAGTTAGATCAAACCTAACACACCTCCGTCACAAAGCTACTGCAAGCTGCCGCCGACAATTGTCACTTGAGGGGAGACCCTCCTCACCCCACACAGCCTATCTGAGGAGTGCCTTTTTTCTATCCTCATTATTTAACAGTGTGTGCCGATTACTCAAAGCGATATGGGCAGGCCCTGGTAAATATAGCGTTGCTGTAGTGTTAATTTTTATAAGGTAATGCTCAGGTTGCCTGCAGTGTCTAAAATTACTCTGTGGCCAGGGCCCCCTGCTTTATCGCTTTCTATAGTTTTAAAGTAGTTTGAAGCTTGAATAACATAAAATAACATAATATAATGTTATTTATGTTATTTCCCACGTGAAGAACGCCTGTAAACCTTGCAGTATTGAAACTCAGTGAACAAGGCATCTTAGACAAGCTGAAAAACAAATGGTGGTACGATAAGGGGGAATGCGGAGCGAAGGACTCCGGGAGTAAGGTCAGTCGCTGAAGGTCTTTTTGTACTGATTAGCAATCACATTTTGAACCACTGTTTATTTTCTACCCTAAAACGGCTTTCCTTCCCAACAGACACTCCCTGACACAGTGGGACCCCTTTATAACACCAGCGCTGAGGGAATGAGGCAAACACCAGTCTCAGAGGCCTGCCACGTGACATCAGTCATCGACTCCGGCGAGCTATCCTTACGATTAGGGAACTCAATCTGACCCACCATGTTCCCAAAGCAGTAAAATCACGAGCTGTGTTATAAGGGGGTTTTACTGTATTTCACATTTCGAAAGTTCAAAGAGAAAACAGAACAACAACGACAACCCAAAAAACAAAAAATGATCCAGTTGTGACAGTACTTTTTCTTAACCTCTTACAGTGTCAGAGACTTTGTAGTTGTAAATGCCTTTGGTTATGAATATATTATGTCGATCCCACCTGAAAACAGTCAAAGAAATCAATAACAAAGACTGGTCTCTGTAAGCAGAATGATTAGCCAGCCTCCTCTCAGCTGCTGTCGTATTGAGTTCAGCATCTATTTGGATCTCGAATCTCATTAAGTCTGTCACACTTCTCTCTTCCAAAGGTGTCATTTGAATCTCTGTACGTAATACTTTTAAAATTCAGTCGCATGCTCCTTAAGGGTATACCTTCTCAGGATAACATCACATTGATAAGCATGAAACACTCTTCCCCGCCTCCTTCCTGCCCCCCTTTGCTCCCCTAAGAAAGTTCCTTTTTAGTTTCAATTTTTGCCTTTCCTTTTTTTGAACTAATATTGTGGTATCAGTTAATTCATTTCATGAAATGTCACTCATTTTCCTTGTGCAGTGAACCATTTTGCTACTGGTTTTCTACATCCCACAGCAGGGAATTCTTTGAAACTTAAATACATGGAACTTGAAACTTTGTTGCTACGGCTTACATGGGTGATGTAAAGGACACTTTTTCCCCCATCAAAAACCACATACATATAAAAATCTAATGGGAGAGGGCAGGTTACCAGAAATTGGTCCTTTTCCTAATGGACTGTGGAACATCCTTGCAGACAGCTTCACCTGCCTCCTTAAGGAGATGATCCATTGTTTCCTAAGTTATAGAAATTCTTACCACTTGTCTAGCTAACTGTCACTCATCCTAGAAGAGTGACTATTTGCAAGGTTGTTGTAGACATGAGGCATGTCCCTACCCCTCTTCCCGATCATGCGACTTAATTCCAATTGGCCTTTTTATTAAGGTAAACAAGTGCAGGACTGGCTCCTATGAAAACAGAATCAGGACATGGCCATATTGTTTTTGCATTTAATTCTTTACGTGATACCAGGACTGGCTGAGCCACAGTGTTGAGTGTCAGCCATGGCCATCATCTGGTCACTGTGCTATCATTTGAATAAGATACTCAATTCACTGGCTTGACAATTTGGGTATTCCATTCCGTTGTATTCAGCAGCAAAATGGTTACATTCCCTCTAAAAAGACTACAAAATGCTACTTTATTTTATTTTTTTCAAAGAAAGGCTCCTGGCCCTTGCTGTGTCCTACCTCAAGGTAGGGCTCAAGGCACCAACTTTTTTCTTTCCGTTGTTCAGCAGTTCAGTTTCTGCTTTTTCATACAGGCAGATAGCTTAGTCAGATTTGCAGTTTGACCTGAAAGTCACTGACCGGCTTCCTCGATGTTCCCCCCATTTTAAATAGAGAGCAGATGAGTATAGGGGTGTTTTGTTTTGGGTTTTTTTCCTAATTATTCTCTACATTCCCTGGAGTAAAAGCTAAAAATGAGCCGGATTTTTTTTTTAATCATCAGCCTCCTGGAAAAGTTTTCTGATTTGTATGGAGCCAATTCAGGACCCAGCGGGTCCTTAAACTCTCAGGAAGAGGGAACAGAGCCAATTCTTTGTGCTGTGCCCTTGTTCCCGCAGCACAAAGACTTGCTGCGCTGAGGATGAGGCCTTAGCAACCAGTCCTCAAAGGAGCAATTTCTCAGCCACTGGGTGAAAGGGGAGAGTTAATCCTTTTAAAACAAACCCTTGTGAGGTAACTCCCCAGATATGAATATCAGGAACCTCTAACGTTCTCACCTGTCATCTTAAAGACCAGTTGTTGACAAGGGAGAAAGAGGTGTTGCGGGGCAGAGAGGGGAAAGAGTGCTTCAAGTTCCCAAATGAAAAGAGTGTTACATCGACAGAGATGATGTCACAGCTCAACTCTGGCAAATGGTGTTTATCGAAGCCGGCAGAGGACTAAGTTGTGCTTGTGTTTCCACTTTTGCTCCCATGGCCGAGTGCTGTTTATTTAGTTGTTGACACCATCTTGAGGTACTAATGGATTTAAGGAGTCAAACTAAAAGAACATTTAGGGGAGGACCACAACTGTCAACAGAAGCACCATCTACCATCTTGCTGGCCATTGTGAAACATCAGCCAGTTGCCAGAGTTGAGTCATAGCATTTACATCAATGTTTAGCTATTTTACAACTTAGAACTATCATATACTGTTGCAATGCATTATAATGTCCCATTGTCTTTGTTTTCCCCAAGAACTAATCACCTTGTTCATTTCTCTTAGGACAAGACCAGCGCTCTGAGCCTGAGCAATGTGGCAGGCGTTTTCTATATACTTGTCGGAGGTCTGGGGCTGGCCATGATGGTGGCTTTGATAGAATTCTGTTACAAATCACGGGCAGAGTCCAAACGCATGAAACTCACAAAGAACACCCAAAACTTTAAGCCTGCTCCTGCCACCAACACTCAAAATTACGCTACATACAGAGAAGGCTACAACGTGTATGGAACAGAGAGTGTTAAGATCTAGGGGTACGGTTAAGGTCTAGTAAACTAATCAGTTTATGTTACTGTATGTCAATCTCTTTTTCTTTTCTTGTTGTCTTTCAGTTTGGTTTGTTGTTTCAGGAATTGTCTATTCTTTGCAACCATTTGATTCTTTGAAAATAATGGTTGTGCTTTCTTGTCAGACAGTGGTGCTTTCCTAATAGCATAGTTGTAATTAAATTGTGGTCTGCGACCCAAAAGGAAAAAGAAATTCTCTAGAGCAGCACTGTTCAGTGGGAACATTTGCAAGCCACATGTGAACCACATGTGTAATTTTAAGTGCTCTTCTAGCCATTTTCTAAAGTAACACAAGCAAAATTAATTTAATGATATATTTCATTTATCCCAGTATATTCGAAGTATTATCATTTCAACTTGTTATCAATGTAAAAAGTGAATGAAGTGTTTTACATTCTTTTATATATATATATTTTTTTTTTTTTGTGGTACACGGGCCTCTCACTGTTGTGGCCTCTCCCGTTGCGGAGCACAGGCACCGGACGTGCAGGCTCAGCGGCCATGGCTCACGGGCCCAGCCGCTCCGCGGCATGTGGGATCTTCCCGGACCGGGGCACGAACCCGTGTCCCCTGCATCGGCAGGCGGACTCTCAACCACTGCGCCACCAGGGAAGCCCTTACATTCTTTTCTTCATACTAAGTCTTAGAAATCAGGGGTGTCTTCTATACTTATGGCACATGTCAATTCACACTAGCCACATATCAAGTGTTCCATAGTCACATGTGGCTGGTGACTACCATATTGGACAGTGAAGCTCTAGAGAAAGCAGCTCTCTGGAACTGATGTTAAAATGAGGAATGGAAATGGGGAGCTGCTACCTTGAGAAAGGTAGTGCTTCTATAGGGGTGTGGTGGATCTCTTAAGTATAAGCCTGAGACAATTTCTTTAATCTTTGAGTTCCTTTGTTGTCCCTTTCTTGGAACTGATGTTCATTGAGGTAAGTGTCTCCCAAAGGACAGTCTAGGTTCCCTGCTGCTGGCTGTTCCCAAATTCATACTTAAATGAACCTGACTGATGCCACCTTGATTCTGGCAGCTATAGCTAAAACTCACCAATAACTCAGACATGTTCAAAGGCAAGCTTGAGTTAGGATAACATCTCCATTCTGGAAGTGTTTAAGAGAAAATAGTTTTGTTACCTTCACGTGCATCTGTCATCAGTAACACACCTATCCGAAGTGGAACAGAACAATTAGAAACTTCGTAGCCCTTATTCTAGGTAGATTTTTGACCTCTTGAGTCAATGTCCATGTGTTTGAATTTCTACAAATGCATCTGTGTTTTGACCTTATATTTCATGGTGCGGATCTAAATTCAGCCAATTTTTAAATGATATTTCATCCACATAAATCATTTGTCCTCACCATGGAAGGCATTATCTTGTTTGATGAAGTTGCTGGTTGTTCTTTCCTGCTGCAGGCTGCAGCCTTTTGCCACCGACTAACCCACTAACAAAGTGTTCCCATTGCATTGTTGAATGGACAATACGTGGATTCATCTGCAATTAGCACTGTTTGCATGCAAGCATTTCATGTTCCAGCGTGCTTAAAATATTTTACTCTTGAGTAGGTTATATAGGCCCATTACAATTGGGGGCATGTTATTGCTTTCTCATAAGAGAGTACATGGGTGATTTCAGCCTAGCTTACTTATCCCAAATTCTGAGATATTGGCATCCAAAGAAATAATACACCTGAAATCTGCATATCAGTTTTCCAAGTGCTCTCACATCTATTGCCTCAGTTGAGGTAATGGGGCAGAAAATATTTCCCCTTTCAGGTAACGAGGTACCAGCCACATCAAATGACTTGCTAAAGGCAACACAGCTAGGCAGTGGCAGTTCTGGGACTAGAACCCAGCTCTTCTTCCTCCTGTAGCTGTATTCTTCACTAAACCACGCCACCGCTCTCTACGCGTGGCCCGGTGCTCTCCAGAAACCTTGAAACCCCAGTGGGATCCTGTCAAATGGAGAGCAGATCCTAAGTCTATGTCTCACTTCTTTACAAAAATGTCTTGAGAGACTTCACCAAGCCTCCATTTGCCCTCCTTCTTATGCACTTGACATGAGGGTGTATATTCAATCGCTCCTACGTTCCCCAAAAGGAAGCTTTCTGTAACAGGGCTTAGGGCCACACAGCCTCCAGACCCTCTTTATTATCAGCCATTCCATCTGAGAATCTATGTCCCTGCTCCCCAACTCCTATAGCCTCAGTCTCTCATTAAAGGCCCAGAGCAGTGCTTCCCAACTGGCAATATGCATATGAACCACCTGGGGATCTTATAAAAATGCAGGTCCTGAGGCAGCTGCTCTGGGATGGGGCCTGAGGTTCTACAGTTCTCACAAGCTCACAGGTCGTGTTGATGCTGCTGGTCTAGGGAGTAGTAAGATTCTAGAGAAAGCTGTCTCAGAGGATGTAACTTAAGGAATTGAAGGAAGGGGGAGGGAGAAAGGGAAGGAGAGTGACAAAAAGGCAGACAGACACAGAGGAGGGGAGAGAGGGAGAGAGGGAGACCAAACTGGGATCAGCAATTTGGGCAGAATGCTACAGTCCTGAAGTGGAGGCCCAGAACATTAAACCTGGGGGAAGAGCATAAGAAATTAACTTGCCACAACTTCTGGTACTCTGGCTTTCCTTTCGTCATCTTGGCTGACCCATTTTGTGAAGCAAAATTCGGGCTAACTGAGGCAAAAATCACACTCAAATAGACATCGATGCCAACGTGGTTACAGCCCAGTTAGCTAGCACCTTGGCAATCATCCCTAGGATGAAAACCTGGGGAAAGCCTCCGCAAACAAGCCATTGCAAAGTTCAGTGTCATCTTAGTGATGGCCAGTGTTACATATGAAGACAGTTTTAGGATAAGAAGACCATTTTTTTCCCCCTGTGAAAGTAGAAACTGCTTATTAAAAAAAAAACCCTAAAAATGTTGATATATTTCAAAAGAACTGTCCAATTTATTTTTCAAGTTGATTTCAGGAAATACCTAAAATAGGTAGTTTGGAGCCACGTTGGATTCTATCTTATGAAAGAAATGTGGACAGAGTGGCGTGAGGGTGCTGAGTTTTCCCATAGTGGAGAAGAAAAAAGAATGGGCTCGTGAATTAATGACCAAGTTGATTCCCCCACATGGTGATCCTAGAAGGGTTGAGATAAGGATTTGTACTATGGGTATTGTTCTGGGCCTGAAAAATATAGGAATCCATGGTGTAGTACGATTGATCTGAGAGAATGTGGGATATACTCTGCTCTACATGGCTTCACTTCTCCTTTCTGAGCAGGGACACCTAAAGAGCAAATGTCTGTTTAATAAGTGATGCCAAGAGATCATCAATGGTGCCCTGAGGAGGGATGGATATATGTGTAAATGTGTAGGTCATGGAGGGAAAGACAAGGAGGAAAAGCCTCAGAGGATGCCAGAAAAAAACCTGACATGTGTCAGTCGAGGCACAAAGCAGGCTGAGCAGGAAATAGAAACCGCTCTGCTGTCCTCAGCCAGTGTGGTGATGTAACGTTAGGGGAATGTTGGTCTTTGCTCACTCATCTTTTATTTCCCAAGAAGTTCTGGAATATCTCCTAGTGCCTTCTGACTTGTTACCTAGTTATCAGGCTTCCGGTTCCCTGAGCTGGCCTAGATCTGTCAGGGTCCATTCAGGGGCACAGAGATGGAGAAGCACCCTGAGATTTTACTTTTATTGTTATTATCAGAGCCAGCCTTAGCAGTTTATGGTACCAGTAATTCTTCAGGAAGAATGACTCAAGTGCAAATCAGCTGCAAAAATATGATCTAGGTGGAATCTAGTTAACAAAAAGACATCCTTGAAAGAGAAGGGGGTCATCTCTCATTTGCCATGGCTGAGAGTAGAGTCCGGGTTATTGGACTCATTGTGGGAACACACGCCTCAGATCCAGCACCCACTGGGGAGCAGACGGCCTCTTGATGACCTGCTGCCTGTTTGGGTTACTGGCCACCCACTGGAAGAGGGGCCCCCAGGATGCCTGGGCAGGTGACCAACCATCAGGCGTTCCAGATTCACTGCACCCTAGGGCTCACTCTGCTCGCTGTTTTAAGAAATTCTTTCCCATTTCCTCATTGCTGTTCACAACTACTTCTGGCTTCTTTGGTTTCTTCAATATTTTTGAAATCCTTCTTATTTTCAAGACCTCAAAATGCCTGAGGTTAAGGAAAAAGATTTCCATTTTTCCTCTAATACAGTTCTGTTTAGTCTTCCTAGAAAATATTAACTTTGTTCATGCCGCCCATTTCGAAAGAATCAATTTTCCTTCTGCAGCCATAGACATTCTTGCTGGGGAAGCGTTCCTGCTTTAAAGAGTTCATCTTACGTTAAGTGGAAAACATTCTAGATAACTGAAGGGGTGATGTTCTTTGTTCCCAGAGGACCTTTCCTTCAGTGGTAATATCTCATCTACCCCCATTTAAAAACAGGAAACAGAGGCATTGAGAGATTAGGTGGCTTTCCCAAAGTTATGCAGGTGGGAAATGACATCCCATGGCCAATAGAGAGAGAAGAGGGTTGATCTTCCTGTCATAGACATAAGCTTTCCCCAAACTTCTGAGATAGATATGACTCTGGACCATAGTGATTCCAAGGAAGAGGTTTACCCACTTCTATGTTAGTCTTATTCTGCTTCTTTGGGGCTTCTGGCCTTCAGATGCATCTTTGACATTCTTCTTACAGATACTTTTATTCCAGGGCCAGTGGTAGATAATGATCATGTCATTCCTTTGGGATAAAATTCAGCATTAGCTCATGAGAAAAAGAAGGGTCCCATTAGTGTAGAGGGAAAGGATGGAGAGGATGGATGTGAGCTTGAAAAGGAGGCATGAAAGTGGTCTTAAGTTTTCAGAGTTGGGGGCAAATGAACTCCCTGCACTAGTTAATGCCTCCAAAAGGAGGGCAGCATCAACATCTCAATCAGGCCCATAATATCAAGGCAAACACCCCCATGGAAGCCAATCCCCTTCGTGGGTATCACTGTTCTGGCCTCTTCCTGGAATGTGCTGTCTCTTTACAGTCCATGTGCTATTTTCTGACTTTAATAACTAAGGTTGTAGATATGAAGAGAAACAAGCTGTGACCTTTCTGGCAATGAGCAGTCAAATGGATTTCAATTGAGCGAGCCGTAGAACACTGCTTCCACTCTGTCCTAGGTAAACAGTCCTGTCACAGGTTCTGCAATCAGAATATACTCTACAGTGTCGTTGTCCTGAGTATCTATATTGAAATGCCACGAAGGCTTTCTAGTATACCTACACCCTAAGTGATGAACGCTTTTTGAGTTAGACATCATGCAATGCCCGTGTATTCCTTGGTACAATGCATAGTAAAAAAAATGAACCTAATTTAACCTATTGCAAAGCATTTGCTTCAAGTGAAAGAATTTAAACAGACCTGTTGGCTAAAGCCAATCAAGCAGGGTGCAGCCTCAGAGATGCCAGTGTGAGAAAAGAGCCGTGGTTTTTGTCCAGGATAGACTGAGCCATAGTAAACTTCCATTCCCAATAGAAAGCCCGTTCAAACTTAAATTTCCCCCTTGCCTTTGCAGATCCCTTCCCACTGGAGGCAAGTGACAAGAGGAATCACCGGAAACGTGGCTGCTTCAAGGATCCTGAGCCAGATTTCACTCTCCTTGGTGTCGGGCATGACACGAATATTGCTGATGGTGCAATGACCTTTCAATAGGAAAAACTGATTTTTTTTTTCCTTCAGTGCCTTATGGAATACTCTGAGACTCGCGACAATGCAAATCATCATTGAAATCTTTTTGCTTTGCTTGAAAAAATTAAAATAAAATCAACAAAAAAATGGACATGCAAGATTCCAGTATGCGAAAACTAATCTTATTTTAAAAAAAGTCAATTCAACAAAAGCCATTCTTTGATACCACTGCACAGTATACAAACACCATGTTCTTTAACACACAGACACACAGACAAATTTAAAATTCCAATTCAGCAAATCGGCCCATCTTAGCTAAAATAATTATTCCTGATTTAAATAATTCCTCCTGATTTAAAAAAAACAAATCTGACTCCCTGTCTGGGAGGACAGACTGGCATTTCTTCTAGGATCTGCTGACCAGATGTTTTTGGTATTTCCTGTTGGTGGTGATGTTCTGTGCACCCTATTTCCTTTCAACTTTGCTGAAATGTGTATATCTTTAGAATGTAAATGCAACACTTAAGAAAATTGAAACACTTTGGAAAAGGGACTGAACAGTGACTTCTGTGTTTTGAAATGGTTTTGTGAAAATGCTTTGCTAACTTCCCACTCGGTGAAGGGATTCACATAGCTTTCGAAATTGACTTGTGTGTAGCAAGGGACGGGCACTATTAAGCATACCTCTCGGTGCTTTCCTAAAAACGGACCCCGGGGCTTTCTGAGAAGCCTGGAATTTCAGCTCACAGATCTGTTTTTCTTGCTTCAGTGTGCGTTTTAAGTCACGACAGCTGAGTATTTAGCATTGAGGTGAGGGAAATGCTGCCGACACTCCCAAATGTGTTTGGAATATCTTTCTCAGAAACAACACTGTGTTTAGCTCTGCTTTCTCTGCTAAGTATGCCTTTCAAGCGTACACCACGGGGACAGGACCGCATTGCAAGGCGGGCCAGTGGGTTCAGACCACAGTTCTCATCTAACTTTTACTCTTGCTAGGTCTGTCTTACCAGCTGTTGCCTGTGATTGCCCATGGCTCTCCGTCAGACTGCATGTGTCCTTTTCTAGTTTGCAAAGACTAAAATGCATTCCCAAACCTACTGCTAAACCGAGGGCCTCAGCCTCATTCCCAGGTCCATGCTTGGAGCAGTCTCTCTACTGACTCCGAAGATCGCTCCACTGCTCCACGGGCTATCAAGTAACTAACTGCGTACCTGCCATTGGCATCATCAGAACAGTCAGAGGAAATAGTCTCCGCTCACTAATTACCTCCAATAGAACGACGTATGCTTTCTGTAGTTCAGTAGTTTGCTCTCATCAGTGACGTGCACTGGGAAGTTTCCAGACAGTAAAAACTGGGAGCTCAAATTCATTTCCCAAGTGTGACCCTTAGATGCTCTAGTTGACTTGCTGCACATTTGCTCGTCTTCAGAAAAGAAAGGTACAAGTCTCATTTCCAACGAAAAGTTTCCGGAAAAGTGTAATATAAACTTTCATTCCAAAAAATTGTGTCATAAGCAAACGACTCACCTGTCAAATTTTAAATGGTATTGAACAAAAAAGGAAAGCTGTTGTGTTTTTGTTTTGTTTTCACGAAACTGATTTTTCAACTTCTGAATGCTATGATGTTCCGGCGCGGGAAGCTAACCGACCTACACACAAACTTCTCATAGGCACTGTTTAAAGAGAAGTGGATGTTAGTTGACTCAAATCAATTTTTCAGAGAGGAAACTTCACTGGGAATGAAGAGGCGGGTAAATTGGTTTGTTATTTTTTAAAAACTTGCATGTTTAAAGAAACATTGATTGCTTCAAATTTCTGCTACTAACTTCAAGCTACGGGAGTTTGGCGGTAGTCACTTGAAGATTTTTTTTTCCAATTATTTTCTTTTTGTTGTTAAAGCTGTACTTCAGTGAACAGAAACATTGCCAAGCAAACTAATGGCCGTAAAAGCGTAAATTGCATGTGTGGGCGTAAATTACGGAGCCTCATTGCCATGAGGTATTGTACAAAGTTTTAATACATTTTGTAAATAAAATTGTAAAGAAAGAATTCTGTCTCTGGGCTTTGGCTGTTTAAACTTTACTTGGGTGCAGGTGCCAAGAAGTTATTAGTCACCAATTTACTTCCCACCAGAAGCCTTACCAATGATGTACAGTCACGTGACAGGTGATCTTCACAAAGGATTATGCCTCTCCCCACCCCAACTGCAGGATCACCACCAGTGATCATCTCCTCCACCCCTTGGGACCCTCTCCTCAGACACTTGCCTTGACCCTAACCCTGATCTCCCATCCTCCCATTGCCAGATCTGGCCTCCTGAGGAAGTGCCCAAACTCAGGATTGATGATCTTCAAAAACACTTCCGGGCTTCCCTGGTGGAGCAGTGGTTGAGAGTCCGCCTGCCGATGCAGGGGACGCGGGTTCATGCCCCGGTCCGAGAAGACCCCACATGCTGCGGAGCGGCTGGGCCCGTGAGCCATGGCCGCTGAGCCTGCGCGTCCGGAGCCTGTGCTCCGCAACGGGAGAGGCCGCAACAGTGAGAGGCCCGCATACCACAAAAAAAAAAAAAAAAAAAAACACTTCCAACTGCTTTCCCATGTCATTACAAGTATGTGTCTTAGTCCTCCTAGTTAATTGGCTACGTTTTGTGCTGCTGCCTTCATTACTGATGATAACCTAATGTCCCACTGGAAAATCTTTACTCCACCCAGGTCCACTGATCTAGAGTGGAGAAAGAAATCCTGAATTTAGGATTAGACTTGATCTTAGAATGCTTCTGAGAGAGAAACAAAAGGCTAATGATCTAATCTAAATTATATGTACTGAACATGCAATATAGTTGTATCCAACAAATAAAGCAAGTGTTTAAATACAGACCAGTTTTAGATGATGATCACCAAAGAAAACAGGGGGTAATGATAGGAGAAAGAGAAGGGATAATTTGAAACTAAGCCAGAAAGGAAGAAGAGTGCAGCTGAGATGCTAGGGAAATAAAGATATCTGGGGTTAGGGAGTTAGGGAGCAAGGAACACAAGGCCTTGGCGAGAGAAAGATAGGAGCGGGAAAGGGAAACTCTCAGAAGATTAGGAAGTGTAGGCTGATAAACACGAGGCAGTCAGTTTGGCCTGCAGGCTTCAGCATATTACTATCATTTTCACTGTCCTCTGAAATGCCATTTATCTGGTGAAACACTCACACTTTATAACTCTTCAAGTGCTTTCCTTTTCTTTGATTAGGACACCTGTAGCAGCCCCCAGAAGAGAATGACTCTCTAGGGAGCAGATTCAGTGACTAGATTACAGCAGTGGTCCCCTTGGTGGCTGCTGAAATCAGTTCAAGTTCCAAATGTCTCCAAGTCTTACAAAATAACAGATTTCTATTTTAACAGGAACTCCAGTTCCTTTCCTCAAAGAAGTTCATCTCAGGTGCTGTGGCAGTGGACAGTGGAGCACAACTTGGGTTTAGGTGGGGGTTGAGTGTTTTGCTCCTGGGAGGAAGGGAGAAGCAAGAGGTGCTTTTAGTCTTTCTCAAGTTAGACCATAGGTAGCTATATATCTTGCTTACACATAGGATCAGACTCGCCAACCAGGTCTGCCAAACAGTCTTTGCCCTTCAGATGTCACACTCCCCCTGTGCACAAGAGGAGAATGCCTCTTGGTCTCTGCATTGGTTTTCTTGCCCTGTTAACACTCACATCTGATCACACTCTGTCTATAGGACAGTCTCCAAACAGGAAGGGCAAATGTAGGTAAGGAAACCTTGGTAGGATCGTGGAAGAAATGGTCCTATATATCACCTTCCTGGTATTGGGTAGTGAGAAAGGGCCAACTGTGACTTGGGAAGATGAACATAGAAAAAGATGAGAACAAATGGAGAAGCAAGAAGCAAAACCATTATTCCTCAGAGTCCAGACTCAGTGAAGCAGAAGATGCACTGACATGTCTCATAGGGTCATAAACCACCAAAGCCTATTATCAGTTGGAGAGTTTACTTTCAAAATCTGAGCCAGCTGTTCAGCTACTCTCGGCCATACCCCTCCCCTCGTATCCTCACCCTATTGAACTGGGCTTCCTGGGCATCCATTTATTACCAGATCACTTGGCAGATATAAAACTCAGCGACAATATATCTGCATTCAGTTGTGGGAACACACAGAACTTAACGTCCCATCAGGAAATTTCTTTTGAATCTGGGGTTACTGGGAGGACTCACAGTATCACCCCTATCGATCTAGACTAAAGAAAAGGCAAGGTCGGGCTTCCCTGGTGGCGCAGTGGTTAAGAATCCACCTGCCAATGCAGGGGACATGGGTTCGAGCCCTGGTCTGGGAAGATCCCACATGCTGCGGAGCAACTAAGCCCATGCGCCACAACTACTGAGCCTGCACTCTAGAGCCCGTGAGCCGCAACTACTGAGCCCACATGCCACAACTACTGAGCCCACGTGCCACAACTACCGAAGCCTGCGCACCTAGAGCCCATGCTCCACAACAAGAGAGGCCACCGCAATGAGAGGCCCATGCACCACAGTGAAGAGTAGCCCCTGCTCAACGCAACTAAAGAAAGCCCATGTGTAGAAACAAAGACCTAATGCAGCCAAAAATAAATAAATAAATTTATGTTAAAAAAAAAAAAAAGCAAGGTCTTGGAAGAGAGTGGTTGGTGGCACTGAGAATTACTGGAACTTGCCTCCAGGCCTGAGTGTGAAAGAATGAGGTTGCTAGGAGACTTCCCTTACATCTAAGACTAAGAATCATGGACAAACCATTTATATTCAGTGAAGATGGTGCAATTGGACTTTCTCAGAAGGCTCCCTGGGAGGGCACTGTTGTTAGGACAGGATGGAGGAAGGTATTAGGAGTGTCTGCCATTGTCCCAACCTACCGCCACTGTCTTAGCATCCTCAACACTTGAGAGTTCACAAACCCATTTGAATAGACAGGATACCCAAGTTCTTTGACAGCCATTGCTGTCCTTGTAACCAAACATCACCTGGACAAGACGGTTGTGGGGAGAGCCTACACTCTCTTCCTCTCCTCTCCAGGCTGAGGGGAAAGCACACTTGGCTCCTGACCTCAGGGGCTTGCAGTCTCGGCAGCAAGGTAGATGATGACTAGAAAGAATCTACATCCATCCATGCCCAATCCTGTGCTCAGAGAAACAACTAGAAAGAGCCCCAAATGAAGACTTTCCCTCTGCCCCTTCACTTGGATTTGCACTTCCTAATGTAATCAGGTAGAATCTAACTGAATTTCTCTTTGTGCCTCAGAAGCTGTGAGCCTTTTGAACTAAGGAGTCACACTGGCCCCTATTAGCCTCTAGCTGTTGAAAACCTCAGAACGACCACTTTCCTGCCAAACTGCCCACCCTCCAAGCAGGAGGTATTTGCTTATTTACTGACTCACGATGCCCTAGCTATAAAAGTGTAAAAGAACCTGCAATGACAGCCTCAAAAATAATCCTCTCCCCGTGACAGCAGCTTTGGCAAAATTATCCCTGCAGTGGTTTCACTGAGCTTCAATCCTGTAGCAAAATGGTTGATTTAACTTTTTCTTAATAAATATTCATTAAGCCTGAACAAGTCAATTAAAGCTCTGGTGGCAGCTCTCAAGGAGCTTGAATGCAAGGCTGACAGGGTGAAACAATTTTACGAATATTTCCAAACATTGCAGTCTTCCCCCCTGAGATTGCTAGTTTTCTTGAAAGACGGGAAACCCTCTCTAAACCTGGTAAAGCCCTCTAAGGCCCACATTTTCCCCCAATTACAGTATATTCTTATATTCTATAAAATAGAATATAAGAATAAATCTAAAAAAAAAAAAAAAAAAAAAAAAAGAATAAATCTAATAAACTTTAAAATTGGTAGATGTGACAATCCGAGAAAAAAGTAGGCTTGCACTCAAAAAGAGAACCCACAGCACAAATGACAACGAAAAAACAGATGAGTCAGTTTACCGTCAGCTTGTACAGCTGTAAGATGCAGTGAAAAGCTATGACTCTTCTCATCGTTTTGGATCCCGGAGTCATAACGTGGTTTTCTTCCACATGAGTGCAAACCAACTAGTATTATCACCAAAGAAGGAATATGCAAACTAGGAACAAGCTACCCAAACCACTCCCTGAAACATAATATGAGATGATTCTGATCACCCTGAGGGAGATGCTAGGTGGAACCTGGATAGAACGAGAGAAAGAACAGGCAAAGAATGGGCGGATGTATTCAGTTTACAGAAAGCCAAGTCTGTGTATTTGTGTAAGCGTTCAGAGCACTGTAAGCAGCCCATTCTTTTGATTTCTTTCCTTTACTCTCGCCATCACCACAGAGGGTTGGGCCGCACAGAGAAGACAGGAGGACAGGGGATCGATCACCACAAGCCTAGTCACCCAATCCCGAAACCTAGTAATCAACCTTATCTGCTCCTTCCCTCATCTACCCTCAGCCAAGTCCTAATGACTCTACTCCCTCCATCTCTCTGAAATCCATCTACTTCTAAGAATCTCTACTTTAGTTTGAGCTTGAAATACTTTCTAGATGGCTTAATGCAATAGCCTCTTAGTTTTTCCTCCTTTTTCTAGTTTTTAATCCCTTTAATTCCCCCTCTGCACTGCAGCCAGAATGATTTTTCTGATCTCGTCACTCCTCAGCATCAGTGGGTCCCTAATGCCCTATGGCATAAGAGTAAATTACCTTAGTTTATCATTTAAAAAGCCCTTCATGATCTGCCTCCTGCCCATTTCTCCAGTCTTACTGTTTACCACCTCTTCACCTCCATTCTCCACTTCATCACAAATATCCACTAAGACCCAGTCATATTCAACTACTTAATTTCTGGCTTTGCTATGTCTTTCCATGAGTCCATGTTTTTGACCATGCTTCTCCATCTGCCTAGAATTTCCATCCCTTCACTTTTATGCTTGACTAACTCATACTCTTGTCTTTAAGACTAAATTGGCATCCTTTCCTCTGCGAAGTCTTCCCTGACTGGCCTCTCCCCTCAGGATTGAGTTAGAGACCCTACCTCTGTTGTCCCATCTCAGTAGTGCTTGCCTCTTTCACAGCACTACAGAGATATATTGGTGTGTGTGTGTGTGTGTGTGTGTGTGTGTGTGTGTGTGTGTGTATACACACTATATATATATATACACACACACAGAGATATACTCTGTAACATCGTACAGAAAACCCGAATGAACTTTTTGGCCAATCCAATATATTGTCTTCCCTGCTGGACCATGGGCAGATTCTCTCTTAATCATTTCCATAACTGAAACAGAGTTGTGTCTGTTGAACAAATAAATGAATGAACAAATGAATGAAATGTGAGAGTGGAAAAAAAACCCAGAGGCATAACTTAGGAAGTAGTGCTGAGAAGAGAGAAGAGATGCCACTTTATACTGTACTCAGCCATAAAAAAAAAGAACAAAATAATGTCATTTGCGGCAACATGGATGGATGTAGAGATTGTCATACTGAGTGAAGGAAGTCAGAGAAATACAAATATCATATGATATCACTTATATGTGGAATCTAAAAAATGGTACAAATGAACTGATTTACAAAACAGCAAGAGTCACAGATGTAGAAAACAAACTTACGGTAACCAAGAGGGGAAAGAGGGTGGAGGGATAAATTGGGAGACTGGGATTGACATATACACGCTACTATATATAAAATAGATAACTAATAAAGATCTACTGTATAGTACAGGGAACTCTACTCAATACACTGTAATGGCCTATATGGGAAAAGAATCTAAAAACAAGTGGATATAAGTATATGTATAAGTGATTCACTTTGCTGTACAGCAGAAACTAACACAACATTGTAATCAACTATACTCCAATAAAAAATTTTTTAAAAAGAAAATGAAAAAACACACAAGTTTTCTGTCCAAAGAGGCCCATCCTTCACATAATCAGTTAGCCAAGGAAGTTTCCCATAGCCTGCCATCTTTTCAATGTCACTCTTCTCCCAAAATAAGCCTTACCTCATCCCCCACCAGACAGGCAGCCAAGCCCTCAGGTTCCTTCGGATGTGGCGTATCTCCTGCACTAGTCGTCATCATCACCACTATGGGTGCCCCCCCTGGCCAATGCCCCAAGCTACTGCACTCTATGAAGGTCATACATTCACTCACAGGACACTCAGATGTGCAAATCTAATCTCTTTTGTGAGACTCAACCACTGGATAGTGGGTGGGCAATATAAATTTTAATCCAAACAAATAAATTTCGCTCATACACAATGGTATTAGGCTAGTCCATTAGCAGACCATAGTTATGCACCCCTCATATCTTCTTCAAGAAAGGACTTACTGCGGGCTTCCCTGGTGGCGCAGTGGCTGAGAGTCCGCCTGCCGATGCAGGGGACACAGGTTCGTGCCCCGCTCCGGGAGGATCCCACATGCCGCGGACCAGCTGGGCCCGTGAGCCATGGCCGCTGAGCCTGCGCGTCCGGAGCCTGTGCTCTGCAACGGGAGAGGCCACAACAGTGAGAGGCCCGCTTACCACAAAAAAAAAAAAAAGAAAGAAAGAAAGAACTTACTGCCATCTGACTCCTCGTAGGTAGCTGACAGCCTCCAGCTGTTAACATCTCCAGAATCTGCCTGGGCTTTTGCACCGAGGTCACACTCTTGTTGGGGTAGCCCACAGGCAATGACAGAGCAAAGTGGTGATAATCAAAGTCGCACTGTCTCAGGGTAATCCCCAACTAGTAACCAGGCAAAGCAGTAGTACAAGAGCCTAGCTATTTGTACCCAGTATAGGACTTCTCTTGCCTTGGGCTGGCAGAGACTTTGTCAGATTCACATCACAGTCTGCTGGCCCCCCCGCCGCTCAATCCTGCTTCTCTGTCCCTATCCCTTCACGGGCATTATTCCCTAATGTTGGGCTGCGCTCCACAGGCCTGCAAGCCTTGTGGTTGTCCAGCCTGAAACCGAAGAGCCTGGGGACAGCAACAGAGACATCCATGGTTTGTTAGACAGGGGAAATCTTACATGTCTGAAGCAAAGAGTCCTGGAACGACACCCCTACTGTGTACCGCAGACAGGCCACGACAACCATCTTCACCACTCAGCGGAGAAGGAGGCAACCATTTATAGGGGAAATTGACTCAGGTTGGCTCATCAGTTACCAGGGAAACCAGCAGCTAGGGTTTGTCCCTCACAGTCCCTCAGGTTAATTACCATCACAAAGGCAGGTGTTTCCCTTTAACAAACTAGCAGGTGGAGTCATTCTGGTCTAAATATGAGAACAATCACTAGCTGGGGCAAGGGGCAAGCACGTTCCTGTGAGGAGGGTGAAGGTGAAGCAGGCATTGGTCAAGCAGGGGGAAGTACAGACAGCAAGAGAACAGCCATCTTGAGTGGCCTGACCATACACCTAATAAAGCTTTTGCACTCTTAACTCTTCTCGGCAACTGCTTCTCTGAGAGTCCAATCTGTAACATTATCATGATAACAGAAGTGGTCCACGAAAGAAGGCCATAGATGGGGCTTGGGGACCAGATCCCTCACCACTTGCCTGGTACTGAGGACCGTCTTCCTGGTGGGGGTTTTTACACAGACGGCCCCTACTACCAGGCGACCGAATTATTAAACTTTCACCTGTGGTATTTTGGAAAAACATGCCAGTGGAGAGGATGCACTAGCTGGGAATGATCAGCCATTTGAAATCTATGGGAGATTATAAATATAAAGAAAATAGAATTTGGTGCTTATTATTAAGTGACCTTGATGCCCTAAAAACAGATAATAAAATGCTGAGGGCCAATAACAATTAAAAACCGTACATGAGAAGCCAACAGTCTCCAGCTTACAAAGAAGCTTCCATTTCAGGCAATGGGGAGCATAAAAAAGCAAAGATCTAACCCAGGATTCAATCATTAAGGTGACTGAACTTCCAGGATCGTTGAATGCTCAGCTGAGACAGGTATGTTCTGCTGAGGTCAAGGTCCTAGGTGCGAAAACCCAGCACACTGACACACGGGATGGGGACGTCTAAGTGGGTGCCCCTGAAGGTTTTGACTCTCCAGTCTTCTCTAAAACTTCTCGGCCTGTAGAAGTGGCCCACTCTGCCCAAAAAACAGCTAGTGCTTCCTCTGTATGAGAGACAATAGAGGTCTGTCACCCACAAAGCCATAGGTCTATAAGCAACATTATCCTTCTACGAAGAAGCTGGACCTAATAGGGAAGGAAAGGGACTGGAAGGGACTGGGAGACCTCACCAGCACGTGCTGGCAGGAGTCAGGGGAGTACCTATGAGACTGGATTCTGAAGGTGCTTCATCAAGAGGTGTTTTATCTCAAAACCAAACAAGGGAGAGTTTGTTGGTTTGGAGGCACTTTCTTAGGATACGGGACTTAACACCCTAGCAGGGGCCCCAGAAGTGGGTGTAAACTCATAGTTAAGGTAGCACATTTGTTCTTACTCTTTTTATTTTATTCTATATGTTAAGCAATACCCTGTTTGCCTATCTATTTTGCCTCTAGGGACGCTGTGTATTTTTTTTTTTTTAGAGATGTTGTGTTTTATTAACCATCTCTAGCTCTCTACTGATCGGGCCTACATAGTTGCCACTTTAATCTCGCCTGTTGTTACAATAATTACAAACCCCTGGCTGCTGGTGGTTAAGCTCTATTGCTTTGCCTCTATTGCTGGGGGCTGGAAAGTGTTGGCTATCATTTTACTATTTCTTTCAACAAATCAAGGGACAACCTTCACTATCATCTGCCCTGGCCTGCGGAGCAGAGCACCATTCCCCAAAGGGGCCAATCAGCCACTTGGTAGCAAGTTAACTACAATGGGCCATATCCATCTTAGAAGGGCCAACAGTTCATTCTCACAGGATAGATACCTATTTGGGGGTGTGAGCTTGTCTTTCCTATCTGCAGAACCTCAGCCGGGACCACTGTCCAGGGGCTTATGGAATGCTTGATCCACAAGTATGAAATTCCACACAGCGCATCCAACATCCCACTTCACAACAAAGGAGGTATGGGAGTAGGCCCATGACCATGGGATTCACTGGTCATACCACACGCCACACCATCCAGAAGTAGCTGGCCTCACAGGGCACTAGAATGCAGGAAGGACGGGTTGTCAGGAAGCAAACACTGAGATTTATTGGGGAGTGACATCCGTAAAGGAAGAGTGAGGAAGCAGGATTGGGGTAGGGGGAACCATCAGACTCAATGCAGATCTGAGAAAGTTTCTGCCAGCCCCACAAGGAAACTCTGAAGCAAAGATTCCCATTTGAGGAGTCCTACATTGGACAGAAGTGGCTAGGCTCTCGTACCACTTCCTTGCTCAGTCATTGGCCAGAGGCTCCTCCAAGAAGACCAGGACCTTGACTCAAAAGCTGAGACCAACCCTGAAGGTGCTAGCAGCTGGGCAGTGAGTCCTTTCAGAAGAGGGATCTGAGTAACACATCTGTAGGTCTGCCACAGCCCATCCCTGTATCACACTGATCCACGTCTCCATACATGTTCAGGGAGAAGCCCATCCAAGTCTCTTGTGGGCCTAATAAGAGGGAGATAAGTGCGATAAACTACAGCCTCCCACTTCAGCTGGTCTTGGACTGCAACTGGTATTCAATGCCTCCCTCTTCCACTATTCATTCTAAATTCCCCTCACCTTCAGCTTTTACTTTGGAAGGTTTCGGTGGCTTATCTGGTAGTTTAAACCAAACCCTCATTCCTGAGAGATCAGAACCCCTGGTAAGTCATACCCTCCTCAGACTGGGGTTGCTGCATGTGTTCATTCAGTTACAATGGACTGGGGAATGGTGGGGGGGGGGGCACCTGGGTGGGTCATCTGAGTTCCACACATATTCCTCTCTCTTCTCATGGAACATTATCCCTCTATCCTCCTCCTGATTAGGCTCAATTATGCCTGTTAGGATGATGAGTTTTCTTGGCTACTAGTCATTGAACACAAAGAACACAAAGAACCCAAAGGGGCTAAGTGTCAGTCGTAGCTTGTAGGTCAATGGGATCCTTGTTATGGCCCCTGGTGGGAGTATAACCCCTTTGGGGACCAGGGTCTCTTAACACTGTAAAGCGTAGTTGCAGGGACAGGAAACAAAAAATCCTCCAGTAGGTCAGTCAGAGTGATGGTTAGTGGGGACATTCCTGACTCTACTCTTTGTTCCCTGAACCCTCTATTCTTCCTACGGAGGACAGAGCACCATATGGAGGTTTCCGATTTAATTCATTCTTTCTGAGTGTTGCCTCTGAAATGGTGCCTTTAGGTGAAAGATTTGACCATATGATAAATCAGTCATGCCTTGACGTGAGACGCATATTTACACGTCTAATCATCATAAGCCTGTGATGTAGGTACTCATTCTCTCCATTTTACAAGTGAGGAAACTGAGGCACAGACATGCTAAGAAACCTGCTAAACACCACGTATAAGTGACAGAATATTTCAACTGGGCCATCCCACAGAGGTCATACTACAAACTAAAGGGATGAATGGTTAGTAAAATTTCAAGCCTGCTGATTGGCTAATTTCCAGAGGCAATGAAGCCAACAACATCCCACCCAACATTTTTGAACACTGCTTCCAAAAGGAATTGCCATTCCAGGATCTTCCAAGGTCTTGATTGGAAGCTCTAGCCTTAACAAACATCCTGATGAAATACGAAGCTCCTCTGAAACGGTTTAAGCAATGAGTGCCATGCCATGGGCCTGCCCTTGCTCATTACTCCTGGCCCATACCTGACCCTCATTTAGGGACCATGACTTAATGCTGATCATTTCATTGTGGAAACATAAAGCCCAAAAACCGTCTGAGAGAAACAGTTTGCAAGTTTTAATGTGGCTTTCTCCTCTTCTATTTTCTCTGGTAGAATTTACTTACAGGCATAAATATGAAAAATACATATTACATATGATGAGTTACAATTATTAAAATTAAATAAGAGAAAATCCTTGGCATTCATATTCATTTCCTTATTCGGAAGAGACATCCCATTCTACTGATTGCAATATAAATAAGTTTGGAATAATGATTGTGGTAGTCTAATAAACTAATGGATCCAATCTCATAAGTCATTTTTATGGATAAAATGTAAAATACTAAATTCCAAACAGAATACATTTGCAGTTTGTTCCAGGAAAACAGATTACTACGTGTAATGTCAACAGTCATTACTTCCTGGTGTTACTTACCTGATCCCAATTTCCTAGCTAATACCACCGTGTGTGTAATGAATAATGCACTCTGTGAAATGTACACTCTGCAAAAATACATCATATATAGCACAGTTATTGGTACGTACATCACCCAATAGAGAATTTGTATTTCTTCCCTGCCTCCCACTCCCTTCCCACTATTTTTTTTATAATTTTCTTAAATATCTATTTATTTATTTATTTTTGGCTACACTGGGTCTTAGTTGAGGCTCTCTAGTTGTGGCATGCAGGCTCAGTAGTTGTGGCGTGCGGGCTTAGTTGCTCCGCAGCATGTGGGATCTTAGTTTCCTGACTAGGGATCGAACCAGTGTCACCTGCATTGCAAGACCGATTCTTAACCACTGGACCACCAGGGAAGTCCCCCCACTATTTTTTTTACCTAACATATACCTAGAAGAAACATTTTGCAGGGGTGTGGGTGGAGGATGTGCAAAGTGAGCAGCTTTTCATGACTGTTTATTTATTATTGAGATAAAATGAACATATAAGTAATCATAACCCAGATCAAGATGTGGAAAGTTTTCAGCACCCCAGAAAGCTCCCCTGTGCCCCCTCCAAAGAGCTAACCACTATTCTGATTTGTATCACCATAGATTAGTTTCACAGTGAGCAACTTCTTAAAAATGTACATTCAGTACTTAAAAATCTCCTAAAGTAGAGGCTGAAGTTATTTGTCACAACTGTCAAGGCAGCTCAGAGGGAAGTCTAGCACCTTTAGCAGTGCAGCTTAACAATAACTCTGTTTTTCAGGAAACTGATTAGGTAGTTCAAAATTATCCAAACCTCTGACCTTGCTTCTTCCTTTAGAGTTTTTAAAGCTATTCCTTTGCTTGTTTATATCCCTGCCCACCCTCATTCCTCATTCTGCCTCCCTCCTCGCCACTCACAACGCCCCCAGAGTGGTGTGCTGGGGGGCCTGCTTGCAGGGGCTTTTGAAAGCTGATTGTACACATCTCTTCCCAACTCCACATTCAGTGATGTTCAGTTGGTAGTTTAAGATTGGCCATGGTGGAAGTTTTTACACCACAGCAATTGGCAATCATGGTCTGGCAGACCCCTAGAATAACTGCTAAACATTTATCACCACTGACCACTACACCACACATACAATATATTCAAATCATGTCAAATGGCTTCAAAGAGCTTTGGAGATTAAAAATGCTACCTGGTCACAGAAAACCTAGTAGAAACAAGTTTCAACTCATCCAGTGTTTTCAAATTCATAAGAGCATGCCACTGGTCATGGATTGGTTTTACAACAATCATGATTTTGTGAATTGCTCCCTCTCCCTAAATTGAAATGCATGACAAGTTTTTAATTGAGGTAAACTGTCACCAATGTTGCTAGAAAATTTTTGCAATAGCCTTAGAGATACAGTAGCACATTGCAGAAATAGTTGAACATTCACTGTCTAGAACAGGATTTTAGTAACTTAAATCTGTACTGTAATCTCCACTGGTTTTGTATGCCTTCATGCATATAATGCTTTGTCACCAAACCATAGGGTAAATTCATAGGGGTCAAAAATAGTGTCTTCTTTCTAGAAATTATTCACAGTGCCTAGCACAGTATTAGGTTTTGAGCAGATGCCAGGTAATAATGCATCAATTCCATCGTTCCCTCCTCTATTTCCTTCTCCATCCCATCCCCCTAGTGAGTTTCCCTACACTTTATCAGAGCTGCTCCCTAATCCACCCAGTCACATAAAACAAACTCGACTATTATTCACAGTAGTCAAGGTATGGAAACAACCTAAATGTCCATCGATACATGAATGGATAAAGAGAATGTGTGTGTGTGTGTGTGTGTGTGTGTGTGTGTGTGTGTGTGTAATGGAACATTATTCAGCCTTAAAAAAGGAAGGAAATCCTACTATTTGGGATAACATGGATGAACCTTGACGACATTATGTTAAGTGAAATAAGCCAGTCTCAGGAGGACAGATGCTATATGACTCCACTTAAATGAGGCATCTAAAGTAGTCAAACTCCTAGAAGCAAAGCTTAGAATGGTGGTTGCTAAGGGCTAGGGGGAGGGGGAAAAGGGGAGTGACTGTTCAATGGGTATAAAGTTTCAGTTATGCAAGATGAACAAGTTCTAGAGATCTGCTGTACAACACAGTGCCTGTAGGTAACAACCCAGTACTGTGCCCTTAAAATTTTGTTAAGAGGGTAGATCTCATGCTAGGTGTTCTTATCACACACACACACACACACACACACAAAAGGAAACTGTTGGAAGTGACTGATATGTTTATTACCCCGATTGTAATGATAGTATCACAGGTATATGCATATGTCCAAACTCATCAGTTGTATACATTTAACATGGGCAGGTTTTTTGTCTATCAGTTATACCTCACTACAGCTATTCTTTAAAAAAAAAACAAACCTACAACAAAAATTAAGACAAGTATTATAATTATCCTGTATTTCAGGAACACAGTACACTCAGTTGACAAATATTTAAGCACTAACAAGATGAAGGGCTTTGTTCTAAACATTACAGATGTATACCAAGATGATTTAGACACAAGCGCTGACATGAGATTCCAGGCAAACACAGTACGTAAGATATATATATAAGAAACTCTGATATAAATAGGAAAATGATCCAGATATTATGCTTATGGAAGTCTAAGGAGGGAGAGGTTGGTTTTGGACATGCTGAGTTGAAAGCAGAGGTGGAAAAGCAAACAACCGAAGCAAGAAAGCACGAGAACGCATACCAGGAACAACAGTTTGGCTGGAGCATAGGATGTGGGGAGAGGAATAGTTTAAAATGAGATTGGAAGGTAGAGGTCAGATTATAAAAGATTATCAGTATCGTGCTAAGGGGTTTGAGCTTTACCTCAGAGCGTGCCAGATTCTGCTGCAGTAAAAACTCCAGTCAGTGACTTAAAACAACAAGGTTTATTTCTTACTGAAGCCACGTATCTATTGTGGGTAGTCTGGGGGCCCTTCACTTGTGGACTCAGACCAACAGAGTAGCTACCATCTGGAACCAGAGGGACAGAGAATAGGGTGAATTGTACACCAGCTCTTAAAGTTTCTGCCCCAAGATGCCATGCATCACTTCTGCTCACATTTTACGACTAAAGCAAGTCATGTCCACGCTTAACTTCAAGAGGGTGAGGAAGTGCGATCCTATGTGCCTAGAAGCGTGGGGAGCCAGATATATTTAGCGGACAGCTCTAATGGTCAACACAATTTGTCCTAAGAAGGAAGACAGGGTCATATTCAGATGTCAGAAAGATCACTTTAACAGTGTGTATGGGATGGATTGGAGGGAGGCTAACTTGGAGGCAGGGAGCCTAGTCAGGAGGCCAGTGCAGTGTTGCAGGTGAGAGCGAGTGGTGGTGTGATCCAGAGCAAGGTGGGAGAATAAGAGAGAAGGGGACTGATGCATGAGACATTTCATGAGATATTAAGGAGAATCAACAGCACTAAGTCAAAAGGTTGTGAAAGAGGGAGTCAGAGTAAATAGGGCTGCTGCTGGCAGACATATCAGGTGGGCAGAGACTGCAGTGGTGACCAGGACTGCTGGGGTATGGCTGGTGGTGGAGTGGAGCTAATGGACAGACCTAGTAAGCAGGGCTTAATGGGGGTAGTTAGGGCTGGTGAGTGTGGTCAGTGGTTGTTGATTATTGGTGGTGCGCCGTGGATGGGTGTGGGTGGTGATATCCAACATGAGCTGGAGAGTACCAGGAGTTTAGGCTGGCTGGAAAGGTAGCAAAGAGTCAAATAGGAAAGGCCTTGACCACCATGGCAAGAGGTGTAAGTTTCATCATAAAGACAATAGGAACCACTCAATTATTTTAAATGCATCTGCCTAATGATGCTTCAAGTACAAGGACAAATATGAAGTGAGACAATTACGTGTAGGGTAAGGCCACGGGTAGTGGACCCACCAGTGTATATTTGACAGAGCACAAGAGCAGAGGGGTGGGTTATCTAATGCAAATTGTGCTGTTACAACTTGACAACCATCTAGACAAAGGTGAGTGGGAATGCTTCCCAGTTTCTTGTACAGGATTTTTTTCCCCATTTTTGCATTTCATTCTCACTTTCCCAATTCATTTCCTACCACTCAGTGGCATTATTCAGCGTTGAGCAAGCCCATGGGAACACCAAATTTAGAGAAGGTTCTTTTAGCCAGAAACTGCCTTTGTGGATGGACCTCAAAATCTGGCCTCAGTGGAAAAATCGTCTGAGTTCCGAGAAATGGGAGACCATCTGGTGACTGCTGCAAGGAAGTCTGAGAAGTTAGCCAAGACTGGCGGAATGAAAATCTCCGATCTGAAGCTGCTTTCGTGAAGAAATTTCAATGCTACTGTCATCCCCAAGATTTATGTTAATGCCAACTTCATGATACTTTAAAGCTCCGAAATTTGGGCAACAACAAGAAAACATAATAACGAAATGAAAGTTAGTCATTGGGACACTCGTATTTAGTAGACTTCATCAACTAAGGTGTAGACAAGCAGCAACTCACGTTATAGCCATGGGAGCAAAGTGAAATATGTTAAAAGCTGCTGATATGCTATATTTACATTTTTAGGACATGTTATAAGACAAAAATCTTAAAAATCTACTTCTGTCAGCTAAATATTTTGAAATAAATCAGAAAATATTCTATATGGAGCTCTTAATGTAGTCTAAGAGAAGATAGGAAGGAAAATGAAAAACATTCTAGTTTGTAAAGAACTATTTAACAGAGGCAAGGTAAATACATTTAAAGTGACTATTATGAACATGTATTTATATCCACAAATACACATAGCACTACCACTTTTTTAGTGTTTTCTATGTGCTAGGAACCGTAATATATGCAATTTGTACATAATATCTCATTAATCATTTCAACTTCCTTTGAGATAGGTACTTATGTCCACACCTAAGTTTCTATTTTCTTCCCTATACTACTGGAAGCCAGAAAACCTACATTTCCAGAAGTCTCTTGCCAGCTAGGTTCTGGTTAGCTTTTGCCAATGAAAGACCCTTCCATGAGATAATGAAATAGGAGGCAAGGGTGAAGCCATTCTGCATTTGGACTCGCCCTTCTCTCCTACTTCACTGCATAAGTGACCCCAGGTACAACCAGCAAAATAACTGCTCAGCCAAAATCACTGACCAAAAGAACTCCCTCTTGCCTATCTCTGATACCGGGACCTCCCCTTCCCACTCCTGCCCCCAAGTCGTGGAGGCCCTCAGCCCGCCGAGAGAGGGACTCCTTGACACCCCTCTTTCAAACCCGGACCGCACCCTCTTCGTAGATGGCAGCTCAATACTCGGTCCTAACAGACGCCAACGGGCAGCCTATGCGGTGGAGGAATGCTGCTATCACATCAATGAAACAGGACTCGTCGAAGACAATGTAAACGCCCTCCATCGCTTAAGAGAAGAACTCCAACGCAAACACCAACAGTCTGCCTCCCCAATTCCCGATTGGTGGCGATCCACCCTCTATACCTGGCTAACACCAACCTTAGGCCCCTCAATTCTCATCTGTATCTTGTTCATGCTCGCTCCCTGTTTTCTTAGGCTCCTTCGCAGGCGCATGGAGGAAGTCTCTCGGGTGGCCACAAACCAAATGCTCCTCGGCCCTTACACCTTGCTTCCTACAGAACCCCCCCACTGGTCTCCCTTAAGCCTCGGACCTCTGGTTGCCCGACTCCCCTTTTGACGCCCCCATTCAGCAAGAAGTAGCCAGAGATCAGAACGCCGCCCCATTACACCAAAGATATCGGGATGTAAGGCCAACTGGCCCGAGGCAGGGGAACGCAATCAGATTCACAGGTTGCATCAGACCGAAACTTTCCGGACCACCCTGTTCCAGAAACTGACCTGGAGACTTTCCGGACCACCCAGTTCCAGGAACTGACCTGGGGACTTTCCACCCGGCCCAGCCTTCCCGCCTTTCGAAGGGCGGGGCTAACGGTCCCAAGACTGACGCAACCGGCACCGGATATTGTCGCGATACTCGAAGAGACCACCAAATAAGGAATACCCTGCGCCCTCCCGGATTCGCCACACCCCTTTCCCTTCTTCCCCTATAAATTCTGCCCAAACCCTCGCCCGGGCGCGACTTCTCTGGCCCCCTTCTCTCGGAGCAGTCAGCCTCGCCCGGGAGCGTTCCCAAATAAAGCTCGTTTAAGCTCTCCTCCGTTTCTTGGTGCTGTTCCTTACAACTATGAATGAACAACACTGCTCCTTCAGGCTCCAAAGATGTGAAGTAACAGAAAGTTCATGGCATGCAAATCTTGGTTACTCCATACCTGAGAGAATAGCATTCACTGTCAGGAAAAATATACACAAACATTCCTCAACTAATTCAAAATACTTTCTGCCTAGTTGAAAAACGTCAATCAACTACTTAATACCACCTGGTGCTTAACAGGTGGTAGATTTTTTTTCCCCATGAGAGACATGAAAAGTTATTTTCAAAGACTTTTTTCAAAGAAATTTTTATGATTTATTGCTTCAATCTCCTTTAGAAGGCAAATAAATATTTAATTCTTACACGGGCTTAATTCTTTGTGTGGTGTCACCTCCTATTCCCCCAATTATAAAGAGGAGTAAATCTTACTTGCTAAAGAATTACATTTCTAAGATCACCCTTTAAACTTCCAGCTAAAATAATTCATACTCTACTTCTTTCATGTTTAAAGGGTGTACATGTCTCAGTGTCTTCAAGGAGGTGACACAGCTGATGTTTCTTAAACCCACAATTCTGCTTTCATGAAATCAACAAAGGCCTTCTGTGGCTTTCTAGGAAGACAAAAGATTCCATTTCTAGCCACCTAAAGAAAGGATACCTGTTCTGTACCATAAAGGTGCAGAATACCTTGTATCAAGTGTCTTTGAGGTTTGGCAACTCTTTGACAACACTACTTTTCCTTGGTCAAGAAAATCTGAAGCTCTAATAAGCCATTCAAGTGAAATTTCTCACAGAATACAGTCTTTAGTAACCGTAGAATCAAGTTAGAATGAAAAATGTGACTTTTCTCTTCCATGTCTAGGATCTTTTATCAGAATTGTAAAGGTTTTGTTTCACTATTTTTCAAGAAAACAACTTACCATACTCGCAGGCTTTTTTTCTCCTGGGATCATTAACTCAATTGATTTGTGCATATTGTCAATGAGGCCAAGGTCTTGATGAATTCAGTCTCCGTGTGGGCCGTTTGGGCTTTCCATAGGCAGACTGCACCCTTGACTCCGACTTCAATCTCACGCCTGATCTTGGCCAGGTCAGTTTCCACTCCAGAAGGACAAGTGCTACTATAGCCATAATATCTGTGCAGACATTCCCACCATGGGGACAACTCAATCTCTGTTTACAGGTGTAATGAGGCTTGCCTTTACCTGTGCAAGATCTAACTGCAGCAAAAAGATACTAACTTGAATTTGGGGCTCCGGGATGAGTCCATATAGAGCACATTTACAGTATTTGAGGGCAAAATGATGAGCTGCTATAACAAACAGCACTAACAATACAGTGATTTTAAAAAAGGTGATATATCTCTCTCATAATATTTGGAATATAAGTACATAGTCCAGGTAAGCAAGGTAGCTCTGATCCAGTGATCATTTAGGGATCTGGTTGCCTTTTAGGAAGTTGCCCCTTTATCCCTTAAATCATGGATGTCATCTATGTGGTTAAAGTTAGATTGTCATGAGTTGCAGTATGGAAGAGGCATATTTACTTTCTTAAGGCCTGGATGCAGCAGACATCACTTGCATTTGCATTCTGTGGGGGAGAACTTAGTCAAATGGCTAAACCTACTGCACAAAGGACTGTAGAAGGTGTAGCCATGAACCATGTTCCTCGGAAGAAGTGAAGAACATGTTTCGGTAATCGACCAGCAGTCTTTGCCACAGATGGAAAGTCAAGGCCATCCCTATTTTGCTGTTTGCATACTCAAAACAACACTTGGAAGAAGAGCTGTCTCCAGCACAAGTTCTATGATAGCATGTCATTTTCCAAATCAACACCCATCACCCAACTGAAGCCACAAACTAGAGAAAGGAAGATAGCAGTCTAGGCAAAGTCACAGACATGAGGAAGAATAAGAATGAAAAACTGCATCATTCATCTCCCAATGTATTGATGCCATGACCCCATGGAGGGTACAGACTGTGCCGGGGAGAGCTTGCACCTTTCCCCAGCTCCTTTGGAACACGGAAAAGAAGAGCTATGGAGGAACAAAGGGAGAACTGCTAACACTGTCGAGTTCCTCCTCGGGCCTAACCAGAACAAGGGGCCTTGCATTTTCATTGTGCACTGAGTCCTGTAAATTATGTAGCCAGTCCGGCATGAGGGATAGGGAGCTGATGGAGAAATGCTTTTCCTTTCCTAACCCCCAGAAAATGGTGCTGAGACACATTTCATGAGTCTTCTCAGATATCTTCCCTTGTCGCGCTTTGCCATGTCCCTCACTCCTGCTTCCTGAGATCACATTCCCAAAGAAAGGACTTGCACAAAAGCTGTTGTGGTCAGTGTCTAAGCAGAGGCCGTAGGTGGTGAGTGACCTCTGCAGATATGTAGGGGAAGATCATTGCAGGCAGAGGGAACAGTCAGCAAAGGCCCTGAGGTGGGAGCATGCCCGGTGTGTTTGAGAAACAGCAAAGAAGTCACTTACGTGGCTAGAGTGCAATGACTAATAACACGTGAGAGATTCTGTAACAATCTATATGGGAAAAGAATTTGAAAAAGAATAGATATATGTATATGTATAACTGATTCACTTTGCTGTACACCTGAAATTAACACAACATTGTAAATCTACTATACTCCAATAAAAAATTTTTTTAATTAAAAAAGAAATAATCGGGGACTTCCCTGGTGGCACAGTGGTTAAGAATCTGCCTGCCACAAAACACCAAATAAATAAATAAATAAATAAAACAAAGAATCCACCTGCCAATGCAGGGCACACGGGTCCGAGCCCTGGTCAGGGAAGATCCCACACGCCGCGGAGCAACTAAGCCCGTCTGCCGCAACTACTGCGCCTGTGCACTAGAGCCCTTGAGCCACAACTACTGAGCCTGCGCCCTACAACTACTGAAGCCCGTGTGCCCTAGAGCCCATGCTCCGCAACAAGAGAAGCCACGGCAATGAGAAGCCCACGCACCACAACGAGGAGTAGCCCCCACTCGCTGCAACTAGAGAAAGCCTGCGCGCAGCAACGAAGACCCAACGCAGCCACACACACACACACACAAAAAAATCGGTGAGAGAAATAGGAGATGAAGTCAGTGAGCTCACTGAGGGGCTTAAAGATCCCCGAAAGGACTTTGGGTTTTTCTCTGACAGAAAGGGAGAGTTGTTGGGGTACTCAATCAGAGACATGATATAAGTTTTCAAAAAGGACATCTGGCTGCTATGTTGAGAATAGACTGTAGAAGACAAAGGTAGGAGCAGGAAGAACATTTAGAAGGCAGTATATTGGGGCTTCCCTGGTGGTGCAGTGGTTGAGAGTCCACCTGCCAATGCAGGGGACACGGGTTCGTGCCCCGGTCCAGGAATATCCCACATGCCGCGGAGCGGCTGGGCCCGTGAGCCATGGCTGCTGAGCCTGCACTTCCGGAGCCTGTGCTCCGCAACAGGAGAGGCCACAACAGTGAGACGCCCGTGTACCGCAAAAAAAAAAAAAAAAAAATGGCAAGAAGGCAATATATCCCTCTCAATATTGTGCAAGAAGATGATGGCTTGGATCAGAGTGGTAGCAGTAGAGGTGATGAGAAGAGGTCAGATTGTGGATGCATTTCAAAGTAGAGTCAAAGGATTTGCTGATGGATTGGATGAACGCTGTAAAAGAAAGAGGGGGGTTGAGGACATCTACAGGAGTCACGGCCTGGAGACTTAACAGAGAACAGGTCACCAAGGGAGTGGCAGACCGGACAGAGTGGGGATGGTTCAGACAGGAAACAGGATGATCTGGGGAACAGACAAGTGAGTGTCCAAGGAAGGGGACAATGGGACTCACGGTTCAGGGTAAATCTTTCTCTATTTTCCCCTTTTCCCTTGCTGAAAAAGGAATGACTAATGAGTAAAGTAATGGGCTAAAGAGAAGGGGGTCAGTACCATAGAGGTAGCCACTGACTCTGTGTATACTTGGGGGTGACTTTACACAGAGTTGCATTTGGTCTCTGAGGCTCTCAGATATCAGGACAGCCAAGTATAACAGGCCGATGTAAATAAGACAAATCAGCTTTCCTAGAAAGAACATGGAACTGAGAGGCATGTGTGCTGGTCTACCGTAATCCATAGATTAGCAATTCCCCATGGGAAGCATCTATTTTTGCCCCACCGATCTTGACACTTCTTCACATACCCCTGAAAGAAAAGCTACTGACAAAGCACTGAAATGTATGGTGAAGGTTTCATAGGGAAGACAGAGGAAACATGTACATCACACACAACTTCATCAACCCCCTCTTGACATGTCTCTTTGCCTCAGCCTCTCTCTCCAACCATCCTACCAATGGGATATTTTTTCCTTCATCCTCTTAAAGCTGCTTTGCTTCATTAACCTCCTGTACTCCTGGACCTATCATTCCTGCCCCTAACCCAACTGCAGCTTCTCCAAACTTGTAACTTAGCCCATTCTGGGGGGGGAAAAAAAGGAGGATTTTCTACTTACCATGATCCACCCCCTTGGGTGGGTGGGGGATGGGAGAGAGCAGGGAGGAATTATAAAATCTCTTTTTCTTGTGCAGTAAGTGCTGAGGACTGTATCAAAAGACATGGTCCCTAGCCTCCAGCATCCAACCAACATGTCAGTGGATCACTGTAACCCAAAGTCATAATTGTTATGACAGAAGTAAGCACAAGTACTGTGGCACCATTAAGGAGGGGCACCTAATCCAGACTGAAGGGGTGGCAGTCAGGGATGTCATTTCAACTTTTCTGAGCACCTACTATGTGCTAGGCCCTGTACCTCACACTAGTGCTATGCTGGGGCCCCAAGTAGGTGCTTAGTCTGCCTATTGGGTGACACCCTTCCTCCTGCTGAGGCTCTCCTCCACTGCTGAGCTCAGTTTCCCCATCTGTCCACTGAAGGAATCTGCCCAGGGCTTGGCAGAACCGGGATCACAACCTGAGGCTTCTGGTTCTTACTATCAATACATGGGACTTAGAAAGTCTTAGACTTGACTAAGAAAGTGTTGACTCAAACATGTTGTTCTCATTGCTCATTCATCAGCCCAAATGTATTGTTAGTAGCAATAGGAGGCTGTAGGCATTGTGCAGGCCTCTAGAGAATTCTAGGGCTGATTTGCCTATTTATTTTTCCTGCCCCAGTCTCCATGGTCATTACCGGGACCAAAGAAGTCGTATCTTCACGGCATTTCCTTGGAACCACAGTGACATTCAGTGGCCATTGGAGGTTGAAAAATAAGTGTCAGAGAAAGCACTTGTCTTTGTGCTGCAGGATGGAGTGAGGCAAGTTTCCCAGCAATTTTTCCACTTAAACCAGCACAAGCTGATCGGTTCCTGCTATTGCTTATGGAAATTTAGCATAGGGTTAATAGGCTGGACCTGGCCCAAGACCACTACCTCACACAAGCTATTTATCCTCATTCAGCTGCCTTCATAGACAAAAGAACAAACCAAACCAAAAGAGTTTACATTGCAATACCGATTTTTAATTTTTCTCGTAGATAATGCTTCCCTAATGCAAAAAAAAAGGGAATAAAAATTTGAAAAACACAAAATGTTACAATCATCCACAACCTCACCACCCAGAAATAACCCTCATTAACATTTTAACTTATTTTCTGCCTGTCTTTCTATGAAACATACATTGTTATCATTCAATACATACTCGTTGCCTGCTTTCCGCACTTACTGATATATTGTGGACATTTTTCCCTGCCATTCTTCTGTACCATTATTTATAATGGCCGAATAGGAATCCAACATATGGATGTACTGTGATTCACTTATGGATGTATCATAATTAGTTAACCAATTCCATATTGTTAAAACATTCAGATGCTTTCTAAATTTTTAACATTATAAAATAATATTGTAGGAGTTTCCTTACAAATAACCTACCTGATTATTTCCTTAGCATTAATTCCTACTATTGGAACAACTCACTTAAAGAGCATTCACATTTAATACTTTGGAAACATATTGCAAAATTACCCTCCAGAAAGATTATACCAACTTTTTCTCCCATCAGCTCTTTTTGAAAGTGCTTATTTCCTCATGCCCAGGTCAACACTGAGTATTATCATTACTTTTCTTCTTTGACAGTGTCAAATGATAGGCAAAAAATGGAAAAATTTTTTAATGGCAAAGCATTTTTGTTTACTTTTCATTTTTTATTATAAATGAATTTGAACTTTTACTTTTTCATTGGCTGTTTGTTCCTTCGTAAAGTGCCTGTCCTGGTCTTCTGCCCTTTTTTCCCATTAGAATTTTTATCTTCTTTATTGATTTATAAACACTCTTTAGTGTTAACCGTTTGTCGTACCATACAAATTTTTCTCAGCATGTCATTGTCTTTCTGCTTCTTTGGCATATAGAATTTTGACTTTTATACATTCAAATCTATTTATCTTTTCCTTTATGTTCTCCATCTTTAGTGCTATGTTTAAAAAGGCCTTCCCTTCTCCTAAAATATATATTTTGTTTTTTCCTCTGGGTTTCTTGTTTTGTTAATTACATTTAACTATTTAATCCATCTGGAATTTATTTTCTTGAAGTACGAGGTCAGGCTATATAACTTTATTAAATAGTTGTGCCACAATTAACTGGAAGAATAATTTCTCCTTAACTTTTTTTTGCCACCTTCAACTATCAAGGTGAGAACTGGGGACAGGTAAAGGACAGACACGAAACAACAAAAGTGTTTTATCAGAATGAGCAACATCATTAGTTTTGACTGTGGTTTAGAATTTAGATGGGACCAGGTGGCAGGCCCAGTACAGGGAGATCCTGAGCGTCTCACTGACTAATATGGTAGACAGTGTTGTTGATACTGGCTATTGGCTCTCTCATCCTTCATTCCCACTTCCTTCTAATGCATCTTCTGTGCTGCAAAGACTGGAAAACTGAAAACCACATTTCACAGACGCTTTTACAGCTTGAGTTCTGGGTTTGAAATACCTTCCACCAAATATGTGCATTTACGCGAGATCTAAAAGGCAGAGATGAAGACAAGACCACCTTCCCTGCCCCTGTGGGCTCCTTTACGCTGGCAATGAAGGTCACGCAGACACAAGAATGTTCTGCAACACTGTACCAGCATCTAGTCTCTAGCTTCCTGGGTGTCCAGAGGCAGCACATCAGTGACAGTGGTATTTCCTGAATCCACCTTCTGTTCCCTGGGCCATTCTTGAACTCAAGCATTCCAGTGATGGTCTCAGAGGTAGTAGCCAACTGGTAGATGGGTTCTATAAGATTCTGGGAGCCATTCCTATAGGCCCAGCCTAGATCCCACTCTTCCAACCCTTCCAAGGCTTTTTAAAAAATATCTAGGGAATTCCCTGGTGGTGCAGTGGTTAGGGCTCCATGCTTCCACTTCAGGGGCCACAGGTTAAATCCCTGATCAGGGGACTAAGATCCTGCAAGCTGTGCAGCGTGGCCAAAACACTAAATAAATTTAAAAGATAAAAATACCTAATTTCCTTATTAAATCCCTTTCTACTGAAAATACCTAGCGTGGTTTTTTGTTTCCTATACTGAATGCTGACAGATACAGACAACCAGGGTCAGGGTCCAGGATCTTTTCAGGGTCCAGGTCAGGGTCCAGGACCAATTCCTTGCAAGACCTGAGTCTGGAAAAATATGGGTTAATGACAGGGGCCTTTCAGGCAGCAGCTGGCTAATATACAGGGGAAAACTCTTTATCCATCATTGGCCTGAGTCACATATTCTGGTATCCTTCAACTTTTGGTTGAAGCCAACACTAGGTGTAAATACATGAAGAGTGGAGGAGCAGAGAGGAAGGGAGCCAGGAAGGTAACACAAAGTGTCTACTATGTGTTGGGTACCAATCTAGACCATTTCACATGTTCTCATTTAATTCTTACAACACTCTGGAAGGTAAATACAATTGTCCCCAATTAACCCAAACCTACACATACACGTTTACTCAGCCATAAAAAGAAACGAAATTGAGTTATTTGTAGTGAGGTGGATGGACCTAGAGTCTGTCATACAGAGTGAAGTAAGTCAGAAAGAGAAAGACAAATACCGTATGCTAACACATATATATGGAATTTAAGGAAAAAAATGTCATGAAGAACCTAGGGGTAAGACAGGAATAAAGACACAGACCTACTAGAGAATGGACTTGAGGATATGGGGAGGGGTAAGGGTGAACTGTGACAAAGTGAGAGAGTGGCATGGACATATATACACTACCAGACGTAAAATAGATAGCTAGTGGGAAGCAGCCACATAGCACAGGGAGATCAGCTCGGTGCTTTGTGACTGCCTGGAGGGGTGGGAGGGAGGGAGACGCAAGAGGGAAGAGATATGGGAACATATGTATATGTATAACTGATTCACTTTGTTATAAAGCAGAAAGTAACACACCATTGTGAAGCAATTATGCTCCAATAAAGATGTAAAAATAAATAAATAAATAAAACAAAAAAACCCCAACACATTTCTGAATAGTTATGTCCATTTCCCTTGGGCTCAGATCACTGTTAAAATAAAACATCTTACTTAGCATGGGGAACCGGGTGGTGAATGGGTCTAGATTCTAAGCCACTCTGAGGACCTCCGTTCCAGAAGTATATGACCTTGTGTCAAGTGCTCTGCAATTAACATGACTTGGCTCCGGTCTCTGTGTCTACTTCTTTCTGCTCTACTACCAGCTGGTAAATTTCCTTTGTGTCATGAATCAAACCCTGAGGCAATAATCTGTCCCTGTTCATCTTAAGCCTGGGCCACAAAAGTCATCTGCCGGCCTATAGATGGGCAGCATCCCTCAAAGGCAGGCATCTGTCCCTGATCCAATCAGCTGTGACTGAGACAAGGGGGTCCCAGGTACTGCTGGCTATTCAGCAGGAGGATGAACAGGGAAGGCCATATTTTGGCATCTGCTGAAAAATCAGAATCTTAGGAAACACTGAGCCCACATTTCCACAGGCAACAGGGGGAAGGAGTCCCCCTTTACACTGCAGTTTGAGAAATCGTAAATTCCTTGCAGCTCTAACAACCTTTAATCCTGAGATTCTATACTCTTCTGGATTCCTGTACACTGAAAACATTGTGGATTGACTTGGGCCTCATTGAACAGATAATTTGGAAACGAGCTGGGAATGCATTTCATTTATCCACCGATTTGATTTTTAAATAGGGACTCTACATTTCCACACTACAAAGCCATTATTCTCCTCTATTGGAGTTCCTGTAATTCTCAGCGTGCCATGTATTATCATCATCCTGTCAAAATGAAAATCTTACAGAGATTCTGCGAGGGCCTTATCAAATCAAGTGGAAGTGATTAAGAACAGTAGAAAAAATTAGAACAATTATATATACACCATTAAATAATGTAACAGATGAGAATCCAACTAGTCTTCCGATTTTCATAAGTAAGGTTTGCAATTTTCTATTTTGTTGACTCAATAGCAAATTATCAATTCATTAAATGATTAAACCATTTATCAAAACTGAATGACAAAGCAATCAGAGACTGGGATAATCAGACTCCGAGTCTGTTCTTTGTGTAGAATTCAAATGCACCCAGCACAATACAAGTTTGTACTTAATGTCACTCATCTAATCAGCATATTTCTGCTCCAATGTGAGATCTTTGTTTGAACACGAGATGCAAAAGATATGGAAGCCACAAAAATCTCATTTATATAATCATAACAAGCATGTTATAGTGGTTGTCAAAATTAATTAAACCTAATTCGTTCTATTTTCTAAGCTTAAAATTGACACAAAACATTCTTGTGAAAGGCAAAAGTGCTAAAGGATCACAGAAATAGGTATAAAAGTGAATATTTTTAAATGCCTGCAGTTTGTTTTAGAGAGTTAATATTGATTATATTCCTCCAAACATTTGAAACAGATTAGATTCCTCCAAACATTTGAAACGATCAGTTGAATATGAACATTCACTCTATGAATGCCTAAACCTTTGGTTTCTTTTGAGTAATAATGAGTGCCACTGGTGTAATTACAATAAGTGTAAATTTAGAAAACCTCTATTAACACACAACTTCTCAGGAAGACGTTCTTTCCTAAGGCAAGGGACATCTTTATTTCAGATTACATTGTCATCTTGATCATCCTCTATTTAGAGCCAAAGTTCTGCTTACACCAGTGCTTCTCAAAATTTGGTATATGTCAGAAACCCTCAGAGAGCCTGTTAAACATGCAGATTCCAGGGCCCCAAGCTGGTCTTGATTCAAAAGGTAGGGCCTAAAAAATCTGTATTTTCACAAATAACCCAGACAGTTCTTTTGTAAAAGTTCCAAGGACCACACTGTGAGAAACACTGACTCACATGTTTTCTTTCTCCCTTATGTTACGTTGTTTTGAATCCTTGCATTATAAATCCTTTCTGTATCTCTCTTGAGTGCCTTCTGCATGCCCTAATCAACCTCCACTAATATTCCCTGGGCCCCATCTTGTCTCATTAGCCTGAACTGGAAAAAGTTACATTTTCTACATTTTCCTTCTCCAGATTCATACCTCTCTGGCCTTCACACACGTGCAGCCCCCTTAGAAAGCACCAATTAGGTGGACCCTTCTAGAAAACTTCCAGTCTTCCCTAAGCCAATCAGATTCCTAAGTGTTTCGTAGCAGGAGCTCTTCAAATAAACACATAAGCTCTGTTTCTAGAAAACCTCCCTGTTACCAAGGAAAACCTTATCTAAGCCTTTAGTTTCCTCAATACTACAGAGTGGACAAGATAAAACAAAGGAGGAGGATCTCAAACCCATCTCTTTAACATCTTTTTAGCAACTCAAGAAAAAAAAAGGTGTCAGTGAAGAGCTAGAATCATATTTTCTTAAAAATTCACAATTGTCTGTTGATATGAATTATCCAAGTTATCACTGAGCCCTCATACCACAGATAGAGAAGAGATAGTAAGCCATCACCTGGAGACTCATTTGGGGAGATTTTCATGTAGATCAATGCCTGGGCCCTGCCCTAGACCCGGGTTTCTCAACTTTGGCATTACCGACATTTTGGTCAGATAATTTTTTGTCATGAGGGGCTGTCCTTAGCCCATAAAGCTTAAAATATTTACTATCTGGCCCTTTACATAAAAAGTTTGATGACCCCTGTGGTAATTGAATTAGCCACTTACTCAATTTTCAGGGAGACTGAAGCTAGGGAGGAGAGGCAGAAGTGAGATGGTAAACTTCTATTGCTTGTTTTAAGCCATATAAATGAAGTTGAGATAGCATAAAGACATGACAATGCACTGAAAGACAAAACACAATTTCTTCCTCCAAATTAAATTTCTTTTTGAAAAAAAAAATTCTATGTCTACTTCACTGGTAAGACCTTTTTAAACCCCTTGTCTTGGAAATTAAAATGCTTCATATTTGTTCATGCTTCCTGGAATTCTGTTTTCCTGGAGGTCATCAAAAGCTCTGAGCTTTACTTCTTCTATCTTAGCTACGGAACCACCTCCTGGAAAAAGAGCCTATTAGTAGTTGATTTTCCTAAGCCCATCTCAGCCTTCCTGATTTAGAAGACTGTCCCTGCTATATGGGAACATAGGCTGGGAATAATGAGCGTCATAGCAAGGCTGTGTGGGGCTGATTAAAACAACTGCTTCTACATATTGAAATAGCTACAGATGAAATGATGTGATGTCTGGGAGTTGCTTCAAAATAATGGGAGAGAGTAGGTGGAGATATATATGAAACAAGAGTGACTATCTCTAATAATTTTTGAAGCTGAACAGTAGGCACTGCATGTTCATTACATTATTTCCTCTATATTTGAAAACATTTGAGAATTTCAATAATACATTTTTTTATTAAAAGAAAGTCTGGGGGGCTTCCCTGGTGGCGCAGTGGTTGAGAGTCCGCCTGCCGATGCAGGGGACACAGGTTCGTGCCCCGGTCCGGGAGGATCCCACATGCCGCAGAGCGGCTGGGCCCGTGAGCCGTGGCCGCTGAGCCTGCGCGTCCGGAGCCTGTGCTCCGCAACAGGAGAGGCCACAACAGTGAGAGGCCCGTGTACCACAAAAAAAAAAAAGAAAAGAAAATCTGCTTCAAGTGCCAGATGAGAACAAAAATGCTTAAAAACAGAAAGGAAAGATCCTCAATTTTCTTCTGAAGCAGCACTTTAATGTTTTGATTTGATGGACCTTGGGCCATGAGGAGACAGTTCCCCAAAACTATTTAGTCCTAATTCTTAGCAAAATACCTAGCATGATGTAGGTGCAAAATAAATATTTATTGACTCAATGAACAAACCCAGGTCCTTTATGCTACAAGATCCTCCAGGAGAGTAATAACAACCATGATAACAGCAATAAGTAACAATTATTGAGGATTTATTATGTGCCAGGCACTGTGCCAAATACTGAGAATACATCATTATTCCCTTCAGTCCTTATTACAACCTTATAAGCTTCCTAAGGGCATGAATTTTTACTGTTTATTCACTGGTATGTCCCCAGTGCTTAAAACATGACTGACGCAATAAATATTTATTCAATGAATAAATCTAACGTATGTGCTATTATCATAACCCTTATGCAGATGAAGAATCTGAGGCTTAAAAAGGTTAAATGACCTGCCCAGCTAGCAAATAGCAGAGCTGGATTCAAATCCAGATAATATAACTCAAAAAATTCTCTTTCAACCACTAACTATACTGATGCTAATTCACACTTCAAAGTCTTGTCTATTATTATAACTGTGCCAGCCAGTGACCTTCAAAGGCCCTAAAAAATACAATATGTGATGAAAATATTTTGATAGCAACTCAAACTGAACAGACTTAAGAGTATGGGGTACTGCTTGGAACAGGACTAAAAGGGAACTTAAACATGAAAATGGGTCTCTCCCAAACATCTCTATCAAGGGTCCCCAACCCCTGGGCCATGGACCAGTACCAGTCCATGCCCTGTTAGGAACCAGGCTGCACAGCAGGAGGTGAGCAGCGGGTGAGCGAGTGAAGCTTTATCTGCGGATCCCCATCGCTCTGCATCTCTCACATTACCGCCTGCACCATTGCCCACCCATGCATCCCCACCATCTGTGGAAAAATTGTCTTCCATGAAACTGATCCCTGATGCCAAAATTGCTGGGGACCACTGATCTATATGAAAGATACTTGTGAAATCTTAGAAGCATTCCCATTAAAGTTAGAATGAAGGCAAGGATAACCTTGCCAAGGAAAACCTATCACCACTATTATCTATCATTGTATTGGAGGTCATAGACAAAGCAATAAGATAGCAATAAGACAATTCTGTTAGAATTAAAAAGGAAGAGACAATATCATCTTTGTTTTTAAACAAAATACCTATTAGAAAATCCACAAAAAGCTTAAACACTACCAAAACTAAGAGCGTTTACAAGACTGTTGGATGCAATATATGTTATTTATTAGTAGCAACCACTTTAAAAATGCAAAATTAATTTAACAAATTTTTAAAGTCATTCACCATAAATTTCAAAACTCCATGGTGTCTAGGAGTAAATATAGTAAAAGTTACATAAGATCTTTATGAAGATAACATATAAGATGTAAAGGAAGACCTAGATAAATGAATATGTCATGTTCATAGACGGAAGTTATACATAGATGTCAATTCTCCACAAACTGACTTGCTAATTCATTGAAATTCCAATCAAAATTCCACTGGAATTAAGAATAAAGGGTCGGGGCTTCCCTGGTGGCTCAGTGGTTGAGAATCTGCCTGCCACTGCAGGGGACATGGGTTCGAGCCCTGGTCTGGGAAGATCCCACATGCCGCGGAGCAACTGGGCCCATGAGCCACAACTACTGAACCTGCGCATCTGGAGCCTGTGCTCCGCAACAAAAGGCCGCAACAGTGAGAGGCCCGCACACCACAATGAAGAGAGGCCCCCGCTCGCCGCAACTAGAGAAAGCCCGAGTGCAGGGGCGAAGACCCAAGGCAGCCAAAAATAAACAAATAAATAAATAAAATTTAAAAAATAAAAGAGGAGAAAGGGTCAAGAATAGACAAAATGATCTTGCACAAGAACAAGGAACCCTGCCCTATAAGGTTTTAAGACTTATAAGGAATAGTATTTTTTATTTTATTTTTCATTTTTTAAGGCCTATGTGAATGTTTTTAACATCTTTATTGGAGTATAATTGCTTTACAATGATGTGTTAGTTTCTGCTTTACAACAAAGTGAATCAGTTATACATATACATATGTCCCCATATCTCTTCCCTCTTGCATCACCCTCCCTCCCACCCTCCCTATTCCACCGCTCTAGGTGGTCACAAAGCACCGACCTGATCTCCCTGTGCTATGCGGCTGCTTCCCACTAGCTATCTAGTTTACGTTTGGTAGTGTATATATATCCATGCCACTCTCTCACTTTCTCCCAGCTTACCCTTCCCCCTACCCATATCCTCAAGTCCATTCTGCATCTTTATTCCCGTCTCATAATCTAGTCTCATAGAATTGTGGTCGGAAAAGATATTTGATATGATTTCAATTTTCTTAAATTTACCAGGGCTTGATTTGTGACCCAAGATATGATCTATCCTGGAGAATGTTCCATGAGCACTTGAGAAGAAAGTGTACTCTGTTGTTCTTGGATGGAATATCCTATAAATATCAATTAAGTCTATCTGGTCTAATGTGTCCTTGAAAGTTTGTGTTTCCTTATTGATTTTCATATTGGATGACCTGTCCATTGGTGAATGTAAGGTGTTAAAGTTCCCTACTATTACTGTACTACTGTCGAGTTCCCCTTTTATGGTTGTTAGCATTTGCCTTATGTATAGAGGTCCTCCTATGTTGGGTGCATAAATATTTACAGTTGTTATATCTTCTTCTTGGATTGATCCCTTTTTCATTATGTAGTGTCCTTCTTTGTCTCTTGTTAATAGTCTTTATTTTAAAGTCTATTTTGTCTGATATGAGTTTTGCTACTCCAGGTTTCTTCCAATTTCCATTTGCATGGAATATTTTTTTCCATCCCCTCACTTTCAATCTTTATGTGTCCCTAGGTCTGAAGTGGGTCTCTTGTAGACAGCATATATATGGGTCATGTTTCTGTATCCATTCAGCCAGTCTGTGTCTTTTGGTTAGAGCATTTAATCCATTTACATTTAAGGTAATTATCAATATGTATATTCCTATTACCATTTTCTTAATTGTTTTAGGTTTGTTTTTGTAGGTCTTTTCCTTCTCTTGTGTTTCCTGCCTAGAGAAGTTCCTTTAGCATTTGTTGTAAAGCTGGTTTGGTGGTGCTGAACTCTCTTAACTTTTGCTTGTCTGTAAAGGTTTTAATTTCTCCATTGAATCTGAATAAGATCCTTGCTGGGTAGAGTAATCCTGCTTGTAGGTTTTTCCCTTTCATCACTTTAAATATGTCCTGCCACTCCCTTCTGGTTTGCAGAGTTTCTGCTGAAAGATCAGCTGTAAACCTTATGGGGGTTCCCTTGTATGTTATTTGTTGCTTTTCCTTTGCTGCTTTTAATATTTTTTCTTTGTATTTAATTTTAGGTAGTTTGATTAATATGTGTCTTGGCATGTTTCTCCTTGGATTTATCCTGTATGGGACTCTCTGTGCTTCCTGTACTCAATTGACTATTTCTTTTCCCATTTTAGGGTAGTTTTCAACTATAACCTCTTCAAATATTTTCTCAGTCCCTTTCTTTTTCTCTTCTTCTTCTGAGACCCCTATAATTCGAATGTTGGTGCATTTAATGTTGTCCCAGAGGTCTCTGAGACTGTCCTCAGTTCTTTTCATTCTTTTTTCTGCTCCCTGGCAGTTATTTCCACCTTTTTATATTCCAGCTCACTTATCCATTCAGTGGTGGGCTGCACAGGCCCCCGGGGGGGTGTGGACAGTGACCTGTGCTTGCACACAGGATTCTTGGTGGCAGCAGCAGCAGCGTTAGCATTTCACACCCATCCTGGGGTCCGAGCTGATAGCCACGGCTTGCACCCATCTCTGGAGCTCATTTAGGCAGTGCTGTGTCTTCTGTGGGCAGACAGGGAAGGAATCCCCTCTCCTCGCGCACCCCAAAACAATGGTCTCTTGCCTCTTCGGCAGGTCCAGACTTTTTCCCAGACTCTCTCCCGGCTAGCTGTGCAGCACTCTGGGTCTCACTTTGCTGTTTCTTTCAGTGGCTACTATTTGGGGTTGAAAATTAGACATTCTAGAAAATATGTTGTAGTGATTCTGAATTCTGGTATGTTCCTATGATTACTGAGTTTTTATTCTAGTAGACAGTTAACTTACTTGAACTGAAACTGCAAACTTTGTGTACCTTGTGGTATGCAGCAACTGATATATCTTCTTTGTTCTTACGGCTAACCACTTAGATTTTTAGCCTGGCCCCCTGTGCAGTCTCCCATGTGCCTGTGTAATTAGGACAGAGATGAAGCTCAGCCTTTCTGTGGTTTCCTTGCCTCTAAGGTTTCACACCTAAATACCAGCTGTCCTGCTGGCCTTGAGCTCTGTCTATTGGCACTTCAAGTCCTTAGGCTTCAGCTTTCTGCTGCTCCATCGAAGCACAGATGGGACTACATTCAGTTAAAAAAAAAAAGCACTGCTAACTATATACCCGAAACAACTGAAAACAGGTGCTCAAATAAGTACATATGCATGCATGTTCATAGCAGTACTGTTCACAATAGGGAAGAGGTTGAAATAGCCCAAATGTCCATCGATGGATGAATGGATAAACAAATTATATACACAGGCAATTGAATATTATTTGGCCACAAAAAAGAATGAAGTACTGGTATCTGCTATAACACAGATGACTGTAAGTGAAACATTATGCTAAGTGAAAGAAGCCAGACGAGAAGGCCACATATTATAGGAATCCATTTATATGAAATAATTGGAATACATAAATCCATAGAAGTAGAATACAGGTTGGTGGTTGCCAGGGGCTGGGGGGGAGGGTGGACTGAGGAGAAACTGCTTAGTGGGTAAGAAGTTTTACTTTAGAGTGATGGCAAAGTTTTGGAATTAGATATAGGTGGTGGTTCACAACATTGTATATATATTAAATGCCACTTGCAAATGATTAATTTATGTTGTATGAATTTCACTTCAATTAATTATTTTTAAATTATTTTTCAACATTACTAGCCATTAAAGAAATGTAAATTAAGACCACAAAGAGATATAAATACATACTTATTAGAACAGCTAAAATAAAAAAGAGCAACAATATCAAATGCTGGCAAGGATATGGAACAACTGGATGTCTCATACATTACTGGTGGGAATGTAGAATGGATGATCATAGTTTGCCAGTTTCTTATAAAACTAAATATCCAACTAGCATACAACACAGCAATCATATTCCTGGGCATTCATCCCAGAGAAGTGACATTTTATGTCTACACAATAAACCTGTACACGAATCTTCACAGCAGCTCCATTTGTAATAGTCCAAAACTGCAAACAACTGAAATGCCCCTCAGCAGGAGAATGGTTAAATAAACTGTGGCACATCTATTCTATGGAATACTAATCAGAAATAAAAAGGCATGAAATATTGAAAACACACTGATCTCAGGGGCCTTATGCTAAGTGAAAAAAAAAGTCAATTTCATAGGGTCAAAAAATTCACATGCTATATGATTCCATTTATATAACATTCTAAATGTGACAAAATTGCAGTGATGGAAAACAGATTAGTGGTTATCAGGGGTTAGGCATGGTGAGGAGAGGAAGGGTGAATATGACTATAAAGGGGTAGCACAAGGAAGATCTTTGTGGTAACATGATTGTTATTCATCTTGATTGTGATGGTGGTTTCCAAAATCTACACATGTGACAAAATGACATAGAACTATGCATACATTCTATCAATGTCAGTTTCCTGGTTTTGATATTGTACTACAGTTATGTAAGATGTAACCACTGGGGGAAACTGGGAGAAGGGTACATGGACCTCTCTGTACTATTTTTGATACTTGCTGTGAATCTATAATTGTTTCCAAAGTAAAAAATAAATAAATTAAAAAAATATACCTCAATAAAGTTGATTTTAAAAATAAAAATAATTTTTAAAAGTTAAACCAAACCATGGGAATTCCCTGGTGCTCCAGTGGTTAGGACTCGGCGCTCTCTCTGCTGGGGCCCAGGTTCAATCCCTGGTCAGAGAACTAAGATCTCGCAAGCCACAAAAAACGTTAAACCAAACCACCTACTAAAAGAAAAAGAAAAAAAAAAAAAGCAAATAAAGCAAATGCTCAGATCTTTCTCTATGTAGCTCCCTATTTCAAGTATAGATTTCTCTCTGGTCTTTACCTGTTTTGTGTTGGGTCTCATGAGTTCTCTCTTGCACATGCATACTTAAGCTGACAAAAGGATTTGGGCAGAACTTATATACACAATTTGAGTCTCACTCCTTCTATAATTTTCTTGCTGCTAGGATTTCCCTCTTTAAGCTTCCAGTTGATTTTCCAGCCCTGAAAGGTACCTTGAGCCAATAAGACTGTGCTTCACCCCTGTTTCTTTAAACCATAGTCATGGGGGTTAGGAAATGGCTTCAGACCAGAAAGTCACAAACTAACTCTTACCCCTTGCAGTTGCAGTGTTTTTCCTTCTGTCTGATTTTGTGCACTTTCCAGTGTCTGTAGTTTTTAAAATCAATTTTTATAATTGTTACCCGCAATAAGATTCATTTGACCACTTCACTCCTCCACAATTACCAGAAGCTTCTGTTTTATCTTTTTAATTATATCAATATTATTATAAGAGCTTCCTTGTCATGAAATCCACATATGAGGAAAGTTTCCAAATAAAAAGAAGCTCCAACTCTACCACAAATTTTTTCTGTCAAATGTTCTTAATATGAATATCTTAGCCACTGTATTCCTCAGGATAGATAGAAGCATAATCAAGCTCATATGTACTGTCAAAAAAAACTGACCTTTTGGGGGATACCAGCTTTATTAAAATATAATTAACATACCACATAATTCACAATGCAAAGTAGTAACCACTATACGATCACAGCCACATACCACATAATTCACACGTGTAAATTATACTGTTCAATATTTTTAGTATATATACAGAGTTTTGTGATCATTATAATAATCAATTTTAGGACTTTTTCATCACCCTCAAGAAGAAGCCCCTATACCCTTTAGCTATGACCCTTTTACCCCCTAGTCCCCACAGACCTAGGCAACCACTAATCTACTGCCCATTCTGGACATTTTGTATCAGTTGAATCATATAATATATGTTCTTTCAAGGCTAGATTCTTTCACTGAGCATAATGTTTTCAAAGTTCATCCATATTATTGTAGCTTCATTCCTTTTTATGGCCAAATAATATTCCATAGTATGGATATACCATATTTTGTTCATTCATTCATAATTTTTTAATTGGGTTGTGTCTTTTTTTATTATTGAACTGTAAGATTTCTTTATATAGTCCAGATACAAGTCCCTTATCAGATATATGATTCACAAATATTTTCTTCCATTCTTTTTTAAATTTATTTATTTTATTTGTTTTTGGCTGTGTTGGGTCTTCATTGCTGCACATGGGCTTTCTCTAGTTGCGGCAAGCAGGGGCTACTCTTCGTTGCAGTACGCAGGCTTCTCATTGCAGTGGCTTCTCTTGTTGTGGAGCACAGGCTCTAGGTGCACGGGCTCAGTAGTTGTGGCTCACGGGCTTAGTTGCTCCGTGGAATGTGGGATCTTCCCAGACCAGGGGTTGAACCTGTGTTCCCTGCGTTGGCAGACGGATTCTTAACCACTGTGCTACCAGGGAAGTCCCTTTCTTCCATTCTTGTGGGTGTCTTTTAGCTTTTTTGATAGTATCCTTTGAAGCATAAAAGCTTTTACTTTTTATCAAGTACAACTTATCTATTTTTTTTTCCTTTTTTGCTAATGCATGTGGTGTGATATCTAAGAAACCAGTGACAAATCCAAGATCACGAAGATTTACTCCTATGTTTTCTTCTAAGAGTTTTATAGTTTTAGGTGTTAGGTTTAGGTCTTTGATCCATTTCAAATTAATTTCTTGTATGTCGGGTGAGGCAGGGGTCCGACTTCATTCTTTTGCATGTTGATATTCAGTTTTCCCACACCATTTGCTGAAGAGACTATTTTCCCCTCATTGGGTTGTTTTGGTATTCTTGTTGAAAATCAGCAGACTGTAAATGTGAGGGTTTATCTCTGGATTCTCAGTTCCATTCCATTTATCTATCTGTTTATCCTTATGCCAGTGCCTTACTGCCTTGATTATTTTTGCATTGTCGACAGTTTTGAAATCAGAAAGTGTGAGGCCTCCAACTTTGTTCTTCTTTTTCAACATTATTTTAGCTATTCTGGATCCCTTGAACTTCCATATGAGTTTTAGGACTACCTTGTCAATTTCTACAAAGAAGCCAGCTGGAATTCTGATACAGATTGGATTGAACCTATAGATCAGTTGGGGAAGTACTGCCATCTTAATGACAGTTAAGTCCTCCAGTCCATGGATATAAGATGTCTTTCTATTTATTTACACTTGGTTTAATTTCTTTCAATAATGTTTTGTAGTCTTAAGAATATAAAGTTTGCATCCCTTTTGTTAAATTTATTCCTACATATTTTAATCTTTTTTATGCTATTATAAATGAAACTGTTTTCCTAATTTCATTTTCAGTTTGCTCATTGCTGTTGTATAGAAATACAATTGATTTTTGCATATTAATTCTGTATCCTCCAACTTTGCCACACTTGTTTATTAGTTCTAATAGCTTTTAGTGGATTCCTTAGGATTTTCTATATACTAAACTGTGTCATCTGCAAATGAGATAGTTTTATCCTTCCTCTATCATTTAAATGCCTTTAATTTCATTGTCTTGTCTATTTGCCCTGGCTAGAACTCCAGTGAAATGTTGAATAGAAGTAGTGAGAGTAAACATTCTCGTCTTGTTCCTCACCTCAGGGGGTAAATCTCAGTGGTGTACAACCTTTATTTTTTGCTCATGTTACATGTAAGCTATGGGCTATTGGAGGGTCATCGCAACTGTGCTCAGTTCTTCTTAGCTTTACTTTGTAGACATAGATGTCTTCTCATTCTAGGACCCAACCTGAGGCCTTACCTGGGCTATACAATTCTCTTGGCAGAGGGCAAAAACAAGAGGCTGAGCCAAACCACATAATCACCTTAAACCTCTGCTTGGATGTGACATGTGTCATATCCATTCACACTCTATTGCCAAAGCGTGTCAGTGGAACTCAAAGTCAAACCTATACTCCTCCCACAAGAGGCATGGCAAGTCACCTGGCAAAGGGTAAGGATACACAGTCCTCTTACAGGAAAGGTGGGGAGTAAATAACTGTGAACAGTAATATCATCTACCCTATTGAGTCTATATTTAATTTTCATCATCTCTAAGAATTACAAAAATGATTAACTAAGCAATAAATGCAATTAATATCTTGACACAAAAACACAATGATGCCAGCTATTTTTTGTGACCAAGACCATTCTTTAGAAATTGTCCAAGGTCACAGAGAATACTATATAGGAAAAGTTATCTAAAACTTCAAAATAAGGAAAAATGATGATTGCATGACCTGTTAAATACCATGGCAGCACATTTTCTAATAAGCCTTTTAGTCACCTGACTCTCTCAAGGTTTGTAACTTAAACTGTCTACAACTGATAAGAGTCCAGAGAATTTTAGTCTTATAAAGTTAGAGGTTAACTTGCAGAAAACTACTAAGAAGTGATTCACTTTTTGGAGGCTGCTTGGTTCAGTGAAAAAACTCAAATTTTTCAGTTTATTGCACTATAAAACATTAGCCAATTTTGAATCTAACTTATTTTATTTTGGCATTGTTTTCCCAACTGACTAGATGAATCCCTGTTTTTCAAATGTTCTTTGAACAAGCATTCTTGTATATCAGCTGATTCTTTCATTACTTGGCTGGAACAAAACATTGACATGTGCTACCAAACTACTCTGTCTGAGACTTGTGCTTTTATAGATATCACCTAGGCCAAGCAATTTCCCCTGAACCTCTCTCCTTCCAACCTCTCACCTATCTTCTGTGCTCCCACAGCACCCTGTACTTTTCCTATCAAAGCACTATTCACATTGCATAGGAATTGCCTGTTGATTTATCTTCCTCCCTTCCCAGACCGTGAGCACCTTGGCATAGATCTTGCCTTGCTCAGATCCCCAGGGCCAAGTACAGTGTCTCCCACATCCCATATAATCAATCAACATTTGTAGAATGAATGATTGGTCTGTGATTGTAGCAAGTTGATGATAAATAACTAAAATGAATGAATGAAGCAAGAAAAATTGGTCTTCATAATTCCAAAAGACACATGCACCCCAGTGTTCATTGCAGCACTATTTACAATAGCCAGGTCATGGAAGCAACCTAAATGCCCATCGACAGACGAACGGATAAAGAAGATGTGGTACATATATACAATGGAATATTACTGAGCCATAAAAAGGAACAAAACTGGGTCATTTGTAGAGACGTGGATGGACCTAGAGACTGTCATACAGAATGAAGTTAAGTCAGAAAAAGAAAAACAAATATCGTATATTAACTCATATATGCGGAACCTAGAAAAATGGTACAGATGAACTGGTTTGCAGGGTAGAAATAGAGACACAGATGTAGAGAACAAACGTGTGGACACAAGGGGGGAAAGCAGCGAGGGGTGTGTGTGTGTAATGAATTGCAAGATGATTGGGATTGACACGTATACACTGATGTGTATAAAATAGATAACTAATAAGAACCTGCTGTATAAAAAATAAATAAAATTCAAATCAAAACACAAAAAGAAAAATTGGCCTTTAGAATTCAGGGGAAGATATCTCAATAGACATAATAGCTATGGGAGAAAATTAAAGAGAGAAAATATAGCTGGTCCTCACTTTCAGAAAGGCCAATACATGAAATTCAAATTTAGGATACAAGAGTACACATTCATTTTCCTAAAGCTTCTTTGTTTCATGAAATAATTCACTACAGTTCCCTGAAACAACAGGATCTCCTTCTGTGTTTAAGTAGCTCTTATTAATTATCTGACTGAGTTAGCTTTAGAATCTGTTGACAAATGAAGATCAGAAGTGAAAATGTGAGTCAATGAGAAAATTATTTGATTTATGCATGTGTTTTCTCTAGAGCACTTTACAGGAACATATTTATTGTGTAAAGTGAACCAGGAGTACCCCGGATAATGAAAAAGTTTAGCTTACAGGCCAATAGCTCTCTACCTCTAAAGGCCTTTGGATAAAAAAAAAGAGGGGGTGAATGAATGTGTTTTTATGCTTCATTTTATCACCTTTAATGTTTGCCATCTTACTTACTATCTCCCTGGTGAAGTCCTCCCTCCCCTTCTAAAACAAAGTATCCTCCCATTCTTCCTCAAAAGAGGACATATTGTTAATAATGCTAACATTTAACTAAGCTACACTAATCAGAATTTTAATGGAAATTTGTTTATCACTTTAATTTTTTAATATTTATTTATTTTGGCTGCGCCAGGTCTTAGTTGTGGCATGCGGGATCTTTTAGCTGCAGCATGTGGGCTTCTTAGTTGTGGCATGTGGAATCTTAGTTGCGGCATGCATGTGGGATCTAGTTTCCTGACCAGGGATCGAACCTGGGCCCCCTGCATTGGGAGCACGGAGTCTTACCCACTGGACCACCAGGGAAGTCCCTATCACTTTAAGTTTAGCATGTGTCTCTGTTAAGCCATTCAGTATGTTCTCCAAATGCAGTAGGTAAGTGAAAGTTTTGTTGACTGAACTGTGGTTTTTAAAATGTCCTAAGGAAGCTTTCTGACTAAACATAAAAGCAAATCACTTATTTCATACCTCAGCAACTTTAATGATTCACCAAGGCAGAGAATGCATGTTGGACATATATTTCTTACTTTGAGAAAGAGTTTAAACTCTATTTGGACTGGTAGGCAGTCAGAATTTCCCTGGACATATCCCACAGGGAACAGTGAGATGTGACTCCTGAAAAATTCCTAATGACTTCATCTTTCAACATACTAGCTCTAAAATGACTGGGAGTATGACTGCATGAAAAGTCCCTCTGGCTTATATCTTCTATCACCCTTAATGTTCTTTCTTCAAAGGTTAGCCTATTCTTGTTCCTAGGACATTAGACATCTACCTTTTATGTCTGCCAACAGAAATGAACGATTAAAGAGACCCTGGGAAAATGTGCCATGTAAATTGCCTCAATGAGTATTATTTCAATTATAAAGAGAAAAAGATGTGTTTGAAAAAATTTGAACTCCAATATTTTTTTAAGTTGCTCTAAACTAAACTAATATCCTTCCCAAAATAATGGCCGCTTCCACCAAAATAAAAATAATCAGAAAGAGAATTTTCTTTAGCCAACTCATTGTCTGTCAAAAATAATTATATCAACCTTGAAAAGAAAAAACACTGCCATTTATTAAGAGGTATAGAAAAGGAGAGGCACCCACTGTTATACAGAGACCAATCTAGAAATTCATTTACTCAGGCTCCCTCGTGAAAAAAAGCATGGATGAATTAGCCTACCAGTCATCTCTAATTTATCAATGGGTTGCACTCCAAAATTTATTTGTAAGTCAACGGTTTGAAACTCAGAACATATTTTCTCATAAGAACAAAGGGTAGTTAGGGTCTCAGACCAGCTCACGAAAGCCTACAGATTGTAAATCTACCTCAGCCATGGAACTGCTGGCATCAGTCTGCAGGCTGGATCCTGATAACAATAGGCCACAGTACAGGAGAGAAGAATAAAAGGATCTCCTTTTCCCTTCCTGTTGCAGAGCAATTTAAAGAAAACTTTCCCAAAAGGTCAAGCTTAGGTATAATACCATCCGTTCCCCTAATAATCCTGCCCAATGTCTTTAACCTCTCTTAAACCCCTCAAGGCTAACACAACCCCTAGTTTCATGTTTGTTGAGGTAGAGGTCAGCAGGCTGAGCAGCAGATAGTAGGGACTCAGCTCTGATTTCTTGTATGTGAGATATGGACACCAACTCTAGATAAATTGGGATACAGAGAAAGGACTCTGTTCACGGATGTTGGGTCCATAGGTGGCACTAGCCATAAGGGGCAAGGTGGCTAGTCAACTATTGCAAGAATCAAAAAATTAAATATCAGTTGTGACATAATCCTACAATGAAACTGGAGGAAACAAGCAAACACAAAATCCAGAAGCTTAACTTCACAAATCAGCCCAAGGTAAAACCACCAAGTGGGCCAGGTCCTTTTTGGCAACTTTCCCACCCCTTCTTTCACCTTCAAGTGGCCATCTGAGTTGCCTACTGTGGCACTCTCCCAAGATCAGGCCATGTGCCTTTCTCTGACTTTTGCCTAGGTAAAATCTCTCAGTGCTTTCCTAGGGAATATGAGAGCATGATGCACTACCATCAGAAATCACGTGTGCTTCCGTGCTAGTGAGAGAATTGATTGCCTCCTCCCACAATGCCTTAGCTTAATGAATATGCACAACTCCAGAAGTGCTTGTAAAGTGCTTAACTGTGAGAATTTCATACACCACAGCTATCCAGTAGGGTGGGTATTTTGGAACCGGGGCCTTTCAGTGTCCACTTAAACTATACCTATAGACAACTACCTACCTCACCTATATATGTACATACCAGGCCTAGAACCAAAAACCTCTGGAGAGTTGATATCCCCAGGAAATCTCCATCCTCTGATTTTAAAAACAACCATTTATTGAGCTCTATATAAATATGGGCCAAGCACCACTGTATAAATTATCTCACTTAATCCTTAGGACTACCTTATGAAATGGTTGTCATTACTAGCCTCACTTTACCAATAAGGAAAAAGAGGCCCAATCCATCTAAAAAAAAAAAGGCAGGGAAAAAGTAAAAAAGGAAGAGACAACAGGACAAACAGAAAACAAATAGCAAGATGTCAGATTTAAACTTAGCCATCCAATAATGACATTAAATGTATGGTCTAGACACCCCAATTAAAAGGCAGAGATTGTAAAATTGGATTCAAAAACAAGAAAATCCACTTTAAATATAAAGGAAAAGGATGGAAAAAATATACCATGCAAATGCAATCAAAAGAAAGCTTGAGAAGCTATATTAATATTAAAGTAGATTTTAGAATAAGGAATAGTATCAGGGGTAAAGAAGAATACTTCATTTTGATAAAGGGGTCAATTCACCAAGAATATATAATCCTAAGTGAGCATGCACCTAATCACAAATGTTCAAAATACTTGAAGCAAAAACTGACAAACTAAAAGAAGAAATAATTATCACAATTATATTTGTAAATTTCAAAACACCTCTCTCAGTAATCGACAGACCAAGCAGACAGAAAAACCAGCAAGGATACAGAAGATCTGGAACGCCACCAACCGACCTGACCTAATTGGCATTTATAGAACACTGCGTCCGACTAAAACAGAATACACATTCTTTTCAAGTGCATGTGGAATATGCACCATGGTAGGCCAGCTGCTGTGTCATAAAACAAGTCTCAGTAAATTTAAGAGGATTTAAATAATTCAAAGTAAGTTCTTTGACCACAGCACAACTAAACTATATACCAATAACAGAAGGATATCTGGAAATACTGCAAATATTTGGAAATTAAGCAACAAACTTCTAAATACCACATGGGTCAAAGAATAAATCACAAGGGAAGTTGGAAAATATTTTGAGCTGAATGAAAATGAAAATACCACACAGCAAATTTGTGAGATGCAGCTAGAGCAGGGGTTAGAGAGAAATTTATAGCGTTGAATTATTAAATGTTTATACGACCCCCCACTCACCAACATCAGAATATTATGCAAGGAAAAGTAAAGAACAGAGGACAAAACCCAGCTCTGAATGCAACTCCAATCATAGAAAAGTGAACCACTGCAGATAAGAGGAGAAGGTTTAAGTGGTATCAAAAGTAGGTCTGAACTCCAAACTGCTTACCTTAGTAGTAGATGCTTGCTGACGATTCACATCTAGGCTAATAAGAGGTTAGATCCAGGAAGTTCAGTGAAGGTAGGCTGGAGAAGGCAGGGGAGTCAGAGTGAACAAGAGCAGCATGTGCTAGCAGAGTTGAACTCTGATCCCAGGACAGAGGCTGTTACTCTTGATTTTAAAATATTTCTTGCTAAGGATGGGTTTTCCCTGAGGCCTAATACACTTATCTCCCCCAGAAATAGCCTCTGGATGGGTTCTGTCCCTAATTGACGGAAGATTAAAGATGCTGGGATTGTAAGCTCGTTAAACTCTTGTTAATTCCCAGATATCATCCCCATATTATAATCACCTGAGGGACTGTTGTTTTTAAAAACTACTCCAGGCCTGCATCGCCAGGAGAATCTGATTCAGTATATTTAGAGTGGGGAGTGGAGCCTAATGTTTTTGATTAATTCTGATTCTGATGATTCCCAGTTTGCATACTGGTATAAATATTACCACTAATAACAATTGCTAACAGTTACCTGCCACGTACTAGGTCCTCTTTACGTGCTTTACATGTATTGTGAGATTTAATTCATGAACAAAAGGGCACTGTGAAGACCAGGTGAGGAAGTGTAAGTGGAGTTCACCCCACTCAGAGGAAACAGACAAGGAAAATCATCTTGACCTCGAGGCAATAACTTTTCAATGATCTGTAAATATACAAAAAATATGATTAACACAGATTAAGGTGATAGAAGGACTGGTGACATCAGGCTTAGTCATGAAAACAAGACTGAAAAAGTCTTGAGGCAACATGGAATAGTATACAGAGGTATGATCCAATCCTGGGCTAGTGTGATAACAGGTTGGCTTCAAGGATTCTGAGCTCTACCAAAATTGGTCTGAATTCTCAATCTGTTCAACATTCTTTCTCCTCCAGTGCCAAATTAGGATTAAACCAGATCCAAAAAGACCTACACCCTCTAGATCTGAGTAGAAATAGGTTGGCTTCCTGAACATCTAAATCCTTCATGAAGTCTTCCCAGATCAACCTGTTGAGAACAAAACTTCCCAAATCACACAGTCTGAGGTCATTCTTCCTCTGAGTACTCACCATCATCTTAAAATGTAACTGGACCTCAGATGGCATGTGGTATGAATACCTTACTCATTTTACATCTCATTTCCTGCTTGTATATCTTGTAAGCATGATCTTTTGTCTGTATTATTGATGTCTTGGATCAATTATCCTGGAAAGCACAAAAGGTGCCTGCATAATAGTACCTGGCAGTGGTATACCTAATTACAGTTTATAAATGTTCTTTGATGATAATATATGTAACCCTAGAAGATACACACTGCATTGAAATAAAGATCCTGAAAGCCTTGAATATAGTACAATAATACCATTCTGGTTAAAATTTTGTGAGGACAGGGGAATAGCTCTTTATCAGTCTGATACTCAAGTCCAAGGACATCTATCATCTGACAAAAACCAGACATTGTCTAAGTTAGAGTTTAAGTACCAGATCATTTTCTAGCTCCTATCCCTGAAAGGAAGGCTATTTCCCATTTGCAATGATGCATTTCTCAAGTTTATGTGCTCTGTGCTCAGTCAAAATCTTCTCCTTTCCTTCTTCCTCCATTAAACACCTCCATTTAATACCGCATCAAAGGAATTAAGCTTTGTTAGCCTGACCTATGTAGAAATGGTCATTATAGCTTAAAACGGAACCTAAGAATCAGAAACAAAGAGCAATTCTTCTTACATTAATGTGTATCTTCTCAGGTTGCCACACACTTCCTTTAGTCACTATTTCCAATATCTCTCCTATTGTTATTCTCAATTATCACGTCAATTTGTGTTTATAACTACAACAAAATCTGTATTCAATTAGCATGAATTAGCATCTTTTAAAGAAGTCGTCCTTTTATTCTCAAGTTTACACCAACTAAAATCTCTTTGGACCTGACAGGATATCTAGGAATGTTATTAAAAATTTCAATTAAAAAATTAAACATTTAAACTTGCTTCTGATAAGTAATAAGATAGAATATATTATGTGATAAGATAGAATAATATAATATTGTAATATTATAAGCTTCATTCTACCTAACAGGCAACCTTTAGAGATCAGTATCCACAAAAACGTAAAAAAAAAAATCAAAGGCCAGGCACAGCTTTTAAACTAATGAGATCTTATGTTGCTGGGATCATGGAAACCAAACAATGATCACATGAGTTTTCTGATCTTTACAAACATGCTTATAAAAAGTAAGGCCATCATAAATCCCAGTTTAAGAACCTGGTCCCAAATATTCAAAAATGTTTTCCTGGACTAAACCAAAGCATCAGAGACCTGGGTGCCTGAGATGCATATTTTGGTGTCATTGTAGAGATATCCTTAACTTGAATGAGCTGAGGTGTTGGCCATCAGCTAACATTGAGGTCCATTACAAGATATTGATACATCTCTTTGTTTTATTTACTGAAAAGACAGGACCACTTCTTTATGAGAATGCAAAGGAGAAGTTTCTTTAGGCTTCATTGCCAGAAAATGTTATTCTCCATCACGACTGGCTTTTTATTTACGGACACTGTAATTCCTGTAACTGACCACATTACCTTCTCTGTGTGGCCTGACAGGTTTTTCAGAGCCAATTCATGACACAAGTGTACACAACATTTGGGGGTATTGGCCTCACTTGGGGCATTAGTTTCACTCAGAAATCAAATTTTCTTCTTTACTTTTATTTTTTTTTCTTTAACATTTTGAAGAGTGTGGCCCATTTATTTTTTAACATCTTTACTGGAGTATAATTGCTTTACAATGGTGTGTTAGTTTCTGATTTATAACAAACTGAATCAGCTATACATATACATATATCCCCATATCTCCTCCCTCTTGCATCGCCCTCTCACCCTCCCTATGCCACCCCTCTAGGTGGTCACAAAGCACCAAGCTGATCTCCCTGTGCTATGCGGCTGCTTGCCACTAGCTATCTAGTTTACGTTTGGTAGTGTATATATGTCCATGCCACTCTCTCACTTCATCCCAGGTTACCCTCCCCCCTCGCCATGTCCTCAGGTCCATTCTCTATGTCTGCGTCTTTATTCCTGTCCTGCCCCTACGTTCTTCAGAAGATTTGTTTTTTTAGGTTCCATATATATATGTTAGCATACGGTATTTGTTTTTCTCTTTCAGACTTACTTCACTCTGTATGACAGACTCTAGGTCCATCCACCTCACTAAAAATAACTCAATTTCATTTCTTTTTGTGGCCGAGTAATATTCCATTGTATATATGTGCCACATCTTTTTTTTTTTAACATCTTTATTGGGGTATAATTGCTTTACAATGGTGTGTTAGTTTTTGCTTTACAACAAAGTGAATCAGTTATACATATACATATGTTCCCACATCTCTTCCCTCTTGCGTCTCCCTCCCTCCCACCCTCCCTATCCCACCCCTCCAGGCGGTCACAAAGCACCAAGCTGATATCCGTGCTATGCGGCTGCTTCCCACTAGCTATCTACCTTACGTTTGTTAGTGTATATACGTCCATGCCTCTCTCTCGCTTGTCACAGCTCACCCTTCCCCCTCCCCATAGCCTCAAGTCTGTTCTCCAGTAGGTCTGTGTCTTTATTCCTGTCTTACCCCTAGGTTCTTCATGACATTTTTTTTTCTTAAATTCCATATATATGTGTTAGCATACGGTATTTGTCTTTCTCTTTCTGACTTACTTCACTCTGTATGACAGACTCTAGGTCCATCCACCTCACTACAAATAGCTCAATTTCGTTTCTTTTTATGGCTGAGTAATACTCCATTGTATATATGTGCCACATCTTCTTTATCCATTCATCTGTCGATGGACACTTAGGTTGCTTCCATGTCCTTGCTATTGTAAATAGAGCTGCAATGAACATTGTGGTACATGACTCTTTTTGAATTATGGTTTTCTCAGGGTATATGCCCAGTAGTGGGATTGCTGGGTCATATGGTAGTACTATTTTTAGTATTTTAAGGAAACTCCATACTTTTCTCCATAGCGCTGTATCAATTTACATTCCCACCAACATTGCAAGAGGATTCCCTTTTCTCCACACCCTCTCCAGCATTTATTGTTTGTAGATTTTTTGATAATGGCCATTCTGACTGGTGTGAGCTGATACCTCATTGTAGTTCTGATTTGCATTTCTCTAATGATTAATGATGTTGAGCATTCTTTCATGTGTTTGTTGGCAGTCTGTATATCTTCTTTGGAGAAATGTCTATTTAGGTCTTCTGCCCATTTTTGGATTGGGCCGTTTGTTTTTTTGTTCTTGAGCTGCATGAGCTGCTTGTAAATTTTGGAAATTAATCCTTTGTCAGTTGCTTCATTTCCAAATATTTTCTCCCATTCTGAGGGTTGTCTTTTGGTCTTCTTTATGGTTTCCTTTGCTGTGCAAAAGCTTTTAAGTTTCATTAGGTCCCATTTGTTTATTTTTGTTTTTATTTCCATTTCTCTAGGAGGTGGGCCAAAAAGGATCCTGCTGTGATTTATATCATAGAGTGTTCTGCCTATGTTTTTCTCTAAGAGTCTGATAGTTTCTGGCCTTACATTTAGCTCTTTAATCCATTTTGAGCTTATTTTTGTGTATGGTGTTAGGGAGTGATCTAATCTCATGCTTTTACATGTAGCTGTCCAGTTTTCCCAGCACCACTTATTGAAGAGGCTGTCTTTTCTCCATTGTTTATTCTTGCCTCCTTTATTAAAAATAAGGTGACCATATGAGCGTGGGTTTATCTCTGGGCTTTCTATCCTGTTCCATTGATCTATCTTTCTGTTTTTGTGCCAGTACCATACTGTCTTGATTACTGTAGCTTTGTAGTATAGTCTGAAGTCCGGAAGCCTGATTCCTCCAGCTCCGTTTTTCTTTCTCAAGATTGCTTTGGCTATTCGGGATCTTTAGTGTTTCCATACAAATTGTGAAATTTTTTGTTCTAGTTCTGTGGAAAATGACATTGGTAGTTTGATAGGGATTGCATTGAATCTGTAGATTGCTTTGGATGGTAGACTCATTTCACAATGTTGATTCTTCCAATCCAAGAACATGGTATATCTCTCCATCTGTTTGTATCATCTTTAATTTCTTTCATCACTGTCTTATAGTTTTCTGCATACACGTCTTTTGTCTCCTTAGGTAGGTTTATTCTGAGATATTTTATTCCTTATGTTGCAATGGCAAATGGGAGTGTTTCCTTAATTTCTCTTTCAGATTTTTCATCATCAGTGTATAGGAATGCAAGAGTTTTCTGTGCATTAATTTTGTATCCTGCTACTTTACCAAATTCATTGATTAGCTCTAGTAGTTTTCTGGTAGAGTCTTTAGGATTCTCTATGTACAGTATCATGTCATCTGCAAACAGTGACAGCTTTACTTCTTCTTTTCTGATTTGGATTCATTTTATTTCTTTTCCTTCTCTGACTGCTATAGCTAAAACTTCCAAAACTAGTGGTGAGAGTGGACAACCTTGTCTTGTTCCTGATTTTAGTGGAAATGGTTTCAGTTTTTCACCATTGAGAACGATGTTGGCTGTGGGTTTGTCATATATGGCCTTTATTATGTTGAGGTAAGTTCCCTCTATGCCTACTTTCCGGAGGGTTTTTTTTTAATCATAAATGGGTGTTGAATTTTGTTGAAAGCTTTTTCTGCATCTATTGAGATGATCATATGGTTTTTCTCCTTCAGTTTGTTAATATGGTGTATCACATTGATTGATTTGCGTATATTGAAGAATCCTTGCATTCCTGGGATTAAACCCCACTTGATCATGGTGTGTGATCCTTTTAATGTGCTGTTGGATTCTGTTTGCTAGTATTTTGTTGAGGATTTTTGCATCTATGTTCATCAGTGACATTGGCATGTAGTTGTCTTCCTTTGTGACAACTTTTTGTGGTTTTGGTATCAGGATGATGGTGGCCTCGTAGAATGAGTTTGGGAGTGTTGCTCCCTCTGCTATATTTTGGAAGAGTTTGAACAGGATAGGTGTTAGCTCTTCTCTAAATGTTTGATAGAATTCACCATCTGGTCCTGGGCTTTTGTTTGTTGGAATATTTTTAATCACAGTCTCAATTTCAGTGCTTGTGATTGGTCTGTTGATATTTTCTTTTTTCTCCCTGGTTCAGTCTCAGTAGGTTGTACTTTTCTAAGAATTTGTCCATTTCTTGCAGGTTGTCCATTTTATTGGCATATAGTTGCTTCTAGTAGTCTTTCATGATCCTTTGTATTTCTGCAGTGTCAGTTGTTACTTCTCCTTTTTCTGTTCTAATTCTATTAATTTGAGTCTTCTCCCTTTTTTTCTTGATGAGTCTTGCTGATGGTTTATCAATCTTGTTTATCTTCTCAAAAAAACAGCTTTTAGTTTTACTGTTCTTTGCTATTGTTTCCTTCATTCCTTTTTCATTTATTTCTGATCTGATCTTTATGATTTCTTTCCTTCTGCTAACTTTAGGGTTTTTTGTTCTTCTTTCTCTAATTGCTTTAGGTGTAAGGTTAGGTTGTTTATTTGAGGTGTTTCTTGTTTCTTGAGGTAGGATTGTGTTGCTATAAACTTCCCTCTTAGAACTGCTTTTGCTGCATCCCATAGATTTTTGGTTGTCGTGTTTTCATTGTCATTTGTTTCTAGGTATTTTTTGATTTCCCCTTTGATTTCTTCAGTGACCTCTTAGTTGTTTAGTTATTTAGTAGCATATTGTTTAGCCTCCATGTGTTTGTATTTTTTACAGATTTTTTCCTGTAATTGATATCTAGTCTCATAGCGTTCTGGTCAGAAAAGATACTTGACAGGATTTCAATTTTCTTAAATTTACCAAGGCTTGGTTTCTGACCCAAGATATGATCTATCCTGGAGAATGTTCCATGAGCACTTGAGAAGAATGTGTATTCTGTTGTTTTTGGATGGAATGTCCTATAAATATCAATTAAGTCCATCTTGTTTAATGTATCATTTAAAGCTTGTGTTTCCTTATTTATTTTCATTTTGGATGATCTGTCCATGGGTGAAAGTGGGGTGTTACAGTTCCCTACTATGATTGTGTTACTGTCAATTTCCCCTTTTATGGCTTTGTCATTACTCTGAACTCTTTTTCAAGTAGAATGCCTATTTCCGCTTCACTTGTTTGGTCTGGTGGGTTTTTACCTTGCTCCTTCATCTGCTGTGTGTTTCTCTGTCTTCTCATTTTGCTTAAATTAGTGTGTTTTCGGTCTCCTTTTCGCAGGCTGCAGGTTCTTTGTTCCCATTGTTTTTGGTGTCTGCCCCCAGTGGCTAAGGTTGGTTCAGTGGGTTGGTTAGGCTTCCTGGTACAGGGGACTGGTGCCTGTGTTCTGGTGAATGAGGCTGGATCTTGTCTTTCTGGTGGGCAGGACTGCGTCCAGTGGTGTTTCTTGGGGGTGTCTGTGACCTTATTATGATTTTAGGCAGCCTCTCTGCTAATGGGTGGGGTTGTGTTCCTGTCTTGCTAAATGTTTGGCATAGGGTGCCCAGCACTGGAGCTTGCTGGTCGTTGAGTGGAGGTGGGTCTTAGCGTTGAGGTGGAGATCTCTGGGAGAGCTTTCACCATTTGATATTACGTGGAGCCGGGTGGTCTCTGATGGACCAATGTCCTGAACTCGGCTCTCCCACCTCAGAGGCACAGGCCTGACACCCAGCCAGAGCACCAAGACCCTGTCAGCCACATGGCTCAGAAAAAAAGGGAGAAAAAAAGAAAGAAAGAAAATAAGAAAGAAAAGAAAGTTATTAAAACTTAAAAAATTTAAATTATTAAAAATAAAAAAATTAAAACATAATTTAAAAAAAAGAAAGAAAGAAGAGGGCATCCAAACCAAAAAACAAATCCACCAATGATAGCTAGCGCTAAAAACTATACTAAGAAAAAAAAAACGGACAGACAGAACCCTAGGACAAATGGTAAAAGCAAAGCTATACAGACAAAATCACACAAGGAAGCATACACACTCACAAAAAGAGGAGGAAAAATATATATACCTATATATAAAAAAAAGGAAGAGAACAACCAAATCAATAAACAAATCTACCAATGACAATGAACTCTAAATACTAATCTAAGGTAAACATAAGACCAGAAACAAATTAGATGCAGAAAGCAAACCCCATTTCTACAGTTGCTCCCAAAGTCCACTGCCTCAATTTTGGGATGATGTGTTGTCTCTTCAGGTATTCCACAGATGCAGGGTGCATCAAGTTGATTGTGGAGATTTAATCCGCTGCTCCTGAGGCTGCTGGGAGAGATTTCCCTTTCTCTTCTTTGTTCGCACAGCTCCCGGGATTCAGCTTTGGATTTGGACCCGCCTCTGCATGTAGGTCGACTGAGGGCGCCTGTTCTTCACTCAGACAGGACGCGGTTAAAGAAGCAGCTGCTTCGGGGGCCTGGCTCACTCAGGCCGGGGGGAGGGAGGGGTACGGATGTGGGGCGAGCCTGTGGCGGTAGAGGCCGGCGTGACGTTGCACCAGCCTGAGGCGCGCCGTGCGTTCTCCCGGGGAAGTTGTCCCTAGATCACGGGACCCTGGCAGTGGCGGGCTGCACAGGCTCCCCAGAAGGGGGGTGTGGATAGTGAGTGACCTGTGCTTGCACACAGGCTTCTCGGTGGCGGCGGCAGCAGCCTTAGCGTCTCATGCCCGTCTCTGGGGCTCCATTAAGCAGCGCTCTTAATCCCCTCTCCTTGCGCACCAGTAAACAAAGAGGCAAGAACAAGTCTCTTGCCTCTTCGGCAGCTCCAGACTTTTTCCCGGACTCCCTCCCGGCTAGGCTAGCCGTGGCGCACTAACCCCTTCAGGCTGTGTTCACACAGCCAACCCCAGTCCTCTCCCTGCGCTCTGACCGAAGCCAGAGCCTCAGCTCCCAGCCCCGCCCGCGCCGGCGGGTGAGCAGACAAGCCTCTCGGGCTGGTGAGTGGTGGTCGCCCTGATCCTCTGTGGGGGAATCTCTCCGCTTTGCCCTCCGCACCCGTTTCTGCGCTCTCCTCCGCAGCCCCGAAGCTTCCCTCCTCCGCCACCCGCAGTCTCCGCCCGCGAAGGGGCTTCCTAGTGTGTGGACACCTTTCCTCCTTCACAGCTCCCTCCCACTGGTGCAGGTCCCATCCCTATTCTTTTGTCTGTTTATTCTTTATTCTTTTGCCCTACCCAGGTACGTGGGGGAGTTTCTTGCCTTTTGGGAGGTCTGAGGTCTCCTACCAGCGTTCAGTGGGTGTTCTGTAGGAGTTGCTCCACATGTAGATGTATTTCTGATGTATCTGTGGGGAGGAAGGTGATCTCCACATCTCACTCCTCCACCATCCTGAAGGTCTCTCCCCTCCCTCCGATGTTTGTTTGCCTCCATTGACTAGAATGAACTTCCACGAGAGCAGAGTTTGTTTTGCTAAAGGTTGTACATCTGGTGCTTAAGAGGCACTCAAATATTTTTTGATTAAATCTTTCATAGGATTCTCTATAGCAGGTTTTTTGTAAGTAAAATTTTACTGGAATTCAGTCATGCTCATTCATTTCCATATCATCTATGGCTGCTTTCACACTATAATGCAGAGCTGAGGAAGTCCGAAAGGGTCCACGTAAGCCCACAAAGTCTCAAATATTTATTCAAAGTCTCAAATATTTACTATCTGGCTCCTTACAGAATGATTGCTGACCCCCAACAGCACTCACTTGTCCTTCATTTCTGAAGTTAAACTGCAAGTGCTCTAGGCACAGGAGTTAGGTCTTAATACTCCTGTGTATGTAAAACAGAAAACCTTTAAAATAGCTATCGAATAGATTTTCTTCTTCCAACATAAATTATTTCTGCTCAGTTAAATTCAAAGTTAGCATTTTCCATCCTCAGTGCATTTCTAGCAAGGCCAAAAGCAAAGGTTACCTGTGTTCAATAATTTGGGGGAGAGAGAGGAGAGATTCTGATGCTAAGTAGCAGCAAATTTTCACAATCATGACATCTTTAAAATGTGAATGCAACATAACAACTGGAAAGCTATTCCCTGATATGTTTCTAACAAATGATTTTGAGGTGAACCATAGTTATTTTCTCATTGTAAAAATCATTCTAACAATGTATCATGTTTTTAATGCCAGGCACATTATGGGTGCACAACAGTCATTGAATGGATCACTCTCCCATAAATAATCACTGTGCTCATCAATTTTTGCAAATTATAATTACCTGAAAAGGGGCATCAAGATTTATATCCCTGGGCTTCCCTGGTGGCGCAGTGGCTGAGAGTCCGCCTGCCGATGCATGGGACACAGGTTCGTGCCCCACTCCGGGAGGATCCCACATGCCGCGGACCGGCTGGGCCCGTGAGCCATGGCCGCTGAGCCTGCGCGTCCGGAGCCTGTGCTCCGCAACGGGAGAGGCCACAACAGTAAGAGGCCCACGTACCGCAAAAAAAAAAAAAAAAAAAAAGATTTATATCCCTTTGCGAATTCTAAAATACACTCAGAATGTCTCAATCTTTTTTAAAAATAAAGCCTTTATTGTCATTCTTTCTCTTAAAAAAATTAATTTGCATAGTTATCATTGGTTCTAAGGAACTGAAGAATAAATGAATAATTCTAGGCATCATTTCAGCCCACTGTCTACCCCAGGTACAGAGGTAAGCAAATAGGATTTTCTCATATTATTGGATAAGATGTCTGTTATTTGGAAACATTGTAGTCCATGGACTAAGACACAAATAAGAAGAAAGAGCTAGGAATCTTATCTTTGCCAAGTTATTTTGAATAAGCAACAATATACACAATGATATACAATCATTTGAGAAAACTATTGTTTATTTAGAAAAAGGGTTACATGGGTAGAATTCATTAGATAAAAAAACTTTATTTTAAAAATGTCACTGTGAAACTTTTCCAGATTAAAGTTAAGCAATACAAAGCTCCTGTAGCTGTAGACTTAAAAGACAATTAACTTTCGATCCCCCCGCCCAGATTTTTCTAACATAATTACAAGAAAAAATGGCAAGGGACAAGGGAGTGCTGGTACCTTTTTTTTTTCTAACAGGTTTTAATGTCTTACACATAGTATATAAAATGATTCCTAGGCATTGCATAAGACACTGCTCCCACTTTGATTTTTACTAATATTAAAAACAGGCCAAATAATAAATTAAAACTGAGTTTTTAAATGAGGTAAATTCAAGAGGGTTCAATAATTGTTTATTTTCCATTTCAAACAATAAAAAGGAAGCATTTCAAATTGAAAAAAAAAAACTAAACTCAGGCAATATTTAGTTAACCTAAAGGGAAATTCTGTACATATGTAACCTTATTTGCTTCTTGGAAACTGTATACAGCACATTGTGCTAAAAATATGGAAGTTAATACTTTCAGCCATTTACTGAAAATAAACATGTAGAAACTAAGCAACAAGTTAAATACAATAATGCACAACTCAACAATTTTAAGTTTTCGGCATGGAGCAATAGAGCAGATCACTGAATAATTTAAGGAGATGCAAACGGGCCCTCTTCGTTCATAATTCTTGGCAATCTACTCAGGACAATAAATTTCTGGTCACAGCTGAACAATTTCATTCCAATCTCATCTGAAAGAAACAAAGTGATTATATTGATAGATAAGAAAGGCATTGGTAGGGGGCAGGGAGGAAGGAGAGGGGATGGATGGAAGGGGGAAGGAGGGACAGATGAAAGGAGGAGGGAGGGAGGGAGGGAAGAAGGGAGGAGAGGAGGAGGAGGAAGGAAGGAAGATTTAAGAAAATCAATGAGTTCTGTCAATAACAAAGGCTTGAATTAAGTCCCTAAATAAGGATGAAATATTTGTGTATTTCTTATTGCCTATTCTTAGAAACCACTAAAGATAGGTACATTATGATGAATTTAAAAAAAAACAAACCACAGAACATTTTGTCTGTGAGAGAGGGAAAGGGGGAGTGGGGGGAGGGGAGGGAGGAAAAAATGAAATAGAATTCCACAGGGACAAGCAATAGCTTGTCAAAAGTAAACAGAACACATAACCGTGAAAAGGAACCAATTTTACCTGATCAACAAAAAAAGAGAAAAATGACATCACATTTTTCACAAGGACATGATTTTAATAGTTACTTATATTAAGATGCAATGTCTGCTAAATTATAAAAATTGCTTTAAAAATATATTGACTTAATTATACTCATTTCCTTTCCTTTATGTATTGACATTTTTCAAATACTGCATATTGAAATAAATTCAAAACATGATCATTACAACATGTGGCAAATAGTTTCATATCTGCCTAACATTGTTCTCATTCAAATTTTAATCTAATGCTTAACGCATTAAACTTTATTGATGAAAATACTACATTCACATATTTCATTAAAACCAGAGCTAGAAGGGCCTTAGAAAATAATCACACTTGCATGATATGCTGACAAATAATTTACATATCGTTTCTATACAGTATTCTGTTCACACCATGTATAATCTTGACATTACCAATTATAATTATAGATACATTAATGTTGAACTTACAGTTTTAATACTTAAAAATCATTGTTCCTGTTCATCACTGATGAATGGATAAACAAAATGTGGTACACATCCATACAATGGAATAGTATTCAGTTATAAAAAGAAATCAATTTCTGATACATGCTACAACATGGATGAACCTTGAAAACATGATGCTAAGTGAAAGAAGCCACATATAACAAAAGGCCACATATTGCATGATTCCATTTTTATGAAATGTCCAAAACAGGCAAATCCATCGAGACAGAAAATACATTAGTTGTTTCCAGAGGCTGCAGGAAGGAGAGAATTGCAGGTGACTGCTAACAGATGCAGGGTCTCTTCTGAGGGTGATGGAGATGTTCTGGAATTACTGGTGATGGTTACAACACAGGGATATACGAAAAACCACTTTTAAATGGAATATTTTATAAGAACTTCATCTCAATTTTTTTTAGCTGCAAAAAAAGTCAATGTTCCAATAAAGAGAATCACGGTATCAGCATGATCATAATTAGAATAAAAAATGCCTATTATGAAAATGTCATAATTACTGGGCAAGGGAAATTCTGATGACACATTTAAGGGCACATTAAAGGATAAAACTGCTATTGCTGTTAAAACATGTGAAGATGATCTTTCCCAGGAACTGAAATTAAAATTTTTACAAGAAGCCAAAATCCTCAAGCAATATAATCATCCCAATATTGTCAAACTTATCAAAGTTCGCACACAAATACAGTCTATCTACATGATTAAGGAACTGGTTCCAGGAGTCGATTTCCTCTCCTTTCTGAGAAAGAAGGATGAACTAAAACAGTTAGTGACATTTTCATTAGATGCTGCTTCTGGATGGCAAATCTCGAGTAAACATTGTATACACAGGAACCTTGCTGCAAGAAACTGCCTGGAGGTGAAAATAATGTTCTGAAAATCAGTGACTTTGGAATGTCTCATCAAGAGGATGGTAGTGTGTATTCATCTTCTGATTTAAAGCAGATTCCCATTAAATGGACAGCACCAGAAGCTCTTAATTATAGGAGATATCGTTCTGAGAGTGACGCATGGAGCTGTGGCATCCTCCTCTAGGAGACCTTCAGCTTAGGGGTCTGTCCATACCCTGGAATGACAAATCAGCAAGCACAAGAGCAAGTGGAAAGAAGATACTAGATGTCAGTCTCTCAGCAGTAACCAGAACATATTTATAAAATAATGACGTCTTGGGATTACAAACTTGAAAACCACCCCAAGTTCAGTGAACTTCAGAAAGAACTGCCATCAAGAAGAAAGTCACATAGTGATGAAACAGCACCAAATTCAGACTTCAGGACTCTATCTTCCAGCAGAGTAATATTTTATTCTCATTAATAATAAGTTTATATCACCTTACCTGGAATATTCTTCTTCTTGTTTATTAACTAGTTCTTTAAATATGTGCAACTTTAACCATTGTAATAAGAAAGCACAGGTTCTAAATGCAAGAGATCCCTCAAATCTATCTTTTCACATCTAGGACTCTTTATGTTTCTCAAAGGGTTTCTATTTCAGGCTCAGTTCAGAGTTGACTGTCCTCCATCCTAGACACCTCTACTCTCTCAGTGCTATAAACTGCATTGGTAATACCATCTGTGCAGGATACACTCCAACAAAAGGTGGCCTTCCACTATGCTAAGACAAGATTACATTTGTAAACATCACTTCCTATTGGGAATTATCTGGACAACTTTTAGTAAGGTTGTCATTTCCCTCTGTTCCACCATGCCCTCCTCCTTTGTCAGGGCATCAGAAAACTATGCATGAAATGCCCTCAAAGAGTACCCTTTCAGGGTTGAGGAAGTTGATTTTAAATGATGTTACTTTATAGACAGCTGTGACAGCAAGAACGAAGTCTGAAACGTTAGGTCTGGGTGAAAGAGCAGCTAGACTGGTGATCAAAATAGAGAAGAAAGGCAAATAGAAAATCAGCCTTATTATCAGAGCCATGCCTTTATAAACACACACACACTTTCTATTTTTATGATCAAAAAGGTCCTAAGAAATGTTTCAATAGTTCATAGACTCCTCATAAAAGAACCCTCTGGGGCTTCCCTGGTGGCGCAGTGGTTGAGAGTCCACCTGCCGATGCAGGGGACACGGGTTCGTGCCCCGGTCTGGGAGGATCCCACATGCCGCGGAGCAGCTGGGCCCGTGAGCCATTGCCGCTGAGCCTGCGCATCCGGAGCCTGTGCTCCGCAACGGGAGAGGCCACAACAGTGAGAGGCCTGCGTACCGCGGAAAAAAAAAAAAAAAAAAAAAAGAACCCTCTGGATGGCAACAAAATTTATTTAGAGAAACTATAAAATACAAGCCCAGTGAATTAAAAAATTATTCCTGGTTAATCCTAGTACGTGTACACATACACACACAGGCACGCACATGCCAAGTACAAAGGTACACATGGATGAAGTTGACAGAAGAGTCCAATGAACATTTACAAGAAAGAAAGAAGTTACAGGAGAAAGATATAGGGACAGCCATCCTAATTCCACTTTACTCCTTCATTTACCCTTAAACTGCTGCCTAGCAATTCTTATCATAGCAAACACACTTCCTGAGGTATCCCAAGTGGATAAAATGGAACAGTTAAAACTAGGATTCTACTGAACTGAATCTCAGCATACCCAGGGGTGCCTCTCAAGATAAATGTGTGTGTGAGGAATATGTGTCACACTCAAGGGTAAATGTGGCATGGGAGCCTTTTGGAAGTGCTCATGCCTACATCCAGATAAAGAACAGCACAGCACCTGAGTGAAAATTTGGTCTGCCTTAAGTGGAAGAAAGGAAATAGAAAATCCCTCCTGTTCTCTCCAACTGTTTGGTGCCTATGAATATCAGTGTACAGAACTCACTGATACTTTAAAGGATGATAATGAAGAGAAAAATAGTTTAGGTCTATCATTTCAATCTCCTAACAAGACTTTTTTACACATTTAATGATTGCTACATACAGACCCAGATGAAAGTATAATAAACCTGCCCTCAAAAAATATGTTGCAGCACACAAAGCAACTTCTTAAACAGTATACTATCAAATGCTATAAATACACTGAACCTTCTTCTGGGGGCAAAAATAGTCAGTGACGTTTCTCCTCAATTCCAAAGAGATATAGTTAATACTCCTGTACATAGCTCTCCATGTATAAAGTTAAGAGTATCTGAAACATAGCAGGTAATAAAGAAAAATACTTGATTGTTTGATTAGAAGGAAGAGATGAAGTTACTGCCTTCAACAAGACCACAATCTAAGGAGAGGGATATGTAACACATTCATATATACATAGGAATCAGTGACTAGGACTCTATAGGCAAGCTGACACACACGTGTAAGCAATGGGAAACTACTGAGGAAGATACTTAATTGAACACTTCCTACTCCAACACATATTATTACCAGCATCTAGGACTGTGTCTCAACATGGTAACACATTCCTAAAATAAGCAAACTTGGAGGAGTTAGGAGGTCAGTTCCCAAGTATGGACTGAAGAAGAAAGGCTCAGAACAGGAATTACAAAATCGATTGCTTACAGGGGCTACTATAAAATGGAAACAAATGGAAGTGAGCTGGGTGGGGCCTGAATGAGGTAAACTACAAAAAAAGACCCACTCTATTTAAGGGGAACAAGCACCTAGGCAGGTCTAGCTGACTGTTGCCATGCAGAAATCAGGACACAATGTTGCCAGATGTTCCAGTTCTTCAAAAGAAAATGAAATTTGGATTTTGTCAACTCTTCTGATTTTTAAAGGCAACTTTTTTTTTAATGTTAAATATTGTGCAAGGCCAAGAAGGTATGTCTAATAAGCCACATTCTGCCTAAGGGCTGAGAATTTGCAACCCTGGGTTTAAACGATAAGAGTTAGGTTACACGTAAGAGACCAGAGGTGAGAGACAGACCTGTAAAATATATTATTAGGCTTCACTGGAGTATTAGAATAGGAATGTAGTATACTACAAATGCAGATGGATAGGATAGAGTTAATTGCTAATATTCTTTGAAATTAAGAGCCAAGAATCCAGAATCAAAGTGCAAGAAGACTGAGCTTCTCAAAACCTAGAAGCAAGTCTCAGTTTAGCAGTGTCTGGTTCACAAAAGGACTCTCAAAAGTTAGCTGAACTCAGTGAATTGAGGACCACACATATCAATTTACAATTGCGAAGCTAAAGAATGCTTCTAAGTGGAAATTTTTCATAGACAGGAATTTTTGAAGATTAAACTAGGGGAAACAGTTAAAGGCAAAGCAGCTAGTAGCGTTCAAGAGACTAAATCAAGGAAAGAGTAGATGAATTTGGACGAAGACATTAGCAATAACGAGTAACAGGAGATACAGAGAACAAGCAAAAAGGATTTTGCAACAAAACATTATGAAACAGGAAAAGAAGACTCTGGAAGGAATTTAATCTGGGTCACATTTATATATTGTATTTTCTTAACTCTAACATGATCATTTTAATGTTTTTGAAATCAAGGTGATACATACAAATCAATGTCATTTCTCTATCCACTTTTCTCAAAAAACAGTTCTAGAAACCAACAATGAATCTTACAATTAATGACATCTCTGACTCATGGAAATGTGACATGTGTAGCAGTTCTCCTTTCTGTAGAATATAAAATAAATTAAAAAGGGAGCAGGGAGCAGCAGATTTGAAGTAGCCTAAAGGTAAATGGTGCCAATAAGAAATGATGAGACCTCTAAATGAAAAGGAAGAACCACATAAAGACTTGACCAACCCTAGAAGGTATCCAACAGAAGGCAGCCACAGAACAGCCCAAAAAAAGGGAAAAAATCAACCGGTGCCTCACAAAGAGTCTACCCAAGAAGAGAGTAAAGAGAGATGTCCAAAATCACAATGAAATTGTCGACGACCATGACTGGCCCACTGCTAATGAAGATATAAGAGGCAGAGTGTTTTTGTTTTCTTTAATAAGGGGACCAGGTGAAAGCAAGAAGTAAAAAGCAAAACGCCAAACTGAAACGAAGGTTATGGTGAAGAATAAAAAAAGAAGATTAAAAGTTTATGGTTCACTGGGGAAGACAGCTAGTGGTTAGGGTGGGCAATGGCTAGAATTTAAGAATAGGTAATAATATTTCTTTTATAATCTTTCTAATTTTAAAAAATCTACTGAATTCTAAATGCTCTCTCATAATTCTCATCCACCCTTCTGTAATACTTAGATAACAAGCACAAAATAACAGAACAGAAAAAGCACACTATTTGTCAAGAAGTTACCTACCTGGCAACCTCAAATCCCTGCTTTGCAGCCAAAATAAACAGGACAAAATCCATACTCTAAAGCTCACACCTTTATACAAAACAGGCTCTCAGACATTTCTCACTCTTAAACAACTGTAAACCGCCTTGGCTATCTATCCAGTTTCATTAGAAGATTAGAAGCAGCAAATAATATTAGGAGGAGGGTAGAGAAAGCAAGTATACTTGATATCATTAAAAAGTGACAGCTAATATGGAAACCAGAAAATTGTTGATTCTTCAACAACTTCTAATACAGCCATCTCAAACCATTAAATGTAGAGGGCAAATCATCCTACATACACCTCAATAATCCTAAGGCATCACACCAAACAATAACTATTCAAGTGATGATCTGAGTGCTCAGAAAAGATTATATTAAGGTTCTGAACAGTCCGTCCACATACAATTTATTTAAGATGGATAAAACACTTTTAAAATCTCACATAAGGCATAACTACTTTGAAAACAAAGTTGCATATTTTAAATTCCAGAACTAAAAGCACAGACCATATTTTTGGCTTTGCAAAACATGGGCAGTGGTAGAAAGAGAGGCAGGAAACTTAAAACAAAACTCTGGATAACGTGTCTGCATGAAAGGCAAAAAGAAGATCAGAGAACACTGAAGGGCAAGAAGACCTATGTTTGCATATTGGTGTGTCAGCTAATATCTCTGTCACCCTCTTCTACTTAACCTCTTAGAGTCTCAGTTTCTTCATCTGTAAAATGCAGATACCACCATCACCTACAAGGTACTTTAAAAAAGTAACTATCCAGAGAAGATGGGAATGAGTGGTGAAGAGAAAGCCAGATGTTTTTAAATACATCTTGGTGCTTTAAAAAAAAAAAAAAAAGGCGTAGCTAACAGCAAGCTTAAAATGAAAACAGCTTAAAAATAACCGGGAATCTTGTCTCGCATCTTTACCCAAAGACCTGACCATTATATTTAGGTGAAAAACTCTAGCTGTATCTTGCAAAATGGATCTAGTTTCTTCAACATTATCAGACCTCATTTTATATTTCTATCTTTAAATGAAAAGAGGTGAGAGAACACTCACCTTGATTGAAAGTCTTCATTATCTGTGCTTGTCCGAGGACTTATGAGTAGATGACAAATTAAGGGAAAACAACTTTTGGGGGGAAAAAAAGAATGCTGTCTCATCTTTTAGTATAATCCCTCAGCTTGCAGGCCTAATTGGCTCTTACCAGCCTGGTAGCCTCAAACTCTACCAGCTCTTCTCATCTGCCACATCATCTTGCCCTGCTACTCCCCATGCCCCCAGCCCAAGGAACTCTCTGTTCCCTTTCTTCCTCTCGGTGGTAGAGCCAGAGGGACTTTAAATCCCTTGATGGCATAAAACAATCTCAGTCACCAAAGAAGTTTAAAAAACAATCAAGTCTCCCATTTCCACGTTTTGTACATCTGAGAGGGTTAACTGGAGAGACCATTTAAAAGGTAGTAAGTCCTTGAGCATTTAGACCACATACTACAAGGGTACAATTCTAAATAAGACCAGTATCAAAGCTTTCCATTATACTGATTAAAAACATCAATAAGATGAAAAGGATATTGTTTCTTCTCTTCCTTTCCTCCTGAACTGTCCCGTTTCTCTTTCTTTTCTATCTTTTCTTTATCATGCCTGGACTCCTATAACGAATGGTGGAATTAGTTGGGGAAGGGAAAACCAAATATAAAAATCAGCTCAAAATCTCTTTTCATCACTCACCAGTCATAAATTTTTCTTCAAACTTATTTAATATGACACCAAAAGCACAAGCAACAAAAGAAAAAAACTGGACTTCATCAAAAGTAAAAACTTTCATGCATCAAAGAACACTATCAAGAAAGTGAAAACACAACCTACAGGAGAAAATATTTGCATATCATATATCTCATAACTGTCTAATATCAAGACTACGTAAAGAATTCTTACAACTGAGCAACAAAAAGACAAACAATCCAATTAAAAAATGGCCAAAGCATCTGAATAGATTTCTCCAAAGAAGATATACAAATGGCCAACAAGTACATGAAAAGATGCTCGACATCATTAGTCATTAAGAAAATACAAAATCAAAACAACAATGAGATACTACTTTACACCCACTAGGATGGCTACAATAAAAACTAAATAAATAAAAATAAAAACAGAAACAGAAAATAACAAGTGTTGGCAAGGATGTAGGGAAATTGGCACCCTCATACATTGCTGGTAGAAATGTAAAGTGTGCAGCCACTGTGGAAAACAGTTTGGCGGTTCCTCAAAAAGCTAAACATAGCATTACCATATAACCCAGATATTCCACTCCTGGGTATATACACAAGATCATTGAAAACAGGTATTCAAACAAATACTTCATAGCAGCACACCAATGTTCATAGCAGCACAATTCACAATAGCCAAAAGGTGGAAAACAAGACAAAAGTCCATCAAGTGACGAGTGGATGAACAAGTATGGTACATTCGTAAAATGGAATATTACTTAGCCATGAAAAGAAATGAAGTACTGATACATGTAACACCATGAAGAATCTCAAAAACATTATGCTAAGTGAAAGAAGTCAGACACAAAAGGCCACATTATAATACAGTTCCACTTATATGAAACAGCCAAAGTTTTTGATAAGTCCACAGAGACAGAAAGCAGATTCGTAGTTGCCGGGGGGTGGGGGTGGGGAAGGGGTGATGGAGAATGACTGCTTAATGAGTATGTGGTTTCCCTTTGGGGTGATGAAAATGTTCTTGAACTAGACAGAAATGATGAGTGCAAACACTGCAAATATACTAAATGCCACTGAATGGTACATTTTAAAATGGTTAATTTTATGTGAATTTTACCTCAATTTAAAAAATACTTATTTAAAAGGAGCAGCCTCCCTTTTAAAACGATCACCTTATAATTTTCCAAAACTGCTTTTAAGAACTATGAATATATGGCATATATGTTGAATATATATCATAATGATGCTTTGTAAACACTTTACACTTTAGTAATGGCTTGCTTACTTTATGGCAGATGCATCAGATGTATTCTATCATCCATTAGTATCTAAGAGAATGCACACTATACTTAATTTTAAAATCAAATATGAGTTGTGAACACATAAGTTTATTAGGAAAAAATGTTATAAAAATGTGTTTAAAAATCAGAATTAATAAAGACTTTATAACAGTGTGATGATCAGGGAGAATACATGCGACCATATTTTAACCTCATGAATGAAGAGAAACTAAAAGAACTGTTGTCAGAGAAAAAAGAAAACACGAAAAGAAAGGCTGAAACTCAATGAAAAGAAGTAGCTGGGAGTGGAATGGAGAGGAAGGGAATTTCAGAGGTAAACTAATTCCACCCTCCCAGTAATTTGGGACTGAACTGGCTCAAGTTCTCCAAGATAACCTGCCCTCCCCCAAAGCCTCCTCTTCCTGCCCCCAAATAATTAACAAAAGACTACTTGACTACAAAAAAACCTCAGTATTTGCTAAATTTTCTAATGGGTGATTTTCTAAGAAAAAGTATATTGTTCTTTTTGTTCTTGTAATTTACCTTTTTGCCACCAGAGGAGATTTTATCCATTTTTTCAGATTTAAATGAGTCACCGCCTTTTTCTTTGCCTGACGATTTTGACTTATTTTTTTCCTTGTCTTTCTCATTTGGATAAGGAGACTCACACGGACTCTCACTTTTGTGTTTTGAAACCCCCACTAAAATTATAAAAGAGAATCATGAAAGCCTTTTCCAATTCAGTTTGATGACTGCTTGGGAAGTATTAATAAGTCTACCTACTTGTTCCATTTTCCTCTTTCCGCCTCTTGGTTAAGTCCGGTGGCACTTCTCGGTCATTGTTTGAGTGATCCTAGAACCAAGAATTGTGAACTACATTGATCAAGAGTTTTTGTTTTAAAGTATTACTTTTATACAAGAAGAGAATAGCTAGTAACTAGCATTGGAGAATATCTGTGGTGCTTTCACATACTTGGTAAAATGACATGAAAGACAAGCAGAGCTGGTAGAGATTATTAGGCTGAAGATCCTTATTACTGACTACGGTGAAAATACCAGTTAAAACACTAAATAATAGACTGTCATGCAACAAACTAGTACTTTAAAAAAGGCAACAAACACACTACTGTACATGATAATGAGCTTTCCAAACTAATTTTTAAAAAATTACAAACCCTTTTCCGGTCTTTCCTGTCCTTTTCATCTTTTTTTTCTCTTTCTCTGGATCTTTCCCTCGACTTGTCCAAATCTTTCTTGTCCATTTCTCTCTCCTTACTCTTGGACAGTGGTGGAGGAGTATGATTAATGTAGAGCTGTTAAATTAAGGCAATATTACTAAAGATTATTAGTTTTCCAGTATTGGCATCATTTGCTTGATTGTTTATTTAATGAAAGACATTTGGTAGTAGACCCAAAGTCAAAACTGGTCAGCTGTCTGGATTATGAGAGGTAAAATAAAAGAGCATGGCACAAATTACGCAAAGAATTCAATTCTTGACCTTATAAAAATTATCATTTTTTTAACTCAACCAGTTCATTTCTGCCTCAACTGAGATTTTTATTAGTAAATTCACAAGCTACAGTTCCTTATATAGCTCTATTGTGAAGACCCATAACCACCATTATTACAAGAGTCCATATGTGAAAAATAGTGACTGAATTTTCTCTACTGCAAACAAACAAAAAAATACAAACCTCTACACAATCATGGAAATTTAAAATAGTTTTACCATCCACTGATAAGCAATTGATGACAGTGAGCAAAAGTATAAAATAAAACCTAGCCTTGACTTTACTAATAAGTCTTTTCTGCCTCAGTGTATACCATGCATAGATTATCCTAAATACTGTTATAATAAAGGCTGCATATTCACTACCTCTAAAAGCGCTCCAATTTCTGTCAAATAATCACAACTGATTGTAAAATTTGTCTTACTGGTTCTAAATAGCTCAGAAAGCCATATTGTCAGTTAAGGTTGATAAAACAACTCAGACTGAAAAATGATAAACCAATATTCTCTTTTACCTATTCTTTCTCCAATGAAAGGCCCATAGACAATAAAACAGCCAAAGATCAAGGATATGCTAATTCTAAATAATTAAGAGGTAACCTTACTTATGCAAGTTGTAAATATGGAAATCCATTCTAAAACAAAATATTAAGGAAATAATAAGACACCTAACCTTACGGCATTTATAACTGTGCTACAAGCTTACGTTTAACTTAAGACATTAAAAATGTTAGGCAGCAGAATACTGAATATAACTCATTACATAACTACACAATTCTAGATATAACTTGGGAATGAAAAGAACAGTGAGTCAAAAGTCAAATATTTTTACACAAAGAAATCCTTTGGTATTCAAAGGAATACATGAAAAAAGACAGCCATCAGTTTGAGAATTAAATTAACACTTGTTTTTTAACACCACCAAATATTTTCAATTCAGTTTGCTCAGAAATACTGCCATAGCAATGCATAAGTAGATTCTTTAAAATTTCAATGTTTAAAAGTTGATGATCAACTGAAATAGACAAAATGTTTATTAATAACAAAGAGCAAGAGAATGAGAAACAACCATAAAGTGCTTGTCCAAAAGGTACTCTTGCTGGGTATATACCCTAAATGACACTTTAATATTTTCTAATTGTGAGGTTTATTCACATCTTAAGTCAATACTATTTATGAAACTGACAAGACAAAGAAAGTAATATGTTATTACAATACTCAAAGAAGACTTATCTTAGGGAAGTATTGCTTAATTCTTCCAGTAAAAAATTTTTTTGTTTGTGATTACAAATAAGCACGTGTACACACATACATACACATACACACACACACACACACACACACACACACACACACACACCCCTCCACAAGAATGAAGTTTTTAAGTGTACCTAACTTGAATTCTGTATTGCAGAGAATTGGGAATCCTAGAAATTCTTAGTTTAGAAATGTACCAATTCTATTCCTTCTTTCTACCCTTCTAAGAATAGTTCTGATCACAATACTCTTTTCCACAAAAACATACAGTCTCTCATTGAGTATGGAATAAAATGCATATTCCTTAGCTTGGGTATTCCAAGCTCTTCACAACCCTTGCACAATTCTACCCTACTATGGAGTGACCCAATGTACTCTAGGCTGCGGCTACCGCTGCTCCCTAACACCCTGTGCTTCCCAGCAGTTCTCTTCACCAGAACGGTCGCTCATTTTTATCTTAATCTCTTAAACTCCTACTTTGCCTTCCAAGACAGATCGAAAGCCATCAGCACTTCAACATTCCCTCAACTCCACAAATCACTGTCCAGTGAACTCTTATTTTATATTAACCTTTTTTTTTTTGTGGCAGGAATTCCCAATTAATTTCATGTCATTTATTTTTGTCCATAACATAGTTTACAGGATAGTAGGGGAGCTAATGTGCTTTTTCTACTTTTACACACTTCCTAGTGTCTTGTACACATAGTGAGTACTCAATACGTGTTTGATGAATAAAATTAATGATTTGTTAAACTGATCTGCATGTAGCGTTGTTGGATTTGGGTTTTTTTTAATTTACTTTTATTCCTGATACTACTGGATCCTGTTTTTTACTGGCTTTTATCCTTGACATTGAGATCATTAGATCCAAAAAAACAATTTGACTGATCTTCAAATTCTGTTTAAGAGACCACTGCCACACTGACCCTTTTAAGGATACAATATATAAAGATGGCCTCACATGTAGGTTCAGGTTTGGTTGGTTGTAAATCCTTGTTTTAAGATGATGAACAGAATTAAAAGCTGAATTTTACTGAGGTGGTTATTGCTGCCCTCTGAAACTACAGAGAAGCTTGGTTTAAAGGAGCATGCTTTTGGGCTTCTCTGGTGGCGCAGTGGTTGGGAGTCTGCCTGCCAATGCAGGGGTGACGGGTTCGTGCCCCAGTCCGGGAAGATCCCACATGCCGCAGAGTGGCTAGGCCCATGAGCCATGGCCACTGGGCCTGTGCGTCCGGAGACTGTGCTCCGCAACGGGAGAGGCCACAACAGTGAGAGGCCCGCGTACCGCAAAAAAAAAAAAAGGAGCAAGGTGAACTGACAGAAAAGATTTGGACACTAAACTAGAATCCCACTTGAAAAGCCAAGTCCATGTGTATTACAAAGTGAAAATAGTAACTAGTTTAGTAAAAAGGAGGATCCTAGGGGCAAAGTATAACTAAAAGGTCAAACTAGAGCAGGGAAACATTTTTATATGTATGATGACAAAGTAACCTGAAAAAATAGACACATACCTTTCAAATCCTCTAAAAAGTAAAAGCTACCACAGAAAGTTTAAATTATAGATCATTAATTTTAGAGAGCACTCAAAGTCCAGTGAAATTTTTTTTCTAAGACATTCATATGCTATTAAACTTTCTTAGACACACAAAAAATCAACATCAACTACTATGCTTTACCAAGTCCAAAGGCATAAGAGTTCATTTCGAATATTTACTGAATACCTAATCATATTGCCAGGTACCATACTAAGCACTAAGGATCTGAAAAGTGGTATGAGTTGCAATTTTTACAAGGGTATTCATATGCCATTTTCAAAATTTTCTGGTTGAATGTGGAATAAATCCATTGAATTTTAAATGCCCACAAAATCACCATCCTTTTTTTTTAAGCGGGGTGGGGGGATCACTATAATTTAAAAAATAAGACAAACACACGAAAGAAGTTAAGAACCCTTTCAACTACTATTGAAATGGGTGCTAAGAATCAAGGAACCATATTTTTTTTTGGAATTTTTGTTTTCATTGTGGTAGGAACACTTGAGGAACCTTAATTTTAGTCCAAGTTTTGGTACTAACAAGTTATATGCCACTGGGAAAAGATCAAGAACTTTAGTCTCTTATTTGTTAAAAAAGACACTGTCACCTGCCCTACCTACCTCACAGCACTGTGATGAATATGAGATGAGATAACATATGTTTATCTCATATGTTTTATTTTCAAAAGGCTTTCACAAATGTAAGGAACCATAATCTTCATCATTGCTTAGAAAATCCAGTTAACTATAACAGCAGGTTTTCAACTGCTTCAAAATATGTTTCAGGAAATAAATATTCACAAGGTAACATTGTTAACCCATGAATTTAAAATAGTCCACACAAGCCACTGATGGTTAAGACTGACATACATACACAATCCCACTCTGGTTATGAAAACCTACTATACTGGAATACATATTCAATTTAGCAAATAAAAAGTTTTACTTTAAAAGAAAGCATTCACAGTTCAACTGATTCTCTTTTGATTAATACAGTATATTCTAAAAACAATGCTATAATTTTAGGACACAGGCACATCAGCTAATCTAAACTGTTAAAAATTAGTGCTTACTTGCCCAAAAGCCACAGACATTTCATTATAAAGCTAACAGTTCTAAAAGCAGTTAGTACTGTCAACTGGCTTTGTTTCAAAATATCATTTTTTACTGGTCCACCAGTAAGGAATCATACTTAGCAGCTATAAGAGGAGGCAAAGTAGAAAATCAAAGTGAAACAGGGTACAAATTTTATAATAATAAAGACAAAATAACATGAACATTGGACAATTCAACTATAACCATGAAATGAATGAACTCTGTAATAAGATACACAAACTGCACATGATTTTTAGTAGCAGAATCCTCAAGAAAGTAGAGTAATAGGCAAGAATTAATACTGACATGTAAACACAACCATCAAGTTGAGTATTCCCCTCCAGGAGAATGATTAGTTTACATTAACCATATTTCTTGATAATATGCTACAACTACCAAAAAGGTAGCTCAGCAGAGGCGATATAAAGATTTTTATGGGTTAAGATGGGCTCAGTTTTTAGAACAGTTATGTGAATGCATCAGATATATTTTTTGGCCTTTTGGGTTATCTAAAAAAGTTAGAAAACAGCCTGACAGATTTGTTTTGAGAAATTAAATAAGCCTACTCCTCAAAAGAAACCAACAACTCCTTCCTCAAATCTTAAACTTACTTTCAGATTTTGAAGCATAAAAGGATAATGCATAACAGCAAGGAGAGATTATAGAAAGGTTGCCACATTACACACATTTTATAACAATTTCATTAAAAGGGACCATTGTCATCCATTGTTTCAGTTTGTGATAGGTATTTTTAAAGGTTATTCCACTAACTTACTGAATTTACTAGGGTGAGGGTACCTACTCAATAAATGAAGTAAAGAATTTTTCTTTGTTTTACTTAGGCATGATGATTTTAAAAGACTCAAACCTTTGCTGAAGACTCCTTGAGTTCGATGAGACTGTCCTGTAGAAAATGAATGGAGATGACAGGTGAGCTGGCATAGTTCTCAGAACCCAGAGGAACTTTGGGAAGTATGGCTGTAACCTGGAAATAAACCAGCTACTTCTTGTGAGGATAAATCTCGTGATGTCATTGTTATATGAATATCAACAGTAAAAAACAAAAGCAAAACTATGTAATGGAATTGTAATGTTTAAAAAAAACTAAATTATATGTACTCATTGTAATAAACAAAAATCTTTCTCTGCTCAGAACTTTAAAATAAATGTCAATGCCACATTTTTCATAACACTGCATTTAAACTACAGATAATGGTAAAAGGCTTAAGAAAGCAAAACATTTTTTCTCCACAAAAAGTTTTAAATAGTGGAGGTCACTGTGGAAGAACAATATTGCCTTATATTTTCATAGTTTTTCTTTAATAGGGAGGTTTCAAATTTTCCTTTACTTGTGACTCCACCATAAATATATACACATTTTATCCTAGCCAGAAAACTCAGTGGCATTACATTAACAAGAAAACAAAATGTATTTATAAAAGAGTAATCACTTTTTTTTTTTGCAAAGTGCCTCTAACAGTGAATCTCATACCTCCCACAAAAAAAAGCACTTAAAAAAAGAAAGAAAATGAAATCAATTATGGTATTCAACCACAGTGCTCTTGATGAAGAATTAGTTAACTTACAGGTTTAAAAGTTCAACGTACTGCAAATTCAAAGATTCCATGAAATTAGATGAGTTTAGAATTAAAATTAAATATGGAGCAAGGAATGGCTACCCTGAGTCTTCAAGAAGGCTACACCCACGATTTTGTGCTGCAGTTGAATGCCTGGGGTTTCTCTTTGCTGGGTGGTAGAATTGGATGCCACATCTGCTTTTATCGTAACGCAAGGTTCAACTTGTTGGGAACCCAATGGGTATAAACAAACCTCCAAGGGAAGATACAACAGAAGCTGCATGCTCACTGAATATACACAACTACAGGAGAACTGATCACCAAGGAGACTTTAAAATGGAACTCCTTTCAAGACTCCTTCTTAGAAGGCACACATCGGTATGATGCTCATCAAGAAGCTTGATGAATTCAGAGGTATCTTGTTTATCCTGTATCATCCAGGAAGTCTTCAGTGCTATATATTCTTCAATATTTATGCCGAAAAATAGGCTTCATTCTGCTGAAAAGATTCATTTGCTTGTAGCTACCATTGCACTCCAAAAAAGACTGCGTAAAGCAGTGAGGCACTTCTGGGTAAAATTTCTCTTGCACTTTGAAACACTACAAAATTAGTGCTAGGTCCTTGAAGTTTTAATATTTTTATAAGAAAAATACTCAATAGGAAAAAAATATCAGTCCACCAATATGTAAAAAATTCATTTTCTAATGCAACATAAAACCTCCAGTGGCTCCAGTGAATACTTGGCACAAGACTTGAAGGAAGTCAGGACACGTATTCCAAACAGGTGAGCCTAACATGGACGCTGCCTTCCTCAGGCTATACTAACCTTTACTGTTGCGGAATGTGATGGAGAAGGGTAGGTATCAATTTTGCGACGTTTTTGTTCTGTTGGGATGAAAAGAAATAGTCACAATAAGGTATGTTTCCACTTTTTTCCACACACTTAAAAAAAAATCACCAACTTCTAAGGTTATCAAGTATTAGTTCCCCCTACTAAAGTCCCTAGATAACTTGCCATAATAACAAGACAAGAACCAACTTTATATTACAACAACCAAAGGTAAACAAATATAAATCAAACTTGCCCCTTTCAGGCTCTGCAATATCTGATCGGGGAACAGGTGACTTCAAGGACCCAGAAACTGGTGTTTTCTCTCCTTTAACGTTTTCCTTTAATTTCATTTCCTTTGCTATATCTCTTTCTCTGGATGGCTCCTTCTCTCTTTCCTTTTCTTGAGTCGACTTTGATTCTGCATTGGGGACAGTGGTCTTGAATTTCTCATCTTTAACTTTTTCTTCCTTCTTGAATTTTTCTTTCTCTTTGTCAGACTTAGGTGTTCTTTCCTTCGTCTCTCTTGCTTTTTCATCTTTATTTGGCCGTTCTTCCTTCGGTTTTTCTTTACCATCTTTACCACCAAGTACTCGGGCCTCTGGAGTAGTAGCTGGAGTCTTTTCTTTTTTCTCTTTTTCTTTCTCTTTCCCTTTTTCTTTGTCATTTTCTTTAACAGCTTTGCTGCTTAAGAATAAAAACATGACATTTTAAGACAAATGGTCATAAAATACATTCAATGTTATAAATCATAAAGCGTTTCTTACTGACTTCAAAAATTCTAGAACTATGAGTAGCCCTTTAAAAACTAAAGGACAACTTTAAGACAAGTAAAAAGCAAGTACTTCTTTATCCAGTAAATAATAACCGAATTCACAAATAGCGGATTAAAAAAGAATAATTAAAGTGATGTTAGGCCCTTTTTTTGTACATGTTCATAACCTTTGAGGATTACAAAGTAACAACCCAAAACTATCCCATAAGCCAACCAAGGGTGCTACCATCAGGAACTGGATTACTTGGCTGGATGGACCACTGGTCTAAATTAGTAGGCTTCTCTCATGTTAATTATTCTTACCCAGATTGTACACAGCAAACACTCAATCCTAAAATTTTTTTTTAACTTCACCACATACATTCCCCTGCATATCCCAGCAGAGGAAACAAAGTCAGTCTCAGCATTATACAAAACGTGAGAATGGTAAGCACATCATCAAAACAGCAGTATAGACAAAATTTCTCAGTCCAACAAAAATGACTTCCATAGTATTCATCTATCACCCTCTGTCATTCATGTCTAATGAGGTTGCTTAATCATGTAAGAATTCAGAATTCTGACATACAGCACAGTGTTCCTACCTGTTAGAGCCACTATTTCCATTGCTTGAATTCCCTTTTGGTGTGGCACTAGAAGCTTTATTAACTGCTTTCACACCACACTGAGATCTCTCCCTTGATTTATCTGAAATAAAGGTAAGGTTTTATTTGACAAGCCCCTAGATGTAAATAAGCTACAATTGCACAGCAAAATGATTAGAGACTAGATAGAAAGAAACAAAGGGCTGATCACTTCTTGACAGTTACATACTCCTACTTAGGGATTAAAAAAGTAACACTAAGCCAGCATTTTACTTGTCATGTGATACAAAACATTTCAGTTTGCTGAAACAAAATGTATTACTTATAAATTTCTACAAATAAGCATACCAGTCTCCTCATTACTGCTTTCATCCGATTTAGATGCACTTCCTACTGACGATGAAGAAGGCCCACCGCCAGGCCCATTTTGTACACTGGCAATTGCATTCCTCGGAGGGGGGTCTTTGTGATGAAACTCATTTTCAGGTATCATGTATGACTTTCTACTTTTCAACTGCCCAGAGTAGCTGAAAGTCGCACAAAGTGTTTAAATATACAAATACAAGTCAAAAGGCACAAACATGGGGTTTAAAAGAATAAAATTAGCAAGTTATTCACTCTGCTACTTGATTCCAGAGAATAAAAAATATTAATTTTCAGTAAGTTCCTGAATGTCTTTATAAGAGAACCTAGATGCTTTCTTAAAAATTTCAATGTAAACTAATCCTTCAACTAAAATGCCTTTTTTCCACTATTGAAGATTTGATAACTCAACTGATGATAAAATTACATTTCCTCCAAACCAGGATATACTATATATGATTTTTGAAACTATCATCCAGTATAGACCGGAAGCTGATAATCAGAAGTGACAACTCTCACCAGCCTGTGGGAACATGATCGCATAATCTCCCATAATCTCCTGAAGTAAGGCAGAAGATAAACTTCAACACTGTAAGACATTTTAAAGTCTTCAGAATCCTTCTGTAATCTAGTCTCATAAATCACATTAAAGTATAATTGTGTTACCCCATAGCCAATGCATATAGATCTGGCCTCTTCTCTTTTTCCTCTTGGCAGATTTTATGCACTCTTCTTTCCAAAGCCTGACCCAGATTCAAAACTTTTGGGTACCAAGGAAGTATTTTTGTTAGCACAATCAAGATATTCCTGATGTGAGTATATTCGCCTGTTTCAAGGCAATGTACCGATGCCTACAACAAACATTTTAAGATCTGTTATTAAAAAAGTATAAGTATGAAGAGAAAAAACCACCTTTGAGAAATACAATTTTTTCTTACCTTGGTTAGTTTGTAATGCCATTTATGTACAACGTGTCGAAAATTTTCATAGTCTAATTGATCAGCTTTATTTCCACCATCAAAACCAGTTGCCCGCAATATAGTAAGAAATCCTGGATAATTTCCACATTCCTAAGGCCAAAAAATAGGCTGTCACTTTTAAAGAAAAATTCTGTCCTCCAAAATAGTAGAAGCTGAAACTTAAGTAGACTAGATTAATGATTCCATGTGAAAATATAATGTGTATTTTCAATGATAGGTAGTTTTCACAGAAAGATCCACCTTATTCAATGACATTAATTTGAAATGTCAGTTTGAGATAGGATAAAAATATAGCATGTTTTTTAATAATGAATGAATTGTGCTTAAATTTTAAACATTGTTGTACAACTGAATCTTAAACTCAGCTTCCCTTTTAAAACTGAACCCAGAGCTTACTGGAAGCGGTCATTATATACATGGTAAATGGGTAAAATGTAAGAGTATTTGTCATACCTTTTCATATGTGGCTCTATCACTGTGCCACCTGGTCACAGTCTCTAACATGCAGCAAAGGAATCTCCCATATCGACTAGCTTCATTTTCAGTACAGCTTGCGACTGTGTAAATTATATCAGAGAAAACCTACAGAAAACAATGTGTGAAAAATAAAAACAAATCAAGGTCAAAATTAGTTCAAAATATTAAAAGATCATGTAATAGCAAATCATAATAAACTAAACAGGTAAGTTTAGTCAAAATGCATCTTCCCCTTTTATATTCACAATTCCAGAGACCTTTAAAGATTCTGGTTTTTGTGAGGAAATAGCACATTCATAAAGCAACAATAACAACAACAACAACAAAAAAAACCACTTTTATAAAGAAAGCGGATTTACAATGAGGGAAGAAAAAAACTATCATTATTATTACAACGTAACTTATTTAACAAAGACTTAGCCATAGATATTACTGGGGTTAAGGGGACAGTAAGCAGAGGCGAGGCTGATAGAAACTAGAAATAGGCAGCTGAGAGGCTGTAACATACGTCATGTTTTTAGACCACAAAATGCAGCAACTTATTATTATGAAAAAAGCCAGATGCAAAAATCTGTGAATGTGACCACATTGAAAAGCATCCCTGCTTTTATATATGTGCAAAAGTGTAAGCTTTTTCATTGCTTCTTGAGGGGGTGAAGGTTAAAAATGGAGAAGAGAGTTCTGCCTATTATGACAAACATATAAACCCAAATGTTGAGTTAATGGATTAACTAGGGGTGCTTATTATATATCAGGCACTACTCAAAGTGCTTTTGTGTATAGTGACTCATTTATTCCTCATAACAATCTTATGAAGCAGGTACTATTATCCCGTTTTACAGATAGAAAACTGAGGCACAGAGAGGTTAAAAAAAACTTGCCAAAGATCATATAGCCAGAAAGTAGCAGAGCTAGGATTCAAGTTCAGGCACTTGGCTCTTGAGTTCATGCTTTTAACCACACACACAATAATACCTCTATAGATTATATATAATGTTTAGCTATCTTTGTGTGAGACTTTTTTTTAAAGGTTGCAATAAAAAGAACTTACTCGATCATAGCAAAGAAGTGTGGAAAAATTTGGAGTTTTCTGTTGATGTACCAATTCAACAAAACGAGCACAGTAAACAGCATCAATTGCTGAAAAAATACATCGAGGAAATATACACAGCTGTAGAAATTTTGTGATGGTCTCATTTTTGGTAGATTCTAAAAATAAGGGAAGAATATATTAAGTGGTAAACTTCTTCCTCAAGTGCCTCAAGGCCACTAAACATGACAACATAAACTTTAGTGTAGAGAATGATATAAAACCACAAACTATTTATAGTTTGTAACCAAAAGGTCATGCCTGGGATAAGACTTTCATTTTCACTCTGTGGACATTTTTCTACCTATAATTTCTCCAGAGATAAGATTTTATACAGAAAAGTTGAATGATAAGCTGCCAATATTGTAGTTTTAAGTTAATTAATTTCACCAGCAAATTAAATCTGTTCCTTCAGTGAACATGTGAAGTCGACTCTGCGTTAATGAATAACCAAAGAATGGGATAGTGAACACTGAGTTGAAATACAAACATAATATACTTCAATACCTCCAAAGTTATAAAAGTTTGCTTTTTTAATGTAGCAGTGGCAGAAATGTAACAATTCTAACAACTTACTTGCTAAAAGCCAATTGTCCTTTTCCAGTTTCAGTCTCTGTAGCACTCGCTGTACATGTTCCATCTGCTTCTTTTCTTCTTCAAGAAGCTTGTCCTGAAGGGCAGTACATCGCTCCTTCTCTTTTTTCTTTTTATTTGGAGGCTACAAAGTATAAGTTGGATACTTTTCTAACTACAGGCACATTACCTCTCCTTCTTTTAATTAAAAAATTTGAGGAGATAAATGCTGATATCTTATACTAATTACTTCAACAGGGATGTTTAGGAGTCCACTTGGATGTGCTTTGACCTCCATTCAACAAATCCAAGACAAAGTCAGTCTTCGTACACTATCAAAACAGGATACCTTCTCAACACTGGTACTTTTACTCTGAGGCATGGAATCATCTTTGATCCTTCCTTCTCTGTTCCAATATTCTAACTGCTTACAAGTCTTTTGCATTCCTACTACCTCCACCATAGTCTATGCTCTCAGTACTTCATAATGAATTACCCAAAAAGCCACCTAGTTGGTCTCCCGCCTAATGCCAGTCCCTTGCCCTATCAAACGTATCCTTCATATCACCGTCACAAGCAATCTGCCTAAAGTACCATTTTTACCATTATCACTTCCCCACTGAGGAATCTAAAATAGCTCTCAATTTTATCAAGCCTTCCTTTTTTTTTTAAGTGCATTTTTAAAAACTAATTATTTATTTGGCTGCGCCGGGTCTTAGTTGAGGCACGTGGGATCTTCGTTGCAGCACACGGGATCTTCTTTTAGTTGCGGCATGTGGACTTTTAGTTGCGGCATGCGTGCAGGATCTAGTTCCCCAACCAGGGATCAAACCCCGGCCTCCTATATTTGGAGCGCGGAGTCTTAACCACTGGACCCCCAGGGAAGTCCCTCAAGCCTTCCTTTCTAACTTTCATCGCTCTACATCACCTGGCCCCAACCTAACCTTTCAAATTTATCACTAAGCCCAATCGCCACAGTAAAAGTGGTCTCTTTAAACCTCAGACTACTTCATACCTTTGCTGAAGCTTTACAGTCACCAATTTGCCTCCATATTTCCAAACTTAACCTATCTTCAAGGCCTATCCAGTTCAAGACTCACCTCTTCAATAAAGCTTTCTCCTAAAGGATTCTCCTTTGGGGAATTCCTATTGCTCTTGCAATTGGAGTTAAGCAGATCATTTTAAGTTGCTAACACAGCCCTCAAATACCTTTTGATTGGTCATAACCTCCACGTACTCACCAAGCCCCTGCCCCACCCATGGAGAGGATAACCTCTAAACCCACTTAGAAAAACATTATGTGTAACAACAAGATAGGAACCTGAGCTAATACAATTCCAAAGTATGGATAATGTTGAATTAATACCATGAAGTTATTGTACTTGAGCTACTAGACCAAAAACCTACCATTTCCTGATTGTCATCAATTGCTTTCATCTGGACTTTAAGTTTATTGACTTCCCGTTCATAGCTGGTATGTGGAACTGCAAGGTCATACATTGTCAATGACCAGAATGTGGCATAGAATTGAGGGCTGATGTCGTCCCAGACTTTGGAAACATGTAAGGAAACCACTGCTTCATGGACAGGAGCCATCACCATTTCACATGATGTAATGTACTTGTGAACTTTATGTTGCTGTTTATTTCCCTTCTCTGATTTTTTAAGTTCATCATACTTTGACTGGAGATAAAAAGTAAAAACACACACATACAATATAATTTATAGCACTGATTTTCATAGTATAAAAACCTAGGTTCCCTTTTCAAGAATCAGAAGATGACCAATCAAAACTGTTGCAGGAATTCTAATTTCTTACCAACAACATTTCTTTTAAGATAAATCATCCCTGGAAGCTGTTTCAATATTTAGCCCTGTGTGCTTACTATGAGCTTTTCCAAAGATTCATTCTTATTGCATCTGACCTGTTGAGTAAGTGAATAGGGTATGAGGGCCCCCTGTCCATTTCCCCCACCCTACTCTCTCTTGCTGTTGCATGAAGGATTGAACATGCAGGGTTTCCACTCCTGCTTTTGAGATATTCAAGGGAACCAAGTAGAGGGTCTTAACACTAGTAAAGAGGCAGAATGGAACTAGTAACAGCCAACCAAAACAGAATGTTTTATCGCTACATGTAGCCCCTATCATCTGTTACGATTTGTCAATTAAGAAGCTGGATCAACACAAAGAAAGGTTATGAGAACGTTACCATAAGACCGCTAAGTAGGGGGACCAACTGTCCAGGTTTTCCAGTGATTGAGGGGTTTCCCAGGATGCAAGACTGTAGTGCTAAAACCGGGAAAGTCTCAGGCAAACCAGGACCAACTGGTAACCCTATTGCTAAGCTAAATTATGATTTTCTCTGAATGGCTATGGTATACTGGAGTTTAAAGCATGTGGGAACTGACTTAAACCACAGCTTTTTTTGGCCTGATTGGTTTATCCTAATTTGGGGGAGAGTCAGAGGAAGGCCATACCCTTAATTGTATGAGAAAAAGAATCTGTTAGTACAATGGGAGGGACTACATATTAGTTGATAGAATGTGTGTCAAACATAAAAAAGAAAACAATACAAAGTGGAGTTGTTGCTATTATCTCATGTCCTTCAGTCTCTTTGAGACGAAAGAGCTCTCACCCAGAAAACTGTCTGGGTTAGGCATCATCCCTGAAGATGAACCTAAGAGGAGATCTAAAACTAGCTTCTTCTTTATGCTAGAAAGCACTTAAATCATTTACAGTTTGTGCTAAACATGGAGCCCAGAACTAGAAGGTCTGAAGTCAAAGGTCCCACTTCCAGTTCTGCATCGTGATAGGCAAAAAGAGTCTTGGCTCCTACAGTCCAGCTGCCGTCCCTCCTGAGCGCTCCATACCCCAGGCTCACTGGATTGAAGGCATGCCAAGTACTCTTTGTTCCACAGGGTATCTCAAACAGGCTCTGAGAATCATACAATTACTTTAGAAGTGGGAAAAATTATCTCCTGTCTTCCCCATTTTAGAGAGCATGCTGGTAACTACTGAGGCCACATAGGTGGCAAAGCTATAAATATAAAGAACATTACTTAGGAGAGAGGTCCAATTACACCAGAGACCTGAGAGAATAGCAGCTGGGATAAGAAAGGCTTTTAAATTTTTGAGGGTGGGTCCTATTGAAGGCAACTAATATGAATCTATGTGAACAGAAAGACAGCTGTTGAGGTTCTAACAAAACACAGAATAAAACAGTGATGAAACTACCTAAATAAGATAGCTTATCTACCTGATTTAGTCATATTCAGAATATGAACTAGGGGAAAAGCCTTTCTTTTAGACCAGTGCTGCAAGGTGGCTCTCAGCAATTAAAACTGAAAATTAGGTTACAGGTATGACAGTGTTATAGAATAGCCCCAGTCTCCCTAATCCTTTGGTTCTGAATCTGTGACTTCTATTTCCAGGCACCCCCCTCATTCCTATCTAGTTGAAAAAAAAGCTTGATCAGAAAAGACAGCTATACTGCATATTTGCCTAGGACAAATATTTCCTTGCCTAAAGTCAGTTTAACTCTTCTTCAAGCTCACATCTTCAGTCAAGTAGATAAGTATAACAGCTCTACAAAGTCACCTGGGGAACTAGACCTACGGAATAGAACTGATACCCACTGTTACTGTACTTTTTTTTGTTGTTTTTGGCCGTGCCATGCAGCATGCGGTGTCTTAGTTCCTCAACCAGGGATCGAACCCATGCCCCCTGCAGTGGAAGTACAGAGTCCTAACCACTGGACCGCCAGGGAATTCCCCGCTGTACTTCTAATTACTGTTCAAAAAGCTCTTGGCCTAACAATGTTATTCCCATGAGAGCCTGCCAACAGTCAATTTATGGAAGGGACCTAGCAGCCCTCTAATACTCATACTCTCTCATCAAAGGTTCTTCAAGAGGGGCTTTCACCCAAGAGGCAAAAGTAAGGATCCCTAGGAAAGCCTGGATGACCAATCCAGTGTAACCAAGGTTGCCGAGGAATTCCCTTTCCAGAGGGTGGCATGTGGCCTACCCCTGATTTGGTTGTATAGCCACCTCTGTATAGTTCTCTGTTTTTCTCCTCAAACTTGAAAGGAAAATGACATTTCTTTGTTTAGATATTTTTATCTCTTAAATGACAAAGACACAATATTTTACACAGGCTACGGAAAAAGTAGCTGTTGGTATGAATGACCTGCTCCATTTTCTGACCTGGAAAAGTTCAGCCAACCTCAGGCAACCAGGTGTTCCTGTTTGCTAGGGTTCAATAGCGCTGATTAGTGTGTCACTTCTCAGTATAGCACAGGGCAGGTCAGAATTTCTGAGATGAAGCAATTCTCCCACCTCAGTCCTTCAAGAAATCAGGTCCCCTGTTGTATAGCTGAGACTGATCTACTGTGGGGTGGGGCGACAACACAAAACATAACTACACAAAGAGAGCATAACAATTTTCTGGATTGAGAGAGTCTAAAGGAGAAGAAGCAGCCCAATCCTACTCCCTTATTCCCTTTTTCCCTCTAGAGAGTACAGCACAGTATTACAAGTGATAATTGAATCAATTAACATTTAGTTAGTTGTTAGAGGGTAAGTGTGAGACCGTAGCAGTTGATATGTAAACACTAACAGCTGATGGTTGATTAAATGATCAATTAGATCCCAAATTTCTCAGCACCTTTTCCCCCACTCTACTACACAGCCCTGTATCCCCACTGGGAACAAGAAGGGAGCCTACTTAAAGATAAGGGAACAAGATCTTCCTCAAAATCTGTAGTGAAAGCCTTGCATAGCATAGACTTAAAAAACAACAACAGATAAACAGAAGGGCCAGAATCTAAGCCTACAGAAAAATGAAGAATATGCTTGGGCTCCAGTCAGAGTGGGGAAGTACCACAGTTTCCAAACAGAGTACTGACCATGGCCCTGAGGGAAAAGGAAAAGTAAATTCCTATTAGAGGTAACTGGTTTAAAGGGAAGAGTCCAGGTGGCAGATAGAGAAAAGGAAGGAGGGCTGTCTTCTCTTCCCCCACAACCTTACTTGAATTTCAATACAGTCACTAACAGGATACCCTGATTGGGAGGGCTCGCTCTAGTTTGCTTTTTGTTGTTGTTTGTTGTCAGTTGTTTCATTTAGGTGGAGAGAAATAAAACAAGAGCCATGAATATACCTTTCCTAGAAGTTACACAACAGAGAGTGCAAGAGTATTTAGAATGTTTGGGGGTGGTTAAGTCTGTCAGTCTTTATTTCTTTCAAGGCAGTACATGTAATAGCAAGTCAACTGTCTGACAGTGATACTGTCACTGAGGAAACAGGATTCTCTGTATTCAAGAGGAGTGTTTCTCAGAATGACGTACCACATTCGCCTGCATCAGAATCATCTAGTGCTTGTTAAAAAAACAAAAACAAAACAAAAATCCCCAGGTACCATTCAAATTACTAAATTAGAATTTATGGACATGGGGTTGAGTTTTTAAGATGCTTCCTTGGTGATTCTCTAATAATTCCCTGATGAGCTGCACTAATGTTGGAGAACTATAGTTCTAGAGGGCCCATAAGACATCAACTTGGACAACTGGTGGTGTAGTAACAATAAAATTATAGAACTAGTAAGACTTACTTTTTAAAGGGGATATTTTCACTGCCCACTGCACAGAGCTGAGTATTAACAAAAGAGCAACTCTCTCTATCTATGTCAAATTAAAATGCATTTACAAATAAAACAGTTAAGTAGTAATGTGGAATCATTCCTGAATGGCAGCAAAGATACTTATACTTACCGAAATATGGTGTGCATACATTGGCCTAGACAGGAAAAATGCTGCATCATGGGGTGTGTGAAATTCATTACAGAGCACATCAATTGAAGGCACTCGCTTTATATAATCTTCTGTGCTTAGATTAGATGCTAAAAACCCACCAAACTGTACCAGGGTATCATGACACTAAATTTAAAAAATAAGACAAAAAACACAAATGTGCTACCATTTTACTAAACCAACATAACATTTTCCAAAATGACTAAGATATATTTTAACAATATTTTGATTAACAATTAAGAATTCAAATTTTACTACTTGAAAGAACTTTGGAGACAATCTACAAACTTAATCATATATCATACTACAAAAAAGATACCCAAGTCCTGAAAAGTTGACTAATCTAAGACTTTAATAGTCAACCAAGGTCTCAAGTTCCAAGCTATTGTTCACCACCTTTAGTAGCAGAATATATTTATCTAAATCACATAGAACAATTTTATGTATATGCAAGTCAATTTTCTTGGCCCTTAAAAGTCGAAAACTTTATAAAATATGATGTTTTCTATTTCCTTGTAATATAGTTGGTGACAGTTAAACACATCTTGTAGGCTAACCATAGGTTTTGGTGCTTAATATTTTTAAATATATTTTATAAATGAAGATCATATCTACTTTGTTGTGGCTGAAATTCCAGATTTCCAGAGATCAGAAAAGATGAGAGCAAACAACTTGACGTTATCTACTTAACTGAAAACATTATACATATTATTATATCCCCTAGATCCATCTCTTAAATATCATAATTTGCAAAGAGTCCCAATTTCCAGAATGTCTATTATATATATAATTACATATTATATATTGTATATAATATATATCATATGATATATATATGATGTGCAAAATGACATTTTTCAAATTGTATCACATTCTATATTTTCCACTATCAAGATTTAAAAACCCACAGGGGGCTGGGGGGGAGGAGAAAAAAAAAAAAAAACCCACAGAAACACAAAGGCCACTTTAACTTGCCTGATCATAGAGCTTTCCCACGAGTTTCAAATGTTTCTCTCCACCTTCCTGAAAGATTACCCCATTCCTCTGCTGAGCCATAAGCAAACAGAGAGGAAGAGCAAGGTCATGGTCTAATAGTGCATCCTTTAATCTCTGGGAGGATTTTTTAGTGTTTCTTATCTGGCCAAAGTAACCACCCTGCAAAAGAGAAGACATAACTTTACCAGTGTACCAGTACATAAAACATGCCATCTGATTTGAAGAAAAAACACAGAAAGGGTTTGGTTACAATCCTGAAGATAACAAACCCACACACTCTACATTCCTTCCCTCTCTTTACAAATTTATTTTACTGACACTATTACTGCCACTGGCTTTAGTCACTGGCTTAAAGATAACTGTCAACTGTCTTTAAACTTCTACATATTTTCCACTTTCTACCATGCAGTCCCTTATAAAGGATTATCCTTTAGTCAGTGTGGGGCAGAGTCAACAACTGTCAGATTTATGCCCATTGGGGTATCAAGGACCACAGAAGATTTGATATTTATTTCCCTCCAGATGTATTACTTACTGTCTTTTACACTTTGTTTCAGCTTTTTTAAAAAGGTTAAAATAACTAGTATATCGCAATTTTTAAAAGGGAGGTGGGGGCGATTTTAAGAGGAGGGTATGTATGGCTTTGACACTTAGCTTTATGTACTTATGTGCTGTTTAAATTCTTTATTATGAACATGCGTACATTTTGATTACTGCAGCTTTGTAACACTGTCTGAAGTCTGGGAGGGTTATGCCTACTGCTTTGTTCTTTTTCCTCAGGATTGCTTTGGCAATTTTGGGTCTTTTATGGTTCCATATAAATTTTAGGATTATTTGTTCTAGTTCTGTAAAAAATGTCATGGGTAATTTGATAGGTATTGCATTCAATATATAGATTGCTTTGGGTAGCATGGCCATTTTAACAATGTTAACTCTTCCAATCTAAGAGCATGGGATATCTTTCCATTTCTTTGAATCATCTTCAATTTCCTTTATTAATGTTTTGTAGTTTTCAGCTTATAAGTCTTTCACCTCCTTGGTGATGTTTATTCCCAAGTATTTTATTTTTTTTGATGCGATTTTAAAAGGGAGCATGCATACATTTTGAATTTTGAGTCACTAAACAAAAAGAGCAATTCTCACCTCAGCTTTTAGTTGCTCTCCACCAGTCATGGCCTCTAGTTGCTCCATTGTCATTTCTTCTGTAATTTCTATTCCTGCCATTTTTTGTACCACTTCTTTCAATATAAGCAGGTCAAAACTATTTAGGAAAAATAAGAAATAGTCTATAGTTGAAACTTCAAACATAAAAGTAAAAATGAATTGTAATTAATATACTAAGAATCCCTAAATTATTTGTATATAAATATTTGGGGCATGTAGTATGTTTAACTTTTTACTTGGAAGTAATTTCAAACTTACAGATAGGATACAAAGATAAGAACAGTACAAAGCACACCCACATAGCCTTTATCCCTACTTCACCTGTTATTAACATTGTGAACATCCCGTTCACTTTATCATTTCTGCTTTCTCTCTCTCTCCCCCATCTTCTCTCTCTCTCTCTCTCTCTCTCTCTCTCTCCCTCCCTCCCTCCCTCTCTCTCTCTCACACACACACACACACACACACACACACACACTCTCTCTCTCTCTCTCTCTCTCTCTCTCTCTCACACAATTTTCTTGAACTATGCGAGAGTAACTTATCTAGTAAGTAACATCATTTTAGAGGTACCTAAAATTCCTAATTACCCCTAAAATTGCTAATGTGTTTCCTAAGACTATCGCTATTCTCTTACATAACCACAGCAATAGTTATCAACTTTAGTAAACCTAACACTGATGCAATACTTTTATCTAATATACGGTCATATTTCATTTTTAGCAGCCAACCCAATAATGCCCTTCATAACATTTTTTTTTATCCTCCAGTACAGGATGCTCAATATATATTTTTTGATAGTATAGAGCCATCTCTTTAAACAATCACACACACTTAGGAGGAATGGAGGGAGGGAGAGGAGAAAAGAAAAAAGGAAGGAAATGCAAATTCCAAGTTGTGATATTTGAGCCTAAGATGACAGTTTAGTGGCCTGCCTTACACATATTTATTACTGTGCCAACAGTTATTCATTTGAATTCTCAAAGTTTAGGACTGTCAATGGAAATAACACCTTATGACTTCCAAGATCTTCCTTACTTTGTTAAGTAATGAAGATAAGGAAAAACATTCTTTCCTACAGAACAAATACAGATGTTTTTCCAAAGAAAGGTAAAGCTAGGTATACCCAAGACACAAGTTAATAGACAAAGGAACAGTTTTCTAAGATTCTTATTAAGTGCTTACTCTCTCAACTTGCCTCGCTTCTCTAAACATAGTTTTTGAAAACAAGAGGGCCCTCTTCAAATAAGTATGCAACAAGTACCAATGAAATATTTTGTTTTTCCTTTAAACAATCTTTTCATTAGATGGTCACAAAAACTATATCACAGTACAGAAAACTGAACTAGAGATTTAAAAGTAATGTGATGTTTTCCTGGCCTATACAGACACAGAAGAGTAAAATGTATACGAATGGCCAATAGAGGAGTATAAAGCAAGTGATATATGCGGATTAAATCCCAAACCTAATTTTTTTTAAGCTTTCCCTAAACCAAAATAATCTGTCAAGAATTACTTAGGTAATACTTGTTTGGAGCACCAGATAGCTTTACAGATTTCTGTTTGCTTTCTACCAGAAAGCTTTTGAAAACCATTTCCAGTTCTTTTGAGTCTAGTCAGTCTATTGCTGATGGGGTTTAATATACATTCCAATTCAAACTCTAAGCACTGATATTGGTCCAGAATAAAATAATAAAACTCAGTATTTATAAAGAAAAGAAGACAATGTCCAAAAGGTGCATTAGTGTTACCTATCTCTGAAGTTTAAATTCAAAAAATAGTTGTGTTTTAAAGATACTATATATACCCTCAAAATAAACACATTCCTACCAAATGTTCAATGTAAAGGCCAATTACTGTCCAGTAGCATAATCAATAGTGCAATGAGTTTTGCCATAAGAGGATTTACAATATACCATATCAACCATTTATTCAAAAGCCTAACAGGTAGTCAAAGTGAGTTAGTTACTTTAATGAGTTACACATATAGCCAAATATTACATTTCTTTCTGCATATTTTAAGTTATTTCTTTTAATTAAAGAATTCCATATAAATAAGTGAGCAATTATTTTCTTAAGCCTACAACCAACAAACAGTTTTTCAACATAATAGTAATGTCAGTATCCCAATACCGGCAGAAGTACTCTAATTACTGAATTTCATTTACATATAATTTGCTATGAATACCTTTTGCCTGCCTTTAGCTGATTAGCCACATATTGAAGAAGACCAGCAAGATCAATTGGATATTTACGAAAAACTGCACCACAGAAACTAGCCAGACCTATATGAGATAAAAAAGGAATAGGGCTTTTTAAAAAACAGTTCATAAAACAAAAAGCACAATATTAAGTGTTATTTCAATGAAATTTCCCAAACAAAATGAGGTGGGAAAAATTGTATTGCTGATGCCACTGAACAGAATTTTATAATTAATAATAGCTAATATTTATTGACCATACATATGCCAAGCAGTCTATTAAGCTCTTTATGTAATTATCTCATTTAACCTTGGCAGTAATTATCTCAGGTTGGTATAAACCTATCGATGAGGGAAATTCCGAACAGACAGGTCACGTAACTTGCTCATGGACACACAGTTGGTATGAGGTAGAACAGTGATTCAAACTTACACGGCCTGATTCCATAACTTGTGACGTTAATTAGGCCACAACAAAATCTTGCAGATAACTCAGTAAACTTGAATGATCAACAAAACACCTGCCCCTCAAATGTCTGAGTCACACAAAAAAATCTCATTTTATCTAGGAACATGCCACTAGTTGTGGAGGGGCAAGGAAACATTGCCAGACCAAGAGGCAATCAAAAGACCAATTTTAGCCAAGAGTCCTTATCACATTAGTAGGGAGAAAACCCCACTCAAGACAAGAGCAGGAGGGACTTCCCTGGCCATCCAATTGTTAAGACTTGGCACGCCCAATGCAGGGGGCATGGGTTCAATCCCTGGTCAGGAAACCAAGATCCTGCATGCAGCACGGCGTGGCCTTTTTAAAAAAAAAAAAAAAAGAGGAGGAGACCCCAGTAAAGTCAAGTGATCTGCAGCCTTTTCAAGAATTATTTGCTGAAAATTATTTGCTGAGCACCTAAAGGACAATGGACAAAACACAGGTCCTGCCCTCAAGGAACTTACAGTCCAGAGAGATATAGAAAACTAAACTAAAATAACTATGATGAATAAAAAGTTCCATAGAAGTACAGAAGAGGGGCACCTTATTCTGACTTTTGGGTTGTTAACAGGGAAAGCTTTCCAAAGAAAGTGACCTCTAAGCTAAAATCTAATGAATAAGTAGAAAATGTGTTGGAAGAGATGAGTGGGCATAGAAGGGTATCCCAAGGGTACCCCAAGAAGAGGGAATAACATGTGCAAAAGAAAGTGCAAGAAGTTCAGCATTAACGGAACCTAGAATATTAGGGAGGGGCAAAAGATGAGGCTAGTATAGAAAGGACCTGATCCCAAAAGAACTTACTTGTATGATTTATTACAGATTGCAGACTTCAAAGAGCAATGGGAAGCTACTGCAAGATTCAGCTATCAGAGACACAACAGGTTGAAAGAAAATGTAACTGGCTGCTAGAAATCAAAGGTACAAGGAAAAAAAACAAGGCTAGGGCTTTTTGTTAAACAACCAAGTTTTTGTTCTTTTAAGGTGACTGGAACCTCAGGATGGAAAGGAGAGAAGGGAGAATAGTTCCCTTAAGATTAATTCTTCTAGGGACTTCCCTGGCAGTCCACTGGTTAAGACTTCACCTTCAAATGTAGGGGGTGCAGGTTCGATCCCTGGTTGGAGAGCTAAGAGCCCACATGCCTCACAGCCAAAAAACCAAAACATAAAACAGAAGCAATATTGTAACAAATTCAATAAAGACTTTAAAATTGGTCCACATCAAGAAAAAAATCTTAAAAAAAAAGATTAATTCTTCTAAAGTAATAGAATGGATGGGAACTTTCATCTCCCCAGTAATGCTTGCCCAAATGCTATCACAGCCAATACTGGCCTCTTGAGTTAGAAAATGAATTAAGTACCATATGAACCTCCTTACACAGCCAAGGACATGGACCCTCTGTAGAACAAGTTGAGTGGCTAGATATTCTCAAGAGCACTTGACAAATAGGCTCTTAGCATAGGTAACAGAATACATAGCATAGCAATGACAAAAGATGGAAATTTCATCCTTGGAAAAATAAAAATACTTACTCTGAAGCCAGCTTGAGATGGTTGTGTCGTCATGTTTCATTCTCTCCTTTTCTGGATTAGCTAAAGCTTCAATGATACAATCTTTCATATAATTAAGAAAAAATTTTGTCACCACATCCCTAACAAAGACCGCTAAAACAACAACAACAAAAAGCCACCCCTTGGAAAATAAATTGTTAGCTCCAATTTATTACCAATTATGGAAAAATACACTCACTGTAGTACCAACTTTTCTTTTTTAGCCTCTTTCCCAGCTTTCAGCAAGCAGATTCTAACTATATCAAAGATATTTAGTAATCTTAACATTGTCTTTCTCAGTATACAACACAGACACACACACAAACTCCCAGCTGGTCAACCTCTCGATCAGCCAACTGAATCAACCTCAGATGGTTGCTAAAGAAACTTAGAATGAAAATAAAACATTCACCACTAAGATCTATGAAACGTGAAATCTATGTTATTACTTCACCTGAAAGGATACAGGCCAAGACGTCATAATTCAACGAAGTGAGGTATTTCAATGAATCTACTACAGGTGTTATTAAGTTATCATACTTCTGTATTTGTGACAAGATCTGGAAGACAGCAACAAAGAATAAAAGGCATTGACTAATCAAAAGAGAACTTTTACCGTGCTAACTAAATAATGGCTACACTTTTTTTTCAAAAGAAATAATGCTTAAAATTAGTTTCCTTCCATTGTGTATTTATATAAAACCTACTATTCTATCATTTCCTTAGAAAATATTTTCTTAGGCTACAATTTCCAATTAGGAAATAATTCCAGGGCATCCAAACTTGAATTTTGGAATTATAGAGGCTAGACTTATGTCAAATGTGTTTTAGAAATCTCTTTCTAAACATGAAAGTGTTACATCTGAATCACAATGAAATGCTGTTCAAATGTTTCTAAAAACTAAAATCAACAAATAATGCATCACTTTATTAATGTTTTTATAACTCAAAATGTGGTACACAAGACAATGTCAGTCTGTTTAATAACAGTAGCACTGTCACTTATTGTTAGAAAAGTAGATCAATGTGTTAAACATATTACATACTAAATTTTGTTTTTAGAATAACCATACAATGTTTCATTTGCTAAAGTTTTTGTCCCCTAAAACTATCAAACATTTTTAAACTACATCATTCTATTTCCACTTGTGCTGATTTAAAGACTACAAAAAGAAAAATCCCTGAAAATAGTATTAACCTCAAAACATACATAATCAAACAAAATGGTTGGATTGCTGTGGCTCAACTTCCCAATTTGTCTTCCAGAAGGCTTCACATTTTCCTTGGTTAGACGCCTACAAGGGGAGAAAAAGGTGGCAGGGATCATCTTAAGTAATTTCCCTTTTAATGTTGGTAGCTTTGTTACATCATGAAAAAAATTTTATTTCCCAAATATCCAAAATGGATCCATGTAAACAACCACCCTCATCATATGCTTTACTACAGGACTTGGGCTATTTTGATTAGGCATTCTCCAAGAGGGTATTAAAATTTTGTATTAATGCTTAACATTTACAATATACACATGTTCATTTTATAGTAATAGTCTAATAAGCATTAAAACTCTTAACGTACTCTACAAGTACATAAAACTCTTCTTACAGAGAATAATTATTTTAGATTTAGAAGGGCTCATTATCACTTTAGGGATTAAGATATCAAATTTGGTGTAATACTTTGAAATGCCTCATGCCATCTGTGTCAGTGACCCTAACAGAGTAACAGCTAATGCTGCACTCACTCCTTGATACAAGAAGTTCTCTGGTTTTCATATTCAAAGTAAACAATTCTTGAAAAATCAATTCTACTCTTGTCCTTCCTCTTTAATTCTCCCTCTACTCAGTATTCTTTTACTAACATTTTGGAAATTTATATCTACGAAATGCTTACAAATTCAAAACAATTATTACACAGGATCTTAAACTCTTCTGATGAAATTACTACATAATAAATCTAGAAACCTGAAAAACTAACAAGTGACAGGAAGCTTTCTAGAGTGAAAATGTAATGAAGCAAATAATGAATTTAGTTGACAATTCAAGGAATGTGACCATTCTGGAAGTGACAAACTTGATATAATTATCTTAAGAAACTTATGACAAAACTGATCCATTAATCAAAATTATTTCATCAACAACTGCTTCCCTTTCCCATTCTGCATGGCCCAGTTTCTTTTTGTCCCACGGAAAAGAGAGACCCATCAGTTTTAAACTTTGGCTATACTCTGTTCTACTTTGAAGCTTTATTTGAAGCACAAATAAAGTTCTACCACCACCTGCCCTTACTTCTAACCCTACTATTTCACGCAAGCCCTCCTACTTGCCAAAGCCAACCCTTCCTTTCCATATTTTTTATCCCATTCCCTTCTGCTTCCTCTCCCCCAACACCAAAAAAAATAAATAAAAGGAATATTCTCTTGATTATGTCCTCCTCTCAAGCAACCATGGTGCTTGGCATATGGAACACAATCAATGAACATTTGTGGCATGAATTACTGGATGCCCTATAGAAAATTCATGTTTTAAACAGTAATCAAAACTTGTGAAATTCCCAAGCAATAAATTAATACATTCCATTCTCAACTTAAAAAGTTCAATCAATATCAAAATCATATTATTCAAGGCTGGTGAAATAGCTGAGCTTACAAATATAACAAAAATCCGAGTACATTAAAAATTCTGCACATATTCTTCTGTGATAAACATTTGTATTAATTTACTTATTCATTAATTCATATTAATGTCTTCTGTGACAGGCAAAGTGCTAAGCACCAGGAATACAAGGATGAGTAACAGCACCTGCTCTCAAGCTCAGTCCAGCTGGGGAGGTAGATTTAAAACCACTTTTAAAATTTTTATATTCTTAAACAAATAGAGCAACTTATAGAACAGTACTTATTATATGCTATCAATAGTATAAAAAGGGAGGGAATAATATATTTGTATTCACTTGCATATACATAAAAATAGCCGGAATGATAAATAAGAAACTAAACAGTGACCACTTTTTTTTTCCCTTGGGAGAACTGAGTGGACAGGGTGAGAGACTTTTTACTGTCTACCTTTTCATATCTACTACAATTTAAACCGTGTGAATATATAAAATAGTCAAAAAATTAGATAACTTTAAAAAGAAAAATAATCATAGCAATATACATAAGCGGTATGATAGTAGTTATATGCATATGACATAGTGGTAGCACAAATAAAGAACAATCAATTGTGCTTGGTGGTATGTGCAAGGGAAGGCTTCACAGAGGTGACACTGGAGCCCACTGTCCAATGATGAGGTCACCAGATGGAGAGAGGAAAAAGAGGTAAGGGAAAACCTGTACAAACAAAAGAAACAAAAAATTATATGCAAAGGAAAAGGAGACCATAGCACACTCAGGGAAACATAAGTGGGCTCAGTACAGCTAGAGGTAGAATTGGCGGGAAATGAGGATGGAAATAGGGAGAGACAGATCATGAAGGTTCTCTTATATCACCAAGCCATAAAGTCTGACATATAACCTGCAGGCAATGCTTAGTCACCAAAGGATTTTGAAGAAAGAGAATAATACAAGGCACTATAACACTCCAGATAAAAGAACTAAGTTAGTGGTGGTAGAGAGTGGAAGAGACAGATTCAATATTTAATGTATCGGGGCTTCCCTGGTGGTGCAGTGGTTGAGAATACGCCTGTCAATGCAGGGGACACGGGTTTGATCCCTGGTCCAGGAAGATCCCACATGCCTCGGAGCAACTAAGCCCGTGCGCCACAACTACTGAGCCTGTGCTCTAGAGCCCGTGAGCCACAACTACTGAGCCCGTGCACCTGGAGCCCGTGCTCCACGACGAGAGAAGCCACCGCACTGCAATGAAGAATAGCCCCTGCTCGCCGCAACTAGAGAAAGCCCGCGTGCTGCAACAAAGACCCAACACAGCCAAAATTAAATAAATTTATCAAAAAAAATTTAATGTATCATTAAATAATCCATATAAAGCACTTAGTTCAGCGCCCACCACACATAGTAATGGCTTCAAAAATATTCGTTGTTGTTAAGCTAGAAACTCTACTTGGGGAATTTTTAAGCCTAGAACTCTTTTGGAAGGACCAGTTCTAATATCATCTCTTTCCATGCCTTCCCCAACTTCCATGGGGTGAAATATTCATTCTCCTCTCTATCATCCCATAGAACTTTATACATATTGTATAACAGCATCTATTAAACCAGACTGTGATTGTGCACACACCTGTTTCCCTGGTAGACTGTGACTTACGACAATATCACTCAGCAAAGAAAGTATCACTGGGGGCTTCCCTGGTGGCACAGTGGTTAAGAATCTGCCTGACAATGCAGGGGACATGGGTTTGAGCCCTAGTCTGGGAAGATTCCACATGCCACAGAGCAACTAAGCCTGTGTGCCACAACTGCTGACCCTGCGCTCTAGAGCCTGCGAGCCACAACTACTGAACCTCGCATGCCTAGAGCCTGTGCTCCACAACAAGAGAAGCCACCACAATGAGAAGCCCATGCACCACAACGAAGAGCAGCCCCTGCTCGCCGCAACTAGAGAAAGCCCGTGCACAGCAACGAAGACCCAACGCAGCCATAAATAAATAAATGAATAAATTTATTATTTAAAAAAAAAGTGTCACTGCATACTGTTAGTTAAACCAGTGAATGTACTACTTCTAATTAGAATAACCATACAACTGCACAAATGTAAAAGAAATGATAATGAACAGCCTTGCTGAAAACCCTTGCAATACAGCAGTGTAATTAGTATCTAAACCAATACTGATCTGAAGTATACAATTTTCATAATTAAACTTCAAACAGTTTATCAGGAAGTATCAATAGATTAACATCACTCTTTTGTTTTGTTTTGGTTTTTTTTGCGGTACGCGGGCCTCTCACTGTTGTGACCTCTCCCGTTGCGGAGCACAGGCTCCGGACGCGCAGGCTCAGCAGCCATGGCTCACGGGCCTAGCCGCTCCTCGGCATGTGGGATCTTCCCGGACCAGGGCAAGAACTCGTGTCCCCTGCATCGGCAGGCGGAATCTCAACCACCGCGCCACCAGGGAAGCCCCACTCTTATGTTTTTAATGACATGAAAATAAAGCACACAAATGAAAAAACTAGAAATTTTTCAAAAGTTGACTCCCTAAGGAGATAGTTCTGCATGATTCTACTAGATCTTCCAGAAAGAAAAAATAAATCTTTATTATAACTTTCAACAGAAATTCCTAGAACTTTGACTACCTTGTACAAGCCACCGAATGTATTATGCAAACTGAGCGAAGGCTACACAGTATGCTCTCCTTTAAAAAAAAAAACACGTCATCCTATAATATAATGCATCCTGAAGAGGATTTTTATCAGATTTTATAGCTGGGCAAACATGACAACTACAAAAACTAACATGGTAGTCAAAATGAGCTAAAAACCACAAAAATTGATAGTCACTCTATGTGTAGTATATAATTAGCTACACCATTAGCAAATACTCCTGGGCTTCCTCAAAACTGAGGCTCAGACATAAGCTGGCTGAAAGACAGTAAATCAGATCCAGATATTAAGAAGAAAAATAAATTAAAACTTACTTCATGATATATTTGGCTCTGTCTATTGTTTGAGCTTTAACTTTTACTAAAAGTGGATGACTGTTGTAAGTTTCATTCTTCCACTGGCCATACAGACGATATCTTGAAAATGATGAGATGAAGAATTAGGAAAAGTTAAACACTTAGAGGTTAGTGCACTAGAATAGTAGCTAAAAATACAAAAATATTATGTATTTACCTATGCTGATATGGAAATGTTTTAAACATTCCCCACAGTTCCTCAGACATACAAGCATTGCAGTCCATCAAAGAAAGAGATGGAAGTAATACCTGGTCAGTAATGCTAAGCAAGCAGCTAAGGATAACTTCCTACGAAAAATGGAGGAAAAATTATTTCAGTTAAGAGGTGCATATTAACCCCCCCCAACAAATTTATGTAAGCCTTGGAAAAATTGCCGTTCCTTGATTTAATAACACACCATATCTAATTCCCCACACTATCACTGTACGTTTCACAATGGTTATTTGTGTTTCTCCATCTAAGAAAGCAAATGAGGTGAGGGAAGGAAAGGGGTAGCAAGAATGAGGGACTTTTTATCCCTTTTCCTTTCTCAACATGGTAATCCTCAAAAACAGGAGGCTGTCAATCTTAAAAGATACTTTGTACGATATGCCAAAAGCTACATTCAACATGTAAAGTATAAAATAGTTATTCACATAGGTGATTAAAGCTTGTTCACAGTAAAATTTACAGTATGCTGTACCTAGACAAACATTAGACACATTGGATTTTTCTAGTCTCTTACCGTCTTCTCTTTATCTTCTTGTTTGCTTCCATCAGACTGAAACTAAAATTAAAAAAAACTATAAATAAAATGCAAAAAGGTTAAGATTATGCTGTCACAATTTCGTTTCTAATTTGAAAAAAAATTAACTTGCACGTAGTTGTGAATTATTTCGTTACTTGTTACACACATGTAGATTTTACATACAGTCAGTATTACCAATTAACATTTTAAATTCTCATCTACATTTCTAACCTCCAAATAATTTGTGACATTCATGAACTTTAAATGCCAGTTTTATAAGCCAATTCTTTTCTCAACCTCATTATCACAAACCAAAGCATCCTAAAACTGATCTGAGTATTTATTATAAAATTGTAGCCAGCACAATTTAGTTATAATGCATTTGCATTTCTCCTTCGAGATGTTCTAGTTTTCCCCCTCAGAATTGGTAAAATCTAACACTAAAGCAACGACAACAAAAATTAAACCCAAAGAAATCCAAAGCTATGTTTTAATTCACCACCACTTAAGCCCTAAGAAATAGGCCCAAAATATTAATACCATTGCTGACAAAGACCAAACCACTTCCTAACTTGGACAGACTGAATGAAAAAGCATGGGTCATTATTTTATCAGTGATTTGCAGGTGGGCTGCTGAAGTGCCATGTTTGACAATGCTGTCTATACATACAAAATGAAATTGTGAGTAACATTTGTGTGTGTATAGGCAGGTGGAGTGTTGGGGGAGTACACAAAGGCCAAAAGGACAGGTGAAGCACTGATACTCGAGGACAATCTAGATTCCTGGAATGTATTTAGCTCAATACCAAGTATGAGAAAGGGAAAAGCTAATATGCAGCTAACATACCTTATTGGTAGATAAGGATATTTTGTGCATGTATGTTTTCATGCTTGAGTAAGTTAATGGGTGTTACTACAGGGAAGTCTAACTTCTGTGCAATATTTTCACATAAGACTAATTCAGGGACGGCCATGTTACCTTGATGGGAAAACATACAGAATCACACTTTTTTAACTGGCAGGTTAAAAAGATATGGTTCCCTTTCACAGAAACGATTATTAAGTCAACATACATCCTGGTCAGCAAATAAGGAGTCAGGTTATGAAGGAGTGGCCTGGCAGAAAACAAACTATATAGTTGCTTTTATTTTGTTGGAAGGGGATGGTAATTCTGGTGGCATACTGTGTGTACACTGGGAGGCAGAAATAACGGTATGTCATAATTGGAAGAATCCAGTTTATAGGGTATTGTGTTGGGGATAAAGGCAGTTAAGCTACTCCTTTGCTAGCATACTATGATTCAAATTAACCTAATAAAGCTATAAATAGTTTCCTCCATACAAATAAAACATTTTCTTAGTTACTAAGCTGTCCTAATTCCTCTTACTAGATACTTATATTAGTTTCTAATGTCTGTTTGTCAATTCTCTAGATTTCACAAGCAGGAAAATTTGAAAGAGAGAAAGAAATATGGAAAGCACAAGGAAACTATCTAGAAGAGCAGTAAGAAAAGGTTTCTATCAAAGGCTAATTATAACCAAGATGAACAACAACAACAAAACAAGATGTACATGCATGTAAAAGTGATTTTCTTTACACATTCCACTCCCCTGATGCTTTCTTTTTCATTTAGTTTAACTTAATTTGCTTTTTAATTCAGAGCACATACAAAACTCTCCATTCCCACAATAGAATACTAAAAGTTTTATTGAATGGCCAGGCAGAAGTTGAAGAAAGAAAGGATGGGGAGGGACAAAAGACATTCATTCATTTGTTTACTATGTGCCAGGCACTGGGAATTCAAAGATGAACAGTAGAGAGTTCCTATCTTTGAGGAACTGACAAGGCTACTTGTCAGTAAGAATCTAGAAAATCAGTAAGAATCTGTCAGTAAGAATCTAGAAAAGAGAGATCTTTCAGGATCTCTTTAAGATCAAGACTACACTTACCAATGTACTGTTAGGAACTGAATTTTAAGTTTGAATAAAATTGAGCACTCACAATTATGTCTACACAGACCATCAGCTATAAATGACCCCAAGCAGGTTCCAATCTTGCCCTATAACAACAGAGCAGCTGACAGGGCTGCATAACACTACTGAGCACTGCCCTCCCCCCAAAAAAAGCAGGTTCATCAAGAAGGGGCTTTTGGAGAGTTGAGAAATAAAGGCTGGAGTAAGTCATAGATATAACTAGATAAATTACTTTTTTATTACTAATGTCCTATTTTTAGTACCTCTAACCCATGAATGTTTCAAATGCTACTTTAGAGCAGGGGTCCCCAAGCCCCAGGCCGAGGACCAGTACCGGTCCGTGGCCTGTTAGGAACTGGGTCGCACAGCAGGAGGTGAGCAGCAGGCGAGCGAGTGAAGCCTCATCTGCTGTTCCCCATCCCCCCCACCAACATCCATGGAAAAAATGAAAAGGGAAAAAAATGAAAAATATTTAAATTTGTGACTTCGACTACATCTAAGTAAATTATGGCATTATTGTCACCGTCCTTATTAACTATCATGCATTGAGTACTACATGCCATATAACAGGCTAAGAACTACGCATTTATGTCTTAAAACTACTCTAATAGAAGAATCTTTTTGTTAGGGTCTAAATAAGACCCATCAAAATAACTTAGAAATAGGAAAATATAACCTATAAGTTAAAAGTTATGGGAACCTAGCCAAAGCAGTCTTGAGGGAAAAAAATGGAGCTGGAGGAATCAGACTCCCTGACTTCAGACTATACTACAAAGCTACAGTAATCAAGACACTCTGGTACTGACAGAAAAACAGAAATATAGATCAATGGAACAGGTTAGAAAGCCCAGAGATAAACCCACGCACCTATGATCAACTAATCTATGACAAAGGAGGCAAGGATATACAATGGAGAAAAGACAGTCTCTTCAATAAGTGGTGCTGGGAAAACTGGACAGCTACATGTAAAAGAATGAAATTAGAACACTCCCTAACACCATACACAAAAATAAACTCAAAATGGATTAAAAAGACCTAAATGTAAGGCCGGACACTCTAAAACTCTTAGAGGAAAACATAGGAAGAACACTCTTTGACATAAATCACAGCAAGATCTTTTTTGATCCACCTCCTAGAGTAATGGAAATAGAAACAAAAATAAACAAATGGGACCTAATGAAACTTCAAAGCTTTTGCAAAGCAAACTACAAACAAGATGAAAAGACAATCCTCAGAAAGGCAGAAAATATCTGCAAATGAATCAACGGACAAAGGATTAATCTCTAAAATATACAAGCAGTTCATTATCAAAAAAACAAACAACCCAATCAAAAAACGGGCAGAAGACCTAAATAGACATTTCTCCAAAGAAGACATACAGATGGCCAAGAGGCACAGGAAAAGCTGCTCAACATCACTAATTATTAGAAAAATGCATATCAAAACTACAATGAGGTATCACCTCACAGCAGTCAGAATGGCCATTATCACAAAATCTAGAAACAATAAATGCTGGAAAGAGTGTGGTGAAAAGGGAACCCTCCTGCACTGTTGGTGGGAATGTAAACTGACCACTATGGAGAACAGTATGGAGATTCCTTAAAAAACTAAAATAGAACTACCATATGACCCAGCAGTCCCACTACTGGGCATATACCCAGAGAAAACCGTAATTCAAAAAGAGACATGTACCACAATGTTCATTGCAGCCCCATTTACAATAGCCAGGTCATGGAAGCAACCTAAATGTCCATCAACAGATGAATGGATAAAGAAGATGTGGCACATATATACAATGGAATATTACTCAGCTATAAAAAGAAACAAAATTGAGTTATCTCTAGTGAGGTGGATGGACCTAGAGTCTGTCATACACAGTGAAGTCAGAAAGAGAAAAACAAATACCGTATGCTAACGCATATATATGAAATCTAAAAAAAAAACAAAAAACAAAAATGGTACTTATGAACCCAGTGGCAGGGCAGGAATAAAGACATACACATAGAGAATGGACTTGAGGACACAGGGGGGAGGGGAAAGCTGGGGCGAAGTGAGAGTAGCATCGACATATATACACTACCAAATGTAAGATAGATAGCTAGTGGGAAACAGCAGCACAGCACAAGGAGATCAGCTCGGTGCTTTTCGACGACCTAGAGGGTGGGATAGGGAGGGTATATGGGGATATATGTACGCATATGGCTGATTCACTTTGTTGTACAACAGAAACTAACACAGCATTGTGAAGCAATTATACTCCAATAAAGATGTATTTTTTTTAAAAAGTGGAGAGAGATGTGTCCATACTACCCTTGACTAGTTCACTCATGAAACCCCAGCAACAAAAATTTCCTTTATTTGATAAAAATTCTTTGATTTGTTACTAATTTATAACAAATTTCAAAAATGAGAGGGAAAAAAACATCTATCACTACAACGTAAAGAAGCTAAAGGCATTCCTACATAAAATCAAATCTACTCTTGAGGGAAGTGAAACTGCTACTTTAAAGTGGCATCTTATATTTAAAGACAGAAATAGATTAAAGTATATTATTAACGCTTTTTAAAAAATCATCAAAAGCTAGTGTAGTGATAGCTTACATAAGTGATAACTTATTATGATCTAAAAAATTCATGACAACTATTTTTTTAACTAAAATTGAATACCTAATTATTAGTATCTAATTCATGTTTAGACATATCTCATTTGATCCATATTGCAACCCCAGGAGCTAGATAAGCCAAATATTATTACCACGAATCTCTGGCTTAGAAAAGTGACCAGCTTAAGGTCACATTACTAGCAAGTAGCTAGCAGCTCATCCTGATGAAACTAGTTCACCTAATTATCAATTTCTAATGCTTTAATTACTCTGTTTGGGGGACAGCCTTAAATGAAGAATCTGTGGGCAAGGTAGGTTCCAAAGTCAACACATAAAGTAAAAATTACATATACTCACAATTACCCTACAAAAATCCCTTATATCATCTATAAAGTATACAGACACATTACCTTTCATTTAAGTCCAACTCAAGACTCTGTTTTTCCCCTCTAATATGAGGAGAAATCACTAAGTGACCACGAGATGTGAACATGAAATAAAGTGACTGGCTTGCATTTAGGGGGCCATGTCACACGAAAACACAGTTTAAAAACTAGACTAACTGAATGTGGTGAGATACTCTCTAAGACACCTGAGAAACTGAACCAAAATGAAAGAAAAAAATTTCTCCAATTTCACCCTTGCTCCTAGACATACACACAGTATTTTGATGGAACAAGTCTGGCCACATTCACATAAACTAAGCACAGGTATGGTGTAATTCCACTGTACTTGACTGACTCCCATACCTTCATCCAAAAGGAATATTAATTTTGAGCTCTAACCCACACAACCAAGTTAGATCTTCAATTTTGAAAAGAAATAAATGGACTGAAGCAGGATCACAGGCTCTCCCTCCCCTAATAGCTAACAAAAAACAACAAACATCAAGTCAAAATTCTAAAGTAGCTGGTTCATAAACTAGAGTTTCAGGATCAATGGTATTAAGGTACATTCTCTCCCTAGGAACCCAAATTTTTGTTATGAAAAATTTCAAGTTTACATAAAAGTTGAATGGATAGTATACTTATCCATAAACACCTATATATCTACCATGTAGATTCAACAATTAATATTTTGCCTTTTTTTCTTGACCAAATAAAATGCAGACATGATACTTTATCTCAAAAAAATTCAGTGTGCATCTCCTAAGAATAAGGACAGGGACTTCCCTGGTGGCGCAGTGGTTAAGAGTCTGCCTGCCAACGCAGGGGTTCGAGCCGTGGTCCAGGAAGATCCCACATGCCATGGAGCAACTAAGTCCGTGTGCCACAACTACTGAGCCTGTGCTCTAGAGCCCACGTGCCACAAGTACTGAAGCCCGTGCGCCTAGAGCCCGTGCTCCGCAACAGGAGAAGCTACCGCAATGAGAAGCCCGCATACCGCAACCAAGAGTAGCCCCTGCTCACCACAACTAGAGAAAGCCCGCGCGCAGCAGCGAAGACCCAACACAACCAAAAATAAATTAATTAAAAAAAAAAGAATCAGGACATTCTTCCACATTACCACAATCATCATAATCACAACTATTCCGAATATCATCTAGTACCCAATCTAAGGTATATATCCTGACCCTTTGACTCTAGGTTTCTCTAAGCTTTATCTGTGAATCAATTTAGTGCACTTTGGCTCTTTACCAAAGGCCAACATAAGAAATAGCCATATAAAGAGACAGTGAGATAACTGAATTAAGATGACAGAGTGAAGCATGAACACATAATTTCTCTCCCCCAATCCCTAATGCAATGAACAAAGTACGTCTTCATATTTGTTTTTAATCTCCCAAATTCACCACCAACCAAGCAAAAAAAGAGGAAATTATGCTATTAACTTCAAGGTGATGCACACACAAACACACATAAGATTCTGAACTACAGACAGTGTGGTATGGCGCCTGACCTTAACCCAATCCCCAGAAGTATCGAGCAAGGAAGGTAAGTCAACAAAATCCTTTAGGCAATGTGGCCTGCAAGGTAAATAAGTAGCCTGAGGAAAAACCCTTGTGAGTAGAAGCCCAGCAGGATTCTGGCTACTAAGGCTTGCTGTCTCTCAAAGGAACTGTGCTCAGATGGATGAGAGAATCAAACTCCAAGGGAGTTGGATACCCACTTGGTTGGGCATGCCTAGCATAGGATGGGTAACACGATCTCAGAAGACAAAGCAGAGGTTCCCTAAACTGGGGGCTATACTCAGCCTCACTGAGCTTATTCACTCCCCTATTCCAGACTACAGAAAAGATTGAAAAGAGAACCCAATACTCAAACTGTAGCTTGAGGGGAGAAGGACTGGTCATAAATAAGGTAGGAAGGGTGTGAGGATTCACTCACACTATATCAAAAAGAAGTTGTCCATATTAAGATGAAAAGAAATGCTGTGGCTACTATGGAAACATAAATAGCCTAAAAAAATCATATAAAAGACAAATGAACTTAGTCTGGAAGAAAGTAGAACACAGAGGACAGACAGATTCTCCAAAAGTATCTGCATATTGTCATAGAAAAAAATATTATGAACTCAGTAAGACAAGAAAAGCTTGGATATGAGATACACAGAATGAGATGAAAACAGAGACTGCAGAGATAAAATAAAACACCACTGATACAGATATAATTTAAAATAGCAAGGAATTTCAAGAATTGAAAAATTTAGACAACCAATCATTTCTTCCATTTTAGACACACTACATTTGTATAGGCAGTAGGGCATGGTGATTTTGAGCTTGGCCTCTCTGAAGCCAGACTGCCTGGATTGAACTCGCATATCTGTCCCATACTAGCTGTGTGACCTGGGACGAGTTACTTAACCTAGAGCACAAAAGGCTTGGTAAAGATTAAATGAGCTGATGCATGTAAGGTACTAAAATAGGGCCTGACACAGAGTAAGAGCTCAATATTAGTAATCACTATCAGAAACAACTTAATCCACTAACATCAGCTGGATGCAAAAAAGCACCAAGGAATTCATCTTTATGTGTGTAGGTGCTATCAAAAACATTTAAGTATGTCAGGTGAGCATGTTAAAGCTGTGCTTTATAATTAAAGAAAATTTTAAAGATACCAAAACGTGTGCATTCATATAGAAATATTCTATAGAGCCACCTCCCTCTTTTAAGCCTGAAATAAGGACCAAAATTGGTTAATATACTAGAACAACAGTTCTCAAAGTTTGCTCTTTGGATCAGTAGCACCTGGAAACATGTTAGAAATGCAAATTCTCGGGTCCCACCCAGACCTACTGAATCAGAAACTGAGGGTGGAGCCCAACAATCTGTATTTTAAGAAGACCCCCAGGTGATCCTGATGCATGTAAAGTTTGAGGTTCACTGTACTAGATAGTCCTATACTACATACCTCAAATTTCAGAAATACATAACCACATACACATACACACACACAATCAGAGACATAAATGATTTCAAATAACTATAGGCTGAAAAGACTATTCTGTTAAGTGATATCTAACATAAGCTATTTTTTAATATGCATAATTTATATATACAAGCAACCTCAAGCTTATGAATGAGAGATTTGTTAAAGATTTGTTCATTGTAAATACATTATTTGGAACTAAGGTCATATTCCCCCTTTAGAAGCAATCTTAAAAACTCGTGTTAAATTCCTAGTTAGGCAACATAAGCCTTTTAAACCTATAAACACATAATGATTTGTTATAGTGAAATGTTTTTAGGGTAAAAACAATGAACCAAAATTCTAAGTCAGATCATTGGAAAGATTCACTTTTCCTACCACAACCTTAGCAATGAGAGAAGACAGATTTCTTCCCACACTGGGATCAAAATAAACTTTTTCTGCTTCCCTTCTGCCCTTCTACCTCTGCAAAAATAGAGACTAGAGTTAGGGGCAGGCACCAGACACAATTCTGATAGAACAGAGATAAATGAGGGCTGCAATGGAGATGGCAGAGTGGAAGAGTAACAGCTTTAGCACCTGTGTATCTTGATAACAATATTGTATCTGTATATGTTTATACATATGTCTGTATACGGGACTTCTACAAGTTTGATGTTCGGTCTCCTGCTTACAAGTTTATGATACTTGTAGCCAAAGAAAGAATTTCAGAACAAGAGATCTGAACATTAAGATTTTCAATGAAAAAGAATAGCATAAAAAAAAAGAATACCATTAGTGGGTAAAGGTAAGATGAAAAAGAGGCTGTTTACATTGTCTCAAAGTATCTCCCCACAGGATACACATTAACAACAAAGAGAAAAAGAATAACTACACTGGAGAAACCTGGCAGCCATCACCTTAACCAAGTGATCGATGTTAACAGCACCAGTAATGGGACAAATTGACTTCACATGCTTCCCAATACGATTCAATGGGAAAAACAAGTACTAGTTAACATGACATCCCTTTCAGACGATAAGGATCAAGATAATGAAACACTGTTATACTTCTTTTTTATATGGATATATGCTATATAATAAATATTATGTATAGTAATGAACTACTTAGCAGATTTCTTCAGCATACCTTTACACAATATAAATTTGTTAACATTAAAAAAATTTATCTACCAGCTAAGTATTTAAAGCCAAATCAAACATCTCAGGTCTCAAGTGATTAATACACAACAGTTGTTAAATTTTCTATATAGTTACTGTAGTCGAAAATTAAAATTAGGTGCAATCGCCAAACACTGGAGAAAACTGCATTTGTGCTTGTAAGGATTTCTAGATTCTTTTGCTTACGTTGCTTTACAATTGAAAAGAAATTGTGTATTCTTTTCAACTTTAAGACCTTGGTTAGGCAAAGATCTCATAGAACACAAAGAGCAAACTATAAAAGAGAAGTGCTGTTAAATTGGAATCGATCAAAATTTTAAATTTTTGCTTTTCAAAAGACAGTAAACAAAATGACAAGGCAAATCAGACTGAGAATAAAAGACAACTGAATTTAAAATGGGCAAGAGATTTGAATAGACATTTCAACAAAGATGATTACAAATGGCAAATAAGGGCATGAAAAGATGCTCAACATCACTGATCATCAGGGAAATGTAAATTAAAAGCACAAAAGATAGAACTACACACCCATTAGAGTGACTAAAATTTAAAAGACTGACAACACCAAGTGTTGATGAGGATGTAGAGCAAATGGAAGTCATATACATTGCTCCCAGGAATGCAAAATGGTACACACATGTTGGAAAAGTTTGACAAAAAGTTAAACATACACTTACCCATATGGCCCAGCAATCCCATTCCTGGGGAAACAAAAACATATGCACCCCCCCAAAAAAGACTTGTACAAGAATATCCATAGCAGCTTTATTTATAATGGCCCCCAACTAGAAACAACCCAAATGCCCATCAACTGGTGAATGGATAAACTCTGTTATATCTATATAATGAAATATTACACAGCAATAAAGAACTACTGACATGTGCAACAACTGAAATGACTCTCAAAAGCATTAAGTGGAAGAAATCAGACAAAAAAAGAGTACATTCTATACTATCCCATTTATGTGAAGTTCTAGAAAAAGCAAAACAACAGTGACAGAAAGCCTACCAGTGGTTGCCAGGAACCAGCAATGAAGGGAGGGAACTGATGGCAAAGGGGCAAGAGGGAACTTGCTGGGATGATGAAAATATCCTATATCATGATTGCGGTGGTGGACACACAACTGTATACATCTGTCAAAACTCATCAAATTGTACACTTAAAATAAGTGAGGTTTATTGTATGTAAATTATAACTTGAAGCTAATTTTAAAAAATAATAAGTCAAACATGGAAGCAACCTGTGTCCATCAACAGATGAATGGATAAAAAAGATGTGGTGTGTGTATGTGTATATATCTATATATATATCTATATAGACATATAGATATATATATGTGTGTGTATATATATATCTATATATGTATATATAGATATATATATACACACACACACACAATGGAATATATCACTCAGCCATAAAAAAGAATGAAATAATGCCATTTGCAGCAACATGGATGGACCCAGAGATTACCATACTAAGCGAAGTAAGTCAGACAGAGAAAGACAACTATATGATATCACTTATATGTGGAATCTAAAAAGATGATACAAATGAACTTATTTACAAAACAGAAACAGACTCACAGGCATAGAAAACAAACTTATAGTTACCAAAGGGGAAGGGGGAGGAGGGATAAATTGGGAGTATGGGATTAACAGATGCACACTACCATATATAAAATAGACAAACAATAAGGATTTACTGTATAGCACAGGGAACTATATTCAATATCTTGTAATAAACTATAATGGAAAAGAATCCCAAAAAAAGAATATATATATATATATATATATATGTAGAGCCAAATCACTTTGCCCTACATCTGAAACTAACACAATATTGTAAATCAACTATACATCAATAAAAAAAACAATAACATAAAGTTACCCTTGGGGTAGTGATTAGAAGGGCATTTAAGGAAAACTCTGGGGTGCTAGTACTGTTCTATTTCTTGATCTAAATGGTGGATACATGGGTGTTTAGTTTGGAAAATGTCACTGAGCTGTACAATTATGGTTTGTGTGCCTTCTGTATTATGTTTTATTTCAATAAAAAGTTTACTAAAAAAAATAAAAGAATGGATCCTGAACAGTCTGAGGTTGAAGGGACTTCACACAAATAATGGCAATGATTCAAAACTGCAGCCAAGAAAACTGAGCAGAAGAAAAGCAAGAGGAAAGAATGTTGAATTAACCACTATTTATAAGGGGATTCAAAAAGCAATCACACGTCCAAAGCATATTTTCCTATCTGGAGGACTTGACTAATAATCTGGCTGGATTTAAGTTTTTATATATAAATGGTTGGGACACAACTGACTTTCCCCAAACCTTACTCAACATAACCTTTTCTTAAGTTTACTTTCTTTTTATTTCTAGAGAATATACTCAGAACAGTTTCATTCCATAATTTAGTTTTCTGCTTGGAAGAAAAAAAATCTTACTAACCTCCTTCATAAATGACTTGCCTATCCGCACCACTTTTGCGAATAAAATGGGATCGTGAGAAAGGTGAGGACCAAGGTAACAGAACATATTGAAGACGTCTCTCCTCAAATCTTCAAAGCTCTCTGCTTGTTTTGGTGCTCTCTTATTTTGCAAAGCATTAACAGGTGAGCCTTTAGCACCTTTAGGAACGCCAACTCTACAAAAAGAAGGAAAATTTATATATATATAACTATACAATACCCCATTTTAAGTTAACACAATCATATTAATCAGTAAGTAAAACTTTTCTTGCTTATATTTGCTTTCTCTATTTCAACTGTGCCTAACTTCATTATACCAAATAATTTAACTGGTAGAAAAAGACAAAAACAATACTCATTTGAAAAAAAAATCAGAGCTTAAGAGACTGTTTCAAATTAACTGCATAAGAAAAGGAAATCAGAGAAATGCAGATTCCAAGTAACATTTAACATACATCATATGAATTTGTTTTTAGTTAAATTTGGCCAGTATCAGGAATCTGGATATGGGAATGGGGAACAAGGGATGGACCTCAGAGACACAAAGATGAAACAGAAAAATATGGATATAACAACACTGATTCAAGTTAATAAACATTTCTCAATCTGGCTTCCACTACCTAGACTGAATATGAGGTAGGTGGTGGTAGGGAAGGTGAGCAGCATAATGAAAGAGGGTGTGTCACACTAAAAAGGACAGCATGCCCAGAGTTCTCACCTGCTGAGCAGGTGTCCCGCTGTGGAGTCACAGGGGTCACTCTCTGAGAAGAAGCCTTCATGGTCCACAGCCCAGGTGGCACTGAAGGCAGCAGCCAGCAGCTATGCACGAGTCACAAGGCTGGGGCTTTTGAGGCAGGCTCTGATCTGTGGGGCTGAAGCCAGAGCTGCTGCCAGTACTGCTCCTAAGTATCCTGCAAGTAGGCTGAGGGCTAGCGGACTGGTCGACACAGTAACTATGGGATGATGAGAGAGGCTGCACTACCAATTTCCAGAACAGCAGCCTATATGCCAGGAGAGATAAGGCAAGCAGAGAGGCAAAGTCCTCACTCAGAGCCACTCAACCCAGGATAGAGGAAAATTACACTAAGTAAAAACCTTAGGAATTCTCTGCCCCCCAAGAGAGGAGGAAAAGTCAAAAACAGAAGAATGGAGTTTTCACTCTCAACGGAGCAAACCCAACCTAGAAATCTAACATACAGTTTTTAGACAACACTGCAGCACAAATTCTGCAACACCTGGTCTACATGATAGGACACAATTCACTGATTAATACCTGCCAAACTGATATGCTCTGTGAATAGTTCTTATCTTCTGATAAAACATACTAAAATATATGCCTGGTTTGAGGAGACAAGATAAACATGCAGATTTTTTTTTTGTAGTCCGAAACTATTTCTACCTCAATTAGTAAAGCATACAGTAAACATACCTTCGGTAGAGAGGCTCAATAGTTATATGAATAAGCTTGCAAATAGCAAGGGCTATTAGTTTATGTGAAGCTGCATAGTATGGAGGCATCTGATCCATAATGTTCTGTGCATGCTGCCAATCACCGATCTTTAACAAGGCTTCCAACAAACCAAGTTTTTGGTTGTCAGGTGGCTAAAAAGGAATAATTACAGCAAAGATACTAAGAATACAGACACCAATAAATCTTTATATATGTTTCATTTAAAAAATTAAGCCAAACAATACAACAATGTATGTGAACAACAGCTGCCATTCATGGGAACTGCAACACTATTTTCCTGAAAGTACAATCAAGTTTTTTAGTGATTGGAAAATAACAACAGGATCTGCTTTTTCATTTAGCAGCCAAAGCATGACAGTTTATAGACTTGGAATTAAATTAGGTCCTACTTAATGTTTTATTGTGCCACAGGGAACTAGAATTCATCCATCTTTGAGAATCCCTTTAGGACTGGAGAGACATTAATACACAGAACACAAATATAGTCAAAACGTGTGTTATCTTATTTAGAATACACTCTGAAATTTATATAAGAAAAAACATTGCAGCCTCTTTTGGGAAGGTGCCAATCAGATTAAAAACAAAACCACCTTTGCAAATTTGTATTCCAAAAACCAGGTTTCACCACAATCAAAACTAAGAAATTATCCTTCCATAAGTTGATTAACCATCACAAGTTAAATTTCATAATTCTAAATCCAGAAGACAATGTTAATTTTATCAGAATAAACTATATACCTTCTCCACTTTCTCCTCTTCTTTTTCCTTTTCTTTCTCTCGCTCGTCAATTTTATCGGAAGACAGTACAACCATTGTAAGTTTTCTAACAATCTGCTTAGCTTCTACAATTTCTCGTTTGTGTTCATCCATAATGCAATTATCAGCTGGAAGAAGCTAAAAATGGTTCATTAAAATTTCATAAAACAGCTAATACTATTTGCACATCCAAAATGCAAGCACTATCTACTCTCTATTGGTAAAACTAAATAAGAAGCCTGGCCTATTTATGACCATAATTTCCCTTCTAAATAGGTCTCTCTCCATTATTTTCATATAACCTGACAGGATTAAGTACCTGAATTTTGTACACCTTTTAAACTCAGGTAGCAATTCAAAGTTTCATCTCTTCTGTCTGTCAGAGGTCCTAAATTAATATAATACTACAACAGTGATGCTTACCATTGAATTTATTAGTTTACCCAAGAAGATGTGTACCTGTTCCATTAAAAATATCACAGATTTCCCCTTTAAAGGCCAAACTCCAAATTAAATAAAGTACTACACACGGATCCAATTTGGAAGAGGTAAACTACTGATTGACATAAAGGGGCAAAGTTGATTCCTCTAAATGAAAAATCTCTTGGGACTGACATATATACACTAATATGTATAAAACAGATAATAAGAACCTGCAAAAAAGAAAAAGATTATACTTATGGGTATAGCTCTCAGAGCAGCCCTGATAATTTATACGGGTTTCCTTTATTATCGCTTGCTTCTGTTGTCATGCTTAGAAAATACACACATTTTCTTCTAGTTATATAAAAAAAAAACTCTACAAACTCCATTAAATTTCCATGGGATCTAGAAATAAACTTTACATGTCTATAAAAAAATAAGTAAAAAAATAAATGAAAAATCTCAAGTCGAAAAATTATGAACAGCTTGCCATCTCACTTTTCATTTTCTAGATACCTATTTGACTTAAGTCACAAACTAGTTTCTAGTTTATTACAAAAGAAAAAGTAATATGTGGATAGTTGACCCTCCATTATGAACAAAGGATCAAGTATCTCAAGTTCAGCCATCTTGTATAAATGGAAGATGGCTAATGTGGACATTTCGTAAAATAACCTAGACACATAACCAACAAACCATTACTTAGTAGCTTTTGCTAGGCACTATGGTGAGCTATAAAAGAAGTATTCCTGCCCCTAGAAATGCATAATCTATTTCAGTAGCTAAGTCTAATGCAAAGTAAACAATCAGTAAATAATAAAAGGAAACACAGTGAAATATTAAGCCACATACTATAGACTTTATCCCATTAATCAAAAAAGGGGAGTGGGAGAAAATGCATTATGGACTGGTACAAGGAGGTAAATGAGACTTTTTCTCATTCTTTATTCTCTCCACTGGCAATCAAACCCATTTTTATTGCTTTATTTATATATCTATCACATATCTACCACAGGTCCTCATCTTTTACCTAGTCTACTGCAATTGCCTCTAAAATCTCCATTTAACCCCAATGGGTTAAATCTAAGTTTTTAATTATAGTTCTCTCAATTTCTAGTCTTCTGTATTTTGAGAATATGTTATTAGGTGTATATAAAGTTACAACGATTATATCTTCCCATAAACAGAACTTTATTATTATAAAGTGACTATCTCTATTTTACCTGACAATAATAATTTCCCTAGTATATTTTTCCCACCATTTTACTTTCAACCTTTCTTTGTCCTTAGGTTTTAGACGTCTCATGTAAACAATAAACTGGTTTTTAATCCCATGTGAAAATCTCTGTCACCTTAACAGGAACACTTAGTCTGCTTATATTTAAAGTTAAACTGAAAAATATCAGTAATAAATGTATCATCATTTTTGTACTTTCCATTTGTCCTGCCAGTCTACACTTGCCTATAAACTCATACCTACGTCTTCAGATTCTCCTTTTTCTGACCAAGTTTCCATGTTTTCAGTTTGTACATCCCTTCTCTACTCTAAATCTTGAATGGCTCTCTACTATCAACAAGAAAAAAAATCCAAACTCCTTACCATGGCACTTAACAACCCTTCACAGTTTGGTCCCCAACCTAATTCTTTCTCCCTCCTCATTTCTCCTACATACCACCCGAGGCTCCAACCACTCTGAGCTTCCTGCTGTTCCCCTAAGGTGATAGTGAAGCCTTTTCAAACCTCCTGCCTTTATATTAGGTTAATTCTACCTACAAAGCTTCCCACCTTTTAAGCCTGGCCAACACCTACTCATCTATCAAGTTCCCAGTTCAACATCAGTAGTTTGGAAAAGCCTTCCAGAATCCCCCCAAGACAGAGATGGTCACTATCTATTCTGGGCCCTCACAGCACTTTGTGAATACTTCCAATAAAGTACTTATTGTATAATGCAAAATGTTTTCTCCCTTGCTAGACTATGACTGCTTCCAAGGTAGTGATCAAGTTTCATTCAACTCTGTAACCACAATATGCAATGACAGGCAAGGAAGTGATTTCAAAGGCGGTGAAGATGATGTCAGCTTTGGACAGTTCATAGATATCCTAATGCACAACTTAATAAAACAGGAATTTCTATGTTACAAACCTAGAGTTTTCAAATTGACAGGCTAAGCTGTTGCTAAACTAGAGATCATAAATCATAATCACATACACACTCCTCTAAATCCTAGATCCAGCAATAAAAGCACAATACCAGTCATTTATTATCCAGTAAAAACACAAAAGAAGCCATTTTTTTAAAGTATATGAAAAGTTCCCCATTCATACTGAATGCCTAAAATTAACATGTGGGTGAGAAGGAAGAACTATTTAGGTAATCTCATATTTCCCCTAATTTGTGTATAATACTGAAGTCTAAAACCACATTGATTAGAACTTGGCCTCGCTCTCCATGAGGTATGCCTTGACGACAATTAAGAACTTTAACTTCATAGCCAACCTTGAATTCTGTAACGGTGACAAAAGGTATTTCATTTCCATGGTTCCAATGAACTAAATTCATTTGCTTTATAAGGTAAACACAAAGCAGTAATGCAATAGGGCTTCAAAAATTAAGACTTGAGAGCCTAGAACCAATCTTGGAGTGCTATATATGGCTGCCTACTCCTCTTCCCCACCCCTGGGACGAACAACCAAATATTCTTAGCAGCCCACTGGACGGACTTACATGTACATAAAGATCATCTAAATCAATAAGATTAAATTGTAGAAGTACTGCTGCAACTCTGTACAAAGATGAAGGAGTCTCTCCATTTGGTTCCTTGAAAAACAAAAGAAAAGTTTCCATTTAGTGCCTAAAGTACAACTAAAATCATATCCATTTATCTACCAATAATTAAGAACAATTACATCAAATAACTCTAGGTCAACAATAAGCTTCATTGCTCTTCCTGATCATAAATAACATCCAAATTCAGGACAAAGATATTTATGTGAATATCCCTTTTCACACTAGCACATCTGATGAACACAAGGAAAGCAGTTTCAAAAATGGACACATTTTACAATACATGCTGATATTTGAATAAAATCTGAAACTTGAACAGAATGAGATTTTATACTGCATAATATCTATTTTGGGTTTCTGTTTATATGTGTGTTTTCTTAACTTGGTTTTTCAAGTACTTCTCAGTGGAGATGCAGATAGACAAGACTGACAAATCTGGAAGTACGGAACCATCTGTGTCTGCTTTATACTTTTCTTCCTATTCTTTTATTTCTTGGGGTTTATGCTAAGTATATCTGCTTGCCAGCTGATTTCCCCTTCAAAACAGGTGTCTATACTTAATACACATGAATAATTCAACATTTTAAACAAGGAATGGTCAATTCCAGGTCAGCCCTATGGACCCTACGGAGAAACAGAAGGATCTTTGAATGCTATCAAGAAAACTTTTTCCTAATTTTTAAACTGCTTGGGGTCAGATGAATAGAAGAATGACGTGAGGACAACTAGCAATTATTAAATGGCAAAATGCAAATAAAAAGCAAACAGTGACAATACACTATGTTCTGCTTCTACTCAACACTGAAAATGAGATCTTTGTAAGTAAGCGCCCCCCACAATTGTGATAGGTGTTATGTACATAATATATGAAGCTAACGAAACTAATAGATATCATATAAAAAAGGCATTGTTTCACTGTAATTTTTAAGACAGATAAGTCTTCAACTTAGCAATAGTTTGATTCTAAATGTTTTTTAAACAGTTATTTAGTATCAAAACATTTTCCCGTTAAAAACAAATGGTGGTCACACTTTTGAAGCAAACCCACAAAAGCTCACTACCTGACTTGAATCCACCAGGAATATTCTCATTTTTCCCATTATCTCTGTTTAAATGAGTCACAAGAAGCCCCTGACTCTCAGGACAAATGTCAACTCCCGTAAACTGATCTTCATATTGCTCTGCACAATCCCTGTTCTGTCCTATCCTACCTATCCATAGCCTTCTTAAAAAACTTCCATGGAATCCTCTGGAATTCATGATCCATCCTCAGCAAAACCCCATATATCCTGAACCTCTCCTCTAAATATATCCTCTAAACCCCTCCTCCCCCCTTCACCTTGACACTTGAACAAAGACTAGACTCACTAGGAACACCACTCCCACTGTAACCCAGTCAAGTGGTGGCTCTTTTCCCCAGACCCCTCACACTACTAGGCCTGGAGATGGGGTATGAATCATCTCTGCTTTTTATAGTTGTTTTCAGACTATTCTCCCTCCATGCTCCCTAAAGCTCAGCCAGCTCTGAATTTCCTATCACTCACTATCCCTCACTATTGCTGTGATCTAGTTTCATCTGTGATCTAGTTTCATTCTGCTGTGGTCAAAGAAGATATTTTGTATGATTTCAATGTTACAAATGTATTGAGACTTGTTTTGTGGTCTAATATAAGGTCTATCCTGGAGGATGTTCCATGTGTACTCAGGAAGAATGTGTAATCTATTGTTGTTGGGTGGAGTGTTCTATATATGTCTGTTAAGTCTAACTGGTTTACAGTGTTGTTCAAGTCCTCTATTTCCTTATTGATCTTTTGTCTAGTTGTTCTATCCATTAATGAGAGTAAGGTATGGAAATATCCAACAGTTATTGTAGAACTGTCGATTTCTCCTTTCAATTCTGTTAATCTTTGCTTCATATATTTTAAGGCTCTGTTTGGTGCATATACATTTATTAACTGTTGTGTGTTACGTTCTTGATAGGTTGACCCTTTTATCAATACATAATGCCTTTTGTTATCTATTATAAAAAATTTTGTCTTAAAGTCTATATAGCCACCCCAGCTCTCTCCTGGATACTATTTGCACGGGGTATCTATTTCCATACTTTCGCTTTCAACATATTTATATCTTTGGATCTTAAAGTAAGTTTCTTATAGATAACATATAGTTGAATCATGCTTTTTTTTTCCCTCTCATTTTATTACAATGAATTTTAACAGTACAGAAAAGTCACGTGACCTTGGTGGGTCTGGATCATGCTTTTTTATACATTCTGCCAAACTCTGCTTTTTAATTATAAAGTTTAACCCATTTACATTTAAATAATTAGTGACAAAGAAGGACTTCCACCATTTTGTTATTTGTTTTCTATATGTCTTATATTATTTTTTGTTTCTCATTTCCTCCATTACTGTCTTTTTTTGTAGTGTGCCATTTTGATTCCCTTCTCCTTTCCTCTTCTATTTATTTTTTAAAGTATTTTCTTAGTGGTTGGTTATCTTGAGTCTTACAATTAACATTTTAAACTTATAATAACCTATTTTGAATTAATATCAATTTAGCTTCATTTTTTTTTTGGCCACATGGCATGTGGGATCTGAGTTCCCTGACCAAGGATCGAACTCGCTTCCCCGGCACTGGAAGCACAGCATCTTAACTACTGGACCACCAGGGAAGTCCAAACTTAGCTTCAATATTATACAAAAACTCTGCACCTATAAATCTCTATCCCTCCCCCTTTTATAGTGTTATACATTGTGTGCCAATCAGATTTATAATTGTTGTTTTATTCCTTTGTCTTTTAAATCATATAAGTAAAAAGGAGGAGTTACAAACCAAAAAATACAGTAATACTGGCTTTTATATTTACTATATAAATATAAAGTTTACCTATAAAGTTTCCTTTACCGGTGTTCTTTATTTCTTCACATGACTTCAAGTTACTGCTTAGTGTCCTTTCATTTCAGCCCAAAGGACTCCCTTTAGCATTTCTTGTAGAGTAGGTCTACCAGCAACGAACTCCCCCAGCTTTTGTTTACCGTAGAATATCATAATCTCTCATTTTTGAGGGATAGTTTTGTTGGATATAGAATTCTTGGTTTCATTCTTTCAGCATTTTATATATGCCATCCCACTGCCTTCTGAAGAGAAATCAGCTGTCAATCTCATTGAGGATCTCTTGTATGCAATGGGTCACATCTGTTTTGCTGCTTTCAAGATTCTCTTTGTCTTTCAACATTTGACTATAATGTGTCTCAGTGTGGTCTCTGGTGAGTTTATCCCTCTTGGTGTTCCTAGAGTCTCTTAGATGTGTAGATTCATATTTTTCATCAAATTTGGGAAGGTTCCGACCATTACTTTCTCAAATACACTTTCTGTCCTTTTCTCCCTCTCCTCTGCCTCTGGGACTCCATAATGTACATATTGATACACGTTTTTGGGGGGGTTTTCTGGCCGCCTGCACAGCTTGCAGGATCTTAGTTCCCCAATCAGGGACTGAACCCAGGACCATGGCAGTGAAAGTGCCAAGTCCTAACCACTGAACCGCCAGGGAACTCCCCACATATGGTGTCCCATATAGTGCCAAGTGCCAAGTCCTAACCACTGAACCGCCAGGGAACTCCCCACATATGGTGTCCCATATAGGACACCATCAAGTGTATTGGTACACTTGATGGTGTCCTATAGGTCTCTGTTCATTTTTCTTCATTCTTTTCTGTTTCTGCTCCTTTCAACCTCAATTAACTTATCAAGTTGTCTAATTGTTTCTTCAGCCTTCTCAAATCTGCTGTTGTACCCATCTAGTGAATTTTAATTTCAGTTATCACACCTTTTAGCTCCAGAATTTGTTTGGTTCCTTTTTTTTAAAAATAATTTCTGTATTTTTTATTGATATTCTCTGTCTGGTGAGACAGTGCTTTCCTGGTTTTCTTTAGTTCTTTTCCCATGGTTTCCTATAGATAATAAGCATATTTAGGACTGTTGATTTAAATTATTTATCTAGTATGTCCATTGCCTGGGCTTCCTCAGGGACAGTTTCTATTAATTTCCTTTTTCTTATGAATGACCCTTACTTTGTTTCTTTGCGTAACTCATCATTTCTTGCAGAAAACTGAACATTTTGAATACTGTGTGGCAACTCTGAAAATCAGATTCTGCCCCCTCTATGGGCTTTGTTGATGCTGCTTACTGTGGTTTATTGTTGTTTGTTTAGTGACTTCTCTAAACTCATTTTGTAAAGTCTATACTATTATTGTGTGTGGCCACTGAAACCTGTTTCTTTTTAGCTTAGTGGTCAGCTAGTGTTTTGCATTTCTTAAAGGCCTGAAGAGAAAAAAGAAAAAAATACTCTTCCAGTCTTTGCACATTGGCTCTATGTTAGGGCACTCCTCAACACTTAGCTGGGCCATTTACAATTCTGCCTTAGTCTTCACTTCCTGCTTGTGTAGAGCCTGAAGGCCAGCCAGAGGAAAAAGCTTAGGGTCTTCTCAGCCCTTTTCTGAGCATGCATCCAGTTCTGGGCATGTGCTTGGCCTTTTTTTCTTCTGATTCCATGGTACATACAGGAACTTTTCTAAAGCCCTTATTCCCCTGTGTATCTCCTTATCCAACTTCTTCCTTCCCAGGTTTTCAGTCTCTCTATTGCTTGTCTGACTGTTGTCTCTTACTCCAGACTGCTAAAGCCAATAGTTGTGTCTTCAAATGTTTTTGGCAAAAGCCACCCCAGGGCTTCCCTGGTGGCGCAGTGGTTGAGAGTCCGCCTGCCTATGCAGGGGACACGGGTTCGTGCCCCGGTCCGGGAAGATCCCACATGCCACGGAGCAGCTGGGCCCGTGAGCCATAGCCGCTGAGCCTGCGTGTCCGGAGCCTGTGCTCCGCAACGGGAGAGGCCACAACAGTGAGAGACCCGCGTACCGCAAAAAAAATAAAATAAAATAAAAAAATAAAAATAAAAAGCCACCCCAGCCCTAGGGATGCTCCCAATCAGGCAAAAAAAAAGACAGGCCCTTGCACCAGTCCTTCAGGTAGCAGCCAGATAGGCTGAATTCTTTGTAAACAATTCTTTATATCCTCTGGCATTAGCAATCTGTACTAGGAGTGCAGGCTTCTATCTTCACAGCCACCATCAATCTGGGTGTGAGGGATAGTAGGCAGGCAATTTAAAATATCACAGTACTCTCTTACCCCAAACAGCAGCTTCTTTCTTCACCAAACCTTTCCTTAGTTGTTTTATGTTTTTACTAAATTCCAGAGTTCTGTAAAAGTCGATTCAGTTTTTTGCCAGTTCATTAGTTGTTTTCATGAAGGGACAGAGCTCTGGAGTTCTCTACTCTGCCACTTTTACTTATGTCCTATTGTTGTCATCTGTGGACTCCTGGGTCACTGCCCTTCACTTAGCAATGAATGATCTTAGCTTCTGATTCACTTTCACTTTCTCCAACTCTATTCCTTTCTTAATTTTTGGAGATTTTCAAATACACGTTAGTGATTCTTCCATCATCTTGGTCTCTCAGTTCCTTGAATCCCACTCTTCCAAAGATCTCCTGTACCCTATCTCAGCCATTCACTCCATATCCTGAACTTTAATATTACCAATAGCTACAACTCCTCAAAGTACTAATTTCACATATCCACCCTTAAGTGGGTCCTTAATGCTGCTGGCCAATCATACTCTATTTCTCTTGTCCATTCACTCTCCCACTCTCTTACACAACTATTTCCTACTTTCTCTCCTAAGCTCCAATACCTCCTTTCTCATCCTCTCTCTCAGTTGATGACCTTGCTTTCTATTTCAGCACGAAAACTGGAGCAATCAATAGGACTTCTATAAATTCTCACCATCAGATCTACCCACCTACCAACAACTGTACCCACATACGCTGCCTTTCCACCTGTTATTACTCTATGCTCCTATTTAAACTCCATCCATCACTTATGCCATAAACTGCATTCTCTCTATCCTACTCAAGAACACTGATCCAATAATTCTCTCCTCTTTCTCCTACATCACCAGTTTTCCTTTCTATGCAATCATTCCCATCAGCATATAAATGTATTCTCTCTCCCATCTTCAAAAAAAAAAATCTTGAGTTCACTTCCTCTACCAGCTATCACCCCATTTGTCTGTGCCTCTTTGTAGCAACTCTTTTACAGAGTTGTCTGTTCTCATCGTCTCCAATACCACTCTCCCCATTCTCTCTCTTAACACCACCCAAACTCTACAAATATGGCTAGCTCTGACCTCCCTGCTGATAAATCCAATGACCATTTTTTAGTCCTCATCTTAAATGACCTATCAGAGATATTTAACGGAATTGATCATTCCTTCTTCTATTTAGCTTCCAAGATGCTATATTCTTTTTGTTTTCCTCTTTCCTTATATGTATGTGTTCCTTCTATACCTCCTTTGCTGGTTCCTCCTCTTCTCCCAGGCCCTTTAACATCAGAGTGCCCCAAGGCTCAGCCCTTGGTTCTCTTATGTCTCTATATCCAACTTGATGATTTCATCCAGTATCACAACTTTAAATATCATCTATGTGCTTTTGGCACCCACATTTCTATTTCTAGCCCAGTCCTTTCTCTAGAACACCAGATCCAAATATCCAGTTATTGGAACTTCCCTGGTGGCACAGTGGTTAAGAATCTGCCTGCAATGCAGGGGACACGGGTTCAAGCCCTGGTCCGGGAAGATCCCACATGCCGCGGAGCAACTAAGCCTGTGCGCCACAACTACTGAGCCTGTGCTCTAGAGCCCGCGAGCCACAACTACTGAAGCCCGTGTGCCTAGAGCCCATGCTCCGCAACAAGAGAAGCCACCGTAATGAGAAGCCCACGCACCACAGTGAAGAGTAGCCCCCGCTCACCGCAACTAGAGAAAGCCAGCACGCAGCAACGAAGACCCAATGCAGCCAAAACTAAAATAAACAAATAAATAAGTTTATAAAAAAAATATCCAGTTATTTACTCAACATCTCCACTTGGATATCTAAATCTTTAACAGGTATCTCAAACTTAACATGCCCAAAACTGAATTCCTGATTCCTACCCACAACACTCTACCTGGCACATAAGAGGTACTCAGTCAATATTTCTTAAATGAATAAATGTGGGGTTATAATGGTGCCTGACCATGGTACTATTACTGTGTTTTGAATCCAGAAATCAAGGGTGAGAGTCATCATCTCCTTCCTCTTTCCTGTGGCAAGACAACTCCAGCCAAGTTTGTCTTTCAATACCCTCATACTTTCTAGTTAGTCCTTTCTTCCTGCCCTTTGTGCTGACCTTCATGCTGTCCCTAAACCCTCTATTGTAGCGATCCCTGTTAGGAGAATCAAACAGACATACCTGCCCAATTTTCCAAACTGGTCATGTGCCCTAAAACTGTTTACATCTGTACCACCCTTCCAAGTCAAAACATCCAGTATAGCTGACCCCAGGTTGAAGCCAGAATTAAAATCACTCTCACTGACTTCATAGCAGAAATAATTACCTTTGCCTAGAAGTCCTAAGCATTAAGGGAAAAAATTAAAAGAAGCCTGTTAATCCAAATAATTTCCAACTGGTGAAAACATGGGTTATGGTCAGTGGGAGTAAACATTTTCAGATAGTGATGGGGAGGGGGGAGTGGAGTTAGGCAAGGGACCAATACACAGGGTGAGCACACACACCTAGGAGCCAATTCCCCAGGTTACATGCCCTAAGCAGTTTTTTATTTTCATGGCTTTTCCTACTTTACCTCCCAAGACCACAAATTACCTAAAATCCCTGACATTTCTTCCCCTGCCCGCAGTGGTCCTTAAGACTGCAGATTCTCAAAACAAGATAGCTCAGGCAAGAGAAATAAGGGAATGGTGTTATACAGAGCAATACAAGGGTTACTCTTTCCAATAATAGGTCACTTCTAAATCAAATGTTTCTTGGCTGGGTATTTCTTATATAAGACAAAGGCCCCATTATCTACTAAAAAAAGGATCATTCTAACATTGGTCAACCCCCATGGATATTTTAATTCAGCTCAAAAAGTGTTACCATTATGAGGAATATTTTCATGTAAAAATTTTTAATTCTGAAACTCACATTCAACTAACAATACTTGATATTAAGCAGTAGGTCATCCATATTCACTGCAATATGCTCTGAAAACCTCAGTCTGCAAAGCCCTAACCTATATTCTAATTAATCGTGCCCAAGTTAAATTTCAGCTACCCTGTCACTTCAGCAGTCGGCTTCATGTTCTCAAACCCAAAACAATCAAGGTGCCTCTTAAAATGTGATGAAACACTTGAACTTCTCTTTCTCTGTACTAAGAGCAGACTCCCTGGCTACTGGTAGGAATAGGAACATCTGCCATCACTAATTTTTGAACCAAGGTGAAATGCTCTTGCCCCAAAACCCTGCCATTCATCTTGTTTGGTATCACAAAGCTATATGCTTTTAGTTCTGATCTCATTTCTCTTCTGGAGCATTCCAGAGAAATGGAAAACTGAAGATAAGCAAAGGCAGTAGGTGGTATATATTTGAGAATCCTAAAAGAAAACTGTCTTACTATCCTGAACTTGAGCTCCAGAGGACAGGAATAGACACTCTTCACCAGAGTATCCTCAATGCTTAGCAAAGCAACAACATACCCTAAAAACTCAATAAATGAGTATTTCTTGACTAGTTGAATATCCCAGGCAGGTAGACAAATTAGGAAAGCTATACCAAAAAGGCAACAGAGGCCTTATTACATTAAAATCCTCCATGCTATCAAGAGAGTTATCTTCCTAAAACATAGATAACTCATTTGTAGTAATTAGTGAACATTTACCATAGGCTAAGCAATAAATTAATCCAGAGAAATTAGTAAAATATAGACCATCCTAAATGACTAACAACCTAGCAAAGGAGACAGACATGGTTTATTCTAATATAACCTGATAAGTGCTAGAAGCCTGTGTCAAGTTTTATGAGAACAGAGTTTAAGAAGTGACTAATTATGCACGGGTGAAGTGCCCACCAAAACTTTATAGCACAAGTAGCACGTGATCTTAAAGAATAAATAAGAGTTTACAAGATGAAGAAAAGATAGGCGAGAGGGGGTGGGTAAGAACAGTTTTCTAGTTATAAAGAACTGCATGTAAACAGAGGTCTATACATAGCAATGCCCCCACCTAAGTTCAGGAAATGGCTAGTAACTGAATATGACTAGAATATGAGGTTTGAGGGAAAAAATCATTAAAGATGAGGCTAGAAAGAAAGAATGGGGCTAGATGGGGAAGAGCCTTTTCTGCCACATTTAAAAGTCTGAATTTCATCCTGCAGGTAATGGTTTTTAAACAGTGAGTCAATTCGATCTCTTTCAGAATGTAACAGTAGTTAATAATATGAAAGGTGGATTGAAAGAGAAATAATCAGAGGCATAGATTTGCAAGATAACTACTGTGGTGGTTTAAGTGAAAAATGATGTAAGATATGCCTCAAGAATTTATTCACATCCATAAAAAATTCCAATGGTAACTACCTGTACAATAAAATTCTAAGTCAACACAGTGTTCAAGGCCCTTGACAATCTAAAGTTATGCCAACCTTTCCAACCTCACTTCCTATCCTTTCTCTTCCCCACATCTTACAATCCAGCCACATGAGACTATGTACCATTTCTTCAATATGTTACGTACATTCACACTGCCACGTCTTCACTGACACACTATTTGTTACTTCTGCACAGACAACTCTCAACAAACTCCTACTCATCCTTCAAGGACCAGGTTTAAAAAAGGTTCTATCTGTGAAGTCTTCCCTCACTCCATCTCTCTCAAGGCAAAAATGTATTATGCTTTCTTCTAGGCTTTCACATCACATCATTCATACCACTAATGTAGTTTTTTCTATCCCCTCTGCTAGAATGGCTGAGCTAAAACCAGTCATTAAGAAATAAAATTCAAATTAAATTTTACATATAAAATCACAAAATTAACATACACACACACACACACACACACACACACACACACATATTGTTCTTTACCTGGTAAAACTTGAATTTGAACCCAAGAATATGACACAGTGTTTGCGGTTCACACATACTCATGTAAGATTCTAATAAAGATATAAAGAAGTCATCGTGTTCTGGCCTGCATTCAAACACTTCTAAAATGACATCCAGAACTCTATTGGGATCCAGATTAAAGCATCCTGCAACAGATGGATATACACAAATTCAAAAGTGATTATACATAATCTCTAGAAAAGCCATTAACCTTCAGGGACAACATACATAAAATAAAAATGTTTTTAAAAACAACTTCTTTTACAAGTTTGCTTCCCCTGCCCCAGAGGGAAATCTTCATAATTTTCAAGGTCATCACGGCTACTCCCCACATGTTACAGATGAGAAATATGACTTGCCCAGGATTGCAAAGTGGGTTAATGACAGGGCTTAGGCTGGAGCCCAGGACCTGTGACACTAAGTCAAGTGAAATTTCTTCTATGCCACATCATCTCATCAGTTCTTGATTACTCACGCTAGTGAAAGAAATTCACATTTTTAATTCTTAGCAAAATATGAAAATCAAACAATACAAGTTAGGCAACTAAAGGTTTTTTTATGTTTTATGCAGAAGTGCTTGGAATGTTGACAAATGAGTTAAAAGTTCAGGTTCATGAAAGTAGAGCACGATTTTTATAATCATTTTTTAATTTATCTTACATATACAACAAAACGTAATTGTACATTCATAGTTTTGGGCAGCATTCTAAAGGAAAACAGGTATACTGCTAATACTAAAAAGATGAGAATACAAGGAGTTGGGGACAAAACACAAGCAAACAGAGAAGGAAGAAAACAATCTAGGTAGAGCAGGAAAGGGAAAGGAAAGAAGCACTTAATAGGTACCGATGGCTACTTATCCTTGCTAATCTCCTAGGGTAAGCTAAAAAGGGCCAACAGACATGAATTTAATAAACATTCCTATCAGCCACCCTACTATTAATACATTATTACCTCTATTTGCATTCAGCTTCAGCTGTTACCATAATTATATTATAGCACAGTCACATCATACGTGCATTTAATTTGAGAATGCAACCATTTACACACAGCAAAATAAACAAAAGAGAGAATTTAAATGATATAGTCAATTCCACCCACCATTCCTCTCAATATAATGTATGCTTATGACCCAGAGTGAGCATATCAATCGGCTGTTCCCTCAGTTTATATCAGTTCCCTCATGCCTTGTGCATCAAGCTGAATGGAATTCTAGTATTTTTAATTACGTATTTTTCATTAGGCATAGCCCTTAAATGCAAGCTAACCACTTCATCTGGGGCAAGCAAATAAACACTGATTTCTTCTAATGCTGGAGGAAAAAGAACAACTGTGTTAACTTAGGGAGAGACGTTAGGTCTAAACACTATACACCTTATGGATGACTTAGAGGATTTTTCAAAGAAAATTCTTATATATCCTATTAATGATTTCCAGAGTTACTTCTATTATCTCCACACTTAAGTATATTAAATGCTATAAAACTAATGTCTAATTTGCAGTATCTTAGCAATCACTTAGAAAACCAAACTCTCCAAATACAAGAAGTATTTCTTTCCTCTTTTTATGAAACGCAAAGTTAAGAATATATTTTCTTCCATTTCTCTCATACTAAGGAAAGAAAGGAACAACACAGTGATCATCTCTTACTGAAAAGAGCTCCAGGCTTTCATAAATTCTCCAAAGAGATGTTTACCTAAAGTTCTGGGAAGAAAACGTCTAAATATTTTTGCCTGTCCTTGCACCCCCAAAAAGTATGGCTTATGAATGTACAAGTGACTCCAAAATAGCAACTGGAATTTTTAAATGCTGCTGGTGGAAATAAAAAATGTAAAACAGTACGACTGCTTTGTAAAATTGGCAGTTTCCTTAAAAGTTAAACTTAACACCTACCATATGACCCAGCCATTTCATTCCTAGGTATTTACCTCAAGAGAAAAAATATCTATGTCCATACAAAGACTTGTACACAAATATTCACAGCAGCTTTATTTATAATAGGACACTGAAATAGCCATCAACATGTGAATGGATAAACAAACTGTAGTACAGTATATTTGTAGAATATACAGTGGAATACTACTCAACAATAACAAGGAAAGAACTACCAATACAAGCAACAACATGGATGAATTACAAAATAATTATGCTGAATGAAATAAGCCAGACCCCCCCAAAAAAACTCACTATATGATTCCATTTATAAAAGAATTATAGAAAATGAAAACTAATCTATAGTTTAGAAAGCAGATCATTGATTACCTGGGGAGGAGAAAAGAGGAAGTACGGGGGGGAATGAAATACAAATGGGCAAGAGGAAACTGGGGGGGGGGAGTGATAGAAATGTGAATTATCTAGATTGTGGTGATGTTTTCACAGGTGTATACATGTGTTAAAACTCAAACTGTACACTTCAAACATGCACATTTTATTGTATATCAATTATGCCTAGATAAAGCTGGGGAAAAAAAGCCACTGACAACAGATTATAGAAGTAGGATCTAGCAAATTCTCCAACCTTATAACTGCTCCTATATTTACTAAATATAAAAGTTTAATCAACTAAATAAAAATGAATAATGCTCTACTCTGTCAGAGAGGACAAAAGATACACTGAATACACTTTTGAAAAAATGGCTGGCTTATAATTACCCATTATGCTACATCCACAAAACTTGTGAATAAGGACTAGAACAGCAACATGTTACACGGAAATGTGTTTCATTCACATTGCCTTAAAGTTTGTATTTTCAATGTGCTACAATATGAACCATTGACATTACGTTTTGTTTAAACAGTATTATTCCATGAAGGCTATTTTAACAGTGATCTGTACAGTCAACTAACTACCAATTTCTTTCTAGAGGCAATTTAAGGTAGTAACCTACACAAAAAGGATGCAACTTTTATTTATAATAGATAACCTTTGTATCTTTCACAAAAGAAAAACTGGCTTAGGAATTTTCTATTATATGTCTCAGGTGCCATAAGTTAGTCCAATCAGTTGGAATGACCTATGCTACATAATATGGAAAAAGTAGCCAAACCAAGGACTTAGAAAACCATTTTTGAAACCTTAGAGATTTGCTAAATAACAGTTAAGCTATTTCACATACAAGATTTTAGTAACAATAAGTAAGCTTGAAATGTCCAAAATAATTTTTTTCTAATGGCAGCTGTGGTAGAACAGACACTCTTGTGCTCAAACATCTTAAAAAAGGCTTTTATCCAGCCCAAGCATCAACAGTCATGTGACCTTGAGACAGATCATAAGCCTAGCTCCCTACCTCTACCACCAGCTACATTAAGGAATATACACACACACATGCCTTTTGAGGAACAAACAGGGAACCATATCGGAAGCGGAAACATTTTTAAATGGTAGACTTGTAATGGCCATGGATTCATTCCTTCATTTAAATAAACATTAAATAACTACCCACTAAGTGCCAGGTGCTTGTGATACAGAGATTAATAAAATGCCTTCCCTACCCTTGAGGAGAGTTCACACCTTTTGGATGATACATCTTTGAAAAAATGCATTGAAAAGTAACTGAAGGCTCCCCAAAGATGGACAAGATGGCCAGTATATTAGAGCAAGTAATTGCAACTAGAGGCCAAAAATATGATAAAAGTGACAACGGTTCTTTTAGGAATAGGTCAAATTGAGATTCTTAACAGGAACAAAAAGGCCAAGGTAATATTGTAAACATGACTTGGAGAGATGTCCAGCCTGTACATTTCAGACAAGGAAACAGAATGATAGCGTCAACCATCATGTTCCTGACAGAATAAACCTTACAAGACAAAGAAAAACCATGTTTTGAACAAAAGGACATGATCTGGCTATGGCATGTAGAATTACTTTAGAAACAGGCTATACCATGGTCTCAATGTTTTTTGTACCCCCAAAATTCATATGTTGAAATTCTAATGCCCAATGTGATGGTATTAGGAAGTGGGGCCTTTGGAAGGTGAATAGGTCATAAGAGCATAGTCTCATGAATCAGATTAATGCCCTTTAAAAAGAGAGCTCCGTTGCCCCTTTTACCATGTGAGGATACAACAAGTTAGCGGTCTGCAACCCGGAAGAGGGCCCTCATGAGAACCCAACCATTCTGGCACTCTGATCTTGGACTTCCAGCCCCCAAAACCGTGAGAAGTACGTTTCTGTTGTTTATAAGCCCCCCAGTCTGTGGTATTTTGTTACAGAAGCCTGAATGGACTAAAACAGACTAATAACTTATGCTAACTATTTCTAAGAAATAGTATTTGCAAAAAACTGCACATCTCAAGGCAGAGAGCCAGAGAGCCAGAGAACCAGAGAACCAGAGAGCCAAGATGCACCCAACAAAATAAAAGTCTAATTGTAAAAACAACTACGCATGAGAACACCAATCGCTGTCTTCTTTTTCATAGTAGAGATAAACAACTTCTTCATAACTAGTGTGTAGTAAAGAAACTCCAATAAAGCAAAACCTTAGGGAAAGGAAGCAGTCAACTGGTTTCCCTTTCCAAGGGATAGGAGAGAGTTGACTAAAAGATAAGACGCTTCAAGGCTTAATGGCTCTTATATCCATACTGATCCAAAGACAAAATACTAAGTACACTCAAGATAATGTAGTCAAAGTGATTAAATGTCCCATAATCTACCAAAGAATAAAATCATTTGACTGGGGATTTTATTTTGTCTTTAATGTTTCTCTGGTCACTTAACAAGCAACCAAGAGGACTTGTGAGACTGAAGGAGGAGAGATTCTCACCCCACCCTTCCCCATCTCCAGCCAAATCTACAATCTTGGACACCAGGCGACAAATGAAGGTCCTGAGGTTTGGTGAAGAGGGCTCTGATTCTGGGTGAGAAGGAAAGGATCAGAGAGCCAAGGCCAAAAAGATCCTGGACCACTAAACCCAAAACCAGGAAGAACCATTTTCAGTCTCTAAAACCAAACTCGGAACTTCCCTGACGGTCCAGTGGATAAGACCACGGTCCCAATGCAGGGGGCCCGGGTTCGATCCCTGGTCAGGGAACTAGATCCCACATGCTGCAACTAAGAGCCCACATGCCGTAACTGAAGATCCCACACACAACAACAAAGATCCTGCACGTGGCAACGATCCCACGTGTCGCAACTAAGACCCAGCACAGCCAGCTAAATAAATAAATAAACAAACAAACAAACACACACAAGTAAGCTAGCTCCATGACTAATTTTTAGCCAGAACTTCTGATTTAGAGCAGCGATCAGCATACCATGGCCTATGGGTCAAATACATTCGATGTTTGTAAATAAAGTTGTGCTGGAACACAGACTCACTCATTTATTTACATGTTGTCCATGGCTGCTCTCACACTACAATGGCAAAAGTGAGTAGCTGCAACAAAAACCATGTGACCCAAAAGGAAAAAGATATTTACTATCTCATCCTTTACAGAAAAGGTTTGCTGACCACTAATTTAGAAGAAAGAAAAGAACACCTAGCTATTACTTTTTTGAAGGGCATTCAGAAGAGTAGGGTGCTTATAGTTTAGTTCAGCAATCAAAGGAGTCCATCTTTGGGAATTCCCTGGCGGTCCGGTGGTTAGGACTCTACGCCTTCACTGCCGAGGGCCCAGGTTCAATCCCTGGTCAGGGAACTAAGATCCCACAAGCCACGTGGCACGGCCAAAGAGTCCATCTCTGATATCCTTTCCTCTAATTTCTAAAAGATGCTTTTTGCCATCTTGATGCAGGGATCATTTGTGAGGCATCTATGATATGGCAGCTCAAGGGACTAATAATCACTATCCATTCCTGTTAAGTTTTTCAAGCTTACTGTCAGACAAACACCAGGCAGACTTATAATGGTTCCTATTCCTTGCTTTCTTGCAGTAAACAGCCCAAGGTTATCTGATAGGACATACTGTTTATTTAGGACATAAACATTTTGATGTGCCAGAATCTTTTAGGGAGCAAATGACTATCTTTTAACTATAGAATGATAAATAAGGATTTCTCCTGATCAGACCAAGTACCCTGAAATATAAGTGTATCTAAAATGCATGCCTCGGGACTTCCCTGGTGGCACAGTGGTTAAGAATCTGCCTGCCAATGCAGGGAACACGGGTTCAAGTCCTGGTCCAGGAAGATCCCACATGCCGCAGAACAACTAAGCCCATGTGCCACAACTACTGAGCCTGAGCTCTAGAGAGCCCACAAGCCACAACTACTGAGCCCACGTGCCACAAGTACTGAAGCCTGCGAGCCTAGAGCCCTTGCTCCACAAGAGAAGCCACCGCAATGAGAAGCCCGTGCACTGCAACGAAGAGTAGCCCCTGCTCGACACAACTAGAGAAAGCCCACGTGCAGCAACGAAGACCCAACGCAGCCAAATAAATAAATAAATTTATTTTTTAAATAATGCATGCCTCCCAAACCAGGTATCAGTTCTGTCAATGGCTGGTGAAGGAGATCAGACCTGAGATAGCTTTGTATAAGATATTATCTGTCTAGGTTGCTCCTAAAGAGAAAGCAATGGGAATAAACAAGAGGAAACTCATCCAAAGATGCCATGAAAAGCAGGATGCTATGTTAGTGAACTGCTCTGGACAGATGAGACAAGGCCTACCTGAAGTCTGCACTGAGGGGGAATCCGATAAATTCTAACTCTTAAAGAGTGAGTACTCACTGGAATTGAAGTCTTAACCTCAACTTTAATGTCAATGAAAAATTCCTTTCTCAGACAATGGGGGAGGAGGGAATCAGCTAGTCAAAGAGAAACAAACACTAAGCCAGGGAGATGAACTTTCTCAAATCCTCCATGTCAGGGAAAAAAGAGGCTAGGAATCACTATAAAGTCTACTAGAAAGCGGGAAACATTCATTCGTTTTTCAATGAGTATTTATCCAGCACCTACGTACCAGGCACTGAGGTTAGAGGTACTAAACAAAACAGACAAAAACCCTTGTCCTCATGGAGCTTACTTGCATTCCAGTGGGGGTGTGGCATAAAATACGGTGCACATTATATGGTGTTAAGTGCTCAGAAGAAAGACAGTGAACCACAGGGAGTGTCGGGGTGGGGGGTGGCCATATAAGGCTACACTGCGGAGGTGGCATTTGAGTGTTTCTGGGCTAGCGTGCTTTGGAGCACACCCGACGGACTAGAACAGAGGTTTAGCCCAAGAAATCAAATTGTTTATACTCATGGAATATCCATGTGAGTTATGAGCTTGCAGTTGTGACTGTCACACTGTTCTTCAGAGACAGTAACATAACCTGTTCTCTATGGGGACAAAGTTCAAGAAAAGAAAGTACACAGCATACATTTTTCCCAGTTAGATAAAAGCACACTTTCAAGAAAATCCCTCTTTGAAATGTTCCCAAAATAACAAAGGACTAAAAAAGTATAAACTCACAAGGACAAAAAAATAGAAGAAACAAGGCCAGACAAGAGATGTCAACAAATAAGCAGATAAAGTAAAAAAAAAAAAAAAAAAAAAGTGAGGACCTTATACAGCAGAGAATTTTTTTGTGGGGGATACCATCTTAAGAGAGTACATGGCAGGATATAAGGAAAGACAAACTTATAGCAAGGCAGTACTGACAAACATCTCAAACTAGATCAAAATTCTGCAGGAAAAATGTAGAGCCTACCCTGGAAAGAACAGAAAGGAAACCCTACAGGAGGATTTTTTTTTAATGGGTCACTGCTACACAGGTAAGCAAGAGCCCTGCAGCCTTAGGGGACTGCCAGTCTTGGTGTTAATTTGACAATGGAAGAAAGTAGCAAAGAGACTAAATCAGCTGCCAGAACTAGACTTACCTCAAAGAAAAGGGTAAATTTAAACTAAAAGCTCCTTACCTCTATACCTGTTGGCCACCAAAAGCTTAAGCTAAAAACAAAAATTACTGTAGTAAAACTGGTTTTATCTGGGTCCCCACTGGAGAAAGGGGATAAGGATTGGGACACCTCCTCTCTCTTTCTCATCCATAAATTTCAAAAACAGAGAAAGAACTGAGAATTGAGCATAAGCATCCTCTAAAATATAACCAGTGAAGCAGGAAATATGACTTTTCCAACAGGTCTCAAAACTTAAGACATCTAGGTGTTGCAAAATCTTCCCTGAGATAGCATAACACCTAACAAATAGCAAAAACTCTTTCCATTCTTGAAAAATCAGGAGTACCCTATTTTTCTATCATTCATTCCTCCTTTCTATAGAAGCCAACTATTTCCTCCAAATGCTCAATGCAAATAAAAAGAACAATGCTAAAGAAATTCTATTTAAAAGGTAGGGAAAGTAACACTTTCCTATTTGTTACACTTTTACAACATCTGCACTTACTTTAACAGACTGTTGTAAAAATAAAATAAAATGTGTATCAAAGTTGCTCGGTATTTTTAAAATCAAGTTCAAAAGAACTAAACATCTCCACGTTTCAAGAGTTCACCGAAGATTTTATTAAAGTTTCACATTTGCTTACTTATTTTCTGCCCTCCATAAAATTATTGGAAAATACTTAAAAATTAAAGATAGAAATACTAGAGAGCAGAAACTAATACAAACACAAAGGTAAGAGTAACAAGATTTCTTATAAATATCATCCCAAATTTTTTTATTACTGATAACAATCTTAAAAGTACAAGCTAGACACTTCTCTCGTTTCTTAACTTAAAAACAAAAAACTATAGGGAATGCACTAGTTTCGTCTTTATGGATATTCTTCAACAGTTAAAAAAATTTATCTTAGTAACATATAGTATATATAGATATACGTCTTACCTATTAAAGATTTGATATTTTCTAAGATTAAATCACTAGTAGTATTTCCAGATAAATCTTGCCCCAATTCAGCAATCAGCTTGGCATAACCTTCATTTTCTTCTCTTAACAAATTAAATTTTTGCTGCTTATAACTGAAATTAAACATCATAAAGCAGATAAAATTAATTCCAATTAACAAGCTTGCATAAGAGTATTGTATTCTTCTCACTGAATTTTCTTACTCTCTTATATAAAACAATCATAAGAACAGTTGTTGAAAGTTTACCTCTTTGTCTATCTTTTAGGATAGAAAATAACAGTGATTCTTAAGGGACACCCCAATGTTAATTACACAAGGAAAGGATATCGCTAATAACATAACACTATTTCCATCATTGACAAGAATATACCTTAAAGCCACAGTTGTAAATTATTTTATTGGTAGTAATAAAAGCACTGAATATTATTTTAACTTCTAACACGGAAAAAAATTAACATTGGTTTCACACAGGTAAAGTTCACTGCTGACTCAATAACCATAGGCTACTCTTAAAAGGAAAAAACACAAGACACATGCTAACAGCAACAACAACAAAAATCTTCAAAACGCCTTTAGAAACTTCTAGTATTCAACATGAGAACTAAAAAGCATGCTCAGGTACTTGATCTGCAACATAAAAATACATGTACTTACAAGAGTTTTGTCTTGATTTTAACTGACTTTTGATTGAATTGCTGTGATTGTTTGATAAGCCCTAACGATTCCAATGTTTCTGGATCCAAGCGTTCCTTCAGAACTGTGTCTGAAACTAAATGCTGTATTAAAAAATATTAAAGGCCATTTTACTCCTCAGCATTCCAACTATGCATTCACAATATTAAAACATATTCGAAATTATTTTCCCAAATAAGAATATTAAAATCACCTTATATATATACATCAACAACTTTATTAAAAGGCTTGGAACTTCAATCTAACAAAAATGATGACTTTCCAAGTACTGAAACATACAGCTTTTTAAAACTTCACTAAAAATTATATGCCATGCTGTACACAACCTAAAAATGACAAGAACTACAGATGTAATTCTGATTAAAATTGAGTCTGTCAACTGAATTTTCTTTAAGATAATGCAGCATTTCAGCCTTCTTTGGCTTCTACTGTTTAAGTCAAATTCTATTGTCTGTCCTCGCAGCAAAGACAAGGACATTCTTCCAGGTCTGAGTAATGGCATTCCGCCTTGGTTTTAAATTTATGAACATAAAATGGTTTGCTAGACAATGATTATGATGAGCTCTAGAATTAATTATTTTTAAACTACCTCCATTCTTTTTCTCCTTGCCTAACAGTTTATGAAAAATTGTTCAGTTTAAAAGCTGTCCATATCATTTCTAGTCACTTGATAGATGCTTACCTTTTCCTTAGTTAGGAACTTACTAGGTCAGGAATATCACCAGAGGTTTTCTATGCATAGATAGTTTAAGTGATATGGTAGCATGCCTATTTCATAGAAAAAAATTAGCATGTCTAATTTTACAAAGCATTCCATTTCAAAACCCAAATCTCACCTTATAATGAACAGTCAACTGAATGTCAATACCCTCCTCCATTAACATGATTATCTGTGATTATAATCATTCCACATAAAATTTAGAAATGGAAAGTATTTTTTAAAACTTACCAAACATGTTAATACCAATTGTGTAAAATAGTCTCTCTTGCTTTTTTCTTCTAAACAATTTGTCTCAATATCTATAATGATGAAGAAAAAGAAAGATGAAAGTTTGATTTTTCTAGACTCCACAACTATAATAAGATACCTGTTTTCTTTAAAACTAGCTAAATTTAAAACTCCTCATTCTGAATTTGGGGAAAAAATTTAAACTGTGGTAAGCATAAGCAGTCCTTCATGTGCATATGAATACTTAAAGATTTATAAATTTTATAAATTATATATTATAAATTATTATATTATAAATTATAAATACTTATAATTTATAAATACTTATTAAAAACTTATATAAATACTTATAATTTCTCCTCATACTGAAAAACTGACCTTGTGACCAATGGCATATCCATAAAATGGTAAGTTGATTATGGAGCTATGTGCTAAGGCACTGCAAGCAACAAAGCTTCCAAAAAATACTGTTTTCAAAAATGGAAACATTAGGGAATTCCCTGGTGGTCCAGTGGTTAGGACTTGGCGCTTTCACTGCCAAGGGCCAGGGTTCAATCCCTAGTTGGGGAACTAAGATCCCACAAGCCACGCAGAACGGCCAAAAAAAAGGGAAACATTCAAGCAAAGTTTAAACAACCACATGTCAGAGATGCTAAGGTAAAAAGCTGAACTGGGTGACAACGAAGATCTCTTCTAATACTAAAGATCCTATTACTCAGAAGATCAAACCCTTGACTTTGGCCACCTTGGTACCATGTTCTAACCAAGCTACTTGGTCACCAACTCTATGAAAACTGTATTAAAAGGTATTTTTAACATCCTATTTTGAATTACAATTCTAGTCAGCAAACAAAACTTCACTCAAGATTTTCATTTTCTTCCTACTGAAATATTTTTTTAAAAAACTGAGACCTCCTTGAGTTTCAGTACATTATTCAAAAAATTTGTCAAACAATTTTCTGATCTAAAGTATAGAGGAAATAAACAATTAGCTCTAAATGGTAAGCATCAAAAACTTCAACCAGGATTAGCAGGATTACAAAATTGATCTCAGGATTGTTTTAACTGATTACACACCATTACCTTATTTTTAAAGTCAATTCATATTTAGAATGTGCTATAGAAAACGGCACCAATTTTAGTGATGTAATAAAAATTGCCCTCTAAAAGTTCTAGGGCTCCCCCAGACAGACATCCTACAACTGCTTTGCTTCAGTTTACTTTCTACTGCCATCACTAAGAATCAAAAGAGAAGAGGACCTATCATTAAACACATCCATATTTTCCGGGGCCTTCTCCACTTTTCCTTCTTGGACAGTGCCATCTCCCAATATTCTGGCAACTACAGCTAAGCACACAGTCAGCTCAAGCGTATTAAGGGAATTTCAGGGTGTAATTTATACAATGTAAATTGCAGTACAATCTCAATCTATCAATAAGACTTTTAATCTGTGTGTATCTCAACAATCCCTTCCAGGGACTCCTAGTTGTCTCCTCATTATCTAGTCTTCTGGTCCCTCCTCAGCCTAGAACTTCAAGGATACTGATCTTGAGGGGTCAGGACTAAAGTGGGCCTATTCTTTTAACCAATATCCATCTACCCTCAAAGGCCCTACAGTCCCTAAGATCTACCTCCAAAGTCCCCAAGATGAGAGCATTTGGGTAGCACGTTCATCCTCTTCAAGTAAAGTCTACTCTCCTCTCAGCCATCGGACCTGATTAACTCTCTGGGTTCTGACCATATTAGGAAATGCTTAATGGGACCTCAGTAAATTTCTTGGCTAAACTATCTCAATAATCAATATAGGACTCTACTATTCCAATTATGCTTTCCCTGTTTTCTTTATTCTTTTTGTTCTAACTTACGAAATCATTCATTATTTATTCATTATTTCTGACTCCTCAACCCCAAATCAGCACCTAGTAAGTTTTCTTTAATTTCCCTCTGATTTTCCTAAAAAGCCCTCAGCCATTTCCATCTCTAGGCCCAGTATCACCAACCACCTAACCCAGCTCAGAGGTCCCATCAGTGCATCAAGTCACATCAGACTCTCCTTTCGGGTTAATATAGCTCTCAGGCCCCCTCACCCTTACATGATTAATCTTTTAAAGGAAATTGTTATCTTAACCAGGGAAGTACAGCACTGATTTCTCTTATACCTGTTAAAATATTAGAAAGATAACATGATACACTAGAAAGATCATGGACTCTAGAACCAAAAAAACCCAGGTTCAAACCCTGCCTTATACTAGTTGTGTGGCCTTGAAAAATCACTTTTCTGAGCTTCGATTTTCTGATCCATGTATCTACTTTACAGAATGCTGTGAGGATTTAAATGAAATTAAATGCTTAACATACAGAAGGTGCTCCAAAATGGCACCTACATTATTATTACTGTGATCATCATTATAATTATCATCATCATTATTAGAGGTAGCTCACGTTCTCACTCCTATTCCCCTACCTCGGTCTGGGGTCACCCTTGGATCATTTTTTTTTCTGCCAAGGGTGGGGGTACGTGAGTGAGGGGGCAGGTGAGGGAAATTCTCTTTCCAAGTTTGCCGTCCTGATCCTGCTTGTAAAAATGGACTGGATAGGCTAAAAGAAATTTCCCAAGAGCAACCAAACATCATCTTCATGAATTCATGTTACTAGTAAAAAGCAATGACTTGTAATAATAATTCATATTATATAACTAAATAACTATGAAGGGAAAATATATCCTAATAAAATAAGTCAATATAAAAAATTACTAGAACTTACTAGTAAGCTGATAATTGACGATTACCCAAAGAAAGATATAAAATGTACTCCTGACACTATCAATGAATAACAGCTTCCACACAATGGTACCTACAAATCACTCTTTAAGTCTTACAAATTTATAGTAAAAACAAACAATTTTCTAAATTGAAACCTGTCTCGTGTTATATTTATTAGTAACATAATATAATATCTTTAGTGCCTGCTCTAAAAATTAAGCTTAAAAGGTTTTTGTTGTTGGCATAAATCAATCAATCCAATAGACAGCATGAACAAATACTTTATCATCTAAACCAGGATAGTTTTAAGATTGAAAGAAGGCACAATTAATAATTACGCCAGGAGAACAAAACAAAAAGGGGACATACGGTCACCAGTCAATGGTCTTTTCATTTATCACTCACGGTCCACACACATTTTGACCTGTTCCCAACCTTACTGTTGTTATAAAATCTTAAACGTCCTGAAGGATCAAGGACCAGACATTTAGATTTGTTGCAGTCAAATTTGGGATTCTCAGTAAGACATTTAAGTAACCTATCTAATTCTAAGAGTTAAGATTAATGAGCTAAAGTAATTCATTCCAACTTGACAAAGTCTCAGAGGATAACTCATATTTTAAAGCGAATATTATAATGTTTGGTAATGTTTTCTAACAGGTCAAAGTTACAGAAAGCATAAGACTGATGAGGAAAACTGTGCTCAAAGATACTTTAATTCAGATTTAAAATCAGAGAAATAAATTTGTAATATACATTATTTTTTAAATCCATGCCTCCCATGGAGGGACACTACCTTTTGTTCTAAGTCAAAGAAATATTCCTTTCTTATCTTGCATGAATTCTTATTTATTCTGGACAAATAGAGAAGCTGCTATTTCCAAAGTTGGTTTCTCATCCTCAAAACAAAAGTACTTTTGATTACTTTGGCTCTTCTTGCTCTCTCTAAAATTAAGAAGAATCAAAAGAGTACAATAGTAAAGTAAATACCTCTTGAGTATCCTAAGTTTGAGATTCTGACATTCATTGATAATCTGCACTGAATAATATTAATTAGGTGGTTACTAAAATCTGAATAATTCAGACTAACTTATCTTCAGAAAACTTGGCCTTTTTACTTGAAATGACTTAATTTAGCTCAATTTTATATAAAGATACATTCTGAAACACTCAAACTATTTGAATTATAAACTAAAACTATTTAAAGCTAGCTTATAAATAGTAATTAAACTCACATCTGACTTATAATATATATTCCCTGTAAAGTAAAATATACATATATTCTAGATTTGTAGAAACATTTGTAAAATCCGCAGTTTGAAAGACAGCATTTTATTTAACACAGTACATTAATTTACCAAACAACACTTTTTACAGGTGAAATAAAGGCTTATTAATACCTACCTAATATGCAGAATACGTCGGCAAGAATGGAGGGCATATCCTCACGAAATTCCTAATTTTAAAAAATACAATTATTCATAGTAAATACTAGAATAGCACACTAGCAATTATTATGGTTTCAGAAAAACACTCTTCAGTAAAACTTAAAAACAAAACCCTAATACCACTATGTTGACAAATAAAAGTTTTCAAGTTTCATAATATAGAGAAAATTAAGAGGGAGATAATGGTTGAAAAAAATGTTTAAATGTCTACCATGAAATAACTTGAGTTAAAAAAAAAAAGAAACTTAAAACAAGCACCTCAGGAAATAATAAAGAACACAAATGAGTAACATTTTTCCAGTGAAGTTTCATGTCAGAAACCACTGGAATTTGGAGTACCTTACACCTACCTAAAGCAAGACTGTTAAATATGGTACATTTTTCATCTAAAACTTTAAATGTTGTGCTCATGCCTGAGTCAACACTGATCTATGCAAAGATCATAGTATTATCAGAACAAAAATCTAAAAAATGCAATAATAATTACAAGCTGTTGTCTCATAACTCAAGATTCTCTGAAGATGAAAATAATTACCAAAAATCTATCTTTATTTTCTTCATGCACTGATGTTTGCAGCCTTTGGAGAAACTGACCCGAAACTCTCCCCTCATTTCTGGATGAATACTTCAGCATTTATCCTAGATTTGTCTCCTGACTTCCCACTCCCACACCCAATTTTAGAGCCATTTTCCATTAGTAAGGATCATAGTTCAATTATTGCAATTAGTTTGCTGGCACTATAGCAACCCTAAAATTAGCCTACTTTCAGAGAGTAAAGGAAAGAAATATAATTCTAAAGAAAAAACTGGTAGCTGTAAGAGACAGACAAGATATGTTTCTGTGGCTAAGATATGGGACAGTGCAATATAGGACTATGAGAATCTAGCCACGACAAAGAATCCAGCTGCAGAAGTATATATATCACTAAGGACTCAAAGAAAGAGAAGCTAAGTAAGAACAAAACACACATTAAGTTCATTTGGACTATTCATTTTCAATAAATGTGAAAAGTATTAGAATCAAATTCCATTAACACACTAAACCCTATACTGATGCCCAATTTACAGAATGAAATAACCTTCATTGCCGATCAGACATTAGTCTCTTCTTAAGGGCTATGAAATTTGGCTATGTCTACTTGAATGCAAGTGCTCCAAAACAATAGAGCAAGACAAGAGTTTTCAAACATGGAATATTAGTTGTTGAAGAAATAGACTACTCCAACACAAGCTAATCAGATAGAGACAGTTGAGAGGTAAAGGAGAAACTCATATTGAACCTCTACTGTTCAAATACATCTCAACATGAGGGGGGGGAAAAATCACAACTACTAAACATAGAAAGTCCTTAAGACCATCCTCGGGAAAGCACAAAAATCATACAAAGAAAAAGGCTACAGAAGCTTAAAGCAGCACAGGGGAAATTCATACTGACATCAAGAAACTCCAGGTACCACCTCAATAATACTTATTATGAAAGCTGTTCTCAACTGGGCAGATAATTTTATTTATACAAGTGTAAAACCCAGCCTAATAATAATATAATAATACACCACTTGTAATAAAATGAAACTTAACTCCTGCTTTACAATAAACACCCTTACAATTTGAGAGTTCATCTTTCAATTCAAATACCAAACAACCATGGAAAGTATCTGGTCTGAATCTAACTTAAATTTTCTAATAAATAAAAGAGTGAAACAGAATATCCACTTAAAGGTTAGGGAAAAATCTAGTTATTTTCTAAAGCAAACAACAAACAACAGGAAAATTAGCATCAAGCAAACATTAGAATCATACAACCTCAATTTAAAATAATTTAATCCTCAATTTTTTTAATACATTCAATTTCTAAACATAACCACAAACAAAAGAAAATGCCTTGTTATGCTATACTGGGAGAACAGTCTAACCAAATTATTTTTTTATAGGAGCTTTTTTTTTTTGTCCTCCCAGCTTACGTAATATTTCCTGCTCTACTCACAACCAGAGAAAAAGATTAAAATACCTATATTTCTGTCTAGCAACAATGGCTTACCAATATTATCTTAAAACATTCACTACTATAATTTTGAATAAAATGAAACACAAGTTATACACGTCAGGGATCCTTGCATCAAAGGCAAAAAGAAATATGTAACAATTATCAAATTTAAAAAACATATATATACTTACACTAATGTCATTAAGAACATTAGATGCCTGTTCATGCTTTAGATTTCCTTTAATGACATGGCATGATAACTCATAAAGAGCTTGCTGGAAATCTGTCAAACATAAAAGAAAGAGTATAATGACACAGTCTCTTGAACATGAAAGGTAGACTCTCTAGGGGAAGATCTACGTATTTCCTACTTCTCGGAATTATTATAAACATCAATAATGATTAAGAAAACTATACTTCTAATGCTTCTCTCTAGCAGACTTTTTCCTTTTATTTTCACAAAAACAATACTTAGAGTAGAAAAAAGTTAACCTTGACTCCACTACTATAACATAACTACTGCTTGAGCACTTCCTTGCAATCTTTTTCTATATGTCTACATATTTTACATACTTGCATTCATAGTTTACATCATTTGGCATTCTGATTACCTGACAAACATTTCTAAAAGCATTTTCTCGTGCTACCAAAGTCTACGAAATTATTTTTAATGAGTGCATAGAACTCTAGCAAGTGAATATAAACTAACCATTCTTCTCGCCAGGAGATTCACAGGTTTTTCTAACTATATTCAGATTATAGTCAATTCAATCGCAGGGCTACACTGACAACAGATAAGGAATAGCAGTAAATATAAAATTTAATTTTACCCATATCCTACTGTCAGAGAAATTTCTCCCCAAAATCTCATTTTCTCCTCTATTTCCATCAGAATTCAAACTAAAATACATTCAGCCTTCTGTATCCATAGGTTCTGCATCCACAGATACGGAGGGCTGACTTTAGTCACTGTACAATGCCATTTTATATAAGGGACTTGAGGATCCTCAGATTTTGGTATCAGAGGGGGCTCCTGGAACCAATCCCCTGCAGATACTAAGGGATGATCGTAGTTACATATGTACATACACACATAAAACATCAGTCCTATGAGAACTGTCAACCACATGTACAGTAGTCTCATTCACTATTAATCAGCATAGCCCCCCTTTCCTGGAGAAGGAATTTGAGGAGGGGGGAGGAGTTAATGGTCAGGTGAACACCTCCTTTCAGCCACCTTTTTCTTTAGTCCCATACACTAAAATCTTTATCTCCTTCCTCTCATTAAAAGTAGGAAAACAAGTAGCTCTAAAAACATTAATGTAAAATAAAGTCAATTTATAATCCACTTTTGAAATAAATCAAAAAATCTTTCAGGGCAATATAACAAGTTAAGAAATCAAATATCTGGGAGTTCCCTGGTGTTCTAGTGGTTAGGATTCGGTGATTTCACTGCTGTGGCCGGGGTTCAATCCCTGGTCGGGGAACTGAGATCCTGTAAGCTGTGCAGCGCGGCCAAAAAATAAAAAGTTAAAAGAGAAATCAAATATTTAAAAATCTTCTCCTTTGGTCTACTACTAGCCACAAAAACGGAACATAACAGAAATCAAAACGTTTATCAATCCCCCTTTAAACAATGAAAATAGTATTTTACAATGAAGTAAATTCGTCCATTAAATTATTCACAAAAGAAATACAGCCAGATTATCCCAATTCCTTATGAAGAATCCATTAAATATATTCTACCTTTTTCACAAATATGCCTTCATTATGCTTATAGTAAACTATATAAAAACTAAAATGCAAAGGAAAAATTTCTGTTAGTACGGTAGGAATATGAGGTCAATTTCATGCTTTCAATTTCCATTAATAAAATGCTTTTATAACGAATAATAGCCATTTGAAGTTATCCAGTTAACTAAGATTTTTTAAAAAGCAATCACTCTTAGAAGCACAAAACAGCTGAGCATCATAAACTAAATTCCCGTAAGAATATGGGCTCACAGGGGCTGAGGGAATTCTAATCTTAATCAAAGGAGATTAAAGTAGAGAACAAATGGCCCAGGTCATCTTGCTGACACTAAGTGACATAAAAACAATCACAATGTAATCCACAAAGTAGCAAAGACAGTCCCCAATTCACATGTTATTTAAATGACCATTTAAGTGGCTAGCCCTGCAAAATCCACAAAGCCCTGCAGAATCTACACTAAAGCTGAAAGCCCTGCAAAAAAGCCCTGCAAAATCTACACTAAAGCTGAAAAAGCCCTGCAAAATCTACACTAAAGCTGAAAAACTTTACATTTACAATGGGGAGGAAAACTTACAACCCTTATAATTACACAGAAAAGAATAAATGCTAACGTTTCAGAAAAAGCAGCTTTAAGAACAGCCACAAGTAAAAGGGACTTCTAGACATTCTTTGTGGAATTTGAACATTTTAGACACTAGTTCTTGGTTATGTCGAATATCACTAAGACTACTCATGTTTATCAGCCATCCTTACAACGTTATTTTATGGGGGTGTGGGAAAGAGACTTATAAAAAGAACAAGGAGAAGCAGCGTGTGCAAGGGAAACTGCCTGCCTGAAATGAAATCAATTTGAGGGAGAGGCACAAAGGGAAAAAAGGGCACAAGGAACACCACCCAAACTCAATCCTCCTGAGATAGACGAAGGAAATTCTGAAGAAACAACATTCAATTCCCTGCATGGACTACCTACTGGGGCCCTCAGACCAAAGCTTGATTGTTGGCAGATATCAGCCAAAGAGTGTTATGCACTGAGGAAGTAGGCAAGGGCTCATATTAAGGTAATATTTAATTTCTGATAAAAGTAAACTTATCTACAGAAAATTATCTCATATTTTTTTATTTAAAATAGAATATTGACTATAAATTATTTTTCCAGATTTGAAAAAAAAAAATGTTATGGGTTCTATCCCCAATGAAAGCTACACATGAAAATGCTTTAAACTTACTGGGCATTACTGCTTTTGTTTTTGCCCCTCCTTTTCTAAATCCATATACCTAATTTTATTTATTTTTTTTATTTTTTATTTTTTTGCGTTATGTGGGCCTCTCACTGTTGCAGCCTCTCCCGTTGCGGAGCACAGGCTCCGGACGCGCAGGCTCAGCAGCCATGGCTCATGGGCCCAGCCGCTCCACGGCATGTGGGATCTTCCCAGACCGGGGCATGAACCTGTGTCCCCTGCATCGGCAGGTGGACTCTCAACCACTGCGCCACCAGGGAAGCCCCATATACCTAATTCTAAATTAATGAAAGTTAAATAGCAAGTCCTTTAAAATTAACATAACTAAAAATTTACACCCTGTTTAATAACATTTTACTTAATATACCATATTTGTGATATGCAGTAGTAAACAACTCTGTTCCTTTTAATGTTTTCCATGACACTACCTTTAACAAGATCCCCAGATACCACCTAAACATAACCAGCTTTAGTAAAAACACTGAACCTCAGTTTCTGGAAGTTTCCTAGTGCCAAAAAGATCAGAATAGTTTTTTTTTTCCGTGCTAGCTCTTCTCTTCTGTTTATGATTGATACCTAGCCTGTGTAAGTTTTACTACAGCTAGCCACTGCTGAAATGTAGGTAAATATACCATGTTACAATTATAAAAGCCAAGCAACGTTATATGACTATTATGCAGGTCAAAAGACAACCATATAAAGAGATATATAGTCTTACTATAACTATAGTTTTAATCTCAATTCTAATATATTCATATAAAAGCTTTATATAATGTGAATATCTTAGACCTTTTGCTTTTATTCATAAAATTTAATGGAAAACAGGATATTTATTAATTTTGACCAAGCCAAAAATAATAGCTATGATACTTTATTTATTTATTTTTTTTTGGGCTGCGTTGGGTCTTTGTTGCAGCGCGCAGGCTTTCTCTAGCTGTGGCGAGAGGGGGCTACTCTTCATGGGGGTGCATGGGCTTCTCATTGTGGTGGCTTCTCTTGTTGCAGAGCACAGGCTCTAGGCATGCAGGCTTCAGTAGCTACAGCAAGCAGGCTCAGTAGTTGCAGCACATGGGCCCTAGATTGCGCAGGCTTCAGTAGTGGCACGTGGGCTCAGTAGTTGTGGTGCACAGGTGATAGGGTGCGCGGGCTTCAGTAGTTGTGGCTCGCGGGCTCTAGAGTGCAGGCTCAGTAGTTGTGGCGCACGGGCTTAGTTGCTCCATGGCATGTGGGATCTTCCCGGACCAGGGATCAAACCCATGCCCCCTGCATTGGCAGGAGGATTCTTAACCACTGTGCCACCAGGGAAGTCCTATGATACTTTTAGAAGTCTTACCTCTAGAAGTTGAACTATCATGGCTTTTATTTTCACTGAGGATCCGGCATAAATGCAAACTAGAATAAAACAAACAATCTGTATTAATTTCTAATCCTAACATAGATAATCCTTATAGAGCAAATTATATCAACTAAAAATATCTGGAAATGTATCAGATATTTTTAAATCTATTAGTTTATAATTTAAATAAACCTATAAACCCTAATTGGTCAGAACTGGAGGATGCTAGTGAATCAAGTCATTATTTTGAAAACTGGTAAATAAAAGAATGAAAATCAAGCACTTATTCTGCCTTTTGTATATGAACGAATAGTTAATAAGAAATGCCTCTGTTAGTATTTCAGCTAACAAACAAAGGAATGGTAGAATTAGAACAGCACCATTTTAAGGTCCCTAATAAATTAAAGGATCTAGGCATCTATTAATGGCTGTTCACATCACAAAAGACAATCAGATATTATGTGCCTCCTGATCCTGATATACAAGAATACACCACCACCTATGAAGTTGTCTTTAAAGGGGGGGGGGGGCAATAACTTAAATTCAAACTGTGAGAAACTCTATAGGACAATGGCCCAGTCTCTTCAACAAATATATTACAAGGGAAAATAAAAGATGGTGCGGGATCCTTAGGGTGAAAAAGGCTTAAGAGATGTATCGATCACAGTGTATGGCTCCTTATTTGGATCCTGTTTCAAACAAATATTTTAAAAATTAACATTTATGAGTCAACTGGAATATTTTATAACTTTTTAAACGATAGATGCTGAAATATCTACACATGAAATATTTACTTCAAAAGTATGGGAAAATGGGTAGGGTTATAGATGAAACAAGACTGGTTAGCAGTTGATAAATATTTAAGTTGGTTGATGATTTCATTGGGGAGCTATTATATCTACTTTCTCATCTGAGACTTTTTTCCTATAACAAAGTTTAAAAAAAAAAGTTGAAATTTTTTCATAAAATTAAAAAAAATACTTGTTGTATGGTGAATATTTCTTCACTAATTTAAATACAGCAAAGGATAGATATACAGTATACAGTGAAAAGAGGTATGTTTAATTGGAATTCCAGAAAGAAGAGAGAACAGGGCAAAAGCAGTATTTGAAGAAATAATAGCTAAGAATTCAGTTTTCCAGAACTGAAGTGAAATCCGTATCTGGTTATATCAATAGTAAAACTACAGAAAACCAAAGACAAAATCATTTAAGCACCTGAGGAAAAAAAGGCAATTATTACCTTCATGACTTCTCAACAAGAACACTTGATAGCTGGAAGATACATTCAAGGTGCTAAAACAAAGTACCTGTCAACCTAAAATTCTATACCCAAAAAACACAGTTCCAAGAAAAGACAAAATAAGGACTGAACTTCAGACTAATAAAAATTGAGTTCACATACTAAAAGAAATGCTTGAGGACATTCTTCAGGCGGGATAAAAATGATCCCAGAAAGAACCTTAGAGTTGCAGCAAGAAATGAGGGAAAAAAGTGCTAAGTATATAGGTAATTCTAATTTAATATTAACTGAATAATAATAATAGTGACTTATGGTATTTAAACATGTGTAGTATTAAATATAGAGAGATAGATATATAAATGGAAAAACACTGAAATACATCAAGGCTAACGTGGGTTTATCCCAAATACACAAAGTTGGTTCAAATTAACTCACCACATTAAACTGACTTTTAAAATAACACAATAATTCAGGAATAGGTTCTATTCCTAATTTTCTAAAAGTTCTTTTATGCATAAAAGACATTTGACAAAATTCAACTTCCATTCACTATTTTTTAAAAAGACTTTTAGAAAATCAGGAATAGAAAAAAACTTATAATTTGATAAAGTAGCAGTTCTGATAGTGTGGTTCACAAACCCCTGATCCCCAAGACACTTTCTAGAGCTCTGTAAGCTCAAAACTATATTCATAATAATACTAAGACTTCATTTCCCTTCTTTTGCTGTAATGACATTTGCCCTAATAATTCAAAAGCAAAGGAAGGTTAAGACGGTTAGCACCTTAACATTTATCAAGGCAGTAGCACCAAACTGTCTCATTGAATTCTTCATTATCAAGAAATCAAAGGAAAGAATATAGCCAGTCTCATGTAAGATGTCACCAAACTGTTTCATTATATATTTCATGACCATTCACAAACAAAAGCCAGTTTCACTTAAGAATGTCCTTGATAGGAGTGACCTCAGCAAGATGGCAAAATAGGAAGCCCCAGGCCTTCCTTCCTCCCACAGAAACACAACTCAACAATACACATATCCAATTCCCTTTACGAGAAATTCAGAAACCAGTTAAGAGGCTCCTGCATCCCAGGCGAGGACTAAACCAGCTGCATCAAAGCTCGTAGGAAAACACAACACACTCTTTCACCATAGTCCCTCCTCCTGGCACACCACCACACAACTGGGAGGAAATTCCCAATTCCCAAATTCTCCCTGAGGAGGGAAAGAGGAGACTGGACTATATATACCTCTAACATTCTGATTGGTTGGGGGGGGGAGTGGGCAACAGCTTGGCAATCTCTCCCTCAACGGAGAAAAAAGAGTGTCCAATAGCCCAGCCTTTGGGGAGGGGGGACTGCCTGAGAGACTGGTTTCTGTCTAGCCTGACTTAGGGCACTGATGGCACCCAGCATACTCCAGCTGCCTGGGAGCCACTAAGAACAAAAAGAGCTGGGTGCTGTGCTGCTGCTTCACAGGACCCATGGTACAACAGATGGACACCAGAGAATGCAAGAGAGTGCCAGTTTCCGGAAAAAAAGAAACTGGAAAATCCCTCTCATCTGGAATCTACACATGAGTCCAGAGAAGACATATCCAGAGAAAAAAATTGAGAGGCCCCCAGAATCTATAGCCAAGCTGATTGGTAAAGGCCTTCCCCTGTACTAAAGCAGTCCATAAAGACTGGGATAAGAGTGTTTTTTCAAATGCAAGGATACCAACACAAATTACAAAGAACATAAAGAAACAGGTAAAATGGCCCAATACAAGAAACAAAATTAGTCTCCAGAAACTGATCCTAAAGAATTGGAGTCATATGAATTATCTGACAAAGAATTTAAAATAACCATCATAAAAATGCTCAATGAGCTCAGGAAAATGATGCATGAACAAAATGAGAATTTTAACAAAAGGACAGAAAATTTTAAAAGAACCAAATTTTGGAGCTAAAGAATGTAACAACTAAACTGAAAAAGTCACTAGAGAGCATTATGGATAATTCAAGAGCATTATGGATAGTCATATACAAAAGAATGAAATTGGACACTTCTTACATCATATACAAAAATCAACTCAAAATAGATCAAATACATAAAAATAAGACCTGAAACTGTAAAACTCCTAGAAAAAAACACAGGGGGAAAGCCTCATGACATTGGTCTTGGCAATGATTTCTTGGATATGACACCAAAAGCACAATGAAAGCAAAAACAGACAAGTGGCACATCAAACTAAAACTTGTGTGCGCAGCAAAGAAACAATGAACAGAATGAAAAGGCAGGGGACTACCCTGGTGGGCCAGTGGTTAAGACTCCATGCTTCCACTGCAGGGGGCATGGGTTCCAACCCTGGTCAAGGAACTAGGACCCTGCGTGCCACACGGTGCGGCCAAAAAAAAAAAAAATGAAAAGGCAACCTACGAAATGGAAAAAAAAAATGTTTGCAAACCAGCCATGTATCTGATAAGGGGCTAATATCCAAAATATTTAAGAAACGTCTACATCTCAATAGCAAGAAAAAAAATCTGATTTAAAAATGAGCAAAGAATTTGAATAGACATTTTTCCAAAGAAGACATACCAATGGCCAATAGGTGTATTAAAAGATGCTCAACATCACTTATCATCAGAGAAATGCAAATCAAAACCACAATAAGGCATCACCTCACACTTGTAAGGGTGGTCATTATTAAAAAACCCCAAACAAACAAACAAAAAAAACCAGAAATGACATCTGATAAAGGACTATTATCCAAAATATACGAATAACACTTAAAACTCAACAATAAGAAAACAAACAACCCAATTTAAACATGAGCAAAGACCTTAACTGACACCTCATCAAAGAGGATATACAGATGGCAAATAAGCATATGAAAAGATGTTCCACATCATATATCATCAGGGACATGGAAATTTAAACAATGAGATACCACTACACACCCATCAGAATGGCCAAAATCTGGAACACTGCCAACGACAGATGCTGGTGAGGATGTGGTACAACGTAACTCTCAATCATCACTGGTGGGAATGAAAAATGGTACAGCCACACTGGAACACAGTTTGGTGGTTTCTTACAAAATTAAACATACTCTTACCTTACAATCCAGCAATCCCACTCTCCTTGATATTTACCCAAAGGAGGTGAAAACTTATGTCCACACAAAAACCTGCACATGGATTTATAGCAGCTTTATTCATGACTGCCAAAACTTGGAAGAAACCAGGATATACTTCAGTAGGTGAATGGATACATAAATTGGTACACTGACCCCATAGAATATTATTCAGCACTAAACAGAAATGAGCTATCAAGACATGAAAAGACATGGAGAAACCTTAAATGGACACTAATAAGTCAAAGAAGCCAATCTGAAAAAACTACATAGTATATGTTTCCAACTAAATGTCATTCTGGAAAAGGCAAAACTATGGAGACAGTAAAAAGTTCAATGGTTGCCAGGGGTTAGGAGGAAGGATGAATAGGCAGAGCACAGAGGATTTTTAGGGCAGTAAAAATACTCTGATACTATAATGATGGATACACATCATTACACCTTTGTCCAAATGCATAGAATGTACAACACCAAGAGTGAACACAGAGGTAAACTTTGAATTTGGGGCAATTATGATGTATCAATGTAGGTTCATCAGTTGTAACAAATGTAACACTCTGGTGGGGGATGTTGATAATGGGGAGGCTGTGCATGTGCGGGGGCAGGGGGTAAGGGAAATTTCTGTAACCTCCTCTCAATTTTTCTGTGAACCTTAAAACACCTGTTTAAAAAAATTAATTCTTTAAAAACCAACAGAAAATAAGTGTTAGGGAGGATATGAAGAAACTGGAAACCCTGTGCACTGTTGGTGGGAATGTAAAATGGTAAACAGTATGGAAGTTCCTCAAAAAATTAAAAATAGAACTATCATACAATCTAGCAATCCCACTTCCAGGTATTTACTCATAAGAGTTGAAAAGAGGATATCAAAGAGGTATTTGCACTCCCATGTTCACTGCAGAATTATTCACAATAGCCAAGAGATAGAAACAACCTAAATGTCCATCAACAGATGAATACATAAAGAAAACATGGTGTATACATACAATGGAACATTACTCAGGCACAAAGAAATCCTGTCATATACAACATGGATGAGCCCTGAAGATATATGCTAAGTAAATCAGTCACAGAAGGATAAATATGGCATGATTTTACTTATATGAGGTATCTAAAGTAATCAAGCTCATAGAAGCAAAAAGTAGAATTTCGGTGGTTGCCAGGGGCTAGGGGGAAAGAGAAACGGGAACTTGCTGTTTAATGGGTATAAAACTTCAGTCAAGCAAGATGAAAAAGATCTAAAGATCTGTTGTACTACACTGTGCTCACCGTTAACAATACTGTACTGTACACTTTAAAATGTGTTAAGATTTATCTGATGTTATGTGTTTGTATCTACAATAAAGAAAATGTCCTTAATGAAGTAGTGAAAATTAATTTTAATAAATCCTAGCCCTGAGAACATGCCTTTTTTAAAAATACATATTTTTAATATTCTATGTGACAAATTGGAAAGTATACATAAAACATTTCTGTCACACACCAAAATACCATGGTTGTCTCCAGGAAAATCACCTATACGACTGTTTGAATTCTGAGCTAAACTAGCTGCTTTTTCACAGAACACCATTTTTACTTGAAAGAAATGACAAACTATGGTTATTCGGATTTGGGTCTTTGGCAGGCATTTTCTCAAAAATGAACCAAGAGAGCCAGTCACTTCAAGAAAAACAACTGAGAGTATTTGTTGCCAATGAGAAAATGTAAGGTTTCAAACAAAAATTAGAATTTTGGAAAACTTTTATCTGGCACCATGGACTTGGCTAGTTCCCAATTCATAAAAACTTTCCCGATAAGTTCAGTGATGATACTAAAGAATGTGGGGGGTTTTTATATTATACAATGTATTGTGTCAATATTTGGAAGTGCTGCATCATTCAGTGAACCAATATTTTCCAAATGACCAATGCATGACGTTGCAAAATAATGCATGGGTAAAAGACAGATTCCAAGTAAAAGAGAGACAATTGGATTTCAATTTAACAAAGTACAAAAAGTACACTGATATGGTTTTGGATTTGGCATTGCAACAAACCATTAACAAACTACCACCTGACAAATTTTGACATGATATCAAAGAATATCTACAATTATCTGAAAAGGTTACTAAAATTCTCCTCCTTTTGCCAACTATTTATGTGTGAGGCTGAACTTTCTTCATATACGTCAACCACAACAATATATTGCAACCCCTACTTCACAGCACACATAAAAATCAACTCCAGTTAGATAAGACTTAAAAAGGGAGAGCAAAATAATGTTTCCAGAAAATCATAGGATAAGTTCATTAACCTGAAAATGGAGAGAAACTAGTAAACCCAAAAAAGTACTAATCAAAAAGTAAAAGATTGATAAATTTAACTACATTAAAATGAACAACTTCTGCTCATCAAAAGTCACCACCATAAGAGTGGAAGTACAAGCCTAAGAATAACAAAAGATATTTGCCACACATACAATGTAACCCACAAAGGGGACAAATACAGACTACAGAAAGAACTCCCACAAATCAATGAAAGAAGTGCAAACAATCCAACAGAAAAATGGGGAAAAGATATAAAGAGGCATTTCACAAAAAACCAGAAATCCAAATGGCCAATAACACAGAAAAAGACGCCTATGCTACTACAAATGAACGCATATGCAAAACAAACAGACTCACAGATATAGAAAACAAACTGTGGTTACCAAAGGGGAGAGGGACGGGGGGCGAGGGGAGGGGGAGACAATTTAGGAGTATGGGATTAACAGATACAAACTAATACGTATCAAATAGATAAGCAACAATGATATACTGTATAGCACAGGGAATTATAGCCATTACCTCATAATAACCTGTAATGGAGTATAATCTGCAAAAATACTGAATCACTATGCTGTACCCCCAAAACTAATATAATATTGTAAATAAACTACACTTCAATTTTAAAAATTGGGAAAAATGCCTATGAAAATATGAGCCCCAAGAAAATAACATTAGATACATATTATATTGACCAAAAATTTACAGTCTGACAATATTAAATGTTAGCCAGGATGTGAAGGTGAACTCTCATACACTGCTGGTGGGAGTATATTTTAAAATAGTTTGGCAGTATCTAGCAGAGCTAAAGTTAATCACAATCTAGAACCTAGCCACACATACAATGTATGTATTCTACAGTTCAGTATATATCCCACAAGAACACATGCTGTGTACACTAAGATACCTGTATAAGAATGGTTCTATTGGCACTGTTGGTAACAGCCAAAAGCTCAAAACAACAAAATTGTTCATTGGTAGCCTAAGAGATAAATTGTGGTATAGTTATACAATGGAGTATCTTTTAACTATGAAAATCAAAGAACTGCAAATACTTGCAAAAATATGAATGATTCCTAAAGACATAATGTTGAGCAAAAGCAGCCAGATACAATAGAATACACCCTCTATGATTCCATTTATATGAAATTCAAAAAGAGCAAACTTAAACTTATTTGGGTAGCAAAACTGTAAATAAAAACTAGAGAAAGCCATAAATGTCAGTTACCACAGGGGAGATAAAGAGGGTGCAATCAGGAAGGGGGATTATGTTGACTAGAGCTGGATATGAGTTACATGGGTGTGCATCTTACAGTGATTCTTTAAGCTCTACATTTAGATTTTATGTACTTTTCTGTATTTTTTTAATTTCACATTTCAGAAAAAGAAATATTCTTATTACAAGCTGTACAAAGCTCTAACGAAAAAGAAGAGAACCAATGAATGCGCATGTTTCTCACTCTTTTATGTCTAGCAATGCTCTTTCCATAGTCAATAAAACAAGTAACTTTAAGACTTACAGAATATGCTTATATATCACATCTAAGGTGAAATATGATGCCACATGACAATCATCCACAGAGAGATTATCGACTTTGCAGATTATGCATGCCCTTGCAGTTCACCTCTCTGTGTCTTGATTATTTCAATACTTCTTCATCAGAATGAGCAGAGTACGGTTCAATAAACTTTTCCCAGTCAACAATTCATTTGTAGGTCTCACAAAATTATTTTCAAAACCAAAGAACAAAAATACCTTGCCACTGAAGAACAATTACTAAATTAAATCTGCATAGTTTGAAAATCTCATTTAGTTATTAGTTTTTAACCAATTCCTATTAAAAGAACAAAAAAAAACTTTTCAGAGAGCACCTTAGAAATGGTTAAATAAGCTGATTTAAGTTTGACCCCAAGTACTTTCAACTACTTCTGAGAACCAGATAGGCCTTCCAATGTGTTAAGACAGTGGGTAAGCTTTTAATTTCTCAAAATAAGTTAAACCTACCACAAACTTACCTCAGATTAAAAAAAATCAATCTTCATTACATTAGGCAATACAAAAATATCTGCTTCAAGACTATCATCAGAGAATATAACCTAAAAATTTCTGATACTTAGCTCCTTTTTTGTTAAGAGTAAATATATAAGAAGGTGCATCAAGGCTGCTTCAATATTTGCTATAAAGTACTGAAACAATTCCCCCTTGTGGTTCTCACTGTCCCCAGAGGTTCGTTTCCCTTTAGAATGTAGTAGCAGGAAATACTGCATCTTTGACAGAAGAATGCAAGGGACATCAAGTAACTCATCTTTCCCTTCGTACCCAGGCTACTAAAAAGCAAGGTCAAATATTCCTTCTTACAATGAATGTGTTTGCTTATTCACATTTTCAATAGCTTCATTTTCTATTTGTTTTAATAAGCTTAATGCAAATGTCTTTTGTTATAATCCTTCCAGTGGGGAGGGGGGAATGTCAGTGTTCCAAATCCCACTTAATCTAATGGTACAGTCATTGTTACATAATTTTTAAAAATCATTGAAATGTAATTTCATCTTGTCAGTCACAAGGCCACAAACATATTCATTAAAGGATGCAGATGATAATGTCATCATGAACTATTAATAAGCATCTCAAAGATTTGCTCAAATTGTGTAAGGAATCACTGATGGGTTATTATGATAAGGCAACTTACTTGTATAACAGATACTTTTATTTCCCTAGTATAAAACACTTCTGCCTTAGTTGTTGGAGGAAACTAAAAACAATCACTAAGAATTTTCCCCCAATCAGTAGATTTGTCCCAGCTCTTCCCCTAAGTAATTCACTAACAGAAGTATCCTTAAGTATCCTAAGTATCTTTAAGTATCCTTAAAGAAACAATTGTTTCTGAATGTTGGGTGTCTTACTACAGCTCTCATACAGTTTTAGTTCTCTACCCTAAATTTTAAAGGGAGGAAAACAAAACTACCTCCAACAGTTGCCCATTTTAATGTGGTTTTAAAAATAATCAAATATTCTGCCTCGGTACAAATTCAACTGATTATTTTAGTCCTTTAATAACCTCCAAATAATTGAGTTTACCATTTTTTCCACTTTTATAACAGTTTGGTGCTACTGTGGAGATGCTATCTCAGGCCCCTGAGAACAAAGAATATACTTTCTGTCAAATTCCTGTGAATCTTAAACTGAATAAAATGTCTTAAGTTCTTCCAAGAACTTAATGTTATTTTGCAAATACTCTTTAACATGAGTATTTGGCTTTCCGTCTTACTTGGTCCTATTTTCCAGTAAAAAAAAACACAACACAACCTGCACTACTTGATTATGTTCAACATCTCAAAGTTGGCTCTACATATAAAAAATTGATGTCAATCTGTGCTTCAATTAATTTTTAAAAACAAAACAACAGAAAAGGCTGCATTTTGTTAAGCAAGTGCTACCTCTATTATCATTGATAGAAGAGAGACATAACCCACAAAAATGAATATTGGGACATGTAGTTTTATATTGAAAGATGCATTTAAGAAAATGAAAATATGCACTTATGAGGAGGAAAGGGAACAGGAAATCTTAAAAAAGACAACAGAAGTTCCTGCTCACAAGTACATTAATAGCACTCACACTACCTTAACTAAAGAATAATTTAATTTTTCTAGCAAACAAAGAAAGCAGTAGCCTGGAAAAATGTTCTGATACTGCTATAACATTTTCTGAAGAATGAATTTCTCTTACCAGGGAAATAAGACCAAGACTTATGAACACAGGTCAAATGAGAAAACAAATGCCAAATGAAAAGTAAGACATAAAGAAATGGTTTCAGATAAAGCTTCAGCTGAACTTAGAGCACCTTTTGAAGAAAAAAAAAGACTTAAATACTAACACTGAAGTTTCTTAGAATTATTATTTGCTATAAACTCCCTCCTCCAACTTCCCTCCAAAAAATTCAGGACAGACAACATTTAATGAACATCCAAATGTACTTCCATAAGTTCTGGAATATGTCATCTAGTAGCAGAGGAAGAAAAAGAATGGCACCAAAACATTTGGCGATTAAATTTTAAAACTTTATTTTAACTACCAGTAATTAATAAGGTAACACCCAACAAAAATTTCTAATTGATGTATAATTTTTTTAAAAGAAAGAATTAAGTTCTTTAAACAGACAAATAGATGATATTCAACAAATACAAGTATTTCAAAATTAAACTAAGTATTGACATGAGGCTAACATCTTCAGATTAAGAGCTTGGAATATAAATCCTCCATTAAGGTTGCTTGTGACACAAAGAAATGCTGAGCTCACTGTGTTAATCATGCCTACTAAAAACAAAATTCTCCCCTGGATCTACCAGTACATGCAAGTTTATTAGCTTAATCGTGGCAAACCCTATGCTAATATGAAATCATCAAGAAACTAGAGCTCTAATTCCAAAATTAAAGTGATTAAATCCATATCTTGCATATGTCGCAGAATTTCAAAGAGTTTGTATTAAGATGTGAAACTCTGAAGAGCAGATCTAAGTGTTACTGGAAAGGACAATTATGTTTTGGTAGTCCTCCTCTGTCCTTTTGCTATCTCTTGGAAAAGATCATTTTAAGAATTCTGTAATTTACCATGAAAAACATAATCAGTATCTCTGGAAACAACAGATTAGCTAAGTATGTGATGGACCATTCAGATAGGCAAAATACAGTTTTTCTTTTCTCCCTAGTTACTTAACAAAATTTATTCTTCAAAGCCAAGACTTTCCATCTTAATAGACAGTTGCTTTTCATGAGGCACAATTAAGAATTTGCCCTCTCAAAGTTATAAAATATCCCATACATTGCATATGTTCACTATGCTGCTGAAGTTGACTACAACTCCCAGAATACAGACTTACACTGCTGAGACAGACAAGAAATGAACTAATACCTCATGAAACATATCATGCAGTTTTTTAAAAAGGTAACTTTCAGTCAAGTTAAAGCTCATCTGCTAATTTATCTCATTAAAAAGGAAAAATCCACCCAAGATATAATTTTAAATACTGGTCATACCTTAAAAGCCAAATATATAAATGGATTCATTAATAATTTGGTGGCACATTTTTTTTAACATTTCCAGCTGCTGGTTTATATTTTAAGAAGCTGTTTTTCAGACAAAAGAAAGGATTTTTTGTAATATATTTATAATACCATTTTTTCTAATAAAATGAAAATGCTAACTCTATCTTTAGCAAGATACAAAAATTCCAAAGTTAGACTATATGCAACAAAGTTTTCAAAGAGGGAAAAGAGGTCCAGTAAATGAAGACTAAGCACTGGATGGTGATTTGTTTGACTATTTCATACAACTAACAACTATTTACACTATTTCATTATTGTCACACAACTCTCTTCATGTAACAGAACAGTTATAAAACTGACTAAACTGATCTGGATCTACTATAGTTCAAACTACATTCCACAAGCCATGCACTAACTACATAAACGTTAAGTCCTAATAGCAGTTTTGAAGCAGCTCTTCAAACACAGAAATTATGATGGGTAGCATGGATCATGTAAATATACATAAAGTGAATCCAAAATTCCATTTTGACTAGGTATTTCGACTTCCTACATGACTTTTTCTCCAACCACTGCCAGTCAGAAGCCAAGCAGAATTTCCTACCCTGAATACCACTCATTCTAAGGTGGGAGTCATAGTAAAACTGTCAAAAACAGTTAGCTAGAAGGAGGAAGCTGAGCAATCTACAGATGACAGTCCCTAAATAACTGTTGGCTTTAAAAGTAAACAAAACAACAATGAACTGATTTATCCGTTTTGGGGGGTTATCCTAATCGAATATAGATGAAAATGATGGTTTGGTTTGGTAACTTCCCATCCTGCCTTCCTTGCACACAAGAGACTTAATAGCTATTTGTTAACTAGCAAGTACAAGGATTTGGAAAATGTTCCTAACAGTTAAAAATGAATGCTTATCAAACAGACTTCTCTGGCAGTTAACAAAATAAGCTCTCTAAGCATATGCTAGAAAGGCTATGGGGGGTGGGGGAAGGACGGGGACGGGAGGGTTGAACCAAAAGAAAACGTGAGACAGTCCCCACTCTTCAAGGGTCTCTCAATTCGTTAGAGTACAAGAGTATACATGAAAGAGTCAGAGACTAATTAATTGCTAACCTGAGTGGTACAGACTTTAAGTGCAAGAGCTGTCCAAAGAAGTTTAAATATCTAAAGATTGGAATAATAATATTACTTTTAATAGCTATCACTTGAGTACTTACTATAAGGCAAGTGCTTTACAGGCGTTATTTAGTCTTCACAACAATGCTTTGAGTACTTATTATTCCCAATTTACTCAAGGGGAAACGGTCAAAGTGGTTAAGGAACTTACCCAAGGTCACTCGGCTAGTTAAGTGGCTAAAACTGCCGCTTACCCAGGCAATCCAAGTCTAGCGCTCACACTAAGACTTCATAAGGCAGCGCGAGCGCGGCAGCGGGGTGGGGAGGGCCATATAGGCCGGCGCTATTACACGCGCAAGATCGGCCGACGCATTCCCCACGTTTCGTTCCAAGTAACGAAGTTTCAAAGATCCGTATCTCGCGCCAGCAACCGTAAACTGACTACGGGGATCGGCGCGCAACCACGGCAAAAACGGCTAACAGGAGTTAATCTAAGACGGGGCTGAGCTTTAATTAATAAAGCGATTCAGAGGAAAAAAATTGCAGTAAGTTATTTGTTTTAAAATCTGGGGTTTGTTCCGCCGCTTAAGAGAATTTTCCCCCCGAGACAGGGAGAGCTGAAATTCGGGGCAAGGAAACCGCGGTTATAGCAAATTACTGTTTTCTGTATTACTGAAAGGAAAAAAAAAAAAACAAACCCAAGTTTTGGGTCTACAGGAAACGCGTTATTCTAGGTACACGAGAACCTTGGAGAGTTGCCAAAATTAGTTGCAGTCCCAGGACAAAATGGGGTTTAGGAACATTTAATGACGAAAGTTGATTCCAACCCGAAACGGCTCTAAGGTGAAAAGACGGAGCAAAGAAATGCCGGTAGGTCTTCGGGGAAAGCGGCAATCCTTGCTACACTTCGCCCACGGGCAGCGGCGCCGCGCGAGGCCGGGACAGTCCGAGAGACAGCTCCCGGAGAGGACGAGAGGTGCCAAGCGGGGTTCTTCCCGAAGCCCCGGGCTTCGCGGCGGCGGGCGGAGAGGAGGGGAGGGAGTCCGGGACGGTTCGGACTTCGGGCAGAGGAGGCGCCGGGCTCCAAACTGCGGAGTCGAACGGGTGCAGAGTAAAGAAATGGGACAGACTGAAACTCCGAACCCTCCCGGCGCGGCCCCGTGAAGAGAAAGGAGCCAAGTGAGCTCAAGCGATGAGGGGGACAAAAAGAGACGGAACGAAAGCGCAGGGACCCGTAGGGACAAAACGAGAGTTCCGCTAAGAGGCTAAAAAAGACAAGCTCCGGCGGGCAGCGGGGCTTTCTGGGAAGCCGGGGAAGGCAGGAGGTCGGCGGCGACTACCAGCACCTCTCATCCCCGAGTTCGAAACTCCTAGACAACCATCCACACCCGCCACCCGGATGGGGGAGGGGACACCTCTTCCCCACCACCACCTCCCCACAAATATGAGAGCAAGGCTGACGCCCGAGCCCAGCCCGGCCGTGCGCCCGCCTCCAGCCCGGACACTCACAATTCGCCTCTCCCTGATTTCTCCCAGTTCTTTATCCACTCTACGGGAACCAAGACAGTCGCGGCCGCCATCTTCCCCTCACTAGTAGCAGAAACCCGGATGTGTAGCACGCGAGCGAGGGGTCAAAGGGGAGCACCGCCCACGAGGAATGCCGGGAGTCGCGAGTTCGGTTTTCGATTTCCCGCCCCACTTTCCACCCCACCCTGCGGAAGGCCGAGGCCCTGTTGCCAACCAGGTGGCTGGGACCCGTGGGTCCCATCGCAGAGTGACTACGCTGGCCGGGCCCTCTGCAAACCTTGCCCCCCCTTCCCTTTAGGACAGGAAAAATGCCATCCCCAGGCCAACTCGTAGCCTTTATCTTCTTCCGTAGCATCTACTCCAGACCGCTAATTCAAAATTGTGTTTTTTAAAGCACCTAATATGTGCTAGACACTGGGGACAGAGAAATAATAAGCCATGATGCCTACCCTCAACGAGCTCAGTCCGTGGGGAAGACAAACATATAAACAGATCAATTACAATACACCCCGCTGAGATCAAAGAAATTGGGGAAGAGGCAGCCGATTACTGTGTGCCAGGCATTCTGCTAATCCGAAGGATACAATCTTACGAGAAAGATAAATCGGCCCTGGGAAACGCTTGCAACCATCAGGGCTGACAGCTACTGTGTCTGCGGCTGTCATTGTAACCTTAGGCAAAACTAGGGGGCGCAAGTATGAAGAGAAACGAGTTGTTTACACTACATAGTCTGAAAGTATCTCCCGACGAGATAACTTCGTATTTCAAAGGGCGAAATAGAAACTTTACGGTCGGAAAACATGGCCGACACCCTCCTAACTCTGATGAATATAAGCATCCTTATGTATTAAACAAATAGGCGTCATATGCCTCCTGATGAGGTGCTAAGAAAAACACTAACCAATTTTGTAGTATTCATCATGCCAAAATTCGCATAACCTGAATTTAATCACGAGGGAACATCAGACAAGCCCATATTAAGGGACAGTCTACAAAATTACTGGCTTGCACTCTTCAAAATCATCAAGGTCACTAAAGACAAAGAGAGATTGAGGAACTCTTCCAGATTAATGAAAACAACAGAACAACTGATCCCCAGCCAGAAAAAAAAAAATTTTTTTTATTTTGCTGAAAAGGGCATTCTTGGGACAGTTGACCAAATTTGAATATCTGTAGATTAAGTAATAATATTGTATCAATGTTAATTTCTTGAGTTTAATACTCGTTTTGTGGTTATGTGAAAGTCCTTATTTAAGAAAATATGAAGTATTTAGAGATAATGGTGAACCATGTTGCAACTTTAAAATATTTCAGAAAAAAACGATAGGATGATGAGGCAAATGTAAAATATTAACATTTTAGGAATCTGGGTGAAGGACTGACAGATTCTCTGTTCTATTTGTGCAACTTTTCAAAATAAAGAGGTTTTAAAAATACATGTTTGGCTGAAAATTTAGAAAATACAGACAAATGAAATGAAGAAATCCTACCACACATATATTAATGTATGAACTTTAGAACTAATATCTAAATTTGGCAAGTTTTACCAAATGGACCAGGTTTATTTGCATTGAAAAACTGTTCAGGGGATAGGCTGTATTTAGAGTCAGTTGGGGAAAATGCTACATTGTTTATGATTGTTTTTCATCAGCTATATCTAGTCTAATGTCCTGTCTGATTCTGAAATTCTAAAGCCACCCATTAGAAAATATACACCGTTCAGTTTCAGTGACATCTCAAAAAAAATCTTTTGCCACTTCAAGGAGGTTCAGAGATATGAGTTCCCTCTGATCTTTTCATTTTTCTTATTATGAAATATTTTTAAAGTGAACAGAATGGTATAGCGAATCTTCATTGTACCATCATCCTCCCTAAAGAGTTTGAAATCATTGTTACAGGATGGCCTCTGTGATACAAGAAGAACTATCCTGATGCTTATGTATACTTCACGGTATAATCTACAGCAGTGAGCACTATCCACATTTGGGATCAGATAATTCTTTGCAGAAGGCAGGGGGAATCCAGTGCACTGTAGGGTGTTTAGCAACATCCCTGGCCTGGACCCACTAGATGTCGGTAGCACCTCCCACACCAGTTGTTACAACAGTATCTCCAGACATTGCTAAATGTCTCCTGGAGTGTAAAATAGCCCCCTGTTGAGAGCTAGTGAGCTATAATATTCTGCTGTATTGTGGCTTACCTTGCCACTGTATCACAGTGATTTCTTCTTCCAAACACTGAACTGTGTGCAGTATGCATGCTACTCAGTATGCCACAAATGTGGTATGACCTGACTGCAGTGATGCCCTTTGAGGCCTTGCTCTTCCCCTCTCCTAGAGCCTGCAGAACTATTTTTACATGGTATGATAACTCCTTTAGGAATTGCTCACAGCTAATTGCTTTTTGCTCCATAAGATTGCAAAGCTATCATATCTTTCGCATCCTTGTTGGCTTGCCTTTTCTTTGCTATCAGCATCTGGTATTGTCTCAGCAGCTGGGGGTACTGTTCCCTGATGATTTCACTGGCTCACAGGTACCAAAGGACTAGGCAGGGACTGAGGTCTGTGGTGAAGGCTAGGGATTGGGTAGTTTCAATATTGACAGCCTGATGCATGGAGTGATTGGTTGATTCTAGGTAATTGTAAGGTCAAGCAATCTTTTTATTATCTCAGTGACAACAGATAATGGGACCAAGAAGGAAGCACATAATAGCAAAACAAGACAAAATAAATAAAATAAATAATGAATGCGAAAGCCGTACATTTTGTGGGACTGTCCCGTGAATGCTGAGTATTGGTAATGGGTTTTTATTAACCAAAGACTTAGTTATGTTAAATATACATATTAAATTTCTACGATAACCACTACAAATATATAAGGATATTATATATCTTCCAAACTATCTGAGGGGGAAAAAAATTGAAAGAGAAAGAGGAAAAAAATCAATCCCAAAAAGGCAAGAAAGGTAGGGAAATTTTTTGGAAAAGTGGAACAGAGAGAATAGAGGAAGAAGTTTAAACCTACCAATTTAAATTTAAATATATCAAAAATTGCATAAAATGTAAATGAACTAAATGCTCCAGTTAAAAGTAAAGATTATCAGTCTGGGTTTAAAGAAGGCTAGCTATTTTTAAGAGACATCTCTAAAACACAGGGACACAGAAAGTTTGAAAGTAAAAACAATGGGGAAAATACACCAGGCAAATACTAAGATCAACAAAAATTAAGCTGTTGTAGCTAGATTAATATCAGGCAAACTAGACTTTACGGGAGGAAAAAATTACCAAATTTAAAGACGGTTACCATATATTGATAAAAATTTCAATTCACCAAGAAAATGTAACCATTCTAATCTTGAATGTAATCAACCACTTTGAAATATATGAAGCATATAACAGAACTACAAAGAGAAATAGACAAATCCACTACCACAGTGAGTCTTTAATTCATCTCTCCTAGATATTGATAGATGAAACAGACAAAAAAGAATCTGTAAAGATGTAGAAAATTTGAACATCAAATGAACAAGTTTGATCTAGTAGCTATACATAGAACGCTGTACCTAGCAACTGGAAAATAAATATCCTTTATAATAACACATGAATGGGGCACCACGTACAGATTGCACACTGATCAAAAGCACCTAGCCAGAGGGACAAGTGGGGATCAAAAATTTATCCCATGCTCCACTTGCCAGACCACATGCTCAGGTGTGCTGCTGTATCTACCTGGAAGAAAGGGCACAGTTTCCTAATTCACATAAAGGCAATGTGTCATCGAGTGGTGGTCCAGCACACGGAACATTTATGAAAGTTAAACATATACTAGATTTAAAAAAGCAAATGACAACAAATTTTAAATAATTCGTCTCATATAGTTCACATTTACTGACCACAATGCAATTAAATTGGAAATCAATAACAAAAAGATAAAGAAAACCCCTATGTTTGAAAATGTAAAAACATACTTTGAAGTAAATCACAGGTCAAGGAAAAAAGTCATACTAAAAATTAGAAAATATTTAGAACAGAGCAATAATGAAAATATTACATATCAAAACTAATGAAAAAATGATGCATTGCAGCTAAAGTGGTATTTAGAAAGAAATTTATGCTCTTCAACCTTTGTATTATTAAAGAAACAAGACTGGAAATTAAAAAGCTAAGCATCTAATTTAAGAAGTTCCAAAAAACAATACAGAATAAATGAAAGAAAGCAGAAATAATGACATTTTTAAATAGAAAATATTAATCAAAAGAAACTATCCAAAAGAAAATCAATAGAACCTAAAATTGTTTGGTTGAAAAGTCTAATAAGACTGACAAACCTCTGGCAAGAACTGATTATAAATAAAAGAGAGAGAGGTACATATAAACAAATATTAGGGATTGTATCAGTTGGGCTCATGACAGGAGACAGATGACATACTCATAGGGGATAATTAAAGAGAGTTTAATAAAGGAACCATGCACAGGAGTGTGGGCAGGATTAAGGAAAACCAAAAATGGATGGTGAAGCACCTCAGGGCCAGCGATACTGAGAGACATTAGCAGCCCTAAGCCTGAGGAGGCAAGTGGAGGGAGTGGTTCCCAAAAACTAAGGAAATAAGGAAAAATGAAATAATAAGGAAAGGAACATTCAACAGGAACTGTGGCCTTCTGTAGAAGAATAACTGCCAACTCACATCCCAGCAGGGAGGAGGCTGGGGAATAAATGCCCTGACCTTTCTCTCCTTTTACCATTTTATCTCCTGCTGATACCTCCCATTGGCTGATGACTACTGCAAGCCATAATTCAAGGGAGCCTGGAAAATGCATTTAGTATGGGTCAGGGGACAGAGCAGGATGGAGAAGGATAGAAAGTTGATTTTGAAAGGGAAAATAGAATTTCCGGCACTGACCATTTCTTTTGCCCCTCCACACCACTCTTGCCCTTTGTCCAGATGAAAAACCCATGCCCTCAAAAGAAATGTACAAAGCCCCATCAGCTACTGTATCAGTGCAGGGTGATGTCGATTCATTCATACTCCTACATGAAATCTAAAATATTAGCCACCACCAGTGCTTTGCATATAAAGTAGAAGAGAAAACATAGCTGCTGTAGCCCTTGCTTCTGTGGCTGGAAGCGAGCTCTAAGTTGATAATCATAGCCTCCTTTTTCTGCCACCCACTCCATGTTTCCCTTGCCCTCTGTCAGCATCTCAGTAGGACAGGATACATTACCTGGTGGAGTGACCTAAACCTTCATCTCCACAGGATGTGAATTCTTATAATCTTAGCTTGACTGAGTTACCAGTTTTCATTGGCCAAGGGAGTGATACGAGGCACTCCAGTGAAGCCCCTAGGTTCTAGACATAGTCATCCTTGCCTCCGTTGTGTAGCAGCGACCTAATTTGCCTTTGGTAATCAGGATAGACCACCCTGGTCTATAAAGTGACCCCCTGTCTGCCTGTTAGTTCAAAAACACGAGGAACACAAAATGGCCAGAGAGCAGTATCAACTTCTAAAACATAGGAATCCTGGTGGAAGTAATTCTCCCTTGGGCATTAGAACCTCTTAACCCACTGAGTCCAAGATGTAGGGATGGGAAGCAAATATTTCTCCAGTGAGAGGGGTCATTCCCACCTCTACCTTTTGAATCCTGGACCCATACCTTCTGGCTACAAGGGAGATGATGTGATACATTGGCCACTGGTTTGAAGCATATACTAGGTTCTATAGGACACTACCCCAAACTTGCAAGCTGTGGTGCCATAACTGAGCCTTCAGCAGGAAATTTCATCGCTCTATCAAGCCAGTGGTTTCTGGGTGATGGGACATGTGATAAGACCAATGAATTCCATAGAGATGAGCCTATCGCCACACTTCCTTTATGCTGAACTGAGTTCCTTTGTTGGAAGCAACTTAGGTGGGATACTATGGTGATGAATCAGGCATCCTGTGAGTCCGCATGGTGGTGCTGGCAGAAGCACTGCAAGCATGAAAAGTAAATCCATATTCAGAATATGCCTCTATTCCTGTGAAGACACTGGCTTTTTCCTCAGTGATGGAAGGGGTTCAGTGTAACCAATCTGCCAACAGATGACTATCTGGTCCTCCTGGGGAATGGTGCCAGGTTGGTGCCTCAGTGTTTGGTCTGCTGATAAGCAGGTTGCCAATTCAAAGTGGTGTTAGACACATCAGCATTGGTGAGGGAAGACCCTCTACATATCCCCCATCCCAGCTGCCGTGGCCATTTTGTACATGGGCCAACTAAGCCAGCACTAGGGCAGCTGAAGGAAGAGGCTAACATCAACAGAAAAGTTCATCTTATCCACCAACCTCTTTACTAGGCCTACCTATCACAAATTGCGATCCTTTTCTTTCCACACGCTTCACCATCCAGCCAATTCGTTAGCCTCTGCCCTTGAATCAATCCGCACCAGTTTATTAGGGCATTTCTCTCTCCACCAAATAGACAATCAGATGTAGTACTTGGGAGGATTTTCCTTTACCTCTGTTTTTAGGGGCCATCTCTGAGCAGTGCTGTCAGACAACTGTGTCCCACCTCTGCCAGGTGCCAGCCTACCATGGAGACCCATGTATAAACCCTTGGGCCTACATTTTCTTGTTCTGCTAAATGATCATAGAGAACTCTCCTTGAGGCCGTATGTGAGGGCTGATGGAGAGGCAACTATGCAGTAGGAGCAAACACCATGAGCGTCTGAGCCACTTCCTCATTCACTTTACTTTTACCTGCTAGGATCTGATTTCATACACAATTTCCATTTAACAGTGGAATGCTGCTGCACATGACTATGTGATGATTGAGTGAATTAGAAAACACACAGTTCATAATGGGCAGTTCAAGTCACATAGTCTCTTGGTGTCCTATGGTCAGGAATTCAATGACTACCAGGGCCTAGTAGCAATCTAGACATTACCTTTCAAATGGAGAATAATTGTCAAGTAGGGAAAGCATGGCCTTACTTAGATACCCTAAGGGTCTATGCTGTGCCGCTTCTAGAACAGAGAGCTTCCAGAACATCTCTGCCACAAACTCCTCCAAAACCGTTGGGTCTGCAGAGTCCTAAGGCCCAGGTAACAGGACAGCATGCACTGAAACCTGGATCTGCTGCAGTAGCTTTTCTTGCTTCAGATCCCACTCGAAATTGGCAGCCTTACAGGTTGCTCAGTAAATGGGTCAGAGCAGCATGCCCAAATATGGTATACGTTGCCTCTGAAGTCCAAAGGGGTCCACCAAGTATTGGTTTCCTTCTTTGTAGTGGGTTGTACAAGGAAAAAACAACTTATCTCCTTAGAAGAGAGAGCCTGACATTGCCTGGATCACTGGACCCCTAAAAATGTCGTCCATGTAGCAGGCCCATGAAATTTCATGGGGGTTATCTCCTATCCTCTGGCCATAAGGCATCTAGGGTGCTTGATTCTTACTGCCCCTCAGATTCATTAGCATAATGCCATCAATGTAATGGACCAGCATTATGTCTGTGGGATAAAAAGACAACCAACTTCCTTCTGGAGAAGATTATGACAGAAAACAGCATAATTTGAGATAGCCCTGAGGTAAGAGTGAGAGCAAACTATGTCTGATTATCTCTACTGATAATATTTGCTAAGGCAACAAGTGCCAGAAGCTGTGTCGATGTGCTCCAGTAAAAATACCATAGTGGGAAACACAGTTGTGATTGGTGTCGCTACCTGATTAAATTAACAATAACCCAGCATCCCACAAAACTTATATGGCTTTTCCCACAGGCCAAACAGGCAAGTTATACAGGGGCATGTGGTTGGAATCATCACACTTCCAATTTTCAAGTCCTTGGTGGTGGCTCTAGTCTTTTCAGTTGTACCAGGAATTCAGTATTGCTTTCGTTTACTTTCTTAGCAGTAGGGGTGAAAGGAGGGGAAAGTACACTTCCAGGGGATGCTACTTGACCCTTCCTATCATAAAGCCCTCCCTCCATGGATCAGCAGGTCAGAAAAAACGTGTGGTAATTCTGCTGAGATTCCCACTGAAACGAGCTCAGACCAAGACTTAATTTATCACCCATCTCCATATGTCCCCACTCTGGAGATGGACCACAGTAGCATACTGGGCCTCCAAGAATTAGCCTGAAATCAGAGCCAGAATCTGATAATCTTCAGAAGATTCTGGATATTTCCTTTTCCCTGGTCATGGTCCCAGTCTGAGGAAGGACTTGGAAGATGTGCAGATTATATCTGTGACAGCATAGCAGCAGGGTCCTTTCTCAAAGAGATCTGGCCTCCCCCTTAATCAAGGGGCTCCAGATCTGTGAACTGGCTTAGTAGATCCGGGAACATAGTAAGAGTTAAGGAGTCTGCAAAATTTCTGCCCATCAGAACTAGAACTTTTTGGACTTCCCGGCTGGAGCAAGGGTTAAGAATCCACCTGCCAAGGCAGGGGACATGGGTTTGAGCCCTGGTCCAGGAAGATCCCACATGCCGCGGAGCAACTAAGCCCGTGCACCACAACTACTGAGCCTGCACTCTAGAGCCAGAGAGCCACAACTACTGAGCCTCCATGCCACAACTACTGAAGCCCATGCGACTAGAGCCCATGCTCCGCAACAAGAGAAGCCACCGCATTGAGAAGCCCGCACACCGCAACGAAGAGTAGCCCCTGTTCGCCTCAACTAGAGAAAGCCTGCGAGCAGTGATGAAGACCCAACACAGCCAAAAATAAAAAAATTTATTTTTTAAAAAAACTAGAATTTTTTTTTGCTTCTGTAGGTCACATCTATTTCATCCCTAGGGAAATCCATAAACAATCATCCACTCCAACAGATGAATGTCAAAACACTCTGACAACATTCTATTCTTGTGCTTTATTATGTTAATTGCACCCACCTTAGTTCTGCCTGTTAAGTGCCATGACTTGCACTCTACCACTTAGACCCTATTATTCCTACAGAAATCAGGGAGCCCAGTTCCACTGAAGCATCTCTCGCCATCATCTCTGACCTACAGAGGATATTCCACGGAGCCAGTGCTCCTCTCATCAATGTATACCTTGAGGCTTAGTGTAGAGTGTCCTCCCAGTAGGGTGACAAACTTGTCCCAATTTTCCTGGGACTGTCACGGTTTTAAAACTGAAAATCCAGGACTTCCCCAGCGGTCCAGTGATTAAGACTTCACGCTTCCAATGCAGGGGACACGGGCTCGATCCCTGGTCGGAGAACTAAGATCCCACATGTCAGGCGGCACAGCCAAAAAAAAACCCTGAAAATCCTACAACCCAGAAAACTCTACTGCATAGTCCTCCCTATGAGTGTAGTCGGTGGTAGGCAAGGCACTGATCAGGTCACCCGCTTCAACATTCCCTTCTCCTTGGGCATTACAGGCTATGCTAAAATCTAACGATTCTTATGGGAGTGCAGGCAATGAAGTGTTGTGCGAGTTGATCCTAAAGAGAATCAGCGTTCCTTGTGAGGCAAACACCCCAGTGGAAATCACAAAAAGGTTTTTATGCAGAGGAAGGCTGGTACTGTTAGACAAGGAAGAGAGGACTGCTTCCACTGGCAAGGAAAGTTCAAAGGGACTTGGAGTCTGCATTTTTCTCAGCTTCATCTGTTTATACTCAAATATTTCCATCCAATGTGTTAGGCTTCTGTTCTTTCCCCAGGAGTGCCAGTAACTTAGCCTCGGAGTCCTAGCAAGGCTGTAACTTTAATTGATGCTATAGCTCTCCAACATTTATAATCAGTCCCTGAGTATGATCTTCATATCCGTCCTGCAACTCCAGGAGAATAAAGACTACTTTAATGGTGGCATTGGGCTCTTTCATTTTCCACTATGATCTGAGTTGTGCATTCAAGGCTTTTCATTTGTGCTCTTTTCTGTGTAAGCTCTCTGTGAGCATCAGAAGAAGTTAGCCCTAGCCACATCCATTGCAATCATCATTGTCACCATGGGGACTAAGTGCTCTAGCCACTTGATTTCCGAAAGCTTTGCCCTCCACTTGTATTTCATTTCAAGCCACCGTGGGTGATAATTTGAGTAATCATCATTCAGTGCATGCCACGCATTACAAGTGCCCTATTTCTCTCTAGAAAAGAAGTTGTCACAGATTGCATTCTTTAGGAGGCAGAAGCTGAAGCCGAGTTAGGCGTGCAAACGGTTTACTGGAGAGTGAAACCTGTAAGGGAAATGAGGAGGCAGTAGAATTAGGCAGAGGCAGTACAGGCAGGCAAGGCAAACCCAAATGCAGAGTATGTATTGAGTCCATTAAGGACAACTCACTGTCGCCTCCAAGGTGTAAGGGGTCCAATGTAATTAACTTGCTATAAGGTGGCTGGCCAGTGTCCCCTCAGTCACTGGTACCATATAAAGAGCTCACCGTTGTTCTCTGCCATTGGCTTCTTGGGCACTCAGCAGTGGCAGTTTAACTTTTTTTTTTTTTTTTAGTTTTGAAAAACGTTTTATTCGAGAATTACATAATTTCAAATATCTTCCAAAATACAGTTTCCTAGATTGCTACAAAAGAAAGCAAATTCAATAAGAAATTTAAATCATTAAATATGTTTCACTAGTATATACATATGAATGCCAAGCAATTAATATTTAGCCCTGGAATGCATACCATGTCTTTCGTTTTTCCTTATTAAAGGCTCAATCCAGCACTTTGTATAGGTTATGTACAACAGGCAAAGTTCGGTGTTCATAGGAGTTTCACATTAGCTGCCTCAATTTATAGCTGTGATAGCTTGTCCACAGGGGTGTCAAATTTGAGGTCTGTAGGAAACAGATCTGGGGCCCGAGGATAGATTAGTCTGTAGGACTGTCTGACTGTAACATCAGCAACACCAGCAATATCTCCAATTTCTTTTTGGGTCCTTTTCTCAGCTGATGCCTGTGAGGCCATGTAAATGGCGGCTGCTGCCACAGATATCGGGCTCCTTCCAGGAACCAAGTCCAACCCCACAGCTTTATGGGCTATATGTGTAGCTGCCATCTGTACTTGTTTAGGAAGACAAAGGTTGGAACAAAACCTGGACATGAAGTCCCCAGTTGTAATCAAATCCACACTGGTTTCTAAAGCTTTCAAAATAAGTTTAAAACATCGAGCAGTTTCTTGGCCTTGGAGAGGTGAAGCCCATACTGCTGGGGCCAGGCATAGTCTCCCTCCCTGGTGGCATAACCATCTATTAATGGGCCCATTGCACGAGTACTGAGTGGCTAAGGAGAAAGGTTGGCTTATCTACCTGGCTGGGGACTTTTTTGTCTTCTGGGTTTGCGTTTTGTTTTATTTTTTTTGGGTTTTGTTTTCTTTTATTGAAATATAGTTGATGTATCCACCTGGCTATTTTTTAATATCTTCTGCAACGAATGCTCTTTGGCAGATATGAAAGTGAGACACAAATATTTGTGCACTTTGAGCCCACTCCCAGCGGTCCATCTATGTATCTCTTTTGCAGACTTCCTTGCCATTGGTATTCCAGCATTGTTCCTTCTATGCCGCCAATGAGCCAAGATACCTGCCAATTCTCAGGATTCACTGTATGTCCATATATCAGGCTTCACCTTCCTCCATACAAAGTGAATGACCACGGTATTGCCCACTGGAATGATTCCCCTTTAGCAGATAGGAAAAAGGGCAAGAGAAATGGGCAAGCATTTCACAGAGGTGGCAAGATGAATGTAGAGAGATGCAAACTAATGTGATACTATATATACATTATGCCACCAGATTACCAACAATTCAGATTTCAGTGTCCGTGTATGACCTTTTATTGGGATACAGCCATGCTCGTTCATTTACATATTGTCTATGGCTGATTTCACACTACAATGGCAGAGTTGTGTAGCTGCCTTAGTCTGTATGGCCTGTGAAGCCAAAAATACTTACTGTCAGCTCCTTTTCTAGACAGTAAAGTTTAAGAAAAATTTGAGTTAAATTTAAGGTAAGTTAAACACAGAATTTCAACATTCCTATCTCATTTAGACATCCTTCTACCTGGAAAAGATATCTAGAAGAGAGCTGGGGAGATGCTGAACAAAAAACAAAACCGAAGTCAGTGGTTCTCAAACTTTAGTAGGCATCACAATCCCCTGGAGGGCTTGTTAAAAACACAGACTGAAAAAAAAAAAACCACAGACTGCTGCGCCCTGCTCCAGGGTTCCCGATTCAGTAGGTCTGGGGTGAGGTTTGAGAATCTGCATTTCTAGCAAGTTCCAGGTGATGGTGATGTTGCTGGTCTGGAGACCACACTTTGAGAATCACTGCCCTAAGAGTTAGAAGTGGTTACTAAGCTGAGGTACTTCAGCAACCCGCATCAGAATCACCTAGATCTCTGGCTTCATGGGGCTTACATTTGAGTGGAGAAGTGATATAATAAACAAACAGATAATGTCATATAAAATAAAGCAGAGCAAAGGCATGGAGAGTGATGGGGCATGCTATTTAAGACAGGGTGGTCAAGTCCAGCCTCTTGAAGAAGATAACCTTAATGAAGAAGAGACCTTAATGAAAGGAGAGAGCAACCTATTAATATGTAAATATTAATGTTAATTCATATTAATATGTTAATATGTGAGGGAAGAGTATTCCAGGCAGAAAGAACAGTCGGTGCAAAGACCATGAGGCGTGAATGTGCTTGGTGTGCGTTCCTGGAAAAATTCAAAGCCAAGAATTTGACTCTGTTCTTTGTGATTCTTTGTGTTCTTCCTTCCCCAGGGCAATAAGCTTCAGTTTAGTCTCTACCACACAAACAGGGTCATACAGTACATGCTGTTCTGCAACTTACGTTTTCCCATAATGATAAATCATGAACATTCTTTCATGTCACTACGTTTAAGATCAGCCTCATTGTTTATAAAGGATGAATATTCCATTGTAGAAATGCACCAGGGATTTACTTTTCAAAGATCAATGATTTGTAGTATAACCATTTTTCTATAGATGAATACATAGACTGTTTCCAGTTCTTGGCTATGACTAAAAAATGCTGTAGTGTGCTTTTTCATATGTGTGTGTGTGTGTGTGTGTGTGTGTCTACATGTCTGTGTACTTGTCCATGCATTTCTTTATGCACTAAAAATTTACTGAGCTGGTACTATGTGTTAGGTATTGTGTTATATGCTGAAAATACTACGATGAACAAAACCCATGGTTCTTGCTCTCATGGAATATAAGGTCTACTAGGGGAGAAAATCATACAATAAATATGTAATTACAAACTGTAAGAAGTGTTAGCAAGGTAGGGCAGACGCTGTTGTTCAGCTAACCCAACTCCCACTCCAGCCAGAATTTTGGCCAATGAGCCAAAGTGGGCTACGGTAAGCAAATGACGGCCGTCCCCCCATGCACACCGCGTCCTAATCCCCAGAACCTGTGAATATGTTAGGTTACATGGCAAAGGGGAATTAAGTTTGCAGACGGAATTAAGCTTGCTAATCAGTTGACCTTAAAATAGGGAGCCTATGCTGGGTTATCCAGGTGGGCCCAACGTAATCACAAAGATCCTTAAATATGGAAGACCAAGGGCCAGGGTCAGAGAAGGAGATATGATGACAAAAGAGGAAGTCAGAGTGATGTGATCGCTGGCTGTGAAGATGGCAGGGGGCCCACCAGCCCAGGAATACAAGCATCCTCTAGAAGCTGGAAAAGGCAAGAAAACAGACACTCCCCCAGAGCCTCCAGAAGGAATGCAACCTTGCCAACACTGCTTTTTAGCCTAGTGAGACCCATTCCAGACTTCTGACATCCAGAACTGTAAGATAAAAAACGTGTGTTGTTTTAAGCCACTGAATTTGCAGAGACGTGTTATAGCCATCACAGTAAACCAACGTGCAGCTTCTTTCCTGATACAGGCCTTGTCCCTTCCTATTCTTCCTTAGACTTGCCTTGAATGTTGAGCTGTAAAAGTCATCTAGTGACATTGAGGGAAAGGCCAAGAGAACTGCAAAGCCATCAGCCCTGACTCTGTTGGGCTGCTGAATAAATAAATGCCAGCAGCCCCTAACTTCCCACCTTCTTTCTATGAGAAAAATAAAGTTAGATATTCTGTTACATGTGGACAAAAGCATCCCTGAGTGACAAGCAGGTAAAAATAGAAGGAGCTGTGAGAGAATGTCACAGAGACCTAACCTGAGCGTGAAAGGTGTGTGCAGTGGAATTTTGTTTTTCTGTTCAACATCCAATTGATTGGATGGAGGGGAAATCCCCAGTGTGTACAGCATTGGTGGACTGCAGTACCAAACCTCCCACTTCAAAGTCTAAAGGAGGAAATCTTCCACCTCCCTGCCCCTTGGCATCCAGTGCACAGAGGAACATGCTCACCATAACCAGAAAAAGGATACAAGTGTATATAAAGAAAAGGTTAACACCCTGTGTTGATGCCCCTCCCAGTATCCCCTGGGCACTCATTGTTTCCATCTAGGCCAATGACTTCTTACTGCAAGCACCTGCGACTCTCTGCCTGAGGACTTTCTTGCCACAGGAGGGTGCTTAGCCAGTGTACACAGCAGGTCAGAAGTAGCAGGGAGTTAAAGCCCATAGGAGCAACCCTCAATCCATGATGGACATGAGTGGAGAAAAAGTATCCCAGCTTCTTGTTCCCTGGGTGGAAAACTCTGAGGCATGTTCTATTTAATCTTCCTGAGGTCCCCATGGAATCCAGTCCCAGGTGCCCACAGCACTAACCTGTTCATTAACAGACCTCCCATTGTTTTTCACGTCTTCCCTACCTCACTTCCCCACTCCCCTCCATAGCTTCCTGGGATTATCTTTCAAATATCTTGCTCTCAAATACTTCTCTCAGGCTCTGTTTCACCCAAAGTAAGACAGTTGGTACAGAAGTAGTCCTTTGAAGTAGACCTTCAGGATGGGATTCTGGAGTTGGATCACTTGTAGAACATATGAACACAAAGACCTCATTACTGGTGCTGGTAATCCCTCGTATATAGTCAGGCCACTCAAGATGGCTGTTCTCCTTCCTGTCTATATGGGCCGAGAACAAGAACAATACAAATATTTTACTGTTATGTGGTAAGCACAGGTTGATTTTATAAATGTTAGATCTAAACTATTACCTGTCATTTCATAATTTCTGAAAAATGCTACCAAGTTTTCAAGTGATGGGAATCCCATTTAGATCAGAACAAAGACAATTTTATATCAAACCTTTAGTCTCCTGAATTTTGTCCACTGAGAGACCTGAGAGCAGGGGTTGGCAAATCAGGCATGGCTTGTGGGCCAAATGTGGTGCACCACCTATTTTTGTATAGCCTGTGAGCTAAGAGTGTTTTTTACATTTTCAGATGGTTGTAAAAGGTCAAAAGAAGCATACAAGTTTGTGAAGTGTGAAAATTATTGAACTTCAAATTTCATTGTCTATAAATAGAATTTTATTCAAAAATTTTAAAATTTATGTCACACTCATTTAAAATAAATTTTAAAATTTATTTTTAAATTTTATGGCACATAGTCACACTCATTTGTTATGGTTGCTTTTGTGCAGAGTTGAATAGCTCTGAGAGAGGCTCTAAGGCCCTGAAAGCCTAAAATATTCACTGTCTGGCCCTACACAAAAAAGTTGGCCAATCTCTACCTGATGAAACTAATGTCTGATTTACATTTTCTTCCCTAAATCTGATTACTTTGATGAGTATTTCCCAGTTGCTCTGCTGCTCTTCCAAATTGATTCTTACCTTGTTGCATTTTGCATTTTTAAAGATCTGCCATTTTCACAAGCTTATAAAACTTCCTACTATATCCATTTTGGAGCAATATTTTGTTATTTTCTATAGCTCTGTCTAGAGCTCATTTTCACCTTGACTGATGGTTTGATTACTAAAATTAAGTCACTCGTAGTAAGAATTCTAAAAAAAAAAAAAAGAAAAGAAAAGAAAGATGGCTGTTCTCTCGCTCTCTGTACATCCCCTGCCTGACCAGTGCCTACTTCACCTACACCCTACTCACGTGACTGACCTTCCTAAGTACTTGCACCAGGCCCCAGCTAGTGATTGCTCTCATCAAAGGGGAGGTAAAGGGTGTGCCCCTCTGCTGTTTTCCCTGGTAACTAATGAGCCCACCTGACTTCAATTCCCCTATAACAGGCAATCTCCTCCTTCCCCGGAGCTAAGACTGCTGCCATGTCCTGCCCACCATGCACCATACATGACGGTGGGGTGTCGCTCCAGGACCTTGCTTCAGACATGTAAGCTCCCCCACCCATTAAACAATTGATGTCTCTCTTGCTGACTCCGGGCTCTTTCTTCCGTCTTGAAGCTGGGCAAGCACAGTCCTTGTAGGCCTGTGGGGTGCAGCCCAACACCTGGCATATTGTACTGCATAGAATCACAATTGGCGAGACCGCCACCTATGCTGGATTGTGATAGGGTACAAATGGAAGGAAATGCACTGGTTTGTACAATAGCTCTAGCACTTGAAAGATGGAAACTTTTTAAGAATCAAGGAGTTGGTTTGCTGTTGTTAATAGCCTTAGAAACCTTAAAAGAAGCAAATGATAGGTCTGGTCAGCCAACTATTAAATTGAGGAACAGTATGGGAGCCGAAGGCCTTCATAGGAACTTTTATCTTTTTTTGTCTCTTCCAGGAAAGGGCAGTCTAGGCTAAAAATCAGGCCCAGATTTGATTGTGAGGGTGGTAGAATTACACGGAAGGATGATGCTTGTTTTCCTCAAGATCTGCTCTCACCTTAGCACATTTCTTCTATAGACAAATAGCTAGGGACAATTCTTAGCATGACTGAAGCAGAGAAATAGTGTTTCTGCTATGAGAGAAAAGAGACTATTCACTTGGTGAATATGTACTTGTAGGAATCAAGAGAATACACCTGGGAATGGATCTGGAGGGTACTGGACCAGGGAGGAATTTAAACCTGGATATGGGAGAGTTTATTGATATTGGAACACTCTCCATAACTCAGGATTAACATCCTGGCAAGGACACCTGGAGCCAGTCCTCGTATGCTGCTGGAATGGCTCCTTGAAACTTGGAAACAACAAAGCCTATATAGTAAATGAAGTGGAGTTGTTGGAACTGCCTTGACAGGGTACTGAGAGAAGGGCCAAAAGCTCATAGAGGTGGACAAACTAGAATGGCTTTATTATGTAAGACCAGAAAACATACCAGTTGACAATGTCCCCTGGGAGGGCCCAGAGGACACTTCTTTTGTTAAAGCAGTAAGAAATGTTACTGGCATTGTTGAAGAACTCCATGATGGCTGTCTTCTATGGGTCAGGGTTCATGATAGGGTAGATTGCTATGTAATTAGGCTCCTTGGTGTCAGTGAGGATGATAGGAGTCTAGAATAGCAGAGGCCAGGTGGCAGCAGTTAACTATCAGAATCAAGATGAGTGTAATAACCATAATGGACAGCAAATCTGGAATGGCAAAGGTGGGGCTTTAACCTGTAGCGGTCTGTAGAGATAACTAATAAACTGTGGCATTCCTAGGAACAATATAGATGGCAAGCTGTATTACTTCACTACGATTACCATAACAAAATATCACAGACATAGTAACTTAAACAATGGTCATTTACTTTCTCACAGTTCTAGAGGCTAGAGTCCAAGATCAAGTTATTGGCAGGGTCAGTTTCTTCTGAGGCCTCTCTCCTTGGCTTGCAGATGGCTGCCTTCTCACTGTGTCCTCACATGGTCACCCCTCAGTCTGTGTATTATCTGTGTACTAATTTCTTCTTCTTATAAGGACCCCAGTTATATTGGATTTGAGCCTACTCAAATGGTAAATGACCTCATTTTACCTTAATTACCTCTTTAAAGGCTCTATCTCCAAATATGTCACCTTCTGAGGTACTGGGGGTTAGGACTTCAACATGTGAATTTTGCAGGGTTACAATTCAGCCCCCAGCAGAACTCAACAAGGGTATTGCCTATAAAACTGAAAAATAAAAATAAACCAAAAATAGTTGCACTACACTGATGTCAGTTACCACAATGGAAAAATCATGTTCCTTTGTCTAATTTCCATCCCCAAGCAGGTTGTCAGACCCAGAGCTAATCAACTGAAGAAAAGACCAGGTCCCCTTGAGGAGAGACCCTGCAATACCACAGCAAATATATACAGTTATGATTCCAGCAATTCTGCCTCAACAAGACCTAGGCCATTTATCAGTGTGACTATATAGTGGGGAAAGAGGAATAACCATACTTTGGGGATACTGCTACCAGGGAACCCAAAGTACCATCATGGGACCCCCTGTTAGAGCAGAATGTACAGAGGCCTGGTAGGAAGTGCAGTCCTGGTCCAAGTCTCACAGTGAATCCAATAGATCCACATCCATTCTGTGGTCATTTCTCTGGTCCCTGAGTGTGTTATTGGAAGAGACATATTCAGCAGTTAGAAGAACCCTCAAATTATTCCCTCACATAACAAGTAAAAGCCATTATAATACAAATGGCTAAGTGGAAGCTTCTGAAACTCCCTCACCCAGCCAAAATAAGTAATGATGCCACATCCTGACTGAACTGGCAGGGAGTAGTGCCAGGTTCCTCATCTCCTGCCCAGGTAAGACAACTCTGAGGTGTGCTCCACAGTCACCTAGAAATCCCCAGTCGGACTGAACGACAGGTGCCCACAGCCATACTTGCTCACTCTGTACCCTGCGTTGGTTTCCATCCTTCCCTGCCCCACTTTTCTATTTCCCTACCAATGCTTCCTAGGATCACCTCCCAAATAGACTATTTGCACTCAAGTCCTTACCTCAAGGTCTAATTCTGGGAAAACCCAACCAAAGGTATCTTCTTTCTGGACTCTGTTTATACTAAAAAATATACATATAGAGGGTTTTTGTTGTCATTATTGATGGTTGTTACCCAAAAAAAGATCATGCCATACGCACTATTCTGCAATAATCTTTTTTCATTTTATGTTGCTTTATGGAAATTCTTCCAGGCCAATAAATTGTATATCTAATTAATATTTTAATAGCTGTGTCATATCCCATAGTATAGATATACCATTCTCCTATTGCTAAACATTCAGGTAGTTTCCAGATTTGTCTCCACAAACAATGCTACCAAGAGCATTCTTGGACTTTTAACTTAATGAACCAGTATTTCTATTTATATACGATAGACTCAGAAATTAAGGATTGCTAGGTCAAAACGTATGTATATTTTTGCTTCTAAAATCTACCTCCAGATTTCTCTCTGAAAGGGTTCCAGTAACTCAATTCCCACCAGGAAAGTTGAGAGTGACCTTTTCCCCAGTCCTTGATGGCATACAATGTTGTTACTCCTTTAATTTTTAAATCTAAAGGACGAAAACAGTATCTCATTGTTACTGTAATTGTTTTCATCACCACTAGGGAGGCTAAACATCTTTTCATTCGTTGGCCGTTTAGATTTTCTCTTCATGAATTGTTTATTCATATCTTTTGCCCATTTTTTTCAATCAGGCTTTTATAAGAACTCTTGGTGTATTATGAATATCACTCCTACATATATGTGTTGCAAATACTTTTTCCAAGTCTAAAATGTGTCATTTGACTTTATGTTGTTTAGAAACATAAAAACTTAAAAAAATAAAAAAATAAACTATACAGGGCTTGCCTGGTGGCGCAGGGGTTAAGAATCCACCTGCCAATGCAGGAACACGGGTTCAAGCCCTGGTCCGGGAAGATCCCACATGCCACGGAGCAACTAAGCCCATGCGCCACAGCTACGGAGCCTGTGCTCTAGAGCCCGCGAGCCACAACTACTGAAGCCCGCACACCTAGAGCCGGTGCTCCGCAACAAAGAGAAGCCACTGCAATGAGGAGCCCGTGCTCCGCAACGAACAGTAGCTCCTGCTAGCCGCAACTAGAGAAAGCCTGCACGCAGCAACGAAGAACCAACTCAGCAAAAAATAAATAAATACATACATACATACATATATAAAAGAGGGCAGCCTTTAAAAACAAAAACAAAAACAGGAGCCCAATGACATATGACTACTAAATATAATGTGGTATCCTGGATGGGATCCTGGAAGAGAAAAAGGATGTTAGGGTAAAACCAAGGAAATCTGAATAAAGTGAACTTTAGTTAATGGAAATATATGATATTCCTTTATTAATTGTGAACAAGTTATGGCAAATATACCATCCACACTACTGTAATATGTTAACAAAAGAAACTGGGTGAGAGGTACATGGAAACTATACTACCTTTGCAATTGTTTTGTAAACCTAAAATTGTTTTAAAAATAAGTTTATTTTTTAAAAAACTGTTCATCCATGTGAATTATATTTTTATATGGTATGATATAGGGGCATGGCTCTATTTTCTTTCATGTGGATAGCCAATTGTGCCAACATCTATTTATCAAATCATTGAATTAAAGTGCTGCTTTCTTATCTGTCAGTTTACTATGCGTATTTGGATTTTGTTTCTGGACAATTATACTTCTCTGATCTATTTTTTATTCCTGTACTGATGCTGTACTCTTTTGATATGGAGATTTTATGGTACTTTTAATATCTGGTAAAATATGTTTGCAACTAATATCACAAAGGACAAATTTCCGTAGTATATAGTTACAATAAAATCAATAAGAAAATGAATAACCCAGTAGAATAATGAGTAAACAATATGAGCATACAGTTCATAAAACCATAAATACAAATGACCCTTAAACCTGTGAAAGCATGTTCAAACTCAGTCATAATTAGAAAAGTACAAAATGAAACCACACTGAAATACCCTTTTCACCTCACAGATAACAAAGACCAAAAAGTTTAATAAAATGCTATTTTTGTGAGAGTTCAGGGAAACAGTTTCATGCATTGTTGGTGGGAGTACAAATTGATACAAGTTTATAGTTTGGCAATATCTATAAGAATTTAAAATGTACATGTTGTTTGACTCAGAAATTCTATGTGCAGAAACATACCTTACATAGACTTGGAAATATACAAATTGTATATACAGTGTTATTCATTGAAACACTGTAGTAATAGGGGACTAGTTAAACAATGGTATAGCCATAAAGTGAAATTCTATATACACAAAGGAGCAAGAAGCAAGCTCTTTGCGTACGTCTCATTAAGACTAAGTAATATGAAGAGCAATGTGTATAAAATGTGTAAAAAAATGATTCAAATATCTCTGAAAATATATGGGAGAAACTGGTGATCTAAATTGCCTATGTGGCTGAGGGGAGGGGTGGAAGGGAGCTTTATCACTGCATGCCTCTTGGTAACTTTTGAATTTGAACCATATGAATATTTAACTCATTTAAAAGAATAAATAAAATATCGACTTTTATAATAATTTATTTTAATTATTATATAATTACTATTATATATAATTATTTTATCCATTTCAATGAAACTTTATAGGGATTAATATTTGAATTATATTTATCATTTGGGGAAGATTAATGTTCTTATGATATTGTGCCATTCCATTTGTTCAGATCTTATTTTATGTTGTTCAATAAGAAGTTATAATGTCTTTCATATAAGTCCTGTACATTTTCTCTTCCCTTCATTCCTAGGTACTTCAAATTTTTGTCAGTGTTGGGAATGAAATAGTTTCCCATTATAATTTCTAGCTGGTTATTGACAACATAAAGAAATACTATTGGTTGCTGCTTATTTTCATATAGCTAACCACCTTGCCAAAAACCTGTATTACTTCTGATAGTTTTTGTAAAACAATTAAGTTTTCTATGAATATAATTTTTTAAATAGCATAATTTGCCTTTTTTCTCTCTCTCTCTTTTTTTTTTTTTTTTTTTTGCGGTACGCGGGCCTCTCACTGTTGCGGCCTCTCCCGTTGCAGAGCGCAGGCTCCGGACGCGCAGGCTCAGCGGCCATGGCTCACGGGCCCAGCCGCTCCGCGGCACGTGGGATCTTCTCAGAACGGGCCACGAACCCGTGTCCCCTGCATCGGCAGGCGGACTCTCAACCACTGCGCCACCAGGGAAGCTCTCTTTTCTCTTTTTTAATAAATTTATTTGTTTATTTATTATATTTTTGGCTGCAGTGGGTCTTCGTTGCTGCGCGCAGGCTTTCTCTAGTTGCGGCGAGCAGGGGCTGCTCTTCGTTGTGGTGCGTGGCTTTCTCATTGTCGTGGCTTCTCTTGTTGCGGAGCACGGGCTCTAGGCGCGCAAGCTTCAGTAGTTGTGGCTCGCGGGCTCTAGAGCACAGGCTCAGTAGTTGTCGCACATGGGCTTAGTTGCTCCGTGGCATGTGGGATCTTCCCGGACCAGGGCTCGAACCTGTGTCCCCTGCATTGGCAGGTGGATTCTTAAACACTGTGCCACGAGGGAAGTCCCTAAGTAGTTTCTTTTTAATTTCTATTTTACTTTGAATATTTATTAGGAATGGCTGCTGAATTTTTAAATGCCTTTTCAGTTTCTATTGACACAATACTATGGGTTTTCTTTTTTAATTGTTTCATGTCATGAATTATTGTTGAATCATTTTTGCATTTGTGAAATAAACCCTACTTGGTCACAGTGTGTTATTGTTTTGCCACACTGCTAGATTCTGTTTATTATTTTATTTGGAATTTCTAAGTGTATATTTTGTACAAATATTATCATATTTTAATATCATATTACCATATGTAAGGCTATGCTAGCTTTACAAAATGAATTTGGGATCTTTCCATCTTTTCTGTGATCTGAGGGCTGCTGCCAGTCCCTGAACTGTTTGTTACCAATCCATAATGAGATAAGTACAGAAACTTGAGAGGATTTAACAACCTTTATAGAAATTTGACATCGCTGTGACATCCAAGCAGTGATCAGTGGACTCATCAATGAATAATGCATTCAGTTTTTGTAATTATTTTTTGTCCCTATGTTAAATTTGTTTTGATTATATTTATCGAAATGTAAAATGTAGTTTATTTTTGAGGAATCTTAAAAGTTGGGCGTGCCTTGCTTATTATTTCTTTTTCTAGTTATTGTTATTGAATTCTACAAAAGTGTATATCCACAATAATTGTAACTTTTAAAAAACTGGTATTTCATTCAGATATTTTGAAAAACACTGGTCTAGAATGAACGAAATAACATGAGAATTATTTATGTTTTAAAGGTTAGCTAGAACTTAGTTGTAAAGCCAAATGAACCTGCTGACTTTCTATTCTCTTCTATAGTCAATGCTTTCTTCGTGTTTTCTATTTCTTGCGTTAATTTTGGTAGTTTATGGTTTGCCAGGAAATCAACCATTCCTTTGATATATTCACATTCGATATTCTCTTAAAAATCTTTTAATATCCTATATATCTGTGTGCTTTTTTGGTCTACTTTATCATTACTAATATTTTACCTCCCTTCCTCCCTCCCGTCCTCCTTTTCTTCCTTCGTACCTTAGTCTGGCTAGCCAGGAGTTTATTTTATTGTTTCTTTCCAAAAAAAAAAAAAAAAAAAACGGCTTTGGGGAGCCGGCGCTGGGCGGGCGCGGAGCCCGGGGACAGGGTCACTCGGAGCTGAGGGAAGGGGGCGGCGGGGGACGACTCGGTGGAATTAGCCCGGCCAAGGAGAGGCGGTAACTCCGGGGACCCGAATTAGGGTTTTCCGGGTTTGGTGAAGCCGCGGCAAGCCCCATCTTCCGGCGTCGCCGCCCCGGATGCTATCTCCTCCTCCTTTGTCGCCGCCTCCTCCTTCTCCCCGGCCGGGCTCGCGGTGCCTGGTCCCTCCTGATGCCGCTCCTGCCGCCGCCGCCGCCTCTGGGTTCCTCCCCCTGCACCATATGTCCCACCAAGTGATGCGGCGGTACACAGTGGTACGCAGCCAGCCGTAGGCCCTCAGCTGAATGCACAGCTAGAAGGTTGGCTTTCACAGGGCTGGTCAACAAAAAGATGCAGACGTAGAGAATGGACCTGAGGACACGGGGAGGTGGAAGGGTAAGCTGGGACGAAGTGAGAGAGTGGCATGGACATATATACACTACCAAACGTAGGGTGGATAGCTAGTGGGAAGCAGCCACATGGCACAGGGAGATCAGCTAGGTGGTTTGTGACCACCTACAGGGGTGGGATAGGGAGGGTGGGAGGGAGGGAGACGCAAGAGGGAAGACATATGGGGACATATGTGTATGTATAACCAATTCACTTTGTTATAAAGCAGAAACTAGCACACCGTTGTAAAGCAATTATACTCCAATAAAGATGTAAATAAATAAAACAGTGCAGATTGAAAACAAAACAAACAAAAAGACACGCTGGAGCCATTATCACACCCTGCTCAGGATAACTTACTGCGGGTTTTGTTGCTGCCCGGGCTTATGGCTTTCCCATCACATGCCCCTCTGTCTCTGCACTTTTCAGTGTGGATAGATACAGGACAACTCTGTATGACCTCCCTATTAATCAGAAGATTTCTGTAGAACTGAAGATGAACACAGTATTGACATACATTGGTCTTATACTGTCAAAGCCATAGCAAGCAATAAGGATGGGTTTGCCATTATTCTTGTGCTGCTTGGAACTCAGAATGAGTCAAAAAAATAGGAATTCAGGAAACTACCATAAATATCTAGCACAGCATTGTCCAAAAGAAATATAATGTGAGCCACAAATGTAAGCTAAGTGTGCATTTTAAATGCTCCAGTAGCCACATTTAAAAAGTTGAAACAGGTCAAATAAATCTCAATAACTTTGCTCCAATATATCCAAAATTTATCAATATTTATCAGTATGAAAATTATGAGGTATTTCACATTCTTTCTTCTTTTTCACACCAAGTCTTTGACATCTTGCATGAGTTTACACTTCCAGCATATTTCCAATCAGATTAGCTACATTCCAGGTGCTCAAAAGCCACATGAGGCTAGTGGTCACCATACTGGACGATGCAGTTTCTTCTGTTTCTGCCATTAGGTCAAAGGTTCTGAACAGTTACTCTGCTGAATCTCCAAGTGCAATTTATGGATCCATTGACTATCTAGAATCTAATTTAGTTAAAACATGTAGGAGTACTAACAGAACAATTGGACCCCATATTTTAACAATTCCTTGAAGAAATTCCTTAATACAATGTATGGAATAAATCTCATTGGCTGTTATTAAATGTTATCACAGAGCTCCAGAAGATTGGAATGACTGTGAGCTTTTCCTGTTTGAATTATGCCCAGTCAAGCCAGGAAATCTCAGTGAGTTGGGCAGTTGGAGCATTCTGGGTTCACCAAAGCTCTGGATCTTCAGGGGTGCCACTGCACATCCACATACCCAGCCCAGCCCTCCCCCAAATACTGTTCCTGATCTTAGGGGACACTGAAACCTCGAACTAGCAGAATATTCCTCTCTTATTTTCTGTAGGAATAGCCCTCTCTTCATTCCAAGTCATTGAAAAGTGCTTCCTCATTTACAGGGCAGTGGAAGGAAGGCTGGCATGTAAAGTTTGACTTCAGTGGGGAGGGATAAATTAGGAGTTTGGGATTAACATATACACACTACTATATATAAAATAGATAATCAACAAGGCCCTACTGTAGAGCACAGGGAACTCTACTCAATATTCTGTAATAACCTATATGGGAAAAGAATCGGGAAAAGAATCAGAAAAAGAATGGATATATATATATATATATATATATATATATATATATGTAAAACTGAATCACTTTGCTGTACACCTGAAACTAACACAATATTGTAAATCAACTATACTACAATATAAAATAAAAATTAAATTAAAAAAAGTTTGACTTTTAAAGACATGGGATTTAAAGGCCCCCCCCATGGAAGACAGTTCTCTGAATGCTACTTGGTTTTGCCTGATATATCATTTAACAAATCCTAAAAGTCCACTTTTGCCAGATTTGTGCCTGTGTATTCCACTGTAGAACAGTTTTGCAAATTGCACACACAGAGAAAAAGGTGGAAGCTTTAATTAACTGAATTAATTTTTTTAAAGCCAACTTTTGGTTTTGGATTTTATGAGGGTTTTTTTGTTTTGTTTTCGTTTGTTTTTTGGCTGTGTTGGGTCTTTGTTGCTGTGCAAGGGCTTTCTCTTGTTGCGGCGAGCAGGGGCTACTCTTCATTGTGGTGCGCAGGCTTCTCATTGCGGTGGCTTCTCTTGTTGCAGAGCACGGGCTCTAGACACGCAGGCTTCAGTAGTTGTGGCTCGTGGGCTCTAGAGCGCAGGCTCAGTAGTTGTGGTGCACGGGCTTAGTTGCTCTGCAGCATGTGGGATCTTCCCGGACCAGGGATCGAACCCGTGTTCCCTGCACTGGCAGACGGATTCTTAACCACTGCGCCACCAGGGAAGTCCGAGGTTTTTTGTTTTTTGGTTTTTGGTTTTTTGCGGTACGCGGGCCTCTCACTGCTGTGGCCTCTCCTGATGTGGAGCACAGGCTCCGGACGCGCAGGCTCAGCGGCCATGGCTCACGGGCCCAGACACTCCACGGCATGTGGGATCCTCCCGGACCGGGGCATGAACCCATGTCCCCTGCATCGGCAGGCGGACCCTCAACCACTGCGCCACCAGGGAAGGCCCCCGAGGTTTTTTTTTTTAATACCGTTTTTGTTTGTTTTTGTGGCAGACATAGAGAGGTGCTGCTCAGACCCCACTTCAAGAAAGGACTGACTGTCCAGCAGCAAGGAGTGCCGCCAGCTGTTAGTACCTTCAGAGTCCACCTCAGATTTTGAGCTGAGGGTCACACTCCTCTCCAGATGCCCACAGCTAATGAACCGGCAGGCTTTTGGGCAGAGCCTCTTCTGCCCAAAGCAGAACTTTTCTAATGGGTAGTCTTTGCTATAGAGCTCTCCAATTAACTGGCAGGGACTTTGTCAAGTCTGCATTACAGTCTAACAACAGTCCCTGCCCCTTCTTCTTCACAAATGTTGCTGCTCAATAAAGATTTTGGACCCTTAATTCCTCAGCATCTGTTTCCCAGAGAACACAACCTGTGACAATTTTCCGTTTCACTAATTTGAGCTTTATCCTTGTTAATTCCCTATTTGTTTTCTTTTAGATAATTTTGCAGTTTAGAAACTGTGTTCTTAGTGGGTTACTTAGCTTACATATTTTCCTTTTTTTTTTTCTTTTTTAATACTAAAGCAGGGACTTTCCTGGTGGCGCAGTGGTTAAGAATCTGCCTGCCAATGCAGAGGACACGGGTTCGAGCCCTGGTCCGGGAAGATCCCACGTGCCGCGGAGCAACTAAGCCCGTGCACCACAACTCCTGAGCCTGCACTCTAGAGCCCGAGAGCCACAACTACTGAAGCCCACGTGCCACAACTACTGAAGCCCATGCGCCTAGAGCCCATGCTCTGAAACAAGAGAAACCACTGTAATGAGAAGCCCACGCACCACAACGAAGCGTAGCCCCTGCTCACCGCAACTAGAGAAAGCCCGCACACAGCAATGAAGACCCAACACAGCCAAACTAATAATAATAATAATAAATAAATAAATACTAAAGCATATAAAATGGTGGACTTCAGTGCTTTTAGGGCAGTCATGTACCTTCTAATTCTCCACAAGGCCCAACCCCTATTTTTACACCTAACCACTTCCTACATCTACGTCACCTACCTAGGCCCTGAACACATTTCTGATTCCTGATTTAAAGCTATAAATTTTCTTCTTCTGAATAAAGCTTTAGGTGATCCCATAGCATTTGGTATAAAGTATTCACCTTTCTGTTACTTCCTAAAAAATTTATAATTTCCATTTTGCTTTTCTCTTTAATCTAGGACTAAATTAATGTTTCTCTATTTCCAAGTACTAAAGATATTTTGACCTTCCTTTATTATTTATTTCTAATTTTACTGGGTTATAATGAGAAAGTGTAGCCCCTAAAAATCTCTTAAATTTATGAAGTTTTTCCTCTGTGATGAAGCACACAATCGATGGACATTAGAAAATAATTTACATTTTTAGATGCATAGGGACATATATAAGATTATACATTAAGCTTGTTGGTTATATTAATCAAATCATGCATTCTCTAGTTTATTTTTTGTCTACTTGATCACTTAAATTCTGAAAGAAGTATATCATAATTTCCAATTATGGCTGTTTTTTTAATCAAAATCCTCTTGTGTTTCTAAGAGTTTTTGCTTTAAATCTTAAGCTGCTATAATAATTTAGTACGTAAAGATTTATGGCTCATCTCTTCATCAAGGATTGAACAATTTATGCCCCTTTCTGTCTTGTTTATTGCTTTTAATCTTGAATTCTTCTTTTTTAAAAATAAAATTTAGTGGCAACACACATTTATGATCTCACAGTCTCTGTGGGTCAGGATACGGGCATGGCCTAACAGGGTCATCTGCTTCAGAATCTCCTGTGAGATTGCAATCAAGGTGTCCACTCAGAGTCTCTGACAGGCTGCAGTCAAAGTGTCAGGAGGAGCTGCAGTCTCATCTCAAGGCCTAGCCGGGACAGGATCCACTCCAAGCTCACTCACATGGTTGTTGGCAGGATTCAGTTCCTCGGTGGCTGTTGGACTGAGGGTCTCAGGTCCTTGCCAGGTGGCTCTCTACGTCAACACAGCCATAAATAAATAAATAAATAAATGGATGAATGGATGAATGAATGGATGAATGGATGGATGGATGGATGGATGGATGGATGGATGGATGGATGAATGAATGGGTGGATGAATGAATAAATGGATGGATGGATGAATAAATGAATGGATGGATGAATAAATGAATGGATGAATGAATAAATGAATGGATGAATGGATAAATGAATGGATGAATGAATGAAGAAAGCAGCCATAAAAAATAAATAAATGAATGAATGAAGAAAGAAAGCAGGATACATTCACAACAGCTTGAGTCTAGCTACATGCTAAGGTACCTGCTTGTTTCTTGGGAAACTCGTGCATCCACACCACACCTAACAATGGGAGTACCATCTACCCCACTTCTGCCTTCTCTCCTCATCCTGCTGTCATAGGCTCCTCAAGCCAGCACTCCCACCTGCAGCATTCTCTGGGGGGAGAAGTGGGAATCATTCTCTATGTTCATGTATGCCCCCAAATTCCAGGGGACACATGTCAAGTTCTCAAAAATTTGTTCACCACCCTCGACGCTGGTGGCGCTCCCAGGGAAATCTTCCGTGGCAGGCATGGAGGAGCACCGCTAGGACCTCTCGTCAAGAACGAAGTTGCCATTTAACTGCGAGGGGTGAAGGTAGCTGACAGCCTCAAGCTGCAGCATCTTCAGGATCTGCTGCAGTTTAAACTGAGATGCTCTTTCTGGGCATCCTCTAGCCAATTACTGAGCATGGCAGGGGTACTAGGACCTGTCCATTTTATGCCCAACATGTGATTCCTCTAACAGGCAGTCTTTCCTCTGGAGCTCACCATTGAGTTGGCTGAAACTTTGTCAGGTCTGTACTGTGGTCTCAGGCTCTTTCTACCCAGTCCTACTTTCTTCCCCCTTTCTTTTCACAGGTGTCACATCTGCATCATGATCTGCAGGCTCTCCCTGCTCAATTCTATCCCCCCCTATTTCTTTTCACAGGTGTCAGATCTGTATCATCATCTGAAGCTTTCCCTGCCCAGTTCTTCCCCTCCTCTTATCTTTCACAGGAGGTACCCACCTAATAAGCTTCTAACGCTCCTAACTCACTCTCAGCATCTGCTCCCCAGGGGACCCAAACTAACAGTCTCCAAATTTCTACAGCTCAGCAGCCACTCTAGTTTTTGAAGAGTTCTCTTGGATTCCCCACATTTGAAGGGGAAAACCAGAGCACTCATCGCCTTAGGCTATCAATTCTTGAATCTGGGATCTGGTTTGTATTTCAATGAATTTGCCTCAGATATCTGATCTTCTCTTCATATGGACTTGGTGAGGTGGTAATGATGATAGTTGAAGAATCAATTCTATATTTTAGTGTGTGCTGGAGGGGGTGCCTGACAGGTCCTTGGACCACCCTTTACAAAGTGGAGGTATATGTTGCCTATTGTCCTCAGCTTTGAGCTTTAGGCAAATTTCCAAAACATGGAAATTCTGATTCAAATTTTATACATGCATTATATATGTACACAGATATATTTATATATAATGTTGTTTACAAAAATGAAATCATGCTGTTTGTTTTACTTCCACAATTGCTTTTTAAAAACCTTACAATACATAGAATGTTCAACACTAAGAGTGAACCCAAAGCTATGGGCTTTGGGTGATAATGATGTGTCAGTGTAGGTTCATCAATTGTAACAAATATATCACTGTGGTACAGGATATCAATCATGGAGGAGGTCGAGCTTCAGTGGGGAGGGGACAAGGGATATATGGGAATGCTCTGTGCTTTCTGCTCAGTTTTGCTGTGAATCTAAAACTGCTCTAAAAAATAAAAGCTATTAATTTTTAAAAGGTAAACAACTTTACAATGGTGAGTTTCCTGATTATCTTAATAGTTATGTAGAATTCTAGTGCATGGATTACTATGACTTACTTATTTAACCAGCCCCCTATACTTAGGGTTTTTTCATCAATTTTTCATCTTCACAAATAATTCTACAATGATCATTACTATATAACCACCTGTAAGTATTTCTACATGATAGATTCACCAAATTGCAGTTGCTAGGTCAAAGAGTCTGCAACTTTAAAAAAACTTATAAATATATAGTGCTTATAGATATACAAAATGCCCACCAATAATATTGACCCAATATATGATCCCACCACAGTGTTAAAAGAGCGGCTCTTTCTCCACACCCTTGCCAACTCTGAGAATCGTCAATATTTTAAATCTTTACCAATCTGGTAGGTCAAATGAAATATTTGATTTGGATTTCTTTGGTTATTAATGAAGCTGAGTATCTTGCATATGTTTATTAACCATTTCTTTATTTTCATACCCTTTTCCCATTCTTCTAATGTGTTGTTGGTCTTAGTGATTTGTAAGAATTCTTTTTCTGGTATTAAATAAATAAAGTCTTGTCCATCACATGCGTTGCAAATATTTCTCTCAATTTGTTTTTTATCTTTATTTATGGTGCTTATGCTTTTCAGGTTTTGTGGCATGCTTACAAAAGCCTCACCCACTTTTTTCTTATACTACTTTTATGGTTCTATTATATCTTGGATCCATTTTAATGTATTTTGGAATAAGGAATGAGGTAGTACATCATCTTTATTTTTCCAGCTGGCTAGCTAGTTTTCCAGACACCTTTATTGGACAATGTTAGCTTTTCTCTAGTGATATCAAAATGCTACCTTTACCAAAATCTAAATTGTCATATGCACTTAGTTTATTTCCAAACCTTCTATTGTTTCTTACTATTTTAATTACCATATTATGCTTTTTAAATTATTGTCACCTTAGAATTCTTTTAATTTATTTATTTTAATTTTTTTATTTTTGGCTGCGTTGGGTCTTCGTTGCTGTGTGCGGGCTTTTTCTAGTTGCGGCGAGCCGGGGCTACACTTTGTTGCGGAGCACAGGCTTTAGGCACACGGGCTTCAGTAGTTGTAGCACATGGGCTCAGTAGTTGTGGCTTGCGGGCTCTAGAGCGCAGGCTCAGTAGTTGTGGCACAGGGGCTTAGTTGCTCTGTGGCCTGTGGGATCTTCCCGGACCAGGGATCGAACCTGGGTCCCCTGCCCTGGCAGGCAGATTCTTAACCACTGCGCCACCAGGGAAGCCCCTGTCACCTTACAATTTTTTAATATCTAGTAGATCTAGACTTCTCTCTGTTAAATTTTTTATAAACTTCCTAAATAGTCTTACATGTTTTTACTTACATGAAACTTTAAGATCTTTTTTTTAACTATCCAAAAAGTACTGTGGGATTTAAAAATCAGAATTGCTATAAATTCTCAAATCAACTTAGGAGTAATTAATACCTTTGCAAAATTCAGTCCTTTGATGTCTCTCTGGAAACAATTTAGTTTCCTTTATATAGGTTTTACACAATATCTTCATTAACATAGTATTTATTGGGCACCTATAATGTGCAAGACATTGTCTAAGATGTTGGACATAAAAAATAAATTTAAAAAGTCCCAGGACTTCCCTGGCGGTCAGGTGGTTAAGACTCTGTGCTTCCAGTGCAGGGGGCATGGGCTCAATCCCTGGTCAGGGAACTAAGATCCCGCATGCCACATGGGGCAGCCAAAAAATTTAAAAAAAAAAAAGTTCCTGTTTTCATGGAGCTTACAATCTAGTGGGAGAAGAAAACAATGTTTTAAAAAACAAATAAACATATAACAAGTGCTAAAAGAAAATAAAGCTGGATAGGAAGATAGAGACTGAAGGGAGAGGAAAGCTATTTTATATGGAGTTGTCAGGGAGGGCCTTTCTGATAGATGAAACTTGAACAGAACCGTAAAGAAGGTGAATGGACCAGCCATGTGAATATCAAGGTAAAGAGCTTTACAGGCAGTAAATACAAAGCCCTAAGGCTCAAGCATGATTGGCTTGCTTAAGGAGCAGCAAGGAAGCTAGTGTGACTGAAGTGCAGGAGATAAGATCTGAGTGGTAACCAGGGGCCAGATTATGTAAATCCTTGTAGGTCATGGGAAGGACTTTGAATTTTATTCTGAGTGGGCTTCAAAGCCACTGGGAAGTTTTAAATAAAGAAGTGTCATGTCTGATTTATTCCTTTAAAGGATCACTGTCATTTCTATGAGGGGACAAAAGTGGAAGCAGGGAGACCAGTTAAGTCTAGATGGATGATGGTTGGATGATGGTAGCTTGCGTCCGAGGTGGGGAGGTAGTGGTGAGGGTATTGTGTGGTCAGAACACAAGAATGAACCGGGGCCTCTTCTATTCATAGGCATTTGCCAATGTAGTAGAGGTGTGTTTTTGCTTTTTTTTTTGGTCGTGCGGCTTATGGGATCTTAGTTCCCCAACCAGGGATCGAACCCAGGCCCTCAGCGGTGAAAGCTCAGAGTCCTAACCACTGGACCACCAGGGAATTCCCGTAGAGGTGTTCCTTAAGTGAGGGGGCAGATGAGACAATGAGTTAGTGACCTGAAGCCACCAGGAAGATAGACCCCAGACTCTGGATAACTGCCCCCACACACACTTCTCTCTCACACACACACATACCACACCACTAGGATCCCACTGTAGTCTTTCCTCCAGGGCTCATTTGCCCAACCCAGGAAACACTTGATAGATAAACAATGCTTATGGGTGGACACTGGGAACTGAAGACTTGGAGCTCTGTTGAAGCTGAATTGGAGCTGAGTACCAGCCAAAGGGGGACTCCTAGTGCAACATACACCCTGTTCTGGAGCAGGAACTCAGAGGACTGCACGCTGGAAAGGGGAAAACAAAAAGTCCTCAAGCTTTGGTTCCAGACTGCTAATGCCTTCAGGTGAGCCATGACTGAGGTGAGATTTGAGAGAGGCAAGAAACCCAGAGAGGTTAGCAAAGCACACAGGGATGCTTTTATCTGAAGGGTGTTTGCCTATTCCAAAGAGGTACCTGAGGAGCTGAGTTGCTCTTTTGGCAGTCTCATGGAGCTAGGGGTACAAAAGTTGGAATCTGAGGTAAACTATTCCTTGCTTTGGGCTTGGAAACTAGAGGACTATATTCTAGGTATAAGGATGAACCAGAAGTAAATCAGTCTTCATGAAGTCTACATTTTGACTTTGTCATTTGAATGGCTCAGAAAACATCAAGGTTTAGGGACTTCCCTGGTGGTCCAGTGGCTAAGACTCCATGCTCCCAATGCAGGGGACCCAGGTTCAATACCTGGTCAGGGAACTAGATCCCACATGCCGCAACTAAGAGTTTGCATGCCGCAACTAAAGATCCTGTGCAACCAAGTAAATAAATATTTTTTTTAATTTAAAAAAAAGAAAACATCAAGGTTTAAACTTGGATTAAGGTAATCTCATATTCTTAGTGCCCCCAGGCACCTGGAAAGGAACAAACAAGTCTCTTCTAGGAAAAAATAATATTATTCCAGACCTCAAATTATTTCTATAAATAATTCTTCAAATATTAAAACACAATTAAAAATAACCAGGTACACAGCGAGGAACAACACAGAATGAGCACGAATCATCAGAAGCAACAGGCAATAGAAACAGACTACAAGGTGCCAGATACTGATAAAAGCCTTATTTAAACGTTTCTCAAGGAGCTAGAAATTATAAGAGTGATAGTACAGATTTGAAAACAAACCAACTAGAAATTATAGAAGTGAAAAATATAACCAAAATTAAGATCTCCATAGGTAGTTTTCAGAACAGATTAAACATAGCTAAAGACAGAATCAATTAACCAGAAAAGAAACCAAAAGAAAATTGTTCAAATAAATCTTTTTTCTCGACTGCAGACAAAGGAGCCAGAAGATAATAGAAAGAGATCCAAAAGCTACAAAAAAAGTAATTCCCAACTAAGTTACGCCAATTCTATACAGGTGAAAACATCTTTCAAAACTGAATCAAAATATGAGAAACACAGAAAAAGAGAATGGAAGCTTTATTCATAATTGTTAAATTTTGGAAGCAATAAAGATATTCTTCAAGAAGTGAATAGATAAATAAACTGTGGCACACCCAGACAATGGAATATTATTTAGTGCTAAAAAGAAATGAGCTATCAAGCCATAAAAAAAAGACCTGACCGGGGGGGCTTCCCTGGTGGTGCAGTGGTTGAGAGTCCACCTGCCGATGCAGGGGACACGGGTTCGTGCCCCAGTCCGGGAAGATCCCACATGCTGCAGAGTGGCTAGGCCCGTGAGCCATGGCCGCTGAGCCTGTGCAACGGGAGAGGCCACAACGGTGAGAGGCCTACATACCGCAAAAAAAAAAAAAAAAAAAAAAAAGACATGGGGAAATCTTAAATGCATATTACTAAGTGAAGAAACCAATCTGAAAAGGCTATGTACTGTATGAATCCAACTAAAAGACTAAAGCTATGGGGACAATAAAAAGATCAGTAGTTTCCAGGGATTTGGGGGAGGGCGGGATCAATAGGTGAAGTACAGAGGATTTTTAGGGCAGTGAACTATTCTGTATGAAACTATAATGGTGCATATAGGGACTTCCCTGCAGGTCCAGTGGTTAAGGCTCTGTGCTTCCACTGCAGGGGACATGGGTTCTATCCCTGGTCGGGGAGCTAAGATACTGCATTCTGCATGGCATGGCCAAAAAAATGTTTAAATAAATGAAAAAAAAATTTTAAATTAAAAAAAATATTGGTAAAATAAAACAATTGCAATTTTTTTAAACGGTGGATACATTTGTCAAAACCCATCAAATGCAAAACGCAAAGAGTGATCCCTAACATAAATTATGGACTTTGGATGATAAATGATGTGTCAGTGTAGGTTCATCGTCTGTAACAAATGTACCCCTCTGGTGTGGGATGTTGATAGTGGGGGAGGCTGTGTGTGTGTTGGGGGAAGGGGTATATGGGAACTTAATGTGTTTTCTGCTTGATTTTGCTGTGCACCTAAAACTGCTCTAAAAAATAGAGTCTATTAAAAAAAAAAAGAGTGAGATACATACAGGATTTTGTGAGAAGGGCTAATACACACTTAATGGGAATTCGGAAGGAAAACAGAAAAAGAAAGGGTGAGGGAATATTTGAAGAGATAAAGACTGAGAATTTCTCAGAACTGATTAAAGAAATCAATCTACTAATTTAAAAAGCTGAATGAGGTTCATGCAGGAAAAATAAAAAGAAATTCATGCCTGACATATTAGAGGAAAACTTCAAAAAGTCAAAAGCAAAGAGAAAAGTCTTAAAAGTAGCTAGAAAAGCAAGATCTTTTACCCTAAAAGAAACAATAATTAGAATGATACCTGAATTCTCACACGCAACTTTGGAGCTAGTAGACAGTGAAAAGAGATCTACAAGATGCTAAAAGGAAGTAACCGTCAACTTAGAATTCTAGAATTCTATATCAGTAAAAATGTATTTCAATAAAGAAAGTAAAATGAAGACATTTTCAGACCAACAAAACCTGAGAGAGTATACTACCAGCACACACCTACTAAAGGAAATTTTAAACACTGTTCTTCAGGCAAAAAGAAAGTGATCCGAGATAGAACCTCAGAAATGTAGCAAGGAATGAAGAACAAAAAAAGCAGTAAATTATGGGTACTAAATAAACAGTGGATAAAATAACAATAATAAAGTCTCATGAAATTTATACATGTATAGTACTAAAATAAATGACAACATAGAGTTTCAATTTTGTAAGAGAAGAAGTTCTAGAGATCTGTTGCACAACAATGTAAATATAATTAACACTACTGAACTGTACACTTAAAAATGGTAAAGTAATGTTATGTGTTTAAATGTTAAATGTTATGTACACTTAAGATGGTAAAGTAATGTTATGGTTTTTTTTACCACAATAAAAAAATTAATCACAATGATACCACATAAGTTGGGAGGGAGTTAAATGGATTTAACTGTCCTAAGGTATTTGCATTGTCTGGGAGAAGGAGAAAGGTAAAGATTAATATTAGACTTTGATAGGTCAAGGCGCATGTTACAATTTCTAAGGTAACCACCAAAAGAATATTTTTGTAATGGTGTAACTTTGAAAATAGTGGGAGTGACAAGTAAATGATTTTTTAATGTAACTAATCCAAAAGAGGAAAAACAATAAAAAGGAACACAGAAGAAGTGGTATTAAGAGACAGAACATTAAAAAGATTAATGCATGCACATTAAATTATATTAAATGCAAATTGACTAAATGCTTCAGTTAAAAATGAAGATTGTTAGACTGAATTCACACACACACATACATACACTACATGCTTAAACAACAGACACATCTATTAGAAAAGGATACAGAAAGGTTGAAAGTTTAAAAATATGGGGAAAGATGCCATTCAAGCACTATCCAAAAGAAAGCTAATATAAGCTACATTAATATCAGACAAAATAGACTTTACATTTAAAAAATATTAAAGATGTAGTCACCTCATTCACCAGGAAGATGTAACATTTCTAAATATTTGTGCACTCAGTAATATGAACTCAAAATATATAAAGAAAAAATTGACAGAACTACAAGGAGAAATAGACTAATTATACAGGACAATTTTAACATACCTCTCTCAGTAACTGATTAAACAAGTAGACAAAAACAATTTAGTAAGGATATAAAACACTTGAACAACACAGTTAAGAAACTTGACCTATTAAGCATGTATACAACACTGTACCAGACAACTGCAGAATATATTTTTTTTCTAGCATTCATGGAACATTTACAAATATCATAAACAAATCTCAACAAATTTCAAAGGATTGAAATTGTATAGATTATATTCTACAGATCATGTTCTCAGATCTCAGTGAAATTGTGCTAGAAATCAATAACAAAAATATTGCTAGGAAATGTCCATAAATTTAGAAACATTCTTCTACAAAGCTATGGGACAAAGAAGAAATCGTAATGGAAATTAGAAAATGTTTCAAACTGACTGATATCAAAAGCACTGAATATCAACACTTGTGGGATACAATAATTACAGGAAATTTTGTGGGTTTTTAATATTTATTTATTTTGGCTGCATCAGGTCTTAGTTGTGGTTCATGGGCTCTTCATTGCAGCGCGTGGGCTTCTCTCTGGTTGTGGCTTGCAGGTTTTCTCTTCTCTAGTTGTGGCGCATGGGCTCCAGGGCACATGGGCTCTGTAGTTGTAGCGCGCAGGCTCCAGAGCATGTGGGCTCTGTAGTTGTGGCACGCGGGCTTCTCTCTAGTTGTGGCTCGCGTGCTCAGTAGTTGCGGCGTGCGGGCTTAGCTACCCTGTGGCATGTGGGATCTTAGTTCCCCGACCAGGGATCCAACTGTGTCCCTGCACTGGAAGGTGGATTCTTAACTACTGGACCACCAAGGAAGTCCTGGAAATTTTGTTTTAAGTGTATATATTAGAAGGGAACAGAGGCTGAAATTTATTGAGGTAAGTATCCATGTCATGAAATTTTAAGAAGAACAGGAAAACATACCCAGATAGAGTAAAAAGAGAGTCATAAAGTTAAAAGTAGAAATTAATGAAGTAGAAAACAAATATACATAGAGAAAATCAACAAAGCCAACGCCAAAAGTTAGGTTTTTAAAATTTTATTTATCAATATTTATTTATTGGCCACACTGCACAGTATGTGGGACCTTAGTTCCCCAGCCAGGGATCGAACCTGTGCCCCCTGCAGTGGAAGCATGGAGTCTTAACCAGTGGACCACCAGGGAATTCCCAAGTTGGTTTTTTTTGAAATACTAATAAACATATGAAAATCTCACTCTTGGTGAGATTGATCTTAAAAAAAAGGACAAAAAGCCCAAGTGACTAATATTAAGAATGTAAGAGAAGACATAACTATGGGTGTGCACATATTAAAAAGATAAGAAAATATTATGAGGAACTTTTTACCAATGACTTCGAAGTTTTGCATGAAATTGATAATTTCCCAGAAAAAATAACTTACCAAAACTAATTCAAGAAATAAATTGATAGGGCTTCCCTGGTGGCGCAGTGGTTGAGAATCTGCCTGCCAATGCAGTGGACACGGGTTCGAGCCTTGGTCTGGGAAGATCCCACATACTGCGGAGCAACTAAGCCCGTGAGCCACAACTACTGAGCCTGCGCGTCTGGAGCCTGTGCTCCGCAACAAGAGAGGCTGCGATAGTGAGAGGTCTGCGCACCGCGATGAAGAGTGGCCCCCGCTCGCCGCAACTAGAGAAAGCCCTCGCACAGAAACGAAGACCCAACACAGCCAAAATAAATAAATAAATAAATAGCGTTCCCTAAAAAAAAAGAAAAGAAAAAAATAGATAAGTAAGTGGACCTATAAGTATGAAAGAAATAAAATCAGTAATTAAAAAAAAGCTTCTTGTAAATTTCAGGCCCAGATGGCATCATAAGTAATTTCTACCACGTATTCAATGAAGAAAACATTGCAATTTATGCAAAGTCTTCCAGAGAGTAGTTAACAGAGGGAGGGTGCCTTCTCCATTTAATTTTGATTCTAGCTAACCTTGATACCAAATCCAAAAAAAGACAGTTTAAGAAAGACAAGGTTCAGGTTAATTTGTATCATGAGCACTGTAGCAAAATCCTGGACAAAATATTAGCAAATTGAATCCTGTAATATAAAAAAGGAGTAATGAGTATATTGGGTTTATCCCAAGAATGTAAGCTTGATTTAACATTAAAAATCAGTCAGTGTAATCTGCCACACTATCTGATGAAAGAATAATTATATGATCATATCAGTAGATGCAAAAAAAGCATTTGACAAAATGATAAAGAAAAACTGTAAGCAAATAGTAATAGAATGGAACTTTAATCTTATGAGTAATAGAATGGAACTTCCTTAATCTTAAAAAAAATACCTACATGGACTTCCCTGGGGGTCCAGTGGTTAAGATCAGGCTTCCAATGCAGGGGGCACAGGTTCTCTATCGCTGGTGGTTGGGGAACTAAGATTCTGCATGCCATGCAGTGTGGCAAAAAAAACACCCCAAAACCCCAAGAAAACCCCTACAACAAGCATCGAACTTAAAAGAGAAATATTGAAAGCTTTCTCTTTATATATCAGGAATAAGACAATGATATCCATTATCACTATTTCTATTCAACATTATGCTGGGCAGAAAGCAACAATAAGAAATAAAAGACTGGAATAAAAAAATTTAAATTGTCATTATTTTCAAATGATATGTTCATGTACATAGAAGATCAAAAGGAAAATACAGTAAATTATTATAATTAGCAAGGTTGCTGGATACAAAATGAGTATTCAAAAACAAATTATAGAAGTATTATAAGAGTAAGTCTTTGTGACCTTGAGTTAGGCCATGGTTTCATAGATATCACATCAAAAGCACAAATGACAGAAAAAATAGATAAGTTGGACTTCATCAAAATTTTAAAATTTTGTACAACATAAGTCACCACCAAGAAAGTGAAAAGGCAACCCACAGAATGGGTGGAAATATTTGTAAATCATATATCTAACGAGGGACTTATATCCAGAATACATAAAGAATCTTAAAGCTCAACAATAAAGCAAAGGGCCTGAATACACATTTCTGCAAAGAAGATATACAAATGGCCAATAAGGACATGAAAAGATTCTCAACATCACTCATCATTAGGGAAATGCAAACTACAACCATGATGAGATATCACTTTACATCCACTAGGATGACCATAATAAAAAAAAAGACAGACAATAACAAGCTTTAGCAAGGATGTGCAGAAATGGAAACTCTCATACATTGCTGTTGGGAACGTAAAATGGTACAGCAATGGAAAACAATTTGACCATTTCTCAAAATGCTAAACAGAGTTCCCATAAGCTCCAGTAATTTCACTCCTAGGTATATATCCAAGAGGAATGAAATCATGTTCACACAAAAACTTGTACGTGAGGGACTTCCCTGGTGGCGCAGTGGTTAAGAATCTGCCTGCCAGTGCAGGGGACATGGTTTCAATCTCTGGTCCAGGAAGATCCCACATGCCACGGAGCAACTAAGCTAGTGTGCCACAACTACTGAGCCCACATGCCACAACTACTGAAGCCCACGCGCCTAGAGCCTATGCTCCACAATAAGAGAAGCCACTGCAATGAGAAGCCCACGCACTGCAACAAAGAGTAGCCCCCACTCGCCGCAACTAGAGAAAGCCTGCGTGCAGCAACGAAGACCCAATGCAGCCAAAACTAACTAACTAACTAAATAAATAAATAAATACATTTATTGAAAAGAAAAAAACAAACTTGTACATGAATGTTCATAGCAACATTATTCATGATAGCCAAAAAGTAGAAACAACTCACATGTCCATCAACTGAATAATGGAAAAACGAATTATGGTATATCCATAAAATGGGATATTATTCACTGTGAAAAGCAATTAATTACTGATACCTGCTACAACATGGATGAAACTTGAAGACGTTCTGCCAAGTGAGAAAAGTCAGTCACAAAGGACCACATATTATATTATTCCATTAATATGAAATATCAGGCACTTACATGAATTGTGAGGAAGAGAGAGGGCTGCTGCAGGGTACCAGCAGTGGTAAAACATGATTAACATCACTTAGAGTTCACATTCTGGAGAAAGTCCCACCCTAAGTAAATACTAAGAACAGGTTTGAGACCTGGTGATCAGAACACTAAGAGTCAAAAGGAAGGGGCCTGAAAATTGCACAGGACAAAAGGCTTGAGAAGGAAGAAGGCAGTAACTGAGAATGGAGAAGTATCCACTAGAGGAAGAGCATTACAGAATCAGAAATTCAAATGACCCCTCCCCCACAGCACCATTTATTAAAGAAATTGTACTTTCCTGTATCAACAGAAGAGGGTGCTCTTGAACCAATAAATCAAATAAGGTATCCAAACGCTTTTTTCCATATAGCATCCGCTGTTATTGCTGAACCAGGAGCTGCCAGTACAGTTTATGATGATTAGCAAAAGGAACCCAACATCTGCACAAAGCTACTCTAAAAATAAAAGTGAGAATCAAAATTTTCAGCTGAAGGAATTCCCTGGCAGTCCAGTGGTTATGACCTTGCCCTTTCACTGCCATGGCCCGGGTTCAATCCCTGGTCAGGGAACTAAGATCTCATAAGCCGGTGGCATGGCTGAAAAAAAAAAACAAAAAACTTTTCAGCTGATAAAAATAATCACTCCCCAATAAAAACAATGGTAAAGCAGAGAAAACATGAATTAAACAAGCAATTACTGATATGAAAGAATATTATGAATCAGAAATTTTAAAACTCAGAAACAAACAAACAAGAAAATGTGGAGTGCTGACTGAACTCAGGAAAGAAGTTGAAGAAAAAGACAGAATCATCTCAGAAGACTAAATTACAAAATATCCAAGGGAGAATAGATATGATTGGAAAATACAATAACGGAAAGAAGAATGAGAATGAAAAAGAGTCATATGAACCAAAACAAAATAAAGAGATAAAGATGAAACTGATAGATATATCTGGAATCTCTTAAAAAGAAAAATCAAATAATAGAGCAGAACAAATATTTAACATTATAATCTTAAAACTTTATGGAAATAAAAGAACACCTGATTCTACATATTTCTAGAGCCCACTGTGTAACTGAGAAAACTGACCATCAACTCTGAGACATAGTCTAGTAAAACAGACATTAATGATAAAGAAAAAAATTCCTTCGGGTCTACAGGCAAAACAAAAAAATGAGTGACCTACAAAGAAAGAAAATCAGATGGCAGCAAACTACTTGCCAGGATTATAGAAAGGAAGTCAAGAGTAAAGAAACATTTTAAAGAAATTCAGGTAAACAAAGTGTGAGCCAAGGATCAGCTTTTTTTTTATATTTATTTATTTATTTGGTTGCACTGGGTCTTCGTTGCAGCAGGCAGGCTCCTCAGTTGAGGCTTGTGGACTCCTTAGTTGTGGCATGTGAACTCTTAGTTGTGGCATGCATGTGGGATCTAGTTCCCTGACCAGGGATCGAACCCGGGCCCCCTGCATTGGGAGCATGGAGTCTTAACCACTGCACCACTAGGGAAGTCCCAAGGATCAGTTTTAAACTTTTAAGAACTCAAGAAAATTTTTATGCAGGAACTCTTTCTGAGGATTCTACTAGGGGTCATGTTCCATCCAAGAGATGATTGGAAAAGTTTGGCAGAAGAACAAATAAGGAGAATTGGATAGGTTTAATCATAAATCTAAGACAAATATGAGGATAAGAATTGAAGAACGTTCTCTGACAAAGTAGAAATACAACTCAAAATGTGAGCAAAGGAGAAATGTAGAATAAGCTCAATGATTGCTACATAGGTCATAGGTGGGAGTCAAAGAATATCATTGAAACTAGCAAACCCTATTAATATTAGAAACCCAGGCGGTAAGAAAAATGGTGACTAAGAGCTGAGATCCTTAGCCATTCCAGTATAGCTTCCTCATGCTCTGACTCTTGTGGTATCTTCAATATTTCAAGTATTAGATAGGCTCTTGTGCTCACCTCTCTCTCCCTCTCTCCCTCTCTCTCTCTCTCTCTCTCTTTCTCACACACACACACACACACACACACACGAACGCACGCACGCACACACACACACACACACACACACACACACGCACGCACTGCCACCAGCCCAGCCCATTCATTAAATAACACTTCTCTATTCTATGTTTTGTAATCTTATGGTGACGCTTTCTCTCACATTCTCAGCCCACACAAAAAGGAACACTTTACCTTCCTGCTCTGCCCGCTGCCCCACTTCTAGCCAGGGAATCCAGGTCCAATTCAGCCTGCCAAAGAGCTTCCAGGGCAGCTTTATTTACACGGTTTTACACAACACATTTGTCTGTAGCGGCCTCATTCCTGCCTCCCAGTCGGAGTCAGATATTGAAAGGTTATTCCCTATTCCAGGAGGTTGTTGAAATTTAAAGGCTTTTTAATTCTAAGCTGTAACAGTTTGCTTTAGGGCTTACTCAGTTGCTTGCTACTAAAACCATAAAAGAGCAGACAGGAGGTAGTTCAGAAAAAAAAATATGAAAGCTGATGTTGGCTCTTAGTTTGAGGTCAAAACATTTTTTATCATGTTAAGGCAATATCCATCTATTCCTGTTTCACTGAGTTTTTACCAAATATTACCATAAAGAAACACTGAATTCTCTCAGGTGCCTTTTTGGGCATATATCAAGAGGATCATATGTTTTCTACCTTTCACCTCTTAATAAAATAAATGTTATAACATTGATATATTTCATCATACTGAAGCATCTTCACATTTCTAGAATGAATTTCACTGGGTCGTGATTAATGCATGATGGTGTTCTCTTTGCTAGTATCCTATTAGAGTTTTTGCAGCAATATTTTTAAGTGATATTGCATCACATTTATTTTGAACAATCCCTTTTTCTTGACTGATTTTTTTCCTAACAAATCATCTCTTTCTATCAAGAGCAGAGCATATATGCATACCACAACCCAGCAACCATGCATGGTCCCTGCTCAGTCCAGGATTCCTTTATATACCGTGTCTGAACCCAACACAAAGGAGCCCTCATACAGCTCACATTCCTAACCACAATAGCCAGTGACCTGGGGGATGGCTCTCTGTCTAGTTCAGGACCCTTATGCAGATCTCCACTCCCAAAATCATTGAGCAGAAAATCTTCCAACACATACCAGATCAGTAGGATTTCTCCTGTCCAGATTAAGTTCTATATCCATACCATGATTCATCAAAGGATAGACCCTACACATAACAGGGCTCAAAATATACAAGTCTAAATGTATGCCATGATTCCCACCAGACTACAGTCATTCCAAAACCACAGTTAAGCACACTAGAACTCAAGTCTAAACTAAACCATGACCACACCACCATTTGTCAAACCAAGGTACAGAACAGGCCAGGAACAGGGTTCGTATAAGTATACAGCACTTCACTCAATCATTCACTCATTCTTTCATTCATTAAATCAATATTTATTGAACATCCACCATGTGTCAGGCACAGCGCTATGGTAACCACCACAGCACTCAGAGAGGTTATTGCCCCTAACAATACTGGTAACCAGATCTACCAACTCAAGAGTCAGCCCCATCTTGGACCAAGCCCATAGCCATACAACCTCTCAACATACTTTAAGTGCCTATAAGTACCTTCTCAGCAAACAGCCTAAATCCACCCTATGATTGCATGAGAGGAGGCAGCTTTCACCAAGGATGGGGGAGGGTCCATACCCATATACGTATCAGGGCTTAGCACACCAGCCCTAGGCCAAAGCAAAGCCTAAATCTTTACCACTATTCAGCCTAAGTACTTGGCTTATAAGTATGTCAATACAAAACACAGCTTAGCCACATACCACCATTAAGCACAGTTGGAAAGACCTCTCAGACCGTGGCCGTAACTTTATCTCTGCCCCTGTAAGCCATGATACAAATCTCACTCATATAAGTGCCCAAGCAAGAACCAACAACTCAACTCTCCACACCATTTTTGCTTATATCTATAGTTTATTCATTTTTATTGATATATAGTATTCCGCTGGATGAATATGGTATGTTTTGTTTAACTATTCTACTCTTGAGGGACAGCTTCTATACACACACACACACACACACACACACACACACACACACACCCTGGGGTACATAAGAATGTACTTATGCTGGATATATACCTGTGTGGAACTGCTCAATCATAAAAATATGTATATCTTCAAATTCAGTAAATAGTAACATTCAATTTTCTAAAGTGGTTGCAATGATTTAAAAGACCCACTATTGCTCCATGTTCTTGTCAGCCATTATTAGTGTTAGGCTTTTAATTTTCACCAACTGAGTGAGTATGTAATAGTATTGCATTGTGGGTTTAATTTGCATTTCCTAATTACTAATTACTAACTACTAATGAGGTTAAACAGCTTTCATATGTTTTTTATCTATTTGGATGTACAATTTTGTGGAGTAACTATTCAAGTTTCTAGCCTTTTCTATTGCATTTTCTATCTTTTTTCTTATTGATTTGTAGAAGTTATTTATTCATTTTGGAAAATAGCCCTTTTTCTAGTAAATTTATTGCAGATATCTACTCCCACTCTGTGACTTATCTTTTCATCTTATGGTATTTTCTGATGAAGAGAATTTCTTAATTTTAAAGCATTCAAACTCATCAATACTTTATTTTATGGTTAGAGCTTCACGTGTCTTTTTTTAAATTAATTAATTAATTCATTTTATTTTTGGTTGCATTGAGTCTTTGTTGCTGCACGCGGGCTTTCTCTAGTTGCAAAGAGTGGGGGCTACTCTTCGTTGCGGTGCGCGTGCTTCTTATCGCGGTGGCTTCTCTTGTTGCGGAGCACAGGCTCTAGGCGTGTGGGCTTCAGTAGTTGTGGTGCCCAGGCTCAGTAGTTGTGGCTCGCAGGCTCTAGAATGCAGGCTCAGTAGTTGTGGTGCACGAGTTTAGCTGCACCGCAGCATGTGGGATCTTTCGGGATCAGGACTCGAACCCTTGTCCCCTGCATTGGCAAGCGGATTCCTAACGACTGCGCCACCAGGGAAGCCCCCCTCAAGCAATTCTTGACTTTAGGTTTCAGGTGCATGTTTCGTAACTCAGTCAGGCTAGTGGGCAAATCAGGAGTGGTGCCTTGGACACTCTGTATTTCCTAATTTGGTGCTTCCCAATCTTTTTCTTTTCATGGTACTCATAGAAACTGATATTTAGGGCACACTGTCATAAATGGATAGGCGGTTCACGGCCAAAGACAATCTGTCTCGAGGCTCTGCTGCACTACTCTTTGCGTGGCCGTCCTGAGGGCTAAGGAGGGCAATACTTCAGGACCCATAGAACCCAGAAGGGGCACGCCTGTGTGCAGTGGCACATAATTTAGGAAACTGTTTCCTAACTCTTCCCTTCTTTTCCCTCCCTAGCTCGTAGCTCTCCCCTTTTAAGCTATTCCCCATTTGGGAGTCATTCCCGCAAACCTACCCCAACCCCTGTCCTTGGGATGTATGTCCTCTCCCCACAGGAAAATGGAGTCCCCACTCCCCCAGTTGCTTGAATCCTGCAAAACCAGCCATTCTGGCTTCCACTGATTATCAATGAATATCTCCTGGTTTCTCTTGGCAATGCAGGCTGGGAGGGGTGAGTTTTGTCCCACTGATGAACATAGGAAAAAACATTGTGTGCTTCTACCTGGTTTTAAAGCTGTTTCTTTTTTCCTTAAAAGTACCTAAAATCGGGAATTCCCTGGCGGTCCAGTGGTTAGGACTCCGTGCTTTCACTGACGAGGGCGCAGGTTCAATCCCTGGTCGGGGAACTAAGATCCCACAAGCCGCGTGGTGCAGCCAAAGGAAAAAAAAAAAAAACTAAAATCACAGGCAACTCTCTCCTGCTTCACAGTGAGCCTTGGAGCAGAGCAGCCTTCAGCACGCTAAGAGAGGATCTCTCAAATGAGGGTTTATATCTATAAGCAGATATATTTATAGTAGCAAACTCCTATGCAGCTTCTGCCTATAATAGGATTCACGCACATATATACATCAGCCTGTGAGCCAGGATACAGACCACACTCACACCTGAGCCCATGCCCACCGAATGGCTCAGAACACAAGGAGACACCACATGACCAGGCCAACTCCTATCCTTATCCCATGGCTCAGCAAACAGGAGGGAGCCATAGTCCACATGGTCTGCATCAGGGCCAACACAGGCACCACCAGAAGACAGTCTCTCACTAAGACTCGGCCTGTGCCTTCTATATGTATATGCCAAGCGTGCCATGGGAAAGCCAGGCCTGAGGCCCAAACACTCACCCTTGCTGTAACATGACAAACAACATGGTGGCCACTGCTGAGAACAGAGCCCATGCACATCCACTGCACAGCACATGCAAACCAAGCTGCTATTCTACAGAAGAACCATTCACAGGCCAAGAATCAGAACAGAATGTGATACCCCCAGGCAGACAGAATCATCATATCATGATTGATCATGCAACAAGGAATCCGCACGCATATCAGGGTTTCTGTAGTGTCCACTATTCAGCAGCAAAGGTTGCTTTTCCAGCCCTCACCTATTGTACCTGGTTGGGGGATTGGGCACTGCGTCCCAGCTTCCTCCGTGAAACTCTCTCTTCCCTCAGGTCCCTGGATTCTGCTCCTGCCTCTCCCCACTTCTCTGCACACCACTTGTGCCATCCCATGCCCCCATGGATGCTGTCCTCTGGGCCCCTGAGGACCTCCCCCCTTCTTTGCACAACCCTCAGGTGTCCCTACGCAAGAAGCTCTGGCAGATCCAGCCCGCAGCCCCTGGACTCGCCTCTCCAGCACAGTGTGACCGGCATTCAGGGCGAACATCTCTCCCCCTAGATCTTAGGTCCTCGCAGGCAGGAGCACCCTGTTTCTCACCTCTGGGTCCTCACCACAGGGCTTGGCGCCTGGCTCTGAGCCAGGGCTTGATAAAACCGGGCAGCTCTGGAGCTGGAGGCCTGTGTGTTTGGAAGCACGGGCAGTAGCGGGGGCCCTGCGCAGGATCCCTGGGCTCCCCGGAGCGGAGGCGGGGAGGGGAGGCGCCGCCAGCGAGTGGCAGCAAGGGCCGCCTCTAATAACCCCGGTAAGGGCTCAGTAATGTTTGCTGAATCAGCTGACAGGCGTCGGTGCAGACTTAGCCGTCATGAGAGGCCTGAAGGGCCCTTGAATTCCCGCTGTTAGCAGAGACAATTTGGCAGGCAGAAGAGCCAAGGCTGCATCAGCGGCTTGGAGGTAGGAGCGCCCAACTGCAGTGGAATGAGCAGGAGTGGCCCTACAGTCTCAGGTCAAGTGCAGGGCTCCAGTGACTGCTGGCCACTGAGGGGAGCCGGGCCCCTCCCTGCAGGCAGAGCCCGGGCCCTCTCCACAGGAGCGGGCGGTCCACATTCCATCACGGGGGTGAGGGGCGGCCTCCCCGCCTTTCCCGCCACTGGGGGTTTCCCCAGAAGCCAGACTTTCCATTTTCAAAGCGGGACAGAGCCCTGGGCAAACCGGGACAGGTGGTCACCCTCGGTGGCATTGGAAGGAGTGTCAGTCTCAAGCAGGGCTCCCTTCCCTTCTGCTGTTGGGAGTAGAGGACATTAAGGGGGCCTTGGTCAGAGTCGCAGCCCCACCAGGACGTGCCCAGTGGGACTGTGCATCTGCATCTGGCCTGCAGGGGCGGTGGTGAGGGCTGCCTGGAGGTGGCATGGGTTGGGCCCTCTTCTGGTGGGCTTATCCTAGAGGAGTTGGGTCTCAGCGCTGGTTTGGGGTCCCTGTGCTTGGTATACGTATTCAAAGGGGCCTGGAACTGAGTTGGGTCTGATCTCTGTTTTGGGGACCTTGTGTCCAGCAAGTGAACACATAAAGTCCTGGGAGTAAGCTGAGACCATTCTGCATGGTCTTGAGCTGGGGTCTGTGTATCTGGGTATGGCCCGAGTCTGTCTTTGATAATTCCTAATCTTGCACTATGGACTGGGTTAGGCAAGGGTGTGCTGAGTGGGGAGGTGTCTATATCTTGGTCTCAGCAAGGCCAGCCCCCTCAGGGGTATCTGATCATGTATCTGAGAGGCAGCTGTCTCACAGTATGTCTAGATGACAGTTGGCCATAAACCCTGGTCTGGGCACAAACCAGTTTGGGAAGTGCTGCCTGTGGGTATGTAAGCGGGTCCTGTCCTTGACAGTGATGTTGTGCCATTATGTCACCCTGACTGATGATGTTTCCTGGAGTGTGTGCTAGAGATAATGGTATGGACTATGGCTGTCCCCTGGCACACTGGGAAGTGGTAGTTTTCAAACTGGCCCTTTTTTAGACAGTGTCCTTCTTAGTGTGTGTCTGGTCCCTATGTAACTAATGGCTGACTCATGCTGTTATTTATGATAGAATTCTTGTGGACTGTGCACCCTGAACTCTGGGCAGGTTTTAAGTGTCCTAGTCAGAGATTTTCCATATTTCCTCAGTAAGGATGGAGAATTTTCTCAAGTAGCAATGGTGTGGCTGAAGTGAGACTGCTTTAAGCTTCTTGGTAGGGAGCAAGTCCTGAGTCTTGGGATAATTAAACTGGAGGGTCACAGGCAGACTCTACTTTGGAAGGTGGAGATGTGGTCCCAACTTGTGTTAAGGAAACATACTTTTTCCTTTTTTGAAGGGAGGCACAGTACAGGTTTCGCAAGGGTCCAACCAGGGCATAGGAATGTGTGCCACTCTTCGCAAATAGCCTAGGGCATCCATCATTTTGAGAGATAAGTGGAGCATCCAAGCATTTAAAACATGCTACAGACATGGAAGAAACCTAAATGTCTATCAACAGAGGAATGGATAAAGAAGATGTGGTATATATATATATACACAATGTAATACTACTCAGCCATAAAAAAGAATGAAATTTTGCCATTTGCAGCAACATGGATGTACTTGGAGGGCTTTATGCTAAGTGAAATAAGTCAGACAGAGAAAGAAAAATACTGTATGATATCACTTGTATGTGGAATCTAAAAAATACAACAAGCTAGTAAACATAACAAAAAGGAAACAGACTCACAGATATAGAGAACAAACTAGTGGTTGCCAAGGGGGAAGAGGGGTGGGGGAAGGATGGATTGGGAGTTTGGGATTAGCAGATACAAACTAGTATATATAGGATGGATAAACAACAAGCTCTTACTGTATAGCACAGGGAACTATATTCAGTATCCTGTAATAAACAATAATGGAAAAGAATACTAAAAAATAAAATAAAATATGCTACAGAAAGAGTTGACATACTACAGCTCATGAACCTACTGCATGTTTTTGTTTTGTTTTGCTTTGTTTTTCCACTGCCTGTTTTATGAGTAAAGTTTTATTGGAACACAGCCACACCCATTTGTTTATATATTGTCCATGGCTGCTTTCTCACTACACCACCAGAGTTGAGTAATTGGGACAGAGAGCAGATGGCCCATGAAGGCTCAAATGTATACTATCTGGCCTTTTACAGAAAGAGTGTGCCAATCCTTGTGCTAGAGGATTGTTCCCATTAGTTCAGCTTGTCTGGGAAAATAATAGCATAAAAATAGCATAAAATTCAGTCTGTGGCCATACTCCTCTCAACAACCTCTTGACATGGGTTGACATTCTCATCACGTTTTACGGGTGAGGAAACAAATACAGAGGGGTAAAGTGACACAGCCAGGAAGTGCCCAAACCAAGATCTGAACCCCGGCAGGCTGGCTTTATCAGACTGGCCCCTAACTACTACACGGAACTACCTCCTTTGTAGAGCAGAGCTAGGTACAAAAACTTCATCAGGTCTACAAACTACTAGTGTCACCATGATTCCAGAGCCCCCATGAAGCCTCTGCCTGTAAGGCCAACTGGCCCGAGGCAGGGGAACGCAATCATACTCACAGGTTGAAACTGACCTGGAGACTTTCCCGACCACCCAGTTCCAGAAACTGACCTGGGGACTTTCCACCCGGCCCAGCCTTCCCGCCTTTCGAGGGGCGGGACTAACGGTCCCCCACGATACCCGAAAAGACCACCAAATAAGGAATACCCTGCGCCCTCCCGGATTCACCACACCCCTTTCCCTTCTTCCCCTATAAATTCTGCCCAAACCCTCGCCCGGGCACGACTTCTCTGGCCCCTTTCTCTCGGACCAGTGAACCTCGCCCGGGAGCGTTCCCAAGTGAAGCTTGTTTAAGCTCTCCTCCGTTTTTGGTGCCGTTCCTTACACTGCCTGTGGCTGCACTGAAGTAACATACTCTCCGAGTACCACTGGGACCCTAGGAGACAGATAACTGCACTGTTCTTTCCATCCTGTCTGCTTTCCTTGGTCATGTCTGGGGTGCAGCCACCCCCATTCTCCTACTCAACTGTAATCTCCACATAGAGAAAAGTACAAAGAATTTCATAATTAGCACCCCACCATTCACTATGAAATTCTAGCATTTTCTTATACATGCTTCAGAATTTCAGTTATTAAGAAATAAAATATAGCCCCAGTTGGAGCTCCCTCTGCACTTCTGGATCTCTTTGCCTTCCCGCTCCAAAAGTAGCCACGACATGGAAATTGGAGTTTATTTTTCCCAGGCATGCCAGAACTCTTTACTAGCCTGCCTTTTTAAAAAATTTCATCATCCAACATGGGCAAGAAATACCAGTTCTTCAAGTTCATATAGTCTCCCTAGTCACTCCTCATCTCACCTCTAATGAGGTATCTTTGAACTCCTTTGTTTGGAGTCCTAATCTACTAATCCACTCAGAGGTGTGGCTGCCAGGCAAGAGAGGGGGATGGAGGTAAACAGAACTGGAGTGATGACTGAGTTATTAGGCTGACACAAATAAGTGCTTCCCATCTCAGCTGTCACATCCAGTCACCACTCACAGGGCTGAAGCAAATATATCAGGGGCACTTGCTCTGAGGGCCTTTGTTCAAATAGTGTTCCAGAATGAACTGGGCAAGTTTACCCAGAGCAGAGGAAAACATCTTGGTCAAAGGGATGAGGGAGGAAGGGAAGCCAGAAATCACAAGTGCGAAGCACTGACAGGGACTTCCCTGGTGGTGCAGTGGTTAAGAATCCGCCTGCCAATGCAGGGGACACAAGTTCGATCCCTGGTCCAGGAAGATCCCACATGCCACGGAGCAACTAAGTCCGTGTGCCACAGCTACTGAGCCTGTGCTCGAGATCCTGTGCTCTGCAACAAGAGAAGCCACTGCAGTGAGAGGCCCAGGCACTGCAACGAAGAGTAGCCCCCGTTTGCCTCAACTAGAGAAAGCCCGCGTGCAGCAACGAAGACCCAACACAGCCAAAAATAAATAATTATTTTTTTAAAAAAAAGGAAGCAGTGACAAGCCTCAGCTTCCAAAGATGATCTTCAGTTTTACATAAGAAAAGGGGGTTATGAGATGGTAAGGTCAGAAACCCGTCAGAAAATAAAATGTAATGTAGATTGAGGCAAACAGTTCAAGGCCTGGGCTGTGATGAGAAAAGAGTAATAGGGACCTGTGCTGCATTCCCTTTAATGATTTGCTCCTCTAGATGAGCTCTCCGCTCTGCTCTGCACCGACCCATATATGTACGTCGGTAAGCTCCATTACCTCTAGCTTCCAGTTGGGCTTGGCCAATGGGAAGGACTGGCAAGAAATGGCAAGGATGGAGAAGAATGAAGTTGGGATATTATTTCTATGACTTTTTCCCTGAGAGGTTTCTGGAGGCGGGCTGGCTGTTTCCCTCACCTGAAAGTTGTAGCTTTTCCTGTCAGGTAACCCTAGCCACCTAGCTCTTGCTCTCCCCGCACCCAAGTTCAAGAAACCACTCCTTCCCTTTGCTGCTTCAGGTTTAAGAGTGTTAACAGCCTTACTAGCCTTGGGTTCTGGAATATCATTTGTGGATTCTCTATACCCTACCTAAATTTAGTAAATAGTTGCTTTATTAAATGATTCTTTCAAAAAATTTAAGTGTGCCATCTATTCCCACTGACACAGGCTCATTCATATACTACTGAGAAAATTCCTCAATAATTAATTCCATTACTTCTATTAATTGATAAGTTAACAGCACTAATTTTCAATTCAAGAAAGAGATATATAGACTCTCTAACTGATAATTTTGTGAAACCACTAAATGTATACACTCAAACTTCTAAAGAAATAATTTCCAGGAACATTGAGCCTTATGCCCAGGAATGTATTATATATTTTTTGAAATGTTGAGTTTTACAAGGGTAATCTCTGATGTGCTTACTTGCCTAATGTCTGTCTTCCCTACCGGACTGTAAAGTCCATGACACCAGGACACTCTTTTGTTCACTGCTATATCCTCAGTGACCAGGACAATACCCCTCAAATAGTAGATACTCAACAAATTTTTTTTTATTTAATGAATGGTTGAGTTATGGTTCCTTGACAGTCAAAAGCAGTACTAAAAACAATTAACCATCATGGAATACTGATGAGTCATTCTTTTAATTAGAGGCAGATGTAATGGAGCAGGCATTGGACAGTTACCTCTGTGAATGATGTGGCCTCTTCGGGGCTTACAATCATACCTTTTTGTGAAGATGGTATGGGAATGTTCACATATTTTTCAGGGTGTCTGATCAATTATAGAAATAACAGGAAATGGTAAATTTCAACACAGCCTGCACAACATTGTTTGGGCTTTACTTTAGGAAAGGCTTAAGTATTCAGAACTGAGGAATCCATATGTATCCTTTGCAGAAGTATGCCTGTAATATCAAGCCAACCCCTGAAGGCAAGAGGCGATAACATCAGGAAACCTATAAATGCTTTTGATATGAGCACCAGAAGAGATTTCTTAACTTGCTTGAACCTCTATGGAACACATCACCCAGGAGATAACCCTCATCAGTACACCATTTGCGGGGCATTCATTTGCTAACGCTTATGGTCAATCAACAAACATGCATAGCATACCTACTATTTGTCCTCCCTGGCAATGATGAATCATAGTTCATATCTGTGATTGCTCACAGACTAGTGGAGCCACAATCACAATATAATAATGTAAGTACTCTGATAAAGGTATTATTGTTTTTTTTTAACTTTTTATTTGGAGATAATTTCAAACTTACAGCAAGAGTGCTAGAATAAGAATAGTGTAAAGAACACCTATAAACCCTTTTGTTGATTCGAAACCTCAGGAGTTCCCCAGGTGAAATCTGAAACCGGCCCCCTGTACTCAGAGGGCAATGAGAGACCAAAGAAGAGGCAGACCACCCCAGACTGGTTGGTGGAAGTTTAATAAGCAAGGGAACTTACATAGGAGGCTTGTCTTGGGTGGTCGCAAGACAAGTCCATCTCCGCACCCGCTTGCCAGCATCTTAAAAGTTTACATAGAGGCCTAAATTGGGTTCAGTCACTTACTCAGTCCAGGTAGTCTCAACACCTAGCTCTCTCAGGGCTCTGGCCTTGAATCACCTCTGGCTATGGGAGTGGTGGGCGGAATGTACATTCCAAGCAAGGACAGGGGAGGGGTGAGGAGCCTCCCATTGCTGGGTCCAGCCCTAAGATCAACTGGCAGTCACATCCTCTTGATGACCTCCTCCAACACCTTTACCCCAGATTCACTTATTGTTAACTTTTAACCCCATGTGCTTTATCATGTGCATGTTCCACCTATCTATCTGTCTATCTATTTTTTCTCCTGAACTATTTGAGAGAATTATATATCATTGGCCTTCACCCCTAAATACTTCAGTGCATATTTCTGAAGAATATGGTAATATTCTCTTACTTTAACCATAATCCAGTTATGAACTTCAGAAATTTACATTGATACAATACTTGATTATTGTTATTATTATTTTTGGCTACTCCGTGCGGGTTGCGGGATCTTAGCTCCCTGACCAACGAGGGATCGAAACTGTGCCCCCTGCCCTGGAAGCGCGGAGTCCTAACCACTGGACCTCCAGGGAAGTCCCATGATAAAATACTTTAATCTATCATCCCATATTCCAACTTTAGCAGTTGACCTAATAATGTCTTTTACAGTATTCCCCCCCCATCCCCACCCCACAAGTACAGGATCCTGTCTAGGGTCAGATATTGCCTTTAGTTGTCACATGGTGGAGGAGGTCATCAAGAAGATGTGACTGCCAGTTGACAGGCAAGCTGGTCACGGGCTACCAGCATCAGGATTAAGGCATCTACAGTACAAAATTTAAGGAAACACTGAGTTCCACCTGGAGGAGTTTGACAAGTGAATAGGAATATACCTAGCAGAGAAGAGAGATGAGGTCATTTAGGACAAAGGAAACAGCGAGCACAAAGGCAAGGAAGCATGAAGAGCATGGTGAGAAGTGCAATGTAATCACAGTATAGGGTATTTGTTAGAGATGGCCTGGAGATGAGGCTGATAAAGTAGGTTGAGACTAGGATACAAATTGCCTTAGCGCTAAGAGCCTGATCTGGACTTTACCCCATAGGCAGTAAAAAATGTTGAAGATTTTTTTCACACCCTGGATTGTTTAAATCACTCGGTCATCAAGTTGCATCAACTCTGCTTCTACACTGCTTCCCTTTAAGGGTTTTAATCACAGGAGTAACATGATTATAATTTTTTTTTAATGAGACAAACCTCGCAACATTGTATAAACTAGACTGGCAGGATGAGTGATAAGAAGGGTGGAACCTGAGTCAGGTGAGGAGGCTCGTCAAGCGAGAGAACTGAATTGAGAAAACAGTAACAGGAAGATAGAAGAGGAAGCGGAAAATGTTTATGAGATAGAATTAGCTAGGACTTGGGTACTGTGAAAGGATTTCAACATAAAATGGAACCGGAGGATAGGAAATGGAGAATCTCGCATGCGCCCTCAGAAGAACGAAATTTAACCAAGAGACTGATTTCCCATAAATGCCTGACTTACAGAAGACCGAGACTTATCTCCTGACCAATGAATATCTAGCCCCATCCTCAAGCCAGTGAACTTGCTGCTTGGTCTCTGTCTAGACTTCCCCCACTTTGCACTCCTTGCTCATGAATGCAGCCCACCCCAAACCCTCAAGGGACTCACCTGTAGCTTGCTACAGTTTGCATTTCTTGAATTGCGATTACTCTGTTATTCCCGAATAAACTCAATATCTGGTAATTCAATCTTGCCTCAGTTTACCTCTTTATTTAGGTTGGCCATACTGATTATATGTAGAATCTGGAGAAGCCCAGGATGACTTTTCAGTTTCTGGCTTGAAGGACTGGGTGAGCAGAGGTGCCATTCAAGAGGTAGGGAAAATGGTAGAAGTAAGTTTCAGAGGAAAAATAAGTTCAGTTTTAGACCTGTTGAGTTGGAGTTGGCAAAAAGATATCCAATTAGAAGTTTTCATGAAAAGGTTTTGAAATAACAGCACAGTGGAACTTGGGCAGCTTCCCTCTTCTGATTTCCTTTTGCCGTCACAATCAAGACGAAACCAGGAAATTTAGGTCAAATATTTGTTTCACCAAGTCATGTCTGGGAGTTCCCAAGAGGTATTTCTAACGTCCTCGTGAACCTATCTTTCAGCGCTATAGTTACTCTATGGCACCTGCCATTCTCCTCATTTGCCTCAGCCCTCTCATTGATATCCACTGCTCAATTAAACACATAAAGAGTGTCTCACTTTTGTCATAGCTACCAGTGTCCACTGGCAAAGTATAATTTTTAGAAAGTTAAAAATATGACTTGTACAAAATATAAAATAAGCCCCTATAAATATTTTATTTAACTCACTAATGAGGAAACAGCAGTATGGTAAGTTGGTTCAAAGGAGAATTTGAAAGAAAGTGCATATAGGCACTCAAAGAAATAATTCTAAAATAAGACTACTAAGTTAGATTTAGATACAGTACTGGTTAATGTTCTATAGGGAAATACAACTGTTACCTTTGAGGCCATCTTTTCTACTTGACAGAAGCATTTGCATCTTTACAAACAGACCTCTGCAAGTTAACAGAGACTTCACAGAGACTTGGCTATAATCAATAGTAAATAGTAAGTCAAACAAAACACATTTCTGTAGAGAATTAAATAATCTTTAGGCAGGCCTCTTAGGCAATGCTCCAATGTGACATGGAAAGAACATCCTTCTGCCTTATTTCCAAGTTTTGCATAATTTTTCACCACATAAGAACATCTGTGTCAAGAGTATAGGCTCTTTATATCGCTGAAATTGCAAATGATTGAAGTGTCAGGGGACTGCTCCCCTCCCATGCTATTACACCTCTGCTGGCAACCAGATCCATCAGCTTATGCCGTTAGCCTCTCTATAGGGCTCAAACATGTGTCTCTGAGGCTGGGCAGGGGAATCAGCACCTAAGCAAAACAAGGTACCATCTTCTTTATTTTCACGTCTCCCCAGGTGCCCATGCAAACCTCCTTTACACAGGTGCCCTGTGCAATTTGATACTGATGCAAAAAATATCTTTGTATTGCTTGCCCCTCCAGGTTATGAGACATGCCTAGACATGGTTGAATTCTGGCCATGGGAACAATTAACACAGGCCAGGAGACCCACAATAGTCGTCTTCTTAGATGATTACTGTCATTCCAGGAGGTCATGAAGGATGCCATATAGCTGGCTTGGGAACAATTCAGGCAAAGGAAACACCCAGTATTCACCCTGCCCTACTAAGGACTAAAATGACATTTTTTTTTTTTTTTTTTAACAGTACGCGGGCCTCTCACTGTTGTGGCCTCTCCCGTTGCGGAGCACAGGCTCCGGACGCGCAGGCTTAGCGGCCATGGCTCACGGACCCAGCCGCTCCGCGGCATGTGGGATCTTCCTGGACCAGGGCACGAACCCGCATCCCCTGCATCGGCAGGCGGACTCTCAACCACTGCGCCACCAGGGAAGCCCCTAAAATGACATCTTGATTCATCACTCTCTCTGATTCAGATATGATTGGTTATTGCCATGAAGACTGTGTTTGAGAGCACCTGAGCACCCCCCACCCTGGAGACAAGCCAGTGTGTCAGGGTAAGCAGGAGTAGATAGTGATTCTGTACCATCCTCTTTGTTTAGGGCCTGGTAGTCCTAGTAAAGTCTGGCCTTCTTACCTCACTTTTTCACAAAAATCCCTTGTAAGAAAGAATAAATGTCTTTTGCACCCCTACTTCAGATGTGTATTTGCCTATTTTTCTAGGACCCAAACCCATGGCTCTGACAAGTACTGTCACTTGATGGGGAGGAGAGCCCCAGGCTCAATGTAAATGGCACTGTCCTGGCCCCAGTTCAAGGCAGCACCTTGCCCTGCAAGGAATTTCTTATCCTGGCAAAAGAACAGGTGGCACACTCAAAGAATTTATCTGAGGTGAATTGAATGAAAATGTGGGCAAGAATAAGGGAAGCAATAAGGGATGCTAATGTGTTCATGGAGAAGCAACAGAGGGAAGTCATTATCACCCCTCGACCAGAAGAGGCAAGGAGAGGGAAGTAATACTAGAACCTGGTGAGAAATGGAGTGGGGCAAGAGGGCTGCCTAGTAGCAGTTGTGGCCAGTGAGGAATGCTTCCCTTCCAGCGCTGGGCAGGAAGGGGACAGAGAGAAGGGGGCCAATCCAAAGCTGAACCCAAGGAGCTGTGCGAACAAAGAAGAGAAAGGGAAATCTCTCCCAGTAGCCTCAGGAGCAGCGGATTAAATCTCCACAGTCAACTTGATGTACCCTGCATCTGTGGAATACCTGAAATAGACAACAAATCATCCCAAAATTGAGGTGGCAGACTTTGGGAGCAACTATAGACTTGGGGTTAGCTTTTTGGGAGCAACCATAGACTTGGGGTTTGCTTTCTGCATCTAATTTGTTTCTAGTTTTATGTTTATCTTAGTTTAGTATTTAGACCTTATTATCATTGGTAGCTTTGTTAACTGATTTGGTTGCTCTCTTCTTTATTTTTTATATATATATATATATTTTTTCCTTTTTCTCTTTTTGTGAGTGTGTATGTGCATGCTTCTTTGTGTGATTTTGTCTGTAGAGCTTTGCTTTTGCCATTTGTCCTAGGGTTCTGACTGCCTTTTTTTTTAGTATACTTTTTAGCGCTTATTATCATTGGTGCATTTGTTTCTTGGTTTGGTTGCTCTCCTCTTTCTTTCTCTCTTCCTTTTTTTATTACTTTTTTGAATTTTTAATAATATTTTTCTATTTTAATAACTTTATTTTATTTTTCTTTCCTTCTTTCCTTTTTTTCCTCCCTTTTCTTCTGAGCCATGTGGCTGACAGGGTTTTGGTGCTCCGGCCAGGTGTCAGGCCTGAGCCTCTGAGGTACGAGAGACAACTTCAGGACATTAGTCCACCAGAGACCTCCCGGCCCCACGTAATATCAAATGGCGTAAGCTCTCCCAGAGATCTTCATCTCAATGCTAAGACCCAACTCACTCAACGACCAGAAAGCTACAGTGCTGGACACCCTATGCCAAACAACTAGCAAGACAGGAACACAAACTCACCCATTAGCAGAGAGGCTGCCTAAAATCATAATAAGTTCACAGACACCCCAAAACACACGACCGGACGTGGTCCTGCCCACCAGAAAGACAAGATCAAGCCTCATCCACCAGAACACAGGCACTAGTCCCCTCTACCAGGAAGCCTACACAACTCACTGAACCCATGTTCCACAACTACTGAAGCCCGCACGCCTAGAGCCTGTGCTCCACAGCAAAGAGAAGCCACTACAATGAGAAGCCTGTGCACTACAAGGAAGAGTAGCCCCCGCTCGCCACAAGTAGAGAAAGCCCACGTGCAGCAATGAAGACGCAACACAGCCAAAAATAAGTAAGTAAATAAATAAATTTATTTAAAAAAATTCCTAGGGAAGTGTTTTGTATCAATCCTGCTTGCTCTGTTTTTCATCTTTTTAATTTTAATAGTATAGTTTTAATCCATTTTCTATGAATAAATTCACTTCATATTTTAAAGAGTTACTGTGTTCTCATTTAGAATTAAATTTCTAGCAATTATTTACTTGGGTTCTAGGTACTATATTTGATGGAGAGAAAACAGATATATAACTTTTTTTCTATCTCCTTCCCTTTTTTTTTTGTAGTTTTTCTGTTTCCTACAAAACACTCTCCCTCTTTTTGCTTCATCCCACTATGAACACTCCAACAATATGCCTTCTGCTACCCTAAATTGCCCCATTCACATTTCCTTTTGCCAGTCCCCTGCCCCGACCCAATTTCTCTACTCCTTCTTCCTACCTACTAAGTGTTATTAAAGAAACTCTCTAAATCATACTCTCTGGATTCTGTACAAAGTCAGGCTCTCAAGACACCCTAAGGGGTCATAATGAATGGGCTTTGAAATTCAACCCAGGAAAGGTATAACCTTTGGGTCTAAGGCGGCCCCCTGCCTAGCAAATGGTTTGCCAGGATCCGTGCTTCACTTAAAACTCACTGCTTAAGGTTATACAATGTGATGAATCCTCAGTTTATTCCTTGAGCTTTATTCCTTGAGCTTTTTGCTGGTCTCTCCTTATTTGGATCCCAGCTCCTATCTGTTCACTAATCCATTGCTGAGTGCTGAACTTTGCCCAACACTCATCAATTGCTTTGACTACTGCCATTCCCAGCCAGGACTTTGACTTCTCAACAGGGAGCTTTTTAAAACTCCAGTTTATTGAGCTACACACTCTGCTAGATGCCTCACATCCACTATCTTGTTTAATGCTCACAACAACCGAATGAGGTATGAATTACCCCCCTCACCTTCAGCCAACAACCATGCCTTCCATTGTACAGAAAAGAATGAGGACTTCAACATAACCTTCCTCAATTTCCTTCTTCTTCACCTCAGAGTCTCTCTGGATCTTCAACTGCTCCTGTTCCTTTACTTTCATGATGAAAACATGCCAAATGGGCAGAGACAGAAACAGAGGGGCATTTGAGAGATAGACATGGTCGATCCATGGTCTCAAGGGGCACAGACCTTAATGGAGTCCATGAGGATCAACAAGAGATGTCTAAAAGGAAGGACCAAGAGCCTGCCAAGAAAGTTTAGAAAGCTGTCATCTAAGTAGATGCTGAAAACAGAAGACAAGGAAGGAGCCCAATAAGGTTTGGGGGGTTAAGAGCATAGCATTTCTTGTGGGGCACCTACTGATTTCTGAAAATATCCTTCTTATTCACTTGGGGTCAGCCAATGTGTAGAGCTTTCACTCTTCAGCCTTTTCAAGGCAATACTCACTTTCCTATCCCTGCCTTTTCTACTTGCCAACTTAATCACTCAGATGGTTTTGCTTTTATCTCTGCAACCACCACTTCTACCTTGATAGATCCAGACCCCTCCCTGATAAGTTTCACAATAATGACTCCAAATGTCCCAGTTCCCCACCATAGCCAAGGGCCTCAGCCTGCTTTAGCTTTGAGGAAAGTTAATACCACCCTTCTTTACATCCTATCATATTTTGCCACCATCCAAGATGAAGCCCCTTGATCATCTCTTCCTTTCATTTCCACCCTGTTCTGTGCTTCCTCACCTACACAAATTCCCACTTTACCTCTCCCTCCCAGACCTTTCCACTTGGCCCTAGGGAATTCCCATTCAAAGATAGACTGGGGCTTCCCTGGTGGTCCAGGGGGTAAGACTCTGCACTCCCAATGCAGGGGGCCCGGGTTCGATCCCCGGTTGGGGAACTAGATCCTGCACGCATGCTGCAACTAAGAGTCCACATGCCACAACTAAAAGATCCCACATGCCTCAACTAAGACCCAGCACAGCCTAAATAAATAAATAAATATTAAAAAAAAAAAAGATAGACTCTCTTCCATGGAAACTCTCTCACTTTCTGACCTTAAATGAAACATGGTTCTCTCCTCAAGATACCACTCCCCCTGCATCTCCCTCCAGAGAAGGCTGCTCGTTCATTCTCCACATATTACAGTTGGCATTCTCCTCCTACGTCATCACTACTTCCAAGCCATAACTCTTTCAATATTGCTTCCTTGAAGTTATTCCATCTATTTTCTCTTCTTCATTGTGATTGTCTAATAGCCTCCTGGCCAATCTCTCTCTCTTTCTCTCTCTCTCTCTCATTGGTTGAATATGTTGTCACTTGACTCACAGTCTTCCTCTCTAATACATTGGCCACTATCCTGGGCAACTTCAGTGTTCTTATCAGCAAGCATCCATCCTGGGCAAATGGGAATGCAGCATTTGAACAGCCTCAGCTGACTAAACCTTGTGGTTTCTTAGTGGTTTCTCCACTTGAAATGTCTACATTTGGACAGAGACCCAGTCTCGTGGTGTCCAGGACAGAGGGTGTAGGATGATTGTAGTTGAGTAGAGTTTCAATAGATTTGAATATTTCTCGCAGCAGACTTGGTCTCCAAGTATCTGAGGTGGTGAGATTTCTGGGGAAAGGTATTTAAGCAAGAGTTGTAGCAGACTGAGACTAGGCTTATCTGGTGGGTGGCACAATATTCAAATCAACTCTATTACAAAGAGACTGCCCTCTGAATTAATGTTTCATGATGTTGATAAGTAAAAAATATTATTTCAATAAATATTTCCTGAGACTCTACTATGAGTCAGGTACTGTCCCAGGAGCTAAGAAAAGAAAAATGGAAAAAAAACGCTGACCCCATTGCTTAAATCAGTTCATAAATGCTTAGATAAATCATTCATGTGTCAAGCTGAAATCATGATACTCACTTCACAGGGTTGTTGTGAGTTTTAAATGAGATAATTCATATATAGCAAATAGCTCAATAAATGGTAAGTAAATGGTAAAGGCGTGGGGCTATTATGAACTCTTCGGCACCTCCCATGTGTGACCACCAGGTGTCAGCCTCCCCTAGCTAAACCCTACCAGGCCAAAGGTGACCAGTCGTCTAACCTCTCCAACAGGAGAGGAAGGAGCAAAGGACTTTGCAACTATTTACTCCTCACCTATTCCTGATCAGAGCTACTTAGGTGCAGAAATTTCTTAGCACCGATTTCAGGTGAGAACTTGTGTGCCTACAGGGTAAGCCCAGTTGGAAGTGTTTTGCAGTCTCCCTAGGCACCACAATGTGGAAATGACCAAGATCTGGTCAAGGAGAAACAGAAAAAGGACATTAAAGGCAAAGAGGGGCAGGTGGGAATGTAAACTGGTACAGCCACTATGGAGAACAGTATGGAGGTTCCTTAAAAAACTACAAATAGAACTACCATATGACCCAGCAATCCCACTACTGGGCATATACCCAGAGAAAACCATAATTCAAAAAGACACATGCACCCCAATGTTCATTGCAGCACTATTTACAATAGCCAGGACATGGAAGCAACCTAAATGTCCATCAACAGATGAGTGGATAAAGAAGATGTGGTACATATATTCAATGGAATATTACTCAGCCATAAAAAGGAACGAAATTGGGTCATTTGTAGAGACGTGTATGGACCTAGAGACTGTCATACAGAGTGAAGTAAGTCAGAAAGAGAAAAACAAATATCGTATATTAAGGCATATATGTGGAACCTAGAAAAATGGTACAGATAAACCGGTTTGCAGGGCAGAAATTGAGACACAGATGTAGAGAACAAACGTATGGACACCAAGGGGGGAAAGTGGCAAGGGGAGTGGTGGTAGTGGTGGGATGGATTGGGAGATTGTGATTGACATGTATACAGTGATGTGTATAAAATGGATAATAAGAACCTGCTGTATAAAAAATAAATTTAATTTAATTTAATTTTAAAAAAAAGCAAAGAGGGGCAAAGCAAAGCCAATTCTGGAAAAGGCTAGGGAGAGAATGAAATAGGAGGAGGAAAGGAGAGACTGAGAGAGAGGGAAAGGTAAAACTTTTCTTACTCAACCACCTCTCCAGGGCCTCACCCAAAGCCCTCTCATTTAAGCCACCAGCAACCTGAAACCTCCACCTCCCAGGCTCCTACCACACATCAAATCCCTTTTAAATCCTTGTAATCCCACTGATTCTCTAGCTGGCTTTCTCCTGGATGTATTTCAGAGAAGAGCTTTAGAGTCCCTGGCAAAGAACTCACCATTCTTCTTGAGGCCATGTAATTTGTACTTTGTATCTGAGCTGCCATATTTTCTAGACTTCCTGATTCTCCTCATTAGAAACTATATTTCCATTTTTTGAAAGACGCCTTTTTCCCCCTTACAATAGCCTCTTTGACTTTGCCAGTTAACCAAGTTGCATATTTCATTTCCCAGGCGCCTAGTATTTTTGACCGTTGGCATACATTTTCTCAGGCTTCCAATAAGGTATTTTTTAAATAGTCCACAGGCTTCCTGCAGCTTATTGACTTTTTGAATGTTAGTCTTAATTTTCCTAATGTCCTGTAACATGTGGCATACCCAGACAGGAATAGGCCTTGTTCAGACACCATCCTGAAGAACTGTTGACTTAGTGTGCTCTCTGTGGACAGAAACTGGCCTGCAACTGTTTTTCAGGCTCAACCACCAGTTAAGAGCTTTTTCCTTCACACAAAAAGAGATCTTTGCTCAGGAATTTCTAAAAAAAAAAAAAAAAAAACACTTAAAGAATGAATTGAGAAAAAGGAACCTACACTCTGTGTAAAGAAGAAAGAAAGAACAATACAATAAAATGCAAAGCATATTGCAATTAATATAAAGGCTAAACTTGTGAACTGCCACTAATTCTTTCTCTCCCTTAGCCAAGTATTGGCAAAGGGAAGTGATTCATATTCTAGGGCAACACAAGGATTCTAGGAACTAACATATCCAGTTACCTGAAAAATCTGAACTTGGATTTCCTCCAAATCATGATCAATCCAGGTCAATGCCAGATCACTCAAAAGAGGCCTGAGGGCTTCCCTGGTGGCGCAGTGGTTGAGAGTCTGCCTGCCGATGCAGGGGACACGGGTTCGTGCCCCAGTCCGGAGGATCCCGCATACCGCGGAGCGGCTGGGCCCGTGAGCCATGGCCTCTGGGCCAGCGCATCCGGAGCCTGTGCTCTGCGACGGGGGAGGCCACAACAGTGAGAGGCCCGCGTACTGCAAAAAAAAAAAAAAAAAAAAAAAAAAAGAGGCCTGAGCCCTTCCACTCATCCAGCTGCTACTGTTTCAATCCATTGTCAATAGAGAAATAGCCTTATTAGGGAGATGGTTCTGCCATGGCAACGTTGCACATAACCACAGAGGCAAAGGCTTGGACTATCTGAGTTTTGGCAGAATGCCTTTTGATCCTCCTGGAACACGCAAGGACAGGAGGCCCATAGGGAGCTATTATGAGGCCATCTCCCACTGGCCTCCGTACCCACACTGGGAGGCTGTCATGAGATAGTTTTGCATCCCCTCCCTGGTTCTGATTAGGTGTGGAGCTTTCCAACGTACTCCTTCAGAGCAGAGCTGCAGAACGTAAAACCTGTAGTGGCAGCTCAGCTCCTCAGGACAACTTGTTTCGATGTTATCCTTTTAGTGTGTGGGACAAGGATCACAGGGGCTGGCACCTTTAGGCTTATTTTTCTTTTTGCTGTCTACTTAAGTAGTAAAATGTCTAAATCTAGAAGTGACTCACTCTATCTTACTGGCCAAATCAGTCAGGCCTTGGCCTTGTCTTGTCTCATGTGTGAGCTTGACAAGCCTTGAGCCATTTGACACAACCAAGATGTGATTGCATCCAAAGCATAATGGGTTGAGGCCACAGCTGATTCCACTGACAAGGCCTAAGTCCTCCTACAGGCTGGAGGCTCTTGCTGTTTCTAACACTAAGTGAGGGGCCTAGAAACTGATTTGTTCCCCTTCTGTACATCTCAGCATTTCTATATTGCAATATATAAACGTATCAAATGACACATTGTACACCTTAAACTTATATAATATTATATGACAACTATATCTCAATTTTTAAAAAAGCTCCCAATTGCCCCTTTCCAGTCAATTACTACCACTATCCCCCAAGGGACAACCACTGTTCTGATTTCCATTTATAAATGCTTCATATATTGGAGTAATGATAATAAAAGCATTTAATAATAAATAAATAAATACTTCATATAAATGGACTCATAATGTATGAACTCTTCTGTATGGTTCCTTTTGCTCAACTTTATGTTTCTGAGATTCTTACAGGTTGTTGTATATATCAGTGGTTTCTTTTTTTTTAATTGCTGAGTAGTATTTCATTGAATGGATATACCACAGTTTGTTTATCCATTCACCTGATGATGGACAGTTGAGTTGTTTATAGTTTATTAATAAAACTGCTATGAACATTTGCATATAATTCAACATTGTTTTGAATCCTGAAGAAATGCCTGTATGCAAGCATCTTCTTTTCCTTTTATTATAGAATACTTCAAACATACAAACAAGTATAGAGAATAATAAAATAATAATAAAATACCTGTATAACCTGCCATTCATTTTTTTCCCTTTTATATAGACTTTATTTTTTAGAGCAGTTGCAGGTTCCCAACAAAACTAAGCAGAAAGTACAGAGTTCTCATATACCCCTTGCCCCACGGATACATAGCCTCCCCTATTATCAACATCTCTCACCAGCATTGTACATCTGTTACAACTGATGAATCTACACTGACATAGCATAATCACCCAAAGTCCATAGTTTACGTTAGGGTTCACTCCTGGTGTTATACATTGTATAGGTTTGAACAAATGTATAATGACATATATCTACCACTGTAGTATACAGAGTAATTTTGCTGCCCTAAAAATCCTTTGTTCTCTGCTGTTGGAGGTCATTGAGGGGATGTGACTGCCAGTTGACCCCACAAGCTGGACCCGGGCAATCAGATGCTCCTCACCCCTCCCCTTTCCTTGGAATGTACATTCTGCCCACCATTCCCACAGTGGGAGCCATTTTCAAGGACATACCCTTGAGAGAGTAATGTGTTGCTGAGACCATGTGGACAGTATACATGACTGAACCCAGTTAAGACCTCTATGTAAACTTTTAACGTTCTGGCCAGCGGGTGCAGAGATCTACTCATCTTGTAGCCATCCAAGACAAGCCTCATGTTTAAGCTCCCTTGCTTATTAAAACCACCACCTACCAATCTGGGGTGGTCTGCCTCTTTCTTTGGTCTCTCCTTGCTCTCCATGTACGAGGGCCAATTTTCAAACCAACATCTGCCTATTCATCCCTCTCTCCCCCCAACTCCTGAACCACTGACCTTTTTTATTGTCTCCATAGTTTTGCCTTCCTGTCATATAGTTGGAATCACACAGTATGTAGCCTTTTCAGATTGGCTTCTTTTGCTTAACTATATGCCTTTAAGATTCATCCATACTGTTGTGTGGATTGATAGTATATTCCTTTTTATTGCAAAAGAAGATTCCATTGTAGGCATGTACCACAGTTTATCTATTCACCTATTGAAGGGTATCTTCGCTGCTTCCAGCTTTGGGCTATTATTTGTCAAAACCCCTAGGATCAAAAAAAAAAAAAAAAAAAACCCTAGGATCTTAGAGTACAAAGAGTGAAACGGTGTATGCAAATTAAGAAAAAATCATTTAGGAGATCAGGGGAATCCCAGAATGGGGTGCAGACTATGACAAAAAATATATATAGCTGTCTTTCAAATGTATGACATAACCTCGCTAAAGAGGATGAAGGAAAGGTGCTAACCTAAGTGCCTTTGGAAATGAATGAAGTCTGTAAGACTAAAGGCAAAATGAACTGTTCACAAGCACTGAACTCTGGTTGGCAAAGTTGTTTCCCATGGGGATATGGATTAACAATTCTGAAACCACTGTACACGTACACTGGGATTGAACAATAAGTAAATGGAAAGTGGATAGTAGGAGACATGTTTCTTGCTGTTGGAGTGAGAGATTACAGATAAGCAAGAGGAAGAGGCTAGAATGATCCATGTGGTGATGGATTAGAGTTGGAGACATCAGTATGAACTTATCTTTAGCTTAATACAGATACTGATGGTTATATATAGAAATATTTATAAATATGTGCATACACATGGGTTAGTATACATACATATAGCTACTTGATCTGTCAGTTGAGAGAGCCTAGGAGCAATGACAATCCAGTAGCAACAAGCACACCTAGCACCCAGATCTTGGTTTCTAATACCAATAAAAGGGATGAGGGTTCCTTGGAGAAATGGCTAATTCTAGGAATGGGCCAAGAAATATACACGATGAACCTGGACCATCTTATATTGCCAGAAAGTAAGGAAGTGCTAAAAAACAAAGAAACAAAAAACCAATGCAATGATGATGGAGGTATATCAAAGGGACACAGGAGGCAGCTGAACGAACTCTCTTTAGCCAAATCTAGAACAATTTGAGCAACCAAATAAAGAAGTATTTATCCATTAGTCTATACTGATATAAATAAATGATTGAATAAATAAATGGAAGAGAAGGGATAAATATCCCATGCAGAAGAATTCCAAATAATTTATGTGTATATTCCACCCTCATGGAGGTAGAGCATGACTACCCACTCCTTAGTGTGGGCTAAGCATAGTGACAGCCTTCCAAACAGTATAGTATGGAAAGGGTCACAAACAAGTAACTTTACAGTGGAGAAATCTGAAAAATACTACCTAAGCCAGGTGATCAAGATCAATATCAACATGGTAAGTCATGTTGCTAACATGTACCTTTCATATGGTGTGATGAGAATGAGATTTTACCTCTATGTCCTTCCTCCCTAAAACACATAACCCCGGTTTAATCATGAGAAAAAAATATCAGACAAATCTCAATTGAGGAACATTCTACAAAATACCTGACCAGTACTCCTCAAAACAGTACTGTACCAGTACTCCTCAAAAGTAAGGAAAGTTCAGGAAAATATCACAGCCAAGAAGAGTGTAAGGAGACATGACAACTAAATGTAATGTGGTAACCTGGATGGGTTCCTGGAATAGTAAAAGGACGTTAGGTAAAAACTAAGGAAATCTGAACGAGATATGTACTTTAGTTAATAATAATGTACCAGTATTGATTCATTAATTGTGACAAATGTACCATCCTACTTACAAGAACTTAATAATAGGGAAAACTGTGTATGTTACCTCTCTGTATTAAGCTTGCAATTTTTCTTTAAATCTAAAGCAATTCTAAAATAAAATGTTTACTCTTTAAAAATGTTGCAAATCCAAATGTAGGAATATTCTTCAAAAACAATTTGCCTATTGTACAGCACAGGGAATATAGCCAATATTTTACAGTAACTTTAAATGGAGTATAATCTATAAAAATATTGAATCACTATGCTGTACACCTGAAACTAATATTTTAAATCAACTATACTTCAATACAAATAAATAGATAAATAAATAAATGAAATCTCTAAAATCTAAAAACAAACAGACAAACCCCAATTTGCCTAGACTCTTCAAAAAAGTCAATGTCATGGGGCTTCCCTGGTGGCGCAGTGGTTGAGAATCTGCCTGCTAATGCAGGGGACACGGGTTCGAGCCCTGGTCTGGGAGGATCCCACATGCCGCAGAGCAACTAGGCCCATGAGCCACAAGTACTGAGCCTGCGCGTCTGGAGCCTGTGGTCCCCAACAAGAGAGGCCGCGATAGTGAGAGGCCCGCACACTGCGATGAAGAGTAGCCCCCACTTGCCACAACTAGAGGAAGCCCTCGCACAGAAACGAAGACCCAACACAGCAAAAACAAATAAATAATAATTTAAAAAAAAAGAATAAGGTCTTAAAAAAAAAAGTCAATGTCATGAAAGGCACAAAAAAGGCAGTGGAATTTTACTAGATTACAGACTAAATGAAATGACAACTAAATACAATGTGTGATGTTTGAGTGGATTCTAGATGGCATTTAAAACAACACTAAAGCAGATTACTACAATAATTGGAGAAATGTGAATATGGATTGTAAATTAGGTAATAGTAAAACGATAAACATTAAAATGCCCTGACTGTGATCAATGTATTGTGGTTATGTAGAAGAATGCCTTTGCTTTAGGAAATACATGCTGAAGTATTTAGGAATTAAGTGCAATTTGCTCTCAAATGATTCAGGGAAAAAAATGTATATTTACACATAGATAAAGCAAATGTGACAACATGCTTACAGTTGATAAGGGGTGTGCTGATATCCATTGCCCTGTTCTTGCAACTTAGTTTTTTTTTTTTTTTTTTTTTTTTTTTTTTTTGCGGTACACGTGCCTCTCACAGTTGTGGCCTCTCCCGTTGCAGAGCACAGGCTCTGGACGCGCAGGCTCAGCGGCCATGGCTCACGGGCCCAGCCTCTCCGCAGCATGTGGGATCTTCCTGGACCGGGGCACGAACCCGGGTCCCCTGCATCGGCAGGCGGACTCTCAACCACTGCGCCACCAGGGAAGCCCCACAACTTAGTATTTTAAATGTTTCAAAACATGATAATCATGTTGCAAAGAACATTTTTGCACATATCTTCTTGGGCACATGAAACTCTAGGTTATACACTCAGAAGTAGGATTTCTGAGTCATAAAGATGAGCATCTGTAGCTTTACTAAATTTTGCTAAATTACTCTCTGAAGTGGTTGTATCAGTTTATACTTCCACTACATTTCACCACATCTTCACACAACACTGTCAGTTGTCATTTATGCCAATCTGATGGGTGTGTCACATTATTGCTTTTTCCCCCACATTTTATTATGAAAAAAATTTAAACACATAGTAAAGTTTTTTTAAGTATGTAGTGAATTCAGGTGGTGGCTATATGAGCATTTTGTCCTATTTGCTTTATCATATATCTATCCATCCCTCTAGCCATAATTCAATCCATAATATTTTGTAATGTATTTAAAAGTAAATTGAATCCATCAGTATACTTTACTCCTGAACACTTCAGCACGCATATTATTAATGAGTTTGACATTTGCTACAGATTTTTAAGGTAAAATTTATTTACAGTGGAATGTTCAAACCATAATTATATACTCACTGAGTTCTAACAAATGCATATACACCTGTGTAACCCAAACCTCCATCAAATATAGAACATTACCATTGCCCGTAGAAAGTTCCCTAATCCCCCTCCAAGTCAATCCCTGGTCCCACTCCCACCAGGTAACACTATTCTGTTTTGGTTTTTGCTTTCATGACAGATTAGTTTTTATCTGTTCTAGATATAATATGTGCTCTTTTGTGGAAAATCTCCTTCACTCAGCATGTTTGTCAGATTCACCCAGGTTGCTGCATCTATCACTGGTTTGTTTCTTTTTATTGCTGAGTAGAATTCCATTGCATGCCACAGCTTGTTTACCCATTTTTCTGGTGATGGACACTGTGTCTTTTCTGTATTTGGCTTTATAAATGAGGCTGCTAAGAACATTCTTGCCAAGTCTTTTGTAGACATATCTTTTCATCCCTCTTGGGTTCTTATTGTTTAATCTGCATGTCTCTGATTACTAATGAAATTGAACATATTTTCATATTAACCGTATTTCATTTTATATATTGTCTACTTGTATCTTTTGTTCATTTTTCTGTTGAGCTGTTTGTCTTTAATTTTTTTAAATAAATTTATTTATTTATTTTGGCTGCATTGGCTCTTCGTTGTTGCTCGCGGGCTATCTCTAGTTGCGGCGAGCGGGGGCTTCTCTTGTTGCGGAGCACAGGCCCTAGGTGCGCAGCCTCCGGTACTTGTGGCACACAGGCTCAGTAGCTGTGGCTTGTGGGCTCTAGAGTGCAAGATCAGTAGTTGCGGCGTAAGGGCTTAGTTGCCCCGCGGCATGTGGAATCTTCCCGGACCAGGGCTTGAACCTGTGTCCCCTGCACTGGCAGGAGGCTTCTTAACCACTGTGCCACGAGGGAAGTCCCTGTCTTTACTTTTCTTAAGAACCTCTTTATCTGGATGCTAATCATGTATCTCTTACAAGTTGCAAATATCTTGTCTTTCCATTTTGTTTATGGGATGTATTCTTATGCAGAAGTTTTAAATTTTAATACAGTCAAATTTAATCATTTTTCCTTCACATCTTTATTGGCGTATAACTGCTTTGCAATGTTGTGTTAGTTTCTGCTGTACAACAGAGGGAATCAGCAATATGTATACATATATCCCCATATCCCCTCCCTCTTGAGTCTCCCTCCTACACTCCCTATCCCACCCCTCTAGGTCGTCACAAAGCATCGAGTTGATCTCCCTGTGCTATGCAGCAGCTTCCCACTAGCCATCCATTTTACATTTGGTTGTGTATATATGTCAATGCTACTCTCTCACTTCGTCCCAGCTTCCCCTTCCCCTCGTGCCCTCAAGTCTGTTCTCTACGTCTGCATCTTTATTCCTGCCTTGCCCCTAGGTTCATCTGTACTGTTTTTTTTTAGATTCCATATATATGTGTTAGCATACGGTATTTGTTTTACTCTTTCTGACTTACTTCACTCTGTATGACAGTCTCTAGATCCATCCACCTCACTACAAATAACTCAATTTTGTTTCTTTTTATGGCTGAATAATATTCCATTGTATATATGTGCCACATCTTCTTTATCTATTCATCTGTGATGGACATTTAGGTTGCTTCCGTGTCCTGGCTATTGTAAATAGTGATGCAATGAACATTGTGGTACATGACTCTTTTTGAATTATGGTTTTCTCAGGGTATATGCCCAGTAGTGGGATTGCTGGGTTGTATGGTAGTTCTATTTTTAGTTTTTTAAGGAACCTCCATACTGTTCTCCATAGTGGCTGTATCAATTCACATTCCCACCAACAGTGCAAGAGGGTTCCCTTTTCTCCACACCCTCTCCAGCATTTAGTGTTTGTGGATTGTTTGACGATGGCCATTCTGACCGGTGTGAGGTGGTACCTCTTTGTGGTTTTGATTTGCATTTCTCTAATGATTAGTGATGTTGAGCATCCTTTAATGTGTTTCTTGGCAATCTGTATATCTTCTTTGGAGAAATGTCTATTTAGGTCTTCTGCCCATTTTTGGATTGGGTTGTTTGTTTTTTTGATATTGAGCTGCATGAGCTGTTTGTATATTTTGGAGATTAATCCTTTGTCAGTTGCTTCGTTTGCAAATATTTTCTCCCATTCTGAGGGTTGTCTTTTCATCTTGTTTATGGTTTCCTTTGCTGTGCAAAAGCTTTTAAGTTTCATTAAGTCCCATTTGTTTATTTTTGTTTTTATTTCCATTTCTGTAGGAGGTGGGTCAAAAAGGATCTTGCTGTGATTTATGACATGGAGTGTTCTGCCTATGGTTTCCTCTAAGAGTTTGATAGTGTCTGGCCTTACGTTTAGGTTTTTAATCCATTTTGAGTTTATTTTTGTGTATGGTGTTTGGCAGTGTTCTAATTTCATTCTTTTACATGTAGCTGTCCAGTTTTCCCAGCACCACTTATTGAAGAGGCTGTCTTTTCTCCATTATGTATTCTTGCCTCCTTTGGCAAAGATAAGGTGGCCATATGTGCATGGGTTTGTCTCTGGGCTTTCTATCCTGTTCCATTGATCTATATTTCTGTTTTTGTGCCAGTACCATACTGTCTTGATTACTGTAGCTTTGTGGTATTTTCTGAAGTCAGGGAGCCTGATTCCTCCAGCTCCATTTTTCTTTCTCAAGATTGCTTTGGCTATTCGGGGTTTCCATACAAATTGTAAAATTTTTTGTTCTAGTTCTGTGAAAAATGCCATTGGTAATTTGATAGTGATTGCATTGAACCTGTAGATTGCTTTGGGTAGTATACTCATTTTCACAATATTGATTCTTCCAATCCAAGAACATGGTATGTCTCTCCATTTGTTTGTATCATCTTTGATTTCTTTCATCAGTGTCTTATAGTTTTCTGCATACAGGTCTTTTGTCTCCTTAGGTAGGTTTATTCCTAGGTATTTTATTCTTTTTGTTGCAGTGATAAATGGGAGTGTTTCCTTAATTTCTCTTTCTGACTTTTTGTTGTTAGTGTATAGGAATGCAAGAGATTTCTGTGCATTAATTTTGTATCCTTCCTTTACATTTTGTACTTTATCCATCTTGTCTATGGCAGCGATCTTTGGTCTAAGGTACACATTCCCTAGGGGTATGTGAAAACTTTTTAAGGTGTTTAAGAGTATGGATGGCTTTGAAGGAATCGATTTTTATTTGTTTTTGTTTTCTTGCGGTACGCGGGCCTCTCACTGTTGTGGCCTCTCCCATTGCGGAGCACAGGCACCAGACGCGCAGGCTCAGCAGCCATGGCTCACGGGCCCAGCCACTCCGCGGCATGTGGGATCTTCCCAGACCGGGACACAAACCCGTGTCCCCTGCATCGGCAGGCGGACTCTCAACCACTGCGCCACCAGGGAAGCCCGGAATCGATTTTTAGATCCTCAACTTCCATAGCTATTCTTTCTTAAAATGAAGTATTTCAGAATGCCTCAGAATGAGGTGTGGTGGCCTCATTCTGGGTCTCTTTTTCCATCTTTCTTTTCACAAATGCCTGTATCCTTTTTCCCCAACCTGAATCTTAGTATTGTTCATTGTCCCAAGTATACAACCTCTGGTGAGCCAAACAAAGGGGCAAATCAAAATATTGGTGTTAAAAGTGTACATTCTGTTTATATACGAAATTATAGAACAGGGAAGATGAATTCACAGTAAAAATCAGAACAGTGGTTGCTTCTGGGGTGGGAATGAAGATTGACTGCCTCAAACAAACAAACAAAAAAACCCCACAAGAGCAAATAATATGCATGTTGAAGTATTTAGGAGTGAAGTGTAATAATGCCTGAAACTTACTTTGAAATGCATTAAAAACATAAAATGGGTTAATGGATGGATAGAAGGCTTGGTAGATGGAAAGACAGGTAATAAAGTAAACATAGCAACATGCTAATTACAGAATCTGGGTGCCGAGAATATGGACATTTGTGTACAATTCTATCAACTTCTCTATTTGTTTTTAAATTTCCATAATAACATGTTAGGGGAAAGGAATAACACGTAGAAAACTACTGATGCTGAGGAAGTCTCCTCTAATCAAACTCTTGTGTCTTTCTCTGCTCCTGAGAGGTCCATGAGAACAAAGCAATAAGAGCCTGGGTAAGAAAGAAATACTGAAGATGGCAATGCCTTATTTCATCTAGGAAACATCTATCTTAGAATTCAGAAATGAGATAGCTTGTTACAAGGAATGCATCAACACATTTTTTTTTTTTTTTTTTTTTTTGCGCTACACGGGCCTCTCACTGTTGTGGCCTCTCCTGTTGCGGAGCACAGGCTCCGGACGCACAGGCTCAGCGGCCATGGCTCACGGGCCCAGCTGCTCAGTGGCATGTGGGATCTTCCTGGACTGGGGCACGAACCCGTGTCCCCTGCATTGGCAGGTGGACTCTCAACCACTGCGCCACCAGGGAAGCCCCCATCAACACATTTTTATTTGAGTTTCAAACTCAGACTTTTTAAAACGAAGTAAGTCTAATTTGACTTTTTTTTATGAATAGAACTGACACTGCCAATTAGAATATATGGTGGGCATTTTACATAAACTGACTAAACTTAAATCAGCAGCTCCCCAAAGTTTTGAAGATAATATATTTAAAACACAAGATAAAACGGAAGCATTTTATTTTAAAATACTGTATTGGCAAAAATTCATTCAAATTAACAGTATTTTTATTTTTCCAACCCTTTCTGAACATATTGGGTTAAATAAGTTACCTCTAAGAGAAAAAGTAAATAGGTATAGTTACTAGTCATCTAAAAAGCCTTTTTGGTATAGTTCCTAGAGACTGAGAAAAAGTAAATGGCTCTAGAGAAAGAGTAACAAATCTTTTTGCAATTCAGGTGGTTGCCAATCCTTTGCTTTCAACAAATTTGAAGGAAAATCTAATCAGGTAGTCAGACAAAAGATCACAAAAAGACATTTCTTTTTTTTTTAGCCGTGCCACGCAGCATGCAGGATCTTAGTTCCCTCACCAGGGATCCAACCTGTGCCCCGTGCAGTGGAAGCTCGGAGTCTTAACCACTGGACCACCAGGGAAGTCCCTAAAAAGACATTTCTTATAGATCACTATGTGATTTTGGCAAACAACTCAGAAAGTGTTCAAATAATCAAATTACATGGCTATTACACTACTATTTATACTCCTATATTCTTATATGTTTGAACAAGTTTCTCAGTGTGTATATCTATAAAAATAAAAACAGAAATAGAATTGAAACTGAGTTCTCATTCTAGCAACAAGTAGTATTCATCCATAGCCATATGGGAGGAAAAAAAATCCAGCTCATTCAAGAGTGCATTTCCAATAAAATTGGACTATTTATGCTTTCAATTCATTTATGAAAATGTATAAAAAATTTATGTTTTGAGCAATTTTATACCAATAATAATTGTTACAATAACTCAATCCGGAGAAAAAAAAATTTTGGGCCACACCACGTGGCTTGCAGCATTTTAGTTCCACGACCAGGGATTGAACCCAGTGGCCCCTGCAGTGGAAGCGCAGAGTCCTAGCCACTGGACCGCCAGGGAAGTCCCTCAGAGAAATTTTTAATAGCTGAAAACTTCTATTTACAGGACATTTGCTAAAATTTTATTTTATATTCACATTTTTGCTGCAAAGAACTATGAAAAGGTGATAAATAAAAGACTTTTAAGAATAAAATATATCTTGGGGCTTCCCTGGTGGTGCAATGGTTAAGAATCCACCTGCCAATGCAGGGGACACGGGTTCGAGCCCTGGTCCAGGAAGATCCCACATGCTGCAGAGCAACTGAGCCTGTGTGCCACAACTACTGAGCCTGTGCTCTAGAGCTTGCAAGCCACAACTACTGAGCCTGCGTGCCACAACTACTGAGGCCCGTGTGCCTAGAGCCCGTGCTGTGCAACAAGAGAAGCCATTGCAATGAGAAGCCCATGCACCACAACAAAGAGTAGCCCCTGCTCACTCCAACTAGAGAAAGCCCACGCGCAGCAGTGAAGACCCAACGCAGCCAAAAATAAAATAAAAATTAATTAATTAGGGCTTCCCTGGTGGCGCAGTGGTTGAGAATCTGCCTGCCAATGCAGGGGACACGGGTTCGAGCCCTGGTCCAGGAAGATCCCACATGCCACGGAGCAACTAAGCCTGTGCACCACAACTACTGAGCCTGCGCGTCTGGAGCTTGTGCTCCACAACAAGAGAGGCCGCGACAGTGAGAGGCCCGCACACCGCGATGAGGAGTGGCCCCCACTCACCGCAACTAGAGAAAGCCCTCACACAGAAACGAAGACCCAGCACAGCCAAAAATTAATTAATTAATTAATTTTTAAAAAAAGATCTAGGTTTTCCTTTCAAAAAATTAATTTTTAAAAAAGGAATAAAATATATCACATTAAGATAAAATTCTGTGAGGGAAGTGGAATGGAAAAATGAAGTAAAGACAAAAATAGATATAAATATTCTGGCTGTTATAGAAGAGCTTATTGTTTTAAATTTCAAATGGGTGACATGAGTATCAAATCACTATAGTATTTTGATTTCATTTGAAATAACCATGGAGGGCTTCCCTGGTGGCGCAGTGGTTAAGAATCCACCTGCCAATGCAGGGGACACAGGTTCAAGTCCTGGTCTGGGAAGATCCCACATGCCGCGGAGCAACTAAGCCTGTGCACCACAACTACTGAGCCTGAGCTCTAGAACCTGTGAGCCACAACTACTGACGCCCGTGTGCCTAGAGCCTGTGCTCTGCAACAAGAAAAGCCACCGCAATGAGAAGCCCGGGCACCACCAAGAAGAGTAGCCCCTGCTCAGTGCAACTAGAGAAAGCCCGCGTGCAGCAACGAAGACCCAACACAGCCAAAAATAAATAAATAAAATAAAATAATTTTTAAAAATAAATAAATTAAATAACCATGGATTTGGTTTTTATGTCAACATTTACAATACATTGGAAATTATATCCTTTGTAATTATTTTAATGTATAATGAAAACATTTTTATGTCATATTAAACACGTGAAAGAGGATGCACAATTTTTCAAAATTCTTTTAGAGATATGAGAGCAAAAAACATGAAAACTACTAGCCTAAGAAATCTTTTTCTACCCTATGATGAAATTATATTCTCTTAAATTTTCTTTAAAAATGTAAAAGTTTTGCTTCTTACATTTATATCTCTAATCAACCTGGAATTGATTTTTTTTATAGAATGTGAAGTAGAGAAATATATTTTCCCCCAAAACATAGCCCAGAAACCACAGCATCATTTCTTTTTTTTTTTTCTTTTTTTAATTTATTTGGCTGCGCGGAGTCTTAGTTGCAGCACACGGGATCTTCATTGCCACATGCAGGATCTTCTTTGTGGCGTGTGGCATCTTTAGTTGCGGCATGTGGGGTCTTTAGTTGCAGTACGTGATCTCTTGGTTGTGGCATGTGGGATCTAGTTCTCCTACCAGGGATCAAACCCGGACTCGCTGCATTGGGAGTGCAGAGTCTTAGCCACAGGGAAGTAACTGACACAGCATCATTTCTTTTTTCGTAAATTTATTTATTTTATTTACATTTATTTTTGGCTGCATTGGGTCTTCGTTGCTGCGCGTGGGCTTCCTCTAGTTGCAGCGAGTGGGGGCTGCTCTTCGTTGCGGTGCACGGGCTTCTCATTGCGGTGGCTTCTCTTGGTGCCGAGCACGGGCTCTAGGCACACGGCCTTCCATAGTTGCGGCTCGCGGGCTCTAGAGCACAGGCTCTGTAGTTGTGGCGCACGGGCTTAGCTGCTCTGCGGCATGTGGGATCTTCCCGGACCAGGGCTCGAACCCGTGTCCCCTGCATTGGCAGGTGGATTCTTAACCACTGCGCCACCAGGGAAGCCCAGCATCATTTCTTGACTGGCCCATCCATTCTTTCCTCACCGATTTGTAATGCCACCTTGGTCATACATCGAGTTTCCATATGGAAACGTGTGGGTCTATTTTGGGCATTCCTCTCTATTTAATTGGCCTCCTTGCCTCTGTATGGACCATCACATTGTCTAAATCACTATAGCCTTTACAATAAGTCTTGATATCTAGAAGGGCAAGTCCCCACACCTTGTTCCTCTTCCTCAAAATTGTCTTGGCTATTCTTGCTTGTTTGGTCTTCCATATGAATTTCAGAATTAGTTTGCCATATTCCATTAAAATTTCTGTTGGGGTTTTTATTGGAAATGCACAGGATCTAAAGTTAGATTCACTTGGGGAAAATAATTTTATGATACTGAGTTTTCCAATCCATGAATATTGTGGAGGCAAAGACAGCTAGTTGTCTACTCAGTATTCACTCTCTTTTCCTTCCTAACAGAACCCTGATTTATTTTGGGTGGAAATGTACCCAGATAAAAGAATACACTGTTCGCTCTCCCTTGCAGCTAGGAATAGTCAATGAGGTGTAAGTGCAAGCTCCATAAGGCTTCTGTGAAGGGTCTTTAAAGGAACCTGTCTTAGATGGGAAGACATGACTCATACTCAGCTTCCCCCTTCTTCCTCTCACAAATATCCCCTTTTCACAGCTCTTGAAATCATGCCTTTACACTCCGTTCATACTGCCACTGCCTCTGCTGGGACCTTCCTCATTTCCTGGTTACTGCACTCACTTGTCTCCTAAGTCATCTCACCACCACTTCCCTCCAATCCATTCTCTACATTACTACACCAGGGTGATTTTTCTAAAACCCAACTCTCATCATTTCACTACCCTACTTAAAACCTTCTGATGGTTCTGTTGCTTCCAGAAGTGGTTCTCAAACCGGGCTGGAAAGCAGGTTTGGAAAGCACCAAAATCAACTGGAAAGCATGGGGAAGCTTTACATCTTCCCCAAACATAGCCCACATTCACTGACTCTGAATCACAGGAGGAGGGAGTGTCCCCAAATCAGTAGGTTCCAAAAGCTCTTCAGGTGATTCCAATTCATCACCCCATTTGGGAACCACTGACTTATATGATAGAAGCCAAATTATTTAATGTGCCATGCAAGGTGTTATGGACTGAATTCTATTCCTCCAAAATTCATATGCTGAAGTCCTAACCCCCAGTACCTCAGAATATGACTGTATTTGGAGACAGGGCCTTTGAAGAGGTAATTAAGTTAAAATGAGGTGGTCAGGGTGGGCCCTAATCAAATATGACTGACATCTGTATAAGAGGAGATTAGGATACAGACAGACCAAGAGGGAAGACCATGTAGAGATACAGGGAGAAGACGGCCATCTGCAAGCCAAGAGGAGAGACCTCAGAAGAAAGTGAACCTGCCAACAACTTGATCTCAGACTTCCAGCCTCCAGAACTGTGAGAAAATGCAGTTCTAGTGTGTAAGCCACCCAGTCTGTGGTATTTTGTTATGGCAGCCCAAGCAACCAAATACGCAAGGATTGAATCCAGGCCCTGGCTACCTCTCTGGAGCCTCAGTTCTCTGTCAGGCTCCAGCCATCCCCCCATCATCACCCACCCACACCTCCACCACTTAATAGTTTTGAGACCTTGAGCAACCTAACCTCTCTGTACCCAGTTTTCTTATCTGTAAAATGATCATCTCTGTAATGCATATAACACAGTGTGAACGTATAAAACATTCAATAAACGTTAGCAGCTACACTCCAGCCAAAAGGCATTAACTGTCATTCTCTAAATGCATGCTGTCTGGTTTCACTTGCGTGACTTAGCACATGCTGATATGTTTGCTTAGAATGCCTTTCTCTCACTGCTTCACCTAGCTATCTCTTGGTTGTCCTTCAAGACTGAATTCCTGGTGCAGCCTGCTCTTCCCCCAGTCCAGAGCCCCACCCTGGGCTCCCACAGCACCCTGTGCTTGCCTCTACCAAGTGAGAAGCCATTGCAGGGTTTTAGGTGGAGGACCGACCTGATCTGGCTTAAGTACCCTTTATATGCCAAGCACCATTCTAGGGTCTGAGTCAAAATGAGAATTAAAAAAACCACTTAGCTCATAGGGTTACTGAGAGTATTACGAGAGATAAAGTGTGCCAAGCACTTAAGACAGTGCCTGGCATATGGCAAACTCTCAGCAAATGCTATTATTATCTGTCTATATTCAGTACACTACCTCACATCCACTGACGTCTTTGGCCTCTTGCTCAGTCTTCCACTCTAAACACAAATCCCACAACCGCTCTGGGTGATGGCCCCTCCAACATGCTAGCCTCTCTCCTGGATCTCAACTCCGGTAGCTTTCACTTCTACCCCACTCCAGACACACTGTGACAACATCCTGACCTTGACTTTGTTGTTAGATTGTTGGATTTCTGCAGACTGAATAGACAAACATACGAATAGATTCATAAATAGAAAGCCCAGGTGGAATTTTCCATTAGCTTGAGACAAGACTGTGCTCTTCTGTCCTCACCCCAGACAAGCAACAGGTCTCTTCTCTATGACTGGGTCCCTGGCAGATAAAGGCAGAGAAGGGAAAGGGAAGACTGGTTGGAGATGCTAGTTTTGCTGGAACAAGATAAGACTGCTCAAAGAGAGGAAATTACAGTCACAGTCTTAGTGGAAACAAGGAGGGAACGAGAGGTTAGCAATCAAGACACCCGAGCAAAAGTCAGGAGACTGAGGGGCAGGTGCTGCCAATAGGTGCTGTTCAACATGAATGACCTTCACAAAAGCTGTTTCCTGAGGATGAGTCAAGAGTAATCCTATGCAGATGTACCCCTTCCTGCCAGAAGAAGGTACATAAAACTGATGGCTCCAAGGGTAAGGCCTGGAAGTCAGGGCTCACTCCACCTCCCTTCACTCAAGGCAATTCTCTTCTACATTTATTTATTTGGACTTTCACTTATAACTTCTTTTGCAAAAAGTGTTACAGTGCTAAACCTTTGCTGTTTCCCTCAGCAGATAACTACATATTTTACTTCCCATAGAAGCCAGCCACCATTGAGGTGTGGTAACCACTCAACATTCCTCTCTCCTTACCTACATCTCATGCCCTTGAGCCTCTGAGTATGAGTCCTTTATCCTGTTCAAGGCTAATGCCACTACTCATGCTTGATCCCATCTCTTTCTCATTTCCTCTGAGTCTTTATGCCATCAAATTTCCTTTCTCCTACTAGGTTGACCCATATTAAATTGCTGTTTGGGACATTTAGCAATGGTGGAACATTGGCAGTTTCATATGGTTCAGACTAATATAGCTTTGTTCTTTCCCTCTGTAAATTTTCCTTCTCCTCAACCAACAACAATTACAAAAAAAGTCCTTTGACAGGTTAGAGTAACCTCTCCATAGATTGTGTTTTTTCTAACCTCAGAGCTCTATGTGTCCCTAAATATAAAATCTAGACACCATACCTCAGATATATCTGCATTTGGTGTTCATATCTCCCAAATGACAATTCACCGAACAAGTATCTACCAAGGGTCTGGCATGTTTATGAAATTTTTGTTCACTCATTCAACAAATATCTCTGAGTACCTACACTGTGCCAGACACTGTTCTAAGCACTTGGAATATCAGTGAACAAAACAAAGATCTCTGTCCTCTTGGAGCCTATACTCTAGCAGGGGTGGGAGGAAGGAGACATACAATAAACATAATAAATAAGATAACCATATAGCATGTTAGAAAGTGAAAGATACCATGGGAAAAATACAAAGTAGAGCAGGGAAGGGAGGCAGGGAGTGCTAAGAGGAGAAGTTGTAATTTAATTTAATTTAATTTATTAAAGTATAGTTGATTTATAATATTGTGTTAGTTTCAGGTGTACGGCATAGTGATTCATTGTTTTGTTTTTTGCAGATTATATCCCATTATGGGTTATTACAAGATATTGGGTCAAAAATTCCCTGTGCTATATAGTAAATCCTTGTTGCTTATCTATTTTATGTATAGTAGTTTGTATCTATTAATCCCTTGCCCCTAACTTGTTCCTCCTCCCCTTCCTCTCCCCTTTGGTAACCATAAGTTTGTGAGTCTGTTTCTGTTTTGTATATAGATTCATTTGTATTATTGTTTAGATTCCACATGTAAGTCCTATCACATAGTATTTGTCTTTCTCTTACTTATTTCACTGAGCAGAATATTTTCTAGGTCCATCCGTGTTGCTGCAAATGGCAATATTTCAATCTTTTTTATGGCTGAGTAATATTCCATTGTATGTATACCACATCTTCTTAATCCAATTACCTGTTGATGGGCATTTGGGTTGCTTCCAAGTCCTGGCTACTGTATTGGGATGGCCAAAAAGTGCCTTCAGTTTTTTTTTAATTTATTTTATTTATTTATTATTATTATTTTTTTCATCGAGGTAATCTTGGTTGTAGGTTTTTCCCTTTCATCACTTTAAATATGTCCTGCCACTCCCTTCTGGCTTGCAGAGTTTCTGCTGAAAGATCAGCTGTTAACCTTATGGGGATTCCCTTGTATGTTATTTGTTGTTTTTCCCTTGCTGCTTTTAATATGCTTTCTTTGTATTTAATTTTTGATAGTTTGATTAGTATGTGTCTTGGCGTCTTTCTCCTTGGATTTATCCTGTAATGGACTCTCTGCGCTTACTGGACTTGATTATTTCCTTTCCCATATTAGAGAAGTTTTCAACTATAATCTCTTCAAATATTTTCTCAGTCCCTTTCTTTTTCCCTTCTTCTTCTGGGACCCCTATAATTCGAATGTTGGTGCGTTTAATGTTGTCCCAGAGGTCTCTGAGACTGTCCTCAATTCTTTTCATTCTTTTTTCTTTATTCTGCTCTGCAGTAATTATTTCCACTATTTTATCTTCCAGGTCACTTATCTGTTCTTCTGCCTCAGTTATCCTGCCATTGATTCCTTCCAGAGAATTTTTAATTTCATTTATTGTGTTGTTCATCATTGTTTGTTTGCTCTTTAGTTCTTCTAAGTCCTTGTTAAATGTTTCTTGTATTTTCTCCATTCTATTTCCAAGATTTTGGATCATCTTTACTGTCATTACTCTGCATTATTTTTTCAGGTAGACTGCCTATTTCCTCTTCATTTGTTTGGTCTGGTGGGTTTTTACCTTGCTCCTTCATCTGCTGTGTATTTCTCTGTCTTCTCATTTTGCTTAACTTACTGTGTTTCGGGTCTCCTTTCCGCAGGCTGCAGGTTCGTAGTTCCCGTTGTTTTTGGTGTCTGCCCCCAGTGGCTAAGGTTGGTTCAGTGGGTTGTGTAGGCTTCCTGGTGGAGGGGACTAGTGCCTGTGTTCTGGTGGATGAGGCTGGATCTTGTCTTTCTGGGGGGCAGGACCACATCCAGTGCTGTGTTTTTGGGTGTCTGTGACCTTATTATGATTTTAGGTAGCCTCTCTGCTAATGGTTGGGGTTGTGTTCCTGTCTTGCTAGTTGTTTGGCATAGGGTGTCCAGCACTGGAGCTTGCTGGTCGTTGAGTGGACTGGGTCTTAGCGTTGAGATGGAGATCTCTGGGAGAGCTTTCGCCATTTGATATTACATGGGGCCGGGAGGCCTCTGGTGGACCAATGTCCTGAACTCGGCTCTCCCACCTCAGAGGCACAGGCCTGATACCCGGCCAGAGCACCAAGACCGTGTCAGCCACAGGGCGTTTGGGAGGTCTGAGGTCTTCTGCCAGTGTTCAGTAGGTGTTCTGTAGGAGTTGTTCCATTTGTAAATGTATTTCTGATGTATTTGTGGGGAGGAAGGCAATCTCCATGTCTCACTCCTCCACCATCCTGAAGCTCCTCCTCTATTTCACCTTAGAGAAGATCACGTTATCTAGGTCTCCAGCATTCTTGCGCTCTGCATTCTCTAAGTAATGTAATTTCCCAGTCCAGCAGAGGTTCATAGCCTTTCCACTGTGGAAACACTAAAGATCTGCTAGTGTTGGAGGGTCTCCTGCAGAGGCAGGGGGTGGCTGTGGCTCACCGTGGGGACAAGGACACTGGCAGCAGAAGTTCTGGGAAGTACTCCTTGGCATGAGCCCTCCAGGAGTCCGCCATTAGTCCCAGCAAAGAGCCTCTATTTTATTTATTTATTTTTGGCTGCATTGGGTCTTCGTTGCTGCATGCGGGCTTTCTCTAGTTGCAGCGAGTGGGGGCTACTCTTTGTTGCAGTGAGCAGGCTTCTCATTGCGGTGGCTTCTCTTGTTGTGGAGCATGGGCTTTAGGTGTGCGGGCTTCAGTAGTTGTGGCACGTGGGCTTCAGTAGTTGTGGCAAACGGGCTTAGTTGCAGAATGTGGGATCTTTCCAGACCAGGGTTCAAACCTGTGTCCCCTGCATTGGCAGGTGGATTCTTAACCATTGCGCCACCAGGGAAGTCCCACCTTTGGTTTTTAAGTAGAAACACATTTTTCATTTTCACCAAGAACTTTATTGGACAACGTATTCACCCTTTTGTTCCACTACCTTCTGCCATTTTGGGGGGAACTTCATAATTCCATCTTCCCAAAACTTTTTATTTTTTTGAGCAAAGAACTGTTCCAGGTGCCTTTTACAGTCTTCCAGGGAATTGAAATTTTTTCCTTTAAGAGAATTTTGTAAAGACCTAAATAAATGGAAATCCAAAGGTGCAATGTCTGGTGAACACGGTGGATGAATCAGAACTTCCCAGACAAGCTATAACTGTTTTTGCCTGGTCATCAAAGAAACATGTGGTCTTGCATTATCCTGATGGCAGATTATGTGTTTTCTGTTGACTAATTCTGGACACTTTTCGTCGAGTGCCACTTTCAGTTGGTCTAATTGGGAGCAGTACTTGTTGGAATTAATCGTTTGGTTTTTCAGAAGGAGATCATATAGAGGACTCCCTTCCAATCCCTCCATATACACAACATCATCTTCTTTGGATGAAGACTGGCCTTTGGTGTGGTTGGTGATGGTTCATTTCTCTTGCCCCATGATCTCTTCTGTTCCACATTATTGTACAGTACCCACTTTTCATCACCCGTCACAATTTGTTTTAAAAATGGAACATTTCCATTAGGTTTAAGTAGAGAATCACATGCGGAAATACAGTCAAGAAGGTTTTTTTCAATTAACTTATGTGGAACCTGAACATCAAAGCTATGAACATAACCAAGCTGGTCCAAATGATTTACAACGCTTGATTTGGATATTTTGAGCATGTCGGCTATCTCCCGCATGGTGTAACGTTGATTGTTCTCAGTTAATGTCTCGATTTGGCCGCTATCAACTTCATCTGGTCTACCTGACCGTGGAGCATTGTCCAGAAATAAATCTCCAGTACGATACTTTGCAAACCACTTTTGACATGTTCGATCAATCACAGCACCTTCTCCATACACTGCACAAATCTTTTTTTGCATTTCAGTTGTGTTTTTACCTTTCTTGAAACAATAGAGCATAATATACCAAAAATGTTGCTTTTTTCTTCCATCTTCAATATTAAAATGCCTACACAAAAATTCACCAATTTTGATGTCTTTTTTAAAATGTACGCTGATATGACAGCTGTCACAATCTAACAAAATTGTTTCCAATGAAGTTAAAAACAACTAAGTGCTACTGGAGCCATCTTACGGGAAAAAAGAACAAACCTTTTGGCCAACCCAATAAATAATACTGCTATAAACACAGGGGTGCATGTATCTTTTCAAATTAGTGGTTTTGTTTCTTCTGGATATATCTCCAGGAGTGGAATTGCTGGATTATATGGTAGTTGTGTTTTTCAGATTTTTATTTTCTTTGTTTTTCTGGGGGGGGGGTTGTTTTTTTGGGGGGGGGCGGGTTTGGCCACACCCTGCAGCTTGCAGGATATTAGTTCCCTTACCAGGAAGTGAACCCAGGCCGCCACAGTGAAAGTGCTGAGTCCTAACCACTGGACCGCCAGGGAGTTCCTTATTTTTAGTTTTTTAAGGAGACTCCATACTATTTTCCATAGTGGCTGCACCAATATACATTCTCAACAACAGTGTACAAGGGTTCCCTTTTCTCTACATCCTCTCCAAAATTTGTTATTTGTAGATTTTTTGATCATAATCATTCTGACCAGTGTGAGGTGATAACTCATTGTGGTTTTGATTTGTGTTTCTCTAATAATTAGCAATGCTGAGTATCTTTTCAGGTGCCTGTTAGCCATCTGTATGTCAAGAAATTGTAAATTAAAAAAATTTTTTAATAAATGAATTTATTTATTTATGGCTGAGTTGGGTCTTCATTGCTGTGCGTGGGCTTTCTCTAGTTGCGGCAAGTGGAGGCTACTATTCATTATGGTGTGTGGGCTTCTCGTTGTGGTGGCTTCTCTTTGTTGCGGAGCACAGGCTCTAGGTGTGTGGGCTTCAGTTGTGGCACGTGGACTCTAGAGCACAGGCTCACTAGTTGTGGCACACAGGCTTAATTGCTCCACAGCATGTGGGAATCTTCCTGGACCAGGGCACGAACCTGTGTCCTCTGCATTGGCAGGCAGATTCTTTTTTTTTTTTTTTTTTTTTTTCCGGTACGCAGGTCTCTCACCTTTGTGGCCTCTCCCACTGTGGAGCACAGGCTCTGGATGCGCAGGCCCAGCGGCCATGGCTCACGGGCCCAGTGGCTCCGCGGCATACGGGATCCTCCCAGACTGGGGCACGAACCCATGTCCCCTGCATTGGCAGGTGGACTCTCAACCACTGCGCTACCAGGGAAGCCCTGGCAGGCAGATTCTTAACCACTGCACCACCAGGGAAGTCCCTTAAAAAAATTTTAATATTTATTTATTTATTTTATTCTTGGCTGCGTTGGTCTTCATTGCAGCATGCAGGATCTTCATTGCGGTGTGTGGGCTCCAGAGTGCGTGGGCTCTGTAGTTGTGGCAGTCTCTCTAGTTGTGGTTTGCATGCTCAGTAGTTGTGGCACGTGGGCTTAGTTGCCCTGCAACATGTGGGATCCTTGGTTCCCTGACCAAGGATTGAACCCACGTCCCCTGCAATGGAAGGCAGATTCTTAAACACTGGACCACCAGGGAGGTCCTGAGAAATTGTAATTTTAAATGTGGTGGTTATGATAGGTCTTACTGAGAAAGTGACAACTAAACAAAGACTTGAAGGGGGTGAAGGACAGCCATGGAGATATCTGGGGGAAGTGTTTCAGGCAGAATAAAGAGCAAGTACAAAGACCCTGAGGCAGGAAAGCTAAAAGGACAAGGGAATAGAGCAGTAGGAATATGAGGACATAAAGGTAAGAAGGATCCTGATTGCATAGGGCTTTTGTATTTGTTATCTACTGTCTGATAACAAATTGTCCTAAAATTTAGCTTTTTAAAACAATACACAGGGGCTTCCCTTCTGCCGTTGTGGTTAAGAATCCACCTGCCAATGCAGGGGACATGGGTTTGAGCCCTGGTCTGGGAAGATCCCACATGCCACGGAGCAACTAAGCCCATGCGCCACAACTACAGAGCCTGCATTCTAGAGCCCACGTGCCACAACTACTGAAGCCCATGTGCCTAGAGCCCATGCTCCGCAACAAGAAGCCTGCACACCGCAACGAAGAGTAGCCCCCGCTCGCTGCAACTAGAGAAAGCCCGCACGCAGCAACGAAGACCCAACGCAGCCAAAAATAAATAAATATATATATTAAATAAATAATAAAACAATACACAGGAATTCAAGTGGCTTGGCTGGGAGGCTGTGGCTCTGAAGTCTTATCCTGAAGAATCCTCTTACAAGGTGGTTCACTCACATTGTTGGCAAGTTGGTGTTTGTTTTGGGTGGGGGAGGAGGAGATGAGAAGAAAGGGAGGACTCAGTCTTTTGGCACGTGCTCTCCAAATGCTGTTTGAGTATCCTTATGACATGACAGCTGGCTTCCTCCAGAGCAACCAGTCCAAGAGACAGCAAGGCAGAAACCACAATGCCTTTTATGACCTAGCCTTCATGACACACTGTCACTCCCACCATATTTTCTTGGTTAAACAGATCAGCCCTGGTTCATTGTATAAGAGAAGTACCCAAGGGTGTGAAGAGCAAGAGATAAGGATTGTTGGAAATCATCTTGGTGGCTGGCTACCACAGCCTTTGTAAGCCATTATAAGTCTGTGGCTTTTACTTTGAGGGGATTTGAGCAGAGAAATGACAATGATCTGACTTATCAGGATAATAATTTCATGAAGGTCAGCATCATTTGAGGATCCAGGTGATACTTGATCTTCCCCTCGACCTGAAACATTTTCATTCAGAACCTCTCAACTCACTACACTAGCCTGTAAGGGAGCCCAAGTTTCTGAAACACAATTCATCTGTCAGTCTGATTCATCTGTCGGTTCCTACAGCATATTTGAAATAAATCCAGGATATGATCAGCATTTTATGTACACAGATTTCCTTTGTTTTCCTTCCTTCTGCTTTCTTTCTTCCCTATTCATTTTCCCTTCATCTCCCAATCCCTTTCCCGCTCCCACTGACTGTCTTCCTTTTTCCTTTCACCTTCCCTCCTTGGATACAGGTCATATTCTAATCTCAGTTCTCTCGTTTATTAGCTGCGTGCTATTGGGGCAGTTAGCCTCTCTGAGCCTCAAATTTCCTCTGTTAAAATGGGTTTCATATGAGAGTGCCTACCTTAGAGGGTTGTCAAAATTACAACAAAGAACACGCCGACCACAGTGCCTGGTCTCTAGCAAGAACTCAACATGTTCGCTCTCTTCTCTGTCTTTTCATCCTTTTACTTCTATTCCCCGACTCCTCCACCACGGAGCTCAGCAGGTAAAAACCGTGGGAAAAATCACCTCAAGGCTGAAAGAGGAAACGTTTGAGCTGGGGGCGGGGACTGCGAGGTGCCCACTGCGCATGCGCACCCGCTCCGTGAGGTTCTGGTTTCCAGCTAGGGGGTGGGGTGCAGGGGCAAACAGGGCTTCGTTTGTCCCGGTTACCCCTTTCCGGCCCGGGGAAGTGGCCGGACCTCGGCGGAGTCCCGGGCGGGCTCAGCGCTAAGCTAGGGCTGGAAGGGTAAGTTCGAAAATGGCGGAGGGGGAAGAAGGAGGGGCTTTACTGGGCGGGAGGCTGGCCTAGCGGCCGGGCAGAGGCCAGGAGGCCGTGAGGGGCCCAGCGGCGCGGCGGGGGCCGGAGACAGACGGGCCGCCCAGCGTGCCTTGTCTCTTCGAGGCCTTGGCGTGGACGCACTTCGGATTCCCCAACTCGGGGTCCCTCCGGGGAGTGGGCGGGCTGGTGGGTGCGAGTGAGGGAGACGAAGGGACTTCCGTTTCCTTCCAGGCTGGGGCCTGGCCGCCGAGAGGAGTTGGCATTTCCATATTGGGGCTCGGGCCGCCCCTCCTCCAGGACCCTCCCCTCAGCACTGCTCCGGGCGCCGCGGGCGATCCAGGCCGGCTCTCCAGGCGAGGTGGGTACTGCCCGTACGGGCTTCCTCCTCCTCCCCTTTCCTTCTCTCCTCTCCCCTCCCTCCCCTCGGGCCCCGCGCTGCGGGGGAGGGCGGGAAGGCAGCCCCTACCCTGCGCAGGTGGCCGGCCCGGGTTCTGGGGCCCAGGTTCCCGGGACTGCGGAAGAAAGGCATGGGTGGCTTCAGGCCGCCCGGGTGCCTCCGTAAACCCCGTGACGCCTAAGGTAAATCGAGTCAAAGAACTTTTTTTTTTTTAAATGATCAAAGGGGACTTCCCCCCCCCCCCCATTCTGACGCCTGTGGCAGGTACGGAGCTGGGTGGAGTGTGTCTGGCGAGGGCGTGTGAACCGAAAGAATAAGAGCCAAAGACCTTCCGGAAGAGGAAATTAGCTAGTAATTTTTTCCAACCTTTGCTGCCCTTGTCACCTCCCCAGCATATTCTGTGAGTACAACAAAATTCATTCTAACTTTCAGTTTCATTATTTTAACTCCATAATACCCTTGTTTTCTAATCGGGAGGAGGGGGAGTGGTTATTGCTGACACTAAGCAACAGCCCTGTCCACCTCCAAAAAAAGAAAAACGTCAAATCAAAACTTCATAAAAACGTATCAGATTTTCATAATCCACTACTTTGCTTTCAAATATAACTACGTCACTACTTATGTCACAGATGTACTACCTTGATAGTTAATGACACATAGAAATTTACTCTTGTAAGATTGGAGGTTGCTATTAGTGTTTCTTTCTTCTCCTTTTTTACTTAACATTTGTTATATCCAGTTCAAGAGAACACTGTTACAGACGGCCATCTTAGAATTACAGCATTTTAGAGTTGGAAGGGATCTTAGTCCAAGCATGATATTTTACAAAAGCAGAAACCAAGGCACAGGAATATTTCATGGCTTGCCTAAGGCTACTCCATTACTTAGATTAGAACCCAGGTTGCCTGGCTCCTTGCTCACTGCTCTTTCTGCACAACTGCTCCACGTAGCCTCCAAGCAAGAAAATTAAATGTATTCAGTGCACATTTGTGAAGCATGTACAGCTTTGTGCCATACAACTGTTCTACCTTCTTTCAGTATATTTAACATGCTTATGAAGCCAGAAGAAAGTGGCAGTAGTTTAGGTTAAAAAGATTTATATGTGCACACACATCTACTTGTATATGCTCAGATAACTTCTTGAAGGATGCACAAAAAAAATGTTAACAGTGGTTATTTATGGAGGGTGGGGGGGCGTGGGAAGCTTTTTACTTTGCACCTCAGATGTGACCTAATGTACTGTTTGAATTTCTTACCGTAAACAAAGTATTGATTTTATAACTAAAAACAAGTGTTAAAGTTTGCACACATACGTATATCAGTATAAGCAAGTATCAGTGGTATGTGTATATATATTTATATACATATATGTATTTATGTATCAGTGATTTGTATTGTAAAATCCAGAGTGGTTCACGTCAGCCCAACTGGCAAAGCAGGCCTGATTATTGGATGCTCATATTTCCTCTGTGGTTTGCTCCTATTGCCCCTAATGTGAGAAGGTAACAATATTATATTAGTCTTTATATATTTTTAGAAAATGTGCTAAGCTTTTAATTATTGAATTATGTAGCAGATTATAGCATTCAGGATATCAAATTTGGCACAATGAAAAAATTCTGAATGTAGAATCTTTGTGGGTAAGAATCATTAAAAATAAATTTAAGATCGTAAAGGTCCCTGGTGATTAGTAGTTCAGCTCTTTTGTTTTTATGAACAGGTTAAGACACAAAAAGTGAATTGCCCAAGGTTATATATCTGATTATTAACAGAGCTTGGACTAGAGTCTAGGTCCTAGTCCGGTGCCCATTGTACTACACCTGTCATTTTATTGCTTTCTGGTGCATTCGATGACTCCAACGAGGGGGACAAAGTAATGCTGACTAAAGGTTAGTTAGGCCCATTTCAATAGATAAGAATTATTGTAATTAATGTCTCAGTTAACTTGTATAGTGCTTGAAATATTTTAGTAACGTAAATGTTCTCCTTATATTTGGTTGTAAGCATTAACTTGTTTAGTAAATCGTTTGTTTATATTATAAAGTCTTAGAGACTCCAAATATGAACTAATGATATTTCACTGTTTTTGTTTGGCCTCATATTTAAGTCTGGTAGCTGATGCTTACAGACAAAAAAAAGTGCTATGATTTATTTAAAAAATAAGAAACTACTTACTGAGCACCTACTATATCTGCCAGGTATTGTACTATGTGGTAGAATTCAAAAGATGAATAAGGCAAAATAGATGCCCTTGTTTTTTTGAGGATGGGAGATTATCATGAGCTGTCAGTTCTCAAGGTTTGTCTCTGGTCTAATCTGGTAATAGTATTACATATTACAGAATGTAATCTGTAGCACTGTTTAAGGTCATTGTGTGAGTAGATCTGAGGAGATAAACACAGTAGTGGTAAAATAAGTTGACATTGAATTGAATAAATATTATTTTCATGTCTTAGAGGTCATGTGGTACAGTGGAAAGAACACTAGGTTGAAAGCCTGAGTTCTTGTGTTGGCTTTGTTTCCGATTAGCTGTGGGATTGTGAGCAAATCACTCAACCTCGTTGCCTCCATGTTTCTTTTTTCTTTTTCATAAATTTTTAAGTATATTTATTCCACTTAATTCAAAACATGAAAAGAGCATTTGGAATATTATATATTATAAATGTATCTACCATAAGAATTTGAGGCCAAACTTAAGAGTTATATGTTTTATTTACTTTGTGTATACTTAATAGGTTGTCCTTTGTGTGATAAAAGCATATTTATGTCCATTTTGTATGACTTGGTGTGGACTTTTATTATTTTTAATTATGGTATAGTTGTAGTTCTGCTATTTAATACGTTTTGAGATTTGATTTGGTGTGATTGGTACCCAGTCTTTGTTATGGATACATGTGATTCACTATTATGATCTGCTTCTATAATGTATTTTCAAGGATATGGGTTGTGGTAACAAGTGAGGTTTACCTGCGTAGACTGGGAGTAGCTTGAACTCAGATGGTCAGACAGAAGTTGAACTGAGTAAGTTAAGGCTGATTTCTTAAACTGGGCAAAGGTTGTGCCGTTGTGTATTCCCTGGCATATCTATAAATACTTATATATGGTTTGAACTTTTATGCTTATTCCTGTAATAATTTTGTTGACCTCAAAACACAGGCTTCTCAGCATATATTGCTATGTGATATACTTTTGTATGGCTCCACCTAATTTTTTAAGCCTTGAAAGGGCACAGAGCCTAACATTTTCTACCTCACTGGACTACCCTTTCTGCCGGTAATAATTTCCTATACTTATATTGGTCAGAATCACGGGGTTTGCTTTTTTTACTGTCATTTACAGGCCACATGATCTTCGATGAGTAACAACCAGTCAGAAAACCAGTTTCCTCATATTTCAAATAGGGGTATGATGTATTGTGTAGGTTGAATTAGCTACCATATATGAAAAAATTCTAAATTGTGAAGCACATTACATATTTTAGTTATTATCAGAGGTAACATGGTAAAAGAGGATGGGCTGTGGAATCACACAAGCTCATGTTTAAATTTTGACCTTGTTAAAACAAATAGGATTAGAAACTTAGTTTCAATTCAGCATGTTTTAGATTAGAGAAAATACATGTAGCTAAAATGATGGGGTGAAAGGAAATGAAAATTAGTTTATAGATAGTGTTTAGAACACGTGAGCATTCATTAAATATGTTGTACTGTTTTAATTTGCCTTATAGTCACTTGTGGCAGTTTCCTTTACTTTGTTGTCATTTTTTAACTTAAGCCCAATGGAAGACAAACCTACTAAATGTTTGCTTATAGACAACAGAGTGTCTTTTAGATAGGACAAAATATTTTTACTGGGGAAAAAGAAAAGATGTTGGCTTTTATCAAGCACTTGTTTCAGCACTTGCTTGAGATCCCAACATGATCATGGAAGAGAATACTTAATTCTGAGAAAGATCTACAGTAGGTAGTACCCATTCACCAAATCATCCATCAAAAGAACCTCAGAATAGCACTTGTGGAACCATCTGATTTTTTTCAGTACTGCATCCTAATCACTCTGTCAGAATAAGTTATCTGGATGAGTATCAAACAGAATAAGTTCCAGATTCTATGGCCTTAGTCAATTCATTTAACTTCCTTATGCTTTAGTTTTCTTATCTTTAAATGAAAGAGTGATTTCTATTATCCTGTTCATTACAAATATAAGTAAATTATGTTGAACAAGTTTTGCTTGTGGATGTCTACGAAATATAATGATTTTGCTTTTCTGTGTACTTGATTCTGAGCTGCCCTTTTGTAAAAATTATTTTAGGGAAATTTTTTTTGGCCAAGGATAAGGGGAGACTCCTTTCTTACCAGTCCCCCAGATTAATTTATTATTATTTTATAAATTTATTTATTTATTTTTGGCTGCGTTGGGTCTTCATTGCTATGCGCGGGCATTCTCTAGTTGTGGCTAGAGGGGGCTACTCCTCATTGTGGTGTGTGACCTTCTCATTGCAGTGGCTTCTCTTGTTGCGGAGCACAGGCTCTAGGCACATGGGCTTCAGTAGTTGTGACACGCGGGCTCTAGAGCACAGGCTCAGTAGTTGTGCACGGGCTTAGTTGCTCTGCGGCATGTGGGATCTTCCTGGAACAGGGATTGAACCCATGTCACCTGCATTGGCAAGCGGATTCTTAACTACTGCGCCACCAGGGAAGTCCAGTTTATTTATTTATTTATTTATTTATTTATTTATTTATTTATTTATTTTGCGGTACGCGGGCCTCTCACTGTTGTGGCCTCTCCCGTTGCAGAGCACAGGCTCCGGACGCGCAGGCTCAGTGGCCATGGCTCACCGGCGCAGCCGCTCTGGGGCATGTGGGATCCTCCCGGACCGGGGCACGAACCCGTGTCCCCTGCATCGGTAGGCGGACTCTCAACCACTGTGCCACCAGGGAAGCCCCTATTTTTTTTAAGGCATTGAGTGAACAAGTTTAGAACTCTAGCGATAGGCATCGCTCAGAACATTTTTCAATGAAATCTTTTATTTTCAACTCAAGTTAACAATAAGCAGTCAGGTATTATTATTACCTGTGTTTCTCAGCCCTCTCTGCTAATGATTTACTGCCACCCAGGCAGTGAACCAGAAGACATGTGTTCATGGCCAACCACTGTGGACATGACCTGGTTACTGCTTTTATCTCTGGGAGTTGACCTGTATCCTCTTTTTTTTTTTTTTTTTCTTTTTTTGCGGTATGTGGGCCTCTCACTGTCGTGGCCTCTCCCGTTGTGGAGCACAGGCTCCGGACACGCAGGCTCAACGGCCATGGCTCACGGGCCTAGCCGCTCCGCAGCATGTGGGATCCTCCCAGACCGGGGCACGAATCCGTGTCCCCTGCATCGGCAGGCAGACTCTCAACCACTGCGCCACCAGGGAAGCCCTCTTTTTTTTTTTTAACCTGATGTTTGACAGTAATATGACAAAGTATCAAGTTGGCATAAATTCTCAGGATAGGCAAAAAGATAAGGACCTAAGAGTATATTCTTCCCTCTCCTTGTAATAAGTTATAAAAATTATCTTCTGTGAAGGAAGAGCGAAAACCTTGCAATAGCAGGCCCCACTATTGATAGCTTACTGGGCCAGTTTATTCACAGATGAAGGAAGCATTGTCACATGGCAAATAGCCAAATAACACCCCCAGCCTGCTGGGCAGAATTATATAAGACACCTTGACTAATCAAGAGTCCAACTGCTTTTTTCTTTTGATTAGAATCTAATATATTTGCTGGATAAAATTTAGAAAATTAAGAAAACCACAACAAAGAAAATGAAAACCAATAATCCCAGTGCACAGAGATAATAACCACAGTAGAATTTTGATGTGTAATTTAGCCTAAGTCTTTCTGTATCGGTATTTTTTATAATTGGGATCATACTGACCAATACTGGTTTATAACCAGCTCATTTCACCTAATACAACATCATGAACACGTATCTGTGTTCTTTAGTATTCTTCTATAACCTGTAGTATACACATTACCAAAGTGGTGTTCTCTTTTGTTAGAATTGAGTTTTGTTTTATAAATAGCACTGTATTGAACATCCTTATATATACTGATCATTTCCTTAGCGTTAATGCTTAGTACTAGAATGGCTGGTTCAGAAACTAATCATATATTTTAAGACTTTTAGAATATATTGTCAGATTGCTTTCTAGAAAAGGTGTACCACTTTTTAGTTCCACCAGCAAGAGTGCCTATTGTCCCATACCTTCACTGCTGGATTTTTATTGTTGGTAGTGATGGCAGTCTCTGCCAAACAGGACAAAAATGGTATCTTTTAAAGTTTTATTTCTTTGATTACTAATGATATTTAACATTTTTGCATACGTTTGTTGGCCATTAGTATTTGCCATTTGTAAATTTGTCTATTTTCTATAGAGATGTTCATCATAGATTAATAAGTGCTTTCAAGCTTTTTCTTAAAACTATTCTCAGTCAGAAACAAGATAGATTAAAAATAGATGGTGACAGGATACACTCCTGTTTGAGACCACTTAATATTGATGTTAAAAGCAAATAAACAGAAGGATATTCATTCCAACATTCTTTATAATAGCAAAAAATTGTTAGCTTTATAAATGTCCAGCAATGAAGGTGCATAACTGTATATATATATAAAATATGTTAACATTTGTGGGGTTTTTAAAATTTGTTTTATTTTTCGCTGCATTCGGTCTTCGTTGCTGCGCACGGACTTTCTCTAGTTGCAGCGAGCGGGTGGCTTCTCTTGTTGCAGAGCACGGACTCTAGGCGCGCGGGCTTCAGTAGTTGTGGCTCGCAGGCTCTACAGCACAGGCTCAGTAGTTGTGGCGCACGGGCTTAGTTGCTCCGTGGCATGCGGGATCTTCCTGGGCCAGGGCTAGAACCCATGTTCCCTGCATTGGCAGGCTGATTCTTAACCACTGTACCACCAGGGAAGTCCAACATTTGTGTTTTTTAAAACCTATCTCTGGAGGAATGCAGAAGAAACTGGTAAGAGTGACTGTTTCTAGGAAGGGAGCCAGAGGTTTAAGGGGTGGAATGGATGCAGCTTTTGTACCTCTTGAATTATTTGATCATGTGTGTATCTTCTCTTTTTAAAAATATACATCTGCTTCCCTGGTGGCACAGTGGTTAAGAATCTGCCTGCCAATGCAGGGGACACGGGTTCGATCCTTGGTGCGGGAAGATCCCACATGCCGCGGAGCAACTAAGCCCGTGCGCCACAACTTCTGAGCCTGCGCTCTAGAGCTCATGAGCCACAGCTACTGAGCCCACGTGCCACAACTACTGAAGCCCGCACGCCTAGAGCCCGTGCTCCACAACAAGAGAAGCCACTGCAATGAGAAGGCCACACACCACAACGAAGCGTAGCCCCCACTCACCACAACCAGAGAACAGCCCGTGTGCAGTGAAGGCCCAACGCAGCCAAAAATAAAATAAAATAATGTAAATAAATTTATAAAAATATACATCTAAAATTAATGTTCAGCAATATGGAATTGGTGAGGTTATGATAAATACAGTCAGGTACTAGTGATCCATTTAAAGTAATGTTCTAATCTAGATAAAAATTGATGTGGAGAGATGCTTATGATATATTATTAAATAGAAAAAAGCAAATTATAAAAATACCATATACTATAAATCCCCTTTAGAAATATTTATAACGTGCATGTGTTACATGCACACAGAAAAGGTTCTTAAAGGATAAACATATTAAAGTATTCACAGCCTGGATAGTAGGATTCTTTTTTCCTCTCTCTTTTAAAAAGGAAAACAGTTGTTTGTATTAAATATTGGGTTGATATCCATCATGAGATTTTGTTTTTCTGCCTGTTCTGATTTTAGCAAAGGTTTTAATCTAGACTCTGAATAGGCATAAATAGTATTAATCTGTGTTATGGATCTACAGTTTGGGTTATATAGATGGTTTGTTTTTAAATCAAAGACTTGATTAACGAGCACTGTAAATTGTCTTTAAGTTCTGAACAGTTTTCAGTAAAATAGAGGAGGGGATACTAGTGATCTTGAGCCTTTTTATTATCTTGAGTGAATTCTTGAGCCCAAACCCGTGTATTCTTCATGCAAAACATTCTTTTGGGGAACACATTCCCGCAATTTGTGGAAAAAGATGAGAGAAAAAAAAAAACGAAGAAAAAGATGAGGGAATACCTTACTGTGGGTCCATTCTGAGAGAACTGTACCTGTGGAGTTAATTATTATAAATAATTTGGCAGATATTGGAGGTCTGGGCTCAAATTTAAGTGTTACTATGACTTTCTAATTTAAGTATAGAACATGTAATTGATACTCCCTTTGTGGATTCTCAGTATGGCCTTTCAGGTGTTTACAGAAGTAGGCTTCATGATCAAGCATATATTGTAGGCAGCAGTATTAATAAGTTGATGTTATTGACTGAGCTTATGGGCTAAGTGCTCATTAATGCCATTCAGTTATTTGAATGGCTCTAGTGCTTAATTTTAGGGAGAGAACTTTTGATTTGATTGAATGTAATTAACCTCAAAAATGTTTTATTGACCATTTAACTTAAGGTTAAATGAAAATATGCTTCATAGTTTGAAGAACCTAGTAGTATAAATGAACAATTTGACTAAAAGTTGAATTTTTAATTTTATTTATTTATTTATTTTGGCTGCATTGGGTCTTTGTTGCTGTGCACGGGTTTCTTATTGCGGTGGCTTCTCTTGTTGCGGAGCACAGGCTCTAGGCACAATTGCTTCAGTAGTTGTGGCTCGTGGGCTCTAGAGCTCAGGCTCAGGAGTTGTGGCACACGGGCTTAGTTGCTCCGCTGCATGTGGGATCTTCCCAGACCAGGGATCGAACCCGTGTCCCCTGCATTGGCAGGCGGATTCTTAACCACTGCACCACCAGGGAAGTCCTAAAAGTTGAATTTTTATGTAAATATATCATAGTATAAAAGCTGAATTTAAAAAATCATATATATACACATATATATGTATATACCCTTTTTGTTTAGGGCATGTCTTTTTTTTTTTTGCAGTACGCGGGCCTCTCACTGTTGTGGCCTCTCCCGTTCTCAGTGGCCATGGCTCATGGGCCCAGCCACTCCACGGCATGTGGGATCTTCCCGGACCGGGGCACAAACCCGTGTCCCCTGCATCGGCAGCCAGACTCTCAACCACTGCGCCACCAGGGAAGCCCAAGGGCATGTCATTTTTAAAATACAGCTTTTTTATACTATGTCACATCTACGTAGATACATTTCTTAGATACTACAGCTTTGTAAATCAAAATGCTATTTCTAAGCAGGGAGCTAACACTTTAAGATCATTAAAAGAGGGATTGAGGGACTACCCTGGTGGTCCAGTGATAAAGAATCTGCCCTCCAATGCATGGGACGTGGGTTTGATCCCTAGTCAGGGAGCTAAGATCCCACATGCCACAGAGCAACTAAGCCCGCCACGCCACAACTACTGAGCTCGTGCATCTCAACTAAGAGAGCCTGCGTGCCACAAGCTACAGAGCCCATGCGCTCTGGAACCCCCACGCTACAACTACAGAGCCCACGCGCCCTGGAGCCTGTGTGCCACAACTAGTGAAAAGAAAACCCGCACGCCACAACTAGAGAAAGCCATGCACCGCAACAAAGAGCCCATGCACCGCAATGAAAGATCCCACGTGCCACAACTAAGACCCAACACAGCCAAAAATAAATTTAAAAAATAATAGGTAAATTTTTTTTTTTAAAAAAAGAGGGATTGACCTCCACTGCACTGGGTCAAGGAGAATGTTGCTCGTTTGACAAGATCTCTATGCTGGATCCTCTATAGGGGAAAAAAGCAACTGATGAGAAAAATCTTACAATATTTCTACGTATAATGAGCAAAGAGAGAATATTAAGATGAATTTTAAATTATGATGGTGTTTTGGGTTAGCACATATAAGATTTTTATGATGTTACTATGAAAAGTTTTACAAATCTTATATTTTTGAAATGTGATTTTAGTATAGGTTTTTATCACTGAGTTGTACTGTTTGCTTGGTATGCATATATTTCTAGTTCGGTCACATTTCCTGGGCACAATGGCATATTACCAATTTTTAGTCCTCACAGTGATCTCAAGAGTCCAGTGGAGGTGGTGGGTGGGATGTGGGATAGTGACAGCAGTGACCTAATAGAGGTGCTCCAACATTCATTCTTTTGCCCAATGTTGATGAAGCACTACTGTGTGTCACGCATTGCTTTAGGCATTGGGAATACAAATGTGATAAGACAGAGCCCTTGTTATAAAGGACCTTCCTTCAAACAATGTACATATAGGTATACCTACAAACATACACACATGCAGAAATTATTCAGTCTTGTTCTAGTACAGCTTGGCTCCTCAGCTATTTTTCTTCATTTCTTTCTTCCTTTCTTTCTTTCTTCCTTTTTCTCTCTCTCTTTCTTTCTTTCTCTCTTCCTTTCCCTCTTCCTTTCTTTTACCCTCTCTCTCTCTTTCTCTTTCCGCGCTGTGCAGCATGCGGGATCTTAGTTCCCCGACCAGGGATTGAACCCGTGCCCCCTGCAGTGGAAGCATGGAGTCTTAACCACTGGACCACCAGGGAAGCCCCCTCAGCAAATTATTTAGAGGATATAGTGAGGGCACAAAGAGTAGTCATTCTACTAGGGTTTTGAATGGACGAATCAGGAAAGACGTCATAGATGAGATTCTGAAAACATGTTTTCTGAGTTTTCAACAGATGCCCTTATTTAATTACATAATGTGTTTCAGTTAGCATGGTAGTACTGCAGTGGGAGCTAATAGGGTTATATTGTTTGCTTAATTTTTGTCATATTTCTAACATCGTTGTATTGGGTTGGCCAAAAAGTTCTTTCAGGTTTTTCCGTATGCTGTTACGGAAAAACCCAAATGAACTTTTTGGCCAACCCAATATTAGTTTCTTAGGGCTGCCATAATAAAGTACCGCAAACTGAGTGACTTAAAACAACAGAAATTCAGGGACTTCCCTGGTGGTCCAGTGGTTAAAACCATGCTTCCACTGCAGGAGGCCTGGGTTTGATGCCTGGTCAGGGAACTAAGATCCCACATGCCACACGGCACAGCCAAAAAAAGAAAAAAATAAGAAATTAATTTTCTCACAGTTCTGGTAGCTAGACATCCAAAATCAAGGTGTTGGCAGGGCCATGCTGTCTCTGAAGATGCTGGGGAGAACCTGTTCCATGACTTTCTCTTAGCTTCTGGTGTTGCCATTGATCCTTGGTGTTCCTTGGTTCATCAATACATCATCACTGCAGTCTCTGCCTCTGTCTTCACATGGCCATCTTCCCTGTGTTTCTTCTCCTTTTCCTACAAGAATATCAGTCATATTGGATGAGGGCATTCTAATGACCTTGTCTGAACTTGATTATATCTGCAAGGACCCTATATCCAAATAAGGTCACATTCCTAACCAGTGGTGGACTTCAACATAGTTTTGAGGGGGCACAGTTCAACCCATAACAATCATTTAATTCCCTTTTAATGTGCCACGTCAATATAGTTACTTAAGAAATGCTTTTTCATGATGAGAAATTAGCAAAGCCCTTGGTTGCAGGGATGATAAGTATTTTTAGTTCATTAAATGAGTCTATAGTGACTGAATGAATTTCTTCCAGAGACCATAAGGGTGAAACACAGACAGGTTGTAGAGATCTATGAGCTCAATAGAAAAAGACTAGAGGTTTCGCTGCTTATTTGTTAAGAACAGTGATTTGTTATTCAGGTGCTACTTTGACTTAAAAAGATTTAATAAGTATTTGTAATTGCTAACTTTCAGTCATCAGAGATAGTTCCCTAGTATACCATCTTAAATAATTAAATTTATATTAATCTTCAAAATTACTTTCTTCAGTGTCTTGTACACATGTAAAACTGCTTGCTTACTTTGTTCTAAGGTGCTGTGATAACTGAAACTTATGATATTATGGGATAGATTGGTTTTTTAAATTACTTACACTGTAATAGTTGACTACCAAATAGTAGTCACTTTAAGAAATTACTGTTAATTTTCATTTCAAGTAAGATTTTTATTAGAAAGCTTAATACTTAAATACATTTCTGAGTAGTGTTCTGATATTAAATCTCACAAAAATATTTCCCTGCATGGGATTTTTTTTTCTATTGCTTTAACATTAGAGGTTTTTTTTCAATTAATCCAGAATTTATTTCTTCATATTTTTTTAACCATTTAGAGAAGCTATCCTTTAAAAGGGAATCATTTGATCCTTCATTGTTTTAATAGCACACAACTGTTACAAAGGCATCCATACTAGCCCTATTATAAGATGATTTCAATAATTTTGGGGGGAATTATCTATAAACCACAGGGAACTTCATAATATTCTTAATTTCTATGTACATGCATACTGTAGTGCTTATGCACATTGTACAATGATAAATGCCAAAGAAATCAGGTAAAGAATGAAAGTTCGCAGCCTCACACTTACTTGTTCTAAGTGGATGTGTGGGAAATAAATAGCCTAATGAAAATAATATAGATAAACTTTACTTGTCAGTGGTAAATACCACAGCTTTCTCTTAAAGTGTAGGCAGTGTTCCCAGAATAATCCCACTGAAGAAAATCCAGAATCTTTGCACAAAAAAGTGCACAGGTTTGTCCTGTGTGTAAAAACCTTTTAATCTAAGTGCATTTTATATCCAAAACAATTTGCACTACTTGAATACAGATCTTCCTCAACTTACTATGAGGTTACATCCCAATAAAACCATCCTAAGTTGAAAGTATCATAAGCTGAAGATTCATTTAATACACCTAACCTACCAAACATCATAGCTTAGCCTAGCCTACTTTAAATGTGCTCAGAACACTTACATTAGCTTACGGTTGGGCAAAATCATGTAACGCAAAGCCTATTTTATAATAAAGTGTGGAATGTCTCATGTAATTTATCAAATACTGTACTGAAAGTGAAAATGGAATGGTTGTAGGGTACAGAAAAGTTACGAGTATATCAGTTATTGACCCTCGTGATCTGAGCTGACTGGGAGCTGTGGCTCGACATGCTGCCCAGCATCACTACAGAGTATCAAATTGTGCTAGCCCAGGAAAAGATCAAAATTCGAAGTAAGGTTTCTACTGAATGCGTATCACTTTCGCACCATTATAAACTGGAAAAATCATAAGTCAAACCACTGTAAGTTGGGGACCATATGTACATTAAAAAAGTTCAAAAGCCTACCAATATAATATGTAGATATACACACCCAAAACAAAAGGAATGCTTTCCAATGAGATTAGGAATGAGGATAAGAATTAAAGGAGAGTGTCTTCTATATTACCAGAGTCAATGAAATTAACTGCATTTTAAAACATAAATTATACCTATTTGGAATTATTTTATAAATATATAATCTATAGGCTGGACAAACATCAATGTGAAAAACTGTCACAGAATTTCATAATTTAGGAACATAGCTTCAGTGCTTCATAATGTGGAAAGAAACTCCTAAGAACAGCCAATTGGTTTGATTTCTTAGAAGTTAGAAAATAATGCATTTCAGAAAATGATTTGTAACAATTAGTAACAAAAGAACAACATTAAGAAATAAAATACTGGGTACACAAGAACTGAGGTCCTCAGAGTACCAAAAGAGAATCAGACTTCACATTAAAATTTAAAGAATGTGGTTAAAGGAAAAACTAACTGGAATCTTTGTAACAGGTTAAATATTTAACCACTTCAAACAGAAATAATTTAGTCCTCTCACATAGTTCTGAAAATGTACTGTAGCATCTAGTTTTCCATATCAAAAGCATATAATTTGATTAGCAGAGCTCCCTTTGTTTTAGACTTAAAATCACCTCTGATCCACCAAAATTTGTACTAACAATTACCAAACTACTATTTGAAAAGCATTTAAACAGCTTTATTGAGATATAATTCACATACCATAAAATTAATTTTAAGGTGTACAGTTCAGTGATTTTAGTATATTCAGAGTTGTACAACCACCATTACAATCCAATTTAGAATATTTTCATTACTCCAAAAAGAAACCTAGTCAGTAACCATTTGCAGTTATTCCCCATTCCCCTCCTCTCCCAGCTGTAAGCAACCACTAATCTATTTTCTGTTTCTATTTATTTTAAGAACATTTTAAACTTACAACATTATTGTTCTCATGCCTATTCCAGGTCATTGGCTCGGAGGTTTGAAAGATCTTAAACTACCCAAATTTGCAAGTCCTGTGACATCCTCACTCAGAAAACATTCGAACGATGGTTTCATGATTGTTCAGTCTTCTAAGAGTTTTTGATCTGGAACATGTGTTTCAAATTCTGTTTGTACCATTTGCTAGGGGTGCTAAACTCATTTAATTAGACGGAATAAAACTATTCTTTCCAGACTCAAAACTGAGTTTGTTCTATTTGGGTTAACCATTTCCAGTCTTTTGATAGTAGGAACAGCTTTAGGAATCTAGTGTGGCACACCGCTGTCTTCAGTAATAATGTCATCTTCATCCTTTGGCTCAATGTTTGGTTCAATCTGCTGTGGATAGCCAAGAAAGCTGTTATCAGTAGATTGGCTAGAGCTGCCAGAAGTCCTACTGTTCCTAACGTTATTCTCCTGTTTACTTGCCTTCTATTATGATGAGGTTGTAGCTGTTTGCAGTCATCCTATTACTTGATCAAAACTCTTCCTGAAACTTCTATACCATTAACATCTAAAACGTCATCATTAACAGCCAATATAGTCCTGTGCTGCGAGCCAGACCGCCTGGAATAAGCCAGGATATAAAGCTCCCTGGCGGGGGGTGGGTGGGGGGAGGAAGGGACTTCCTTGGCGGTCCAGCGGTTAAGACTCTGTGCTTCCAATGCAGGTTCAATCCCTGGTCAGGGAACTATGATCCCACATGCCACACAGCATGGCCAAAAATTAAAAAAACAAAAATAGCGCGCACACACACACACACACACACACACACACACACACACACGATCCCTGGGACCTTCTCTGAGCCATGTAGTGTCTCCGTTAGAATGAAACCATCCCAGCTATAGAGTCCCTAGGGAATGTTCAGTGTTGTGTTTGTAAAGATGAACTAATCCTATGGTGTGTTTCTGGGGGAGTGTCAACATCTGTAATAGAAGACACACATCTGAAGTCTTGGTGCATACCAATTACTAGATCTGGCATTTTTCTGTGGTTGACATTGAACATTGGTTAAAACATTTTCCTTCTTCATTAGCATGTCTGTACCAAAGGCACTGTTTGTTTCTTCCTTTTTTTCTGTGTAAAAATCTTAAGCAGCAGGTTGGTTGTTGAAGCAGTTATGTGATAATTATCATCTTTATTTATAGATAGTAAGTATCCCTGGATGTCTGTATAGCCTAATAAAATGTCATCATTAGGTATCTTATGAACATGTTGCAGTAATCCATAAAACTCCTCAAAAATGTCCAAGTTTTGCTCTTTCTATCAAAAACTGATGAAATTCAGTGCCAAACCTGCTCTTCTCCAGGATGCCCTGGCAGCCGCAGTCACGCTGAGTGCAGGGGCTGCAGCCCAGGAGCCTGCAACTCACCAAACGCACCTGCAGAGGTGGCTTGGGTCTCAATGCTGAGCTCCACAGGGTGGCTGGGCAGCCTGTCTGTGGTGCAAGTGGAGACACAACTCCATCCTGTCTCCCTCTGCTTTGGTGACTGCAGAACCCTGGTGGAGGAGGATAAGGGGGCAACTAGCCCATCCACCTCTTTGCTCTCGGCTGCCTTCCCCATGACCAGGCTCCTGACCCAGGCCAGTGGTGCTAACCGCAGAGACTTTAAGTAAAAATATTATTAAAGACATTTTGGAGAAAAAGGTCACCTATAATCCTGTTCCCTTAACTAACATATTTTACCCATATATTAAAAATTACCTCCAGGTTTGTCCATGAGTATATATTTTCACACAGTTGCAGTCAGATGTACATCCTACTTTGTATCCTTTTCCTATTTAAAATAACCTTTGTTCTATATATTTGACAACTTTAATAATAAAAACCTGAAGGAAACAGAAACTTTTGTATTGTGTGCAGATACCAGGTAAGTGGGTTTTCTGTGTGTTTTTTTCTCCCCTCCAACTCCCCATATTCCCGCATTATTGCTAGAGAAGCAGTCAGTCTCCTGTCCTTGGCACATGCCCATGGCTATCTTTACCCAGCTGACTAGGCTAAATAAATACACACACACACACGTATACTGTGTGTATGTATATGTACAGGTATATGTATGTTTTATTTTTTTCATTGAAGCTTATTAAGCCTTCTTTTATTTTTTTTAACATTTTTGAAAAATTTATTTTATTTTTGGCTGCATTGGGTCTTCATTGCTGCGTGTGGGCTTTCTCTAGTTGTGGCAAGGAGGGGCTACACTTCGTTGCGATGCATGGGATTCTCATTGCGGTGGCTTCTCTTGTTGTGGAGCACGGGCTCTAGGCGCGCGGGCTTCAGTAGTTGTGGCTCACAGGCTCTAGAGCACAGGCTCAGTAGTTGTGGTGCACGGGCTTAGTTGCTCCACAGCATGTGGGATCTTCCCGGACCAGGGCTCGAACCCATGTCCCCTGCCTTGGCAGGCAGATTCTTAACCACTGCGCCACCAGGGAAGCCCCTCCCCAGGAATTTTTAAATCTTTCCCTCTTAGAATAAAAGGTTTTCTGTGCTTTAAAACAGTCATAAATTTTAAAATTAACTTGTTATGCTATAAAAGTTAATTTCAGTCCTATTTTAAATAGGTACTACTTGGCTAACATGCACTGGTAATATATTAGCAATCCCAGTTGCTTGACAGATGTAGATGTTAGATGAAAGCCAGTTGGTTAAATTATACTCACTTGTCCAAAGAGGAACGTAACTAGAGAAATTAAAAGAAATCCTCGGGCTTCCCCGGGGGCGCAATTGTTGAGAGTCCGCCTGCCGATGCAGGGGACGCGGGTTCGTGCCCCGGTCCATGAAGATCCCACATGCCGCAGAGCGGCTGGGCCCGTGAGCCATGGCCGCTGAGCCTGCGCATCCAGAGCCTGCGCCTCTGGAGCCTGTGCTTCGCAACGGGAGAGGCCACAACAGTGAGAGCCCTGTGTACCGCAAAAAAAAAAAAAAAAAAAAAGAAATCCTCAACATTTAGGCAGTGTCTAACCAAAAAGAAATAGGAACAACGTGAGTTAGTTTCCTATAGCTGCTGTAACTGTTTTGCTTTTCTTTTTAACATCTTTATTGGAGTATAATTGCTTTACAATGTTGTATTAGTTTCTGTTGTATAACAAAGTGAATCAGTTATATGTGTATATATATCCCCATATCCCCTCCCTCTTGCATCTCCCTCCCACCCTCCCTATCCCACCCCTCTAGGTGGTCACAAAGCACAAGCTGATCTCCCTGTACTGTGCAGCTGCTTCCCACTAGCTATCTGTTTTACATTTGGTAGTGTATATATGTCAGTGCTACTCTTTCACTTCGTCCCAGCTTACCCTTCCCCCTCCCCGTGTCCTCAGGTCCAATCTCTACCTCGGGGTCTTTATTCCTGTCCTGCCCCTAGGTTCGTTAAAACCATTTTTTTTTTTAGATTCTGTATGTATGTGTTAGCATACGGTATTTGTTTTACTCTTTCTGACTTCACTCTGTATGACAGACTCTAGCTACATCCACCTCACTACAAATAACTCAATTTCGTTTCTTTTTATGGCTGAGTAATATTCCATTGTATATATGTGCCACATCTTCTTTATCCATTCATCTGTCGATGGACACTTAGGTTGTTTCCATGTCCTGGCTATTGTAAATAGTGCTGCAATGAACGTTGTGGTACATGACTCTTTTTGAATTACGGTTTTCTTAGGATATATGCCCAGTAGTGGGATTGCTGGGTCATGTGGCAGTTCTGTTTTTAGCTTTTTAAGGAACCTCCATACTGTTCTTCATAGTGGCTGTATCACTTTACATTCCCACCAACAGTGCAAGAGGGTTCCCTTTTCTCCACACCCTTTCCATGATTTGTTTGTGGATTGTTTGATGATGGCCATTCTGACCGGTGTGAGGTGGTACCTCTTTGTGGTTTTGATTTGCATTTCTCTAATGATTAGTGATGTTGAGCATCCTTTAATGTGTTTCTTGGCAATCTGTATATCTTCTTTGGAGAAATGTCTATTTAGGTCTTCTGCCCATTTTTGGATTGGGTTGTTTGTGTTTTTGATATTGAGTCGCATGAGCTGTTTGTATATTTTGGAGATTAATCCTTTGTCAGTTGCTTCGTTTGCAAATATTTTCTCCCATTCTGAGGGTTGTCTTTTCATCTTGTTTATGGTTTCCTTTGCCGTGCAAAAGCTTTTAAGTTTCATTAGGTCCCATTTGATTATTTATTTATTTATTAAAACAAATTTATTTATTTTTTAATTTTTGGCTGTGTTGGGGCTTCGTTGCTGCATGCGGGCTTTTTCTAGTTGCAGTGAGCGGGGGCTACTCTTCATTGTGGTGCACGGACTTCTCATTGCAATGGCTTCTCTTGTGGCAGAGCACGGGCTCTAGGCACACGGGCTTCAGTAGTTGTGGCACGTGGGCTCCAGTAGTTGTGGCTCACGGGCTCTAGAGCGCAGGCTCAGAAGTTGTGGTGCACGGGCTTAGTTGCTCCGCGGCATGTGGGATCTTCATGGACCAGGGATTGAACCCATGTCACCTGCATTGGCAGGTGGATTCTTAATCACTGCACCACCAGGGAAGCCCCCATTTGTTTATTTTTTGTTTTTATTTCCATTGCTCTAGGAAGTGGGTCAAAAAGGATGTTGCTGTGATTTATGTCACAGAGTGTTCTGCCTATGGTTTCCTCTAAGAGTTTTATAGTGTCTGGCCTTACATTTCGGTCTTTAATCCATTTTGAGTTTATTTTTGTGTATGGTGTTAGAAAGTGTTCTAGTTTCATTCTTTTACATATAGCTGTCCAGTTTTCCCAGCACCACTTATTGAAGACGCTGTCTCTTCGCCATTGTATATTCTTGCCTCCGTTGTCAAAGAAAAGGTGGCCATGTGTGCGTGGGTTTGTCTTTGGGCTTTCTATCCTGTTACAGTGATCTATATTTCTGTTTTTGTGTCAGTACCATACTGTTTTGATTACTGTAGCTTTGTGGTATTGTCTGAAGTCAGGGAGCCTGATTCCTCCAGCTTTGTTTTTCTTTCTCAAGATTGCTTTGGCTATTCGGGGTCTTTTGTGTTTCCATACAAATTTTGAAATTTTTGTTCTAGTTCTGTGAAAAATGCCATTGGTAGTTTGATAGGGATTGCATTGAATCTGTAGATTGCTTTGCGTAGTATAGTCATTTTCACAGTGTTGATTCTTCCAATCCAAGAACTTGGTATATCCCTCCATCTGTTTGTATCATCTTTAATTTCTTTCATCAGTGTCTTATTTTCTCTTTCAGATTTTTTGTTAGTGTATAGGAATGCAAGAGATTTCTCTGCATTTTGTATCCTGCTACTTTACCAAATTCATTGATTAGCTCTAGTAGTTTTCTGGTAGCATCTTTAGGATTCTCTATGTATAGTGTCATGTCATCTGCAAACAGTGACAGTTTTACTTCTTCTTTTCTGATTTGGATTCCTTTTATTTCTTTTTCTTCTCTGATTGCTGTGGCTAAAACTTCCAAAACTATGTTGGATAGTAGCGGTGAGAGTGGGCAACCTTGTCTTGTTCCTGATCTTAGAGGGAATGGTTTCAGTTTTTCACCATTGAGAACGATGTTGGCTGTGGGTTTGTCATATATGGCCTTTGTTATGTTGAGGAAAGTTCCCTCTGTGCCTACTTTCTGGAGGGTTTTAATCATAAATGGGTGTTGAACTTTGTCAAAAGCTTTTTCTGCATCTATTGAGATTATCATACGGTTTTTATCCTTCAGCTTGTTAATATGGTGTATCACATTGATTGATTTGCATATATTGACGAATCCTTGCATTCCTGGGAAAAACCCCACTTGATCATGGTGTATGATCCTTTTAATGTGCTGTTGGATTCTGTTTGCTAGTATTTTGTTGAGGATTTTTGCATCTATGTTCATCAGTGATATTGGCCTTAGTTTTCTTTTTTGTGGCATCTTTTTCTGGTTTTGGTATCAAGGTGATGGTGGCCTCATAGAATGAGTTTGGGAGTGTTCCTCCTTCTGCTATATTTTGGAAGAGTTTGAGAAGGATAAGTGTTAGCTCTTCTGTAAATATTTGATAGAATTCGCCTGTGAAGCCATCTGGTTCTGGGCTTTTGTTTGTTGGAATATTTTTAACCACAGTTTCAATTTCAGTGCTTGTGATTGGTGTGTTCATATTTTCTATTTCTTCCTGGTTCAGTCTTGGAAGGTTGTACTTTTCTAAGAATTTGTCCATTTCTTCCAGGTTGTCCATTTTATTGGCATAGAGTCGCTTGTCGTAGTCTCTCATGATCCTTTGTATTTCTTCAGTGTCAGTTGTTACTTCTCCTTTTTCATTTCTAATTCTGTTGATTTGAGTCTTCTCCCCTTTTTCTTGATGAGTCTGGCTAATGGTTTATCAATTTTGTTTATCTTCTCAAAGAACCAGCTTTTAGTTTTTATTGATCTTTGCTATTATTTCCTTCATTTCTTTTTCATTATTTGTGATTTGATCTTTATGGTTTCTTTCCTTCTGCTACCTTTGGGATTTTTTGTTCTTCTTTCTCTAATTGCTTTAGGTGTAAGGTTAGGTTGTTTATTTCAGATGTTTCTTGTTTCTTGAGGTAGGACTGTATTGTTATAAACTTCCCTCTTAGAACTGCTTTTGCTGCATCCCATAGGTTTTGGGTCATCATTATATGTATATTTTAAACACAACATCTCAGCATCTTGAAATCTTCCATACCCCTCGTATAAACATGTACCACCGCTTGCTGATTCTTTTTATACCAGTGTTGGCTTTCAGAGTGCCATTTTTCCCAACCACTGTTCCCTCACGATTTCTGACTGCCTGGCCCCTTTATGTCAAAGCTTTCTTGGACATCTTTCTCTCTGTGTGCCTTCTTGCCTTTCTCCTTACCCGGTACAAAGCCTGAATGTGCTTTCACAAAGAGGCCTTAAGTTACCTCAGCATACTTTATTCCACTCTGACTTGTTCACATCCAAAACCTTCTCCAGTATTCATACCTCATTTTCTTCTGTATTCCTGTGCCCCACATATACTTATTTTCTAAATATCATCTTCCCCACCTGCATTTCACTTAAATACTTTTTTTTTTTAATCATCTCCCATCCCTTTCTTTTGGTGCTTCCCTCCAGTCCTAAGGTTTCTGTCTTTTGTCAATCGGTTTTCTCTCTTTTAGTCTTAACCTTTCTGGTAGTTCTGTTTTCTCACCCTTCTCCAAAAGCTCACACTCTGATAATATATATGTAGTTTTCAGTTGAATGCTTCTGAATAAATATCTGCTTTTCAAAACAGTGAAATCTAAACTATTCGTATGGAAATAACCCCTGGGAAGATGAGGTCTCCGCCTGAAAGTTTCAAATAGAGATTCTCCTGCTAGTGTTGAATGATGGTGCTTTATCTTATATTATCTGAAATGGGATGACTACTTGAACCATGCAAAATATTCACTATTATGAAATGAGAATAGATCATTGATTTTACACTTCTATTTTGATTGACCTGAGAAACAAAACTTAGCCATCTCAGAGAAGGTAACTTTCATATGTTTTAGATTATATTCAGCGTTTATTCTTCAGGATAATTATAGACTTAGAAATGTTTAATACTGTCTCCTAGTCCATGCCAAAGTCCCTTCCAGTAATGAGAGGAATTCATAAGCTACAAGACAACCCAGTCCATTTTATACTGATATTGATTGTTGTAGCTGTTCATCCCTGTATTGGGTTAAAATCTACTGGCTTTAATTATATTCATTAATTCTGCCCTCAAGCTAAACAGAATTTGGATCCCTTTTCTACATGACTGCCTTTTAGATAGTTATTCTATCCTCTACACCCCTCTCCCTACAATTTTCTTTTCCCTTTGAGATAAATACTTGACTCTTCCAACTCTTCTTCATGGAATACCATTTTCATCATCCTGATTGCGCTCTATGGAAGTTACACTTTGTTAATGTCCCTTCTAAAATGTGTTCAGAATTAAAAATAATATTCAGTATGTAGCAGAATTGAATCTGGATGTTGCACACCTGTACATTAATGCGGACTGAAGTTACTTCAAGTATTTTAGCTGCCATGTAATGTTGGCTCATGATGAGTTTGTAATTAACTCAAATCCCACGATTTTAATCTGGAGGTTTCCCTTCACATGACTTCTTTCCAAACCAAGATTCTATCTTCCTTTAGTTGTACCACAGATTTTTAAAGTCAGAATATAAGACTTTACACATATCCCTATTTTATCTCATTAGCCTATCAGCCAGCCTTGGTTTCTTTGAATCTTGGTTTTTGTCATCTACCTTATGCTGATTCAACAAAGAGTCTTGAAGCTAGTGCTAGAACTTTTTCAGACATCTGGGAAACAATAATCAAAAATCATGGAGACTGTCTTCCAAAAATTGTTGTATGCAGATATAACTCAGCTCTTGAGGTGTATATGAATTAATACCATTGTAAATTGGGCCCAGGAAAGACTGAAGTCCATTGCCAGCCTGCAAGACAGAAGCCTTTTGTTGAACATTAACTCCAAGAGAGATGATGTTCCAAGACATATTGTGCCAACATAATGCCAAAAGAGCTGCTAATTCTTCCCAAGAAATCAGTTACTATACGTATGAAGTAGAGACAGAGTCATTGTGACCATTCTTTTATTTTGCATTTGGCAAGCATGTACTGAGCACAGTGTCAGGAACAGTGTGAGGTTCTAAAGAACCAGGTTTGCCTGGGGCAACCCTTATTTGTGCCTCTTGTCCCAATGAAATTATTAGTAGCATCATTTTTCAGTTTCAAAAGAGTTCAGGTTTGGAGGATAAATTATCTTGGCCACTCTTCTCATAATCCAGCCAGTTCCTTTTAGTGTTTTATCTTGGTTAAATATTACACAGCTGTAATTTGGCAGCTCTAATGAGGCTGCAATAGTACTTCTCTTCCATTTGAACAGTTTGTTTCTTGACCGTGGGCAGTTGATAGCAAAAGTAACTGCAGTTAAGGTCTACAAGTACTTAGTATTTTTCCTGAGCCACCCTCTAGAGGGCAGTATTATATACATTTGAAATGATCCAATTCTAACAAAAATGGACTCTGTTTATACGTGAAAATCATAAACATTTGATGCTCTTAAAGAATACATTGGAACCAACATTGTGAATAAAACTTATCTTTTGCTAATCATAAAGAAATATTAAAAATTCATTAACATTCTGAACATTCTTTTAATTGTAAAAACTAAACTTAGATGCCTTGAATATACAATGATCCATTATAACAATTATGCATAGACTTCAAGAATCTGCATATTTTATGCTTCTTTCGTGCTTTTCCTAATTAATGATTTTACATGGTTAATAATTTTAATATATTCTGCATCACATAGTTTTCATATTTATGTAAAATAGGCACTTAAAAATGAATAGTTCTGATCTACCTGCTTAAATATTACTTTCCTCTGAAAGAGAAAACAAAAATGCTAGTTTTTACTTTATAACCTGAATCATGTGGTAATGTAGGATTCTAGTATTTAGAATTAGAATGTTTCTTTAAAATTGTGTCATCAGTGGGTAATTTGTTAACTCCTAATATCGAAAGTATATTGCTTGTGTTTGACATTTTTGGATTTCCTAATGTAATGTTCTCTTTTTAGAAAAGGTGGACAAGTCCTATTTTCAAGAGAAGATGACTTTTAACAGTTTTGAAGGATCTAAAACTTGTGTACCTGCAGACATCAGTAAGGATGAAGAATTTGTAGAAGAGTTTAATAGATTAAAAACTTTTGCTAATTTTCCAAGTAGTAGTCCTGTTTCAGCATCAACACTAGCACGAGCTGGTTTTCTATACACTGGTGAAGGAGACACCGTGCGGTGCTTTAGTTGTCATGCAGCAGTAGATAGATGGCAGTATGGAGACTCAGCAGTTGGAAGACACAGGAAAGTATCCCCAAATTGCAGATTTATCAATGGCTTTTATTTCGAAAGTAATGCTGCACAGCCTACAAATCCTGGTGTCCAAAATGGTCAGTACAAAGCTGAAAACTGTCTGGGAAACAGAAATCATTTTGTTTTAGAAAGGCCATCTGAGACTCATGCAGACTATCTTTTGAGAACTGGACAGGTTGTAGATTTATCAGACACCATATACCCAAGGAACCCTGCCATGTGTAGTGAAGAAGCTAGATTAAAGTCATTTCAAAACTGGCCAGACTATGCCCACTTAACCCCAAGAGAGTTAGCTAGTGCTGGACTCTACTACACGGGTATTGATGATCAAGTACAATGCTTTTGTTGTGGCGGGAAACTGAAAAATTGGGAACCTTGTGATCGTGCATGGTCAGAACACAGGCGACACTTTCCTAATTGCTTCTTTGTATTGGGCCGGAATTTTAATATTCAAAGTGAATCTGATGTCGTGAGTTCTGATAGGAATTTCCCAAATTCAACAAATCCTCCAAGAAATCCAGCCATGGCAGATTACGAAGCACGGATCATTACATTTGGGACGTGGATATACTCAGTTAACAAGGAGCAGCTTGCAAGAGCTGGATTTTATGCTTTAGGTAAACTTTATTATAAAAGTAGGCTAATAAATAACTTTCCAACTATCCCAGGGCTCCTAAAAAGTAAATAGATGCCATTTGCCCCCGGAACTGGTAAATATTTAGGTGTAGGCCGACATCATTATTTATATTAGTATTATTCTGTGAACCCTTATGTTGAATCTGTAATATAACCACTGAATTTACGTGGAAAAGATTACCATATTATGAGTCATATTTATCTTTATGTAATTGTGTTTTGGAGAAGAATGACATGCAAAAGATGATAGATATCCCTGATAGAAGAATAGGTCTGATAGTAATACTAACTATAATTTATTACACACCTACTATATGTGCTCAATGCGTATATTACATGCATTTTCTCTATGCTTCACAACAACCCTATAAGAAGAGTTAACATTAGGGAGTTTACTTTGGCTGATGTTAAAATTGATACCTGCCTTTTGTACATAGACTGTATATTTGAAAGCTGCCCTGTATATTCAAAAGATACCTTATTGCTTAAAATGAGCACTTTTCAAATGGACTGCTGTAGACATGTCAGTAGGGAAGGAAGGGCCATTAGTGTGATGGCTTCCAGGAATATTCAGAAAAATTATACCGTTATATATCTGACCCAGTTACTTTAAGATTGAATAGTGCCAAAATACAAAATATAAGTTATTTCAATATTTTATTTACTTAGTATCATATAGCAATCTTGAAAGTTTGTTTAGTGTCATATAGCTATAACCTTAGAGAAACTTATATATATGCTGAACTTTATTGTTAAAGTTTCACAGTTTGAAAAAGTAAATGTAGCATTGATGGCCCCAAATGACATATGTTAAAACAATTGTGATTTTTCGCATAAAAATTGGGAAATTTTATTTGTGTCTTCTGTAAAATACCTCAAATTGAATCAGTGAATTTAGTGTGTATTTCCTCCTCAAATGATCTTATCTGTTACTTAGATGTGAATTCAGATATCTTCTTTTAAGCTATGAGACTTTCATGTAATTTAGAAATGCTTAATTTTATAGTATTTAAAAGGATATTTTGGGGTAAGCTTGTAATTGCACAAATACATGTATTTTTACTTGTGTGTTTCTTAGGTGAAGGTGATAAAGTAAAGTGCTTTCACTGTGGAGGAGGGCTAACTGATTGGAAGCCCAGTGAAGACCCTTGGGAACAACATGCTATGTGGTATCCAGGGTAAGGTATTTAAATGTTCCTTCAGTGACAGGCAAGTTGGACAGCACACAAGCAGTGGGAAGACTTGAATAACTTTTCACATCAGCTATTTTTGCCTTCACCAATTGAAATTTGAAATTCACACCAGGTTTATAAAAATGGGGTCACCTACTTTATATACATTTGAACAAAACACCTAAGCCAGGCTTCCCTGGTGGCGCAGTGGTTGAGAGTCCGCCTGCCGATGCAGGGGACACGGGTTCGTGCCCCGGTCCAGGAAGATCCCACATGCCGCGGAGCGGCTGGGCCCGTGAGCCATGGCCGTTGAGCCTGCGCGTCCGGAGCCTGTGCTCCGCAACGGGAGAGGCCACAACAGTGAGAGGCCCGCGTACCACAAAAAAAAAAAAAAAAAAAAAAAAAACACCTAAGCCTTCTCCAGTGACCAAACCATTCATTACTTACGTATCACATCTATGACGTTCAGATGATTCTATTTCTAAACACCAAATTAGGAACGTATGGGACTTCCCTCGTGGCGCAGTGGTTAAGAATCCGCCTGCCAAAGCAGGGGACACAGGTTTGAGCCCTGGTCCAGAAAGATCCCACGTGCCACAGAGCAACTAAGCCCATGCGCCACAACTACTGAGCCTGCGCTCTGGAGCCCGCCAGCCACAACTACTGAGCCTGTGAGCCACAACTACTGAGCCCGTGTGCCACAACTACTGAAGCCCATGCACCTAGAGCCCATGCTCCACAACAAGAGAAGCCACCGCAATGAGAAGCCCGCGCACCGCAATGAAGAGTAGCACCCGCTCGCTGCAACTAGAGAAAGCCCCCGTGCAGTAACGATGACCCAACGCAGCCAAATTAATTAATTACTTTTTTTAAAAAAAAAGGAATGTATGCTTTTGTTGTTGTTTGGAAGTAGGCTCTTTATTTTTTTTATTTTTAAAATTAAAAAAAAATTTTTGTCCTTGTTGGTCTTTGTTGCTGTGAGGCTTTCTCTAGTTGTGGTGAGCGGGGGCTACTCTTCATTGTGGTGCATGGGCTTCTCATCGTGGTAGTTGCAGCATGCGGGCTCAGTTGTGGCGCACGGGCTTAGTTGCTCTGCAGCATGTGGGATCTTCCTGGACCAGCGGTCGAACCCGTGTCCCCTGCATTGGCAGGCAGATTCTTATCCACTGTGGGAAGTAGGCTCTTTAATGATGGGCATGAGAGCCCATGTTGCCCAGGAGATTCCTTAAGAATCCATCATGCCCTCTAACAAATACTACTGAATCTCGCGGATTCTAAGGCACACAGTTGGTCACATTTTCAGATCTCTGAAACCAGGACACATCTGGTGGTGGGTCATAATTTAATTGGCAGTGGTAGTACATAATATAATCATGCTGCTTACACTCAGTGGCATCTTAGAAAGATGACATATTCTAAACATCTCTTTGCCGTCTTGCCTCTTTAAAATAAAGTACACAGATGTGTACAGTGTACAGTGATGTGGATTTTTGGCCTACAAAATAGTACAACTTAAAACTTCAGAATGATCATTTGAAAATAAATTTTAACCTTAAACAGCCTTAAAAGGAAAAGCTGAAAGCCTAAAGAATTCCTTTAAAATGTACAATTGGTTAATCTCTAAATAAAACTCGTTAAGATTACTTAAAACTTGTTTTTAAATGTCAAGGTGCTAATTTAATAATTTGTGTAAAAGCTGAAAGTTCTCAAGTTGATATTTTTGTTGTACTGACATTAGCATATTAGGATAACAAAGAGAACATTTTTTTAACCTTAAAATGATAGTTTAATAAGGAATTGAGTAACATTTTATTTTGTGGCTCCTTAGAAATATCGAAAAGCAAGTTAATGGAATTAAGATGATGGAGGTTATATCTTTAATTATACTTTACTAATTTATGAGCTACTAAAGTTTAACGTTTTATTTGTTTAGGTGTAGATTTCTGTTAGAAGAGAAGGGACAAGAATACATAAACAATATTCATTTAACCCATTCAATTGAGGAGTCTCTGGTAAGTCACATATTGTAGAATATATATTTTCAGATATTACATAATTTGTTTTGCAATGATTTCTTAGTATAAAATTCATAGTATAGTATTTTAGATTAATAATGTATGGTGATAGAATGTAAAACAAGGGTGAACCCTAATGTAAACTATAGACTTTGGGTGATTATGACATATCAGTGTAGGTTCACTGATTTTAACAAGTGTGCCACTCTGGGAAGGATGTTGATAATGAGGGAGGGAACGCATGTGTTGGGGCAAGGGGTACATGGGAAATCTCTGTATCTTCCCCTCAATTTTACTGTGTACCTAAACAGTCTTTAAAAAGTAGTTGTCAAAAAATATTAACTCTGCTACATTGCTAAACAAAATATAATGGTTCAGAAGAGAGTTATGCAAAATCACCTAAAGAAACAGAATCGCTCCCAGGGCAGAAGGCTTGATGGAGGTGTTAAGACACCAAAAGAAGGTATGTGTGACCAAAAGGAAGTCAGTGAGCAAAAATGATACAAATGAACTTATTTAACAAAACAGAAACAGACTCACAGAAAACAAACTTATGGTTACCAAAGGGAAAAGGTGGAGAGGGGGATAAATTAGGAGTTTGAGTTTAACATACACAAACTACTATATTTAAAATAGATAACCGGGACTTCCCTGGTGGCGCAGTGGTTAAGAATCCGCCTGCCAATGCAGGGGACATGGGTTCGAGCCCTGGTCTGGGAAGATCCCACATGCCGCGGAGCAACTAAGCCCGTGCGCCACAACTACTGAGCCTGTGCTCTAGAGCCCGTGCCACAACTACTGAGCCTGCGTGCCACAACTACTGAGCCCTTGTACCACAACTACTGAGCCCTTGTACCACAACTACTGAGCCCTTGTGCCATAACTACTGAAGCCCGTGCCCCTAGAGCCTGTGCTCCGCAACAAAGAGAAGCCACTGCAATGAGAAGTCCACGCACCCCAGTGAAGAGTAGCCCCAGCTCGCCACCAACTAGAGCAAGCCCGTGTGCAGCAATGAAGACCCAACACAGCCAAAAATAAATAAATTTATTAAAATAAATAAATAAAATAAAATAGATAACCAACAAGGACCCTACTGTATAGCACAGGGAACTCTGCTCAATATTCTGTAATAAGCTAAATGGGAAAAGAATTTGAAAAAGAATAGATATATGTATAACTGAATCACCTTGCTGTACACATGAAACTAACACAACATTGTAAATCAACTATACTCCAATATAAAATAAAAATTTTAAAAGTAAAACAGTAATGTATGGTGAGCTTAAAGGGGAGATCTTGAAGAGTGCTCGTTTTTCTTAAGCTAAAGCAAATTTGTGAAAAGGGAATCAGGATGAACTGATTTAAGTATCACTGTAGGCGAAAATGGGCTTGAAGAACTAAAACACTTAAATCCCTCAGCCTTCTGAACTTAGACTTGTATAATGTGTTTTGTACTACTAGTCTTTAACTTTTCACAGACAATATTTAAAATCTCAAAAAGGTATCTATATTGATAGTGTGGCCTGGGGTGGCCAAGGCATCAGTACTTTGTGGAAAGAGCCCTGGACTAGAATGAGACAGAAGAGTTGCCATTATGGCCCTGCCATGAACTGTATTGCCTCAATCAAGTTGTTTAATCTCCCTGAGCCTCAGCTTCTTGTCTGTAAAGTGAATGGATTGGGTTAGATGATCTTTTAACTTCTAGCTTCATCAGGCTATATGCCTCTTGTGAATATTCATATGTTGAACTGGAATAAAGCTAATTTATAAACTCATGATTAACATAACTTCTCAAATTGAAGTAATTGTCTTCTACCAAAAGGAATTCTAACTTATAATTCATATTTCTATTTTAGACGAGAACTGCTGAAAAAACACCATCATTAACTAAAAGAATTGGTAAATATTCTTATTAAAATAAATACTTTTAATTTCATTGCCAGTTTATTATACTTGTTATTTATAAGGTGGAAAGGTAAACTGATTCTTTCAAGGTATATATCTTTGAGATGAGATTGCTGTAGACTTAAGAATTAATGAAGTGCCTATAAATTTAAGTTGGATATTTATATACTGGGAACATTAGTTCAGAGGTTGGACAGTTTTTCCAAGTTCCAGAGGAACAGCTGTAGGCTCTCCATTGTTATTTCTGTTAAAATCACAAAAAGCGTTAAGTGTATTTTTTTTTTTCGTTAAGTGTATTTTTGTCAATGGGGTTTCTTTAGTTAGCCAGGATTGTGAATCCAGTGCTCTACTAATGTGCCATCACCATGATCAGCCCTAACCTTCCTGCTTCCTTATTCCATGCCATCTTTTTGCCTTCCCCAGCTTCTTCACAAAGGGGTATGGTTTGGTTTGTTTACCTCCTATTACCTTTTAGAGAGGTAGAGGATTTTTATCACAAAGATTATTTACTCATGATAGGCATCTTTAAAAACTAAAGTGTGTGGGATAGGGAGGGTGGGAGGGAGGGAGACGCAAGAAGGAAGAGATATGGGAACATATGTATATGTATAACTGATTCACTTTGTTATAAAGCAGAAACTAACACACCATTGTAAAGTAATTATACCCCAATAAAGATGTTAATTAAAAAAAAAAAAAAAAAAAAAAAAACTAAAGTGTGCAGAGAAAGATATTATGTGAAACAAAGAAGATATCGTTATCCCACTTTTCAGATGAAGAAACAGAGAGGTTAAGTGACCTGCCCACGGTTACATTACAAAGCGTTAGTGGAACTAGGACTGTAAATAAGGTCTTCTGAATCCTACATCACACTACAGATCTCATTCTCAACGTAGGCATCATGTTTCAAAAATAGAATATGTCTGGTGATTCCCCACTCCCTATACTCATAACATCATCTATTTAGTATCTTAAGGATTAGAAGGCAAGAGAATACTATATATATTCATACGTATGCTAGAGAAGGAGAGCCAATTTGATACTATTTGATTAAGGTTTTGTAATGTGCATAAATGATACAGTTTAAGAAATCATTTATTCCAGCCTGTATTTTTGAAATTGTCCAGAAACAAAGATTCTATAACATTTCTTGATAATAATCATCCTTATACTGCATACTATTCCTTTTATGACTAGTAAGACTCTTGCTCTGGTTTAGGATTAGTGTTTTTAAATGAAGATATAATTCATATAGCAAAAATTGCACCCGTATAAAGTATACACTTTAGTGGGTTTTGATACATTCACAGGGTTGTACAACCATAACTACTATTTAATTGCAAAACATTATCATAACCCCAGAAAGAAACCCCATACTCCTTAGCAGTCATTCACCATTGCAGCCCCTCGACCCCCAAGCACAAACAACCACTTATCTACTTCTGTTTCTATAGATTTGCCTATTCTGGACGTATCATATAAGTGGAGTAATAATGTGTGGTTTCACGGTTCATCCAGTCATATAAGTTCAACCCTTATCATATATGAGTACTTCATTATTTTTTATGGTGGAAAATATTCCTTTATATGGATAATACCACATTTTGTTTATCCATTCATTAGTCAGTGGACATTTGGGGTGTTTCCACTCTTTGGCTATTATGAATGATGCTGATGCTGCTATGAATGTTTGTGTTCAAGTTGTTGTGTGGGCATATGTTTTTAGTTCTCTTGGGTATATGTTTAGGGATGGCATTTCTGGGTCATGTGGTAACTCTATGTTTAAACTTTTGATAAACTGCCAGACGGTTTTCCAAAGTGGCTGCACCATTTTATATTCCCACCAGCAGTGTATGAGGGTTTCAGTTAGTTTTTCTACATCCTTGTTAACACTTGTCTGTCTCCTTATTACAGCCCTCCTAGTGGGTGTGAAGCATGTCTCATTGTGGTTTTGATTTGCATTTCCCTGATAGCTAATGATGTTGGGCATTTTTTTATGTGCTTATGGGCCATTTGTATGTCTTCTTTGGAGAAATGTCTGTTCATCTCCTTTGCCCTTTGTTTAGTTGGGTTACTTTTTTTTTATTATGGAGTTGTAATAGTTCTTTATATATTTTAGTTCTTTGTACATTATACATATAAGTCCCTTGTCAAATATATGATTTGCAAATATTTTCTCCCATTCTGTGGGTTGTCTTTTCACTTTCTTGTTGGTGTCCTTTGAATCATATTACTTTTTAATTTTGATGAAGTTCAACTTGTCTGTTTTTTGTTGCTTATGCTTTTGGTGTCATGTCTAAGAAATCATTGCCTAATCCAAGGTCACCTGTGTTTTCTTCTAAGAGTTTTATGGTTTTAGCTCTTACATTCAGGTCTTTCATCCATTTTGAGTTAATTTTTGTATATGGTATGAGGTAGAGGTCCATCTAACCATCACCCAGATCAAGATATAGAACATTTCCACCACCCTGGAAAGCTCCTTCAGGCCCCTTCCCAATCAATATCCACCCTCAAGTTATATTCTGACTTCTATTACCATAGATTAGATTTGAACATCTTAAAAATGTAATCATACAGTATGCACTCTTTTGTCTCTGGTTCATCCTTATGATGATGTTTTGTTTATCGTATCTATGTGATTGATCCATGTTGTCTGTGGCAGTAGTTCATTTTTCTTTCTTGCTGTGTAATATTTGAATATACCAGAATTTACTTATCCATTCACCTGATGATGGGCATTTGAGTTGTTTCCAGTTTGGCCCTGTTATAAATACACTGCTGTGAATATTCTTGTGTATGTCTTTGGTGGATATATGTACTCATTTTTAATACCCAAGAGTGGGGAAGTTCCTGGCGGTCCAGTGGTCAGGACTCAGCGCTTTCACTGCCGGGGCGCAGGTTCAATCCCTGGTCGGCGAACTAAGATCCTGCAAGCTGTGTGGCATGGAAAAGAAAAAGAAAAATACTGAAGAGTGGAATTGATGAGTCAGAGGAGAAGTCTCCTCTTTTAGCACATCACTACACAATCTGTATTCCTACTTTGAGTGTCATTAAAGTGACTTTCTATTTGCTTTCTTGCCTTATCTAGTCCACCCTCCCCCCAGCTGCAGAAACTAAGTCAGAGAGATAGGAAGCTGATACATTCAAGGTTACAGACTGCGTCTTCCTCTATTTCCCATGATTTTTTCAAAATAATTGCTGGTGATTCACTAAAGGCATCCACGCTTTTCAGAATTTTGAAGCGCTTAACCCTTTTCTTATCTGTTTTACCTTATCTTGTACTGTTCATGTAGTCTTTAAAGCACCTAATCTCAATTCATAATGCTACAAAATACATACTCATTGCATTTTCAACTGTTGTAAGATTCTGAAAGTGATTCTTCAACGCCCAAGTATTTCTAAGTCCTCTTCCCAAAGCAGCTTTGGTTTGGTGGTTTGGTTTTGATTTGTTGTTGTTGTTGTTTATTTATTTGGCTGCGTTGGGTCTTAGTTGCGGCACTCGGGATTTTTAAATTTTTTTTGAGGCATGTGGGATCTAGTTCCCTGACCAAGGATCAAACCTGGGCCCCCTGCATTGGGAGCGCAGAGTCTTAGCTGCTAGACCACCAGGGGAGTCCCTGGTTTTGATTTTTTGCTTGTTGCTTAAATTTTTCTTTTCAATTATACTTTGCTGTTGAGTTGTGTTCATGAAAATAATTAAACTCTATGATCTTTTCCTCACCAGTTTTCATTTCAGATGATACCATATTCCAAAATCCTATGGTACAAGAAGCTATACGAATGGGATTCAGTTTCAAGGACATTAAGAAAATAATGGAGGAAAAAATTCAGACATCTGGGAGCAACTATAAATCACTTGAAGTTCTGGTTGCAGATCTAGTGAGTGCTCAGAAAGACAATGCACAAGATGAATCAGGTCAGACTTCGTTACAGAAAGGTACGCATGCCTGTTTTTAAAAAGCAAGACACACCTAACATCACTTCATTATGGATAGTATCTTACATGACTTGGTGGCCCATTCATTTCCCTCCTCTCATATTCCCCTTAGGATAAATGTTTTTTAAAACTTTTTATTATGAAAACTGTCAAACATACTCAAAAGTGGAGAGAATAGTATAATGAACCCTCACGTACGCATCGACCATCTTCAATAATTATCGACACTTTTCTAATCTTGTTTCACTTCTTCCCCCACCTTTTTTTCTTTGCTGTAGTATTTCAAAGTAAATCCCAGACATCCTATATATCATTTACCTATAAATACTTGGATAAATATCTAACAGATAGGGACTTCTTTTAACATCACCTTAATACTGTGTGTTAATCTGCTCAGACTGTTATAACAGTACTGTAAACTGGGTGGCTTAAACAACAGACATTTGTTTCTCATAGTTCTGGAGGCTGGGAAGTGCAAGACCAAGGTGCAGGCAGATTTGGTTCCTGATGAAGACTCTCTTCCAGGCTTGCTGATGGCTGCCTTCTCTAAGTCCTCACATGGCCAAGAGAGAGAGCACTCTGCTTTCTGTTCTTCTTCTTATAAGGACCTTGATCCCATCATGGAGTCCCATCCTCATTACCTCATCTAAACCTAATTATCTCCCAAAGGCACCACCTCCAAGTACCATCACACAGTGGGTTAGGGGTTCAACGTATGAATTTTGGGAAGACAGACATTTAGCCTATAACATACTATTGTCACACTTAACAAAATTAACAGTAATTCCATATCATCTGAAATTCAGTTGGTTTTAATTTTCCTCATTGTCTTAAAATGTTTTTTCAGTTCATTTGTTCTACTCAGGGTCCAAGTAAGATCCAGTGATCCATTCATTTTAAAAGTGTGAGTTTATGCTTTATTTTAGATAAAGAACAACAAAGACTAACTTTTATCGTTGTGTGTAGACTATAAGTTTTGTAGTTGAAACTCTTTGGATTTAGAGTGTTCTGCAACTTTTCATATGATGTAAATATATAAAGGGGTCATATTGCTAAATAGAGCTTGAATTAATGGCATCTTAATACTATGAATCATGTATAGAAAGTGTATTAAATAATGTAGAAGAGAAGTATATAACCTCCTTTTAGGAAAAAGAAAGATAAAAAATACAAGTTTCTCCTTTAAGGATGACAGCTACTCTAGAGCTTGCCAGCAACATTGGAGGTTAAAGAAAAGGTTTCAAACTGAATACATTCTTGGGGTACTTTATTATAATCGTTCTCTAAGCTTTTGACCACCTGTATCAAAAGATGAGAACTCTCCAAGGGCTAATGAACCTAAAAGTTCACTTTTTTTTTTTTTTTTACCTTAAAGACCCTTTTGATCTTTAGGTTATTTCAGATGTTTTTGAAACATTATTCAGATAATTACATAAGTCATAAAACAGTATAACATTAATGATGTTTTAAATTACATTAGTTGATGTAAAAGATTCAGCAGAAAGCATCTTTTCCTTAAAGATGCATGTATTTTAAACCTATAATAGCTCCACGTGTCTTGGTGATAGTGAAACAAACCATTTACTTCGTGATACCAGTGATTGTGCCATTCTCCCCTTAACCACAACTCAAGCTTAATTAAGTTTGACAATAAGGTGTTAGTTTTTATACCTGAAGGTGTTTACAACAGAAAGATTTAGTGGGTTGCAGTAGAAAGAGAACAGGGGACAGAGTGCATTGGGGCATGTTTGTCCTCTATCCAACAGGAGTTGGTGGGGAGTTCTTATTACTGAGACTACAAGCCAGGGTAGTGTGGGAAGGAGGGCCTAAACAAATGCCAGCTCTCAGGGGCACGGGTTAGAATTCATCAGATGATTTCTCCTTAGTCTCACAAAATTGAGAGGCAAGTAAATGTTACAGCCTGTCTTCTCATGGAGGACTGCTGTCTATTTCTCTTCCCCAAAGCTGATGAGGAAAGACTGGCACTAAGAATCTTTTAATTCTATACAAAATAGAGGGTGGGCCTAATTGAAGTAAAACAGATGGAAGTTATTAGAAAAAAGTACAATGTTATTGTTACTCATTGAGAAATCCTAGATTCAATACTAGTTTTTATCCCATTGGCTCTGTGACAGAGAATACCCCAGTCTTCTAAAGATAGTACCAAATTGGTATCTTTTTTTCTTTCTTTTTAGAAACAACATAGTATGATACAAAGCCCTTTATTTCATGTGTGTGCTAAGGCACTTGCTTTAATCCTTATGTGTATATTACAGAACATAATGTAAAAATCAAATAACCCATACACATTTTTTATCAGTCTGTCTTTCCACATGAATCTGCTCTGATAGGAACATTAACAACATCAGTTTATTCTAGAAATGGTTTAAAATAATGTAGTAAAAATATTAGCAAATAACATCAAAGATGATCTAGCTGTTGCCTTTATTGCTATGTGCCAGAACCTCCTGACCTAGAAGGGGGCCTTGTAGAAAGTAGAAGGGGAAAGGTACCTCAGGAAAGGAAAGAACCTAGTAGTTACTCTAAAGGCTAGAGTGAAGTAATTGCCAGAGGTAAACTATTAGTCTGGAAAGAATGCCCAGACCATCACCATCTCAAGTAAGTGTCTGTATGCAAGCCTGAAATAAGGTAGGAAAAGTGGAGTTAATGATATCTGTGTTTGGTAGGCATGACATTTCATCCATTGTGGTCTGCAAACATGGAATCACAAATAATCGGAATGAAAGGAACCTTAAAGATCATACAAAATTTTCATTACTTCAGAGAAAACTGAACTGCAGATATGCTGTTACTCAAGGTCACTCAGATAGTTGGGAGTAAAATTCAGGTTTCCTGACTTCTGGTCCGGTGTTCCTGTTTTTTCTTGTTTTTTTTTTTTAACTTTTTAAAAAATTGTGGGGAATTCCCTTGGCGGTCCAGTGGTTAGGACTCGGCGCTTTCACTGCTGAGGGCCTGGGTCCCATCCCTGGTCAGGGAACTAAGATCCAGCAAGCCACGCGGCGCAGCCAAAAACAAAGCAGTTGTGGTAAATACACATAAAATTTACCTTCCGAACCATTTTTAAGTGTACAGTTCAGTAGTTTTAAGTACATTCACACTGTAGTGCAGTCAATCTCCAGAACTCTTTTCATCTACAAAACTGAAACTCTTTACCTATTAAACAACTCCCATTTCCCCCTCCCCTGGCAACCACCATTCTGCTTTCTGTCTCTGTAAATTTGACTACTGGAGGTATCTGATCCAGTGTCCTTTTTTATTCATTGTGGCATTACATCCAAAAGTAATGTGTAAATTACTTAATTGTCTTCCTTTTTTTGATTTTTCTTGGAATTACAAAGCTACCTTTTTTTTTTTTTTTTTTCCTGCGGTACGCGGGCCTCTCACTGTTGTGGCCTCTCCCGTTGTGGAGCATAGGCTCCGGACGCGCAGGCTCAGTGGCCATGGCTCACGGGCCCAGCCACTCCACAGCATGTGGGATCCTCCCAGACCGGGGCACGAACCCGTGTCCCCTGCATCGGCAGGCGGACTCTCAACCACTGCGCCACCAGGGAAGCCCTACAAAGCTACTTTTTAAAAAACACTGGGAAGGGGTCGTCCCCTGACCCCCAGGACTGGCCCAGGTGTAGAGAGACTACCTGAAGGGAAGGAAGCACAAAAGAGACCTGCTGTAGACTCAGGGCAAAGGGAATGCCAGGCCTGGACCTGTGAGCACTACAGGAGGAAACTCTAGCATGGTGGGACTAGCTCCAGGCACACAGGAGAAGTGCAAGAGGATTGGACATGAAGTTACTTGGATTCTTCGTTCTCATTTGCCTTTTTCTGCTTCTGCTGCATGATCTCCGAGTCCCTCTGCTTGTGGACGGCAGCAGAAAGCCTGTTATCTCAAATGCTTTCCCTTCACCAAGTCACTCTGCTTTTCCATATTCCTCTGGCAGGCTAGCTCGCACTGGTTACCACAGTCTTGGTGATGGCATGAATATATACTTTATTCTGACTTTTTTGGTCAGATGCTTCCATATAATATAAATCAGTTTATAATGCCATCCCTTTGCTTCTGTTGTTTCCTATGCCCCGAATGCCTTTTTCCTGTTTGTATACCTCATCTGATGCCCCACTCCACCCCCAGTTCCTTAAATCCATTTCTTGAACTCATCCTTCAAGGCTCAGCTCAAAGGTCACTTCTTTGAAGTTTTCTCCAATACCCATAGCAGAGTTTGCAGCTCCCTCTACTCTCTCTGCTGTTAAAGCAATTGTAACATCATTTTGGAACTGTCTTCTTTTCTCTCCTGCCCATTAGACAAGCTTCTTGGGGGCAGGCAGTTTATCTTCTTATCTCTATGTTCCATCTTTGAGTTTTGATTATGCCCAGGAAGTTGCCTTTTAAGAAAAAAGAGATTATATAATCCTTTTCTCCACCGCTAATCAAAAAAACCTTTCTGAAGCAATTCTGATATCTTTTTCCAGGTTAAAACCCTTCACTGGCTCCTGGGGTCCTCGGTGTCAAGTCCAAACTCCTTTACATGGGTTGCCAAATCCTTCATGATCAGGCTCCTGCTAACCTGTAGCCTCATGTCATGCTATTTCCCCCTCAGATTCTCTTCCCAAGCCTTACCCGTGCACTTGCAGGCCTGGTTCTGTCTCTCTCCTTGGAGCCTGCTTATGTCATTTCCTCTGCCCAGAACCCTCTTCTCCCATTGCTCCTGTCCCCCAAGGCCGTCTCCCTCTCCTACTTTACTCCTACTCATCCTTTAGGACCCAGTTTAGGTATAATTTTTTCTGGGAAGCCTTCCCTTTATGTGTGTGTGCACGGACACACACCCTTCCTGTGTTCTTCATAACACGTTATAATTCCTTTTTATCATCACACTGTATTATAATTTCCTGTCTGCTTGTGTTCCTTACTTGTCTATGAATGATTGGGAGCCCAGGGTCTATGTATTTGTTAATTGTTCTTTCTCTAATGCCTAGAACCTAGCTAAGTGTTCAGTAAGTGTTTGTTGCATAAAATTAGACCACTGTTTCCCAAACCTGTTTTCAGAATAGTGTTCCCCAGAATGTTAAAAGAGATGCCATGAAAAATGAACTCTGTAGTTAAATAGGGAAATGCATTTTGAATTTCTAAGAGGGCATATATGCTTTATCATACTGCCCTGAACTTGATAGTCATGGTTCCCAAATGCCAGTGTGCTCAACCCCATTATTTTAGATTCAGTGAATGGGGCCAAGGAATATATTGTTAAAAAAATGCCCCAAGTGATTCTCATGTGAGGCTGAATTTGGTATACACTGGTATACAGTGATTACAAAGGTTGTTATAATATGTAATGCATTTGGAATACTGCGTAGTACATAGTAGAAGTGCTATATTACTGTTAACTGCTGCTGTTGTTGATGTTGTTGTCATTATAGTTATATATGACAGTGAAACACATTTCTATGACATATTTGTTAACATTTCACAAAACTTAGTTTGACAAAGGCTGAATTAAGCAAGAACTTCAGTGCCAGCTGTGTATTGATGACACCCAAATCTCTATCCTTAGCCCTAACTTCTTCTGATCTCAAGACTTGACTCTCCGATTGCCTGTTGGACATTTTTATATGGATGCTGTGCAAGCACCTCAAAAAATCTTGAAAATCCCAAACCTGTACCTCCTTGTATATTTCCTATTGGCATTACCATCCCCTTGTCAGCCATGCTAGAAATCTTGAAATCAACTTTATTTCCTTTCTTCCTCATCCCTCACATCTAGTCACCAAATCCTACTTGTCCCACTTCAGAAGTAGCCCTCAAATCCATCCCTCCATTTCTGGAATAAGCCATGCCTTTTCTATATGCTACTTCTTTTACCTAAGCCTTGCTTCTCTGCTTAGCAAATTGCTATTTTTAAATGTCACTCTTCCACTTCCCCCTCCCCCATCCAACAGCCGCCAACCCGTGAAGCCTTCCCCAGCTAATCTGAACAGAAGAACTTGTTCTGTGGTCTTGTCCCAGAGACTTTGTATGTAACTTTATTATAGCACTTATCACTTTGTGCTTACCTCCGTAGCCTCAGCTCATGTCTTTCTCTCCCACTAGCATGCGAACTACTTAAGAGCAGATGCCATATGTGAGTCATCCTATCTCCCAACACTTGATTAGTGTCTGGCACATAGTAGGGGTTCACATTATTTCAGTGGATTTAAACAACTAAGAAAGTCTAAAATTAACACTTTTTTTTCTCTCTTTGTACAGAGATTAGTACTGAAGAGCAGCTAAGGCTACTGCAAGAGGAGAAGCTTTGCAAAATCTGTATGGATAGAAATATTGCTGTAGTTTTTATTCCTTGTGGACATCTGGTCACTTGTAAACAGTGTGCGGAAGCAGTGGACAAATGTCCCATGTGCTACACAGTCATTACTTTCAAGCAAAAAATTTTTATGTCTTAATCTAACTACAGTAGGCGTGTTATATTCTTATTACCCTGATTGAATGTGTGATGTGAACCAACTTTAAGAAATCAGCATTGAATTCCATTAGCATTTGCTACCAAGTAGGGAAAAAATGTAAACTGTGATGTTATAGTTAGCAATCTAAAATTTGAATTTCTGGATTTTTCAGGATTTTAGCTGTATTATCTGTCCTATTTTTTCACTGTTATTTAATTGAAACCCTAGACTAAGAAGCATCATATTATTATAACTGATCACAATTTGTATATGTAGTACACTGACTTAGATTTCTAAATGTAAGTGAATTAATCAACTGACTTTTTCATCCTTTTTAGATAGGCTTAACAAATGGAGCCTTCTTTGTAAACGTACAGATTAATCTCCCCAATCACATAATTTGTTTTGTGTGAAAAAGGAATGAACTATTCTACACTGGTAGAAAGATAGAGATTATCTTTAGATGTTTGTGTTTTAGGATTTTGTCCACTTTCTTTTAAAATTATACACATGTACTTGGGTGGATGATTTTTAAAAATGATTTTGCCATCGTTAAAAGGGTATTTAATGATTGAATACCATCTAGCCTACACGTACTGACGTGGAAAGATGTCAGAGGTATATTAAGTTTAAAATCAAGTGGCAAAACACTGTGGATAGAATGAGCCAAGTGACGTGTGTGTGTTTTATATACGTATAGAACAGAAGATTTGGAAAGATAGGCACTAAACTGTTAAATGTGGTTTCTTTGGGGGGGTATGGGTCCCAGAGGGGCTTTACAGGGAGGGACCTTTCACTTTCTACTTTTTTTATTTTGTTCTGTTTGAATTTTTTATAAGTCTGTATTACTTTTGTAATCAGAATTTTTAGAAAGTATTTTACTGATTTAAAGGCTTAGGCATGTTCAAACGCCTGCAAAACTACTTACTGCTCAGCTTCAGTTTTTCTAATCCAAGAAGGCAGGGCAGTTAACCTTTTTGGTGCCAATGTGAAATTTAAATGTTTATATGTTTTTCCTGCTTTGTGGATGAAAAATATTTCTGAGTGGTAGTTTTCTGACAGGTAGACCATGTCTTCTTCTCTTGTTTCAAAATAAATATTCCTGATTTTGTAAAATGAAATATAAAATATGTCTCAGATCTTCCAATTAATTAGTAAGGATTCATCCTTAATCCTTGCTAGTTTAAGCCTGCCTAAGTCACTTTACTAAAAGATCTTCGTTAACCCAGTATTTTAAACATCTGTCAGCTTATGTAGGTAAGAGTAGAAGCATGTTTGTACACTGCTCGTAGTTATAGTGACAGCTTTCCATGTTGAGATTCTCATATCGTCTTGTATCTTAAAGTTTCATGTGAGTTTTTACCTTTAGGATGATTAAGATGTATATAGGACAAAATGTCAAGTCTTTACCTAAGTTTTTTGTTTTCTTGTCTAGTGATAGTAGTAGATACTTCTGAAATAAATGTTCTCTCAAGATCCTTAAAAACCTCTTGGAAATTATAAAATATTGACAAGAAAAGAAGAGTTGTTTGAATATTAAAGAAAAAATAAAACTTGAATAAGAATCAGTATATATTAAAAAAAGAAAATGAAAGTTTAAAAATGCTTCATAGAACACCCAGACAAAGATTCTCACAACAACCTGTTGTAGAGGTGAGTGAGGCATTTTACTGTAGAGAAAAGTTTGAGAGTGGAACTGTTAAAAGTTATATTTTTGTTGTATTTTCTAAGAGAAAGAGTATTATGGTCTCTTAACCTCTGTTGATTACTACTTTGATATTCATTTAAAGCACTGCAAATTTAAATGAGAATTTTAAAAATCAAATAATGACTGCCCTGTTTTTGTTTTACTATGTAAATCCTCAGTTCTTTACCTTTGCACTTTCTTCTACTTAGGTTTAGTTATATATTCATTAAGTTAAATTTTACATGTATAGTTTAAGCTTTAAATTTAAACTTAAATTACAAGGGGAGAAAAGTGTTAAAGTTTTAAAAATGTGTTTTCCAGGACACATCAGCTCCAAGTCAGGTAGTTAGTTCAGTCTAGTTGTTGGCCGAGGACTGAACTGTTTTAACATAAGGCTTTTCCAGTTCTGGAAGCCTCAGTTCATTAAAACTCTTCTAAAACTTGTATGTTTAGAGTTAAGCAAGACCTTTTTTCTCCCCATGAGTTGTGAAATTTAATGCATGAAGCTGATGTGGCTAACAAGTTTATTTTAAGAATTGTTTAGAAGTGCTGTTGCTTCAGGTTGTTAAATCACTCAACACTCCAACTTCTAATCAAATTTTTAAAGACTTACCAATGTTTGCCTTTGTTTGCACTATGAAAAGCCCTGGATCCTTCCCATCTAATTGTGCAAAGAATGATCACTTGCAAGGTCAAAAATATAGCCAGATCCAAATCTCTGCCTCCCCCTTCCTAAAATAGTTCTCACTATCTACATGTAGACATTCTTTTCTATATAAAGTTCACTCTAAGATTTCAAAAGGCACCACCTATTTTACTACATTTTAGTCATGCGAAGAGTCAAGTTGTTTTGTAATAAATAATTATCTTTATTCGTAATAATCTGGTGTGCTGATCAAAAGCTTTGTCTTAATTTTTGAGAAACGGGTTTAGTGTTTATAAAATAAATTCCAGTTTATTAATTAGTAGCTTTGTATTGCCTTTCCTACTAGATTTTTTGTTTGTTTTTATTTTTTTTCCCCTTTGGTTTGGGGCTAAGATGGGGTAGGATGGGTGTAGTGAATGTATATGATGTGATTTGGCCCTGTGTATTATGGTCTTTTGTTGTTATATTATTTAAATGTTGGTAGTTTTTTTCCTGTTTTCATTTTAATGGATAAAATTGGTATTTTGAACTCTGAACGGAGACTACCACCACAGCATTAGTTCCACATATCGTACCCTTTAGATCAAAATCATTGTTTTATTTCCTGCTCACCCAGTTGTTGAATATGGGGAAAAGGGGTGGAGGGGCGGGAGAAGTAGGATAGGTTGTGTATCATTTCCATTAGAGAAATAAGAAAACAGGAGGGAATATTTGACAAATATGGTTATTTTTAGCCAAATCTGCTTTAAAAAAGAAAAAAAGAGGTAACCATTTCTTCATCTGTGAAATGAGAATAGTACGTGTCTTACAAAGTTATGAGTTCAAGGAGGCCATATATGTAAAATACCTGGTATAAATGTTAATTCCCTACCTAACACTCTTTTACCTTCCGTGGATATGCCTTGACTCTGGAAATGTGGGCTAAAACTTAGATGATATCTTTCAGTGACTCTTACTCATTTTTTTTGTTTGTTTGTCATAGTCAAGATGCAAATTACAATGAACAAGTAGGTCAAGTCCTTAAAAATATTTAAATTCCTGTTTTAATAACTTGAAAAAAATATTCTCACCAAATTTAGTTGAGCTTTCCTAATAGAAACAGTTGGCTTATTCCCACTTTCATAATCAGTTTCAGTTTGACTCTTGTACACTTAGCACAGTGTGAATTTCATTTGCAGCATAATAGGATCATAGGGTGTCAGAGCTAGAAGAGACCTTAGAGAGTATCTAAATTCATCCCCCTTGTTTTACAGATAAGGGAACTGAGGCTGAAAGGTGAAATGATTTGTTCAAAGCTGTATAGCTAATTAGTGATAGCTCAGACTGGGTCATAGTTTGACGGTGAAAAACTTCAAGCTACCTCTCCAGGGAGGTCTCAAATGTTTATTTTTTCTTGTATACCATACCATAACCTTCACTACATATTAAATGATACTTTATAACTAATACAATAGGACAATCTTAAATACATATAGCTTCAAATTGTACAATACTACATTAATGTTTGGGTGGTAAGATTCTATTTTGAAGTCTAAAGTTTGCAGAAATGCATATAGATTTTTTGGCATTTATTACATTCTTGTGTATCATTGATGTAACATTTAAAATTACTATATATTTTGTCATTCTGTCTATACTTAGCAACAAATTTGCATTTTTTATTTGATGTAACAAAGGCTTTAATGTAATTTTTGTTAGAAGAGTTTGCATTTTTTTCATTACTGTTATACTTTATCTAACCTGACAAAATGACTGATTCTTATGTCATTGTATTAGTGTTGTGAATAATCATGTGAAATGTGTGAGAAAGAGTACTATATTTGTGAATATAATTTTATGGCTCTTTTCATTTAGTAGAAACCTTTCCATCAGTATGGAAAACTAAGAAAATTGCTTTCTACTGTAAAATCTGGCAGTCATCATAGATTAAAGCTTATTTTTCTGTGAATAAAACTTATTCAATAAAGCACTATTCTTTAAAATGATATCTTATTACTTAGTTTCATTTTCTCAGAAGAAAATAAAATACTTAAAAATACTAAAATGTAACCTCCTAAATATACCCTATGCCATTGGGCCAGGCAGTAAGATACACATCAAGTCAGATCATATTTAAAAAAAAAAAGAAGACATCTGCTTTCAAATTAATTTATAGAATTCTATAAGTGCATAAAAAGTTAATTTTTAACATGTGTAAAAATATGAACCCCCCCCTCCCCACAAAGATTGGCCTGGTTGACTCAAGAGATAGTATAGTCACCATAACAAGGCTTGAACAAGCAAGAGACCTAAGAAGCCACTGCCCCTTTGAGGCAGGCAGCAGAGAAGGATTTTTGTGAGTCTGTATTGGCAGCTGCCCAGAGAGTTTCAGAAGCTACAAGCAAATCTGGTGGAATAAAAAGTGAGGGAATAAAGGATCTTTAAAGGGAGAGAGAAATTTAGAAGAGGGCTATTTCCCCTACCCCTGCCTGCCCACAATGGAAGTTCCTAAATTGAGATTTGTATTTCAGGCCTAGTCTGTATAGTGACTGATTATTGAATCCTTGACTATGTTATCACTCTTATCCGAGATATACCATTAAGACCTTGTTTTAAATGCAGTCCACATTTTGTACATGTTAACTACACTTTCAATGAATATTGATGAAGATGTGAATTTTCAAAGCTTTCTCTTAACAGAAATTTTCAAACTTACATAAAAGTAGAAAGGGAAATATAATGAGTCCCATGGTAATCATCATTCAGCTTCAACAAATAACATTTTGCCAGTCTTGTTTCATCTAGGACTCTCCCTCCCTTTATTTATTTTTAGATTTTATTTATTTATTTATTGCTGATATATTCTAGAGTAAATCCTAGACATTATGTTATTTCTCCTGTAATTACCTTGTTATATACCTATACCAGATTAGAACATTTTTTAAATTGTGAATTTTTAACACCGCTATTACTGCTAAATATTAATGGACATCTAAACAAGAATTAAAGGCAACTTTATTCCCCCTTTCACCCTATTTGAAGATTAAGGTAAATAAACCCCCTCAAAACTGATATTTAAAAAATACTTTTAGGGAGTTCCCTGGGCGTCCAGTGGTTAAGACTCAGTGCTTTCACTGCCGTGGCCCGGGGTTCAGTCCCTGGTCGGGGAGCTAAAGATCCCACATGCCACGTGGCGCAGCCAAAAAGAAAAAAAAATTTTTAAATGATCTTCTCACTATTTCATTTGTAGTTTGCTTATAGATTATAGAATAAATGTGGTGCCTATTAAAAGTTGGTAGGCTAACTTGCAACAACATGGATGGACCTAGAGAGTATTATACTTAGTGAAATAAGTCAGAGAAAGACAAATACTGTATGATATCACTTATTTGTAGAATCTAAAAAGTAAAAATATAACAAACATTCACAGATACAGAGAACAAACTAGGGGTGAGGGAGCAGGTAAGGGACAAGATAGGGGTATGGGATTAAGAGATACAAACTACTATGTATAAAATAAGCAACAAGGATATATTATACACCACAGGGACATATAGCCATTATTTTGTAATAACTTTAAGTGGAGTATAATCTAAAAATATTGAATCACGGTGTTGTACACCTGAAACTAATAAAATACTGTAAATCCACTAAACTTCTATTTAAAATTTTTTTAATAAAAAAACTAAAGGTAGGCTAACTGCATGGTGTATGGATACCTAGTGGTTCTCAAAGTGTGGTCTGGAGACCAGCAGCACCTGCATCACCTGGGAACTTGTTAGAAATACAAACTGTTGGGCCCCAACCTAAACCTAGTGAATCAGAAATTCTGGGGTGTAACACAGCAGTCGGTGTTTTAACAAACCCTCTAGGTGGTTCTGATACAGGCTAAAGTTTGAAAACCACTGGCATATGGTATGGGGTCCGAATCCAGAAATAACTAAGTGACTGAAACCTGTAAGTTAAATTGATGTAGCTCTCTGCAGGTGACTGTCATCCTTAACCTTTCTTCTCCTTGTAACTCATTGCTGATCCAGTCCTGTATTTTCTCCTGCTACCAAAATGCGAAGACTTAAAATGCAACATCCTGAAAATCCCTTCTGATTCCACTTTTCAACAAAATTTTCTTGCATACAGTACTGTTTGAATTTGATAATGCAAATCATTCTTCAGCCCCTACACTGCCAAGTTCAGAATAGCCTCACATTGCTCATTGCCATTAAACTGTCCTCCAATCAAGCAGTGAAAGGGTTAAGTATTTGAAGTCTCTCTTATAAGCACTAGTGTGACAGCAATTAGTTGAAATTGTACAGAACAGACCTGCACTTCTAGAAAGAGCCAAAGCTTCAGTGAAATGTGAGCAGTTAATCTACAAATGATAGAGTTGGAAGTGGTCAGCCTCTCTAATTCATAATAAGTAGCAGTTCTGGATTCTTTTTTTAGGTCTGAAATTTTAAAGTGTGGCACAAAAGAAAATTCTTGTAGTGGTTTTAGGTCTCTAAAGGTCTTCATAGTTGCATAAATCCACACTAAGGTCAATATTGGTCTCTAACTGTATCCAAAATAAAAATTTTAAGGTAGATAAAGGCTAGATGAAAGTCAGACTTAGTTTTCTTTTCCTGCAAACTACTAATTTGCTTATAACAAACACTTCCATAACCTAGCCATTTGGCTTTGTATAGATTTGGTCTGTTTAGAGTTTTTTTTTCCAATCTTATTCTGTTTAATTTGATATTTCCAAGACCCTATATGCGCCATAACTAGTAACTACAGCATAAGAAATCTTTTGCACGGGCCTATGCTTGTTAACTTTAGGCTTATGAATAAATAGTAGAAGAATACTGGTTCAAAACAAATAAGGAGTAAGAACCCAAGAGAAACCAAACTTTATTTCCCCCTTTTATTTTCCCAGAAGAATTTAAATATTCAAAAAAAGAGTAGGGTATAATTAATTGAGGTAATAGTATTTAAACAATGATCTTGCTTCAAAATCTAATTCTTGTTTCAGACAATTTTATGTTTCAAAAATATTTTTTACATGCAAAATTATAAATGTCCATTTGTTACAAAAACTTTTGAGCTTTCTTTTAAGTCTGTGTGTTGTGTTTTAACTTTATTTCGTTACTAGGTACTAGGGATTTCTTTTGAATTCCATTAGCTTAAATAAGGGGCTTTGCATTTTTGGCTAAAGCATCAAAAATGTATTTTCTCATTAAATATTGGAATTTTGTTTGGCAGTGATTAGGCTCTCCTTCTGCCAGATTACTGACAATTGGATTGAGGAAGGAAAAAAGAACACACAAGTATGTTCATGAACAATTACTGATGTTTCAGAGGAACTTAAATTGAAAACAAAGACCCCAAATTTCCCCCATAAAATTAATCTGGAGTGGAGAAAAACTTGCTAAAAATTATTTTATTTTTCATTAAATAAACATTGTGCAGGGATTTCCTAGCAGAAATTTAACAAAGGCCTGTGTTAATCATTAAGAGAATGACCTGACTCACCTGGAAAAACTTGTTTTTCTTTCAACTAGATTTTTGTTTGTTATTTGACTACTAAAAAGAACGTACTGTACTTATGCCTTTCTTGGTTTTCTACTGTAAATATTTCAGATACATTATGTTCTTATAGCTCATATAAGAATTAAGTAAAGGACTTCCCTGGTGGCATAGTGGTTAAGAATCCGCCTGCCAATGCAGGGGACATGGGTGTGATCCCGGGCCTGGGAAGATCCCACATGCTGCGGAGCAACTAAGCCCGTGTGCCACAACTACTGAGCCTGCGCTCTAGAGCCCACGAGCCCCAACTACTGAGCCTGCGTGCCACAACTACTGAAGCCCGCGTGCCTAGAGCCCATGCTCCGCAATGAGAGAAGCCACCGCAATGAGAAGCCTGTGCACCGCAACGAAGAGTAGCCCCCACACGCCGCAACGAAGACCCAATGCAGCCAAAAAAATTTTTTTAATAAATAAATTTTAAAATAAGAATTAAGTAAAAAGACCTATACTTAGTATGAGTTATAAATCAATATATGGTCATTTACATGTAATGAAATGTAACAAAAATATTAACACATAGGGATAAGTATCCCTGCTCCACCTACCTCAGAGGAGTGTTGAAAGGATCGTATGAGTAAATGTACATGAAAGAGCTTCAAAAAGTATAAACTATATAAGCCCAAGGAATCATTCCTCTAATTAGAGTTTACTGGACTAATTATGGGTTAGTTTCATACAAAATTAAACAGTGTGGACCAGTATCTGATTAATCAAGGATGTATAGTGATGAAATTCATTTATACAGTTTCTTGGCCATTTCCGTGGCTCTCAAAATCCTTTACATGCATTATCTCTTTGCCTTCCACTCTCTACATGGTTACTCCTGTGTTTAAATCAGAAGTGTATGGGTAATGGCACGGAGATAATTGGAGAAATTGTTGCTGTACAATTTTGGAAATTGTGTTCATAAACCCTGCCATTCAAGTGGCCCTTAAATAGATTTACTTGGGCAGTCAGGCCAGCTCTGTTTTCTAACGTATGAAAATAAGACTATATAAAACGGATAAATTCAGGGAGGATAAAATAATTGGTCTGGTACTCTTGCACTATGCCGTTGTGTCTCTCATTCATTATAGTCACAGCACCTCTATAATTTATAGCTGAAGAACCCCAGACATAGAGGTTACCTGACTCACCTAAATCATATGGTGAATCACGAGTCGAGCTGTTCTTATAGGCAGTGAATATGTTTCTGGCTAATTTTCGGCATGAATTAGCTAAATTGGCTGCCTCACTGTCTGAACTTTTGAGTGTATACGTCCAAATCCAGGCTTTTTTTTGTACAGCAAGACCTGGCTGGCCATATGATACCAAACCACAAAGCCAAATAGAATAAATAGGTATATGTGGTCCTTACCATGTCTACTCAACTAGAATTGAAAAATTAAAGTAATTCTAAAAAACAAAATTGATTAACTATGTTTCTGATCTTAAGAATTTGGAAATGAGGAAGAGAATGTTTCACTACGTTGCCAAGGCAAACCTTGGAGGTCAGGAACCATATCTTCCTAATCACTATGTTCCCAATGACTAGCATGCTGTCTAGTCCATTAATAAGCAGAGTTAATTTTTTCAATACATAGATGTATGAGTGAAGGAATGAAAGAACAAATTAGTAAGTGAATGGAGTGGGAAAGCCTCCTCATCTAAAAGTTGTGCATTGACAAATGTAATACAATTTGGAATCAATACTGACTTTCTACAAATTTCATTTTAGTTTTTTTAATGCACCAACATTAAACACCTACTATGTGCCAGGCTCTGTGCTAGATGCTAGGGAGTCAATTCTATCACTGAAGGGCAATAGGAACTGTATCTAATTCAAACTTTGGGGAGGGTGTTGGGGGGCAGTATTCTGGAGTATGGGGCCCTTGCAGTAGTCAAGGAGGTGGCGGAAGGGATTTCTGCCTGGGAGGGAAGCATGTGCAGAGCTCAGAATCAAGAAAGTCTGACATATCTGAAGACTAAAAATGGAGGTTTTGAATGAGAGGTCTAAAGCCATTTGCTGGGAATCCTCATGGCCATTTTGTGTGCGCTAGGTCTCCTTGGGTACACATTTTGGATCAGTTTGGTTTTCTTTCTCCCTACAGATTAGAGAAATTCAAGATGGTATGATGGGTTTTGAATTTCTGAGCACGAAACAGGTGAGTTTTTTCTAAAGCAGGTTATGTGAGGTATGTTGGGGTATAAAGGAAAGGATATTCACTCACCAGGCAACCATCACCTTTTCTAAGCCTTTGCTGGGGCTGGACGGTATATACAAGGCTCACACAAGTTTCTTTTTATTTGAAATATATATTCAAATTAAGGCACCTTGTTTAACACGTTTAATGAAATCTTGTTTCACTTCATCATTGACCTCCACCAGTGTCTCTTAATCCTATTTAATCGTACCAACAGTGTGTAATAATTGCTTGCAGCGTACACAGAAATTCTGGGACATAGTGATAGAAGAAAGTAACACCCAGGCTGGGTCCTCCTGCAGTTTATAGTCTTGGTAGTAGAAAGAGATTTACATTCATCATTCACAAGGTATTCCCCCATTCCAAACATAATGCAGCGACCATTGGTAACCACGGTGGGTGTTGTTTAACTCAAAACAAATCAAAGGAACAAAAGAGTGTAAATATAGTGTGATACAGAGCTAGATTGTGTGGTATAGACTAACATTATTACAGGAACAAAGAAGGACAAGTGAGGTTGTGGCCCAATAATTGGAGCAGGTTTCATCAGAGTGGTGTGACCAAAGTTACAGACCCTGAGATTGTTGAAGGCTGTTCAGATACTAAAATTTTATGTTTGTATGTGATATATTTGTTGTTGTTGTTTTGTTTTGTTTTCTATGCAAGGTTAATGGAGGACAAAAGTACCCACTTGGGCTGTTATGCTATAGGCTTCTGTGTGTGTTCTGGCATGTGTCTTGAATAATATTTTAATATATTTCCATACACATTCCATTAAATAATGACTCTTTGAACAGCATTTCATCTTAAAAGGAATTAAGCCTCCATTGCTTCTAAGCAAAAATTAGAAGCCAAAGTTCCCTCAAAGTCCTGCTCAAGCATTCCCTCTTCATTGGGAAATGGTCAGTTAATTCAAATGACAAATCAGGAACGGGAGCAACTCAGCAGGTGATTCATGGTGTGATTGAAAGGGCCTGGTACGTTTTCTATGTCAGTTTCTTCATCTATCTGTAGGAAATAATGGTCTCACAGAGGTGTTATGAAAAATAATTAAAGTTGGTAATGTGCTTTGAGATCCATGGATGAACTGCGCTTTCAAAGTGCATAATTACACACCACAGTGAGTCTCTCAGGCTGGTTTCCTCTACTCAGTCTTTCATAGGTATTAAAAATGACCCAATATACACACTATCAAACGTAGTAAGGTAGATAGCTAGTGGGAAGCAGCCGCATGGCACAGGGATATTGGCTCGGTGCTTTGTGACAGCCTGGAGGGGTGGGATAGGGAGGGTGGGAGGGAGGGAGACGCAAGAGGGAAGACATATGGGAACATATGTTTATGTATGACTGATTCGCTTTGTTATGGGGCAGAAACTAACACACCATTGTAAAGCAATTATACCCCAATAAAGATGTTAAAAAAAAAAATGACCCAGTTCAGGTAGGTTTTCCTTGTTCTCCAGTTGCTACTACATTTTTTAGCCACTGATACCAGTCGCCTTTAAAATGTTTAGAATACAACCCACAGTAGTAGTAAATACCACTAATCCTTTGGCTTTAGGATTCTTAAAGTCTTTTCTTTGGCGGAGTTTAGTTTTCCAGATCACTCTCTACCTTCATTCTCAATCTTTCCACTTCAGTTGACTCACTTATCTCCTCTCTGACGCCAGTCCCAACAGATTGTAAAAGATCAGCTCAATGGCTTCACTGAAACCAAACAGGAGGTCTCGCTTTGCTTTGCTTAATACTTGATCATTTCTCCTTTGCTGTTCTTATTCCTCTTCTTTCCCTCCTGCCCTCTCCCCCATTTTAATTGACCTGTTGGAAACACCCAGCAGGTGAAATTCTTTAGATAACTCCACAGCAGGCTGAAATCCAAATGTTGAGCTGTTGAGTTGGGGGAGGAAAGAGGCTAGGATTGGCCAAGCAGAAAACAAGAGGGGAGTTGGGAGCAAGATGTTGTGACAACATCCAAGTCTATCTGGGTAGTAAGGGGAAACCTAGAACAACAAAACCAACTGAGAACAACATGAGAAAAGAACCACTGACCCCTAACCCGGGCAGCCTTCCCACAAACTCCTTTTGCCATTTTTGCCATTTGAGAGAAGGAAGCAAGAGAACGTGGTATTGCTCCGCATCACAGGAAAAACAACGTCAAGCATATATTTCGTAATGCTCTTGGATTCACAGTGACATCTTTATGTTCAAAGGAAAGCACACTTCTTCCAAACGTTTGGTTCCAAGATGGAATATGAAATGGAATGAGACTATGAGTATAAATCAAACTTTTTCTTAAGCGCCTTTTGAATTCTGTCATTTATCAATATGTGATACAATTTCAACATCTGAATCTCGGGCAAAAGCTTTCCTTCATTCCCCCCAACCCCAATGTTCTGTCTGCACTGCCTGGTGGAGGGAGGGGGCAGAGTTTCCTTTAATAGAAACCACTGCTTGAAGCAGTGCCCATGCTGAAGGGCTTCAGTTACTGTCACTAAATTAGAACTTTACCAGAGTAAAATACCCAGAGACTGGGTCAATTTTACTCTTTTACTTTGCCGGTAGGAAATATTTTCCTTCAAACGGAGTAAAAAACACAAAGAGGGCTTTTACCGTTCTTGAAATACTGTAGCACTGCATATGCTTCTCACTCTAAGTGCAGAAAACTTTTGAAAAGTATCTATTTATATAACATTTTGGAAATGACGAAATGTAAGAAATGGAGGACGGATTAGTGGTTGCCACTAATCTGACTGCCTAGCCAGTGCTTTTCCAAAAAAGGGACGTGTAAGAAACAAGATGTAAAGGTCACTGAACTAAAAATCAAAAGAAATAGATTTTATTAGTAGCTCTGCCATTGTATGTGTTGAAAAGATACAAAATACAGACTTTTTTTTATATAATGAGGAGGGGAGATCAGAGGGAGGTGGGTGTGGTTATAAAAAGGCAACTTGAGGAATCCTTGTGGTTTGGAACTGTTCTGTATCTTGACTGTGGTGGTAGATACATGAATCTACATGGGTGATAAAATTGTATATAAATTAATACAAACATGCATGCTTGCACCCACAAACACACGTACACAAACTAGTACAATTAAAACTGGGGAAATCAGAATGAGACCAGTGGACTGTATCAATGTCAATATTCTGTTGTGATATAATATTACAGTTTTACAAGATGTTAACACTGGGAAGACCTGGGCAAAGTGTACAAGGGATCTCTCTGTATTATTTCTTATAATTGTAGGCAAGTCTACAATTATCGCAATAAAATTTTCAATTTTAAAATAGTTAACCAGGTCTTTTCTAGGCCCCACTCAAATAGCATAGGCAAAGAGACAAAATACCCATAGCTGAGATAAAGAGAAGAAAGCTGGACCCTGAAGACTGACTGACCCAGAACCAGAGTTCGATAAATCAGAAAAGAAGAAAAAAAGGGTTTTGGTTACAACTTAACATTCCATGTAAAGGATTTAATTTACAAATTAGTAAAAAAGATGCTGAATTGTACAATATTTATTTCTCTTTAAAGTTGGTCTAGGGCTTCCCTGGTGGCACAGTGGTTAAGAATCCGCCTGCCAATGCTGGGGACATGGGTTCGAGCCCTGGTCCAGGAAGATCCCACATGCCGCGGAGCAACTAAGCCCGTGCGCCACAACTACTGAGCCTGCGCTCTAGAGCCTGCGAGCCACAACTACTGAACCCATGTGCCACAACTACTGAAGCCTGCACGCCTAGAGCCTGTGCTCCACAACAAAGAGAAGCCACCGCAATGAGAAACCTGTGCACCGCAACGAAGAGTAGCCCCTGCTTGCCACAAATGGAGAAAGCCTGCGCACAGCAACAAAGACCCAGCACATCCCAAAATAAATAAATAAAATAAATTTTTTAAAAAATTTAAAAAAAAGAAATGGTAAAATTTATTGAAAAAGACAAAGTTGGTCTAAGATATTAACTTTAAAATACAACTGTAATGGGGATATATATATATATATATGTATATGCATAGCTGATTCACTTTATTATAAAGCAGAAACTAACACACCATTGTAAGCAACTATACTCCAATAAAGATGTTTAAAAAAAAATAAGATAAAAAGATGCAATGTACAGCACAGGGAATATAGCCAAAATTTTATAATAACTATAAATGGAGTATAATCTATAAAAATAATGAATCACTATGTTGTACACCTGATACTAATATAATTTGTCCATTATACTTCAATAAAAAATATAAATTAAAAAAATACAACTGTAGAGGGAGATCAGCTTGGTGCTTTGTGAGCACCTAGAGGGATGGGATAGGGAGGGTGGGAGGGAGATGCGAGAGGGAGGGGATATGGGGATATATGTATACATATAGCTGATTCACTTTGTTATACAGCAGAAACTAACACAACAATGTAAAGTAATTATACTCCAATAAAGATGTTTAAAAAAAAAACAACTGTAGACAAGGACTTACTGTATAGCACAGGGAACTATATTCAATATCTTGTAATAACCCATAACAGAAAAGAATCTGAAAAAGAACATATTTTATATATATATGTATAACTGAATCACTTTGCTATACACCTGAAACACTGTAAATCAACTCTACTTCAAGTAAAAAAAACAAATAACTGTACCTCCTAATGCCTATTTAATTATTTTATTATAGAATTCTATTTTTATGAATAAGGGTGAGGAAATCATGCTGGGCAGATGTCTGGGCAGAAATGTGTCTTAACCCAGGTGCCATAACTGTGAAATGACTGCCTCAGATTTGTTTGGAGAAATGAATAAATCTTATAAACGTTAAATCTTCACACTAAGAGTATCAAGTGTCAGCAAATGTAGATACAGATTTTTTTTTTTGGAAATGAAGAAAAATATTAAGTCTAGGTTTTGAATATATATTTGAACCAAAAAGGTAGCAGTAGATAAGACCAAAGTGAGATGCAAAAGACTCTAGTTGTAGCCACTGATATTCTCAGTTAGATACTTATTATCCTGAGGGGAAAAAGGGGAAAACCCAGTTTAGCTCATCTGTTTAAGTATTAAAAGATTCTCCAATTAAATTATCCTGTGTGAGTAAATAATGAGGTAATTCAGATAGACTCAAACTGATAAACAACTTGATATAGAACTGAAAAGAATTCCGGGTCAAAGTCAAATCTCTGCCTAGTATCCTATTGGTATAATATGCAAGACTAGGTGTGGCTGAACAATAATGAATAATGTATATGCTGGAAGTCCAACTACTGTATGGATATTCCTGGCAAGTAACAGCATTCTTTCAAACAACATCCTGAAGGCTCAACAGGATGATATCTTCCATCCCCACAAAGACGAAGGATATCATCCAAGCAAAAAGGAAAATAATTTCCTGGAGGCTAAGTTAGGGATCTCAGCACCAGCGTGGAGTAGGAGAGAGCTCATAACTTAGCAGACACAAGATCAAGAGTACCACATTGGGGAAAACATGGGAGAAAGGGAAGGGCTGCTCTCCTAGAGGTTTGCAAAGACACGGTAAAATGGAACTGTCCGCTAGGTACACTATAAAAGAATTAAAGGGCTATACAGTGATTTCTAATGAGCCAGAAAAGAAACTGGGTGGAGGGAATTGAAAAACAGTATTCTTGAAAGCAAAAAGGGGAAAAGAAGCAATGAAGAGCTCCAGATCCAGAGGCTGTGAATATTAGCACAGAACTGATTCCAAGACCTCCAAAAGCCTGAGAAATTATACATGAATGAATCAGTCCTAGGCTGTAAGAAGAAAGTGAAAGAAAAATATTAAGAACTTAAAAATGAGGATTTCAGAGAAGTATTACATAGTAACTGAAAAGGGAGTCTGGCCATATGTAATGTGGCTTTTTTTGCGCAAAGTTTACTTTGACGTTCAAGTATTCCAGGTGGTCTCTTACCAAATCTGGTGGCATTAAGCCAATCACAGTTTCATGGCCACTTAAAAACCTAGAGTCTATTATTTCAGAAACAAATAAAGGATCTTGATGGCAATTCTTTCTGTAAATACAGTATTGTCTTAGATAATAATAATTATATGAAAACCTCTCCTTTTCTGGGGCTAAGCATGCTCTATTGTAATCTACTGCCTGTCAATTTCACCCAATAGACTATAGACTTCTAGAAGGTAAGAACAGTGCCTTACTTTTTCTGAATCCCAAGTGCCTGGCATATGCTAGGAACTCAATAAATGTTTGCTTCTTTAATAAATGAACAGCAAAGAAAATTTAGCAAAAATGAAAGGCAATGTTAACTTACCCACTGGGCAGGCAGCTAAATTCTGAAAGTGTTTCTTAGTAATCTCTACATGATGACATTGAAGAAACTAGATAACGACCGAACAATTTCTTCGAGGAGGTTTGGGAGAAAAGAGTTCACAAAGGAAAGGAACAATACAAGAGGAGCACAATTCCTGTGTGATGTTCTAAGATACGATGACATTAAACTGCAACTGGTAACAAGAGTTTTCCCTTCCAGAGTTACATCCAGCTTCCCCTTTCATCAGCTCCTCCCTGCAGTATACCTCCTGTTTTCCTTTAGCCACACAATACCACTTGCCCTTCCTGAGATAGGCTGTGCACTTTGACACCTCTGTGCCTTGGTTCATTATACTCACTTTGCCTGGAAAGCTCTTGCTTCCATTATCTTCCTGGAGGATTCCTTATTCACTTTTCCATTGCCAGTTTGTCTCACTTACCTATTGCTGCATAACAAACTCCCCCTCAACTGAGTGGCTTAAAGCAACCTGATTTATTATTTCCCAAGATTCTTTGGGTTGGCTGGGCAGTTCTGTTGGTCCTCTCGGGCTCACTTGTGTGGCTGCAGTCAGCAGGTGGGTCATCTGGGGGCTGGGCTCAGCTGGGACACTCTTACACCTGGTCCTCTCTCTCTACGTGGTCTCTCTTCCCCCATGGTCTCTCCACATAGCCTCTTTCCAGCAGAGTAGCCTGGGGTTTTTTTCCATGGCAACTGGGTTCCAAGAGCAAAGGCAGAAACTGCTAGTTCTCTTAAGGCCTGCCTAGGCTCAGAAATCCCAGAATGTCACTTTTGCTGCATTTTACTGGTCAACGCCAAGTTACACGGTCAGCCCAGATTCAAGGGGGAGAGGAAATAGACTTCACCTCTTGATAGGAGGAGTCGTAGCATCACATTGTGAAGGGACATGAGCACAGGGAGGTATAATTCACTGGAAGTCATTTTTAACAATCATACAACTGAAATGTCACCTCTTTATTCATCATTTGTGTTATATATATATATATATGGAGAGAGAAATCACATGATCTCATTACCTGTGTCTATGTCTGTTTGAAGGAGGCAGGGGTTTAGGAAAACAGCCTGAAAGGACCACTTTCTGTAATCTGACTGGGGAAAGCTATACTCATGAGATACAGTTGAAAATATAATTTGGGGCCAGATCATGGGGGACCTTGAATGCCGTACTAAGAAATTTAGATTTTATTTTGCAAGCATTCAGAACTGAAGTCAAGAAAATCTCTCCCCAAACTGCTTCTCCTATATTTCCTATCTGGGTGAATGATAGGAATAAGGATTCACATCTTCTACCTACCTTATCCGAATGGCCTCTAAGTGCTGCTACTTCTTACAATTCCTAAATATCTCTTGACTCTGTCCCATGCTCCCATCTACACTGCCATAGCTTTAGTCCAGGGCCTCGCTCATCATTTCTCCTTTGACCTATTGTCACAGCCTATTAACAAGTTTCCCTGATACTAGTCTTGCTCCCTTGTCCATCGTCCATGATTCCACCAGAATCATCTGCTGACGTTAGCCCCCTCATTATAAGCCTTCATGGATTTCTATCACTCTCAAGATAAAGTTCAAAGTCTTTGGCACTGATTCCAAGGTCCCTCCACAATTTGGTCCCTGTCTAATCTCACTCTACTGCCCCCCTGCCCTTGCCCTTTATATTTCAGCAATACTATACTTCTTGTTGTTCCTCGACTCATGCTGTATCCCCTTGTGCCTTGGTGCCTTTGCCCATGGTAGACTCTGTGTCAAAAACCATTGTCCCCTTCTCTGCTTGGGTAACTCCCAGTTTTCTTTCAAGACTCAATCTCTAGGACTACTGCCCAAACCCCCCTCTCAATCTGGGTTAGGTGCCCCTTTTCTGTGTTGCAATATCACCCAGTGCTTATGGCTATCAGAATAATACTATTTATTGATCACTCACGTGAATAACTCAATTCTTGTATCAACTGTATGAAGTAGATTCTTATAGTGACAGCTAGTAAATGACAGAGCCAGGATATGAACCCAGGTGGCCCAAGGACCTACTGTTGAAAGCACTATACTATTTTCTCGCTCAGGCACAGCACTCATCACTCTGTACCGTAACTGTCAATTTACCTATATGTCTCCCCCACCGATTGTGAGTTTCTCGAGAATAGAAATTATGTCACATTTATCTTTTTTTAAAATAATTAATTAATTAATTTTTATTTTTGGCTGTGTTGGGTCTTCGTTGCTGTGCATGGGCTTTCTCTGGTTCCTGTGAGCGGGGGCCACTCTTCGTTGCGGTGCGCGGGCTTCTCATTGCGGTGGCTTCTCTTGTTGCAGAGCACGGGCTCTAGGCGCGTGGGCTTCAGTAGCTGTGGCTCGCGGGCTCCAGAGCACAGGCTCAGTAGTTGTGGCGCACGGGCTTAGTTGCTCTGCAGCATGCGGGATCCTCCCGGGCCAGGGCTCGAACCCGTGTCCCCTGCATTGGCAGGCGGATTCCTAACCACTGCGCCACCAGGGAAGCCCACATTTATCTTTTTATCCTCAGAAACTAACATAGTGCCTGCCACATAATAGGCACTCTAAAAATATGAGTTGAATGGATGGGTGGACAAATGAACGAATGAATGACTCCTGAAATTTATGAGTGATTCTTCTTGCTCTGTTGTTTTAGCCATTTTTTAAAGATAAAAAAATGCTTATAGAACTAGAAACATACTTCGATAAAGACCCAAATTATATTAAGGAAAAGAACAGAGAACTGTACACAGGTGATACATTTTCTGTTTACTGATGTTCTGTCAGCAGTTTAAAAAATGCAAGCAAGGGGCTTCCCTGGTGGCACAGTGGTTGACAGTCCGCCTGCCAATGCAGGAGACGCGGGTTCGTGCCCTGGTCCGGGAAGATCCCACATGCCGCAGAGCAGCTGGGCGCGTGAGCCATGGCCGCTGAGCCTGCGTGTCCGGAGCCTGTGCTCCGCAACGGGAGAGGCCACAACAGTGAGAGGCCCGCGTACCGCAAAAAAAAAAAAAAAAAGCAAGCAAAATAATTTTATTAAGAAAAAATATGCAACAGTCTAATAAAAAAAGGCACTAGATAACAGTAAGAGTTTAATTCTTCCTTCAACTCCTCCCCATTAAGGTAAGACATGAAATGAAACCTACTATTAAGGGAAGCTAGAGAGGGACACAAAGGCTGCCTAAGAAAGATATAACCTTGACCAGAATAAAGATATTAATAATACATAGAAATATAATACAATAATATACTGAAAGGTCTTGGTTGTAGTAGAAAGTACATACACTTTACATCCTAATTAGATATGAGTTTGAATCCTGCCCTGGCACTCTCTGTGAAAGTCATTTAAACTCTGAACCTCAGTTTTCTCATCTGTAATATGGAGATCATAATATCTACCACTGGACTTGAAGTCAACCAGACCTGGGGCTGAATCCTGGCTCGGCCATTTCAGAGCTTTGTGACCCGGGGGAAATTTCCTTAACCTCTCTGAGCCTCAGTTTCCATATCTGTAAAATAGGGATAATAGTACCTACTTATAGAATGAGAGGGTTTGTTCACTTATACCCAGGTCTAAAAACCAATTTAAACTTTTTTTTTTTTTTTTTTGTGCGGTACGCGGGCCTCTCACTGCTGTGGCCTCTCCCGTCGCAGAGCACAGGCTCCAGACGCGCAGGCTCAGCGGCCATGGCTCACGGGCCCAGCCGCTCCGCGGCATGTGGGATCCTCCCAGACCGGGGCACGAACCCGTGTCCTCTGCAACGGCAGGCGGACTCTCAGCCACTGCGCCACCAGGGAAGCCCTAAAAACCAATTTAAAACGTAGTATTTTGGTTTGTGAGCTCGGAAAAAACAAAACTCATACTTATGAACGACAACCTAATTTAGGAGTTACAGCCATCAAAAGGCTCAAATAATCTGGTGTGATCCCAAAGATTTTGAGAAGAAATTTTTGTTAAAAGAACATGAAGTACTCTGGAAAATGTAAAATAAGAATCTACCTACTTATACCTGAGGCGGCTTCAACAGTACTTGGATATTGGAAACACGGTATCATGATGGGTTCACTGAAAAAAGGTCCTGGATATGCAGAAATGAGTTCTGGATCCAGAATTAAGTTGATTCTCTCTAAAGTACAGCCACTCTGAAAAGCCCTGTTTGGGTGGAGAGCTGGCCTCTTGCCATACCATCTCTACCTCAAGAATCTTTATCAAAAAGCATCAATTCATAAGATTACACACAAACCAAAAGGACTAGCTTAAAACTTTACAATCAGTTTTCATTAAACTAGTTTAGTTCTCTCCCATCAAAAGAAATACTGGACTTCCCTGGTGGCTCAATGGTTAAGAATCTGCCTGCCAATGCAGGGGACACGGGTTCAAGCCCTGGTCTGGGAAGATCCCACATGCCATGGAGCAACTAAGTCTGTGCGCCACAACTACTGAGCCTGTGTGCCACAACTACTGAGCCTGTGTGCCACAACTACTGAAGCCCGCACACTTAGAGCCTGTGCTCTGCAACAAGAGAAGCCACCGCAATGGGAAGCCATGCACCACAACGAAAAGTAGCCCCCACTCGCCGCAACTAAAGAAAGCCCCTGCGCAGCAACGAAGACCCAACGCAGCCAAAAATAAATTTTAAAAAATACGAAAACATATGTGAATGAAAACCACAAGCCACAAAAGGATATGTATGGTCTGATACCATTTATGTCAAATACTACAATACAATACTATGTATTTTTCTCTACCTATTTAGGTAGAAGTATTTAAAAGATTTATCTGGAAGAATGAGCATCAAACTCAAAAATGGTTATCTATGGGAAGAAGGGAGGGGAGCAAGTTGGGGAGGTGGCCAAGGGGACTGTGATAATCAGTTTTATGTGTCAACTTGAGTAGGCCATGGGGTTGCTAGTTATTTGGTCTAAGATTATTCTGGGTGTGTCTGTGAGGATGTTTTGGGGTGAGATTAACATTTGAATCGGTAGACTGAGTCAAGCAGATTGCCCTCTCTAAAATGGGCAGTCCTCATCAAATCAGTTGAAGGCCTGAATAGAATAAAAAGGCTGACCTAAAAAATAAAAATAAAAAATAAATAAATAGGGCTTCCCTGGTGGCGCAGTGGTTGAGAGTCCGCCTGCCGGTGCAGGGGACACGGGTTCGTGCCCCGGTCCGGGAAGATCCCACATGCCGCGGAGCAGCTGGGCCCGTGAGCCATGGCCGCTGAGCCTGCGCGTCCGTAGCCTGTGCTCCGCAACGGGAGAGGCCACAGCAGTGAGAAGCCCACGTACCGCAAAAAAAAAAAAAGACTGACCTTCCCTCCTGCCTGATTGTTTGAGCTGCTCAAACTGAAACATCAGCTCTTCTTGAGTCTCCAAGCCTGTTCGCTCTCAAATCGGAACTAGACTGTTGGCTCTCCTGAGTTTCCAGATTTCCAGCAGCAGATCTTGGAATTTCTCAGCCTCCATAATTGTGTTGAGCCAACTCCTTATAATCAATCTCTCTCTCTCTCCACACACACACAGATATAGGTATAGATATAGATTATAGATATAGCTATGGATACAGATATGGATCCTTTAGGTTCTGTTTCTCTGGAGAATACTGATTAATACAAGGATTTTACCTTTATCTTTTTTTCTTTTTAAATATTTATTTATTTGGTTGTGCGGGCTCCTTAGTTGCAGCGTGTGGACTCCTTAGTTGTGGCATGAGAACTCTTAGTTGCGGCATGCATGTGGGATCTAGTTCCCTGACCAGGGATCAAACCCTGGCCCCCTGCATTGGGAGCTAGGAGTCTTATCCACTGCACCACCAGGGAATTCCCACCTTTATCCTTTTAGTGTCCTGATTTTTAAAAAGGAGAATAGATTCATTTGTTACATTTATTATTAAACGTATCTTAAAAGAACCAAAGTATGTCAAGCCTGTATTATTATTCCCAGTTAACAGATAATGAAACTGAAAGGTTAAATGATGGGCACAGTCCTTCCCCTTAGCTCCCCCCATCACAGTTGGTGCTTGCAAAGACAAATGCAACATTATAAAATAACAGTATTTGGAGCTCCTTGTTAGAAATTAAAGGTATTATCATTTCTTGATTTTTCCTTCTCACCTTCTTTTCTCAGATCTTCCACACCAAAGGGGTGAGCTCACACACATAGAGGAAGAGAGAGGAGGCAACAAATGTCTCATAAACATGGTAATTAACCCCATGTTCCTTTCAAGTTCTGAGGATGTGCTAAAAGTTGTCTGACCCCCAGAGTGTGGAGTGAATACTGCTTTGGAAATCATTGACAATCAATGCTTCAGAAACATAATTCATGGGCACAGTAGCTAGACAACAACATTTGCAGTGGAAAATTCCTCTCACTCCCAGGTTAAAGGATGGGGATAATTGTTCTGGACAGGAAAAATGTGCTTTGAAATGTGTAAGTAAGAGGAAGGCAGAAAAAAAATTAAAAGGGGGAAAAAACGACACGAATATTTATAAAATATCCGCTCTCTTGACTTCGTTGTCTGTGTTTCTAGGGGAAGAGATATTGACAGGAAATTTGTGGGATTTTCTGCTTTACTAAAGAGGGGACAATAAGAATAAAAGTGTTTCTTTCTGTTGTCAACAAAACCAGAAACCCCCTTTCCACCAAATTAAGAGAAAGTTACCTCATCTTAGATTTTAGGAGGTCTCCTGTAACTACCTGAATGTCTATAAACAGGGAGATAGAACAGTCTCTCTTCTCCTCTGCCTCGCTCCAAATCAATGACTTGACCTTTAAATTAAAATGTGGGATTAGTTGTTACACAAATAAAATGTCCTATTATTCAAATAGAATTATGCATCTTTTCAAACCTGATCTTTTATCAGGACACTTCTGAAAGCTGCTTTCAGAATCCTTCCTTTTCCTTGATTAAGTACAACTTTTTTTAAGCAATGTAATTTAAATGTATAAACAACAGTATTGTATTCCAAAATGGTTATGTGGACTTCTGGTTTGAATTTGGACATGGTCTCTCAAGATACTGTATATGTTGTGCTTATGTGAATGTATGCTAATAATATTTTATTGTGAAGTTTCATTACTTTTATCTGTAGAAACTAATTTTTTTGGATTGTATCACTGAGCTTTTATTAAATATCCAAGTGCATTTCAACTGAAATGAAAAAGGGTTTCTGAATTTCACAGAATATTTATTTTGCATTATTTGTATAAATATTTAAACTACAATCAGAATTGTTTATTACATTGGAGATCCAAGACACATACTCTGGCTTTATAATATACCTTTTCATTTCTTCTGCTTAAAACTTGTTTTAAAAATTATGAAATGTTTTACAAATAAAGATATATAGAGAGAATAATATAATAAGCTTCATAGAGAATAAGATAAGCTTCATTGTACTCACTACCCAGCACTGTCAAGTCTTAAATGTTTCCCATATTTACTGAAGATCTTTTTTGTAAAAGAAATAAGACTTTATGGATATAGCTGAAGTTTACCGCCTCCATTCATTTACCGTCTCCCTTTCTCAGAAGGAGCCACATTTGTGGATTTGATGCCTTTCATTTCCATGCATGTTTTCATATTTTTACCACATATGTGTCTATCCATAAGCTGTATAGAACATCGTTTTGCATATTTTAAGCTTTATTAAATGGTATCATACAATCAGTAGTAGAGGTAGTATAGTGCAGTGAATAAGAGCACAAACATTGGAGCCAAAGGTGGTCTAGAATATCTGCTGTACCTGTTACCAGCTGTGTGACCTTGGACAAATTACTTAATCTCTCTGTGCCTCATTTTTCTCATCTATAAAATGGAAATTCATAATAATACCTACAATGTAAGGTTGTTTTAAAGGCTAAATGAGTTGATACCATACAAAGCACTTAGAACATAATAAACTAAGCATGATGTGTTAGTATTATTCTGCACCTTGCTTTTTTTAACATAACATTTTTGAGATTTATCCATGTTGATACATGTAGCATTAGTTCATTTTCACCACTGCATAGTATTCTATCATATGAATATACTGCAATACATCTACTCTTTTGTGATGGACATTTAGGTTGTTTCCATTATAAAAAGTGCAGCAATGAACATCCTTGTACATGTCTTCTTGTGTACATATATGAGAGAATTTCTCTAGATTTCTCCATTTTTAATTAACTATTTCTAGAAAGGTACATTTTTAGGAAATATGGCTCTGATTTCTTTTTCACAGGCAAAGGAGCTATGTATGTGTTTTATCCATTCCAGTGTCTTCAAAATCAACAGTGCTTGTGACTTTCTAAACATTTGCAGCTATCCTCTGGAGCATCAAAATCACAGTTTGGTTGAAATAATGATGGCACGACAGCAAATACTGGTCTCATTAATTAATTTTTAAAATTTTCATTATTTTTTTGGCTGCGTTGGGTCTTAGTTGCGGCATGTGGGATCTTTCGTTGTGGCATAGGCTCTTTGTTGTGGTGCAGGCTTCTGTCTAGTTGTGGTGTGCCGGTTTTGTCTTCTCTAGCTGTGGCATGAGGGCTCCAGGGCGCGTGGGCTCTGTAGCTTGCGGCACGCAGGCTCTCTTGTTGAGGCACGTGGACCTAGTTGCCCCGTGGCATGTGGGATCTTAAGTTCCCCAACCAGGGATCAAACCCACGTCCCCTGCATTGGAGGGCGGATTCTTTACCACTGGACCACCAGGGAAGTCCCTCATTAATTAATTTTTGATTGCCTTTTATTTTTAACATACTGTTATCTGCGAATTGAAGGATAGAACCTGACCTCAAATCAAACAGCACACAATTTTTCTACTATGTATAAAAAATCTGATCACTATACTTCAAAGGTTTTGAGGTCTATGTCACAACAGTTGTAACTAATGAATGTCTTTTCAAACTGACTGTTTTGTTATTTCTTCTTGGGAAACCACTGAATTGGTCAAGTGGCTGTTTTATTGGTCTTAACTTACTGAATGGTAGGCTGTAAACCTTAAGAATGTTTCAACAACTCATAAAGGAATAAATACCCCAGTTAAAAGTCTGATGATTGGGATCTTAGACTACTAACCTCATTAAGTTTCATCTGGTAGTCCTTTTGAAAATGTATTCAAATTTTATCATTTTCTCTTTCTGAAGATTGTAAGAAAGTGTTATGTTTTATAAATAGGGACAGACAACTTCTGATAGCCATTAGTTTTTGCATTTTCTTGTGCTACTAATTAATACACTTCTCCCTTAAGAATACCTAAATGGCTATAATATTTTGCCCTGTAAAGTGACTTTAAATTGATTCTCAAAGTGTTCTATAAACCGTATTTAAATCTGAAAGAATAAAACCTCAATAAAGACTCCAAGGCTGATCTCATTTTATAATTCGGCACCTAGACATTTGGATGTCCCACCCTCTGGGAAACAAGTCATCTACTTTCATTGTTGATAGCCAGCTCTTCATTTACAGCTCTAAGAAAATACATGGCAGGTTTTATAGCTTCGTAAATAAATCAAAAGGCATCTTTGAAAAAAAAAGAGTACGCGAAAGGCATTCCAAACTAATGGATATATCAAGTGCTTATTGAGCACCAAATTTTATTCATTGAGCATCTACTGTGCTAGATAGATGTTCCTACTCTCGGAGGGAGTAAGCATGCTAAGTTTGGCCAGGAAGCAGAAGACTATGGTCTAATATTTAAGTCTGGTCTGGCAAGTGTGCGCTCTAGTGGTGTAGAGAAATAGCTCAGGGTTTGGGGAAGAGAGAGGAGGGTGTGCTCCTCACTCTGTCACCGGACACTGTGTTATACTGGGGACATTAGTCTCTTGGTCTTCAGTTTCTCCTCTGAAAAACGAGGGGGTTAGTCTGGATGCTCTTCTATGTACCTTCCACACAGTTTTATGAACTGGAAGGAAGGGACCAATGTGGAATGTGGTATTCAAGAGAGACCTTATGGAAGACATGAGGCTTCACAAAGTGCCAGGAAGAATTCAGATGCTTGGGAGGCAAGCAGTGTTTGGGCATAACTAAATTGATTTCTACTGTTAGATATGTGATTGCTTTTAGTTTACAGTGTACAATAAATAACTACAAAACTAAGATAATGTATATATTTACCTACTTCTTTTGGAAGATGTTTGAAAGATATTTTCAGGTGATTAGAGGATGACATATTAAAAATATTATTATTATTATTATTGAGTATTTAGCAGCACTAGATCTTTTTGAATGTTATCAACTCAGGTTAAAAGCAAATTATAATAACAGAAAAATTTCATGAATCTAGACATTATCTTTGATTTTGATCCATGGCAAATATGTTTTAACAATTGGCTCTCCAGGGGAAAAAACCGCCCTGATCTATAGCATTTGCTGATTTTCATGGTGTAAATGCTCTCACCATGGCTGGAGCTGGGAAGACATGCATACAATCAGCTCTCGGGAGCTGGTGCTGGCAGGTTCTAGCATGCTACCATAATATGTAACGTCTATATAAAGAATATATTTACCTTTCTTTCCGAACCATTTAAGTTGCGGACGTAATGCCCCTTTTATCCTTAAGTACTCCAGTGTGTATGTATCTCTTAAGAATAAAGACATCCACTTAAGTAACTACAATACAATTATCAAAATTAGGAAATTAACACTGATACAGAATTATTATATACTCTACTAGACTGTATTCAATGTTGCCAACTGCCCCAATAATGCCTTTTACAGCTTAAAAAGAAAAAAAAAAAAAGGTTTGGTCCAGAATCTAATCCAGTATTGTCTATATTTTGGGGATAAAATGTACTTTCTCCGAAGTTTCTATCTCTAGCCCTCTGCCACTTTGCAAATCTCCCTTCATCCTTTCTTCACACCTCTTAATCTTTCCACAAGCAGTTCTAGCATTAATTTCTAGAGTCTAACATTAGAAGTGCTATCAGCATATAACAGTAAACTTGCTACCAATGATAGACATCAAATGTTGACAGTGGTTCTAGAATTTGAATTTTACTTAATATTCGTAGTTACTAGTAAGAAATACTGCACTTAAATTCAAGGAGTCGTCTTTGTTGCTATTAAAGTTAGTGTCCCTCTTAGTTACTAATATGACTTTGGCTTTACAAATTCGCATGCATGCCAATAAAAAAGAGTCTTATTGGAGGCTCTGGGCAACGCTAAATTTATTCATTTATTTATTTATTTTAAATATTTATTTGGCTGCGCTGGGTCTTAGTTGTGGCTCGCGGGATCTTTAGGGATCTTTAGTTGCAGCATGTGGGATCTAGTTCCCTGACCAGGGATCAATCTCGGGCCCCCTGCATTGGGAGTACGGAGTCTTAGCCACTAGACCACTAGGGAGGTCCCTGGACAATGCTAAATTTAACCAAATCACTTTCCGCAATATAGGGAAATAGCTAAAAATGTTTATTTGGGGTGGCTGTGTTGGTGTGTTGTTCTGCTGACAACAATGTTACTGCTTCCAAAAATTGCTATTTCTATAAAAGTGAATACCCAGCAACAGTTCCACAACGGCAACAAACAAAATGAAAAATAATGTAACCATTAAATGTGTATGGATTTGAAATGATAAATGTCTCTTGAACATACTGAAAAATCCTGCATCACAATAGGACCTTCAAAGTAATCCATAAGTTTGAGTTGATAGGTCTGCCTGTGCCATGATGTCTTTTTTGTTGTTGTTTATTAAATGTTGGCGCTCAAAAAAATAAGGCAAATGTCATCTGTCTACGTAAACAAATCCTATGACATGTTTAACTACTTAATACAAATAGCTAGGATCAGTGGCAGCATTAAGTGATGAAAGTATTAGCTGCTGAAGGAATGAGTTATTTTGCCTACTATTTCTGAAATGATTTAAGCAGAAAGCAGTTTTTTCCTTGAAATTTCCAGATAGTCATACCAAGTTTCGATTTTGCTTCCATGGAGATTTGGCCATTCAGTGAAGGCTGTGTCCCTGTATGTGAAAAGGAAAAGAAAAGAAAAAAGAAAGAAATAAAAGAAAAGAGGAAAATCGAATGGATTATCAAATAAAGACAAAACAAAGATGTTCACTGTAATTATCATCTGATTTCAAGCTAAAAAGCACACATACCCTATCTAAATCCTGACTACATTTTCACTGCCACTGCTTATTTAGTCCAAGCCCCATCACCTCTCAGACTGTCTAACCCTTTCCAATCTGTCTTCCAGAGACATCTTTCTAAAATGTCAAAATGAGCAGGTGGCTTCCATGTCTTCCCGTGGCCTGTGGGATACGGGACTCCTTCCTTAGCAAGGCATTCCAAGGACCCTCTGGGATTGGGCTCCTGCCTATGACTCCAGCACAAACTTCTCCAGCTCTCCTTTTAATAGAGCTCTCTGCCTTCCAATTCCTAGGTATAAATCAAACGAACTACTTGTAGTTCCAGGAGAGGGTCTCACTGCTTTGACTTCCATGCCTTTGTTTACCCTCCTCCCTGGGCAAAGCTTTTTATCTTTTGTTTACCTGATGAATACTAATCTTACTTTGCTTACAAATCCTCTTCTGACTCCTGCCCATATTCACCTTTGTACACACATTCTACTTTGTCAATCTTCTACAATGGCACCTCTAACACTTGATTGGATTTATTTGATCCCATCTTTTCTTAATAGGTTGCAAGCTCTTTGAGGTCAAGGACCATGAATTATTCATGTTTGTATCATCAGCTCCTAGCCTATTTTGTGTCTGGCACAGTAAATACTGCTGAATGAAGAACAATTGTAACTAGAATTATCTAGATAGCCATGGTCCAATACTTAGCCACTAGCCACATGTGGCCATTTACATTTTAATTAAATAAAATAAAAAATTCAGTTCCTCAGTTGTACTAGCCACATTTCATGTGCTCAGTAGCTACTTGTGGCTACCATACTGGACCGCACAGATTATGAACTTGCCATCATTGCAAAGAGTTCTAATACATAGTGTTGATCTAGATAATTCTTTTATTCTCCCATTTCAGTTTAATATAAACATTGATTTTCTACTATATGCCAACATTTGTGCTAGGCATGGTGGTTATAGCAAATGTGAACAAAACATGAACACTATCGTTATTATTTGCAAGGCATTCAAAATCTGGTAGGGAAGAGGCTTGCAAAATGAGAGAGATCATTTCCGTACTGGGACATCGGGGAAGGCTTTATGGAGATTTTCTCCTTTAAACTGGGCATTTAAAGATGAAGAGAATTTGGGACTTCCCTGGCAGTCCATTGGTAAGACTGTGCTTTCACTGCCTCAGGCGCAGGTTTGATCCCTGGTTGGGGAAGTAAGATCCCACAAGCTACGAGGTGCAGCCAAAAAAAAGCAAAAACAAAACAAAAAACCAAAAATGATGAAGAGAATTTGAATGGGGCAAATCTTAGGAAAGGAGAGAAAATAGTGTGAGAAAAGGTATACGTGGGAAAGTACCAGGAAAATGGGAAGTAATTTAGTTTGCTTAGAATGTACGGTATATGAGCAGGGAATTGTTTAGTTCAGTCAGTCATTCCTTCAATCATCCATCTAATGTTTTTTGAGCACCTATCTTGTTTCAGGCTCAATACTACGCGCTGGGGATACAACAGTGACCTATACAGACACTGCCCCCGCAAAGTTCACAGTTATGAGTGATGAGATTTGGATAAGACTCCGTGGAAGGCACTAAAAACTACCCTAAAGAGTTTGTACTTTGTTCCTCAGGCCCTCACACTCAAAGTGTGGACTTTAGACCAGCAGCATGGGCTGGGCACGAACTGGGAGTTTGTCAGAAATGCAGAATCTGAGGTACCGCCCTAGCCTCAGGCTCACTGAATCAGAATTTGCATTTTAGCAAGATTCCCAGGTAATTCTTAAGCACATTAGTGTTTGTGGAGCATTGTTTTTGACCAGGTGAGCCAATAAGAGAATATGTAAGTGAATGAGTTAGAGTAAGTAAGGGAGTAAGAAAGAAGCAAGTAAGCAAGCATAAAAGTAAGGAAGTAAGGTAGAGTATTCTAATCAGGATTGGATTGGATGCAAAAGAAACTGGACATAGGACTATTATTGCAGCTTAGACGAGAAGTAGGAAGGGTTGGATGTGACAGATTGAATCTTTCGTATAAAGATATAGCTTCAGTTCCATTAACTGATACTGGAAATATCGTATGTTATTCAAAGTAAGAAAAAAAATCAGCAAATTCAGTAACATAACATTTGAGATGTCTCAGTAGGTACCAGCTATTCATTTCGGATAAGGCTTATTGATATGTCTGGTTCCTGTTGACACCACAGTCCACAGTCTTCTCCTGAGTATCAAAGTATCAAGCCCTTAATCATATAAGTTCATAGAATATTGATAAGGATTTCAGAAATTAAGTCATTATACCTCAGTTCACAAGAAGTTGATTTGTATATGAGAAATTCAATCTATTAATTTATAATGGAGTAATTACCTTTCTAATAACCAGAGATTTTTTCTTTTATTACCAGCATTAAATTTTTTATTACAACTTTTTATTTTGAAATAGTTTAGAACTTACAAGAAGTTGCAAAAATAATACAGAGAATTCCATGTACCCTTCACACAGCTTTTCCCAACGATAACAGCTTACATAACCATAGTACGATGTCAAACCCAGGAAATCGACACTGATACAATAGTATTAACTCAAGTACAGACATTATTTGGATTTCACCGTTTTTTTCATATAGTCGTGTGTGTGTGTGTGTGTGTGTCTGTGTGTGTGTGTAGTTCAGTAAAATTATTATTTTTTTGGCTATGCTGCGGGTCATGTGAGATCTTAGTTCCCCAACCAGGGATCGAACCCGCCCCCCTGCATTGGAAGTGAGGAGTATTAACCACTGGACTTCCAGAGAAGTCCCAAGTTCTATAAAATTTTATCACATGTGTAGATTTAAGTTAACATCACCACAATCAGGATACACAACTGTTCCATCACTACAAAGAAACTCTCTCCCATTACTCCTTAATAGTTACACCCTTTCCCCAACCCTAACCATTGGAAACCATTAATCTGTTCTCCATCACTATCATTTTATCATTCTGAGAATTTATATAGTGGAATCATATTGTGTGGCTCTTTGAGATTGGCTTTTTCCACTAAGCATAATGCCCTTGAGGTCCATCCCAGTTGTTGCATGTATCAATAGCTCCTTTTCATTGTTGAGTCGTATTCCATGGTATAAATGTACCATAGTTTGTTTAGCCATTTACCAGTTTATAGACATTTGGGTTATTTCTTGATTTTGGCCATTTAAAGTACATTTGCCATGAGCATTTATGTACAGGTTTTTGTGTAAACATAAGTTTTCATTTCTCTGGGATAAATGGTCAGGAGTAAGATTGCTGGTCATAGGGTAAGTGTATGTTTATTTTTTTTTAATTAATTAATTAATTTATGGCTGAGTTGGGTCTTTGTTGCTGCGCACAGGCTTTCTCTAGTTGCCGCAAGCGGGGGCTACTCTTCGTTGCGGTGCGCGGGCTTCTCATTGCAGTGGCTTCTCTTGTTGTGGAGCATGGGCTCTTAGGTGTGCGGGCTTCAGTAGTTGTGGCCCCCGGGCTCTAGAGAGCAGCCTCCGCAGCTGTGGCGCATGGGCTTAGTTTGCTCGGCGGCATGTGGGATCTTCCTGGACCAGGGCTCGAACCCATGTCCCCTGCATTGGCAGGCGGATTCTTAACCACTGAGCCACCAGGGAAGCCCTGTATGTTTCACTTTATAAGAAACTGCCAAACTGTTTTCTGGAGTAACGAGTACAAGATCGTAAAAATTACCTAAGTAATACATGCTCACTTAAAAAAAAAAAAATTAACATAACAATGTATAAAGTGAAAAGTTAACTTACAAGCCCTGGAACCCTGTACCACCTATTTCCTGAGAGGTATTGCTAACCTGTTAGGTTTCCTGTATGTTCTTCAGGAATGTTTTATGCCTATACAAGCACATATATATGTTTGTAAATATACATATTCACAAATGGGATCATACTATACAAGCTATTTCCAACTTGATTTTTTTTTCACTTAACCCATCCTAGACATATTTGTGTATCAGTAGATAAATACATACTTAATTGCCTTAATGGTGGGCATAAAACCCTATTGTATGGATGTATCACAATTTCCTTAACCAGTCCCCTAATGACGCCATTTCTATCATTGTCAGTTTCTCTTTATTACAAAGCTATAATGAAAATCTTCTACATAATCTCTGTATAATTGCATGAGCATCTCTGTATGATAGATTCCTAGAAATGGAAATGCTAGGTCAATTTTTCATGTTATGACATGACTTCATTTTTTAAACAATTTACACTCCCACCAATGGTATATAAGAATTCTTGGTTCTTCACCAACATTGAGTATTATCAGAATTTAAGGGCTTCCCTGGTGGTGCAGTGGTTAAGAATCTGCCTTCTAATGCAGGGGACACGGGTTCGAGTCCTGGTCCAAGAAGATCCCACATGCCGCGGAGCAACTAAGCCCGTGCACCACAATTACTGAGCCTGCGTTCTAGAGCCCATGCACCCACAACTACTGAAGCCCGTGTGACACAACTACTGACATCTGCGCGCCTACAGCCCGTGCTTCGCAACAACAGAATCCACTGCAATGAGAAGCTTGCACACCGCAACAAACAGTGGTCCCTGATCACAACTAGAGAAAGCCCGCGTGCAGCAATGAAGACCCAACACAGCCAAAAATAAATAAATAAATTAATTAAAGAAAAAAAATTAAAATCTCTTGCCAATATGGTAAAAGTGGTATTTAATTTGCATGTCTTAGTGGTGAATGAAGTTGAGCACTATTTTATATATTTACTAGCCATGTGCATTTCTTGTCCAATAAGTTGACAGTTTATATCCTTTGTTCAGTTTTCTACTGGAGTATTTTTATCTTATTGATTTGTGAGAGTTCTTTGTATATAAGGAAATGAGCCTCTTTCATTCGTGTAGCAAATATTTCCTCACAACTTATAGTTTACCTTTTGACCTTGTTTATGGTATTTTGATACACATAATTTTAAATTTCTGTGGACTCAAACATATTCATCTTTAGGCTTCTGGATTTTAGGTAACATATAGAATGGTGTTAGAAAATAAAAAATATATATGTATGCTGTGTAAAGTAAGAGACTATCTGGAAAACCTAATTATAATCAGAAGCTTGCTCCATTTACATGGAGTCGGAGCAAAGAGAATTGTGGTATGCTTTATTCTGACTGTGGTAAGACTGGAGGATCATCTCTGCTACACAGTGGGGTACGCATTTCTAAAGAACAAAATATTTTTGCATCAAATACTGTCTTGCCCCTTACACAGTATCAAATATTCTAACTATTCAACTTTACTTTCTCAGTATTTCTTATCAGGCACCAAAAGCTTCTGCCATTACAATATTATCTCATGAAGGACATGCTACAAATAATTAAGATTAAAGCTTATTTTACATCAGTTACATATTTCATTTGATGACATTTTCTCACTTTGTCCTCAAATTCTAAGGATGTACTCTTGGTCTTTCAGTACCCTAGGAAATAAATTCCACTTCTCAGATAGGACGGGGGCACACAGCACTCTGGTCTGAACATATTGAAGGTTTAAAAAATATTTTTTGAATGAACTCTAGAAAGAAAGAGGAGCTACTGTGAAACATTCTCAAATATTGGTATATATTTGCTATAAAATTTCTGATGTTACACCAGTTACACTTATTAATTTTCTTCAGTGGTAATTTTTACAAAATGAAAGTAAGTTTACTAAACAGAGGAAGTTTTCAATTTTGTTCAAAGTATAAAATTGTTTAAAGAAGTCTCAGTTGCTACATAGACAATCAGCTGATAATGTTAATTTATAAAATAAAAAACTATTTGTACCATGTACTTTCAATGTGATGTTTGGACCAGAAAACCAGTAATTTTCAGCTAATACTAAAAAGGAAATCATTTAATATCAATTGATATTAAATTGGCACAATTGAACTAAATTAATGTAAAATGATTTGGTACAGAGCCCAATTTTTCTATTACTTTAAGTGGAATTTTGCATTAACTTATATAACTGTAAAATTTCCACTACTCCCTATTTAATGTTCTAGCTGCATCATTCTGTGACTTGAATCTGTTAAAAACTGAATAACATTCTACCAAAGATGGTCTATAAAAGAAACGGAAATTTATTTTGAACAGTATTCCACTCTCCAAAGTTTTTGAGGTAAGTAAAAATGTCTCAGATTTTATTTGTTATTGATATTTAGATGATTCTGTTTAACTTTTATTTTTCAGTTGAATAAATATACCATAACTTTTTTAAAGTTGCAGGAAAAAATTTAAAAACCAGTGAACAGTTTCTCTCCTATCCTAAGACACAGGCGTGATAAGGATATAATTTAAGGATTGAAAATAATCATTATATTGCTTTAGGAATGTTTTAGAAGCGATATCGGGTGAATTCTCCACGACTTAACACGGGGCTTGCATTATTTCTCATTTGGAAAATTTGTCTTGTTATTAAATACATTTTTTCCTTCTAATTTAAATCTAATTTAATATTAAAAGAATAGCTTAACCAAAAATTAAAGAAAAAGAAACAGCTCTTATTAACTAAACACTATTGTATAAATTTGTAACAGCAAGGGAAACACTGTAATAGGTCACTTCTCCCCGTCCTAGGAAAAGCGGCGCTTCGGAGGACAAGCCGTCCCCGAGTTGATCCTTTCCCCCCCCCCCACCCCGTAGAGAGCTTTCGGCGGTCAAAGGTCCGGGACGCTGGATTCGAAACAAACAAAAAAATAAATAAAAAGGATAAAGACTTAAGAGTTTGGGGTCGAAGGAGCGATAGGGTATCCTTTCGCATTTCAAACATCTTGAGGGAGGGGTGAGGAGGCAGGATAAGAAGGAACCAAAATTCTTAACTAAGTAGCGAGGCCGCCTCCACCCACGCTTCCAGGAAGACTGTGGATAAGCGGGGGAGGCGGGGAACACCGGGTAGGTGCTCCTCGACTCCTTCTGCCCGATTTTCGATTTCCCTCCACTTCGCTCCGTCTTGTTCCTCCCCTCCGCCCCAAGAGTGGAGAATAAACTGTTCCAGCGCCCGGCCTAGCCTAGTAGCCCAGTTCCCTAAGTCTCCTAGACCCTGGAGAGAGACAGACCACGTTTTCTGGGAGACGGGACTAGTGTTATAAAGAAAAAAAAAATTTTTTTTTCTCCAGTGCCAGGTCTTCCCGGTAGAGAATCAGCTCGCTTTCTCTCCACACCCGAAGCAAAAAACAAGCAAAACAAAACAAAACAACTCAAAAAACAACCCCCCTAAATCACTTAGGATCAGGTGCCGGAGTCACGCGAGTTGAGTTCTTTCGGTGGGAAGGAGTAGGCAGTGCGGTGAAGCGAGGGTCCGGGATCTAGGGCCAAAGGCCCTCTCGCTGGGGCCTGTCACAGAAGTGGACGTCGGAGGGTGATGCCCGACCAGGCTGCCACCTCGGGCTGCGCGGGGGGCGGAGAGGCCCGGAGCACGAGTCCCCAGCGAGCCCAGTTTCCGATTTCCCACAGCACGGGGGCTCCTCCGGACATTCCTACCGCCCTCCCCTCGACCCCCCCCAATAAAGAAAGAGGAAACGCGGCGCGCCCGGCTGCGCGGCGGAAGCGCTGCTAAACGAATGAGTAAGTCAGGCGCGGGCACGCCACCTTGTTTACCCCACTCGGCGGCGCGCCCCTGCGGGCGCCTCGTTGGGAGGCGGCGTCGGAGACGCTGAACCCGGGAGGCAGTCGGCCCCGATTGGCTGGAGATTGGGAGGAGGATGCTGGGTGGGAGGGCAGGGGGCCAGGCGTTGCAGTGGCGACTCTTTGCCGCTAGATGACGCTCCCTCCCAACGGGAGCCGGGCGCGGGTTCGCGGCCGACAGATGGCGCCTGCGCGTTCCATTCGCCTCCAAGTCGCCGAAGAGCGAACACCCCAAACAATCCCGAAGCGCCACCAAAAAAAAAAAAAAAAAAAAAAAAAAAAAAAAAAAAAAGAGAGAGAGAGAGAGAGAAAAAAAAAAAAAACCCGCCGGATCCGACCGCCACTTTCAAAACCCCCCACCGCTCTAGAACCGCGGGAGCTTCCGTCCCTGAGTAGAATTCGAGGGTGTAAAGAAGAGGAAGGGAAAAATATCTTGTACCAGCCCAGGGGTGAAGAAGCCCCCGGCCTGAGAAAGAAGGAAGGAGGAGTGGGGGAGGCGAACAGTCTCGTTGCTGCCTCTGTATACGCTGAGGGGGGAGGTAAGTTATAAAATGGCGGAGGCGAAGCTTCTAGAAGTTTGGAGGGGCACCCGGAGGGCGCGGGGCCCACCGTGAGGCGCGTGTGGTTGAAACAGGGCGCGAGAGAGGAGTTGGGAGGGAAAGACACTGGGCACTCTTGCCGTTTAATTTCCTCTCTTCTTCCTTTGCCTCCAGCGGGGCCCGCCGTGGAGCGGGCGGTCAAGTGAAGGCGGGGAGAAGCCTCCTCGTCCCCGCGTAACCCCCAGCCCTTCTTTCTCCCCTCTTCCCCCAAGTGGCTCCCTCAGCACTACCAAGAACTTCCAGCCCCCCTTCCTCCCTACCTCCTACTCCTAGAGTGGCTTTCTACCGCAGGACTCTTCTTTTCGACTACCCTCGCTGAAGGTTTTCTCTTCCTTCCCTCGCCCCACTCTCCCTCGGGGCCTCTACGGAGACCCCCCCCCCATGGGTGGCCCAAAATGGAGAACGCGGAGCAGCGCAAGATGGAGGCTCTGCTTCTCGGTGTAGTGTTAGATTTAGGTGCCTTTTCTCCGGCAGGCTCTTAAGCCTGGGAGAGCCCGAACTGGAGGTGGGGTGGGGTGCGAGCCGTAGTGGGGAAGGCCGGGCGGCCGCGGTTGGGGTGGGGGAGAGCGCGGCATCGCGGCGAGGGGAAGGAAGAGAGCAAAATGGTGGTGCTGGGAACCTAGGGGGGAGGGGAGGCGAGGAGGCTCGCTTGTGTATATTTGGGCCTCGGACCGAGGGAGGCGAGGGAAAATCTACTCTGATCACACCCCTCCCTCGTGCCCCCTCCCTTCTCCCTTCCCCTCCTTCCTTTCCTCCCTCCCTCCTCTCCCTCCCTCTCTTCCTCCCTTCCTAGAGAGGGAACAACATTCATGTGACGGGCCCCTCTGCTTCTCCCCCGCCCCATCATCTCCAGCGCGTGGTGGGGGAACTGCCGGGGAAAGCGATTGGCATCGATCTCTCCATCCCTTCCGAGGCCCGACTTCGGTCAGTTTTCTTCGGGCAACAATTTTCTGAATAGGTTGGGGTCTGGCGGTGTTGGCCCCCGCGTGCAGACCTTGCCCCAAAGGGGGCCCTGCCTGCCTGGCATGGGAGGAGGGGGGAAGGGCGGGAGTGGAAGGCTGTTTGTTGGGGGGTTTTGGCGCCACTTTTGTTTTAGTTTTAGTGCTGCTTTTCGTTCCCACCCCCACCCGCACTGTCTTTCTCAAGGCACGAACTGAGCTGATCCTTGCCCCAGGTAGGCAGCTTCTGCTTTTTCCCTCCACACTTTTATTCTTGCTTGGGGTCGACTTTCTTTTTTCTTCTCTCACGTACCCGGTGATCTGTGGACGGCGATTTTAGGACGGAAAGGGTCGGATGGGCCATGGGAGAGAGAAGGTGTGGGAAACAGCATCAAGTAGTTCCGCAAAACTTTGAGCCCCGTTCTCATTTTCTTCTGGCCTACATTCGTAAACGTATTGTTGATTTCTGCCCTTTTTTTCCCCCGTCGCGAGAATGTCTTGTTTTGCCTTTAGTTTTTTTATAAACCGCTGTACTTTCGACATTTAGTTTCCGCTCCCCCTTGGTGTATATGCCATTTTATTTTTAATCATGAACTGTAATGGGTTTTATCGTGTGATTTTTCGTGCTGCAGTGTTCAGCTTTAATTTTTAATATTGCATTAGTAGTTTCATCTGGTTTGTGAGACTTTCTCTTCTGTGGCCTAGAAATGTTTTATATGTTGTTGCCTACCGCCCCCCCCCTTTCTCTTGGATGTAGTTTGTTAATTGAGGGTCATGGTGTTGGATTAAATGGTTATTTACAGTTTACGTGATATATCTATTAGAAACTTTTGATGTGTAGGATTAGATTTAAGTAAACGAAGAGCTCGTGTTGGTTTGAAATGGTTCCTTAAAATGCGCGGGCCGCCCTCCCCCCCCCCCCACCGTAGAGCCCCATCTTCCCCTCACACTGGAGTGTAAATTCCATACCCCTTTTCTCCCACGGACCGCCGTATTTCACGGCAGCCACACCCTGTATTTGTCTCTGTGGATTGGGCTCATTATCAGCTTAATTTAGTGACTCTTAAACCACCATGATGGGACTTGCTTAAGCACGAAGCTTCTTTTCCTGTTTAGTCCTAGTGGTTAGTGTCGAAAGAGGAATAATCGAGGTTTCTTGATGAAACCTGGTGCGGTCCAACCTCTGCCTTTTTTCTGTTGTCTTTTTTCCTACTCCGGGCTGTTGGCGGTGTCAGCACCGCTGCTGGGGGCGGGGGTGGAGGGGAGAAAGAGTCGGGTTACCGAAGTGCGTCATTCCTGGCTCTAGCAGGGCCTGCTCGGGAGCTGCTGGTGTTTGTTACTGTCCTCGCAGCACTTTCCTGCCAACCTTCTCTCTCTGCGTATTGGTTAGGAGCAAAAGCAGGAGGCGGTCTCCTAATTCTATCTGTAGCCTAGCGCGTTGCGTTTAAGGGTATATGTGAACTTATTAAAAAAAAATCGGCCTGGAAAGTGGATACATTTCTCTTTAATGACATACAATTCAGGTAGTTTAGACTTGATTTCATATATTTTCCAGTGAACGGTGGGGTAATTTTGAACATTTTAAACCACTTACGTTAAAATGCCTGTTTTTTTCCCTACATTGATATCAATCTATAATTAGGAATCAGAAGGACCAGTTAAGGCGTAAGTGTTCAGCGGTCTTTCAAGTGCTTGAACTGTAATTTTATGACACATTATGTTAAATAGTCTTTTTTTTTAGTTTTGAGCCAAGGTGCTACGTGAATGCAAGCTAATTGTAAATGTTTAAGTTCATTTTCATCACATTCTTATTTACCCTTTTAGACGTAATTTTAAATATGTCCTTGGGATCTTATTGGCTTTATCAGATTCTTAAAGATGGGTATTTCCCTGTTTAAAAAAAATCCGAATTCTTAAAAAAAATTTACCACCTAACAAGTAATTGTATAGGGTGGCTGTACAGTTACATTGTTAGATTCTTGACTTCTTGCTAGTCTTTGATACTTTTTTATCTTTGGATTTTTCTCTGTACATACTGAGCACAGTGTCTTCCTTTTAATTCTTTTCTGAAGATAATTGGGGGAGAGGTGGGAGGTAGAGATGAAACAAAAGTGGCCTTGAGTTGATGATTGTAGCTGGGTGATGAGTACAGGAGAGCTCATTGTACTATTCTCTCTACTTTAGCGTGTACTTGAATGTTTCCATACTTAAACAATAAATTTGGAAGAAAAAAATTCAGATTGTCTTGCAATTTTGGTGTAATGACTTAAGTTTATATTTACATATTATTTGCCTGGGAAACTTGGCCTTGTGTATAAGTAATTACACAATGTCTGACTTACAAACTCAAAAAATATTTAAATTGAACCAGTATAGAATAAGCAAGATAAATGGTTATAAATTGGTTGAACTTTAAATGTTTGTAACTTAGTCTGAACGTGCTCTACTTTTAGTTTCTTTTTTAATCCTTTGAAAATAGGAAAATTCCATTAGCAAATTTTGTAAATTCTGCTTGGTGTCTATTTCATTAAGTTGGAGTTCCAGTGAGTCAGTATGAAAGGGATTTACTATTAATAGGAGGGGCTTTGGCAGTTGGAATAAATGACAGTGGAAGGGATTCGGGTGCCCTAGGGAGCATTCCTGGTAAGAAGATCGAGGTAGGAGTTGAATTCAGTTTCAGTATTTGGTGTTTAATGAATGGGTAGAGAAGAGGATTGGAAAAGAAATCTACTTCTTACCTGTTCTTTCCCACTGTGAAATGACTATAGCATCCTAAGGTATCAGAGACGGGCAGTGGGGGTGGGGTGGTTTTTTAAAAAATTGATCTGAAAATGAATGTTTACATACAAAATGAGTTGAAGCTCCCCTCCCCCCACTTTTAACCATCTGATGCCATAAATAGTTAAAGGTTGATATGTAAAATATTTTAATGTTTTATATTAAGAACATCTGACCATTACCCATCAACAGTAAAGTAAAAATGCGTTGCCATTAAAACCTTCAGTCTCCTTAATTAGTGTATTTGTAAATTGCTCCTACAAAGAATTTGTAGATCATTTGAAGTTAAGTGCCTTATTTTCTGCAATTTTGTGTTGTTCAGTGGCAGGTTTCTTCACCCTATAAGATGTATTTCTGAACATACGTCAAAGTTTTAAAGGGAACCGAAAATAATGGATATTTAACTTCTGTATTTGGCGAAGTGTGATCCCTAATCATTATTAAAGCAAAAATTCCACCCTAGGCTGGGGACAGACATTTCGTAATTGTTAATATTAGTCTGTTTGTATATTTCGTATTCATCACTTTAGCTTTAGAAGGATGTTAAGAGAAGACAGATTATGTATTTTGAACTCTTATATGCGAATAATCTTAAATGTTGAGGATTGTGACTTCAGATTTATTTTATTGTGAGGCAAGAGCTAAACTACTAAAGCAACAAACTATGAGTTTGGTAACTTTGAAGTCTATTTAGTTAGGTTTTTTTTTTTTAAAGCCCAAGTACTCAAGATTTTAATGAAATTAAATTATACATTATTTTTTCATTGTTTTCTTTTTGAACCTTAATGATGTTGGTGGTCTCCTGAGAACCTGTGAATTAAAATGGGTGGGTTGGGGTGGGGGACAGGCTCAGGCTCAAACTACCCTTTGGGACTATAGGGTTAGATGTGAATATACACCTTGGACAATTTAGTAATGCTTAATACTCTGCATGTTTAACTGATGCCACCCACAATTATGTGTGGGAAGGGAGTAAACAGTGAATAGCATATTCTTTGGGTTCTTTATAATAGATGGAAGACTTCAGTTTTTGATGCTGCAAGTTAACTTTCGAGCTTAAAATTTACAGTAGATGGACGCAATGATCTATTACACCTCAATGGGATAAGGTTCATATCTTTAATGTGACTTTTTTGTCTCACATGTTAAAAAAACACTGGTCTTGTGTTAGTACTTTGACTTCGCTATTAGATTATTCGAAGACTTGAACCCAACAGTTTACTGTGTAGTGGAGCTCTATCCTATACCTATTTTGGGAGTTGGGGAGCATAGCAAAGGCAAGGGATAGTCCCAGTTATCTATGGGTGTCAGTATATATTGAAACACCGTTAATTATCAGAGAGTAAAGAAGAAACTTTAAAGATACAGATTATTTTAAGAGTTCTTTACATGTATTTTATTTGTGTAATTTCTACATTTGATACATATTTAGGACTTTTAATTTGTGGTTCAGTACTGCTCCTGTATAATAATTTTCTGATATCTCTGGATATCATGAGTGGTGGTTATTGCGTGTTCTCTTTGCCAAAGATACATGAGAAAACAAAATTGTCAGCTTGATATTTTTCAGTCTCCTGAGTTGCCTGCTTTGTATTTAATTTAACCAAATTTTATATTTTGTCAGTGTGAGTGGTGTTGCTTGGTGGAGTCTTAATTTTTGTATATGTGCATTTAAAAAAAAAACTACATCTCTTTAGCAGCTATGGTAATCTGCTACCTGAACTGTATTTTTTTTTCTGAACTGTATTTTTAATGTATGCTTGCTATAGTTCTATCTTTGCTACTAGCCAGAAGAAAACAAATCTTTACATATGGTTGGTCTAGTCTAGAGATTATTGAAATTGTTTTAAGCCCCATCCTCTCCCCCAAATGAGGGGAGGGTGAATAATGTTGATGATCTGTTCTTTTTTATTTTAATTGGAAAATACACGACTAGGCTTGATGAGACAAACTAGAGCGATTTCTGTAAACTCTGGATAATATAATGTACACCTCAAAGGTAAAATTCCTTTATAAAAATATATTGTTCAATCTTTGCGATTGGCTCCCTACTGTATCCCTTTAAATTCTTCAGGAACACCCAAACACTGGTAAATATAAACAGCTTGTGATCGCAATAAATATATATATATTGTTTAAATTCTGTTGAATGTTGTTAGGGGGGAAAAAGCAGGTCCTATTTACACTTTTGCATGAATAACATTTGTTTTAATGGGATTTGACCTATAACTTGTTGAATCCTGAGATATTCTAAGAAACTCTTAATTTAGTTGCCATTTGAGTGACTTTTAAATGCCAATAACTGTACACTGTGTGTTTTAACATGTATTGTTTAAACTTCTCTGCTACCTTGCAAGATAGATGGTTGTCATTTTACAGATGGGGAAATTGAGGCTCTCAGAGAATAAATGACTTGTCACATGATAATAATTGACAGTCTGAATTCACACGCATATTAGCCTGGCCTCAAAACCTTTGTACTTTTTTGTTAAACTCAGTAGTTTCTCTTAACTGTGTTAGGTCTTGGGATATCTATCATTGAAAGCATGTATCTTTTCAGTGTTACAAAATGAAGATTTTTTTCACGTATAGTACAGGGTTAATGCAGATTTTTAATGTAGGGTTAGATGAGTTGCTGCCTGATGAACGGTCTAATTGTGTTTTATACTAATAGTTGAAATAGTTGAAATAAATCTGAGCTTTAGGTTTGTTTGAGTATGCTCATTATACAAAAGTTTGTGGAATAATATATATATTTTTTTGTTTTAGATGGGATAATATGTTGAATTGTATTCTTAATTTTTGGGGGGTCATACTATGGTAGATAGAGTGGTTTCACTGATTTTTTTTTCTTTTGTCATTTAAGCTCTATATAGAATGGAGCTAAATGTGTCTGAGAATAGTTCCCCAATCATTCAGCATGTTTATCGAGTGATTTGAAAAGAGAATTTAGGTGACTCTTATAATTCACTGCTCTGATTGGTTCTGTAGGGTTTTTTTGGTTATTTAATGGTACCTTAAAAATATTTTCTTCTAAGTGTTAGTACCTTATCTGTTTCTACTTTCTATTCTAGTTCATCTTTTCACTTAATTAAAATTTCTTGTTCTTATTTTTTATCAGGTAATAGTTAATATTGCTGCCCTGGATTATTTGGTTCATTAGTGATCAGAATCTTGGTCTCAGCTTTCTTTGCTTTTCCTCTTTCTCCTTCCTGCTTTTCATAAACTATAACTAGAACTTTTCTAATCTGAAGGAATGCTAGATATCGTGTAGCTGGCCTAAGATAAATTAGTGGAAATGGGGTAAAACCAAAAATATTAGTGCTTTTCACAGCCATGAGTCAAATTTATATATTTTATGTTAATCATTTCCTTAAGCTTTATTCTGTAGGAAATATTTTTTCCAGGTGATACTGTCTTCTACCCAGAGTCAATATTGAGTCTTTTCATCCATATTTTCCCCTTTGTAGTCCAAGAATACCACTGGTGTTCTACCACAGAATTATGCCCCAAGGCATCCATTGTATATAATAAATTAGTTTCTCTGCAGTGCATCTAGAAAGATACTAGCTATGTACTGTTCTTGGGAGAATTCAGGAAATTGTCACTCAAATCATTTTCTGAGTTCTGTGGTTAATAACATGAGGAACACTGGTTGAGAAAGGTTGCTAGAATATTAAGGGACTTGGTTTGATGTCAAACAAGGTTTTACTTTTCATGGTTTCTTTCCTGTCAGTAACCCTAATATAGCCTCTACTTAAAACTTAACGTTTGATAAAAAGTGAATGCAGTTGCTGATACTGCCACTTCTGTGGGATAAATTGGTCAGTGTTGATTTCAAGCAGTTAGTGCTACTTAGTTGTTTTAAATAATTGAATATTGAATTTGGGAAGTTAAATGCATAATTTCATTTGTAAAAAAGAATATTGTAGGAGCTCTGTTCATTATATTATTCAAAGCCTTTTATAAGAAGCCTTTGACAGTGACTAACATTAACAATAGGTAACACTAACTGTACTCTTACTGTGTGCCGGACACTATTACAAATGCTTTATGTGTATTAGCTCACTTAGTCTTCATAACCCTCTGAAGTAGGATGACCATATGATTTTTTGTTCAAACCAGGATACTGTTGAGAGTGAAAGGGGGCACTAAGTGGATGGCATGCTAGGATAACAGTATAAACTAGGACTGTCCCAGAGTAACTAGGATGTATGATGACCCTAATTAACAACTCCCACCCCTTTTTTAGAAGAGAAAACCAAAGCATAGGAGGCCAAGTAACTTGCCCAGTTAGTAAGTGGTAGGAAGAGATTCGAAACCCCTATGGAGATTTCTTTGGGCATGAACGTGATTTAAATTACTTTACACTGCCATATTCTTAGAGTTTGTTTTTACTCTTTGGAGGAGTTTTTATTGGTATGGGGTCGACAGTAAAAGACAAGATACAGTGTTTTTAAAAACCCAGTAGAATTTCCAGTTGGCTTTTTTCAAGTGACTCTTAAGACTTCAGTGATGATGTCTTAATGTTGAAAAGCAACTTCTCTGAGTGAGGTCCTCCTAAATAAAAACAGAAAACTCCATGATAACTACTTTTACTGTTTACATCTGTATTTGTTTTCCTTACATTGTTTAGACTCCCTTTACGGGTTTCTTAGGAGGAAATGTGAATTGTATGATATTTCATGGGGGCTCTTAGATGGAAAATTTCTTCTGAGAAGAAAGCTGAAAGAGACACAGTTTTGTGACTAAGGAGAAGTAGTATTAGAAAAGAAAGAAAAAGGTCTAGTTTAGAGACTTATTCGAAGTTAAACTGATTCTGTACCATAATTTGAAAATTAAGTCTTTTGGAGATTGATGTGTCATTTCATAAAATTAATAGTTGTCTTTTATTTTTGGTGACTTTTGCAACTGCTTTGTATTCCCAGCCTGTTTGTTTGTGGTACACACACCCCCCCCAAATGATTTAAACATTTGGTGAAATGATTTCAGCATAATCACAGATTTTACTATTTTGTAAAATAAGATTTTTTTCCCTCTTTTTTCTTTTAGTGAGGGTGAGTAGTAGAGAGCTGATCTTAAGAGGACTTCATATTTAGCTATTCTAATATTTCATTGAGGAATTTGTTTTTTTTTCCGCTAGCTAGTTCACTTTTATAAGTTTTGTTGGCATCACTATCTTATAAACAACTGAGAGGCTATTAAGTAGGTCTATTCAATTCTTAAAGTCATTTGTTTAGTTCATTAAAGCCATCGTGAAGTTGGAAGGTGGGGACTGCATATCTGACCAGAGGAAGGAATTTGTGGGCCGCATAATGACTGGTAAACAAAAGGTTATTTTGTGGATTTGATTTATTATAGAAATTAATGCAGTTGGTATTTCTAAAAAGCTATTGCTGGGTTTTAATATGGGGCCCATGGATAGGGTGGAGGTGTGAGAACCCTGTGAAATTAATGTACAACATGTATAACTGCATTTATTCAAGTTTTCGAAAGAGTTCATTCGTTGTTTTTTCAGCTGGTACTTAAAGTGCCTTCAGGGATGGGATATACAGTGGTAAACTACATAGTCTCTGCCCTCAGTCAATGTTGTCAGTTGAGTTTTATCACCCCAAAAGGGTTAAAACTAACCGATTTTGGAAACATTATGTACTGGGATTACTGTATATTAAAGAATACTAAGCTAAAACCAATAGCCATCAATGCAGTTTTTTTATTATTTTTTATTTTTTTTGCGGTACGCGGGCCTCTCACTGTTGTGGCCTCTCCCGTTGCAGAGCACAGGCTCCGGACGCGCAGGCTCAGCGGCCATGGCTCACGGGCCCAGCCGCTCCGCGGCATGCGGTATCTTCCCGGACCGGGGCACGAACCTGCGCTGCCTGCATCAGCAGGCGAACTCTCAACCACTGCGCCACCAGGGAAGCCCAATGCAGTTTTGATAGTGTCCTTAATTTAAGATTAGTGACAAGTATTTAAAAATAAGGAGTACTCTGAAAAGCTTTGGGGAAAAATAACAATTAAGGACTGTTGATGTAGCATTGCAATGCTTCAGTTCAGTCTTCGGTGGTTGTTAATAAACTAAGTTAAAGAAGCCCATGATCATTCCCTGTAACCAGTTACTGTTATCCAAAGGTTGAGACCTTCTAAGTGATATTGTGCTTCTGTGTAAAAGAAAAAGAGGCAATCAACAATCACTCTGTTATATAGGACTCTTGTGTGTCTTTCTCTACCTCAAGTTGTAAATGCTTGCGTTTAAATAGGAACTTAAATTTATCCCTGCTTGTGTTTTGCTTTTTGACTTTGGATTCTTTGTTGGAGTGTTAGCTTGAAATGTCTTTGTAGCAGTATATGATATTCATTAAATTCATTCTCTACATACATATGATGATGTAGGTTTGGTATATTTAAAGTAGTATTTCCATTTCAGGACTGGGATGTATGATACTCTCTTTTCTTGGGTTTCTAACGTTTTTCTCTTTTCAAAAGCAAGAATATTTCCACACTCACCAATGTATCTCCTGCCTTGTAACTAATTTGCAAACTTTATGGTGGTTAGAATGTTACTACAAAGAACACATTTAATATTCTCTTACTAAAAAAGGCCTTTTTTGTGATTTAAAGAAATAGTATTAAAGATAGTTGGACATGAACCTTTGAGAATTTCCCTTCTATGCTAAAGAAGTAGAGAAAATGTAGGAAATATTAGCAAAGCCATAATATTTTTCCTTTGGGATATGTCCCTCCCTGTTTCCACCACTCATTCAGGCCAAAAGACATTCCTCAGACTTTATTCCTGGCAGGAGAATTGAGGAAGTGGTGGTAGCCATGGCTGGCAGGGAAGTAGAAGCTTGAAGGTATGTTTTTGAAAAGCAAATTTGTCAATGACAAATGGATTTTTCCAGTTTGAGTATATGTACTTTTTTGAGTTTTGGTTACATGTCAATGCATAAAGTGCTACTATTCATTGAGGAATATTCAGTGGTTGGATTCATATTTGGGTGTTCTAAATATACTTGAAAAATTTCAGAGGGATTATCTGGACAATACAGGATTATATTAGAAAAGATCGTTTAGTAGGGAATTAGTTCCTAAACCTTTGAAGTTAGACTGAAACAGTTATCCAGGTTGCTGCAGAAAAAATAGCAAACCTAACATGAGAGATAATTATTTGTGTGTATAAATATGTAATGTTTATATGTACAATATTGGTGAATATCCAAACTTACGTCTTATAACTAGTTTACCTTTTTCAGACAAGGGATTACGTTTTTATCTGATTTTGAATTCTTGTCTCATTGTGTAATATGTATCATGCAGATTCTGAAATGGTAATTAAAACCTTAGGTTTTCTAGGAAAGTAACCCTACATTATAATTACATTATTAATATCTCATCTTCAAGACCTGTATGTTGGAAGAGAAGTAGTCAATTAGTTTCCTCTAGTTGGCTTTGCATTAATGATAAACTTTGTGTATCTACAGGATATCATTTATAGGATCTACTACACAGCAAGGCTCCCTAACATTTAATTTTTATTTCTTAAAACAACCATGTGAGATAATTGGTGGTATTTTCATTTACTGAGGTTCAAAATAGTTAAGTGACTTGCTCACGTTCACTCAGCTAGTTAGTGGCAGAGCCTACTTTTGAATCCAGTTCTGCCTAATTCCAGCACACTTCTTTACACAGTGATACATTGCCTTCCAGTGGGATATTTATAGACTTGTGTAGTGATAACTTTTGGCGGGGGGGAAGAGTAAGAGGGGGCAAGCATACTAACTTGATGAGACTGAGGAAGTTAGACTTCTCAAAGTAGAAAACTTTTGGAAATTAGGTAGGGGAAAGGCTTATTTTCTACCAAGAGCTGATAGGGAATAAATTATTCTCAGTCTGAAGTTAGATGTGATATGTTTCGTATTTTATAATAAGCATCAAATAACACCTAGAAGAGGGTTGGGTGGGGGAAGATGATAAAGTTTGTTACATTGAATTTGTTTTAATCCCCAGTAAAGTGACATCTGAATTAATTTTAAGGAATTAAACTTCTTGTAAAATAAACTATGAAACAAAATGTTATCCAAAGCATTGTTGGCATATGTCTCACTAGTAGTGTTCCTACTAAAGGACAGTAATACTAACGGGAGCAAAATCTGATCAGGTAAATTGGTCTAAATCCAGATAACATCATGATGCTACTTTTATGTTCTTCTGTTCTGTTTTGATTTTCATTTTTCTCCAGCACCCTTTTCTGTTGCTTTTCCATCTCCACTATCTGTACAATTTCTAAAATTCTCCATGTAAAGTAGAACTGTTTTGATGATGATTTCCTTTTTTTTACTTTTATACTTTTACTAATAATACTATATAACTCCATATGCTAGGCACTGAAATAGAAGTGATTTCAAAAATAAAGCCATTTTATCCTCCCAGCAACTCTCTGAGGTAGGTACTGCTGTTGTTTTCTGTTTACAGGTGAGGAAACAGGTGCAAAACAAAAAGGTAAAATTGCACAAGGACACATACCTAGGAAAGCGGTGGAGACTTGATGTGAACCCAGGCAATCTGATTAGTGTCCCATGTTCTTAGCACTACAGTACCATACTGCTGATTGTTGACATTAATATGAATGGTTTCCTCATCTTGGCAGTGTATTTATTTTAAGTCTTCTCTTTAATCATGAAGTATGTTTGCTCATCCTAATAGGAATTTTAGAGGTCAGCAGAGGATTGGGAAATTTTCTGATCCTCAGGTTTCCTAGCTATAAAATGGGTAATCCTGCATGCCTTATGTTATTATGGGGATTAGGTAACAATACTTTTCTGAGTGTTTTCTGTATGCCAGACAATATGCCTAGGGTTTTGCTGGCATGATAGACCCCCAGATAACTGTAATATTTTCATTTATTGAGTACATTCTGTATGTCAGATACTTGATGTAATATACTACTTTTACATCTTACATTGTATAGGGGATATTGTACTCATTTTACAGAAAACTGAGGCCTAAAGAAATTTAGTAATTTGCCCAAATATGTTCTCACCTCTCGGCCGTTGTATTTACTGTTCCCTCTGTCTGGTGCGGTTGCTTATTTCTTTAGGACATTTTGCTCACTCAAGTAATCAGCCTTTCAGTGAAGTATTCCTTGGCCATATCATGTAAAATATCTTTTGCCCCCAACACTTCCTTTTCTCCTTACTGTATTTCTCTGCATGGCTCTTTTCATGATCAAACATAGTTTTATGTGGGTTATCTCTTTCCCCACCTTAGAATGTAAACCCATTGAGGGCAAGAATATTTGTCTTGTTCATTGCCTTAACCCCAGCACCTAGAATAGTGGTTGGGACATAGTAGGTTGTATAATATTTGTTGAGTGGATGCATTATGTGGTATCCCGAGACTCACTAGGCTTACTTGCAAGCTGATCCTGAATTAGACTGATTTAATCTTAATGGACCAAGATGGGCATTTTCCGAAACAGAGTTGTGATGAGGATTGTGCTTGGGGCTGTTTTGGGGTGGGAGTGGGGAGGCAGTGCAGTCTCCTGTTGTAGTTTTTAGAAGTCTGTTCTCATGAATTGCCTTGAATTCCGGGAGGAGTATGTGCCCTCAGGTCAGCTTCTAGGTTCTGTGAAGCCTTTTATCTCTTAGTAGAGGTCTGCTTTCCAGCTTCTTACTGTCTTAACTTTCAACCCCTCATTTTGCCTAAAGATTTGTTCATTGACCATTTATAGTGTATTTGTGATGTGCGCAGTGTGGAGCTGTGAAGCAGGGAGTTGGCTTCATACAGGAAGATTCCTAGCTTTGCCATGATATGTACATAAACATGTATGTATGGTAAAAAAAAAAGAACTGCCATGTACTGAAACTTTAAATAATTGTTTTAGTTTTAATATTTTGATAGCACATAAAATCATTATTTTCTCATGTCTTGGAATTCATACCTCTTTCTTCCTGCTTCTCATAAAATTTGTTGCAATAATGTATGTAGTTGGAACATGGTAGTGATAATACTGAACCATGCTCTTGCACTTAAATGGTAGCTGATTTTTGAGAGAAAGACAAAATTGTATTTTTAGATATTTCAATCTTAAGCTGATATTAGCGCAACTGGAGTTCAGCAGATATAAGAGTAGGAGATAGACCTTAGGGATCCCTGTGCATACTGTACATTGGTCTTTAGAGGGGAGAAGTTATAAATAAAGAGGAGTAGAAGGCCAGGAGTGAAAACCTTATTATTAACTGGGTAGGAGGAAGAAGTAGGAACATTGATAGACTGGTCAGGGATATAGGAGAAAATCTAGGAAAATGTAGCATAAAATCCATAAGCATCTAAAATTTGAAAAGAATCCAGATGGCATGTTCTCCCATCTGTGCGATGATTTTAAATTGTATACAGTATAAAAACTGTTGTTTCAATTATGTCAAGATGAAATTATCTTTAAAGCTGATATAATCAATGATTATCCTTATGTAGATTGTTTTCTTTGTGGCATCTCTTGGGAGTTGGGTTCTTCTTCCACCCTGGGTCCCAGGTTACCAGACTAAGCTGGGAAGTGGTCTGGGACAAGAAGGGAGGGCATATCTGGCTTATTGCATTCTGAAAAGTCAATGAAAATTTTACTGGAATTACTTTGTATGGAGCTGTGGATAATCAAAGAATTGATTGTACTTAAATATGAGTGGTATTAGATAATATACTGCAATTTGATGTCCTCTTCAAAATAGCTGTGAAAATTATGGTTGGATTTGCTGGAGTCTATTTTGAAAAGGAAAACCTTTTCTTTTTTTCCTCTGTTCTTTTATATGAGATAAGTGTGTAGGCAACCACTTCACTTTTCTTCAAATTTTGTGGAAAAACTATCTTGGGTAGAAATAATGCCAGACGTGACTATCTTACAAAATTTTCTCACTTTTCTGCTTCTTGGGATAATATTTCAAAGGGAAATTATTGTTATCAGTCTAAAAAACTACTTATAATTCTACTTGCTTCAATCCAAAACTATTTTTTTCAAAACTATTTATTTTTTAAAATTTTGGTAAAATGTAAAATTTTACCATTTTAAGTATACAGTTTAATGGCATTAGTTACATTCACATAGTGGTCCAAACATCACCACCATCTATCTCCAGAACTTTTTCATCATTCCATAATAAAACTCTCTACCCATTAAACAGTTCCCTATCTCCCCTCTGCCCTCAAACAGTTCCTGGTAACCAGCGTTCTGCTTCGTGTTCCTATGTATTTGACTAGGTACCTCAGGTAGGAGGAAGCATAGAGATATTTATCCTTTTGTGACTGGCTTATTTTACTTAGCACATTTTCAAGGTTCATCCTTGTTGTAGCATGTGTCAGAATTTTCTTCCCTTTTAAGGATATATAATATTCCATTTCTGTATATACCACATTTTGTTCATTCATCCGTGATGGACACTTGGATTGCTTCCACCTTTTGGCTGTTGTGAATAATGCTGCCATGGACATGGTATACAAATATCTGTTTGAGTCTCTAGTTTCAGTTCTTCTGTGTGTATACCGAGAAGTAGAATTGCTCCACAAATATTTGAGTGTCTATAAGTGGCAGGCACTGTGCTAAGCACTGGGGATATCAGTGAACAAGGCAGGCCTGGTTCCTGCCCTCAGAATTTACAGTCTAGTAGGGAAAAAAGATATTAAATAAGCAGTTACAATTAAGTATGGTAAGTGTTACAAAAGGGCAAGTACAGAGTGCCATGTGTATATTTTATATGGTCGTAATAATGTATATATTGTTAAAGTAAAAAGAATACAAAACATCAAATGCTTTTTCATATTCTGATATCCCCTGCAGCACCTCACTCGCCAACCTACCACCACACGGAAACTTTTTTGTCCCCCCCCCCACACATTTAAAAATTTAATGCATCTGGAATGTATTTTTGACTCTGATGTGACGTAGGGCTATTGTGCTGTTGTAGTCTATAAGCAGTATATATTTGGTCTTCTCTATTTCTGGCACAGAGCTCCCCAAACCCTTCGAATTTCCTCAGTGTTCGGAGTGATAGAGGTATCTTTTGTTGTATCAATAAGGTGACTTTTAGAAAGCACCTTAGGGTGGGGACTGGTTGGTTGCTAGTGAAGTCAGCTGTGGTTAGAGGGTTAGAACTTTCAGTCCCCACCCCACCCCCACTTCTGGGGGCATGGAATGCAATCACCAGTGGCCAATGATTTAATCAATCCCGAAGCCTCCATAAAAACCCTACAGGAAAGGGTTCAGAGAGCTTCTGGTTTGGTGAACTTATGGAAGTTTGGGGAGAATGGCGAGCTCCAAGAGGACTTGGAAGCTTCCTCGCCTTTTCCCGGTACCTTGCCCTGTATCTCTTTCATCTGGCTGTTCCTGAGTTCCTTTTACAATAAACTGGTGATCTGCTAAGTAAAATGTTTCTGAGTTTTGTGAGCCACTATAGCAAATTAATTGAACCCAAGGAGGGGTTCTTAGTGTCAAAAAAAAATGCACAACCTAAAAGTTGAGAATTATGTTTTATTTGGAGGAATTTCTGAGGACTTCAACCCGCAAGACAGCCTCTGAGATAGCTCTGAGGGACTGCTCCAAAGAGGTAAGGGAGGGGCCAGGATAAATAGGAGTTTTGCAACAGAAAACAGGTAGTTAGAACATCAAAAGACTACTGTTAGTTAAAGAAAACCAGACGTTTCAAGTTAATGAATTTAGCACTTTTCTTGTATGGGAAGATGCAAGAGTCTGGGCTCATTGAAGTCATTCCTTTGATAGGCACCTTAACTATCTAGGGCCAGTATCCTGTTCTTTCCTGTCCTCAGTCCCCTCAGGGTGCACCGTTGCAGGGTGGCTGCTGTGGCTAAGGGTTTGGCAGCGGGAAGCCCCTTTGTCTCCATTCTGAGTTCCCTCAGGGCTCACCATCGGGGCAGCAGGTAGTGGCTGATGGCTTGATGGCCATAGATAGCATCCTTTGTTTGCTGATATGGCAGGCAACGTTTTTCATTCGCATTAAGAACCTCTAATTTATAGCCAGTTGGTCTGAAGTACCGGTAACAACCTGGACTTGCGACTGCCCTCTGAAGTGGGGTTGGGCTGGGGCAGTCCTGTAGGACTGAACCCTTAAACCTGTGGAATCTGATGCAGTCTCTGGGTAGACAGTGTCAGAACTGAGGTGAATTGTAGAACTCCCAGCTGATGTCTGGAGAATTACTTGGTGCTGTATGAGATATCCCCCCACCCCCTCACCCCTGCCCGCAACACAACATTGGAATTGGGTCTCAGAACCAGTTTAGCTCTACACATTTTTGTCTTTTTGTGTGTGTGCCATACCATCAACTACCTAATTATTTTCCTTGCTGTACATTTGTCTCTTTCCTCCTCTGTTTTAGAAGGCACAGCTTCTATGAGTAACTTTGTCTTTTCCCCTTATCTAGTTATGTCCAGCAGTGGGATCATGCTGTCATTGAGTATGAACTTTTTGAAGCTCCTTGTAACTGAAGGTGTGTTGTTTTCCAGTAGGGTCGTACCTACCTTACAGTCCCACCGTTGCTGTCGTGTATGGTAACCACATTATCCCTGCTTTGGAGATGTTATTTTATTTTATTTATTTGCGGTACGCGGGCCTCTCACTGTGTGGCCTCTCCCCTTGCGGAGCACAGGCTCCGGACGCGCAGGCTCAGCGGCCATGGCTCATGGGCCCAGCTGCTCCACGGCATGTGGGATCTTCCCGGACCGGGGCACGAACCCGTGTCCCCTGCATTGGCAGGCGGACTCTCAACCACTGCACCACCAGGGAAGCCCTTCCCCTTATTTTTGAGCAAGGTGTTTTGAATGTGACAGCCAACACTTAAGTTTAACCTGAGGGCCTTTTAATTATGAGTATACAGTACTTTTCTGGTTAATTACTGGTAGTGATGGTTTTTAGTATTAAGTCTCAATAGAAGAATCTAATTTTATTTGGATTTGTGTATTGTTTTGTAATGTCTGTTCACCTTATTCATGGCGTTAGTTCATTTCAGTTTACGAACAGCAGTTGCTTAGGAAACCTGCAATAATCTATCCATCCACTTGTCTAGCCCAGTAGTGTTAAGTTGCATTCAGTGGACAGTTTGTGGATGAGCTGTGCTCAAGTGTTTTGTAAACAGAATATGAGAGAACCAGTGGGAAAAGCCCAGATTTTTTTCTCACTGCAGTGTAATCTTCTTAGCAATGAAGCCGACAGTGAAATTAAATTTTTATTAGTAGTTCAGCCTGTTTTTCTTTCTTTTTTCAAAAAATTAATTAGTTTATTTATTTTTGGCTGCGTTGAGTCTTTGTTGCTGCACGCGGGCTTTCTCTAGTTGTGGTGAGCAGGGGCTACTATTTGTTGCGGTGCGCGGGCTTCTCATTGCGGTGGCTTCTCGTTGCGGAGCACAGGCTCTAGGTGCACAGGCTTCAGCAGTTGTGGCTCGCGGGCTCTAGAGTGCAGGCTCAGTAGTTGTGATGCACGGACTTAGTTGCTCCGTGGCACGTGGGGTCTTCCCGGGCCAGGGCTCGAACCTGTGTCACCTGCATTGGCAGGTGGATTCTTAACCACTGTGCCATCAGGGAAGCCCTCAGCCTGTTTCTTGATAGTAATGATTATTCTTAGTCATGAGCAGGGTAGATAAAGTGAAATTGGCTGTTCGACGTCGTTCTTTGAAAAAAAATAATTACATGATGGCATTAATGGTTGTGCCATGTAGTAGTCAGTCCATAGACTACTTCCAGATAGTAAGTTCATAGACTTCCCCTATTGAGAATTTGTCAGTCTCAAGGCATTGTGAAACCAATGATAAAAGATACTCTTCTTTAGATATCTGAGAATGTTCTGGACTATCTAACTTTAGAGTGATTAAAGATACATTAGCAGCTTTGTAGTGAAAAAATGTTCAGGTCCGGGGAGAGAAGTTCAGGGCAAGTGGAAATATAGAATAATTTGCAAGCATTTTTGGGGGGATTAGGACTGACTTTAGTTAGGAACATAAAATGTATTACTTATAGCTTTAGTTAAAATGATCATGCGTGTTATATTACGTTTAAATGTAGTGAATGGATCCCTGCTCCCCTCTCAACACAATCACCTTGTTTTATTTTCATGGTAGCTTTTCCACTGCTTGCTATTTTCTTATTTCTTTGTGGTCTTCGCCCTACTGGAATTTAAGCACCATGGGAACAGGGGCTTTACTGTTTAATGCTGTTTTCTAACAATGCCTGGTATATAGTAGGTCCTTAAGAAATACTTGTTGAATGAATGAATTAGTCACTAATTTAGCTGGATATGATTGAAATATTCAGAAATAAATTCAGTCCTACTTGTGAATGTAACTAAACTTCTGAACTTAAGAGTGTCTCAGAGCTTTTTGTTTTTTTATTTTTTAAAGCAGTTTGAGAAGTGGGAAAAAGATCCGAGAGGCTTGTCAGTGTTACTATAGAATACAAGAAATTAGAGGTAAGGCTAAAAAGGCACCAGTCTCCAAAGATCATTAGGTAAACTTTTTGCTGTGTGTAACTATGTCTGAACTCATTATGTGAGCTATGACTATTAGCATATTTTCTTATCAGTTTTATCTTCACAAGTTAAGACAAGCTTTTACTCTTAAGCATCTCATTTGGTGTGTTTTCAAACTTAGACAAGTTTCTTTTACAAGTTGCAAAAGTTAAGAAATCTGATGCAGGTGAGAAAAGAGTAGTTAGAAAACTATATTGCCGTTTTGCCACCACCTTGTAGGGGGATTGATGGAGGGGGAGGTATGTTTGCTTTCACTGTGTTCTCCTGTGTTGAACCTATTACCTAATACCAAATTCTGAGTGTGCTGGTCATTACGTGTGTTAGTCAAATGTAATACTAGTGATGATTCCATCGTAGTTTTAGTGCATTGTAGAGTTTACGTAGCACTTCCACTTTGTTCTCATAATTATCCTTTAGGGAGGGAGGTCTTGTGGTATTCATGCTATTTTACAAATGAGGAATTACCCTTTTGGAGGAGCCAAACAACACGGCCTAAGGTCACACAACTAGAATTAGTAAATTAAACACTAGAACATACATCTTACGTGTTCTGGTTCTGTGTTCTTTAGAACCATAGAATTTTAGATCAGGAAGAAGCCTTAAAGATTCTAAACTATATATATACATACATATATATACACATATATATGTGTGTGTGTGTGTGTACACACACACACACACACACACACACACATACACACACACACGAATTTAACATTACAAAGCTGATGTGCCAGGATTCTAACCCAGGTCTTCTCCTCATATCGAATCTGTATTGTTTCTAGTCTTCCCTGTCTTTGATTTTGGAGATGTGTATGCTACTGGATGAACTGGCTGTCTGATAACAAAGGTAGTTGGGTTTCTTAATATTTTTCTGATTCACATCTATGTTTGTAATGGTGAATAGCTTCCAAAAACATTTAAATGTATTTTGAGGCAGCTTGAGATAGTGGAAAGAACATAAGCCTTAGAGCCTAGCAGATTTAAGTTGGAATCCTATGACTTCTTTCCTCATTAACTGTGACATTGTGGAAATTTCCTAACTTCTTTGTTTCCTCATCTATAAAATGGGCAGGATATTACCTACCTTGAAAAAATCAAAGATAGTATAGTATGTTAAGTTCCTGACACATGGAATATGCTCGATAATGTTACCATTGTTTTATGTAGCATTCATACAAATTGACACGAACAGTTGTTAATGATCTTAAATGTTAGTGGATATGAAGTTTTCAATATTATTACTACTACCTGTTGATTTTTATTGGGTGCTAGGGACTAAGCTAAGTGCTTGATAAATCTGTCATTTTATTTTATTTATTTTTTAAATATATTTTAAAATACATTTATTTTTATTTATTTTTGGCTGCGTTGGGTCTTCGTTGCTGTGCGCGGGCTTTCTCTAGTTGCAGCGAGCGGGGGCTACTCTTCGTTGCAGTGCGCGGGCTTCTCATTGCGGTGGCTTCTCTTGTTGCGGAGCACAGGCTCTAGGCACGCGCGTTTCAGTAGTTGTGGCACACAGGCTTAGTAGTTGTGGCTCGCGGGCTCTAGAGTGCAGGCTCAGTAGTTGTGGTGCATGGGCTTAGTTGCTCCGTGGCATATGGGATCTTCTCGGACCAGGGCTCGAACCCGTGTCCCCTGCACTGGCAGGCGGATTCTTAACCACTGTGCCACCAGGGAAGCCCAAATCTGTCATTTAAAATCCTTAAGCAGGAACCACGCAAAGTACAGGTGCAAATCTCCTCACTTTACAAATAGCAAAAAATTGTAGGCATGCACCTTATCTCTAGCCAAGAGCCCTAAAATAAATGTTGATCTACTTGGATCTAATAATGATAAGATAGGGAATAATTAAACATAAAGTATGTACACAGGAAGCGGCATTAGTTATTGTAATGAAATACTGTGGTCAATCTTAATGTCTAACAATAAATAAGTAGGTTATAGTACATCACGTGTGGTGGAATTTCATGAAACTATTAGTAGTAGTTATTACGAATATTACAGAAATGGTAGAAATGCATATAGAGATGAAAAATTATGCACAGTTACATCCATTCTGTGGTTATAGTTTTGAAAATTTTACACCTAGACATTCAGGCATGCACATATGGACAAAGCCTGGAAAGAAAAATGAGAAAAAGTGATTTATTAGTGTAATGGATGCTATATGATTATTCTAAGCGTTTTAAAGGTAATTTCGTGTGTCATTTTGTGGGAACCAAGGTCATATGCTTCCTGTGTAGTGTGCACTGAAGGACATTGATGGCCCTTAAAACATTCAGCGGGTTTAACCTAGATGACAGGGTCCAGTATACTGTTTCTTATACTTTGTGGACACTTTAAGTAATCTCAACTATTGGCTTTTTATTCTTTTAGTAAACTCTCAGCACACATTATCATTCAACCCATTGCATTTTCCAATGGAATTTTAGTGTTTTTTTTCTTCTCTTTGTTCTTGAACATGATAGCCACCACAAGTAGACCTACATATATAACTACTTTTGTACCTTAATGGATTTATTTGAGAATCTTAAAGTTCTTGGGCTTTAAACCCCAGATATATGTCCCACTGCAGTATTATGAGGGGAACCATCCATTGTAATCTTTTTTGCCCATTACTTTTTCTTGTCAATCAGCAAAGCAAATACTTTACTGCTCTCTGCCTTCCGAATTACTTCATATACTTTATGGTTGATATATTTTATGGTATGTGTGTTCTTTTCTGTTTCATTGCTTCCATAAAAAAGACTGGTTTAGGTGTTAGTTTGATTCCTTCTGTTTTTCCATTTATCTGTGAGTACTACAAGACACAGTGCACCATTGATTCTTGCATTTCTCATTTATATTCTGATTTTAAAACAAGCTTGTTAGAAAGAATTTGCCTGCTGCCTTTTCAGTTGTTTCCAGTTAAGGGTTGATTCTATGTGTGTCTGTCTGTCTCTTACGTATTTTATTTATTTATTACAACAATTTATTTATTTATTTAGGCTGCATTGGGTCTTTGTTGCTGTGCGCGGGCTTTCTCTAGTTGTGGCCAGCGGGGGCTGCTCTTCGTTGCGGTGCACGGGCTTCTCATTGCAGTGGCTTCTCTTGTTGCAGAGCGTGGGCTCTAGGTGCGCGGGCTTCAGTGGTTGCAGCAGGTGGGCTCAGTAGTTGCAACACGAGGGCTGTAGAGTGCGCAGGCTTCAGTAGTTGTGGCGCACGCGCTCTAGAGTTCAGGCTCAGTAGTTGTGGCTCACGGGCTCAGTTGCTCCGTGGCATGTGGGATCTTCACGGACCAGGGATCGAACCCGTGTCCCCTGCATTGGCAGGCAGGTTCTTAACCACTGCGCCACCAGGGAAGTCCCTCCCTGTGCCTTTTAAAAATGCAGAATTTTTCTGGGCATAGGACATACATATAATTTAGTGTTTTTTATTCCAGAAAAAATGGTATTGTAATTATTTCTCTATAATAAGTTAGCTTAGACATTTTTTGTTGTTGTCGTATTGGGGAGTTCATGGGGATGTGATTGAGGGCATATTTTATGTCAAAAGAATAGACTTTACTATACAGTTGTCCCTTGGTTTCTGTGGGGAGTTGGTTCCAGGACCTGCTGTGGATACCAAAATCTGCGGATGCTCAAGTTACCGTGGTCAGACTTCTGTATCTGTGGTGGTTCCGCTTCCGCAGATTCAGCCAACTCTGGATCATGTAGTACTGTAGTATTTACTGAAAAAAAAATCTGCATATAAATGGACCCGCATAGTTCAAACCTGTGTTGTTCAAGGGTCAGCTGTATCTTTTCAGAGTGAATTGTATATAAGATGCAGTTTTTGTCCTCAAAGAGTCAGCAGTCAATACAGAAGGTAATTAAGGAAACAAAAACATTAAGAATACAGGATCATTAGGAACAGAAAGAGGTAGTGATTATCTGGGAGACTTCAGGGAATGAGCCTTACAGAGGGTAGTGATTGAGGTTCAGAAGCAGTTGACCAGGGCATTCCAAACCAACCCCCCACCCCATACATTGCAGTAGAGTATCCAACTACTCTTAGTTGCCTTAACATACCACGAGTTTTGATGCCTCCATGTTTCTTTGCTTGAGCTGTTTCTAATGCATGGAATGCTCCTGCATCCACTTTCCAGCATACTGTGCATATCATTCTAGATTTAGATTGGGGTCACCTGGAAACCATGTCCGAGCTCCCCTTACCCAGTTAAGAGCCACTTCCCTGGGGCTTCCTGTGCATATTTATGCCAGTGTACTTTCTTTTTTTAATTTAAGTTTAATTTTATTTTTTTGGCCACGCCACATGGCTTGTGGGATCTTAGTTCCCCAACCAGGGATTGAACCTGGGCCCTTGGCAGTGAAAGTGTGGAGTCCTAACCACAGAACTGCCAGGGAATTCCCCATGCCAGTGTACTTTCTTATTTTTTTAAAATAAATTTTTAAATTTATTTAGTTTTTGGCTGCATTGGGTCTTTGTTGCTGCATGCAGGCTTTCTCTAGTTGCGGCGAGTGGGGGCTACTGTTTGTCGTGGTGCGCGGGCTTCTCACTGCGGTGGCTTCTCTTGCTTCAGAGCACAGGTTCTAGGTGCGTGGGCTTCAGTAGTTTTGGCTTGTGGGCTCTAAAGCGCAGGCTCAGTAGTTGTGGCACACGGGCTTAGTTGCTCCGTGGCATGTGGGATCTTCCCGGGACCAGAGCTCGAACCTGTGTCCCCTGCATTGGCAGGCAGATTCTTAACCCCTGCGCCACCAGGGAAGCCCCTAAAAATATACTCTTTAATGTTTTTTTCCATTTGAGTAAACTTTTATCTTGGGTTATTCAGAATTTCTAGAAACTGGCAGCTCCTGGTGTTTCTGTAGAAGATAGAATTGGAAAGAAGAAGATCCCAGTGGCAAATTGAAGTCTATATGGAATAAACTTCTTGGATATTTCAATCATGGTTAGCTTAAACTTGGGCAGTATCTTTTAGGAAAGACACATTTCTTTCTTGTGTAAAGAAGAGTGGTATGGTGACCACTGGTGGCTTAGACTTTGGGAAGCTTCTTAAGGACGTTCTGGGGGAAATGCATCATTGAGCTGTGGGTTTCTGGCATTCGTGTGAATAAGGTTCAGATGATTAAGTGGCCCAAGCAGGAAGGGGGAAGTGTGTTTGCTTTTCTTCCCTAACTACTCATGCCTTCTCTGTCTCTAAAACTGGGTCATTCTGTATATCAGAAGTTGCTTATTCCATGACTTAACAGCAGCTTTTCTTAAAGTGGGATTGGACCCACCTACATAGGGGATTTGTGAATAATACAAGATGCCTGACACTTGTATACAGGTCTACTGAATGAGTCCCTAGTTGTGGGTCCTGTGACCCTGCATTTAAACAAGCGTTTATATGATTCTTATGCCCACTGGAATTTAAGAGAAGCACTCTCTTATAGATAGAATTTTCCATTATTTATTACGTGATCACCTATAAGTATGGTGGTGGAGCTGCTGTTCCCCTTTGGGGACATACAATTACAAACAATAAGTGCTTATTTGCTTTATAAGATTGATGGTAAAGTGTAGCTGTTGGGGATTTTCTGCTGCTCAAGATTTTGCTAGAGATCATTTTGTGTACACAAGTGTAAGGAAAAAATATTGTTTTTATTGCATGTATTGAACAAGGTGTGTAAGACATTTCAGGGGTTTCCTATGTGATAGTTTTAGACATTTACGTAAGCATAGAGGAAGGAAACTAACACCTCTCTTATATTTGAAATTGACTGATTCACAGGACTTTAAGAGCATAATCTCATTTGTTCTGAAGAGCTGATACGTGGATTATCCTAACAGGGCACCCATCTATTTGTGAAGCAAATATGCAGAAGGCAGGTTCAAGCCCAGAGTTTTATCTCTTACTAGCTGTGTGACATTAGGCAAGACTTTTAATCTTTTAGAAAATAATCTTATGAGTGTTTAGGGGAAGTCAATGATGTGTTATGGAAACCATTTCATTACTTAAGTATTTTGGTAAGGCTTCTGGTCTTTCCATGGTGGCGTGAGGGTGTTTTTCTTCTTGCATCTAATATAGAAATAACAAGGAGAACAGAAAAAAGCCCTCTGTAACTAAATTCCTTTCATTCTTTTTTACATACTTGGAGACATAAAACGTGCAAATCACAAAAAATGTGTAAGGGTGGGGGTGGGTAGTGCATCAAAGAAGCATGGAGAGTAGTGAGCTAGTTAGCCCAGGGATGGCTGATCTGAGAAATCTCAAGTGCAAAAGATAATAACATCCTTTGTATGTGGCAATGGGAGTAGATAAGGAGGTGAGCGGGCTGGAAGATAAAGCCCTTGTGGACAAGGTCAGATTAGGAGAGATGGTAGGGCAGTATGTAATAACTATTGCGCAAAGACGCCATTATAGCAGGAAGTGATCTGTCTCCTTGGAAGCAATGGAGAGAATGTTTTGCTTTTTTTTTTTTTTTTTTTTTTGAATGTTTTGCTTTTTGAAGTCAGCAAGAAAGAGGTCATCAGCCTGTTAGGAATGTGGGCAAATGACATGAGCAGGGAGAGTTTATGGAAAAGACAGTAAGAATGGCTCTTAAATATAAGGAAATTAGAGAAGTGCAAATTAAAACTACAAGTATCACTTCTTAGCCAGACCTATTTGGTTCCTGATTTTTATTAGTGGGCAAATACTGCATTATCCAAATCTTCTGGTTTACAAGTTTTGAATAACAAGGGATTTATTGAAAATGTATGTTTGGTTTCTGAGTTTGTGAAGTAAAATTTTATGTAGGGAGATTCACCTATAACCTGAATTATCACTTTTCATTTTAGCAGATTGGCAAAAATTTGGAAGTCTTAACAGTGCACTTAGCTGTACAGAAACACACCCATACATAGGTTGGTTGCTGGTGGAAGTACAAATTGGTATAACCTTTGTGTATGGAGGCCAATTTTAATATTATTTGTTAATATTACAAATGCATATGGCTTTTGGCCAAAATCTGCAATCATGTACCAGTTGGTATGAGGGACAGCTTATGTGTTAATTGACTAAAATGACCAAAGCAACATGGAATTAAATATTGTTCAAGTGGTTAAAACAGATAGTTTTGGTGTTCTAGTATAGATGTTGAAGAAATTAATTGGAAGAAAGCATTTGGGTGGTGGTGGGGGGAATAGCACTGATGGACACAGATTTAAAAATTTTTTATTAAGATATCATTTACATAAAGTCCAAGTTACTCTTTTTAGTGAACAGTTCTGTGAGTTTGGGCAAATGTATTATATAGTTGTATCACCATTATCACAGCAACATATATTACAGTTCCAATATCTCTACCCCCGAATCCCTCCAAAACTCCTTGGTGTGTGTTGCTCTTTTTTTTCCAATCTGAGCCCCTGGCAACCACTGATCTATTTTCCATCCGTAGGTTTTTTGCCTTTTCCAGACTGTCATATAATTGGAATCATACAATAAGCAGCCTGTTGAGTGTGGCAGCTTTCACTTAGCAGAATACATTTGAGATTTGGCTGACTCGATATATCTGAAGTTTGTTCCTTTTTTACTGTTGTGTAGTATTCCATTGTATGGATATAACATAATTTGCTTATCCATTCACCAGTTGAAGACATTTGGGTTGCTTTCCACCTTTTGGTGATTACAAATAAAGCCACCCAATTTTAATGCTTCCCTGGTGGCGCAGTGGTTAAGAATCCGCCTTCCAATGCAGGGGACATGGGTTCAAGCCCTGGTCCAGGAAGATCCCACATGCCGTGGAGCAACTAAGCCCGTGCGCCACAACTAATGAGCCCACGTGCCACAACTACTGAAGCCCGTGTGCCTGGAGCCCATGCTCCGCAACAAGAGAAGCCACCGCAATGAGAAGCCTGTGCACCGCAATGAAGAGTAGCCCCTGTTCGCCGCAACTAGAGAAAGCCCGCGCGCAGCAATGAAGACCCAACGCAGCCAAAAATAAATAAAATAAATAAATTTTAAAAATCATATTAAAAAGCTATTTTAAAAAAAGCCACCCGGGCTTCCCTGGTGGCGCAGTGGTTGAAAGTCTGCCTGCCGATGCAGGAAAAAACGGGATCGTGCCCCGCTCCGGGAGGATCCCACATGCCGCGGAGCGGCTGGGCCCGTGAGCCATGGCCGCTGAGCCTGCGCGTCCGGAGCCTGCGCTCCGCAATGGGAGAGGCCACAACAGTGAGAGGCCCGCGTACCGCAAAAAAAAAAAAAAAAAGCCACCCAATTTTATAGTTGAAGGTTTTTACGTTTGAGTCTAGGATTCATTTTGAGTTAATTTTTGCATATGGTACAAGGTATGGATTAAGGAACTTTTTTGGCAAATGGATATATAGTCGTTTGAAAAGACAGTCTTTCTTCATTGAAATGCCTTGGTGCCTCTGTCAAAAAGTGAGTGACCATATATGTGTGTGGATCTATTTCAGGTCTCTATTCCATTGATCTGTCATAATCACCATTTACAACGTGTTGATTACTGTAGCTTTATAGTAAGCCTTGATACAGTGTATAGTGTAAGTTCTCCAAATTTGTTCTTTTTCAAAATTGTTTTGACTTTTCCGATTCCTTTACTTTTTCATCTAAGTATCAGTTTGTTGATTTTTTGGGGGAAAAAAACTTCTAGGATTTTGATTAGACATTTTAAAGTTTGATTTTGGTATAATTAATACTAGATTCATAGGAAGTTGCAAAAACAGGAGAGAGGTCCCATGTATCCTTCAGTTAGTTCCTACCAATGGAAACGTCTTGCATGACTAGTACAATATAAAGACCAGGAAATTGACATTGGTGCAATCCACAGTGTATTCAGATTTTACAGTTATATGTGTGCTTTTTTGTGTGACTTTGTGTGTTTTTAATTTTGTGCAATTTAACACATGTATAGATAGATGTAACCACCACCACCATCAAGATACAGATATGTTCCATCATCACAAAGATCCCTCATACTACTCCTTTATCGTTACACTCATCCCCCTCTCTCACCTTCTTCTATTCTGTTCCTAATCCCTGGCAACCACTAATCTGTTCTCCATAATTTTGTCATTTTGGAGGCTGTTCCATAAGTGGAAATCATACAGTATATGCTGTAGAGATTGACTTTTTTTCACTCAAAATAATTCCCTTGAGATTCATGCAAGTTGTTGCATCCCAACAGTTAATTCCTTTCTATTGATGACTCATATTCCATGTACTATGGTTTGTTTAACCATTCACCCGTTGAAGGATATTTGGGTTCGTATTAGTTTGCTTGGGCTGCCATTACAAAGCACCACAAACTAGGTGGTTTCAACAAATTTATTGTTTAACGGTTCTGGAGGCTAGAAATCCAAGATCAAGGTGTCAGCCAAGTTGGTTCCTCCTGAGGGCAATGAGAGAGAATCCATTCTATACCTCTTCCCTAGCTTCTGGTGGTTTGCTGGAAATCTTTGGGGTTTCTTGGTTTATAGAAGCATCACCCAGGTCTCCACCTTCATCTTCACATAACATTCTCACTGTGTGTGTCTGTCTGCAAGCTCCCCCTTTTATAAGAATACCAGTCATACTGGATTAGGGCCCATCCTGATGACCTCATTTTAACTTGATAACTTTTGTAAAGAACCTAACTTCAAATAAGGTCATATTTCAAGGTACTGGGGGTTAGGACTTCAAAATAGGAGTTTGGCTGGGGGGACACAATTCAACCTATAACAGAGTTGTTTCCAATATTTTGCTATTACAAATAAAGCTGCTCTGAACATTCATGTACACACTTTTGTGTGTGTGTGTGTGGTACACGGGCCTCGCACTGTTGTGGCCTTTCCTGTTGTGGAGCACAGGCTCCGGACGCGCAGGCTCAGCGGCCATGGCTCACGGGCACAGCCGCTCCGCGGCATGTGGGATCCTCCGGGACTGGGGCACGAACCTGTGTCCCCTGCATCGGCAGGCGGACTCTCAACCACTGCGCCACCAGGGAAGCCCCATGTACACATTTTTGTGTGGACATAGATTTTCAGTTTTCTGGGATAAATGCTCACAAGTAAGATTGCTGGTTTTTATGGCAAATGTGTGTATGGTTTTAATTTTTTTAATTTTTTATCAAAATAATCTATATATAACGTTGAATAAGTTTAAGGTATACAATGTGCTGATTTGATATTTAAGGTATACAGTGTGCTGATTTGATACATTTATATATTGCAAATATGATTACCATAGTAGCTTTAGCTGACACTTCTGTTCCGTTACATAATTATCATTTCTTTTTTTTGTGGTGAGCTGTATGGTTTTTAGAAGAAACTGCTAAACTCTTTACCAGAGTAAAGATATAGCTGAGACTACCTTACATTGTTCAACCAAATACTTCAAGTTTTTAAAAATTAATTTTTTTGGAGTGTAGTTGCTTTACAATGTTATGTTAGTTTCTACTGTACAGCAAAGTGAATCAGCTATACATATACATATATCCCCTCTTTTGGATTTCCTTCCCATTTAGGTCACCACACTGCATTAAGTAGAGTTGATTTTTTTTTAAAGCTAGATATTTCTTTGACTGTTTTGCCATAAAGATACAAGCTTTGTTTCCTATTTACTGTATAAATAGGAGACAAATACAGTATTCTGAGTGTAGATGTCAATTGTCAGTGTCTTAATTTATAAAATTACATTTTAAAAGATATCAATAGTTATGTTGTATAGTATGCTTGTTCACTAGAAAGGTGTTCTCAAGTGATTGATAAAATCTTGTTAATGTTTGATACAAGAGACGCTTGATAAAAGGGTTTAAATTTAAATTTTTTTATCGTGGTAAAAAACCCCGTAAAGTTTACCATCTTAACCATTTTTAGGTGGACAGCTCAGCAGTGTTAAGTAAATTGACATTGCTGTGAAACTGATCTCCAGAACTTTTTCATCTTGCAGTTCTGAAACTCTGTACCCATTAAACACCTTCCCCTTTCCTGCCCCCCCACCAAAATGTGGTAACTACCATTCTGCTTTCTGTTTCTATGAATTTGATACTTTAGATACCTCATGTAAGTGGGATTGCACAGTATTTGTTTTTTGTGACTAACTGGCTTATTTCATTTACAATAATGTCTTGAAGGTTCATCCATGTTGTAGCGTGTGACAGGACTTCCTCTTTTGTTAAGGATGAATAATATTCCAATGTATGTATATGCCCTATTTTGTTCATCCATTCAGCTGTTAATGGACATGTGGGTTGCTTCCACCTCTTGGCTACTGTGAATTTGCTGCTATGAATACGGTTGTGCAGATATCTCTTAGAGACGCAGCTTTCAAATATTTGGGATATATACCTGGAAGTGGAGATTTGCTGGATTGTACGGCAGTTCTATTTAAAAAATTTTGAGGTACCTCCATACTGTTTTCCATTGCAGTCGCACAATTTTACAATCCTACCAACAGTGCACAAGTGTTCAATTTTTTCCACATCCTTGCAGGCACTTGTTGTTATGTCCTTTTTATTCTAGCCATCCCAGAGGGTGTGAAGTGGTATTTCATTGTAGTTTTGATTTGGTTTCAATTCAAGTGCTTTGTCCCTTTTAAATTTGTGTTATTTGATTTTTTTGTTGTTGAGTTGTAGGAATTCTTTGTATATTCTGGATATTAACCTCTAATCAGGTATGATTTGCAAATCTTTTCTCCCATTCTGTAGGTTGCCTTTCACTCTGGTGGTTGTGTCCTTTGTTGTGTAAAAGTTTTGATGTAGTCCCATTTGTCTGTTTGTGCTTTTGGTGTCATATCCAAGAAATCATTGCCACGTCCAGTGTTATGAAGCTCTTCCCCTAAGTTTTATTCTATGAGTTTTATAGTTTTAGGTCTTACATTTAGATCTTTAATCCATTTTGAATTAATTTTTGTATATGGTATGAGATAATGAATGATCCGACTTCATTCTTTTGCTTGTGGATATCCAGTTTTCGCAGCAGCATTTTTTTGAAGAGAAACCCCATGGAGTGGTCTTGGCACCTTTGTCAAAAATCATTTGAATGTGTATTCAAGGGTTTATTTCTGGCCTCTCCATTCTATTTCATTGGTCTGTATGTCTGTCTTTTTATTTTTTAATTAATTTTATTTTTGGCTGTGTTGGGTCTTTTGTTGCTGCATGTGGGCTTTCTTTAGTTGCAGCGAGCAGGGGCTACTCTTTTGCAGTGCGCGGGCTTCTCATTGTGGTGGCTTCTCTTGTTGTGGAGCACGGGCTCTAGGCGTGTAGGCTCAGTAGTTGTGGCTGAGCCTACGTGCCTTGTGGCACACTGACTCCGTAGTTGTGGCTTGTGGGCTCTAGAGCGCAGGCTCAGTAGTTGTGGCTCACTGGCTTCGTTGCTCCGCGGCATGTGGGGTCTTTCCAGACCAGGGATCAAACCCGTGTCCCCTGCATTGGCAGGCAGATTCTTAACCACTGTGCCACCAGGGAAGCCCTGTATGTCTGTCTTTATGCTAGTATTGCACCTTTGTGATATGTTTTGAAGTCAGAAAGTGTGTTTCCTCCAACTTTGTTCCTTTTTTCCTAAACTGTTTTGGTTATTTGGAGTCCGTTGAATTTTATGAGGAATTTTTCCATTTATTTGTGACTTCTTTAATTTCATTCAGCAGTGTTTTATAAATTTCAGTGTTTGAGTCTTCCACCTGTTTGGTTAGGTTTGTTCCTAAATATTCTTTTCGGTGCTATTGTAAATGGAATGATTTCCTTTTTGGATTGTTTGTTTTTAGTGTATAGAAGCACAACTGACTTTTGTGTGTTGACTTTATATCCTGCAACTTTGCTGAATTTGTTTATTGTAACAGTTTTTTTGGTGGTGGGGGTGAAATCTTTAGAGTGTTCTATGTATAAGACTATATCATCCGTGAACAGAGATAATTTTGCTTCTTTTTTTCTGATATGGGTGGCTTTTATTTCTTTTTCTTGCCTAATTGTTTTGGATAGGACTTCCAGTACCATGTTGAATAGCAGTGGAGAGAGAGAGCATCATTGCTTGTTCCTGATCTTAGAGGGAAAGCTTTTAGTCTTTTACCATTAGGTACGATATTAGCTGCGGGCTTTTCATAAGTGTTCTTTATTATGTTGAGGTATTTCCTTCATTGTCTAGTTTGTTGAGTGTTTTTATCATGAAAAAGTGTTGAATCTTTATTTATTTATTTATTTATTTATGGCTGCGTTGGGTCTTTGTTGCTGTGCGTGGGCTTTCTCTAGTTGTGGTGAGCGGGGGCTACTCTTCCTTGCGGTGCGCGGGCTTCTCATTGTGGTGGCTTCTCTTGTTGAGGAGCACGAGCTCTAGGTGCGTGGGCTTCAGTAGTTGTGGCACACAGGCTCGGTAGTTGTGGCACATGCATTTAGTTGCTCTGCGGCATGTGGGATCTTCCTGGACCAGGGCGTGGACCTGTGTCCCCTGCATTGGCAGGCGGATTCTTAACCACTGTGCCACCAGGGAAGTCCCAAGGTGTTGAATCTTATCAAATGCTTTCTCTGTATCAGTTGAGGTGATCGTGAGGCGTTTTTGCCTTTCATTCTGTTAATATATACATTACAGTAATTGATTTTCATGTGCTGAACCAGCCTTCCATTCGGGGAATAAATCCTACTTTGGTCATGGTGTATAATAACTTTTAATATGCTATTGAATTTGGTTTGCTAATATTTTGTTGAGGATATTTGTATTGGTGTTCATCAGGGATATTGGTCTGTCGTTTTTTGTAGTGTCTTTATCTGGCTTAAGTTTAGTTTTTAAAAAGTAATTTACATGTTTTAATCTTTATTTAGGAAAGCTTAAGTTTAGAGAGAATTAAAATAATTTTGGAGTACAACATATATGTGACTCTCCTGTCATTGTCATTGTGTGGAATTACCAGCCTTTTAGATTTGAAATGAGAACTTGGAAGTGCCTATACTGTGTTCATAAACTTTATTGTGAAAACATGATTTCTGAACTTTAATATGACTATAATTCAAGCCTGTGAATTGTGTACTGTGGATGTTAGTAGGAAGATTAGTGGTTTATATCAAGTGGATGCGAATGCTAGGTATTTTAATAAAGTGTTACCTAATCAGACGTGGAAGGGACAAGAAATATTAAATATAGGACTTCCCTGGTGGTCCAGTGGTTAAGACTCCACGCTTCCACTGCAGAGGTTGTGCAATCCCTGGCTGGGGAACTAAGAGCCACATGCCACGTGGTGCAGCCAAAAAAAAAAAAGTATTAAATATGTAGCATGTATGTTCTGTTTGCTGCCATAATAAAATGAATAAAAAAATACTGCGCTTGGTAGTAGTAACTGCAGTTCTAAATTTTAGATTAAAATTTCCCACTGTCCTCTATAAAGTGATTTATTTTACACTTTATTAACCGAATTGTATCTGAGTTACAGTTGTGTCTCCATCTTCATGTGAGTTATTAATAAACACTCAAGATTTCATTTAGATACTTTTTAGTGCCTTGAATAAATGTGAAAGTGTTTTTGGTGTAATCAGTCTGAGAGTATGTGAAATAAAAATTTGGATTTCCCTCAAAATCTGAGCGGGATTATCCTGTCTTCATCAACTTTGTTATGAAATCTGCCTTGATAACCGCTATTGATTGAAATCTGCCAGTGAGCCAGTGGTGCCCAGCGCGAAGTGGATTTGATGGTAATGATGCACTGTGCTTATATCATGCTGTATACCATTTACAAGTGTTAACACATGAAATTAGCTCGTTGTTGTAAATTTGATTTTCAGATCTAGACATTCATTTATACTAGCTAATTTTGTCTCACCTCTGAAATGTCGAAAGCCACTACACCCAGTAGTAATTGCTGCTGTTTACTCATGTCTTAACATACAGAAAGTTATGTCAGTGGGGCACATACATACTTTAAATTATTGCAGAAGGCTAACTTCAGAGTATGATATTCAAGTATAAGTGAGATGAAGAGTGAACATTGACGGTACTTCAAAAAATGATTCATGATTTAGCTGTTGACCTTGCAGACTGAGGTATGATTATGTATTTATTTATTTATTTTTGGCTGCGTTGGGTCTTTGTTGCTGCGCGTGGGCTTTCTCTAGTTGCGGCGAGCAGGGGCTACTCTTCATTGCGGTGTGTGGGCTTCTCATTGCGGTGGCTTCTCTTGTTGCGGAGCGTGGGCTCTAGGCGCGTGGGCTTCAGTAGTTGTGGCTCAAGGGCTCAGGAGTTGTGGCTCACGGGCTCTAGAGTACAGATTCAGTAGTTGTGGCGCACGGGCTTAGTTGCTCCACGTCATGTGGGATCTTCCTGGACCAGGGCTTGAACCCGTGTCCCCTGCATTGGCAGGCAGATTCTTAGCCACTGCGCCACCAGGGAAGTCCTGAGGTATGATATTTGATAGTATGTGATAAATATTTACCTGTTTTGATATTTATTTTGCGATAGGGCCAGATAATGTCTAGTCAACAGCAGCTGGTTAGGCAAACTGGGGAAGTAGCAGACTTGGAATTAGATAGTTTATATATGTCCACTGTATCAGGTATGATATGGTATCCAGTGTCTAGCAGCAGTCAGTGTCAGTATGGTAGACAGATGAGAGGAGGACAGTATTGTGGCATTTGGATTAGGGCAACTGGAGAGACACAGGGAGACTTTTTAGGGTAGGTTTAGGGGCAGGATTCCAGTTCCTGGGATGGAACTGGTAGATACATTACAGCAAGAACAAGGCAGAGTGTTGATCCTTGGATGACTAAGGCACAGGGTACGACTGAGTACAGAGTGATAGAGTAGTGGGTCTGCAGGAATAAGGCAGAAGCCTTTTCTTATCTCCCCCCTTTTCCCCCCTCCTCAAAATGGTAGCACTTTGTGCATGTGAAGTTAACGATGGAGTGCTAGATTTTCTACAGAAATCAGAACTGATGGTCGAGAACTGGGGCAAGCTGCGTAGGTTGGGCCAGGTGATCCTAATTGTGGTTAGTACTTGAGTCACATTTGGAAAGTATTGGGGAATGTGGGTAGACAAGAAAATAAGGAAGATTGCTGAGCATATACTATCATACATTTAAAAATAGGAGGGGAACAGGTGGATGTTTCCAGTTCTATCTGGCTTAGTTTCTGGCAGTGTATAGTGATGCCAGATGTGTGTAGACTGTGCCCCAGCTTGCTCCTTCCCCTCTTCCTGCAAGTAAAAGTTGTTTTTGAAGTGTTGTGGCATTAGGTGTGTTCACTTTGTCTACTTAGTTATTTTAGAAAGTTTTTTTTTACTTTTGGCCTTCCCTTTCTTCTGTATATTATTTTTTAAGTTTGTAAGGGCAGATATTTGACCTCCCCTACCGTTAGTTAGGAAATGTAGACAGGATTATTAATTCTTTTACGTATTTAGATTTCTTCTAGTCCTACCTTCTCCAGATTACCTATTCCTGCACTAGAGCAGGTGCTCCCATTAGAAATTCTTTAGGACTCCTTCCTAGTTTGTGGAAAGGAAAATACATTTGCAAATGATTTATGTGGTAGGTGTAATGTGAGTATGCTATCAAGAAACACTTAGGTTAAAATTGTGTTGCTGACCTGAATATACATGATCATTGTTTGATTTGTCATTCTTTTCACCCTGTTGTTTACTTAGAAGACTATTAGCAGAAATTAGGGAGATAAACAGAGGGAGGAAACATATCTTTTTGAGCAAGGAGAAATCTTTTTTTAAAGGCTTTTTTCATTTCTTGCCCTACCTACGTACTCAAAGTTGCCATGTATCATTTGACATAAGGAATGATAGTGACTTTCCTGTTTTGAGTAAATAACTCCAGGAACTAGTCTCCCTTTTCTTTCACAGTCTCATCCTAAATGACAGACTTCTGTCTGCTATCTCCTAAGAAAGTAGATAAGCCAATAAAAGGAACATACCTTTGGGTCTTGTCGGGAGTTCATATGAAAGTTTCTGTTCCCTGCTAATCTTGAGTAGGTGAACATAATAAAGATATTTTATGATAGAACTCAGTTTCTTTTTGTAGATGTGTAACTTTTTGACATTATGTATCTGAAATATGAATAGATCAGGTTTTAGCAGCAGAGATAGTTTTGTAGTTCCTCTCAGTTCAGATTTTAAGAGAAGACATTGAAAAATAAATATCCACCCTCATAATTTACTTTTTTTCTTACTAACGATAACATCGTAATTAAAAATTTAAAAATCAACCACATTTTCACCACTCTGATATGTTAACTGTTTTCCTTTGTTTTCTTTTTGGTTAATATTGTATCCTAATATAAGGCTTTAAACTTAATCAAACTTTACCCATGTTGCTACACAGTCATCATATGTAGTTTCAGTGTATGAATATGAATTACATTTTTGTACCGTAAGTTAATCCATGGCTGGGCATTTAAGTAGTTCCTATTTTTAAGTGTTTGCATTATAATGATGGTGGCATTTCAGAAGGGTATATACGTTTCCAAGATGTGATCCTTATAGATAGAAGAACGTAACCCTTTTGGGCTAGTGTTAAGATAAGGGTGTGACGTGTGGTATATGTGCTGAATTTGCTAGCTTTTAGCAGTTGACTATTTCTGCATTTTTAGGGAAAGAATTAATACACCAGCTACTTTAAGTGCTTCCCCCACTCCCCAATAACGTGTGAGTTCTGAGGGACCTTGTTAGTTTTGTAGTTTTTTATTTTCTATCTTGAAACCACTTGGGATTGAATTAAAGGAACTTTGAAACAATCATTCTTCTATAAAAAGAAATCAGAATTACCTTAAGTTTTAAAAACAATATCAAAGAAAAACGGGTTGTTTTTTGTGTATTTTTACTTTTTTGGCGGTGGGTGCATAATTTTAATCAAGTCATTTTTTGGAGTTAAGGATGCAAGCATAATTATATATATTTAGTATATATTTGTGTTTATGTGCTAGAGTAGTAGGTATCCAACAGGTTTTCAGCAGTGGAAGAAGAAAGTTTTTTTGTTACTGAATTAGTTAACTCGGGATCTAAACTGAGTAACAGGCCCTAAACATAGATTCATTATAGATAACTTGAAAAGTATGGTGATCAAATTTCAGCTTTTAGATCTCTGTTTATATCAAAAGCATTACTGCTGAGAGCGTTTACTTGAATTTAAGGTATAGAATTAAAATATATATAATCACCTATTTTTAATTTTAATAAATCTTTAATGGCAGTGTATTACACACTTGAGCCTAAGGAAGTGGTTTTACTTTAAAGTATGTTATTCAACCTATCGATAAATGTGTTTGCTTAGTTTTCAGTAAGGAGAAGCAGAAGCTAGTTGTTATTGGATGTATTTTTTCCCAAAAGGGAAATAGTGATTGAGAGTTAAAGCAAATTTTATTTCTGTGCTTTATCCTCCAAAGCTGTTGGAATGTTAACTCTCTTATAGTAGTTATAGAGAATTGGTACAAATGCTAAAAATCTCAGAGCTTTTCTTTGACATTAGGTGAGAGCTCCACCTTGTGATCTTTGAGCATATTTCTTAAAAATTAATAACCTACATACAGTAGGCCAGAAATGGTGTGGTGAGTTTGATTATTAAACTTATACTTTTATTTGAGCATTATGTATTCTTACAGTTTGGGGATTCCCAACTTAGGTCAAATGGCATTAAGTACATTTAAAGACCTTGTTTGTGAATTTTTTAATGAAAATCTTTGGGGGAAGCAAATTGTATTTATGTATAGCTGTAGACATTTAAAATAGAAAGGGAAAAATTCGAAGTTCTTCCTGCAGATAAAGTTTATATTCTTGAAGAAAAAAAACCGCAGACCAATGCTAACATATCCATCATTCCCCCTGCCTCTTTAAATTACACAACAACTTTAATATATATAATTTTTTTGAGCTATGAAGAACTGTTTTGGTGGCAAATTGGTTATTTAGAGCATGATTACAGTAGTAAAAACTCAAGATACATGGAATTTAATATTATGTTTAATAATAGGTTGCATTAGAGGAAGGTGCCTTTTCCTAGAAATATATTTTCACATTTACTGTTACAGGTAGTTCCATAAGGGCAAGGATCATTGCTCTCCTGTTCACTACTGTATGCCCAGTGCCCACTGCTGCATTTGGCACATGGTAGATACTTTTACTTGGTTGGATGGATTTTTAATATTTAGAAACTTTTAAAAACAGGTGTTTCACTGGGATAGGGAGTTGGCTAGTTTAATAATTTTTTCTAAACCTATCAGACCCTGGCATGATATTTCTTTTTAAAATACAGACACCTTGTCTGGGAGACTCACATCTTTATAAATTCTATTTTTCTTTTGTGTTTTCTTTGGTTTCTAATTACCAAGTACATGTTAGTATAGCCGTACTTTGAGAAAAATAAGTTGACCTGGCAAGACTTCTTGTACACTAGAAATTAATTCTGTGCTATTTAGAGGAATGTAGTATATCATACAGTACCTGTTTTATTTAGTGCTCTCTGCTTTTCAGAGCTGATTCATTCTTTATGTCCTTTAGTAGAATACATTTATGAACTATCTTTAAAGTCTGCTTAAAAACTGTATATTTAAGGAATGCATCAAGTTTGGTTTTATAAAATGCTTAGAGAGAGAGGGGAGGGGACAGGTAGGCAGACAGACACAGCAAGCTCTTTATTTCCATCTTGCCATCTAGATGACCTGATGTGTTGGTTAGAACTTATTATCTCTGTACCTCTCCAGCTCACTTAAAAAAACAAAATTGTTCTCTTTTTAAAAAACAGTTTTCTTTTTTAAATTAGTTGGGATTTTTAGGAGGCTAGAGTGTATCCTACATGTGATGATGGCAAGTCTCAGAACTCTGATATACTACTTAGATAATTCCTTAGGTTACAATAAAAAAAAAACAAATTAACAATTAGTGGTCTTGGAGGGGAACAATCCTGGGACCATGATTTAGTGTGAGAAGACTATACTAACAGTGATATCTAAATAAATATTTTACAATATGAGTATTCTTCAGAAAAAAAGAAACTCAAAGTGGTGGTATAGACAACCCTTGATTAGGGCTTAAGTTGTATATTATTGATTCTTGTTTCTCCTCTTCATTATTTTGCTATTCATAGTAGCTTAATTAGAGTGAGCAGGGAAATGCAGTGTTTTGAACTTTTGTATGTTAATTATATTAAAAAATTTTTAAAAAATTATATATTAGTAGCCATTTATGATGTTTTTTCAAGATTTAAACTTAATGGAAAAATTGAATGATCAGTTTCTTGTATAAAGTTTACTCTGCTGGAAGAGATCATTAGAAGTTCATCACTATGTGATATTTGAATATTTATTATTAATTGGATATGTTTAGTCTTTAGGTGGCCACCAAGTATGAGATTTGCTTGGAAATAAAAGCATAAAATTTTAAAAGAAAGTTATACATAAGATTCAGAGCTTCAAACCCAGTCTGTTTTCTCTTTTTTGTTATAGATTTGTCATTTGCTTTTAGGTCACTCTCTTGTTTAGGAACTGCATCTTCCTATGGCCAAACTTACTTTGGTCACAAATGGCATTCATCTGTTGTCCATATGACATTATTGGTATTTAAATTGATTATAAGTTCCTTAAGGGAATGGATCAGAGCTAACATTTTTTCCCCTTTCCTGTTCAACGCAGATGGTATTATCATGAAGTGTAGTTATTAATAAGCCACGCTTTTGGACCGTATGTTTCTTCTATGGTAGAAGAACCTGTTTTTAAAGTATTTTAAAATTATATCTTAGATTTTTTTTATTAGCTCCTTTTAACTATACTGTACATCATAAGCAGAAAGCTATAGAATTTTCAGGCGTCTTGTATTATGGTTTAAACTTGTCATAAAGATTTTAGGATGAGTAAAAGTCTCATTCTGTTCCTAGTTAGGGTATCTGTCTTTTTAAGCAAGGCTGGAGAATCATAACAAATTAAAAAAAATAATTGTAGTAGAAGCTTCTTTCTTTGTATTTGTTGTTACTGTCGTGGGGCTACAACAGTTGTAACAAATCCGTATCTAGAAAAAGCAGAAATCCTTATTTACTAAAACACATTAGCAGACACTTGGAAATTTAGTTTTGGGGTAGATATCCTTCCCAACATTTTTGGCGTGTTTATAATAAATATGGCGTTCTCCCCGCCCCCCGCCCCCTGTCCCTTTTAAAGGAATTGTTTGTCTTAGAAGAAAGAAGCAAACCATCATTTTACCCACGTAAATATATGAATATATTTCTGACATTGGGGCGTCCCAGAAGATGATAAAGAAATGATAGCAGCTCCAGAAATACCAACTGATTTTAATCTACTTCAGTAAGTATATTATGATAATCTCTAAATACTCATTTTTTCCACAAAATGGGAACTGTATTAACTTCAGTTAAAGTTACTTCTGCTTGAGAAGATATAATGTTTCAGTATAAAATAGCATGCATACTTGGAAATAGTTTATATCAATGCTTACTGAGTTCTGTAACAGTAATTCCATGCCTTTTTTTGTAGTATATTTTATAATTTAGATCCTGGAAAATTTATTATTTTTGCTGTTCAGTTCTTTGAGTCCATACTTGGTTTTACAATAGCAACTGTTTTGAAGGGAGTGTCATGAAATTCTTAAAATGTTAAGTGTTCTCATTAGTAAGGAATATATACCATGCAATACTATTTAGGATGTAATGTCAGATTTCTGTTTAAAATCAAATGACAGGCTAAAACAAATGTAGGAGGGTAGGACATGCTTTCCTTTTTTTTTAACCCCCCAGAAACAAATTATATGCTAATTGGTCCATAAAGTGACTTCAGCATAGCTATTTTCTTTACCCTTGTCTTAAAAGCTACTGTACTCCTTATTGAGCTTTTATTCTCATTACTCTTTGGTGTTTTGATGTAGGAAAGAATTTGAGCTGCTATATGCAGCAGTGGTTTTCATACTAAGCTCCAGTTTCATGAGGTACCTAAGTGAAGAGTGAACCTTTAAACTGCTCGTGGACCCCCATTAACTTTACGCACACATATACCACATATTAGGGTCTTTATAAGACTTGATTTAAAAACAGAGTCTGGTTGCTAAAAATTTTGAAAACAGCAGATATCCTTGTACATAATGGTGGCCAGTGTCTGCTTTTGATGTTTTATAGATTTTCATTTTTTAAATAATTTTATTATTTTCAGAGTGTTAAGGGTCTGTTGGGATATTGCCAATATTTCAAAGTATGATTTTTAATGTGATTTTAATCCCAGTTTATATTGACTCTACTTTCAGATTCTTGAGGAAAATTTCTTGTTTTTGTTTGAGGGAGGATATGGGATAGTCTGAGAAAAAAATTAATTTTTGGTTTGACTACTATAAAATTATCTTATGAAATTTCTCAAATACATTAATACAGTAGAGGTAATTTAAAAGGTTTGCGTTATAAGCTAGACTGTTGACCATTAGAATATCTCGAGTAATTAGAGCCTGAAATAGGATAATGGATAAGAGGGAATCGATGTTGTGGAGGTAGAATAGACAGTATTTGATTGGGTATGTGAGGTGGGGGCAGGGTAAAGAGAAAGGAGTGGAAGATTCAGTCGTGTGATGAATGGCTCATGAAGTTTCCAGCCACTAAAAGGTGAACCCAGTATACCCCATAAACATATTAGCATATGTTAATTTCACCTAGGATAGGTTTTTGTTGTTCTTTTGATCTTAAAAACAGAAGGAAGCATTAGAGAAAGACAGACTCACAAGAATATTTCTTCTCTGGTTGGGGATATTTTAGACTCTTATTACCCCATTTACTCACTTCAGTTTTCTTCAGAAGGTTTTCCAGTTAGTAATTAAGCCTCTAGTGGCTCATTCTTTTAGTTGGGATAGCCTGGAGATGAGGATTAAGAATGTAATTGAGCCTTTGATTACTCTTTGGCCATCAGAATATTGGCAAAGACTAGTGATTGCAGACTTATAGCATTTACTGAGCTCTCTAAGAGAGCTAGTGTCCCACAGATATCTTGGGGAAGAAAGAAGATTACTTACACACCAAGATGTTTAAAACCATTTTCAAAAATTTTTTTGCAAAGCCATATAGGCATGTGGGAAGATTATTGATGACAACAGTATTCTTAAGATGTAAGAGGCATGAGTTTCAAGGTTAATATTAAGTAGTCATTCAGTTTTGAGTGCATTAACTATGGGAAATGGTGTTTATTACAGGCTCTTTTCCTCGCAACATTATAGGACATAGTTAGGATTGCCACTATCTTCAATACATTGTTTAAATAACTTTGTAGGTAAGTGCTATAAATAGTAATTTTTTCCCCCTGCTAGCATCTTAACCATTATTTTAGATTTATAAAGTATTCCTAACTCACAGCCTCTGGACAACTGGTTATTATAACAATAAAAATGGAAATAGAAGAAATCTAGTTAGAGAAGACTAGCTTTAGAAAGATAGTCTTTCACTTTGATTCTATTTATTTTAAACAAAACTGACAATAGTTTTACACATTTAAAATGGTAAAACCTTTATCTTTTATGTGTGTTGTTCAGTTCTAAAATCCATTGTGACCCAAATATTGATACTGGGTATGCCTTGCCTTAAGCATTTAAGTGTGGGTCTGTTACTACTATTTAGATAGATAGACCCATGTTTACATATATAGGAAGCATCACACATGTGTATTTAAATTGGTTTACTTCCATTTTGCCTTAGAAAATCCAGATTATACAAAGCACCCCTCCTACTCCAAAATGAGGGACAGTTTCTTAGAACTATAAGTCTATATTTTAGAGATTAAAGAGACTTCAGAGATTTCATTCTTTCCTGCATAAACATTGTTTGTAGATGAGAAGATTGAGTGGTTGTCAGTTGTCCAAGATCACAGTTTCCTAGTACCGTATTAACTAGAACCAGTTTTCTTGACTATAGCTCAACAGCTTTTTGCTTCATAAAGGATTTTGATCAGTTAGCACACTTCCCTACCCTGTTGATTTAGTTTGTAAAAATGTTTTACGTATATTCTTTCAGAAATACATGTTTTGTATAGTTACACTTAGATTATGAATATTTTTGTGTTATATAGGAAAGGTCATAAGATCCTTAATATTGCTAAAATTCCCTAATAAAGATTATCTCATACCTAGTGCTAAAATACAGTTTTACCTGAACACCATGGTCTTTGAATCAGAAAATGAAACCAGCCATTCCAGTAGAACACCACGTTTCCTAGAGTTAAAAGTTTGAGAGCCCCTGGTTTTGTTTTTATGCTTTGGTTAAAAATTAACAAAATAAAAACATGCTTAGACATTTGTGTTTTAGATTAATGTTTTTGTGTTACATAATTTTAAATGTTTGGTAATATGCTACGATATGTTGCTTTGGGAAAGCATCTTAATTACATTTAATGCTAATATAGTTTTGTAATGAGTTAACCAAGCCTTTCTTTTAGAAAATATGGCAAAATTTAGAAACTCCATCTACATTTCTAAGGAAGATTTTAAATAATTGCTTATCTTTTTGTCATAGGGAGTCAGAAACACATTTTTCTTCTGACACAGATTTTGAAGACATTGAAGGAAAAAACCAAAAGCAAGGCAAAGGAAAAGTATGTATAGAATATGTGTCTTTATTTTGGTTCTTACGGTCATAAATATACATATATGAATAAATATAATTATATACTATATATAGTTGTTTTAGTTATGTCTCAGATGTTGTTGTCTTTTAAAAATGCTTTTTTCCCCTGACTGGTATGGCAAGCCTTTGAACACTTCTACTACTATAAAGTTGAAATTAATACGTCATTGTTTCTAGTAGTTTATTTTATAAAGCATAGTATGCTAAGCAAAATGTGGTACTCTGTTGGCTTTATTTTTATTTGTACATGAGTAGTCCAATGTAAAGCAAATCAGTAAATTTCTTATTCTAAAGTACCCTAAAAATGTAACCTACAAGCGTTTAAGTCTAATGGGTTACTGTTGACAGTGACTCTTTATAAGTAACGTCAAGGATAAAAACTAACAAAGTTCTGAGTCAATAGAATGCAAGTTTAGAGTTTGAGTGGGTAGCCTGAGAGGTGTGGGTAACTTAGTGAATGGTTAAATCATTTTGCTATTTTGGAAAGTACATTTGACTCCGTGCATGTGTAAATACATTGTGCAAAAGATGACTTGCTTTTGTTCAGCATTTTCTTTGCCAAAATGAATTTTGGATTTATATTTTCTCATGACACATTTACTTTTTTTTTCTCTTTTTTTTTTTGATGATTCTCTTATTTTTATTGGGGTATAGTTGTTTTACAATGTTGTGTTAGTTTCTACTGTACAGCGAAGTGGAGTTCCCTGTGTATACAGCAGGTTCTTAGTAGTTATCTGTTTTATACATATGTGTATATATGTCAATCCACATTTACTTTTAAAAAGTCTAAATAATGCAGAAATGTACAATGAGCAAAGTAAAAATTTCCCATTTTAAATATGTAAACATTTTTGATGAACATACACATGTATATATACACCTGTATATAAAATGCACATAGAATTTTACTTAAATGGAATCATACTGTGCAAACTGTTTCATTTGCTTTTAAAACTTAATGACATGTTGTCAGCAGCTTTCCTATCAGTGAATTTTTCCTGTCTGTAATTTTTAATGGTGTCATAGGATCCCATTTTATGTATGGAACGTAATTTATTTAACTAGTCCTTGGAATATCTTTTTAGAGTGCACATAATCCATGTGTTTCATAATTTCGTATGCATGCTTAGTCCCTTAAAAAGTGGTAGTTTGGCGGAGGGGAGAGAATGTGAATGAATACAAATGTTAACTCATGACTATCCAGAGACAGCCATAATTCTAGTGGGTAGTATATGCTTATTCATTAGAAAACCACTTTTCCTTGTTCTGCAGTCATCTTTCAAAACCGAAACTCTGCTTTTGGCTTTAATTTGCAAGCTGGGATAAGACTTATAGTGGCATCTGAATAGAGTAGCCACTGTTGTGAGTGAGGTATTAGGCATCAGATCAATGATTTATTATAACAATAATAATGTTTTGACCCTATACTACGTATGTTCCATGCAGTGTGCTAATAATTTTACATGTTATCTAATTTAATATTTGAACAGCCCTGTAGATTAGAAAACTTAATTTTTATAGATAGGAAACTGAGGTCTAGAGAAGCTTAGTCATTAAGGATTTGAGCCCACATCTGTTGAAAGGTGGTATACTCTTAATCCACTATAGTATACTACCTCATAGTCTTTTTTTAAAAATAAATTTTATTTATTTATTTTTGTCTGTGTTGGGTCTTCATTGCTGTGCATGGACTTTCTCCAGTTGCGGCGAGCATGGGCTACTCTTTGTTGTGGTGCACGGGCATCGCAGTGGTTTCTCTTGTTGCAGAGCACGGGCTCTAGGCACGTGGCCTTCAGTAGTTGTGGCTCTTGGGCTCAGTAGTTGTGGCTTGTGGGCTCTAGAGTGCAGGCTCAGTAGTTGTGGTGCACGGGCTTAGTTGCTCCGCAGCATATGGGATCTTCCTGGACCAGGGATTGAACCCGTGTCCCCTGCATTGGCAGGCGGATTCTTAGCCACTGCGCCACCAGGGAAGCCCCTGAAGTAGTTCCTAAGAGTAGGGTGGTTTTAGATTCTTGAAGAAGGAGAAAAGACCCTTTATGGAACAAAGTATAGAAACATGCAGACTGTCAGTGGAAGTAAATTTGTAGATCTGGCTATAGATCAGGGATCTGCAAACTATGGCCTGTTTTTGTACTGCCCACGAGTTAAGAATGGTATTTACAGTTTTAAAGGATAGTGAAAATAAAGAATATGTGACAGAGACAGTATGTGGCCTGCAGAGCCTTAAAATATTTACTATCTGGTACTTTACAGAAAGTTTGCTGACTGTTGCTCTAGATCATAGAAATGGGTAGACCTAAAAGAGACCCTCGAAATCATCTATTCTAACCTGTAAAGATATTGATACAACTCTGGCATTTTAGAAATGAGGACTCTGAGTTGGGGAATGACTTTATTTTAATAATAAGGTATAAATGCTGTTGGAGGTGTTTTATAACTGAGGCATGTGGGCAGCCTATTCACTGATTTATGAAGTCCCTCCACCCAATGTTAACTTTCTTATAAAGGGGCTTCATTTCCATAGTGTTCGTTAATTGAACTTTCATGATAAATAAGTGTTGGAGGGAAGGCCCAGAACAAGAAAGAGTTTGATATACCTATTCATACTGTTTAGAATTCCTTTGTCAATGCACTGCAGTGATTTATAAGACTAACAATAGACATCAAGTTAAAATGTTGAACTCATTACGAGTTACTTATTTCATAGAGTTTTGTTATTCTTGCTGCCCACTACAGTCTGCACCCTAAAGCACAATCCTATGAAGTAGGCACTTTTGTTTTTTTTTTTACTTTTATCCTCATTTTACAAGTTAGAAAATCTCTCTGAAGCACAGTGTGGTTAAGTAACTTGTCCAAGATCACTCAGCTAACAGGAATAGAAATTTGGGACTTAGGCAGTCTGTCAGTCTACAGAGACTGTGCTCCTAACTGCAGTGTCACATGAGGTATATGGTAGTATAAGTTAAAAAAATTGATACCACAAAGAGCCTGTCACAACCATATCATTTTATTATGACGCATGTGTATGGCAGTCCCCTTTAGGTCAGGTTTAAGTGTTTTATAATTATGCACGCTATCAGCTGCTCCTGCTGTAGCTTTATTTTGAACTCTCAAGGATAAGGATATAACTTAAGCAACTTGTATTTTTATGCAGACTTGTAAAAAAGGCAAAAAAGGCCCAGGAGAAAAGGGCAAAGGTGGAAATGGAGGAGGAAAACCTCCTTCTGGTCCAAACCGAATGAATGGTCATCACCAGCAGAATGGAGTGGAAAACATGATGTTGTTTGAAGTTGTTAAAATGGGCAAGAGTGCTATGCAGGTAATGTTTATTGTGTTCTTCCTGGTTCATTTGTACATTTTGAACTTAAGTGAATTATATAAAATATATCCCTGATTTTTCTAATTGTGTTTAAAAAATTTTTTAATACTGCGTATTAGAAAAAAGCAACAAACTAGTCAGAAAACAAGGGATCTGTCTATTCAGACATAAGACCTTTAAGCTGTGTCTTGAGTCATTTTCTGCTGCATTATTTTCTTTTAATGGTATATAATAAAAAATATGTCAAAAAATATGCTGATGTAAACCCTGACTGTGACATTTCAATTTCCTTTGAGTTTATATAGTGGCTGTTAAAACATGAAGTTCTTTGCACATACAGAATTCTTGGCTGAGTGACCTAATGTAATCACTGTCCACTTTAGTGAATTCTTTTGATCACTGTTGTCTATTACAAATTTTATTACTTGTGCTGTTTCTTACCAGAGGAGTACAGAGTTGGAGTCATATTCATGTTAAATCATCCTAAATTTGTTTCTTCATAATTTTATGACAGTAGAAGCATTTCAGCTTTACACTGGAGGCTAAACCCATATGGTTTTTAAAAATTGAATCAACACTATACTCAATATACACGCTTAATGAAATTATTATTTAATTTATAAAAGCTATAGGGAATAGTTTTTTTCCTTCATGGAATTAACTTTCATCTACAAAAGGTGCACATGGATGGTTTAGGGAAGGCTAGTCATTAAACTTTGTTATTAATGAATAACTGAAATGTAAATCTTGATTATAAATATGCATTTATCTAAATATGTATGGTTTTGTAAATAAATTTTAAAATATCAATTGGAACTAATAAGGCACATTTTTTACACGTAAAATGAAAAAGAATTGTTAGCTTTTGAACTATCACCAATTGTATAGTGCAACGTATTTTCTTAAATTCGAATTCACTGTCACTTATCCATATATGGTTAGCTTTCATAGGGTTGTGATTAGGATGTGGATTTTATTTCTTGTTTAATGTTTTAAATGATTATTTTGTGTACACATTTGAAAGAAATAATGTCTTATTATATTACTGTGCTATGGTTTATTTAGTCATTTCCTAATTTAAAAAATTATCCTCCTCTCTGGTTACCATTTTGGGTTAATTTTATTGAAGGGATAAATTATCTCTGTTAAATTGTATACCATTTCATTACTTTCCTTTTTATATTTATATTATACTTTTCTCTATAATATTTTGTTCTAAGTGGTTAAATGCATTATTTTTTTTCTAATATCTTATCATTTTTGTTAACATCAGAAATCTCAACTTATATCCGCAGCTAATTAGGCTAATTCTATTTTTGTCTAGTCTGTAGCGTTTTTTTTTTTTTAACTTTTTGGCTCATCAGGATTTTTTAATAGAAAATGTGAGGGCTTAGCTTTATATTTCTTTTTGTTAATGGTATCTCAGTGTTTAAAGAGTGAACATTTTTCTTATTTTTGTGTTGCTTATGGTTTGTCATATGTTAAGATTGTACCTCTATGCCATTTGTTTTTCTATTTCTAAGTGTGATTTCCCGCTTAAAAGCAGTATATCCACAGTATCTCTCCATTGATTTCCCTGAATCATCTCTCCACCTCCAGTTTGTTTTGTGTACTCCCACTTGTGTTATCTTTCTAACACCAAATTTGATCAAGGAAGTCTCCTGTTTACAAACTTCTAAGAGTTCTTCCTTATCTAAAAGTTCCAGCCCAGATTTCCTTATGGCATACTTGCTGTTCTCTAGCTGCCATATGTTCTCTGCCCCTAGACCTTTCTTTTTGTTTTTCTTACTGCCTGGAATAGTCTTATTTTTCTCCCTTCCATATCACAGGATTGACTAATTCAAATGTCACTCTTTTTTGGGGAAACATTTTTGGACTCTTATCTCCTTCTCCCCTTGAATGTATTTCTTATTCTTCTCTTTCCAGTATAGCACTTAGTATATTGTATTATAGTTATGCACATGTCTGTATGTGCTTCTAGATTGTTAATTCCTTGATTGGGGACTGTGTATTACTCATTTTTTTGTATCCCCAGGATATCCCTATTTCGGTGATCATGAGTGAGAGTGAATAAGTACAAGACTCACTGTTGGTTTTAAAATAGTTCTTAAATTTTAAGAAAGAAGAAATCATGCATGTGCCCCTAGTTCTATTAGATAATAGATGTTGAATTTTATTGAATGAGTTTTTAGTATATTATTTGATGATTAAAAATTTTAAATATATTTCATTGTGATAGCTTATATTAGTTTTACTATTTGTATTTTATTTGTATTTATTACAGCAGCCTTATGTAAACTCTAGTATAAACTCTTCTTGATCTTCAAGAATAACTTTTTGATGTGATGTGATTTTTTTGTAAGATTTCATTAAATATTTTTGTATCTTTATTGATGAGAATAGCCCTTGTTCTAGTTATCTATTGCTGCATAACAAACCACCCCAAACTCAGTGATGTAAAAGAACAACCATTTTATTATGCTTAGTGATTCTGTGGATCTAGAATTCAGACAGAGGTAAATAGGGATGTCTCTTCTGTGCTTCCATCCATGATGGCTGGGGTCTTAGCTGAGATAGCTTGAATGCCTGGAGGTGACAAAAGCAGTTATGGACTATAATAATCTGGAGACTTCTTTATTCATGTTTGGTACCTAGTCAGTAGTGATTTGAAGGCTGGGCTCAGCTGGAACTGTTACCTGGAGTACCTACAAATGGTCCTTCCACGTGGCTTTGGCTTCTTACAGTATGGCTTCTGAGTTTGGAGAGACTATCCTGAGAGGAAGTATCTAGTTCTGTAGTGCTGCAAGAACCCAATGCAGAAGTTGAATAGCCTTCTATGACCTAATCTTGGAAGCATCATTTCTGCTGCACTCTGTTCTGGAGAAGGGGACATAGACCTCACTTCTTTTTGGGGAGCAATGTCAAACAACTTGGGGCCATGTTTTAAAACTCCCATATCACATAATATATTCTCTTGATACTGCCCATATCATATTTGGGGATCATCTTAGAAACATTTCTTTCAAATTGAGTTGGTTCACATACACAAGCTGCTATAAAATATAGAAAAGGACTGAAATCTAGAAATTAAGCAACATTTTAGAATATGTCCAGTAAATCTCTATGAGCCAGGTTATTCTTAAATAATATTTTCTTTTTCTTTTCTTTTTCATGTGATCATATTATCTTTTTTGTACATCAAATTGTACATATTTTATTCATTCAGTTCATACCCAAATTCCGTATTTATTGGTATATAACTTAAAACATTTTCCCTCCTGACTTTTCATTTTTTATATTAGCTGTAATTTATCATCTTAATTTTTAAAATTTTGTTTATTTAAAATTTTTTTTATCTGTTTTGTGGTTTCCTCTTTTGTCCATGAAGGAATAAAGTGCTGCTTTTATTTTTTAGTTCTGTTTTTTAAAAAATTGCTATATTGAAATATACTTCACAAACCATCAAATTCACCCTTTTAAAGTGTAAATTCAATGAATTTTAGTATTGGTACATTCACAGAGTTGTGCAGCCATCACCACAATCTAATTTTAGAATTTTTTCAATACCCCAGAAAGAAACCTCGTGCCCATTAGCAGTCACTTTCTCCTCACCTGCCCCCAAGTCTAGGCAACCATGAATCTACTTTCTATAAATTTGCCTATTTTGGACATTTCATATAAACGAGGTCATATAAATATATGGTCATTTTTGAGTGGCTTCTTTGACTTAGCGTGTTTTTAAGGTTCATCCATGGTGTGGCATGTATTATAACTTCATTCTTTTTTATTGCCAAATAACATTCCATTGTATGGATATGCCATGCTTTATTTATCCATTCATCCCTTGATGTATCTGTGGTTTGTTTCCACTTTTTGGCTGTTGTGAATAATGCTGTTATGAGTATTATTGTACAAATTTTTGTTTGGACATACGTTTTCATTTCTCTTGGGTAATAAATACCTAGGAGTTGAGTTCCAGGGTCATTTAATTCTTTAGCTTTTTGAGGAGCTGCCAAACTGTTTTTACAAAGTGGCAGCACCATTTTACTTTTTTACGAGCAGTGTTTTAGCATTCCATTTCTCCAAATTCTTGCCAGCATTTATTATTGTCTGTACTTTTTATTATAGCCATCTTAGTGGGAGTGAAGTGGTATCTTATTGTGGTTTTGATTTCCATTTCCTTTGTGGCCAGTTACACTGAGCATCTTTGCATGTGCTAAGGGCCATTTGTATATCTTCTGTATAGAACTGTCTATCCCGATCCTTTGCCTATATTTTTAATTGGGTTATTTGGCTTTTTAAAATTATTGAATTGTAGTTCTTTATATTTTCTGGGCACAAGTTCCGTATCAGATATATGATTTGCAAATATTTTCTCCCATTCTGTGGGTTGTCTTTTCACTTCCTTGATGGAGTCCTTTCAAGAATAAAGTCTTAATTTTGAATAAGTCAAATTTATTTTTTCTTTTGTCTCTTGTGCTTTTGGTCTAATATATAAGAAGGGTTTGCCTAACTCAATGGTTATGAAGATTTACTTCTGTGTTTCATAGGTTTAACTCTTACATTTAGGTATTTGATTGTGTATGATGTGAGAGAGGGTCCAGCTTCATTCTTTTGCATACAGATATCCAGTTGTCCCAGCACCATTTGTTGAAAAGACTAGTCTTTTGCTATTGAATTGGGTTGGCATCCTTGTCAAAAATCAAATGACCATCAATCTAAGGGTTTATTACTGGACTCTCAGTTTTATTCCATTAATCTATGTATCTGTCCTTATGCCAGTACTCTACTGTCTTGATTACTGTAGCTTTGTAGTAGGCTTTAATATCATGAAGTGTGAGTCCTTCAACTTTGTTCTTTTTTCAAGACTGTTGACTATTCTGGATACCTTGCATTACCCTAAGAATTTTAGGATCAACTTTTCAATTTCTGCTAAGAAGCCAGCTGGGATTTTGATAGGGGTTGCATTGAGTCTGTAGCTCAATTTGGAGGGTACTGTCATCTAACAATATTAAGTCTCCAGATCCATGAACTATCCTACTTTCTTTTGATGCTTATTTCTTATTAATATGGGACTATTAGTGCTCACTACAATATTTTAGTCAAATATCAGTATTTTCTAAGGTATCTATAATATCTATATAGATATCTATATAGATATCACTATATAGTGATATCTATAATATCACTAAGAAATTTCAGTTTATAGAATTGGGTCCCATATTTAGTTTTTAGATTCCTTTTAATGCAAAAATGAGGAAGATGGATCATTTATGTACAATCAGGTGATTAATTTACTGAATTTGATTCCATTTTATTGTTTAAATTTAACTTTAAATTTTAGTATACAAGTGTATGTATTTATTGAAATAATGTGATACCACTTAATGTTGAATCTTAATGACTTTAATCTGACTTAATTAACTCTTAGAACGTTAGAAAAAGCTAATGGTTCTTTTCCCCCTCTGCTGTAGTCGGTGGTAGATGATTGGATAGAGTCATACAAGCATGACCGAGATATAGCACTTCTTGACCTCATCAACTTTTTTATTCAGTGTTCAGGCTGTAAAGGTAAGATATTTATTTTGGAAGCAGAATGTTCTCAAATGTTCACTTCTTTTTTGTTTCACCTAAAGATTATTAGCACTTCATGTGGAAACTAATGCCACGATACTGAGTTATTTGCATTATAACCATACAAAATGTATGTAAGGAAAAAAGAGCAAAGAACAAAGAGAGAAAGTCTGTTGAGACTGTTATATTCATATGTGAAAGTTAACTAAAAACTTGGCAATTTATAATTGTTATGTTACTTTATTAGATATATTTCCCACTTTCAGCATCTGGTTTTAGGAGCAAAGAAATGGATTAAGAATGGAGGAGGAAGATAATGAAGAGATACAGGTTCAAGTGGCAGGGAATTGTAGAGTGTAGGGAGTTAAAAAGTGCCCTGAATAACAGTAAGTAAGTAAGTAAGTAGGTAAGTAAGTAACTAAGTAAGTAAGTAAACTAAGGAATTGGTGACATTTACAGGTTTTTTTCCCTAAAAGGTAGAGAAACTGGAGTGGGGAGCGGGGTCTTTTTTAAAGTGTTTATACTTTATTTTAAAAGATTTTGAAGTGAGAGTAGGGAAAATATAAAATGTCTTCCCTGAGACAAAAACATGTAGTACACACATTTGGCCAGGGAGACAAAATTGTGTAAGTTGGGGAGTCATACATCCTGATCTGGATCAGTAAATGAGTTAGTCAAGATCATGGGCAGGTTCTGATTTATTCTGTGTCTCCCTAATACTTGGCCCATCCTTGAAATTCTAGAAGATGCACAGGCTAATAAATGTTACAGAGTTTTCCAAGGGTATTACATTTTTTTAATGAAAATGGCACCAAAAACATGGGCATTAGAAGTTAGGAGGAGGGAAGATTGCCTAAAAGTAGATCTAAAGAATTAAGGTGCTAAAGAATGACTGATTTAATAAACAAATCTGAAAAGAGATCCCAGAAAACAATTTACTTATGTCTACTCCTTTAATTCTACAAAACGTCTTTAAACATCCTGTCATTGGAATTGGAAAACAAGTAACATTTTAAGAACTGATGCATTTTATGAGGTCGATCACAACTTTCAGTGCAGTCTACATATTAAATGTTATATATGTGAGGCCTGATAGACAAATTTATTAACTTATTGGGTCTATGGTCTTCATAATGCCATTAATATGGCCATTTTTTAGAAATTTTAATGTCTTTAGAATGCAGAGTTGCCTAGTTTACTTCTTAGCTAAAGGTAGCTGTAAATCAGTATTAGAAAATTCTACTGAATCTGCTCAGAGGAAGTGTTGTAGTAATGACAGTATGATGAACCAGATTAACTCTTTAGAAAATGAGATATGTTGATATTATTTTTTTTTTGTCTATGTCCATCCCATCTTTCTGGAGTAGAAGGGTACAAGTACCTGTTTGTGGTGTTATGTAATCAAGGGCAATGTCCTTTCTCCTTAGATTCTTTGAAAATGGAAGGTTGATTGCAGAACAAGTGAATAGGTGCCAGAAATAATTTAATGATTTGAAATTCTAATTTTTATATTCAGTCTTACCTATTATACCATAGTTTGATCAGTTTTAGTTTCCTAACTAGGCTTCTGAATTGCAGTTTTAAAACAAAGCCGTAGTCAGAGCATTTCCCTTTATCAGATACATTCCTTTTCTGGCATCACTGTATTTATAAATCAGGAGCTTGCCCATTAAACATTTGGACATACCTTGTCACAAACAAGGTTGTGAAAATTTTTAAAAATTGAAGGTGTTGAAAACTTACGTAGATTTAAACACTGCTATAATATTTATTTTAGAAGCAAGGAAGCTCCATAAAGAGGAATTTACCATGTAATCAAAGTTAAGGTCATTAAGTACTTACAAAACATACTCAAAAATATTTTGGTAGAATTCTTTTATAAATGAATTAGAAACATGCTTAAGTGTATACAGTGTACCTTTTCCTGTGGATTTAGGACTGTTATTATGAACATCAGTTATTTTACTGTAGTTATGCCTTCTGAAGTATTGAGGTATGTGGAGAGATGTTTGGCCCTACACTGAATGGCTCCAGACTGCTCTGTGGTTGGTGATTCTGTGGCCAGTTGTTTCCTTCTTTCTTTCCTGGTCAGCTGTCACTTTTCAGTTTACCAGTTTTTAAAGCAGTCTTGCTTCATGTCCCCCACACTTTTAAGGCAGTGGGAGCTGGCCTGATGTCCTGATGGCTCCTTTATACCTGTCTCAGGAGTTATTATATGCATGGAGTTTGTGACAGCTATTTTGTTTTCTGCTTATATTTGGGTTTATGGCTGTTATATGGTCTATGAGATGAGAGGAGGAGCTTTAGAAGTTTGTCAAAATGTATGCAATATGTTTACTTTGAGATTTATTTATATATAAATGCTTATTTCGTAGAAATTATTTCAGGGATTGAGTTACTTGTCCTTCTCTAGCACTGCCACATTTACAGTACCTGGGTATAAAGTATGAAAAGGTTCTGGAGATACATCCATGGCTCTAGATATAAATTAAAAACCTCTCAAAAGGTTTTTGAGAATGTGCTTCTTTAGTCAGGGAAATCATGCTTTCTTTCAAATTTGTTAATATTTTTAAACAATCATTTGGTTTTTTAATGTGGTAAGTAAGGGCTCTTTCACAGTACCAGTAGAAATTGATCTCACCTGGGGCTGGGCAGCAAGATGTAGACTAATAATCTCATACAAATTATTTAACTTCTCTTTGCCTTAGCATCGGTTTCCTCATCTGTAAAGCCAGGATTATAGTACCTCCTATATAGGCTTGTTGCCAGGGCTGAAGTGGCTGGTGCATACGCGGCTCAATGGATGTTAGTTCCTATTCTACTCCTGCTGGTTTTGTTACGCTACTGGAAGGTCTTCAGATTGCATGCCCATAGAGAAGGGAGCTCACATAGCAGTTGTTCTTTTCAGATTTGGGGTTGGAAAGAGAGTATGATGTTCTATTGTTGTTTTTAAATTTATATGCACACACACATGTGCATGCATATATAAAATAGAGCTTGGTCAATTGAAATATATCTAACTTTTATAATAAATCTCATATTCCTGTACCAAGACATTCTTTTATTTTTAAATTAAAAAAATTTTTTTGTTTGGCTGGGCCGTGCTGCATGTAGGATCTTAGTTCCCCAACCAGGGATCGAACCTGTGCCCTCTGCATTGAGAGTGTGGAGTCCTAACCACTGGACTGCCAGGGAAGCCCCAAGACATTCTTTTAGATGTTACTATATTTATGGTATTCATAGTGATTAGACTGGCAAAGAATAAATAATCTAGCATTAGAAATGTGGTTTAGGAAATTCACTTTTTACATTTTTTCTTTTTTTAAAAAATATCTGACACCCCATCAGTGGAAATTCATGTACGACTTCTTCTTGCATTGTCTCCTACTCGTAACTTTTCCTAGAAACCCCTTTTTTGATATTTGACCTATACCTGGCTAACTTTTACTACCTTTTTTTTTTTTGAAATACAGTTGATTTACAGTGTTAATTTGAGGTGTACAGCAAAGTGATACAGTTATACTACTTGTAATGTGCATCCTTTCTCCTCGCCTCTTCCACACTCCTTTAAAACTCTAAATGTCCTTATAAGAAACACCTACTTATCCAGATCTTTTTTTTTTTTGGTCTGAGCTATAGTCTTTCTTGGCTTTTCAACTCATTTGGGCATTTATTATGTACTAACTTTAATACTTTATTTTTCCCTTTCTCTCTGCTCCCCGGCCGCCCCCCCCCCCCCCCCCCCCCGTTATTCTTTGTTTAAACTTACAACTAGATTACAGGCTTCTGGATGAGCAGGAACTACAGCTTACTACTTATGTTTATTTGAAGCCCTTTGAGGGGATGATGGGATGTAGTTGCCTTACATATTGTTGTACTTAATAAAGAAACCTGGCTAAAGTGAAGTCTACCTATTTACTCTTTCCCTTATTTTCTTCAGGTTCATCCTCAAGGTTTTAAATGTTACCCTGGATGCTGCCTCATGCTTGATGACATATGCTTTATATTAAAGGGTCTTAGTCATTCTATGCATGAGTAAAGTTAAGTCAAGTAGAAATGGCTAAGGCTGATTGTTCTAGGAAAAAAAGATACCTGTCAGAAGTGTGGGGCTGTTTTCTTGTATATGTTGATAATGGCATTTGTGCTTTATAGGGTTGAGTAACATGGTAAAGATCAAGTGCTATTGAAGTACACCTTATTGTGCGATTGTAGACATTTTAGTGTTAGAGATGGGCTTAGAAGTTATTTTTTAAATTTACCATTAACTTCTTAACACTTGCACATTTCAGGTGTTGTCACAGCAGAAATGTTTAGACATATGCAGAACTCTGAAATAATTCGAAAAATGACTGAAGAGTTTGATGAGGTAAGTTATTACCCTAAATGTTATGATAATTTTATGCATCTTGATCTTGATTTACTCTTCAGAGTATTAAATTCTGAATATTAGTGTTGTGGGTAAGAGCTTTGGCAGTAGAAATCCAATCAAATGATGGCCATGTGACCTTGGGCAAGTTGTCTTAGCATCAGTTTCATCATCTGTAAAATGGAGCTAAAAATATTTATAAGGCTGTTATGAAAATTGAATGCAGTAATGTTTGAAAAATTCCTTAGCATTTTACAATGCCTGGCATATAGTAAGAACTTAATAAATGGTAGCAGTTTTTATTTGTCAAAAAATTAAAATTTCAAGTAAGAATAAAATTTAAGTGCCTGTAAACATACCTTATGTTTATAGAATGTTGTAGAAGGAAGATTTGATAAATACTTGGGGAACCAGGTACAAGCTTAGGCAAAGGAAAATACATACATACATATATATGTATAAAATTGTTTAAAGTCTTATTTATGTTTCAAATATGAGTAGTAAGAACAATACAAATCCATAATAAGTAGTAGCTTAGACTTTAGTTGATCCTTTATCACGGTGATGTCTTTGAAGTATTGTTGCCAATAAAGACATATTTAGATTTACTATAATATAAACTCCTTCAGGACAGGGATTTTTGTTTGTTTTGTTCACAGCTGTATTCCAGCACCAGTAGTTTTACTCTTTAAAGCTTTTCACCATGAATTTTCAAGTAGAAAGCCTTGTCTCATTTGAGTTTTATTTGATGTTTTTTTGGTTTTTTTTTGCTTACTCAGATGAAGGAGCTTTCAACTATCATTCTAAAAGATAGACAAGAGTTGTTAAAATGGCTTTGATGATCACTAAGTGCTATTAATCAGTCTCTAATTGAGATATAATTATGAGGAATGGTATTATTTTAACTTTCTGATATTAAATGTTTTAGTGAGAACTTTTCTTTCTTCTAAACAGCTATTTGAAACAAGAATCCTGAAATAAGATTTGAAAATATCAGCAAACCAAGTTGCTAACAGCAATTAAGATGACACTTTTCAATATAGCACTAAATGAGCCAATCAGAAAATGTGGAAGAAAACCTTTTTGTGGAGTATTAGGACCTTATTCTCAGATGAGACATAGTTCAACTTGTTTATGGCATGACTTAAAATTTTAAAAAATGTATGGCTCTAATGACAAAATTTAATTGTTAAAAATTTTACTAAATCATACTGATAAAATGACTGTAAGTTTCTAGGACATTCTTGTCAGAAACTCTTACTTTTAGAGGTTCTGTGTAGTATTGATCTCTGTTTTTATCTTTATGACTTGCTTGTTTTTAATGATTTATGGAGGACCTCAGTGTATCTTCATTGGTGAATGCCCCATCTTATATATAGGAGTACTTGAGTACCTGTCTTTCCAGGTCATTCTAGCTACATTTCCATTTTTTAAAAAAATATCTCATTGTTTACATCTGCTGACTATTTGATGTCCTGAAGCTAATGAAAACATACATTGTAATCCTTCGATTATTTATAACTCATACATCAATCCATTAGACTGGCTGAGAATGTGGTTTCATCATTTTGAATCCATTAAAACATATAACTTTGGTTTGATGTTGGTTTGGTTTTGTTTTAAAGAAATTTAGTAACCGTATCTTTGCTTATCAGAATAATGTTTTGTTTGATGGGAGAGGCTTTTTATTTTGGTATGTAATTGGTATATGTTTTCATTGGTTAGAGTGAATTCAGAATATCCATTTTGTTTTTTTAAAAGATTTATTATTTATGTATTTATTTATTTAGGGCTGCATTGGGTCTTAGTTGCAGCATGTGGGATCTTCGTTGAGGCACGTGGGATATTAATTTGCGGCTCACGGGCTTCTCTTTAGTTGTGGAGCGTGGATTCCAGAGTACGTGGGCTCTGTAGTTTGCGGCATGCGGGCTCTCTAGTTGAGGCACGAGTTCAGTAGTTGTGGCTCATGGGCTTAGTTTGCCCCTTGGCATATGGTATCCCAGTTCCCTGTCTAGGGATCGAACCTGTGTCCCCTGCATATTGTAAGGCATGGATTCTTTACCACTGGACTACTGGGGAAGTCCCATCCATTTTGATCTTAAATAAAAGAGATGTGTTCAAAGGTACCTCTACCTTTGCATATTATTCTCCTGCCTACTTTGAGGATTTATTATAGAAGAAAGATGAGATAAAGGAGTCTTTCTTTAAAAAATAAATTTGTTTATTTATTTATATTTTATTTTCGGCCGCATTGGGTCTTCATTGCTGCGCACGGGCTTTCTCTAGTTGCGGCAAGCGGGGGCTACTCTTCGTTGCGGTGCGCGGGTTTCATTGCGGTGGCTTCTCTTGTTGCAGAGCATGGGCTCTAGGCGTGTGGACTTAAGTAGTTGTGGCACGTGGGCTCAGTAGTCGTGGTTTGCGGGCTCCAGAGCACAGGCTCAGTAGTTGTGGCGCACGGGCTTAGTTGCTCCGTGGCATGTGAGATCTTCTCGGACCAGGGCTCGAACCTGTGTCCCCTGCATTGGCAGCCGGATTCTTAACCACTGCACCACCAGGGAGGTCCGATAAAGGAGTCTTTTCAAGCTTCTGCCTAGGGTATTTGAAAAAAAAAAGTAAAAGTTTATTAAGTCATGTGTTTTAAATGAAATTGCTGTTTAAAATTTCTGTTTTAGGATAGTGGAGATTATCCACTTACCATGGCTGGTCCTCAGTGGAAGAAGTTCAAATCCAGTTTCTGTGAATTCATTGGCGTATTAGTACGGCAGTGTCAATATAGTATCATATATGATGAGTACATGATGGATACGGTCATTTCACTTCTTACAGGATTGTCTGACTCACAAGTCAGAGCATTTCGACACACAAGCACCCTGGCAGGTCAGTATTTAGAAATATTTTCTGTGCATTTTCTTAGGTTAGAGATGAAAATGATTTTCATTAAAAGAAATGAAATAATGGTGACAAATTAATTTTATTTATTAAGTAGCCCCTAAGAGGACACTCTCCCCTCTCCTTCAACCCTCACGAATTACTGGGAATGGAGTGATATCTTCAGTTTTGATTTTCTGAAGGCATAATTAATTTTCTTGTGGTAAACCTACTTGTTTCCTATCCACCTCTTCTCCCTTTCTATGGCATAGTGATCTGTTGGGTTCTTGAAATATGTTTTATCAAGGAAGGTATTGACAGCAAATTTGGGGAACAGTCATTTTGGATATGTAATTCTAAATGACTTTTATGCATAGTCTCTGCTAGCATAGTCCCTCCTGGTATGATGGTCACTATAGGATGATGCTTATTTAATCACACCACAAAAAGTTGATTTTTCTTACGCTTCTGAGTAACTTTAGGCTGAGTCAGATTCTTTGCTCTTTAAATTTTAATGAAATGAGTTACATTTTTAAGGCTCACATGATTAATTCTAGAACAGTGGTTTTTAGTGTTGATGTTGATAAAATGTTCTGGTTTCTCTTTTGTGCTGAAAGTACTATTATTGAATATGTGCTTTTTGGTTTGAGTTTGAATAAATCAACTAGGCATTAATTGTTACTATAGTATTCTAAGCCTTAATGATAGAATATTTTGATTTCTACAAAAATGTTTCTTTCTCTAAGTGTGGGGATGTTTTTTCCTTTAGAGTATTTCCCCAGAGAATTAAAGCTATGATTAAAGATGTACTTCTGCTCAGCCCTCCATTTAAAAAAAAATAAAATGCATACAGTCAACCTGTAGGTTTTGCTTTTAGATTTGAGGTCACAAAATATGAATGTGATCTTGCTCTGTGAATTTAGGTAGCTTTGATGTTAAGAACTTGAACAGTTAAAGTAAATTAAAGCATATATGATGGGGTAAGGTGGGTAATTTTAGATCAGAATGACAAACTGGTTTGCTGAAGGTGTGGAATAGCTCAGAAGATTGGAGATCTCTTTTAAAGAGAGCCAATAGCCACAAATTAAGGTTTAGTTTTGTGGTGTTCTATCACGCAGTGAACCAGGTGTGAGACATAGTCTGGACTAAGCTATATTAAGCATAAAGTGTTCAGATATTTCAATTAATAAGTTTGAAATCACAGGCAGTGAGTCTTGTCTTAGTAGCAAGAGTTCAGTAACAGAAGGTAGAGATCTGGAGGAACTCTGATAAAAAGCACTTTATTGAGTGATATTTTACTCTTTGTACTTTTGACTTTTTATCTAGATCTGTCCTTCATAATCGCACCATTGTCTTTATGATGATATGTAATAGAGTAAAATTAAAGGAAATCAAGTACTGATAAAACTGTTCAACATTTCTACACACTGTACTTTGATAAAAAGCACTTAAGTTCCCTCCCCCTTTGGTTACTGGATAGCTAAATGACTGCTGTATGAATCAAAATTTATTTAGAAGGTGAATCGTGGTCTCTGGAAAAGGTCATTGTAGGAGACATATATATCATAGTATAGTGGGATTTGAGCATAGTCTAGAGTCAGATTACCTAGTTTTGAATCTTGGTTTAACTATGTATATGAACTGTGTAGTCTGAGGCAGATTTCTTAATCTCCCTGAGCTTCAGGTTCTTCATGAATGAAATGAGGATAATACTTAACTTTGAGGGCTCTTGTAAGGATTAGGAGTTAATCCATGAAAAGTATTTAGCATAGGTAACTGACATATAGTAAGTATTCAATACACATTAGCTGTTGTTTTACTATTGTTGTTGTCATTTGTAGCAGCTATATTTTTCTTTTCTGTTAGAAGTGGAACAGCCCATCTTGTTTTTAATTTCTCTTAAATTGATCTTAACTTGTAAATTTTTGTGTCTGTGAGACTAAGTTCAGCATTTTCCATTTAAAAATAGCTATGAAGTTGATGACAGCTTTGGTGAATGTGGCACTAAATCTTAGCATTAATATGGATAATACACAAAGACAATATGAGGCAGAACGGAATAAAATGATTGGAAAACGAGCCAATGAGAGGCTAGAACTCCTGCTACAGAAGCGGAAAGAGGTATGTACACTTTTGCACTGAATATTTAAGCTATTAATCTGTAACTAACTTGGTCACCATTAATTATGATATAACTTTGCTAGTTCATCGGATAAATTTTTTTGAAAAATTTAAACAACATGTTTCAGGTTGTTTATACATCTAACTTATTTTTGTTGATTATTCATGCCAACAGTACCTTCTGTGTATATATTCTTTCTATGTGGACTAGGATTAAGAGTTCAAGGCTTCACATAAGGAGTCCTGGGCCAGTCTGACAAGCTGCTTAATGCTTTAGTGTTTTTCATCTCTACTGTGAAAATATCTCTCCTAACTTCCTCCGTCAGCTTATTGTCAGGATGAAATGAGGTTTCACTTATGTAAAGTCACTTTGAAAAATAACTTATAAGCTATTTATGCTGTCATAATCTGTGTTTTTGGTTTTTTTATAGTGTAAGAGGCACTTGGTTAACATTAATGACCGACCACCAAATTCAACTTTGAATGAGGAAAATATATTTTTTCAGTTTTATGCTAAATAATAATAAATAAAATCTTTCGATGTTGTGTTTTTTGGTCGTTGTTGTTGTTGTCTCCCCTGCCCCCATGCCGTGCGGCTTGTGGGATCTTAGTTCCCTGACCAGGGATTGAACCCAGGCCCTGGCAATGAAAGCGCCGAGTCCTAACCACTCGACCGCCAGGGAATTCCCTTGATGTTGTGTTTTTGATTTAAATTCCTCCTTCATTGGTGATGTAATATTTTGCTATCTGATATTGGGGATGTTTATTTTTATTTCTAATAGGCAAAGTCTGCTGTTTCAGAAATATTAGTAATGCAGTTGAGTTAAAATATTTGCCGTGGTATTACTTGATTTTGACATTTTTTGGGGGGTAGTGGTAACTATAATTTAAAAGTTGGTTATTTCTGAGATAGCCAATAACTTTTTAAAATGCCCCTTGCTCAAGAGAAGCCAGAAAAATCTTGCCCACATTTCCACCATGCCTAAACTCCTCATCTTTTTCACGTACGGTTGACCTTTGAACAATACAGGTTTGAACTGTGCAAATCCATTGATACTTGGATTTTTTTCAGTAGTAAATATTACAGTACTTACATGATCCACAGTTGGTTGAATCTTTGGTTGTGGAACCTTGTATATGGAGAAACTGTGGATACAGAGAAACTGCATATACGGAGGGCCGACTATAAGTTTTATTTGGATTTTCAACTGTGTGGAGGGTCAGCGTCCCTAGCCCCTGCGTTGTTCACGGGTCAACTGTAGTTGAAATGAAGAATTGACCTTTTTGCCCCTTAACTTAGTTAATAAATTGCATTGGATGCTTTATTAGATGAACATAATGCATGAAATTATGGCCTGATTCTAAGATTCTGAACATAGAATGAGTGGATATAGGTAAAAAGGGGTTTTGAGTTTAAAATTCTTGTACAAATATAAGATATTAATACTTCTAGTGTGGGTTAAGTTTTTAAACATGTTGAAAGACCACCTGTGCCTTTGACTGTGCTAATTAATACAAGTGCATGCCCTTGTTAGCATTATTTGGAAATGTGAGATTATATTCATGAAAAGAAAAAAAAACATTTTACAGAAACATAGAATATAATCTAAAAGCTAATTAATACTTAGCGTGTGAAAGATTTTCCTTGTACTTCTCAAGCTCTGAAACAATTTTCTCTTAACTATCAAACTCTGAGTTGAAAATATATGGGAGTAAATAAGTCAACCCAGATTTGAAATGTTTAGTTGGTTATTTCAAGTGAGCCTTGTTTCCCTCAAAAATATTTAGCAGGGAGACAAATTTTTTGCCAAGTTATTTTACTCAAATCGTTTTTGTTCTTTTAGCAGGCACTAGTTAACATGACTTATTTTTCAGATGCTACAGACCAAGATAATGAAACATTGTTATGCTCTTTTGATTATATGTTATATAATATGTATTATAATAAACTACATAACAGATTTCTTTATGTACATTTATACAATGAAAATATGTGACCATTTAAAAAATTAGTCTACCAGCTAAACATTAAAAACCAAGTACAAATATTCCAGGTATTAAGGGACTGTGGCTACCTAATAGACAACAGATGTTAATTTTTGTATGTGGACACTTTTCGTTTAGTGGAATTAAGAATTGGGTGCTCGCTTCGGCAGCACATATACTAAAGTTGGAATGAGAAGATTAGCGTGGCCCCTGCGCAAGGATGACACGCAAATTCGTGAAGTGTTCCATATTTTTGTTGTAAAGCAGAAACTGACACACCACTGTAAAGCATAATTATACTCCAATAAAGATGTTAAAAAAAAAAGGAATTGGGTGTAATAACCAAAACACCGGAGAAACCTGCATTTGTGTTTGTAACAACTTTTAGATGTCCTTTTGGTTCTCTTCCATTACAATTGAAAAGAAATGATGTGTTCTTTTCAGCTTCAAGAAAATCAAGATGAAATAGAAAATATGATGAATGCAATATTTAAGGGAGTGTTTGTACATAGATACCGGTAAGTCAGGGCAGTTTTTTAATGTAACTCTTATCCTGTTCAAGTTTGGATATTTAGAGGTTTAGGTAATATAAATTTAGTGGAAATCGTGTTAGAGTAAGATCAGTGTTAGAATCTAAGCTCTTCCACTGATTGAGACACTCTATGCAAGTTACTTAACTGCTCTCAACTTTGTTTTCTATCTGAAAATGGGGTAATGTTGTGCTTGACTTGTAGATGCCCAGAAAATGGAAGCTACTGCTGTTATTAGGAGTCAGGGTACAGAATACTTAATTGATTTTGGAGGTACTATGTTAGTAGAGACTGTACGTTCTGATTCCTGACTCTTTCCTCTTCCATTTGAATATTAGTGGGAAAAGCTGGATAGATTTAAGTGAGATGTTTCCCTTATTTTGAATGAGTAGAGGAAAGAAATAGGTAATCTTACCACCATTTCTGCTGTAACCTATTCTTTAAATGTTGGTGGCATGTTTATTTAACTTCTCCGTCATTTCCTTAACTTGGCAGTTATTGAATCAGGTTAATACTTCCTTTGTAATATCCCTTTGTCTATTCTTACCTTTTTATTTCTGTTGTCACCATTACCTTAGTCTGTTCTCTCGTCATTCTCATGCCTAGAGATTATTGCAGTTGTCTTAAAATGTTCTTTTGTTGCATCATTCTTCTGCTCAAAAGCCTTGAATGACTTACCATTACCTACAGGATGAATTCAAAATAATTTAGTCTGACATTCAAATCCAAATTGAGCTTGGCCTCAATATTAGGTGTAACTAATTCTCACCTGGAAAATATTATCTAACCAGACTAGTGTTCCTGCTGTCTGAACACACCATGCCCAGGAGGTGTGAACAAAGGCTGGGGTATGGCATGGTATATAAAAGGTGGGGATTGGATTCTGTTTGTAGGTTTATTTAACTTTAAATATTTATATGGTGATAATTATGCTTTGACAACTAGACTGTAAGCTCTTGGCATTCGGGGGCCATGCTTCAATTCTACATTTAAATCCCCAGTAATACTTAAGGTAGTGGTATATTCATAGTAGGTATGGAGTATTTGGTGCTGCTTAAATAAACCACAAGTCCTGTGGTATACTGGCACTAATATGCATAATTTTCCTTCCTCCATGCAGGGATGCAATAGCTGAAATCCGAGCTATTTGCATTGAAGAAATTGGCATTTGGATGAAAATGTATAGTGATGCCTTTCTTAATGACAGTTATTTAAAATATGTTGGTTGGACTATGCATGATAAGGTAAGATATGCCTTATAGACTGCTTTTCTTTTTACACATAGGCATAGCTATCTGCTGCTCTCATTCATAGTGACTTATCTGCATATAGGTAAAACTGGGAGCACATTCCTATAGGCCTCTCTCCTTTATTCTTTTCTGTCCGCTCCATGAAAATATGGTCTCTATCACATAAAGTCCCCTAGTTTTTTGAATCTTGGTGACTGATTTAGCCTTCAATCTTGAAACAATTTTTGTACTGAAACAATTGGATCATGTAGGCGATGGTGGTAGTGGTGAGACATTTCTTAGAGCAGTAAGAAGAATTCTTACTCTGTTAATATGTAAGTGCTCTATACATTTTAAAATTTCTTTAATTTTGATTCTCTTGATAAACATGTATCTTAGCCAGATTATAAGTTACAACTTGGCTTCTGACCTTTTTTATTTTTTTTTAATTAATCTACCTTTCTCTTAGTCTGCCTCTTCACAAGCCTTGAAGTTCTTTGTATATATTCCTTACAAATATTAATTTCTGTAAAGGAAAACTTACTGTGAAATATGCTACTATCGTCTTTCACAATAGTATTGCTTTGAAAAAATTTTCATTTGACCCACAGCAGTAGTAACCCCAAAGGTATTTAGTTTTAAGTGTTTATGTATTGATTCCTATTTTTGCATTATCAAAGATGAGAGTTTCCGAAGAAATGCTATTGTATAGAACATATTTAAAGTAGAAAATATTGTAAGTATCTTGAATGTTCAGGTTGAAAATATGCAGAGTTTTAATGCATTTTCTCTTCTTGTTTCATTCAGCAAGGTGAGGTAAGACTCAAATGTCTCACTGCTCTACAAGGGCTTTATTATAACAAAGAGCTTAATTCCAAACTGGAGCTATTTACCAGTCGGTTCAAGGTTAGTATTACTCTAAGTATTTAAAAATTACCTGTTATTTGAAAGTATTTTTTCTGGCTTTCCCTTTAAGAATATTTTAATTATTTTTGTCCTTAGGATAGAATTGTGTCTATGACCCTTGACAAAGAATATGATGTTGCAGTACAAGCAATAAAATTACTCACTCTTGTTTTACAGTAAGTATGTTTTTTAAAAAATATTTATTTATTTATTTGGCTGCCCTGGGTCTTAGTTGCGGCATGTGGGATCTTTTAGTTGTGGCATGCAGGCTCTTAGTTGTAACATGCATGTAGCATCTAGTTCCCTGACCAGGGATCGAACCCGGGCTCCCTGCATTGGGAGTGCAGAGTCTTAACCGCTGGACCACCAGGGAAGTCCAACAGTAAGTATGTATTTATTGCATATCGCTAATGTCTAGTTATCTAAATAATACATTAGAATACTTGGTTTAAATTTATTTAGATCTAAACTTTAATAACTTGGGGTTTTACAGCAAGAAGTTTAATTTTTTCATGCAAAGTTGAGAAAACAGGAAGAGAGAACCATTGGACTAGAAAATTCTGAGCTAGGAATTCATGAGTTCTCATTCTCTTGACTAGTTTCCTTTCAATTTTACTGTCTCTAGATGCTCTTGAAATAAAGTTAAACACTTGAATGTGTTAAATATGCCTATCATATTTTGTCACTATTATTTTTTTAAGATTTTATTTATTATTTATTTATCTTATTTATTTTTGGCTGTGTTGGGTCTTAGTTGCAGCATGCAGGATCTTTGTTGAGGCATTTGGGATCTTTCGTTTCAGTGCGTGGGCTTCTCTTTAATTGTGGCGTGCGGGTTTTCTCTCTCTAGTTGTGGCGCGCAGGCTCCAGGGTGCGTGGGCTCTGTAGGTGTGGCGCACGGGTTCCAGAGTGCATGGGTTCTGTAGTTTGCGGCACGCGGGCTCTAGTTGAGGTGCGAGAGCTCAGTAGTTGTGGCGTGCTCGTTGCCCCTTGGCATGTGGGATCTTAGTTCCCTGACCAGGGAGCAAACCTGTGTCCCCTGCATTGTAAGACAGATTCTTTACCACTGGACCACCAGGGAAGTCCTTTGTCACACTTTCAGAAATTAGTATTTACTGAAACTTATCTGTAAACAATCTGAATTTAAAACGTATTCTATTATGTTAAAATGTAAAAGTGATGGAATTAACTTTTTTCTTTTTAAAAAGGTGTGGTGATATATACAAGATTTACCATTTAAACATATTTAAGAGTACAGATCAGTGGAATTAAGTACATTCATATTGTTGTGCAGCCATCACCATTATCCATCTCCAGAACCTTTTTTATCTTCCCATACTGATACTCTGTAGACGACTGCCAAGTGTGATTTTAAGTCATATTGTCTACTCTTTATCTCTGAATTTGATTATTTTAGGTACCTCATATAAGTGGAATTATACAATATTTGCCCTTTTGTAGCAGGCTTATTTCACTTAGCATAATGTCTTCAGAGTTCATCCATGTTAGGTTATGTATCGGAATTTTATTCCTTTTTGAGACTCAGTATATTCCATTGTATGTATAACACATTTTATTTATTCATTCATCTATTAATGGACATTTAGGTTGTTAACATGATCCAAATAATTGCAAAAGGGCCTTTTCAAAAAAAAATCATAGCATGCTAATTCTGATACTCATATGTATGGGAAAGTCATCATGTAAGAGTAGCCAGCAAAATTCTGATTAAAAACTAATGAGAGACGACTACCCGGTATGATTTTAAGTCACTATATTGTAAAACCACAGTAACTTATTATTATTAATTTAAAAAATTGAAGTATAGTTGATTTACAGTGTTGTGTTAATTTCAGATGTACAGCACACTGTTTCGGTTATACATATACATAGTAGGTCCTTGCTGGTTATCTATTTTATACATAGCAGTGTGTATATGTTAATCCCAAACTCCTAATTTATCCCTCCCTACCCCTACCATAGTAACTTTTAAATTTTGGCACTAGTATGTGAATAGACAAATCAATGGCACAGAATAAAGAATAGAGACAAACTTAAATGCATCCAGGAACCTAGTGTAGGGTAAGGGTCGTTTCCTATCAGAAAATAAATGGTTTTGTGACACTTAGGTTCTATTTGGGGGGAAATTAAATTGGATTCATATTTTGACCTTATATAGAAATGATTTCCAGGTGGATGAAATGTTTAAATGTAGATAAATGAGACCATTAAAGTGCTAGATGAAAACTTAGGGGACGATTAAACATTTATATTTTATATGTAAACTGAGCAATGTCTTTCTGAGCATGACATAAAACCTAGACATTAAAAAAAATACTGAATTTTAACTACATGAAAAACTAGAAGAAAAAAACTAGAAATGTGTATATGACATAAAATATAAACAAACTCAGAAAACAAATGACAGACTGGGCAAATATTTGCATCATAGGAGTCACTTTCAATAAATCAATAAAAAGAACAGAAACCCAATAGGAAAAGAGTCAAAAGTTAGGAACCACATCATAGACAGAAAAGAAAATAAAAATTTAAACATATGAAAAGTTGTTTAGCCATACTTAGAGATATGTATATTAAAATGAGACCATCTTTTACCTATTGCTTGACAAAGATACAAAATGTGTTTGGTAATACACTACGTTGGTAAGGCTATGCAAAAACAGACCCTTATACATTATTGATGGGACTATGAATTGGTATAACCTCTTTGGAGCAAAGCTTGGCAGTATCTATTCAAAATATAAAATGCTTACATTCTCTAACATAGTACTATTTGTAATAGAATTTTGGAAATATTCTAGATGATTATTAATAGAGGAAGAATTAAATTTATATATAATAACTAATAGAAGCACCTCATAGGGGTTATCTCATTTAATGCAGCAGTCCTGTGTGAGGAGCATGGTTATTAACGCCATTTATATGAAATGGACTACATTGCAGGCATTAAAAAGAAGGCAGCTCTACCTCAAAATTTAAATAGGTGGTTGGGATTAATATACACACACTACTATATATAAAATAGATAATCAACAAGTACATACTGTATAGCACAGGGAACTTTGCTCACTACTCTGTAACAACCTATATGGGAAAAGAATCTGAAAAAGAATAGATATATGTATAACTAAATCGCTTTGCTGTACACCTGAAACTAACACAACATAGTAAATCTACTGTACTCCAATATACAATAAAAATTAAATTTAAAAAAAATCAGAAAAAAAGAAGGCAGCTCTAGATACACTGACATTTTCTGAGAATTCCCTTAACTGGGGGGATTTTGAGCAGTCTTAACAATTGCATTTTTCTTTAATTTTTAATTAGATTTAAAAATTATAAATTATTATATGCACGTTATAAAAATATTGAAAGAATCCTGAAGTAAATAAGAAAATAATAGTATCCTACTTATAATTCTACAGCTTCTCCCCTTTTCCTCCGTAATACCCTGTGGACATCTTTTTTTGTTGTTTCTGGTATTTTAATGAAGGGTAATGGCCATTTTTGTTGATTCAGCCATGTATATACCTAATAACTGAAACTTGTCAGGAACATTCCTTATTGGTTAAAATGAGTGAACTACTACACATTTACTATAGTTTCACTGATTTGATTCAATATATATGTATATGTATATATTTTATTATAAGATGGCACAAGTGGTTTTTCCAAAAATGATCCAGTATTACACATCGAGTTAATTTAAATTAAAGTGCTTTTCAAACTTTTAACATTTTGGTTTCATTTTTCTCAAAAAGAAGTAATACTTCCTTAGACATCAGACTTCTGGAAACCTTGTGCACAGCAGAAAACCAAAAAGGATCTGAGCTCCTGAACTAACCATCTACTATCCTTAGGCTTTTTTCTCTGATTGTGGTCCTATGATTCCTAATTTACATATAATGGTAAAAACCTAGATTGTTTATCTCACAGTAGACTAAAAGCATATTAGGAGGGAAAGAGGTGCCAGAGGTCAGGGCTTTGAATGCAGAGTCCCACTATGGAAGCACCCAACAAGGTTTACCCTGGGGTATTGTGGTTGATGGGCCTAATAATGACTTTGATTTACCAAGATTTTGTTAGGTTTATTTTGTTCTTTTAAAATAAGGTCAGTAAAATGAGCACTGCATTTTAGTAAGATTTTTTTAATGATACATTGTAAAGGTCTTTGGCACTTAAATTTTAATTATTTGCTAAAATGCTTTTGCATTGCCTTATATGGTGTTTAATACATGGTGGATGAAGTGTTATTCTTCATTGTGAGATAACTGGGGTGTTAGTATATTTTAATGTTGCAATATTGTCTCTTGCCTAATATTACTATGAAATACATGCAAAATGTTCTTTGTGATTATTAACTCTAAGCTCTTAGCATACCACCACTTTTTTTCCTACGTTAGTTTATATTATTTTGTCTTCATTTCCCTTTAGCATATTTGTCACATTGTTATTTCTCTTAGTATATGTTTCATTATACTCGGTATTCACTCTAATTTTACCTCCCATTGATCTTAGATGTTAACAAAATACTCAGCTGTTTTGTCAGGGGATGCTTTTACTGATAGACAATAATGAAATAAGGTTGATTTCTTCTTTCAACAGAAGTTCTTAATGAAGGTTTTTTTTTTAAACACAAGTTTAAAAGTGGAAGTGTACTATTTTTTAATGTGTGAATATGAATTTTTGTAATCAGTATGCTTAAAATTACAACATTACTTTGAAAACTGCTATTGCTTATTTCTTCTTAGGAGTAGTGAAGAAGTTCTTACTGCAGAAGATTGTGAAAATGTCTATCATCTGGTTTATTCAGCTCATCGGCCAGTAGCAGTAGCAGCTGGAGAATTTCTCTACAAAAAGTAAATCTGTATTTCTGTTGTTCATTTGTCTAAAGTATACTTTAATGGAAGTAATTTATTGTGTTATCATTCATATTAAAATATATATAAATATAACTTATTAAAAATTATTCAGTACTGGTCTTAAGCCTATTTTTGCGTTACAAAAAAAATATTTTTCAAAATAATAAAAGGTTTTACTTCGAGTACTTTGATAACGGTTTGATATAAGAACCACAGGAATCCTTTAGTCTCTTTTCTTTTATGTTGCTGTTTAACACCTCAGATTAGGTAGTATAGATAGTGTGAATATCTAATCACTGAAAATATTTAGTAAATGTTATGTAATGGCTTTTAAAGAGAACAATTTGAACCACTTGGACTAAATTGTAAGATTTTAGATTGTAAAATCTTAAAGATTTTATTAAAATGCTCATTTGGGGTGAAGCATTTATTAGAAAGAGTACATGATGTAAAACATTTACACTACAGTTTTCTATTCATTGTTATCCAGTGATAACTTTTGTTGTTTATAAGAAAGAATGATCATGATACCCGTAGAAAGAGGCCACTAAGTTCAGACTTTGGGATAAATTGTGCAAGCAGGATAGAAGGAAAAGACATGTCATTTTTAAAGAGAAGAATGTTTATCATAGATTTATGTGCATAAATGGTATAGGTTAGTCATTGTGATACTTTTATAAAAAGAAACGCTTGCTTAAAATGCAGTAAGGGTTTTAAAAAGAAGTAATTCACAATGCAACTAACATGAGAAGTTAATTTAAAAGGATTTAGAAGTACCACCAAGTGTGAAATGAAAAAGGTTTATAGCAATTACTTAGTATAAAGTTGGAAAATACTGTACCTACCCAGCTCCCATGTACCCCTTTGTTAAATGCTTAAATATGGAATTCAGACAGTTTTTTTTAAATTAGGAAATTTTTGTTTTAAAAGTAAGTATTTTGCATATATTATCATAGGCTCTTCAGTCGTCGAGATCCAGAGGAGGATGGAATGATGAAAAGAAGGGGACGACAAGGTCCAAATGCCAACCTTGTTAAGACATTGGTTTTTTTCTTTCTGGAAAGTGAGGTTAGTTGATGTTCATGTTAGTACTTACGTTCAAAACAATTTGGAGGTGGGGTTCAAATGATGTAAATCTTAAAATCTTCCAAATATCACAGTGAGTGTTGGATAAAATAGAGTTCTACCAATTCCACACCAAAAAAAATTTTTTTCTGTGTTAGTAAGATACTCAAATAGTATATTTATATGTAGTGCTAAGAGCATGAATTTTGGAACCAGAAAGACCTGATTACCGATTGGGCTTCCCTACTTATTATTTGTATAACCTTGATTCAGTTACTTAATCTTTCTAAGCCCATTTTCCTTGTAAAAATGTGGATAATAATTTCTTAGATAACGCTGAGATAATCCATGTAAAACTCTTAGCACAGACCTAGCATTTTGTTAGTTCTCAATATTTGGTACCTGTGATTATTATTGTTGTTGCAGATACAGATTTACATTTAACATCAGCTCTTTTAGGTCTCCCTTAGGTTGAAAACCTACCTGTTCACCAGAATTTGAGAGGGCCCAACATACATTTTTAGTATATGTGTATTATTTAATCAGTGTTAGGGCCTTTTAATTAGATTTTCTAATTGTTTCTATATATAGAAATACAGTTGGTTTTTGCATATTGACCTCTTATCTGCAGTTTTGCTAAATTCACTTTTTAAAGTAAGTTTTTAATAAAATTCTTAGTATTTTCTATAATATACAATCAAGTCATTTGCAAATAATGATGATTTTACTTCTTCCTTTCCTACATTTATGCCATTTTTTTCCCCAGCCTTATTGTACTGGCTAGGGCATCCAGTAGAATGTTGAATAGAAGTGGTGAGAGTGGATAGCTTTGGATTGTTCCTGATCTTAGGGGAAAAGCATCCAATATTTCAACATTAATCACGTTTTTAGTTATAGGTGTTGCGTAGCTATTTATTATATTGAGGATGTTTCCTCCTATACCTTTTTTTGCTGAGAAGTTTTTTTTAATTTTATTGAAATATAGTTGATTTACAGTGTTGTGTTTAATTTCTGCTCTGCAGCAAAGGGACTCAGTTATACATATGTATATTCTTTTTCATATTTTCTGTTATGGTTTATCACAGGATACTGAATATAGTTCCCTTGCTGTACTAGGACCTTGTTGTTTATCCATTTTATACATAATAGTTTGCACCTGCTAATATCCCAGACTCCCAGTCCTTCCCTCCCCCACCTCTCCACCCCCTTGGTAACCACAAGCCTGTTCTCTATATCTGTAAGTCTGTTTTTGTTTCATAGATATGTTCATTTGTGTCATATTTTAGATTCCACATATAAGTGATATCATATGGTATTTGTCTTTCTCTTTCTGACTTGACTTCGCTTAGTATGATAATCTCTAGGTCCATCCATGTTGCTGCAAATGGCATTATTTCATTCTTTTTCGTGACTGAGTAATATTCCATTGTATGTATGTGTATGTGTATATACAAACACACACATATCTTTCTTTCTTTTTTGGGGGGGGGGCGCCCCGCAGGGCATGCAGGATCTTAGTTTCCTGACCAGGGATCGAACCCATGCCCGCTGCAGTGGAAGCATGGAGTCTTTTTTTTTTAGCATCTTTATTGGAGTATAATTGCTTTACAATAGTGTGTTAGTTTCTGCTTTATAACAAAGTGAATCAGCTCTACATGTATCCCCATATCTCTTCCCTCTTGCGTCTCCCTCCCTCCCACCCTCCCTATCACACCCCCTCTACGTGGTCACAAAGCACCGAGCTGATCTCCCTGTGCTGTGCGGCTGCTTCCCACTAGCTATCGGTTTTACATTTGGTAGTGTATATATGTCCATGCCACTCTCTCACTTTGTCCCAGCTTACCTTTAACCCTCCTCGTGTCCTCAAGTCCATTCTCTAGTAGGTCTGCGTCTTTATTCCCATCCTGCCCCTAGGTTCTTCATGACGTTTTTTTGTTTTGTTTTGTTTTGTTTAGATTCTGTATATATGTGTTAGCATACGGTATTTGTTTTTCTCTTTCTGACTTACTTCACTCTGTATGACAGACTCTAGGTCCATCCACCTCACTACAGATAACTCAATTTCGTTTCTTTTTATGTCTGAGTAATATTCCATTGTATATATGTGCCACATCTTTATCTATTCATCTCTCAATACCACATCTTCTTTATCCATTCATCTGTCAATGGACATTTAGGTTGTTTCTATGTCTTTGCTATTGTAAATAGTGCTGCTGTGAACATAGGGGTGCATGTATCTTTTCAAATTATACCTTTGTCTGGGTATATGCCCAGGAGTGGAATTGCTGGATCTTATGGCAACTCTATTTTTAGTCTTTTGAGTGGCTGCATCAGTTTACATTCCCACCAACAGTGTTAAGTGGGATCCCTTTTTTCCCCACCCTCTCCAGCATTTATTATTTGTAGACTTTTTAATGATGGCCATTCTTACTGATGTGAGGGGATACCTCATTGTAGTTTTGATTTGCATTTCTCTAATAACCCGTTGCGGAGCACAGGCTCTGGATGCGCAGGCTCAGCGGCCATGGCTCACGGGCCCAGCCACTCCGCGGCATGTGGGATCTTCCCGGACCGGGGCACGAACCCGTGTCCCCTGCATCGACAGGCAGACTCTCAACCACTGCGCCACCAGGGAAGCCCAATGAGCATCTTTTCATGTGCCTATTGGCCATCTGTATGTCTTCTTTGGAGAAATGTCTATTTAGGTCTTCCACCCATTTTTTGATTGGGTTGTTTGTTTGATATTGAGTTGTATGAACTGTTACGTATATTTTGGAAATTAAGCCCTTTTCAGTCACATCATTTGCAAATATTTTCTCCCAGTCTGTAGGATGTCTTTTTGTTTTGTTTATGGGTTCCTTTGCTTGCAAAAGCTTATAAGTTTGATTAGGTCCCATTGTTTATTTTTACTTTTATTCCTGTTGCCTTAGGAGGCTGACCTAAGAAAACATTGGTGCGATTTATGTCAGAATGTTTTGCCTGTCTTTCTCTTCTAGGAGTTTTATGATGTCTTGTCTTATATTTAAGTCTTTAAGCCATTTTGAGTTTATTTTTGTGTATGGTGTGAGGGTGTGTTCTAGCTTCATTGATTTACATGTGGCTGTCCAGCTTTCCCAGCACCACTTGCTGAAGAGACTGCCTCTTCTCCATTGTATATTCTTGTCTCCTTTGTCAAAGATTAATTATCCATAGGTGTGTGGGTGCTGAGACATTTTATCATGAATGGATGTTGAATTCTGTCCAATGCTTTTTTCTTCATCCCTTGAGATGATTATTTTATCTTTCATTACATTAATATGATAAATTATGTTGATTGTTGTTTTGAATGTTGAATCAACCTTGCATTCCTAGGATAAACCCCTACTTGGTCATGATCTGTTATCCTTTTTATATATTGCTGGTTTTAGTTTACAAATTTTTTGAGAACATTCCCTCCATGTTCATGCAGGGTGTTGGTATGTATATATATTTAATTGTAACGTCTTTGATGGGTTTCGGTATCATGGTAATGCTTGTCCCCTAAAATGAGTTGGGAAGCTCTAGGGCCATTTTAAGCTTCACAGAATGAAGAGAAATGATTTAGTTATATATTGAATTGATAAGTAATCATGTATTTTGTATTTTAAGTAATCGTTACAACTCCCATTAAGTTACAATAAATTTGTAGTATATTTTATAACTGAGAGTAGTTCACCCGTGTAATACAGTTGGCCCCCCATATCTGTGGGTTCTGCATCTGTGGATTCAGCCAACAGGGGATTCAACCAATAGTGGATTGAAAATATTTTTTGAAAAATTCCGGAAAGTTCGAAGAAGCAAAAGTTGAATTTGCCATATACTGGCAACTATTTACATAGTATTTACATTGTATTGGGGTACTATAAGTAATCTAGAGATGATTTAAAGTATATGGAAGGATGAGCATAGGTTATGTGCAGATTACACCATTTTGTATAAGGAACTTGAGCATCCTCGGAAAATCTGACAGGGGGTCCTGGAACCAATCCTCCTTAGATATAGAAGAATGACTGTATTGAGTCAGGTACTAAATATGCATGCATATAGTCTCTTCAAAAATAATTTTCATGTGAATGATTTAATGATTATTGTGAGAAATGTTACTACCTAGCAGGGTTTACTTATACATAGCAAGCTAAGGCAGTTCTTCTCTGTCCTTTCTTCCATTTGACCTCAAAAAACAAATTGTTTGAGTTTGCACATGGTGCCAACAAAGCTTCCATTCTTTTGATTAAGGCTAGTATGATATTTGTCTAAGAGCACATTGCTCTTCTTAAATTTTAGTTACATGAGCACGCAGCGTACCTTGTGGATAGCATGTGGGACTGTGCTACTGAGCTGCTGAAAGACTGGGAATGTATGAATAGCTTGTTGCTGGAGGAGCCACTTAGTGGAGAGGAAGGTAAGGATGTTTAATTATGGTATTTTTGTTGTCTAGATAATTTTGAAAATAGAGTTTACTTATTCCATTTCTTTATCTTTTAGCATTAAAATAATGATTCAAAGTCTTTGAATAATTTTGTTTTCATACACATGAATATTATGCTATGTAGAAGGATATAATTGCTGTCAATATTCTTTATTTTGTTTTATTATATTTTATCTTTTTGTATCTGTTCATATTTTCATTTCTCAAATTGTGGAGCAGTGTTTTACAGATTTGTAATGCTTAGGAGGGTTTAACTTGTTCTGGACCTTTTTGTGATATAGTAATGGGATTTTCTTTAGTACATTAGGTCAGATTCTGTCACAGGCAGAAGGAACTGTTATGTAATATTATAAATGGCATATAAAGAAAAGAAATAGGTTAACTTTCTGATTTTTTTCTTTCAGCGCTAACGGACAGACAAGAGAGTGCTCTGATTGAAATAATGCTTTGTACCATTAGACAAGCTGCTGAATGTCATCCTCCTGTGGGGAGAGGGACAGGAAAAAGGGTATGCCAACATATTTTCAGTATTCTAAATTATATGTCTCTTTTTCAATATCTTTTTTAAAGTTCTTATTTGTAACCATATAATCAAATTTTTGAATCTTAAATTTTATTTTTCAGGCGATCTTTGCTTATAAATATGTGTTAGAAGTAAATTTTAAAGCATTAGCAATTTGCGAAATCCACGTTCCTTCCATAAGATACTTTGTGAGTTAACTACAGGAGATGCAGTGGTTGACAGTAACTACAGGAGATACAGTGATTGACAGTCCCTGCCTTTAAGACCGCATGTTGTGCAACATTTTAGAATGGTGTATTTGTCTGTTTTGGTTTATTTATAGATTTGCTTTCTTTTAATAAAAGTTAGAAATAAAGACAGGATAATCATTCATTAATATGGGGGAAATTCCTATTTCCTGGGATATGATTTTAATGCATTATTTCAAAGTTCACATATATTTGTATTGTAGACCAGAGTTGCACAGGCTTTCAAACTTTGTGAAGCACAAAAATACATTTTTATATTGTGACCTCGTACACATCTATATATATGTGTTTGTGTATAACTGAAACAGAATTTCATCAAACAATACTGCAACTTAGGTGATGCATTCTATTTTCCTTTGTTTTCTTTTCGTGTTTTTTTCTTGTTTTTCTAATTGCTGGTCGTTACTTATGTTGATTTCATAGCTCATGGATCATGGCACAACTTATAGTAGACTGAAATCCTACTCAGTCCTATTATTATATAAACTCCTAAACTACATTTCCTAACTGCTTCTCCTTTCATCCAAAGGTAGAGTTAGTTAATCTAATTGGGTATTGATTTTGCCTCTAGACCTATTCAAAGTGTTGCTATTTTTAAAAAATATAATGTGCAAGCTATTCTCTTTGTTACTTTTGGGTTTCAAGTTTTATAGTAGAAATTCTTGTATCCATCATTACTTATTTTGGATATCTTAACTTAAAGTTGAGCACCTAACAGTGTCAGTGGGCTTATTAATAAATACTTAGAAACTTTGTTGTGTTAACCTTAGGTGCTAACAGCAAAGGAGAAGAAGACCCAGTTGGATGACAGGACAAAAATCACTGAACTCTTTGCTGTGGCCCTTCCTCAGTTATTAGCTAAAGTAAGTTTGTGTCAGTATCAGGAGTGTTACTAAGAAATTACAAGTTTTGTTTGGAAGTGCCACACAGAATTTTGCACTTATCATAATATTTACTTACCATTATTGTGATGTTTTTGACATGATTTTTTTTTTTATTTCAAAGTACTCTGTAGATGCTGAAAAGGTGACTAACTTGTTGCAATTGCCACAATACTTTGATTTGGAAATATATACCACTGGACGATTAGAAAAGGTATGGTGTTTCTGTGTATAAAAAACCTTGAAGAAAAATCGTTAACTTAGTTCATCCCATCATATTGTTTATTTATATTTTTTGAAATATGTTTTTGTAACTTTTAATGTAAAAGGAAACCTGTATCTTGTATGCCATACATATTTTAGATAAGGTGGATTTATTAGAGAATGGCACTAATGAGGTTTCCCTTTGATTCATGCCCATGTCCGTACCATCATTGCTAGCCATTATGTGACTGTATCACTGATCATTTATGGAGATTAGGGGTGGGTAACTAGATAATAACAATTGCAAAATGAAAGCAGCTAATATCCATTAAATACATTTACTGTGTTCCAGGAACATATGTATTTATATGTATTAACATCTCACCAAGGTCCTATGAGATAGGTAATACTATTCCTGTTGAAGTTGGGGAAATAAGTTTGGGTGGGTCAGTGCATTTATTTATTATGACTAGAAGAACTTAAAGTATGTCCTACTGGTTGTAAAGTTACTGTGTTTGAAGCTGTTCATCCCAGTTGTGTAGTCATTTTATGCCTATCATATATACCTTAGTTTTAATGAAGAAAACTTTGATTTTGCAGCATTTGGATGCCTTATTACGACAGATCCGGAATATTGTAGAGAAGCACACAGATACAGATGTTTTAGAAGCATGTTCTAAAACTTATCACGCACTCTGTAATGAAGAGTTCACAATTTTCAACAGAGTAGATATTTCAAGAAGTCAACTGATAGACGAGTTGGCCGATAAATTTAACCGGCTTCTTGAAGATTTTCTGCAAGAGGTATATATTACAAGTATTTTGTCAGCTGTGCCCCATTGCGCACCCCCCCACACCCCCCAGAACCAAATTAGTCACTAGTCTTGGTGATAATCCCTAGCAGTATGTTGAAAAGTCATTCAGACTTTTTGTTCTATGATTCATCGTGATACTATTATTCATCCATCAAAATAGGAAGGTGGCAAGAATCTGCAACTAAGAGAGGGTGAAAGCAAAGCTAACATCTTTCCCCTTTTTTTAATTTAAAGAAATGATCTGGGAAGTTTCCAGGGTTTAGTTGAACAAGAGGCTGTTAGGGAACAGGGTGTTAACAGAACAGAAAAGTTGAGCTAGACTGTGGCCACGTAACCTCAAAAATTGGGGTATTTCTTAACATTTTGGAAGTTTATTTATGGTCTTTGATATTATAAAGCCTTGATAAATTATAGCCACTGTCGACTTTGTTGCTTTGTTGTTCTGTTGTATTTCCAAAGAGGCTTAAGTGTGGTGCTCAAATACACTTGTATTTTTATTGTGATTTTTATCTTTTCTGGAAAGGTACACTTAACAGTTTAATTGATTTGCATAAAGTAAAAAGTTGTGATTCTCAAATTAATGCATTTAGCCTTTTCCACATCACTTTTGTCATTAATGCTGCAAAAAATGATGTGGACTTTTGTAATTTCTAGTTACTTTGTTTAGCAGTTACTTCTTTAACTTTCTTATTTCTGTGTATAGCATTTCATGCTTACTATGTTTTGCTTAATTGGAGGTTTGTGCAAATATGTTGATGTACGAATGATCACATTCTTAAAAATTGTAATGGCTCTACTATTGGCTGGATATGATTCTGATTAGGACAAGTTAATTTAAAATCAAACTATGGTTTGTTAATTAAGTTTAATTACTTACCTTGTATAAAAATTGATGGTGAAAAACAAGCATTTTTTTGAGAGACCTGGGGTTTAATACAGTAAGTTCGATAGTATTTTTAAAAATTTGTAAGTTTCTTATAGTGAGACTCATAAAATTGTCAAAAACTTAAGTTACTCTAAATTGGAAAGTTGATACCCAGAAAAAGGATTAGTATATCTAGTCCTTATGCAGAGGATTTTTTCCAAATTAATTTTAATTGGTCTGATATATCTTTCTTGAGCACTATGTTTCATTTACTTAGTAGATTGTCCTTTAGGTATTATCTTTTATGATCTCTTGCTTGTCCTCTAATATATTGCTCTTTATTGTCCCAATGCATTTATTACTGTGAAAGAGTAGATGTCTTCATTGTTTTGTGTCAAGATCACTTAAAGGAAAAAAGGAGAATGTCATTCAGTTTTTCTCTCTTGGGTATAATGTATCTGTTATAACAACTCTTATGTTGACCCATTATTCTGGCCACATTGCTTTAAATTTGGCCAGGTTTAAGTATTGAATGACAAAGTTATTCTGTGGTTTTTAAGTAGGTTATTCTTTATTTTCAAGGTGTGGAAATCACCAATGTGATAGCCTAAGATTTTTCACTTTTGTGGTTATTAATGTTTAATATGATATAATTAACATTCATAGGGCGAAGAACCTGATGAAGATGATGCATATCAGGTATTGTCAACATTGAAGAGAATCACTGCTTTTCATAAGTAAGTTGAATCTTAAAGTTTCTGATTTCTTAAAACTGTAGCAAAATCAGAACCAAATTGCATGTTTGGGGATTATAGTGTCAAATTTTTTGCTGGATTTCTTGTGCTTTTGGGAAAAAAGTACTTGATAGAGTCATGTTGTGAATTGGGGAACAACAAATTATCAACTAATATACTTTTTAAAAATACACATTTTTTTTGTTGTTCTTGTGGGCGCATGTTAGAAAGTTTACTACATTTTACTTTAATAGTATTCTTTTAACACTCAAGTCCAGAACAAATGTGATTAAGCTTAACTTTTTAATATAACTTAATTCTTTTTTACAGTGCCCATGATCTTTCAAAGTGGGATTTGTTTGCTTGTAATTACAAACTATTGAAAACCGGAATTGAAAATGGAGACATGCCTGAACAGGTTTTTATTTATTTACAAGTTACATATTTAACTTTGAGAAAGAAGACTTGTGACTTGTAAAATTTAACTGTATTCTCTTTGTTCTTTTATAGATTGTTATTCACGCACTGCAATGCACTCACTATGTAATCCTTTGGCAGCTTGCAAAGATAACTGAAAGCAGCTCTACAAAGGTTTGTGGTGGTTCAGTGGCGTCTTTTTTTATTAAATAGCATTAACTTTTCAGCAAACTTAAACATAAGACATATCAATAAAATCTTGCTTATTTCTAATCTATTTAGGCATGTTTACTTTTAAAAACAGTTATTTGTAGTTGTATATTCAGTGAAAGAACATTAATATGTTTTGTTTAGGGTATGATTCTAAATTTAAAAAATCACATTTATATGTGGCATAATTTATGGATTTCCATATCATTCTCAAAAGTACTGGGTACATAAAGAACTACAGATTTTGTAAATCATGACCAAGAGCCTTTGAAACATACAGATACAGCTACTGGGTTATATAAATTAATTATTACAAACCACCTGTCCCTAGATCTTATGCCTCGTATTGTTTTGGGATCTCCTTATTCATACTCAGGATCTCTGTACTGATGTTCCAAATTCATGATAAATCACTTTCTGGTTGAGTGTAATGTGCCAGCTACTAGGTCATAGAACTTTCAAATTTTTATCTGTAGTGGTAATCCTTGATGTGTTTAGTAATTGAACTAAACAGTACTGCCTTTTCATTTGTAAATTAGAAACTTAAACTTCGTACTTGTAGTAGTAGATGTTGCCTTAAATATTATTTGGGCACATTTTTATAAATATTAAGTAATTTTTGTAAGCTATAGAATTAGCTGTTCATAGTTATTTTCCTCAAAAAGGAATCCTCTTGATACTCAGTTTGTTTTGCATAATTCACAGAATAATTTTAGAATTTTTTTGAGGTTTTTAAGCACAAGATGCAATTATATCTACAAATGGATGTTTTCCACCTTGAAAAGACAATGTAGTACTGTTGTTAAAATAGTGTACTTTTTGTCAGACACCCAAAAAGTTTAATTCAATATCAAGCTTGCAGTAGGAACAGTGACTGTATTAGCAAATATAATTGCTCACCTAAATCAAAAGCATTGAGTTACAAATTAACATGGGAAAAAAGGTAATACTTTTAGTAGAGGAAACAGGGTAAAAATGAAGGTTATTAAATGCAAAAATTATTTCTACTGAAGCTTGGTTGAGTTTTCTTCACCAAATCAATCTCTAAGTTAAACCTGTTTTTATTTAACTTGTCTATTGCATATACCAAATATGTACTGATACTCTATCGTTTGGCATCCAGTATCAGGAGACGGGCCAGAGGTTATGCCTTAAATAAATTAGTGTGGCTGATCTTTATAAAGTAGTTTTCTATTTTAAATTAACTGATGTAAATATTTAGAAAAAGAAAAAAAAGATTCATCCTTTTAGTGTAGGTTAAAATTTTTTTTTCTTAAGTGGAGTAATACCACAAAACTAATTTTTCTTTGGTCCCTCTCTGTTTTTAAAAAGCACAACCACTATCCTACAAATGAAAAATGAAACATGCTGTCCCTTTTTTATCATTTATTTTATTCCATTCATCAGTCAGCCACTCATCAAATTACAAAGTGAGGATGGAACATAAATCTTTACTTGTTAAGCATTCTGAGGTAGTGGATTTATATGGATAGCCATATATAGTCATATAAGTTTTCTCATTCTAAAGGACCCAGATCACGTAGGATATTATCCGTTAATATACCTGGTATTTTTTTTGATAAAATTGTATTCTTATATACAGATGCTTTTTCTATATGGTGATATTTGGCTTTGAGTGAATATTCTAACACTCAGCTTTGTGAAAACATATATTTACTACACCACCAGTATTTATATATTCATTAATGATATGCATGTACTAATAGTCTGAGGATTTTAAGTACTAGGCCTACAATATTAAGTACATAGTAAATTAAGTGTATTACAGAATGAACAGAGAAATGGAAATTGAAAAAGGCTGAGTTAAAGATGATATAAACAATATTTTTAGATGTCAGCTAATTATCATGAATATACCTGGTGTTTTTAAGCCTGCAATTTGTTGAGATTTTAAAAGTGGTTTTTGTTTTCCTTTTTGATAAATAATAAAGATTTTAAATCTAATATACAAGCAGAGTTAACATAGTTAAATATATGGTGATGTTTTATGTAATTTAAAATATCTTAAATATTGAATGAGTTTTTAATACAGTATTTTAAAATGCTCATGTTAAATTTTTTCAAGGAGGACTTGCTGCGTTTAAAGAAACAGATGAGGGTATTCTGTCAGATATGTCAACATTACCTGACCAACGTGAATACCACCGTTAAAGAACAGGTTAGTAATTACTATAGATAGCAGTCTTTTGTAAGCAACCCTGAATAAATATCTGAACTAATATAGAAAATTTAAGAAATACTGAAATTGGGCAAAGTAGAAATACCTTGTATCTGTCTGTATATATACTATGCTCAAAAAATAGATTAACATTAATTCCATGTGGAGCATTATAGATTACCCGCATATTGCAGTTATTCTGTGTTATTGTTTCTTTATGCCACACATGGTAAACAGACTCATATATACAAAGTAGGTGTATGCAGTTACATAAATTATTCCTGAAAGCAACAAGTATAACAGATATGCCTCAGGGAGGAAAGGTCCATCTGGTTTTGTTATCTCAGAGTATTATCAGATGTTGGCATTCCTGCCCATTCCTGATTGTGTGAGTTATTTTTTCTTATGTGGACTTTGAAATAAAAATTTTAATCACTTCCGTCTTCAGAGTGTTACCTTCCCACCCCATATGCCCTCTTGATTCCATTGCTGCCAAGCTTCTCAGTCTGGAAATACATTGTTACTTGGTGCCATGGGTAGTTTTCCCATCTGTAAAATAACTTCTGATCCTGGGACCAAGAGCCTATTTAGTTTTGAACTGTAACAATAAAGGACTTGGGACATTTTCTTCTCTACAATTCAGATAAGAGGGACAAAATTTCAGAAGGTAGTAAAATGAGTTTATAGTTAATGTCTTAGAATAGGATTTCAGTGAAGTATACACTGATCTAAACTTAATACATGAAGTATTACTTGATATATTTTCACAGGCCACCAAGATACTCAGCTTAATATTCCGTATTTCTTACAGTGTTAGCACATAATTCCTTATGGGTTATTGTGTGTAATCTCCTTTACATATAATCTGTTGTTCAGGCCTTGGAGATTAATTATTTGGTCATTAAATAGCCTGTGTACTAGTCTTCCTAACAGCTTCCAGGAATATGTCCTGGTTAGCTCACAAGACCTGTCAGTTCACCTAATTAGTAAATGTCACCACGCTTATCACTGTGTATCCTTACTGTGTATGTTGCAAAAGCTTTTGTAAACTCAAATATCTTGATAGGTATAAATTATTACTATAGTAGTAAAATGAGAGGAAGAGACCAAAAGAAGAGGTAAAAGCATAGAGAAAAAAATAAATGTGGTTAGTTCCAAAAAGGCAAAGCTATTATTAAAATCTGCTTTGAGGTCTATATTATAATCTGTCCTTCTAGTAGTAGTCTTCCATTAAATGTAATTTTCTGTTGACTTTGTGATCACAAAATTTTATTTTCCTTATCCCTTCCCAACAAATAACTAAATTTTTTCCAGTTACCTTCTGACTACTTTTACCAGTGTTTGACTCTATTTAAAACTCCTGGCAGAGTTTTTTTTTAACATCTTTATTGGGGTATAATTGCTTTACAATGGTGTGTTAGTTTCTGCTTTATAACAAAGTGAATCAGTTATACATATACATATGTTCCCATATCTCTTCCCTCTTGCGTCACCCTCCCTATCCCACCCCTCCAGGCAGTCGCAAAGCACCGAGCCGATATCCCTGTGCCATGCGGCTGCTTCCCACTAGCTATCTACCTTACGTTTGTGAGTGTGTATATGTCCATGACTCTCTCTCGCCCTGTCACAGCTCACCCTTCCCCCTCCCCATATCCTCAAGTCCGTTCTCCAGTAGGTCTGTGTCTTTATTCCTGTCTTACCCCTAGGTTCTTCATGACATTTTTTTTCTTCTTAAATTCCATATATATGTGTTAGCATACGGTATTTGTCTTTTTCTTTCTGACTTACTTCACTCTGTATGACAGACTCTAGGTCTATCCACCTCATTACAAATAGCTCAATTTCGTTTCTTTTTATGGCTGAGTAATATTCCATTGTATATATGTGCCACATCTTCTTTATCCATTCATCCGATGATGGGCACTTAGGTTGTTTCCATCTCTGGGCTATTGTAAATAGAGCTGCAGTGAAGATTTTGGTACATGACTCTTTTTGAATTTTGGTTTTCTCAGGGTATATGCCCAGTAGTGGGATTGCTGGGTCATATGGTAGTTCTATTTGTAGTTTTTTAAGGAACCTCCATACTGTTCTCCATAGTGGCTGTATCAATTTACATTCCCACCAACAGTGTAAGAGGGTTCCCTTTTCTCCACACCCTCTCCAGCATTTATTGTTTCTAGATTTTTTGATGATGGCCATTCTGACTGGTGTGAGATGATATCTCATTGTAGTTTTGATTTGCATTTCTCTAATGATTAATGATGTTGAGCATTCTTTCATGTGTTTGTTGGCAGTCTATATCTTCTTTGGAGAAATGTCTATTTAGGTCTTCTGCCCATTTTTGGATGGCAGAGTTTTTATAAAGCTCCTCAAGATATAACTTCATCCAAAAAATATATATATATATATAACACTTCAGCTTTATTGCTTTATTTATTTGTTTATTTATTTAGCTGTGCCAGGTCTTAGTTGTGGCATGTGGGATCTTTAGTTGTGGCATACGAACTCTTAGTTGCGACATGTGGGATCTAGTTCCCTGACCAGGGATCGAACCCAGACCCCCTGCATTGGGAGCGTGGAGTCTTAGCCACTGGACCACCAGGGAAGTCCCACTTCAACCTTATGTTTATTATACTGTCAGGTTTGCCTGATGATTAGTAAGCAGACCCACACTTGGTTATGTTTTTTTTACTTAATCATCACATATACTGACAATGAGAAGTCCTATAGATTTTGTGATCTCTCTTCTAAGAGATCTTCTAGGAGATATTCATCTTCTTGGTATAAGTGTTTTTCTTCCATAGAAGAAAAGAATGGTACCAAGTTTATACATTATTTGATATTTGAGAATGTATACCATGAGACATTGTGGTATATATAGTGTAAAGGGTGGGGTTTGGAGTCAGAAAACCTGAGATTGAGTCTTGATTGCATGTTTTGATGATGTTAACATATTGTACAAATCACTTAAAAAATTAAAAGAAAATTGCTGAAAATTAAAAAATATTTGTGAAATTATCTTGCAGTTAGTAAATCACAATGCAAATATCAGTAGTTATTGTTGAAAAAATTACACTCTTCACTTTTAAAATCTTAGGAAAATAGTAGACATTGCTTTTCTTATGAGTTTCAAATATAGAAAGTTGGATTTTATTTCCACATTAAATATGTAAGTTACTTGTGGCAGTTCGTGAGAAACTTTGGTTTATGGCATGCTATCCTTTTTTTTTATTTTTTTTTTTATTTTTATACTAGGCCTTCACTATTCTATGTGATATTTTGATGATCTTCAGCCATCAGATTATGTCAGGAGGGCGTGACATGTTAGAGCCATTAGTTTACACCCCTGATTCTTCATTGCAGTCTGAGTTGCTCAGCTTTATTCTGGATCATGTCTTCATTGAACAGGATGATGACAATAACAGTGCAGGTAATTTTATTGCCATCTTTTTGTTAAATCTGTGTGTCTACTATAAATCAAATTTAATTAACAGCAATGTAAAGTGTTACACTACTGTTTGATATTTTATTCTTAAAACATGAAACACAGGTACATTTTCGAGTGCAATTGGTGTTCATTGCTTGTAACATTGTAAAGACAATGTGGTATCACAGAGCATAGGCTTTGGAATCAAATCTTTGTTTCTCACTAGTTGTGAGCTTGTTTTTCTAATTTGTAGCTACCTTACAGAACTGTACAAGTTAATTAAATTGAGCAAAGTGACTAGTATAGTGCCTGGGCATGTAGTAGGTAGGTACTCAACAAAATTTACTTCTCTTTCCCCTTAATCATTGGTAATACCAATATTCAAGTAATTAGAGCAGAATAAAGTGTTTCTTTAAATGACCGTTTTGTTGTATACTTTCATAGCATAATTTTTCTGTAAAAGTCTGGGGCAGTACAGAATGTTACAGGTAAATAATCAAACCAACGTTGCCTAGTGTTAAGTTACTCTTCGCACCCTAATTGCATACACAGATGCCTTACTTGAACAAGAAATCGTGGAAAAACAGATAGTATTTGGTGACTTCTTCTGGGTTTTTTTTTTTTCCAATTTGAAGTTAAACTTGAAGGATATATAACATCAGTATGTGTATGTCCATACATAAACTGACACATCACTGCAAAGCTTTTAACTATATATAATTCTAGACATGGCTTTTGGCTTATTTTTTATCAATAGAGAGCTTTGTTCTCAAGTATTAGAAACTTAACCAGAACAGAATTGAGAAACCTAAGTAGCCAAAACAGATATCAAAATCCATGTACTAAAGTTTATATACTTAGAATTTTCCACCATTCACTTTCAGCTGTTGGTTTAGTTACACTTTATTTTTAACATTCATTTGACATTTATTGGGCAGCAGGCAGTATACTAGATGCTATGAATATCAAAAAAATGAGACAGGGTCTTTTCCTTTAAGAATTCAATTCAAGTGGAAAAGACATATCTAAAAACAAGTAATTATAATGTAATCTGACAAGTAATAGAGGTAGGTACAAAGTGTTGTGGGCATGTAGAGGAAGTTATAACTGTTCTGTAGGAGTCAGAACACCACTGAAATAAGCTAACATCAGAAATGGATCCTAAAAGATGAGTAGGTGTTTTTAAAACTTCTATAGGAAAACATAGTTATATTCCCAACACTGATACAAAATTGGTTTTGGTCTATAACCCTTTTGTTAGTTGGGGACTACCTCAACTTCATTTAGATCATAGGAAATAGGAATGAGAATAAGCTTGCCAATACTCCTAAATTTTCTGGGAGCTTCCTGGAATTATACTTTGTCTTACCTCCTTGGACTTCGTGTTTTTCTATTTCCACTTTAAAAATGAAATGTATTCCAATTCTATGGAAAAGAATAAAATGTAACACACTTGTATATACCAACCACCAGCATTTGTCAAATTTTGCTCTGTTTGTTTCATATTTGTTTTTTAAAGGAATAGATACAAAAGAAGCCCTTGTTTGTATCCCTCCCCATCCCATTATTCTTTTTCCCTAGAGATAACTGCTATCCTGAATTTGCTGTTTATCATGCCTTTGCATTTTAATTTTATTTTACTGGGAATTTATGTATCTTTTAACAATATATAGTTTATTTTCTGTTGCTAGCTTCCACATAAATGGTATCATGTTGAACATTTTATTTTTCAATTTGCTTTTTTGAGTTAACATTATTTGTGAAATTTGTCAGTATTGACATGTGATTATAGCTTATTCATCCTGACTGCTGAATACTATGTGATATGAATTAACCACACTTTATCCATTTTCATATTGATGAACATTTAGGTTTCCATCTTTTCTCCTATTATAAATAGTGTTACAAAAATGTTCTTATACTTATCTCCTTGAGCACATGTGCAAATGCTTTTCTAGTGTACAGGCATACCTCCTTTTATTGCACTTCGTAGATACTGTGTATTTTAATAAATTGAAGGTTTGTGACAACCCTTCATCACACATGTCTATGGGTGCCATTTTTCCAACAGCATTTGTTCTCTTCATGTTTCTGTGTCTTTTTTTGGGTAATTCTTGCAACATTTCAAACTTTTCCATTATTATAATATTTGTCATGGTGATCTGTGATCTTTGATGTTACTACTACAACTCGCATGAAAGTTTAGATGATTAGCATTTTTTAGCAATGAAATGTTTAACGTATGTACATGTTTTTAGACATAATGCTATTGCACACTTAGTAAGACTATAGTATAGTGTAAACATAACTTTTATATGAACTGGGAAACCAAAAAATTCATGTGACTCATTGTAGTATTCCCTTTATTGCGGTGGTCTAATCAAACCTGCAATATCTCCGAGGTGTGCCTGTATACCTAAGAGTGGCATTGCTAGATTATGTAGTCTATGTATATCTTAAACTTGACCACAAGTTGCCAGATTATTCTCCAAAGTCGTTTTATTCTTTTATCCTCCCACCAGCAACATACGATAGTTTCCATTGCTTTTCATACTCATCTAACCCCTGGTATTGTAGACCCATGGTTATTTGATTTGTTAGCCCACATCAGACTAGAAGGGGAGAATAAAATAGGGAATGCTTCTAGAGGCACTGGCAACACATAATAATAATGGCAACTGACATTTATTAAAGGCCCAGTGTGTTAGACACTTCTGTAACATTCTTTAATCCCCACAAGAGAAAAAGGTGGCTAATTTTTGATAAGAAACCTAAAAATCAGGGCTCAAAAAACTCTTAATATCTGGGTAACTTAGTCTGTAGGGGGAATAAGTCTGTATCCCTCTAGTTCCTGAGAACAGTACCAAACAATGATTGGAAACAATATTGTATAGAAATCCATTATAATCACAGAGTCATTAAGAAAAAGTTAGCTTGTATGTTCAGTGTACTCTTTTAAAAGAATGAACAGTACGTTTTAGGTTTCTAAGCAAATGACTTTGGCATTCTGGAATAGGCACTTTTGATAACAGAAACTTTCGGATGGTCTGTCTTAAACAAACTCCTATTCTTAAAATTTGGTTTTTATTTACTAGCAGTTATCAAGGATTATCAGAGTCAGGGTAAAATAAATACTTGTTTTAAAAGAGTTCTTATTTTATACACAGTATTTTTTATGTAAGTAATTTCATTTGTAAAATTTGTCAAGAGGAAAATTCTTTGCATAGCTTTTTATGTAAAAGGCTTCGTTACAATTTTATGCACAGTATCAAATAATTTGAAAATCCTTTGGCAGTACTTGGAGGCTGTAATCCGGCTTTCTCAGCTATGAATTTGGAAATAATTTTGTCCCTTTGATAACTGAATATCAAGATCTCACATAATGGATCAGAGCAGATATATGTGAAGTTACCTTAAAAAGACAGAATGGTTTCTAGGCCAGTCTAACTGAATATCTGTAATATGTATAAAGAAAGTATCTGTCAATAAAAGTTGGGTTTGAGGTTGAGTGGGGTCATCTTTAGAAGGAATAACAGAATCTCTGAGGTTGTCTGCCCCTAGGGAAGAAAGAGCCTTACCCAACAGATACTGAATATGCAGGTCTCATCGGCAAACTATCCTGCTAGGGAAGTAGATTAATGTGTTAGGCAAGCTTAGCCTGATTTCACTAAACATCAGTTCCACTCACTCACTCCACTTGTTCCTGTTCCATGTTCACTAAACAGCCTTCTGATTTGACGTCACAAAAATTTTGTGTATTGGAATAAATGGGCTGGTCATTCATGAAGATATTGAGTGATTATAATTTTTATTTTATTTAAATGTTTTTCCCTTATTTTTCAAATTCTCCAAAATAAAGATGTTTTATATTGAATTAGATACACACACACAGACACACACGCATGCACATATACATGCACGTGCGCGCGCGCGCACACACACACACACACACACGGCTGAAGTAAAATACAGATGGCTTAATGTTGGAAACCTTTTTCCCCAGATGGTCAGCAGGAAGATGAAGCCAGTAAAATTGAAGCTCTGCACAAAAGGAGAAATTTACTTGCAGCGTTTTGTAAGCTAATTGTATATACTGTGGTGGAGATGAATACAGCTGCAGATATCTTTAAACAGTATATGAAGGTAAAGTTGAAAAATGGATAGCGAGATATTTTTATGTTGCTTTTATGTTTGGTTGCCATTGAATTTTTTAATAGTAAATTACTTTTCTAGTGTAAAAGAAATCTCTTAAAATATTTAACATTTTCAGTAAATTTTCTCATACCTCTGATCCTCCATTAATGGACATTTTGGGTTTATTGAGTTCATTTGTGTTTGGAATATTGCAAACAGCTTGTCTTAGGTTAACTGTCACTAATAGAAATTGCTTTTGTGATTTAGTTTAAAACAACAGGATGGTGTCCCTCCCCTGCTTGATGTAACATAAAAAAGTGTTTAGGAGTCAGAGAACTAGATAATACAGTTTTGGCTTGGTTACTATGCAGCTTGTGACCTTGAGTAATTCAGTACCTTTTGTGTCCTGCGTTTCTTCATCTGTTCCACTGTGATAGCTAAGGTTCCTTAAGCTCTGAAAATCTGATTTGAGTCACAGTGGGTTATTCACAAATTGTCATAAATATGTGTGAGATTCTTTAACTTGTAAGTAGTAGTAGAAAGGATATTGTTGATTGTACTAACAGAATGTGACTAAATACGGTGTGATGATTTTTCTGTAATCCTTTTTCAAGTAAAATCTAATTATAAATGTAAACATTTTTTAAGCTTTTGCTTTTACAGGATAAAACATGTAATACATTTATCAAAACCTAATTAATTCTCTCTTCAGAATACTTTCCTATATGATAGAACCATTAATAAAGTACTTTGGAACTTAAGTTATTTGGCCTGATACTTGTTAGATTTTTTTTTTTAACTAAGGTTGTTTTTGAAGTCATTTTGCAAATTTTAAACTTTTAGACTTAGGTATTCTAAATTAAAGTCAATTTTGTTAGTCATATAGGAGCATGGTTATCCTGTTATCTCTGGTAGTTGTTAATGTATGCATTTTGAAACAAGATCTTAAATTAGAAAAAAAATTCCTGTGCAGTGTGTAATGTAAATGCCACATACAGTAAGTTTTCTTTTAAATGTTGTTAACAGGCTGTTAGTTTCTATAAGCCAAATCAATAAATTTGGAAACTGCTCATGAACTACATGCCATTAGCAATGAATAAGTTATGAAAGTAACTGATTACATTCATTGTCTTAATAGTTCACAAAGAGCACAGAACTTTGTTTCTGTCCTTTGTTTTATTTCTGAAAATCTGTATAACTTAATTATTGTTAAACAATATACCTCCTTAAAACCAACTGTGGAGCTTAATGTGATTAGATCTTAACTGTCTGATATTTCTGAATTTACTGATGTTAGGGATTATGTGTTTAAAGATTATAATGACGTTTTAGTAACATTCTTCCGTGTCTTTGAAGGCATAATTCTAGCCAAATAACATTCTTGTGATATGCTTATGTGACTAACCTAAAATTAGTCTTATTGTCCAATAGTTTTAAGAGACAAAGGCCTAATTTGTACAAATTTCTTTTCTAGTATTATAATGACTATGGCGATATCATCAAAGAAACAATGAGTAAAACAAGGCAGATAGACAAAATTCAGTGTGCAAAGACCCTTATTCTCAGTTTGCAACAGGTAAGACATGAAGAGTACCAGGTTTAGGCTAGCAAAATAAGCACTTAATAGTTTTCAAGTTAACAGTTGAAAACTGGGAAAAGGATGCAATAGATAGTTCATAAAAGTGGAAATGAAAAATACTCAATCTCACTAGTAGACATTGTGCAAGTGAGATCATTTTTTGCTTTGAGACTGGCAAGAGTGGCAAAACCTATAGCCGCCTAAGGTATGGGAGAAACAGGTTCTGACAGCAAGGTATATTGGTTCAACCTTCCTGGCAGGTAGTTTGGCAATATATGTCAAAATTTATAATGTGTATGCCATTTGAGGCAGCAGTTCTACTTCTGGAAGTTCATCCACAGTGGTAATAGGATAACTTTGCAAAAATGAGTGTAAAAGATTATACATTGCAAAGTTATTTATAATAGCAAGAAATTAGAAAATATAAATGCCTGTCAATAGGATATTAGATGAATATATTGTGTAGTATATCTCTGCAGAGGCTGTGTAGCACTTAAAATTGGTGTAGATCTGTATTCATTAATTCGTAAAGATCTCTACAATATATAGTTTGAGAATAAAAAAAGATTGCAGTATAGCATCTCTATAAAATTGTGCACATCTCTGTGTACCTATTTGGAAAAAATAATCACCAAAATGTTAGCTGTGGTTAACTTGCTTTGGTAGGTTCCAGGTGAATTTTACTTTATTCTTTGTACATTTGTACATGTATTTTAATGAGCATTTATCAACCGTATAATCAAAATGTACCAGTCATTTTCATTTTGGCAGTGTCAAGGCAGGTTTAATTAGGCAAAAATCATTTGCTTAGTATACTTTTGTCTGTAGAGACCAAATGCATGCAGAACATAACCCAACCCATTTCACTTTGATAAACTTTCTTGCTTTTTAGAGATCTAGGTATGAAAGTTGTTAATTTCATTTGCATATTTTGATATTCTTTATTAAAATTAATAGAATTTAAAAGGTTTTAAAGGCAGCATTTAAATAACTTTTGGTGTAAAATAATAGCTGTTTGCTGTAGAAAGTTTAGAAAATATTATAGGAAAACTAGAAAAAATACAACTTATCTTTAATTTTTTTCACTTAACAGTGTTTTAATTTTTAACTTCCTAATCTTTTTTATGCCTATGTGAAATCTTATTTTACAAACATAAAAAATCATATTGCACATTGTCTTGAAATGCTGAATTTTTCATATTAATAAATCCTGAACACTTTCATGCCATTAAATACTTTCCTCTGCATTTTTAATGACTGTGTAGTATTCCATTTTATAGAGGGACTATAATTTAACCAAGATCTCTTCTCGTTTGATGTTGAGGTTTTTTACAATTCTTGCCATTATAAATAGCACTAAGACAAACATTTTTGTACTTACGTATTGTATACAGATATTACTGTTATCATTCCTTTTGGATAAAGTCTGATAATAACAATTGCTTACTCAAAGGGCATGAAAATTCTAAAGCTTTCACTACACATTGCCAGATTGCTCTGTAGAAAGGTTTTCTCAGTTTATGTTCCCAGCAGATCAGTGCCCATTGCACTGTATTCCTAAGTAGTAGCCATTATCTTTTTAAAATCTTGGCAGCTTGATAATTGAAAGATTGTATTTTGTTTTGCTAACTTTATGATGAAAGTTCTTGATGTGAAGATCCATCATTTAAATGTCAATAAGAACATAGTTGTTAGTTGGTTTCCTTTTTCTTTATATTTTTATATGCTATTTTAATATCCAATTAATACCGGCAGAAAAGAATTCTGTCGTAACTAATCTAAGGAGTTTCTAATGTCAGTAACTACCTCTAGTCTGTATATATGAAGTGCTACAATTTTGGTCATTTGTATCATGTTTTTAAAAATCCATGTTATAGAATGAAGTACAATGCCTTATTTATAGAACATCAAGTATATTTTAAATATAAAATGTAGTATTTTAAAATTAGATGTTAATAATCCATAGTTATTAAAAAACTTTAACATGCTTTCTTTCTTTCCAAACAGCTTTTTAATGAAATGATACAGGAAAATGGCTATAATTTTGATAGGTCATCCTCAACATTCAGCGGCATAAAAGAACTTGCTCGACGTTTTGCTTTAACTTTTGGACTCGATCAATTGAAAACGAGAGAGGCCATTGCTATGCTACACAAGTAATTTCCAAATATTTTATTCAGCTTGTTTGTTAATCATGAAGTTTTTTTGTATCTTGCTCTTTTGTTTAGAATAACCAAGTTCAATTGATGCTTTATTACTTGTTTACAAATCTGTGGCATGTCTCCTTTCTTAAGAACCAGTTATAGTGCTATCTCTGTTAACACATGAATTGGGACTAAAACACCTTTTATAGAAAAGTCTTTGCTTTAATTAAAACCATACAAAATCTTTATAAATTACGTGAAGAAAAGCAACATATATTCATCAGGTATTATAGAATCTCTTTTAACAGTTTTTGTCATAATCTCTCTTGCTGGGTAGATAATGTTTTGAGATTTGATTTCTTTGTTTCAAGTTTTTTGTTTCTGGTTCTGTTCTCTATTTTGCAGTGACCTTTTCTCTTGTTTTGAGCCACAATCTTTATTTTGTCTGCATGTTTTCTTTGCCTTATCAAAATTGGAAATCATCTCATTTTATTTTAGGCATGTAATTTAGTGATCAATTATACTTTTAAGTATATTTTAGAGCTCTAACATAACCAACATGTGGTTATTAATACCCTTTATGTCTTTATTGTGGATAAAGAGCCTTGCCTTTGGAAAAATCAAGAGGCTTGGGCTCTGTTTCATTGAAAGCTCTCTGTTTTGTGTCTTTTTAAAATTCCTGTTGCTTACTTAATTATGAAGTGTTAAATGTCTTCCTTCAGAAATTGTTCTGCTCTTTGTTAGTCCTATACCTTCCTCAACTTTAATTTACTCTCTCCTTTTCACTTTGCTCTAAAAGTCTCAATTTTCTTTTTATGCCTTTTAATACTATGGATGAGAATTTTAGGTAATATTTAAGGACCACACATGTAGTAATTATTTTGAGAAGTAATATATTATTTACTTCATATATATATATATATATATATATATATATATATATATATAAAATGTTGGGTAGTTGTCTTGATTAATAGAGGTATTTATTGTTAAATAAATATAAACTGGGCCTTGAGTAGAGTTTAATTTTTAAACTTTACTCTTAAGTGGGTCATTACAGATAGTCTTGAATCATTATTTTTAAGTTGATCCTATGTGTTATAGTTGATCTCCTTTGTGTCTTGAAAAATACAGAAAATGTACTGATCATTATGTGAAAGGATTTGGGTTATTTTCTATGGAAAAGAGAACTGAGGAGAGAATGTAGATATACCAAACCACATTTTAAATAAAGACCAGCTGGTGTGTGTATGTGTGTGTCTGTTTTGTTTTAAAGAAAGTAACAGTTGGGAGTTCCCTGGCGGTCCAGTGGTTAGGACTTGGCGCTTTCACTGCTGGGGCAAGGGTTCAGTCCCTGGTCAGGGAACTAAGATCCTGCAAGCTACGTGGCGCAGCATGCCCCTCCCCCCCGCCAAAAAATAAAAATAAAAACCAAAACAAACAAAGTAAAAGTGGCATAAAATGTAAATATATTTGCTCATTCTCGCACTGTAGCCTCCTTATTCTCTCTATTCCTCAGATTAAATGCATGACAAAGGAAACATCTTAGTAGTGGGATGAAGTATAGAGAAATTCCCTAAGTTATTCAATTTTGTATTGTAGTCCTTTAAATATTTGTCTTTTTTTGTTGTTTTTGTTGCAGAGATGGCATAGAATTTGCTTTTAAGGAGCCTAATCCACAAGGAGAGAGCCATCCACCTTTAAATTTGGCATTTCTTGATATTCTCAGTGAATTTTCTTCTAAACTACTTCGACAAGACAAAAGAACAGTGTATGTATTTGTTAGAAATACTCTATTTAATTTTGTTTTGGAATTCTTAAAGATTAATTGTTATACTTGGTTTCCCTCTCAGATTAGATTAGATTTGTAGGATTGCATTAATGCACAAAGAACTTTATACTTCAGAAATTTTATAATTTAAGGATTATAACTGTTTTATGCATAATACTCCATTTTAATTCTGTGAGTTCCTCTTACAGTGTAGTTGAGGCTTTAGAGGTGTAACTGGAATGCTTTGTGTATTCCTATTTGAGTTCTTGGCTCAGCCTAACTAATGAAGGAGCATTTAACAAATAATGATATCGCTGATCCATCAGGAGCACCTTAGTCTGTGTCCTGAGCCATGACTACACTGGAAAGTAGAAGTCCCCCTCTTTTATCTTTGTACTTTAACTACAAGTCCTGTTCTCAACAGGCCATTTAAACAGGATACTTTTATGGTTTGGTCTTCTAAAATCATGACTTATGTTCTAAGAGAGCCTAACAAATGGAATTAAAGTCTCAAAATCTTCTTTCATCTCTTCCACCCCCACCCCCCAACCCCGGGCTTTGAGGTATAAAAAGACAGAAGAATATGAATAACTCATAGGTAATGTCTTCTGAAAGCCCACCAGTATTTTGCTTTTAAAGATTGTATAGATCTTGGGGACTTCCCTGGTGGTCCAGTGGTTAAGACTTCACCTTCCACTGCTGGGGGTGCGGGTTCAGTCCCTGGTCGGGGAGCTAAGATCCCACATGCCTTGTGGCCAAAAAACCAAAACATAAAAAAGAAGCAGTATTGTAACAAGTTCCATAAAGACTTTAAAAATGGTCCACATCAAAAAAGTCTTTAAAAAACATCATTGTATAGATATTATATGAAATTCTAAAGCAGACAGAACGGTGATAGAAATCACAATAGTGGTTACTTCTTGGGGTTGGGGAGACTGAATGGGAAAAGGGATACAGGGTACTCTGTAGGGTCATAGGAATGTCCCATATCTTGATAGGTGTATGGGTTACATGGCTGCATTCGTTTGCAAAACTGATCCAACTTTACTGTTAATTTCTGTGCATTTTATTATATATAAATTTATCCCAGTTCAAAATTGCATTGAGGAATTACCTGGTGGTCCAGTGGTTAGGATGCCGCGCTTTCAGTGCCAAGGGTCTGGGTTCAATCCCTGGTCTGGGGACTAAGGTTCCACAAGCTGTGTGGTGCGCCCCCCGCCCCCCCAAAATTGCATTGACACTATTAATTAGAGAAATAAAAATTAAAACAATAAAAAAACATTTCTCACTTAGCATATTAGCAAAACTTAAGACATTGGATAGCGCCAAGTATTGCCAAGGATGTGGAGCAATAGAGGCTTTTATACATTGCTGGTGGCAGAGTAAATTGGTACAAGACCACTTTGGAGACAGTTGGCAATGTCTAGTAAAGTTTAAGATTCTCCCTACCTCATGATCCAGTAATTCTATTCATAGGTAGATACCCTAGGGGAACTCTTACACATGTGTAGAAGGATAACTATTAAAGTACTTGACTGTTGCATTGTTTGAATAGGGAAAAACTCAAAACTGACTGAGCATCTATCAGCTAGAAAATGGTATCAATTGATTAATATACAATGGAATACTATACAGTGGTCAAAATAGTTAGATTTTTAAAAAGTAAACACAATTCCTTAATTTTATTAAAAACCCATTTAATTGTTCAAATTTCTAGTATCAGATGTCATCAATGACTTTTATTTGATTGAATTGGGATTGAAATAAGATTCACACAATCCAATTGATCTGCTTTTAAAATCTTAAATTTTTTCAAGTTTATTGAGCTATAATTGACACATAAAATTGTAATATATTTAAAGTGTACAACATGATGATTTCATATACATTGTGGAAGGATTCCCATAATCAAGTTAATTAATGTATTTATCACATCACATATTTACCATTTTTTTGATCAGAACACTTAAGCTCTACTCTTTTAGCAAATTTCAATTATATGGTATTATTTAAGTACACAGTATCATCAACTGTAGCCACCATGTTATACATTAGACCCTCAGATCTCGTTCATCTTAAAAAATTTTTTTTTCTGACTTCATGAGATATAGTTGACATATAATACTGTGTAAGTTTGAGGTGTACAACATGTTGATTTGATACACTTACATTATTGGAAAATGATTGCCACTATAGTGTTAGCTGACGTCACTCTTCCAAAGTGGTTAGATTTTAAAATTATAATGTTGAGTGCAAAAAGCTAAGTACAAAATTGTGCTATGATGTTTACAGACAAATAGGTGTTAAAACATTACAAATGGGAACAAAAAATAGCAAGTTCAGGTTAATGGCAACCTCTGTGGCTGGAAAGAGGACAAAGGGAACTAGCATCAGGGAGGGCTACTTATCTGGAATGTTCTGTTAAGCTTTGTGGTGGATACATAGTTGTAAATCTCTCAACTAGTGAGTATATTGTGTCTCAGACTGCACATCTTGTGTCAGGCTGGTAAGTTCTCAGACTAATAGCCAACTTCCAGACCACACTTTGATGAGTACTGTACTACTGTGTGTAGCTGAAATATATTTACAATATATACAACTAACACTAAGCAGTATGTTTGTAACTCATCTCTCCTGCCCTTTCTCTTATGGTGTTCAAAACTGGTAGTTCTGAACTGATTCAAATTAACCATTAATTATGACAGCAAAATTTGGTTTGCACTTTACAGTTAGTTGATGAAACTTGTGTGAAGCATAATTTACACAATAAAGCACTGAACTCTTAGTGTCAGAAGCCTGGGATTTGAATCATGGTTATACTGCTTTCTCATTTTTATGACCATGGTTATATTACTTAACTTTTCTTATCCTTTCTCTCCTTATCTGTCAAATGGGGAGAATGTCTCCCTCACAAGACTGTAAGAGTAAAGTTAAAGACCCCAAGAGGAAAATGCGTAGCACACAGTAGTCACACAAATGTTAGTTGATTTTTGATTGCTATATTATATATGTCATAAAATCCTTGTGATACTTGAATCCAAGGGTAGATGTATGACTTCCATCAGGCTGAAAATATTGTGCAGGTAGGGACCATATCTGATTGACCTTTGTATCTATCCCCATTGCCCGGGACATAGATGCTCAACAAATAATAAGCTGAAATGCTATGAATTATTTCATTTAATGTGAGAATCTTGATAGAGACAAAATTGTTCATTAGTGTACTGATGAGGCTTAGATTGAGTAGTGAAGTAATATGCCTATGCTCACACAGCTACGGGTTGGTAGAACTGGGACTAGAACCCAAGTTGTGTAATTTTTAAATCCGATCCTCTTTCCGGGAATATGACTCAGGTTCTTCTAACAGAGGACTTGTAAATGTTAGGATAAAACAGAGACTTCTCGAGAAAGAACGCTAATAATCCTTCGGTTGTTACTGTATGCTTTGAGGAAATGTAGACCCATCAACCACTATTTTCATTCTAATTTACTTTTTATTTAACTCATTAAATCGTTGTATGTTCCGTTATAGTGTGTGAGCCTGTAGGAATAAGCAAAAAGCAAAAAAAAAAAAAAAGCTATGTCAATTTAATGTATCAAAGCTAATGGTTTCTACTCCTTTTCAAGGTATGTTTACTTGGAAAAGTTCATGACCTTTCAGATGTCACTCCGAAGAGAAGATGTGTGGCTTCCACTGATGTCATACCGAAATTCTTTGCTAGCTGGTGGTGATGATGACACCATGTCAGTCATTAGTGGAATCAGCAGTCGGGGGTCAACCGTGCGGAGTAAAAAATCAAAGCCATCTACGGGAAAACGGAAAGTGGTTGAAGGCATGCAGCTCGCACTCAGTAAGAATATAGTTTATTCTCTTTATATTTGTCCTTTATGTTTACCGTAAACCTTAATGACTGAATTGTCATTAAGGGTCACCTTATTTTTAAATTTGAGGTATGTGTTGTTAAATAATATCTTGAACAATGTGTCCTCCAATTATGTGTAAATGTACTGTTCTAAACATTTTAGATACATAAATTCAGTTCTTACAACTCTTTAGGTACATACTCATTTTTCAAATGTGAAAGCTGGTACAGAGAAGTTAAGTAACTTTTACCTAAGGTCACACCAATATTAAGTAGCAGAGCCAGGCAGTCTCACTCTAGAGGACCTGCTTTTAAATCACTGCACTATACTCTATGTATAGGGATATGGACTCAATATTTTAGAGCTAATCATTACCTAAGAGATAAAATCATCTAGTTTAAGTGGTACAACAGATTCAGAGAGGTCCCAACTTTTGAATTTCTATGAAGAAGAGTATTAATCATAAAGAACTTGATAGAAATACAAGTTGCTGTCTATAATCTTAGGGTTAAGAATACATTATGACACTTGAATCTCTTGGACTCTTAGTACTCCAGGGTTGGTTCAAAATGGGTCTGGGGACTTTTTTCCTCTCCTTAGGAAACTTTAAACAAATTAGCATAGTTGCCAAAATTTGCTGCAGCTATTATTCCTGAGTAATAAACTACCCCCAAAACTTATGACATAGCAGGGACATGATGTCTGGTGCTTCCGCTAGGAATACTCAAAGGCTAGTGACTGGAATCATATGGAGGCATCTTCACTTACAGATGTATCTGATACTGGCTGTCAGCTGGGACCTCAGTGGGATTGTCTGCCAGGACCACCTTACACATGTCCTTTCCATGTGGCTATTTGGCTTTCTCACAGCATGTGACTGGGCTCCAAGAGCAAGTGTCTCAAGAGACAAGAACTCTGGAAGCTGCCATTTTCTTAAGGCCAGGAATTGGCATAGCATAATTTCCATCATATTCTATGGACCAAGCAATCACAGGGCACAGGTTCAAAGGAATGGGACATCATCCCCCACCTGTTAATGTGAGGAGTGTCAAAGATTTGGGGGCCATATTTTAATTTTATTTATTTTTTTAGGGGCCATATTGTTAAATTGCCACATGGATTAATGGTTTTAGTACTTTTTGTCCAATAATATAAATGCATAAACTCATAACTTATAACTTAAACTTGTAACTTAGATTTGGACTTGATTGGTCATATAGTCCCAACATCCCAGTCTGTGGAGAAATCTCTCTTACAGTGTCCCTGACCAGTTAAAATAGTTAGGGCTTGATAGCAAGTTAAAATAAAATTTCCTTTTTTTAAATAGAAAAGTTATCAAATTAAAAGATGTATTCCCTGCATGCCACTATAAATTTTAAAGTGTTCTGAACCTCTAACTCACCTGGTCTACACAGTTAACCTCCTAAGTGGCCTGTTTGCTTACTAGTCTTCATATTCTTTTTTTTTTTAACATCTTTATTGGGGTATAATTGCTTTACAATGGTGTGTTAGTTTCTGCTTTATAACAAAGTGAATCAGTTATACATATACATATGTTCCCATATCTCTTCCCTCTTGCGTCACCCTCCCTATCCCACCCCTCCAGGCAGTCACAAAGCACCGAGCCGATATCCCTGTGCCATGCGGCTGCTTCCCACTAGCTATCTACCTTACGTTTGTGAGTGTGTGTATGTCCATGACTCTCTCTCGCCCTGTCACAGCTCACCTTTCCCCCTCCCCATATCCTCAAGTCCGTTCTCCAGTAGGTCTGTGTCTTTATTCCTGTCTTACCCCTAGGTTCTTCATGACATTTTTTTTTCTTCTTAAATTCCATATATATGTGTTAGCATACGATATTTGTCTTTCTCTTTCTGACTTACTTCACTCTGTATGACAGACTCTAGGTCTATCCACCTCATTACAAATAGCTCAATTTCGTTTCTTTTTATGGCTGAGTAATATTCCATTGTATATATGTGCCACATCTTCTTTATCCATTCATCCGATGATGGGCACTTAGGTTGCTTCCATCCCCGGGCTATTGTAAATAGAGCTGCAATGAAGATTTTGGTACATGACTCTTTTTGAATTTTGGTTTTCTCAGGGTATATGCCCAGTAGTGGGATTGCTGGGTCATATGGTAGTTCTATTTGTAGTTTTTTAAGGAACCTCCATACTGTTCTCCATAGTGGCTGTACCAATTCACATTCCCACCAGCAGTGCAAGAGTGCACACCTCTCCACACCCTCTCCAGCATTTATTGTTTCTAGATTTTTTGATGATGGCCATTCTGACTAGTCTTCATATTCTTAAGTCCACCCTCTACACTACCACTACATACTTTGTCTAAAACATGTAACTACCACATTGCTTCCCTGTCACCTTAGCACAGCTTATAAGACTTTGCATAAATTGATACCTGCCTCTTTATTCAGCCTTACCTTTTGCCGTCTACTCCAGGAGTACTAAACTCTCAGTTTGAACCATATGAAATTACTATTTTTGCAGGTCAAAAATTGCTGAATATCAGTAAATTAGTATGGTTCAGTCATTGTTTCATGCCTCGGTGCTTTTGCTTATGTCCTCCCCCCTGCCTAGGACACTTCACAGTCCACACAGTATCTACTCTAGTCAGAAGTAACTTCTGAGTAGCTGGCTCTGATCCCTCTCATTGTTCTCATTCTACCTGTGCTTCCGTCTCTTTTAGCACTTACCACACTGTGTTATAATTGCCTGTGTTTTCTTTTTCCACAACTAGGCTATAAGGGCATGGCAGGGACTGCACCTTACATACCTTTGTATCCTTCTGTTCCAAGCTCTAGCATGTGGAGAGCAAACAGATGATTTTTGACCTGAACACATTGTATCAGACACTTGGTTAATCAAAATTAGTGACTGAACTTCATTGCTGTTAATTTTCTTTCTCAGCTGAAGAAAGCAGTAGTAGTGACAGTATGTGGCTAAGCAGAGAACAAACACTGCACACCCCAGTTATGATGCAGACACCACAACTCACCTCAACAATTATGAGAGAGCCTAAAAGATTACGACCTGAGGACAGTTTCATGAGTGTCTATCCAATGCAGACTGAACATCATCAAACTCCTCTTGATTATAAGTAAGTACATTTGATCATTTTCTGTACTATAACTTTATTAATTACATAGAAAAAAGTTAAGTTAAAAGAAGAATAAAATTCTCCTTGAAGCACGCAGGTAACATGGATGTTAGCTCAAAGACAACAAGAGGAAGCAAGGCAACAGCAGGAGAGAGCAGCAATGAGCTATGTTAAACTGCGAACTAATCTTCAGCATGCCATGTAAGTGAGAGTGCCTTATTGTCTGAGTACAGGAAGTTCACTAATTCATTTTAACATATTTTAATGTGTGCCTTATCTAAAGATTTCAGCAAACTCTCTAGAGTAACTAAGCTGAAATAATCAAGGAACTAAAAATTGGTCTTTCCAACAGAAAATAAAAACTTAAAGTTAAATATTGACTAGTTAGCTAAAGGACTGATCACAGGTTGATCTGTTGGAAAAGTTTAAATATGAATCCTTGTTTATTTTGGTACACAGAACTATAGCTAAAAATTCAGTTTTGTTACATCTTAATTGATCCCTACCTTAGTTCAGGCCCTCATCTCTCACCTGAACTATTATATTAGCTTTCTAACTCGTTTTCTTCCCTCAAATCTCCCATTTATCCTCTCACCAACCCCTTCCCTCACTCCCCTCACCACCACTCCATCATTCACACTGCCATCAAGAATTGCTGTTCTAGAATAAAAATCTGATAATGTAACTCTTTTTCTTAAAACCTTTCCATGGATCCCCATTGCCTGCAAGATACAGTTCAAACTCCTTAGCTCATGGCATGCAAGATCTTTCTAAATATGGCCCCTGCCTACATTTTAGTATCATATCCTACTCCCTGGCAACTGGTAAAATCATCATAAAAGAACAAGCTCAGGTGTCACCTTATGTGAAGCTGTGGTGTCATCTACGCTCCCACAACACTGTGTATACTCCTATTTCTTATAGCACTTACACATTGTATTGTAATTTGTTTTATGAATTTGTCCCTTTCTCTAGACTGTGAGCTCCTTAAGGGCAGGGACCTCTTTCTTTCTTTCTCTTTTTTTAATTGAAGTATACTTGATGTACAATATTATATAAGTTACAGGTGTACAATTTAGTGATTCACAGGTTTTAAGGTTATACTCCATTTATAGTTATTATAAAATATTGGCATTTCCCTGTGTTGTACAATATATCCTTGTAGCTTATTTTATACATAATAGTTTGTACCATTTAATAGGGACTACTTTCGTTTCCTGTTAGTGCTCAGCACATTAAAAAGTACTAAGTAAAAAAAAAAAGTACTAAGTAAATGTTCATTAATGAATAAATGTCCAATGCTAAAAAAAATTAGTTTAATTTTCAAATACTTTGTTTTTACTGGAATCTGTATGAGAGTTTTATAAATCTTTATTAGCTTTGGCTCCAAAAGAAATGGCATATAAGTAGTCCTTAGATGACTGGTACAAAGGGGGAAGATCTGATGATTCTGATTAAGTTTTTTAGTTTGAAAGCTTTGTATTTGTAACATAATGTGGTATATGTTTTAATGCTGGGAGATAATAATTGTTACCTTTTTTAAATTTATATTTTGTTTCATTTTATTGGTTTTTGAGTGATGAGAATTTTACCTATATTTCTTAAGAAATGATCATTTACCACATGAGTGGTAGTCTACTTAAATTCACATTAGTTATCTGTAGTGGTGTTAAGAACCTCTACAGACAAGGTATACTTTATCACATCTATAGATTCTGATCCGAGTATGTCTAATATGTTCATTCTCTATACTATCTCTTGATTCTGTCCCCTATTCTGTTTCTATAGCCACATTCCCTTTAATATATGTTCTTATTTCACGCTGAATTCAACAAGTGATTTCTTAGCTTCTGACCAGTCACCAGTCCAAACACTTCAGAATTCTGCTATGCAATCATTTGGTCCTTAATGTCTCCCCTGAAAACTTTCCCACCGGTGCCCAAGATCTTCCACAGCATCTCATTACTCAGTACCATTTATCATTATTCTTTTGTTTGTAGATTGATTGATTAACTTTGTTTCTTCAAGTTTTATAGAGATAAAATTGACATACAGCACTGTATAAGTTTAAGATGTTCAGCTTAATGATATGACTTACATACATCCTGAAATGATTACTACAAGTTTAGTGAACATCCATCATCTCATATAGATACAATGTTTGTAGTTAGTTTTAATTCTTCTTAGAGATAAACTTCCTCAGGTGACTAAGAAATTATCCCAGTTAAATAATTATTACCAGAAGATCCTTTTGGGTGTTGTACCATAAGTGTTCTATTGCTTGAGACTTTAAAATATTTTTGTTTTACAACACTGGTTTTGTAATGGTATCTGCCCTATAACTGAAAATACTTCCAAATTCTCCCTCCCTCTCTCGCGCTCTCTCTCTCTCTCTCTCATAGTTTGTATCACATATATCTTTCTTATACTTCAAATGAAGTGCAGAATGAATTTCTGTTTTTCTATAATATATGGTCCCCAGAGCACACATATCCCCTTCACAGTTGCCTCCACCAAATATAGTAAAATTGTCATTTACTATCCAGAACTCTTGGGAAATAGGGACCATTGTCAGCATATTTGTCCAGGTAGTCTGGACTAGACATCACGTCTTGCTATCTTTATCTTTTAAGACTCAACATGGTATTGTGTAAATTGTAAGCTAGCATTCAATAAATAATTGATTTTTGAGGTGGAATCTTTAAATGAGTGAGAAAAGAAGGAAATGTTAGCCAAACTGGGGAATAAGAAGTCACCCTCAATTTCACTATTATGTTGACTCTTTTATGCTGATCTGGGCTAATTTGTGAACTTGAAATTTGAGTTTTTTCCTTATAATAATGTGATAACAGAATTTTTATTCTTAATTTTTATTTTACTTTTCTATATATGTCTCAGTTTTGAGTTTTATAGGATACAGAATGCAAGTTTCAGCATAGATGTTGCTCATTTCTTCCTGAAGGAGAATTAATCTCTTCTTTCAGTATATCTTTATATCACTAAAGGCATATTTCTCTTGAAATATTTATCACACTTTGTCATAATTAATTATCTCTGTTTCCCAGAGTAGACTGTGAGCTCCTTGAGGGCAGGAACCATGTCTTATTCATCTTTTATTTTGCATCCATAGGACACAGTAGAAGCCTGTCACATAGTAGGCACTGTGTGAATGAATGAGTGAGTGCCTGGTACATTTTAGGTACTGAGTGAGTGATGGGTAAAATTAACATTATAGGTTCATGAAAATACATGTATTCTGAAAATGTCATTTCTTTGGTCTCTGTTTTATACTTGTTTATTAATTTATACCCTGCCTACTTTCAAAAAGGATTTGAGGTATCTTGTCTGTTCCCATGTGGGAAATTCTCATTGAACTTCTAAATGGGATATCAGAACTATCAAGCTAAATGTATTGAAGTAATATCGAATAAACATAACTCCTTAGCATTTTTAGACATGGGGGTTTTGACATCATTGATGACATGATCAATGCCTAATCAATCATTTTCCCTGACCTTTAATTCCATCATTTTCCATTACACTTGAATAGACAGAGCCACATAGTTGCTGCCAATATATTAATAGTCACAACTTTGGTTCAGATCTTGACCTTGTTTTGTATTTCTCTAGTCGGCGTGGTACAAGCCTAATGGAAGATGATGAAGAGCCAATTGTTGAAGATGTTATGATGTCCTCAGAAGGGAGGATTGAAGATCTTAATGAGGGGATGGATTTCGACACCATGGATATAGACTTGGTAAGATACAATGATTCTGTAGGATTTTCTATTTAGATTTTTTGGAAATTAAGTTGGATATTTACTAGAGGAGAGAAATACTTGCTATGAAAAGTAAGTTTTGCAAAATTCTTAAATAAAATAGTTGCCAGGAGTTTAGATACATGAGAAGGGATTGAGGAAGAGGGTGAAGTTGGTGGGGGTGTTAGGTCCTAATTTAAGATGATGAACTTTCAGATTAATTTAGGAATATATAGATTTAAAGGATTTATTTTAATAGTATACTAAGTATAATATCCCCTTTAATTTGCCATCTTTTTACCATTATCAAAATAATACATTGTTAACATGATTTACCCTGTTATTGAGATCAACTGCCGTATCAGATAATAAAGTAAAATACTTAAACTTGGAAATTTAATATATATGAGGGTATATTCTTTGATAATTACATCATATATACAGTTAGGGTTTATTGTATACAAAATGCTTGTACATATTTCATTTTGCCACACAGCTTATTCAACTTTGTGAGGTAGATTGAAAGGCTTGAGGATATTGAAGCTTAGACAGCCTATCCAAGGAGACAAAGCTAGGAAGCAGTAAAGCTGAGATTCATTATAAGCCAGGTTTTCTGATTCTGTTTCTCAGTATACCTTGGTATATTCTCCTTAAAGGGAAGAAATAATTAAATATGGCTTCTCTTCAGAATAGCGTAATTCGGTATCTTGAAAGGAAAGTTGAGAGAGACATTTTTAAAGTAAAACAAAAAAATTGGTTTTCCAGTTTTCATCTTTAAGAATAATTTTCCACGAACGAATTGGTTTTGCATGTTTAAACAGTCTGTAGTTCGAATATATAGCATTTGAAATATTGTAGGGTACAATTGCAATTACATGGACCATGTGAACACTTAATGATAATTTCAATATTTTCAGTTACTATTTGGCTTATTATAGGTATGACAATTGTCAACTAACTTCCTTTTTTCTCCCTTAGCCACCATCAAAGAACAGACGAGAGAGAACAGAACTGAAGCCTGATTTCTTTGATCCAGCTTCAATTATGGATGAATCAGTAGGTTTAATTTAAATATGCCTCAAGATTATAAAATCAAAAGTAATAGGCAGTCCCTAAGCCTGAGGTTGAAGAGCTGGGACAATACATTGAGAATGGATAAAAACAACTGGACAGGAGGAAAAGAGGCAGGCAGGAGGGATTTCGGGGTAGGGTTGGGGAGGGGTTATGCAGTGGTGGTAACAGATTCAAAGTAGCTTTGAATCCCTGGCCAACTGGGACATGATATGTTAAGGAATTTGGACTTTTCCTGTAGGCTTGAGTTACATATTGAAGGATTTTGAATGAGGGAGCGGCATGATCAGAATTGTGTTTCAGAAAGATTTCCTTGGATAGGATGAAAGAGAAGGAAAATAATCACAATAGTCATAATCATAATATGAAGGCATGGTGAAAAATAGAACTTGAACAGAGGCTTTGGTAATAAAGATAAGGGGATTGAGATAATTGGTTATTGTTAGGTATTGTCAATTGTGTTTCTTCTATCAGTCCCTGTTACCATGTTCTCCCTGAGAATGCCTTGGTTCAAATCTTATAGTTTCTCTCAGACACACCATGCTCTTTCATGACTCCATGACCTTGTAAAAGCTTTTCTTTCTGTCAGAATTGCCCCTTTCCTTTTACTCGTATTGAATTCTTTCTTCAGTAGTCAGTTTGGACATTACCTGCGGAGTTTTTCCTAACCTTTTTAGATAGATACTTTATTCTCAGTTCCCATAACACTTTGTATATACTTCTATTTTGATAACTACCAGATTGGTGTAGTGAAATAAGATATTACATTCCACTCAATAGACTGAACTCCAGGCAGTGATGATTTTATTCATTTTGAGTTTTGCCTAGCTTAGTAGGTATTTAGTTTTATTTGTCAAATTAATAAATCGGTTAAGTGCCCTTCTATCTCACTTTTAGGTGTCTACCCATTTATGCTCCTTCTTTCTAACACCTCCTGCCTCAGGTGACTGTTGTATCATCCTCTGAGGCCTGCCTTCTGTGCCCCTATCTCTGCCATTCTCTCCTTGCCCTCTTCTTGCCTCATAATCTGCTTTCAGATAGCTCTTGGAAGAATTTTGACAAACTAACTCATGCTAACATGTTTATATTAATAAGGCCAGCTATTTGAGCTAAAAGACAAATATTTCATAGATCAGCGGGTATAGAAATCTTTGGACAAGCCTTGGGATCCTTTAAACCAGTGTTTCTCAATCTCTAAGGTGCATATGAATCATCTGGAGATCTTATTAAAATGTAGGTTCTGCTTTAGTAGGTCCGAAGTGTGGCCTGACATTCTGCATCTCTAACAAGACCGTAATTTGAGTAACATAGGTGACCTAGGCCTACCCTTAAGTCTGTAGTTTAAGTGCCTATTGAAGTATGTGGTTTCCCTGATAATCTAGGAGTATGTATCTTCCAGTTTGTTAAATAAAACATTTAGGTAGTGATTGTGATGAGGAATAAAAGAGAATCTTTTCAAGCAGACATAATGAAATGCATTAATTCTGCAGTTTATCAAGTTGGAAATTGGTACTAAAATGAATAAGATGCTCCCCCTGCTCTCAGAGGGTTTGTATTCTAGTCCAACTGTACTATCACTTTGAGGTGAAAAGGGATGGAAGCTGGTATTTGAAAACTTATGTGCCTGACACTATGCTAGGCACGATTTAGTTTGATCTAATCAGCAACCTTGTAAGAAAGGTGGTGGGATCCCACTTTTACACTCAAGCAAACTTGGACTGAAGAGGTGGTTCAGTGACTTGCTCAGAGTTATACAACTTTAGTGTCAGAGTAGTAATTTGACCTGAGTTCCTTTTGATTTAAAAATCTCATGCTACCTCTACTGTGGAAGAAATACCAAGAAAAATATTTTAGAAATTGGAATGATTAACTGTAGTCAAAATTGATGTGGGCAAAGATCTCCTTATTTTTTCATGTGTTCATCTAAAGTCAGGAAAACTGTAGGCATTTGTTTCCTTGGTCTCTTACTAGATTTGCAAAAAGGTGCCCTTCACTTCAGGTTACTACAGTAGTTGAACAGCAATGTAAATGTGTGTATATTTTTGACATTTAACATTTAGGGAAAACTATAATCTGAGTGAGGCCAGAGATAGGGACCTAATAATTATTTGTTATTTATAGAAAAATTTTGGCATTCTTGTGTTTATTGAATATGTTATAACTAAGGGGATAGTTCTGCTGCTTCTAAAATTGGGAAAATGAGCACATGCGTCTGTACCTGTAGTTTTATAGTATTACCACATGATGGCAGCAGTCACATAACTGAGTGCTCAATATCTTTAAAAGCGCAGGTATCTTTAGACATCTTTAACCATGTATATATATTTAAGTTAATACTAGTTTGTTTTAAAATATACATTAAACTTTACCTCATTATCTCAACAATAACTTAAGAAGTGGAATAATAGAAATTTTTAAATGTAAAAATCTGCATTTGCTTTTCTGCAATAGCTTACATCTGTTTTTATTCAAGCCTGTGATAAATGAGTCATCAAAACAATAGTAAAATTGGGACTTTAAATCCTTTTATACTCAGTTCTAAGATTCTCTAATTTTAAGTGAAGTAACCCAAAGCATCCTACTATAGATACTAGCATCCTAGTATAGATACTAAATAAATCCTAAATGTGTTTTTTGTAACATGTTATCCATGTAATTCAGAAGTGGTAATAGGAAAACTCTGAGCAGATCAGTTTTGGGTTGCATATATACAACATTCTAGATTTATTATTTATTTAGTTTCATATTTGGAAACAGTGTCAACATTGGTTTATCCCATTGTGCCAGTGGTTGCTTTCTGCTACTAGTGGGCCAGTATTGTCTCAACACACCAAAGCTTGCTATTGGTACTTTTAAAGTATATGCTTAAGTGGTTATTAATGTTAACACCAGAAACAGGTGTAGCTTATGTTAGCACAGAAAGAGAATAAGTATCACTAATATCATTCTTCTGTGTTGAGACTCTTATTAGAATTATCTGTAGTATAAAATTGGTAAAAGAAGAGTTCGGTATAATTGAACTAATTTAACTGTTCTAATAGAAGAATCTACTTATAACCTAGACTGTACAAACACAGGAGAAAAGAAAAAAACCTGTTCAGGCCATTTCTAGGTAGGCATTTGGTTTGGAAAGAACTTGAGTTCACCTTCATGCCACACTCTACACTAAAATTGCTAATTAAGATTTTATCCTTTCATTCACCATTAGATCTTCCTTTACCCAGAGTCACAGAGTGTTATGGCTAGAAGGGATCTTTAAACATCACGTATCACCTAGGCCTCTTTGGTGGAAACATTCTAATCACCCAAACTCTGACTCTAACCAAAAAAGGAGAACCCTGAAACTTGGGTGGGGGCGGGCAAGGGGTGAGTAGTGGTGGTGGTTTTGGTGGATGACAGGTAAGAAATGGGGTACATTAATTCTCTATTGCTTTCATTACTGGGGATTCCAAACACTTTACTTGATAATTTACTACAATGAGCCTGCAATGAGATAGATATTTGTTTTCTGGTCTGAAAATACACAATTCCTTCAGATCAGAACAATTTGTGAGTTCTATGACTTTTGTTAAAGTGAGGTTTAATAATTTACAAGAGCCCTTTGTAATCTCAGTCTTAGCTCATTACCTCTGACTTTAATATCAGTTTTTTACTAGTTTATTATAGTATTTTAAAATATTACTTAATTGTCATAGTAAGTGCTGGAATTTTAATTGAAGAGCGTAACTTTTAGTATATACAACTGAAGGTTATATCTTATTCTTATTTAATGAACGAGAGGGAGTTGCTCCATTTATTACCTGCTATTACTTTTTTAAGTTAGTGACAAGTAATTATTAGATTTTACTTAACATTCTTTTCCCAACTGAAATGTAATGAAAAGCATCAATATAACTTTGTTTGCTCAGATTTTACCTTACTTATTTGATTTCTTAAAATTTGCAGTCCTGTTCATTCACCCAGAAAGCTTCCTATTTTCTACATATTTATATTGTTTTTGGATGTTTTTGGTCTGCATGTTCAAATGCCTTTTTAAAAACTATACCCACTTCACAGTGCAAATGACTGAGTTTGCCATACATCTTGTGCCAGAAGTGTATGTCAAGAAGCACATTCATTTGTTCATTCAACAAATGTCGGGTGCCTATGTTCAGGGCATTATCTAGGCATTAGGGGTGTGTATAAACATATAAATGAGACATGATCTTTGCTTTTAGTTATATTTGTGAGGTAAGTAGCATTGTGATTAGGCCTGATGTTATTTCATTATATGTTAATGGTAATTATAATTTTAGAATTATATATCTGAGAAGGGAATTTTTCAAAGTGGTTTTTAGCATGTTATTAAACTTAATATTACCAAGTATCAATGTAATATATTTTACAAAGAAATGAATGACAATTTTAACAAGATTTTTTTTCCTCTCTCTCATTAGGTTCTTGGGGTGTCAATGTTTTAATACCAGTACACAATTAAATCTGTGGTGAAGTCATTTTCTAAGTGGAAGAGGAAATTTTAAAATAAAGTGTGGTAGATACAGTGAAATTCTGTACAGATTTTTCTCTAAGGAGAATATGACGTGCTTATACTTACCAAGATCAAGTGCATTTGAGGGGCAGTTTTGTTTGCCTGAAAAAAGTAAAGGACAAGTAAACAATTTGATGATAAGCTACAGTTTTTCTTAGAAAGTAAATATTTTATTTATGCGCTGTTAGTTGGCTTTTGAATCAATTATTTCATGCTTTTTTTAAAGAAAATATAACAATCTGAAGAGGCATTTGGTACAGACATGAATCCTCTCACATTTATTTACTGGGTGTACTAAGTAATGATGACCTCTGCTGGATTTCTGTTTACATCCAAGAAACAAAGTTAAGGATGGATTTATTCCCCTACCCTGAAATTATAGGATAGAATTGTTTTTAGCATTCTAAATTTAAATGCTTGAAACATCAATCAACAAAGCTTTCTTTTAAAATATTGTAATTGTGGAGAAAAGTAAACTTATAAGCAGAACTTTTACAATTTTTTCATCTAAAATGTATTTTAAGATATTTTTAAAATCCAAGAGCTTCTCTATACTTTTCAGAAATACCCAGATGCAGTGAACTGCCAGAAGGTAACCAGTCTCAAACATGCTTATCCCATTATCAACCCTGAAAGTTTGCTTGTCCTTTAAGATAAAAATGTAATGTTGTGATATTCCTTCCAGTAGTGCCACTGTATTTTGTCTCCAAATAAAAGAAGCTTATTGTAGTATGTTTGCAGAAAAAATTCTAAACAAAAATTATACAGCTTATTAGAGTGTGGGAATAGGGATCTAAATTTTAAATAAAATTATATATATATATAAATTGGTGCTGATTTTATAATTGCGCAGTTTGTTTAGTTTTTTCTTACTTTTAAATTCCAACTTAAAATTATGAGGTTTCAGAAATATATTGAAAGTTTAACAATGTTTAAAAATAGAAAAGCATGAGTGTTCATGCTTTAAAATGATTTTTAAATTTGTATTTTATATTGTTTTATCTATCTGTCTTTGCAAGCAGTCTTCAGGTTAAAGATACTTCTAACAGGTTACAGTACATTTCCTCTGTATGTAAATTAGATGGGATAATAGAATTCATAACCCATAATATTCTTTGAAAGCTAAGCTTTAAACTTCATTTTATGTCCTTTCACAAATTAGTTTAAAACAGAAAGTGGCTACTTGCCATTTTGACATCAACTCATTTTGCGAGGCTTAGGCAGCTAGACATCGTTTAAAACAAAATATTAACTTATATTACATGTGTATCTATCTTTTGTCAGTCGTCTCTCAGTTCTTGAGGTATATTATTTTAATCATTCCATGCCTTAATATGCTTGCAATACAAGAATATCTTCAGATGGGTGAATACCAAAAGGCTTCCAGTTCTTAGAGTCAGAAATCAACAAGCATTGGGCTGTGGTAGCCAAAAACCATAGGTTAGCTAAAGATCATGATAAAATTCAATTATTTTATTAAATCATGGTTAATAACAAATGAAGTCAGACTTGTCTAACAGATTTTCCATCAACAAATATTGTTATGTGCAAAAAAGTATTGCCTATGTTGTTTTTCACACCACTGCATTTACTAGAACTGCTGAGAGGACTGTATATATGATTTTAAACCTAAGTTGATTTTTTTTCTCACTCTTGAAAGGAGTACTTCTTTGTGAAAGCAGTTCTTACAGCTTTGTTTTCAACCAGCTAAAAATGTTTTATATATTACTCTAACCTGTTGTCCTCCACATTCTATTGTCCTAATTGTACTGTTTTCTGATTTGTATTTATGTCTTGAGACAGTAACTTTTTGAATAAAAATAAACCTACAGTATGTTGTATGTTTTATCTTTTGTAATTGAAGGAGGAGGGTGGCTATAAATGGTTTAGAAAGTGTACCTGTTATATCTTTTAACATGTTTGGGTGGGAATAATTTATAGAAAACATTGCCATTTTATATTTTTAATAAATCATACTTTTTAAAAATGAGACTAAATCCCTAATTGGGTTATTACTTTAAAATAGAAACCTGTGCCCATTATTACTTTAATTTTTATCTGGTATGAGTTAAACGCTCTTTAAAATATCTGCATTGTTCATCCAGGATACATTTGAGTGCCCGCTATGTGCTAAGGCATGTGTTAGAGATCTAGCAGTGAACAAGATAGACAGGGTCCCTCCCTCGTAGATCTATTGTGGCAAACAAATAAGGAAAGACTCAAATAAAATAATTAAACTTGTAGTAAGTGCTAGGAAGGAAACCAGCAGGGTGTGCTGAGCTAGAGAGTGAGAGAGAGAAAGAGTTTGTGTGTGTGTAAAACCTCCCTTCGATAAGGGACTGATGCTTGGAGGTGAGTGAAAGCCCATAATTGAAAAAGAATTTACTAACTGAATTCTTATTGAAAACTCTTAGTCTTCAACGTGTTAAGATTTGCATTGTACTCTTTAATTTTTTTAATTTTTAAAAAAATTTTTGGCTGTGCCACGCAGCTTGTGGGGTCTTAGTTCCCTGGCCAGGGATTGAACCCAGTCCATGGCAGTGAAAGCACCGAGTCCTAACCACTGGACCGCCAAGGAGTTCCCTGCATTGTACCCTTTTTTTCCCCCCAGCTTTATTGAAATGTAATTAACATATAACATTGTGTAAGTTTAAAGTGTACAACATGAATATTTGATACATGCATATATTGTGAAATTATTACCACAAAGATTAGTTAACACATCTACCACCTCATATAATTACCATTTTTTGTGTATATGGTGAGAACATTTAAGATCTACTCTCTTAGCAACATTCACATATACAATACAGTATTATTAACTATAGTCACCACCCTTCATTGTACTCTTAAAAAATGATTTATATCAATGTAACACTGGCACACTGGTCGTTTAGGCTACTTTGTAGATATTATAAGCCCAGTCTTCTGCCATTCGTGATGTGGAGCTGAACATAATAAATGACAGCTAAAAGCTGGGCACTGTTTGGTTTACATGCAGTAACTTACTAATAAGGCTCATGACAACAGGTGAAACATGTTATTATCATCCCCCCCCTCCCCTACACCACCCCTGTCCCTCGACTTTTTTTTTTTAAATCAGGAGGCCGTGAGGAAAATGAAGCACAAAAAAGTTAAAACACCTTGGGCAAGGTTATATGGCTAGTAGGTGATGCGGTTGGCACTCAAGCCCAGACAGTCTGGCTGCATTAAGTCCTGGCAGTATTGAAACTATTTGATACATAAGGATTACATAGATAATTGCATAAAGATAAAATGGCTCATATTCATTGTGCCATGGTGAGGAAATGGAGCATCTTTAAGGAGTCCAGGTGGCTATAGAATTGAGTAGTATGAATCAACATAGTCCTTAATATGCTACCCAGCTGGCTTCTGTAAAGAGTATAAATTAAATCTGAGCCCTGAACACATTGATAGTTACTAGTTAATAGTTTTTAAAGTTGAGAGACTGGGGAAGAGGAGTAGGATTAACCAGAAGCGATGTCTTCAAAATCTTGCCAAAAAGGGAACTTGTAAGGATTCACATGGATTAATTCCAGGTCAGATAGATTATTCTGGGAGCTGTAATGATTCAGCAAAAGAAAATGAGCCAAGGTCTTTGATTATAAGGAAACTAGGAGATGAGTTCACTAAGCATCACTTCAGGTCAACAAATCTTACTGTCTACTGTGTGCCTGGCCTTGTGCTAGCTGCTGAGACCAAGAAGACAGACTTTGTTTTCAAGTTAATTACAGTTCGTTGGGGTGCAGATGCAGAACTAATAAAATGGGGTAAGTTCAGTGTTTTTACTGGATGTTATGAGAGCCCAGAGGAGGGGCACTTACGGTGGGTGTGCTCTGGGAGGCTTCCTATAAGGCTGACACTTGAGTTTTTCCCTCAGCGTTTTACTATGAAAAATTTCACACAGCAACGCTGAATTTTACAGTGAACACATTTTACATTCTTGTTTACCATATATCCATCTATCAATATGTCTTTTTCATGTAATTTAAAAGTAAATTGCAAACATGGGTACACTATCCCCTAAATATTCCAGCATTTATCATTAGGAGTTTAATATTTACCATGTTTTCCTTTTGGTATAAAACTCATATATGATGAAATACACAAACTGTAAGTATATATTTGCTGAGTTGTAACAAATGCTTACAGCTGTTTAACCCAAACCCCTATCAAAGATATTGAACATTACCATCAATCCAGAAAGTTCGTTTGTACTCCTTACCAATCAATCTCTGCTTTCATCCCCTCTGCAACAACTCTTGTTTATCTTTCCACCATAGATAAAATTTGGCTGTTCTAGAACTAGATATGAATGGAATCATACAATATCCTTTTGTGCCAGGTTTCTTTCACTCAGCCTGTTTTTGAGATTTATCCATACTGTGTGTATCAATAGTTTATTTGTTCAATAGCTAATGGACATCTGGATTGTTTCCACTTTTTGACTATTATGAATAAAGCAGCTACTTGAGTTGAATTTTAAAAGCTGAAAGGTGGGCTAGGTGAAATGGGGGCAGGGTGACCAAGGCTGAGAATTCCAGGCAAAGGGGACAGCATAAATGACCATCATGGACAGCACTGTAAGTCACCTGTACTTCAATTTTTTAAAAAGTGGCCATCATGGGTGTAAGAACTATTTTGTAGCCACTTAGGGGTGGGTGGGGCAAAACTGGAAGATAGTTGGCCACCCACTACCTCACAACAGCTTTAAAAAAGAAAAAGGGCATTCACAGCTGTACCTTTGGTCACTTCATTGTTAAATGCAGTGTTCTCAGAATTGGCAAGTATCCAAGATAATAGTAGTAGTGTGCCTTTAAATGAGCTGTAATAAATTGATTTGTGTACTAATATGATGGATTAGTCACATTAGGCCTTATTCTACCATTGAGAAAAATAATACATTCCCTACAGTTTCAGTTGTGTAGTTGTATTAAATTCCTGAGAAGTAGGTTCCTCAGTAGAAGTCAGTTTGGGGCTGATCGTGCAAACTTAAAATGGAGGGTCAGCTACAGTAAGTTTACTTGCTTTTTATTTTACCTCTTCCATCTTAAGTTCAGGATAGGTGGGAGGAGTTTAGTGAATCTTTGGCAAGTTAGCTTTTAAATAATTTTACGGTACTTATAGCAAAATTATAACTAATTTTGAAGAAATAACAGCCAATATTTGTTGGATGTTTACTGTATGCCAAACTAGTCAAAGCACTTCACTGGTAGTTAATTCTTGCATCAGATTTCTAGTTGATATTATCCACATTTTACAGATAAGGAAATGATGCACAGGTTAAATCAACTTGCCTAAGGGCATGTAACTCAAAAGTGATGGAATTTAGATTGAACCCATCATCTGACTCCACGGTGCATGCATGCTCTTAAACCACCTCTCTTCATCTTCGTGATACTAAAAATGTACCCAGCTACTTGCCTCTATTTGTATACACTGCATTTCCTTTTGTTACTGTGGAGAAACTGTCCCTGTATCAAAGACACTGGATTTCCCTCTCTCCCCTCCCTGCATTATCAGTTTTCCCCTCAACTCGATCACTCCTAACAACATGCAAACCTTCCATCTTCAAAACTAGGGAAAAAAAGCATTCCCTGGATTAAACATCTCCCTTTAGCCACTGCCCTGTTTTTCTCCTTTTGCTGTCTGAACTTCCTCTTCTCCGATTCTCTCTTGAAAGCTCTCCAATCAGGCCTTCCTTCCTACCACTCCAATGAAACTCTTCCATGTGCCAGTCCTAGTGACCTTCATTTTGCTGGATTTCCTTACCAATATTCTCTCTAACGTATCTACAGAGCTTTGTTTCCTCCTCCAAATCACAGTTTCTCGCTCTGTACCCCAAGCTAACTCATTGATGGCAGGTTGAGAATCGCACCCTTCTGGTGGAGTTCTGAGGATGCCTTTCTTTGGCAGCCATCTCTCAGGGAACCGACAGAAGGGTGTTCCCATGTGGCTTTCCCATAGCCTGAACTTCTAACTGTTATATGAAGCCCCCAACCTCCATAGCTGTCAGGGTCTGGCTTATGCCACATGGAAACTTGCCAGTGATTTCCTTGTTAGTGAAGCAACCAATTTCATCATCTCCTCCTTTGCAAATGGCTTTGGTAGTGAGTTGAGAGAGGTTTGGATGGGGTGTTAAGATTAAGCTTGGAGCAGAGCGTGGCACTCGATTTCACGCCTGCCAAAACCTGTTTGGGTCAGATTCATTTTCTGATTCTAAATCTCTTGGGACCAGTGTCCTTTGTACCAAGTTTCAGTATAAGTGTAGACACATTTAACTGGCCCTTCCATAGCATTTAAAGGTTTAGCTGGCATTTCTTAGGATTTTAGCACCTTCAAAAGCCTTTTGTTAAGAATTGTCTGCTCTGAGAGCCCCAGTGGCCTCTGTATTAACTTCAGAAGGCTAAGCTGTTGCAAGGAGAGACTCAATAGCGATTCAGTGGTTTAATACATAAATTTTCTCCCGCTGGTAGTAATTCAGGACAGCTCTTCCAAATTGGCAGGTGCCTTTTCTCTATGTGGTTGTTGAAAGACACAGGCTCATGGCAGGCAACTCTGACATCTTTAATACATGGTTTCCCAGGTTGTTTGGTCATCGCCATTCTAGCCCACAGGAGGTGGGGAAAGATCATGGATGTGCGCCTGAAAATCGCACACATCACTTCTGTTCACATTTCATTGGAGAGAACTTTGTTATATGGCCACACCTAACTTGCAAGGGGGCTGGAAAATGTAGCCTAGCCATATGCCCAGGAAGAAGGGAGGAATGGATTTTGGCTGACCACTGACATTCTCTGCCTCAGACTTTCCCCTCTGGCCATCCGTGTATATCTCTCTTGCCATTCTTAGGACGTGCTTGCCCCATTCCCCAAGGGAAACAATCCAAAGTCCTATCCAGTTACTACATGCAACTCAAAATTTAGTTTCTCTGCCTTATGCTCAGTCTTCTCCATCAGGTCCAGATACAGATGGATATCCTCTAACACCCAATATAGAATAGTGCAGCATGGACAGAATAACCACAATGACCCACATTCAGAAGAAAGAAGGATGGCAGTGGAGGAAGTCCTTTGGTCAGATTCTCGTTCTGCTCTCTGGATGGGATTTCCTTATCCTTTGTCTTCCTTATCCTCCTTCTGGAAGTTTTTCCTTGTTCTTTATTCTCCATGGCCACCTCTGAACTGGGCAATGCCAAATACTTTATTTTGTTTGACAGCATGCTGCTTTAAGGTACCTGATCTGTACTAGTTGGTGCAGGATACCCTGCTGTTAAGCTCCAACGATGGCTTACATACAGTGGCTTACATAAGAGGGTTTTTTTCTGCTCTTCTATAATCCAGGGTAGCTGTTCTAGGTTAGGATGTCATTCCTATGTGGTTATCCAGGCTGACAGTGAGAAGTTCTGTCATTTTTTGCAACTACTTTTTAGTATTTTACTGCGTTAAATTTAAAAATTAACACGAGGAAAACTGATATCTTTATGATGTTAAGCTGTTCTATTCAAGCGGTATCTTTCCATTTGTTCAAGTCTGCTTTGTATCTTTCAGGACCGTTTTAAAGTTTTCCTCACATAGGTTTTGCACATTTCTTGTTAAGTTTATTTCTAAGTATTTTATCTTCATTATTACAAGTTGAATGGGGTTTTCCTCTACCATTATCTCCCCTATTATTGCTTGTGTATATGAAGGCTATTCATTTCTGTATCTTAATTTTATATTCTGCTATCTTACTGGATAAAATGGTGCTGGAATAACTGGTTAACCTCAACCCTCATCTCACACTATGCACAAAATCAATCTGATATGGAATATAGATCTAAAGCTTCTAAAAGAAGACAGAGGGGGAGGGACTTCCCTCGTGGCATAGGGGTTAAGAATCCGCCTGCTAATGCAGGGGACACAGGTTCAATCCCTGGTTCGGGAAGATCCCACATGCTGTGGAGCAAATAAGCCCGTGCACCACAACTACTGAGCTTAAGCTCTAGAGCCCGCGAGCCACAGCTACTGAAGCCTGTGTGCCTAGAGCCCGTGCTCTGCAACAAGAGAAGCCACCACAGTGAGAAGCCCACTCACCGCAACAAAGGGTAACCGCCGCTTGCCACGACTAGAGAAAGCCTGCGCGCAGCAACGAAGATCCAACGCAGCCAAAAATAAGTAAAATTTATTTTAAAGAAAAGAAAATACATCATCAGTATCTTAAAAATAAAAAGAAAGAAAACAGAGGGGAATATCTTTGTTATTTGGTGGTAGGCAAAGGTTTCTTAGGACATAGATAACAATATTTACCAAAGAAAAAATTGATAAAATAGACTGCATCAAAATTTAAAAACTGTGCTACTGAAATGACACCATTAAGAAAATATATAGTCAAGCTATAGAGTGGGAGAAAATACAAAACATATGTCTTTAAGAGGACTGATATCCAGGATATATTAAAAAAAAAAAAACTCCTGACGGCTTCCGGGAAGATGGCGGAAGAGTAAGACGCGGAGACCTTCCTCCCCACAGATACACCAGAAATACATCTACACGTGGAACAACTCCTACAGAACACCTACTGAACGCTGGCAGAAGACCTCAGACCGCCCAAAAGGTAAGAAACCCCCCACGTACCTGGGTAGGGAAAAAGAAAAAAGAATAAACAGAGACAAAAGGATAGGGACGGGGCCTGCACCAGTGGGAGGGAGCTGTGAAGGAGGAAAAGTTTCCACACACTAGGAAGCCCGTTCGCGGGCGGAGACTGTGGGTGGCGGAGGGGGGAAGCTTCGGAGCCGCGGAGGAGAGCACAGCAACAGGGGTGCGGAGGGCAAAGCGGGGAGATTCCCGCACAGAGGATCAGGGCCGACCGGCACTCACCAGCCCGAGAGGCTTGTCTGCTCACCCGCTGGCGCGGGCTGGCCTGGGAGTTCAGGCTCGGGCTTCGGTTGGATCCCAGGGAGAGGACTGGGGTTGGCGGCGTGAACACAGCCTGCAGGGGGTTAGTGCGCCACAGCTAGCCGGGAGGGAGTTCGGGAAAAGGTCTGGAGCTGCCGAACAGGCAAGAGACTTTTTCTTCCCTCTTTGTTTCCTGGTGCGCGAGGAGAGGGGATTAAGAGCGCTGCTTAAAGGAGCTCCAGAGAAAGGCGCGAACCGCGGCTAAAAACGCGGACCATAGAGACGGGCATGAGACGCTAGGGCTGCTGCTGCCGCCACCGAGAGGCCTGTGTGCGAGCACAGGTCACTATCCACACCCCCCTTCCGGGGAGCCTGTGCAGCCCGCCACTGCCAGGGTCCCGGGATCCAGGGACAACTCCCCTGCAGGAGCGCACGGCTCGCCTCAGGCTGGTGCAGCGTCGCGCCGGCCTCCGCCGCCTCAGGCTCGCCCTGCACTCCGTGCCCCCCCCCCACCCCCGGGCCTGAGTGAGCCAGAGCCCACGAATCAGCTGCTCCTTTAACCCCGTCCTGTCTGAGCGAAGAACAGACGCCCTCCGGCGACCTACACGCAGAGGCGGGGCGAAATCCAAAGGTGAGGCCCTGGGAGCTGTGAGAACAAAGAAGAGAAAGGGAAATCTCTCCCAGCAGCCTCAGGAGCAGCGGATTAAAGCTCCACATTCAACTTGATGCACCCTGCATCTGTGGAATACATGAATAGAAAATGAATTATCCCAAATTGAGGAGGTGGACTTTGAGAGCAAGATTTATGATTTTTCCCCTTTTCCTCTTTTTGTGAGTGTATGCTTCTGTGTGAGATTTTGTCTGTATAGCTTTGCTTCCACCATTTGTCCTAGGGTTCTATCCGTCCGTTTTTGTTGTTTTTTTAAAATTTTTTTCCGTAATAATTATATTTTTATTTTAATAACTTTATATATTTTATCTTTATTTTACTTTATCTTCTTTCTTTTTTCCTTCCTTCCCTCCTTCCTTACTCCCTTCCTCCCTCTCTCCCTCCTTTCTTTCTTTCTTTCTTTCTTCTTCTACTAATTCTTTCTTTCTACTTTTTCTCCCTTTTATTCTGAGTCGTGTGGATGAAAGGCTCTTGGTGCTGCAGCCAGGCGTCAGGGCTGTGCCTCTGAGGTGGGAGAGCCAACTTCAGGACACTGGTCCACAAGAGACCGCCCAGCTCCACATAATATCAAATGGCGAAAATCTCCCAGAGATCTCCATCTCAACACCAGCACCCAGCTTCACTCAACGACCAGCAAGCTACAGTGCTGGACACCCTATGGCAAACAACTAGCAAGACAGGAACACAACCCCACCCATTAGCAGAGAGGCTGCCTAAAATCATAATAAGTCCACAGACACCTCAAAACACACCACCAGACGTGGACCTGCCCACCAGAAAGACAAGATCCAGCCTCATCCACCAGAACACAGGCACTAGTCCCCTCCACCAGGAAGCCTACACAACCCACTGAACCAACCTTAGCCACTGGGGACAGACACCAAAAACAATGGGAACTACGAACCTGCAGCCTGCAAAAAGGAGACCCCAAACACAGTAAGATAAGCAAAATGAGAAGACAGAAAAACACACCGCAGATGAAGGACCAAGATAAAAACCCACCATACCTAACAAATGAAGAGGAAATAGGCAGTCTACCTGAAAAAGAATTCAGAATAATGATAGTAAAGATGATCCAAAATCTTGGAAATAGAACAGACAAAATGCAAGAAACATTTAACAAGGACCTAGAAGAACTAAAGATGAAACAAACAATGATAAACAACACAATAAATGAAATTAAAAATACTCTAGATGGGATCAATAGCAGAATAACTGAGGCAGAAGAACGGGTAAGTGACCTGGAAGATAAAATAGTGGAAATAACTACTGCAGAGCAGAAGAAAGAAAAAAGAATGAAAAGAACTGAGGACAGTCTCAGAGACCTCTGGGACAACATTAAACGCACTAACATTCGAATTATAGGGCTTCCAGAAGAAGAAGAGAAAAAGAAAGGGACTGAGAAAATATTTGAAGAGATTATAGTTGAAAACCTCCCTAATATGGGAAAGGAAATAGTTAATCAAGTCCAGGAAGCACAGAGAGTCCCATACAGGATAAATCCAAGGAGAAATACGCCAAGACACATATTAATCAAACTGTCAAAAATGAAATACAAAGAAAACATATTAAAAGCAGCAGGGGAAAAACAACAAATAACACACAAGGGAATCCCCATAAAGTTAACAGCTGATCTTTCAGCAGAAACTCTGCAAGCCTGAAGGGAGTGGCAGGACATATTTAAAGTGATGAAGGGGAAAAACCTGCAACCAAGACTACTCTACCCAGCAAGGATCTCATTCAGATTTGATGGAGAAATTAAAATTTACAGACAAGCAAAAGCTGAGAGAGTTCAGCACCACCAAACCAGCTTTACAACAACTGCTAAAGGAACTTCTCTAGGCAAGAAACACAAGAGAAGGAAAAGACCTACAATAACAAACCCAAAACAATTAAGAAAATGGGAATAGGAACATAAATATCGATAATTACCTTAAACGTAAATGGACTATATGCTCCCACCAAAAGACACAGATTGGCTGAATGGATACAGAAACAAGACCCATATATATGCTGTCTACAAGAGACCCACTTCAGACCTAGGGACACATACAGACTGAAAGGGAGGGCATGGAAAAAGATATTTCATGCAAATGGAAACCAAAAGAAAGCTGGAGTAGCAATTCTCATATTAGACAAAATAGACTTTAAAATAAAGACTATTAGAAGAGACAAAGAAGGACACTACATAATGATCCAGCGATCGATCCAAGAAGAAGATATAACATTTGTAAATATTTATGCACCTAACATAGGAGCACCTCAATAAATAAGGCAAATACTAACAGCCATAAAAGGGGAACTCAACAGTAACACATTCATAGTAGGGGACTTTAACACCCCACTTTCACCAACGGACAGATCATCCAAAATGAAAATAAATAAGCAAACACAAGCTTTAAATGATACATTAAACAAGATGGACCTAATTGATATTTATAGGACACTCCATCCAAAAACAACAGAATACACTGGAATATTACTCAGCCATAAAAAGAAATGAATTTGAGTTATTTGTAGTGAGGTGGTTGGAACTAGAGTCTGTCCTACAGAGTGAAGTAAGTCAGAAAGAGAAAGACAAATACCGCATGCTAACACTTATATATGGAATTTTAGGGAAGAAATGTCATGAAGAACCTAGGGGTAAGACAGGAATAAAGACACAGACCTACTAGAGAATGGACTTGAGGATATGGGGAGGGGGAAGGGTAAGCCGTGACAAAGCGAGAGAGAGGCATGGACATATATACGCTACCAAACAAAAGGTAGATAGCTAGTGGGAAGCAGCCGCAGAGCACAGGGAGATCAGCTCGGTGTTTTGTGACCGCCTGGAGGGGTGGGAAAGGAAGGGTGGGAGGGAGGGAGACGCAAGAGGGAAGAGATATGGGAACATAGGTATATGTATAACTGATTCACTTTGTTATAAAGCAGAAGCTAACACACCATTGTAAAGCAATTATACTCCAATAAAAAAAAACAAACAACAACAAAAAAAACCTCCTGACAACTCAAATGAAAGAAATACCCAATAAAAATGGGCAAAAATTTGAACGCATACTTCACCATGAAAGATAGACGAACGGGAAAAAAAACCTATGAAAAACGTGTTCTATAGTATTAGTCATGAGGGAAATGCAAATTAGAATGAGATACCACTACACACCCACCAGAATGGTCAAAATCAAAAAGACTGACGGCATAAAATATTGGCAAAGATGTGGAGAAAGTGAAACTGCTATTTTGTTTTGGAAAAAGGTCTGGCAGTTTCTTAGGAAACTAAACATACACATACATACCCTGTAATCCAGCAATTCTACTCTTAGGTGTTCACCCAAGAGAAGTGAAAGCATATGTCTATAAAATGACTTGAACAAGAATATTCATAGCAGCTTTAGTTATAATAGCCCCAAACTGGAAAAAGCCCAAGTTCCATCAACAGGAAAATGGATAAGTAAACCGAGGTATATTTATACAGTAAATATGACTCAGCAATAAAAAGACATGGTGGAAAAAATCGTAACAGTGGTTGTCTCCACTGTGTAGAGGCCAGGATTGACTGGACAGTGAGACAAGCGAACAATATGTGGTGATAGGTAAACTTTGTCCTGTGTGACTCAAATGCTTAGACTTAAGATTTGTGCATTTCACATTATTTATATTTTACCTACTAACAAAAACCATAAACAAATATTTAACTCTAGTTAATATTTATACTGAAGTGTTTAGGTGTGAAATGAACTTCTGTCTTATTTCAAAACGTACCAAAAATAAGAGTAATTCATGGATGAGCTGGATTAGATGGATAGATATGTGTAGTTAAAATGTTAGTTGTAGTCTCCAGGTGGTGGGTACATGAGTGTTCATTGTAGAAATCTTTCAACTTCTGTGTTTGAAAGTCTCCATAGCAAAATGTTGAACAGGAAGGAATGAGCAGAGAGGAAGGGTGGAGGAGGGGAGGAAAAGAAGAGAGGGAGAGGGAAGAAAGAATCACTTATCCCTAGCTTTAAGCTGGAACTATGTGGTCCGTGGAAACAAGGAAGGTTAACAATCTGTTCCTAGTACCAAATAAAGAGACTAGGTAGTTCACCGATCGTATGCAGACAGTATACGGTTTTGGAAGACCACTTAATTTACCATTGTTTTAAAAAATACATACAGTTTTTTTTTTAAATTGTTTTCCTTGTGAATGAGAACTTTTTTTAAAATTTTATTTATTTATTTATTTTATTTTTGGCTGTGTTGGGTCCTCGTTTCTGTGCGAGGGCTTTCTCTAGTTGTGGCGAGCCGGGGCCACTCCTCATCGCAGTGCGCGGGCCCCTCACTGTCGCGGCCTCCCCCGCTGTGGAGCACAAGCTCCAGACGCACAGGCTCAGCAGTTGTGGCTCACGGGCCCAGTCGCTCTGCAGCACGTGGGACCCTCCCAGACCAGGGCTCGAACCCGCGTCCCCTGCATTGGCAGGCAGAGTCCCAACCACTGCACCACCAGGGAAGCCCAATACATACAGTTTTAATTCAAGAGTTTAAGTAAAAAAGCAACAAGAACACCACTGATGGCTTATTCACTTCCCCTACGGCAGAACTCCTCAAGCTTAAATCAATGCAATCTATTTAAATAAGATTTTGCCTTGTTAAATAATTGGTAGTGTGGCTGCATTCAGAAAGCTATTTAATTTTTGTGACTTATGATAGAGTGGCAGAGCTGGAAAGAACCTCAGAAATTTGTAATCCAACTCACCTCGTTCTACACAGAAGAAAGCATGCCCAGGGAATAACAAAGCAAGTTAAGGGCAAACCCAAGTTTTCCAACTACCTGTCTCTTGTTTTTCTCACTCCCAGGGATTTTCAAACATGTTAGAACTATTTTGTAAACTGAAATTGTACATGGAACCCCTATATGTGAAATGGATGAAAATAACAAATGAGTTCCGTAGGTAGTTTGAATCTCTGGTAGAAAACATTTAACTGAAGAACCTCTACTATTTCTAGGATCCCATTTTAGAAAATGTGGATAAAGGTAAAATGACTTTTTTATTTATGTCTTGGTAACTTACGATTTTCCACCTCTGCCTTGAAGGCAGTTATTGAAATTTAAGAGGATGTGCATATGGTCCTCTTGCCCAAATGACTTCTAGTTTGCTTTCTCTCAATATTCAAGGCCTTGTTTCTGTTCAGTTTCTTGTTTCTGTTCAGTTTCTTGTTTCTGTTCAGTCATGACTTGTAGAGGGGGCTAAACGGCCACTAATGTGCTTTTCAAAAAAGGATGCTTTTCAAAAAAGGATAATACAACAATATAAATATAAGCAAGCAATCAGGCTAGAAGACAATTACAAGTAAAAAATCAAGGTCCTGTATACCTGCTAGAAGTGGGCCATAAACTTGTTTCCAAGCTTTCTAAAGTGAACACCAAGAGTGAAAAAATAGTTACAGGATTCAGTGTCTCTAAGCATCTAAAACAAAACCAGTTATTCAGATTAAGCTTAACTCTTATGAATTCTTATAAATAGGATCCTGGGCAATAAATTTTACTTACTGTCAAAAATCTCACATTTCTAGTATATTTCTTGTGATATCCCTCAGTGTAAGCTACTAGTGTAATGCTAAAGTGCAATTCATTAGAAGTAATTCCAGGCAATTCCCTGATTGTCCAGTGGTTAGGACTTGGTTCTTTTCACTGCAGGGGCCCAGGTTCGATCCCTAGTAGGGGAACTAAGATCCCACAAGCCACGCAGCATGGCCAAAAAAAAAAAAGAGTAGTTCCACAGCAGCATTATTCACAATAGTCAGAAAGTGGAAGCAACCCAAGTGTCCATCAACTGATGAATGAATGAGTAAAATTTGGCATATCCACAAACGGAATGTTATTCATCCATAAAAAAGGAATGAAGTAGTGATACATGCTACAACATGGATGAACCTTGAAAATACACTTAGTGAAAGACTCCAGTCAGAAAAGACCACATATTGGATGATTCCATTCATGAACCATTTAGAAAAGGCAAATCTATAAGAGAAAAGAGAAGTGGTTGGCAGTGGATGATGGTGGTGGTTGGTGAGGGGAAAGAGGGTGTGACAGCTAATGGGTATGGGATTTTTTCTGGAGGGGAGTGATGAAAATGTTCCAAAGAATAACTGTGGTGATGGTTACACGACTCTGTGAATATACTAAAAAAACATTGAATTGTACATTTTATTTATTTTTAAAAATAAATTTATTTATTTTTGGCTCTGTTGGGTCTTCATTGCTGTGCGCGGGCTTTCTCTAGTTGCGGCAAGTGGGGGCTACTCTTCGTTGCGGTGCGTGGGCTTCTCATTGCGGTGGCTTCTCGTTGCGGAGCATGGGCTCTAGGCTCTCGGGCTTCAGTAGTTGTGGCTCATGGGCTCTAGAGTGCAGGCTCAGTAGTTGTGGCTTGCGGACTTAGTTGCTCCGCGGCATGTGGGATCTTCCCAGACCGGGGCACGAACCCGTGTCCCCTGCATCGGCAGGTGGACTCTCAACCACTGCGCCACCAGCGAAGCCCCAGGGGTACACTTTTATCCAGGGATAAATTTTAGACCAGAGAAATGGATGGACTTCATAGCCTTCAGGCAATCCTCCATAAAATTTGATTTCTCTCAGCAGAGCTTTTGATAAGTTGAGCAACTGTGGGTTTGAGGGTATGCGTCTGACAAGTCCTTAGAGCACAACTAGTCTGTGTTTGCCAAAGTACAGAGCCATGTGTTTTAAAAGTCACCCTGAGTAAAAGATAAGCCAAACAAGAACCCATCCTGGAGTAGAAAGCCACTGCCCTTCAGTGTGAAGGCAGGCCAAGGGAATACTCACTGTCAGGGCCAATGTAAGTCTCGAGAATTAAGTTGGGATTTGCTTTAGCACACAGATGAATCAGATCCCCAAATTCTAAAGTAGAGAGCAACACTATAGCAATTTTAGGCTGGAAAAACTTTAAAGCAGTAACCAAATCTGCCATGAAAAAAGAACAGCAGGAAAGATTTAGCTTTGAACAGTGTGACTTCCTGATGAGCCAGCCACCGAAGAGGTACTAGTTGTAAAAGGTATGCCCAGGTAACCGAATGAATTGACTTACTGAATAAGATTGTTAGTGCTGAACTTGATAAATGTTGGGGAATGTCTACCCAAAATGGTGACTTTGATTTTTTAAAAGTGATATTAAGTTATGAAGGTACACCTAAACTGAGCAGGAGCTAGAATACATGCCCATTGGATGAATCAGAAAACTTACAATGGGTTAAGTGAAATATTCCTAGTGATTCTGCTGTTCTTGTTTACTTGGTGACTAGAGGTGCACTGAATATACATTTAGACAAAATGCTATATGCCCACATGTTAAAAACAATATTTTCCTGAAGCTAAGGCCAAAACTAAATAACACTATCGTAGGAAAAACTTCAGGAATAGAAGAGTAAATCCAAAATTTTATTGAAAAACTATTTAAAATTTTTGTTTAAAAATGAGGTTTTTCACATTAAAAATTTTGGCATTATGATGCAGGAACACTAATTTCTCAGCACTGTCAGTTTTGTGCACTGCTTGAAGAAAATGTTTTCTGAATATTTTTTAATAGACTTTATTTTTTAGAGCAGTTTCAGGTTCACAGCAAAACTAAGTGGAAGATATAGAGATTTCTTATATACCTCCTGCCCCCTCACATGCATAGCCTCCCCCATTATCCACACTCTGCACCACAGTGACACATTTGTTAAAATCAATCAATCTATATTGATACATGATTATCATCCAAAGTCCATAGTTTACATTAGGGTTCACTCTTGGTGTTGTACATTCCATGGGTTTGGACAAATGTATAATGACATGTATCCATCATTAGAGTATCAAAAAGAGTATTGTCACTGCCCTAAAAATCCTCTGTGCTCCACCTATTCATCCCTCATCCCCACCCCAACCCCAGGCAGCCGCTGATCTTTTTACCATCTCCATAGGTTTGCCTTTTTCAGAATGTCATATAGTTGGATTCATACAGTATGTAGCCTTTTCAGATTGGCTTCTTTCACTTAGTAATATGCATTTAAGATTCTCCCATGTCTTCTTATGGCTTGATAGCTTATTTGTTTTTAGCACTAAATAATATTCCATTGTCTAAATGTACCAGTTTATCTATTTACCTGCTGAAAGACATCATGGTTGCTTCCAAGTTTTGGGAATTATGAATAAAGCTGCTATAAACATCTGTGCGCAGGTCTTTACATGGACCTGTTTTCAGCTTCTTTGGGTAAATACCAAGGAGCATGATTGCTGAATTGTATGGTAAGAGTATGTTTAGTTTTTTAAGAAACCACCAAACTCTCTTCCAAACTGGCTGCACCATTTTGCATTCCCAGCAGCAATGATTGAGAGTGCCTGTTGCTCCACATTCTTGCCAGCAATTGGTGTTGTCTGTGTTCTGGATTTTGGCCATTCTAATAGGTATGTAGTGGTATCTCATTATTATTTTAATTTGCATTTCCCTGATGACGTATGATGTGTAGCATCTTTTTTTTTGGCGGTACGCGGGCCTCTCACTGTTGTGGCCTCTCCCGTTGCGGAGCACAGGCTCCGGACGCGCAGGCTCAGCGGCCATGGCTCACCCGCCCAGCTGCTCCGCGGCACGTGGGATCCTCCCGGACGGGGGCATGAACCCGTGTCCCCTGCATCGGCAGGCGGACTCTCAACCACTGCGCCACCAGGGAAGCCCCTAGCATCTTTTCATATGCTTATTTGCCATCTGTATAGCTGCTTTGGTGAGATGGTTATTAAGGTCTTTGGCCCATTTTTTAAAATCAGGTTTTTTGTTTTCTTATTTAGTTTTAAGACTTCTTTGTGTATTTTGGATAACAATCCTTTATCAGATATGTCTTTTGCAAATATTTTCTCCCAGTCTGTGAATCAACTTTTCATTCTCTTGATAGTGTCTTTTGCAGAGCACAGAAAGTATTAATTTTAATGCAGTCTGGCTTATTAATCCTTCCTTTTATGAACTGTGCCTTTGGTGTTGTATCTAAAAAGTCACCATCAAATCCAAGATCATCTAGATTTTCTCCTATGTTATATTCTAGGAGTTTTATATTCTACATTTAGATCTGTGATCCATTTTGAGCTAGTTTCTTGAAGGTCTGTGTCTAGATTCTTTTTTCTTTTTTGCATGTGGATGTCCACTTGTTTCAGCACTATTTGTTGAAGAGACTATTTTTGCTCCATTGTATTCCTTTTGCTCCTTTGTCAAAGATCAGCTGACTATATTTATGTGGATCTATTCCTGGGCTCTCTATTCTGTTCCATTGATCTACTTGTCTGTTCTTTAACCAATAACACACTGTCTTGACTACTTTATAGTAAGTCTTGAAGTTGGGTACTGTCAGTTCTCTAACTTTGTTTCTCTCCTTCAATACTGTGCTGACTATTCTGGGTCTTTTGCCTCTCCACGTAAACTTTAGAATCAATTTGTTGATATCCACAAAATAACTTACTGGGGTTTTAATTGGGATTACATTGAATCTGCAGATCAATTTGGGAAGAACTGAACATCTTGACAATATTGAGTCTTACTATACGTGAACGTGGAATATCATTCCATTTATTTAGTTCTTTGATTTCTTTCATCAGAGTTTTATAGTTTTCCTTATATAGATCTTGTATATATTTTGTTAGATTTATAGCTAAATTTTACATTTTTTGGTGTGGTAATGTAAATGACATTGCATTTAAAATTTTAAATTCCACTTATTCATTGCTGGTATATAGGAAAACAATGGACTACTTTGTATACTAACCTTGTATCCTGCAACCTTGCTACTATAATTGCTTATTAATTCCAGGATTTCTATTCTTTTTTGGTCTATGCATTCAGATTTTCTACATAGACAATCATGTCATCTGGAATAAAGACAATTTATTTCTTCCTTCCCAATCTGTATACCTATTATTTCCTTTTCTTGTCTTGTTGCATTTGCTAGAGTTTATGATGTTAAAAAACAGTGGTAAGGGGGAAGTCTTGCCTTGTTTCTGTTCTTAGTGGGAAAGCTCCAAGCTTCTCACCATTAAGTGTGATGTTAGCTATAAGATTTTTGTAGATATTCTTTCTACAAAAGTTGAAGAAATTTCCCCTCTATTCTTAGTTTACTGAGAGTTTTTATCATGAATGGGTGTTGGATTTTGTCAAATGCTTTTTCTTCATCTACTGATATGATCATGTGATTTTTCCTCTTTAGCCTATTGATGTGATGGGTTAAATAACTGATTTTTGAAAGTTGAACCAGTTTTGCGTACCTGAGATAAATCCCACTTGGTTGTGGTGTATAATTCATTTTATGCACTGTTGGATTTGATTTGCTAATATTTTGTTGAGGATTTTTGCATCTATGCTCATGAGAGATGCTGGTCTGTACTTTTCTTCTAATGTCTTTGTCTGGTTTTGGTATTAGGGTAACACTGGTCTCACACAATGAATTACGAAGTATTTCCTCTGCTTCTATCTTCTGAAAGAGATTGTAAAGAATTGGTATTAAATACTTGGTAGAATTCATCTGGGCCTAGTGCTTTCTGTTTTGAAAGTTTATTAATTATTGGTTCAATTTTATTAATAAATATAGGCCTATTCAGATCATCTATTTCTTCTTTTTTTAAATTAAAAGTTTATTTTATTTTTTACAATTTTTAAAGTTACTTTCCATTTACAGTTATTACAAAATATTCCCTATATTCCCCGTGTTGTATAATACATATTGAGCCTATCTTACAATACTTTGTACCTCCTGCTCCCCGTCCCCTATATTGTTCCTCCCCACCCCTTCTGCCTCAGTTATTCTGCTATTGATTCCTTCTAGTGTATTTTTCATTTCAGTTATTGTATTGTTCATCTCTGTTTGTTTGTTCTTTAATTCTTCTACGTCTTTGTTAAACATTTCTTGCATCTTCTTGATCTTTGCCTCCATTCTTTTTCTGAGGTCCTGGATCATCTTCACTATCATTATTCTGAATTCTTTTTCTGGAAGGTTGCCTATCTCCACTTCATTTAGTCGTTTTTCTGGGGTTTTATCTTGTTCCTTCATCTGGTACATAGCCCTCTGCCTTTTCATCTTGTCTATCTTCCTGTGAATGTGGTTTTTGTTCCACAGGCTGCAGGATTGTAGTTCTTCTTGCTTCTGCTGTCTGCCCTCTGGTGGATGAGGCTATCTAAGAGGCTTGTACAAGTTTCCTGATGGGAGGGACTGGTGGTGGGTAGAGCTGACTGTTGCTCTGGTGGGCAGAGCTCAGTAAAACTTTAATCCACTTGACTGTTGATGGGTGGGGCTGGGTTCCCTCCTTGTTGGTTGTTTGGCCTGAGGTAACCCAACACTGGAGCCTACCTGGGCTCTTTGGTGGATCTAATGACAGACTCTGGGAGGGCTCATGTCAAGGAGTACTTCCTAGTACTTCTGCTGCCAGTGTCCTTGTCCCCACAGTGAAACAGAGCCACCCCCCGCCTCTGCAGGAGACCCTCCAACACTAGCAGGTAGGTCTGGTTCAGTCTCCCCCGGGGTCACTGCTCCTTCCCCTGGGTCCCGATGCGCACACTACTTTGTGTGTGCCCTCCAAGAGTGGAGTCTCTGTTTCCCCCAGTCCTGTCGAAGTCCTGCAGTCAGTTCCCACTAGCCTTCAAAGTCTGATTCTCTAGGAATTCCTCCTCCTGTTGCCGGACCCCCAGGTTGGGAAGCCTGACGTGGGGCTCAGAACCTTCACTCTGGTGGGTGGACTTCTGTGGTATAAGTGTTCGCCAGTCTGTGAGTCACCCACCCACCAGTTACGGGATTTGATTTTACTGTGATTGCACCCCTCCTACCATCTCATTGTGGCTTCTCCTTTGTCTTTGGATGTGGGGTATCTTTTTTGGTGAGTTCCAGTGTCTTCCTGTCGATGATTGTCCGGCAGCTAGATGTCATTCTGGTGTTCTCGCAAGGGGAGTGAGAGCTCGTCCTTCTACTCCGCCATCTTGTTTCCTCCAAAACCATGATTTTTAATGGCTAATATTGCACCATAGATATGCACCAAATTTTATTAAATTAACTCCTTTATAAAATTAAGTCACTGTCAAGGAACATGGTATATCTATCTCTACTTACTCAGTTTCTCTTTATATCTCTCAGTAACATTTTGTGGTTTCTTCATAGCTATGATACATTTGTAGGTTAACTATTTTTTGATGGATTTTATTTGTTTGCTGCTATTGTCAGTGGAAACTTTTTTCTCTTATCTTCTAATTGCTTATTACTAGTATACAGAGCAGCTGTTGAATTTTAGATATTTACCTTTTTTTTTAACATCTTTATTGGAGTATAATTGCTTTACAATGGTGTGTTAGTTTCTTCTGTATAACAAAGTGAATCAGTAGATATTTACCTTTTATCCAGCCACTTTACAGAAATTTATTTTTATTTTGGGGGGGCTGTTTATTTTCTTTTTTGGTTTTGATAGACAGCCCTAGTCATCTGCAAGTAGTAGTTTTGTCTCTTTCTAGTAGCTATAACTATTAGTTTTGCTTCATGTCTCATTACACCAACAAGAATTTGGAGATCAACGTGAAATAATGATGATGATTTATGTTTAGGTCCTGGTCTCAGTGAGAATGCCTCAAGTGGTGCTTCACTGTTGAGGATGTTGTTGCCTGTTGATTTGATAGGGTTTTTTAAAACCATGTTAAGAAACTGCATTTATTTCAAGTTTGTGTGGTTTTTAAAATGGTGAATGTATATTGAATTTTATCAAACGTCTTTTGTATTTATAGAGATGGTTATATTGTTCTTCCTTATTTGACCTGTTGATGGACTGTATTACACTAATTCCCTAATATTAAACCCTCTTTTATTCATTATTCAACAAATATTTGTCGAGTGCCTTCTATTTGCCAGGCACTATTCTAAGTGCTGCACAATCAGTAGAGAACAGCATAGGTAAGGTTGCTTCTCCAGCCTTGGTTCTTGCTTCTGTGCTGTTTGATGCTAGTGTCACGTAGATGCCTATAACCCATTAATGCATTCCATAAACATGTGAATACCTTTCATGTGCCAGGCGCTGTGTTCTGGGGATATAGCAGAAAGCAATGTAGTCATGGTACTTCATGAAACTTAGTGAAGGAAACAGAATTTAAACTGATAAGGTATAGTCGTATCATTGCAGGGGGGTTTTTTGGTTTGTTTTGGTGGGGTTATTTTGGCCACACCGCGTGGTTTGTGGGATTTCAGTTTCCTGACCAGGGATCAAACCCAGGCCCTCTGCAGTGGAAGCCCAGGATCCTAATCACTGGACTGCCAGGGAATTGCCCATAATTGCAGTTTTGATAAATGCTATCAAGGAGAAATACAGAGAGTTTATAAGAGTGCTAACTAAATTAGGCAGGGTACTCAGGGAAGGCCTCTTTGAAGAAGTGACATTTAAATTGAGACCAGAGGGGATAAGTAAGAGACAGGTGAAAATGGGGAAGAGTATTCCAGGTAAAAGGAACTGCATGTGAAAAGGCCCCAATTTGGGAAGTAGTTTGACACTTCCTTTGAAATGAAAGAAGGCCAGGATGCCTGAAAGAAGGCTCAGGCACACGGTAGGACAGGCTAGGACCAGATCCAGTAGGGTCTCGTAAGCCATGATAAGGAATCTGGATTTACAGATTTTTAAAAATTGAAAGAATATGAAGGATTTTATGCCTATGTTTGGGTGCCAGTTAGGAGCCTCCTTCAGTAGTTTAAGCTAGAGAGTAAGAATGGAGAGAAGTGGACAGATCTGATCAATGTTTTTGGAGGTTAAATCAACAGAGGTTGGTGTGGGTGCAGGGGGTGAGCTGAAGTGTCAAGGATGAATCCGAGATTTCTGGCATGAATGTGGATGGTGGTACCATTTGCAGAAATAAGAACGTTGCAGGAGGAATGAGTTTTCCTGGGGTAGGGGTCACGAATTCAGTTTTAGCTATGTTTACTTTGAGATTTCTTTGAGACATCTGAGTGTAGGTGATAAATTGGCAGTTGAATGTATGCATCTGAAGCTCAGAAGTAAAGTCTGGGTCTCTAGCACATAGAGGGTATTTGAAACCATGAGAGATGATGTGACTGTATATAGAGCTGTGCTCTCAGATACCATAGCCACTAGTCGTATGTGCCTATTTAAATTAGTTAGAACGAAATTAGAAAATCAGTTTCTCAGTTCCTCAGCACTCCTCAAGTACTCCTTAGCCACATGGGGTCATTGGCTACCATATTGGACAGTGCAGTTAAAGAACATGTCCATCATCACAGAAAGTCCTATTGGACAGTGCTGATACACAGTGAGAAAAAGGTTTAAGATTGAACTCACTCTACTTTTTAAAGTTCAGATAGAGGAGGAGATGCTTCAAAGGGCACTTAAAATTAGTGACCAAAGAGAGAGATAAACTAGATGAGCATGGTGTCATAGAAGCCTTTGGAAGAGACTGTTTCAAGGAGGGGTCAAGTGTTGATTTCTGCTGCTAGGTCTGATAAGATGACTGAAGAGTATCCATTGGATTTAGCACTATGGAGATCATTGGTGACCTTAACAAAGTAATTTCAGAGGGGTGGTAGGAGCCAAAGTCATATTGGAGTGGATTAAAGAGAGAAATGGCAGGTGAGCAGGTAGCAACTGTGTGTCTTTTAAAGCTTGACTGCAAAGGGGGAATGTAGAGGTGGACCGGAGTTGGAGGAAGATATGGGGTCCAGGAAGGTTTTTTGTTTTTTAAATGAGGAGGATTTAGAACATGATTTATTTTAATGCTGATGAGAAGGAGCCTGTGTGAGGAAGAGGTTAAAGCTACGTGGGGGAGGTGTCTAGAGAATGACTGTGAGATTCCTGAGAGAACCTGAGGGGTTGCAATTCAAAAAGAAGATGGCCTTTGATAGGAGGACTCCTCCTTCGTGCATCAGAAGAGAAAGGAGAAGATGAGTACAGATACAGGTAGGTTTCCATGTGATGGCTTCCGTTTCCTCTGAGGTATGAGGTAAAGCTCATAAAGTATGAAGAAGAGAGCTTGAGAAGAGGGGGATCCAAAGATTGAGGATAAATGAGAAGGTGTGAATAGTGGTTCCAAATAGTAGTGGGAGACAAGTGGACTATGGAAACTTAGATTGCTTCCTATCATATAGGGCCCCGTTGAGGTTAGCAGTCAATTTATAATGGTGTGTGTGTGTGCGTGTGTGCGTGTATGTATGTATGTGTGTGCGTGTTGTATGTATGTGTGTGCGCGTGTGTATGTATGTGTGTGCGTGCGCGCGCGTATGTATGTGTATGCGCGTGTATGTATGTGTGTGCGCGCGTGTGTATGTGTGCGTGTGTGCGTATGTATGTGTGTCTGTGTGTGCGTGTGTATGTGCGTGCGCGTGTGCGTTGTATGTATGTGTGTGCGTGTGTGCGCGTGTGTATGTGCGTGCGTGCGTGTATGTATGTGTGTATGTGTGTGCGCGTGTGTGTGCGTGCGTGCGTGCGTGTGTGTGTGGTTTTACTCCCTCAGACGTAAGTACAGAGAAGGCAGTTATTTTGATTTCTGAGGGTTGGGAGTTAGCCAGATAGGTGTTAGCCAAAACAGAGTGAGAGTGGTAAGGCAGTTCTGGGTTTTTGCAACAGAGTGAAACGATGGCATCTGTTTGATAAAAAGGGAAGTGAAAGCAGGAGGAAGTGAATGGATACTGAGAAAGTGGAGGGATCAGTGCGCTGGAGGTTCCCATAAGAGCAGGTAAGCTGGAAGGAGTAACAGTTCAGAGTGGGATATTTGAATTAGAGATTTATGAGGTGATGGTGTTTCTGTGATGAAAGGTCCAGGGTAGAACTGAGGCAGCCCCAGTAGGGACTGAGGGAGTAGGTGGCTGAGGTGGAGGGGCAAGGTCGTTGGATGAGGAAGTTGAAGGTGTTGACTGAGCTTTCTGTGCTAATTTTTCAGGGACGCAAAGTTAAAGCAGGGCTGTGAGTGGAGAGGAAGTCTTAATCAGGCCTGGATTTGGAAGTTTCTGGGAAGTTGGTACATGATTCCATAGAGGAGGGAAGGGAAGAAGCTGGCATAGCCCAGTGGGTGAGCCTCAAAGGAGAAGGGATTTTTCATGAGGGAGGAGGAGAGGGAATGGTCTGGAGATGGCATTAGGACAAATAAGGACATCAGTCTTAAATTACATAGGGTGTGAAAGGCTATAAATAGCCTCTAGTTCAGAGGGCCGCAGCGGGAGCTAGTCTCAGGGCCCAGCCAGTTTGCAGGTGACTCTGATTTTCAGTCTGGATGCACTAGACCACCCGGAGGAGTGTTTTAGAAACTCCCAGTGCCTGGGCTTCACCCCTAGAGATTCTGTTTTCTTGGCCTGGGATGGGGCCCCAAGTGGCAGTATTTCCTAAAAGCGCCTCTGGTAATTCTAATGCACGCTTAGTTGAGAACTACTGAGAGATGCAGGGAGTATTCAGAGGAGAAATTGAAGATAGAGGAGTGTTTGCTGATCACAAAGAGGCCAGAGGGGCTGGAAGGGAGGAGAGTAGAAGGTTGCGTGGTGGGGGTAATTTGTCCTCTTTCCCATGCAACGTGGTGAGAGAGCATCTAGTGTTACTTTGTAAGCAATTTCTGGAATCTTTTGTCCGTTAAGTGGGTCAGTTTATTTTTTATATTTGCTAAAATATATCTTTCAAGGATTGTGGGACAGAGAGAATATGTGTTCTTGTTCTAAGTCTGTATCAGGTAGGAACTGCTCTTTTTAAATTTTTTTCTACTTTTAATATAAATTATCTGAGAAAGAGAGGACTACTTGTGCCCTGAAGGAGGTTTTCCCATCGTATCTTCAAGGCTGCTCTAATTGACAGTCCTTATTCATGCCCCCTCTTTTTTTCTCCACCTTACAGAGGCACCCCCGTTAATTTTCTTATTGCTGGTCATCTTGGGTGCCTTCTTTTTCATTTTTTCCTCTATGTTTATCTCTTTTATTCTGATCACTAAATATCTGTGAATACAGAAACTTAAAGAAATGCAAAGAAAGAGAGTCAAAGGTTCAGAAGTGGATTTCTACCATAAGAAACTAGGATTTTCATTTTATTTTCTCACCTCTTTGTTATTTACAAGTGTGAAAGAGTCCAGTTTGGGAGTCATTAAATGCCTTCTGTCTGTGAAGTCTGATGTCATTGTTATCAATAAAGTGACCGACAACCCGGTTTGCCTGGGACTTTCCCGGTCTTAGCTTTGGAAGTCTTGAGTCCTGAGAAGCCCCTCTGTCCCAAACAACCCTGGGAGACCATTGAGAGTGTTGTGTTGGATAACCGGTATGTGCAGCCTGCCTCTTGCCCTTAAGGAGCTTATCGTTTCCAGGGCCATGAGAAAGCAATAAATGTAATAAATCAGTTAAAATAAGAATGTAAACAAGGACATGGGTTTCCTGGGTCACCATATCCAGACAGTTGATGGTAAATAGAGGGCATTAGAAAAGGGGAGACAGTATGTTATATACATAAGAAACTAAAGTCCCAGATAACTTTGCTTCTAATTATACTGTTTTCCAACTGACTGTACTTGAACCAGACCACTCCTGGACATGGGTCATTATATTGTTTTTGTGAGTTTATTCAAGACATACATTTTTCACTTGACGTAAATGAGGTATACATGCTTCTTTTCAGAATAATTCAAACCAATCCCATTATACTTTTCTTTTTAATTAGCTTATAAATTCAATTGCCTGGGTACAGTCTGTACCTAGGAACAAAACATCATATTTCCTTTTTTCCCTTCACACTTCAGAGACTCTTACTATATGATTTGGATTTGAAGTGGTAGGAATTTCCAGCTAGGAGATGGGAGGAGGGTGGTTGAGGAATTGATCTTCTGCTAGATTTTGGAGGTTCCTACAGTGACATTTGAGCAATATATCAGAAAGTAGGAAACTGTGATTTCAGTACATACCATATCACTATATTGGGCTGCTCACTTACACAGTTTATCAGCCTTCACTAGATGTTCCTCTGTGCATCACCCCCAGCACCACCACCACACCCAGTCCCTTGATCTTATAGGCATGCTTCACACGTTAGAGGTCTGGAATATTTGCAATCTGGACCTTCTCCTATTAAATTGGTAAGTTGAAAATATCCCAAGAAAACATTATTTTCCGTAGCTATATGTACATGGATTTCCATTCTTTTTAGGTGGCTGCAAAATTCGGATTCAGGGGGACTGGACCAGAGAGCGCCGCTTTGAAATCCCTGATGAGGAACGCTGTCTGAAGTTCCTCTCAGAGGTCCTTGCTGCTCAGGAAGGTAACTCAAGCCTCAGCAGTTTTCTTTCTACTACTTGCATGGGACATGCTGTACAGAGGCAAGTGGCCATTAGCAAAGTACCTCACCCCTAGAGCCTTGATAGGCGATTTTTTTTTTCTTCAGGAATGGCCCCAGGGATAGGTTAGGGAATAAGTCTATTCAGCTTTAAGGACACTGAATCAATTTCCAGAATCTTCAGTTTCATTCCTTGGACAGCTTACTGCAGACTGTAATCCTCCTCTGGTCCCAGATGATCCCAGAGCTGCCCTCATTTTCTTAGTCTCTTCCTTTGTATTCAAGAATGGCGCTGGCCCCTGCACTTGAGTGCTGAGTGAATGGCCTTTGGTTATGGTATATTCCATTCAATGGAATAGTCATTCCATTCTGACTATAACCCTTATCTCTCCAGCGCAGTCACAACTTCTTTTTTTTTTTTCATTTTAACATCTTTATTGGAGTATAATTACTTTACAATGGTATGTTAGTTTCAGCTTCACAACAAAATGAATCAGTTATATATATACATATGTTCCCATATCTCTTCCCGCTTGCGTCTCCCTCCCTCCCACCCTCCCTATCCCACCCCTCCAGGCGGTCACAGAGCACCGAGCTGATCTCCCTGTGCTATGCGGCTGCTTCCCACTAGCTATCTACCTTACGTTTGGTAGTGTATATATGTCCATGCCTCTCTCTCGCTTTGTCACCGTTTACCCTTCCCCCTCCCCATAGCCTCAAGTCCATTCTCTAGTAGTAAGTCTGTGTCTTTATTCCTGTTTCACCCCTAGGTTTTTCATGACATTTTTTTCTTAAATTCCATATATATGTGTTAGCATACGGTATTTGTCTCTCTCTTTCTGACTTACTTCACTCTGTATGACAGACTCTAGGTCTATCCACCTCATTACAAATAGCTCAATTTCGTTTCTTTTTATGGCTGAGTAATATTCCATTGTATATATGTGCCACATCTTCTTTATCCATTCATCTGATGATGGACACTTAGGTTGTTTCCATCTCTGGGCTATTGTAAATAGAGCTGCAATGAACATTTTGGTACATGACTCTTTTTGAATTATGGTTTTCTCAGGGTATATGCCCAGTAGTGGGATTGCTGGGTCATATGGTAGTTCTATTTGTAGTTTTTTAAGGAACCTCCATACTGTTCTCCACAGTGGCTGTATCAATTTACATTCCCACCAACAGTGTAAGAGGGTTCCCTTTTCTCCACACCCTCTCCAGCATTTATTGTTTCTAGATTTTTTGATGATGGCCATTCTGACTGGTGTGAGATGATATCTCATTGTAGTTTTGATTTACATTTCTCTAATGATTAGTGATGTTGAGCATTCTTTCATGTGTTTGTTGGCAGTCTGTATATCTTCTTTGGAGAAATGTCTATTTAGGTCTTCTGCCCATTTTTGGATTGGGTTGTTTGGTTTTTTGTTATTAAGCTGCATGAGCTGCTTATAAATTTTGGAGATTAATCCTTTGTCAGTTGCTTCATTTGCAAATATTTTCTCCCATTCTGAGGGTTGTCTTTTGGTCTTCTTTATGGTTTCCTTTGCTGTGCAAAAGCTTTGAAGTTTCATGAGGTCCCATTTGTTTATTTTTGTTTTTATTTCCATTTCCCTAGGAGGTGGGTCAAAAAGGACCTTGCTGTGATTTATGTCATAGAGTGTCCTGCCTATGTTTTCCTCTAAGAGTTTGATAGTTTCTGGCCTTACATTTAGGTCTTTAATCCATTTTGAGCTTATTTTTGTGTATGGTGTTAGGAAGTGATCTAATCTCATACTTTTACATGTACCTGTCCAGTTTTCCCAGCACCACTTATTGAAGAGGCTGTCCTTTCTCCACTGTACATTCCTGCCTCCTTTATCAAAGATAAGGTGACCATATGTGCGTGGGTTTATCTCTGGACTTTCTATCCTGTTCCATTGATCTATCTTTCTGTTTTAGTGCCAGTACCATACTGTCTTGATTACTGTAGCTTTGTAGTATAGTCTGAAGTCAGGAAGCCTGATTCCTCCAGCTCCGTTTTTCGTTCTCAAGATTGCTTTGGCTATTCGGGGTCTTTTGTGTTTCCATATAAATTGTGAAATTTTTTGTTCTAGTTCTGTGAAAAATGCCAGTGGTAGTTTGATAGGGATTGCATTGAATCTGTAGATTGCTTTGGGTAGTAGAGTCATTTTCACAGTGTTGATTCTTCCAATCCAAGAACATGGTATATCTCTCCATCTATTTGTATCATCTTTAATTTCTTTCATCAGTGTCTTATAATTTTCTACATACAGGTCTTTTGTCTCCTTAGGTAGGTTTATTCCTAGATATTTTATTCTTTTTGTTGCAATGGTAAATGGGAGTGTTTTCTTGATTTCACTTTCAGATTTTTCATCCTTAGTGTATAGGAATGCCAGAGATTTCTGTGCATTAATTTTGTATCCTGCTACTTTACCAAATTCATTGATTAGCTCTAATAGTTTTCTGGTAGCATCTTTAGGATTCTCTACTTCTTGTTCCAGAGCAAAAGGACTCATCCAGCTGGTACCAGAAATTAGACACTGAGGACAACTCTGTTTTTTCAGGTACTGAAAAGATTCTTTTTTTCCCTGGTTGCTATGATTATTGCAGAGTCAATAGATTTTATCTGGGCAGATAAGATAATGTGGATTAATGTCAGTGTCAGATACCTTCTCCTATGGAGTGGTTTTATCAAGTCCGTACCCACTGACTCACGTTCACTCCTGATCCTTTCTGTGGCACATTAGCTCTTTCAGTGCCAGCTTAGCAGAGGGGTAAAAAGTGCAGGCTCTGGAGCCAGACTACCTGGGTTTGAATCCCCGTTCTCTGACTTACTAGTTATATGACCTTGGTCCAATTACTTTGACAACTCTGAGCTTCTGTTTCTTTTTCTGTAACATAGGAAGATTTTTAATAGCACCTACCTCATGAGGTCTTTGTGACAATTAAGTGAGATAATGATATAGCTCCTTACTATCAACCAGGCATTGTGCTAAAAGTCTTCTATAAAGACTAGCTCTTATTATTCACGTTCCAAGTTAACGTAACTTACTGTCATTCTAGTTAATATGTCAGTGCTTCAGGGACAGATGTGCTTCTTCCCCCAATCTATGTTATCACTACTTTTATACCTTTCTGTTTGGTAATGCCACTGAGCAAATAGTGATCAAACCAAAACCGCTGATCAAAGCAAAGTCCTATCAATCCTGGATAAGTTGGATGTTATCTTTTCCCCCCTTCCACTCTGGGTTCTGTGTCCTTCAGGGCTTCTTGGATTTGAGGATAATTTTTCATCTTTGAATTTGGACAAGAGAATAAATTTGCAGAATCAGCCTACAGGGGTTGATCGGAAACCGCCACCCCCACCGTCTTCAGTGAATAGAATGTAAGTCCTATGTTGAAACAGATTTCCCACGTGTGAGACACACATGGGAATTGTTTAAGGCAATTTCACTTTTGAATTCCTCATTTATTTGCTAGGCTTCCACGTGAAAAGGAAGCTTCTAACAAGGAACAGCCCAAGGTGACCAATACCATGTGGAAGCTCTTTGTACCAAACACCCAGTCTGGGCAGCGGGAGGGTCTCATCAAACACATCCTGGCAAAGCGAGAGAAAGAATATGTCAACATTCAGACTTTCAGGTTAGTCTCTCTTCTACTTACTGAGGCTAAACGTTAGTACATATAGGAAAAAATGGTCTTTGGGTATTTAAGGTATTAGTTTAATTAGCTTAATTCAGAATAAAAGCATAAAGAAGAGAATGGTGAGCTGATTCAAGCCCCTGTCTTTATGCTGGTCAATAACGTACATATCCAAAATAATGCAAGTGCTACAATTTCCCTTGGATTTTCTAATTACTAATGATACCACCTCTACTAACCTTTCTATCCACTCTTAGAGAACCAAGTCAAGCTCACAAGTACTAGAGAATTGTCTCCTAGTACATTCCATAAGCAAGTGTGTTTATCTATCTGACCTGCTGAATTTCTTCTTGCCAATATTGGAAAATTAAGTCCGCCATTACCACTAGACTTTAATTTACCTACTTTGGGAAGTTAACTGAAGGAAGTTTCACCCAAGCATCTTGATTGGGAGGTCTATCTTCGATTCTTTCCTCTATTATATTTTTCATTTCATCTTGGTGATATCCTCTTTTCTGGACTCACTACGTGTGGTGTGTGTCGTGTATCCCGATGTTCAAAGCAGCAACGCTTTTCTTTGTTATTTTCGAACAGCATGTACCCTTTTAGTCCAAGATTCCAGTCCCATCTGCTATCCCATTATGCCTCATTTATTCTAATTCAGTCATGACTATATCCCTATGCTGAAACCTCCAGATCTTCAGATTTCCCGTGATGCTTATATTTGTATGTAAACAGTTAAAACAGTCATGAGTTTTCCCTTCTGCTTTCCCCCTTAATACTATATCTGTCTCAACAGAATTTCCTACACAGATGTCCTTGTAATCCTTCGGGAAGTGAGTTTTTGGATTTAACTACAACTCCTTATGGAATAGTTATCCATGTTAGACATCCTTATAGCATGAAGATACCTCTTTCCCATCCACAAGCTCTCCCTTCAGATATGAGTTTGGATGGAATGTAATAGAAAGGAAATGTGGTAGAGCAATTAAACTTGTGTTTTTTAAATAGAGACTTGGTTCCTTTCTGTAGGTTTACCTGATGTAAACTTTGGAGAGAATAAGCCCACTGCCTTTGTCTTCTACAGGCAAGAGGGTTTTGTGTGTGTGTGTGGCAAAACAGTTTGAGAAATTATGTTGCTTATTGTGACCATCCACACTTGACCTTTGTTTTTAAATTATGTTTTGGAATCATGTATTAGGTTCTTTGTTGGAACATGGAACGTGAATGGCCAGTCTCCAGACAGTGGGCTAGAACCTTGGCTGAACTGTGATCCGAATCCTCCCGATATCTACTGCATTGGGTAAAATGGCGTCTGGAAGTTCATTTTGGCTGTATGTTTGGTGTTAGTTTATGTGACATTTTGCTTTTTTTCCCCCCACCATTTGTAAAAACCTACTGTAGACTATATGTGAGAGTTAACTTGTGGGTCAAATTTGTGAGATCATAAAGGAACAGATACCTGAATTGGTGTAAGGAAGCATCTAATCCTCTCAAAACCCATAGAAAACTATATACTTCATAGAAACTGAGATTTGAGGTTAATTCTAACAGTGACTATTTCTAGGATATATAAGCAAAGCTCTACGGTTATCCCTTATGGAGGTTTTTTTGTTTGTGTTTTGCATAGCCTGTGCATATACCTGTGGCGGGGAGTCTTTTGAAAAGAAAACTACTTGTCCTTACTGATCACCTGAGTCAATAGAGCAGTTCTCTAAAATTTATCTTTTCCGCATTGTTTCATCTAATGTCTCAGAAAATGGGACAGGAGGTAGTCAGAGATAATTATGGGATGTGTGTAGATCCGACATCCTCTTGTTTTCTCAGATTCCAAGAGCTGGACTTGAGCACAGAAGCCTTTTTCTACTTTGAATCTGTGAAGGAACAAGAGTGGTCCTTGGCTGTGGAGAGGGGTTTGCATTCCAAAGCCAAGTATAAGAAAGTAAGCCGCATTGAATTATCTTTTTTAGTATACAACTAAGTAGAACTCACTAGAAGTTACTCTGTTATCTATAGCTTGTTCCAAAAGAGTGGTTTAATTGAATTCTTCCCCATGTGTAATACTGGAATAGGGCAGACTAATCCTTTTTATTCCTATTTCCTAGAAAAAGAATTCCCTAAGTTTCCCGATCTTATAGTTTCATTGCTTAGGTAGTTTTTAGGAGAAAAGAAGAATTTTATTGTCCTCATAGCAGTAATTAACTCAAATGATGACACATAAGTGATTTTTGCAATGAGAGTTTAAGATTGAAATTGTTTGCTGACATGGTCAGAACTGGATGCTTTACAGAAAAGCAGTTTGAAGCATGTGGGTGCATAGGGCAAGCTTTGGAATTGGAGCAAGAACAGGAGTGTTGTGGAATTTCAGTGAGCTCGAAACTTGGTTGTAAGTCAAGAATAGAGTTGACTTTAGCAAGGTGGCCCAATTTGTTGGTCTCTAGAAGGCACGTGGTAGAGGCTACCAGAAGAGTTATTTTAATTATGAGGCTACCATACCAAGCCCTTTAAAAGGAGTCATTTGTCTAAGTAATTTTCATCTGCATCTTCTAGCAGCTGATATAGGTGATAAGACTCCTGGAGATGTTATTCCTCTCGTATAGACTAATACACATTTCAGACATATTTCTAGTTCACAGACTTAAAAGTAAAAAGGAGTGTTATTTTATACATTTTAATTTCTTAGGAAATTGTAAATAAGAAACTAGGAAGAAGAGGCAAAAGGAACAAGCTGGGATAGAGGCTTTGTCATTATTATTCGAATTTTTAATGCTGCCTACTCACGGTAGGCTAAAAAGTGATTAAAATAATGAATCTAGAGCTGAGTGTACTCGTTGTCTCCAAAGACTTTTAACTCCTACTGGTCAGAGCCAGATTAAAGCTTTCCCAGAGAAGTTTTGTTTTCTCTTTATGAGGCCCACTGGGAAATTAGAGGATTTGGATTCAGATTAGGGCATGGTTATATCTTCTTGGTGGAAAATTAGTTGTGGGAATTCGATATGTGGCAAAGAGTGGTATTAACATGAACCTCTTCTAATTCCCTGCGACTCATAGGTTCAACTGGTCCGCCTCGTTGGGATGATGCTCCTGATATTTGCCAGAAAGGATCAGTGGCGATATATCCGTGATGTTGCTACAGAAACAGTTGGGACTGGAATCATGGGGAAGATGGTGAGTTACTTCGGAAATGAGCTCAATTATGATTTATGTCCATGTGAAGTTCAGGTGCTAGTTGCATCTTTGTACTAACTGTGGATCATTACTCTTGCTAACAGGGAAACAAAGGTGGGGTAGCTGTGAGATTTGTATTTCACAACACTACCTTTTGCGTTGTCGATTCCCACTTGGCTGCCCACGTGGAGGACTTTGAGAGAAGGAATCAGGATTATAAGGACATCTGCGCACGAATGAGTTTTGTGGTCCCAAATCAGACCCTCCCACAGCTGAACATCATGAAACATGAGTGAGTGGTTAAGTCTTCCTTAGCCTTTGAATAGTGGTGGTGAGAAGAGACTAAACGTGGTGAGAAGCTATAGAAATGTGAAGAGTGAAGAGATTATTGTTTAGGGATTGGGGTCACGAAGAAGGGGGCGGGTTTGAGGAATAGCAGATGAATTAGATTTTAGTCAGAGGAATTAGATTTGCTATCAGAGGAAAGGTTAGTTCTCTTAGTGGGCATCTAGAGTAATGGTAGAGGGGGGGTCTGTCAATTGACATCAGTTTTTATTATTTTTTATTATAAAATAGAAATGTTCATTGTGAATGTAATAAAAGGTAAAAGTAAAAAATCCCTCATTTCTTACCTCTGCTCTCCCCGGCCAGTCCCTCCTTCCGAAGAAAAACACTGTGGACAATTCAGTGTGTATCCTTCCAGATCTGTGCTGTCCGTTATGACAGCCAGTAGCCATAGGTGGCTGTTGGGCACTTGAAAGTAGCTAGTCCAAACTGAGATGTGCTGTGAGCATATACACTGAATTTAGTAGGGAAAAAATGTAAAATATCTCAACTTTTTAAGTATTGATTACATGTTGAAATAACAAAAGTTTGCATATATTGAGTTAAATGGGATTTGGTTTTTTTTTAAAGAAGGCATTGGGGTTTTTTTGTTTTGTTTTGTTTTTTTAATTTATTTTTGGCTGAGTTGGGTCTTCGTTGCTGTGCACGGGCTTTCTCTCGTTGCGACGAGCGGGGGCTACTCTTCGTTGCGGCGCATGGGCTTCTCATTGTGGTGGCTTGTTGCGGCGCATGGGCTTCTCATTGTGGTGGCTTCTCTTGTTGCGGAGCACGGGCTCTAGGCGTGCGAGCCTCAGTAGTTGTGGCTCACAGGCTGTAGAGCGCAGGCTCAGTAGTTGTGATACACGGGCTTAGTTGCTCTGCAGCATGTGGGATCTTCCTGGACCAGGGATCGAACCCGAGTCCCTTCCATTGGCAGGCAGATTCTTAACCACTGCCCCACCAGGGAAGTCCCTATCTCTTCTGAATAGTGCTGTTATAGACTTTTCTCTATGCGCACACAAACACACACATACTCATTATATAGGACTGTATTATCCTATTTATTGTGAATCTCTTTCCAAGTCAGTAAATAGAGATCTACATTATTCTTTTTACTGGCTGTGAATCATTAAGAAAAGGGGCTGTGGAGATTTAAAGACACCAATGGATAATGTGAAAGGTTAGTGAAGAATGGGACTTAATAAGGATAGAAACAAAAATCAGTTGAGGAATGGATTGTTAGTAGTAAATGGTTAGTTGTAAGGAAATTAATACTAGTAATTGAAATTCTGAGAGGGTGATGAGATTTGGAATAGTGGTTTGAGATGTGAATTAGTAGGAAAACAAAAGATAATTTGGGGGTATTAGGATCAGTAGAGAGTGGGGTAATTGAGGAATGAGTAGGGAAAGGTAGTGATGTTGGCCTCTTTCCATATTGTCTCAACAATTAGGATCATATAGAATTCTGTTTCACAGTGGTAAAACCAGACCTTGACATCAGTAATCCATTCTTCTGCCTCAGTTATTCTGCTATTGATTCCTTCTAGTGTATTTTTCATTTCAGTTATTGAATTGTTCATCTCTGTTTGTTTGTTCTTTTATTCTTCTAGGTCTTTGTTAAACATTTCTTGCATCTTCTCGATCTTTGCCTCCATTCTTTTTCTGAGGTCCTGGATCATCTTCACTATCATTATTCTGAATTCTTTTTCTGGAAGGTTGCCTATCTCCACTTCATTTAGTTGTTTTTCTGGGGTTTTATCTTGTTCCTTCATCTGGTACATAGCCCTCTGCCTTTTTGCCTTGTCTATCTTTCTGTGAATGTGGTTTTTGTTCCAGAGTTTGCAGGATTGTAATTCTTGCTTGCTCTACGTCTGCATATTTATTCCTGTCCTATCCCTAGGTTCTTCAGAACCTTTCTTTTTTTTTTTTTTTTTAGATTCCATATATATGTGTTAGCACATGGTATTTGTTTTTCTCTTTCTGACTTACTTCACTCTGTATGAGGTCCATGCACCTCGCTACAAATAACTCAGTTTTGTTTATTTTTATGGCTGAGTAATATTCCATTGTATATATGTGCCACATCTTCTTTATCCATTCATCTGTTGATGGACACTTAGGTTGCTTCCGTGTCCTGGCTATTGTAAATAGAGCTGCAATGAACATTGTGGTACATGACTCTTTTTTTTTTTTTAAGAAGATGTTGGGGGTAGGAGTTTATTAATTAGTTAATTTATTTTGCTGTGTTGGGTCTTCGTTTCTGTGCGAGGGCTTTCTCTAGTTGTGGCAAGCAGGGTCCACTCTTCATCACGGTGCACAGGCCTCTCACTATCGCGGCCTCTCTTGTTGTGGAGCACAGGCTCCAGACGCGCAGGCTCAGTAGTTGTGGCTCACGGGCCCAGTTGCTCCGCGGCATGTGGGATCCTCCCAGACCAGGGCTCGAACCCGTGTCCCCTGTATTAGCAGGCATATTCTCAACCACTGTGCCACCAGGTAAGCCCCATGACTCTTTTTGAATTATGGTTTTCTCAGGGTATATGACCAGTAGTGGGATTGCTGGGTCATATGGTAGTTCTATTTTTACTTTTTTTAGGGAACCTCCATACTGTTCTCCATAGTGGCTGTATCAATTTACATTCCCACCACAGATTGTCTATTTCTTCTTAACGTGAGTTTTGGTAGATTGTATCTTTCAAGGAATTGGTTCACTTCATCTAGGTTATCACATTTCTTGGCATAAAGTTGGTGGTGGTATGCCTTCCTGTGTTACGTTTTTAATGACTATTAGATCTATAGTTCTTTCTTTCATTCCAGATACTAGTAATTTGCATCCTCTCTCTTTTTTTTTAATTAGCCTGGCTAAAGGCTTATCACTTTCATTGATCTTTTCAAGGAACCAGCTTTTGGTTTCAGTGATTTTCTCTGTTGATTTCCTGTTTTCATTTTCATTGATTTCTGCTCTAATTATTTTTTGAAATTAATTAATTAATTTTTGGCTGTGTTGGGTCTTCGTTGCTGCATGTGGGCTTTCTCTAGTTGTGGCAAGTGGGGGCTACTCTTCATTGCGGTGTGCGGTGGCTTCTCTTGAGGAGTACAGGCTCTAGGCGCACAAGCTTCAGTAGTTGTGGCATGCAAGCTCAGTAGTTGTGGCTCATGGGATCTAGAGAGAAGGCTCAGTAGTTGTGGTACACAGGCTTAGTTGCTTCAAGGCATGTGGGATCTTCCCAGACCAGGGCTCGAACCCGTGTCCCCTGCATTGGCAGGTGGATTCTTAACCACTGCACCACCAGGGAAGTCCCTCTGCTCTAATTCTTATTATTTTTTCCCTTCTGCTAACTTTGGATTTAATTTGCTTTTCTTTTTCTAGTATGCTAAAGTGGAAGCTTAGATCATTGATTTTACATCTTTTTTATTTTCTAATATATGCATTCAATGCTGTAATTTTCCCTCTAAGCACTGCTTTTACTGTACTTTACAAATTTTGACAAGTTAGGTTTTCATTTTAATTTAGTTCAAAATATTTTCAAATTTCTATTGAGATTTCTTCTTTGACCCATGTGTTATTTGGAAATGGGTTGTATTTCGGAATTTTCCATCTACCTTTTGTTGTTGTTGTTATTGATTTCTAGCTTAATTCCATTGTAGTCTGAAAGCATGCATTGTATGATTTCTATTCTTTTAAATTTGTTAAGGTGTGGTTTTTGGCCCAGAATGTGGTCTATCTTGGTGAATGTTCCATGTGAGCTTGAAAATAATGTGTATTCTGCTGTTGTTTGATGAAGTAGTCTATAGATGTCCATTATATCTAGCTGGTTGATGGTGTTGTTGAGTTCAACTTTGGCCTTACTGAATTTTTGCCTGCTGGATCTATTTCTGATACAGGGGTGTTGATGTCTCCAACTATGATAATGGGTTCATCTATTTCTCTGTGCAGTTCTATCTGTTTTTGCCTCACTGGTTTGATGCTCTGATTTTGAACACATACACATTAAGGACTGTTATGTCTTTTTGGAGAATCAACCCCTTTATCATTATGTAATGCCCTTCTTTATTGCTGATAACCTTCCTTGGTCTGAAGTCTGCTCTGTCTGAAATTAATATAACTACTCCTACTTTCTTTTGATTAGTGTTAGCATGGTATATCTTTCTCCATCCATTTACTTTTAATTTATATGTGTCTTTATATTTAAAGTGGGCTTCTTGTAGACAACATATAGTTGGGTCTTGTTTTTTCAATCCACACTATCTCTGTCTTTTAATTGTTGCATTTAGACTCTTGATATTCAAAGTGATTATTGATATAGTTGGATTAATATCCACCATATTTGTTACTGTTTTTTACTTGTTATCCTTGTTCTTTGTTCCTATTTTTGTCTTCTTCTCTTTTTTGGCCTTTTGTGGTTTTAACTGAACATTTTATATAATTCCATTTTCTCTCCTTTCTAAGCATATCAGTTATACTTTTTTTTAAACTTTTTTTAGTGGTTGCCCTAGAGTTTGCAATATACATTTATGACGAATCCAAGTTCACTTTAAAATAAGACTATACTGCTTCACAGGTAGTACAAGTACCTTATAATAACAAGATAATCCTAATACATCCCTCCTGTCTTCTGTATTATTGCTGTCATTTATTTCACTTATACATAAGCGTATACATATCTCATTTTATTGCCCCTCACTTCATTGCACTTCATAGATATTATGTACTTTACAAATTGAAGGTTTGTGGCAACTCTTCATCGAGCAAGTCTATGGCACCATTTTCTCAACAGCATTTGTTTGTTTTGTGTCTCTGTGTCACATTTTGGTAATTCTTGAAATATTTCAAGTTTTTTCATTATTATTATATTTGTTATGATGATCTGTGATCAGCACTCTTTGATGTTACTATAATGAGTTGCTGAAGACTCAGATGATGATTAGCATTTTTTAGTAATGAAATATTTTTAAATTAAGGTATATACATTGTTTTTTAGACATAATGCTATTACACACTTAATAGACTGCACTATAGTGTAAACATAACTTTTTATGCACCGGGAAAATAAAAAATTTGTGTGACTTTGTGTGTAGCTTTATTTGTGTGTAGTTTTATTGCAATATATGCTTTACTGTGGTCTGGAACTGAATTGCAATATGTCTGAGGTGTGCCTGTACACACGCATACACACACACACAGGCATAATAGTTGAATACAGTGTTGCTATTATTATTTTGGACAAACTATTTTATGTTAGATCAATTAAGAATAATAAAAATTAAAGTTTTAATTTTACCTTCAATTATTCCTTCTCTGATGCTCTTCCTTTCTTTATATAGATCTGTGTTTCTGATCTCTATAATTTTCCTTTTCTTTAAAAAAATTCTTTTAACATTTCTTGCAAGGCAAGTGTACTGGGAACCAATTCCCTCAATTTTTTTTTTTTGAGAAAGTCTCTATTGCTCTTTCATTTTTGAAGGATTCTGTTGCAGAGTACAGAATTCTAGATTGGTGGGTTTTTTTTTTCACTCAACACTTTATATATACTCACTCTCTTCTTGCTTGCAGGGTTTCTGAGAAGTTGGATATAAATCTTATCTTTGCTCCTTTATAGGTAAGGTGTTTTTTTTCCCTTTGATTTCTTTCAGGAGTTTTTTCTTTATCTTTAATTTTCTGTAACTTGAAAATAATATGCTTAGGTGTAGTTTTTTCGGCATTTATCCTGTTTGATGTTCTCTAAGCTTCCTGGGTCTGTGGTTTGGTGTCTGATACGAATTTGGGGAAATTCTCAGTAATTATTGTTTCAAATATTTCTTCTGTTCCTTCCTCTCTTTCTTCTCCTTCCAGTATGCCCATTATGCAAATATTACATCCTTTGTAGTTATTCCACAGTTCTTGGATATTGGGGGTTAGGTTCAATCTTTTTTTTTTTTTTTTTTTTTGCGGTACGCGGGCCTCTCACTGTTGTGGCCTCTCCCATTGCGGAGCATAGGCTCTGGACGCGCAGGCTCAGCAGCCATGGCTCACGGGCCCAGCCACTCGGCAGCATGTGGGATCCTCCCGGACTGGGGCACGAACCCGTGTCCCCTGCATTGGCAGGCGGACTCTCAACCACTGCGCCACCAGGGAAGCCATAGGTTCAATCTTCTATCTGCTTGCTTTTCAGTTTTGGAGGTTTCTATTGAGATATCCTCAAGCTTAGAGATTCTTTTCTCAGCCATTTCTAGTCTACTAATAAACCCATCAAAAGCATTCTTCATTTTTGTTAGTGTTTTTGATCTCTAGCATTTCTTTTTGATTCTTTGTTTACATTGTCCATCTGTTCTTGCATGCTGTTCTTGCATGTTCTTGCATGCTGTCTACTTTATCCATTAATCATTGTTTTAAATTCCTGGCCTGATCATTCCTACATCCCTGCCATGTCTGAGTTTGATTATGATTCTTGCGCTATCTTTTCAAACTGTTTTTTTGCCCTTTAGTGTCTTGTAATTTTTTCTTGATAGGAAGGTATGATGTACTGTGTAAAAGGAACGGCTGTAAATAGGCCTTTAGTGGTGTGGTGATAGGGTGTGGGGGAAGGGGACGGACTCTATAGTCCTGTATTAGATCTGTGGAAGAATGTTGCCTGCAATATCAGTAAACAAAAGATGCCATCAAGCCTTCAGCCACTGCAGCCACCCTCAACTGTGCCCCCTGAGGGGATTCAGGATAGAGAAAAGCAGGGTACTGGCCCTTAAGGTGCGCATCAAAGGAATGATTTCAATGAGCCCAGACTCCTACATTTTTCTATACTTAGAAAAGTGCTAAATTCATTAACTTGAGATGTCTGGTTTTCTGTAATTAACAGCAATCTTTTGATGTTCCAACTACCTGGTTTTTTTTTGCAAAACCTCCTATATATCCTGGCTCCTCCCTTACCTCTTCAGAGCAGTCCCTCAGAGCTATCTAAGAGGCTGTCTTCTGGGTTTAAGTCCTCAGAAATTCCTCCAAATAAAACATAATTCTCACCTTTTAGGTTGTACATTTTTTGGGGGGTTGACAGATCTCAAACTTTAAGGGAGACCTGTCCCTCTGGACTGTGAACTTCACATGTGCTTCTCAGGTTTTTTTTCTCCCCCCTAGGTGGGACAAGATGGCTTGAGTGGACTGGAGTTGGGTATTTCCCTTTTCCCAGGAGGAAGGCTAGAGTTGGCTGTATTTATTTCCCTTCCCCAGGTCAGTTAGGCTCTGATAGAACCCCAGCAAGTTAGGCTTTAGTTATTAAATAGTTTCTCCTGAGGGCAGAGCTTGTTAAGGAGAAAAGAATGCTCCAGCGTATTTCCTTTTCCCCTCCCCTTGCTGGAAGCAGGAGGGGATTGTTCTCTGACATTCACTATGAGAACCTGGTAGAGATCCAGGAGGTAAAACTCACAAAAGTCTGGGGGACTCCTGATGGCTGGGTCCTCCTGCAGTTTTAAGGATGACAAAAAATATGTTACAGATGAAGGAGCAAAGTAAAACCCTACAAGACCAAATAAATGAAGAGGAAATAGGCAACCTACCTGAAAAAGAATTTAGAGTAGTGATGGTAAAGATGATCCAAAATCTCAGAAATAGAATGGAGGCATGGATCGAGAAAATACAAGAAATGTTTAACTAACACCTAGAAGAACTAAAGAACAAACAGTGAAGAACAACACAAGAACTGAAATGAAAAATACACTAGAAGGAATCAATAGCAGAATAACTGAGGCAGAAGAACAAATAAGTGAGCTAGAAGATAGAATTGTGGAAATAACTGCTGAGGAGCAGAATAAAGAAAAAAGAATGAAAATAATTGAGGACAGTCTCAGAGACCTCTGGGACAACTTTAAACACACCAACATTCAAATTATAGGGGTCCCAGAAGAAGAAGAGAAAGAGAAAGAGTCTGAGAAAATTTTTGAAGAGATTATGGTGGAAAACTTCCCTATCATGAGAAAGGAACTAGCCACCCAGGTCCAAGAAGCACAGAGAGTCCCATCCAGGATAAACCCTAAGAGAAACACACAAAGACACATATTAATCAAACTAACAAAAATTAAATTAAAAGAAAAAATATTAAAAGCAGCAAGGGAAAAGCAACAAATAACATACAAGTGAATCCCCCAACAAATAACACACAAGGGTTATCAGCTGATTTTTCAGCAGAAACTCTGCAGGCCAGAAGGGAGTGGCAGGATATACTTAAAGTGATGAAAGGGAAAAACCTACAACCAAGATTACTCTACCCAGCACTCATTCAGAGTCAAAGGTGAAATCAAAAGCTTTACAGACAAGCAAAAGCTAAGAGAATTCAGCACCACCAAACCAGATTTACAACAAATGCTAAGGGAACTTCTCTCGGTGGGAAACACAAGAGAAGAAAAAGACTCACAAAAACAAACCCAAAACCATTAAGAAAGTGGTAATAGGAACATACATATCGATAATTACCTTGAATGTAAATGGATTAAATGCTCCAACCAAAAGACACAGACTGGCTGAATGGATATAAAAACAAGACCTGGGGCTTCCCTGGTGGCGCAGTGGTTGAGAGTCCGGCTGCCGATGCAGGGGACACGGGTTTGTGCCCTGGTCCGGGAGGATCCCACATGCTACGGAGCGGCTGAGCCCGTGAGCCATGGCCGCTGAGCCTGCGTGTCCGGAGCCTGTGTTCCGCAACAGGAGAGGCCACAACAGTGAGAGGCCCGTGTACCGCACAAAACAAAACAAAACAAAAACAAAAAAACAAGACCTGTATATATGCTATCTACAAGAGACCCACTTCAGATCTAGGGACACACACAGACTGAAAGTAAGGGGATGGAAAAAGATATTCCACGCAAATGGAAATCAAAAGAAAGCTGGAGTAGCAATACTCATATCAGATAAAATAGACTTTAAAATAAAGACTGTTACAAGAGATAAGGAAGACGCAGACTTAGAGAATGGACTTGAGGACACGGGGAGGGGGAAGGGTAAGCTGGGATGAAGTGAGAGAGTGGCATGGACATATATACACTACCAAATGTAAAATAGATAGCTAGTGGGAAGCAGCCACAGAGCACAGGGAGATCAGCTCGGTGCTTTGTGACCACCTAGAGGGGTGGGATAGGGAGGGTGGGAGGGAGACACAAGAGGGAAGAGATATGGGGATATATGTATATTTATAGCTGATTCACTTTGTTATAAAGCAGAAACTAACACACCATTGTAAAGCAATTATACTCCAATAAAGATGTTAAAAAAAAGAGATAAGGAATGACACTACATAATGATCAAGGGATCAATCCAAGAAGAAGATATAACAATTATAAATATCTATGCACCCAACATGGGAGCACCACAATACGTAAGGCAAATGCTAACAGCCATAAAAGGGGAAATCGACAGTAACACAATAATAGTGGGGGACTTTAACACCCCACTTTCACCAATGGACAGATCATCCAGACAGAAAATAAATAGGGAAACACAAGCTTAAATGACACTATAGACCAGATAGATTTTATTGATATTTATAGGACATCCCACCTGAAAGCAGCAGAATACACATTCTTCTCAAGTGCACATGGAACATTCTCGAGGATAGAGCACATCTTGGTTCACAGATCAAGCCTTGGAAATTTTAAGAAAATTGAAATCATATCAAGCATCTTTTCCGACAACAGCACTCTAAGATTAGAAATCAATTACAGGAAAAAAACCCCGTAAAAAACACAAATGCATGGAGGCTAAACAGTGCACTGCTAAATAACCAAGAGATCACTGAAGAAATCAAAGAGGAAATACAAAAATACATAGAAACAAATGACAATGAAAACACAGTGACCCAAAACCTATGGGATGCAGCAGAAGCAGTTCTAACAGGGAAGTTTATAGCAATTCAATGTCACCTCAAGAAACAAGAAAAATCTGAAATAAACAATCTAACCCCCTGGAGTTTTAAACTCTCAGACTTGGCCACACCGAGCTTCCAGCAATTCATCAATTACAGTTTAGGTTTCCCTGCCCAGCACTGGTTCCCACAGAAGTTTCTGCTCAGGTTAAGTTGTGATTCTCCTGCATTCACCCGTTAGTCTCTCCCATTTGGTGAGCAGCAGTCTGCCCTGTGACATCATTTCGGTCACGGACCTAAGAAGAGTTGCTGAGTTTTCAGTTTGTTCAGCCTTTTACTTGTTAGGTTGGAGAGGTGACTTCTAAGTTCCTTACATGTTGGACTGGAAACTGGACCTGTATTGTTAGTAATCTCTGAGATCCTTTAGGTCAGAAACTGTGTCTTGAACTTTGTCATAAACTCAGCAACTTACATAACGCCTGGCACATAATAGGTGCTCAGCTAATACTTGTTAAGTGAGAGAATAAATGAATGAAAGAAGGAGTATTGGCAAAACAACTCACAGATGTCCTCAGCGAGATCTTCAGATGTTTTATAGCCTCCTCATGAACTCCCCAATTCTTTGCCCAATTGTATAGTATCAAATATGGGAAAAGAACTATTTTCCCTCCTAGTGGAGACTTACAAGCTTCTTTCATGCTGGACTGGAAACTGGAAGTTTTGCTTTCTTAAGATTTTTTAGATGCCATTTTAAGATTGCTGCCCTCATTTGTGTTTTTGTTTCTGATATTTTGTATGCCCTTGGTGTTTTTTTCCTTTTAATTAATTTTATTTATTTATTGTTATTGGTTTGTAACATATGTTTCATGTGTATAATATTACATTTCAACTTCTGTATACCCTACAGTGTGCTCACCACCAAGAGTTTAGTTTCCATGCATCACCACACAGTTTATCCCCTTTACCCATTTCACCCTCCTGCAACCCCCTTCCGCTCTGGTAATCACTACTCTGTTCTCTGTATCTATGTGTTTGTTTGTGTTTGGTTTGGTTTGTTGACTTACTTTGTTTTGGTTTTGTTCCACATCTGAGTGAAATTGTATAGTATTTGTCTTTCTCCCTATGACTTAGTTCACTTAGCATAGTAACCTCAAGGCCCAACTATGTTGTTACAAATGGCAAGATTTCACCTTTTTTAAATGCCTGAGTAGTATTCCATTGTGTGTGTGTGTGTGTGTGTGTGTGTGTGTGTGTGTGTGTGTATGTTTCTATACCAACCACATCTTCTTTATCCATTCATCTGTCAATGGGCATTTAGTTTGTTTCCATACCTTGGCTACTGTAATGCTGCAGTGAACATAGGGGTGCATATATCTTTTCAAATTAGTGTTTTTGTACTCTTTGGGTAAACTCCCAGAAGTGGAATAGCTGGATCATATGGTAGTTCTATACTTAATTTTTTGAGGAATCTCTTTATACTGTTTTCCTTAGTGGCTGCAGCATGGTATTGGCAGAAAAATAGACACATAGATGAAAGAAACAGAATTGAGAACCCAGAAATAAACCTGCATATATATGGACAATTAATTTATGGCAGAGGAGCAAAGAACATACAACAGAGAAAGGATAGTCTCTTCAATAAATGGTATTGGGAAAACTGGACAGCCACATGCAAAAGAATGAAACTAGACCACTATCTCACAAAAATCATACACAAAAATCAACTCAAAATGGATTGACTTGATTATAAGACCTGAAAACATAAAACTCCTAGAGGAAAACATATGCAGTAGATTCTTTGACATTGGTCTTAGCAACATCTTTTGATTAATTTTTATTTTAAATAGTGTTTATCTTAGTTTTCTTCTATTTCTCAATTTAACATACAGTAAAATTACTTTATTTTTGGTGTATAGTTCTATAAGGAGTCCATAAACCACTTTCTAGTGTCATTTTCCTGAGTCCCTCCCTCTCCACCAACTCCCTGGTCCTTTCTGGTTCCTAGGGCTCCCCTATTTGGTCCTCTGGCCAGAAAGCTGGGACTTTCGTTACCCTGTTCTGCCATGTACCTCTTGTGACCGTGTCCATATCTGGAGTAAAGAGAAAAAAAGCAATGGTAGTTTGCCTCACCCTTTTGGTACTACATCTTCCTGAAGAGGAAGGTTCCCCTCTCTGAGAGTGTTAGGCTTCCATGGGTCCCTGCTACTGCTACTGTCAGTGCTGTTTCCCCTGCCATCACAGGATTGCTTAAGGGTGCCGATTTTGTGGTACTTTGAATTCTTATTTTCCAAGATGTGTGGTAGCACTTACTGTACGGAGTTGTTAAATAGCTGCTCCATGCATTCTGTCCAGGTTTTATAGCTGCATTCAGTGACAGAGACAGAATGGAGTGTATACATCTTAGCAGGAATGGAAACCAGCCCTTGCTGTTTTTTTAAATCATTTGAGAAAATTTCCCTTTAATTTTTGGATCTAGAAATGTGACAATGGAGTGATGTAATTGACTCAAGGTATTAAAATCATCTATGAATTTCCACCTATATCTTAGTATTCATTGCATGTATATATCCAATCAACCCCCAGAGGTAGATTTACCTAGTTGACCCACAGCTGCTCATAGACACATGAAGAAGCTCAGCTGAGACCAGAACTGCCCAGCTGAGTACAGACTGAACTGCCAACCCAAAAAATTGTGAGCTAAATAAATGATTGTTATATTATTAAGCCACTAAGCTTTGGGGTAGTTTCTTTTTTCTTTTAACATAGAAATAGCTGATTCTGTAAGCAAGTAAAACAAAAGCATTAATCCATTGTGCTGTCTGATTAAAAATTTTTTTCTGGATGTTTCTGCATGTCCAAGTGTATGATGCACAAAACTTAAAAAATAGCACATCTAATGGTATCACTAATCATTTTGTGCACAGTACAATATAATTCAGAAAAAAACGTTTTCCAGTAACTTAATTTCTAGCATAAACTTTGTACCTGGGATTTATAGCTTGGGCACATCTCAAAATCCTTCCATTTCAACTACTGAAAATCGTTGGCAGTCTATAAGTATCATTTCAACAAGTTTTGTTTAGATTTTTGAACTCCATAGACCTAAAATTATGAGGAAGTTGAAAGCATACCTGTAAAGTCTGTTGTTTTGAAGTTTGCTTAGTGAGAACCAATCTTTGGCTATCTCACTTGTCTCTAATACCTTCTTCTCTTTATAGTCACTACAATCTTTATCACTACATTTGGATAGAACACGATTTATCATGGGTGTTGTGCATGGTTTTGAAAATTTTCTTCGTTATAAAATTTTGAGATGGAAAAGTTGACATTTAGCTTTTATTACAGCTTCATACACCATGAAGGATTTTCAAATAAGGCTTCTTCTTAAAACATTCATTATAATTAAATAATTAAAAATCAAATATAGTCCTTAAAGGCTATTTTGCTTACTGTTATGAATGCTAATACAAAAGACAACTCTACAAAGGTTAGAATATGGTATCTAATTTTTATTTTTGTCTTATACTTAATTAAAAAATTATTGGCTCAAAGAAGATGATGCTTTTAAAGTTATTTGGTCACTTCATTTTTCTTAATAATTGTGTTGACTTCATATATTTCCCTATTTAACTGTAAGTTCCTAATAATTATTTTGGTACATAAAATTGAAAGTTTTCATAATCATCAATAAGTATCATAGCATTTTACTCCTGCCATGATAAATATGCATTTCTACTTCAAATGACTGAGAGATTTCAACATATAAAGCATATAGGGAAATTTTTCACTCCAACTGACATCTAGAATGCTTACCTATATTTGAAAATAAATGTTTAGCTATTAAAAATAAATGCAGGTGATATTCTTTGTTCATTTTTTCTGACATTTGGAGACTGATTATAAACGATGGTAACATACAAGATTCCATTCTGCACGTGTTCCAGGATGGGAGAAGTGATATTGAGGTTGACATTTGGCCATTAAAAGAGTGAGGCCATAGCTGAGAGATTTTGGCCAAATACTTCAGTACTTCCCTACAGTTGACATTCAGTAATTTCCTTGCTCCAGAACTTTCCTGGATTATGTGACTTGAAACAGTTGTGGGATGATTTTTATCCATAGCAGCACACAGAGGAACGTCATAAAATCCTGCTTCATTCAGCTCCACTTCCATATAGCATCATGTGTTTTCATTAACACCCCATACCTGCCCCAAGAAACACTAATTTCTTCCATTTGTGAGCTGGGTTCTTTTTTTTTTTTACATCTTTATTGGACTATAATTGCTATACAATGGTGTGTTAGTTTCTGCTTTATAACAAAGTGAATCAGTTATACATATACATATATTCCCATATCTCTTCCCTCTTGTGTCTCCCTCCCTCCCACCCTCCCTATCCCACCCCTCTAGGTGGTCACAGAGCACCAAGCTGATCTCCCTGTGCTATGCGGCTGCTTCCCACTAGCTATCTATTTTACGTTTGGTAGTGTATATATGTCCATGCCACTCTCTCGCTTTGTCACAGCTTACCCTTCCCCCTCCCCATATCCTCACGTCCATTCTCTAGTAGGTCTGTGTCTTTATTCCTGTCTTACCCCTAGGTTCTTTATGACATTTTTTTCCTTAAATTCCATATATATGTGTTGGCATACGGTATTGGTCTTTCTCTTTCTGACTTACTTCACTCTGTATGACAGACTCTAGGTCCATCCACCTCATTACAAATAGCTCAATTTCGTTTCTTTTTATGGCTGAGTAATATTCCATTGTATATTTGTGCCACATCTTCTTTATCCATTCATCCGATGATGGACACTTAGGTTGTTTCCATCTCTGGGCTATTGTAAATAGAGCTGCAATGAACATTTTGGTACATGACTCTTTTTGAATTATGGTTTTCTCAGGGTATAACTGTTCTCCATAGTGGCTGTACTAATTCATATTCTCACCAGCAGTGCAAGAGTGTTCCCTTTTCTCCACACTCTCTCCAGCATTTACTGTTTCTAGATTTTTTGATGATGGCCATTCTGACTGGTGTGAGATGATATCTCATTGTAGTTTTGATTTGCATTTCTCTAATGGTTAATGATGTTGAGCATTCTTTTATGTGTTTGTTGGCAGTCTGTATATCTTCTTTGGAGAAATGCCTATTTAGGTCTTCTGCCCATTTTTGGATTGGGTTGTTTGGTTTTTTGTTCTTGAGCTGCATGAGCTGCTTATAAATTTTGGAGATTAATCCTTTGTCAGTTGCTTCATTTGCAAATATTTTCTCCCATTCTGAGGGTTGTCTTTTGGTCTTGTTTATGATTTCCTTTGCTGTGTAAAAGCTTTGAAGTTTCATTATGTCCCATTGTATTTTTGTTTTTATTTCCATTTCTCTGGGAGGTGGGTCAAAAAGGATCTTGCTGTGATTTATGTCATAGAGTGTTCTGCCTATGTTTTCCTCTAAGAGTTTGATAGTTTCTGGCCTTACATTTAGGTCTTTAATCCATTTTGAGCTTATTTTTGTGTATGGTGTTAGGAAGTGATCTAATCTCATACTTTTACATGTACCTGTCCAGTTTTCCTAGCACCACTTATTGAAGAGGCTGTCCTTTCTCCACTGTACATTCCTGCCTCCTTTATCAAAGATAAGGTGACCATATGTGCGTGGGTTTACCTCTGGGCTTTCTATCCTGTTCCATTGATCTATCTTTCTGTTTTTGTGCCAGTACCATACTGTCTTGATTACTGTAGCTTTGTAGTATAGTTTGAAGTCATGGAGCCTGATTCCTCCAGCTCCGTTTTTCGTTCTCAAGATTGCTTTGGCTATTCGGGGTCTTTTGTGTTTCCATACAAATTGTGAAATTTTTTATTCTAGTTCTGTGGAAAATGCCAGTGGTAATTTGATAGGGATTGCATTGAATCTGTAGATTGCTTTGGGTAGTAGAGTCATTTTCACAATGTTGATGCTAAATGCAAGAACATGGTATACTCTCCATCTATTTGTATCATCTTTAATTTCTTTCATCAGTGTCATACTTTTCTGCATACAGGTCTTTTGTCTCCTTACGTAGGTTTATTCCTAGGTATTTTATTCTTTTTGTTGCAATGGTAAATGGGAGTGTTTTCTTGATTTCACTTTCAGATTTTTCATCATTAGTGTATAGGAATGCCAGAGATTTCTGTGCATTAATTTTGTATCCTGCGACTTTACCAAATCCATTGATTAGCTCTAATAGTTTTCTGGTAGCATCTTTAGGATTCTCTATGTATAGTATCATGTCATCTGCAAACAGTGACAGCTTTACTTCTTCTTTTCTGATTTGGATTCCTTTTATTTCCTTTTCTTCTCTGATTGCTGTGGCTAAAACTTCCAAAACTATGTTGAATAAGAGTGGTGAGAGTGGGCAACCTTGTCTTGTTCCTGATCTTAGTGGAAATGCTTTCAGTTTTTCACCATTGAGGATGATGTTGGCTGTGGGTTTGTCATATATGGCCTTTGTTATGTTGAGGAAAGTTCCCTCTATGCCTACTTTCTGCAGGGTTTTTATCATAAATGGGTGTTGAATTTTCTCGAAAGCTTTCTCTGCATCTATTGAGATGATCATATGGTTTTTCTCCTTCAATTTGTTAATATGGTGTATCACGTTGATTGATTTGCATATATTGAAGAATCCTTGCATTCCTGGAATAAACCCCACTTGATCATGGTGTATGATCCTTTTAATGTGCTGTTGGATTTTGCTTGCTAGTATTTTGTTGAGGATTTTTACATCTATGTTCATCAGTGATATTGGCCTGTAGTTTTCTATCTCTGTGACATACTTGTCTGGTTTTGGTATCAGGGTGATGGTGGCCTCGTAGAACGAGTTTGGGAGTGTTCCTCCCTCTGCTATATTTTGGAAGAGTTTGAGAAGGAGAGGTGTTAGCTCTTCTCTAAATGTTTGATAGAATTCGCCTGTGAAGCCATCTGGTCCTGGGCTTTTGTTTGTTGGAAGACTTTTAATCACAGTCTCAATTTCACTGCTTGTGATTGGTCTGTTCATATTTTCTATTTCTTCCTGATTCAGTGTTGGCAGGTTGTGCATTTCTAAGAATTTGTCCATTTCTTCCAGGTTGTCCATTTTAGTGGCATAGAGTTGCTTGTAGTAATCTCTCATGATCTTTTGTATTTCTGCAGTGTCAGTTGTTACTTCTCCTTTTTCATTTCTAATTCTATTGATTTGAGTCTTCTCCCTTTTTCTCTTGATGAGTCTGGCTAATGGTTTATCAATTTCGTTTATCTTCTCAGAGAACCAGCTTTTAGTTTTATTGATCTTTGCTATCGTTTCCTTCATTTCTTTTTCATTTATTTCTGATCTGATTTTTATGATTTCTTTCCTTCTGCTAACTTTGGAGTTTTTTTGTTCTTCTTTCTCTAGTTGCTTTAGGTGCAAGCTTAGATTGTTTATTTGAGATGTTTCCTGTTTCTTAAGGTAGGATTGTATTGCTATAAACTTCCCTCTTAGAACTGCTTTTGCTGCATCCCGTAGGTTTTGGGTCGTCGTGTCTCCATTGTCATTTTATTCTAGGTATTTTTTTATTTCCTCTTTGATTTCTTCAGTGATCACTTCGTTATTAAGTAGTGTATTGTTTGGCTTCCATGTGTTTGTATTTTTTACAGATCTTTTCCTGTAATTGATATCTAGTCTCATAGCGTTGTGGTCGAGAAAGATAGTTGATACAATTTCAATTTTCTTATATTTACCAAGGCTTGATTTGTGACCCAAGATATGATCTATCCTGGAGAATGTTCCATGAGCACTTGCGAAAAATGTGTATTCTGTTGTTTTGGGATGGAATGTCCTATAAATATCAATTAAGTCCATCTTGCTTAATGCATCATTTAAAGTTTGTGTTTCCTTATTTATTTTCGTTTTGGATGATCTGTCCATTGCTGAAAGTGGGGTGTTAAAGTCCCCTACTATGAATGTGTTACTGTCGAGTTCCCCTTTTATGGCTGTTAGTATTTGCCTTATGTATTGAGGTGCTCCTATGTTGGGTGCATAAATAGTTACAATTGTTATTTCTTATTCTTGGATCAATCCCTTGATCATTATGTAGTGTCTTTCTTTGTCTCTTGTAATAGTCTTTATTTTAAAGTCTATTTTGTCTGATATGAGAATTGCTACTCCAGCTTTCTTTTGATTTCCATTTGCATGGAATATCTTTCTCCATCCCCTTACTTTCAGTCTGTTTGTGTCTCTAGCTCTGAAGTGGGTCTCTTGTAGTCAGCATGTATATGGGTCTTGTTTTTGTATCCATTCAGCCAATCTGTGTCTTTTGGTGGGAGCATTTAGTCCATGTACATTTAAGGTAATTATCGATATGTATGTTCCTATTCCCATTTTCTTAATTGTTTTGGGTTCGTTATTGTAGGTCTTTTCCTTCTCTTGTGTTTCCTGCCTAGAGAAGTTCCTTTAGCATTTGTTGTAAAGCTGGTTTGGTGGTGCTGAACTCTCTCAGCTTTTGCTTGTCTGTAAAGGTTTTAATTTCTCCATCAAATCTGAATGAGATCCTTGCTGGGTAGAGTAATCTTGGTTGCAGGTTTTTCTCCTTCATCATTTTAAATATGTCCTGCCAGTCCCTTCTGGATTGCAGAGTTTCTGCTGAAAGATCAGCTGTTAACCTTATGGGGATTCCCTTGTGTGTTATTTGTTGTTTTTCCCCTGCTGCTTTTAATATGTTTTCTTTGTATTTCATTTTTGACAGTTTGATTAATATGTGTCTTGGCGTATTTCTCCTTGGATTTATCCTGTATGGGACTCTCTGTGCTTTCTGGACTTGATTAACTATTTCCTTTCCCATATTAGGGAAGTTTTCAACTATAATCTCTTCAAATATTTTCTCAGTCCCTTTCTTTTTCTCTTCTTCTTCTGGAAGCCCTATAATTTGAATGTTGGTGTGTTTAATATTGTCCCAGAGGTCTCTGAGACTGTCCTCAGTTCTTTTCATTCTTTTTTCTTTATTCTGCTCTGCAGTACTTATTTCCACTATTTTATCTTCCAGGTCACTTGTCCGTTCTTTTGCCTCAGTTATTCTGCTATTGATCCCATCTAGAGTATTTTTAATTTCATTTATTGTGTTGTTCATCGTTGCCTGTTTCCTCTTTAGTTCTTCTAGGTCCTTGTTAAATGTTTCTTGCATTTTGTCTATTCTATTTCCAAGATTTTGGATCATCTTTACTATCATTATTCTGAATTCTTTTTCAGGTAGACTGCCCATTTTCTCTTCATTTATTAGGTCTGGTGGGTTTTTACCTTGATCCTTCATCTGCTGTGTGTTTTTCTGTCTTCTCATTTTGCTTATCTTACTGTGTTTGGGGTCTCCTGTTTGCAGGCTGCAGGTTCGTAGTTCCCGTTGTTTTTGGTGTCTGTCCCCAGTGGCTAAGGTTGGTTCAGTGGGTTGTGTAGGCTTCCTGGTGGAGGGGACTAGTGCCTGTGTTCTGGTGGATGAGGCTGGATCTTGTCTTTCTGGTGGGCAGGTCCACATCTGGTGGTGTGTTTTGGGGTGTCTGTGGACTTATTATGCTTTTAGGCAGCCTCTCTGCTAATGGGTGGGGTTGTGCTCCTGTCTTGCTAGTTGTTTGGCATAGGGTGTCCAGCACTGTAGCTTGCTGGTCATTGAGTGAAGCTGGGTGCTGGTGTTGAGATGGAGATCTCTGGGAGATTTTCGCCGTTTGATATTATGTGGAGCTGGGCGGTCTCTTGTGGACCAGTGTTCTGAAGTTGGCTCTCCTACCTCAGAGGCACAGCCCTGACGCCTGGCTGCAGCACCAAGAGCCTTTCATCCACACGACTCAGAATAAAAGGGAGAAAAAGTAGAAAGAAAGGAAGGAATAAAGAAAGCAAGGAAGGAAGGAAGGAAGAAAGAAAGAAAAGAAAGAAAGAAAGGGGGAAGGAGGGAGGGAGGAAGGAAGGAAGGAGGGGAGGAAGGAAAGAAAGAAAGAAGATAAAATAAAATAAATATAAAATAAGATAAAGTTATTAAAATAATTATTAAGAAAAAAATTTTTTTAGAAGAAAAAAAAAAAACGGACGGATAGAACCCTAGGACAAATGGTGGAAGCAAAGCTATACAGACAAAATGTAACACAGAAGCATACACATACACACTCACAAAAAGAGGAAAAGGGGAAAAAATCATAAATCTTGCTCTCAAAGTCCACCTCCTTAATTTGGGATGATTAGTTGTCTATTCATGTATTCCACAGATGCAGGTACATCAAGTTGATTGTGGAGCTTTAATCCGCTGCTCCTGAGGCTGCTGGGAGAGATTTCCCTTTCTCTTCTTTGTTCTCACAGCTCCCAGGGCCTCACCTTTGGATTTCGCCCCGCCTCTGCCTGTAGGTCGCCGGAGGGCGTCTGTTCTTTGCTCAGACAGGACGGGGGTAAAGGAGCCGCTGATTCGGGGGCTCTGGCTCACTCAGGCCAGAGTGAGGGAGAGAGGGAGGGGCGGGGGAGGGAGGGGCACGGAGTGCAGGGCGGGCCTGCAGCGGCAGAGGCCGGTGTGACGTTGCACCATCCTGTGCTGTGCCGTGGGTCCTCCCGGGGAAGTTGTCCCTGGATCCCGGGACCCTGGCAGTGGCGGGCTGCTCAGGCTCCCCGGAAGGGGGGTGTGGAGAGCGAGCTGTGCTCGCACATGGGCTTCTTGGTGGCGGCAGCAGCAGCCTTAGCATCTCATGCCCGTCTCTGGGGTCCGCGCTTTTAGCCGCGGCTCGCGCCTTTCTCTGGAGCTCCTTTAAGCAACGCTCTTAATCCCCTCTCCTCGCGCACCAGGAAACAAAGAGGTAAGAAAAAGTCTCTTGCCTCTTCGGCAAGTCCAGACTTTTACCCGGACTCCCTCCCGGCTAGCTGTGGTGCACTAACCCCCTGCAGGCTGTGTTCACGCCGCCAACCCCAGTCCTCTCCCTTGGGCTCCGACTGAAGCCTGAGCCTCAGCTCGCAGCCCCGCCCAGCCCGGCGGTGAGCAGACAAGCCTCTCGGGCTGGTGAGTGCCGGTCGGCCCTGATCCTCTGTGCGGGAATCTCCCCGCTTTGCCCTCCGCACCTCTGTGGCTGCGCTCTCCTCTGCGGCCCCGAAGCTTCCCCTCTCCGCCACCCGCAGTCTCCGCCCGCGATGGGGTTTCCTAGTGTGTGGAAACCTTTCCTCCTTCACAGCTCCCTCCCACTGGTGCAGGTCCCGTCCCTATCCTGTTGGCTCTGTTTATTCGTTTTTCTTTTGCCCTGCCCATTTACGTGGGGAGTTTCTTGCCTTTTGGGAGGTCTGAGGTCTTCTGCCAGCATTCAGTAGGTGTTCTGTAGGAGTTGTTCCACGTGTAGATGTATTTCTGGTGTATCTGTGGGGAGGAAGGTGATCTCTGAGTCTTACTCTTCCGACATTTTGCCCTCGTCCGTGAGCTGGGTTCTTTTAAGATTAATAGGCGGGACAGTAAGTGGGGAGTGCACCTATAGTGGGGAAAGAGAGATACTAGAAAGAGATGAACGAACTTGACTAAGAGAGGATATGAGAAGAACCAGGGAGGACTCTGGTTTTCTTTAGAGAATAGAAGGCTGCAGAGGTAGGGCATCGTTTGAGTTATTAAACGATTGTTGGAGGTTACTCATTGTTTCTAATTTCCCCTAGGTATGGGTGTGAACATTGTTAAGTTTTAAGGAGAACAGTGTTTGATGGAAGAAGCCACGTTAAATGTTGAAGAAAGTTGCTGAGGCAGGATCTCAGGAGCAGTGAGGAGGAAAAACCAATGGAATGATGATATTCTCTGAAACCAGCAAACATTCTTACTAGGCAGACTTTCCAGTTTGATGTCTTTATGGTTTTGTAAAAAGTGAGAATCACTTTGCTATAACAAAGCACAAAAGATGGGTTTCCTTCAAGCTCCTGGTTGTCTATTGCAGATTAAAAGGAAGGCCTGCTGAATGCAATGGGGTTTCCTGGATTGGATCCTGGGATAGAAAAAGGACATTAGTGGAAAAAACTGGTGAAACCTAAATCTGGAGTTTACTTAATAGTAATGTACCAATGTTGGTTTCTTGGTTTTGACAAATGTACCATGGTTTTATAAGATAGTAACCTTGGGGGAAACTGAGTGGAGGTAAATGGGAATTCTCTGTACAAATTTTCTGTATATCTAAAATTACTAAAAAAAACTTAAAAATAACTAAAGTTGGGGGTAAAAAAAGAAGGCTTCAATTTGAAAGAAGGATGCTGGGTTTTGGTAGAGAAGTGTTGCCTTTGGGGCAAGACAGACTCAACAGAGGTCAGATTAGAAAGATGGAAGGACTGCTCTAGTTATGGACTAGAAAGTAAGGTGATGGAATACAATTAAGGAAAGAAGTAGGCAGACTTGCATCGGGGTACTTAGTATAAATTTTAAGGAAAATATCTCAATAATAATATGCATATTATAATGAAATAGTAATGGTTGACCTAATACAAACTCATTCTCTAACATAGGTTATCCTTTAGTCATTAGCCAATGTTCAGTTCACATGGAACTGACATTTGCCACCTTTGGTGAGAGTTACAGGACACCAGATATATTTCTTCCCTTCTTCCCTATAGATGTGAGCTGCAGTTAAACTCTAGTTTTTGAGTGAGATGGTTCAGTTTTTTTCTTCTTAGCGTGTTGTTTCATAGTATCAAATTCTGCATTTAAAAAATTAAACAGCTTCAAACATGATCATAAACCACATCCACCTTTTTTTTTTTAAAACCACATAATACAAGAAGCATGCTTTGGTAATGAGACTAGGCCTTCTTCGTGTCCCCTGAGTCTGTAAATGATGGCTGGGCCTTAGATCACAACTTCTTGGATTTCTGAATGGTTACTACGCGTGTAACAAGTCACAAGACATTCCACCACCTAGCCTGCTCTCTACTACTAGGTGTGTAAATTGTGCCAGCCAACCAGTTTAGTTGCCTCACTCCCTTTTGGTAGACTTGGATAAGAAAGGTGTACTGGATAAGATTTTGGTTTTAGATAGTAAATAGTGTCTCAAGCCAGCTTAAGCAAAAAACCTATACATTGTCATTTACAAAAAGGAAATGGTGGAGGCCTCATGGTATCTACAGGCAAGAATGTAGGTGGGTCTCAGGTGGAAACTAGAACCAGGAACCAGAAAGCCAGCAAGGAACACAGGAATCATACTCTCTTTTGGCCTCTCATCTTTGCTTCTCTTTGCAGAATGACTTTCTTGGCTTCTCTGTCTACACAGAGACTGACTATCTGACTCTAGGCCCCATGAAAAATTCCCCAGAGAGAAAAATCTGATTGGCTAACTCTGGCAGACACGACCCTTAGTCTAATAAACTGAAACCATGGAGGCAGAGTCACATAGTGTAAGCGTGGCTTCCTATCCATATAAGTAGAAGAATAGTACTGAGAGAAACAAGAAGTACTGTGAGCTATGCAGACACCTCAGAGGTTATCTACTAAAGGAAATGGTGATAACCATAACGCAGAGCAGAAAGCAGAGATCTGATTGTTGTGTGAAACCCACACAAGCACACAAACCATGTGGTATTGAACATCCTCTTAGAGTTAAGCATCAAATGTTGCTTCAATTCCTCAAAGAATATTGAATATTTACTTTGTGCATAGGTTTGTCTAAGTACCATGGGCAGAAAAGAAGTTTTAGATAAGGTCTCAGCCCTCACTTGAGTTAGGAAGATGTGTCTATGAGAAAATAAACCAACACTACAAGGGAGTATAACATTAAATATCAAGTAGTACAGATGTTAAGTTCTACTGGAGTTCATGTCTAGAATGAAAACTTTTTGTTTATCTTTTGATTCAAGGTCCATTTTATTAATGGGGCAAATGCATACTGGTGTTAGTTTTATCTTATATAGTATGAAGACTGTAGGGGCTATGGAATGGCATAGGGTTAAAAGTCCAACTACTGTGTCTCAACAAGGAAGCTGTTTGAAGAAATCTGTGCAGCAGTGATCTAATTAAGCCCAGCACCTCCAGGTCCTGCCCCACCATAGGTGGGCCAAAAGACACAGTCTCATCTCCTCTGGTCATTTTTATGAACATTGCTCCACAAATTCCTTTTGAAAAAAGCATATGCTATCTGGACTACCCTATTTGAGTGCAACTGCTCTTTGGAATACTGTATGATCAAGCATACCTTAGCATAGATTGGTTTATCTTATCCTAGAGAGTGGTAAACTTGGATGAGAAATCTGAAAAGATCTTGAGTATAGAGTATGGGCAATAGCCCCTTTGGGGGTCTGTGGTGGTGAATGATGAGGTGTAGAATGAGATGGTGAGAGGCCACTGGAAGTTACCTCACTTAGTTCAGGTTGTTGCCAAGTGTTCTGAAGTCTCCCCTAACTTCGGTTCCCAGAAAGCTTCTGTAAAAGTCTTAATGGCAAAGATTAAATCCTCTGTTGTCTTTTTCTTTTTTTTAATTTTTATTTTATGTGATCCTCTGTTTTCTTTTTAAAGTCCTATAAAGGCTTATACTCATACCAACTTTCCTCATTCTTGCAGAATCCTGTAAATAAATCTTCAGTTGACTGAAGGATCAAGATTAGGGAACATACTTCCGTCAGAAGAGCCAGTCATCTGTGTAGCCTCTTCCTCCCACCCCAAAATAGCTCTCTGACTGGTCTGATGCCAGGAAATTTCTTATTAGAGTCCTTGCTTTGGGGTATTATTAACCAAGCCTGGCCAAGATGGTGTTCAGTAGTATTTGTTGTAAGATATGGTGATGACATCAGGGATTAGCATGAATGTCTCTCAGTTTAATGAGATCAGATCACCCATATAAAAGATGTTGGGTGGGGGAAAGCTGGTAAAATATGTCATGGTTCTATTTATTCTATGACAGTGTAAACATAGGACATTTTAAAAGACCAAAATAGAAAGTAAAAACGGACCACGAGCACAGTGTCAGAGAGAGGCTTACCACTACCACATCACATTGCTTCCCTTCTCTTCAATGACATCCTAGCCACCTGCCGATTGATGTCTGCTAAGAAGACCAGTGGTGGAGGCTGAACAGCTCTGCCAACGTGAAATATACAAAGCTACTGCTTATCCCTCCTCAGCTGTTCCAAACAAATCATCAGAGGGTGGAAATAACTCAGTGGCTAGATTGCCTGCTTTGACTGGTTCAAAGCAATTTATCCAGATAAACCTTCCTATTTCCTCCATCATTCTGTGAAAAATACCATCAGAAAAGGTCATGCAAAGTAAATACACTAGGTTTTAAGGAAGTCTTTATATATTCCACTTTGAAGAAATATGTTTAAGGGAAACAAAATGAATTATGGAGTTTTCACTGCCGGTTTTAACACAAATCAACCATGTCTCCATCACCTGGTAATAACCTCGCCTTCTTTTGTTTCTAAAAAATTAGATAGTGGTTGTATATGGTGGAAAGTATGCTGATAAATCAAGAGGAAAAATTTTTTAATTTTAAAGTGAAATATTGAGATTAAAAAATTACACGGAGAACTTGGAGAACAACTTGACAGAATTCAAATCAACCTTTGTCATTTTATAATACAGTACAATTGACTCCAAGGACCGTGTGTCTAAACCAGATTAAAATGACTAGGCCCTGGAGAGAAGGGATTTGAATGCATAAGTACTTTTCTATGTCAGCCATATTTTTAGTAAAATTCTGAGAAGACTTTAAAGCTCACATTTGCTACTAAAATTTTTATTTTTTAGAAATGTAGCTCATGCAAATAAAGGTCTCTTTGGGCCCAAATGAACATTATTTTATGAGAGAAACTGTCTCTAGTTTTGAAACTATACCATAATATACCTATCAGTATAAGAAAACAGTTCAATTATTTTTTAATATTTGTCCAGTCAAAACGGCACCGTATCTGACTTAATTCCATTATAAGAATTTCAATACCCTGCTATTACAGTATTGATACCCTGCTGCTTTTATGGTATGCCTTATTTTACAATAGCAATGAATTCAGAAAAATACACATGGAAATAGAACCCTGTTACCCTCCACTGATATTGTCTAATATGGTTCTGCTGATTAAGGAGACTGCTCAGTTACCCCTCCCCGCTTTTCCCTCTTTTGTCCCCATCCTCACCCCTGCCCAGTTCAGTAAAGTGTACTAGACCAATGGGATGGGGTGGGAAAGAGTGAAAAATTGCTGAATGCAAACCACCTCAGGGTAGTATAAAAACACATTTCATATAAATGGAATCATATATGACCTTTTGTGTCTGGCTTCTTTCACTCAGCGTAATGTTTTCAAGATTCACCCATGTTGAGGCATGTATCAGTACTTCATTCCCTTATATGGTTGAATAATATTCCATTATGTGGATATACCACATTGTGTTTATCCAGTTATCAGTCAATGTACATTTGAGTTGTTTCTACTTTTGGGCTATTATGAATAATGCTACTATGAAGGTGTGTTACAAGTTTTTGTGTGAATGTTTTCACTTCTCTTGGGCATATGCCTAGGAGGGGAGTTGATGGATCATATGCTATCTCTATGTTTAACTGACTCAGGAACCACCAAACTGGTTTTCACAGCAGCTACACTATTTTATATGGTCATCTGCAATGTATGAGGGATCCTATTTGTCCACATCCTCACCGACACTTGTTACTTTCCGTGTTTTATTTTATTTTATTTATTTTTATTTTTTGCGTTACACGGGCCTCTCACTGTTGTGGCCTCTCCCGTTGCGGAGCACAGGCTCCGGATGCGCAGGCCCAGCGGCCATGGCTCACGGGCCCAGCCGCTCCGCGGCATGTGGGATCTTCCTGGACCGGGGCACAAACCCGTGTCCCCTGCATCGGCAGGCAGACTCTCAACCACTGCACCACCAGGAAAGCCCTCTGTGTTTTATTTTTTTAATAGCCATCCTAGTTGGTGTGAAGTGGTGTCTCATTGTGGTTTTGATTTTCATTTCTCTGATGACTAAAGATGTTGAGCATCTGTTCATATGCTACTTGGCCATTTGTATATCTTATTAGGATAAATGTCTATTCAAGTTCTTTGTCCATTTTTAAATTGTTTTTTGTTGTTGTTGTTGTTGTTGCAGTTGAGTTCTAAGAGTTCTTTATATATTCTGAATACAATACCATTATCAGATATATGATTTGCAAATATTTATCTCTCATTCTTTAGGGTTTCTTTTCACTTTTTTGCCGGTATTCTTTGAAGCATAAAGTTTTTAATTTTAATGAAGTCGAAATTATCTATTTTTTTCTTTTATTTCTTGTGCTTTTGGTGTCATATCTAAGAAAACATTGCTAATGAACATGATTTACTCCTATGTTTCCTTCTAAGAATTTTAAGATTTTTTTTTTTTTTTGCGGTACACGGGCCTCTCACTGTTGTGGCCTCTCCCGTCGCGGAGTACAGGCTCCAGAAGCGCAGGCTCAGTGGCCATGGCTCACGGGCCTAGCTGCTCTGCAGCATGTGGGATCTTCCCACACCGGGGCATGAACCCGTGTCCCCTGCATTGGCAGGCGGACTCTCAACCACTGCGCCACCAGGGAAGCCCAGAATTTTAAGATTTTTAGCTCTTACATTTGTCATTGATATATTTTGAGTTGATTTTTATATATGGTGTGAGTTAGGGGTCCAAATTCATTCTTTTGCATATGTCTATCCAGTTGTCTCAGCACCAATTGATGAAGAGATTATTCTTTCCCCACTGAATGGTTTTGGTACCCTTGTTGAAAATCAATTGGCCAGAGATATGTGGGTTTATTTCTGTACTCTCAGTTCTGTCCCGTTGGTCTGTATGTCTGTGCTTAAGCCAATAATACACTGTTTTTGATTACTGTAACTTCATAGTATTGAAACCAGGAAGTGTGAGTCTTCCAACTTTGTCCTTTTCAAGATTGTTTCAACTATTCAGGGTCCTTTGCCATTCCATATGAACTTGAGGATTGGCCTTTCCATTTCTTCAAGAAAGGCCGTTGAAATTTTGATAGGGACTGCTTTGAATCTGCAGATCACTTTGGATAGTATTGCCATCTTAAACAATATTGCCTTCCAATCCATGAATATGGGGTGTCTTTCCATTTAGTTAGGTCTTCTTTAATTTTATTTAGCAGTGTTTTGCAGTTTTCAGTACACAAGTCTTGGACCTCTTTGGTTTAATTTATTCTTAAGGATTTCATTCTTTTGGATGCTATGGTAAATGCAAATGTTTTCTTAATTTTCTTTTTGGATTGTTCATTGCTAATGCATAGAAATACAATTGATTTTTGGATGTTGATCTTGTATTCTGCAAATTTGCTGCATTTATTAGCCTAAGTAGATTTTTCTGTAGTCTTTGTAATTTTCTGTATACAGGATCGTGTCATCTGTGAATAAATTTTTCTTCTTCCTTTCCAATTTGGATGACTTTTCTTTTTCTTTCTTTTTTTTAAACTGTAGCTTTTTCTAAAAAATAGATTTATTTAATTAATTTATTTTTGGCTGCGTTGAGTCTTCGTTGCCGTGTGTGGGCTTTCTCTAGTTGCAGCGAGTGGGGGCTGCTCTTTGTTGCAGTGCGCAGGCTTCTCATTGCAGTAGCTTCTCTTGTTGCGGAGCGCAGGCTCTAGGCATGTGGGCTTCAGTAGCTGCAGCACGCAGGCTCAGTAGTTGCGGCTCACAGGCTCTAGAGTGCAGGCTCAGTAGTTGTGGCGCACAGGCTTAGTTGCTCCGTGGCATGTGGGATCTTCCCGGACCAGGGCTCAAACCCGTGTCCCCTGCATTGGTGGGTGGATTCTTAACCACTGCACCACCAGGGAAGTCCTGGATGCCTTTTCTTTTTCTTGCCAAATTGACCTGACTAGAACTTCCAGTACTATGTTGAATAGCAGTGGAGAAGAGATGTCTTTGTCTTGTTCCTGAATTTAGGAGGAAAGCTTTCAGTCTTTTACCACTGCGTATGATGTCAGCTGTGAATTTTTTATAAATGCCCTTTATCAGGTTGAGAAATTTCCTTTATATTCCTAGTTTTCTGAGTGTTTTATCCTGAAAGAGTGTTAAATTTTGTAAATTTTTTTCTGCATCAGTTGAGATGATTGTGTAGACTTTTTCCTTCATTCTACTAATGTGGCGTATTACTACATTGATTGATTTTCTTATGTTGAACTACCCTTGCACTTGCGGGATAAATCTCACCTGGTCATGGTTTATAATCCTTCTGATACACTGCAGAATCCGGTCTGATAGTATTTTCTTGAGGATTTTTACATTTATATTCATAAAGGATATTGGTCTGTAAATTTCCTTTCTTGTGATGGCTTTGCCTGGCTTTGGTGTCAGGGTAATGCTAGCCTCAAGAATTAGAAAGTATTCTCTCTAATTCTATTTTTTGGGGAGAGTTTGAGAAGGGTTGGTGTTAATTATTTTTTAAATGTTTGATAAGATTCACCAGTATTGACATCTGGTCCTGGGCTTTTCTTTATTGGAAGGTTTTTTTGGTTTTTTTCCTTTGTTTTTGTTTGTTTGTTTGTTTTTTAGGCCATGCTGCAGCATGTGGGATCTTAGTTCCCTGATCAGGTATCGAACCCGCACCCCCTTCATTGGAAGCACAGAGTCTTAACCACTGGACTGCTAGGGAAGTCCCTGGAAGGTTTTTGATTACTGATACCATTTCTTTACTTGTTATAGATCTGTTCAGATTTTCTATTTCTTCTCAAGTCAGTTTCAGTAATTTTTTTTTGTCTTTTTTTTTAAATTTTTTACTCGGGCCTCTCACTGTGGTGGCCTCTCCCACTGCGGAGCACAGGCTCCGGACGCACAGGCTCAGCAGCCATGACTCACGAGCCCAGCTGCTCCGCGGCATGTGGGATCTTCCCGGACTGGGGCACGAACCCGCATCCCCTGCATCGGCAGGTGGACTCCCAACCACTGCGCCACCAGGGAAGCCCAGTAATTTTTATCTTACTTATTTTTTTTAAGTATTATTTTTTAAATTAATTAATTAATTTTTGGCTGAGTTGGGTCTTCATTGCTGCACGCAGGCTTTCTCTAGTTGTGGTGAGCAGGGACTACTCTTCGTTGCAGTGTGTGGGCTTCTCATTGCAGTGGCTTGTCTTGTTGCAGAGCACAGTCTCTAGGTGCACGGGCTTCAGTAGTTGTGGCACATGGGTTCAGTAGTTGTGGCTCGCAGGCTTAGTTGCTTCACAGTATGTGGGATCTTCCTGGACCAGGGATCAAACCCGTGTCCCCTGCCTTGGCAGGTGGATTCTTAACCACTGTGCCACCAGGGAAGTCCCTTTTAAAAGTGTTTTCAACATATGCATGAAATCTACTTTTCATTTCTGATATTGTCTTCCTTATTTATGTCTTCTTCCTTTTTTCCTTGAATAATCTCACCAAAACTTTGCCAATTTTATTAATCTCAAAAAATTTGGATTTGTTGATTTTTTTCTATTTTATGTATAGTTTCTATGTCACTAGTCTCTATTTTTTTTTGTTCTCTTTCCTCTGCACTTTGGTTTTTGTTTTAATTCGTTGATTTTCAACCTTGTATATATATACATATATATATTAGGCTGGGCTATATAAAATGGTCTTTTTTATAGGAACATGATGATCAAATATTGGCAGTTTAATGTGATTCATTCTAATACTTAAGGCTAAAAAGGTTTGCTGTAAGCAACATTTCCCACAAGTTAAAAAAAATGATATTACAGAGTTATTTATTGTTTATGAGTGCATTTATTGGTAGTAAAAGTGCAAGTCATACATGGGAAATATACACACCAATTTCAGGGTAGTAGTTACCTCTGGGAAGCAAAGGAGGTAAAGGGATATATGTGTAATATTTTATTTCTTACAAGGAAAACTTTAAACTATAAATAAAGATGTAAAGCAAATAAGGTAAATTATCAATATCTGTTTAATTTTGTTGGGACAGTCCCACAAGATTTGATACTTTTTGTTATCATTCAGTTCAATATATTTTCTTATTTTAATATAATTTACGATTTCTTTCTTTCTTTTTTAACCTTTGAGTTGTTTGGAAGTCTATTTTCAAATTCCTAAGCATATGGACATTTTCTAGTTATCTTTGTGTGCGTGTGTGTGTGTAAATAAAGAGAGAGAAAGAGCGAGAGATGTGGTAATACATCTACATTTGAGGAATCTGGGTGAAAGGTATATGGGAATTCTTTTTTAGCATTCTTGCAACTTTCTTATGTCTGAAATTATGTCAAAATAAAATGTTTCAAAAATCTAAAAAACAAGATTTGCCTTTTCTAGAGACTCATGCTTAAAATGAATTTTGCTTCACATAATATTAATCCTAAAAAACTTGTATTTTAAACTTTCTCCTTTTAGCTCTTCCTTTTATAATACATTAAACAAGTTGATATGCTAAACAATTCCATTACTCATATTTGATATTCACTATACCTCATGACTATATCCAACTATGGCATATTGGGTTCTGTTGGTGAAATTAGCCTGTTTTTTTCTTATTGGGATAAATGTATCATGTTACTAAATATTATTATTTAATTTTCACAAATCTCCATAAGAATTATTAATATCATTTTATATAGTCAATATTCACTTACACTTATCTATGTACTCATATGTATATATATATTTTTGAACATCATTTCTTTCTAAATCTCAGGTTTTTTTTTTTTACATCTTTATTGGAGTATAATTGCTTTACAATGGTGTGCAGTTTCTGATTTATAACTAAGTGAATCAGTTATACATATACATATGTTCCCATATCTCTTCCCTCTTGCATCTCCCTCCCTCCCACCATCCCTATCCCACCCCTCTAGGTGGTCATAAAGCACCGAGCTGATCTCCCTGTGCTATGCGGCTGCTTCCCACTAGCTATCTATTTTACGTTTGGTAGTGTATATATATCCATGCCACTCTCCCGCTTTGTCACAGCTTACCCTTCCCCCTCCCCATATCCTCAAGTCCATTCTCTAGTAGGTCTGTGTCTTTATTCCTGTCTTACCACTAGATTCTTCATGACATTTTGTTTTCTTAAATTCCATATATATGTCTTAGCATATGGTATTTGTCTTTCTCTTTCTGACTTACTTCACTCTGTATGACAGACTCTAGGTCCATCCACCTCACTACAAATAGCTCAATTTCGTTTCTTTTTATGGCTGAGTAATATTCCATTGTATATACGTGCCACAACTTCTTTATCCATTCATCCGATGATGGACACTTAGGTTGTTTCCATCTCCTGGGTATTGTAAATAGAGCTGCAATGAATATTTCGGTACATGACTCTTTTTGAATTATGGTTTTCTCAGGGTATATGCCCAGTAGCGGGATTGCTGGGTCACATGGTAGTTCTATTTTTATTTTTTAAGGAACCTCCATACTGTTCTCCATAGTGGCTGTACCAATTCACATTCCCACCAGCAGTGCAAGAGTGTTCCCTTTTCTCCACACCCTCTCCAGCATTTATTGTTTCTAGATTTTTTGATGATGGCCATTCTGACTGGTGTGAGATGATATCTCATTGTAGTTTTGATTTGCATTTCTCTAATGGTTAATGATGCTGAGCATTCTTTCATGTGTTTGTTGGCAGTCTGTATATCTTCTTTGGAGAAATGTCTATTTAGGTCTTTTGCCCATTATTGGATTGGGTTGTTTGTTTTTTTGTTATTGAGCTGCATGAGCTGCTTGTAAATTTTGGAGATTAATCCTTTGTCAGTTGCTTCATTTGCAAATATTTTCTCCCATTCTGAGGGTTGTCTTTTGGTCTTGTTTATGGTTTCCTTTGCTGTGCAAAAGCTCTGAAGTTTCATTAGGTCCCATTTGTTTATTTTTGTTTTTATTTCCATTTCCCTAGGAGGTGGGTCAAAAAGAATCTTGCTGTGATTTATGTCATGGCGTGTTCTGCCTATGTTTTCCTCTAAGAGTCTGATAGTTTCTGGCCTTACATTTAGGTCTTTAATCCATTTTGAGCTTTTTTTTGTGTATGGTGTTAGGGAGTGATCTAATCCCATACTTTTACATGTAGCTGTCCAGTTTTCCCAGCACCACTTATTGAAGAGGCTGTCCTTTCTCCACTGTACATTCCTGCCTCCTTTATCAAAGATAAGGTGACCATATGTGTGTGCGTTTATCTCTGGGCTTTCTATCCTGTTCCATTGATCTATCTTTCTGTTTTTGTGCCAGTACCATACTGTCTTGATTACTGTAGCTTTGTAGTATAGTCTGAAGTCAGGGAGCCTGATTCCTCGAGCTCCGTTTTTCGTTCTCAAGATTGACTATTCGGGGTCTTTTGTGTTTCCATACAAATTGTGAAATTTTTTGTTCTAGTTCTGTGAAAAATGCCAGTGGTAGTTTGATAGGGATTGTATTGAATCTGTAGATTGCTTTGGGTAGTAGAGTCATTTTCACAATGTTGATTCTTCCAATACAAGAACATGGTGTACTCTCCATCTATTTGTATCCTCTTTAATTTCTTTCATCAGTGTCTTATAATTTTCTGCATAGAGGTCTTTTGTCTCCTTAGGTAGGTTTATTCCTAGATATTTCATTCTTTTTGTTTTAGTGGTAAATGGGAGTGTTTTCTTGATTTCACTTTCAGATTTTTCATCATTAGTGTGTAGGAATGCAAGAGATTTCTGTGCATTAATTTTTATCCTGCTACTTTACCAAATCCATTGATTAGCTCTAGTAGTTTTCTGGTAGCATCTTTAGGATTCTCTATGTATAGTATCATGTCATCTGCAAACAGTGACAGCTTTACTTCTTCTTTTCTGATTTGGATTCCTTTTATTTCTTTTTCTTCTCTGATTGCTGTGGCTAAAAATTCCAAAACTATGTTGAATAAGAGTGGTGAGAGTGGACAACCTTGTCTTGTTCCTGATCTTAGTGGAAATGGTTTCAGTTTTTCACCATTGAGGACGATGTTGGCTCTGGGTTTGTCATATATAGCCTTTGTTATGTTGAGGAAAGTTCCCTCTATGCCTACTTTCTGCAGGGTTTTTATCATAAATGGGTGTTGAATTTTCTCGAAAGCTTTCTCTGCGTCTATTGAGATGACCATATGGTTTTTCTCCTTCAGTTTGTTAATATCATGTATCAGTTTGTTAGTATCATGTTGATTGATTTGTGTATACTGAAGAATCCTTGCATTCCTGGAATAAACCCCACTTGATCATGGTGTATGATCCTTTTAATGTGCTGTTGGATTCTGTTTGCTAGTATTTTGTTGAGGATTTTTGCATCTATGTTCATCAGTGTTATTGGCCTGTAGTTTTCTATCTCTGTGACATCCTTGTCTGGTTTTGGTATCAGGGTGATGGTGGCCTCGTAGAACGAGTTTGGGAGTGTTCCTCCCTCTGCTATATTTTGGAAGAGTTTGAGAAGGAGAGGTGTTAGCTCTTCTCTAAATGTTTGATAGAATTCGCCTGTGAAGCCATCTGGTCCTGGGCTTTTGTTTGTTGGAAGATTTTTAATCACAGTTTCAATTTCAGTGCTTGTGATTGGTCTGTTCATATTTTCTATTTCTTCCTGATTCAGTGTTGGCAGGTTGTGCATTTCTAAGAATTTGTCCATTTCTTCCAGGTTGTCCATTTTAGTGGCATAGAGTTGCTTGTAGTAATCTCTCATGATCTTTTGTATTTCTGCAGTGTCAGTTGTTACTTCTCCTTTTTCATTTCTAATTCTATTGATTTGAGTCTTCTCCCTTTTTCTCTTGATGAGTCTGGCTAATGGTTTATCAATTTCGTTTATCTTCTCAGAGAACCAGCTTTTAGTTTTATTGATCTTTGCTATCGTTTCCTTCATTTCTTTTTCATTTATTTCTGATCTGATTTTTATGATTTCTTTCCTTCTGCTAACTTTGGGATTTTTTTGTTCTTCTTTCTCTAATTGCTTTAGGTGCAAGGTTAGGTTGTTTATTCGAGATGTTTCCTGTTTCTTAAGGTAGGATTGTATTGCTATAAACTTCCCTCTTAGAACTGCTTTTGCTGCATCCCATAGATTTTGGTCATCAAGTCTCCATTGTCATTTGCTTCTAGGTATTTTTTTTATTTCCTCTTTGATTTCTTCAGTGATCACTTCGTTATTAAGTAGTGTATTGTTTGGCTTCCATGTGTTTGTACTTTTTACACATCTTTTCCTGTAATTGATATCTAGTCTCATAGCGTTGTGGTCAGAAAAGATACTTGATACAATTTAAATTTTTTTAAATTTACAAAGGCTTGATTTGTGACCCAAGATATGATGTATCCTGGAGAATGTTCCATGAGCACTTGAAAAAAATGTGTATTCTGTTGTTTTTGGATGGAATGTCCTATAAATATCAATTAAGTCCATCTTGTTTAACGTATCATTTAAAGCTTGTGTTTCCTTATTTTTTTTCATTTTGGATGATCTGTCCATTGGTGAAAGTGGGGTGTTAAAGTCCCCTACTATGAATGTGTTACTGTCGAGTTCCCCTTTTATGGCTGTTAGTATTTGCCTTATGTATTGAGGTGCTCCTATGTTGGGTGCATAAATATTTACAATTGTTATATCTTCTTCTTGGATCAATCCCTTGATCATTATGTAGTGTCCTTCTTTGTCTCTTCTAATAGTCTTTATTTTAAAGTCTATTTTGTCTGATATGAGAATTGCTACTCCAGCTTTCTTTTGGTTTCCATTTGCATGAAATATCTTTTTCCATCCCCTTACTTTCAGTCTGTATGTTTTTCTAGGTTTGAAGTGGGTCTCTTGTAGACAGCATATATATGGGTCTTGTTTTTGTATCCATTCAGCCAATCTGTGTCTTTTGGTGGGAGCATTTAGTCCATGTACATTTAAGGTAATTATCGATATGTATGTTCCTATTACCATTTTCTTAATTGTTTTGGGTTCATTATTGTAGGTCTTTTCCTTCTCTTGTGTTTCTTGCCTAGAGAAGTTCCTTTAGCATTTGTTGTAAAGCTGGTTTGGTGGTGCTGAACTCTCTCAGCTTTTGCTTGTCTGTAAAGGTTTTAATTTCTCCATCAAATCTGAATGAGATCCTTGCTGGGTAGAGTAATCTTGGTTGCAGGTTTTTCTCCTTCATCACTTTAAATATGTCCTGCCACTGTCTTCAGACTTGCACAGTTTCTGCTGAAAGATCAGCTGTTAACCTTATGGGGATTCCCTTGTGTGTTATTTGTTGTTTTTCCCCTGCTGCTTTTAATATGTTTTCTTTGTATTTCATTTTTGACAGTTTGATTAATATGTGTCTTGGCATATTTCTCCTTGGATTTATCCTGTATGGGACTCTCTGTGCTTCCTGGACTTGATTAACTGTTTCCTTTCCCATATTAGGGAAGTTTTCAACTATAATCTCTTCAAATATTTTCTCCATCCCTTTCTCTTCTTCTTCTGCAACCCTTATAATTCGAATGTTGGTGCGTTTAATGTTGTCCCAGAGGTCTCTGAGACTGTCCTCAATTCTTTTCATTCTTTTTTGTTTATTCTGCTCTGCAGTAGTTATTTCCACTATTTTATCTTCCAGGTCACTTACCCGTTCTTCTGCCTCAGTTATTCTGCTATTGATTCCATCTAGAGTATTTTTAATTTCATTTATTGTGTTGTTCATCATTTCTTGTTTCCTCTTTAGTTCTTCTAGGTCCTTGTTAAATGTTTCTTGCATTTTGTCTATTCTATTTCCAAGATTTTGGATCATCTTTAGTAAGATTTTTCTGAACTCTTTTTCAGGTAGACTGCCTATTCTTCATTTATTAGGTCTGGTGGGTTTTTACCTTGGTCCTTCATCTGCTGTGTGTTTTTCTGTCTTCTCATTTTGCTTATCTTACTGAGTTTGGGGTCTCCTTTTTGCAGGCTGCAGGGTCTTAGTTCCCGTTGTTTTTGGTGTCTGTCCCTAGTGGCTAAGTTTGGTTCAGTGGGTTGTGTAGGTTTCCTGTGGAGGGGACTAGTGCCTGTGTTCTGGTGGATGAGGCTGGATCTTGTCTTTCTGGTGGGCAGGTCCACATCTGGTGGTGTGTTTTGGGGTGTCTGTGGCCTTATTTTGATTTTAGGCAGCCTCTCTGCTAATGGGTGGGGTTGTGTTCCTGTCTTGCTAGTTGTTTGGCATAGGGTGTCCAGCACTTTAGCTTGCTGGTCGTTGCGTGAACCTGGGTCTTGGTGTTGAGATGGAGATCTCTGGGAGATTTTCGCCATTTGATATTATGTGGAGCTGGGAGGTCTCTTGTGGACCAGTGTCCTGAAGTGGGCTCTCCCACCTCAGAGGGACAGCACTGACTCCTGGCTGGAGCACCAAGAGCCTTTCATCCACACGGCTGGCACAAGGTGGCCATCCCTGGTTTCACATCAACATGATCTCAGGCACAAACCTCCTTGTTCTTCCATTTTGTCTTTAAGTTACTTGTTGAAACAACCGGCCCGCCGTCCCCACGACTGTCGTGGCTTCGGCTGCCGGGGCCCCTCCAGAGCCTGCAGCCGCAGTGAGGCCGCCCTCCCCTCGGGCTCCGGGGCAGTTCCGTGACGGCGGAGGGAAGAGACACCTGGCCGTTTCCTTTAATTTTGAGAACTGTCAGTCCTATAGAGAAATTGACAGCCTGTATACGCTTTACCTGTATTCACTAACTGTTAATGTTTTGCTACATTTTTTTCTTCTTCTCATTTTCTCCCCCTCTTTCTCTTCCTCCCCTCTTCTTCCTGTCTCCTCCTTTTTTTCCTCTTCTTTTTCTCTTTCTTGTTAACACTAACCCAATTAAGAGTACATTGCAGATATTATGACACTTCACCCCTAATTCTTCAGTATGTATCTGTTGAGAACATAGACATTCTCCTGTACAACCACAAAATAATTGTTACAGGATGCTAATATTAATACAATATTATTACCAAATATTAAGTCCACATTTACATTTCCCCAATTATTCCAATAATGTCCTTTACACATTTTTTAAAAATCCATGAACCACCCCAGGACCATCGTATATTTAGTTGTCCTGTCTGTGATGTGTGAAGAAGTATCTTTCTTTATATGTATTCTGCTTCTGAATCATTGGGTTTCTTTAATCTGTTTATTGCTGTCCTTCATAGTTTCTGGAAAATTCTCAGTCATTACTTTCCTGTATATTGTCTTTGTCCAGTCTTTCTCTCTTCTCTCTCTGGAACTCTTATGAAATACAGTAAATCCTCATTATTTGTGGATTCCATATTTGCAAATTCACCTACTGGCTAAAATTTATTTGTAACCGGAAAATCAATACTTTGTAGTGTTTTGTGGGCATTCGTGGACATGCGCAGAGTGGCAAAAAATTTGAGTCACTTGACGTGCGTGTTCCCAGCTGACGTCAAACAAGGTGATGCTCTGCCTTCTTGTTTCAGCTCTCCTGCTATAAACAGGTGTCCTTTTTTCAGCCTATTTAGTATCATGTTTTTTGCACTTTGTTTAAAATGCAATGTTGATTTTGTTGGTTATTTCTACTAGTTCTTGCTCTTGGAGTCTAGTTTCCTTGTGTGCTTGGTCATCTTGGACTGTGTGTTGCTCATTGTATTTAATTTTTTTTGTAAGAATAATTTGAGATCAAGAGTAAAGGTGTTTTCTGTTGGTAGGAATATAAGTTGATGCAACCACTATGGAAAACAGTATGGAGGTTCCTTAAAATACTAAAAATAGACCCACCGTATGATCCAGCGATCCCACTCCTGGTCATAATATCCAAAGAAAACTCTAATTTGAAAAGATACATGCACCCCAATGTTCATTGCAGCACTATTCACAATAGCCAAGGCATGGAAGCAGCCTAAATGTCCATCAACAGATGAATGGATAAAGATGTGGTCTATATATATTTATATTTATACACACACACACACACACACACACAATGGAATACTACTCAGCCTTAAAAAAGAATGAAATAATGCCATTTTCAGCAACATGGATAGACCTAGAGATTATCATATTAAGTGAAGTAAGTCGGAAAGAGAAAGACAAATACCATATGATATCACCTGTACGTGGAATCTAAAATATGACACAGATGAATTTATTTACAAAACAGAAACAGACTCAGAGATATAAAAAACTTATGGTTACCAAAGGAGAAAGGCGGTGGAGGAGGAGTAAATTAGGGGTTTGGGACTGGCAGATACAAACAACTAAATATAAAATAAACAGCAAGGTCCTACTGTATAGCACAGGGAGCTATATTCAATATACCGTAATAAACCATAATGGAAAGGAATATGAAAAAGAATATATATATACATATATATGTGTGTATATATATATATATATATATATATATATATATATATATATATATAACTGAGTCACTTTACTGTACACCAGAAACTAACACAACATTGTAAATCAACTATACTTCAACTAAAAAAAAAAAAGGGCTTCCCTCGTGGTGCAGTGGTTGAGAGTCTGCCTGCCGATGCAGGGGACACGGGTTCGTGCCCCGGTCCAGGAAGATCCCACATGCCGCGGAGCGGCTGGGCCCGTGAGCCATGGCCGCTGAGCCTGCGTGTCCGGAGCCTGTGCTCCACAACGGGAGAGGCCACAACAGTGAGAGGCCCAAGTACCACAAAAAAAAAAAAAAAAAAAAGAGTAAAGGTGTCTTCCTCCAAAGAGGATATGGATTTGTTTCTGTTAGGCACTTGGGGGTACCAGCAATATGGGACTGCCTTAAGTCTAGTTCAAGGATTGAAGTTCTCAGAATGACCCAGAGAGTCAGATTTGGGCTGTATTCCTATGTAAGGACTGTCCCAATTCTGGTTCACCATTTCCCTGAGGGTGTAGCATTTTAGGGTCTAAGCTTATTGTGGGGAGAGTCTCCTGTTTGTGAGGGCTCTGGGCTTTGACTTATGTCCTGCTGCCACTTGTTCTGTGAGTTTCCAATGTGAAAATTTGAAATTTTTGGAATTGTCAAAAACCCCCAGGGAAAAAGTTCCTTTTGTTCTTATTCACCTCTCTGGTGAATATTTTCCCTTTACTTTTGGTCTGGTAGTTCCACACTGTCTTGTTGGGTCTTTTATGCTTTTAAGATGGTGATTTTTATATTTTTATCCAGGGTTTTCAGTTGTTTTCAGTAGGAGGGTTGTCCAAATAATCTAGCCCTCAATGACCAGAATTAGGAAGCTAGCATTTAATTCCATCCCATTTTATTTTCTATCTCTTCTGCAAGGTGAGAGCCATTCCTGTCTGTTCTTTCAGGCTCAATTTCTCATCTCCTGTATGTGAAGATATATTTCCACAAGAATAAGCAGTAGTTATAAGGCAAAGGACAGTTCCCCAGGGCAAAAAAACAAAAACCTGCAGAAACATAAGGTAACTGTAGTTCAACTACACCCAACGATTTTTGCAACACTTTACATTACCAAACAGAACTCAGTTCATCAGTCTAAAGACATCTTCATTCAGGTTGCTTCATAGTTTCCTTCAAGAACAAAGCATCTGGGCTTCCCTGGTGGCGCAGCGGTTAAGAATCCGCCTGCCAATGCAGTGAGAAGCCCATGCACCGCAATGAAGAGTGGCTTCCGCTCGCCTCAACTAGAGACAGCCCGTGCGCAGCAACGCAGACCCAATGCAGCCAAAAACCAAACCAAAACAAACAAACAACGTATCATTATTTGCTTTGCGTGTATGGAACTGAAGGGCCCGTTCAAGGGTTCTCCCCAACCTCTCCCCAGGAAGGAGCAGTTTGAACTAAAGATGGATTCACATTTCCAGTTTCCGAGCTCTGTGCTTGTTTTTTGTAAATAACAACCTTCTCAACTTTTATGTACCAATATTTTCAAAAAATTCCTAGGCCTCACAATTCATTCTAGGCACCTTGCTAACTTTCCATCATAACAGGCAGAGTCCAACTGACTCTTTCCTCCATTGTTCATGTTCCCAACCTTGGATAGTTTAAATGGAACAAAAGTTGATAACCTGCAATGCTGCCTTTCATAAAAGCTGCCTGTTGCTGAATAGGTCTTGCCAACACATTTGTTTATAAAAACCAGGCACCTCTGTGGCAATATGTTATTCCAATGATGCTATTTCCATTCTACCAGTACATGCCAGAAATGCAATTGTTTTGGTTAGTTGCCCTTAGTACAATGGAATCAACTGTTTAGCTTTACATTTTTTGGTCTTGTGTTTTGGCTGGCTAAGAAGCCCAAGCTGAGGTGTTTACTGAATAGGAAGAATATGAATAAGAAAGAGGGTGGTACTTGAAGGGGCTCTCTATTGGTTTTTTGTTTTTGTTTTTGTTTTTGTTTATGCAGTACGCGGGCCTCTCACTGTTGTGGCCTCTCCCGTTGCGGAGCACAGGCTCTGGACACGAAGGCCCAGCGGCCATGGCTCACGGGCCCAGCCGCTCCGTGGCATGTGGGATCTTCCCAGACCGGGGCACGAACCCATGTCCCCCGCATCGGCAGGTGGACTCTCAACCCCTGCGCCACCAGGGAAGCCCTCTCTATTGGTTTTTAAATTTGAAAATTAGTGCTCACTGTCCAGCAAGTTTTCAGTCATTATTTGATATAAGTACAGGATATTTCAAAGAAGCATCTTAAAATATTGAGTTTTAGAACAATTCGTTTTAACACGAGGAATTTTGTATAGTGGGCATAGATGGGAAAAGGAGGGAGAGTGTCTCTGTGTAATAGAAAATCCATCAGAAAAAAGGATGAAGGGAGGGAGGGAGGGAGTCAGCTGCTTCTTAGGCAAAGGAGAAGAATGGACAATTTGGTTAAAGCTGGCCACCTGCCTCCTCCTGTCCCTCCAAGTCTGTAGGGACATTAGTTGAGGATATTCTAGGTTATGACATGGTAACAAATAACTCCCAATGTTAGTGCCTTAATGCAACAAAGATGTATTTGTCTCTCATATCCAGTGTAGGTCTGAGGGACTTCCTAGCGCAACTGTACCTCTATGTGGTAACTATTCCCTCCAGACTGATGGGGACCTTGCCATCTGATAATCGTACCCTCTTAAACATCTGGTTGTTTTAACCTTAGTTGATGTAATATTGGAAGAAAGAGAGTTTGAGGATCTTGCACAAGCAATTAAATACTCTGTTCCAGAAGTGATACATGCCACTTCAGCCCGTAAGCCACTGGCCAAACTTGTCATATGGCCCTGACCAAGTTCATGATGGATGGAGAAGTGTAATCTCCTATGTGCTTGGAAGGAGAGGAGAATAAGACATCAATGAGCGTGAGAAGTCTCTACCACAGAGGTGCACAACTGAGGTGCTTTCCCTGTCTTGCAAGTTATTGTGTCATAAAACATAAGTGGGAATGTATGGTTCTTAGCCACAAGATACAAGCCTGTCAGATGTATGGCTGTGGCACACAGTGTAGAGGAAGGAGCCATTTGTTTTTAGAAAAACTCACTCCCACTCCTACTGCCATTAGGATAAAGTCCAAGTTCTGATTTCATGGTTTGCAAGGCTCTCCACTACCTTGTTAAAAAGAAAAGCTCCAGGCCCAAAATAGCGTCACTTGTGCTAAGGCCTATGATACCAAACCTAGATTTAATGCCTAACATAATTGCAATTTTGACATTCACTGGAAATGTAATCTTCATCACCCAGTCTGGAACTTTCTGGTCAGCACTGACAAGGTCATTTGTCATGTGGGCTCTCTCCATCCCCTGGAGAAAAGACAGTTTATTTGTCTTCCTCACCAGGATGTGAGCTCCATAAGGGCAGAGACCACCATGTCTGTCTTGTCCAATGCCTAGCACATGGCTTAGCAATTAATGGGTGTTCATAAACGTTTGTGAATGAATTACTAAGTAAAGGAGTGAATGAATGTCAGACATTCTGTAACTCCTGATGTCAGGATTCTCCCGGTACCTCAGCCTCCAAAGAAATTGCTGAGTTTTCCTGGGAAGGAACTCCCACCGATTTTCCTGTTTAATTTGACCCATATATGCAGCACTATCTTCCAGATACACACAGGGCAAAGCAGCCAAGTTCAGGGGTTCGAGGATGAGGCAATAGGGCAGTGGTGGTACTTGTGTTCCTGGTAGGTTAGTAGTATTGCCTGTGTAGATGAAGGCTAATTTTTTCATACTTGTAATTACAAAATTTTTTAGACAATTTCAACACAATGTAATAAATGTTATCATAAAGATATGTGCAGGAATCACTTTCTAGTGATTAGTTATTCATTTACACTAGTATAGTTATTCATTTACACTACCTACAGCATTTCCTCTTCATTTTTGGGTCCTCAGTGTCATGGCCATTGCCTCTTGCATCACAGAGATTTTTTTAAATTAAAGTATAATTGACCTATGACACTATGTTAGTTCTAGGTGCACAACATAGTGATTCCTAAAATTTTTCTTAATATCACATCTGTCTCTCTCAAGTGGAATGCCAGTTCCATGAGGACTGGTGCCAAGTTTTCTGCTACTTTTGGAGGCCTCTGACTTTGCTGGTCCAGTGCTTACCAGTAGATAAGGCAGCAGCCCCAGGGGCTGATTGAAAGTTTGTGTGCAGGGAGATTGATTGAATGCTTTGTTTAGCTCACCTTGCCAGAGGTAGCAAAGTTTTGCTGTTGCCGATTGGTTGCTGATGATTTTGAGGCTCACTGGCAAAGATAACCGATGAGAAGCGTGCTCTTGCCCTTGTTTTGTAGTGGTGTGGGGTGTCCTCTTGAGTGCAGGCACGGCCATATGCTAATACTGGGTTATTGTTATAACAACTCTGCTGTGGGAATAAAGTTTCTCCCCAGGTCTTTGTTATTCATTTTAATGTGTAAACATGTCAACTACGGAGTCTCCTTGGAAAATCCCACCAGCCACTTCTGAAAAGAAAAAGGGGCGCTTTACATCTGGAGGAAGAGATTACTCTTGTCGTACCCTCTGTATAATGAATGTCACAGTTTTGATTTTACTGTGCCTTTTAGTCTTCTCCTGGAGTTTAACTAACCATGAACCCCAGAGAACCTATGGTGGCTTCACCTAATAATTAACCCAGGTAGGACTGGTGCCCTCTCAGCTCTATAACAATTGGAATCCTGGAAGGTAATCTGTAAGCTGATACAATTCCCTTCCAGAAACCCTCCAATCCTGTCTCTTCCAGACCAGAGGCATACTGAACTACACTGTAGGTCTTGTAAAACAAAAATTCGAGGGCTATCTGAGTCATGATTCCTTCAGTGACTGTTCTTTTGCTAACAGATCCTGTACCCTTAGTGAAGAGGTGACCGCCTGACCTGAAGTGGACTAATCAGAATCCTTCCCCAGAATTTTTCATACTAATATAGGACATGAGCTGTAAAGATACAAGCCAAGATCTGTTTAAAGCCTTCTTCCCTACCTTGTGTGTAGAAAAGGTAGACAGCAGGAGGTAGAAAAGTAAACATTCCAAGAGAAGCAGCGATGAGAAATAGAGAAATGGAGATCTAGAGATAGTGAGCGAGAGCCAGCTAATGGTATTCGTGTCCCTTCAGCCAGTCATCACTAAGGTCAGCTCCATCCCTGCCATTTATACATTTTTGGTTCTTGAGTCAATAAAGGTACTCCCCCACCCCCATTGCTTCTTTGGCTCAGGTTAGTTTGAGTTGAACTTCTACCACTTACAACTAAATGAGTCCTGATTAGTAAAGTGGTTTAAGCAACTCTCTCTCTTCTTATTCTTATTTTAATGTGACTTTGTCAGTGTTTCCCAACTCCTTTACATCACAACGCAAATGGAAAGTGATTACATTTGTATGGCACCTGGGGGTAAGCTGGAGGGGATTTGTGGGTGTCTATGTGGGACAACAGTCATTACTTGTTTGTATCATTCAATTACGGTAAGAAAAATGAATAGAAAATATTCAAGAAGATATTAAATATGTATGTCAAACTTCTAAGTAAAATATTTTCAAAAACGTTTCATGAAAAACTTGAGGTTGCTTCCTTCAATATAACATTTTACATCTGGTGTTGTGCTTGAAATGATTATGTACAATTCCCTATCAAGATTTTAGTGGTGACTCTTTGAATTCTTCCAGGTCACCACTGACAAGGAATTTTGTTCCCACAAATGGGTGATAAAGACAGTTTCAACTGTGTTTTACAGTCATTTCCAAAATTTACAACAGTTGAAATTATCTTTAGAATCTAACAGCTTTTCATTTTCTTTCACTGATAAATACTATGATGAAATATCTTATGATGACACAAATGGATTTCAATTGCAATCGAACCTTTTCATGTCAAGTGAGGTATTTCAAAATAACGATGATGCTACAATTCGCAGCACACACGTGCAGTCACATGTGGCTAACTTGGATGCAACTAAAAGGGTGTATCAAACAGATGTTAAGTATGTGGCATGTGAAGATACGGATTTGAGTCTGGTACCTAGAGCTGTGCCACCCAGCAGCCCCCCTCCTCACTCTCTCCCCTAACCTCCTTCAAATCCCTGTCTGGTGGTGCAGCACCTCCTTGGGTGCACTCAGCGAGAAACAGTGGAGCAGCCGGAAGTGCCCTCAGTGCTGGCTGCCCGTGAAGACTGTAGGACAAAATCCCAGATTCTGTTCTACTGGCTCTGTCTTCTGAAGGAAAAAAAGCTCTATCAAGGCTGCTAGCAGCTGGTGGTGACTGGCCTGGGGGCTCTGGCTCCCCCAAGCCCTGTCTGATTGCTCCAAACCCCGAGAAGATAAAAAATTCTTGCCCACTTCTCACCCATTGGCAGCACCCAGTGTGCCAAGGCCCGTCGGTTGGGAAGCTCTGCTTTATCTTTCACAAGAACTACACAAGAGGATAGGAGGAAGTCTCACCATTTTAGGCCTTCAGAAGAGGGGTGTCCCCTTGCATTGTCTCTCTCAACCCCTCTGTCTCTCAAGTCCCCCCAGTACTTGTTCTGAAGTCCCTCCAGCATTCTAACCCTCTTCCTTGAGAAACTTATCTCCTCAAGAGAAAGAGTTGCAGAGTGTTCTGGTTTCTTCATCTGAATGCAGATGGAGGCTTGCTACTACTCCGGCTTGACAGCTGAGGCTGAGGCCTACGGGTGGCGTGACCTGCCCACACCTGAATATAAGACTTCTGCTGCTACCCCCTCCAATACCCAGAGAAGCTTCTGTGCCTGTGCAAGCTTCAACCACCATGACACCAGGGATGGGGTTGGACTGCTGGACTCCTAGCAATGCCATGTTGTAGAAACAGCGACAACAGCTGAAGAAAACATTTCCTAGGTGGACCGAGCAGGCTTCCAGCTTTCTTTCCTCAAAGCAACAGAAACCAGCACTGACCCTTTGAAATGAATATGTAGCCCTGAGATTTGTTGAACTCTTGTGAGAGGACGCACCCTAGAGAGGGCAGAAGTGTATTCCAATGATAGGTAAAGTGAGGGGCTAGGGAGAATTTAATTAGAAAAGTAATAGAAGTTTAATTGTTTTACTTCACGCTAGATAAATGGTATATACTTTTTTTTACACTTTTAATTTGTTATTTTCCAAAACATAATTGCCTTAAGTTATTATTGGCTTCTGGCACAACTGGCCATAAGGGAGATGTGATGACATATTAAAGGAGTGGAACAAAATGGGCTGCCCTCTCTGTTAATCTTGCCTGTTGTGGACATCAAATCTCATTCCAAACCTCATTTTCTTTGGGAAGCTCGTCCTTGCTCTGTCAGCTTCTTTAATCCTGGGTGTCCTTGGACAAGTAGAACAAAACTTTTGAATTTTTTTTCCTATTTGTTCATCTGCTCAGATGTACAGGATTTAGTCCACCAGCTGACCACTCAATGTACTGAAGTGCTCCCCATTCTGTGGCTCTGGCGTGCCTGGAGAACGTGAAGAAAAGAGCGAAGTACAAAGGAATGTTGCACCGAGTCAAGGTCCTGGGAGTTGCCTTCTTTTCTTCTCCTCGGAATTATAAATATCATTTAAGTCATGAAACTGCTACCCGGTAAGCAGCCAAGATACCGTCTACCGTCAGCGGGGCTGGTATTCCAGTTCACCAATTGCACTATTCATTTCTTGTTGACCCTCATGCTTCCTCCTCTATGCTCCCCTAAGCAAGTTAAGCTTTTCGCACCATAGCATTTAGCACCCTGCTTACTTTGTCTTCCCCACTATCCTAAAAGCTCCATGAGTCCAGGGCTTAAATCTGCCTTGTTCTCCACTGTACTTGCCACACCTGGCGTAGGCTCTGCCTGGCATAGAGTCAGCATTCAATACATATATATATATTTTTAGTATTTTTATTTATTTATTTAGGCTGTGCCGGGTATTAGTTGTGGTATGCAGGCTCCAAGTTGTGGCATGCAGACTCTTAGTTGCGGCCTGAAAACTTGTAGTTGTGGCATGTGGGATCTAGTTCCCAAACCAGGGATTGAATCCAGGTCCCCTGCATTGGGAGCACAGATTCTTACCCACTGGACTACTAGGGAAGTCCCCTCAATATATATTTATTGCATGAATTGAACCAAACTCTATTTGGCTTGGTGACCCAAGAAAATACATTCCTTTCTTTAAGCCCTATCTGTAAAATGAGGGCTATGGGGTAGATACTCTCCAAGGTCCTTTCAAGTCCTGACATTTTAGGGTTTACTTTCCTCAAACCTCAATCCAATCCCAGTCACATTTCTAACTGATGACTACACCTTCCATTTTGTAATCCCCAAATTGTCCAGTGAGATCTTGCAATATATCCTGTCCATTTCAAAATTAGTTTGCATAGCTGCCTCTTCCCCCTTTTATTACCTCTTGTTTCAAAGAAGAAAGCTTTCTCCTTCCAGCCAAAGCTCACTCCTTCATCCATACTCTCTACCCATCCCTGCCATTCTCCTCTGGGAGCTTACTTTCATCCATTCAGTCAGTGAACATTTGTTGAGCATCTACTATGTGCCAAACCCCATGCTAGACACCAAGGATAGAACTATAAGTGTCTAAGCCCTACCTTCAAAGGCTTTATACTCTTCCTCTATCATATCTCTGCAGATGCTCTCAAATCTTTATCTTCAGCCTAGATACTTTTCCAAAGCTTCTAGCTTTTTTTTCCATACGGATGTCCCATCAATCCCTCATATTATATATGACATAGCCCAAACTAAACTCTTCGCCTCCAAACTGTTTTCACTTCTTGTTGATATTCTTACTTGTGTTAATAATTCTATCATGATTTGAGTCATGCAGATTTGAGGTCCCAGAGTTACAGTTGCCTTCCTTCTTTTTACTACCTGTGATAGGTGAATAATGCTCCTCACACGATATTCACACCCTAATCCCTGGAACCTGTGAATGTTGTCTTGTACGGCAAAGGGACCTTGTGGATATGATTAACAATCTTGAGATGGGAAAATTATCTGGATGAGTCTGATATAATCACAAGTGTCCTTAAAAGGGAGAGGCTGAGGGAAAATTGACACAGAAGAGGAGAATGCCATGTGACTGTGCAGGCAGAGATTGGAGTGACACAGCCACAAGGCAAGGAATGCTGGCAGCCACCAGAAGCTGAAAGAGGCAGGGAACAGATTCTCCCTTGGAAACTTCAGAAAGAACCAGCCTTGCCTAAGCCTTGAATTTAGACCCATAAGACTCCTTTTGGATTTCTGGCCTCCAGAACTATAATAGAATAAATTTCTGTTGTTTTAAGCCACTAAATTAGTGGCAGTTTGTTACAGCAGTAACAGGAAATGAGTACACTGTCCTACCTCAAATCCACTGCTAAGTCCTTTTGAGTCTCCCTCTACCTGTCTTCCAAATCCATTCTTCCCCACAGCATGGCTACCACTAAGGCCCAGTTCAAGTTCTCATGACCTTTCCCCCATGTTACTGAAATAGCTTTCTAGCTAGTTTCCCTTTCTTTTTTTTTAAATATTTATTCATTTATTTATTTATTTGGTTGAAGCAGGTGGGCTCCTGAGTTGCGGCTCACAGGCTCCATAGTTGTGGCTCGTGGGCTCCTTAGTTGCGGCTCACAGGCTCCTTAATTGTAGTTCGCTGGCTCCTTAGTTGCGGCATGCATGTGGGATCTAGTTCCCTGACCAGGGATCGAACCCGGGTCCCCTGCATTGGGAGCATGGAGTCCTATCCACTGCACCACCAGGGAAGTCCCTAGTCTCCCTTTCTTAAGTCTTACCTCCTCCGATGCATCTACCAGACGAATGACGTTTTTTGTTCTAAAAACAAAGTGTGGATCCTAGCTGTCTTAAGTATTCCAAATATTTTGGCTGTAAATCTCTACTTGAATACATCCAGAGACGAGGAGCTTCCTGACTTATGATATAGTCAAAACGATTATCAGATAACTCAAGTTGTTTGACAGTTATTCCTGTAACATTTATTAGCCGGAAGTCTACCCATCAGGCCATTCCTGGTTTCCAGCCTCTACTTCTGTCCTTACTGTGCAGTTCATTCGGCTAAGCTGAACTACCTTTCCCAGAATTTCCTTCCCTGTGTAGGGAAGACAGATTCTTGTGTGACATTTGCAAGGTGGAAATGAAGCAGTAGCCATTTTGTAGCTCATACATGTTGTTCATCTGTTGACTCACTTTGTTGGTATGAGGCAGTCTGGGCCTGCCACTGCCCTACCTTCCCACGGATCTCTCTTCAGCATCTCCAACTCCTGGGACAGGTGTGTGTGTTTCTCAGGACACCCATACTACCAAAGTCAGTGGTGACCAGAACTGACGTGGGTTTTGGTTTGTCCTCCCGGGCTTCAGCTTGTGCTCGTGGGTTTCAGCGTGTCCTTGCTCTGCTGCATTTTACATCCATCTTCCCTTGCCAACTGCCTGCCCTGTGGACTTCAAGCTGGAATATCCGATGCAAAGACCACAGCCTGATAGAGATCCAGAGAATGCTTAATCAGCTTTCACAATTATATAATGTCAAATCTCTGCAGCAAACCCATATAACCTACATATATACAGGATATATATGTAGGTATAGTGGCTCCTAGTGGCTAGGGCCACTCCTAGCGCCTCTGCTTCTTGAATTAAACCCTGACTGATGCACTCCCCCTGCTGGGACCATTTACTAGGGGATCATCCAGTTCCTGAGCTACAGTGTCAGCTCTGTCCCAGGCTCTAGGACCCACCCTGACCACGGGCCAGAGGGAAGTCGGTGATGGTAAGCCAGCACTCTGACACTCTTCCTCAGGTCACTCTTGCTTCTGGGCCAGCCTCGAGTTCAGGTCCCACTTCTGATAACTGGGCAGCTGCCTTCTTCTTGAGACCCAGTCTCCTCCAGGTTTGATAACTGGGGCCTGAGTGAGGTACACTTTTGCTCTCACCATGTTCTCACTGCAGCCCACATATGAGGCACTAAGAGGATAGAAACCACAGAAGCTTCTGAGTGGGGACTCATGAACCACATCTTTAGAAGCGCTGTCATTGATTTACACAACTCCCATCTCCTTCGGCACTTATGTGTCTCCCCGTAAGTCAGATTCCTAGAAGAGGGAGTTAAGTTGGTCTAGCTTGGGTCACATGCGCATCCTTGTGATTGGCAGTACAACAGAATCCTAAGAAGTGCAGGGGATGCAGATCCTCGGTGGACGGAAGTGAGATGTTCATCACATGTCTGCCAGCTTAGTTTATCCCCAGACCTTCAGCTCAATCCAGAAGTTCACCTTTCCTCAATTATGTATATCCCATCACAGGGGGCCTAGCAAATTTCCAACTATAGCCCTTCCCAGTGCTGTTTGTGGACTACATTTTTTTTTTTTTTTTGCAGTATGCGGGCCTCACTGCTGTGGCCTCTCCCGTTGCGGAGCACAGGCTCCGGATGCGCAGGCCCAGCGGCCATGGCTCACGGGCCCAGCTGCTCCGCGGCATGTGGGATCTTCCCGGACCAGGGCATGAACCCGCGTCCCTGGCATCGGCAGGCGGACTCTCAACCACTGCGCCACCAGGGAAGCCCTGTGGACTACATTTTGCTGTGTTCTCAAGGTATGAATTATTCTGCCTTTTGGAATAACGTAGAATAAGTCAATTCCTCTTTTATACAACATTCCTTTCAAGAGTTTAAAACAAGCTTCAGACTCTGCTTGACCTCGTTCCTTCCCTCTACCTTGGAGCCATCTCTTTTTCATGGTCCACTTTAAGTCTGCTTTTTGACAGCAGGAACTATACCTTAAGGCTTGGCACAGAGTAGGTGCTTAGTCATTGATCCATTAACGTGGTTTCTATACTAATCACTCTCCTGGTCAGTCTTCTGGAGGCAAATTGTCATTGGTTTCAATCGTGCACACAGACTGGTGCAGAAGAGAGTTGGAGGGATTCTTTCTTTGGCTGGGATGCTATGCTTATCTGAACGTAGTCCACTGAGCTCAGACCACATTTGAGAACATGATAGCAATAGCTCCATGATGACTGTTGAGCTCACTTCTACTCCTCACAAACCCCACAAAAAAAGTCCAGAAGCTTGCTTAATTGCATTTTCTTGAAACTGCTTCAAAGGGATGCACTGGCAGTAAACCAGTTGTGCCTGTGAAAGAAAACATCTTAGCGCCCACCAGCGTGCCTGCACCGATATGCTGCCCAGGAATGTTAATTCTAGAGAAATAAGGGAAAATGAGCAAAAAGAAGAGAGTAAAATCCCACAATTCTGCCATCCTGAGGCAACCACCATTAATACTTTGGGTACAATATAGTTTATAACCTTCCAGGTTTGAATTCTGACTCTGCTAATGCTTTTTGACTTTGGGCAAGTTTTTAACTTTTCCTAGCCTTAATTTCCTCATCTGAAAAACTAAGATAATAATGCCAATCTAGCAGGGCTGTCGTGAAGATCTGACAAGATAATTTATGTAAAGCACTTAACCCATAGTTACGCTGAAAATTGTAACTATTATTATTTTACCAGGTTATTCCAATTCCAAGTAACAGTCTTAACCACTCTTCTGATCTTTCTTGTGATGCTTTTCTTCCATAAAAAAAAGAATTGGAATATAGATGGAACAAAATTGGCCATAAGTTGATGATTATTGAGAACGTGGGTTCATTGTACTCTTCCCTCTACTTTCTATATGTGTGTGGGAGTTTTCCATAAGCAAATGTTTTAAAAAGACAAAAAAACAGTAAGAAACCCTGAATTTAGATGTTGTCCCAATTTCTTGTTACAAACTTGTTTTCTACAGCTTAGGAGCTAGCAGGAAGGGACCTTGCAAGTTGGGGCTTGCAAGTATGAACTGGGGCCCAGAAGTAAGGGTATTTTGAGCTGTAAGTGTGTGGCCATGAGCATTAGTTTTGGATTGCATAGTTTATGGATATTGAAGTGAATGAGTGACTTTCTCCCTACAGGGCATAAAGCCTATGAGAGGTGGTCGGGGCAGTATAGAGGTCTGCGTAAAGAGGCTAATATGGTGGTGGCCCGACTGTGATGTTGAGTAGTTCTTGCTATGAAGACCCTCTGGTACTGCCTAGTTGCTGACCTTCTTCTGTCTCCCTTCCATCCTGTGAGCTTCTCCCTATCAGCTCTGAGGGCCTATTGTTAACTTTTCAGGAATTTTGGGAACCAGATAATGTCACGTCAGTAGCTTGCAATTGGCCATGGTGGGAGTATTTATATGATGGAAATAAGTAAACCGTACGAGTCAGATTTTTTGTTGTTGTTGTTCTGAAGAGCTGGTTGTTAAATATTTACCAGTGTACCACCGACCAGACCATTCCAGTAAATTCCCTTTTTACTCAAATGAGCCAGAGTTGGATTCTGCCACCCCTCTCCTAGCTTCTCCGAGTAAAACAGTTAGTAAAAAGGTATACCTCGAAGAGAGAGAACAGCTTGTTACTGCTGCTGCTTCGAAGAGCTAAACATGGCATTGGGGCTCTTTTAGAGTCGGTGACTCCGTAGATACCGTTAAAGTGCTTAATTTCCTTTTCTAATTGTCAAACAGCTCTTTGGGGGAATCCTAAGTGACAGGTACCAGCACTGGAGGCCTCAGAGAAGGCAAAATGCACAGCCTCTTCTTTTTTTTTTTCACACCTCCAACCTGATGCATTCCATGGTGTCATAACAAGCCTCTGTCCTTCTCTCTTTCCCTGTTCGCTGAGAGTGGAGGACTGGGTAGCACACGTCTCAGATTTAGTGGTTCACTGGTTCCTACTGTCATTTCCAGTTTTCTTTCTGGTTTTCGAATACAGTTTTCCTATGGCATTGAGGAGACCTGGGTTGTACACTTAACTTTGTCACTAACTCACTATGTCAACTTGGGCGAGTCGCGCCTCTTGAGGTTGTGATCTATAAATTCATGCTGGGCTCTGGCATTCTCTAATTATGCTTGTTGCTGCTAGAGTAATGGGGCTACTACTGATTTCCCCCATCCCAATGTGTGTTAATGTTGTCTAAAAGCTTATCTTAAACAAGTTTTTGAACTAGATGATTTTTTTTTGTGAGCTGAATTCACTGCTGTTCTAAAGGTTCAAATAACATAGAGTTACATAGAGTAAAATGTGAGAGTCCTTCATTCCTTCCCCATTCCCCCATTTCTCTTCTTAGAGGTAGCTATGGTTATTAGTTTGTGTGTTTCCATCCACTTCTATTAAAATGAATTTACATACATACATAAATACATATACATGTATGCAGTACACACACATGAAATGGGATTATACTACACATCTTGGTTTATTACTTGCTTTCATGGGCTGAATCTGAGGATATCGAATCAGAACAATAGTGGAGACAAGGGACTCATCTTCAATGCCCCATTTCCCTCTACATGGCTATTTTGCTGTCTGATTTTGCTCTCCCCTCCAAGTCCCAAATCCTCTCACCCTCCCCCCTGACACTATAAAATAAGAATATTTGGCCTCCCCATCTGAGATTTGGGCAGAGGAAGAAGCCAATTGCCGATGATGTTAGGTTGGAATTTCTGTCACCATAGGGTATATATTGCAGGGTCTGTGATGCCATAATTTACTTAACCACTCCCCTATTGGGCACCCCTGTTTGCCTTCAGATTTTCACTATTACAATCTTGCAAAAAACATCCCTGTAAATATATCTTTATGCATGTGAGTGAATCCATAAGCTAAATTCCTTGAAGTGGAATTACTGAGTTAAAAGGAATTCACATTGAAAAATCTGAGAGATTATTACCAACTACACGCTAAAAGTTATTATTTCATATACCACCAATAGCATGTGAGGGCCTATTTCCTCACACATTACTGTCAATACTAGATATTCTCAATCTTCTTAGTTTTTGCTAACTAATAGACCAAGGATAATTTCATTTTAATCAGCACTTCACTAATAACTAGTGAGGTTGAACACCTGGTATTCATGACAAGTGATCACCTATTTTTCATCTTAAGAATTGCCTTAGGGCTTCCCTGGTGGCGCAGTGGTTGAGAGTCCGCCTGCCGATGCAGGGGACACGGGTTCGTGCCCCGGTCCGGGAAGACCCCACATGCCGTGGAGCGGCTGGGCCCGTGAGCCATGGCCGCTGAGCCTGCGCGTCCGGAGCCTGCGCTCAGCAAGGGGAGAAGCCACAGCAGTGAGAGGCCCGCGTACCGCAAAAAAAAAAAAAAAAAAAAAAAAAAAGAATTGCCTGAAACATCACTGAAATGGCAAAACAGGGAACTCCAAAAGTCCATTCCTCCATAAAAACAATGAAAAAACCTGTGAATGCCGTCAGAATAAACTTTTTCAGAACTCTGAAGACTAAACAAATACTTACAACAACCAGGGGAATACTTAAGCAAGAAACTGTATCTGAATCTCAGTAAGAGATTTGTGGCATTTAAGCTTACCCTGGTACCACTCCCTACCCCAAGCTTGGCAGTGGCCTTGAAAACAAGAGCCCATATTCCTGGTTACAAGCACCCAGTACTGGAGGAAGTAGAACAGACCTTATTCTCAAAGAACTGTGGTTAATATTTTGACCTATCTGGTATCTCCCTGGAGGATTAGCTCAAAAGGCTTGCGTTAATTTTACCTAACTTGGAACTTTCCCAGGGCTAAGGTGGCTACCCAGGGGATATTGGTTGAAAATATTTAAAGGCAAGTGTTTTCAGCTGCTGCTCCCTGGAGTAAGGGATAACAGTAGTAGCAAACAATAGAAAACTGAAAAGCTTGGGAGGAGAGGCTGGGAAATGAGATGCTTTGGGGGAAAAGACCTTTGAAAAGCTATGTATTCCTGGGAATCTACAAGGCCACGTGTATGCCCAAGGCTGTGCAGATGCTCAGGAAAGATCTGAGAAGGTTGTAAGCTCTCACCTATGGCTCACCTCGAGGATCTGGAAACAGGGAGGGAAGGTCAGGCAGAGCTGTAAAGTGCCTGAGCTAGTTGATGGCTCAGCACAACACACACAGAGGCCCTCTGCACAGACCAGGAGATTGTTGCTGTAGTTCCAGGCATTTAAGGAATTCTCTGTTAAATCACTAGCTGACCACTAAGTGTATGGAAGAAGGAGTTCAGTGGCCACACATGACAAAGAATACAAACCTTACAAAATTAGTTCAGAAAAGTCACTAAAGAAAGAAACAACAACCCTTCTCAAACTCTTCCAAAGTATAGAACAATAGAGAACACTTCCTAACTCCTTCTATGAGGCCAGTATTACTCTGATACCAAAGTCAGACAAAGATCCCACTGAAAAGAAGAATACAGACTAATATCCCTTATGAATACAGATGTAAAAATCATCAACAAAATACTAGCAAACTGAATCCTGCAGCATATTAAAAGGATTATACTCCATGACCAAGTGGAATTTATCCAAGGTATGCAAGGGTGGTTTCAACATATGAAAATTAAACAATGTAATATGCCATATTAGAGGATGTTAATATTCTCTAATTAACATTCTCATATTAAAAGAATGAAGGATAGGACTTCCCTGGTGGCGCAGTGGTTAAGAATCCGTCTGCCAGTGCAGGGGACATGGGTTTGAGCCCTGGTCCAGGAAGATCCCACATGCCGCAGAGCAACTAAGCCCATGTGCCACAACTCCTGAGCCTGTGCTCTAGAGCCCATGAGCCACAACTCCTGAGCCCATGTGCCACAACTACTGAAGCCCACACGCCTAGAGCCCGTGCTCCACAACAAAGAGGAGCCACCGCAATGAGAAGCCCACGCACCACAACGAAGAGTAGACCCCACTCGCCGTAATTAGAGAAAGCCTGTGTGCAGCAACGAAGACCCAACCAGCCAAAAATAAATAAAGAAAAATAAATTTTAAAATAAATTTTTAAAAACTCTTAAAAAAAACCCAAAACCACGAAGCTACAGTAATCTTAACAATGTGGTACTGTCATAAGTACACACATAGAGACCAAAGGAATAGATTTGAGAATCCAGAAATAAACCCATACATTATGGTCAATTCATTTTTTTTTAATTTTTTTTTTTTTAAAACCACATTTGTTTATTTATTTATTTTTCTGGCTGTGTTGGGTCTTCGTTTCTCTGCGAGGGCTTTCTCTAGTTGTGGCAAGCGGGGGCCGCTCTTCATCGCAGTGCGCGGGCCTCTCACTATCGCGGCCTCTCTTGTTGCGGAGCACAGGCTCCAGACGCGCAGGCTCAGTAGTTGTGGCTCACGGGCACAGTTGCTCCCGCAGCATGTGGGATCTTCCCAGACCAGGGCTCGAACCCGTGTCCCCTGTATTAGCAGGCAGATTCTCAACCACTGCGCCACCAGGGAAGCCCAAGGTCAATTCATTTTTGACAAGTCTGCCAAAACTGTTCAATGGAGAATAAATAGTCTTCAATAAATGACGCTGGGACCACTGGATACACACACACAAAAGAATGAAACTGGACCCCTATCTTAAAACATATACAAAAGTTAACTCAAAATGGATCAAAGACCTAAATGTAAGAGCTATAAAATGCTTAGAAAGAAACACAGGTGTAAATCTTTGTGACCTTGGATTAGGCAATGGTTATTTGAATATGATACCGAAAGCACAAGCAACAAAAGAAAAAAAGGAGATAAATTGGACTTCATAAAAATTAAAAACTTTTATGCTGCAATGGATAATACCAAGAAAGTGAAAAGACAATCCAGAGAATGAGAAAAAATATTTGGAAATCATATATCTGATAAGCATCCAGAATATATAAAAACTCTTACAACTCGACAACAGAAAGAAAAACAACCAATTAAAATGTGCAAAGAAATAGACATTTTTCCAAAGAATATATGGAAACAGCCAATAAGCACATGAACAGATGCTTGATATCATTAGTTTTTAGAAGAATGCAAATCAAAACCACAATGGAATACTACTTTATACCCACTAGGATAGCTATATAAAAACAAACAAACAAACAAACAAATCCGAGAAAATAACAAGTTGTAGCAAGGATGTGAGAAATGGGAACGTTCATACATTGTTGGTGGGAACTTAAAATGGTACAGCCGCTGTTGAAAACAGTTTGCCAGCTCCTCAGTAAATTAAACAGAATTACCAAATGACCCAGCAATTCCACTCCTAGGTATATCTTTGAGAGATTTAGAAATATATGTTCACACAAAAACTTGTGTTTTTGGACAGCCCAAATGTCCATCAACTTATGAATAGATGAAAAAATGTGGTATATCCATACAATAGGAATATTTCAGCCATAAAAATGATGTATGTATTGATACATAATACAATGTGGATGAACCTTAAAAACATTATGCTCAGTGAAAGTAGCCAGACACAAGAGGTCACACATTGTATGATTTAATTTACATGAAATATCCAGAATAGGTAAATCCATACATTTATGTCAGCGGTCCCCAACCTTTTAGGCACCAGGGACGGGTTTTGTGCAAGACAACTTTTCCATGGACCTGGGGTGGGGGGATGGTTCAGAGGGTAATGTGAGCACTGGTTCAGGCAGTAATGTGAGGGATGGGGAGCTACAGGGAACGGCGGGTGAAGCTTCGCTTGCTCGCCCGCTGCTCACCTCCTGTTGTGTGGCCTGGTTCCTAACAGGCCTCAGACCGGTACTGGTCTGTGGCCCTGGGGTTGGGGATCCCTGATTTATGTAGATTGTGGATTTATGTAGAATGTAGATTAATGGTTGCAAGGGGCTTGGGGTAGAGAGGAATGGGTTACTTATTGGGATGATGAAGTGTTCTGGAATTTGCATAGTGGTGATGGTTGCACAACATTGTGATTGTATTAAAAACCCTCTAATGAAAAGAATTGCCTGTTTACATCTTTTGACTATATTTCTATTGTATAGTTGGTGTTTTATTAATTTGTGGAAACTCTTTATATTTGGTGGATATTTATCCTTTGCTTTATATGCTGCAAATATTTTCTCCCTGTCTGTTGCTTGTCCATTACATTTGTTTGCATTATTTTTTGCTGTACAGAATTTGAAAATTTTTACATAGCATGATCTGTTAATATTTTCCATTATGGCTTCTGAATTTGAAACTTAAGAAGATATTTTCCATCCCAAGATTATAAAAATGTTTTCAACATTTCCCTCTAATCTTATTGAGCTTTTATAAAATGTAGATTTTAAAAGTAGAATTTTTATATGTTTAGCATAAAGTGGGAGTTTAACTTTATTTTTTTCAAATGGTCCCACACAATTCATTGAATAATTCATGCTTTCCCCACTGATTTGAAATGTTCCCTGTACATATTTTGATAATAACATTGAAAATGTAGTCGTCTTTCACACTTAGGTCTTTCAGAGATTCCTCTGTAACAACTGATGGTCAGTGTAGCCTATTCTATTTGAATTATAGACATAAAAACAATGATATTTATACCTATGCAGTTATTTTAACTATTTTCCCCACAAGGCACTTTTGTATCTCTTAAATTATTTGATTGTCTCAACATTTTTCATGGTGGGTGTATTTGTTTGCTAGGGCTGCCAAACCAGAATACCATAGACTTGGTGTCTTAAACAACAGAAGTTTGTTTTATCATAGTTATGGAGACTGGAAATCCAAGATCAAGGTACCAGCAGGGTAGGTGTCTGATGTGGACTTTCCCTTTGGGCTGCCTTCTTCCTCTGTGCTCACCCAGCCTTTCCTAGGTGTGTGCATGGGGAGAGAGAGAGAAAGAACTCTCTGGTGTCTCTTTTTATGAGAACACTAATGCTATCAGATCAAAGCCCTATCTTATGACCTTATTTAACTTTAATTACTTCCTTAGAGGTCCCATCTCCAAGTACAGCAACCCTGAGGGTTAGGGTTTCAACATAAGAATTTGAGGGACACAAACATTCAACCCATGATATTCCATTCTTTGTCCCCCCAAATTCATGTCCTTCTCACTTGTAAAATATATTCATCCTACCTCAATAGCCCCCAAAGTCTTAACTCATTTCAGCATCAACTCTAAATTCCAAAATCTCATCTAAATCAGATATGGGTGAGGCTAGGTATGAGCATCCTGAGGCAAAATTCCTTTCCAGCTGTGAACCTGAGAAACTAGACAAGTTATGTGCTTCCAAAATACAGTGGGACAGGCATAGGACAGACATTCCCACTCCAAGAGGAAGAAATAGGAAAGAAGCAAGGAGTGGCAGGTCCCAAGCAGGTCTGAAAGCTAGCAAATTCCATTAGACCTTGAGGTTTGAAAATAAGCCTGCCATCCAGACCAACTGGGGTTTGCAGTGTTGTTCCCGTGGCCCTACGTGGTGTTCTCACCCATGAAGCTCTGCTGGGTGGTGTTCCAGCCCCTGTGGCTCTGCTCCAGGTTGTGGCAACCTGGTCTGTTGAAACTTGAGAGGTGGGCCTACCCTCAAAAACTGAGGAGGAATCAAGTTTGTCCCCTGGGACTGTGGTGGGAGTGGTGGCCCTTATGATCTCTAGCCATTCTTCTCTTCTGTGGAGGGATAACACATGTTTCACAGTCAGGTAGCTCTATGATCCCACCCTATAGAACTCAAGAAGTTCAACGGCCTTCTTTCTTTTTTTTTTTTTATAATTTTTTTTTTTTTTAAACCCCACATTTGTTTATTTATTTATTTTTGGCTGTGTTGGGTCTTCGTTTCTGTGCGAGGGCTTTCTCTAGTTGCGGCAAGCAGGGGCCACTCTTCATCGCGGTGCATGGGCCCCTCACTGTCACGGCCTCTCTTGTTGCGGAGCACAGGGTCCAGACACACAGGCTCAGTAGTTGTGGCTCACGGGGCTAGTTGCTCCGCGGCATGTGGGATCTTTCCAGACCAGGGCTCGAACCCATGTCCCCTGCATTAGCAGGCAGATTCTCAACCACTGTGCCACCAGGAAAGCCCGGCCTTCTTTCTTTTTGAAGCCTCTCTCCCCCTTCAGTGGGAACTGGCAGTGTTTCTGCTTGTCTAATCCCAACATCTCTTTATTGAGTGATAGTCTAGGCACGCCGTACATGTTCTCCTCAGAACATCCATTTTCATACTTTGCAATATGAGCAGGGTGAGAATTTTCCAAATATTTAAGTTCTGATTCCTTTTTGTTTAACAACTTCTTCAATTTCCCTCTCCTCTCACATTTTACTATAAGCAGTCAGGAGGACCTGGGCCACACCTCCAACATTTTTCTTAGCAATCTCCTCAATTATATAGCCAATTTCATTGTTCATAAATTCTATCTTCCACAGAACAGTAGAACACAATTCAGCCAGATTCTTTGCCACTTTATAACAGAGATCACCTTTCTTCTAGTTTCCAATAACCTGTTTCTTGCTTTCCTTCTGAGACCTCAACACCATGAACTTTAATAATATTTCTACTAACATTCTGTTCATGAATATTTATGTGTTCTCTAATAAGATGGAGGCTTTCTCTCCAGCTCTCCTCTTTTCTTTCTGAGCTCTCCCCAGAATCGCCTTTATTTTTACCATCAGTCCCTTTAAGGCAATCTAGGCCTTTCCTAGTCTGCACCTCAGAACTCCTCCAGTCTCTACCCATTACCCAGTTCCATAGCCACTTCCACATTTTAGGTAGTTGTTACAGAGGTACCACACTTCTTGGTACCAAAATCTGTATTAGTCAGCATTCTCCAGAGAAACAGAAACAAACAACTGCCCTCCCTAATGTGGGTGGGCCTCACCCAATCAATTGAAGGCCTGAATAGAATAAAAAGGCTGACCTTTGTGTGAGTAACATAGAACTCCTCCTGCCTGAGCCTTTGAGCTGGGACATCTGTTTTTTCCTACCTTTTGACTCAAACTGAAACACTGGTTCTTCTTGGGTTTTGAGCCTGCTGACTTTCAGACTGGACCTACACCTTCAGGTCTCCTGGGTCTCCAGCTCACCAACTGCAGGTCCTAGGACTTCTCAGCCTCCGTAATGGTATGAGCCAGCCCCTTATAATCAATCTCTCTCTGTCATTCATTCTCTCTCTCTCTCTCTCTCTCTCTCTCTCTCTCTCTCTCTCTCTCTACACACACACACACACACACACACACACACACACACACACACTCTCTCTCTCTCTCTCTCTCTCTCTCTCTCTCTCTCTCTCTCTCTCTCTCTCTCTCGGTTCTGTTTCTCCCGCAAACCCTGACTAATACAGTGGGTGAAGCAAGTATTATTAACCTCATTTTGGTGATGGGTAAGTTAAAGCCCAAGAGTGGTTAAGTCTTACTAAATAAAGATCATTAAATGAGTTACAAACTATGACTAGGTCTTTCAGGTCACAGCCTCTTGTCTACTCAGTATCCCTACTGAGAATGCACATGGTGAAGGTCATTGTACCTGCCTACATTTTATAGTGTATCAACTCTTCTGAAGCAATGAAACCTCCTCTCAGTTCCTTGCATTATATTGATACTGGATAGCAAAAGCCCCTTTCACTTTAATATCCCTTTGAATGCAATTTCCCTGTTTTGGGGTCAATGACTTGTCCCCCATAGAGAGTCCCAGGAGGCCTGACCTCTAGGGCAATACTTAAAAACATTACTTAGTACTTTTTCTTATTAAGACCTTACTTTTTAAGTACTTTCTTCCTAAGTACTTTCTTACTTAGCCCTTAGAAAAATACTTTATTCCTTTCTCCTTCCTTTCCTGCATCCATTCTACCTACTTTTGGCCAGAGGACGTCAATTTCATTTTGAGAAATTCTCTCTATATGTAACAGACAAAGTCTGGCAGGAATATTAAAGATACCTTGTCCTCTCCTAGCTCAGGAGCAGTGATGTGGACCCAAGCTGGGTCAGTTAGAAGCTTCCACTTGGATTTGGCTAGTGAGTAGAGTGATAGAGACTAGACAAAATGCTAAGCAGTTCTTGCACAACACCTTCTGGAGTTGCCTGGTTTCTGCCCTAGTTTCTGGAGAGCTTGGTTCGCCAGCCTTTTCTTAAACCTGTTTGCTCCCCTGTATCTATCCTTCAATTAAATCCCTCTTTTTTCCCTAAGTTAACCAGAATTGGATTTTGTTATTCACAACCAAAAATCCCCAATTCATATAGTAAAGGTGATTCATTCATTCATTCAGCAGATATTTATTAAGTATTTACTATTTTTCAAGCACTGTGCTAGTCAGAGGGGAGGGCTTTCCAAGTGCTTAACAGGCTGATCTCTTTTTGTCAATAAGAGAGAAAACCCGGGGTTAACTCTACACGCCTTCATTTTAGGTGCCAGAAAAGAAAGAGACTCTAGGAAACTCCCAGTGCTTCACTGAGAGTTAATTATTAACTACCATTAAATAAAGTTTAATAGAAACAATAAAAACGTGAATGTTGGAATTGTAATACTTTTCTCTAACTGAAATATTTAGTTCAGAGCTGTAATAATTTTTAACTTTGTAATGAGTTTCTTTGGACGTCATATGTATTGTTATATTCTGGTGAGGTTTGAGTAGATCCCTGTTGCTAACCACTCAGGAACACAGTACATTGTGTTGCCTGTATGAGAAGTAGCTCCATCACAAAACAACGTTGATTATTTGAAGCATCTGTGCTTGTGATTTATTAATAGCCATGAGGCGAAAGATACTCAGTATTTCAGGCATTTAAAAGATGAAGGGGTAGTTTGAGGGAACGGGTGGTTTGGGGGAGTTAAATACTGATTCATCTCTACTGCACCCCATGGAAATATACAGTTTAAGCTCTGATATTATCTTAAAGATCTTGGAATTCTGAATGCTGCTTCATTAATAAAGATTTTAGCAATTTTGGGGGCTTAGTAATTGGCTCCGACACGACCTTTTCATTGGAACATTTAGGCTCTCCTTTCAGATTCCAGACATGGAACTGGTGTAGATTCCTTGGCATAATTGATTTGGAGCTCAAATTTAAAGGCACTATTTTCTCTAGCAGAAGCATCTGAATTCACAGCTCACATATCTCCTGATCAGTGGCCAAGTGTCTCTTTGAACTGGACTTTGGTTTCAACTGCCTGTGAAAGAACATGACTCCTGATTGCCCACCAAGCATTCTTCTCATTGCACTTTCATGTGCCCTTGAAAGAGCCTATCTTTCCAACTGGCCCTCACATGGGTATGCCTTTCAAATTGGGTTTCCATCTCTCTTAAAATTCTCATTTAAAATGCTCTTGGTGACGTGAAGCTAATATTTATTACAAATCTTTGGTGTGGATTTTGTGGTATTTAATTTCTTTGTGTTCAGAGGAAAAACAAAATTAAAATTAATAAATTTGAAAAACTAATGCAATTTTGGAATGTCCTCTTCATCCATGACATTTTATTTTAGCAAAATTCATAAGGTGTACATTTCTTAACTCATACAAACCTTTCAAATTATGGGCCACATAATTCACTAAGAAAGGAAAAAATAACCAAGGCACCCTCCAGGGTCCCCAAAGTTAGTTTTGTCAATACAATGCATTCTAAATCACACCATCCTAAACATAGCCTGCAAATTTGGTGAAAATCTGTGTAGCTGTCTCCATACCACAAAGAAACAGACAAAACTGGATGTTAATTACATATAGATAAGACATAGGTAATCTGTCCAATCAGTGATGACTCTGGCCCTTTTTTCCTTGACTCCTGCTACTCCTTAGTAACTCCACCAGAGGGCAGGCAGTAAACGAGAAAGGAAAGGAGAGACCTGGCCGTGAGGCCCTCACGACACAAGGAAGGACTCAAGCTACCTAAACCCATTTCTGTACTCACTCCCCCATGGTCCTGGTGGGTCTAGCTTATTTGAGTGAAGTTCTTATTTCAGATAGGGACACTGGGTCCAAATCATGGCTCAGTCAGTTCAGATAGTCAAGAACTATTTATTGAGTGTCTGCTGTATGCGAGGCACTGTTTTAGGCACTGGGGATGCAAGACAGACAAAAACATTAGCTTCTGGAACTAACATTCTAGTATTGTATTTTCATAATCCCTGTGAGCCTCAGTTTCCTAATCTGTACCATGGGGGCAATAATACTAGTTTCTGTGAGCATTTAAATGAGATACTTACACATCTAATGAAGTTTCTGGATTTATTATAATTTACAGTTTGTATACAGCTTTGCATAGTGTTTATAAAGTTTTGTGTCTGGGACTTCCCTGATGGTCCAGTGGGTAAGACTCCATGCTTCCAATGCCCAGGTTCTATCCCTGGCCGGGGAACTAAATCCCACATTCCACAACTAAGAAGTCTGCTTGCTGCAAGTAAAGATCCCACATGCCGCAACGAAGATCCTGTGTGCCGCAACTAAGACCCGGTGCAGCCAAAATAAATAAATAAATAATATAAGAAAGAAACATTAAAAAATAATGCTGCTTTAAAAATAAATAAAATTTTGTGTTCTACTTTACATTTTCATGAACGTTTTCCTATGAACATTTCTTTTCTACTCAGTATTTTAACAGTAATGTAATATTTCATTGTGTCAATTTATCATAATATTTAAACGTGACTCTGTTCTATTGTATACTTGGTTCATAGCAGGTTCTCAGTAAATATTTGTTGAAAGAAGACATGAATACCACACATTTATATTATTTGCATCTTTTCATTATCACAAATAATACTCTTTAGCTTCTGAATAATCTTTCTGGGAAAAGTTCTAAAAGTAGGGTTATTATATCAAAATGCATGACACAAGGCATGAATATTTTCATGATCCTCAATATATATTACCATCATGCTGCCATGAAGACTACTAATTTACAATTAATGACAACCACATTGTGGTTTAATCTGTATTCTATAATTATTCATATTATCTAAGTTCTTTCATATAGTTACTGTTTGGATATCCCTGTTGTAAAACTTATGTGTTTGGGCTTCCCTGGTGGCGCAGTGGTTAAGAATCCACCTGCCAATGCAGGGGACACGGGTTTGTCCCTGGTCCGGGAAGATCCCACATGCCATGGAGCACCTAAGCCCGTACGCTACAACTACTGAGCCTGCGCTCTAGATCCCGTGAGCCACAACTACTGAGCCCACATGCCACAACTAATGAAGCCCGCGCGCCTAGAGCCCATGCTCCACAGCAAGAGAAGCCACTGCAATGAGAAGCCTGCGCACGGCAACAAAGAGTAGCCCCCGGCTCACTGCAACTAGAGAAAGCCTGCGTGCAGCAATGAAGACCCAACGCAGCCAAAAATAAATAAATAAAATAAATAAATTTATAAAAAAACAAAAACAAAAAAAACCTTATGTGTTTGAGGGGCAGGACACTTTGGGGGGAAGACAGGGAAGACCCTACATGTAGGATGCTAATCGAGCAGAGCGAGCCTCAAAACTACCCCCTAAGCCATCAGGCCAGCAGGAGCAGAGAATGAGGTGACAGAGGAAGAGTGATGCAGAAAATAAATCAGAGGGACATTGAAGAGATATGTTACATTTTTGCCAAAGACTTACAGATGACAGATAAAGACTATTACCACAAAGGAGTACCTCTTTGTTACATCACAGCAGGGGTGGGGCTGTTTTGTGCAATGAGCACCTGTGACATTGGAAGTGAAGTCTGCAAACCCTGCTGTCTCAGTTGGACTGGAGAGAGCTGATGCAGCACTGGGCATGGAAATGTTGATGAATTAGTTGATGAATTGGGGCCTGGTTAGCAATGTGATTTGCATACCTGTGGTTTGGGGTTAGGCGTACCATATCTTTACCTCTTTGCCCTGACGAATACAATTGGTTGAGAGGTTGAAATTAAGCAATGAGCCTTTGATCTGAAATGGTTTGGTAAAATAAGCAATTGTGTGGTTTTGAAAAATAATGTATTTTGAAATGTTTTCAAACCTACAGAAAAGTCACAAGTGCAGTACAAAGAACTTCCACATCCCTTTCATCTAGTTTCCTAAGTGTTAACATTTCACTGCATTTGTGCTCACTTGCTCTCTTTCTCCCTCTATAGTCCCCAGACTGACCCAGCAATGTTTCATTTTCCTCTCTGGTCCAGGATTCCATCCAGGAACATGTGTTGCATTGAGTTGTCATATCTTTCAGGCTCCTCCAATTTGATTTTTTTTTTTTTTTTTTTGGCCATGCTGCGCGGTGTGTGGGATCTTAGTTCTCGGACCAGGGATCAAACTTGCACCCCCTACAGTGGGAGGTGGAGTCTTAACCACTGGACTGCCAGGGAAGTCCCCAGGGACCTCCAATTTGAAATAGTTCCATAGTCTTTCCTATCTTTCATGTCCTTAGCAGTTTTAGAAACTTCTGGTTTTACATTTTGTAGGATGACCCACATGTTTCCTTAGGACTAGACACAGGCCATGTTTTCTTCTCAGTGCATCACATCAGAGGGCACACAATGCCAACCTGTCCTGTCACTGGTACCATTAACCTTGATCAGCTGGTCATGTTGGTGTCTGCAGGTTTCACCACCATAAAGACACTACTTTTTTCTTTTTGTAACTAGCATTTTGTGGGGAGATATTCCCAGATTATGCCAACGTCTTGTTCCTCATCCATCCTCCACCAGCCACCCTTAGCCTCCTGAATCAACCACTATTTGTCATGGTGGCCAAATAGTGATTTTCTAGTTCCATCAATCTTTCTACATTTATCAGTTGGCATTCTACTATAAAGAAAAAACAGGATTCTCTCCTGTTCCAACTATCTGTTGCTGTGTATCAAAATATTCTCAAACTTAGTAGTTTAAAACAATAATCATTGATCTAGTTCAGGAATCTGCATCTGGGCAAGGTGATGTATCAACCAGTGCAGTCGACTGGGTCTGGAGGATCCACTTCCAAGGTGGCTCACTCACGTGGCTGACAAGGTGGTGCTGCCTTTTGGCTAGGACCTCAGTTGGTCAGCCTGAACCACTACATGAAGCCTCTCCATGTGGCTGCTTGATTTCCACTGCAGCACTGTGACTGAGATTCAACAGCAAGCATCCCAAGAGAGTAAGGGGAAAGTGCTTGGCCTTTTTCTGATACAACCTCAGAAGTCACAGGGCTTCACTTTCATTGTACTCTCTCGTTTAAAGAAGTTACAATTATCCACCCAGGTTCAAGGGGAGGGGACATAGCATTTACCACTCAGTGGGAAAGTTGTTAACATCACATTGTAAGAATGGCATGTAGGATAGAATATATTGTGGTGGGCTTCTTTGTAAAATACAGTCTGCCCCATTCCCCATTTGTTTATTCATTTGTTTATATCAATATGGACTCATGGATTCCAATTTTACATAATCGGTTGTAATCCATTACTATCATTATTTATTTTGATGCTCAAACTGTCCCACATTTGACTATTGGGAGCCTCTTCCAAGGTGGTAGCTGTATTCTTTTGACATGTTGCCATTATTTTTTGCGCATTTTCTTTGGTGGAAGGTGGTACATATAAACCATGATCTGGGTACTTGGTGTGCTCATTGCTACCAGGCTGTCATTGTCTCTAGGTCCTCTTATAGATAGAGCTAGTCTGTAAGAGGGCCTAGAATAAACACACACACACACACACACACACACACACACACACACACACACATAGATAAATACATTTCCCCATCTCTCTGAGTATAAATGTTAAAAAACATGGGTTCATATCAAAACCTCCAATTTCAACTCAGAATCTTGGGGTTCAGTCTGGTCTTGCTCCTTTCCATGATTTTTCTATATTCTCCAACAGTAAGAAACCTGGTGTTTATTATCTTCAATATAATCCTCACTTATTTGCTCAATTAATATAACCAGTCTCGCAAATACGCTAGCTTCTCTCCTCCACCTACCACCCCTGCACCCTGCCACCAGCACTCTGCATTCTCAGATATCAGCAGGCACGTTGCCAATGTGCTTCAATGTGGCATCCTATACTGCTTCAACAACCCATATGTTTGGGCACTAACAGGCACACCTCCAGTGCATCTCTGTGCAGCTCCCCTCTCCTCCCCCTTACCATCCCATGCCCTTGGGTGCCACTGGGGATAATACTGACATCCCTCCATACAGCACCTCCTGTATCCCTCCCTAGCACTATATCCTCAGGCACCAGCAGGCATACCACTGATGTGTCTCCACGTGGCAGCTCTCTTCACTGCCACTGACTCCTCCAAGCTTGGAAGGGAAGATGGAAAGGGAAAGTAAGCAACTGTGTTTTAACATGATTGAAACTGGCCAATACGTGGTCCAGAGTCCTCTGTCTTTGAACATCCACACTAGCTCCTTTTGAATCATTTAAAAATGCAAACTTGATCTTGCTGTTCTGTTTCTTAAAACCCTTGGGTGATTTCCCGGCCCTAAGGCTAAAATCCAAAAACTCTAATATGACCTACAAGACCCTACATAATTTGACCAACCGCCTATTTTTTCCAGTATAATCTCTGTTTTATTTCTCTGGGTTCAGTCAGTTTCCCAGAGCAGAGTCTTCCAATCTCCAACTTGGAGTGTGTAAACTTTGGCTGCCAGTATTTTGGGGAACTGAGCCAAGGAAAGGGCCCGGAGGTCTCAATGATCAGAATGCAGACTTTAACTTAATCCCTAGTTTCAGAATGTCATCTCATGGTTGGTTTAAGTGTCTCATCCTTTACTCAGATGGAGGAAGGGATCTGGGAACTAGCTGCTCCTTATAAATATGTTCAATCAATCATCCTGATTCCAACTGCATACTCCCATTTTCAGAGATACCTGGTACATTTAATTCTTGAGACTTTTGGGGTTTGCAGTACAAATAGCTTCCTTAGGTTTCAGCTTTCTCTAGTCTGCTAAATTAGTTACTACTCGTTTATCCATTTTCTAGTTTCCACATTTTGTTCGAGGTAGGTAGGGGGAGGGTGTTGTCTTGCCTGTTGTAGCCTCTCTTCCCATTTCCTTTGTCCTCATGGTGTTTGGCCTTTTAATTCCTTTACTGTCTTTTTTGTGGGGTCTCAGGAAGGAGCTAAGTGCATGTGTTCAATTCACCAAAGTTAACTGGAAGTGGAGTTGTCTTAAATAGCAAACACCCTGGTTCCTTTTAAAGCAGATTCCATGAACACAAATTGGATTTCATAGAATCATGAAATATTATATTATAATTAGAAACACTTATTCAGCCCAGTGGTTCTTTTTTTTTAATAGACTTGATTTTTTAGAGCAGTTTTAGGTTTACAACAAAATTGAGAGGAAGATACACACATGCATAGCCTCCCCCATTACCAACATCCTCCACCATAGTATTAGTACATTTGTTACAATTGATGAATGTACGTTGGTTGACACATCACCACCCAGAGTCCATAGTTGACCTTAGGGTTCACTCTTGGTGTTGTGCGTTCTATGGGTTTGGTCAAATGTATGATGACATGTATCTGTTATTATAATAACAATCAGAGTATTTTCACTGCCCTAAAAGTCCTCTGTGCTCTGCGTTCATCTGTCCCCACCCCCACCTCCGGAGATCACTGATCTTTTTACTGTCTCCATAGTTTTTCCTTGTCCAGAATGTCATATAGTTGGAATCATACAGTATGTAGTCTTTTCAATTGGCTTCTTTCACTTAGTAATATGCATTAAGCTTCCTCCATGTCTTTTCATGGCTAGACAGCTCACTTATTTTTATTTATTTTTTAAAAACATTTTTAAAAATATTTATTTATTTATTTGGCTGCGTTGGGTCTTAGTTGTGGCTCACGGGATCTTCGTTGCCATGTGCGGGATCTTCATTGCGGCATGTGGGATCTTCATTGCGACATTCAGGATCTTTAGTTGCAGCCTGCGGGATCTTTAGTTGCAACATGCGAACTCTTAGTTGCAGCACGTGGGATCTATTTCCCTAACCAGGGATCGAACCTGGGCCCCCTGCATTGGGAGTGCAGAGTCTTAGCCACTGGACCACAAGGGAAGTCCCAGCTCATTTATTCTTAGTGTTGAATAATATCCCATTGTCTGGATGTACCACTCCTTGTCTTTTTACCACCAGGTACCTCTTTTATTATATATTCACCTTCCCTCACCAAATACCCATATTTGAAAAGAGTTAGACTTCCAAAACTCAGTTTGAGAAACTATGGTCTAGTCAGAGCCCTCATTTTACAGATGAGACTGAGCCCCAGAAAGGAGAGGTGATTCGCCAAAATCTCACAACTACTGATGGGGTTCAGGGCAGGCCATCCCAAGATGTGCCACTTTGGCATGCGGATTATTTTGAGCTGAAAACAATCAAGGCCCAAAAGCCTCAGGAAGAACTTTTGAGCTCTCCTCTAACTGCCTAAAAGAATTTACATAGAGGACCTGTTCTAGGAAGGGAGATATCACCACGGATAACTACAGCATAATATGAACTAGGTGTGGAGGGCAGGGAGGAACCTAGCAAAGTCTGTTAAAATTTCCCTCTGTGTCCCACTGTTTCTGTTTGGCCCAGCAATCGTTTGTTTACAAACATTTGCTCTTTTTCATCTTCCTGTGAATTGCCTTCCTTCCCTTTGAAGTCCCAGACCCCTACCCCCTTCTCCTTAGTCCAGGATGACACATATACCCTATTTTACCTGACTGTCCTGTGGGCCTCATAGTCCTACGGAGCCCACATATGCACAAAATTAAATCTGATTTTCTCCTCCTATTAATTTGTTTTATGTCATTTAAATTATTTGACCAACTAAAAGAACCAAGAGGGGAAGAGGGAAATATTCTCCTCCCTGACACTAATGAGGGGCCACGTTAGGATGTGAACCCAGGTCTCCTGCCTTTTGCTCTAGTGCTCCTTTTAGATCTGTGATATAAGATTTATGTTCCCCCAAACTGATAAGCAGGTGAGGGAAATCTTTCCTTCTGACTCCATGCAGTGGTTTTTTCTCAGCAGTATCATTCGTGGCATTGAAACATTACTTCTTCTGGTGCCTAGGAGGAAAAACGGCCTCCCTCCCATCTTGAGGGCCACAGAGGGCTAAACACACTGGGAATCACTGGAGCTTTCTCAGGGCCCTGGGGGAACTGTTTGCTTGAAATGTAATAAAGGTTCCTCTCCGCCAAACATGGAGAAAAAGCAATGCTGGAAACACGGCAGAGTCAGCGTGGGAGGTCTTGTCTCTCCTAGTCAACCAACCAATCGTCAGGGATAGATTAGACTCCTACTGTGAGCTCTTCTATGCTAGAAGTTACCAAGGATACATAGGCTTTGCCCTGAAGGGATTTATGATCAAATTGCAGAGACAAAACGTTCCATCCTCTCAACCTCTCTGAAGGCACGGCCTTTGTCTTCCCCATTTCTAGCCGGCCTCAGTGCACCTGGCCTCCTTCTGGATACATGTTCGTTATCTATGGTTTGATTAAAGCTTCTTTGTTGCACTATTTCCTCTCCTACAAATGAGGAGGCTAACGATAAAACCCCTACTGTTTGTATAGGCTTTGTAGTTTACCTGATCTCAGTTAATCTTCTATCTTATCTTTTTCCTCAGCTGCTTTGTACACAAATGTTATTGATTCCCTCCAGAGGCAGCCATGTGTGGTGGAATAAACAGCATTAAAACTGGGGTTTTAGCACATACCCCTTCAACTAACTATCTGAGTGTCGTTAGGCAAGATGCTCCCCCTCCCCGGGCCTCAATTTACCTACATGCAGAAGGAGGAAAGGGTTTGGATTCCACAGAATCTGAGGCCCCTTCCAGTTTCTAATTTGAGTGCAGCGCCATTGTGTGGTTTTTGCTGTGCGTGTTGTTCCAAACCAAAGGGCAGGGACAGGATGCAGTCTGATAACCAGGGACAGAGGAGGAGTGGTTGAGCAGCTTTGCACATTTGTGGGTGCCTCGCTCCCCGTCCTTAGATTTCCCAGGCTGTTTAAGTTCACGATCCCAGGGCACTGCTTGTCCGCCCCCTGCCATACACGCCATGCCATTCAGGGTTTCTTTCCCAGGGTCTGCTTTGAAGCCAGAGGAAGATTTTCAGAGCTCTCGAATCTTCTTACTTCTTGCCCTCTTGACATCTGAGGCCTGAAAAGAACTTGGGTTGCCTGCCTAGGCAGGCTTCCGGAGGCCACAGGCTTCTGTCTTCAGGGGCTGGGGGCAGGAGGATGCCCGAGCGAGCGCAGGCAGTCATTGTTTGGGTATTGACTCAAAGGAGCCAGAGACACAATGCACAGGAAAAAGGATGAGCTCATGACGGCTAAATGAAAAGATTCTTATCTTGGAAACAGCGGTTTCTTATGCAAAACAGGGGGCGGCAATGTGATTGTGCCCCACGGAGTACATTCAACAACAGGGATTTCAAATGAAGAAGCTGTTTTGCATACCTACGGGAGCGGCAATGGGCCAGATTGTTCATTAATTAAAAAGGGGGGGCGGGTGCTGAAAAACCCACGCTCGCACTTGCTGCTGAACCGAAATAATTCATTTGCCTTCCTCTCAGTCCCAGTTGATCAGCTGGGAGACAAATGTCGTTTTTTCAACCGTAGCCACCTCTGGAGAAGGGAGGGGAGGGCAGAGGGGGAGGGAGGACGGGAGAAGGTATGGGCGGGGAGGGGAGCGCGTCACAGATAACTGGAATAGCGGTGATCTTTCAACCATTTCCACTTGGTGGTGTTCAAATGTATTGTACAGAGGTGGGTGGCTTTTTTGTTGCCTTCTCCCCCCCCCCCGCGCCCCCAGGAGATTTACCTTCCTAGTTCTGTTTGATTTCATATGAAAGAAGTCTAAGCGAATCCCCATTGATGGGGTGGAGACGAAAGAAAAGAAGAGGGTGGGAAAGGGAGAGGCTAGGAATGTGTCCCTTAACTACAGTCCCCCTTTTTCCCCAACTCTGACATGTGGTCCCCTGAGTGGATGGACCAGAGCTGTGGCTGTCCCGGAAATTCCAGAATAGAGGTCACCCACTGAATGGGTCATGTCACAAGTGGAGAGCAGGGTTGAGTGTGGTTGCAGGTGGGAGGCAGTAACCCCTCCCACGTAACTTTCCTACCAGCCAGACTGCTCTCCTTCTACTGCACATCATCTTTTGATTTAGGAATAAGATTGGTTATCATTTATCAAGCACTTTCATATACATTACTTCCTATGTTATGTCCTATCACTATGTTACACCTGGCGTCAGGCACTTTCACTTATGTTACTTATTTGAGCTTCTTAGTTACCCAGGGAGATAACTGGGTATTATTGCTCCTGTCTTAGAAATGAGGAAACTGTGGCTCAGACACATTAAGTGGGTCACCCAAGGTCACAGAAGTTGGAAATAACAAAGCTAGGATTTGAACCCACATCGGTCTGATGTCAAAACCTGTGCCCTAAACTACTGTGCAACGCTGACTCTCCTCCCTTTCCTCCATTCTTCCCTACTGTTAATCAAAAGGCAAACCTCCCAAGGATGGCATTCTGGCAAGCAGGGCAAGGATGGAGGTCCTTCCTGAATGTGCGACATTCCCCCCAAACACGCATACCTTCAGTATGGAAGACAAGCTTGGTAGACCTTTTCTCTACCATAGGCTCACAATATGATTCATGTTTTTTAAAGTCCAGTTTATGGAGGTATAATTTTCATACAGTAAAATTCTTTCTAAAGTGCTGTTCAATGAGTTTTGACAAACGTCTACTGTTGTGTCGCCACCAACACAATCAAGATATAGAATATTTTCATTACCTCCCAGAAGTTCTCTGAGCTCCTTTGCAGTCAATCCCTTGCCCCTATACCCAACCTTTGGCAACCACTCATCTATTTTCTATTTCTGTAGTTTTGCCTTTTCCAGAATATTGTATAAATGGAATCATATCATATGTATACTTTTGAGTTTGACTTTATTTAGCATAATGCTTTTGAGATTCATCCATGTTTTAGTTCAGTCCTTTTCATTATCAAGTAATATTCCACAGTATGATTGCACTATAATTTTATACATTCATCAGTTGATAGACATTTGGGTTGTTTCCAGCTTGTAGTGATAATTAATAAAGCTGCTATGAATATTTATATACAGGTTTTTACATGAATATATATCTTCATTTCTCTTGGGTAAATAGGAGTTGATTGCTGGGTTATAGGGTAAGTGTATACCTAACAACAACAAAAAATCCCTGCCAGACTTTCCAAAGTGGCTGTACCATTCTGAATTCCCTTAGCAATGCATGAAAGTTCTAGTTGCTCTGCATCCTTGCTAATACTTGGACGGTCTTTTTAATTTTAGTGATTCTAATAGATGTGAATGTTAGCTGACTGTAGTTTGACTTTGCATTTGCCTAATGAGTGATGATGTTGAGGGTCCTTTCATGTGCTTATTTGCCACCTGTGTCTCTTCCTTGGTGAAGTATCTATTCAAGTCATTTGCCCAATTTTTAATTGGGTTGTTTGTGTCCTTATGATTGAGTTTTGAGTTCTTTATATAGTCTGGGTATATGTCCCTTATCAGATGTGTGTTTTGCAAATATTTTCACCCAGTCTGTGGCTCACCTTTCATTTGCTAAGCCTACCTTTGGAAGAGCAGAAGTTTGTCATTTTGATGCAACTTAGTGTATTAATTTTTCTCTTCTATTGTTCATTCTGTCTTTGGTCGTATCTAAGAAATCTTTGCCTAACCAGAAGTCACAGTTTTCTTTTTGAATATGTTTTATTCTAGAAGTTTTATAGATTCAGCTTTTACATTTATGTCTATGATCCATTTTGAATTAATTTTTGTATATGTATATGATATGAGGTAAGGGTTGAGGTTCATTTTTTGGCACATAGATGTCAAATTGTCCTGGTGCCATTTTTTAAAAAAAAATAAGTTTATTTATTTTGGCTGCATTGGGTCTTCATTGCTGTGCGCGGGCTTCTCATTGTGGTGGCTTCTCTTGTTGCGGAGCACCGGCTCTAGGCATGCAGGCTTCAGTAGGCGTGCGGGCTTCAGTAGGCGTGCGGGCGTCAGTAGTTGTGGCACGTGGGCTCATTAATTGTGGCTCGTGGGCTCTAGAGCGCAGGCTCAGTAGTTGTGGCGCACGGGCTTAGTTGCTCCACGGCATGTGTGATCTTCCCGGACCAAGGCTTGAACCCGTGTCCCCTGCACTGGCAGGAGGATTTTTAACCACTGTGCCACCAGAGAAGTCTAAATTACACTGATTGATCTTCAAATGTTTAACCAGTCTTGTATTTCTGGGATAAACCTTACTTGGTCATGAGGTGTTATCCTTTTTATGTATCGCTGAATTCGATTTGCTGATAATTTGTTGAGCATTTTTTGGCCTGTGTTCACAAAGGATATTGGCCTATAGTTTTCTTATAACACCTTTGTCTGGTTTGGTATTTGTCTGGATTGCGTTTTGAATTGGAGTTATTTTTCAAGTGGAGGGACTGAATTTAGGGCTGGTCTGATGCAACAGTGTTATAAGAAGGCCAAGTTTCTCAGAGGCACTCAGTTTGCCTTCCTTTACTCTGCTGAGACACACTACTGACCTTCCCACAACTGCAGATGGTGCTGGACCCTCAATAGTCCCTGTGCTGCTCAGAGCGCTGGAATTTTCTGTCTCCCTTCTCTGCTCCATTTCCAAACCAACAACATGATGCACAAAACAATAGAGACCTGCTCCCTATGTGTAATATTTACCTAATCAGTTACATCAAACATCAGAGGCCCAAGAGACCCGTAGTCATATCTCTGTCTATGCTTCGGGTCAACTTGAATGCGCTCCAGGGGTGCCTGTGCACATGGTCACCAGGATGCAAGGGATGTCGAGGGAAGATTGCATCCAGCTTGTGAATGGGAGCACTTTCAAATCATCACCTGTACTTAGCAAAGGTTTGAGAGTTCTCTGTAGTATCCTAAGTATTTACCAAGCATTCTGATGCTGAGTAATGATTACAGCTGTACAAAAAATAGAAAGATTAGAGTCTCAGTTCCCTGCTTAATATGTAAATGTATCCAGTTATGTGTGAGTGCTTTTAATGAAGTAACTTGCACTTCTGTTTCCTACACTGAGAGTGATTGATGCAAAAAACACTCTATAACCCCATCAGAAATTAGCAGCCCTTTGAAAGGGCTCTGTGGTGCTTGCCTGGCCTGGGGCTAGGAGGCAGTAGGAATGGGTTTTAGCCCTGGCTTTACAGTTAATTTCCACTTTTTTGGGCAACAGGAAGTAGACTGCCTTATCCCCAACTGAGCTCAGAGAATTGTTGGTGATGGATTGTGAAAGAATTCCACTCACTTATTTACTTTAGATTGGTTCTCATTCCAACATACAGGAATGGATAATAAAAATAGTAGCTACCACGTGCTGTGCTAAGTGCTTTGCTTATATCATTTCCTTCAATCATCATACCAATCTTGGAAGAGAGGAATTAATATACCCCTGCTTCATAGATGGAGAAACTGAGGTTCAGAGAAGATAAGTCCTTTGCCCAACCTCACCTTGGTAAGTTAACAGCTAGGCTGGGATTGGAATTCAGATTTCCATGGCTACACCTCACTGTCTCCCAATACTGAGGATGCTGACATCTGTCTGAATTTTCTCACATACCCGTAACGGGATGAGCTTGGAAGGACAAGGAGTGTTCTGTGTGTCTGTGATGAGGACCTAGTTGCAGACAGTGACTAGGGTTGAGCACTTCCTTCTGCACCCTACCACACACACACTGTTCCCAGTCTTTCAGGAGAAGGGCCATGATTTGAAGTGCATCTCTTCTGAAGTCTGGCTTAAGAAGCATGAATGAGTTCCACCTGCTATCTCTGTAGCAGAGAAAGGTCTTTCTCTGCAGAGGCCTCTCAGTGGCTGTGGGAATGCTGCTCTACTGAGTGTCTCTAATTGGAAAACAATTATATATAGCACTTATTAAGCACCAGACACTTCTCTAATCCCTTTATACATAGTAATTCCTAGAATCCTTATAACAGTCCTGTGAGAATCCTTATTATTCCCATTTTACAGATGAAAAAACTGAAGCACAGAGATGTTAAATAATTTGCCAAAGTCTCCCAGCTAATAAGAGGCAGCTCTGGGATTTGAACCCAGAGAGTTTGGTAACTCTAGAGCTGTGCTGGTCCATGGTAGCCACTAGCCATATGTAGCTATTTAAGTTGAAATTTAAATGAATTAAAATGAAATAAAATTTAAAATTCAGTTTCTCAGTCATACCAGCCACATTTCAGGTGCTTAACAGCCACACGTGGCTAGTGGCTACCATATGGGATAGTGTATTTGTAACACATTTCCATCATCACAGAGAGTTATATTGTGTAGCACTCAGCTAGATTCTGTGCTTTTAAATGGCTAAAAGGCATTTAAATGGTATGGCCCTCTCAGAGAACAACCTGAGTACAGCTCCCTTTGTTCCTGGCTTGGTCTCCTCTTAACTTTCTCTCCAATTTTCTGTCCCATTCCCGCCCCCCACCCCTTTTTTTTTTTAGCTTGACTGGTGAAAGGGGAGTATTTTCAGCCCCTTTAAAAACTCTGAGCTAAGTCTTGTCTGCTGACTCACTCCCGCTGCCCCCTCCACCACCCCAACCAGGCTCACCTGACCTCAGACCCCTACTTAGGCTTTGATGTTTGAAAAGCCACAGCCTCTGCTCGGGACTTTGTGTTAAGACTGCAGACCCCTCTGGAAGCCTCAAGTCATGGCAGTGAAAGGAAAGATGCCAAGTGGGTGTTGGCTGTTAAGCCCCTTGCTACTTCTGTCTCTAGACCTTGGCCCTTATCAAATCAGTGCTGCCTACAGGAGGAGAAAAAAATAAAGGAGCTTCCAAAGAAGTGTCAAAGTCTGCAGCAGCTCTCCTCCGCTACACTGATTTATAGGCAATACCACAAAATTCCTCAGGACTGGGGCCAGCAGTCAAGTGATGGACAGTGATTACCAAAGGAGATTTTTGTGGGTTTTCAGAGGCCTAACGAAGTAGGGTCCTCCTTATTAGCAGGTGGCTATCTATAGGGAAACAGACAAAACTCTATGTCCCTCCACCCCTAAAATAAATCTTCCTCTGGACCTTGCAGGAAGTCTGTGATGTTTCCTCCCCTTCAAAGTGAGTGTGCTGTTGAGTCGTTGGCCAACACATCATGTCAACGTCAGTGGGGCAGAGTGTTGCCTATTCTCCCCCCGCAGTGCCCTGAGATGAGGGTGGGGATGTTTTGATGAATGGGGAGTAGTTTGCTGAAAAGTTATAAATACGCCAGACACACTCCAGTTACTTCTCTCTTTAGCCTGTGGTCCTGTCTGCAGGTTCAAATTCAGTTGCAAGGAAGGTTTGCAAGGGTTCTTCAGCAGCACAATGCCTCTCATAAATGGATATTTCTCAGGGTCTGCCAGGACCAGAACTTCGAGAATGATAATGACAAGTTTTCAAAAAGAATGGGGAGGCCACGGAATGGTTATCTGTGGCTAGGTCTTGGCATCTGTGGTTGATACAGCAGGTGCTTTGCTGTCATGTTGACAGGAGGTGAGGGAGCGTGGTGGCAAGTATCCTACCAAGTACCCAGCACCTGGGTGAGAGGTGACTTGGAGAGACTATGTCTGAGTCAGGGTTGTCCCCTCTCCTCGTTCTTATTCTTGGAAGCAACCTGTTGCCCTCATGTGTGTTGTTATGAAACCTTTCAAGGCGAGAAACAACAAGTGCTGGCAAGGATGTGGAGAAAAGGGAACCATCACGCACTGTTGGTGGGAATGTAAATTGGTGCAGCCACTATGGAAAACACTATGGAGGTTCCTCAAAAAACTAAGAATAGAACTACCACACAATCCAGCAATTCCACTGCTGGGTATTTATCTGAAGAACACAAAAACACTAACTAAAAAAGATACATGCACCGCTATGTTCATTGCAGCATAATTTACAGTAGCCAAGATATGGAAACAACCTAAGTGTCCACTGGCAGATGAATGGGTAAAGAAGGCGTGGTATATATATATACACAATGGGATATTACTCAGCCACAAAAAAAAGAACAAAATCTTGCCATTTGCAGCAACATGGATGGACCTAGAGGGTATTATGCTAAGTGAAATGTCAGACAGAGAAAGACAAATACTGTATGCTTTCACTCATATGTGGCATATAAAAAAAAATCAAACAAGACAAAAACAAAGGCATAGATACAGAGAACAGAGTAGTGGTTACCAGAGGGGTGAGGGTGAGGGCAAAATGGGTAAAGGGGATCAACTGTATGGTGATGGATGGAAACTAAATTTTTGGTGGTCAGCATGCTGATATACAGAAGGAGAAAACATAATGTTGTACATATGAAACATATAATGTTACCTCAATAGAAAATAAATCTAGGGCTTCCCTGGTGGCGCAGTGGTTGAGAGTCTGCCTGCCGATTCAGGGGACACGGGTTCGTGCCCCGGTCCAGGAGGATCCCACGTGCCACGGAGTGGCTGGGCCCGTGAGCCATGGCCGCTGAGCCTGCGCGTCCGGAGCCTGTGCTCCGCAACGGGAGAGGCCACAACAGTGAGAGGCCCACGTACCACAAAAAAAAAAAAAAAAAAAAAATTAAAAATAAATAAATAAATCTAAAAAAAAAACCTTTTCAAAATGCCTTGCTGGCCCATCTGTATAGAAATAATGAGCTCTCATGCCTGATTGGTCAGCTGCAGTTGATAGAGCATTTTTGAGCCCTTGGTCTGTCTTTACTCTCACCTGCTGTCTAGGAAGTTGGGAGGATGACAGTATCATCTCCATTTTTTTTTTTTTTTTTTTAGCCTCACTGTGCAGCATGTGTGATCTTAGTTCCCTGACCAGGGATCGAACCCATGCCCCGTGCAGTGGAAGCAGGAAGTCCTAACCACTGGACCTCCAAGGAATTCCCCATCTCCATTTTTTTTTTTTTTTTTTTTTTTGTGGTACACGGGCCTCTCACTGCTGTGGCCTCTCCCGTTGCGGAGCACAGGCTCTGGACGCGCAGGCTCAGCGGCCATGGCTCATGGGCCCAGCCGCTCCGTGGCATGTGGGATCTTCCCAGACTGGGGCACGAACCCGTGTCCCCTGCATTGGCAGGCGGACTCTCAACCACTGTGCCACCAGGGAAGCCCATCCCCATCTCCACTTTAATGGTGAGGAGATGGAGGCTGAGAGAGGCCTCAAGGTTTCTTTGCAAGGTAGTGTTTGAATGGTGCCTGACTGGAATCCCAGACATCTGGCTATCTTTCTGGTTCTCAAAGGTTCTAGTAAGCCCATCCTGCTGTCTCCTTTGCTTTTGGGAGAAGGTAGAGAAGTTTGGTTGCTGGGAAGGGGAGGCACCACAGCTGGCATGATGTGCTTCTTCATGGCATTGAGGTGATTATAGGGTTGACAGCACTAGTAGCTTCTGTAGGCTGTCTTCTGCCTCACTTTTTTTTCCTTAGCTCCTCCTTTCTAGCCCAGTCTCTCTTTCCCTGGAGTCAGAAAGCCCCTCTAAAACCATGCAATCCAGATTGGGACTTGAACCCACGGTCTTTTAATTCAGATCACACACCTGGTCTCAGGACTTAATGAAGCTTGGGTTCTTTATGTCTCATCACAGAAAGAATTCAGTGAGAGACAAAGTGATAGGTAAGAAGTAGATTTATTTAGAGAGATACACATTCCATAAACGGAATGTCATCCATCTCAAAAGGCGAGAATGGCCCTTGGAGAAACACACTCCACAGAGTGTGGGCCATCTTAGAAGGTGAGAGGCCCCAAAATATGGGGTGGCTAGATTTTATGGCCTGGGTAATTGCATAGGCTAATGAGTGGAAGGATTATTCCAACTATTGATATTTTGGGGGAAGGGGTGGGGATTTCCAGGAATTGGGTCACGGCCCACTTTTTGGCCTTTTATGGTTAGCCTCTTCAGAGGCTGTCATGGCACCTGTGGGTGTGTCATTTAGCACATGCTACTGTATTACAACGAGCATATAATGAGGCTCAAGGTCTACTGGAAATCGAATCTTCCGCCATCTTGTACCTAGTTGGTTCTAACCAGTTTTTGTCATGTCCTATGGCTATGTCATTCTTTTAAAGGTTGTGCCCTGTCCCCTTCCCTGCTGTTTCACCTCCAGCATAACCCACCTCCCACCACTGGCCAAAGTCCAGCGAGGACAGCATAGATGCAGGAATCAGGGAATGTTCTGTGCTGCCCTGTCTTCTATCTTCCTGAGCTAGATGTCCAGCATGCCTTGCTGATTTCTGATGCTTATGGGGATTAAGCCATCCTTTCAGGACCATGGGGTACTTGAAATGGCAGGTTAACAAATTTGAGCTTTATCTTGTAGGCAGAGGTTAGCTGTGGAAGGGTCGGTGTGCTGGGAGTTAGAAGGAAACTCTGGGGGAAAGGTGTGCTCTGGGATGTTGTTGTAGAAAGATAAGCAGGAAGCAGGAGCAGCTCTGCAGGGTAAACAAGGTGAAGGCGTCACCTCAGAGGGATGATCCAAGGAAGACTTTGTGCCAATTAATCACGATAGCTGGTTCCCCACCTTCCAGCAAATGGTTACAGAAAGCTGGTCACAGCTCTCAAGTGTGCTGTAATTATCTGTTTACTTGTCTGCCTTCCCTGCTTTTCTATGAGTTTTGAGAGCAAAGGGGCCTAGTTTTATTCCCCATTTCCTAGCACAGGGCAAGACCTGGAGTAAATGCTTGTTTGAATGATGGGAATTTCATAACTTTGCTCACAGATACTGCAAACAAATGCCCATCAAGGGCTGCCAATCCTTAGCAGTCTTTCCTACTTACATATCAGGCACCTGGGTAGAGCCATTGGGGTCCTGCTTAGTGGGCTGAAGCAGGCCTTGACTAGCCAGAGAATAGTTGGCTAAAATGGAGTCCTGGTGCCTGACAGAGGTAGTTTTTTCCCTTAAGGGCCTGTTAAAAGTTTTTTTGAGGCTTGTTAAAATGGTAAAGAAGACTTTCTTCAAGACTGTTGCAGTAGGGGAGAGAGACTGAACTCAACTCCTTTTTTTTAAAATAAATAAATTTATTTATTTATTTATTTTTGGTTGCGTTGGGTCTTCATTGCTGCGCGTGGGCTTTCTCTAGTTGCGGCGAGTGGGGGCTACTGTTTGTTGTGGTGCGCGGACTTCTCATTGCAGTGGCTTCTCTTGTTGCAGAGCACAGGCTCTAGACGTGCAGGCTTCAGTAGTTGTGGCACGTGGGCTCAGTAGTTGTGGCACACGGGCTTAGTTGCTCCACGGCATGTGGGATCTTCCTGGACCAGGGATCGAACCCGTTTCCCCTGCAGTGGCAGGCAGATTCTTAACCACTGCACCTCCAAGGAAGTCCCTGAACTCAACTCTTAATATAACAAGGACAAGTGGAGATTTAAAGCCAATGAGCAGGGTGAGGGGGTAAGTGGATGCAAAATTACTAAGAGGAGTTTGATTAGATGTTGTTATGGACTGAATGTTTGTGTCTCTCCCATTCATATGTTGAGACCCTAATCCCCAATGTGATGGTATCTGGAGGTGGGGCCTTTGGGAGGTGATTAGGTTTAGATGAGGTCATGAGGGTGAGGTCCTCATGATGGGATTAGTGTCCCTATAAGAAGAGGAAGAGAGGCCAGAGCCCCTTACCCCGACTGCTCCCTCTTCCCTCTTCCCCTCTCCCATGTGAGGACACAGTGAGAAGGAGGCCATCTGCAAGCCTGGAAGAGGGTTTTCATCAGGAACTAAACCTGCCAGCTTCTTGATCTTGGACTTTCCAGCCTCCAAAACGGTAAGAAATAAACGTTGTTTAAGCTATCCAGTCTGTAGTAGCTTGTTACAGCAGCCCTAGCTAAGATAGACTAAGGGTGAGGGAATTCTTGCTAAGCTGGCTTAACAGTATTATTACTAAAGGGAAACCAAAGACTTAGAAATCAAAGGTGAGGGGTAGGAACTTGATCAGACATCAAGGGTGATCGGGTATCTCAGGTGGGGGAATTTTCCGCTAAACTGACTTTGCAGGATTCTTTGCCAAAGACAGGCCAAGGACAGGGCTGAAGAGGAGGTCTAGTTGAAAAGAGGGCTTAGAGGAGCCTGACTAAATGTTGGTCAAGGAGGGAGTCTCTTTCAGGCCTAGTCTGCTGGGGCATACCTTTGCTCATTATGTCTGGCATCTGCCACACCACTGTGACCTCCATTTGCCCAGGCAAATTTTGCATGGGTAGGCACACCTGGTGGGAAACCTAAGCTGATGCTGGTGGTTGCCAGGTGGAGCCGTCCATTAGAATCACCTGCGGAGCAGCTTTAACAATACCTATGCCTGGGCCCCACATCTGCTAAATCTGAATTGATGTGGGGATGAGGCATCTATATATTTAAGAAGCTTTCCTGGTGACCTTCATTATCAGCCAGGTTGGGGACCCAGAGGTTTACATGATGGATTGACCAAGAGAGTGATAGAAAGGGAATGGGAACTGATTGTTGGGGAGGGGGTGGGGAGAATGCTGGAGGGGATACGATGTCTACTTTGCCCCCTCTCCCCATAGACTTGGGTTCTCTCCACATTTGCAGGGTGCCAGGAATTGTGTACTCAGCAAAATAGCAAAGTAGGTGAACAGTGTTTGTAATGTCTGCCACTTTTGCTTCTCAGGTCTTTGTTTTTCTCTTTAACCCCTTCAGAGCATCTGTTCCCCCTCAGACATCTGGTACCCTCACCTTCTTTCTATTGTCTTCTTTCTGAAAGAGGCTGTTCACTAAGGTTCGTACTTTTGATGAGGCAGATTGGCATTTTTTAAAGGGGGCAGATCCAGAAGTTAAAGAACTGAATGTTCCAAAGTAGGAAATTCAGACATCTGAGAGGTGGCAGCAAGGTTGTGTGTGTGTGTGTGTGTTGTGTGTGTGTGTGTGTGTTGTGTGTGCGCGCGCGCGCGCGCGCACGCGTGTGTGTTTGTGTTCGTGCGTGTGTCCAGAGGTGGTGAGGGAAAGGCTCTCTAGTATCCCTACAACTGACACAGACGTAGCTGCTTTCTTTTCCTGTGCCTAAGGTTGGCTCAGATACGTTGTCTATGCCCCAGATTCCTAGGACTTTCTGGGAGCTATCAGGCAGACTTCTATCTTTTTCCTAAAAGAACTGAAAAATGAAAGGTTTAAAGCTAAATACTGACTCTCAGGTAAGATGCAACCCTTACTGAAATAGCACTATGTCAGCAGAACACGGTCTCATTGGTTCATTATCAAGCAAGGTCAGGACATTATTTCTGGCAGCTTCTGAAAGCCACAGCCTGTTAGAAAAAAGTCGTCTTCCTGAGGGTTTAATATAGCTTGCTCTCACTTGCTCTTCTCTGGAGCGCACGTGCTCTCTCTTTTCTTGGGCCTCCTTTTAAAATGCTAATTAAATTTGTTTGATCTCTGCTGCCCCCCACCCCTAGCTAATTTTGGAGATCAAGAAAGGGAGCTTGATATCTATAAAAGATGTGCCTGTTTTTCCACCTGAGCTACCTTTGTATTTCATTCTGTTTTATTACAGGAAATTGTGAGGGGGCCCTAAACACTAACATACATAACATTGATTGTATTCTGCATAACAAATTGGATTAGGATAATTACCACACAGATGTTAAAAAAAACGTTGAATGCAAATCAATGCAATTAGTCATGACTTAATATACTATAATTCACACATTGGAATGTCTTATTGTGATTATACTATTTTAGAACAAAATGCTTTAACAAAAAAAGAGGAAGAAAAGAATTCTTTTACTCTGGTGCTGCATGTGCTCTGAACGAGAAATTGTTTTATGCTAATTTGGAATTTCACTACTCAGAATTCTTATTAACTAATCAGATCCTTCAATTTCTCTTGCCCCCTTTTATATAGAGAAAGCTGCTTCTTTAGCAAGACAATTTCATGCGCAATTCAACTTAAATGCCACCATTATGAACAAAGGAATTTGCACACGGATGCTTTTGACAAACATGGCTTTAGAAAAGCAAGCCTTGGGTGGTGGGGGGCAGGGCCACCCCCCCACCACCACTGATAGCCCGGACCCTGAAACAAAGCAGACAGAAAGTAAGCAGTTGGAATGAATCCAAGTCAGCCAGCAAATAGGCGGATCTGTCACAAGGGCAGTAGGCTCAGAGCTGCCACAAAGGGTTGTGCAGCTTGTGCCTAGCTGAGGGGGCCCATGGGGGCTGAACTGCAGCCCAGGATCCATGCACCAAGCTGCACAACCAGGTGACCCAAGGAAAGGATGCCTTTTTCCAGTTCACACAAAGGTGCCTTATGGGTACAAGGCAGGAGTTTGGTCAAAGAGAGGAAAAAAATTCTCATGGCCAGAAACTACAGAAGCTGGGACCTCTGGAGTCTGAACTGTGAACTTGAATATAATTCCTAAAATTTCTGGTTTATCCTACAGCACCCCACCCCCCACCCCCCTTGTTTAGAATTCCCCGAGATCTAGGTTTTACACTCTGGAGTGCTTGCTCTTTGTAATTGCTATCATGTCAAAGCTTTGCACACCCAACTGAGCTGGGGGACCCTTGAGGGTGTGTGTAGGAGGAATCATTTTCCCTCTGTTCTTCTAGGTTCTTGGCTTAGACTCCCCACCCCGGAATAAAAACAGATTAACCGGAGAAAAACAAGTTTAATAACATGTGTACCTCTTGTATACCTGGGAGAGACCGGGAAAACTAACTCCTTGAAACGGGCCAAGCCACCACCTTAAATACCATCTCCAGCTAAAGACAAAAGATGCTGAGGGGAGGGTGGCCAGTTTGGGGAGGATATCAGGAAGAGCACAGTAAATGAGGGTATGGTTGTTATGCAGGTTGAAGTGACTGCCTTCTCCATTGATGAGCATTTCTAGAGATTTAGTCATCTTGTGGTACAAAGAGGGAGACACCCTTATAAATGGAGATTTCCCTTATAAATGTAAATGTCTGTTACAAAAGGGTACCTTCTGCTCAGTTTTTAGAGTTTTCCCAGTGTCTGCTGTTTAATAATCAGCCTAAAATAATCCTTGTGCTGAAGAGGCACATTTCGGGGTGGCACATTGTGCTTCCCTTCAAGGGCTAGGCTTGTGTCATCATCATCCTGCCTGGAGTCTTCCCACCTAGAGTTGCCAGATTTAGCAAATAAAAATCCAGGATGCCCAGTTAATTTGAATTCCAGATATACAACAAATGCTTTTATAAACGTACAATAAAACAAATATATCCCATGCAATATTTTGGACATATTTACAGTAAAATTAGTGTTGTTTATCTGGTATTCAACTTCAACTTGGTGTTCTGTGTTTTATCTGGCAACCCCACCTCAGCACAGAGCACAGAGCTTGTGGATTAAAATACATCTAGGCCAGTGGTTACCACATTGAGTGTGCACCAGAATCACCTGGAGGTGATTAAGACACAGACTGCTGGTTCCCACCCCCAGAGTTTCTGATTCAGCAAGTCTGGGGAGGTGCCCCCAAATTGGAATTTCTAACAAGTTCCCAGGTAATTGGGTGCTGCTGGTCTGGGGACCACACTTGAGGAACCACTGCTCTAACACAGCCTCAATAAATACATCCAATGGGAATGCAGCTCTTGTTGCCAAGTTGATACTATGCAAGCAGAAAGCTTCGCAGACTGCTTGCAGCAGGTCTGGGGGCTCCCAGGCAGTGCTCCTTCAAGGGGAGTGTAGTCACCCGTGCTGCCCTCAGCTACCTCCCTGCATAATCCCTCTTGACTGTGTTAGGTTGATGATAAGCAAAATTGCGGTTTGGATTTGTTGCTTCTGGTCTTGTTTGTACCTACATCAACTTTAACTCCTCTACCTCTGTCCCTTCCTCTAGGTGCCAGTGTCTTTCCATTCTCTAAACCAGGGATGTGAAGACACTGATTCACTTTGAGGCTTTCTTCCTTTCTTCTGGGCAAGTCACCAGAATGGCCCTTTAGTTACAAAAATAGAGATGACTACATGCCCATTGTCATAGGGTACTGACACTTGTCAGGGGAAATTTGTATAAGGAGTATCAGGATTTCTATTTGAGATTGAGATCCCGAATTTCTGACTGAGATCCTGACCCTTTCTACTTGAGGCCCAAAGTTATTGTAACATAATTGGGATGGACTAGGGTGGCCCTGGCCCATTCCAGGGTTCGAGAAAGGGTAACAAAGCTCCAGAGATAAAAAGCACTATGAGGGTAGAAGGAGCCAGAACCAGGTGGCTGGCCTCTGCACTGGAGGTCCTGTGGTACAAGGGGGATTGGGAGACATTTCTGCCAAGTCTTTGAAGCCACTGATACCAAAATCTGCCTCAACATAGCCCCTCCCGGGAACAAAGTTAAGCCACAAGCAAAGATCCATGTGTATGAAAGAGTTGGAAGATAGAAACATTTGTCTGGGGCAATCAAGTCCCATCATCCTTATGGGACATAACCGGCCCAGCAGTCAAGGTCGTATGCAGTCATCCCTCAGTATCCATGGGGGGCTGGTTCCAAGACCCCCACGGATACAAAAATCTCAGATGCTCAAGTCCCTTATATAAAATGGTGGCATAGTATTTGCATATAACCTAGCACATCCTCCCCATACTTTAAATCATCTCTAGATTTCATATAATACCTGATACAATGTAAATGTTATGTAAATGGTTGTAAATACAATGTAAATGCTATGTAAATAGTTACCAAGGCATTGCAAATTCAAGTTGTAGTGTTTGGTACTTTCTGGAATTTTTCTTCCAAATATTATCAATACGTGGTTGGTTGAATGTGCAGATGTGAAACTCACTGATACAGAGGGCCAACGATCGTGGTCTCAGGGAGTGTGTCTGATACCCTGTGTTCTAAGGGACCCCAAGATAAAGGCTGAATTTTCTGTCAATATGGGCATATAAAAATCCAGTCATAATAATTTGAACACTGAAAGAAATGTTAAAATTTGTACTTTGAGTTGGTGAAGTGGCAAGTACTTCTTATGCATGATATATATATATATGTTGTCACCTCTCTCTTTTGCTCTCATGGTAGACACTGTTATGCGATCACAGCCCTCTTTCCGATTGACCCTGGGCATGCCTCTGTTATTAGTTAGGGTGTTCTTGGTTGCAAGTGACAGAAAAACTTAAATCCTTATCTAGCACTTACTATGTGCCTGGCACAGTTCTAAAGGCTTTATAAATTTTCAAATTCACAGACTCTTTTAAATAAACCATAGAAGGTAGAGTTATTATCCCAATTTTATAGATTAAACAAAAAGGGGATTTTTTTTTTTTTTTAGTATGGATTCAGGGGTGTCTCACAAAACCCAAGTGAATGTAAGTGAACTTCAGAGATGAACTGGGACTATGGGATAAATACTGCTTGGGTTCTCTCTTTACCACTTGTTTCTCTACCTCTTTGTACTGTGTTCATTCTTCTCTCTTATATTAGATCAGCTTTCTCTTTCTAGTCTATATGGAGGAAAATCTGGTGGCTAATACCACCCAAGTTTTACATGTTTTGAATCTGACCATCCAGAGAGAGAAACTGATCTCTCTCTTAATTCACACATCTTCTTGGAGGGAACTTATTAGCTCAGTTTGGGTTAGGTGTCCAGCCCTGGATTCAGTCTCTTGGGGATAAACTTTGGCTAACCAAATGTAACTCATAAAAGAGGGATTTACAAAACCATGGACAGAGGGCTGCAAGTCATGTTGTAGGAACAAGTAGTTCCTACTGATACCATGTGGAAAGACGAAGGAAAGGGAAAAGTCCTTGAAATGAAGTATGGGGAAGACAATAGCTGTTCACAAAATCTTAACTCACCATTCCATCTGCCTTCTACCCAGTGATCAGAACTGGTACATGGTACTATTTGTCATCTCTCCTCTGACGTCTTCCCTTTAGGATAGGTAATGAATGTGGTCGCCTCATTTACATTCATTGCATTGGTCCAAAGGGAGGATCCTCATATCTGTCCCAAGTTGGCCCTGTTCTCTGCCCCTGTGGCCCTTTTCTGTTGATGTCCAATCTTGCTTGATCTCACCCTGCAGGTGAACTCAGTCAACTGAATGCACTTTCAATGAGCTTTTCCTAGACATGGTGACAGAGCTGTTATGGACAAGGAAATTACCCCAGAGAGGGATATGGCAATTAGAGGAGTGAGGCAGGGTGGATGTGTCATTAAGAACGTTTGTCTGTCTGGCAATTTAGGCAGGACCTCATAGGGTAATAATTAGGCCCAGAAACTGAATTTTGTTAGAGATGCTTAGAGGTCAGTAATCTCCTGGGGATGGACTCATGCTAACCAGATTTAAATCACAAGCGATAGCGATCCAAAGCCAGAATTCCAACTTATTCATTTTCAGGGATACAGATACTGTTAATCAGACTGGAGTTGGCATGTCAGCCTGTCAGGCCAGATTTGAAAGGGAAGTTTAATGGTAGAAGAAGGTTGTTTGGGGAGAAAGGAATGAGAACTAGGGGAATTCCTTGAATTATCTCAACAGCATCTGCCATCCACCTGTGATAGCCCCACCCTAGGAACAGATCAGAGAACAAAGACTAAATACTCATATTTGTTTATGAGAATGAGCTTTTCTGGACCAGTTGAGCAACAATTGAGAGCTTCTTGTTCTTTGACTCACCACCTTCTAGATCTCCACACTAAGCTCTTCTTTGGTTAACACATCTATCCTCAGCTTCAGTCAAATTATCATGCAATAATTACCTCAAACAAGTGTTCTGAGAAAGGAACCTAGTTCTGCCGGATGATAACTGATGGTTGCAGCTAAAAATGTTTTCCAAGTCAACACGAGTTAAACTTAAGTAGGTTTCTTTTCCATAGGATTTCTCAGAGCCTTTAGTGAACTAACATGCACTGAGAATTTCTAATAGAAGGCTGGAGATCACAAATTTATTTGACCACTTAGTTGTATTTTTCAAAAGAAGTCATGACGGCAAGTATATTGGTTTCCTACCATTGCTGTTAACAAATCAGCATAAACTTCCGGGCTTGAAATGACACAAATTTATTATCTTACAGTTCTATAGTTCAGAAGTCCTGAAATCAAGGTGTAAGCAGGGCTTTGTTCCTTCTGGAGGCTCGAAGGGAGAATCTGTTTCCTTGTTTTTTCCAACTTCTAGAGGCCACCCACGTACCCTCTCCATCTTCAAGTCCACAGAATAGCAACTTTAAATCCCTCCCCTCTTTTTTCCCCTCTACTCTGCCATCACATCTTCTGACTCTGACACTCCTGCCTCACTCTTATAAGGACTCTTGTGATTCAGGATAATCTTCTCAAGATATTTAACTGAATTGCACTTGCAAAGTCCTTTTTGCCATGTAACCTAACATGTTCATAGGTTTTGGGGATTAGGATGTAGATATCTTTGTTGCGGGGTGGGGGTCATTATTTTACCTACCACAGGAAACAATGGGAAACACTGGACTGTGGTATTAAACACGCTAATACAATCATAGTCTTTGGAGACTGTGCTAAGGTCAAACTTCATTGAATTTGGGGGAGTTCCTGACATATCTCAGCTAACTGTTTAGAGGTTAGAATGGGCTCCTATACATCTCACAGAATTCTCAAAGGGTACTTACTACCTGTACGACCTAATGCTCTCTTCTTGCCGGGCAGTGGCAAAAGCTCCTGGATGGAAAAAAAGGAAGGGCTTGTGCACTGAAGAAGGGGACTTTCCCCAAGACTCCTTCCCAGAAACATGCAGTTCTCAGAGACTAAAGTCATGTAAAGGAATTCCATGGCAATGAGTTAAAGTTACTTGTTTAATCGAAAGTAGAGATAATCTATTATTTGAAATGGAAATTAGGGCTCCAGAATGTCTTAAATGAGAGTGTTACCACGCTGGGAAACCCCCTGCCGACTTGTGAGCCAGAAAGTAAGGCTGCAAGCAGGTGACCTTTTCATGCCACCCAGACATATTTGTGACAGGTGCTGCTCTGCGCTTGCAGAAATTGACACCCAAAGTTCTTCACTTTCCTGCAGAGAAAATCTGATCTCTTTTTCTCTTCCTCTAAAGATAATTTTAACACATGATGGTAATAATTCTTGACTTTGATCTAGTTTCTGTTGGGTATAGGGTCCCCAAAGCTAATGATGTCACCAGAAACCAAACTGAAGATGGAGTTACTGAAATTCCGTTAAACACTAATTTGACTACTTAAGCACCTGACTGTGCTAAAGATTCCATTGCAGGGCTTCCCTGGTGGCGCTGTGGTTGAGAGTCCGCCTGCCAGTGCAGGGGACACGGGTTCCTGCCCCGGTCCGGGAGGATCCCACATGCCGGGGAGCAGCTGGGCCCGTGAGCCATGGCCACTGAGCCTGCGTGTCCGGAGCCTGTGCTCCACAACGGGAGAGGCCACAACAGTGAGAGGCCCGCGTACTGCAAAAAAAAAAGATTCCATTGCAGAGAGCAAGTAACTCAGATTGTTGAGAAATAATTCCACATGAGGCTTTGGGTCTGCTTGGGAAAATACATGCCAGAAGTTCCCAGACATTTTTGCTCACCAAATCTCAATAGCCTTTTCTTCACTCCCATGTTTTTCTTGTTCCCACTGACTACCCTAACTTACTAGATTTTAAAAATATTTTGGCTCCAGTGACCAAGCCCTATGCTAGTTTTCCTTCTATCCCTTTGGCCACACCTCTTGTACTTCCCGGTTCTCTTTTTTTTTAAAAAAAATTTGTTTTTATTTTTGGCTGTGTTGGGTTGTCGTTGCTGTGAGCGGGGCTCTCTCCAGTGTGGCGAGGGGTGGCTGCTCTTGTTGTGGAGCACAGGCTCTAGGCGCGCAGACCCCAGTAGCCGCGGCACATGGGCCCAGCAGTTGTGGCTTGCGGGCTCCCGAGCACAGGCTCAGTAGTTGTGGCGCACGGGCCCAGCCACTCCGCGGCATGTGGGATCCTCCCGGCCCAGGGCTCGAACCCGTGTGCCCTGCACTGGCAGGTGGACTCTCAACAACTGTGCCAACAGGGAAGCCCTCTCTCTTTTCTTCATTCAAACTATGAATTCTCCTGAAGACACAGTCATTGGCACTCTTCTCTTTTCTTTATGTGTTCTTTCATCCATCCATCAAACGTTTTTAATGTTTATTTATTTATGTTTGGAGACTTAAATTGCACTCTGGGGATACAGAAATGTATTAGATACAATCCTTCTGAGAACTCAGATTAGGGAAGGAGACGGACAGGAAATCAATGAACACAATATAGTGTAATATCTACTATGAAATATATGTGAAATCTTTTAATGGAAATCCATGGCAGAGGCATCTATATGTGTTCCCAAGTGGGACGCTTTCAGGTGCAAGTAACAGAAAACTCAAGATGACTTAAACCATAAAAACAAATATTATTTCTTATAAAAAGGTATATCTAAAGGTAGAGAGGTCCCAGAATTGCTCAGTTCAGTAGCTCAAGGACCTCATTAAGAACCCAGTCATTTTCCATCTTTTCATCTGCTATCTTTAGCATATCCCTTGCAGAATTGCAAGACGGTTGTAGCAGTTCCACATATTACATGTAGAAATGATGATGTTCATCTAAAAAAGGTGTTTCCTGCAGTGTGTTTAATTTTATGAGTAAGAAAACCCATCTTCCATACCCCCACCCAACTTCCCCTTGGGACCCATCAGCTATAGTTACCTAAGTCAATTACTGACAAGGGGAATGAAACTACCATGATTGGTTTAGATGAGTGGATCTCAACTTTGTCTGCATATGAGAATCACCTTGGAGAGCCTTTTAAAAGCCCATGCCCCAGGACTTCCCTGGTGGCGCAGTGGTTAAGAATCTGCCTGCCAATGCAGGGGACACGGGTTCAAGCCCTGGTCCGGGAAGATCCCACATGCCATGGAGCAACTAAGTCCGTGCTTCACAACTACTGAGCCTGCGCTCTAGAGCCCGCGAGCCACAACGACTGAGCCTGTGTGCCACAACTACTGAGGCCCACGTGCCTAGAGTCTGTGGTCTGCAACAAGAGAAGCCATCGCAGTGAGAAGCCCACGCACTGCAACGAAGAGTAGCCCCTGCTCACCGCAACTAGAGAAAGCCTGCATGCAGCAACAAAGACCCAACACAGCCAAAAATAAAGAAAGAAAGAAATTTATGAGATGCAGACGTAGAGAATGGACTTGAGGACACAGGGAGAGGGAAGGGTAAGCTGGGACGAAGTGAGAGAGTGGCATGGACATATATACACTACCAAATGTAAAATAGATAGCTAGTGGGAAGCAGCCACATAGCACAGGGAGATCAGCTCGGTGCTTTGTGACCACCTAAAGGGGTGGGATAGGGAGGGTGGGAGGGAGACGCAAAAGGCAGGAGATATGGGGATATATGTATAGCTGATTCACTTTGTTATAAAGCAGAAACTAACACACCATTGTAAAGCAATTATACTCCAATAAAGAGGTTAAAAAAAAAGAAAGAAAGAAATTTATGGAAAAATAAATAAAAGCCCATGCCCCAGCATGTCTTAGAGCAATCAAATCAGAATCTGACTGTAGGATCTGGACATCAATGTTTTTGAAGTTCCCCAGATGACTCCCCTGTGCAGCCAAGGTTGAGAACCATTGGCCTAGACCACTCCCTCTGATTTTTTCCTCTGCAGCAGAGGCATGCCTAGGCTCCCTTAAGAGCACAAGTATCTGCTATAGGACAAACCTGGGATTCTGTAAGCCAAGAAGAAATGAGGAAAAGCTTTGTGGTAGGCAAAGCACAATGTCTGCCACAGTAACTAATCAACATTCGTGATTTCAACGAGCACTTCTATGTGGAGACTGACGCTTCTGGTTCTGACTTCATCTGAGCTCCTGACCTATTTCAACTGTCTCCTGGCATTTCTACTTGGAGTTTTTGTCCGCACCTCACTCTCAATTTGTTCCAAACCAAGTGTTCCAGCCTGCTTTCCGTCCTGATGACATTATTTCCATCATGTGGTACCAGCATTCTCAGCGTACTTCAGGCTCAAATTCTTGGAATCTTTTCTTATCCATCCTATTTTTAAAGTCACCCTGGTTTTTTTTTTTCACCGTTAAGCTGCAACATTTTAATTCTGCTCCATCACATCACCTTCTATCCTTGTTCAGGCTGCCCTATAGCACTGCATGCTTGCATTCTGTAACAGCTGCCTAGCCGGTTTCCTGATTCCAGTCTTTCACTCTTTGGGTCATTCTGCATATCACTGTAGCTTCATATTCCTAAGATAGTGCCTTCTGCATGTGGTTCTGCCTTTTGATGGTTACAGATTCTTACCTGTTTTCAAGGCCCTTCAAATTTCAAGTCCTCCACATCTTTTAAGGCCTGGTTCAAGCCCTAGTTCCTCCAGGAAGCATTCTCTGTTTACTCCAATCCTCTTGCATTCAGACAGCACTTGGTTGAACTCCTGACTCTGCTACTTACTACCTATGTTTCCTGGGCAATTTGCATAACCTGAGTTATGGATTCTCATCTGTACAGTGGGGATGATACTAGTTTCTACCTTGTAGGGTTATTAGAAGGATTAAATGAGTTCCTTTTCTCCCTGCCTCTTTTCTGACCTCCTATGTTGCCTACTCTTTACTACATAACTTTGCCTTTTATTATCTAATGCCCTGTACCCGGCCTCATTGTTTCATGGATATAAGTATCTTTTCTCCCCAACTTGATAGTAAAGCTCTTTTAAGGGCAGGCACCGTACTTGCCACTTGTCTCTGATGCCCTCTGAATTCTCCTATGGTACACTGAGCCAACACAGAAGATATTCCACACATGCTTGCTAATTTTGTAAGTATTTAGTAGCACAAACTAAAAGTACTATAGGAGCTGGGAGGAAAGAACTGTCTGCAGCTTAAGGGGATGGAGCTTCCATACAGAGTTACTTCCTTTTTGCTACCTCCCTTCCTGTCAGCAACGTTCATGCTTGCTTCCCTCATGCTTGCTTCCCGGCACTGAGTTTCAAGCCAGAATCTTATTTGGATGGAAGAATCTCCACCCCAGTTTGTATTGCTTCCACCCTTGGGGCAAGGTGGAGGCCTGAACTGCTGTGGCACTGAACTTGCATTCAGCGACCTGTTCACATCAGTAAAGGCCAATGGCTTTGCCTTCCGGTAGGGTGGGTGGAGTAGTTTTATGTGGTAGTGGTATGATTTTTCTCCTTTGAATCTCTATTTGGCTGTTGCCTCTGAGTGTTACCAAAGTTGTTGCAAGATGATACTGCAAATGGGGATTAAGAAAAGTGTGACTCTGGGAATTCCCTGGCGGTCCAGTGGTTAGGACTCCACGCTCTCACTGCTGAGAGCCCGGGTTCAATCCCTGGTCTGGGAACTAAGATCCCACAAGCCGTGCGGCACGGACAAAAAAACAAAAAAACAAAAACAACATCAAAAAAAACTGTGAGTGACTCTTTGGAGAAAAATGTGTCATGTATTTTGCTCTGTGGCTTTACACTGTTTGGTTTCTTTTGTTTAGTTGTTTGATTCTTTATCTCAATTGTGATATTCTCCTTGCATGGAACCCCGTTTGAACCTGAATCTACATAATTGGAAGTTGAGTTGAAAAAGCTCTGGGAGGAGAATTAGAAGACCTGAGTCTGTGTGTACCTTTAGCCAAGTTACTCCCTTTCATTGTGCCTCAGTTTCCTCATCAGTAAAATAAGAATAATGCCTGCCTTACCTATCTCACACTGGTATGGAGAGAATAAGATGATTAGCTGTGTGAGCATGCCTAGGAAAGTGAAAAGCCTTAACAGCTTAGGATGTGTTATTTTAAATGGAGTTTAAACACAATCTGGCTTCGGGGGAACATTCTTTAACCACTGGGAGTTGGTAAATTTGCTTGTGTGATTAAGCATAATATTTATATTATTGTCTAAAGGTATTTGATGGCTTCCGCAACCTTTTCCTTACAGCGTTTATAGTTCTGCATGTGTGGTGGTGGTGGGCTTCTGGAACCTGTACTCTATATGATTGTACTTTGGTTAGATGTGATTTATTTAGAAATCCTCTTTTTTGCACTATAACTAAATCACACCCCGCCCTTTTCACTGTTTTTGCAGGTTTTAATGTCATAATTAAATTCATTTCAAAACATAATAATAACAATGAACATTCTTTGAACACTTACCATGTATTGTAAACTGGCCTTAGTCAATTTAACTGTATCTGTGTTTGTTTGGAGATAATGGGAGCTGTCAAAGAAGTTTGAGTTTGAGATGGATGACGGTCTCACTTTTTCACAATCTCCCTATGAGGTTATAATGAAAGAAAGTCTTGGATGATGAAATTTTATCATACACATTAACATTTATTAAATGAATATTCATTAATAGCAGTGACAAAATATTTCATGCAACCAGTTCTATAAGCTTGATAATGTCCCAGCAATTAATATCCCTGTCATTTAAAAGGCTTTGACCACAACATGCCTAAGAAAGGTCACAGAAAGAAGGTACAACCACACTTCAGAAGAAGGATTTTAAAAAATTATTCCTTTGGTTAACGTAAAATTCAGACAACATAAAATTAACCGTTAATCATTTTAAAGTGTACGATTTCGTGACATTTAGTGCATTCACAGTATTGTGTAAGCATCACCACTAATTCCAGAACATTTCATCATCCTCAAAGAAAATCCTATACCTATTAAGAAATCATTCCCTACTCACTTTCTCCCTCCCCCTTTCCCAGCCCCTGAAAACCACTAATCTACTTACTGTCTCTATGGATATACTTATTCTGGGAATTTCATATAAATGGAATAATGCAACATGTGGCCTTTTGTGTCTGGCTTCTTTCCTTAGAATAATGTTTTCTTTTTTTTTTAAAAAAAGATTTTTCCTTTATTCTGTGCTGTGCCTTTCAACTTGTCACAGTCTTTTTTTTTAAGGTCTAAAACATTTATATTAACATATTTCCATACAAATAACCCAAAGAAAGTTTAGTATTAGTTGTTTTTGTTTGTTTGTTTATACTGCAGGTTCTTATTAGTCATCAATTTTATACACAACAGTGTATACATGTCAATCCCAATCGCCCAATTCAGCACACCACCATCCCCACCCCACTGTGGTTTTCCCCCCTTGGTGTCTATATGTTCTCTACATCTGTGTCTCAACTTCTGCTCTGCAAACCGGTTAATCTGTACCATTTTTCTAGGTTCCACATACATGTGTTAATATACAATATTTGTTTTTCTCTTTCTGACTTACTTCACTCTGTATGACAGTCTCTAGGTGCATCCACGTCTCAACAAATGACTCAGTTTCGTTCCTTTTTATGGCCGAGTAATATTCCATTGTATATATGTACCACATCTTCTTTATCTATTCGTCTGTCAATGGGCATTTAGGTTGCTTCCATGACCTGGCTATTGTAAATAGTGCTGCAATGAACATTGGGGTGCATGTGTCTTTTTGAATTATGGTTTTCTCTGGGTATATGCCCAGTTGTGGGATTGCTCGATCATATGGTAATTCTATGTTTAGTTTTTTAAGGAACCTCCATACTGTTCTCCATAGTGGCTGTATCAATTTACATTCCCACCGACAGTGCAAGAGGGTCCCCTTTTCTCCACACCCTCTCCAGCATTTGTTGTTTGTAGATTTTCTGATGATGCCCATTCTAACTGGTGTGAGGTGATACCTCATTGTAGTTTTGATTTGCGTTTCTTTAATAATTAGTGATGTTGAGCAGCTTTTCATGTGCTTCTTGGCCATCTGTATGTCTTCTTTGGAGAAATGTCTATTTAGGTCTTCTGCCCATTTTTGGATTGGGTTGTTTGTTTCTTTAATATTGAGCTGCATGAACTGTTTATATATTTTGGAGATTAATCCTTTGTCCGTTGATTCGTTTACAAATATTTTCTCCCATTCTGAGGGTTGTCTTTTGGTCTTGGTCATGGTTTCCTTTGCTGTGCAAAAGCTTTGAAGTTTCATTAGGTCCCATTTGTTTAGTTTTGTTTTTATTTCCATTACTCTAGGAGGTGGATCAAAAAGATCTTGCTGTGATTTATGTCAAAGAGTGTTCTTCCTATGTTTTCCTCTAAGAGTTTTATAGTGTCCGGTCTTACATTTAGGTCTCGAATCCATTTTGAGTTTATTTTTGTGTATGGTGTTAGGGAGTGTTCTAATTGCATTCTTTTACATGGAGCTGTCCAGTTTTCCCAGCACCACTTATTGAAAAGACTGTATTTTCTCCATTGTATATCTTTGCCTCCTTTGTCATAGATTAGTTGACCATAGGTGCATGGGTTTATCTCAGGGCTTTCTATCTTGTTCCATTGATCTATGTTTCTGTTTTTGTGCCAGTACCATATTGTCTTCATTACTGTAGCTTTGTAGTATAGTCTGAAGTCAGGGAGTCTGATTCCTTCAGCTCCGTTTTTTTCCTTCAAGACTGCTTTGGCTCTTCGGGGTCTTTTGTGTCTCCACACAAATTTTAAGATGATTTGTTCCAGTTCCGTAAAAAATGCCATTGGTAATTTGATAGGGATTGCATTGAATCTGTAGATTGCTTTGGGTAGTAGTCATTTTCACAATATTGATTCTTCCAATACAAGAACATGGTATATCTCTCCATCTGTTGGTATCATCTTTAATTTCTTTCATCAGTGTCTTACAGTTTTCTGCATACAGGTCTTTTGTCTGCCTAGGTAGGTTTATTCCTAGGTATTTTATTCTTTTTGTTGCAATGGTAAATGGGAGTGTTTCCATAATTTCTCTTTCAGATTTTTCATCATTAGTGTATAAGAATGCAAGAGATTTCTGTGCATTAATTTTTATCCTGCTACTTTACCAAATTCATTGATGAGCTCTAGTAGTTTTCTGGTGGCATTTTTAGGATTCTCTATGTATAGTATCATGTCATCTGCAAACAGTTACAGTTTTACTTCTTCTTTTCCAACTTGGATTCCTTTTATTTCTTTTTCTTCTCTGACTGCCGTGGCTAGGACTTCCAAAACTATGTTGAATAATAGCAGGGAGAGTGGACATCCTTGTATCATTCCTGATCTTAGAGGAAATGCTTTCAGTTTTTCACCATTGGTTTGATGTTTGCTGTGGGTTTGTCGTATATGGCCTTTATTATGTTGAGGTAGGTTCCCTCTATGCTCACTTTCTGGAGAGTTTTGATCATAAATCGGTGTTGAATTTTGTCAAAAGCTTTTTCTGCATCTATTGACACGATCATATGGTTTTTATTCTTCAATTTGTTAATATGGTGTATCACATTGATTGATTTGCGTATATTGAAGAATCCTTGCATCCATGGGATAAATCCCACTTGATCATGGTGTATTATCCTTTTAATGTGTTGTTGGATTCTGTTCGCTAGTATTTTGTTGAGGATTTTTGCATCTATATTCATCAGTGATATTGGTCTGTAATTTTCTTTTTTTGTAGTATCTTTGTCTGGTTTTGGTATCAGGGTGATGGTGGCCTCATAGAATGAGTTTGGGAGTGTTCCTTCCTCTGCAATTTTTGGGAAGAGTTTGAGAAGGATGGTTGTTAGCTCTTCTCTAAATGTTTGATAGAATTCACCTGGGAAGCCATCTGGTCCTGGACTTTTGTTTGTTGGAAGATTTTTAATCACAGTTTCAATGTCATTACTTGTGATTGGTCTGTTCGTATTTTCTATTTCTTCCTGGTTCAGTCTTGGAAGGTTATACCTTTCTAAGGATTTGTCCATTTCTTCCAGGTTGTCCATTTTATTGGCATACAATTGCTTGTAGTAGTCTCTTAGGATGCTTTGTATTTCTGCGGTGTCTGTTGTAACTTCTCCTTTTTCATTTCTAATTTTATTGATTTGAATCCTCTCCCTCTTTTTCTTGATGAGTCTGGCTAATGGTTTATCAATTTTGTTTATCTTCTCAAAGAACCAGCTTTTAGTTTTATTGATCTTTGCTATTGTTTTCTTTGTTTCTATTTCATTTATTTCTGCTCTGGTCTTTATGATTTCTTTCCTTCTGCTAACTTTGGGTTTTGTTTGTTCTTCTTTCTCTAGTTCCTTTAGGTGTAAGGTTAGATTGTTTACTTGAGATTTTTCTTGTTTCTTGAAGTAGGCTTGTATAGCTATAAACTTCCCTCTTAGAACTGCTTTTGCTGCATCCCATAGGTTTTGGATCATCGTGTTTTCATTCTCATTTGTCTCTAGGTATTTTTCGATTTCCTCTTTGATTTCTTCAGTGATCTCTTGGTTATTTAGTAACGTACTGTTTAGCCTCCATGTGTTTGTGTTTTTTACGTTTTTTTCCCTGTGATTCATTTCTAATCTCATAGCGTTGTGGTCAGAAAAGATGCTTGATATGATTTCAATTTTCTTAAATTTACTGAGGCTTGATTTGTGACCCAAGATGTGATCTATCCTGGAGAATGTTCCATGTGCACTTGAGAAGAAAGTGTAATCTGCTGTTTTTGGATGGAATGTCCTATAATATCAATTAAATCTATCTGGTCTTTTGTGCCATTTAAAGCTTCTGTTTCCTTATTTATTTTCATTTTGGATGATCTGTCCATTGGTGTAAGTGAGGTGTTAAAGTCTCCCACTATTATTGTGTTACTGTCGATTTCCTCTTTTAGAGCTGTTAGCAGTAGCCTCATGTGTTGAGGTGCTCCTATGTTGGGTGCATATATATTAATAATTGTTATATCTTCTTCTTGGATTGATCCCTTGGTCATTATGTAGTGTCCTTCCTTGTCTCTTGTAACATTCTTTATTTTAAAGTCTATTTTATCTGATATGAGGATAGCTACTCCAGCTTTCTTTTGATTTCCATTGTCATGGAATATCTTTTCCATCCCCTCACTTTCAGTCTGTATGTGTCCCTTGGTCTGAAGTGGGTCTCTTGTAGACAGCATATATATGGGTCTTGTTTTTGTATCCATTCAGCAAGCCTGTGTCTTTTGGTTAGAGCATTTGAGCCATTCACATTTAAGGTAATTATCAACATGTATGTTCCTGTGGCCATTTTCTTAATTGTTTTGGGTTTGTTTCTCTAGGTCCTTTTCTTCTCTTGTGTTTCCCACTTAGAGAAGTTCCTTTAGCATTTGTTGTAGAGCTGGTTTGGTGGTGCTGAATTCTCTCAGCTTTTGCTTGTCTGTAAAGCTTTTGATTTCTCCATAGAATCTGAATGAGTTCCTTGCTGGGTAGAGTAATCTTGGTTGTAGGTTCTTCCCTTTCATCACTTTAAGTATATCATGCCACTCCCTTCTGGCTTGTAGAGTTTCTGCTGAGAAATCAGCTGTTAACCTTATGGGAGTTCCCTTCTATGTTATTTTTCGTTTTTCCCTTGCTGCTTTCAATAATTTTTCTTTGTCTTTTATTTTTGCCAATTTGATTACTATGTGTCTCGGCATGTTTCTCCTTGGGTTTATCCTGTATGGGATGCGCTGTGCTTCCTGGACTTGGGTGGCTATTTCCTTTCCCATGTTAGGGAAGTTTTTGACTATAATCTCTTCAAATATTTTCTCTGGTCCTTTCTCTCTCTCTTCTCCTTCTGGGACCCCTATAATGCGAATGTTGTTGCGTTTAATGTTGTCCCAGAGGTCTCTTAGGCTGTGTTCATTTCTTTTCATTCTTTTTTCTTTATTTTGTCCTGCAGCAGTGAATTCCACCATTCTGTCTTCCAGGTCACTTATTGGTTCTTCTGCTTCAGTTATTCTACTATTGATTTCTTCTAGTGTAGTTTTCATTTCAGTTATTGTATTGTTCATCTCTATTTGTCTGTTCTTTAATTCTTCTAGGTTTTTGTTAAACATTTCTTGCATCTTCTCGATCTTTGCCTCCATTCTTTTTCCAAGGTCCTGGATCATCTTCACTATCATTATTCTGAATTCTTTTTCTGAAAGGTTGCTTATCTCTACCTCATTTAGTTGTTTTTCTGGGGTTTTATCTTGTTCCTTCATCTGGTACACAGCCCTCTGCCTTTTCATCTTGTCTTTCTGTGAATGTGGTTTTTGTTCCACTGGCTGCAGGATTGTAGTTCTTCTTGCTTCTGCTGTTTTCCCTCTGTTGTCACAGTCTTTTTATTTGCTATATAATATTGTTAGGATAAAGCTGAGACTGGGAAGCATGGAGAAAGGTAACTGGAGAAAAGGAAAAGGTGAAGGAATCATTGCTCTGCACAGGCACAACTAAGGCACAGATTTCTTCACAGGACTCTGGTCCAGAAAGTCAGCATAATGTTTTCAAGGTTCATCTATACTGTAGCATATGTCAGTACTTCATTCCTTTTTATGGCTGAGTAATATTCTGCTGTATACATATTCCACATTTTAAAAATTAATTTTTATGGAAGTATAGTTGATTTACAATGTGTTAATATCTGCTGTATAGCAAAGTAATTCAGTTATACGTAATTTTTTTAACATCTTTATTGGAGTATAATTGCTTTATAATGCTGTGTTAGTTTCTGCTTTATAACAAAGTGAGTCAGCTATACATATACATATATCCCCATATCTCCTGCCTCTTGCTACATTCTTTTTTAAATATTCTTTTCCATTATGGTTTATCATAGGATATTGAGTGTAGCTCCCTGTGTATATTCCACATTTTTTAATCTATTGATATGGCCATTTGGATTGTTTCTACATTTTAGCTATTGTGAATAGTGCTGCTTTTAACATTCACATGCAAGTATTTGATTAAGTTCCTGTTTTTAATTCTTTGGGGTATATACCCAGTAGTGGAACTGCTGGGTCATATGGTAATTTTATGTTTAACTTTTTGAGAAACTGCCAAACTGCTTTCCACTGGACTGCCACATTTCACATTCCCACCAGCAGTCTATGTGGGTTCCCATTTCTCCACATCCTCACCAACTCTTGTTATTAATATATTTTTAAAATTATACTCATTCTAGTGGGTATGAAGTAGTATCTCATTTTGGTTTTAATTTGCATTTCCCTAATGATTAATGATGTTGAACACCTTCTCATGTGCTTGTTGGCCACTTGGATATCTTCCTTGGGGAAATGTCCATTCAGATCCTTTGCCCATTTTTTTCATTGGTTTTTTCTCCTTTGGTTGTTGGGTTAGGCCTTTCTTGTTCTTCAATTTCTCCATTACTACCTTCTTTTATGGTTAATTGGTTTTTCTTCTAGAGTACAATTTTGATTCCCTTCTTGGCTTTTTTTCCCCTGTATGTTTTAAAGTTTCTTTCTTTAGAGTTTACCCTAGAGATTACAGTTAATATCTAAATTTTATACCAATCAAGTTTGAATTAATCCTAATTTAGTATTAATAAAATCAATAGTATACAAAAACTGCTCCTTTACATTTTTGTGCCCCTGCGTTGTGTTGTTTTCACAAATTACATCTTTATATATTGTGTGCCAATTAACATGGCTTTGTAATTATTATTTTACACATTTTTCTTTTAAATCATATGGGGACAGAAAAGAATGATAAAAAGGAGTTAGAAATCATATATGCAATATCACTGGCTTTTATGCTTACCTATGTAGCTTCCTTTACTATTGTTCTTTATTTCATCATGTATCTTTGGATCATTGTCTAGTGCGCTTTCATTTCATTCTGTAGGATTCACCTTAATATTTATCGTATGGCAGGTTTACTGGTGATGAACTCCCTCAGTTTTTGTTATCTGGAAATGCCTTAATTTTTTTCTTCACTTTTCAAGGATAGTTTTGCTAGATGTAGAATTATTGGTTTACATTATTTTTCTTTCAAAACTTTAAATATGTCATCCTACTTCCTCCATGGTTTCTGAAGAGACATTGGCTATTAATCTTTTGAGGCTCCCTCATATGTGATGGGCTGCTTCTATCAAGATTCTCTCTTTGTCTTTTGACAATTTGACTATTATGTTTCTTGCTGTGAAGCTCCTTGAATTTATCACGACTGGGTTTAGTTAAGCTTCTTGGATATGCAGATTCATGCTTTTCATCCAATTTGGGAAATTTTTGGCTATTATTTCCAACATTCTTTGTGCTCCTTTCTGGCTCTACTCTCCCTCTGGGAATCTGTTTATGCATATGTTGGTACGTACTGGAAGGTGTCCCACAGGCTTCTTAGGCTCTATTAATTTTTCTTTACTCTTTTCTCTTTCTGCTTCTCTGACTGAATAATCTCAACTGACCTATCTTTAAGTTTGCTGTTTCTTTCTTCTACTTCTTCAATCAGCTGCTAAACCCCTCTAGTGGATTTTTCATTTCAGTTTCCATTTGTTTTTTTATAATTTCTATCTCTTCATTGATAGTCTCTATTTATTGAGACATTGTTCTACTGGTTTCCTTTAGTTCTTTGTCCATGGTTTCCTTAAGTCTTTGAGCATATTTGACAGTTCACTTAAAGTCTTTGTCTATTAAGTCCAACACTTAGGCTTTCTAAGGAATGGTTTCAATTTTTTCCCTATGGATGGGCCATACTTTCCTGTATCTTTGCATTCCTTGGAAATTTTTTTTGTTGAAAACTGGGCATTTTGAATATTATAGTGTGGCAGTTCTGAAAAACAGATTTTCCACTCTACCCAGAATTTGTTGTTGCTGCCTGTTGTGGGTTTTTCTAAACTTTTCATAAAGTCTGTATTCTTTGTTATTTGTGGCCCTGAAGCCTCTGTTCTGTTAGTTTAGTGGTCAGCTGGTGTTCTGACAGAGTTACCTTAAATGCCTACAGCCAACAAAAGATAAAAGGAAGAAAAAATAATAAAGAAAGAAAAAGGACTACTCTCCTAGTCTTTGCGGGTTGATTCTGTGTTGGGGTTCTCCTTCAATGCTTAGCCAGGCTGATTACAACTCTTAGTCTTTACTTCCTACTTGTATAGAGCCTGAAAGCTAGCCAGACATTAAAGCTTAGGGTCTTCTCTGGCCTTCTATGAATATGCATCCCACGTAGGGCATGTGTATGCATTCCTCGATTCCCTGGTATACATGGGAGCTTGTTAAAGCCTTTATTCCCACATGTAGCTCCTTTCCCAACCTCTTCCTTCCAAGACTTCCTGGTCTCTTTCTTGTTGCAAATGTTCCTTTTCCCAGACTGCTTCAGCGAATACCTGTACCTTTTTGAATGCTTTTGCCCAGTAAACTGCCCTAGCACTGGGAACTCAGAGTTGGGCAAAACAAAGGGTAGCTGGGCTCTGGTTCTTGAGAGAAATGCCTTACAGGTCAAGGCCCAATTTTTTGAGAATAAGGTCCGTATTGCTCCCTCTGGCATTAGCAATCTGCATCAGAGGTGCAGGCTGTGGTTTGCACAGCCACTGCTAGTCTGATGTGTGTGTGGGGGGTGGGTGGGTGATTTAAAACAACACTGCACTCTATTACCGCAAAGCAACCTCCTCTTTCTTCACATCTCTCCCTGGTTATTGTCAGTTTTCGATTTTGTATTCAAGAGTTCCTCAAAAGTTGATTTTGGCAGTTTTTGCTGGGTCATTAGTTGCTATTTAGGGAGGATTCTTGTAGTCCTCTGTTCTTCTATATTCAGTGACATTCCTCCCAGAAGCAGGATTTTTGTGCCTTATAGTAGACATTAGACAACCAAGAAAAAAATTTTAAATCAATGGCTGGAATAAGGCTCTTTAGATATTTTCAAGTCTTTCATTAATGGTACAGAGAGGTTACGAGATTCGTTAGATTCTTATACCCTGTTCATGCAAGGGTGGGAGTGTCTCTAAGATATTTTTTTTAACCAGTTAGAGCCAATTTTTATATTTATCATTCAAGTTAGCAGGCATCAATGATACAAACTTTTGACACTTGTTATGCTAATTACCAAAGTATAGGTTCCGTGTCGGAGATATAGGTAACAGAAACACTTGTGGTCATCAGCTCTGTATTGTGGCCCTTTCTGCTATAGCTCTGGCTCCCTTCCCCCGTCTATATCCTGATGAGGGCAAATGACTGACCCTAGAAGTAAAGCTAAAACCTACTGTCCCATATGTAATATCACACTGTGTATGCAGAAGTGTTATAAAGGAGATGGCAGACATCGTACCACATATATTATGTTTAATACTCACAACAATCCCATGAAGTAGTAGTATAATTATCATCCCTATGTCATAGAGTAGGAAACTAAAATTTAGGGAGATAAAGTTATTTGTTTAAGAATGCCCAGCTAGTAGTGCTAGAAGTTGGATTTTAACCCAGCTCCTTGAGACTCTACATATCTTAAGTATTTATGTCCAAAAGCATCTATTTTATGGTATTTTTTTGGTTATGTGAAGAATGCTTTTAAAAACTTCTGAACACCAAATGTTTTTAATGGTTGGAGGCTAGCCCATAGGTAGAATATGGTTGCCTGGCCTCATTACCTGCCTTTGGTCCTCTTACATGCTTGCCACATAGCAAGTCTCAGGTCCAAAGAAAGATTATGGGAAATGGGAGCACTGACCTCTATTGGGGGGTGTCTGGGAGGATCTAGTTATGGCTTTCGTGCTTGTGTCGTCCTGCAATGGACGAGGAATTGGACTGGAGCATAACTTTCTTTTTCCCCTCTGCCCTGCCACTAGAGTACTGCAGTGCTTGCTGAGAATTTTTGTTCCTCTGGCCTGTCACAGGGCCCTAGGAGCATACACAAGATGAGATGCACTTATGTTTGATAGACATGGAGAAGGACAGTCTTTTAGGACAGACTACTAGTGATTGTTGACTGGAAATAGTTAGGAACATGAATTCAGTTTTGCTCTTGAAGTATCAGACAGGTATGTGTTCTCATTATGGTTTTCTGAATGGACTTTCCACTGACTGTGGAGAGCATATTCAGCTTTCTGGTAACATCTTCAAGTTAACCCCAACAGAGTTAACTTTAAGAAGTGGCAGAAGACGTGGTCATCTACAAAATGAGATTTGAGGAAACAGCTGGCAGTGCATTACTCCCCCCAGTTCTGCTGCCAGTCGTTCCACCATTTCTCAATTTGCACCTAGCAAAATGCCAAATTCGGTAGATTCTACTAAAGCCTTTTCAGAATAGACCCCCCCACCCCCGAAAAGTGACTTCTTTTCCTTTTCATCAACTTTTGGAGGGCAGACAACAGCACAGGGATTGTCAAACTTACACTGAGGGAAATGAGGACGTCAGGAATTTTCCAGATGGCTTGAAATGAATGCAGGTGTGCCTGGAACTCTGCCATTGCTCTTCATCTTGAAATGGTAGTCAGTAAATGCACTTTTGGTGAACAATTCAAATTTTAAATATGCCAGTGGAATATGCTAGCTAAAGAAACGCAGCTATGAATCTGTTTATTCAGCAAATAAGTGTCCCTGTTTCTGAAATTTGCATTTTTATTTGGGTTCTTTAGATTCTTAAAGTGGTTTCAGAACTGTCATCACAGAAGAGAGTTAAAATAAGTACAAAAGCTTATTTAGATGGTGTGAGTTGTAGGGGACCCAGAAGGAGAGAAGAGGAAAGATTTATGCTGATGGGCTACGGGGTGTGTGTGTCTGCGTGCCTGTCTGGCAGGGAGAGGTAACTAACATGTTTACTCTCTGCCAGGCACCGTGCTAAGTGCTTTTCATGTATTATTTCATTTAATTCTGATGTCAACTCTAAGGTATATACAATTAGTCTCCTTTTGCTGCTTAGAGAGGTCACAGTACAGTAGAGATTTGATTCTAGGTCGCAGGAGACCCAGACCCAGATCCAGCTGTGTGACCTTAGGAAAATCACTTCTCTCAGGGCTTCAGTTTCCTCACCTGTAAAATGAAAGATTATCTTTTAAGTACTTTTAGCTGTGACAGCCTATGATTCTGCACCTGCGCTTCTTTCTACTGTTTTCTGGCTGTTTCCTAAAGAGACAAAGGCCAGAAGTCAACAATGACCGACTTGCAAGTAGGAATATTTCAAAATGTAGCTTTACTGTACAACTGAGCTAGTGTCAGAGACAGCAGGTTACCATGGACAATATATTTGTTTAGGTTTTTGTGTTGTTATTAGCGGTGGTTTTTCATTATGTTGATATGAGTTCTCGACACTATTAAAATGCTTTGTTATCACCATTAGCTTTTGTTTTAAGAGAGATGGACACTTACAACATTTATAATAACTTTTTTCTTGACTAAATTTGGATTCCTTTAGTGCTTTTATTACCCCAAAGTGCTGTCCTTGTTGACTGGTATGATATAGATTCAGTCATTCAGCCGCACAAATTAATTGAGCATCTGCTATGTGCAAAATATTTTTCTAGGTACTGGAGATATATCAATGAACAACAAACCCCCCCCCACATTTCTGCCCTCATGGAGCTTATATTTTAGTGGACTGGGCAAACAATAAACAAAATATAGTAGTTCATTGTACAGTGTGTTAAATAAGTTCTATGGCAGAAAATAAAGCACGATGGGGGTTTGGAGTTCTGAGTACAGTTGCTTACTATCTCCCTGGAAAAATCAGTGCTGGTTCTCATCAGGGCTTAGGTAACAGGAAATTCTGTTAGGTAACAGGAAATTCTTAATTCCTAGGCAATTAAGCGTGGACTTTGGAGTCAGATAAACCTATTTGAATTCACAACTCTGCTCCCAGCTTTACGACCTTGGGCGAATAATTTTACTTCATTGAGCCTTGTATCACTCAGTGTTGAATTAGAGAAGCAGGACCATTAGGAGTGATATAAAACAGAGGATCTATCATGGGGATTTGACCTTAGACAATTGTGGGAGTGGATTAAACAGTTCACATCAGGCCGTTGCTTCTGCATTTGGTGTTGGGCCTGAAGTCAGCAGGACAGATAGTCAGGAAAGATGAATGTGAAGTAGAGGACAGCAAGGTCAAACTAGAACTTATAAGGACCAGCTGGAACCCATGAAACAAACTGGAATCCACATCAATCTCTCATAGTCTTTTAAGTCTCCAAATTCAAAGATGGGGCTGTCCTGCAGGAGAAGGTGGTGTGCTTCATTATGGAACTAAACTCACACCTGGCCCCTGAGTCAGACGGGCTGAAGGAGGAGGCTTAGCAGTCGCTGGGGGCTCAGACACTGCCCCACTCCAAAAGCAGAGCCAGTAGAGAAGAGGCAGCGTGCCTAGGCTGGAATAGCACCTGGCGCCCTGCCCCTACCATCTGGGCGTAAGAAAATGATGGCTGCCACTTCACTTACATCTTTCAAATTTCATGCAAAATCTCTCTCATGGCCCTGATAAAATTATTTGGAATAAGGAAGGAAATTCTAGAGACCCTAGTTCCAGCTTAGCTAGGTTGACAGAATACGAATCCACCACAAGCCTGTTTCTTAATTGGGATAATAATACCTAACTCATAGGATTGTTGTAAAAAAATTAATGAGATAAAATTTGTGTAAAAGTATCTAGCGCATAGTGGGTTGTCAATTTTCTTCCTTTCTCCTACCCTTTGGCCAAGGGATAGCAGAATTTCCAGCATCAGGGCCTGTGGAGAAGGTTTTACTGTTTTGGGGTTGTTTGGGGAGTAGTACTGGGGGAGACTGGGAGGGGGACTTTTTAATCGCTAAACAATTATATCAGATTGCAAGCTGTCTGTTATGTCTACATTTGAGGTTGGCCCTGTTTGAGGATATGAAATGAAAGAGAAACTGAATGACCTGGACCACTGAAGATATATCCAGCATAGAAACATACACACATGCAATGAAGATGGATTGGAAAAGACCACATAAGTTGGTGGAAGGCCAATATTTAATTAAGTCACAGTCTAGGAATGTCAGAGCTGGTAGGGAATGATGGGGAAACCGAGGCTCAGAGGGGGGCAGTTAATTTGCTAAAGGTGTAACTTGTTTGACCCGGGAACATTTTTTACAGGATTTTTTTTTAGAATCCTGCAGAAACAGTTAAATACATTTTAAGGATGTTGTTGAAGACTCCATCCACTCTATTATTCAGCGTCCTCCATATGATATCCCCACATGAGAAATTTTAGAACTAAGTGCCAGGAAAATCTTTTTTTATCCTGAGGAACTGGTATGCTTTTATTCCTCATGGACAATACAAATCTGGTAAATAACCATGCATGATCATATTGCTTTGGCTGCCAGGATGTTCAGAGCCAAATTTGAAGCTCCAACTTTATTAACCATGTAGGATTCTATGGCTTGAACATCTATGTCCTATTCTGCCCTCTGGCTTTGTTGCTTTTTTTTCCTCCCAATTTTGATATTTAGTTAATATAATTTTTACATGTAATGTGTTGTATGTATAAGTTTGTATACATAAGTATGTATAAGTTGCCTCAAATCCTCTGTGGTATGAGGAAGGACATTAACATATAAACAGACGAATCCTATATTATTTTACCTCTGTGGTATAGTGAAAAAGCACTGGATTTAAAATAGCTTCTAGTCTAAGCGCTATCATTTTAATAGACTTCTTAGAACTTCAGTTCCCTTTGATCAGTTTGGATAGTGTAACCCCTGGCATCATTCAGTTGATTATTAAAGAGGAGAGGTATCTGAAACCTATGTGATGATTGTCCCTGATTTATAAAAGGTGTGTGTGATTTGAAAGAAACTTTTTACTCAATTCTGGATAGGAAACAAGGATTAGAGTAAGTTTCAAGATTAGTTAGAGAACAGTACTTAAAGTAAAATATATTCACTTATTTGATTTAAATTTTTTTTAGTTTTTCAAATTATCATACATACAGTCATACATACAGTATGACTGTATGTATGACAGTAAAATTGACTTTTGGGGAAGTACACAGTTACATGAATTTTAGCACATGTATAGATTTATGTAAACCATCTCCCCAGAAACCTTCCTTGTGCTATCATTTTATACTCACACTCTCCTCCCACTCATATGCCTTGATTTTATTTTAAAATGTTCTACCCAATATTTTAAGAGAATACATTAAGAAGATGAATTTGATTCAACCATTCATTTACTCTAGAGTTCCTACCAGATGCTCACCTCCATGGTAAGTTCTGTAGGCTATGTAAGAAGTATCATATGCAGACCAGGGCTTCAAGGATGTTACAGTATGGTTGGCAAGATCAGCTTAACACATTGGAAGCAATTAGAGGACCATAGAAGACACTGTATAAGCAAGTGCAAATCTGGCACAGATCAGGAGATGGGGAAACATCTGTCTAGGCTGGACTAAAGGCTTCTGCAATTGATGACACACAACTTGTATATGTATGTATCTTTCTGTGTGAGGACAGGTTGGAATGTATTTAGAAATGCAGAGTTAAGTTTTGCCTCTGAAAGTGATATAATAGTCTAAACAGACGAAAGGGAATCACATGCTTGTGAGAATATTTACAAAAGTCTTCAGACTCTACAGTCAAGGAAGTCTACCTAAGTACAAAAGATTATTATTTTACTTTTATAAGACGTGGAGAGACATATGACTGCCAAATGGCTTTGCTCTGTGTCCAGAGAAATTTAACAAAGCTGACATCCAGATATCTATTGCAGAAGTCTAACTAGAATTTTCCATTATGAATACAGTACATGTAAATTCTGAACATATGGCTCCCATCAGTGATCTATGAGGAGGTGATGGAATGTAGGTTGGGGAAGACAAGAGGAAGGCCAAGTCTCTGACTCTGAAGTGAGAGGCAGCTGGACACCATATGTGTGTGTTTGGACTTGGAGCCAGCTTTATGTCGAGGGCATAGGCAGTCACCTAAGCCTCGTGATTTGTAGGGTGTGGGGAAAGGATCTTCCTTTGTCAGATTCTTCCCCTACAGGCAAGCCCCAAGGCCTGAACTTCCCATTAGAGAAAGAAACAAAATATTGTTTGTTCTGGAGCCCCTCTCAAAAATATAGGGAGCTGGATGGGGAGGGACACCAATACATTAAGGTGGAAACAGTTATCAGAGACTTGCTGGGGAGGGGTTTATCTAATTAGTCTAGCAGAACTAGAGGGAAGAATAGGACCCATGGGATAGGGTAGGCGTGTGTGTGTGTGTGTGTGTGTGTGTGTGTGTGTGTGTGTGTGTGTGCGTGTGTTTGTCTGTATCTGTGTGCACGTGTGTGCATGCTAAGAGTCAGTGTGTTCGCAAAAGCTGACCCCATACAGATGACAATGATAGTATTTAGTGCACATGTATATATCTCAACTCATTGACCATATGTTTGGTGTCTGCAATGGTTTACTCTCTGAGATATTAGGTTGATTGCAGAGATCTGCTAAGAATTGATCAAGAAGATGGCCCACTGAAGCGTCACTGTCCTGAACATCTCAAGGGGCTTTCTTTTTTTTTTTGAGGATGAGGAAGAAGTTTATTATCTTGATTACTGTGGCAAAAGTTTCATGACTATATACATATGTCAAATCTTATAACATTATACATATTACTTTCAGTCATTGTATGTCAATTATACCTCAGTAAAGCTATCTATTAAACCCACACATATAAAACACATTTTTTAAAAGCCTGGTCATGGGCTGAATTGTCTCCCCAGAATTCATATGTTCAAGTCCTAACCCCTAATACCAAAGAATGTGACTGTATCTGGAGACAGAGTCTTTAGAGAGGTAATTAAACTGTAATGAGGTTATTACAGTGGGGCTGAATCCAGTATGACGGGGTCTTCATAAGAAGAGGAAATTAGCACAGAGACACACATGTATACAGAAAAAAACCTTGTAAAGACACAGGGAAAGACAGCTATCTACAAGCTAAAGAGTGAAGTCTTAGAAGAAACAACACTGCCAACATCTTGATCTCAGACTTCTAGCCTCCAGCACTGTGAGAAAATGAATTTTTGTTCTTTAAGCCACCCAGCCCATGGTGATATATTATGGAAGTCCTAGCAAACTAATATACCTGGTAAGAGATTCCATAATTTATATATGTAACTCACACTCTCCATGTGGCTATAGCATGAGTGCTTTCTTTCCTATCTCAATGATTTCCAGAAAGTGGGGGCAAAGTTAGGAGTGTGAAGCCCATGACGTGAATGGAGAGATTAGCCATTACAGAAGTTGTCACTTCTCTACAAATAACCTAGATAATTTAGGTTAGAAGCAGGACTGTCTGGTGTGTGTGATGCCTGCCAGAAGCCCCACCCTTTCTAAGCAAATGAAGTGATGTGGAAAGCAAAGCTTTCTGATTGTGTCCTCTATACTCTGTACTCTAGGTATGGCCCAGCCTTGCATCCTGAAAACTGACCTTACTTCTTAAAACAAAATTGCCTCTTGGGTCTTCTTTCCAAGCTATTTTTAGCAATCAGTCCAACCTCACTAAGCTGGGAAAACATAAAGCTCCCAGTTTGAAAGTGAAGGAAAATGTACTCTAAGAAGCTATGAAGATGTTGGACTTGACTACTTGAAATGTACAAGTAAAATCAGTCCAGAGTCTTGTCTAACCCTCAGAATATAGAAGGAGCATTGGACCTACAAAGAAGGAACTTTATGGAACTTAAAATCTAAGGCCAAAAGGAATGCCATGGGGGGGGGAAGGAATGCCACGTTCATCGACACCTCTTTGACCTAAAATAGTTAATTTATCATCTCACAATCCCATCTCACTTTGTTAATTCTACAACTGAGCCTTTTGTATTCAGAAAGACATGTACTTTTCAGAATGGTTTGGGGTGCAGAAAATCAACAAAACCCCATGTGGGTGTGGTGTTGGCTTTTCTGAGTTTAATGTTGGATGGAAAATTCAGATTACTTCTCCATGAGTCATCTGAAAAAATTGGATTTGCTCATTTGCAGGTGGAAAATTTAATGTGCCCATTAATTTCTTCAGATGATGACATTTAAAGGTGAAAGTGATAATGGTGCTGGGAAGGTGCCTGGCGATCATGATCTTTATGGTGCCGGGGCAGAGAACTACTGTTGCGGTCATGTGAATGGGCTTTGTCAAAGGCAGAAGCCAGGGTTCCCGTATGGTTTCCCAGTAGATTGATAATGGAAATTTCCCATTACAGCTGGTGGGCATGTGATGTATAAGCGATTCATAAATACAGTTCTTGGGACCTGAAACCTACTTTCTGCCAGATGAATGGGTGTTTGTAACTTTTGGGCGGTATCTAGGGTTGGGGCCCCGCTGGCTTTCTCAGCAGCCTGCTCCATTTCCGGGGAAGTCAGGAAACTTTATTTCCAACCATGTCCCTCTTACTTGACTTTTGCTCATTTCTCCTTGATCAGTGTTTCATTTACAATGAGAACAGCTTCTCAGTGCTGTCCCCATCCAACCCCTTCATGGACCATTGGACCATACTCCTCAAGCCTTCTCTAGGCTAAATAACTTTCTGTAGTGACAACATAGGCTTTTCTCAGTTCACTCCAGAAGAAATGAATCTTTAGGTTTCTTGCTTTTACAATAATAATGATAATAATAATAGCTAATAATCATCATTTTTAAAAAAAGCTAACATTTATTGAGTGCAAATTGCCAGGTAGTGTGCTAAGGATTTTACGTGTATTAGTTCATTTTATCCTTCCAATAATCCAATGGGGGTAGATATTATTATTTTGCCATTTTAAAGATTAGGAAACTGAGACTGAGAGTTAATTTGCCCAGGTTCACATACTCAGTTTAACCCATATCTTTCTGTGATGCTCTGTAGCTTCTCTGATTATTAAGAGTACTCTGGTTTTCTTGTATGTTAATTTTTCAAATATATATATATTTGTGTGTATATGCATAACACATACATATATGTGCATATGTAAGTATGTATGTAAATTTGCTAAATGAGTGCCACGCTACTTTGTGCCATGCTGAGGTATTAACACTTTTTAAAGGAAAGACTAGCTGACCTTCATCTGTACTGAAATTATTCCCTCAGGAATATTCCATTTCTTTTTTCCATTAATAAGCTGCCTTGAAGAACAAATTAGTTCTATGAAGGATGCTACATTAAGTTTCAAAGTGCTAAATCCAAAGGAATTTTAATATTTTCACCTTTATTCTATCCACATATGTCATAGTTGATAAAATTTTGCAGTAGCTCCTACTCTGTGCATTGCCTCCCAGTCCTAGGAAATGTCATGTGGTAACTAAGAGGAACCAATGCGTAGCCCCAGTGAATGGACCACAGGCCACTTTGCAACCCTTTATAGTCTGGTAGGAAGAATAAACTTAAGCATACACTGTAGGTGAAAACATCCCACGCTGCATGTGGCTTTTGTGCACTAAGTATATTTCCAGAGTTGCTCCTGGTCCTTGGAAGACTGAGGAACACAGATAGCAAAGTGGACATTTTCAGGGGGTTTAATAGTGTCTGGGAAGTCAGGGGTCCAGGATAAGCCATTCTGTTTAGGATTTGAAGGCAAGGACCCAAGGAGGATTAGAGGAGTTCCTGAAGTGGAATTCATTCGTTTTGTATTGGAATTGAGCTGCTGGCCCCAGATTGGCGCTGCTGTGTGCCATGTTAGGCTGGGGGCAGAAGGAAGAGAAGCGACACTTGAATCCTAAGCTTGGCTTTGCCATTTTGTAAGTGTGCAACCTTGAGCAAGTAAAGTCTTCCCTCTGGGCCTCAGTTTCCTCACTTATAAAGTGGGCATGAGACTACATATATCTCATAGGCTTGCTGTGATGATTAAACAGGTTAATAAATGGGAGACTGCTTTGAGTCTATAGGAAGCATTAGAAATGTTAGTAATTACTAACAATTATATTTTAGATACGTTGTATTCCATATGAAATTTCTTTATTAGCTTTTCTTTCTCAGAAACGTCTATTACTTTCATAAGAGTGTCTCACACTATGGAATTGAAAATATTGTTTTAGCACCTGATACTATTAAGTTTAGCCACTGATCCTATTTTGTCTTAGCTACTCCTTCAGCCCACTTCTGAGCAGACCTAGGATGGCCTTCCCCTGGTTAAGGACACTGTGTGAGCTACTCAACTCTCTTAATTACTCACCCTACCACCCACTTAGTCATTTGGCTTCAAAGTTTATGGCTTGCACTTAATCAGTAACCTAGGCCAGTGGTCTCCAAAGTGGAAGAAAGATGTATGGACCCCCAGGGGGTGTGCAAGATGACCTATTTGAGTATGAGGAAAACATTAAAATTTATATTGAATTTTTATCTCAAAAAGAAAGAAATTAAGCCTTACTAAAGTTTAATCTTTGGATTGACACTGCTCCCCTCACTTGGATCTCTGAGTTAGATGTGTCACATATATCCATCAGCACCGTGAAGGAAGAATGAGTGCTTCACAATTCAAAGTGGTTCTCAGCAGTGGCCTCACTTGTTCTTGCTTTCAGTGTATTACAACACGCTGTGGTCCACCTGTGCAGGGAGAAGGTTATGGCTCAAATAATCTTAAATAATAGAGTCTTTTGAATACTTTGTAGGAAGAATGACCATTGGAAATCTTTTGTACCACCCAGAGGGTTCACGAGTTATCTTGAGGAAAAGATTTGAAAAGTAGTTGAACTTAGAGATGTTATACTCTTTTCTTTTAAACAAAAACAAGTATTCCACATTTGCTGACTTTTACTTGCTAAGTAGTTGGCAATAATATGATATAATATTATATATATAATATATAATAATATAATATGATATCCAGAAGAGATTATTTAAAAAGAAAAAGACTTAATCTATCCCTTCAAGGTGACTTTTAATGAGTGAAAAGTAACTGCTTTTAAAAAAAAGTGTCTTTTAAGTGGTTTTGTTGCTTTGTCACCTAAGAAAGATCTCTGGTATCTGCATAATTTTTAAAAATTGAAAAAATATTTCTAACCTCTTTAAAACTTCCAGATGAAGAATTTTGCAGGCATAATATCAGGAAATATAGAAATTTGCTAGACAAATTACAACAAAAACACTTGAATGATTGGAGTATGAAATCTTTAAAACTGCTTTTGTGATGATACATTAAGCACAGACAATGATGTACTTTTTCTCTTTGGATCTGTGTATCTTTGTGTCCTTTCTTTTTCAACCAAGATATCCAGTAAAACCTAGTATTGAAATAACCTAAATTTAGAACCAGTCCTTCAAATGGATATAAGATTTTAAAAATTAAGAAACTGTGTTGTCATATTGCTCTCATTTAATAAATTAAGCTGAATAATACTTTTAAGTGAGAAAGAAATTATTTTTGTACCATTAATAAAAATAGTCTTATTTCACTTATTTTTATGGAGGTATAGTTGATTTGCAATGCTATATTAGTTTTAGGTGTACAACATAGTGATTCAAAATTTTTATAGATTATATTCTATTTAAGGTTATTACAGAATATTGGCTATATCCCCTATGTACAGTATATCCTTGTAACTTATTTCCTTTATACATAGTAGTTTGTACCTCTTAATATACTATGCCTATCTTGCCCCTCCCTCCTAAAGTTTTATTTTAAATACGACTGATTTTATCTTTTCTCATCCTATTAAAATTCATATTTTGTGTATGTTTATATCATGATATATGCAATCCATTAGTATAGTTGTAGTATGTATATATAATTTGTAAATAAATTTATATTTACTTTTTTTTTGGACTATACACCTTTTTTTAACTTAATTGTGTTAAAAATTTGGAGGCCACTGAACTAGACTAACTAGACTACCTACTTGCTCCAGACACTTGATAGGGAACATAACCTTGAATTGTCTGCCCTAGCCCTTATCAAGAGCCTGGTTGAGATAACTGACATTAGGTGAGGGACATGTTACCCACTCCCACCCCCTCCACTCCTATAGGTATTATGTGTTCTATCCTTGGCTCAAGGTAGACCACTGAAAGGCTACGTATCTAGGAGGTCTAAAGATGGGTTAAAGTGAAAGAGTAGAAGCTGGGAAGGTACTAGAGAATGAATATGGGTCAGTAACCAGAGACGGAGAAATGTACCGCCGTATGGTGAGACTGAAATTTTTTGACGTTCTCCATCTCCAGTTTGACCCACCTTTAATCCTTAGAAAGGTCATCCCAAGATAATATTCTACAGCACGTCTCATTCTCCTTATGAACCTGCCTCCAGTCACACAAAGCACACAAGACCACAAAGAGGAATGAGAAGTGCTGAGCAGTATTATCTGGTATTGTTCCTTAATTGTTTTATGCACGTAAGCCCTGGATAATGGAGTAATAGTTAAAAGCAAGAACATCAGACAGACCTTAATTTGAATCCTGATTCCACGGGTTGATTGCTGACTGTGACTTAGGGCAAGTAATTTAACCAATTTTTTGGTTAATCTTTGTTTTGAATCGTAGTTCCTTCATCCACAAAATGAAGATACAGTTGTCCCTTGGTATCCATGGGGGGGTTGGTTCCAGGATGCCTATGGATACCAAAATCTGCAGATGCTCAAGTCCCCGATATAAAATGGCGTAATATTTGCATATAACCTACGCACATCCTCCCGTATACTTGAAATCAGCTCTAGATTACTTCCAATACCTAATACAATGTAAACGCTATGTAAATATTTGCTGACGCACAGAAAATTCAAGTTTTGCTTTTTGGAACTTTCTGGAATTTTTGTTCCCTGAATATTTTCGATCCATGGCTGGTTGAAACTGCAGATATGGAGGGCCGACTGTACTAAACCTATCTTACAGGGTGGTTGAGAGGATTAAATTCATGTAAATTCATGGGAAGCATTTAGTAACGAATCTGGCACAGAGCAGGTACTTAAGAACAACAGCATTATCCCCCAGATTGTTACCTCCTGATGGTTGGGACCATGCTAGATGCTCTATGCTTCTTTCCTATCCCCACACTGCCTAACACAGAGATCAGAGTGCACTAGGTGCTCAGTTAGTACTTGCTGAACTGAATAGAAATAGTGGGAAAGACATATCAGGACAAGGTTGATTTAGGAATCTAGTGCAAGCTGAGATTAGAAACTTTCAATCAATTTACCTCCTTCAGCCCACCAAAATACCTTCTTCTGGGACAGCATTCTGAATTTTTTCTAACCTCAAATCTTAGTGCAGCATCTCTTTTCATAGATTTATACGTTTCATCCCTTTAGGGGAAAAACAAAAAGCTTCCCATTTCCATCAGTGGTATCACTTTTTATTAGTAAAGTTTGAAATACTTGGCTCTATCCTCTCCTTCAACCCTAATAGGCCAGTGCTAGCAATATCATTATGCTTCTCTCTGCATAAACACCATCTTCCCTGTTTGCCAGTGAAGCCCAAAGTCCTGAATCTGGCACTGAAGGCCTGATGTTTAACCTGGCCACATCTGACCTATCCAAATCTGTTTCCTACCATGCCTCCTGCTCCAGCCAGATGGGCCTTGCCATTGGGCTCTAAGCACTATGCACAACCCAAATTCTTATCTTTTCCTTTTGCTAGGGAGGGATCTCCCATTTCCAAATGTGACACTCTGCCTAGCTACTGAATGCCCACTGAGTTCTTGTACAATGCTCACTAGCTATACTGCTCGGATTCTTAGCTAAGTGTTGTATGTTGTATATTTGTTTTCCACAAATGAGATCTGACCCCCCCTGAAGGCAGGGAGAGTTATCTATTGCCCATAGTGCCATGTATTCTGCAGAGCACATAGTAAGTGATTGATTAAGATGAAAGAACCACGAAAGTGCTTTGTAAACCTACATATATATCAAAATTCATTCACGCATATAACAATGGTTTACTGGACACTTGCTGTGCTGGATAAGTAGGATAGATCTAAGGAATGTGTAAGTATTCCTTAGGGACTCTCAAAGACTCCGGAGAGGGAAATCTGGTAAAAGATTAGATTTTCTGTAGTTAAGTGGGATAATGCTCAGATTTGGTCATTAAAAGGTTGTGTGACCTCACAGATCAGTTAAATCAGAGATAATTAGGGGGCTTTCCTGGTGGTGCAGTGGTTAAGAATCCACTTGCCAATGCAGGGGACACGGGTTCGAGCCCTGGTCCGGGAAGATCCCACATGCCGCGGAGCAACTAAGCCTGTGCGCCACAACTACTGAGCCTGCTCTCTAGAGCTCGTGAGCCACAACTACTGAGCCCGCGTGCCACAACTACTGAAACCCGCGCGCCTAGAGCCTGTGCTCCTCAATGAGAGAAGCCACCACAATGAGAAGCCCGCACACTGCGACGAAGAGTAGGCCCCGCTCTCTGCAACTAGAGAAAGCCTGTGCACAGCAACGAAGACCTGATGCAGCCAAAAATAAATAAAATTTATTTTAAAAAAAGAGATAATTAGGTTGTAAATGTACTAACCTAGTTGAAAAAAGAATGCACCCATCAGAAGGGATTTGTTAATATCTGTATTACTCACCATTACATCTTACTGCCTAGAACACCGAGTCTGGCACACAGAAGGCTCTTAAGGAACACTGTTGAATGACTAAAGGTGAGACTTCTGGGAGATTCAATTTACTCTGGGTACGCTGACAAAATAAGGCTCCCGAGATCATAAGCCTGAAAGTCAGACAATGGTAAATTCACTAAGTTGCCGTTGCCCCAAAAGAGTTCTTGGAAAACACCCAGCCAGGTTGCTAAAGGGCCCCCAATCTGTCCTTTTCTATTTGAAACTTCCTTAAAAGCACCTTTTGGCAATAATAACACCTTTTCCTCTCATCTGCGAACTAAAGTAACTTGATATATTTTTCATACATAATTAAAACACTGGATCTTAGTTTATCTTCTTTTCCATATCTGGCCTACATTCACTGTGTTACATTTTGTAAGTACCACTCTGAAACAACCTACCTTAGTCAGTGTGTATCTCTTACTTGCGGTATTTGACACTCAAAAATTTTCAGTTAGCCGCCTTCTTCACTTTTAGCAACCTCATAGTAAACCACACCAAAATATGAGAAAACAGTTGCTCATTCTGTCACCTCAGAAGGCAGGTCATTTGGCAGTCATTTAGAAATACATGTAAAAAACTCGAGCCCAAGATGGGCTTGAGGACTAATTACTATTGCTGTTTTTGCTACTCAATCTAGGGAGGGAAAGTTCCCAAAATGATTTGGGAATCATTTTCATTCCACTGCTCAGAGCCAAATCATCTGGTTTGTGTGCTGAGTTCAAAAAAAACACTGCTGCATAGTTTCCCCAAGGAACAAGCCAGGGAGAGAGAATCTGAAAGATCACAGTAGGTTTTAGGTGAGAACTTCCAGAACTTCCTCGAAAATAAAGGTTACATGTGATAAAAATACTGTTTTCCAGCCATTGCCTCTGTGTTTTCTCTCTTGTATTAAATGGCAACGGAGGCAAAATGCCACTTGCCTCTCTGTTCTCTCTTGACCTATTTTTGGTGCTATTTCCTTCACTTCAGCCTTTTAAGTTGCTGTCCTTTAGTGGAAAGAGTGTGAAAGCAAGCATGGGGTGAGGATTGATATCTTGGGGGTTACAGGATGCATTTACCAGGCCGTATCAGCATTGGTCGTGTTACTAACTCTGGGAACAAGCACTGTGGCCTGTGTTCTGCTTGGATTGCTCTTCCTTTGGCTCTTGGCATGTTGAACTCCTAGTTCTTCATTCCTCAGGTTATATGTATGGTTATGTCTTCAAAGAGGCCTACCCTGACCATCCCCTCTAATGTAGCTGGTCTCTCCCCAGCCTATTCGCTCTCTGTATCATATTCCTCTAATGTCTTTCGAAGCAACTTATCACTATCTGAAATAATCTAGTTTATTACTTATTTTTCCCCTCTTCCCTCCCCACTAGACTATAACCTCTATGCAGGCAGGGACCATGTCTGTCATGTTTAGCTGCTGTGTATAACCAATGCTTAGCACAGTGCCTGGTGCATTCTAGGTGATCAGGAGCTATTGTTTGTTCAATGAATGAATGAGGAGGACAGAGGGCAATGCAGGATCGCCACAGTGTTCCTTCTTCCTGGAGTGGACAGCCACAAAACAGAGATTCTGCCAAGATTTGTCAAGCTCACTGACCTCTATCCACATTTGTTGATTCATGTGGGAACAAATGAAATAATCAAGAGACTGAACGGGTTTGTTAGTGATTCTGAAGTTGGATGTGAAACTTGAAGGGCTTGGGAGTTATAGGTAGCATTTTTATTTCTTTCATAGGGTGAAAGGGATGACCTTGGCAGAGAATGGAAGGTACAAGAAATTAACAGTTGACCACATTCATGATGTTGAGCAGGATCTAATTTTCTGGACTGTGCCTCATGGTAGAACAATGAGGCTTCTGCTTAAGGATGAAATGTATCTTGTGAAGACAGAAAAAATAGATTTGTTCAGGAGACTCATGAACCTCCTCAGTGTAGGGTTGCCAGATTTAACAAAATCAAACAGGAAACCCAGGATGCCTAATTAAGTTTGAATTTTGAATTTCAGATAAACAATGAATACATTTTTAATGTAAGTATGTACCATGCAATATTTGGTGTCCTGTATTTTACGTGGCAACCCTACACTCCAGTTTTCATCCAGTTCTCATTACTCTATAGTATTCACAAGAATATTATAAGAACTTTATCAGATTCCCATCCTCATGTCATGTGACCAGCTTTGCTGAAAGTTTTGGTTCTGTCACTGGGCCAGGTTTTGTACTGGCTGACTTTACCTTTCCTCATGGGTACAAAGAGCACAGAAACCTGAGATGTGGGCCCTGAAGAAAAATTTTACAGTCTGGCTTAGGGTCTTGCTGCTATCCTCAGCTGTGTGAGCAAGCCAGGGCCGTTCAGGAGCCTTCTGAGGTTGTGTGCTCCTGACCGCATATGTGCCCAGCTTAGATGAAACCCTGTAGTGGCAATCATTCATTGCTTTAGACATATTTTGTTGCTATGGTTTTTAAAGTAGAGTATAACAATCTTAGTGTGGAAAAAACTAGTTTATTGTAGGAATTAATTTGTGCATAATTTTCTAGGTAAAGTCAAGAATGCATCTTCTTCAAAGGTAAACTTAATGACATTTGGTTTATAAATACCATCATTCCTCACTGTCAGTCCTCTGTGAATGCTCTAGCCTCTGACATTCAATAGAGCAATAAAGAAATCAAACATGCCTACCTAACCTTTAGGAAAATATTTTAAATTATGATTTAATTTTTAATCTCCCATGGCAGCAGTAAAATAAATGATATAAATCTCAACAGGACCAACTGTCTGCTTTGCAATAACACTTTAGGGTATGGCCTAGACAGTCAAGATTTCCTCTTAATCATAAACCAGTGTGGCATGGGCTGGGAAAAGGGAGGGTGATAGATGTGAACATTCTGCATTTCCTGGGGACCATATATGGTCTTTCACAGTGGTGGAGAGTGGAGAGACGGTTTTGACGTGTCCTGTGTTAACAGTTTGGGTTTTCAAATAATGTCTTGTTCTTCCTTGCCATTAAACTTCTCCCTCTTGCCATTAAATAAACAAATACCAAAACACTCAAAACACACAAAACAACCACCACAACAAGAATAAGGCGCTTCCAATGCAGGTGCTGTGAGTTCAATCCCTGGTGAGGGACCTAAGATTCCCCCATGCTATGTGGTGCAGCCAAAAAATTAAAAAAAAAAAAAAAGAAGAAGAAGGCAAGAAAAAGTGTGGCTTTTCTGTTTAAAAGAAATGAAAGAATTACTCAGTAGTCTAAAAAGATGGGATTTGAGGTTTACAGAGTCCACTGTGAAACCTCTTACACAAGTAGCTGAGGCCTGGGGCACTACACCACAGGAGTGGGAATGGGTAAATTGAGGGATGCCAAATTAAATAAGTTGGTTTATTGTGTTGAAATGATACTAATACAATATATTGTAGATGTAGTAACTAGTTTCTCAGTGTTTCCACAATTTAAAAAGCTAGAATCAAAAACCTCACACCCTTAGGAAGCAAATTTATTAGCTTTATAACATCTTGTGTATAATATATATTACATAAATGAATGGTTATATGAAGCTTAGGTTGTGAATACTTTGAGGCAGGCCAGAATCGGGCTCATATATACGTGCTCAGTACATGTATGTTGACCATGAATGTCTTATACATAACTGCAGTTTCAAGACAAAGTGATTAGATCTATGAGCAGTTGTCTATCCTACCAAATCTCTCTGGAGCCTCTGGCAACTCAGCTAATCTCTTAGATTAAATTGACGTGGTTTCTCAACCTAGGCATTGTTGACATTTTGGGCCAGATATTTCTTTATTGTGGGTCCTGTCCTTTGAATTGTAGAATGTTTAACAGCATTTCTGGCCACTACCCACTAGATGCTAGTAGCACACCCCTAGCTGTGACAACCAAAAATATCTCCAGATACTTCCAAGTATCCCCAGGGGGCCAAGGGGTTGGGTTGAAATTGCCCCCACTTGAAAACCACTGGGTTAGAAGATGGTAAAGGTTCAGGTTTCCATAAGTTGACTATAGTTCTGTATAGATCACAAGGTTCTGCCACACTTACTTTGACAGACAGGATCCAAAGACTTTCATGATTATAAGAGGAGGAGGCTCAAGATGAGAGGCCAGCCCAAAAGTCCACTAAATGGATAAATAAAATGTGATACATCCATATGATGAAATAGTATTCATCCTTAAAAAGAATGAAGTACTGATACCTGCTACACTGTGGATGAATCTTGAAAACATTATGCTAAGCGAACGAAGCCAGACACAAAGTCACATATTGTATGACTTCATTTATATGAAACATCCGGAGTAGATAGATCCACAGAGACAGAAAGCAGCTTGGTGGCTGCCAGAGGCTGGGGGAGGGGAGATGGGGAAAACTGCTTAATGGGTACCGGGTTTCCTTTTGGAGTGATGGAAATGTTTTAGAACTACACAGAGAAGGTAGTTGTACAACATCGTGAATGTACTAAATGCCACTGAATTGTTTACTTTGAAATGGCTAATTTTATATTATATGACTTTCAATCAATAAGTTAAAAGGAAAAAAAAAGGCCGGACAGATCCAACAGAGGCTCCACCAAGGGAGAAGGGAGCAGACTGGAGGAAGTAGAATTGCCCAGGTTTAAAAACTGTGTTTCATAGAAACAGTGAAAAAAGTGGTTGCCAGGGGCTGGGAGGTGGGGAAATAGGCAGAGATTGGTAAAAGAGTACAAACTGTCAGTCATAAGATGAATAAGGTCTGAGGATCTAATGTGAAACATGGTGACTATAGTTGACAATATTGTATTGTATAATTGAAATTTGCTACAAGAGTGGAACTTTATATATATATATATATACACATACACACACACACACATATATATATACACACATATATATAGTGATTGATGTTTAACTAGATGGGAGGAATCCTTTCACAGTGTACATGTATATCAAACCATCACAACGTACACTTTAAATATCTTAACAATTGTATTTGTCAATTATACTTCAATAAAGCTGAAAAAATAAAATGCCATCTTGATAACTTTTCTCTTTCATGACACATTTCTTAAAGGGAACTATGAGAATGTGTGGGTGTAGAGGGACTTGAAGAAATGTGCCTGTGAAGAGAAAAACATTGATTGAAGGGACTTTGAAATGAAATGTATTTTGAGTGATCTCAAATTCCATACTGGGAGTTTAGGTGGCTCTTTCAGCTCTTTATGGGGACAAAAAGGCTTTGGAGTACATCCTTTTCATTAGTATTAGACCAAGTTATTTTATATAAATAAGAAAAAGAAAGGCAAATGGGGGTTTTATGCTTTGGGCATGCTATTACATTTTTTTCCTTCTGATGCCATCTGTCTTCCCAGCAGATTCAGGAATTAGAGGGAGAGGTGAGGTAGAATTTTACCTACATAGAATCACAAACAAATGCATATTTGATCCACTGATGCTTTTCAGACTTCCTCTTTCTTTGTTTTTCCCAGTAGTATTGAAAAGTATTGGCTTCATATCAGATCTAGAAAAAGTTGGAGGGAGCTATGCACCGACGTGAAAAAAAATCACCTGATGAAAATATAATTCCTTCTATATAAGGAGATCCAAAATTGAATATAGATAAACATCTTTTATTGTTTGATTTAAACATTCCATTTCAATGGTAAATTGTATGAGCTTTGTTATTCTAGTGATGGATGTCTATTAGGAATAAAGACCCAGTGATTGGTTTTGCCTTTTCTAAATTCTGAGAAGGAGGTCTCAGAGGTTTCTGGCACATTTCCTACAGCAAAGCACCGGCTCCTTCTGAGAGGAAGGTTGGTTCTTTGGGCTGGTCATCTGGGGCACTCCACCTCGCTGCAGACTGCCTGCCCTGGACTAGTAGAGACTTCAGCTGGCTGCAAAACATGGCCATCAGAGACACATGCTCTTGCGTCTCTCAACAGACCAGAGATCAAGAAATGAGGCCCTGGACAAGGAACCTTGTGTTCAAGCAAACAGTAGGATTGTGAGCACAGTAGAAGCCTAAGCAAAGTTCTGACAGTGTTTCTTGTCCCTGAGAGAAGACAAGCCCCCTCTGGTTCCAACACCTTTGTAGAGGCCTTAAGAGTTGAGAGGCAGAGCCGGGAAGGGAGAGGGCCAGACCTTTCAACTCTTCTCCAGTTCCAGGAAAATAAATAAGAATGATTGATTTTTCAGGAAGGGAGCCATGTGCAAAAGAGGGCTCCAGGACCCCAGAAGAAGGCAAGGGGAGGTGGGAGGAAACAGATGTTTGAATAATAGCAAAGGGACCCAGGAGGCTGTTATGCCTTGTCAATGATGTAATGCTCAATTGAAATGACTCCTAACTAGAGATGTGCAAGCTGTCCCTTGTCCTGGGAGTAAAGACTGTTCCCATGCAGGTGCACGTTCCTAAGTCCCAGACAGCAAGTCACAAATAAACTCGTGCGTGCTCCAATCTGTGTATGTCATTTCGGCCCAGTCTGGGTCTTAACGCTTGGATGCTGATTACTCTGGGGATAGAGATGAAGAAAGCTTTGCAATGTGATTCAGGAAGAGCCCACGAACCAGGGCTGGAGAGGGCTGGTGACAGACCTTGAGCAACAGGTTTCCAGCTCTCCCAGTCTTATGCTTTCTTACCCTGCTTTCCTTGGACTGAAGTTCCCCTTTGATAAGACCCAGAACTTTTCTTATCTGTGGATTTCTCCTAGAAATCCCCGACAGTGCGCAGATCGTCCCTAAGGGCACAGATTATCCCTAAGGGCTGGACTACACACTTTATGGTGAGAACTGGCAGATGCCATGAAAGAAAAAAAAGAAAAAAAACCTAGTAGAAAACCTACCATTTCCTTTCTTTTTCCCATCTCTATAGATTCATCTTATACCACTCTACCCCCCACTTATTATGCTCTTGTCTCCCTGGCTTTCTATCAGTTTCTAGAACACGCCGGGCTTTATCTCACTACCAGGATTTGGCACTAGCTCTTTTCTCTGCTTAGAAAGCTCTTCCCTAAGATCCTTGATGGCTGGCTCCTACTCATTCTTCAGTTTTCAGGGCCTAGCCAGTGCTTAGTATGTACCTGGCACCGAGGAAACACTGATTGGGAGCAGACTGTAGTGGGATGACTGTGTTTCTTTCGGCCTGGTGATAGGAAGGGGCTGCAGAGAGTTGGTGGAGGGGCCAGGATTGCGGGTGAGAATGAAGATAAAGATGGGGCTGTGAGGCAATTTGTAGCTAGAAGGAACAAATGGAGAGAGTAGAGTGAGCAGGGGAGGGGCAGCGGGCGATCCTTGGGTTTACTCTGTTATCCAAGGCGGGTGGAGTTCTAGTACTGGGAATTCACTGATAGGTGCTGCTATAACCTGAAGCAAGGAGTAAAACACCTGGTCAGACTCACTTATTGACATAATCTAAGAAAGCCAAATAGCAGCCCCTGGGATTGCTAGGGAGAATTTCATTTACATTTTTAATTAAGAGGCTGATTATTGAATTATCATCTCTTCTTGGCTGATCTCCATCTTTGAGAGATCTTTTTCCAAACTCCTTCCCACTCATGGCTGGAATAAGTGTCCTTCCTCTGCATACTTCACGGTACTCTGTGCTTCTCTCCAACAAGACACTCATGTCACTGTACTGTGCTTGGCAGGTATGAGTCTGTCTTCCCCATCTGGTTGTGGGCTTGGTGAGGGAAGGGTCCATATCACTAGCAGGTGCCTGGCAAGTGTTAGGGATTTGTTGCTGGATGAATGAATGAAACATTCTCTGAACTTCCATATAGCTGCCCCTATATATGTGTATATATGTGTGTGGGGGGGCACACAATGTCTTACCATACCCACTCACTCAATCACTCATTCATTCAACAACCCTTTTTCTCTTTTTTAAGCAATGAACTCTATCAAGACTTCTACTAAGCGCTAGAGCTACAAAGGCAGATAGTGGAGGAGACAGACAAGCTAACAGGTTATTGCAGTACAATGTGGTGAGTGCTAAGAGAGGGAATGTAAAAGGTGCTCTGGGGCACAGACAGGAGACTAAAGAGCATTCCAGGTGAAGGAAACAGCATGTGCAAAGGCCTAGAGGAGAGACAATGTGGAGCAATTGAAAAAAAACTGGTTGGAGCTGACAGTAAGTCTATTGTTTTTAGATCTGCCGCCAGCCAGAACTTGTGGCCTTGGAAACTATGTCTTTTGGGTGTGTCATCACCCAAAAGTGAGACAGGTCCTCTGACCACTAGGCCCACAGACCACGTCCTCAAAGAGCTCACAGAGATGAAATGCACCTGCCTCTCACCCCATACAAAACACCAAAAACAAAATGACTTACCATAAACAAAGTGAAAAGACAAGTATTAGTATCCAGAGTATATTGAGAACTATAAATCAAGACCAAAAAGGCAATCAACCGAATAGAAAAATGGGCAAATGAAAGGGAATTCATAGAGTAGAAAACACGAATGGCCCATAAATAGGAGAAAAAATGCTCAACCTCACTAGTGATCAAGGAAATGAAAATTAAACACAATGAGAAGTCATTTTGTACCCATCAGACTGACAAAAAGTGAAAGTCTGACAGTACCAATTATTGGCTGGAATGTGAATCAAAGAGAATTCTCACTCACTCCTGTTGAGTAGGAGCATAAATTGGTTTTGCACACTTGAGAGAGGAATTTGACAATACATAGTAAACTTGACACTGTGCACATAACCTAGCAATTATACTTCTGGGTAAATACCTAGATAACTCATGTACATATGGACAAAAGCCATTCATTTTAGCATTGTTTCTAATGGTGAAAAATTGGAAACAACCTGTATATTCATATGTAGACTTCTAAATAGCAGATGAAAGGAATGATCTATATCCATTTGCAACAAAATGTTGTATGAGAAAAGCAAGTTGCCATATATGTACATTTTAAAACATACCAAAAGTATACTCTGTTATTTATGGATGCATGTAAATGTATTTAAAGTATAGAAGATGTTCTGGAATAACATACACCAAATTTATGATGGCAGTTGCCTCTGAGGAGGGGGAAGGATAATGGTATTGGGAGTGTGGGTCCAAGACAAGCTGAATTTACCTGTACGGGCTTTCTTTCTTTTATATATAAGCAGTAGTGTGCTGATAAATGTCTAACAACTGGTTCTCCAGGAATTAAAAAAACCCTGATTTATAGCATTTGTAGATTTCTGTGGTATAATACTCCCACCATGGAAAATTTCAACCTACCAAAGATTTAGCAGTCAGCTCTCAAAATTCCCCAAAACTTAACAAAAAGCTCTTGAGAATAAGTTATGAACTGGCTGCAGTGCAACAGTGTGTGTGTGCATGCGCGCAAACTTGAAGCATTGATGACAATATTAACAATCCTCAGTTCTGTATAATGAAAATATATGTATTTTTTTATTATCCTCTGAAGTTTTATATACATTTTAAATTTCTTAGAAAAAAAGACAATCTAACAACAATCAGAGTGAGTAGAAATACCTGACAGTTTAAATTGTAATTGGAAGTAGAATAAAGCAGGGCTTTGTCTTAGATGCCCTTCTCTCTACCTTCCATTTAAATAACTTGATAATTGAATATACTGAATAAACGCATAGTAAGTCAAGCACCTTCTTCTCTGCTGGTGACATAGTTTTATGAACCAGAAGGAGCCTTCAGAAACAGCAAACTTTTACAATCAAATTAAAAAAAAAAAAACTTGTAAGAAAAAACCCCAGCAAACTGAACAGAATGGTGTGAATAATTCCCCAGTATCTCTCACAGGGCCTGACACTTTGTTGATGTGCTGTCAGAATATGTCTCATTCCATGCATGCACCACAAAAACAATTGCTAGATTATTTGGACAATATATTTTTTAATGAGCTTCAAAATCTTAGAGAAGTGATGATATATTATCCTACTGTATATATGCTGTTACTTCTTTCTGTTACTGCAACTGAAAGAGGCTCAACTATTAGTGTGGAAGGAACAGAGCAGTTAAATGTAATAAATAATTGTGCCTTGGTTCCCCATTCCCCTGCTATTTAGTGAGTGCCGAGAATGAATCTAGTTCCTATGGCTTTAAAACAGTTGTGAACTAATCAGGCATGCACTCCACTGAAGCATACACAATGAGGAAGTTATTCTTTCCTTAGTGATTGAATCTTTCCTTTGATTTTTGGAGATCAAAATGGGAAACCAGGAATCCAGAAAGAAATGCCTCAAAATGCCTCCTTTCTCCCTCTTTTATCAACCATTTATAAAATAATTTATTTTAGAAATAATATTCAGAAATTAATTCTATAAATAAGCTATATGATATCTGTTAAAAATATATTTATACTTAAAATTAGTATTTTATAAACAAATTCTGTTTATAATATTACAAATAAAATTTATAAAAATTACAAATTTATTTATAAAATAAATTAGGAATAAATTAGATTTATAAAATATACATTTAATAAATAATTTATTTGTAGATTTATAATGTATATATGAATCTTCTATATTTTCTAAATAAATCTGTAATTTACAAATAACACTGGAATAAAATGAATATTAATAAAGGATATTTGTGCTTTAGAATTAGATATAAAGAGAATTATTACTTGCTATGATAATTACATGTAATAAAAAGTCCTGTTATATTAAACATTTGTGTAAAATCAAACATTATAAGTAAAATCCACCCATGGAGGTGCCACACATAGGTTGCATGTTCTTGACCATTTCTAGCTTATGCAGCATGCTTTTTAGACAGATGCTCCTTCCATAGATCCAGGTTCATTATAAACAAAGATATACTCACATTCTTGATCAACTGGGAGTCCAGACCTCACTTAGCACATGCCACTGAAGAAGTTGAATTTTCTTATCTTTAATGCAGCCTATGCTTCCAAATCTTCAAATTGGATAGAGCACAGGGAATTGTTTCTAATACATTAATTTGGACTGTACCACTTAGTTTCCATGTGATGTTTTCTTTATTAAAAATACTTTATTTCTTGGAAAGATATACCATGCTCTTGGATTGGAAGCATTAATATTGTTAAAATGGCCATACTACCCAAAGCAATCTACAGATTTAATGAGATCCCTGTCAAATTACCCATGACATTTTTCACAGAACTAGAACAAATAATCCTAAAATTTATATGGAACCATAAAAGACCCAGAATTGCCAAAGCAATCCTGAGGAGAAAGAACAAAACCAGAGGCATAACCCTCCCAGACTTCAGACAATACTACAAAGCTACAGTAATCAAAACAGTGTGGTATTGGCACAAAAAACAGACATATGTATCAATGGAACAGAATAGAGATCCCAGAAATAAACCCACACACCTACGGTCAATTAATCTTCAACAGAGGAGGCAAGAATATACAATGGAGAAAAGATGGTCTCTTCAAGTGGTGTTGGGAAAGCTGGACAGCTGCATGTAAGTCAATGAAGTTAGAACATTCCCTCACACCATACACAAAAATAAATGCAAAATGGCTTAAAGACTTAAATATAAGAAAGGACACCATAAAACTCCTAGGAGAGAACATAGGCTAAACATTCTCTGACATAAATTGTACCAATGTTTTCTTAGGTCAGTCTCCCAAGGCAATAGAAATAAAAGCAAAAATAAACAAATGGGACCTAATCAAACTTATAAACTTTTGCAAAGCAAGGAAACCATAAACAAAACAAAAAGACAACCTACGGACTGGGAGAAAATATTTGCAAACGATGTGACTGACAAGGGCTTAATTTCCAAAATATACAAGCAGCTCACACAACTCAATAACAAAAAAACAAACAAGCTGGGAATTCCCTGGTGGGCCAGTGGTTACGACTCTGAGCTTTCATTGCCGAGGGCCCTGGTCAGGGAACTAAGATCCCACAAGCCATGCAGGGCAGCAAACAACAACAAACAAACAACAACAACAAAAATCAAAAAATGGGCAGAATACCTAAGTAGACATTTCTCCAAAGAAGACATACAGATGGCCATGGCACATGAAAAGATGATCATTATCGCTAATTATTAGAAAATGGAAATCAAAACTACAATGAGGTACACCTCACACTGGTCAGAATGGCCATCATTAAAAAGTCTACAAATAATAAATGCTGGAGAGGGTGTGCAGAAAAGGAAACCCTCCTACACTGTTGGTGGGAATGTAAACTGGTGCAGCCACCATGGAAAACAGTATGAAGGTTCCTTAAAAAACTAATACTAGAGTTGCCATATGATCCAGCAATCCCACTCCTGGGCATACATCTGGAGAAAACTCTAATTCGAAAAGATTCATGTATCCCAGTGTTCACAGCAGCACTATTTACAATAGTGAAGACATGGAAGCAACCTAAATGTCCATTGACAGATGAATGGATAAAGAAGATGTGGTATATACATACAGTGGAATACTACTACTAGGCCATAAAAAAGAATGAAATTATGCCATTTGCAGCAACAGGGATTGACCTAGAGAATATCATCCTAAGTGAAGTAAGTCAGACAAATATCATATGATATCACTTATATGTGGAATCTAAAATATGATACAAATGAACTTATTTACAAAACAGAAACAGACTAACAGACACAGAAAATAAACTTATGGTTACCAAAGGGGAAAGAGGTGGTGGAGGGATAAATTAGGAGCTTGGGATTAGCAGATACAAACTACTATATATAAAATTGATAAACAACAAGGTCCTGCCATATAGCAGAGGGGACTATATTCAATATCTGGTAATAACCTATAATGGCAAAGAATATATATATATAACTGAATCACTTTGCTGTATACCTGAAACTAACATAATATTGTAAATCAACTACACTTAAATAAATACTATAACTTCATTTTCATGTTTTACTAATTGCAATTTTAGAAAATGTACATAATGCTGATTGTAGGGGGAATTCTTGTTTTGTCCCTGACTTTAAAGGAAATGCTTCTAGTGTTCTACCCTTAAGTAAGATTTTGGCATTTGGACTAAAAAACATTTTTATCTTAATAAAGAAACAGCCTTGTATTGCAAGTTTATCAAGAGATTTTTTCATTCTGTTTTTTAGAAGTGAAATTAATCAAATGTACTATTGCCATTGTGTTGATAAACACAATATTTTCTTCCTTTGCTTCAATGATGTGATGAATAGTATGGATAGGTTTCATTATATTCGTTATACTCCTGAAATAAACCATATTTAGCAACATATTCTTTTTATATGCTGTTGGATTCATTTTGCTGGTACTTTATATGGAATTTTTGCACATATAGCTAAAATTGGTCTTATGTTTGTGTGCACACACGCTATCAGCATGGAATAAGGATTATGATTACTTTGAAAAATAAACTGGAAGGTTTCCATTTTTATCTTTGTTTTTCTATTTAATAACTGTCATTTTGATTTCTTCTTTTTCTTTTCCTGTTAACCTTCTGCTTTGCATTTCTGTTTTATCCCACCTTCAATGTGACTATTACCTGGTATCATTTCACTCAACTGTGAGCTCTAAGAGGGTGGGGACAGGGTCTATAAAAGCAACCTAAGTGGCCATCAATAGACAAATGGATAAAGAAGTTGTAAGAGACATATTTATATACACCACACAAAATGGAATATTGCTCAGCCATAAAACTGAAATCCTGCCATTTGCAACAACATGGATGGCCCTAGAGAAGTAAAATAAGTCAGAAAGAGAAAGACAAATATTTCATGATTTCACTTATATGTGGAACCCAAGAAACAAAACAAAGTAGACAAACATAACTAAACAGAAAGAGAGTCATAGATACAGAGAAGAAACAGGTGGTTGCCAGAGGGGAGGAGGTGGGGCATGAGAGAAATAGGTGAGGGAGGTTAAGAGGTACACACTTAACAGTTACAAAATAACTGAGTCACAGGTATGAAATGTAGAGTGTAGGGAATATAGTAAAAAATTATCTAATATCTTTGTATGGTGACACATGGTAACTAAATTTTTCATGGTGATCATTTTGGAAGATATGGTTGAAGCACCTCCTGTACCCTTCCAGGGCCCCATTTTCCTCCATCCTTCCCTGCCCCCCCAACCCACCCCATGCACTATCCTGAACTTCATATTTAACATTTCCATGCATAGTATATACTTTCAATGTATACATATCCATAAATGATATTTAGTATTAGTTTTCTATAAAACTACATAAGTGGCATCATCGTGTATTTATCATCTTGCAACTTGCTTTTTGCTCAGTCGTTTGAGAAATTTTCCACGTTGACACACGTAGCTCTAGTTCACTCATGTTGACTTATCTGTAGTATTCAACTGAATGACTGTATCACAGTTTACTCATCCGTTATCCTGCTGATAATCATTTAGGTAGCTCTAAGTTTTGTTATTGTAAGAAATACAGCAATGAACATTCTTATACTAGTTTCCTTATGTACATATGTAAGAGATTCTCTAAAGTATTTACCTAGAAGTGGAATTGCTAGTGCTCCCTCCCCCTCCTTCTCATCAAATGCTTTAGTAGCTTATTAACAATTATTTAACTTCAGTTTTTCTGAGACTTTATAAGAGTGCCTTGTATTAGAGTTTAGACTAAATCAATATAACGGAGATACAAAATATGCTGGCCAAACAAAATAGAAGTATATTTCTCTCATGTAGTAGTCTAGAGCTCAGTTCAGATAGCTGGCTCTGTTCCATGAGTTGTTTCAGAACCCCAGGTCCCTCTGTCATAATGCTCTGACATTCCCTAGGGCAGGGAGCCACAAACTATAGTCCTAGGTCAAATCCTGTCTCCACCACTTGTTGTTTTATTTTTCCCCACCACTTGTTTTTTTGTTGTTTTGTTTGTTTTGTTTTTCTTTGTTTTGGCCACGAACTACGAGTGGTCTTTATATTTTTAAATGATTGGGGAAAAAAGACTATTTTGTGACATGTGAAAATTAGATGAAATTAAAATTCCGGTGTCCATAAATAAAGTTTTATTGGAACACAGCCATATCCATTTGTTTCCATATTGTCCAAGGCTGCTTTTGAGCTATAGTGACAGAGCTGGGTAGTTGGGACAGAGGCTACATTGCCCACAGAGACTAAAATATTTATTTTCTGGCCCTTTATGAGAAAAAGTTTGCTGATTCTTAGCCTATAGTGTAGTCCATGTCTACATGGTTCAAACTGGATAATGAGCATGACTTCTTCACTCTAGCCATGGAAAGAAGGAATGAGGGGTGGAGGATAGCCAGTTTCCTTTTCAAAGGATATAGTCCACTGATATCTCATTGGCCAGAACTTAGTTATCTTTTTGCTCTAATTTCTTCAACTTTATTTTTGAGCTTTATTTTCATTCTAATTATTTTTTTTCACTCTGTTACCCAGTTTTAAATTTCTAACAGCCTTTCCTTTTGTTCTCCAAATGTTCCTTTTTTATAGAGCCATGTTTTGTTTTGTGGATGCAATCTCCTTTCTTATCTCTATTAAGATATTAATATTTCTTAAAGTTTCCCTCAAATAGTCTGTTTCCTCCAAATTGCTCTTTGAAAAATATTTTATTGTAAATCAAAAGATGCAGAAAATAAACAAAACAAACATATAGTTCAATGAACTACTATAAAGAGAACATTCTTGTAACTATTACCCAGATCAAGGAACAGAACTTTGCCAGCTCCCCCAGAAGCCCTTCCATGATCCCCATCCCAACCGCAACCCCCTCATTCCTGTCCTAAGAAACCACTGTGCTGACTTCTAGAGTAATTGCTTCCTTGTGTTTTAAAAATAGTTTTATCATTAAAATATGCACATTTTGATATATCTTTTAAGTTTGTTTAATCTTTAGGCTCACCCTTTATCCCTCTCTTTTCTTTACAATTTAACTCTCAATGAACTCAGAGAATAAAATCTGTCGTTTCCCAGTCTGGTTTTTGCTGATTTCACACTCATGGTGGAATCCAACGTGTTTCTCCGTCCTCTGTGTTTCTGGAAAATTGGCAGGTGAATGCAGAGACTGGATCAAACTCAGGTTTGATTCCTTTGGCAAAACTATAGGTGTTGTTTGGCAAGAATATGGGAGGCATATAGTGTCTGGCCGTCTCTCTTTTTGTGATGTTAGCAGCTATTGATGCTTAATGCTTATATCTATTAAGCCGTAGAAGTTGCAAAATGGTGATATTTTAATTTTATAATTTCTTTTCCATTCATTAGTTGGAATAGATTTATGAAGAGCAATCACATTCATCTACTATTGGGTTAACCAGTGGCATAGTTCCTGTGATTTAAACATATTAGACCTGTTTCAATTCTCTGTAATTTTTATCAGCTTGGCTAAGCTGGAACTATGTTTTTCAGAATGTTCTTCCCTTTATGGTACCAGGTTAGAATTGGCCAAAAGAGAAATTTGTTTGAGATTTGGAAGGGAGAGATGAAGCAGCTATTTCACTCTCTGAAGGCTGTTGTCACATGCAGTGAGAGCCAGATGCAGAGGTGCCTGCCAGTTCCAGCTTGTCCTTGCTTTCCCCCAACTCAGAGTCCTGCTCGTCTTCCCAACTGCCAGACTTGCTGACTAAGGGCTATCCCTGGCTAGGGCTGTGAGTTGCCAGGTAAATCAGGACACCAGTTAAACTGAATTCAGAAAAACAATGGATAATTTTTTAGTATAAGTATGGCTCATGGTATACACGCACACTACCTATATATGTATATATATGTAATTTAAAAATATAAAATATATTTCGATGTAAAATATGTATATATACATATACACACATGCACATATGTGTATGTTTTATACACATATTCAAAACATACATATATATACATATGTGTCTTTATACACATTACACACACAGATTTCCATAGACTTCTCCATCATCAATCCTGTGAATTCCTACTCTGACAGCAGGACATGCCTGGATGTTTTGTGTCTTTCCCCAATCTTCCAACTCTCTTTCTGATCCTTACTGTCCCAGCCTCTTTCACAATTATGTAAAGTTATATTCCTACAACAAATCTCTTATTCCATAATACATATAATTGTTCAGCTTTCTTGACTAAATCCTTTCTGCAAATACAACCACGTTTCATTCCTTGTCCGTAGGCCAACTCTAAAATTAGAAAACTAAGTAAAAAATTACATATGTTCATATAATTATCATTCGATACTGAGTCATGTAATGTTGGGCCAAGAAATGCCAAGCCAATCTGTGTTAAAAGTACATCACATTGGGCTTCCCTGGTGGCGCAGTCGTTGAGAGCCCGCCTGCCGATGCAGGGGACACGGGTTCGTGCCCCGGTCCGGGAAGATCCCCCATGCCGCGGAGTGGCTGGGCCCGTGAGCCATGGCCGCTGAGCCTGCGCGTCCGGAGCCTGTGCTCCGCAATGGGAGAGGCCACAACAGTGAGAGGCCCGTGTACCGCAAAAAAAAAAAAAAAAAAAAAAAAAAAGTACATCACATTCTCTATGGATCCTACTATCAAGGTGAAATGAATTTTCTGTATGTGTGTATTTTATAGTATTTTCTTACATCAGTTGAATAAAAGTTATACTAATTTAGTTTGCTTGATGTTTGTAATATGGTTTCTTGTACATTTAAAATTTTTTTCTGGTATTTTATATTGGCTTTATTTCCTTCCTTCCCTCCTTCCCTCCTTCCTTCCTCCCTCCCTCCCTTCCTTCCTTCCTTCCTTCCCATGATTGGCAATGTTAGGTTTTTTTTAATTTTTAAAAACTTTTTATGGGAACTCCCTGGTGGTCCAGTGGATAGGACTCCACACTTTTACTGCCAAGGGCCCAGGTTCAATCCCTGGTTGGGGAACTAAGATCCCACAAGCCACAGAGCGTGGTCAAAATAAATAAATAAATAAAATCTTTTTATTAAAATATAGCACATGTAGAGAAAAGTAAAATGATCATAAATTTATTACAAAGTTAACAAACCCACATAACTACTACCAGGTCACAAAAAGTACATTACTAATCTCCCAAATGTTTCCATCATATAGCCTCCCAATTACCACTCCTCATCTTCCTCCAAAATAATCACTGTCCAGACATCTAGCGTTACAATTATTTTGCTTGTAGCTACAGTAATCAAAACAGTACAGTAGTGGTGCTGGGAAAACTGGACAACTACATGTGAAAGAATGAAATTAGAACATTTTCTAACACCATAAACAAAAATTAACTCAAAATGGATTAAAGACCTAAATATAAGACTGGAAACCATAAAACTCCTAGAAGAAAATACAGGCAGAACGAACACTCTTTGACATAAATTGTAGCAATATTTTTTTGGATCTGTCGCCTAAAGCAAAGGAAACAAAAGTAAAAATAAACAAATGGGACCTAATTAAACTTAAAAGCTTTTGCACAGCAAAGGAAACCATCTACAAAATGAAAGGGCAACCTGCTGAATGGGAGAAAATATTTGCAAATTATATTACTGATAAGAGGTTAATATCCAAAATATATAAACAGCTCATACAACTCAACATCAAAAAAAAAGAAAAAAAAACTTGATTGAAAAATGGGCAGAAGACCCAAATAGACATTTTTCCAAAGAAGACATACAGATGGCCAACAGGCATGGAAAAGATGCTCAACATTGCTAATCATCAGAGAACTGAAAATCAAAACCACAATGAGATATCACTTCACACCTGTCAAAATGGCCATCATCAAAAAGACCACAAATAACCAGTGTTGGTGAGGATGTGGAGAAAAGGGAACCCTTGTACACTGTTGGTGGGAATGTAAATTGATGTAGCCACTGTGGAAAACAGTACGGAGGTTCCTCAAAAAACTAAAAATAGGACTACTGTATGTATGATCCAGCAATTCCACTCCTGGGCAATATCTGAAGAAAACTAAAACACTAATCCAAAAAGATACATGCACCTCAATGTTCACAGCAGCATTATTTATAATAGGCAAGATATGGAAGCAGCCTAAGTGTCCATCAACAGATGAATGGATGAAGAAGATGTGGTATATACTACACACACACACACACACACACACACACACACACACACACACACACAGACACACACTGGAAATACTACTCAGTCGTAAAAAAAGAATGAAATTTTGCCATTTGCAACAACGTGGATGAACTTGCAGGATATAATGCTTAGTGAAATAAGTCAGAGAAAGAGAAATACCGTATGATATCACTTATATGTGGAATCTAAAAAATAATACAAATGAATGTATATAAGAAACAGACTCACAGATATAGAGAAAAAACTAGTGGTTACCCGTGGGGAGAGGGAAAAGGGAGGGGCAATGTAGGGATAGGGGATTAAGAGGTACAAACTACTATGCACAAAATAAATAAGCTATAAGGACATATTGTACAGCAGAGGGAATATTGCCAATATTTCACAATAACTAAAAGTGGAGTATAACCTTTAAAAATTGTGATCACTGTGTTGTACACCTGAAACTTATACAATATTATAAATCAACTATACCTCAATTTTAAATAAATAAATAAATAAAATGATTAGTTCAGTTAAAACAGAAAAAACACTGCTCAAAAAACCCTCAACCACCAGCAGTTTTTTAAAAAAATTAATGTTCAGTATACTTGAAAAATTATAAATGAGTATGGTTAAACTGAAAAAAAAACTATTTTGCTCATTTTGGGACTTTATATGAGTGAAATCATACGGAATATATTCTTTTATGTCTGGCTTCTTATATTCAATCTTTGTGAGATTTCATCAAACGATTGTGAATAGCTGTCATTTGTTCATTTTCATTTCTATGTTGTATCCATGGTAATATCAGTTTTGATCAATTGGTTAAGTTGCCCATTCTTTTTTTTTTTTTAGTTGTGGTAGGAATACACATGACATGAAATTTACCATTTGAGAAAGATATTTAGTACTTTTACAATGTTGTGCAATTATCACCCCATCTAGTCTTAGAAAATTTTTGTCACCCCAAAAGGAAACCTCATACCACTGAGCAGTCACAACCCATTCCCCCTTCTCCCAAGCCTCAGGGAAATGCTGATCTGTTTTCTGTCTCTATGGATTTGCCTATTTCAGATACTCCATATAAATGGAATTATATAATATGTAGCCTTATGTATCTGGCTTCTTTCTCTCAGCATTTGAGTCCAAGATTCATCCATGTTGTAGCATGTATCAGGACTATATTCCTATTTATGGCTGAATAATATCCCATTGTATGGTTATTCCACATCTTGTTTAACCATTCATCAGTTGATGGACATTTGGGTTGTTTCCACTTTTTGGCTACTATGAATAATGCTGCTATGAAGATTTGTTATAAATTTTTGTGTGAACATATGTTTTCAGTTCTCTTGGGTATATTTCTAGGAGGAAATTCCTGGGTCATATTCTATGTTTAACTCTATTGAGGAATCACTAAACTATTTCCCACAGTGGCCACCATATTCATTCCTACCAGGAAAGTATGGGGGTGCTAATTTCTCTACATCCTCATTAGCATTTGTTATTTTCTCTTTTTTTGATTGTAGCCATCCTAGTGGGTGTGAAGTGGTATTTTGTGGTTTTGATGTACATTTCCCTAATGACTACTGATGTTGAGCATCTTTTTCTGTATGGTTGGTAGTAATTTCCCTACTTTCATTTCTGATTTTAGTAATTTCCATCTTCTCTCTATTTTCTTAATCGAGTTAAATGTTTAACAATTTTGTTGATCTTTTTTCAAAGTTCAGAAAACCAACTTTTGATTTAATTGATTTACTTCATTGTTTTTATATTATCTATTTCATTAATATCTGCTGTAAACTTTATTTCCTTCCTTCTGCTAGCTTTGAGTTTAGTTTCCTCTTTTTTTTTCTTCTTATTGATTATGGTGGGAAGCTAGGTTATTAATTTGAGATCTTCCTTCTTTTTTTATTGTAGGTGTTTACATATATAAATTTCCCTCTGAGCACTGCTTTCACTGCATCTTGTAAGTTGTTATGTTATTTTTTCATTTTCATTCATCTTAAAATATTTTCTAACTTTTCTTCTGATTTCTTCTCTGATCCATTGGTTATCTGAGAGTATCCACAAATGTGTACATTTTCCCAAGTTCCTTCTGTTGTTGATTTACAGGTTCATTCCATTATGGTCAGAGAAGATACTTTGTGTGATTTTAAACTTTTCAAATTTATTGAGACTTATTTTGTAGCCTGCCATATGGTTTATCTGGGAGAATATTCCATGTGCACTTGAGAAGAATATACATCCTGCTCCTTTTGCATGAAATGTTCCGTATACATCTGCTAGGTCTAGTTGGTTTATGGTGTCCTCATTTCCTTATTGATCTTTTGTCTGTTCGTAATTAAAAGGGGAGTACTGAAGATTGCAACTATTATTGTAGTACTGTTTCTCATTTCATTCCTGTCAATTTTTGCTTTATATATTTTGGGGCTCTGATGTTAGGTATGATATGTTTATAACTGCTATATCTTCTTGATGGGTTGACTCTTTTATCAACATATAAAGTCCTTCTTTGTCTCATAAAATTTTGACTTAGAGACTATTTTCTCTGATACTTATATAGCCAACCCAGCTCTCTTTTGGTTACTATTTGTATGGAATGTCTTTTCCCATCCTTTCAATTACAAATTGTGTCTTTGGATCTAAAGTAAGTCTCTTACAGACTTCATATAATTTGGCCATGTGTTTCTATCCATTCTGCCAATCTCTGTTTTTTAATTGCAAAGTTAAATTTCTTTACATTTAATGTAATTATTGATAAGGAAGGACTTCTGCCATTTTGTTTTCTATGCCATATATCTTTTTCCTCCTCAATTCCTCTATTACTGCTTTCTTTTACGTCTCATTGATTTTTTTCAGTGTACCATTTTAATTCCTTTCCCACTTATTCTCCCTATGTTTTTAGTTATTTTCTTAGTGGTTATCCTGAGGATTACAACTGACATGCTAAATGCATAACAAAGAAATTGAATTAATACTAACTTGTCTTCACTAGTATGCAAAAGTTGTATATAAAACTCCCATCTCATACAGCTCTGTCCTTTTCCCTTTATGTTGATATTGGCACAAATTACATCTTATACATTGCATGCACATTAACATAGATTTATAATTATTTTATTCATTTGTCTTTTAAATCATATAAGAAAAAAGGAGGAGTTACAAATGCAAAATACTGGATTTTATATTTACCTCTGTATGTAAAGAACATTTACTGGTGTTCTTTATTTCTTTATAGGGCTTTTACTGTCTAGTGTGCTTTAATTTCAGCCTGCAGGACTCCTTTTAGTATTTCCTAGAGGGCAGGTGCACTAGCAATGAACTCCTTCAGGTTTTGTTTATTTGTAAATGTCTTAATTTCTTCTTCACTGTTGAAGGATAGTTTTGCCAAATATATAGAGTTCTTGGTTCACAAATTTTTCTCTTTTAGCACTCTAAATATTTTATAGTCCTGCCTTCTGGCCTACAAGGTTTCTAAAGAGAAATTGGCTGTTGATCTTATGAGAATCCCTTAAACATAATGAGTCACTTCTCTCTTTCTTATTTCAAGATTCTCTATCTTTCAACAATTTGATTATAATATGTTTTGGTGTGAGTCTCTGAGTTTATCCTACTTAGTGTTTGTTGAGCTTCTTGGATGTTTAGATTCATATATTTCATCCAGTTTTGGAATTTGGGGGCCATTATTTCTTCAAATATTCTTTCTGCTCATTTCTCTCTCTTTCTTTCTGGGACTTCCATTATGCCTAAGTTGGCATGCTTGATGGTATCCTACATGTCCCTTAGGCTCTGTTCATTTATCTTCATTCTTCTTTTTCTGCTCCTTAGAACCTATCTTTAAGTTCTCTCAACCGTTTTTCCTGCCTGCTGAAATCTGTTGAACTGCTCTAGTGAATTTTTTGTTTTATTGTATTCCAGAATTTCTATCTGTTTCTTTTTTTGTTTGTTTGTTTTTTCAAACATCTTTATTGGAGTATAATTGCTTTACAGTGGTGTGTTAGTTTCTGCTGTATAACAAAGTGAATCAGCTATACATATACATACATCCCCATATCTCCTCCCTCTTGCGTCTCCCTGCCACCCTCCCTGTTTCTTTTTTATAATTTATTTTGCTTTATTGGATATTCTCTATTTGACACAGTATTCTCTTAGTTTCCTTTAGCTCTCTGTCCATGATTTTCTTTAGCTCTTTGAGCATATTTATGACGTTGATTTAAAGTCATTGTTTAGTTAAGTCCAACGTCTAGGCTTTCTCAGGGAGAATTTCTATTGATATCATCTTTTCCTGGGAATGGGCCATACTTAGTTTCTTTGCATGCCTTGAAATATTTTGTTGATAACTGGACATTTTGAATATTAATGTGGTACATCTGGAGGTCAGATTCTCCCCCCTTCCCATGGCTTTTTGTTGCTACTTGCTTTGGGTTATAGTTGTTTGGTTGTTTAGTGACTTTTCTAAACTATTTTTGTATGGATTCTATTCTTTGTTTTGTGTGGCCAATGAAGTCTACAATCTATGAGCTTGGTGGTAAGCTAGTGTGTTGACAGTCTTCTTAAATGCCTGGGGCCAGAGAAGGAAAAAAAATCTGCTGCCATTCTTGACATACTAGCTTTGTCTTGGGCACTCCTTGAAACATTAGCCACATTGTTTACAACTCTGCCTCAGCTTTCACTTCATGCTTATACAGAGCCTGAAGGTCAGCCATAAGTGAAACTTACGGTCTTCTCTGGCCTTCTATGTTTAGTCATTCAGCCCTGGGTATGTGCATGGCCTTCTCAATTCCCTGGAATATCTGGGAGCTTTCAAAATCTGTTATATCCACACATAGCTCCTTTCATAACCTCTGCCTTCCTATATGTTTTGGTCTATTACTTGTCCCCATTGCTGCCCCTTGCCACAATCTGCTGCAGCCAATACCTGTGCCTTTAATTGCTTTTGGTAAATACTACCTAAGAAGCTGTCCCAGTTGTGAGAATACTGTGAGTCATGTGAAACAAAGACAAGCCTTTGTGCCTGTTCTTCAAAGGGCTGCCAGATAGGTAGAAATGGACAAGTCTTTGAGAATAAGTTTTGTTGCTCCCTCTGGTACTAACGACCTACTCCAGGAGTGTGGGCTGCCATCTTTGGAGCCACCGCCAATCTGGAGATTGGGGGATGATAGGCAGGCAATTTAAAATGCTGTATCTCTTTCTTTTACCATGTAGCAGTCACTTCTTTCTTCACCAAGCCTTCTCTGTATGTTTTAAGTTTTTGAGTAGATTCCAGAGTTCTGCAAAAGTTGATTCTGACAGTTTTTGCAAGCTCAATAGTTGCTTTTGTGAAGGGATGGAGCAGTGGAGTCCCCCACTCTGCAGTTTTTGGTGCTGTCACTCCCCTGTCCATTTGTTTTTAAAGAAAAATTACTGGGTAGCTGATGTGGGTTTCCTTTTTGTTGTTTTGGAAACCAGGTCTGTTTCCCAGGTAAAGCAGGTCTGTTTTCCAGGTAGCTCTCTTCTCTAACGGCTGACTGGGAATTCTGACAGGGAAGTCTTTATGAGGTAAGGCAGGCTTGGCAAGCTTTATTTCAGTGTTGGTAAGCTGGGAACTGATTGTCTGGCTATGAGCTCTCTAAATGCCCAGTGAAAAGGGCACTTCTCTGAGAAGCTGATATCCAAACTAGAAGTCTTAACTTTCTCTGTGGCATTCATTAGTTTTTAGATAAAAGCCCTCTAGTTTTTGTTTTGTTTTTAATTTTTTTGCTTGTTGGCAGATGCCAGTAACTGGTACTCTGGGCAAAGAATTCGGGGAAGATTTTGGTGGTGGAGACTGATGCAGCTGTTCTGTTTTACAAATCTTCAATTAATTCCCCAGTTTAAATCCCCACTTCTCATTCCTGCTCCCTTCTGTACTTGCTGACTCAGAGCCCAGAGTATCTCCAGGGTTCTGCCAGGCTGGCTGGCTCCCATCTCCTCTGTAGCTTCCTCATAATATATTCTAGACTGTGGTTTCATCCATCTGTTTCACCTGCCAACTTGCTCATATCCACTTTCCTTCTCCCAGAAATTTGTTGGAACCTCTTTTGTTGGCAGTCCCCTCACCTTCAACTCATTCTTTTTCCTGTTAGAGGTTCAGTCCTTTATGTACTGCTGTACTTTTATTTTAGTGGACTATAGGAGGGATTGTGAACAATGCATATACATAGGTCAATATCTTGAACTGGAGTCTACAAATAGTTTTGAGCACCTTCCCTATACCAGACACTATGCTAGGTTCTGGGGGTATAAAAGTGAGTTAAACTTATTTCCTGGTGTCAAAGAGCTCATAGTGTAGTAGTGAATGCAGTCCTATGCAAAAAATATTAAGATAGAACTTTCCTGTTTCGGTTTTAGATGAGAATCCAAAGTTGAAAACAAAGGGATCACATATTTAAAGCAAGGTGACACACCATCTTTATGGAATTTGCTGAAGGATGACTTCCAAAACATGATCTGTGGCCCCTTAGCCAGAGAATTGATTGAGAGAAAAGTAGCAGAAAGGATGATTTTGAAGAGAATTTTAAGAATGCCTTGGAGTCTTTTCTGCTCCTGGGGGAGTGGAGGAGGTACTTCCTACTCACTTAAGTGGAATGAGACTACAAGAGAAACAATCCAATGGCTTGATATGTATTCTCTGGGGATCGACATTTGCAGGGACTGGCTACTGACTTACATCTGAAAACAAAATCTTAAGGTGAGAGAGGCTATGGCTAAATCAGCCTGTGATAACAGAGGAAAGGGCTGCACTTGCAGAGAGCTGTATTTCCACCAACATATGGGCAAAGCTGTCTATTTCTGAGGGGCCAGAAATAGTCCCCATGGTAGGAATTTAGAGTTGGGTCATCTTATAAGGGATGTCCCCTAAGAAGAATACTCAGAGGTGTGAAGTGACTGCAACAGAGGAATGGACTGACAGAAACCAGGGACAGAGGAGTTGAAAGAGGCTGTTGCCAAAATAAGTTCACGTGCCCAACACACAGTGGGGCCAAACCAAAGTGTTTGGAGTTCGGAGCAGAGAAAGGTTTATTGCAGGGCCAAGCAAAGAGAATGGGTGGCTCATGCTCAAAAGACCTTAACTCCCCAGTGCTTTTGGGGAAATAGTTTTTATAGGCAAAATTTGGGGTGAGGGCTATAGGATGAATCACTTTTTTCTGATTGGTTGGTGGTGAGGTAACAGGGCGGTGCTCCAGGAATCCTGTGCTCAGCCTGAAGTTACCATCCTCCACCTGGATGGGGACATTAGTTCCTGCAGAAGAACTCAAAGATATATATATATTGGGTTGGCCAAAATGTTCCTTTGGTTTTTAAGTAAAAATAAAAGACACATTTTTCATTTTCACCAATAACTTTATTGAACAACGTATTCACCCTTTTGCTCCACTACCTGCTGCCGTTTTTCAGGCAACTTCATAATTCCATCTTCCCAAAACTTTTTATCTTTTTGAGCAAAGAACTGTTCCAGGTGCCTTTTACAGTCTTCCAGGGAACTGAAATTGTTTCCATTAAGAGAATTTTGTAAAGACCTAAATAAATGGAAATCCAAAGGTGTAACATCTGGTGAATACGGCAGATAAAGCAAAACTTCCCAGACAAGCTGTAACAGTTTTTGCCTGGTCATCAAAGAAACGTGCAGTCTTGCGTTATCCTGATGGAAGAGTATGTGTTTTCTGTTGACTAATTCTGGTTGCTTTTCGTCGAGTGCCGCTTTCAGTTGGTCTAACTGGGAGCAGTACTTGTTGGAATTAATCGTTTGGTTTTCCAGAAGGAGATCATAATAGAGGACTCCCTTCTAATCCCACCATATACACAACATCACCTTCTTTGGATGAAGACAGGCCTTTGGTGTGGTTGGTGGTGGTTCATTTCGCTTGCTCCACGATCTCTTCTGTTCCACATTATTGTACAGTATCCACTTTTCATCACCCGTCACAATTTGTTTTTAAAATGGAACGTTTTTGTTACGTTTAAGTAGAGAATCGCATGCAAAGTATGGTCAAGAAGGTTTTTTTCTCTTAACTTATGTGGAGCCCAAACATCAAAGCGATGAACATAGCCAAGCTGGTGCAAATGATTTTCAGTGCTTGATTTGGATATTTTGAGTATGTTGGCGCTCTCCCGCATGGTATAACATTGATTGTTCTGAATTAATGTCTCGATTTGATCGCTATCAACTCCAACTGGTCTACCAGATGGTGGAGCATCGTCCAGTGAGAAATCTCCAGCATGAACCTTCGCAAACCACTTTTGACACGTTCGATCAGTCACAGCACCTTCTCCAGACATCACAAATCTTTTTTTTTTTTTTTTTTTTTTTTGTGGAGCACAGGCTCCGGACGCGCAGGCTCAGCGGACATGGCTCACGGGCCCAGCCGCTCCACGGCATGTGGGGTCTTCCCGGACCGGGGCACGAACCCGTGTCCCCTGCATCAGCAGGTGGACCCTCAGCCACTGCGCCACCAGGGAAGCCCTGCACAAATCTTTTTTCTGTGTTTCAGTTGCGTTTTAATAAAGCACAATATGCCAAAAATGTTGCTTTTTCTCTTTCATCTTCAATATTAAAATGGCTACATAAAAATTCACCAATTTTGATACGTTTTTTAAAAATGAATGCTGAAATGACAGTTGTCACAATACAATCTAACAAAATTGTTTCGAATGAAGTTAAAGACAACTAAGCGCTACTAGAGCCATCTTATGGAAAAAAACGAACGAACTCTTTGGCCAACCCAATATATATACATACTTTTTGGCCACGCCGGGCAGCTTGTGGGATCTTAGCTCCCCAACCAGGGATTGAACCTGGGCCATGGCAGTGAAAGCGTGGAGTCATAACCACTAGACTTCCAGGGAACTCCCTCAAAGACATTGTTATGTATAGTCCTTGAGGAGGAACTAGCACTCTGCTTTATTGCTGTGCTATTGCTTCTTGACTGCTTCTCCTTTGCTCTTGACTACATTCCTTCCCTTCCCTGATTAGCAACTGTTTGAATTTGCCCTTTGGTACTCAGGGAAGGTCTAGGAGGCTGAAACCTTTTCCCTGCAAACAAGAAACAGGACACAGAGAGGCTTTTGTACCGAGGAAGGCCCCACAGGGTCCTGCTCAGTCTCAAGGCCAGCCAGAGGAGGTGTTGCCCAGGCCAAGGAAACTGCAGGTGAGAGATCTCCAGTGACAGGGGAGTTCCAAGTAACCCCCTGGAGAAAGTATCAGATTTGGACATCTGCGACACTCTCCAATGCCAGGTTAAAATTGAACCAATGAAGGAAAGCTTGTTTAGGTCCTTCCTTCTAGTCCTTCCCTGTGCTTCAACCCTGGAGGCAGGGTTTGAGGCAGTACAGTGAGTGGGGGAGGAGGGATAAAAGAGAAAAATGGATGAGGGGGGAAGCCAGCCACACTCCATACCCTTCCCCCACTGCAAGTTTCCTGGCTGAGTTAGACCTGAGCTGGGAGAGGGGAGAAGCTTGGAAATAGGTGACAGACTGAAGCTGTGATATATTAGACGGGACTGGAATTTTTAATGCCTAAAAAACAAAACTATTTTTTAATATCTGAGAGTGACTGAAAAAGGTATGAGCTCTGTCTGAAATTTCATGCAGGGGTGGGGAAAAATGATTCCACAGAGCTTGTGGTGTGAAGCAGTGGTGTGAAAGAACTATATTGCTTTCTGCTTACACCCTACTGTGTCTAGCTCATTCAATAAACTAGTTTATATTAAGTGCCACACTATATGTATAGTCAAGGTTCAGTGAGTGGTAGCACATAGGAGAAAGTAATAAACTCTTCCCAGGGAGGCCAGGGAAGGCCTGACACCTTCCCTCAGAGGAGTTAGTGCTTGAGCTCGATTTTAAAGTACAAGAAGGAATTTTCTGGGTGAGGATGGGGTGGGAGGACATTCCAGGAAAAGGGAATGGTATGTACAAATGTAGGTATATATGCGCAACTGCATGTGGTTTAGTGATTTTGAATTACTATAGTATAAACTGTGGTTGGGTAGGGAAGGAGGTAGGCTAACATGTGGAAACATGCTTATGAAATGCCTTTTTTCTGAAAGCGACAGAGGGCCAGAAGAGCCAAGTATTTTAAGTAGGGGAGTGACACGCTCATGTTTGCATTTTAAATGATCACTCTTGTCACAGTGTGGTGGGTAGATTGGTAGGGACTGTGGATACTGGGAAGCAATGCCAGGTTAAAACTGACCCAGTCAAGGAGATCTCTTGATTATGTACAAATATCCTAATAATAGACCCATCTAGTTTTAAAAACATTTCATCTAAATATAGTAGGGTTCCCAGCTTGAGTCCTGGCTGGGATTTGGATTTGTCTGGGCTTATGCAATGAACTGCAGGGATGGGCAGCTATAAGTCTTTTAGCATGAGTACTCTTTAAAGAGAACTCATTCTAAGGCAGTGATTCTTAACCTGGGCTTCAGGAATAGAATTCATGGGGTCTGTGAACTTGGAAGGGAAAACAATTACAGCTTTGAAATTTAGCATTTTCCCCCAATTATGAACATAGGCAACAAACCACAATGGAGTAGCAGTATCTGTCACTCTGTCATGGAAACAAATCATAGATATTTTTATACCACACTGCGATTTTTTTCAAATGTCTCAAAATATTATTTACTCATGCACTACTTTGAATTATTGTGGTGTTAGACTTGCTGCTAGATCATTTATTTAACAAGCTAATAAAAAGCATATATATTACCATATAAAATTTGTGTTTAAAAATTGTTTGATAGGGACTCCCTGGTGGTCCAGTGGTTAAGACTTGTGCTTCCACTGCAGGGGGCGCAGGTTCAATCCCTGTTTGGGGAACTAAGATCCCACATGCCACGCAGCGAGGCCAAACAAACAAACAAAAAACCCCAAATTGTTTGAAAAACTGTATTTCAACATAATTGGTTTCCTTTGTAATCTGATGTATTTTATTTTATGCATATGAGAACATTATTCTAAGAAAGGGTCCATAGAGTTCTCCAGACTGCCAAAGGGGTGCATGGCATACAAAAAGGTCAGGAATTCCTATTTAAGGAAAATAGAATCACTCAGATTTGTCTCCCTGTCCATTTAAATGTGAGACTGAGTACTGTAGGGGAGGAAAAATTATTTCCCCTCTACCCTCTACATTCTTGGCTGCGACTCCTCCCTGTAATGAAACACAGATTAACATGAGAAAAATGAACAGAAGTTTAGTAGCATGTATTCCTCCTGCATACATGGGAGAGACCCAGGAAAACAAAGTAACTCTGAAATGGCCCAAGTCAACACCTTAAATACCATCTCCAGCTAAAGACAAAAGATGTTGGGGGCAGGGGAAGTTATGGGAGGTTGCCAGGAAAAGCACAGTAAACAAGGGTAAGGTTGTTATGACACTTTAAGTCATTGCCCTCTCCATTGGTAAGAGTTTCTAAAGATTTAGTCACCTTCCCCTCCTTTTCTTGGGGGAGAGACAGAGAGACAGAGAGAAAGAGAGACGTGAGTGCTTTACAAATGGAGATTTCCCTAATAAATTCTAATATATGTAAATTTCTCTCATAAAAGGGTAACTTCTACGTGGTTTTCAGGGCTTCTCCTGTGTCTGCTGTTTTTTTTTTAAAAAAAACCAACTTAAAATAATCCTTATGCCAAAGAGGTATAGTTTCATGTTGCAAATTCTGCTCCCCTTTGGTAGCTTATGATGAAAACGATATCTGCATGCTCCCAATAAGAATGATGAGGCTTTTAGTTCACTTATAGTATCCACTCTTCCTCCTTTCACTAAAAATAATAGGGCATAAGCAGCCTTCTTCCCCACTTGTCCACACAGCACCATGCAGATCTGACATCTCTAGACTCCAGTGCCTCAGCTTCAATGAGACATCGAGAAGCCTGGTAGAAGATGGCAGAAGATGACTAGAGGGGGACAGTGGTGCCTGGCTGATGCCATAATGCCCAGCGAAGAGAGTGGGTACGGAAGGTAGAAGCAGAAGAAATGGCAGAAACCACATGGCAGTTGATTAGACAGTGGTTAGAGTTGTTTGTGCTCGCAGGTGATACCCATTCCCCAGGAATGCCTAGAGGGCTCTTAATTGAAGAAGTTGGGGTTTTGGGTGCACTGAGTGGAAGAAACAGTAAAATTTGGTGATTACATTTAGTTCTGTAGTATCCACAGGCTAGAGGGGCCTGAAGAAATTTGTGTTCTAAAGGTATTTGTTGTAAGAGTAACAGCCATCATGTTGGCTTTTATTATTACTTTTTTATATGAAAGATAAAAACCAAGCGAGGTCTCCTTTTTGTGTTCAATATTCCATTAGCTGAACATCCTCTACATGTGTTCACAGAAATATTTTATAACCTGAGTGTAACTTCAGAGGCTGAGAGCATATTTCCCCTAGCAGTTGCTTTAGAGCTCGCTCGAGTAATCACTTCCCAGCTTCCAGAACAAATCTTAGTTTTCTTGAACGGCAGTATCATCAGTCATTCACTGATGTATATTTGAATGGAAAAAATGCCAGGTGTTTCAACTTCATCCCCTGCAGGTTTACAATTAAGCTGTCAGTAGTTTGCTGTTGGTTTTATAAGGTTTGTTTGGTTGGTTTGGTTTGTTCGTTTTATGAACAGAAAAGGAATTCTCTAATCCTTTGGGTGGAGATGTGCCACTGGAAATGCTGCTACCCTGTGACAGAAAAACGCCGGGTCTACCATCAGCGGTGTCCACTGAGATTTATCAATTGTAAACTGAGGCTCCTGCATTACAAATGCAGGGTATTCTCTCTCTCTCTTTTTTTTTTTTTGCGGTACACGGGCCTCTCACTGTTGTGGCCTCTCCCGTTGCGGAGCACAGGCTCTGGACGCGCAGGCTCAGCGGCCATGGCTCACGGGCCCAGCCCGCGGCATCTGGGATCTTCCCGGACCGGGGCACGAACTCGTGTCCCCTGCATCGGCAGGCGGACTCTCAACCACTGCGCCACCAGGGAAGTCCTGGGTATTCTCTTTTTCTGCAGGGTATTAATTAAAACTAGGCCATGGTATTAAATAAAATGATACGTGACAAGTGCTTAGAACAGAGCTTATTGGTACAGAATGAGTGCTTGATAAACGTTAGCTATCATCGTCATTATCACCATCACTATCACCATCATCACCCCACTCAAGAAGCATGAATTTGAATTCTACTCTCTAGGCTGCTGTCCTTCTGTATAGAGTATATATGTGAGCAGAGGGGCAGTGGAAGGGAGGAGTTGCAGACAAAGAAAGTCTTCTCACGTAGGTATGTGTTTGTTTGCAAGGTTATAGTTAATGCAAAAGGAGATAAACTAAAGCTTCAGCCTGGTAAGGGCTTAATTTGTTTAGGAGACAATTTCCCTAACCTTTTTCTGTGGAAAATTAGTCCTGCATGATTCCCTAGGAGAAAAGAGGTCCCTTGTCAAATAAGTTCGTGAAGCACTACATACTTTAGTTCTCTCTCAATCCCCACTTTGGAGAGTCATAATGTCCTTTAGCACATTAAGAGAGCTGAGAAGTCCTCCAGGAAAAAAAGCTATTTAATTTTTAAACTCAGTTTGACAAAATTCCTTGGCCACATAACTCCTTTTTCTGTCACACTTACTAACATCACCAAGCACTACTGTTCTACATGTAGTGGGTGTCCTATCCAATATACAATCAGCCCTCTGTATACACAGGTTCCAATTTCATGGATCCAACCAACCACTGATCAAAAATATTAGAAAAAAATTCTAGAAAGTTCCGAAAAGCAAAACTTGAATTTGCCATGCCAGCAACTATTTACATTGTATTTACAACTATTTACATAGCACTGACAATGTATTAGGTACTACAAGTAATCTAGAGATGATTTGAAGTCTATGAGAGGATGTGTGTAGATTATGCGCAAATACTATGGCAGTTATGCAAGGGACTCGAGTATTCACAGATTTTAGTATCTAGAACCAAACCCCTGAGGATACCGAGGGCTGACTGTAATTATATTTTCTCCTCTTCAGAGAAAGAAGCTGCCAGTTACTTTCCGTACAAGCAGTCAGAAGGGCACCCTGGAGCAGATCTTTGAGAGGCCATCTCAGTTATGCAGATGTTCACCAGACAGATGTACATATGTCTGGGGCAAGGGTGGGCCAGTCACGATGAGAAGTCCAGGGAGGGAAGAGAATTATATGTCCAGCCTCTCTGTCCTGAGATTTGGAGTTAGGAGGATCTATCAAGGTAGAGAGAGTGGCCATTTTTAAGGCCTAATGCCAGGGAAGGATAATAGGACCCATGAAATAAATTTACCAACAGTTTAAAGAGAGGCTGGTCTGGTGGGCTGTCGCTGGCACTGAGTAAAGAGGAGTGCAGGGAGTGGCAGCAGAACTGACAATATAATTTGTGGCGCCCAGTGCAAAATGAAAATGCAGGACCGCTTGTTCAAAAATTATTAAGAATTTCAAGACAGTAACAGCAAAGCATTAAACCAAGGGCGAGGCCCTTCTAGGCATAAGGCCCTGTGCAACTGCACAGGTTGTACACTCATGAAGCCAGCCCATGGTCTTGGTTTTCTGAGGCTGTGCACAAGAGAACTGTTCTTGCCCTGGCTCCTCTAGAGCTGCCTTACTAGGGAGGAAGGAGTTAGGTGTAAAATGAGATTGCTGGCCACTAAGAGCTATAACTAGATCCACTGAGGTCAGTTCCTTCATTTTCTATTGCTGCTGTAACAAATTACTACAAACATTAGTGACTTAAAACAACAAGAAGTTAGGATCTTCCAGTTCTATAATTCAGAAGTTTGAAATAGGTTTCACTGGGTTAAAATCAAGGTACTGGCAGGGCTAGTTCCCACTGAAGACTCTAGGAGAGAATGCATTTCCTTGTCTTTCCTAGTTTCTAGAGGCCACCTGCATTCCTTAGCTCATGGTCCCCTTCCTCCATCTTCAAAGCCAGATTATGTTGCATTTTTCTGATCATTCTTCTGTAGTCACATCTCCCTCTGACTCTACTCTTCGGCATCCTGCTCCCCCCCCCCCTTTTTTTTTTTCTTTTTTTGCGGTACACGGGCCTCCCACCGCTGCGGCCTCTCCCGTTGCGGAGCACAGGCTCCGGACGCACAGGCTCCTGACGCGCAGGCTCCTGACGCGCAGGCTCCGGACGCGCAGGCTCAGCGGCCACGGCCCAGGGGCCCAGCCGCTCCACGGCATGTGGGATCCTCCCGGACCGGGGCACGAACCCACGTCCCCTGCATCAGCAGGCAGACTGTCAACCACTGCGCCACCAGGGAAACCCCTGCTTCCCCTTTTAAGGACATTGGACCCACCTGGATAATCCAGGATAATCTCCCTATCTGCTGATTAGCAAATATAATTTCATCCACAACATTAATTCCGTCTTTCTAGGTAACCTATCATATTCACAGGTTCCAAGGATTAGGACATCTTTGGGGCATTATCCTGCCTACCAAACTCAGGGAGATCCAAACCAAACTGGACCTTGCCTTTAAAACAAATTATTGGTTTTAACATATAAAACATGCCCAAATTTTAAGTGTACAGCTTGATGAACTTTATATAAATATACGCCTGTGTAGTGTGTAAATATACACCTGCATAACCACCACTCAAATCAAGATACGAAATAAATCTACCATGCTATCACATGCTCCTTCTCAGTCAATATCCACCCCCAAGAGGTAACCGGTATTCTGTCTTATATCAATGTATTGGTTGTCTATCACAAACCACTCCAAAACTTGGTGGATCAATACAACAAAACAACCATTTTATTTGCTCATAATTCTGTGGTCAGGAATTTACGCTGGACTCAACTGAAAATTCTTCTGCTGGTCTCACCTGTGGTGACTCATTTGGTTGCAGTCATTTGACAGCTTGACTGGAGCTGGATGGTCCAAGATGGTGTCATACATGTATCTGGTGGTTTGGTACTGGTTGTCAGCTGGGCCCCACTCTCCACATGGGTATTTAATCCTCAAAGAAGTTAGACTGGGCTGCTTCACATGGAGATCTCAGGGCAGCAAGAAGGCACAGCAAAGTGCCCAGAAGTTGTACAGTATCACCCCCACTGCATTCTTTCAGTCAAAGTAAGACACAAGGCCATCCCAGATTCCAGGAGTGGAGAAATAAACTCTACTTCCTGATGGCAGGAGCTGCAAAAAAGCTTGTGGCCATTTTTTTCCATCACATTACAATTCGTTGATTTTGCCTGTTCTTAAACTTCAGATAAATGGAATCATACTGAAAGTATTCTTGTTTCTGGCTTCTTTTGTTTAACATTATGTATTTGAAATCCAACCATGTTTTTGTGTGTGGCAGTAGACGGTCCTTTTCTATTGCTGCTGCTCATATTCCATTGTATGAATATGCCACAATTTATTTATTCATTCTATTACTGATGAACATTTGACTTGTTTCTAGTTTGTGGCCATTATAAAAAAGCTGCTATTATATTCTTGTGCATGTCTTTTGAAGGGCATATGCACTCAACTATCTTGGGTATCAACTATCTTGGCTATGTACCTAGGAATAGAATTACTGGATCTGGGAGTAGGCTAGTATTAAGCTTTAGAAAATATTGCCGAATAGTTTTCTGAAGTGATTGCATTAATTTACACACCCATAAGCAATGTATGAGAGCTTTGGTTGCTCCACATCCTTGTGAACACTTGGTACTGTCAGACTTTTAAATTTCAGCCATTCTAATAGGTATTTAGTGGTATATCATTGTTTTGATTTGCATTTCCTTGATGACTAATGATGCTGAACATATTTTCACGTGTTTAACAGTCATTTGGCTATCTTTTTTGTGAAGTGCTTATTCAGTATTTTTGTGACGTGCCATTTAAAAAATTGGGTTGTCTGTCTTTTTCTTGTTGATTTGTAGAAGTTCTTTCTTTAGTCTGCCATGAGTCTGTTATTGTATATATCAACTGGGCCACACAGCAGGAGGTGAACAGCAGGCAAGCGAGTGAAGCTTCATCTGCTGCTCCCCATCGCTCACATTACTGCCTGAACCATAGCTCGCGTTACCACCTGAACCATCCCCCCAATCGCTCACATTACTGCCTGAACCATCCTCACCAACCCCCACCAATTTTTCGTGGAAAAATTGTCTTCCACAAAACCAGTCCCTGGTGCCAAAAAGGTTGGGGACCGCTGGTATATATGTATTACAAGTGGCTTGTCTTTTCCTTTTCTTAATGGTCTCTTTTGATGGACAGAAGTTCTTAATTTAAACAAAGTCCAAATTATCAATATTTTCTTTTATGATGAAAGTTTTTTGTGTTCTGTGAAATCTTTACCCACCCCATTGGATCCTAAATGAGTTTTATAGCTTTAACTATTACATTTAGGTCTTTGATCCATTTTAAGTTCAGTTTGGTATATGGTGTGAGGTAGGGGTGCAAATTTATTCTTTGGCACGTGTTTAGCTTTTCCAGCATCATTTGTTGAAAAGACCATTCTTTCCCCATTGAATTGTCTTGACATTATGAATGACAGCTTCTCCACAACACTGAAAACTGACAACACAGTAAGGAATTATCATGTCAAAAATGAAGGGAAAATGGTAAAGAGCATGGAAGCTCAATATTATAACAGACAATACAAAATTTAAGGTAAAAATCATTACTAGAGATGAAAAGGGAATCTTCATACAAATAAATGGTTCAATTCACCAAGAGATATAAAAATATAAAACATTTATGTTCCTAATAACATAGCCTCAAAACATAAAGGCAAACATTGAGAATACTACAAGGAGAATTAAACAAATCCACAATCACGGTGGTAGAGTTCAACATACTTCTCTCAATAGTTGACAGTACAGGCAGAAAAAAAAATTCTCTCTCTCTCCCTCTCCCTGTGTGTGTGTGTGTGTGTGTGTGTGTGTGTGTGTATAAAATTTGGACAATACAATAAATAAATGTGTTTTTAATAAACTTTTAATTTTGGAATAACTTTAAATATATAGAAAAGTTGCAAAGATAGTATAGAGAGTTCCCATATCCTCTTCACCAAGCTTCTATGCATATGAACATCTTAAGTAACAATAGAACATTTGTAAAAATTGAGAAATTAACATTGGTAGATATATTGTTAATTAATGTGCAGACTTTATTCAGATTTCACCTATTTTTCCACTAATGTCCTTTTTCTTTTCCAGTATCCAATCCAGGATACCACATTGCATTTAGTTGTCATGTGTCCTTAGTCTCCTCCAGTATGTCACAATTTGTCAGTCTTTGTCTTTCATGACCTTGGCTAAATTTGAATGATCAAGTATTTTGTAGAATGTCCATCAATTTGGGTTTGTTTGATGTGATATTTTCTCATGATTGAAATTTCATGATTTCTCTGGGGTTATGGGTTTTTGGAAAGAACACCATAGAAGTGAAGTACCCATCTCTTGCATCTTATGAGGGGGGTATGTGATTTCAATATGACTCATCACCAATGATGTTAACTCTGATCACTTGGTTAAGGTGGTGTCTGCCAGGTTTTTCCACTGTGAAGTTACTATTTTCCCTTTTTCATAGTCTATTCTTTGGAATTGAGCCATTAAGTCCAGCCTGTACTCAAGGAATGGGGTGTTATGCTCCCCCTCCTTTAGGGTAGGGTATCTACATAGTTTATTTCAAATTCTTTTGCATGGGAGATTTGTTTCTTCTCCCCCATTTATATGTTTATTCAATTATTTATTTATATGTGTAGAGACTCATGGATATTTATTTTATTCTGAGTTATAATCCAATATTATTATTTACTTTGTTGCTCAAATTGTACAATGAACAAATTTGAGCTAATGAAAGGATATTGAATACTATACCAAAAACTGCAGAATATAATTTTTTTCAAGGACATGTGGAACACTTATCAAATATGATCATGAACTGGGCTGTAATGATATGCCTAATATTTCAAATAATTAAAATCACAGAGAATATACTTTCCAACTTTGACATAATTGAATTAGATATGAATTACAAAAATATATCCAGAAAACCCTCACATTTGGGAAATTAAGAAATAGATTTTGAAATAAGACTTGGATCAAATAAGACATTGGAAATTAAGAGATATTTTGAACTTCACAACAATGAATATATTACATATCAAAATCTGTGGGATGCAGTTAAAGTAGTACTTGGAGGGAAAGTTACAGCCTTAAGTGTATATATTAAAAAGAAGAAGCTTGAAATTTAAAAAGCTACGCTCATAAAGTTAAAAAAAATTAGTCCAAAGATTGCAGAAGGAAGAAAACAATAAAGATGATGTGAAAGACAAAATCACTGGACATTTAAGGAGATAATTTTATACAAGCTATTGCAATCAGGTGAATATTCCTTAAGAATGTCTTAAAAGGAAGGGGTCTGGGGTTTTATAGAAGCAGGTAAATAAGGGAATTGTAGGTAAGTCTTATGAGATTCACGAGGAGTGAGGAAGATGGATCTTACTTGAGGTGTTGAGGAAGAGTGGAGAAGGTATGTCTTCTTTAGGGATATGTGAGGGCAGGGTGGTCCTTTGCAAGTTAGCAGGAGTACTAAAGGGTGGGAACACAAAGCTCAGATAATGTTCAACATTGTCAGTAAGAACAGAAATTAATGAAACAGAATATAAAATAATAATACAACAGAGTAGACCAGCAACACCAAAAGTTCTTACAAAAAGAACAATAAAGTTAACAAATCTGTAGCAAGACTGATCAAGAAAATACGAAAACAAAAAATGAGACATCACTACATATGCCACAGACATCAAGTAGATGATAAGAGTGTATTATAAAAGACTATATGGAAAACATTAGATGAAATTGGAAAATTCCTAGAAAAATATTACTTATCAAAACTGACTCAGGAAAAATTAGGCAATTTTACTCCTACTCATCCTTGCATGCCGTGTCTCTATAAATTGAAGAAAATTCATGAAAAGTTGTCAGGTTTTTGTGAACACTCCTTCTTTCCTCAGTACTAATTATGGGAATGGAGGTGGGTTTGGAAGCACCAGATACTCTTTTCCCCTGGTTATCTCTTTTGAAAATTTACAGCATAAGGTTCTTCTCCTTTCCTTGTCTGGCTGCTGTTGATGAATTTGGGGCAGTGAAAACAAGACTGTTTTTTCTTAATTAGCAATCTTAATACAGAATACAGCAGAATGAAGCAGAATTACCTAATTTCAACCCTCTTCCCTCCCAATTCTTACATGGTTCTTCTATGACAGCCCTTAGTAAAAGCCAAACACATATTCTGTGGTAATGTGTAAAGGGGAGCAGCTAATGCAGCCATATGTGTTGCTTTCTAATAGTCTAAATTAACATATGGTTAAAGGTGAAAAAAATCTTGAATAGTGAGTGTATGGTCAGAATGTAGCTGAGACCAGTGGTCTACAAACTCTAATTAACAGATCAACTGCATCAGGATCACCTGGGAGCATTTTGTCTGGGGCCAGGCCTGGAGATATGCATTCTATAAGTCCACTGGATAATTCTACTGGACATTGGGATGGGAACCAATGGCTTGGGAACCACTGTCTTACACTGTTTCTCTTAGGCATCAGTTGTCTCAGCTCTGCTATTATGTTTAAGATGACTCTGTTTAGTAAGTTCTGAAATGCAGAAATTCTGTATTTGTAATCAGACTGAACTATAAACTGTTAAGACCATTCTGGAGAACAATTCAGCAATGTATAATAAAATTGGAGGTGCCTGTATGGGGAAAATTCCACTTCTAGGCATATACTCACATATATACACCAGTAGACTTGTACAGTGTTGTTGATCACAGCTGTTGCTAATGGTGAAAAAACTGGAAAATGCACATTCATAGAGTGAACTATTAAACAGCAGTTAAAAATGAATGAACTGATTTATAGTTATCAACATGTGAGGATTTAGAAAACATCACGTAAAGTGAAAAATGCAAGTTTGAAAACAGTTAATATCATTTACCACAGAGGTAATACTATATATTATTTATGGGTAAATACATATTTATAAAAGCATACCCAGGAAGATATACACCAACCTTGGGTTACTTTCAGAGAAAGAAGGAGGAAGGGAGAGAGGGAGAAAATGTGATGGAGGAGAACTTTAGTTGTATCACTAACATTAAAGTTCTTTAAAGAAAAAGATTGAAAACAAGTATGCCATCTTCACCAAAGTGTTAGATCCACCACTTCCTAGCTGTGTGATCTTGGGCAAATTACTTAATCTTTATGAGCCCCAGTTTCCTATCTGTAAAAAGGGATAATAATTGTACCTGTAATTCATAAAGTTGTCATGAGGATTCAATGAGGTAATATATAGTTGTTTTTTTTTTTTTTTTTTGCATAGTCACCACGTGAGCATTCCCTAAATCACAGCTGTTATTACCAGCAAGAAAGTGTCCAAAGCATTCACTCAGCTTTGGTCAGAGCAGATGGGAAAAAGTGCATTCCGGAGAGAGATGCTGGGTGGCACTTCAGAGCACGAACACCTCTGGTGAGTGTACAGTGCCGAGCGTGCCCTTGAGCAGAGAGAGCAAGGCAGGAATGTTGCCCTCTCATTGTGCTGCTCTGTTGGGTACAGTGTCTGTCTCCCCTGAAGCGTTTGTATAAGTCTGTGTTTCTTGGGGTGGTGGGTAATGAGTGCCCCTATCTGGTACAAGGTTTTAATCTCAAATTTCCATAGAAAGAGGTGGTGCCTCTAGAGTGGTCTGCTGTCTTCCTAGCCACTGACTTGTGAAGAGCAGGACAGTAGTGGAGTGTGGAACTCAGACCCTGGCAGAGCTGGTGAAGAAGTCACCATCCTCTCTTCTCAGCCTTGAGGCAAGTCTGGAAGGATAACTGATTTCTTCTACCAATGGCTTTATGTCCTTCTCAGGTTCGGGAACTCTGGATAAAGTCCTATCAGCACTGCCTGTTGCCCATTCCTTTCTAATAGCTAAATGGAATCCACTGAGCAAGGGTCAAAAAGGTTATGGAAAAATCACAGGGATACCTTAAGTGGCATTTAAAAAAAAAAAAAGGCTGTGAGGTGGTGTGGGGTTAGGCTTGTCAGTGCTACCCTCACCAGAGAAAAACAGAAGTTGACTTCACCTCTTCCTGTTATTCAGTCATCAGCTATAGCCTATTGACCTTTAGGTATCCAGTGCCCTCAAAAGTCTCCTCCTTGCCTTCAGATCAAAACCAGAGCAGTAGTCATTTTACACTCTAGTATAAATGAATTTATATTAATAATATAAATGTATTTTGGAGATGGTGCTATTGGTAAGCTATTTCTAAGAACTGCTAGGGCAAAAAGGGCCTGTCAGTTTTCTCCAATTCTAGTCCAGTGATTTTTCCCAAAGGCTGCATCCCCAGTTTTTCTGTACCAGTCAGCCTATGCTTGTCCTGAGATAACTAGCTGCTCACAGATCTGCCACTTACTTGGTTCCTCCCCTTCTGCTTCAGCCCCCTACCTTCTGTACCAACCTTAAGACTCTCAGATCCTTGGGGATTGAGAGTCCATCCCTCTTTGTTTCACACTGCGGCACTTGGTTGATGGCTCATCTGTCTTTGCCCTCTCCTCCAAGTGTGGTGATCCAAGCATGACTTGCCAGTCAGTTAGTCAGCTGGAGCTTAATGCCCCAGAGTTCCTGCCTCCTTGAGTTCTCCAGGGCACCTTGGAATGTGAGCAGATGTAAGAGGTTGTGTATATGAGTGTGTTTGTGGTGGGAATGGGGGTAGGAAGACATAAAATTGTGAGTGATTTCAGGGAAAATGTTCAATAGTGATGTTACTTACCGATACTTGAAAACTAACATGGAGAAAGGAAATACAAAAATCCAGTTTGTCTGTGTAAAATGAATTTACAGAATCTGCTTACTCTTCGTGGCTAATTTTACCATATAGACAATAATAACTATGCAAGTTGTCAATATGGGTCAGATGAAATTAATTGTAAGCTATATTTACTTACAATGTGATATATTGTGTTCAGCTATGCTCACACTTGGGTTGATTATCTACTATGGTTTCCTGCCCATGTATTGTGCTCACATGGGGAAAAGAATTCAGGGAACGTGGCTCTAGTATTTCTGAGATTAACTGCCCAGGTACCTCCTCTCTTTTCTTTTGGCATCTTCTGGGCAGCTATATCGCAGAGGTCACTGTGGGTGCAAAGTACAAGAAAAGAAAGCCTATGTAATAAAAGGTGTAAATTTTCCTAAAGCCGTATAAAACTGTTCCTCAGTACTCAGCATATATAGCTTATATTTACTGTATATGCTTTTTCTCTATTCTGTTTACCACCTCTGATTCCTGGGAGATTAAATCTTCACAAGCGTAGATACATACTAATATGATGAACTTTAAAATGTTATTTTCCTTCCTTTATCATCAATGATTATCATTTAAAGTTGTTATGAAGGCTTTGTGACAGAGGTTACACTAAAATTGAAAGTATATGAACTTACTGAAAATCATGTAAAAATTAGCTATGTTTTTAATGTGGTTTCTCAGATTGATTAATTTATGCAATTGAATTGTTCTATTCTCTTGTAAACATATATTCGCACTTTGCAAACTTGCACACCTGCAAAGTAAAGTGTGGTGGTATTTGTGATGTTATCATTGTTTCATCAAGAATGATAACTCAGTCAGGTTACTTTTAAAATCTCACTTTACAGGCCATTATCTATCACTTTCCTGTTTCAATACAGTGGAAATTGATTCCATAAAGGTCTTAAAGGTCAAATGTATCTTAAATTTAATAATTTTAAAATACCTTGGCATTTATGAAGTGTTGTTGCATTAATTTAAAAATAGTTTGACGTTGTTATAAAGTTTAACATTGTATGAAAGCACTTCCCCACAAGATACATGCATCAGTTTGGCTATGGTGAATTTTTTTCTTTAGGGATGTGTATGTCTTTAACAAAATTACTATTTTTGGGGGGGCGGTGGTCGCGTCACAGAGTCCTAACCGCTGGACCACCAGGGAATTCCCAAAATTACTTTTTAAAAAAATTGAAACCATGACAAGGACATCCCTTTATAGGTTTCAGTTTGAATTTTAAACAGGATTATAGAAGTCATGGAATTGTCTGTTTCTCCCTCTTTCTTTCCCCCCATCTTCCATTATTCTGGTGTTCCTTCCCTTTGGCATTTATAAGCGCTATCATGTAAGTAGAACTATGTTAGGTGCTAGCGATCCAGAAATGAAAGGATACAGTCTCTGCCCTGGAGCGACTAGGTCTAGTTGGTGAAAAAGAAGAATAAAAAACTAATTACAGTATGGCTTGTAGAGTGGTCTTCCTGGAGGAGGTGATAGCTGAGCTGGAAGGATGAATGAGAGATGACAAGGAGATGAAATTAATCTTACTTGGATTATTAATGGTTTGGGGCTATGATAGCTTTCTTTATACCAAAGATGACAGAGTAGGGAACCCCAGGGCTCCATCCCTCCATTAAAGCAACTAATGAGCTGGCAAAACCTGTCAGAATCAACTTTTACAGAACTCTGGAGTCTAGTTGAAAACTTATAACAACCAGGGGAAAGCTTAATGAAGAAAGAAGCTGCTGCATTGCAGCAACAGAGTTCTCTGGTGTTTTAAATTGTCTACCAACCCTTCCCCACATACCAGATGGGAGGCAGCCATGAAGACAGCAGCCTGTACCCCTGGTGCAGGTTGCCAAGCACCTGAGGGAGCAATTACAGACCTTATTCTCAAAGAATTGTGGTTGTTTATTTCAATCTGTCTAGTGGCTCCTGGAAGGACTGGTACACAAGGGCTTGCCTTTGTTTCACCCGGTTCAGAGCATTCCCAGGTCTGGGGTGGCTTCCCAAATGGCATTTGCCAAAAGCACTTGAAGGCAAAAGTATTGGCCAGAGCAGCTTAGGGCAAGGGATAGCAGTCAGGACAAGCAAGAGACAGATCAAAAAGCCTGGTAAGAAAGAATTTGGGAAAGGAAATCTACAGGGGAGTGAGAGTTTTTAAAAGCTCCTGCTTAAGTCAGGGAATTGAGAAGGCCATGCATATGCCCAAGACTGGACACAAGTTCAGAAAAGGCCTAATCCTCAGAAGAGATCCTAAACTTTCACCTCTGGCTAACCTTCAGGCTCTGCACAAGCAGGAAGTAAAGGTGAGGGCAGTATTGTAAATGGCCTGGCTAAGCACTGAAGGCGTGTCCCAACACAGACAATCTTCAGGGAGTGGGGAGAGTTTTAAAAATTCTTTTAAAAAATATTATTGGGCTTTAGGTGTTTGTAGATACTCTGTCAATTCACTAGTTGACCACTAAACTAATGGAACACAGACTTCAGTGGCCACATATGATAAATGGAAATTTTACAAAAATAATTTAGAAAAGTAACTAAAATGACAATAAAAAGTAGCAACAACAGACAAAACCAAAAAATTGAGTTAATTTTTGTATATGAGCTGAGGTAGTAGTCTACCTTCATTCTTTTACCTGTGGATATCCAGTTATCTCCAAACCATTTGTTGAAGAGACGATTCCTTTCCCATTGGCTGGTCTTGGTGTCCTTGTCAAAAATCAGTTGACCAGAGATGACAGATTTATTTCTGGACTCTCAACTCTATCCCATTGATCTGCATGTCTATCTTTATGCCAGTATCACTCTGTTTTGATACTCTAACCTTGTAAGTTTTGAAATCAGGAAGCATGAAAGCATGAATCCTACAACATTATTCTTTTTTTTTTGCCGCACTGCGCGGCATGCGAGATCTTAGTTCCCTGACCCGGGATCCAACCTGGGCCCCCTGCAGTGGAAGCATGGATTCTTAAACACTGGGCTGCCAGGAAAGTCCCTATTTTTCTTTTTAAAAATTGTTTTAGCTATTAGGGTCCCTTGAAATTCCATGTTAATTTTAGGATCAGCTTTTACATTTTTGCAAGAAAAGAAAAGAGTCTGTTGGGGCACTGCATTGAATCTGTAGATCACTTTGACATCTTCCAATTCATGAACATGAGATGTCTTTCCATTTACTTAACGTTTCCTTCACATTCAGCAATGTTTTGTGGTTTTCAGTGTATAAGCCTTGTACCTCTTTGGTTAAATTTATTCCTAAGTATTTTATTCTTTTGATAGTATTGAAAGTGAAATCATTTTCTTAATTTTCTGGAAATGAAATCGCTCATTGCTAGTGTACAAAGATACCACAGATTTTGGCATGTTGATCCCGTACCCTGCCACTGTGCTGAATTTATTAGTTTTAGTAACTTTCTTGTGGATTCTTTGGGAATTTCTCTATATAGGATCATGTCCTTTATAAAGAGAAACAGTTTTACTTATTCCTTTCCGATCTGGATAGCTTTTCTTTTTCTCGCCTAATTTCTCTGGCTAGACATTCTAGGACAATGTTGAATAGCAGGGGTACAACTGGCATTCTTATCTGTTCCTGATCTTAGCGGGGAAGCTTTGAGTCTTTCACCGTGGAGTATAATGTTAGCTGTGGGTTTTTCATAAATGCCCTTTATCAGGTTGAGGACATTCCTTTCTATTTTGTTTTTTGAGTTCTTTTTTTTTCTCATGAAAGTGTGTTGCATTTTTTCAAAAGTTTTTTTGGTATCTATTAGATGATCATGTGGGTTTTTTCCTTCATTCTAGTAATACGGTGTTTTACACCAATATTTATTGAGCCATCCTTGTTTTCCTGAGATAAATCCCATTTAGTCATGTTTTATAATTCTTTTAATGTGCTGCTGGATTCCATTTGCTAGTATTTGGTTGAGAAGTTTTACACCTATATTTATAAAGGATATTGGTCTATAGTTTTCTATTCTTGTGATGTCTTTGTCTGGTTTTGGTAACAACATAATACTAGTCTCATTAATGAGCTAGAAAGTGTTCCCTCCTCTTATATGTTTAGAAGAGCCTGAGAAAGATTTCTGTTAATTCCTCTTTAAATATTTGGTAGAATTCACCAGGGAAGCTGTTTGGTCCTGGGCTTTTCTGTGTTGGCAGGTTTTTGGTTACTTACTCAATCTCTGTACTTCTTATAGGTCTGTTCAGATTTTCTATTTCTTCTTGAATCTGTTTTGGTAGTTTTTGTGTTTCTAGGAATATGTCCATTCATCTAGGTATCTAATTCGTTGGCATATAATTGTTCATAGTATTTTCTTATAATTCTTTTTATTTCTGTAAGGTTGATAGTAAATGTCCCACATTCATTCCAGATTTTAGTAATTTGAATCTTTCTTTTCTTGAACAGTCTGTTTGTCAACTTTGTTGATCCTTCTGAAGAACCATTTATTGTTTCCTTTTTTTTCTATTGTTTTTTCTCTTCTCTATTTTGTTTATCTCCATTCTAATTTTTATTTCCTTTTTTCTGCTTGCTTTGGGTTTAGTTTTCTCTCCTTTTTCTAATTCCTTAAGGTGGGCTAGTTAGGTTATTAATTTGATATGTTTCTTTTTTCAAACATAGGCATTTGTAGCTATAAATATCCCTCTGAACACTGCTTTCAGAGTCCCATTAGTTTGGGTATGTTGTGTTTTTGTTTTTATCAATCTCAACATATTTTCTAATTTCCCTTGTTATTTTTTTCTTTGACCCAATGGTTATTTAGTAGAGTTATTTAATTTTCACATATTTGTATATTTTGCAAATTTCCTTGTTATTAATTTTTGATTTCATTCCATTGTGGTCAGAGGACATACTTAGTATGATTTCAATCTTCATAAATTTATTGAAACTTGTTTTGTGGCCTAACAAAAGGTTTATCCTGGAGAATCTTTTATGTGCACTTAAGAATATGTAGTGTGCTGTTTTTGGCTTGACTGTTCCACAGATGTTTGTTAAGTCTATTTGGTTTATAGTATTTTTCAAGTCTTGTATTTCCTTCTTGATCTTCTATCAAGTCTTTCTATAAATTATTGAAAATGGAGTACTGAAGTCTCCAACTCTTACTGTAGAACTGCCTCTATCTCCTCTCAATTCTGTCTACTTTTGGCATGTATTTTGGGACTCTGTTGTTAGGTGCATATATAAGGTGCACATATATTTATAATTGACATACCTTCTTGATGGATTGACCCTTTAAATTTTTTATTTTATTTTATTGAAGTGTAGTTGATTTACACTATTGTGTTAGTTTCAGGTATACAGCAAAGCAATTCAGTTATATATATATACTTTTTTCAGATTCTTTTCCATTATAGGTTATTACAAGATATTGATTATAGTTCCCTGTGCTATACAGTAAATCCTTGTTTATTTTATATGTGATAGTGTGTACCTGTTAATCCCATACTCCTAATTTATCCCTCCCTTTCACTGTCTTTCCCCTTTGGTAACTAAAAGTTTGTTTCCTAAGTGGATTGACCCTTTGTTTAACATTATATAATATCCTCTTTTTTAATCCTAATTTTTGTCTTAAAGTATACTTTGATATTTGGAGAGCTGCTCTAGCTCTTAATTAATTACTGTTTGTACAGAATAGCCTTTTCTATCTTTTTACTTGCAACCAATTCAAGTCTTTGAATCCAAAATAAATCTCTTGTAGACAATATACATTTAGATCATGTTTTTTTAAAAGTATCCATTTTGCCAATCTCTGCCTGTTAATTGGAGTTTAATCTATTTGCATTTAATATAATTACTGATAAGGAAGGACTTCTGACATTTTGCTATTTGTTTTCTAACATGTCTTATATCTCCCCCCATTCCTCCATTACTGCCTTGTTTTGGGTTTCATTGATTTCTTTTTTTTTTTTTGTAGTTTACCTTTTTGATTTCCTGCTCATTTTCTTTTCTGTATATTTTTTAGTTATTTTCTTAGTGGTTGCTCTGGGGATTACAACTAACATGTTAAATTATAACAGTATATTTTGGATTAATACAAACAATTTCAACAGTATACAAAACCTTTGCTCCTGTATAGCTCCACCCCCTTTATGTTGTTACTGCCATAAATGACACCTTTATACATTGTGTGCCCATGAAGACAGATTTGTATTGTTTTATGCAGTCATGTTTTAAGTCCTATATTAAAAAAGAGGAGTCACAAAATACAGTAATACTGTCTTTTGTATTTACCTATGTAGTTACCTTTAGCGTGTGCTTTATTTCTTTGCGTGGATTCCAGTTACCATTTAGGGCTGCCTGCAGAACTCCTTTAGCATCTCCTGTATGGAAAACACAGATCAAGAGAGAAGCATTTAGTTTAAAATAAGAGAGACATCGTCTGAGAACAAAGTTGATCAGGTAAACATGAGAGTGAAATTACAGGGAGAGTTCAGGAAAAATTCATGGCTCAGTCCCCGGATTTTCTTGATGACAGGGATTCTAAGTTTACCTGTGCAGGATGCTGAGGGAAGCGTGCCGACAGTGGGACTGACTGTATTAAAGGTCTGATGTGTATCTAAGAACTAAGATGAAGCTGAGACAAAAGTAGAACTGCACCCACCTGTGCAGCTCCACCCAGCTAGAAATTCATTCCACCATGCTGGATATTGTCCTTCTGAAATTCTTAGAAACACTAAAGCCTTCTAGACGTTCACTGCGGCACCCAGTGCAGCTTCTGGCCTCTGCCACGTCTGGATTCACTGCTGCACCCAGTGCAGTTTCCGGCCTCTGCCACGTCTGGGTTCACTGCGGCACTCAGTGCAGCTTCCGGCCTGCTCACCCGGTAGGAGGGGCTGTGGCAGCGAGGTTGGTCCCAGCAGGCCTTGCGGAGCGACTCGGAGCTCACGTGTGACTCGTGGCGCCTGCGTCTGCCTTTTGGGGGTTGGCGCAGCGAGGGGATCTGCCTTACTTTCTGTGAGGAAAGCCGGACCGTGACAGAGGAAAGAGGCCGAGGAGGAGGCCAGGACTGGGCTAGAGCTGAAGGAGGACTGAGCCGGGAGGTGAGGGGCTTTACCGGCGGCGGCGGCGGCGGCGGCGGCGGCAGCGGCGGCAGCGGCATCTCCCGTGAGGCGGTTGGTTGACTAGGCCGCAGCGGCCATGGCCGTGGGCCTTGGGGACCATGCCAGCGGGTTCCGCCACAACGAGGTGATAAGATTCATGAACAATGAAGTCCTTATGAACGGGGGAGGCCCCGATTTCTACGTGGCCTTCTGCTCGCGGTCCTGGAATGAGGTAGAGGATCGGCTGCGCGTCGTCGTCGCTGACCCACAGGTGCCGTGCGCCATCAAGAGGGCCTGTGCCTGGAGCGCGCTGGCCTTGAGCGTGCGTGTGGGCGCGAGGCAGCGGGAGCAGCAGGCGTTCCGGGTTCAGTGGCTGCAGGAGCAGGTAGGGGAACGCGAGGCGGCTTCCTGGGCCCTCTGAGCTGCGGCGCCTGCGCGAGGAGCGCGAGGAGTGGTCACGTAGCTGCGCCTCACGCGGGCCGCCTTGCAGCAGGCGCTGAAACAGCGCGATGTGCTTTGTGGGCGGCTGCTCCTGGTCGAGAGGTCGGCACAGGTCACCCCACTGGCCCAAGAGTTGCTGCCTGGGCCTCGAGCCGAACAACTTGGGGCTGCAGAGTGGCCCATGAGCGTAGAGCAGCAGAGAGATGTGGTAGCCATGGGGGAGCATGACAGGCTGTATTTCAAGAGCCAGATGCCAGCCCCGACAGATGTCCTTTATGTGCCGGGACCCCCGAGTCCTTGGGCCCAGGCCGTGCAACCCCCTCTGCCAGTGCCGATACCATACCCATTTCCATTCCATGCACCATTCCCGATGGGATTCCCATTCTTGCCACCTGTACCACCAGCAGTAGCCATATGGAAACAGAAGCTGGAGTCGTCCCATTTCAGGTGCCTCCTCTGGGCATCTCTCCACCTGGCCCGTGGGCTGCAGTGGTCTTTCAGGGGGAGATGGCCCCACTGTGGAACCAGAGGAGCTACAGCCAGTGGGAAGGTCCTGAGATCCTGCAGGGTACAGTCCCCTTAGGGGATATCAGAAGTCTTAACCAGGAAGAAGGTCTATAGAGGCCCCAGGGGATGGTCCCTCTTAGGGACAGCTGTGGTCTCAGTCAGGAAGAAGGTCCAGAGAGGTCCGAGGGAATGATCCCTCTTGGGGATAGTTGGAGCCACAGCCAGGAAGAAGGCCTAGAGAGACCCCAGGGGATGGTCCACTTGAGGGATAGCTGGAGTCTCAACCAAGAAGCAGGTCCAGAGAGCCCCCAGGGGATGGTCTCCCTGGGGGCCAATGGGAGCTACAGCCAGGAAGAAGTTCCCAAAAGATCCCAGGGGAATGTTCCCCGGGGGGACAACAGAAGCCAGAGCCAGGAGGGAGACCTAGAGAGGTCCCCGAGGACCATCCCCCTGGGGAACAGCAGAAGTCACAGGCAAGACGATCCAGAGAGGCCCCAGGGGACTGGCCCCCTAGGGGTCAGCAGAAGCCAGAGCCGGGAAGGAGGTCCACAAGGGCCCCAGGGGATGCCCCCACCGCTGTTCAACAGGAGACATGGCCAGGAAGGAGGTCCAGAGAGGCCTCAGGCAACCGCCCAGGGGGACAGCTGGAGCCCTAGTGGGAGAGAAAACCCAAAGAAACAACAACCTCAGGGGCAGAAGACCAAGCGGCCAGAAGGGAAAAAAGCCTCAGAATCACACCACCAGGAGAAGTCTGCCTCAGGCTGCAGTTCAGTGAATTGGGAGTGCCCCGTGGTGTAAAGCAATGAATTTTCCATGGCACAAGACTTGCTATGAATGCAAGAAAGTCTGCATGGCGGTTGAGAGTGGAGGCCCCGACCCAGGACAAACCCACTGATTTCAGGAAGGTAAGTAAGAATGGAAACACTCCAAAGAAAAACCAGTTTTCTAAGACCCCCTCCTGATTAAAAAGTAACTCATTTACTTCACAGAAAATTTGTAACTAAAATTATGATATAGAAAATTAAATAAAATAATTCATTGTCCCATTACCCCAAATAACAACTTTTTATCATTGAGTACACACATAGATACATATGTATTTATATGCTTTCTTTTTTTTTTTCATTTACTTGAGCAAAGACGGATTGCTTTTGAGTATCACACTCACTCTTTAAGGAATTTCTCCTAATGCATTTATGTTTGCAGGTGCTGAATTCTGGGTGGCTGAAGCTGATTGGTTGACACCCTGCAGAAGCTGAAGTCAAGACTGTTTTTTTGAGGGAGACGCAAGAGGGAAGAGATATGGGAACATATGTATATGTATAACTGATTCACTTTGTTATAAAGCAGAAACTAACACACCATTGTAAAGCAATTATACCCCAATAAAGATGTTGAAAAAATTTTTAAAAAAAAGACTGTTTTTTCCTTTTTCACTCTTTTCTGTTTTCTTATTAACCTTGTTTTCCAGAAAATGCCATGTCTTTGGCTGGGAGCAGCCATGTGTTTTTGGTTATAAGCTATAAGGAATTTTAGGAGCACTGATTTTCCTTGAAAATGCTATCGTTCCTTTGTAAACTACGGCGGTGTTCATGTTTGCTTCTTGTTCTCGTTTTCTAAGTTTTATAGGTGAGGGTCTGTTTTTATGTCTCTGAGCCCCACGGAATTTGCTTGTTGCTGAAGAATCTGAACCTATCCCATTAGAAGATCTTCCAAGAGCCTAAAGAAAAAACTCTTCGTTTCTGACTGACCCACACTCAGTGAGACCCCTACTGACTGGAGCCGAGAAGAGCGAAAAGTCAGGGAAGAAGAGATGCTTTGGCACTTGGGGGAAAAGGGGGGCAAAATAATTTTGTTAGGATGTAATTTCTCTGTTGGGACAAAGAATTAATTCATAAGATGTGGTGGTTGCAGTGTTAAATTGTATAGATGATAGCAAACGTGACGAATTTCATTTAATTCATTAAACAGTTATTGTCTGATATGTGTTAGGAGCTGGACTTATATGTTATTATCTGGTGCACACATTATAACCTGATTTGGTGAGTTTGGTTAGATAACAGGAGAGAGCCTAATTTGGGATACAAGTTATATCAGGAGTGACTTCTTTGCCTTGCATGTAGTGTGACCTTTGGGTAAGCCCAAATGAAATAACATCGAGATATTTCTGCAGTTCCGGGGGCAACAAAGAGACTTTAATGGAAGGACTTGATTGCCGGACTGCTCATCTCACTGGTCCCATGTGAGACAAGTGAGTAGTGGCAAAGAGTGGAAAAGTGGCCTAACAAAATTGCAGGCAGGACTTTTCTGATACTCTCCTCATTTCCTCCCTTGAGAGGGACAGCTAGTTTCCTGGTTGCCTGAAAGACCACTGGGCGACTGTCTTAAAGAAGGACAGTGCTTGGGGGAGTGTTTGAGCCCTCAGCTTCGGGCAGCCACCATCCCAAGCCCCTTTCTGTTCAGTGGATGAAGAACAAAATGGATTCCAAGGACAGACGTCGTGCTTTGGATGGCGCTTCTCTTGGGAGGACTAAATGGATTAAAACTAGAACTGGACTGGGACGAGCACGCTTGAGAATGCTCGTGGGCCCTTCTCTTCCACTTGGTGTGTTCTCTGCCAGCTTCTCAGAGGCAAGTGGAGCCCCGGGGCTGGGAAGTCAGATCAGCCTCCAGTCTGAGCAAAACGTGTCCTCGAGTTCCGCCAGGAGATTCCAGCTCACCAAGCTCAACCTTTGTCAGAGGTTTCCTGATTCTAACTAGTAATAAAGAGTGTGCACTTACTTGCTGTGTCTTCTGTGTAGTGTGTACCTCGGGGCAGGTTTGCTCAGAAGCGGCAGTTTGAATCTGCATTTTCCCTCCATCCCACTGAGGTGACAGAAAATCCAATCTCATTCACTATTGAAGGGCCCCTCCTCTTTCTGTGAGTTACTCAAGAATGGGAGGGCAGAGGGTATTCTACAGGGCCGTCAATCCATTGTGATTGTCCCTGCTCCCCTCACTGTCCAAGTCCCCACGGTTCCTTGAAGGTGGGCATCTCTGCTACTCCTGGGCCCGTGGGGCATGAGAGGTGAGGTGAGGAGGGGGCTTCTGCCTAGGCTGGGAGCCCTAATGCCTGGTGTCCAGCCTCCCTACAGGCACCGAGAAGCCATTTCCCTGAGGCCCCGTATCCCAGAGGTCCCTTGAGCAGAAATTTCCCCCCTGCATTTCTGCCCTGCAAGGCACTGCCCCCTCCCTCCTATGCATAATCCCATCAAGGTGCTCAGGATTCTGGAGAACAGCCAGGTTTAGACAGTCAGCTAACAAGACAAATGTTCCCTGAGGCAAAGGGGGGTAGAGTCTGGCTACCTGCTTGGTGTAGAGACAGGGAAGGGGCAGAGAACAGACGTGAACCTGACCCACCAGCATTCTCTCTTCCCTCGGAGTCCTGATTACCAGGAGGCCTGGGTAACTCGGGAGGGCGCTGGGGAGGAAGGGGACCATCAGGGACATCGACCCAAAGCTAGGCTTTCTGGGTTGGAGAATGGCTTTGTGATACACTTGTGTATGCTGATAGCTCTGTAGAATTCTGGGAAGATGAGACTTGGGAATTTTCCAGCATAATCCATTTTGGTGTACCAGCAGATCATTTTAGATCTCACTACATTTGCTTTAATTTATGGTTTCAAATGGACTCTGCTATTCATTGGCATGCCTTTAGGTCTACATGAAAGCACTCACCCTGTGCATAGCTTTTATATAGTTTAATATGATTACAGTCTTTCAGGGCTGACTTTTTCCAAAGCAACCTGAATAACTGAGGCTGTCAAATCACTACTTTCTTCTGGAATGGGTACACACAAGAAAAGGCAGGAGGTTTCTTAGGCAAGAACCTGGGCTTTGGAATTAGAGAGACCTGAGTTCAGATACTTGCTCTGCTGTTCACTAGCTATGTGAACTTAAACAAGTTATTGAACTTCTCTGAGCCCCAGTGAGTGGTTGTTCCCTTTCCCTGCCCTCAGGGTTCTGCTCTGGATGCTGTGGGAATGAGTATAAGGGATTATCAATGGTCGTAAAATCATTAATACCATTGAGTGCTTACTGTGTGCTAGGCACTCTAAGCACATTACCATTTTGGTGACTGTAAGGTATAATAGGTACCTGTATTAATAGTTCTTCAAAGTGAATATTATTACCCCCATTTTATAGATGTGGTAACTCAAAAATTTGGGAATTGGTGAAGCCTGGCTTCAAAATAAAATTTTACTGATTCTAATGTCTGTGCTCTTTCCATTATATCACACTGCCTTAACCTTTTACCCTTACTAAGTAATGTATTTGTATGTTAACATGGATTATCAATGTCTAAGCTCAATGAAATGACTATAATGGAGAGACTGAGGCATAGTGACAGTCTGGTGGTCAGGAGCTGCTCTTTTAGAATCTCTCAGGCTTTGGGATACGTGATCATCTAGGCTGCCAGTAAGTAGGACCACTTATCTCAGGACTGCAAAAAGTAAAAAGGGGGGGGGAATGGTAATTTAGGCAGTGGGAGTGGCTTGTATCTGATTCAGCAGACTGGCCTTATGAAAAGATCTTTGAGCCGAGTTCAGTACTATTAAGATAGAGCCCATCTTGATTGCTTATCTAAAGTCTGTCTGAATTACTCAGTTTTTAAGTGGGTAAGGTGCCAGCAGTAACAGTCCAATAGATATGCATATGTACTTTTCAGTGAGGAAGTAGGGGGAAAGGAGACTTCAAAAGCTCCAGACTCATGTTGCAAATGGTAATGGAATCGATGTTTTATTTTTTTTTTACATCTTTACTGGAGTATAATTGCTTTACAATGGTGTGTTAGTTTCTGCCCCATAACAAAGCGAATCAGCCATACATATACACATGTTCCCATATCTCTTCCCTCTTGCGTCTCCCTCCCTCCCACCCTCCCTATCCCACCCCTCTAAGTGGTCACAAAGCACAGAGCTGGTCTCCCTGTGCTATGCGGCTGCTTCCCACTAGCTATCTACCTTACGTTTGGTAGTGTATGGAATCGATGTTTTTAAAATCATGGTACTTTACAGATCAAGCAAACAGCATCCATGGAAAGAAGACTTCCTATGCACTAGGCAGCGTGTTAGACTCTGTGAAGGTGATCATTATTGCCCTCAGCGATGTCCTGTCCTGTTAGAAGAAATAAGACAAATATACACCAGACACCATTTATCAGTCTTTTTTCTTCAATTTTTCCAACATATTTTCTGGCCTGTAGATGCTGGTTTTCGAAGGATTCTGTGCATCAAACAGCATTATTTAATAAATGATTATTTTCTCAGTTAAAATTAAGAAAGCTGGGAATTCCCTGGTGGCACAGTGGTTAAGAATCTGCCTGCCAATGCAGGGGACACGGGTTCGAGCCCTGGTCCGGGAAGATCCCACATGCCGCGGAGCAACTAAGCCCGTGTGCCACAGCTACTGAGCCTGTGCTCTACAGCCCACCAGCCACAACTACTGAGCCTGTGTGCCACAACTACTGAAGCTCGCGTGCCTAGAGCCCGTGCTCCGCAACAAGAGAAACCACTGCAATGAGAAGCCCGTGTAGCGCAACGAAGAGTAGCCCCTGCTCGCTGCAACTGGAGAAAGCCCACGTGAAGCAACGAAGACCCAACGCAGCCAAAAATAAATAAATTTTTTAAAAAAATTAGGAAAGCTTGTATAAAGTTTCCTTGCACAAGGTTGATATAATTCCAACTAAGAGCAGTCACTTTCCATTTAAGTTTAGGATTTTTGTGAGGATTCAATTAATATTATTATTATTACATGCAGCCTAATCGCAGGCAAATGGACCATTTTACTAGGCTGTTTGTAATACTGACAGTACCTCAGAATCCATCATTACTGCCTTCTTAAACTTCTATGAGCCTTGGGAACACAAGTTAGGAACAAGGTGTATAGAAAGCTAGTAGTTTTAATACATGTTAAATACCAGTAACTGCTAAAGGATTTTAGAGAAGTCCAAGTTCAGTATGGATCATTTTAGTTTGCAAAACTTCCATGATAGCCAGATGGTTTCAGATTGTGCCCTCATTTGATGAAGCAGTTGCTAGAAAAGTTGAGTTTGTTTTACTTCAAAATAATATGCAATATTACAGCTTCATTTGTGACATTCTGCAGCTTTTTGTTTTTATGTTTATATCTACTATTTTATGTTTTATTCTTCATTCTGCACTACATTACAAAAATAATTGCACACAAGGCAGAAAGTTGTGATTACTTTTCTGGCAGGCAGCAGTAAACCATACTCCAATGTTTATAAAATGATGACAAAGAGCCCTCTGAGGGTTTTGTCTGTAAGTAAAAGTTTTAGGATATTTAACCTCATTTACTTTTTTGTTTGATATGTATTTACTTTGATCATTTCAATGAGCCATATTGGTTCCAGGAAAGAAAAGACTGAGCAAATATTGAAAATTTCATGCTTTTGCCACTAAAATGCCTGATATTGTCTAGACAGTTTTGAAACTTCAGAACATATATGACCTGCTTTGTAAAAGACTCATACTATTGAACTCCCCGTTGATCAATGTTTCTAACATTTTTTCATGACATATTTATTATTGAGAAGGAAAAGAAAAATAATGCCAATGTTGCATCTGTAACTACAAAATTCATTCAGAAATCCATTAGCTAGTTTCCTTGCTGGGATATAATTTTTTTTTTTTAAGATTTATTTATTATTTATTTATTTTGTTTATTTTTGGCTGCGTCGGGTCTTGTTAGTTGCGGCACACAGGATCTTCGTTGAGTCATGTGGGATCTTTCGTTGCGGCACACGGGCTCTTCCGTTGTAGTGCGTGGGCTTCTCTATAGTTGTGGTGTGCGGGTTTTCTCTTCTCTAGTTGTGGCACGCGGGCTCCAGAGTGCGTGGGCTCTGTAGTTTGCAGCACATGGGCTCTAGTTGAGGCGTGCAAGCTCAGTAGTTGTGGCGCACGGGCTTAGTTGCCCCACGACATGTGGGATCTTAGTTCCCTGACCAGGGATCGAACCTGCATCCTCTGTATAGGAAGGCGGATTCTTTATCATTGGACCACCAGGGAAGTTCCTGGGATATAATATTTCATTTGTATTTACAAAGCTGCTTAGGGAAACATTTATAAAGTCCATTTCATTCCATTCTTTTGCCAAATTTTGGTGTTTGTGGTGTATAGATCAAACTGGTCATCCATGTTTCAAAGCATCAGAGATTTCCTAAAAAATGTTCAGGGAAAAAAAAAGTATGGATAAAATAGTCTTTTGGACTTTAATCTTTTAGTTTAAGCATCAGTGGTAGAACTTTCTCTTTGAGCTTCCAAGAAAAAGAATAGATTTTTATGAGGAACGCTGGAGCCTCCCTTACAAAGAGGTGATATTTTCTTGTCCTGATATCATACCTTGAGTGCCCACAGCCAGGATGAAGGGAGGTAGGAAGAAGATTCAGACACGATCCAAAGGCAATGGGTTTGAAGAGACCTAAAGGGCTACATGATGATTTATTTGTCTGTCAGGTGCTGAGATGTGAGTTATGAACTGTTGTTTCTATAAACCCATATGAGGCAGACCACAGGATTGTCATTGATAAACAGTGGATGTGAAAGAAGTCAATGTCAGAAATGATATACTCCTTGCGACAAATTTGCAAAGGGTTCTCTACGAAGGGAAAGAGGAAGGGGAAAGCAAGGGAGCTAAGTAGGTGCAGATTCTGTGTTAGGATCTGGGTATGTAAAGAGGAATACGACATCCCTGTCTTCTAGGAGTTCACAGACTAGGAGGAAAAGAAACTTTGAGTGTCTCTTAGTTTCCAGGCACATCACATATGTCATTTCATTTTATCTTCACAAGGAAAGATAAGTAAAAACTGGCTAGGAGTGGCCTTCATTTGGTGTAGAAAAAGAATTGGGCAATAAGACTTTACCAGTATATCCAGGTCTTCCCAGGATAGAAGATGTCCAGACCACTTAAAAATCAAACAAACAAACTACTCAGGGATCTATTACTTTGCATGGATAAGCTGATGCTCCAGATCCCAGATCTTAAAGCCTGGACGAATAGACCTTGACTCTGGAAGAGCCTTCCAAGGCATACTGACCAATGAGGCCCAGGATAGAGCAGTGTATCTGATCTCATAAGGCATATATAGATAGACATAGACATGCTACAAGTCGGAGCATGGGAACATTTGACACTTGAGAAGTGTGAGAAGAATATTCTAGAAGTCAAAATTACAGTTGCTAGATAGGAAACTGAAGCCTCACCAGTCTGGTGCAGTGACCTCAGAGTTAATATTGGGAGACAGAAGAGGATATGGTGAGATGCACAGGCTCTGAAGTCAGCTGCCTGTGTTCAAATCCCAGGCCTCACACTGACCAGTTGTGAAACCTTGAGCAGGCTACCCAGGATCTCTGAGTTTTGGCTTCCCCATTGGTAAAATGGGGATAATAATAGTATTTGCTTCATAAGGTTGTTGATATAAATAAATGAGATAATATATGCAAAGTGCTTAGCAGGAAAGCCTGGAATGTAGTATTCAGTTAACATATATTAGCTATTTTTCCAAGAATAAAACCTCAGAAGCAGGCAGAGTTTCAGCTAGAATTAGGGAGTACCTTCTGAGTCATGAAGGAGGTAAACTTAGGACAAGTGAAAGGAACTGTACATAACAGACAGAAAGATAAAGACATTGCTGTCTCGAGCAGGTTGTGCAGGTTTAGAATGTAAGTTGAGTTAAATGTCCCATTACTGTGCCTCTAGAGCCCCATCCTTCCCTCTATCGCAGCTCTTATTGTGTTAATTGTAATTGTTTGTTTGCTTGTCTGTCTTCACTACACTATGAGCTACTTGAGATCAGGTATATGCTTTTCTTCTCTCTAACCTAAGTACCTACCACGGTGTCCATCATACAGTAGATGCTCATAAATGTTGGTTGAAAGAATAAACATATTTCTAGAAGGCTTAAATAAACACAACACTGTTTCTGAATCTTCACTTACAAAAGGGCATTAGGAAAATTAACCTCATAGGTAAACCAACATATCAAAAGGAGGTGCTCTTTTTTTTAAAAGATGTAATTTTTTTCTTTTCTCATTTTTGTAAAGGAAGTCAATTTTAGTAAGAGAGAATGTGTAAACTCACCACAGGTGACAATATCATAACACTGTCACAGGAGAATTCACACCTATAGATGAGCTAGTTGAAGAACAAAGTTAGTTTTGAAAGGTTAGAGAAAAAGATTTTGAAATGTCAGATCCACTCTATAAAACTAACCACCCTTGCCATCATCCTTTTAATCTATCTGGGTTTGAGAGTAGCCTAGAGTAGCCTTCATTTGAAATGAAGGCAATTAGCACCTCAGACAGGGCATCCACAAACAAAATGCTGTCACCTCTCAGAGACCTCAGGAGGTGACAAGTTTAGATAAGAAGATACTTTTGACCTTGGCTGACAGTTTGTCAATGCTTTTATATTTGATTTAAATGGCATTTATATTCTAAGAGGTTGTAGTTTGCTTTAAGCTGTGAAGCTCTCTTCCTCTACCTCATGGTTTTTATTTGTTAGGTTATTTAAAAACAACAAGAACAAAAATCTTTCCTCTATTGGGTAAGACCTGAGGAAACAGCTCTTGCTTCTTGCACACAGATGAGTTCAGTCCATTCCCCCCTCTGGTTCTCTCTAAAGTATGCTTGGCTTTCGTTTAAAGCACAGAATGTTAAAGTTGGAAGTAGCCTTAGGGGTCATCTGGTTCAACTCCATTTGACAGATGGAGAAAATGAGGCTCAGAGAGAGGAAGTGATTTAGTGGCAAAATATGGAGTATAATCAGACTCTCATAATTGCTGGACCAGTGCTTCCAATTCATCTTGCTATTTCAAAAGTGGGCCAGAGGCACATAGAACCAAATTTGTGTGTGTGCATGTGTGTATTTTTTCCTCTTATTTTCTTGAGAGCACTAATTTCACTCATTCATTCACTCACTCAGCAAATACATTTAGTATCTGATATGTTCCAGACACTGAGGATACAATGGTGACCAAGGTACACAAAATCTAGCCATCATGGACCCTATGTTCTAGTGGGGGAGACAGACAATAAACAATCAGATAATTCTGCTTCTAAGGGAGCTATATTTGTATCACGGGGCCCATTCTTCCTAAGTCTTTCTCTATTGGTGCCTCTGCTATCTCTATTGCTCCCCTCTTGTATTTTTTGCCCTTCCCTCTCTTGTGGGTATGGTGAGAGAGAAGAAAGCCATTACAATTCTTCTTTCTCTATACTTCAAGCTCAGCGTGAGGTTTTGAATTTGCTAAAGTCAGGTTTAGTACTGGTGTAGCACTAGGGTGAAGATAGTATTTTTCATCAACACTGCAGTAGTGGGCTGGCTCAGCTGTCAGGCTGCTTGTGAGATGACAACGAGGGACGGGATGTGAGAGTTGTACTATTACCTTATAATTTATCTGTTCCTTTTTTATACAGTTTTAGTTGTGCTGAACCCCATCGTACCTGGCTGCTTTGACAGGCGTGCTATTTTAGCAACACAGGACAAAACAGAGAACGAAAAGAAGAATGCATGGTACGCTTTTGCTGTCAGCTTGAGGTTGCCCTGTTCCTAAATTTGTGGATGATTTGTTCAGGGTTGTTCAGAGACAAAAAAGCTTAGGTTTTGTTTTTGCCTATGTGACACTGAATGTTCTCACAGTTCACCTCATAGGTGGGCTGTTGTCCATAGGGAGTGAATGTGGGGATCCCCTTCCCTATCATCTCCTTTCGGGTTTGAAATTCCACCACTCTGGGCTAATCATTTGCCCACTAATCTCTGGGCTAATCATTTGCCCACTCAAAACATAAAGAGTTCAGGGTGGACTAACTTCTCAAGTACTTAACATTGGTGTATCCATTCACTTATCAGATCAATTTCTTCCTTGACCCAAAGCATGAAAAAGGGTGAGAGGTGGAGTTGGCCATAGCAAGTGAGGTAGGCAGATAATGAGACAATCTTGGCTCAGTTCCCCAGAGCCATGCCCCAACATCATCTTGAATGCTGTTTTATTTTTTTATTCTTGGTGTTGGAAATGAATGTAGGAGGCTTATGTTTACAGTTTATCTACCAAGGTTGATAGATTCTAAGGCCGAGTATGCATCAATCAAGGAGAGTAACTATGAGCTGCCACTGAAATCGTAGAGGATTGTTTTCAACCCTAGCAGATGGACAGCAAATATCTGGCTTTTGGCATAAGGCAACTCTGCACATCTGATCCATCTGTAGGACTAGTGAAGATTTAAAAATTGTTCTCCCGGGCTTCCCTGGTGGCGCAGTGGTTGAGAGTCCGCCTGCCGATGCAGGGGACGCGGATTCGTGCCCCGGTCCGGGAAGATCCCACATGCCGTGGAGCGGCTGGGCCCGTGAGCCATGGCCGCTGAGTCCGCGCATCCGGAGCCTGTGCTCCGCAACGGCAGAGGCCACAACAGTGAGAGGCCCGCGTACCGCAAAAAAAAAAAAAAAAATTGTTCTCCCTATTGGGCTCCCAGCTGTACCAGGTTCTCAAGGAGCTAGGTGCTGATGTTGTTGAAGAGATACAACAGACAACATAACTTCGGCTACTTAAATTCCAATTTAAAAAATTATTTTACATACTCAAAAGGAAAAATGTAGAAGACCGTTCAGCTTCAAACATTAAACAAAGTCTTGTTCTAGTGAAAAAGGAGGAAGTTTGGGGGAAATATTAACTGCACATCTTGAAATAGAAGAGAGAAGGAAATAAAGGTTGAAAGGTTCTAAAAAATTTATGATAGTTTAGCATCAACTGAACTAAAACCATATTCTCTATTAACAACAGATGATAAAAGTTACAACACAATTCTCAACACTCACAGTGTGATTTAAAACAAGTTCAATGCCCCAAATGCTAAAAGGTGGGCCCTATACATCAAAGGGCACGTACAAGTCCACATAAAGACAAAGCACCAATTAAATGGTTTATTCTCTCATCTAAGACCCATCAAATAGATAAATCTGGAACATTTTTGGATGCAGACTGATTTTTGTACCTCAACCAGCACCTTGGGATCTTGGACAAGAAGGTTGGGAAACTTTGATTTGTTCAGGATCAAGATTGCTGGAGATGACTAGGGCAGGGCGAGAGGAGGCACTTGTCCCAAGTCCGCTGTTCACTTACTACTTCTGATTCTGTAGGAGCCTCTTGGCTGTGCTCAGGGGTGTCTGTTCACTGACAGTACTGAGAGCTTCTGTGTTTTGGTCTCAGAACTTTGGGGCCTTTCATTCTCTGTCAGTGTGTTTCTGCCCCACATGAAGGTCATGTACAACTTGCCTCTATCATCAACCCCTTTGGGGACTGATTAGTTAAGCTAATTAAGTTAAGTCAGTTAGTTAAGCTAAGTCATGGTGGCCCCCTGCGAAAACCGCAAGGACAGGAGCATTACCAAGCATTCCTGTCTGCGTGCGTTGGGAGTACAGGCCAAATCTTGCAAAGTCCAATGGTCCTCCCCTCTCTGTCCACCCGTCCATCCGAACCCTGTGTTGTGTGGGTGGGCCTGGGAGGGGGATGGAACCCTACGGCAATAACCAAGCTGCTAAACTGCTGAGCTGGTTTTAATTGAACCGTGAGAGGGAGGTTTTCAGGCAGGTAGACAACATCCTGTTGTTCGGGCGCTCCTCTCTCTTTTTTGCACATCTGGCTGAACTGGGAGGCGGGTGGCTGACTTGTGTTGGGTTGCGGCGGCAGCAGCAGCAGCAGTGGTGGCATCTGTCCGCTGCCGTTCCACGCCTAGGTCCTCCCAAGAGTTCCCCAGGTCATGGAGGCGGTGGCTGTGTATCATGGCAAAATCAGCCGGGAGACGGGGGAGAAGCTCCTGCTTGCCACGGGTCTGGACGGCAGCTATTTGCTGAGGGACAGCGAGAGCGTCCCGGGAGTGTACTGCCTGTGTGTTCTGTGAGTACATGGTGGGAGCCTCCACTGCCCACCGTGCGGCCCAGGCCCGGCGGATGCCCTTTGGGGTGGGGAAACGCAGTGTAGAATTTACCTTTGCTGCCGAAAGGACTCAGGCTCCCGATTTCAGTTTTGACCTCTAATAGAGGCCAGCAAGGTGGAGGCCTGCGATGATGGTGGAGCGGCCAGCTTTGGGGCCACCTCCTCAGGGAAGGAGAAGCCTCTCTCTCCAGCTCTCTTGAAATGGCTTTGGAGGTGCCTTCCCAAAGGAACGTCAAATTCAAGGAGAGGAAGAAGACTAAGAAACTGAATCTATTACTTTAAGACATCAATACCAGTTAGGTCAGGATGCAGAGAGAGGGATGTTTCTGAATAAAACCACCTCTCTGGATCTACTTACTGAGTTTTCTTTAGAGGAGTTGGCAGGCAGAGGGGGGTTTCAGAAATAGGGCCTTTCTTGATAAAAGCTTGGACTGACAATAGTCATAAAGGGAATGGAGGGAAAACACCCTTGTATGATTCAGTTTTGCTCTTTACCTAAGCATCTTAGTCTAACGCCCCATTTTGAATCAGATGCACCTTCATCTTTGCTTCAGGGCTCCAGAGTCAGGCAGATCTGAGACCTAATCTTGTGCTGGTCTGATGCTGACTTTGGCAAGTTAACCTCTCAGCCCCTCAGTTTTCTTGTCCATAAAATGTAAATAATATTACTACCTACCTCATAGGCGTGTGAGGATTAAATGCCATATGCAGGTAGAAAATTTAACACTGGACCTGACACATACTAAATGTTCAGTAAAAGTAAGCTGTTGTTGTTGTTGTTATTATTATTATATTATTATTTTTTCAGTCTGTTTCTTTCGGTACTCAGTATTATTATTATATTCTTTGTTTTTTTCAGTCTATATCTTTAAGTACTCACAGGGCATTTCTACGGAAGTACCTAGCTCGATCACTCTTTGTTAGCAGGACAAAAACATCCACGAAAACACCAGCCCTGCACAGTAGCTTCTAGACAGAAACAAAATGAGGGGAAATGCTTGGTAGTAATTTCGGTGTCTGACGATACACTGCAAGGTTTTGAAGTTCCTTCTGGGTCATTGAAGAGAGATTGTATTGAGCCTGGTGTTAGAGGATTTTCATTGTTTATTGTGTTTTTTTAAACGGTCAAGACATGTTTGTGGCAACTATCAGGCCACGCTAGATACATTTGTTATAAAAGCTTCCAGGACAATACGTGCAAGCTATTGAATCTCTTGGGCTCAGATCTTACGTTTCCTTTATATTATTGTTTTTCTCAAGTGGAAACTGGAGACAGTCAGTGAAAGCCAACTAGTATTCCTAGGCTCTTTTCTTATCAAAAGAAAGTGAAGGAGTGAGTAGACTGGTGAAAGGGGCTTCTTTAGGGAAGCTGATAAAGGAGGTAATGGGCCCCTTAACCTAGAGGTAAAAAATAAGGTACAAAAGAAGCCTAGGAAGGGGTGGAAGAGCAGGGGACAGTGTGTGGCAGGATGCTCTTAAGACTTCAGACACACTGGCCTCTTTGTTGTTTCTCGAGCTTGCCAAGCTGCTCCCTGCTTAGGATCTTTGCACTTAACTATTCCTTCTGCCTCTTCCCTCAGAGAGGACTTCCTTGACCATCCTATCTAAAATAAGTGCCCTCTCCCTGTCCCAGTTACACTCCATCACTTTATTTTTCTTCAGGGAACTTTAAACTGTCTGACATTTGCTTGTCTACTTATGTCTTGCTGGGCTTTCCTACTAAAATGTAATCTCCATGAGAACAGGGACATTGTCTCCCACACCAGGAACACAGCCTGGCACGTAACAGGCATTGTGAGGCACGCAATAGGTGCTCAATAAACGGTTTTGAATTAATGAATGAACTGTCAAGACAAATACTGTTCTTTACTGCAGAAAGCTTTTGGGCTGATATCAGGAGGCCAGGGTGTGGACTCTGGGGAAATCACTCAACTTCTCTGGGTCTTGGTTTCCATATTTGTAAAACAGGAATAGTAATGTATGTTCTACCTTCTGCATAAGATTACAGTTGGTAAAAGATGCAAGAGAGAAGGATAATCTTAGCCTTTTTCCCAAGTAGGCCAGAACTACATAAGGTATTAATTTAGGCAGGTGGGAATTTCTCAAGTTAAGTTTTCACCCAAAGTAAATCTTGCATAAATGCAGTTTTTATGACTCTTAGTTCTCCGTGCACACCTCCTTATGAAGTAGCAGAAAATTGTCGGCAAATTGGGAGTCCCCCTAGCATATCTTACGATGGGCACACTGAGGCCTCTGAGTCCTGGAGGGTGATGGCCAGACTGCTCCAGAGGAAAGACACAAGGATGCATTGCCTTTTATGACAGTTTCTCAGCCTTTTTTGAGCCAAGGATCCCTTTTGATAAACGTAAACATTTCATTTCCTCCTTTTTACTACTACGCTGTAGTAACAAAATCAAATTTTATTTTGAAACAAACCACATACTCATTTTAAACCAAAACATCTATGGTTATGATATACAGCAGAAATAACAATGTAAATGGTGTCATATATATATGAACAGCAAGGTATAGCTAACAAACATATATTTGACTGTAGGGTTCACTCAGAATAGTTTCTCAATCTGTCTTTTGTTTCTTCTCATTATCCAAGAAGGTTTGGTTGAGCTTCAGTTTCTGTATTTTTATTGTAGAAATAACACATTGCATATGCCTTTCTAACTCTACTTTAAACTATACTTTCTAACTAGGTTTGCTCCTTTCCCCAGTTCTGAACCCCCAATCCTGGCCTTTAGATAAGGCCTTTTCCTCTGTTCATTTTGGGAAATTGAATCTCATAAAGTATTAAAGAAATTTTCCATTTATAGGATTGCTCACCTTCATTTAAAGCGAGAAGTTTTTCTTCCAATTATTTTCAATAAGTAAATCTAGATTTTGGTATAAGTCTATTAAAAATAGTTCCTAAACACTCATTCATATTGTAGAAAGTTTTTAAAATGTAGATAATGGAAATGAGGGAAAATCATCTATAGTTTTATAACCTAAAGACAATTATTGTTGAAAATTAAGTGTTTTTTCTTCTGTATTTTAATAAAACAAATTGCTTTATAAACATATGTGCTCTTACACTATTGTATTCTGCTGCATTTTCCACTTAATGTGAAAAAAACACAGTTATATATAATGTTCTTACAAATGATTTTAAAACATTATTTTTAATGATTTCATGATAGTCCAACCAGTCCAACTATATTTTCCTTAACCAGTCATCTATTTTTAGACATTTGAATCATTCCAGTTTTTTGCTATTATAAATTCCGTCATGATTCATATTTCAATCCATAAAGGTTTCCTTGTATTTATGATGACTTCCTTATAATGAATTTCAAGATGTGCAATTTTTAGATCAGAAAACATGAACAGCTTAAGATTCTTGATGTATACATGATAACCAAATATTTTTTCCTAAATGGTTATTCCAGTTTATATATATGCTCACCAGTACTGCATGAAAGTGTCTGTCTCACCGCACCATCCCTAGAAATGGGTATTCTTGTTAAAAAAAAAATTCTTCTTGAAATTTGGTGTCTCACTCTTTATTTCATATTTCTTTAGTGATTGAGTGTCTATATGGTTGGTAAACTTGTATTTCCTTGTTCATGAATTGGCTCTTTGTGTACTTTGCCTATTTAACCATTTGGATCTTACTATTTTTCTTAACACATTATGAGGTTTTTTTTTTTTTTGCGGTACGTGGGCCTCTCACTGTTGTGGCCTCTCCCGTTGCGGAGCACAGGCTCCGGATGCACAGGCTCAGCGGCCATGGCTCACGGGCCCAGCCGCTCCGTGGCACGTGGGATCCTCCCAGACCGGGGCACGAACCCGCGTCCCCAGCATCGGCAGGCGGACTCCCAACCACTGCGCCACCAGGGAAGCCCTTTTTTTTTTTTTTTAATGAGTGTTTATATACTAATCCTTGATCTATTGAAAGTATCTTTTCTCAGTTTGGTGTTTGCCATTACTTTTCTTTGACACACAAAAAATTAACATTTTTAGTAGTCAAGTCCGTCACTCATTTTCTGTGTGTTTGACTTCCCCCTTTGCTTCCCAACTTAGAAAGTTCTTTGACCTGCAGAGATGTCATAAAACTTCACTTCAATTTTTGTTTTAAATTTATGGTTTGGCTAGTTTATACTTAACTCTTTAATTCCATTTGGAATTATATTTTTATGTGGAGAAAGGATCCAATTTGATTTTGTTTCGAAATAGCTAATAATTTATAAATAGAACTTTCATTCCTGATTGATTTATTAGCCTACTTTACTATACATTAAATTCTTACATATAACAGTTACTGTTTTGCAGTTATCTATTTGGCTCAATTGATCTATTTATTCTTATACCACTAGCGCTATATATAGTATGATAATGTTTTAATACATTTAAAAAATTATTTGCTGTTCTTACCTGTTGGTTCTTCAAGATGAAATCTAGAATGATTTTGTTAAATGAAAAAAATCCCATTGGGGTTACCTTAAACTCATTAATAAGGAGGAATTGTCATCTTTAAAGAATTTAGTCTTCCTATCCAAAAACCTGATATGTCTCTCCATTTATTAATTTTTTCATTTACATCCATCAATAGAGGTTTGTAGTTTTCTTCCCATAGGTCTTGCATAGTTTTTGTTGTTTATTTCTAGTTATTGTGAGTATGAATGTATGTGTCTATTTTTTTGTTTCTATCATGAATGGAATCTTTTCCCACTATATTTTCTTTTGCAACAGGAAAGCTACTGACTTTATGGGTTTTTTTTGTATCCATCCAGTATACTAAATGTTCTTATTAATGCAAATAGTTTAAATTTAATTTAATTTAATTTTACTCTTTTTGGTTTTCAAGGTATATCAAGTTTCTTTTCACTAAGGTACATGTGAGCTCTCACATTTCTCCCCTTTTCACCCCTAATGTAGACAGCCATTGGGAAAGTCCTAAATGCCCACTGGGATAGTTTGATGGTGATAAGAGAAAAACAAATTTAAAATATTTAAAATAATTACTTTGAAGAAATAGTTTATTTCTGTACATCCTCTGTACATATCTCAGTTTGCTACTTTTATCTGATGGAAGATTTGGAAAAAGAAATGCTATTATATTCTTTAGCCTCAAGGACACATAATGAAGTCATTTGACATATACGTCTTTAGATAAAAGGATAATTATCTTTTTGTCCTTTAAGATTTAAAGGATGACTGGGAATAAAGTGCCTATCAAACAATTGAACTGGAGAAATGGGTGAAGGAACAGTGACAAAATAAAACTCCAGCGTATCAGTTGTAATTGCAGGGAACAGAAGAATGAGAAATTATAAAACTTAGTTAATTTTTGAATACAGTTGGATATGTGTGTTGGCACCGCATTTATCTTCATGATAACTGAGGCCACTAGAATTACTTTGGATTATCTAAGTACAATCCATTAATGGCAGAGCAAGCCTGAAGGCCAGCCTAGGATTAAATGTGCAAATACACAAACCACCAAATGGACAATTCACAGGCCAATAAATCACGTGCTGACTCTGGTTGACAATGTAAAATTAAGTTGCAAGATTAGTCTGAAGATGTCATTTAGTTTAAAGCAAAAGGGAAGCCTAGGTTGACCTCTTTTGGGCTCTCCCCATCTTGTCTCTATGCTTTATACCCTTCCTTTGCCCTTTCTCTCCGGTCGTAAGGCCAAGCAGACTCCCTCCCTTTTTGAGAACTATGCTTTTGGATTCACCTTAAGATCAATTTGTTAACTCATTCCCTCTGATATAAGAGAGAGGCAGCATAGAAAGATGGTTAAGAGCCCGTATCTTACAGCCAGACCCTCTGGGTGTGCATCTCAATTCTGGCCCTTAACCAGCTATTTTACCTTGAGCAAGTTACTTAAACTTTCTGTTTCAGGTTCCTTATCTGTGGAAAGGGTGACGGCAATAATAATACTACAGTACTTTACCTCATAGGGTTGTTATGAGAATTATTGCATGAGTTAACATTTATAAAGTTAATATGTAGTAGGTGTTTGTTAATATAAATAAAAGCTCCATAAATAATTGTGAGACAAAGTTAGACCATTGTATGAGTACTTAAATAAAACGTTCTGTGGCACTTCAAGGGAAGAAGAGATTATATTTATTGTCATGACTCATCGAAACTGGTATTACATAGTTTTACCATCAAACTTGAAGCTGAATGACTTTTGATGGTTCTGAAAAATTCAAATTCACTGAAAGAATGAAGATTGGGCCATAGGAAATTCAAAAACTTCTTGGATCAAAGTGGCTTTCTATAGGATACCATTCCTCTGGGTATAAAAGCTCTGAAATATTTGTTACAAAAACAGTCACATCATAATTGTGCCTTGAATTTTGCATGTAACATTCGTTTGTATAGACACAGACAGCCTGGGCACTAGCTTGCTTTATTTGTGGTGTCATGAAGAAGTCAGATGTACCTAAACCTTTTCTTTTGTGTAGTCCTTGAAGTGGTATAAAGAAGGAATTGATGTGGTTTTGTCAATTGTAAAGCAAGACCTGTCCCCAACGCTGACCCTTTGAGAAAAGAAAAAATAAGTCAGGTTGCTTTCTTCTTGTCTCTTTCTAACCAGAACACTTTTTTAAGAGTTGGGGACAGCTTTTGAAAAATTAAAGGCAAATTTTAATATTAGCAGGGACTGAATCAACACATGCTTTGTGTCATTAAAATGCAAAATGTATTTTTTAAGAAATTAATTTTTTAAGAAAATTAATTAATGGCAACAACAACAACAGAAATCTCTATTGTTTTCTACCAATTATTTATTTTCTAGATTTTTTCATGATAAATTTAAAATTCCAGGCTTATCATCAAGTGTGACAAAAAGGTTTGATGGAGGAAGGAAGTTAAAATTACACTACATTCTTGGTTTGTCTATATTAATGGGGAGTCAGAGGAAAAATAATCCTAAAAGGGATGTAACAGTTTTTAAAGACGAATGATATTTTTCTGATCTGTGATTTGCTTAGGCTAGATTTGTAAAGCTCCAAGTTGTAATTTTACTTCTGTTTCTTTAAAAAAATGTTGTTAGTCATTTGTATAACTTTATAAGGGAAATTACAAGACTTCCCTGGTGGTCCAGTGGTTAAGACTCAGTGCTTCCACTGCAGGGGGCACGGGTTCAATCCCTGGTTGGGGAACTAAGATCCTGCATGCGGTGGCGTGGCCAAAAGAAAAAAAAATGGAAAATTAATATGCAAGGATGCATTTATATTAGTTTAAATTTACTTCTAGTTTATATACATATGGGGATAGTTTTGAACAGTAATCAGAGTGGCGGCTCTCCTTGTGTCCACTTCTTTCACATACCATCATTTTATATCAACATGGTCCAGGTGTTTAAAATTTTTTGAAAAATGTAGCTCTCTAATACCTTTGAACTTTGGTATAGTTTTGAACCATTCTTTCTGCTGCCATTTCCTTATTTTGAGTAACATTCCTTAGGTTAATTCCATTTTTCATTATTAAAATAGAACTACTATGAAAATCTTTGTCAAATTGCTTTTTCCATTTGATTCCTTAGAGTATATGAAGATAAAGAAGGTCATTAGGTAAAAATACGCACAGTTTTATGGCTCTTGTTATAATTTGTCAGTTTATTTCCTAAAAGAGTGATTTTTCAGTGGACAGGGAGAGAGTATGTGTAGTTTGGAAAAAACATAATCAATATTTTCATTTACTTTTGTATTATAGAATTATTGTTTCATAATACAAGCTACAGAAAACAAAACTATGAAATCTTGTTGGGGAAGAGGGAGTAAAAAGTTCAGAAACACTGTTCTGTGAAGACCAAAAGCATTGAAAAAGCTTCAGCTTTTATTTAAATAAAATTTCATTCTTAAAGCATAGACTAAAAAAAAAAATTGAGTGACTATGGGGGTGGTGAAAGAAGCCAGCTTGACTTTGGTGAAATTGCCATCAATATTCCCAATGAGGTGTGAGCATTTTCCATGCATTTTAATCAATCCTTCTGTAACTTTAATGTTCCTACAAATCATCTGGAAATGTTGTTAAAACGCAGATTCTGACTCAGCAATTCTGGAGTGGGGCCTGAGAGTCTACATTTCTAGCAAGGTCCCAGGTGATGCACTGTTATTACCCTGGGAACATAATTTGAATCGCACTGTTTTAAATCTCTTCCATCAGTGATATATGAGAGTATATCAACGACAGTTGGCTACAGGGGATCTTTGGTCAGTGACTTCAGCAACTTGGAAGTGGAAGAGATGAACTTCTGGCTTGTTTGAGGGGTGAAACAATTTTGCTCATTCAGAAATTTGAGGAGTTGTGGAGTAGGAGATTGTTAAAATTGGATGGGTTAATCACAACGAGCTTTATGTGCCACTAGCACCAGGTTGTTCAAGACTGAAGGAGGTAAGGACTTTTGAAGTGGTACTCAGGTTCCTGCTGCTTAACTGAAAGTGCGATAAGATCAGATTCGTTAGGAAATCATTTTCAAAACAGACTCATTTATTTTGACTAAATGAGGCTGAATGATAGTAGGGAGATAGATTCATTGTATCTTTTAGAAACCCACTGTTTGAGAAAGTGGAAAACTGGTTGCCTATGATTTTGTTTGCATCGTTGCTGAAATTTTAAATAATGCATTTCCACAACACCTTTAATGATACTGAATTATTGCCATTCATCTCTTCCCATAGGGAAAATGGAACTAAAGGCCTATGCTATTTCCCTGCTCCTACCTCCATTTTGCCGTGTGACTTTTTTTTTTCTTTTCTTTTTCCGGCACCTTGTGGGTCTTTGTTCCCCGACCAGGGATTGAACCCGGGCCCTGGCAATGAAAGCACCGAGTCCTAACCACTGGACTGCCAGGGAATTCTCTGCTGTGCGACTTTAAGAAAACCACTTAAACCCTTATGTTTGGAGTCCCCATGGTGAAAAATGGAAATCAAAGCTCTTGCTTTGTTCCCTGTAGCGTACTTACTGAAATCAGTGAGGTACATTTCAATTGCTTAAAAAAACAAAAGACTTTACAATGTAATATTTTATATTTATTTAGCATATTATATATGCTAAAAAGTATACTATATGCATATATCAAGCTATTTCATATATGATCTAAGTATTCTGGCAAATCTTTATAACAAAAATGAAACATTTCCTGTAATTGTACCAGCAAATTAAATTGACCCTTTTTGGGGTTTCACAAATCGAATGAACGTGATTAGAGTGTTTTAGACCTAATTTTTTCATCCTTTAGGTAATAGTACTGATGGATAGTGATTAAAAATATAGTAATTTAATCCACATAAAGACTTTTAGTTCTATAGGGGATTAATGGTAAGTGAGGTCAGTTACTCAAGCTTGACCCTGTTTGAGATACTTTAGGTTCTTTTAGGTTTAAACACATTTAATTTTACCAGACTTTAGCATGTATTTTTTTTTCTTTTTTTAAAAAATTTTTTGGCTGCACCATGCTGCATATGGGATCTTAGTTCCCCAACCAGGGATGGAACCTGCGCCCCCTGTATTGGAAGTGTGGAGTCTTAACCACTGGACTGCCAGGGAAGTCCCAGCATGTATTCTAATCAAAGATATATTTTGACCCAAACTTGTGCCGAAGAATAGCAATCAGAAAATGTCTGAAATAAAACTCTGTGAAGATTCAGATTCATAATTTGAAGTAATTCAGCATAAAGTTTACCATACTTTTCTAGGAAGCAAAGGTTTGTTAGGCAAGTTAAGTAGCAGTACCATAGATACTAAAATATAATAAATAATCTATATCCATTACAGTGTGGGGATCAAAAGCCAGGGCTCTAGAGTCAAAGATGCCTGATTTAAATCCCATCTTTGATGCTTGATTTGTAGTGTGGCTTTGGTTACTTAACTTCTCAAAGTCTCAGTTTCCTCATCTATAAAATCAATTTCACAATATAAAGTTCATAAGATTACTGTGGGGCCCAAAAGAGATAATGCATGTGCTGTGGGCTGAATTGTGTCCTTGTCAAATTCATGTATTGAAGCCCTAACTCCCGATGGGGATGTACTTGGAGATAGGGCCTTTAAGAGGTAATTTAGGTTAAATGAGATCATAAGGGTGGGTCCCTAATCCAATAGCGTTCTGGCCTTATGAGAAGAGAGAGAGCACCGTCTCTCAATGCACACAAAGAAAAGGTCATGTGAGCACACAGCAAGAAGGTGGCTGTTTACAAGTCAAGAGAAGAGGCCTTGGAATGAAACCTATGTTGCTAGCACCTTGATCTTGGACTTCCAGCTCCAGAACTGTGAGAAAATAAATTTCTTTTGTTTAAGCCACCCAGCCTATGGTATTTTGTTATGGCAGCCTGAGCAGACTAGTACAGATTTTGGTACTGAGAAGTACAGTGCTGCTGTAACAAACACCTAAAAATGTGAAAGTGGCTTTGGAACTGGGTCATGGGTAGAGGCTAGAGGTGTTTGGAGATGCATGCTAGAAAAAGCCTACCAATACTGTGAACACAGTATTGGTAGAATGATGGATGTTAAAGGTCATTCTGATGAGGTCTCAGATGGAAATTAGGAACGTGTTGTTGGAAACTAAAGAAAAAGCCATCCTTAATTATAAATGGCAAAGAACTTGGCTGAACTGTGTTCTAGTATTTTATGGAAGGTAGAACTTGCAAAGTGGATATTTAGCTGGAGAGATTTCTAAGCAAGGTGTTGAAGGAATAGCTTGGTTCCTCCTGACTACTTATAATAAAATGCAAAAGGAGAGACATGAATTGAAGAAGGAATTGTTAAGCAAAAAGAAACCAGAATACAAAGATTTGGAAAATTCTCAGCCTACTCATATGGCAAAAAATGAGGAAGCTTGGTCTGGAGAGAATACCAAGGGAATGGCTGGATAATCACTCCTTAAGGAGATTGCCCATGATGTTAACTAGTCATCTCAACAGAAGCCAGGAATAGAGTTTGGACCAAAGCATCAGAGACACTGTCAGTTTGGACCAAAGGGAATAGGGCAGGACAATAGTGCAGTTTGGCTGCAAACATGCTTTATCTTTCAAGAAAATGGAAGAATGATCCTGAAGTTGTTTCAGAGATCATCAGGGTTACCACTCCCACCACAGGCCGAGAGTGCCTAAGCCCAGGTGGGCAAGGCTGCTTCCACCTAGATTTCAAAGGTGGGATCAGCTGCCCAACAGAGCCAAGTGGGTGGGGCTGCCCCTGCAGAGCCGTGGGGGTGGCAGTGCCACCCAGTGGGCCTGGAGGGCAGAGCGTCAATCCAAAAAGGATTATTCTCAAGCATTAAGATCTAATGGAATTTGCCTTATGAGATTTCGGACATTTTTGGGACCTGTCACCCCTTTTCCCCTTCAGATATCTCCCTTTTGGAATGGGAATATCTGTCCTATGCTTGTCTTCCTGTATTTTGGAAGCACATGACTTGTCTGGTTTCACAGGTTCACAGCTGGAGAAGAATTTTGCCTCAGCAGCAGTCATATCCCCAAGTCTCACCTGTATCTCATTAGATGATATTTAGAAGAGACTCTGGACTTTATTTAGACCTCAGAGTTGATGCTGGAATGTGTTTAAGACTTTTAAGGCTGTTGGGATGGAATGAATGTATTTTGTATGTGAATTTGGAGGTACCAGTGTTGGAATGCTATGGACTGAATCATGTTCCCTCTCCCCCCATATTCATATGTTGAAGCTCAACCCCCGATGTGGCTGTATTTGGAGATAGGCCTTTAGGATGTAATTAAGGTTAAACAAGGTTGTAAGGATGGGGCCCCAATCCAATAGGACTGGTGGATTTATAAGAAGAGAAATCTCTCTCTTCACACACACACACACACACACACATATACAAAGAAAAGGTCATGTGAACACAGCTAAAAGGTGGCTGCCTACAAGCCAAGAGTAGAGGCCTCAGAATAAAACCTATGTTACTGTCACCTTGATCTTAGATTTCCAGCCTCCAGGGCTGTGAGAAAATAAATTTCTTTTGTTTAAGCCACACAGACTGGTATTTTGCTATGGCAGCCTGAGCAAACTAATACAACATGTAAAACTCTTGGCATGTAGTAGAAATCAACTATACAGATGTACAATATGCGTACACAGTGAATAATGGGGGAAAACGTTTACCCCATCTAAAAGGACAAGCTAATTTCAAGTACTTTAGCAGGACTCCTTTTTAATTCGAATTACTATTAGTACTATATTATGTATTATAAAGTTATATAGTAATAGTAATATCATAGGAATATACCACATTTATATTTATAATTAATATTATTATTAACTTAAGTGGGCCTGATAGTATCTTATCCCCAGTGAAATGTTTTCACCTTAAGGCTCTGTATGTACTCAAAAAATAATATTACTATGCTTTGTTGAATCTGTTTAATAATTCATAATTTTTACCAATTACAATAGGTCTCTAGTTTCTTTCTGTCCCAACAGTCTCTCACCTTGACAAATCCTTAGAAGTGTGAGCACCCTCGTTTGAAAAAAAAATGAAAAGATAAAGAAGGCGTACTAGAAACTGTGATATGCAAGCAAGTTAGATTCCACAGGCTTTTCTTTCTATGAATGCAGTGGTGCAATATACGTGTGTCCCAGTATATGTATCATTTATATGTAATAGTTAAAGCTCAAATTTAGAGCATCCGTTGTTCTTTTGGAATTTTTCAGTAATGGAAGTTTATTCTTTCACAGGTATCAAGGTTACATTTATACATACCGAGTGTCTCAGACAGAAACAGGTTCTTGGAGTGCTGAGGTATAGCTCTTTTATTTATTTTTGCTTCTGGGGGTATCAGGGAGGTATTTGAAATTTAGACTGCTTTTATAAAAGAGCTGTCAAATTCTACATTCCCAAAATATTCATCAGATTCAAATCACTAAAGCTCCAATCCAAAATTGCTCATGGATCATTAAGAAGCCTTTAGAGAATTTTGGTCCCAGTTCTGTTCAGCCACCACTGTATGGAGTGGTCTCACTTTGGGGGAAAGATAACAAAGTTTAAGGATTGTGTCAAACTTTTGGTGCCTATGTGAAATTTTAGATAGCGTATCAAAAATATATTAAAAAATCAAATCGACAATTATTTACCAAATGATACTAATGCAAGTGTTGGCTCTATGGGGGATTAAACAACATGACTCCTGTTTTCTAACAGCCTGTAAGACCCTTGAGAGATACAACATGAATTAAACAGCAATGTGAGAGCCTGGTGTTTGCTGTCAGGTGGATGTGTGTTCCAGGTCTTATCTACCCCCAACCCCTTTCTGAGAGGTCTATGACCTTGGGTAGGTTACCTAATTTTTCTTTGAACCAGTTTCTTCATCTGTAAAATAAGCCTAAAAATAGTCCCTTACTCATAGGGCTCATTTTGAAGATTAAATGAGATAATGCATATAAAGAAAGCTCTTAGTCACAGGACTAGCAAGCAAGCCCTCGAAAATGAGAACTCACCCAAGTTGCTGAACAATATGATTGTTTATAGTCAAGTGCTATCTAGCACAAGCATTTAAAGAATAGAGAATTTTCCAAGTATTAGGGTAATCAAGGCTGCTCTTCTGTGGAGGCAGGACTCCCAGCTTAGCCATATGGGAAGGACAAGGATAGGTAGAAAAGAGGGAGAGGGAACATTCCAGTGACTCTTAAGCTATGCTCCGCAAAATCCTGAAGTTCTTTCATTTGAGTGCCTTGGAGTTGCCCAGGGGGTTACAGAAGGATAGGAGGATGTGTGGGTATGCTTTGGGTCCCCAATTTGTCTTTAATCTGAGCAGTCCCTTTTAGTTTGCTTATCAACTGGGGCTCTGAGAAAAATTTCATTAGAAAAATGGGTTCTTATGGCTTTGAAAACATTTGAAAGTCACAGTACCATTGCAAGAAATGCCTGTAGAGTGAATCTCTTTCCACATACCAGGGTAGTATCAATATATTACCATGCTAGCAAAGTAGAGGTCTCTACAATGGAAACTTCTGACTTCAAATGCTTTCTCTGATTTCTGACTTTTTATAAAACCAGTCTGTCTTTATAATGAAACGACTTCATTATGAGTTGTTTGAAAACGTAAATGCTAATATCAACCTGTATTAATAACTCAGTCTATGCATTTAAGAAACTCTGAAGTCTAGACTTAAAAAAAAAAGTAAAATAGCTCTAACCTTTACAGATGCACTGGTGAACTAGAAAGCACAAATTGCAGACTACAAATGTTTTGAACTACTGAGATGAATTAGGGCAAGTTTTCAAACACATTGTTGCTTTATATCAGGATAATTGATGCTACCATTCTAATTAGAGGAAAAGCAGTACTATTTCTAATCAAAACTGTTTATACCCATTTATTTTTAAAAGTTCTCTGCATCACTGCAGAGATGATTGAATAGGTTATTAAATTTCATTTATTATGAGGAATAGTAGTGTATGATATATACATATATAGTTGTATATAATTTGACCAGAAATAGCCCTTCTTCCTAGAGAAGTAGCCTTCAGCTGCTGAAGAATATTCTTTATGGAAAGGATCTTAAATTAGTAGGGCTTAGGTAACGTTTTCTTTAAACTTGTTTTCTTCCATTTCAAGTATAACATCATATGCAGATTGTTACATGTTTGTGATCATGTTAGGGAAGAAAGGGCTTATTGAACACAAATGCTCTCTCATTCTGTTGTCTGGTCTGACCCGTTTATCTAATAATATTGTAATTATCTGCACCAAGAGAGCAGAAGATTGGCATGTTTTCTCCAAAGGGAAAACAGTTTAAAAAAAAAAACTCTTTAGATTTATTTTTGAAATGCATATTGCATTTTTTTCTATCTACTAAATTTGCCTTCTAGTTATGTTTTTCTATGGTGAATATTAAACTAGTGTGTATTCTTAGAGCTCATATCATCTGACTGGAAGAAATTTCTCTAGAGCATATTGAAGACCAGCTATGATCCAAAGCATGTTTCCATGGATAACTGTATGGGAAATGTGCAAATTTGAACAATAGCTGAGTTCAGTGACAGGATGGGAGATGTCAGTGGTACAATTCTTGTGGTAAATGTATTTTCAGAATGGGGTAAATAACAGATAATTTATATTGCTCTTTGGAACAATGCTTTAGTTTGCCACATTGCGGGAAAAATCTTGACAGTAGCACTAAATTTTCTGTGCAAAGATTGTGCTAGAAATCTAGGTGTGTCTGCAGTTTGTTTCAAAGAGTGGAGTGAAATTGAACCCTGGATCCACTGAACTACGAAAGACAAATATTATGTGATTTTCTAGCTTCAGGTAGACTTTTAGGTTTTATCATTGCCTAGTATATTAATTTATCTCATGTGACTCAGGCTAAAATTTTGCCAAATTGTTAATTCAGAGAATTCCATGTACAGTCACCTATCATTTATTAATATGTTCATTGTCTGTGGTACTTTGTAAAAAATGTACTAACATCCTCCTGCTGACTTCAGTGCTTTTGGGCTTTTCTGGATATTTGATCATCAGTAGATCAGTGGATGTTAAATAATTTTACTTATTGACCTAAGCAAAGCACTATAAATTCAGTCAGTTATTTGCCAATGCAACATTGCATGCCAAATTCAAATTGCTTTTTTACCTTCAGTGCTATTATTCCTCTCCATTGGCATGGAGAATCAAGTGTTAACTGCATACAAATCCTCATAAAAAAGATGCTTCTGTTGATAAATGGTTTTACAAGCCACAAGAACAGGTAAAAAGATGTGTGGTTTGAAATCTTTCCACACCGGGGGAGTGGATTAGTTTCTCTTCTGGTTGGTGACTCTAACTTCACTAGAACCTGTTTGGTCTCTAATCTGCCTAATCTGAAAGGAAAGAGACTGGGTCCTGGGATCTGGAGCCAGTTCTGCCTCTGCTTATCTGTGTGACCTTGGGCAAGCTGAATTATCTCTTTGTATTTCCATTTTCTTATCTGTCAAATGGGAGTAACCAAATCAGCCAATAACTGCCAGGAGATGGGAAAGTGCTTTGAAAATGAACAAGTACTCCAAGGAAGACATAAGAAGGTTATTTTGTGCCTATGGCCTGCCTTTGACATTTGGAGATTCTATCCTGGAGCCAAAGAACTGTTTGGATCCCTGTAAGAATGGCCATATTATTTTGGATGAGGTCTCAATAGAGTTCTGGGAAGGTGTTTTGACTGTAAGGCTGGAGCTGAGTGGGAGCGTATTCTGTATCTACTGAGTAGCTGTGTGAGCCTATGAGCTGACACTAATTTAAAGCTAAAAAGAACTTTTTCAGTGTTTTCAGTGAAAAACTCTTTACCCCAGTGTAGGAAATGACCAAGAGTTATAGTGGACAGTGTGCTGTCTTTAGCATTTTGTCTAGCTGACACACGTCTGTATGCCAGCCTTCATGTTTTCTCATTAAATGCTAACAAACAAATAGCTCCCACCTCAAAAACTTTCTAGATGGAATAGCTGAAAAACAGCTTTCTAAAAAAACTGGTCATTGTTCAATTGCTTATAGCAATACTATTTTATTTCATGTAAAATGACAGTTTTGAGCTGACGCTTAAAGCTTGGCTCATAAGCTTTTGCAGGAAATTGTTGTTGATTTCAAGTAGTGTCTTTACAAGAGAATTCATGTCAGGAGAGGAGTACATTTTAATACTCACCTGCAAATAATGATCCCTTCAAAACCAAACAAATAAATAAAGGTGACCTTAGTCTTTCATTTTCGTGTCATAGAGAAAACCTTGTCACAGTGAAGTGTTGACATAAAGAACAGTTTGGGGGAGGATAGGGAAGTTTCCCAAGGAGGAAAAAATTTAATGTGTAGGATGAGGCAGGACATATTGTGAAGTGAAAGAGTGTGAGGACTAACTAGCCTTGCATTGTGTGCCTCATAACAGCCAGTTTTTAATTTCCTGTGTAGCATTTTATATTGTGGAATGATGGCAGGGAGGATGGGTTGTAGTTGTTGTTTTATTTGTTTGTTTGCTTTTTTTTTTTTTTTGGTTCTTTAGGCTTTTTATTAATGACCTGTAGGATCTGTGTTTTTTCTCTGTTTAACTGCATCCTCTCTGTTGGTGAATTCATTGTGGGTAATGGCCTGTATACCCTTAGAGGTTCGGGATGTATGATGGGTAGCAGGCAGGAAGGGCAGGGCGATGAGCAGCAGCTTGTACAAACTAATACCACCCTCGGGAGAACTGAAATGACAGCTCATTAGCTCCTCTTGCAGGGAAATTCAGCCAACCAAAGTAAGCTCTTCTAGAATGTTGTTTTTCCTTCTTCCTTATGTTTTCAAATATTTGAACAAGTTACACAAATGTTACCTCTCTAAGCATCCCTTGCACATTTTGTAGGCCCTTTTTTGTATCATTATGAGGTAGATGAATAATCTGCTTGGCCTTTTATTTTCCAGACAGCACCTGGGGTACATAAAAGATTTTTCCGGAAAATAAAAAATCTCATTTCAGCATTTCAGAAGCCAGATCAAGGTATTGTAATACCTTTGCAGTATCCAGTTGAGAAGAAGCCCTCAGCTAGAAGTACACAAGGTGCTACAGGTATGGTTTACTGTTTATTTTTGACAGGTTTGGAAGCTTAGGGCTATGAGTCACCCTAGTCATAAACATATAGAAAAATGCAATAAGAAGATGGAGCCAGCAGCCCCAGTGAGAGGGGGCTATTCACATACTATGATTTCCACATGCTATACTATAAACTTTTAATAAAACTCTGCAAAAATATAAAAAATTCTATGAGCCCACAACATTTTAATCTCTCTTATCCCGTCTTGTTTTCCCAAGCCTGTTTTGTCGCTCCATGAGTACCATTTCACTTCACTAATTCAGACACAAATAATTTGAAAGACGGGACAATTCAGAGAACATCTGGACTTGTCCTTTACTTTTGCTTATTATCAGGTAGTGTTTTCCCTTCAGGGATGGAAAGGCTAATGTTAGCTTGGTCCACATGATCCCGATTTCTGAATTTGTGGTGCTTGAATTAATACAATTTTATTGTAGCAAAGGAAAGGAAGTTAGTAGACTTTATTTTTCCACTAGCGCAAATTGTTACATCTCCTGAGCAAAGCTATTTTAGTGGACATGTCAAGCTAATCACCGAATACTAGCCAATGTCCTCAGCTGTCAGATTTGTGATAGTTGATATCTATTGAAGGGGGTTAATCATCTGTCTTGAGTAAGAGGATACACGTTGATTGAAACAATAAATATTTATGATTAAATAAAATGAGTTGTTATTTCCTTTTTTGACAGGGACCCAGGCTCAGGCATAAACTGACAATTAGACTCAGACTCAAGTGGTGAATTAAATTAATGAGTAGTTAGCTTTTTTAAAAGAAATGTAAATAGAATTCCAATTTACAAATTGGCTCAGTATGCCATTCTCTATAACAGTTTTAAATACTTGTTGCTTGAGCTATATCATTGGATTGTATCTTTGTGAACTTTATGCAGTTGGAAATTTTATGTTTGAGTTAACCTGTAATTTTAATAGCTTGTAAGTTTATCTCTTCTTGATTTTTGTTATTATTTTTCTTTAGGGAGAAGAGAAGATCCTGATGTCTTCCTGAAAGCACCATGAAGAAAAATAAAACACACCTTGTACTTTATTTTCAGTAATTTAAATATATGCTAAGTCTTATATATAATTGATAATACAGTTCAGTGAGCTACAAAAGTATTTCTGAAACCATCATAGTCCTGTAATGGAAGCATCTATAGCATGATGTTAAAGCTGAAATGGACTTTTCGGATAATGAGGAGCTTTGAAATGAGGATTGGGGAAAAATAATTCCACAGGTTATTTTCAGTTATTGTATTTACAAATGGGAAATGACTTAAAACATAGTGATACTTTATAAAAGATTAATGTCAATTCTTGCCAAATATAAATAAAAATAATCCTCAGTTTTTCTCAAAAGCACCATTTTTAGTGAAATATTATTTGATAGCTACTGATTTTAAAATGTCTTGCTTGATTATATGGCAGGAAGCTGGTTCGTGTCCCTCGTCTTTGTCATGTGCGGTTCTACATTAGGTATTATGCTCTCCAATAGCTATAGTGTTATAGGCTCTCTGGGGATATATGAACTGTGCACTGTGTGCTAAAAACAAGTACTAGATAGAGAGTGAAGAATTTCTGTTTAATTCTGAAAGCAACCTTCTTGCCTAGTGTTCTGACGTTGGACAGTAAAATCCACAGACCAATCTGTAGTTTAAAATTCCCGTAATTTAAAATATGCTCTAAATGTTTATTATATTTGATGCTATAGGATTTGAAATTATATTACAAATCTGATGAAGTGGACTTTTCTTCTTTTCATTTACCTCTGCCCCAGTAGTTGTCACTCCATGTAAAAACAGCAGCTGCAGCTCATCAGCTGTGGCTCATGAGTAGCTGATTTACAAGCAGTCTCCCTATCAGGCCGCCCTACAAGACCATTGGAAGCTTACAGGTTACATTAATTTTTAACAATTCCAAGTAATTGTAACCTAAGTGAGAGCCAAGATTGTAGGCAGTGATGGGTATTGGTATTTTCTTCTCACATTTATATTTTCATGACTCTTACAATTCAATTATATGTCAAGTTGCTTCGGGCCTCATAGAATTCATTCACCAGCAAACACAATAGGCACTGGGGTAGAGAAGTAAAAACACCTGGCCTCCACGCTCAGGTAGCCCCCTGCCTAGTTGGACAAGAAAACAATAGCAATAAAAGACAATAAAAGAAAATAATAAAAGACAAGAAAATAACAATAAAAGGTGGTAAGTACATGGTAAGTCAGTGTCCCAACATGTAGGTAGATCTTTTTTTTAAAGGTTCTACTCCATTTATAGTTATTATAAAATATTGGCTATATTCCCTGTATTGTACAATATATCCTTGTAGCTTATTTTATACAGAATAGTTTGTACCTCTTAATCCCCTACCCCTATATTGCTCCTCCCCACTTCTCTCTCCCCACTGGTAATCAATAGTTTGTTCTCTATACCTGTGAGTTTGCTTCTTTTTTAAAATATTCACTAGTTTGTTGTATTTTTTAGATTCTACATATAAATGATATCATACAGTATTTGCCTTTCTTTGTCTGACTTATTGCACTTAGCATAATACCCTCCAAGTCTATCCATGTTGTTGCAAATGGCAAAATTTCCTTCTTTTTTTTTATGCCTGAGTAGTAGTCCATTGTATATATATATACCACATCTTCTTTATCCGTTCATCTGTTGATGGACACTTATGTTGCTTCCATAGCTTGGCAGTAAATAATACTGCTGTGAACATTGGGGTGCACGTATCTTTCAAATTAGTGTTTTTGTTTTTTTCGGATATATACCCAGAAGTGGAATTGCTGGATCATATGGTAGCTCTATTTTTAGTTTTTTGAGAAACCTCCATATTGTTTTCCACAGTGGCTGCACCAATTTACATTCCCACCAACAGTGTACAAGGGTTCCCTAGGTAGATCTGTCTTTAAAGGAAGAATGAGTTAACCCAATACTCTGGCCCATGGTCCATAGGAAGCTGGTTCATTATAAGTTTCATTATAAACCAGTAACTTGGAATTCTGGGTTGTATGTGAGAGGTGGTGAGCTTGGTTAATAATTAGTGAACTGCCAAGAGACAAAGCTACTCTCTCTGCTGGCAACATCTGATTTCTGAGCATTTAACCTGGATGCTCTGGGAGTGCAAAAGTGGGGTATAGCCACAATGATGTATTGTGCTCCAGTTACCATTTCTGGAAGTAAAAGCATCACTTTAATTTGTAAAGGAATTCAGAAAGCTGACTTTCCAAATAAAATGCATATGTTTAGATACTTTTTAATTATTTGTAGCTTGGGTTTAAATTTTAATAGGTGTAACTAATTTTTACTCTAATTTGTTCATTATGGAATAATCCTAAATATAGGAATTGTTTGCATGTTCCTTTACCAGGGCCTTTTTTGAATTATTTATGTTTTCTCATATTTTAATAAAGTATTTGAAATCTTTATTTTTCTAATTTGTCTTAAAATATTCCTTTCAAAAATATTCAAAGATAGGTGCTATTAATATACTAAATAAAGCATCGATGAAGGTCATCTTATCTTATTGGACTGATTCACTGAAAAAGGTAAGTGCTTTTCTGATTTTGCTATTGTCAAATTTTCCAGTTGATGTGCCTACCCACTGTTTTCTTTTGCTGGCCTTTTATTCATCAAGTTTTTTGCACTTTTTCTTTCCTGGCATGAGCATCCTTGCTATTTCCCAGTACATAATAGCTTGCACCTTTACAGAAAGGTCATATCCTTGCCATATCTAAAATATTGCCATGTTAACATATACCTGTAAGATGCTGAGTAAAGGTAGAAAAATGCACATATATTTCTAAGTGCACACCTTTCTTCAGAAAAAAACGTGTGTCAGCAAGCCCACAAGGAACATGACAGTTTATCAAATACTTGTTCATTTCCTCTGAAATTTGTTCTGAAGAGATAAGGTCAGTAGGGAGACAAGCTTAGGTAATTGTCCATTTGGCTGTTACAGGCAGGGAACTTTTGTGGTAGTACATAGGTAGAATAGGTCTACAGAGGATGCCTCTGATTAAGTCTTCTGGTATAAATCAAGGGCTGGATTTAAGATATTATTTGTGGTAGAATGGATAGAAAAGTTAAAATGTGAGAACCAGCTTTAAAATCTGTTAAGAATGTTTAGACATCAGCTTATGCTTTATTTGATTCACTTATTGAGTTCAGAATCCAAAGTCTATTAATAATAAAACCCAGATTTGCCCTTGAGCATTTCAAGGTTACAGATGCCTAGTCTTCCTGTTAGTGGGCTATAAATTCAACTTTGTCACCTATGTTTGCCCTTGCAGTAAATGGGACACCATAATTTTGCAGTTTGCAGCTCAGGGTGAAGTTAAACTGCCCAGTTTGGACACTTTCATAATTTGGGGTCATTGGCCCAACTTGCAGTAAAAGGCTGAATTTTCATCATTAGGTCATTTGCTTTTTAAATGAATATTTTTATGTGGAAAGAATATAACCTGATCGACTGGAGAGAGCCCATCAACATAGCAAATGAGACTTGAATTTGCTTTTCGGCTTTGTCACCGATTATGCCAGTGACCTTAGGTAAGTCAGTCCGTTGCTGGTATTGCATTTGCCAAATAGGAACAATTAAGTCTTGCTCACCTCACAGGATTATTGAGATACTAGAATTATATAAATTTATGGTAGTAATATTACTAAATGTTTAAATAGCATTGATATTTAAAGATCTCTAAAACTGAGGGTGAATAGGGAAGGAACATGGAGAAATCCCTTATCTCCTTTATAATTTTCTCCACGTAGGAGCTCTTGCTTCTTTCTTTTTGTACTGAGGGTGGGATGCATATTTTGAAAAACCAATCGCCTGGTGTTACTAATATCCCCCAACTCCACTCCCCACCCCCATTGCTTTTTGCTGATTGGTGTGTTGAAACAATCAGGATTGTCTTCTGCTCTGTCAATCTTTTCACTGTATCTCTGTATATATCAGTGAATAAAAGGCAGCAGGGCATTTTAGAGTGGTGTAAATTCCAGGATTCCAAGCAAGTTTCAGTAACAGGCTGTTTGGACTATAGGTACCTCATTACTCTCAAGATGAATTTTGGAAGATCTGTTGGCCAGCCTTCCCAGTGTCACTCGTAAATGTCTTTTTGTGAAAAATAAGTGCCAATGGCCATTGTAACTGCCCAGGACTTCGGGCCTCAGAAGAGTTGTTTTTTAGTCTTTCCTGATTGCCTCCCCTGCCCCATTCATTCTTTGCCAATGCGTTGGGTTGCCCTGCTCTCCTAGCTCCCTCCCACCCCTGTTTTTCAATTCTTAATTTTCTTTCTATTGCCCAGAAAGGCATCAGCAGGAGAGAGAACCTTTATGAGTCCTAGCCTAGAGGCATTTAAACTTGAAACAGCTACTCTTTTTTTATTTTTATTTTTATTAAATGGTCATTTATGGCAGAGATCCTATATGTATGAAAAATAAAAGTGAAGAGGCGTCTGCTTAGGATTAGTGCCTTTTTGACTTATGCACCTATATTTTCAAGGTGATGTGGTTTTATTGCTCCCTTTTAGGGAGCCACTTTTCAAATCTCAGGTGACCAGACTGACTTGAGAATGCAGTTTGGCGCATGAATAAAATGGGACACAGTGTTCATTTGCAATTTTATTTTTTAAAAATGAAATATTCAAAGTACTTTTTTCTTTCAAATATCGACACATAATGTTTAACTTTAAATATTTACAGCATGTTGTGATGCTCTTGTAGAAAAATGCATGCTTCTGGCCTGAAAGCCAGAGCAAAATGCAAAAGACCATTTAACTGCAGCCAGAGAACATGAACCTGTACAGTATCCAGTCACTTTTCAGCACAGGATTGAGAGCAGGAATACAAAACTGGAACCTATTGTTTCCTAGCAACATGGCTCAGGCCATTATAACACAATTTCCTGTATGATTAGAACCTCTAACTGTTGTTATATAGAAACTGAAAATCTTGGCATACACTGTAAACATCTTTACTTCTCATGAGAAAGTAAGCAGCTAAAAAGAATATTTTTCTGACGTAAAGGCTATACTTCTCTTTTTCACCTTCTTTCTTACTGATGCTTTTGCCAGAAGAATAGTAAAGATTTAGACATTGTCATGAATCATACAAGTAAAATATTTTCAAGGACACAATCTGATATACTAACATTTATTTAAGAGGTTAAAGTCCACCACTAAATCTAAGGAAAGATTTTTTTAACTGCCAAACACGTTTCCTTTGACAAATAATGTAAGATGACAACTGCCAAGACAAAATCCACAGCAAGTTTAACTCTAACTATTTTCAGTTACTGTTTAGGAAGTAATTTCTTCTTACACACAGTAGTATATTTGGTCCTTAATAGCTTTCACGTGAAGGACACACTGAAACAGTCACTATTTTGTGGTTGAATTCTTTTTTGTTGTTGTTTGTTATTTTCTGGTTTTTTTCTTTGTTTTGTTTTTTTGCTTTTTTTGTTTTTTTGTTTTTTTGCAGAATAAAGAACCTTACAGAAGGCTGTGGAAGAGCAGTCTGAGATCTGAAGTACTAGTCAGGTCAGCTATGTGTACGTGAGTTCCTCTAAGAACACAAGAACGTTGCATCCAACCTGTAGCCTTCTGTTCTTCCACAAGCTATAATACTCTCCAGTCTCTCCAAAAGTTCCTTTCAGTACTTGATTACTGTACTTTTGCTTCCATTACCACTGAACTCCATTACAGTTGCCCTTACAGGAACATATCTTTATAAATGCAAAAACTTTGCCCTGACTCTCTTAGGTGCTATTACAGTAGGGCCTGGTCTGGTTAAAAATTTTTTTAAAAAAAGGAAAGAGAGGAAAAAAAGTAGAAACAACATGATAGGATGCTTGAAACTGTGTCAATAGTAATGAAAAAGAACAATCTTACAAAAATTAGAATTAATTGTATACCTCTCTACATAGCATGTGAATTCCAAATTATACATCATTAAGTTTTCATACATTTGGCTATGTTGTATATATTATATTATATATATAGTCTATATATTATAGATCTTCTAGATAAATTGACAGTAAAGGACACGCTTATTTTATACATTATTTTGTTGGGTTAAAAATAAAACATATGCCTATTTATATGGTGAGTGTTTTAATAAAAATTAGTATGAATTGGGCTTTATATCCCTTTCCTTCAGGAATCATGCTTCTAATCAGTAATGATTAGAATGACAACTAAAAATAAATATATTTAAATGTCTGTTCAACTGTGAACTTTTCAGCTCATTTGGATCTCTAGACTGTAGTGCAAGAGTCAAAACAAAATAAAACAAAGCACAAATAAAATGGGCCTAACTAGGAAAAAGAAACAACCATGGAGTATTCCCTGCCTCCGGCCCAGAATATTCTTCATAGGAGAGCCCAACTGCTGTGCTCTCACTTGAACTTACTTGAATGGTGTGTGGCTGTGTAGTGTCAGCCACCTGTCTTCTGGGTATGAGAAATTCATATATTTCTCTTTAAAATGCTTTTACTTTCATCAAGAAATACAAATGAATTGTTCTTTCATTAATTTAAACTTCAGAACTACAAGTCAATAAAGGCATCCTTTGTATTCACATGAATAGGAAGTGATGTACTCAATATCTCCATGTTCTTATTAAGAAATGCCAAAATGTTTCTCTTAGATTTACTACTCATTAGTGCTAACCTTTTGGGTTTTTTTCTCTTTCCTCCTAAAAAACTTTGGAAGTGGTAAAGAGAACAGTAATAGTTCAAGGCAGTATTAAAACCACAGCTCTAAGTGATAAAAAGTGCATTTTCTGAATATAATACAAATATAACTTTAAGAAACTAAAGGCACAAATTAAATATGTATTTCAAACTAGAAATGCACAGTTCATGGTAATTACTATTAAGTAAAAGCTTCAAATACTTGTTTCTAATGGATATTTAAAGCAGTTTGAAAATGATACATCATCAGTGAATTGCAAAAAAGTATAATCGCTTAAAGTATAAGCAAAATAGACTCTAATATTGACATCTTGGATTAGTGATAAAATACATCATCACATTTATGAATGCACTCTTTATATACAGTTCATAAGTTACTTTTCCATTGATTTAAAAGAACATCAGAGGTTCTAGGAACTTAAGGTCCATTTTTAGGCTGGTGTGGAGGTATTCAAATTTTCAACAAGTTTGCTAGTAATTTTAGATCCTGTCCTGAATAAATACTATACCATTAACACAGGCCTGATTCAGGGGAAAAAAACCCCAATATGAGTGAGTTCATCGTGAATTCTTTCTCTCTCTTGGAATACATGTGTAATCCCAACCTGAAGGTTTTGAAAATGAAATGTCTGGATACACCCTCCCCTACTGTCAGTCAGCGGGCCCTTGCCTTTCTCTCACTCTTTGTGTAGTTAGGAGCCAGACTCTTTAAAAACCTTAATGTGAGCCTGGATTCTGACTTTGCATATTTTCAAAAAAGACTGTCATCACAAAGCAAGGCAATGACCCCACACTGCATTTAGGTAGTGGCTGGAAAGAATCCAAACTGCGACATTCCATCATCATAAATTCTCCTTCAGACATAGTGAGTGAGTGTCCAGACCTGGTGATGAAAGTGCTGAAGGTGGCTCAGGAGAATTTTCCACAGGCCACATTGTGCTGTCCTGTATTTTCATTTGTGGTAACTTACAATTGCACAGCAGTTTACAAACTGTCTCTTTGTCACTGGGCACAAAACTCCCAGCTCACCAAGGGGCTTCTTTTACGACAGGATTCATACAGATTGAGAAACTGCAGCTGATATTAACACTAATCCTGATCTTTTCTGCATTTTAAATGATTGTAGAACAAAATAACCCTTCCTGGAAAATAGCTATTTTCCTAGGCAGGAGAGATGATTAAATCAAAAATAAATGGGCAAAGACAGAGAACTAAAATAACTAACCATATAAATTATCTTAGTAAAAAATAGTCTGCCTCTCTATAATTAGTTGAAATGTTTTAGGTTGGAAAGGACTCACTTAATTAAATTTCCTATGGCTGGGAGATGTTCAATACAGAATTGCACATTTGAAAGATAAATCTAAGTGGGGTGAAACAATGTGGCAGCAACTTCCCGTGATGTTTAGTTTGGTCTTCCCTTTGGTACTTTCCTTTCACCTTAGTACTATGTCTATTTTTTTTTTAAAGGTTTTTGGCTCTTATGAATTTCTGCAGTAGTAGTGAGTGTAATGTGTCGGCATCCCAGGCATGTATGCCTGTGAAAGCCTATTTTTTTTTTGTACCAGAATCACACTTTGTAGTAAATTACCTTTCATGTGCACAAAACCATTGGATTAGTGTATAAATACTGAATCACGAATGTGAAACTATGACCAAAACACACCCTATATATAAATGAGAAATTCCTACCCAGGTTAATAAAAGCTATGTTTTCATGACACTAATACAGCTGGACAACTGAGTACAAAATGTAGTCAAAACAAGTTGGGTGGGAGGAGTTACATTGGCCAGCTGCCTTGGTATCATGTACACACGAGCAAATAGTGGCAATTGGGTTTGGTGACCACACCCACAGGGAAGCGTGGTAGACAGAACCCAGCCACCACACGCCAAAACACAGCACAACAACATGGCATCTATTTCAACAAGCAAGGAGGAATCATCAGGGATGAAGGGCAAATGGGTCCTGACTCTAGGAGATGGTGGCCGAAGACATTTTACACTTCTTTCAAAGTTTCCTATAACAGATCTGGAACATGTGAAAGAGCTGGCAGTCTTTCAAAATGCAAGGTTCAGATATGATTGCACCACCTTTCAAATAGCCCGCAAGTTCTGCCAAAAGCTGAATATGAAACCACGTGTCACAATAGACATAGAGAACCTTGGGTTCTTTCTTTATATTTGAACATCGGCATGGTTCCACAAATTGAAAGCGGTGCTTGCTGAAAAAAATTTTTTTTTAGTTGAGTTCTACTTGTGTTATTTTGAATACTGCCACACAAGAACTAAAAATCTCTGTCATTTCTTAAAGAGTTTAAACAAACAATATTAAAATACCATCTTCCGTCACATTGAAAGGCAGTTGGATATGTTTCTCCTCCATATTTACATATACAGAGTTCTGATCTAGAAAACCAATACAATAAACCATTTTATGTTTTAAAAACAGGCAGTCTTTGGTGACGCAAAGGCAGAGATTTTTTTTGTTACCTCCTGCCTATTTCGCTCTGTCTCATAAAGTGAATATTGTTGGCACTGTCAGAAAGTTCTAAATACTGCTCAACAGACAAAACAAAATACCCATCATAACTTTGTACTCTCCCAGTGCTCAGCAGCTGCTGCTTTTCCCCCTCTGTCCATGCCCGGATACCCTCTTCCCCTTCTTGCAGCCTTCTTTGCTCCTTAGTCCAGGCCTGGGCCACAGCACGCTGTCTGGCGATCTCCAACACGTGATTCTTTTCCTCTTCGACAGTTGTCCCATACCGGATGTTGAAGCACAGAGCCCCGTGCTGGAGCTGGATATCTGCAAACCGTCTAGTCCTCCCATTCAACACCGAAGTCATCTGGGACACAGTGACATTGACACCATTCTCCAGAATGCGCCTCCCCCCAGTGTTCCCGATGAGCACCAGGTCTTCCTCCAGAGACCCAAGCTTAATGAAGTAGTGCGTGTCCCTCCCCTCTATGGTAAAATGTAGGTTTTCCAGGTAATGAGCATTATTGAGAATGGCAGCCAGCCGCCTGCTATCTTCATTGGCTACTCCTATAATATCGGCTGTTACTATGCCATCCTTGATGGCGAATTTTATACCTTTGCCGAAAACAGAAGGAACAGCAGCAAACCTCGGTTGCTTCCCTCCTTCAAGGCACCGTCCATCATTATATCGGGGAGTCATAGGAAGTTGGTCCAAGGAAATGAAATTCCTGAGCTGTTTCTGGAGCTCACACTGGATACCCAGGATGGTCTAGGAAAGAAGAAAGGCACAGAGCAAAGGCAGCAGACGATTAGACACCTAGCATACGCTTGGTCACTGTAGAAAGCAAAGGCTTGCCAGGTTGCTTCCTTCTCTCTTTAATTTGCTGGTTTGTGATTTAAAAACAAGCCACGTTTGGAATCTCTTCACCAGAGCTTTGGAAAAGACTAACAGGTGACTTGATCACCTGGCATATATTTCTTGATATCTTGGTGAGTTAAGAGTTAAGCATAAGCAAATACGTTAAAACTTGATACCACAGAATCACAGAGCTAAAAGGCACTTAAGTGGGTCTAGTTCCCCCCAAACAAAGACATTTTATTTTTACCCATTCAACGGACACTGACTAGCTGTTTCTTATTGGATGTAGAGTAATACATTAGCCACAGTGAGGTATAAAGAGACGGTATAAGGCATCATTCTTGCTTTCAAGTAGCTTATGACCTTATAAATCACAAGGGCAAATCAGCAAGTCCATGGATCTTTTTATGTGGATTTAAAAAAAAAAACCTTTTTACTATGGCAGATTTCAAACATACTAAGAAATAAAGAGAAGAGAATAATGAACCTCCAAGTATCCATTGCAAAGCATCAGAAATTTTCAAAATTTTGTTAAACTTTTTTCAGGACGTTTAATTACAAAAAGCATTTACATGTTATATGTATTTACAAAAAGGGATAAGCCTATAGTACTTATTTAGAATTTCGTTTCCTTTATAATTTTTATACTTGAATTTCAAGCCCTCTCACCCCAAGTTTCAGTTTTATTTTGTTAAAGCCATTTTTTTTGGCAAACACAGATATTCCTCTTTCTTTCAGCTGAAAGATAAAGTTCTTTTCTTGTTGTCATTTGTACCTCATTAAGTGATGGAATTATCTGCCGAACCTTGAATGTTTTGGTATTCCTACTTTTCCAGAGACTTTCTCTCTGTAATATTTATTATTTTGCTTCATTACCCTTGTATACTGTTTTTTCTTGTTTTTTTTTTTAACATCTTTATTGGAGTATAATTGCTTTACAATGGTGTGTTAGTTTCTGCTTTATAACAAAGTGAATCAGTTATACATATACATATGTTCCCATATCTCTTCCCTCTTGCGTCTCCCTCCCTCCCACGCCTCCCTGTCCCACCCCTCTAGGTGGTCACAAAGCACCGAGCTGATCTCCCTGTGCTATGCGGCTGCTTCCCACTAGCTATCTATTTTACGTTTTGTAGTGTATATATGTCCATCCCACTCTCTCACTTTGTCACAGCTTACCCTTCCCCCTCCCCATATCCTCAAGTCCATTCTCTAGTAGGTCTGTGTCTTCATACCCGTCTTGCCCCTAGTTTCTTCATGACCTTTTCTTTTTTCTTAGATTCCATATATATGTGTTAGCATATAGTATTTGTTTTTCTCTTTCTGACCTACTTCACTCTGTATGACAGACTCTAGGTCCATCCACCTCACTACAAATAACTCAATTTTGTTTCTTTTTATGGCTGTGTAACATTCCATTGTATATATCGGCCACATCTTCTTTATCCATTCGTCTGTTGATGGACACTTAGGTTGCTTCCATGTCCTGGCTATTGTAAATAGAGCTGCAATAAACATTTTGGTACATGACTCTTTTTGAATTATGGTTTTCTCAGGGTATATGCCCAGTAGTGGGATTGCTGGGTCATATGGTAGTTGTATTTGTAGGTTTTTAAGGAACCTCCATACTGTTCTCCATAGTGGCTATACCAATTCACATTCCCACCAGCAGTGCAAGAGGGTTTCCTTTTCTCCACACCCTCTCCAGCATTTATTGTTTGTAGATTTTTTGATGATGGCCATTGTGACTGGTGTGAGATGATATCTCATTGTAGTTTTGATTTGCATTTCTCTAATGATTAATGATGTTAAAGCATTCTTTCATGTGTTTGTTGGCAGTCTGTATATCTTCTTTGGACAAATGTCTGTTTAGGTCTTCTGCCCATTTTTGGATTGGGTTGTTTGTTTTTTGTTATTGAGCTGCATGAGCTGCTTGTAATTTTGGAGATTAATCCTTTGTCAGTTGCTTCATTGGCAAATATTTTCTCCCATTCTGAGGGTTGTCTTTCGGTCTTGTTTATGGTTTCCTTTGCTGTGCAAAAGCTTTTAAGTTTCATTAGGTCCCATTTGTTTATTTTTGTTTTTATTTCCATTTCTCTAGGAGGGGGGTCAAAAAGGATCTTGTGATTTATGTCATAGAGGGTTCTGCCTATGTTTTCCTCTAAGAGTTTGATAGTGTCTGGCGTTACATTTAGGGCTTTAATCCATTTTGAGTTTTTTTGTGTGTATGGTGTTAGGGAGTGTTCTAATTTCATACTTTTACATGTAGCTGTCCAGTTTTCCCAGCACCACTTATTGAAGAGGCTGTCTTTTCTCCACTGTATATTCTTGCCTCCTTTATCAAAGATAAGGTGACTATATGTGCGTGGGTTTATCTCTGGGCTTTCTATCCTGTTCCATTGGTCTGTATTTCTGTTTTTGTGCCAGTACCATACTGTCTTCATTACTGTAGCTTTGTAGTATAGTCGGAAGTCAGGGAGCCTGATTCCTCCAGCTCCATTTTTCTTTCTCAAGATTGCTTTGGCTATTCGGGGTCTTTTGTGTTTCCATACAAATTGTGAAATTTTTTGTTCTAGTTCTGTGAAAAATGCCATTGGTAGTTTGATAGGGATTGCATTGAATCTGTAGATTGCTTTGGGTAGTAGAGTCATTTTCACAGTGTTGATTCTTCCAATCCAAGAACATGGTATATCTCTCCATCTGTTTGTATTATCTTTAATTTCTTTCATCAGTGTCTTATAATTTTCTGCGTACAGGTCTTCTGTCTCCATAGGTAGGTTTATTCCTATATATTTTATTCTTTTGTTGCATTGGTAAATGGGAGTGTTTTCTTAATTTCATTTTCAGATTTTTCATCATTAGTGTATAGGAATGCAAGAGATTTCTGTGCATTAATTTTGTGTCATGCTACTTTACCAAATTCATTGATTAGCTCTAGTAGTTTTCTGGTAGCATCTTTAGGATACTCTATGTATAGTATCATGTCATCTGCAAACAGTGACAGCTTTACTTCTTCTTTTCTGATTTGGATTCCTTTTATTTCCTTTTCTTCTCTGATTGCTGTGGCTAAAACTTCCAAAACTATGTTGAATAAGAGTGGTGAGAGTGGGCAACCTTGTCTTGTTCCTGATCTTAGTGGAAATGGTTTCAGTTTTTCACCATTGAGGACGATGTTGGCTGTGGGTCTGTCATATATGGCCTTTATTATGTTGAGGAAAGTTCCCTCTATGCCTACTTTCTGCAGGGTTTTTATCATAAATGGGTGTTGAATTTTGTTGAAAACTTTCTCTGCATCTATTGAGATGATCATATGGTTTTTCTCCTTCAATCTGTTAATATGGTTTATCACATTGATTGATTTGCGTATATTGAAGAATCCTTGCATTCCTGGAATAAACCCCACTTGATCATGGTGCATGATCCTTTTGATGTGCTGTTGGATTCTGTTTGCTCGTATTTTGTTGAGGATTTTTGCATCTATGTTCATCAGTGATAGTGGCCTGTAGTTTTCTTTCTTTGTGACATCTTTGTCTGGTTTTGGTATCAGGGTGATGGTGGCCTCATAGAATGAGTTTGGGAGTGTTCCTCCCTCTGCTATATTTTGGAAGAGTTTGAGAAGGATAGGTGTTAGCTCTCCTCTAAATGTTTGATAGAATTCGCCTGTGAAGCCATGTGGTCCTGGGCTTTTGTTTGTTGGAAGATTTTTAATCACAGTTTCAATTTCAGTGCTTGTGATTGATCTGTTCATATTTTCTATGTCTTCCTGGTTCAGTCTTGGCAGGTTGTACATTTCTAAGAATTTGTCCATTTCTTCCAGGTTGTCCATTTTCTTGGCATAGAGTTGCTTGTAGTAATCTCTCATGATCCTTTGTATTTCTGCAGTGTCAGTTACTTCTCCTTTTTTATTTCTAATTCTATTGATTTGAGTCTTCTCCCTTTTTTTCTTGATGAGTCTGGCTAATGGTTTATCAATTTTGTTTATCTTCTCAAAGAACCAGCTTTTAGTTTTATTGATCTTTGCTATCGTTTCCTTCATTTCTTTTTTATTTATTTCTGATCTGATCTTTATGATTTCTTTCCTTCTGCTAACTTTGGGCTGTTTTTGTTCTTCTTTCTCTAATTCCTTTAGGTGCAAGGTTAGGTTGTTTATTTGAGATGTTTCCTGTTTTTTTAAGGCAGGATTGTATTGCTATAAACTTCCCTCTTAGAACTGCTTTTGTTGCATCCCATAGGTTTTGGGTCGTCGTGTCTCAATTGTCATTTTTTTCTAGGTATTTTTTTGATTTCCTCTGATTTCTTCAGTGATCACTTCATTATTAAGTAGTGTATTGTTTAGCCTCCTTTTTTTTTTTATTTTGTGGTACGTGGGCCTCTCACCATTGTGGCCTCTCCCGTTGTGGAGTACAGGCTCTGGATGCACAGGCTCAGTGGCCATGGCTCAGGGAGCCAGCTGCTCCGCAGCATGTTGGATCTTCCCAGACCGGGGCATGAACCCGTGTCCCCTGCATCGGCAGGCGGACTCTCAACCACTGCGCCACCAGGGAAGCCCATGTGTTTGTATTTTTATACTTTTTCTTTATCAGAATAATTTTTTTTTTTTTTTGGCTGCGTCATGAGGCATGCAAGATCCTAGTTCCCCAACCAGGGATTGAACCTGTGCCCCGTGCAATGGAGGTCAGAGTCGTAACCACCGGACTGCCAGGGAAGTCCCATTTATCAGAATAATTTAATTTGTTATTCCCATGCTCTTAATGCACTATGCCCTGAATTATTTTGCAGTTGGAGATCTGATGTTTTAGGTCTCTTAGTGAACAATTTTCTCTATATAGAATCCATAATTGCCCCTTTTTTATTTTAAAGATTTTTTTTGATGTGGACCATTTTTAAAGTCTTTATTGAATTTTTTACAATACTGCTTCTGTTTTGTTTCGGTTTTTGGACCATGAAGCATGTGGGATCTTAGCTCCCCCACCAGGGATTGAACCCACACCCCCTGCATTGGAAGGCAAAGTCTTAACCACTGGACCGCCAGGGAAGTCCCCCTCCATAATTGCCCTTGGTAGCCCATTTTAGAATTGTTAAAGTTCAGTTCCACTTTTTTCTTCTGCAGCAGTCATCAAGTCACACATTAGTCTTTTCTTTTCCCAAAGCTCCAATTCCCTGATCCTTTCCTCATGGAAGCTTTTTTCTACCTCCTTATTAATCATGGACATTTAAGTGAATATTCAAGAAGACTCAAACATAAGTAAGCAAATATATGTTTCACGGTGTTGGATGCTCTTCTGTTTTTTTCAGCTAAATAGAGATGGTAAAACATATACTAACCTTTCCAGGATCCCACTCTTGAGTTTTTGTCTGAAGCTGTAGAAGCTCATAAGTTAATTCCAAATTTTCTAATTCTGGTTTGGGAAATCCAGGTAGTACATTGTGTAGTTGGAAACCAAATAGCTCCAACCAACTTCCAATGTCTGTGAGACAAAAATTTAAAAGAAAAAAAGATTTTAAAGCCCATACTTTACAAATTTTGTGGAAAGCTTGAAAGATGCCTCTCCTGCCTTCGAGATGTTTAGCCAATGGTAAGTTAGGGATAAACTCCCCCTTATGTCACCCACTCCAAAACATATGATCCGTTCCCCAGGGAAAGCTTTTGATTCATGGATAATCACAGAGATCAGCTCAGTTTACTGTGTGGAAATTCTCAATGTGGTAGTGGTAATAAGGCCACACAGACTGTGATATTAGATTTACTTGATGCAACAGAATCCCGATTTTTCTTCTATGAAATTATTTGTAGAAACTTTTAAGAGTGAAAACTACAAAAAGAAAGCTTAAAAGGAAAGAGAAAATGTACTGGGATGCAAAAGCATCATGTTTTATGCCAACATACACAGTTCTGCTCACTCTAGAAGACTAAGGAAGAGAGTGACTGCACAATAACTTGTGGGCTAGCTGGCAGGAAGAGGAAGCATATTTACAAAGGCATTGAGATTATGTGATAAACGAGTTTTCTCTTTACCTTAGCATAAAGTGTTACACCGTTTAAATACCTGTGGTATACTTTGCAACATCTTGAATTTTGCCAACTGGATAGTTATTTTCAAAAGAGTAGAGGTTGAATGGTTTAGGAAGGAGGTTCAACTGTTTCCATATGTGATGATTAGGCGTCGTCCATCTACCAGCAACAACATCATAGTCTCTTTGCCCCAGGTGCACTAATTTAGTAAGGAAATCATAGAGTCCTCCATGAAAACCAATGATGACCTGAAAGTCAGGGTAAGTGTCATGATAGATATCTCCATAAGGCGTGTACAGTATCTCTTTTATCACCTGACCTCGACTGCTGAACACGGCTAGCGGGGTTCCTGTATTATCACAGGCTACGTAATATTCTTCACCACTGCTTAGCTCCATGGCAATAAGGTGACCTTGGAGATCATAATACAGGGATGTAATCTCTGAGCTCGTGTGGTTGTACAAATGAGTAACTCTTATGGGGTTGGCAAGGTCTGCATAAAAGAACTGGAGGTGCTGTCCTAGGCTGGACTTACTGGCGACACGTCGCCCAAGCCCATCGTAGTAATACTGCACAGTCCAGCCAGAAGCCTTATTGTAGGCTTTCTGCAGCAGACCATTAGAATTATATTCGAATATGTCATTTCCCCTCTGCCTCAGAAAGCCATCTTCATCCATTTTATACTGAATTTCTCCTAGTCTGGTGATGCGATCTCGGAGGTCATATCGGAGAGGAGTAAGACGAGCACTATTCCCGTGGCTTAAGAGGTTGATGTTGCCATTCAGATCATAACTATAACGCCACTGGGTTTTATCATTTACAGAAACAGTTTGAAGTTGCCCATCAGCATCGTATTCATAGAAATATCTTGTTATATTGGCATCTACTCCTACTCTGATATCACATATTACCATTCGGCCCATATTATCGTATTGAATAGTCATCCAGTAGGCAATTGCCTTTAGGATTTCATACTGGACTTCAATGACTTGTCCATTGGCGTTGAAGATCTTGGTGTGCTTCATCACTGTAGTAGTTATGACCTGATTTAAATCGTAATTAATTACACTGAATTTTCCAAACTGCTCTGTTCTACCAGAGACATCAACATATCGGTACAGATCTATGGGCAAAGGGGTTTCATTTATCACAGCTTGCATGCTGGTGACGCGGAAGTTGTTGTAGCTGTAGTCAAACCGAGCATTCACAAGGCCTTCTTCACTGAATCTGAAAATCTGGCGCCCAATAAGAGGTCCTGAAGGGATCAAAATAAAAATAATGAGAACAAAGCTAGGCGCTCAACACTGAACAATCAGAAAGTTCTAGTGTTCTTTTCTTTAGTATGGATGCTTTTACATTCAAAATAAAATATTAGAGATTGACCTCTGATATCTAATGCCTGGGCATCTCATCTCATAGATATATATATTCTCATAGTTGTGGTCACCAAATATGAAAAAATTTTAAATACTGTATATTATAGTTATAGAATAATTTAACTATAGGAACTTTAGAAGTAATAACCCATCCAGTAGTTGAGGTGATGAAACTGATATTATAAACATGTTTTTTTAAAAACAATTACAGACAAAAATACTTTCAGTTTATTTAACCTGTGCTACAAAGTCAGAGGGTCAGGTTTTGACCAATTCCAGCATTCAAGTAACTGGATTTGGGCATTTTATAAACCGAAAGGATGAAGTATAATCAAAAGTTGTGACTTTTAAAGACATGTTGCCATCAACTGAGGCTTATAGAGGTTATATAGGGCTTGAGTTAGTTTCAGTGAGACTCATATCTTGCAGCTGCATCTTTGGGAAGATTTGGTGGTGAGTAGGGACCGGTACACAGTTAGACTAGGTACCTAGAACTCAACTTTCTTGAGAGCTGAGACACAGAAAGAGAAATGTACTGTATGTTTTTAAGGAATCAGCTTTCATGTCACTTATGTTTTTCATTTTCAATGGAAGATGATTTGATAATGCAAGTGAAATTTGGTTGAATTGAAGAATGTCTATAGGTTAATGCTTATATCTCAGACTGTGGCCAGCAAAAATTTCATAAGACTGATGTGGTTGTATACATCACCACCCTTTCACAACAAACCTGTTTGCCTGTATCTGATTGTGCAAATGAAGCCATCGTGCATCAGGTGTATTGTCTTAATCACTCCAGAAGACTCTTCATATGTTAATGTGACCTGGGTGGTATCATAGAGAATCTCGGACAGCCTTGCTTGCTTGGTGTACTTGTATAAAACTCTGCGCCCTGTCCCCAGCTGCAGGGTCTGTAGTAGTCGGCCATCTCGACTATAGTCTTGGATAAAAGAAGTGCTACTGTCTGGTGGGGAGTAGATGTTCCGGTAGTAGCCCACTGAAAGCATGGTTTGTAAACTGTGGCGCACCATACTAGGCATGGTGACTGAGAGCAGACAATCCGATTGGTCATACTCAAAGATATAACGCCGCTGGCTATGTAAGAGAAGCATCACAGACTGAAACGAGACAAAGGCACGACAGCATAATAGTACCATTGGAGTTCAGGAGATTAAAGAAAATACACATTCATCCATTCAACACAAATTTATGGAGCACTTACTGTGTGCCAGGCACTGTGGTGGACCCTAGTGGATGCAGTAGTGGGCAATAATGTGTCTATCTTAAACTTACAGTTTAATGGAAGAGAAAGACAAATAACCAGACAATTATAATATAGTGTGAAATGTGTTATGACAGAGGAAGTACAGGGCGCTTATGGGAAGCGGAGGAAGAGCAGCTAACTCAGATAAGAGGTCAAGAAAGGTGTCCTGGAGGCTGGGACATCTGAGTTGAGACATAAAGGGTGACTAGGGGTTGCCCAGATAAAGGCAGGGTGGTGGGTGGAACAGGATGGGGAGAGTATTCCTGACACAGGGCATAGCACTGTGAGGGTCAGGATAAGAAAGAGAACATGGCTTTTTCAGGGAATGACAGGAATTTTGTGTGGCCAGAGTATGGGTGTGTTGGAAGGGGTGGGTGAATGGCAAGAGCTGAGGCCAGGCAGGTAGGCTGGATCTAGATCACACTGGGCTTTCTAAGCCACGCTAAGGAGTTTGGACTTTAACCTGCTGGCAACAAGGAAAACGCTGAAAGCAAATCGAAGGACAGGGCAATCCAGTAGGTATTCCAGAAAGGTTACTATTGCTTCAATGTGGAGGTGGATTGGAGGGAGGTAAATGGGGGGCAGGGCATGCCACATATTAAGTATTAGTCACCAAAAAATACTTATTGACTTTATAGAGGTGTCTTTCTGAAAAGTTGTATATAAAATATTACTATTACAGTAGTCCCCTCCTTATCTGCAGTTTTGCTTTCTGAGTTACCCACAGTCAACTGCTGTCTGAAAATATTAAATGGAAAGTTCCAGAAATAAACAATTCATGAGTTTTAAATTGCACACTGTTCTGAGTAGTGTGATGAAATCTCACGCTGTCCTTCCCAGGATGTGGATCATCCCTTTGTTCAGTGTATCCACGCTGTATCTGCTACCCGCCCGATAGTACAGGAAATATCAGTATATATGGGGTTCCATACTATCCACAGTTTCAGGCATCCACTGGGGGCCTCGGAACGTATCCCCCGCAGGTAAGGGGGGACTACTGTATTGCTCTGCAATTCGTGTTTTAAACTATATTAGGGAAACATGCCATTAACAGTGAAGACTTCTCTGGTTATGCAAGCCCTCTCCCCCAAACTGATCTGTATTTCAGAAACAGTTATTTGTTGAGGTATAATGCTTTGCACGTTATGGGTGCTTCATTGATATTGGTTTATCTTATTTTAATTTTAAATATAGACATAAAAAGAACACTACTGTAGGGAGAACTCAAACCCTATTTCTAATTGAAAAGCATTTAAGCCTCATCTTTCAATAAAAATAAAAATTGTTCACCCCTGGGAATTCTGATATATCTCCCTAAGGGAGCTTTTACCCCTCCTTTCTTGAGAATTGGCTTATCAAGCAAAAAGATTTAGTTGAGCTTTATTTTCTGAAGTTTCTGTTATGAAAACAATAGGTATCTTTTCATTTTCTAAATATAAATTACATAGTTATGAATATGAATTACATAAGCATATATAATGTACTTTTAAAACTTCTAAGTATGAAATTATACTCTAATATTGAACATGCTTCTTGAAACTGCACGTCATCCCTGCTCGTCTGAGAATTGATATGGAATCGCATGTCAGTACTGTGAAGTCAAAGTCAGCACTTATTTGCTTGTTCGCTTATCCTTTCCTTCTTTTCCACCAAGTACTCTGCCCGGGGATACAGAGCTGTGTGGAAATCCTATCACCTCATCACCTGTGGACACCCTGTAGCTCCAGAAAATCTGCTGAACAGAAGGCTGGAGACTTGGAACTCCTGCGGGGGCACGAGGACACAAAGGGACCACTGAGTCCTTGACCACGGCAGAACTCAACAGAACCTGGGAGGAAATTGGTGGGAGATGCCTTTGCATCACCTCTATGCTGAAAGCCAGATTTCTCAGCTACTTTCCACTCTCTTCTGTCAATTTGCCATGAACAAATGACATCTGTCACCTGCGATGTGGGCCAGGGACAATCACCATATGGCTCGCACACATTATCTAGTACCAGCCTGCCTGGGCCAGGCCTTTTCCAGTCGCTGTACCAGCCTTGCCAAACATTTATAGCACATCGCCATTGTGTTCTCTCCCTGCTCTCATCCTCTGCGCTGCAGTAAACTACTGCCTGACCCTGTTCCTGGGTGGTGCTGATGCTGCGCTGTCTCAAAAGCTCCCTGGTCTGTTTTAAAGCTTCCTGCCAATGGCAAAAATGTGGATGATGTGATTAGAAATCTCATGAATGTAACCGTTGTGTTGCCAGACTACCATTTAGTTCTCACTTGCCTGCTTTTTCACTTTGGGTGGGCATTATTATCAGCTCTTTCAAAAACAATACTTATGAGTCCATCCAGTGCCCATAGTGCAGCTATACGGTAAAAGGCCATTTCTTATTCGTTGAAACAATGGAGTGGGAGACTTTGTATTTTTTAAAAATTGATTGTGAGATCCGAAAAGACTGTGACATCATTGTAAAGAAGAAAACAAGAACAATCATGGCTGTATACTCATTTGAACACGAGTAGAAATGAGAAATGGCAGAAATTTGAAAAATTAAAGCATTTGAATGACCACCAGATGGCAGTCTGGGGCCACCTGGAAGCACAAGCCAAAGGCTGCATTCTCTCCCTCGAGGCAGCCTTTGAAAATTTCAGCCCCAAAGAGGCAATTTTGTGTAAATGTATCAGACTAAAGCATCTTATTAAATGATTATAAAATATATTTAAATGTATTTAAAAATGAAGTTCTTAAGAACAATTTTAGGAAACGGAAAGATGTAAATTTACTGTAATACAAAATTTTAGCCCCACAAGTCTTCAAAATATAATTAACTCAGGGAAGGCTCATAAATCAAGATAGAGAATTAATGGCCACACAGAGAAAACTTAAGAAACAATAATTGATTTTTTTAAATAGAGATGAGATCATTTAAGCCACCGCAGCTATCAGCCAAATAATTATTTTTCTCCTAATGGCTACAAATCATTGCGCATGAAAATGATACGAGTAGTTTTTACTTACTCTAGAGGAAGTCAAACAATTTTTACAAAATTTCTGCACATTAAGGTGAAATATCTGCTGTTTGATTTTTAATATATCATGGTATAGGGATGGCAAGCAAATTTACAGAGGTACTACCAGAAGTATTTTGAGGTATAAAAAGAGACTTATATTTTAAAGTTTGAGAACTCTTACTTCAAAATATACTACTAGAGCCAGCCTCTTTGTCTTGCTCTGCCCCAGACATAGTGAAAGAATGTTCCAGCGAAGGCCATGTTAAAGAGAGGACTTTAAAAGAGCACGGGGAGGCACAGAACCTCATCACCTCACTGGAAAAGTTACATGTTAACTGGATTTTGGTAAATTGAATATTCTTTACCTTTTCTTTCTAGAATCACAATTTCAAAGTTGCTTTAATTTCCTTCCTTTTTTCCTTCCTTCCGTTCTTTCCTGTTTTAATTTACCTTCAAGTAGCAGTAACTGCCAGCCTTTAAGTTCTTCGATTCATATAAATACTAGAATAAATACTAGAATGCACGATTTAAATGGAAAGGAATTAACTTTTATTGAATGACTAGATGTGCTGGGTGCTTTATATTGTTATTTCATTTAATCGCTGCTTCTATTCAGTGAATTAATTATTATCACTGGTAATAATAATGTTAATAAAATCAATCTCGTGATAGATGATTTTTGGAAAGTAAAGAACCATTCCATAATTATGTGTTTTGTAGGTTCTGAGTTTTGCATAATAGCATTGCTTAAGTCACGGGCTATCTTGTAACTAGAGAACAAATTAAATATGAAATCAAGAAAGGGAGAAAAGTCAACTAAAAGGCACAAGCGATTTGGCTGTCTCACTGGTCAGTTAACTAGTCTTTGGAAGTCACTGGGGCTTTTCTCCATACATTGTTTTGTGACAATAAGGTCTTATTTCTGTCTACTGCAGACACTGACAGTCTCAGGGAGCTCTCTTTGTTGTGTTTTTTTTTTTAAAGAATTATTGCCAAGTAAGTTTCTGTAGCAAAACGGACGTATGTGAAGTTTGCTTCACATCATTCTTTGCTGAAATAACTGTGCTGAAATAATCAGTTAATCCAGAAAAGGGGAACAATAAAATTGCTTCATTGGTGTCAGAGAAGAGGCTAAATAACTATATGCAGGGCTGAAATTTAAGTTTCAACAGGCTCTTTTGTCATCGTATGGACAGCCTAAAGGGAAAGTTCTACGAGACATAGAAGCAACTGTCTACAGGCAGTTAGCTCAGTGGCCAGACTGTGGCGCTAATGAGGCTGGGGCTCTGAGTTCAAAACCGTACATACTTTTTTTTTTTTTGGCTGTGCCCGGCGGCTTGTGGGACCTTAGTTCCCCCGACCGGGGATTGAACCGGGCCCTGGCAGTGAAAGTGCTGAGTCCTAACCACTGGACCACCAGGGAATTTCCTCAAAACTGTACATACTCATAATGAGTGCCAGCTCCTTCACTAGTCACACGTAGACCTGTGGGAGGATCAGCACAAACCTATCCTCATTCCTGGAAAGACTAATCAGCCTACATTCTGCTAGAATCAGTGGCATCTTTTTTTCATATGATGGTCATCATTACATGCCTTGCCTCTGTGAACGTACACCAAATCTTTGGATTCAGTTAATTTTTTTTTTTTTTTTTTTTTTTTTTTTTTGCGGTACGCGGGCCTCTCACTGTTGTGGCCTCTCTTTGTGGACAGTAGTCATACGATTTTGCCAATCATCCTTGTTACTAAAATTCAAAAGATAAAAGATCTACTCTGTAAAATTCAGATGTTCCCAGTGTAGAGTACAGATTATAGAGATTTCATCGATTTCTTCAGCAGAAAAGGACAGGAGGTGGATACAGCAGAGAACTCCCTCCTTTACCCTGGCTCCCAAGTGGAGCTCTGCTTTATCTCCTAGGCATTCCCAACTTGGCAAATTCCCCAGCGACTGGCTCTGGGAAATAATACAATAGTTTTATAATAACATACAACCGCTGGCACACTTTTTTTAAAAAAAAACTTTCAGGGGTATATCAGAAAGGCTTAGCATCATTATAGTGAAATTTTGCGATGTGAGCTATGAATGCCCATGACTTTCCTAAGAACTTCTAGGGGTGACTTTGCACTGACTACCCTTGAATCCTCAAGGGAAGGCATCTTCCAATTTTCCCAGAAATTAATTCAGGACTGATAAGTTGAATGGATAGATTTGGGAAAAAAGAGACAGTATCTTAGGACATCAGAGATTGAGATGGTAGATAGAGATCAATTTCTCTTATTGTCTTCTGATACTGATCCGGCTAGAAATCATTTTGCTGTGGGGGGCTGATGTTTGACAAATGGATCCAGTGATGGGATTAAAATCCTTGCCCATTCCAAGCAGACAGAGGCCACGAGCTCCTATTACAGATGCTACTGGAGAGTCATTACATACAAAGGACTATTACCAACGAGGCCCCACTGCTACCATTTCCTCAGACCGATTACTTGGGAAAATTAGTCTTCAAATGTATACCGCTAAACTTTTACTGACTATCCTAACAAAAGTAGAAGTCCTTATCCTCTGCGTAAGAGGCTCTTTTCCGGAGCTGCGATACATTAACACGCAATTTTATAATTTTCTACCTATTTTACTTCAGTGTGAGCTTTCATAATAATAAAGATACATTTTCAGGAGCATGAACAAATATGCTCAAATGAGGAGAAATCGAAGCCATTATCCTGACTTCAGTTTGAAAGAGTACCTGGCAGAGCGTGGGGTTGGGGAAAGTTTTCAGCTGAAAAACAGCTTATCCTTACAGGTATAATTTGTTGTTGTTACTTCTATAGAGCAGAACAGCCAGAACACAGACTTTTCTCCTGCAGGTCCTCAGCAAGGCGGGTAGTTCAGTGCCGCTTTCAATATTCTCATTCGGGAACTCAGAACTAGTTTATTTCCCCTACATGCTTACCTTTTCTAAGTAGGTATAGCTCCAAATTTTCCCATCAGCCCAAGTTCTTGAAATGATTTTTCCACTCTGGTCATATTCCATTTTTTCATTCCACGTCCCTCGTTGAATAAACGTCACCAATCCTGAAGGTGAATATGTGATATTCACTTCATTATATCTGCTTATGGGAGACCACAGAACAGGTCGTCCAGTCTGGTCATAAAGAATTCGAAGGGTGAATTTCCGATGGTCGTCATAGATCTTTCCTGTGCGAGTCATATGATCAAAATCTATGGAGAGCAGGTTTCTGTTATGGGCCTACAAAAAAGAGATAGGAAATACATTTGAAGCACTGCCTTAGCTCCCCTCATCAAGTGCATTCACAATTGAAAAGCTTTTTCTGTTTCTCCAGCAATGGGGCGTCTCTTGCCTTTGAATCCACCGGCTTCTCCTCGGATGACACTTGTCTTTATTCTCCCAGCAGACTGTACAGTCTTGGAAGGTTGGGGCTATGTCTTAACTACTGGTATGTGCTACCTCCTCAACATACGGTTATTGATTGCTTTTGCCCAACTCAAGCCTCAAGTGTGCTGATACAATTTTCAGTGATTATGTAATCTTATTTTATGTGAGTCAGATGCCTACCAAGGAACGGGATTTCCTCCCCCTCTTTTACCAATGAAGTGGCTAAAACATAGAATGGTGAGTTATTTACATAATTAGAAATTAGAAAAAATGAATATAGAGCGCCCCCTCTAATTTATACAGAGAATCCCTTCTTGGGCTTCCTGTTCCTCTGGGCATGGAGCTTTATCACTTCACATCTATCACAGGGAAACACAGAGCAACTCAGATTGTCTCCTGAGATGGAAGCCCACTCAGCAATGTTTTACCAGAAGGTAAATGTGGCAGGTGTTGGTAGGCCCCCCAGTATTTGCGAGGGTGACACCACTCAGTGAGGTTAGAGCATGGAGTTCAATCTGGGTACCAAGTTTAGAAACAATTAGTAGCTCAGCTTGGTTCTGGTCTTAGGCTTCCTTGACTGCACGCCAGCATCCCCTCTGTGTACTTCACGGCCCCAAAGTTGTCCAGAGAAATCCTGCCTCTGAGGAAATTCAGCCTGGTCTACACAAGATAACCAAAGAACTAAATGGCTTAGTTAAAAAGTTTTTAAATTGGACAAAAGGCCACTTTTACTGGGTTTTCAAAGCAACTGGACAACTGACATGATCTGTTCTACTCTTCAGCTAGTAATGCCAATGTTTGGCACTCCCACCAGTAACTGCTATAGCAAGCTGATGACAACACAGAGCTGAAGAAGGCTCTGGAAGACAGGGGTTTTGAAGTAGGTGGGTGAGAGGCCAAGGGGAGGGCTTTAAAAATTTGTTTTATTTATTTTAGTTTAGCTCAGTTAAGTTTTCATTTCAGTGAGTCGTTTGTTTTGTTTTATTATAACTTTTTATGTGGAACTAGTCTGACTCACAAGAAGTTGCAAAAGTGGGGAATTCCCTGGCGGTCCAGTGGTTAGGACTCCAAGCTCTCATTGCCCAGGGCCCAGGGTTGATCCCTGGTCTGGGAACTAAAATCCCACAAGCCTCACAGTGCGGCCAATAAAATAAAATATGTAAATTGTTGGAGCTATTAAAAAAAAAAGAAGTTGCAAAAATGATACAGTAGCCATGTACTCTTCACCCAACTTTCAAGGAAAAGACTTCTTTTGGGTGAAGGGGGTCCAAGCATATCTGGAAGGAACCTTCTAGGTTCTTGGCTGAGACCCCCACACACTGCCACCCTCACCCTGTAATAAAAACAGGAGAAAAACAAACAAGTTTAATAACATGTATACCTCCTGTACACATGGGAGAGACCCAGGGGAACTGATTAACTCTCCAAAATGGCCCAAGTCACCACCTTATATACTATCTCCAACTAAAGACAAAAGATGTTGGGAGGAGGGAGCCAGTTATGGGAGGTGACCAGGCAAAGCACAGTAAACAAGGGTAAGGTTGTTATGCAGATTTAAGTCATTGCTTTCTCCATCAGCCTAAAATAATCTTTATACCAAAGAGGCATATTTTGGGGTGGCAAATTCTTCTCCCCTTCAAATAAAGAAGGAGAAACTTTGAGAAGTATAAACAACAGTGGCTCTCGGGAGTCAGGAGACTGAATTAGCTGCTGGCCTGTGCACCAGCCATCTCTTGTATTCGGGCCTTAGTTTTCTTATCTGTGAAAAGGGAGTGATATTTACCACTCTACACCACACACCTGTGTTAAGAATTAAATGAGATTACATATACGGGTACCTGGTGATGTGTAAAAATAATATTAGTAATTGTTGTTTTTAGATATCATTACTTTTTGCATTTTAGTTAGGCTTCTGAATGGGCCCATGTGTCAGATTCCAAGGACTGTAGCTTGGTGTATTAGATTTATATCTGTAGGAATTGTCAACACGATCCTGAACAGAATATTAAATATCTGTTTAATGAGGTAGGGGAAAAAAACCAACATTAGGATTTGACTACATTAATCATAGTCGGACTAAATGGATTCACTAGCTATTCAACTAAACTTCATGTTCATTTATAATTTTTGTGGTCAAGGATTTCTTTAAATATCTGAAAGCTATGTACTGTGTCCCCAGAAAAACGCACATAAGTACATAAACAAACATTTTAAACAAAATCTCAAGTGGGATCTGAAACTCAAACATGAAACCTTTAGGGGTCTTGAGTCCAATTTCAAAATCCTGGCTCAGAAAGAGGTTTTCAAAAATTTTTTGTTAAAATTTTTTTTTGCTATTTAAAAACTTGAGCTATAACTGACATATACCATTATATTAGTTTCAGGTTCAATATGTGTATATATTGTGAAATAATTACCACAAAAATCTAGTTAACATCCATCACCATATGTAGTTACAACTTTTTTTTCTTGTGATGAAAACTTTTAAGATCTATTCTCTTAGCAACTGTCAAATATACAAAACAGTATTATTAGCTATAGTCACCATGCTGTACATTACATCCCCAGGACTTATTAATCTTTTAACTGGAGCTTTGCACCTTTTCACCCCCTTCATCCATCTCGCCCACCCTTCACTACCTGCCTCTGGCAGCCACCAATCTGTTCTCTGTATCTATGGCCTTTTTTTTTTTTTTTGATTCCACATCTAAATGAGATCCAGAGTTTTTATCTTAGTGCCCTACATGACTGCAAAGCCAGCATTCTCATTGCAGACTCTGGTTTTCCTTTGCTCAGTAATTTTGTGCACTTTGCTTTTTAAAATAACCTCCTTAACTTCTACCCCCATCATAAAAGTGATATTTTTTCATTGCAGAAAAATTGGAAAATATAGAAATATACAAAGAAAATAATCACCTGTAATCCCATCCTTCAATGTGAATCATTGCTAGTACTTTGCAGCATTTCATGCCCACTTTTGTTTTGCATAATCTATGCCCATACACTTAAAGAATACAATTAGAATTATACTTAAAGTTTTGTGTCCTACTTTTTCAGCTAATGTTTTGTCTTGAGCATTCCTCATGTTATTAAATATTCTTAAAATGTGGATTTTAGTGGTTACATAATATCTTCTACATGGTAAGCATTTATTTTTCCTTTCTCCTATTGTTGGAAATTAGAGTTTTTGTTTTCCATTTTTCTTTTATCTTTCATGTTCTGTTGAACATTTTTGTAAATAAATATTTCCTTAATACAAAACCCTATAAGGGAAATTATGGGGTCAAATGATAACGCATTAAAGACTCCTGATGCAACTCGAGATATTACTTCATGGTGCACAAAGGTTTACAAATTTATGCTCTTATTAACTAGCAGTGGAAGAGTTCAACTCATTCCATCCTTACCACCATTGAGTATTGTCATTGTTAGTATGCTTTTCCCAATATGAGAGTGGGAAAATAGTATGTTACTGTGGTTTAAATTTGCATTTATTTGGTTACTAATGAGGTTGAACCCTTTTAAACGTCTATTCGCCACATGTACGTCTTCTATGAATTGTCTGCTATTTTCAACGTCTTTTGGTTTCAGTTTCTTCATCAGCCAGCTGGGGCTAATGATACTTGCCATTAATTTTGAGCTTCTGCAAGAAAAAAAAAAAAAAAGGACAGCAAATGTTCCACGCCATGAATTCCAGAAGACTAGTGATTAGATACTCCAATTATTTGGGAGGAAGTCTTGTCAGTTGCAGGGGTAGGTTTCATTCAGGGAATAGAGCCACAGATTGGGAAACATGACTCTTTAACCATCTGTAGCCAATGTGTGCAGTGCCGTGGTGCATAAATACACAGTAAACTGCTGTTATCACCTAAAAGGGGATAGAGAAGCACGTATTTCCTGTCTTTTGATACACAGGGCTTGGAAACCTATACGAAACCAGGTGTTCTTTCTTCTACTACCTTTCCTGTGGTTTTATAGCCACATATCTCTAACTGTAATACTGTTCATTTACAATAGCTGTAAAATATCCATGTACTCCCAGAGACGGTTGTAACTGTTACAATTTATGTTATAATGATAGTTAAAGAGCCAAAGTAACAAGTGATTTCCAGTTCAACTAAATTTGTGGTTTTATTTGTCTGATAGATTAAGTTTACTACTCAAGAACACATTTCTAAATAAAGTCATTACAGCTACACAAGCAGGGACCACTGTTAAAAATCCACTACAGGCACTTCCCTGGTGGCGCAGTGGTTAAGAATCTGCCTGCCAATGCAGGGGACACGGGTTCGAGCCCTGGTCCGGGAAGATCCCACATGCCACGGAGCAACTAAGCCCGTGCGCCACAACTACTGAGCCTGCGCTCTAGAGCCCGCGAGCCACAACTACTGAAGCCTGCGCGCCTAGAGCCCGTGCTCTGCAACAGGAGAAGCCACCGCAATGAGAAGCCCGCACACCACAACCAAGAGTAGCCCCCGCTGGCCGCAACTAGAGAAAGCCCGGGCGCAGCAACGAAGACCCAACGCAGCCAAAAATAAATAACTAAATAAATAAAATTAAAAAAAAATCCACTACAAAGCGAGCAGAAGAAAACTCTGCCTAATGTTCTTTCCCTGCCTGCCAAGACTTCTGCAACCATGCTTCTGTTTCTGGATAATGCACTCGGATATTCAGATGTTGCTGAAACGCTAGTTTTAAAGTCAGGTTTGGAAGATAATGTAAAATTCGGCTAAGAGCTGAAAGGGGATGAAGGAATTGAAGATGCCACAGCCCCCCACCCTGCGAGTCTCCTATGGAACCCACATGTGAGAAGGCTGAGAGAAAGAATGCTAGGCTGACCGCCTTTGACTGCTGGGGTCATGAGCAAGGGTGGGAAAGCAACACGTTCATACAAACTCTTGTTTGCCTGAAAGACAACAATAGCCCTTGACCTAAGTGTGGGTCATCAATCCTTATTTTGGCTCTTCCTCCAAACAATCTATACCAATCTTTGCCCTGGAAAAGAGAGGGGCAAAGAAAAGGTTGACATTTGAGAATAGCCCCAAGTTAAAAAGAGTCTCTTTGGACATTGAGCAAGACACTTGAGTTTGGCAATTGATGAGTTGTACATTGGGGTAAGAAAGTTGGACTTGGTAATTTTTTTAATAAGGAAAGTATTTATGCTTTAATTTATTCTTCGGTTTTCTTTAGGCTTTTTTTTAGCTTTGCTGAAGAGAAGTAAGGAGAAGGGCTTGCTTTTTTGTTCACACTTCGACCAGAAAGGGAAGAGGAAAGAGCATGCACTGGGGAGCCATGGGTTGTGTTGCCAGCAGAAATCAAAGTGCCTGCGAAGGGTGGGTACAGGCAGAAGCTCCAAAGAAAAGTGTCCTCTGCCTCCCCTCAGATCCTTTCCTTGCTCTTTCCTAGGAGTTTGAGTTTTAATTGCTTAAGAGAAAGTCCTTTCAACCCCTTGCAATTTGAGACTCATTCAATTAGTAGGATAAAAATATATTAGGTTGATAATATATAAAGATATATTAGGTTGATATATAGATATATAAGATATATAGACATATAAATATCCATAGGCAACTGCTGATATTTGAGTGTTTTGGGCCTACCAAAAGGGCAGTTTCCTATGGTTCAACCCAATACACACACACACACGTGCTGAACTCTAAGCTCCAATCATGGCAGTTGATTTTCTTCAGAATAAAGGAGGAGAAGGCTGAATTTTCAAGGATGCTGTCTAGCATTTCAACTCACAAGGCAACTGAGGTACGTGTTTGATTTTTGCTGAAGAAGTTGAAAGGTGAATAAGTGAGATGGGCCAAATAACCACATTACAGTTTGGGAGATGCACTGCATTTAATTTCCATGAAGCTGTGGGAATGGACAGAGTCACAGCTGCTTTTAAATTGGTACACGCTACTCTATTCTCACTGGTTTTAAGGTAATTAGTACGTGACTTTTAGAAATCGATCAATACAATTCTACAGATTTTATTTTTTATTTGCTATTGCTACGCTGACAATGCAAACCGACTCAGGCTTGCTTCTGTTTCACAGAGTTGCCTACAGATGAACAGGGCATGTATGCAGGGTTAACATCAGCCTGCACGGCTCCACTGGGAATTTCTTTATACCTGTTTTTCTTCTTTTTTCCTCCCAAGGCACTCTCTTTACCTCGCCAGACCACAGAATCTTAGTGCCAGAAGGAATCTTACGACATGGGCTATTGACCTGGACTGCCTGGGTTCAAATCCTGTGTCACCATTTACTAGCTGTGTGCCTTGGTTTCTTTATCTGTGAGAATGTTAATAAGAAAACACACCTGATAAGGTGTTATGAGTAATAAATGAGTTAATATATGGCCATACACAGATAATATTTCAATGAATGTTAGTTGCTATAATTATGATTAATGGTAATAATACTACTAGTCATAATCATAGAGATTGTATAGCTCATATCCCTCATTTTATAGATGGGAAAAGTGGTGTAAAGTTATGGGCATACCAGTTCTTCTTCAAACCTTACTCATTCCTCTCACTTGATTTCTGCCATACCATTTAACTTGGACACTTTGTGCACTAAAATAATTTGCTCTTGTTTAATTACTTTCCCGTTGGCGAATTCATCTGGGTAACCGTACAACAGGCATTTAAAAATTTTAATACCAATTCATTAATGCTTATATACAAGTGAAATAGTGTGTGAAATAATACTTTCTGTCTAGCTATCTTTGTGGAGTTGACCCAAGATTAACAAATATAGTAATTTGTTAAATTTACAAATCACAGTAAATTTCTGTGATTTGAAGGCCCCAAGAATCCCCTGACCCCAAAAACCAACACTGCCCAGTGGCCTCGATGCCTTAAATCTCCTGTCTCCAGGCGACTCCTTAGGGGTGAATACACTGCTACTTGGGACTGACACCCACAGATATATTTAAAAAATAGATGAATCTATCTGCAAGCAGGCTCCTTATCTAAATTTTCACAAAATGAAACCCTCCAGCAAACCTAGGGAGAACGAAGTTAAAAGTGTGAAGCAAACACATTTTCTGAGAAAGGAAGGAGACGCTGGAACCCTCTTGGCTGTCTCCCACATTCCCCATCATTTGTCAGCCTGGGACCTTGTGTTTCACCTGGGCTTGTTCCCCCTTTCAAAGCTCAGCTGGCATATGAACAGTCACATGTTGCATTTCAAAACAAATCTACCCTGTTCTCAGTTATCTTTGAATGGCGAGAAAACCAATCAATCGTGAGGGTTTTTAGATTAGTCTTGGCTTCATTTTGCTTGTAAAACATAATCATCTTACTTGATTTGATGACTTTGGTTTGAAGTGCTAAGCTTCTTGGTTTTTGTTTTTTTTTTAATAAAGGAGGCTGCAGTTCTGGAGTTTTGCTGTAACCTCACATCTCAGTCTGCGAAATCTTGTAAAGAGCTCTGAGGTCCAATGCTGGGATAAGTCACATTTAATAGCATTATTATCCACGGACACAGCAAGGTGCAATCTGGATGTAGTTCCTAAACCAGTGTGCTTTTGGTGAACGTCTAATTTCTCTATTGTCCAGGGAAATGTATTTATGGGGACAGACTGATGCAGCAGATGAGAAGGTACATAGACTGGATGGGAAAGTACTTTGTAAGGAAAATGATTCAAATACAACTCAGGTTGGGGGGGAAATGGCTTTTTAAAATAAATGAAATTTCAGGATGTTAATGTGATTTATTTCACTTAATGGAGCTGGTGCCGGATGGCCCAGAGGTAACAAATCCCTCGCCTGCTCAGGCTAAGCAGGATATCATGTTTCCCAGCAGTTTGTTTCCTCACCTTGAAGAGGACCCCCAGTGTGTATAGAAAAAGAAAATCACCGATGGTTGGAGAAAAGCAACTCTTGTTGCTTTATCTTCAAGAGAGGTCTATCATTTTCTGATTTTTTTTTTTTCTTTCCACCTAGAAGGTCTGGGGTGGATGTGATAGGTAGCTTTGGGGAACATTTGATGTCCATCATCTTACCAAGGAAGCCTTTAAACGAACCTGTCATTCTGTGCCCGAACAATTAGTGTTTTATGACCTGCTGCCCAAGCACATTTGCAAATTACAAGCACACCTCTGTGTGGTTTTTCAAAGAGGAGCCCTATTTCCCCCAGGGCAGCAGGGGTTTCTATGTTGTGTGACTATCTGAACCTGTTATTCTGTCTGAAGAGCTCTGGAACAGCAGCTCCTCCAGGAGAAATAGAAGATTCAGTGCAAGGTCTCCAGGTACTTGGGGGCACCAGAGAGCCTTAATCTTTACATAGATGTTTACGAATGGGTCACCGCATATTTGGCCCAGAGAGAGAGAAAGTTACATCTCATGTGTCATCAGCTTGCCCCTTGAAAGCTACCATAAGTGAAGGGGGCACCATCTATGAAATAATAAAGTCAGTAAGGAAAAAGAATTTGCCTGGTTAAAACTGGATCTACACCTGCCTTTGGGGAGCGTATTCATTCCATTAAATTGGATATGTCTAATCTGGGGAAATTGAGGCAGTAATATAAGCCAAAGTGCCTAAGGATAGGGACAGCAGGTAAGGATTACCCAGTTAAACAGCCTCCTTCCTCTTGCCGCCTCCACACTTTGCCTGCCCGGAGGCCAGCCAGTTGTCCCGCACCATCCACACTTGCCAGTACATTAGAGTCGATTATTTGTCTCTTTTTGTCAGCACTGAAATGAGGAGTCAGGCCCTGCCAAGGTGGCTCCACTGAGCGGGGCAGTGATTTATAGATTAATTATTTTAAGGAACAAGGCAGCACAGCATGATGTAGTGGAAAGAGTGCTGCGCTAGGCGAAGCCCTGCATTTTAGTGCTGGCTCGGATCCTTAATAGCTGTTTGACTTTGGGCAAATCACTTAACCTCTCTGGGCCTTAGTCTCTTTATCTGTAAATTGGGAATAACAATAATTGATGGTTGTTGGACTTCCCTGGTGGCACAGTGGTTAAGAATCTGCCTGCCAAGGCAGGGAACACGGGCTCGAGCCCTGGTCCAGGAAGATCCCACATGTCGCAGAGCAACTAAGCCTGTGCACCACAACTACTGAGTCTGTGCTCTAGAGCCCGTGAGCCACAACTATTGAGCCTGCGTGCCACAACTACTGAAGCCCGTGCTCTGCAACAAGAGAAGCCACCGCAACGAGAAGCCCACGCACCGCAACGAAGAGTAGCCCCCGCTTGCTGCAACTAGAGAAAGCCTGCACGCAGCAACGGAGACCCAATGCAGCCAAAAATAAATATAAATAAATAAATAAATAAATTTATTTAAAAAATTGATGGTTGTGGTGATCAAATAAAACCCTGACTATGAAAGCATTTTATTGATTGTAAGGCACTAAACATATGTAAAGGATTGTTATTGTTGTTAGATTGCTAGGGACATGTACAGTAACACCACCTAGCCATTCTTCAGTCCCAGGACCTCAGGAAGAACCCTAGAAGTCATAGAGGAGAGGGCCCTGAATTTGTTGCCCTTATAAGCCGTTCCACAAATCTGCTCAACTCTACCACGGGATGGGAAACGGGTCAATTATCAATGGTACTAACTAAATAACACTTCACTCTACTCAACACGAAAGAGCCCCCGTATGTTTTATGACCATTAGCTTCTCAGTATTAAGAACAATTTGGGATATGAGGTGCAAATTACAATTTACAGTCTCTCTCCATTATCCGTGCATATGGAAGGGAGAAAACAGGGTGGGTGATCGTAGAAAGTGGAAAATACTAAAGTCACATAGTATAGAATGAGTTCTCCTAAAGAATATAAAATCCCAAAGTCACATAGTGTATGATATGATTCACAATGTTTTATTCAGACTATAAGCTGGGGAGGCACTATGAGACCATTTATTTGATATAATTGTTCTGGGGTGAATCCATGAGGTTGGTGAGCCATATGTAGATAATTCTGACTTTTCTCTAGTATGACATTTCATTTCACAGGTGAAGAAAATAAAGGCGTTCCTTAAGCCAGTTGTAAGACTTCCCCATCGAGGGTTCTACCCAGGAGATCTCATTTCTAGAAGAACTCTGATAGAAACCCTCACTGCTCTCACACAGACAGGTTTGACTATTTGGACTGGTTTCACCTCCCAATTCAGTGGCATACCTAGTAAATAGTCTGGCCAATGGAATCAAAACCTACAAATTGACTTGTGCATGTAGACAACCTTAGTAGCTGTTACAAAAAACAAGCATGGAAGTCTGTGTCTTTGTGTTACCAACAGAAGTGACTGGAAAGTGAGCGCTAGTGTAGATCATTTAGTCCGTATCAAGCCATGGGACTGACTTGACGGCTTGTCACTGGAATTGGGTGGTTGTTTGGCATTGCGTTGCCACAGCCTAGAGGTTACCACATTTTTACTGTGAGTGAAATTTTACTGTGAGTGAAGAAAATGCAAGTGTTCCAGGTATCCCAGGCACGACACAGGTGCTCAAAGCAGGCCTCAATAATGAGTGATCTTCTCCCTCAGGCTGGCAGTTGCTCTCGGGCTGATATTGAATGTTACTATACTTGGAAAGTTGGTCATGTCATCCTAACATTGGTTCATGTTCAAGAAGGGACAGGTAGACAGAGCGCTGTGGTGTCTGTAGGCTTTGTGTGCTGCAGAAAGGCAATTTTGATTGAATGATCCCTGGTTAACTGTGGTGAACAGTGCTTGGTAAGAACTTGAAAACCCCCAAATCTTTCATTTCCCCGGGCAGCTGTCTCTGAGCACCATTAGCCCAATGTGAGTACTAGTCCTTGACCCCTTTGGCCCTTAATATGTATATTCATGACAATGATATCATTCACTGTTTTCGCCCTTTATCTTGCTTTTGTCCAGATGTTGCCTGATGTCTCACATCCTTCTGTGTGTGCCTGCCTGGCCTTTCCAAATGAAGTATCAACTACCGCAAAGCAGGGGTCTGGGACAGCTCAGTGGACCTGCTGACCATCTGCAGGCCTTGTGAGGGATTCTGGAGGGCCTCCCGACTAAACACATTTCTCGATCCAGATGTTCTTGGGTCCTGAAATCGCTATTGTCAGAGCACTTTAGCTGGCTAATGACAAAGAAAGCTCCTATTAGGAGGGGGAAGGGTAAGCTGTGACAAAGTGAGAGCGTGGCATGGACATATATACACTACCAAAAGTAAAATAGATAGCTAATGGGAAGCAGCCGCATAGCACAGGGAGATCAGCTCAGTGCTTTGTGACCACCTGGAGGGGTGGGATAGGGAAGGTGGGAGGGAGACTCAAGAGGGAGGGGATATGGGGATATATGTATACATATAGCTGATTCACTGTGTTATAAAGCAGAAACTAACACACCATAGTAAAGCAATTATACTCCAATAAAGATGTTTAAAAAATAAATAAATAAATAAAAAGAAAGCTCCTATTAGAATGTTCATTTCAGGGTACTGAACCATTATCAGCCTTTAGCACCCTCTCTTGAATTAGTATATCATATAAGCTAGTCAGTCAGCTAGAAAAGCTTTGGAGAAATGGGACTTCCAAAGAGGGAGGCCCTGCCGTTTTCAAAACTGAAACACCAATTCTATAGCTTCTATCAGGTCGAGCCTTACCCTCAGCCTTCTTTCAAAAGCAGAAATGTTGCCTTTGTTCTGCTCTTTCCGCTGCCGCCACTCGATGAGGTTGGCGTTGTGCTCTCCGGGCAGTGAGATGTTGCATTTGCCCAGGGTGGGGTTGACCGCCCCGGACAGGATGTGGGGCTCTGAGCTGAGGCTGATCTCCATCCCGCTGGCAAAAGTGACACGTAGGGAGCCGTCTGGACTCACCCGATAGGTACTCTGGGTATTTTCTGCAGACAGAGGAGCAAAGGAGGAAGAGGGGGAAGAAAGGGAAGCACAGAAGCAGAGGAGAGACAAGTTTAGCTTTAGGAGGTAAGGTTGGGAAAGGATGAGCAGGTGGGGTGCCGTGGACCTAACTGCCCTCTGGGCTAGACAACCACTCTGACAGGCCAACACACTCTGTCCATTTGGGTCTCGTTATTTTCACAGCTGGGCTGTCTTGTTTCTTGGATAAAAGACTCCTGTGTAATACTGCAGGCTGTTTTTGTTTTGAGAAACTTTCTCACTTTTAAAGAATTCCCTCACAAACTCCCTTTCTGACTTGGTGGACTGGCCTCCTCCATTTGATATGCTGGGAGCTAGAATGGGCAGAGTATGAAGTTTAACTCAGTATCATCACTGCGGGGGGACACCAGCACGGTTGCCGGACTCCACAAAATGATACGCTGACAAAGGTCGCCACCGATCCTTTTACAGTGGCTCAGCCTAACAATAGAAGGAGTCCTTAATGACTGGGCAGAGAGAAAACAATTTCTCTGTGTCCACCTCCCTCAGCTTCCAAGATATTCTTTCCAAATCCACCTCCCTCCCTCCCTTCCTCCCTTCCTTCCTGTTTACTCCTCTATTTCTCCCCCTCTCTCTCCTCACTTCCCTCCTTTCTTCCTTCCCTCTCTCCCTTCCTTCTTTTTCCTTCCATTCCTTTACTTTCCTCTCTTTGAACAGAATGAGCTTTTAATTCTCTCATTTCCCTTATATTCCTGCTTGGTGTGTATCCTCATCCATCCTTTTTATTCACCCATGTCATCATTGCTCTAGAATGCTAATCTCAGATGGGACACAGACTTCATTTCTTTAGTATAACCCAATTGGAGCTTAAAGAGCCTTACAAACAGCTGCGTGTTGGGAAATGACTTGATGGAAGAGTAGATTTGGCAGGGATTTAACCTCATAACTCCCACTGGGATGTGGCCCAATGTTGCTATAGGAACTTTGTGAAAGGTGTGACTTTGTCTGGGCTTCAGCCTCCATAGCTGGAATATTGGGAGAAGAAGTCATCTTCTCAGCCAAAAGTGAATTCTAGTCATTGACGGTGTGCAGAGGTTTGATGGTAGAAGTAAGAGAGATGCTGTTAGAGTCTGGCGAAGTTGGAAATATTCTTACCTTGTTTTAAAATATATATGGTACTAGTTGCTGTCAAATTGGTTGACATGAGGACGTTTTCGCGGTTGGAAGTATCTAGCTCCACTTTTGTCAGCTTCTCCAGGTCACTGTGGAAGCTGCTGACCTCTCCAGTGGGAAACGTTGCATTGGTCAGATGCCCCTCGGGGTCATACCTGAGGAATGTAACCAATCCCAATGTTGAAGTCTCTTGGCAGTGATAACAGGCTTTTGCAAAATAAAAATCACTTGGCAGCTAATACAGTTTAACTTTGAGTGATAACAAGTATTATTAACCTTGTTCAATAAGAAAAAAAAGGTCAGAGAGATGATTAATCAAACGAAGGTATTTTTTGCTGCTTCTGAATTCTTGATGACTTCCTTGAGCTGTGCTGTTTTACAGAAAAAATATATCTGGTAATGAATCACTAGGGTGGAAAACTGATTTATGAGTCATGTCCTGCTGTGTGCAATGTTGCAGGGAGCCCTCCGTTTGCAATTTGGGTCGATCCCATCAGATGTGATGGGTCACAAGGACCAGCAGAGGGTGCTGTTGACAAAGAAAAAGGAGGCATGGCTGTCCGCCGCCCCGCCCCGCCCCGCCCCCACCAGCCTGAGAAGGCTAATAAACTGATTCTGCACTGTGATAGGAAAATTATGTTTGCTGATCTTTAAGTTGCCAAATTTGAAATGAATGAATCATTCTTCCAACAAAATGACCAAGCACCGAAGACAATGGAAACATGTTCATTAAAACATTCTGGAGCCCCCTGATCTCAGTGCCACTTAATTTTTTAATCTTTTTATAATATAGTACATAATGTGTTGTAATTTGCCTATATGAGTAAGAGACGAAAACAAATAATTACCTGGGATAATAGGCAATAACCTATATCTAGAAATATAGTCTTGTGAGTTGACTTTTTTAAAAAAATCAGAATTGGCAATCTCACTGTCCTCCAAGTGGAAACTGCCTCCCTGAAGGCTTTTGGTGTGGAGCTGTTCTTTTATTGCCAATAGAACCATGAAAAATAAACCCTTCATTAAAAGTAAGGACATGCACTTGGAAACCCATTACTGCTTTCAAGTTGCAAATTACAAAATAGTTAAGTACTTTTTTTGTTTTTAAAATGTTAAACAATTATATTCTTTTTACCCAAAGTGAGCAGGATACAGCCTGGACACAGTGGTAGAGTCTGGCTCTACTGCCTTCTCCCACCAAAATTATGCAAAATGGCCTAGTGATTCAGTGTTAATCCACTACGCTTTAAAGAACTCAGCCTGGATAGCTGCTGAAATTTTAAAACTTAGACCAGCCTTTGGTAGGCTTGGGAAAAGGGGCTAGACATTATTTTATAGGACAAAACTGAACTTGAGGCTATACACAATGCCATCTCAAGTTCAGTTCTGTTTGTACATGAGTGTGTGCACTGCACACACATGCTATCAGTTAAAAGAGTCAGGCACGCAAATAAAAATAATCAAATAGGTCATTTGACATCATAGATATGGCAAGCCCTAGTTGTTTAATTGGATGCACGCTTTGCTTAAATGGATTTCAGTCAAAAAGGTTATTGGCATGTTGCAGCTATGCTGCTAAGGCCTCATTATCGAGGAAAGGCTGAAGGGTGCTGTTTGCGCCTGGGGTTAATGGCAAAATCCTCCCCCCTGCTCAGCCCGTTTGCCCGTGGCCTGCTCGGGGCTCTGTGGCTGCAAGAAGAAGACCCCTGATGAGAAAGGGGCATGGAAGGGCCTGAACACCTAACACAGCTCCGACTTTGTCTGCCTGGTCTTCCTTCCAGGAGAGGAAAACGATATCCAGTTTTGATTCTTGCAAGGTACCAACCTGCTTTTCCCTGTAGGGAGGAGTTTCCAGGCAGCAGACAGAAGGGAGCTGCTGCAGGCCCCCCTCACTATGGAGACTGTGGTCCCACAGCCTGGAATACTCAGGCAGTTCCTCTCTGTTTCACATCCATCACCAGCAACTCTGCCTCATTGGTTTCCCTTTCCTGATTTCTGAAGGGTTTCCTCAGCACTCAGCAAGGTCACTCTTCATTATTCCTCCAGGAGATCTGACCTAAGATGCTACGCATGCAGGTTTCCAACGGGCTTTCCAGCTCAGGGCAGCTTCTTTCTTTCCCAGTCACATAGCCCCTTGTTTGAAAGCAAGATTTCATTGAAAGGTGATGGCAGTGGTCGTGCCCACTTCTCAGGGCAAGATGACAAGATCAGATGCTAACTGAGCCATCCATGAGCAGAGGTCAAAAATCTGAATGAACCTCAGCAGTGGCCTGTGGTGTAATTCCCTGGATAGATGTAGCTGGGAGGCTGCTGCCTGGCTCCTCGTCTGCTGAGAGAGGGAATGCAGTGGGGATAAGATAGAATTTCCCACAGTCCTGCCCAGGCACTAGAGAGCTAGAAAGTTGTATTGTCTGATTTCCTTTCTGTGGCTGGATAAGCCTCCTTATCTGAAAGTGTACATTTGACTTTATCATAAACAAAGCACTCTACCTTGAGGGCGTTATGCTAAGTGAAATAAATCGGACAGAGTAAGACAAATACTGTATGATCTCACTTATGTGTGGAATCTGAAAAAAAACAAAACCAAAAACCCGAACACAAAAAACTCATAGAAAGAGAGATCAGATTTGTGGTTACCAGAGGCAGGGGGTGGGTGGAGGAATGGGACAGAGGTGGTCAGAAGGTCAAAACTTCCAGTCATAAGTTACATAAGTACTGGGGACGCAATGTACAACACGACAATAGTTAACTGCGGTGTGGTATGTATGAAAATTCCTAAGAAAGTAAATCCTAAAAGTTCTCATCAGAAGGAAAAAATATTTTTCTTCTTTTTTTTTTGTATCTATATGAGATGACGGACATTCACTAAACTTACTGTCATCATCATTTTGCAATATATATAAATCAAGTCATTATGCTGCATGCCTTAAACTTATATAGTGCTGTATGTCGATTATATCTCAGTAAAACTGAAGGGAAAAAACCCAAAAAAACAAAGCACCCTACCCCCCCAGTACACTCACCCGCCCCAATTCTGCTAGTCACAGCCAAAGCAATGGCATTTGGTGTCTGCAGTGTGGTGCCTCTCCTGGGCTCATTCAAAACCTACAGGCCCAAGTCTCTTCTGTGGGGTCATGTTCAAAGGAAGAGCAGATCCCACAACTTTGGAAAGATTGCTCCAAACTGGATAAGAAATAAAGGAAGCCTTTGATTTCTTATGGCTTGCTTGAGGTTTCTTTTTGTTGTTGTTGTTGTTGTTTCCCCTCCATCACAGGGGACTGCATGTTTCCAGAGTGAATGTCAAAGAAACAAGTTTAATCAAAATCTCTTACACTGTTCTGTGGGCTTCCCTCTGGTGCCTGCATCCTTTGGTGCAGAGAACACAAGCCAATATGCTGCAACTGATCCCTTCAGGCCGTAACAGGGTTGTAACTTCCACCGCCCTGCCCCCACTCCCCCTCCCTACCCTGGGCTGCAAATTCTGGTCGGTGAATTGTGTGATCAGGCATTGACTGTTGCCTTCATGGTCATCAGGAGTGAGCTTGGGAAGAGGAGCTTTGCCATCACCTTGTCCCTTCCCGTCCCTGATTTTACAGAGTTCCACTGTGTGCGTGCGCACACACGTGTCCCCGTGGATCAAAGGAAACATTTGTAAAGGAAATTCAGAATTCATTCTTGTCCTTGAGGAACATATAGTTTATATTAGGGGAGATGATATTTACACATTATTAAAAATATATTTGGTCTGATATTTTCTCGTAAGGGATAGCCTGCCCTTTCCCTTGAGGACAATTTAAGCCAGAGCTAAACCGGGCAGGGTAAAAACTAGTAGCTCTTCCATCTTTGCTCTTCTTAAGAAAATATTGAAGATTATAGAAGAAAAATTCATTACTTATTTTTTTTAAAGGAAATAGACCCTCTTTACCCTCTCATGCCGGAAACCTGACCAACCTAATAAGCGTTCTTTAGGAAATACTGGATTGCCCTTTCTTCACCAATAACTTCATGTGGCCCCCTATGATTCAGCCCATGTCCATAATGCCCTTCTATCTTCACTTGTCCTTCACTCAATAAATATCAGTCTTGCGCTAGGTACTGGGGATACTGTGGTGAATGAACTTCAAAGTCTAGTAGCGTAGATAAGATACGCACACAAACCACTCTGGTGCCAGAACATTGCCATATACTTCTGTAAACAAGGAGCTGCAGAAGCTCAGAAGAGGCAGAAGTTACTTCCAGGCAGGCTGAGCAGAAGAGAAGGAGGTGGTACTTGAATCCTGGAGGGTAGCTGGAGATCAGTCCCTTGATAGGTAGAGACTGGGGACGGGAGGAAGGCACTCCAAAGGTAGGCACAGCGGTGGCTGGGATGACCATCGAGGGAAGGATGGTGCTGGAGCACACAGGTCCTCTCGGAGGGGAGTGGGAGATGAGGCCGGAGAGGCACGTTGGAAGCAGAGCACGGGGAAACTGGGGTGTCAGGCTCTGGAGGAAAGCATGCAGTCAGTAGACAATGGAGAGGCGTAGGAAGCTCTTCAGGGGGAGAACGGTATGATTCAAGCAGTTCTTTGGTGGCAGTGAATCTCGGAAGGGAAGCTATGGAGCAGGGAAACCTGTTGGGAGGCTAACGCCTCAGCTTGTGTAAGAGAAGATGGTGGCCTCTTGCCTTTATGAAATGCGTTGTGATCGCCTATCCTTGGGACCAGTCTTCCTTCCTAGGTTGTAAACTCTCGCATCTTTAGAGAGAGGACAGTGTCTCATCACCTCTGTATTTTCGGTGTGTGGCACAGAGCAGACTCTCACTGCATATACTTGTTGAATGAGAGAAACAGGATCTGCCAGTGGAAATGGGAAGGAAGGGGTGGGTATGAGAGTCAGCGTGGTGAGAGGATAGACAGAGCCATCCCAGGTGGTGTGGAGGCTTAGCTTACACGGACGTCCTGTGAGGTGCAGCTCATTTCCCAGCCAGGCTCTGAAAGCTCGTTCGGCCAGCAGCCTCTCTTCCTTCTGTTCAGTCCCTTTCTCTTTGGTAGTTCTCTCTCCCCAGCATGAGCCACGACAGTTCTCTCTGCCCATTCCTGAGCCTTACCAAGGGCATAAAGCACAGGGGGAAGGAACTGAGCAAAGGTGTCCAGTCTGTCTCTGGAGTACTGAAGGAACTGTTGGCAATTCTACGTTCTTCTTGCTTAAATGAAATCCCTCACCTGCCCAGAGGCAGGGGCCTGGACCATGTGGTGCCTTAGCTCTCTCCCTACTCTGAGATTCTCAAAAGCACTGGAAACACTTCGATGTGTTTGGACTGACTATTCACTTACATAACCAGTTCCGCATGGGAATCACATCCTCTGCTTAGGCAAATATCTCACCCGGAGACGTGGCTTGTGTACCTTGCCCCGCCTCCCCGCTCCCCGCCCCCGTTCTGCTAATCTTATCAGGGAGGAGAGAGAACCTCCCATTAGCCATCTTCCATAAGACTGAGCATTTGTAAAACAGCCTAGAAGGCACCCAGAGCTATCGTGAGGGCATTTCCAAGTTGTCAGTAAATGGCGTTTTCTTGGGGGGGGGGTGGGGAATGTGCAAACCAAGTCCCGGGATAGAGAGAACACAGAAAACCAGGGATCAAGAGATTGTGCTCCCACAAAGGTCAAGGGCCTGAGGAACTGTCAGCTCGGCCTGCACTGGCAGCAGTGACAAAACTGACACTTTGGCCTCAGTCTGGGACCTTTTCAGTTGAGCGTAGCAGAAGCCTTTACCGGGGAAATGCTTGCGAAACAAGCAAGGGTGTCCTGGCTATCCTTGCAGCCTCTGCTGGGGCAGGGTCATCGCAATTAGGAGCCCGCCAGCCCCTCGGGCCAGAACCCCTGCCTCGTTCCTAGTTCTGCTTTGACAGCCATTTCTCTGTGGTCAGCTTTTCCCCTGACACTCAGGACACTTAGGCGCAGTCACATCAAGTACTAATACTTGGGGTGTGCAACTTTGATCCTGGTCCGAGTCAAACGGAATTATGGAAAGCAATGAACTATTTAAACAACATCACACTACACAAGACAAGCCCACATACTACCACGGCACCAGATGCATTTTAAAATCCCATTTGGACTGTCCACACTGTTCAGGGTCATCTGTGTCATTTCTCCCTGCGTTGTCGCTGATAACCGAAAGTTGAACGGATTACTGGCTTAGCTACCTCTATGCAGCAGTCTTCCATCCTTCCAACAATTTTGCTTCTGTTTCTCTTTTTCTGTTTCTCATCTCAGAACAGAAATCTGATGTCCACCTTAGCAAAGGATTTGTCACCTTTTGGCCAAAGAAGGCAGCCTCTCTCTCACCTCTGAGCAATGCTCAAGTTCTTTTAGGAGGGCCTGGTAACAGTGGCCCAAGGCCACCTTCTACTGACCTCAGCATGGCTGTAACCCTGACTGGAAGAGTAGGTCCGATTCGGTGCTCCCTGGCTTCAGAAGGAGAAGGAAAACCTCAAAGGAGTGCTCAGAACCGGCTAAAGCGTTGGAGGATAAAAGTGAAAGAAGCCAGAGTTTGTACAGAGTAGACTGGGAAGAATTAGTTTCATTTTGAAGGTTGGGAAGTTGCTCATTCCCGTATGTACATGCAGGAACCGACAGGGACAGCATTCCGTTGGGGACAGAATGCACTGCTTCAGGAGGAAGAGGAACCTTCTCTCCACAGAGGGTTTCCGCATAATACTGGCTGGAGTCGAGAAGGTGGGAGAAGGACGAAACGGATATTCAGCCTCCCTTTCTCTTTCATGGCGCTCTCATACTCCTCTTGTCCTGCTACTGCAGCAGAAATCTTCTAGCTCCCCAGACTTCCCATGGTCACTCCTGTAATCCCAAATCCTCTTCCTTTTTCTGGAAGGCAGTGGGGTAGTAGTGGAAAGAGCAGTGGGCTAGAAGCTCAAAGATCTGACTCTAGACCCAGCCAACCAGCAACATGAATGGGCAAATTAGTCCCCTACTCTAGGCCTCCATTTCCTTATTTGTAAAGTGACCTCTGATGTCTCCTTGTGGCCATAAAATTCCATGATTACCCCCGCGTGAATGCCTGTGTTTCTCATCTCTTAATGCCTCAAGATTGGTTACCCAAAAACAATGATGTTAGATGCTACTTTTTTCTCACTGCCAGCTGAGTCCTGGTAACAGGCCTGGGCTCTGCTTGCTGTAAGTATCCGCCGGGACCACAAACTATCCGACTACAACATTCTGCTCTCTATCTGACATCATCAGTTTTCCCCTCTGTATTGGATTATTTTCATCAGCACACAAATGTACCATTATTTCTTTCATTTTAAAAACCTCCTTCTGATTACTCTCTTCCCCCCCCCCGCTCCAATTTCTCTGCTCGTTACAGCAGTGCACTTCAGAAGGGTTCTTTACTCATTGTCCCCAAACTCTCCTCCCAGTTGCTCTCTTTATTATTATGATGATTATTATTGAAATATAATTAACATAGCATAAAATTCACCATTTAAAAGTACACAGTACACAATTCAGTGGCTTTCAGTACATTCACAACGTGTGCAACCGTCAGCACCATTTCTAGAACATTTCCATCACCCCCAAAATAAACCCCGTACTCACTGGCAGTCACTCCCCGTTCACTCCTCTCCCTAGCTGTTGGCAACTGCTAACCTGTTATACTTTGTCTCTATGAATTTGCCTTTTCCGGATATCTCATATAAACGGAACTATATAATATCTGTCCTTTTGTGTCTGGCTTCTTTCAGGTAGCATAACGTCTCTGAGGTTCACCCATGCTGTAGCACGTACCAGAACTTCACTCCTTTTCATGGATGGATAATATCGCATTGTATGGCTATACCACATTTCGTTTGGTTATTCATGACTGGATGGACACGGTCCTCTACACCTCTTGGCTATTATGAATAACACTGCTATGAACATGTGTGTATCCATTATCTCTTAAACCTCCTCTGCTAAAGCTTCTGTCCCCCAGTGGCCACAGCACCTGTTCTTGTGAAGGTACACAATGATGTCCACAGTGTTGGATGGAACTGTCATTCTCCGTGCTTATCTTACTTGACTTATCAGGAGTATTTGACACGGCTGATCGCTCCTTCCTCCTTGCATCACTTGTTTTACTTCGCTTCCAGGACGTCCCACTCTCCTGGTTTTCTTCCTACTTCACTGGACTTTCTTTCTCCGTCTCTTTTGCTGGTTCCTCTTCATATCTTCAACTCAATGTTGGGGTGCTCTAGGTTCCATCATCAGATCTCTTTTCTTCCTTGACTACACTCACTTTTCCATGAAGATCTCGTGGCTTTAAACACAGTCAAGACACTGGTGGACGCTAAATTTGGATCTCCAAATTTCACATCTCCAGCCGCTCCCCTCAATTCCAGACTCATAAATCCAACTGCCAACTTGATATTTTCCCTTGGATGTCTAAACTGATCATATCCAACCCTGAACTCCCACCCAGTATCATGTACTCCTTGCCTGGTCTTCCCCATCCTGGTAAATGGAAAGTCCAACACCCACTTGCTCAGGCCAAAAACTTTGGAGTTATTTCTGACCCTTTTTTTTTCTCATACTCCACATCCCATCTGTCAGTCCTGACAGCTCTATTGTCAAAATATATTTAGAATATTATCACTTACTGCCCTCACTCCCTGGTCTAAGTCACCATTTTGCCTGGATTATTGCAATAGCCCCCTCCCTCCATTAGGTTCCTCTACTTCCACCATACAGTCTGTTTTCAATACAGAGTGATTCTTTAAAAATGGAAGGCAGATTCTGTCACTCCTTTACTTGAAGCTCTCCAGTGGTCTCACCTTTTACTCAGAGTCAAAAGGTCTTTACAGAGGCCTGCAAAGCCCTATGTGAAGTGGCCCTGGCCACTTCGTTGATTTTGTCTCCCTACTGTGATTGTGCACTCCACTCCAGTCACAGTGGCTGCCTTACTATTCCTTGAACATGTCAGATTTGTTCCTGCTGCAGGGCCTTTGCACTTGCTGTTCACTCTGCTTGCAATGTTTTCGCCCTTCCTCCCCGGCAGATACCCACACGACTCACTCCCTCACCTCCTACAGGCCTTTACTCAAATGTCACCTTCTGAGTGAGGTCTTCCCTGACCACCCAGTCTGAAATAAAAACCCCTTCTGCCTCCAAATCTTGATTCCCCCTGACCCTGCTTTATTTCCTCCACAGAGCTTATCACCATCTGAAGTTCTGTGCATTTTACTTGTCTCCCTCCAGTACAATGTAAGCGCTGTGAAGGTAGGGATTTGTATCTGTCTTGTTCACGGCTATATCCCCAGCACCAGAACACTGCCAGGTGTATACTAGCTGCTTAGCAAATCTTTGTTGAATAAATAAATGAATGGTTAAACGGTTATTTTGTGGGGGCTTTTTCTCTAGTTTTATTGAGGTATAATTGACAAATAAAATTGCATGTATTTCAAGTGTACAATGTGATGATTGGTAAATAAGTAAACGGTTGAACTGGTTATTTTGAAAACTAGTTAATAATTCTGCCATTTCTTGTTGCTTAACTGAATTTAACCATTAGTTTTCAAAATAGTTGTTTGTTGGGCTTCCCTGGTGGCGCAGTGGTTGAGAGTCCGCCTGCCGATGCAGGGGACACGGGTTCGTGCCCCGGTCCGGGAAGATCCCACATGCCGCGGAGCGGCTGGACCCGTGAGCCATGGCCGCTGAGCCTGCGCGTCCGGAGCCTGTGCTCCGCAATGGGAGAGGCCACAGCAGTGAGAGGCCCGCGTACGGAAAAAAAAAAAAAAAAGTTATTTGTCTAATTTCAGCTGCAGTGTGATCTTGCATGAATTTTTGAAAAAAGATATTCTCATTAGAACTTTCATCTTTCTTAAGGGTAGTATATTTCAAAATGTGGGCTCTTGAGTCAGACTGTTGCAGTTTGAATCCTGGACATCTGTGTGAATCAGGACAAGCTCACCATGCTGGGCCTCAGTTTCCTCATCCATAAAACAGGCAAACCAGGAGCACGTATCCCATGTTGTTATTTTGGAGATCAAACAAAATACTTTATGTAAATCACCTACCCTAGGACCTAGCACATAGTAAACCCTCAGTGAACAGTAGCTTTTATTACTTTTATTAAGATGTAAGAGAAATTTTTCCAGAAATAGAGGAAGACCTGCGACAGAAACTGAATACATTTTTCTCAGTGAAACTAAAATAGCTGTCCAGCTCTTTTGTATAAGTGGCATTTCTTTGGGAAATGATCCAAAACTTGAAGGCCAACTGTTTTGTCCCTTTCCTCAGGAGGGTTTCGTGGGATCCAGCCTTTTCATATTCCCTACATTCTCACGGAAGAGTCACACCTGGAACTCCTCGTATTTAGTATCTCCGCTTCTCACGTTCCCCAACTTGAATGCCATTTCAGGCTCTGGGTTCAGTTCCATGCATTATCTTCACTCTGTAAACTGGTTAAAAATTCAGCAACTCCCTTCATGGGGAAGAGGCTTGCCAAGCGCTGGCAAACTAGCTTTCTAAATGGGTTGACTTGCAAATAACGTTGTCCAGCCTTAAAAGGCAAGGACGATGGTCTCTATGTCCATGACAGGACACCTCCTAGTAGCCTGCCGTCAGACACACCTTCTGTTAATTCCCAGTTAAACAAAGTTATCACAGACCCGGTCTGTGAATACCCAAATGTATTGGAGTCTTTGCCTTGTGCAGGGAAACTGGGGGGAGGGCGCAGGCCTGTACTGAAGCTTTTGACTCCACATTTCCCAGAAGCAGCCAGTGGAGCGCAGCTTCTCCTGTTTCAGCATTTGCCCCACGTCATTTCACAACTTAAACTGAGTTGGGCTGGGCCGGGCTGCGCACACATTCATTCATTCATTAAACCCCACAGCGATCAATAAATACTAGTTAAGCTACACTGCTTCTTTGCTACTTTAGAACTATTTTCTAGTTTTGTCATTTAAATGAAATTTTCCCTTGTTTTCCCAGCTATGCTGTAAATTTCTCGAGCACATGGACTTCCGCCTCATTCTTGTCTCGTGCAGCGCCATGCTTGATTCTTCATTCAGCCTATGTGTTTATTATTATGCTCTGCAAAAGTGCTTGCTCTGGAGAAATGGGTTCGAAGCCTAGGAGTTGGGTAAAATTTTCTCCTTGACTTTTTTTTTTTTATTGTGGCTGTTAGGAGAAAATAGCATGCAACACTCAGCAATTACTAAGTCATTTTCCCACTGTAATACAACTGCAAATACAAACCTAACAAAGCCCATGTTGAGATTTAGAAACTTACTCATAAACGGTTGTCCATCCATTTTCGTTACTTTTGGTAGCCAGAAGCCCCGTGTTTCCTGGGTAGGTCATCAAGGCCAGATTGTAGCCTTGGGCTGACACTCTTTTCAGGACTCCGTTGCTGCTTATGGTCAGCCAGTACACCTGCCCGCCAGGCACCACAAGCCAAAGGGGCATCCCGCTTGCGTCTCGGCGAATGTGCACAGAATTGCCGTTGTTGCTGGTAATCGCACCCAAGTCGCCTTCGGCATTGTAGGTGAAATTATACACATAGTCCCTCGTTATCAAGTTCAAGGTGTGCAGGTGGGTTCCATTGACAGTGAACTGGTACAGTTCCTGATCAGCAGGTGATGCAATCTCATAAAGGTTCATGTCATTCAAGTGGGCTTGGTTCCTGCTAATGGTACGAATTCGAACATTCCCAAGGTCTGCCACGTAGAGGGTACCATCAGGTGACACTGCTAAGGAGGAAGGGGCTTTCATCTTTGCATCTTTGGCATAGCCACCATCACCTGTGGGAGAAAGACCCTGATGTTAATAGTTGTGGTCACAAGCACTTATACAAACATACCATATACAGAAATCGCTGTGCATCAAGAATCATTTTAAAGGGAACAGTCAGTGAACCAACATTCTCCACATGCCCCAGCTGGATATTTGAAACCCATTATTCCCAATTCTTGAGTCAGTGCCACTAAAGATGAACAGTGAGATGCAATTCTCTCAGTTAACACCAATTTTGTGAAATCGTCAATCCTGCTCTTCTGTATCTAAAGATACAAAAACAGCAAATGATGACAGTCACCCCAAATCTAGCCAGAGACTTACGCCTGTCCATGCTCATAGCATCTATCTCAGGGCTTTCCAGTCCTACTGTGCCCAGACACCTTTCTTCTGTTAACTTTCATTGTCATACTGTCAAAGTACACTAAGTCTGCAAGTACGACAATGATTCAGAACATCAAATTTGATAACTGGAATAAACATTCCAGTTTTGCCTTGAAAGAAAGATATCAATTAGCAAAATAACTATAAAACTAGTTGTCTAGGAAAACATTGGAAATATCAATCAAAAGTAGTATTGACCAAGTTGCTCACTCTTGATTCCTCTGTCGCAAGGAAAGGCAAAGGTTAAAAGAACCATCTGGGCGTGGATGAGCAGTTTAATAGGGCGGCATGCAGCATGGAGGGATGTCCACGTACCAGCAGTAAATGCATCTATTGACATTTACAGGACTGTTTACTGTCTGGAATATCCACTCTGTGTTTTGGAGAAAAGGCTCTTTTCCCCCCCTCTATTTCAATTGAAGTAAAGGGCACTATTGGTTATGGAGAAAATTTTGGATTAAAAAAAAAACAATGTAAGTAGCAGACTGATGTCCTGAGAACCCTCCATTGTGAGATTTAATTTTGCCCTTGTATCCTGAAAGCAGTCTGCTTCTAGTCCCTTTGGGTTTCAAATAGCACACATTGTTAATCTGGAAACCAGTCACTTATTGGAAGTAATTTTTTCCTTAGCTAAATCAGTAAATGTAGGTTTTACCTAGCTTCCCTTTCTCCAAAGTACAAATAATATCATGATCTTACATTTGTAGAGTGGTGTTAACTTCTTAGAGTACCAAAACTTTTATTATACTAGTTTATCTTCAAAATAGCAAGGTGATATAACTGAGACACGTGGTCCCTCTACTTAGCAGATGAAGTGAGTCATGAAGGGGTTTTATGGCTTTCCTAGGGTCACTCAGTGAGTCAGCTGCAGAACAAGGACAAGATACTAAGCTATCTGACCCCCAATCCATTGCTTTCTCCAGTGCCTCACACCAATGTTTACAAGTAATACTTCTGTTCTTTTTTTGACTTTTCTGATGCACGTTTTTCTTTTGAAAACAGAGAGGGGGTGCTACTGAATTGCTAGAAAGGTCATACCTGAAAAACAGTCACAGTTGGGATCAATTTTGCAGTCACAGTCAGTGGGGGCACCAGCCATGATGGAGATCTCCCCATTGGTGGTAACTTGCTGAATGCGGTTTACTTTCCTCTCGTCTGTTTCAGCTATGAAGAGCAGCCCGCTGTGGGAGACGCTGATGGCCCTTGCTGACTCCAGAGTGGAGTGAATTGCTACCTTGCTGACCAAGAAATGATCGATGCCTGGCACCTGGCAGTGAATGGGGCGCCCTGCAATGATCCGCACTCGCCTGTTCTCAGAAATTTGAAGCACAATGTTGTTATCCAAGACGTACAATGAATTGTCCAAGGGATTGACTGCAAGGTCTGTTGGCCACTCTAATCGCACCTGCAAAAAGAACAGAACACACACCATTAGGTTACAATATCTTTCCGGGGCCGTTTTACCTTGAAAGAAAAATTGGCTTATTGGTTCCCCGTCTCATGAATTTCAGCAATGTTGGTGTTATCCGGCAAAGTTCGGAAGGACAGCTGATTAAGTGCTCTGGTAAACACATTTACCATTTATGCCATTTCCAACATAATGTGAATTATTTTCTGCTATAATTCCAGAAGGATCCTTCTCAGAGTGTGGTCTCTGGACCAGCAGCAAGAGCATCACCTGAGAACCAGTTAGAAATGCAAATCCTCAGGCCCCAACCTAGACTTATTGAATCAGAAACTCTGGAGTTGGAGCCCAGCCAGCCATGTTTTAACAAGTCCTCCACGTGATTCTGAAGCACAATAAAGTTTGAGGACCACTGCTCTAGGGCTTCTGTGGCACTATGAGATGCAAATCTCTCTCACTGCTCTGTAGATGCATGGAACAGCAAAGTCATAGAGGCATCTGGACAACAGAGTGCTAGAGAAACCCGATTTTACTCTATCAGCAACCTTTGGGGACAGGACCTTTCCTTGCACAGACCTAGCAGCTGTCTTGTGGAGTACTCAGGTACAGTTCATCAGCTGGGGATTTGGAATCCTAAGTTGTAATGCACTGCTCATGTGGCTTGACCTGGTTCACTCCACATCCTTCTTTCCTCAGCAAAGAAACAGGTTGGTTTGTTCTTTCATTGGATGTTTGCTGAGCACCTTCTCTGTGCTAAGCCTTGTGCTAGGCTTTGGGCATTCAAAAGATCTCCAAAATGACACAGCTTCTGTCTTCAAATGCCTCATGGTCTACAAGAACCCTTGGAGAGCCATCAGGCAATTACTCTCCATGTCATGAGAAGGAGGCAGCGGAGAGGACGCGAGAGCTCTTTACCCAGACTAGGAGTCAGGAGGCAGGGTATTTCCAGAGAAGGTGGTACCTAAATAGGGTCTGCAATGACCAGTAGGAGAGGAATGGGGTGGAAATGGCAGGCAGTAGAGTTGAGGGCAATCCAGGGAGAGGGAGCAGCATGGGTAAAGGTTCAGAGATTAGAGACAGTATGGCCCATCCAGATACTACAAACAATCCAGTAAGGCTAATACAGGCTGAGTGATGGAGAGGTGATCGGTGAGAATCAGGAGGTAGACAGTGGCTAGGTATCAGGACTGAATTGTGCCCCCCTAAATTCATATGCTGAAGTCTAACCTCTAATGTGACTGTATTTGGAGATGAGGCCTTGACAGAGGTAATAAAGGTTAAATGAGGTCATAAGGGTGGGGCTCTCAGGTCCTTATAAGAAGGAGGAAATACCAGGAATGTGTATGCACAGAGAAAAGCCCATGTGAGGACACAGTAAGAGGATGGGCGTCTGCAAGCCAAGGAGAGAGATCTCAGGAGAAGCCAAACCTGCCGACACCTTGATCTTGAACTTCCCACCTCCAGAACTATGAGAGTATCACTTTCTCTTGTTAAAGCCACCTGGTCTGTGGTGTTTCGTTGTGGTAGCCCCAGCAGACTAATACACCAGGTAATGGAGAGATGTACATGTCCAGTTTTATTCTGATGGCTTTAAGTAGGGATGTGACATAATCATATTTGGGTTCTAGAGGGATCACCCTTTCTGCTGTTGAGATCATATTGGAGGAGGAGGTGAGATGGGAAACAGGCCGCTAGTTAAGAGGCTCCTGCAGTGGTCCAGGTGAGGGATGATGGTGGCCTGAATTAGGTTGGCGACAGTGGGGATGGAGAGAAGTAGATGCATTTGAGACAAAGAGTTAGAAGCAAAAGGACTGGGGTGGGTGTGTGTGTGTGTGTGTGTGTGTGTGTGTGTGTGTGTGTCTGGCGTGCTGGTGCCAAGTGCTGTGCTGGGCACTGGGACACACAGGCCAAGCAAACACGGATCTACTCTAGCTCCTTTCTCGACACAGGAGTCAGCCCAATGTCTACCCTGACATCTCTTCGACACGACAGCTGCTATTTATCACCGGGCACTTCTCAGAGAACTACGTTACGTGCACTCTCGACTCCACCACTCACTTATTCTGTACTTTATTTCTCTTCTCTTATGGCTAGGCAAAGGCAGAAGAGTCTGCCCCATTCCTGGCCAAGATAGTAACAGTAATGTAGCTGCAATTCTTTTTGCCTTGAGTGAAAGCCCGAGGAAAGCTTTGTTTTTCTCATTGAATCTGAAAGTCTGAAAACAAGATATATGCTATCATCGCATTCTGAGGCCCACTATTTCCAGGTTGGAAGAGGCCTTCCACTCAGTAATGAAGTGGACAAAGGCCAGTCTGAGATAAAGCCCTTCCCTCTAATTCTGTCTCTTAATGGAGGACAACTGGTGATGTTATAAAGAAGACAAAGGTTGTCTTTGACCTCCCCTCTTGTACCACTTGGGTCTCTTTGTCCCCTGTCTCTGAGTGTCTCTCCCAGACATCCAGCAGCCTCAACCTGTCCTCCTGTCTCTACATGCCCTCAGCCTCGACATCGGCTGGCCTTCTCTGGTCAGTACCATATGCCTCTGGACAGCTAGGAATTTGAATGCTAATGGAGTATAAAGCTGAGCTTCTGTTATGCATGTTCTACAGAGCCTTTCAAACTGAGGCCATTGGATAAACATTAAACACCAGCCTTAACAGCTCCCAGAGCTGTTTGCTGTGATGTGTTCCTCAGCACGTCTGTCTGAGGCCCTTGCATGTCAGCGCCCTGCCACGGAGAGGGAGAGCAGGGAGATGGAGCGCCTGCGCTGTGGACCCCTCCGCAGCCCTCACTCTGGACCTCTATACACACCATCGGGCTGCTACAGAAGCTGTCTGTGTGCGCTGGGCCTCTGGAGCACGGTCCCCCAGGAAATAAGCTGGGGCTGGCTGAGGAAGAGGAAACCAATTGATTTCAGTCCAACACTCGTATTTTGATCAAGTCTGAAGTCAGTGACCCAGAAAAAACAAAGCTGGCAGAAATGACGTTCTAATTATCCCCACTCTGAGAGCTGAGGCCGGGCCAGAGGCCGGGGACGGCACACACCTGGCAGAAGTCAGAGAAGGCCATGTTTTGGACTCTGCTCTCTGCTGTCAAGGCGGCCTCTGAGATAAAGGCTGGTAGTTGGAAGACGAGCTGTTAAATTCTCCAACTCGCCCGAGCTGATTTAAGTCAACGCTACTGGTGTCATGTTTATTAGGTTTAAAATTGCCTCAAAAATACACCAGCTATTGTGTCTGTTTGTTTTCTGTTCCATCAAATAAGTCACCCTCTGGCAGTTTCCTGTGACTAAAGTGGCCTCTGTGCTTCTGAGACACTTTCTGTATGAGCTACACAGAATCCCTTTAATTCCCATTTGATTTGTCTCTGAAAACGCCTCAGATGAAAGATGTGTGGCTACTTCGTAGTCTAGGGTCTGTCTTTTCAGAAACTGGACCTCTTCACCTCTCGTAGGTTGTTAGTTCCTTCTGCTTCTCATGGTAGATACTCTCTTTTCCACGTAATTTTTCAAGGAACTGGTGCTTTATACCAAGGCATTTCCATAACACACAATGTAACATGCGGATTGGAGTCTTTGCCTCATTCCGGCTGTCAGAATTAGCATCTGTTAGCTGCAGAGAGACCCCAGAATTATAGACTACTGAGGTGGGACTAAGGTTAACCCCTGAGGGCTGTTGGCATTTGTCCAGGTGGAGAAAAATAAACATTTCTTTTGGGGGTGGTGGGAGAATCTTTGCACAGTAACCCAGCCTGCAGGGAAACCATTTGGCCTAATTTGTGGTCGGTGCCCCACCTTGTAAAAATACATTAATTTGCTTGAAATGTCAAAATGTATTCAAGCTAAACTAGCATTAAAGGTCACTGGTGTAGCCGCCAGCTGGTAGAATGTGCCCATCTCCCAACAACCTTCCCTGAGAAATAACCCAGAGCAGAAAGGGGCTCTTGGTCTGGATGTCAAGCCTTGACAGCACCATGTCTTCCTCTGCTAATTGAAAATCTGCCTTGAAGGCACTTGGCCCTCAGGTCAGCCAGTCCCATGGCTGGTTTAAAGAGTCAGCTAATTTTGACCTAAGTAGTAGTTTATAAAGCAACAGAATCCTATCGGGGAAAATCCATGTGTAACAGCAATATCTAAATATGAGCCCTTGATTAGACTAAACTAGAAAATTCCTCAGTTATCCCACACTGTAGACACAGACCATAATTTGTAAACTGAGGCTCTCCCTAACAGTTTCAAGGCTGGTTCCTTCCCATACTAGTGTGTAACCCTAGGCAAATGAGGTATCTTCTGTGAGTCTCTGATTTCTTCATCTGCAATAAGGAAAGGAAGCTGATGATAGTCTATCTACTTTTCAGAGATATTGCATGGATCAATTGTGATAAGGAGGCAAGGTACTGAGCCCAGTGCCTGGACAAAGTATGGGATAGAAAATGGTATTAACATGAAAAATGGTCTCAAAGTCATAAACCTTTAGCGCTAGAAGGAACCTAGTCCAGTTACCATTCAATATAGTTCCTTTTCAGCTCCGTTTCCCAGACTTCAGTTGTCCACATAACAGCTTCATGAATTTTGCCTTAGCTGTCCACCACTTGCACTATTATTGACTTAATATTTTTTCTTTAAATTGACTTATTTTTAAATATAAATAGGTGCTGCCCCTTCCTTTGAACTGGTCCTAATCAGTAACATCTGTAAGATTACAGGCCCACTCATCTGAGCCTTTAATATAAGTAGCTACTGTTTACTGAGTGCTTCCTGTGTATCAGGCTCTTTACATGGATTATTCCTTTATATTCTTAGAGCAATCACTTGAGAAAGGAACTATCAATATCCCCATTTTCAGATGTCTGTGCTTTGCCTCTATGCCGTCTGATTCCTCACCTAGAAGAGTGGACATGTTTCTTCACGCTCTCCTCACCAAGTCTGGCCTCCCCTTTACCTGGTTAGATTCAACCTAAAGGTTGATTTCAACCTTTTGTTTTGTTTTGTTTTGTTCCTGAGAAGGTCAAAGCTCATTAGGAGTTGAGTGATTGTCTTTCTCTCTGTCATTTGTTATCTTTCAGTTCAATGCTTTGTGGTGCCTACTCTGTCTCAGGCACTATTATAAAGGTAAATAAAAAAGGTCCCTGCCCTTTATGAGTTCACGGTCAAGTGACAGAAGGCAGATACAGAAACAGGTCATTTCAATATCACGTGGTTAAGTGACACGATAGACACATGCCCAGGATGACATGGGAACACAGAGGAGGAAGCTTGGGGCAATACTCCTAGAAAAGAAATGTAAACTTAATCTTGAAGGATGAAGCAAAGGTACTGAGAAAAAGCAAGGTGGGAAGAGTGATCTCAGCAGAGGGAAAAGAATGAACAAAAGCACAGAAGCACGAAACCATATGGGAGTGTGGAGCTCACCGGAGTCTGGGATTGCTGGAGCATAAGTAGGGTAGGCAGTGGTGGTAAATGAAGTTTCAGTGTTTGCCGGGGACTAATTTTAAGTCTCTCCACTGAGGCACTATTGTCATTTGGGACCAGGTGATTCTTCGTTGTGGGGCCTGTCCTGTGCAGTACAAGATATTTAGCAGCGTCTCTGGCCTTTATTCGCTAAATGCAGGTAGCACCTTCCCTTGAGCTGTGACAACCAAAAATGTCTCCAGACATTACCAAATGTCCCCTAAGGGGAAAACTGTCCCTTGTTGAGAACCGCTGCATTAAGCCATGAAGGGCTGTGTAGGCTAAGGACTTTAGACTTGAACTGAGGGTGTTGAGGAGTCAATGAAGATCTTTAAAGTTGGGGGTTGACATGGTCAGACTAGGGCTTTAGAAAGATTACTTAGGCTGCAGTTTGGGGAGCAGGCTGGAGGGAGACCAGATTGATGCAGGAGAATCAATTTGGAGGCCAGATCTTCACCAGTACATTCACACATTTACATAGCTGTCCCTCCACGCCTCTCGCAAATATCTGATGCTGATTCAGACAGACAAGGTCCCTGCCTTCATGGGCTTAGAGTCCGCTACACTGTTTCTCATACTTTTTTGGATTTACAAAGTCCTTCGAGAATCTGATGGAAGCTATATACTCTCCGTAGAAAAAGGCTCAGATGTAGTAGAAGGAAGTGGTTAGGAGCTCGGGCTTCAGAGTTAAGACTTCCTGGGTTCAAAATTTTGTTATTTGCTAACTCTGTGACCTTGGAGCAAATCAGTTAACCTCTCTGAGCCTCAGTTTCCTTATCTAGAAATTGGGTATAGTAATAATACCTTCTCAAAAATTTATTATAGGAATTATACCAAAAAAATCTACATAAAGCACTTAGCACAGTGCCTGGTACACAGAAAGAGCTCTGTAAAGGCTACTTTTTATTATGGAACATGCCTGTATTTCTTCTCATTCCTGTCTGACTATGGACATGTTCTATTCCTTGGCTATCTCATGAACCCTTATTTGATTTTTTTTTTTTTTTTTGGGCTGTGCCTCACGGCTTGTGGGATCTTAGTTCCCCAACCAGGGATTGGACCTGTGCCCCCTGAAATGGAAGTGCAGAGTCCTAACCACTGGACCGCCAGGGAAGTCCCTCTCATGAACTCTTAAGTGCAGTCACATCGTCATGCTCTTTCAATGTTTCCCTTGCTTCTCTGTCACCAGCCATTCCCTCCTTGTTCATTTATTCCATTGCTTGAGAATCCTTTTAAGCTATGTGTCCTCCAAGAAACATTTGGCTTATATTGGGATATATTATTTCTCCTACATTTGTCAGCCAATTTCATGGCTAATATTTCAGCTTATTACTTGGATTCCCCACTGTTATTTGTAACAGTACTCTTGGTGCAGTTCCAAGTGTAGAACATGCTACTTTATTTTCCTTTCTTCTGCCAATAAATGGCTCTTTATCCCATTTTAGGCATTATGCTAGGCACTAAGGAGCCAGCTCTAACCAACACAGACTAGGCCCTGCCCTCATGTAACTGACAACCTTTGGCTGACTTCATTTCCTTCATTTTCTAATAGATACAGGGTGTTGCCAGTGACACAGAGCAGTAGACTACTTCTGTTCCACTCCATCCATTTTAAGAAATTACTTTCCATGGAAAAGCCTCAGAAACACATCATGACTGTTACTATATTTTGCCATTGCTACCAAGTGCTAATAACTTCTTTTCCCCAAGTTCAACTGTGCTGAAGAAACCAGCTGTTTCCCAAACGGCCCTGTCTCACTATCCTAAACAGGACACTTCTCATCTCCCTCCTTTAGTACATTTCTAGCCTTGTGGCTCATTTGAAAAGTGACTGTTTGCTTTTGATCTCTGAGGCCTCTTCAGCAGGAATTTCCAGGAAGCGTATGATTAGCGCTTCTGTAGTACGCCAACCTGGGGGAAGATGCAGTGACGGGACGCAGTGCTCTCTGCCAGGTGTTCTGCCAACTCCATGTTAGACTTCCCCATTCTTCTAAAAGCTGACAACTGCAGACTGTTAGCATCACTTTCTGTCAGTTTGCAAATGGCCTTCTCGTTTCTTGACACTGATACTGTCTGAGCTTCTTCAAATTTATAAAAGAGGGAAAAAACCGTCTGGAGAAAGTTTGGTTTTCTGCAGTTGGAAAGCGCGATGACACCTTTGAGAGCGATGGCCCTTATTGATCTTGCTTTTAAAAAGTGGAAATTATTAGAAGATGAAATACACTGAGACTACACGGACTCGTCAACCGGCAAATTATTTCCCATTATCTCAGATCCACATTCTTGTGTTTCTCTGCATAACGGCTGGAGAGTTTGAGGAACCCCTCAACCTTTGGTCAAATGTGTCAGCCTGGTCTGTGTCCATGGCTGCCCAATCAGAATAACTGACACGTAAGTCACATTATTCATTGCAGATGAATAGCCAGGATCAATCTAATCAAGAGTTACAATTGGACTGATCTTTAGAATCATTTTGCTGCAGAGCCTATAGATTAAATCACACCTACCCCAATGTTTCAAAAACATTGTGGAAGTTGAGGAAACAAAGCAAAGCAAAACAAACAAATAAAAACCCCCCAAAGCAGAGCTGGTATGTTTCATCTTGCAATAACTCACACTTTTTAAAAGGAAGATCAATAGGAACCATCACTCTGAAAAGTATCATTGTGCTTTCCAAGTGCCCCAAACCAAATTTTTCCAGATGGCTTTTAGAAATTTGAAGAAGCTCAGACAGTATCAGGGTCAAAACAAAATGCTGAATTTGTGGTTACTAAGATGCCTGCGGCAGAGACTACTAGTTCTAGACCTACCCTATCATTCTTTCACTCTCTCCTCCTCCTTTAGTGCACTAATCTTAAAATTTGGGCATACTGCTATCTAGAATCGAAGGCATTCCAGCCTGATTTGCAGTTACCTGTAGCCATGTGATAAAGTTCAAGGCAATACGATGTAAGAGGAGGTGTGGAAGTATCCACACTTTTAAATTGATGCTGCTTAAGGACAGCTGACCCAACTGGAAGGAGCCTCTTTTTGCCCTTTCTTCCAATATGCAATATGGATAGAAGTGGTGGGAATTTTAGCAGATGTCTTAGACCATGAGGTGGCCATGAAAATGGAAGTTCTGTGCCGGGTGGGCAGGGCAGAATTATAGGAGCCTGGGTCCCAGACGACCTCGTGGAACTGCCATCCAGTCCTGGACTACACTAATGTGGCTGCTATCCTGCTTATGTCACTGTTGTGTGTGTGTGTGTGTGTGTGTGTGTGTGTGTGTGTGTGTGTGTGTGTGTGTGTGTGTGTGGCAGGGGGAAGGGGCTCTATTATTCTCAGCCAAATCCAATCACAACCAAGAAAATGTTCTGTTAAGCTCTCTTTTTGACTGGCGCTACTGACTATACCAATATGGTCAATCCGGTCTAACAAATTTCTAGGTTTACATCTCTGGATAGATCACCAGTGTTTGCAAAATTAAATTAAACTGACATAAATTAATGTCCCAAAGAGACTGACACATGTGCCAAAGTCCACTAGGGCAGCCCTTTGTTATGAGGATGACTAATTGCTTACACTTAGTGATTAACCTCAAGCATTCCTGAATACCCAGGGCTCCATCTTTGGGTACTTCAAGCTGTTCTTCCAGGTCCATGACTCATTCAGATCCAATGCTTCTCCATTATACTATAAATATTTGTTTGCCTTCCTCTGTCTTCTATTAGGTCTGTGAGTCTTCAAGGGCAGGAATGAGGTCTCATTCATTTTTGTATTTCCAGTATCTGGTATTACAGTTGACAAATGTTTATTGAATGAAAACATTAGTGCCTCACTGACTGTAACATCTTCAGTCCATGAATGCATTTTAAAAATTGTAAAACACAAATTAGCTCTAAGAAAAACTAATTTTCCTCAACATGTTCCAGTCAGTAAATCTGCATTTCCAGAGACCCACTGAGGTTAGTGGGAGTTGCCATATTTCCTCAATCTTAAGAACTGTATTTCCTACCCCTTCCATATTTTAAATTTTCTGAAGTGAGGTTGTGTCTTATAATCAACGCATACATTTAATGGAGCATCTCTCCTCACCACCTAAAGTTATCAAATTGATGCTACGTTTTAGAATACATGGTGTCTTAGAACTGAGGAAATATGGTATTTCCATTTTGGTCTGCAGACTTCGGGGATCCCTGAGACTCTTTCAAGGAGGTCTGTGAGGTCAAAATTATTCTTAATACTATTTGCCTTTTGTACTTTCTTATGAGTATATATAGTGGAGTTTTCCAGAGGGTGCCTGAGGCTACTATAGCTTTGTGTTTAAAAAAATTCACACTTTTACTTTCTAATAAAGTAAATAGATAAAACCCACATAGAGAAAAGCTCTTTGAAGTCTCCAACAATTTTTGGGAGTGTAAAGGGGTCCTGACACCAAAAAGCTTGAGAATAGGAAAGAAACAGTGAATGAAACCGCTCTGCTACATAAGAGTTTCATTCAAGCTCATTAAGAAAAAAGCACGTATCCCTTCCAAGATGGTTCCTGGGGCCATAAGCTCTGTCCAAAAGCACACTGACCGAGTGGCTGAAAATCTTTCCTTCCTCTAGAGACCCAAGGCCTGATGGGTGCTATAAAAGTTTGTTCTCAGAGGCTCCCTCAGAGCAATCGGCACGTACACACTCTGTATGAGTCTGCTGTGTAATTGCCACTACCTCATCTTCATAACAGGCATAATTGCTCTGAGTTTCCGTCACCCTTTCTTGCATCTCCTCTCTGAAGCCTCAATTTTGGAAATGGCACTTGTGAATACACAGAATGTTTAACCACTTCCAGTTTTTAATTTACAGTCAAAGTCATCTATCAGCAGGAGATGAAGGCCCAGTGTGAAAACTACAGCATGTCCTTCAGACTCCACAGCTAATTTGTTTGTAAATTTGATTGTTATTGTAAGAACACATTGTACACGATGCTACTTGCCGATTTACTATTTGTATCTCTCTGTATCTTGGGCTTTATCATTACAGTCAAAGAACTTAACACTTTCAGCACTTCTGCGGGTGGGGAGAGGAACATGAAAGTTGTACTGTTTTTTTGCTTTTTCTTTTGTGTCTCTATTTCAATTTAATTTTACATGTATTTCTTAAATTCCCAGTGTATAGCCAGCACTGTGGGAGATACACATACAGAAGGGGAGATGACCAGAGAACAGTCCAAGGTAACACGAAATCCAATGTGAGACCAGGTGATGAGACCATGCATTCTGAGAGAATCTGGAGTAAAGAAAAAACCATTGTGGGTCTTCATGCAGTAGCGGGTGGGGCTCTTGTCGACAGCCAAGGCTTTGCCTGCGTAGGAGCCAGGGACTTTGAAGAAGGCCCCAGAATCATTTGGTAGCGTTCCTTCCTGTTGAGCAGTTGCAGAAACTTGTCTGTTGCAGGTTGTTAATATTATAGTATTGGCTCGACAGGATAGACCACGCTTCCAATTCCCTTTGGCACCTAAAGCAATTTACGGGCCAGAAGTATGACTGCACTGCTTTTATGAAATGTTCTGATTTCATTGATCAGCCACTCTGAGATTATGTTTTCATTTCTGTAGCTACTGCTAACCCTGTTTTCCGGTATAATATTTCAGGAAGGAACTATTAAAAAATTTCACCATGGAGATCTTTAGAAGTGGGCAGGGTTCTAAATGGGAAGAGAAATGTCACAAGTCACGATTGCTCTACTCAAAAGTTCATTTCAAGTTAGACTAGAATTCCACCACAGATTGTGTCTCATCTTAACTCTGTAATGTTTCCAAATGATAAGGACACTAATAAGAACAGATGGCCTAATGAACATTTAGAGGGAAGATTTAACTGGTCTTATTTTCATTAGGCCTCCAGTGCACTTCCGGGTTTTGCCCACCACTTCCCTGTGTGTAATACAAAACAGCACATCCTCAACAGATGGCCCAGCTCAGGCTTCATGCTTCTAGAACTCTGGAGACTGGCCATCTGACCACTTACCATGTGTACAGAATCATTTAAGGAAGCAGGCAGGCTACGGACTTGAGCCTGAACAAAAGCAAAAAATTGTGATGCATATTGAGTACCCGAGTTTCAACAACAGGGGAGTCAGAATCACTAGCAAACAAACTGAGCAGCTCTGGTTGAGGTCACCCCATAACAGCTTCTTATGGATTCAGTAATGATGAAATTCTCTGTGGCAAACAGTCCACTCTAATTAACATTTCATCCAAACCGTAAGCATATGTGAGTGACTCCGGCAGCAACAATGACATGGAAATCCAACACCTCGTTGCACAGTGTGTTAGTTAGTGAGCTATTGTCTCCCAGCTCCAGACTCACTCCTTTAAAGACACTGCTTTAGATGAACCGGTTTGCAGGGCAGAACTAGAGACACAGATGTAGAGAAACAAACGTATGGACACCAAGGGGGAAAGCGGCGGGGGGTGGGGGGGTGGGAAGAACTGGGAGACTGGGATTGACATATATACACTAATATGTATGAAATAGATAACTAATAAGAACCTGTTATATAAAAATAAATAAAATAAAATTCAAAAAAATAAATAAAGGGCTTCCCTGGTGGCACAGTGGTTGAGAGTCCGCCTGCCGATGCAGGGGATGCGGGTTCGTGCCCCGGTCCGGGAAGATCCCACATGCCGCAGAGCGGCTGGGCCCGTGAGCCATGGCCGCTGAGCCTGCGCGTCCGGAGCCTGTGCTCCGCAACGGGAGAGGCCACAACAGTGAGAGGCCCGCGTACCGCAAAAAAAAAATAATAATAATAAAGACACTGCTTTGTGATACTGGGCTTGGGACTCTGCAAACTACATTTCTCTTTTTACCAGCTGGATATTTGATCCATCCTGACAATCTGGGAAATAAAGCGACTCTGGAAGGCTAGAGGAGGGCGAGGGCACTCACTCCTTCCTGCTTGCTTTCTGTTCCAGTCAGTGTTGCTATAACAGTAGCCCTTCATCCTGGTGGCAGTGGCTGGCTGCACTTTCCAGCTCTTCTCCGTAATCGGAGAATTGGTCTCATCATGCTCCCTCTCAGGGGCCGGAAGCAGGCTGACTGGTACCCTCTTCTCAGAGGAGTAGGTCCCACCTCTCTAGGTTCTGACAAGTCCAACCCCTTTCTTTTGTTTCCCCAGCCCTAGAGGTGGTGACTGCCTCATGCAGATACTACCTCTTTTCTTGCAACCCTCTAACACCTGTGCAGCCCATTCCCTATATTAAATCTCTCTCTGTTAAAATCACTAATTTCTGTTTTTCTGACTGGATCTTAACTGAGATTCACAGCATCAACCCATATACAACGACAAAGGAAGAGCAATACCCACTGCAGGGCAGTGGTAATAGAAAACTAGTAAAAGTGAACCAGAAGCAGCAAAGACTATCTGGTACTGAGAGAATTTATTAGTCAGTAGCATCCTCAGTGTATCTACTGGCCTGTGAAGCTGCCATGTCCAGAAAATAGCCACACAAAATAAATCCGCTGTGTTTGGACTTTAATGAAGTTCGTTGTGATTGACTTTAACCAGAGCTTCTCTGACTCTCTGGCGCTGCCATGTTGATGTCCTTACCGTTTAAAAGCTTCTCACCCTTGTGATTTTTGAGGATGATTTCATAGTGGATCATGCCACTCTCCCAAACATCTTTTGGAGAAAGAATTCTGTACTGAATGATTCATAAGGTGGGCCCATGACAATAGTTCCTGTGTGCTTAGAATTTACTTATTAAATAATAATACAATGGGCATTTACTACTAAATGTCTTTTATATTCTCTCTTGCTAGTCTCCTTGTCAGAAATTAGGATTGCTCCTTCAGAATCCTTTTCCCCTTGATTTGGAATGGGGAGTGTGTTCTGAGGCGGATCAAATGAACACCAGTTTTTCTTATGTATCTCAAGATAAACACCTCTCAGCAGGTGTAGCCTCTTGGTGTTTCATATGTTCCCGTGTTCACTTTTTACATATATACTAACTTCTGCATGAAAAGATGACACGCCTCATGACAGCTAACAGAACTTTCTCTCTGAATTGTGTTTCCATTTAATAAATATGGGTTGGCACTGAATCATGAACTTCCCCCTCCCACAGTTAATAGAGAGCAAGGCTACATTTAAAGATAAAGTCTGAAAGATAGTTAGGCCAATTGGCTCACATTTGAACTTAGCCCAGGATGTTGGCCATAGATAAGCCCTAGATACTAACCACTGAATTTTCCAACCAGATACCTCTGCATCTTAGAGAGTTTCAGGTTTATTTCAGGTTATGGCGCCTGCCAGGCAAAATGTGTGCAAGACTGAGTGGTTCAAAAGTAGTTTGCAAGCTTTGCATCTTGTGACTCTCCCTGAACTCTGAAGATGCTTTTCCTCTAGTGCTTCATAGCTTTAATAAGAGCTAACATGCCATTGTCCTTCGTGTGGAAAGAGGACACTGCTGAGGGAGTTTTATTTATGCGATAAATTACGTTTTCGATATAGAATTGAGCACGGTACTTGACTTTTATTTTAAGGCCCCTGACAACTCTGGCTATTTGCTTGTGTGCAGACATTTCAGCAGAATTTGGATGTGCTGGAGTTGAAGATGTTGGCCTGCTGTTCTCCACTTCTTATATAAATAACCGAGCGTTCACTTTGGAGGGAGCAATGCAAATATCTTGGGTAATAGGCTATTCTACCCTGATTGTGATTTTACCTAAGAGATGTGGGCCTAAAAAGTGCAGTTAAAAGAAAAAGAGTTTGAATGAATTTGGAGAAGGGAAATGATTGATATTTAAAGAAACTCTGGGACTTCCCTGGTGGCACAGTGGTTAAGAATTCGCCTGCCAATGCAGGGGACATGGGTTCGAGTCCTGGTCCAGAAAGATCCCACATGCCGCACAGCAGCTAAGCCCGTGCGCCACAACTACTGAGCCTGCGCTCTAGAGCCTGCGAGCCACAGCTACTGAGCCCACGTGCCACAACTACTGCAGCCCTTGTGCCAAGAGCCTGTGCTCCGCAACAAGAGAAGCCACCGCAATGAGAAGCCCGCGCACCGCAACGAAGAGTAGCCCCAGCTTGCCACAACTAGAGAAAGCCCACGCGCAGCAACGAACACCCAACACGGCCAAAAAAAAAGAAAGAAACTCTGTGGGTAATTTTATTGTAATGCTTCTCCCAGTTTATAATTTTGTTAAATTTGGGTTTTTATACATTAGACTTTTAAAAACTGATTGACATGCTTGGAACCTGAATATCTTGATTAAAAAAAAGAAAAAGACAAAGCAACTCATAGACTAAACTTGCTTCAAAAATTCTAGGACACTGCGCTCTTTCTTATTATGAATATATTAGCCTCATAACTTCTTTCCTTTTGATTTTCCACTTAGCTGGGAGCCTCTGTTTTGTCTTGGGAGAGTCATATTCTTCGTATTGACCTAGAAAAACCCTGTCATCTTACTTATCTACTTTCATATTTAATTTTTTTGTGAAATTGACCCACCTAGGATGGCCACCCACTGAATGAGCTGCTCTTTACCTCTTGATTTCAAAGTGATGGAAGATGATCTAAAATCTATACATCTCAAATTCACAGACGTATGAAACTCACACTACATTCCAACCCTAGCTCCACAGTCCACATGACACTTCTTGACAGAAGAAAGAAAATGAAGGATTTGGGGCACCATTCAATGACTGCAGTGAACACGCTTTAAGCAATCTAGAGAGAGCGTCACATTAGCATTAGGCACACGAAACATCCTGTGAAGGTCACAGTAGATTAAGATCAGTCTCTGGAGCATATGCTTGATACAGCCCATGAAACTCATATACAGGTTTATGCATGCCTCTCTGCAAAAGGTACCCCTATGTACAAAGGACGGAAGGGAAGATTACACAATTTCTATAGCAGTTCCAAACTTCTTGGTCCTTTTATGTCTTGGTTCTGTAAATTATCACTTCAATTTTCTGTTCTGTGAATGGAAGGTCAAATACTACTACTGGTGCTGCTACTGCTCATCCTGCTAATTTATTGAGCACTTACGAGCCAGGTACTTTGCTAAGTGATTTTTTATATATCAGTATTATCTCATTTAATCCTCACAACTTCCCTATAGAGAAAAGTATCACTGTCATCTCCATTTACAGATAAAGATTTTTTCCCAGAGGCACACTTCTAGCAAGTGGTGGACCTGGGATTCAAATCCAGGAGGTCTGTTTTCCCAACCATTCAACTTTACTGAATTTTTATATTAATATTATTATGAAGGAGAATCTACCCTAAAGGCCTGATTTTTGTCTCCTGCACCCTCTATTAAAGGATTAGAGAAAAGTTTGGCTCCCCTTTGCAGTTCCAGAAGGTCTTTTCCTGCATCTGACAGAGCAAGGAGAGTAGGTCTGGACTGAATGAGCAATAAATAACATTATCCAGGAAGGCATTTAAAATAGAGACTGACAATCACAGATATTACAAAATCAGAATAAACACCTTGCAGACTTATTTTGTTCTTGTGTCCTCCCATTTTAGAAAGTGTATGATGAATCAACAGAAAATATTTCCTGAAGATGCCAATTAACATCTTACATCATCCCTTATATTTGTAAAGCAGTTCATACTTTTCCAAGTGCTTTCACATTAAAAAAAGCGATGACACTTAATCAACAATTGGGTCATTTACTGAATTAGCCTTCACAAGGAGGAATAATTAACCAGCTCTAAAATTCTAATGTGTGTTTTCCAAGTGTAGGGCTGAATTGGAAATGACAGAGAAACCTCTTTTAGGTCAAGAAGTAGACAAAAACGATTTAATTTTTAAAAAATATATTGCCAGAGGGAGAGACCTTCAAGAGGCAGAGGAGTAAGCGGTAGAGATCACTTTCCTTCCCACAAATACATCAGAAATACATCTACGTGTGGAACAATTCCTACAGAACACCTACTAAAGGCTGGCAGAAGAGCTCAGACCTCCCAAAAGGCAAGAAACTACCCACATACCTGGCTGTGTGGCTGACAGGGTCTTCGTTCTCCAGCCGGGCGCCAGCCCTGTGCCTCTGAGGTGGGAAAGCCGAGTTCAGGACATTGGTCCACCAGAGACCTCCTGGCTCCATGCAATATCAAATGGCGGAAGCCCTCCCACAGATCTCCATCTCAACACCAAGACCCAGCTCCACTCAACGACCAGCAAGCTACAGTGCTGGACACCCTATGCCAAACAACTAGCAAGACAGGAACACAACGCCACCCATTAGCAGAGAGGCTGCCTAAAATCATAAGGTCACAGACACCCCAAAACACACCACCAGACGTGGACCTGCCCACCAGCAAGACAAGATCCAGCCTCATCCACCAGAACACAGGCACCAGTTCCCTCCACCAGGAAGCCTACACAACCCACTGAACCAATCTTAGCCACTGGGGGCATATACCCAAAACAATGGGAACTACGAACCTGTAGCCTGTGAAAAGGAGACCCCAAACAAAGTAAGTTAAGCAAAATGGGAAGAAAGAGGAACACACAGCAGACGAAGGAGCAAGGTAAAAACCCACCAGACCAAACAAATGAAGAGGAAATAGGCAGTCTACCTGAAAAAGAATTCACAGTAATGAGAGTAAAGATGATCCAAAATCTTGGAAATAGAATGGAGAAAATACAAGAAACGTTTAACAAGGTCCCAAAAGAACTAAAGAGCAAACAAACAATGATGAACAACAAAATAAATGAAATTAAAAATTCTCTAGAAGGAATCAATGGCAGGATAACTGAGGCAGAAGAACAGATAAGTGACCTGGAAGATAAAATAGTGGAAATGACTACTGCAGAGCAGAGTAAAGAAAAAAGAATGAAAAGAATTGAGGACAGTCTCAGAGACCTCTGGGACAACGTTAAACACACCAACATTCGAACTATAGGGGTCCCAGGAGAAAAAGAGAAAAAGAAAGGGACTGAGAAAATATTTGAAGAGATTATAGTTGAAAACTTCCCTAATATGAGAAAGGAAATAGTCAATCAAATCCAGGAAGCACAGGGAGTCCCATACAGGAAAAATCCAAGGAGAAACACGCCAAGACACATATTAATCAAACTATCAAAAATTAAATACAAAGAAAAAATTTTAAAAGCAGCAAGGGAGAAACAACAAATAACATACAAGGGAATCCACACAAGGTTAACAACTGATCTTTCAGCAGAAACTCTACAAGCCAGAAGGGACTGGCAGAACATATTTAAAGCGATGAAAGGGAAAAACCTACGACGAAGATTACGCTACCCAGCAAGGATCTCATTCAGATTAGACGGAGAAATTAAAATCTTAACAGACAAGCAAAAGCTAAGAGAATTCAGCACCACCAAACCAGCTCTACAACAAATGCTAAAGGAACTTCTTTAGGCAGGAAACACAAGAGAAGGAAAAGACCTACAATAACAAACCCCAAACAATTAAGAAAATGGCAATAGGAACATAGATATAGATAACTACCTTAAATGTAAATGAATTAAAAGCTCCCACCAAAAGACACAGACTGGCTGAATGGATACAAAAACAAGACCCGTACATATGCTGTCTACAAGAGACCCACTTCAGACCTAGGGACACATACAGACTGAAAGTGAGGGCATGGAAAAAGATATTCTATGCAAATGGAAATCAAAAGAAAGCTGGAGTAGCAATTCTCATATCGGACAAAATAGACTTTAAAATAAAGACTATTACAAGAGTCAAAGAAGAACACTACATAATGATCAAGGGATCGATCCAAGAAGAAGATATAACAATTGTAAATATTTATGCACCCAACAGAGGAGCACCTCAATACGTAAGGCAAATACTAATAGCCATAAAAGGGGAAATCGACAGTAACACGATCATAGTAGGGGACTTTAACACCTCACTTTCACCAATGGACAGACCATCTAAAATGAAAATAAATAAGGAAACACAAGCTTTAAATGATACATTAAACATCTAAAATGAAAATAAATAAGGAAACACAAGCTTTAAATGATACATTAAACAAGATGGACTTAATTGATATTTATAGGACATTCCATTCAAAAAAGGGAATACACTTTCTTCTCAAGTGCTCAGGGAACATTCCCAGGAGAGATCATATTTTGGGTCACAAATCAAGCCTCAGTAAATTTAAGAAAATTGAAATAATATCAAGTATCTTTTCCAACCACAATGCTATGAGACTAGATATCAATTGCAGGAAAAAATCTGTGAAAAATACAAACACATGGAGGCTAAATAATACACTACTTAATAACCAAGAGATCACTGATGAAATCAAAGAGGAAATCAAAAATTACCTAGAAACAAATGACAATGAAAACACAACAACCCACAACATATGGGATGCAACAAAAACAGTTCTAAGAGGAGAGTTTATAGCAATACAATCCTACCTCAAGAAACAAGAAACACCTCAAATAAACAACCTAACCTTATACCTAAAGCAATTAGAGAAAGAAGAACAAAAAAACACCAAAGTTAGCAGAAGGAAAGAAATCATAAAGATCAGATCAGAAATAAATGAAAAAGAAATGAAGGAAACAATAGCAAAGATCAATAAAACTAAAAGCTGGTTCTTTGAGAAGATAAACAAAATTGATAAACCATTAGCCAGACTCATCAGGAAAAAAGGGAGAAGACTCAAATCAGTAGAGTTGGAAATGAAAAAGGAGAGTAACAACTGACACTACAGAAATACAAAGGATCATGAGAGATTACTGCAAGCAACTATATGCCAATAAAATGGACAACCTGGAAGAAATGGACAAATTCTTAGAAATGCACAACCTTCTGAGACTGAACCAGGAAGAAATAGAAAATATGAACAGACCAATCACAAACACTGAAATTGAAACTGTGATTAAAAATCTTCCAACAAACAAAAGCCCAGGACCAGATGGCTTCACAGGCGAATTCTATCAAACATTTAGAGAAGAGCTAACACCTATCCTTCTCAAACTCTTCCAAAAAATAGCAGAGGGAGGAACACTCCCAAACACATTCTATGAGGCCACCATCACCCTGATACCAAAACCAGAAAAAGATGTCACAAAGAAAGACAACTACAGGCCAATGTCACTGATGAACATAGATGCAAAAATCCTCAACAAAATACTAGCAAACAGAATCCAACAGCACATTAAAAGGAGCATACACCATGATCAAGTGGGGTTTATCCCAGGAATGCAAGGATTCTTCAATATACGCAAATCAATCAATGTGATACACCATATTAACAAACTGAAGGAGACAAAACCATATGATCATCTCAATAGATGCAGAAAAAGCTTTTGACAAAATTCAACAACGATTTATGATAAAAACCCTCCAGAAAGCAGGGCACAGAGGGAACTTACCTCAACATAACAGCCATATATGACAAACCCACAGCCAACATTGTTCTCAGTGGTGAAAAACTGAAACCATTTCCTCTAAGATCAGGAACAAGAAAAGGTTGTCCACTCTCACCACTATTATTCAGCATAGTTTTAGAAGTTTTAGCCACAGCAATCAGAGAAAAAAAAGAAATAAAAGGAATCCAAATTGGAAAAGAAGAAGTAAAGCTGTCACTGTTTGCAGATGACATGATACTATACAGAAAGAATCCTAAAGATGCTACCAGAAAACTACTAGAGCTAATCAATGAAATTGGTAAAGTAGCATGACACAAAATTAATGCACAGAAATCTCTTGCACTCCTATACAGTAATGATGAAAAATCTGAAAGAGAATTTAAGGAAACACTCCCCTTTACCACTGCAACACAAAGAATAAAATACCTAGGAATAAACTTACCTAAAAAGACAAAAGATCTGTATGCAGAAAACTATAAGACACTGATGAAAGAAATTAAAGATGATACAAACACATGGAGAGACATACCATGTTCTTGGATTGGAAGATGAACATTGTGAAAATGACTATACTACCCAAATCAATGTACAGATTCAGTGCAATCCCTATCAAACCACCAATGGCATTTTTCACAGAACTAGAACAAAAAATTTCACAATTTGTATGGAAACACAAAAGACACCGAATAACCAATGCAATTTTGAGAAAGAGAAACGGAGCTGGAGGAATCAGGCTCCCTGACTTCAGACTGTACTACAAAGCTCCAGTAATCAAGACAGTATGGTACTGGCACAAAACCAGAAAGATAGATCAATGGAACAGGATAGAAAGCCCAGAGATAAACCCACGCACATATGGTCACCTTATTTTTGATAAAGGAGGCAAGACTATACAATGGAGAAAAGACAGCCTCTTCAGTAAGTGGTGCTGGGGAAACTGGACAGCTACATGTAAAAGAATGAAATTAGAACACTCCCTAACACCATACACAAAAATAAACTCAAAATGGATTAAAGACCTGAATGTAAGGCCAGACACTACCAAACTCTTAGAGGAAAACATAGGCAGAACACTCTATGACATATATCACAGCAAGATCCTTTTTGACCCACCTCCTAGAGAAATGGAAATAAAAACAAAAATAAACAAATGGGACCTAATGAAACTTAAAAGCTTTTGCACAGCAATGGAAACCATAAACAAGATGAAAAGACAACCTTCAGAACGGGAGAAAATATTTGCCAATGAAGCAACTGACAAAGGATTAATCTCCAAAATTTACAAGCAGCTCATGCAGCTCAATATCAAAAAAACAAACAACCCAATCCAAAAATGGTCAGAAGACCTAAATAGACATTTCTCCAAAGAAGATATACAGATTGCCAACTAACACATGAAAGGATGCTCAACATCACTAACCATTAGAGAAATGCAAATCAAAACTACAGTGAGGTGTCACCTCACACCAGTCAGAATGGCCATCATCAAAAAATCTACAAACAATCAATGCTGGAAAGGGTGTGGAGAAAAGGGAAACCTCTTGCACTGCTGGTAGGAATGTTAATTGATACAGCCACTATGGAGAACAGTATGAAGGTTCCTTAAAAAAGTAAAAATAGAACTGCCATATGACCCAGCAATCCCACTACTGGGCATATACCCTGAGAAAGCCATAATTCAAAAAGAGTCATGTGCCACAATGTTCACTGCAGCTCTATTTACAATAGCCAGGACATGGAAGCGACCTAAGTGTCCATCGACAGATTAATGGATAAAGAAGATGTGGCACATATATAGAATGGAATATTATTCAGCCATAAAAAGGAATGAAATTGAGTTATCTGTAGTGAGGTGGATGGACCTAGAGTCTGTCATACAGAGTGAAGTAAGTCAGAAAGAGAAAAATAAATACTGTATGCTAACGCATATAGATGGAATCTAAAAAAAAAAAAAATGGTTCTGAAGAACCTAGGAGCAGGACAGGAATAAAGACGCAGACACAGAGAATGGACTTGAGGACACTGGGAGGGGGAATGGTAAGCTGGGATTAAGTGAGAGAGTGGCATGGACATATATACACTACCAAATGTAAAATAGATAGCTAGTGGGAAGCAGCCGCATAGCACAGGGAGACCAGCTCTGTGCTTTGTGACCACCTAGAGGGGTGGGATAGGGAGGATGGGAGGGAGACGCAAGAGGGAGGGGATATGGGGATATATGTATATGTATGGCTGATTCACTTTGTTATAAAGCAGAAACTAACACACCATTGTAAAGGAATTATACTCCAATAAAGATGTTAAATAAAATTTAAAAATAAAATAAAATATTGAAAAAAATATATTGCCATATTTCAGAGGAGAACAGAATAAATGATTCAGAAATAGATGTTCTGGGCTTCCCTGGTGGCGCAGTGGTTGAGAGTCCACCTGCTGATGCAGGGGACGCGGGTTCGTGCCGCGGTCGGGGAAGATCCCACATGCCACAGAGCGGCTGGGCCCATGAGCCATGGCCGCTGAGCCTGCGCGTCCGGAGCCTGTGCTCCGCAGCGGGAGAGGCCACAACAGTGAGAGGTCCGCATACCGCAAAAAAAAAAGAAAAAAAAAGATGTTCTTTTCCTCAAATCTAGATATGGCAACTAGAAGAATTGTTTATTTAGTGCTATTTTGTAATTTCCAGCCATAAACGCTAATGGATCACTCCTTTACAGGTGAGTAATGTGGAGAGTCACTAGGGACTCCTAAAGTCGACTTTCTTTATGGTTCTTGGTGCTGTTGTCAAATCAGAGTCTGAACAACAGTAACTGCCATCTCATGCTGTGTGACAGTATAATTTGATTGCTATATAGTTGGAGGTTTGTGAAACCTTTCCACATGCCACTCACCTAACTGGTGGGGCGAAGGAAAACAAAAGCCAACGTTACATGTAATGCCATATGACCTCTCTCTTCACTTCTGATTAACACCAACAATTTACAGTTGCAAGTGCTTTTCAGAAAACAAAGGTCTTTCATATTTGTTTTCTTGTTTAACTATCACAATAGCCTTAGGAAACAATACGGGCTTTTATCCCACTTTCTCTTGTTGAGGAAGCTCAGACACAGAGACTTTAAGTAACTTGCCTGAGGTTGCACTGCTAATAAATGGTAGAATCTGGACTCACACCCAGGACTGGCTATGTTCTTTCTACTAGACATGCTACCTTAGTCAAAGGGAAGTGGGTGATTAGGAAATTGTCCAGAGAACTGGTAAAATATGGCTTAGTACTCCTGAAGAAGTGAATAACTGTTCCAAGCTTATAAACGTGTCTGACAGGAAGTTTGCTCATTTTTAGTCAATTGTCATCACTCTCTAATTTAAGTACTTTCACATTTAAGGTTATCGATATTTTGAGCTCTTTGAGAAGAGCGTGGCTAAGTTAGCAGCGCCTTCCTGCCACGGTTGGTGTAGACTAAGCTTCCTCTTTACCTTAGAGAGTAGCACTTCCCCCTCCCCCATTTTTACGTTCATGAGCCTTTGGATCTGCGGGAGGGACTGGCCGTGACTGATGTGGGTTGACAGAGTGCACGTGGCTCAAATGAATAGAGCAGAACATTCCTGACTTAGGATGCTTATATCTGGACTGCTGCAAGAACCGACTGCCGAGCAGCAAGACTGCTGCACTAATGATGCTGTCCAGGCATGAGAATAGGGAAAGAAAGTGAGAAAATCCATTGGAGGTTTGGTCGGTATGAGTTTATCATTATTATTGTAAAAAAAAAAAAACCCACGCATAACATTTTTACCATCTTAACCTCGTTTAAGTGTGCAGTTCACTTGTGTTAAGTATATTCACATTGTTGGGCAACAGATCTCTAGAGCTTTTTCATCTTGCAGTAATGACACTCTATACCCATTAAACATTAATTCCCTCTCTCCATTCCCCTTGGTATCTACCTTGCTACTTTCTGTCTCTATGATTTTGACTACTTCAGATACTGCATATGAGTGGACTCATATAGTATATGTCTTTTTGTGACTGGTCTATCTCATTTTGCATTTCCTCAAGTTTCATCCATGTTGTAGGATGTGACAAGGTTTCCTTCTTTTTAAAGGTTATATAATATTCCATTGGCTGTATGTACCAGATTTTCTTTCTCGTGGTATGTTTTAATACCATCCAATTCATTATTTGGTGGTCACTATAGAAGTGGTTGATTCAGGGACTTCCCTGGTAGTCCAGTGATTAAGACTCTGCACTTCCACTGCAGGGCACATGGGTTCGATCCCTGGTTGGGGAGCTAAGATCCCACGTGCCGCAAGGCAAGGCCAAAAAAAAGAAAAAGTGGTTGATTTAGTTGTTTAAACTAACCAGCCAAATAGGATGAAGTAAATGGTTGGCACAAGGGCTGTCAAATAACTTTTTTGGTTTCATTTTACTACTCCCTGGGCCTCATTAATCTGCTCTTTGAGCCATTCTCCACTCCCTAAACTTCTCTTATCCTTTCTGTCACCTCTCTTTTACTCCCACCTAGCTGTCCCTGCTGCCCACTGGCATTGCTGGCTCCTGATAGAGGTGTTTACAGATATTTCAGATTAACTTGCTTACATCTTCCCTGTTTGCCATTTACTGGCAAGTCACTCCTTCCTTCCACCGCACATCCCTTGGTCTGAATTATCTGGAGTGTGGCCACAGACCGTTTCTTTGCTTTGACAGTGAGATAGGTTCCATAGTCACTGAGGCCTTGGGAGGGGGTGGTGGAGGGGGTGGAGGTGGTGAGATTTTCATCTCTGGTGCCAAGAACTTTTAAAGTAAACTTTCTTTCTTTTTTTTTTCTCCCTGGGAAACCCCTTTATTCAAGCAAACCTATTATAATTCATATTTTCTTGATTCCCTACAGAGCTTCACAAAATTCAGAAGTCTGTCCCTGCAGGGAATTTCACTTGTAATGGCCTTCATTCCAAAGATATAATTCTGTCCTCTTTCAGTATGCATATGGGAGAGTGATGGAAGTGCATGAAGAAAGGCAAGTAACCCCTGAAGAACTTGAGTTTCAGTAGCTTCCATATCACTCAGGGTGATGGAGGACGTTCTGTAGAAATGAAAAGGTTGGCAGGGGAGAGAAGAAGAGACGATGAGGCACATTAGGCAAGAGTTTAAAAAGGGGAAAAGAAGGTGCCTTTTCTGTACTAAAATGACTGTTACTTTTCTTTGTTCTCCCTGGATTGCTGTAACTTTTCATGCATGAATGTTATTATATATAGTTTTTCAAAACAACAGGAAATGCTGAATCCACTTGTATAAAATTGAATTGACATGTAGATTTCAAAGAGGAGGCTTATATTTCTCCTTCTATCCAGTTGTGGTTAGGGTATCTGAGACTTGCAAAAAGTTTAAAGAACAATAGAAAATAGCTTTTCTTCAGGCACACAGAGACCTGAAATCTTTCAGGGAAGGCAAAGGTCCTCGGCTTGGGGCAGGTGGTATAATGCAGATGGATGAGAGAGAGGAAAGTTTTGTTTCCTTTGTTAAACAGAATGACCACAAAGAACATTGAGTCAAAGTTACTAAAGTCCAAGATGGGTGAAGGGACTGTAAAATAGCACCAAACTTCTTTAAACTGAGTTCAAGTTTCCTGGACAGAAAGAACTACCTCTTAGAATTGCAAACGAGTTTTTAGAACCCAGTTTTACAATTACTGAGAAATACTGGGCAGTAGAAGATATGTTGGACGATTAGAGGTGGTTAAACATAGGTCTGACCTCAAGAAGAATCCGAAGATGTGCCCCACAAACTGTAAGGAGGGAACCTGATGTTGATTTAGGAAAGGTCTTGGAATGGGTTATTAAACAGTTGTTTCTTAGTTCTTAGATGAGGAAATGGTGTTTATAGATACTATGGCTGGAAACAAATTATGTCAAGGGATTCTTATTTTCTTTTAAACAGAGTTACCAACTTGGTAAGGTTTCTCAGATACCTTCGTGGATGAGTTAGGGGAAATATAGGTGAGTGTAGTGGCTTTCAAGCTTGTTTTGACTGTGACCCTCAGTAAGAATTATATTTTAGACCATTATTCAGGATATACAATTGAAATAAAAGTTTCATGAAACAATACTTATTTACCCTTACCACACATGATACACTGATTTTTTTTGTTGTTGTTCTATTTCATTTTTCTTGAAAACTAGTCATAGGCCATCGTGTTGCTTTCCTGATCCACTATGAATCACAACCCACTGAATCTAATGAGATGGAACTGAATACAGACTAACATAAGATCCGGTACTATGATGTATGTGTAGTAAGGGTAAGTCAGTATTGTTTCATGAAACTTTTATTTCAACTATATATCCTGAATAATGGTGTAAAATATAATTCTTACTGAGGGTCACAGTCAAAACAATCGAAAAACCAACAGTGCAAGTACAAGATGAGGAGATGGGGATGAGAGACATGTGAATTTTTAGTCCTCTGTAATCACATCGTACGTCAAAAGTGTCCAAAAATCCAACTCAACTTTAACTGTGGTTTCTTAACCTGTGCTCTTTATTTCCCTAGCATTTTGCCCAAGTGCTTTGGGGGTTGCCATGCAAACTACCACTGGGTGGGAGTGAGCTTGAATAGAGAAGGTTCTAGGATACTACTTCTTGTTTGAATTTGCTGTTTGTATCAGTTTTATAAATGGGGACTTCTTCTGTTTGAAGTAAATGTTCTTTGGCAAAAGTCCTTCTGAAAACCACCAGGCAAAATGACCCGAAACAGAGAATACAGAAAGAGGGTTCTGAGTTAGTCAGAGCACATCTGGATTATTTTACTCATTTCTGGAAGCCTCACTGTCAAAGAGATATTGATAAATGGGAACATGTTCAGAGAAGAATGAGGAGAATGGTGAAGGAACTCAAAACCGTGGCAAGTGAGGTACAGTTAAATGAATCAGGGATGTGACTTAGGAGGCCTGAGAGAGTTGTTCACATATATTGAAAAGGCTGTCATGTGGAGAAGGCAGTTTGGTATAATAGTTTGGTGAAAAGAATGTGAACTTTGGCATCAGGTCAACCAGGTTCAAATTTCAACTCTGCCACTTATTGGTTGTGTGAACTTGACCAAGTTTCTCAACTCCTCTGAACCTTGTTTTTCATGTTTATTAAAAATAGGGGAATATAATACTTCCCTTGAAGGACTGTCATGAGGATTAAATAAGATAATATATATGAAAGTACTCAGTATAGTGCTTGGTTCACAAATATATTTATTTCATAGAAGACAGATTAATTCATACCACGAGGCCTAAAGAGTTGCAGTAAAGACGAGATGGTGAAAGTTAAAGGAAGATTAAAAAGTTAGAGGGATCCCAGAAGAGTTTTCCATCAGTCAGAGACATTCAAGGATGGAATGCGCTGCTGGGGAAAGGTAGTGAGTTCCCTATCCCAAGAGGCATTTGAGGAGACGCTGGACTATTACTAAATGGTGAGAATATTCTGTAGGGAATGACTGGGGAGAGGAGGAGAATTCCCAGTAGACTAGCTCAATAGATTGAATGCATGGGGTCAAGCTTGGCTCCTCCAAAGAACCAGATACTGTTCTTCTTTCATAACCATGAATGATGCCTCCTTCCACTTGTTAGGCCCATCGGACAAATGAGTGCTTTGGGGAAGCACTTTGTAGTATAAAGATGGTCCAACAAACATATACGGAGGACTGGTTATGTACTGGATACTCCAAGTGTGCACATTATGGACAGTGGGTGAACAGGATTATCTGCATACAAGAGGTCCATGGTGCTCGTGTATCTGCTATTGGGCTGATTTTGGGGAGAGCACTGGGCTGGCCCCAAGGAGTAAATCAGCTCTCAAATTTGGTAGCACACCAAGAGACTTGGTCTAACTCCCAATTCCATTCTAGTCAGGCACAAGATGGAAGTGAGTTACCAGAGCAAGATGATTCAAAAGCAGCAACGGAAATAAAGAGCCCAATCTCTTCATAATCAACTCATCTCCTGAAGTGAAAGGCCTGGTTGTTTATAGCAGTGCTGACAATGGGAAGTTATGCTTCAGGGTTTATACCGAGAGTTGTTTCACATTTCAGTAAATCAAAAAAAGATATTGATTTTGAACAAATGGCTGATTTTATTGTCAAAGCAAATTTCATTTCTTGAGATGATTAGATTTTACTAAACTCTTTCCTAAGTGCCACTAAACACACATTCTGTGAATAAACAGCATATTCCTCAACCAAATGACATTTGTCACCCACTAAATACAATTATATTTGGTCATCTCCAGTTGTCATTGAAAATGCAGAAGTGGGAAAATTGCACACTGGGAGTCAGAAAGTTTTTGCTCAACTCTTGGCTGTATGACTTAATAATTCTATGGTCATAGCACAATACATAATCCTTCTGACTACCAGTTTTCTTCTCTTTAGATGGGGAGGGTGGCTTCTTCTCTCAAGGGTGGTTGGGTCGTGGAGATAAAATGGAACAGTGTGAGTAAGATGCTTAGCATAGTTCCTGGCACATAGTAAGCTCTCAATAAGTAGTAGCAGTTATTATTAGAATTAACAGAAGGAGAATATTCATAGTCTGTTGAGGATTAGGGCGCGCTTTTGAGGATTGATTCTTCCCAGGGGCTCAGGTTTGCCTCAGAAAAGAACAGAAAACAAAGGCATCACGTCCCAGCTTCCAAAGGTATTATACTATGCTAGCATGAATGGGCCTTCCCATGTTGGGGACTTTTTGTGTGTGTGTGGGGGGGATTTTAGTTTCCCGACCAGGGATCGAACCCAGGCCCCCCAGGCAGTGGAAGCGCTGAGTCCTAACCACTGGACAGGCAGAGAATGCCCAGGACCTTTTGGTTTTGAAATGTAGGGAGAGTAACAAGGAACTTTAGCAATTGGGTTATATTTCTGTAGAGAAACCTTCATGATGTTGTAAGGGCCCTTGAGAAAACAGTTGATCCATCTTCCTGATTCCAGAGAGGCCTGCATTCCAAGCATTCATAGATTACTGCTATCCAACATTTGCTTTAAAAGTTTCAGAAGGTGGGGATTCTATAAGATCTTTGGATAATGTATGACACTGCCACATTGTCTTAGAATCAGTAAGCTCTTCATAAGGTCTGATTCAAATCTTCATGCTGCAGCACAGGCCTCTATTTTTTCTCTTGCCTCTGCCTGTCAGCAGAATCTGTGTGCTCTCATTTAGACATTTGTCTCTACCCTCACCCATCAATATATTTTGATTTACTGAAATATAAAACTGAGCACTGTAAGCTCAGCTGGATCACTGTAAGTACTACTATAAACAACTGGGGCTTTCCTCTTGGAAGGTGTTATGAAGCTCCCTATTCAGCTTTCTTCCTTCCAGCTCAAGACAGCCCATGTTCTTAAGCAGAGTCATGGGAAACCTAAGTCCCCAATCTGCCACCATTGTCTAAACAGACAGTGGAAACTCTGTCCGTAGAGGCTGAGCACCTGGGAAGCTGTGCCACGCGCTGGCTTCCTCCCGGTAGACACTTTGACCCAGAGCATTTCCTTTGGTGTCTTCCAGCTTTTGTCCGCCTGTGCCGCACCTGGGTGCTGATTTGCTTCAATGCCAGATCCTCCCCCTTCCCAGCCAAACATCTCAAAAGAGTGATCTATTTTCACTTTCTTCACTTCCTCACCTCCCACTCTACCACTGCAGTCCAACTCCAATTAAATTGCACTGTACCAAAGGCACTCTTATCAGAGTCACGAATGCTGTCCAACCAAATTGCTTCTTAAAACAACAACAGGGCTTCCCTGGTGGCGCAGTGGTTAAGAATCCGCCTGCCATGGCTTCCCTGGTGGCGCAGTGGTTGAAAGTCCGCCTGCCGACGCAGGGGACGCGGGTTCGTGCCCTGGTCCGGGAAGATCCCACATGCCGCGGAGCGGCTGGGCCCGTGAGCCAAGGCCGCTGAGCCTGCGCGTCCGGAGCCTGTGCTCCGCAACGGGAGAGGCCACAACAGTGAGAGGCCCGCGTACCGCAAAAACAACAACAACAACAACAAAAACACACCTTATTTTACGTGACCTCTAAGCAGCATTTGATATTAACCGTTCCCTTTTGAAAAGCTTGCTTCCCTTGCGTTTTTGGACCACATGCATTCCTGGTTTTCTTCCTACTTGTCGGGTCTCTTCATCTCACTCTCCTTTTTGTGGGTTCCTATTCCTCATTCTTCTCTTGAATATTGTTATCGTTGGAGTTTGGTCTGAAGCCTTCTCTTTTTTTCTGCTTATGTACCCTCCCTGGAAGATCTCACCCACTTCCCTATTTGCCATTACCATGGGATAAAACTGATAATCCCAAATCTCATCTCCATTTTAGGCCTTGATATCCAATTGCCTGCCAGATGTATTTACCTGAACATGCAACGGTACCTCAAACTCAGTTTGCCCCCAGATAAACCCCTCACCCAACCCTCACCCAAACCTGCTTCTCCTCTTCTTGTATTTCTTATCTCAGCGAATGGTACCACTCTACACATACATCCTTAATTCCAAAATCGTCAGTCAGCAAGTTCCTTGATTGTAGCTCCAATATTTCACTAATCTGTCTCGCTTTCTTAATCCACACTGCTGATACTTTAGGCTTGGCCATTATCATTGCGTGCCTATGTAACCCGCATGAAGCTGGGCAGCTTCACGGTCAGGGTCATCACGGAGTTGTATCTCAAAGAAATATCACCTGAACAGCCAAAAAAAAAAAACTGGAAAGCAATTTAATTTGCACTGAAGTTTCTTGAAAGGGGACTAATCATTTATTTATTGATGTTTTGTCCCTGTCACACCTACATTGCTTTGACTGCCTCTTAAGTGGTCTCCCTGCCTCTAATACTGTTTCCCTCCACTTGATTCTCTATACTACAGCTAGAATGCTCCTTTACAAATGGATTTCCATGTTTAAGACTATTTTAAAAATGCATTTTCTTGCTTAATGCTCTCATTGGCTCCCCATTGTCCGCTGGATAAAACTGGAACTCCATCACGCTTATAAGGTCCTTCACCACATTGCCCGCACTTAACTCCTTCATATTCTTTGTACCATATAGTGTCTTTTTCATATTGGTATATGTGTTAACGATGCCTGCTGAGCACTTACTATGCATGTCCAAAGAAGGTACAGTGGGAAACTCGTTGGATACATAGTTTGGCAACAGAGAGCGAATTATATATTAAACATTGTGATGTTAAATTCCAGGAAGGGAATGAGACCACAGAGAGGATTAGAAGCATTAGGGAAGGGTCCCGTGGAAGAGGTGAGGTGTAAGGGGGGTAGGGAAGGGGATTTGGACCAGCAGAAGAAGTTCCAGTCTGAAGGATCGGGGCCATGAGAAGCAGGCTCCTAATAAAAGTGGAAGGTCATACTCTGGACACTGAAGTAGACATCAGTCCAGACTCATTGTCCTGTGCCGGCCTAAGAGGAAAAATGCCAGATACTCTTTAGGGTGCTTGAAGCACACAACACGAAGAGATGGCCAGCAGCGGAGATAGAAGCCAAATAATTTGGACATGAAGCCTGATTTCTCTCCCAGGCTGTCCTGCTGGTTTCGAACATGTACCCTGACCCACCCCACTTAACTCTCCATCTCCTCCCCACCTCCCCCCCCAAAATGACTGTTTTTCTCAAGCTGATGTTGTTTAAGGAAAAGGGAAGGGGGATACTGTCAGGGAAACTGAGGCTTGGAATGAAATGTCATAGAGAAACTGTGACTCTGTCTCCTGTTCAGTGGGCTGCACTCTGCATGCCAACCTGAAAGGGATGAGGTAGCTTTTACGGCGGCAGTTATGGCTTACGAGGTGTCGTGTGAAAAAGGACCCTTCTCACGGTGATGAAGATCCTATGTTTGCTCTATTTAGACAAAGAATTCTCTTTTCAGCATAACTTTCCACACCGAAACACAAATTGTTTAGAGCTGACTGACTGCAATACTAAGTGTTCTACTTTAAAACTATTCCCACAAGTGAATCATATACGCGCATCTTCTCTCTTTCGTCCCCCTCCTCCATATAAACACGTTCACGCCCTTCCTCACCGCCATAAATAATGCTCCTTTTGCTTGCCTCCCGCAGGACTTTGCATCGTGGAAAATTAGGCTGCTCTAGGACTTGATAGCCTGACCCACTCTTATCTCTCTTAAAGAGGGTTCATTCATTTTGTCAGTTTTCCAGGCCTTCCAATTCCGATTTTATTTTTGTAGTTGACTCTATTTGACTATTTTCTGAGGTTCTGGGGTGAGGCAGGGGCATCCTAACCGTGGAGAATATTGCTGGTTGCCTACTGAAGAGTAATCCTTCATTCCTTGCTAACAGAACCCTGATTTGGGTTCTAGAATTAGGTAGCAGTCTGCTCAGGGAGGTTGACCCAGTTCCAGAGGGTCTGAATCCATTTTGGAGATCCCATTTCCCCTTTGCCAGTGACTCACTTCTGGCCAATGTGACACAAGAAGGAAATCTGCCGGCATCTTTGCCTACTTCTGGTCATCTCACTATGTGAATTAATGAAACCTTATTGTTCAAATCACTTTTAGTTAAGTGTCTTACTACTTGCAGTCAAAACCATCCTCTCTGATACACTAACCAATTCTAAAACTCTCAACTTCTACTGTGATTCATTTGAAAAGATAAATCATCTACTTCATCAGAGTCATAGATTCATGGAATGTTAGTTTGAAAGTCCGTTTGACGACTGTCTAGTCTGTTTGCCTCACTGAACATACCAACTGCTTGTGTCTGCAAACTAAGAAACTCATCCACAAGGTGCTGGGACTGTGCTCTATGCTCTGTAATCTCTACATGTCTAATCCTGATTTTGCATAATTCTGGTAAAATCAGAATTTTGAACTCAGACGGGAACTACACTGAATTTTCCCTTTTATTCTCATTGGCAAAAGGCTCTCCTAAATACATGTAAAATAGATCTCAGAGGGAATGTTGCTTTTACTTCAAAAAAAAAAAACCCCACAAAAAACCGCCCTAGAAATAGCTATTTACATAGACATGAATGATAAGTCATGCTCATATATTCATTAAAAAAGATTTCCAGACTTTAGTAGTCAGTACTTTTCCAAATGTGAGTTATTGTATTATTCAAAAATAATAAAATTACATATCTTGGACCATGGTCAATAAGTGAAATTGGCCTTACCCTCTAATTGATTCAAATTTGAGAGACTTTAATGTTCACGCCAACATTCCACCCAGTGGTACTCCCATCCTAGTTTACTCTTTTCTCTCAACTGAGTTTTTCTGAGGAGGAAAAAAGTAACTTACATAAAGAGAAACTTCTGCTATCTGGTGTTATAATGGATACACCAGGCTTCCTTTCTACCTAATTTCTGTATGAGAAAATTGTTATCCGTTTCCACGATGCCAAATGGTGATAGCGCTTGAAAACCATCGGTGCCTACCTGAGTGATGTCCATTCCCGAGTCACAGCTCAGTGGCTGTGTGGAAGTCAGACCGTTTGAGCCGATTACAGTTGTGATCACACCATTCTCATCAATTCTCCGAATCATAGTCCCATCCACAAAGTAAATGAATCCATGCCTATCAACTGTGATGCCTGTTGGGGAAGAGCAATTGAGCATTAGTAGTCTAGAGGGCCACATTTGCGCCAAGATCAGTATTTTGAAAGAAGCCATAGAAATGAAAAGGCATTTTAAAGACATATGGATTCAATTTTGCTCAGCACAGACAGAACAGTAACGGGAGAGGTTTGTTTGGACACACATTCACTCCTCTGTGTATTGAGAAGAAACGACAAAATGTAGTATGTGGAGAGAAAGCCAGTCTAACAATTTTGTTGTCCAGTTTTACATTTCCACCCCCTGGATACTTGCTTACTCCCACAAACAGAAAAAAAAAAAAAAAAAAAATCCTCTAAGACAAATGGGAAAAGACAGGGGAGGCAGTGTATGTTACATTTCTTTTAGAGTGCAGATGCACAGGCCGCTGCTTGTTTTCATAGTTGCATTAGAAATAACTGACTTGGAAAGCATTAAAATTATTTTCATCAATTCACTCTCAGTTAACAGAGTCTGTAATAATTCTGATAAACTGGACTGAGTTTTTTCTCTGTATTATCTGTTAAGAGGGCAGCTGGAGAGCAAAATTATGGTGTCACAAAAGGAATGGTTAAGCTTCTAGAAAAAATACAAGTCAATAAAATTCTCACAGTAGTTTTACACACTGTGCTAATTACAGTCTTGTTTCTTGGAAAATATATAAACGCAGTTAGAAGGCTGGGGTTCTAATACTGAATGCACCACTTACAACTGATGTGTGACTTTGAGTCATTCAGCCTCCTCTTTGGTAAAATATGGAAAAGATTATCTGCCTGTGATATTGTGATTTATAATAAAGAATTTTGGTCTCCGTTCCCTTTTCTAACACAGAGCTCCTAAAACTCTTGGGATGGCCTGTGGTGAGAGAGATAAAGGTGACTTTTGTTATGTTAATGAGGTGACTTTGGCTGCACTTTGGCCGAAAGAATAGGCTGGTTGCCAGGAGAACCAACCTGGTGATTAGAGGATTGGAACTTTCAGTCCCACCTCCTGACCTGGGCTGGAGATTGAGTTCAAAGGCCAATGGCCAATGATTTAATCAATTATGATTATGAGGCCTCCACTGAAAACCCAGAAGGACAGGCTTTGGAGAGCTTCCATGTTGGTGAACACAGGGCGATTTGGGGAGAATGGTGCACCTGGAGAGGGCCTGGAAGCTTCCTCTCCTTTTCCCCATACCTTGCCCCATGCATCTCTTCCATCTGGCTCTTCCTGAGTTACATCCTTTTTATAATAAACCAGTTATCTAGTGAGTAAACTGTTTCTCTGAGTTAGCTGAGCTGCTCTACCAAAATAATGGAACCCAAGAAGGGAGTTGTTGGAACCTCCTATCTACAGCAGTTCTGTCCGAAACACAGGTGACAACCTGGACGTGTGATTGGCATGTGAAGTGGTGTTGGGGGAAGGCAGTCTTGCAGGACTCACCCCTTAACCTGTGGGATCTGATACTATTTACGGGTAGATCGCGTCAGAATTAAGTGAAATCGTAGGATACTCAACTGGTGTAGAATTGCTTGGTGGTGTTGTTGGTGGTTCTCCCCATGCTGGAAATTGGTCTCAGAATACCTTTTATTGCTTTACTTGGCTAAAGTGACCAACTGTCCTGGCTTGCATGGGACTGAGGCAGGGTTCAGTTTTAAACCGGCGACAGTCCTGGACAAACTAGGATGAGTTGGTTATTCTATGCCTAGGTTGTAGTAAGTATCTGATGAAATAATGCATTTAAAAAGTGTCAGACACTGATAAAGAACATATGGTTCAACTCCTGCTTCCCTTGCTACTTTGAAAATAACCACATGGCATTACTTTAAAATTAGTTTACAATTTAGTCTTTTCCTAGTTCTCCTTTATTCAGACCTTGTGAAACTCACAATGTATGTTAAAGTTAGGAAGATCTGTGATAACCAGCATGTCCTCTTAGTGCTCATGCGTGCACCCACACACACACACACACACACGCACAATAATTTTCCTGGCAAAGAGTGAACTCATCTAAAGACAGTTTATAAACCCAACTTAATAAACTGCCTTTAGATGAGTTAGTTCATTGGCAGGAGGTTAATATTAAGGCTCGACTTTATGATGTACTTTGATTAATCCTGATGTTCCTCATGAAGTATTAATCCTTAACATCTATGAAAGTTACAGATTCATTTTTTAAAAATAAATTTATTTATTTTATTTATTTTTGGCTGCATTGGGTCTTTGTTGTGGTGCGTGGGCTTCTCATTGCGGTGGCTTCTCTTGTTGCAGAGCACAGGTTCTAGGTGCACCAGCTTCAGTAGTTGCAGCACGCGGGCTCAGTAGTTGTGGCTCGCCAGCTCTAGAGCACAGGCTCAGTAGTTGTGGCGCACTGGCTTAGTTGCTCCGCGGCATATGGGATCTTCTGGGACCAGGGCTCGAACCCTTGTCCCCTGCATTGGCAGGCGGATTCTCAACCACTGTACCACCAGGGAAGCCCCAGATTCATCTTAACTTTCCCTGAATGCCTCTAAAGTCATCTACGTTTTGGTGAGTTCTCCAAGGAAACCAGCGTGTCCAAACAAGGGCAATTCCATGTCAGTAAGTCCCTTTATTATTTTGGGTGGCATAAAGACCTTAAAGAAGGTTTTTAAAAAGACTTTCAAGACCACGGCAGGTCAAAGGATGATGGCATAGGAACATTTCTTTCATCTCCAGAATATCTGGACTGAAGATGAATCAAGGGGTATTTCTGCTTTCTATTTTTCTTTGTGTTTTGGCGAAATCAATTTCTTAAATGCCTAGAATTTGGTCTGGTGTGTGGCAGGCCTATGATTTGGGGTCACCTTCTATGACCTCTGTATTCAATATCACTGAATGTGAACTTGGAAATCTGGCTGTCATAAGGGGATGAACTGAAAGATCAAGACTCAAATCTGGAGAGAGAAAGGCTAAGAGCAGACAGGCTTGAAGTGTATAAAATCATGAATTATCTACCAAACGCATACTGAATGGCACTGTGCCAAGTTCTGTGCACGCTAAAGGACGAAGAATTCAGGTACATGGAAAGCAAGACTAAGAGGATACTGTGAAGGTGCTGCTCTAACTGGGAGATGATAAACTTAGAGAATCAAATCCCTGAAAATTGAAACAGATTCCCAAAAGGTAAAGACAAATGTATTCCTCCAGAAACTAGCAGTACAGAAACATACATCTTTATGCTGACATCAGGGAGGACCATTCTGTTCCTTGACTACTACACTCCTCACCCCCGCCAGAGGGTGGAGCTTGGCCTGAGCTGGGGAGGATAATCTTGGACTTTCATGGTTTTCCCACTTTTAATTTTCGTGAACTTCTAAACACTGAACTGCTCTCTCTCTGTTCCTGTCAGCTGAACTCCACAGATGAGGCTTATTAAATCCTCGCTGTTGGCCTTCGGGGCTCATTTGGCTGACAGTTTGTAGGATATTCTCCTTTCATATATTTGTGTAGCAATTTATCGCGGTCCAAATTCCAAAATACTCCAATTTTTGAGATTCTTTAATTAAATTTAATTGGGTTATACTGATGTTCGGAGTTGAAAAAGAAATAGTAGAAAGGGCTTTGAGGGACTGTGTGATAGGTGCTTTATTTATGCATCTAGGCATATTTTCTATGTACATATTTTCATTTCCTCTCATTTTCCTACCCCAACCAATGAACCAACCAAACAACCAACACACAGACAAATTCCCCAAACAACTAGTTTTACAAACTCTTTGCTGGTGAGGTTTAAAGGGTATTTAATTTTCACTGAGGTTGAAAACCAAACTGGAAATCACGGGTAAGAAAAAGAGAATTATTTCTGCTATTATTTGGCTGGGGAGCGGGAGGGGGTGTGGTCATCTCCCATAATGAGTATCGGTATAGCCCGGGGATGTTGATGACGCAGTATGATCTATTACTGTTTGTTAGACTGAGTGGGAGGAGGTAGCACATGCCCAGTCTATTTTAAATTTTAGTCTTCAGAGATGGGGACGTGAGTGATTTCAGAGCACATAAAGCCATCTGGGGCTAGCAAGATCTTACAGATTCAATAAGACGTTCATATTTTGATATAGTTGTACCCAGATTTCCAAAATTTGTTACCCAATGCTGTGGGCATAATTTGTTCCAAGGGTCACGTCCCTTGATGTGCTTACTTGACAGGGTTTTCATTAGCACTTAAAACACAATGGAAGGCACAGTCTTTGAATGAGAAAGGAATTAAACTGCATTGAAAAGACTCACTTCCAGGGTTTAAAATTTTAACCAGTATTCATTTTTAGAGCAAGCAAAAAATATATAGCTCTGTGCGATTACCACAAGGTTAGGCAGTGATGCGGGGTGGGTGGGATAGGGGTGGGACGAACCACCAAGGAATACACTTCCCTCAGATGCCCAGACAGCATGTTTAGCTTGGAGCACATTTTTACATTTGTGAGAAAATAAATAAATCCTTGTAAATTAGTGCATATAATGAAAGCACTGACAGACCATAACCTGGAAGTGTGAATGGTGCTGTCTCCATTCATCAGCATTAAGCCCTAACAAGCTCTTTCTATGGAGGAAACTGCTCATAAATAAAGTGCATCTTGTAAAAAAAAAAATTATTCGCAGTGTCTTATGCAAAGTAGGGGACATTATATAATATCTGAACTGCAGGCTCTTTTCTCTGTGAAGTATAGCTCTGTATGAAACAGCTGCAAATTAACGGGCGAAAGTATTTGACTTCTACCCTTGTCTTATTATCCTCTAATGAATAAATACTATAATTCTTAAGAAGACAATTGCCTAAAGCTGGGGCAGCCTGGATCGTTACTAATAAATTTATCACCTGTTGGGGAAGAGGATGCTGCTGATCGATACTGAAGCAGCAGGGGCAACCTGATGTGGTATCACTGAGAGTCCAGATGTGGAGGTTAACAGCCTGGAAATAGTAGCTAAAATCCCAAATTAGATAACAGAGAAGATCAGAGTTTTTGGCTGTGCAGAATGCCAGTTTCAAATGTTGGCAGAAGGCATCTCTGTATTTAATTTATAAAAATTACAGCTGTTGAGGCCACCTACATTTTTATTATTTCTGTATTAAAAATGAACTTTCTTTCAGAATATAAGCTTTGGAAAGTAGTCATAAAATTCTCTCCATCTACAGCCCTAGCAACCACAAAACTGAAATACTGCTTATTTTTTTTTTTTTTTTTTCCTGCCACAATCTGCTCTTTAATTTTATGAGACAGAGGTAAATGGTTAAAATAAACTTTCAGGGAATGTCTTAAGTGCAATATGGCATCAGCTCAATCTCCAATACTGAGTGTGCTGAATTGTGTAGCTGACATTAGCCAGTTGATCATAAAGTGCCCTTTAAGTCAAAGAGTTTAAATTTTTTGCTTTGTTTCTGTGCATTTCAATTCTCTGAAAATTGGTATCATATGTGTGGTCTATATGGAAATTCTCCACTAGGCAGAAAAGTCCATTCCCCAACTGATCTAACTACTGTCCACTTACAACTACCTACCAAAAATCAGAAAGGGCCAAGTTACTTCTGTACAATAAGCCTGTTATCTTGCTAGGTAGACACCAAATGGAGCTTCTAGAATTTGGAGGGATTACAAATATCTGTGTTATTACTAGGGTTGGAAGGAAGCAGAGCTTAATGACCAGCTGAGATGATTTCACTGTGTGGTTAACAATGAGAACAGGAGTTCTCAGATATGACACTCTAATAAACCTACCGTAACATTACAGGACAAGTGAATAGTGTGAGTTATTTAATCAGATGACCTCTTTAATTAAAAAAAAGTTACACTATATTCTAACAGTAAAGGTCAATTTCCAAAGAATTTAAATACAAATTAAAAATGATAAGCATTCAGACTAATATGTCCTTCCTTTCAAGACTCAGAAGGCACTCAGAGACATCACGAGGAATGAGAGATTCGTGGGCTAGTTAAACCAAGAATTGTGATTGAGAGAAAGGCAGGTAAGGCCACTTGTCTTCACTTTCGCTCCTTCTGATTCTCTCAAAGCTTTAGCCCCCCAGGCAAGGAACAGTGAATGAAGAGCTCTCCCACCTCCACCAGCACTATTTTCCTAAAAGTTTACTGGGAAAGTTGTTTTTGTCCTCACTTATTAATTTATTCAGGATTTAGTTTGAACCTATTATATGTCAGGCACTGTGCTAGGCACTGGGACTACTGCAGACTATAAAACAGATATGGCACTGCTCTTGAGAAGCTCAGAAACCAGTGGGGGAGACGGAGAAATAACCAGGCAATTACAGTGCCTTGAGATAAACACTAGTTTGGGGCAAGTCCACGGTACCATGGGAGCAGCCTTGGGGGATGGGCTGGGGAAATGAAGGTCACTAGTGTTTTCTCAGATTATAAATCACACGTAAGCAGAAATCTGAAGGACTATGTTGAATTTCTGATGAGCCCAGTGTGAAACCCAGGTAAGCACCACAAAAAACCCATTAAGGCTGACTATTATCACTAAATAATAACCATTTTCATTTGCTGAGAATACTAAGATATTCCAGGCACTGTGCTGGACTCTTTTTTTTTTTTTTTTTTTTTGCGGTACGCGGGCCTCTCACTGTTGTGCCCTCTCCCGTTGCGGAGCGCAGGCTCAGCGGCCATGGCTCACGGGCCCGGCCGCTCCGCGGCATGTGGGATCTTCCCGGACCGGGGCACGAACCTGTGTCCCCTACATCGGCAGGCAGACTCTCAACCACTGTGCCACCAGGGAAGCCCTGTGGACTCTTTACATACATTTTCTCTTTTTAATCCTCACAGTAGCCCTGTGAAGTAGGTATTATTAGTGTCATTTTTTAGAAGAGGAAATAGAGGTTCAGAGGTCAAATGACTAACTCCAGGTTGCCAATGCTAGATTTAGCTCATGTTCGTCTGACTTTCAATGTCCATTCTTTTGATCCCTATCCCATGTAGCCTAAGTGGGGCTATCAATCACTTTACCACAGGAGTGGTGTACAGAATGGTTTCTGAGGGTCCAGAAACTCCATGAAATTATCTGCAAAAAGTTTCGTGTATGTGTATCGTCATGAGGAGATGGTCCATTGCTTTTGTTAGATGGTCAAAGTGATCCATGATCCCTCCCCTGAAATTGTAAGAATTCTTATATTCCTGTAGAGCTCCTGGACCTTTTCAGAATTATTCTTCAAAGATATTCTGCAGCTTCATTCCTACAGAGCTGGTGAGTTTTAGGAAAGCACCCAGAGTTTCCATGTGATAGGGACTTTGGTAACTTGACTATTATTTATGATCTACTAAATAAAAAGGAGACCCCAGAAACAAGGGTCACAAACTCATATGTCATCAGGGGACAGGCAGGTAGCATTAGTCTGTGAGTTAGGTCAGGTGTTACATTATACAAGTTCTAGGGGAAACGAAGGTTAACTAAATAATGCATGTCCCACCTAAATGCACTCAATCTTTTTTTTTTTTTTTAATAAAGACACAGAGTGGGACAAATGAATTATATTTTGAACCAGATTTATTCCCTGAGTTGCCAATTTATGATGCTTGCTAGAGAACAATCAAGAGGAATATATCGTCAGTGAAGAGGCTGCTGTGAGCAGACAAGATCCATGAACTTAGAATAAATCTAATAACTAGTACTGCCGTTAAAAGTTATGTCCTGATAACAGAGATTTCCCATAAACCGCCTGCCTCCACATGCATACCTCTCCCACTATCAATGTCCTGCACCAGACTGGTATGTTTGTTACAATTAATGAACCCACACCGACACATCATTATCACCCAAAGACCATAGTTTACATTAGGGTTCACTCTTGGTGTTGGACACTGTCTGAGTTTGGACAAATGTGTAATAGCATGTTTCCACCTTTAGAGTATCAGACAGAGTAGTTTCAGCCTATAAAGATTCTGCTTAATTTTTCTGTGAACCTAAGACTGCTCTAAAAAATAAAGTCCGGTTAAAAAGAAGTTATGTCTTGGTTTATAAGCTCTGAGAAACCAAAGATAATCAAATCTAGTTCCAATTCTCCATCACGGGAAAATGAAATCCCTGGATGGCTAGTGACACAATACTTGCTAAGCATGCAGCTTCTTTTGTTCCCACCAAGATCAAAGCTCAGAATTTATGACAAGTTCATCAAATTTAGTCAAATCAAACCAGAAAAGTAGGTGTTCAAGCTGAACTTGACTTTGCTCTTGCTCTGTCCCCCTTCTCTTCCTCATCCTTCCTTCAGGAAGCTCTCCCCCTTTAGTACGGCGGAGACAATGCTATGTATTCAGGTCATCCTATCTGTTTTTCTTTCTGAGAATACAGCTAGATTACATTTCCCAGCCTCCACTGCAGTTAGGTGTGGGAAGAAGTGATATATGCTACTTCTAGGCCTGGTCCCTAACAAAACCTCTGTTGAGCTCCTTTATGGAGCCCCCCCCTCCCTCTAGGCTGGCTGGATGCAGAGTACCCACTGGAGGACTCCAAGGCCTAAGAGATTGACAAGCCACTAGATGGAAGGAGCCTGGCTCCTGAGTCACTGCTAGGAGCAGGGATTTCTCCTATCCCACAGGCAACCTTTTACTGCACTGTGATGTGAGCAAGAAATAAACGACTATTTTGTTAAGCCATTGAGATTGTGTGTGTGTGTGTGTCTGTGTGTAATATATAGTTGTTAGCTTGGCCTCACTATTACATTCACCAACCACCAATTCAAATCCTGTTTATCTTCTAAGGTTTTTATGAGATGTTTCTTTTCCAGGAAGCCTTCTCCATAAACTCCACTTTCTGGTCTCTCTGTTTTCTAACCTAAAGAAGCTTCTTTTTTTTTTTTTCAAATGTGAATTATCCAGTCATGCTCTGTCTAGGCAAAAAGCTCCTTGAGGGCAAGAACTGGATTTTATGCTTTAGTTTTATATCTCAACAAATCCAGTAGAGCCGGGCACAAATGTTCAATAAACCTTGTTGAATTACAGGCTTAACTGCCACGCATCTATAATGAAGCACATCTATCTTGAATCAAATAAAGCATGCCACGATGTCAAGATCTGCATATGAATTTTCTCTAAAAATGAGTTTAGAAAGGAGGCAATGGTAATCTCTTTCTCCAAAGACCTTTAAGAGGAGTACAGCCCCCTATCAATTAGTGATGATGAGAATATGGGAAAAAGGGGAATCGACCACTCGGAGAAAATAGCATAAGGACCATGGATCAAATTAACTGCAACTGAATTTGATCCATGTAGATAGCTACACTGAATAGCTCAGGTTCCCTGCAAATCCACTTTGCTCTATCAACACAACTTTGTGTTATGATCTTATGACCTCTTCCAACCGTACTCTAATGTTAGGAGTTCTAAGGAAACAGCAATATCTCAAGATTTCACCTTAATTTGCTTCACTCTGGACCACATAAGGGAAAGCAGAGAGAACACTGGCTCCAGGGTCACATCAGGGGATCTGGGCTTCAGGATGACCTCTCTTACAGATTAGCTGTAGAACTTGTCTTGATTTCCTAACCCACACCCTACCTACTGCACAGGGTTAAAACAGTGTGAAGCTCACAAGGGCCAATGAAATAAGAGCCCTTTGAAGAGGATGAAGTCTTACAGTGGTGCTAAGTGGTGTCCTAATTGCTCAGTCATTGCTGTAATTCTTTCTGAAAGTGACTTTTCTAAGCCTTAGAACCATAGACAAAGATTTCCACATAGGCTCTGCTTCAACATTTTAGGCTCTTCTATGTTGGACAGACATAGTCGAAGCTTTAAGTCCATAACACGGGTCAGTGGCAGAGTGCCCTATGTTAGATTCACCACAGAGACAAGGCAGAGGTTGAAAACAATTTTGTTAGCTTAGGGGAAATACTGCACTACTGAACTACTGGTGTAGAAGCCTTCAAGCTTTTATAAGATAGCTAAAGTTTTCATCCAGAGAATCAAATAAATGAAGCTCCATGCTGTGCAACTGGCTCAGGGAGACCCTGGGCTGGGGGTGGTGCTGGTGTCTCAACATTTAACAGTGACACCAAACACTAGGGATGGTATGAGTTATTTTTCCTTGCTTTATAGAGGTCTGTGTGTGTGTGTGTGTGTGTGTAAGCGATTGGGTTAAATAGACAGTTCTAGTTCAAGTTGAAATGCATACCTCATGTTTTATTTTTATGCTAGAATTCTTGCTCAAAAGATGCCTACAGGTTGAGATTTAAGGGGACTCAGTACATTTGGGCTAAGATAAATGAGGTTTATTGGACACGATCTGAATATTTTATATCCCCCCCCTTAAAAAATTCTTCAATTATCAAGCAACTGTATCTGGGACACTACTCAGATACATTTTGAAGAAATGCCTTTGTCATCCTAAGGAAACAAACCACCTCACAAGAACCTTACGCGAACAATTAGCTTGAAGAGGGAAAGTTCATTTATTGCCCATGAACCAGCAAAAAGCTAATTGCAGTTGTTACACTCTGGGGGAAAATGAGTCTCTTTCAAGATATGTGAACGACCAAAAGGTTCTGATAAAAAAGCGAACTAAGTAGAATACCTTGGCCTGAATACTCAATAAAAGGAGGATATGAGGAATTAAGCCTGACAGTGCTTACTATTCACAATAGTGGGCTAACTCAAGAAGAATGAAAATTTCTGCAGGAAAGTTATTTGCATGTAGTATCTATTCAAAGACAACGCGGAAGGCCCATTTAAAATTCTTCCAACAGCCGTACATCTTGACTAATGAAGCTAACACTAGAAGAGAAGTTCAGGAAGCCAGAAAGGCAGGGTGATGAACACTCTGTGAATACAATTTTCGAACATTTGAAATGAGGTTTAAAGAGACACTTAGGAGGACCAGTTTGGGCTTAATCAAAAATATGTTATTAGAACAACAACAACAAACACAAATATGACAGTTGAGTAAAAGAAAAAAATTAAGCAAAGCAGTTGTCCAATGAGACAAACAACTCTTTGACTTTTTCTTTTCCACGCTCTGACCTACAGGTTTGACAATCTGAGTGCAGAAGAAGGTTACACTGAAAGGTATTGAAAAAAACTGGGATTTGCTGTTCAAAGGGGGCTGGTGACACCTCTGGCCTTGTCTTGATTGAGACTGGGGTTTCCAAGGCCATTTCCCCACCTTTTTCCCTCTAAGTTCAATTACCCAGACATGTTCAGGAGAGCTATGAGAGTAGCACATCAGGGTAGAAGCTATGAGGAGATCCTGTTGTGAGGCTGACTGTGACTTTCAAAAATTTACATAATCTCCCAGTCCTTGGGGTTTTGCCTTTGTCTAATTGCGAGAAGAAAAGCTGAGATGCCCATGTCAGTGGATTACTGTAAAGACCAAATAAAATCACATCGGAACAGAATAGTCTGTGAAATTGTTTTGAAAGGTTAACACAAATGGTGTTAATATTTCTGTTTTTGATTAACTGTTAGGTTTCTGGCGTCTTGCTGTGGATTACCTGTTACATGATGACCTGCTTCAGCACAGCTTGACTTAGATGGCAGGAACCCTCTGTGCAATTCTGTCAGCGTCTCCTCCATGCTGATGGTGACGAGCAGTCTGTACAGGGGTCCTGTGTTACTTTTCCAGTCAAACTGGTCTATTCACTGTCTCTGAAACACATCTTTCTCTTTCCCTGGTTATCACTACATATTTGCCTGCACTACTCCTGTGCCCGGAATCCCCTCTCCCTCTCCTAGTATCCAGATCCTACTCATCTTTTAAGACACAGTGCAAAGTCTAGCCTCAATAATTATAATATATAAACTAACTCAAAGACTTGCAGATATCTTGATGGAGGTACTTCCTTGTCGAGTATATCAAACAATTTCATCAATCTTGTCTGATGGTAGAAATCTGAGCCTCTTAGAAGAGATGTGTTATTCCACCGATATAAGTGGCTGGGAATGAGGATCACATCAGGTATACATCATTAAGCTGCAAATCTAAAGCGTGGCCTGTAACTAAGAGTGTGAGGCTTTTTGACTAGACTCAAGAATGCATTTTACATACTGAGATAGGGTCATTTTAACCAACCCATTTCAAGACCACCCCAGCCTTCGTAGGAGGAGCTGAGTCATTCACTTCCCACTTAGGTGGCCTCTTTGTTCTCCACTGCCCTACCCTTACTTCTTTGCCTTGTTCTTTGATCTCATTCCTTTATGAATTCACTTAACCTACCAGGAAGAGAGGTTAGAATCTAGTTCCCAGTTTTTCTTTACCCACGTGTCCAGTCCTTTTTCAGATTCCTTTCCTTTCTTCCACATCTTCCCCCTTCTGCTCATTTTCCTCTCCCCTTTTCTCCAAATCCCAACCAGCTCTCCATTCTCTGAGCCCCTCGAGTGCTTATGGTTTATATCACACAACCTAATGCTGATTACTGTTTCCTCTGACGATGTCTCCCTTCATTGCCTAACCAGATCATATTTCACTCACAGGCAGGGATCAAGCCTTTTTACTGCACTTATAATTTCCAAATTTCCCAATGCAGACCAGATTGTCTGCTGCTTGAAAAGCTCAACAAAACACTGAAGGTCAGTGAACATGGTTCTTTTTCTACTAAGATATACCAGGAGCATGACATGGGTCTGACAGAGTAGCTAAAACCAGTGGGAGTCTTATAAATAGTATAGTGGGTCATTGACACTAGTGTCTCATTGACACTAGTTAAATATGTTGAAAGTATTAGTTAAGATGATGGCACCTCTGGACACCTGCTTGATAACCAGGAGATCTTTGTTGTAACAAGAGATGGTTGCAGTGTGTGACGACAGCATTTAGCATAGTTCCTGCCATACAGAAGTGCTTTATAGAATAATAAATGACTAAGCTCTATATTAGAAAGAGAACAATTTGAGCAATTAGAAAAAACCAAATTAATAAGAGCCAGCAAGTCTAATAAAGAAGGTAAAACAAAAGGAAACAGGCATTTACAGATACTGCTAGATAACATTTTGCAGCTGCAATGGTTCCTTAATTCAACTGCTCAAAATATATTCAGCATTTCCAGGAACCAGGAAGATATCAATTTAGGGCCAATTCAGAAGGCAGTGGTTTTGGTCATGTATTAATTGACTAATTTTTTTTTAAACATTCAAATAGATTATTTGAATAAAGACATGCTGTTAAAACTAGACCAGATATACTTGGGAAATAAAATAGTGCCCAGCATAACTAAAAAAACCCAAACAAACAAACAAAAATGAACACCCCCCCCCCCACACACACACAACCACATAAAGAAAGGTTTTGAGGGCGCTAAGTGCTGATCTCTGGGTTTTCAAAAATTTCAAGCCTAACAGGCTAAAATCAGAAGATGTAAAAGTAGCCCTTCTTCAGACCGCTCTCCCCAGAGATGCCCCCAGTTTCACCACTCTGGGAAAAGTGGGAGGCACCTTTTGAGGGACCTCAAGCCCTAAGGTAGGGCTGGGGCAGTTGACTGCCTACAGTTCTGGTTTTACTTTGTTCAAGAGAACACAGAGAAAAGATTATAGAAACCAAAGTAGATAGTCTTGGCAGAAGGCATTCTGATGGGTTTTTGACTGGGGGGTGGTAGTGGGGAGGAGGACAAAGCAGACCTATCAATCCATTACCATGGCTTCAGTTTCCTTGGGTTAGAGACGCCTTCCACAATGAGGAATGATTCCTGCCTTCTAAGGGAAATTACTGCTGTAATCAGCTTTCTTTCCTGAGCAAATACTGGTAAAATGGGGCACCTACCCACCTTCCTTTCCCCAAAAACCTCTTATACAGTCTAACAAGCCTTTTGAAAGACCAAATGGAATAGCTAGTAAATGAAACTGGAAGAAAAACAGAGCAAAAAACACTGCAGCTTCCTGGCTAGGCTTTGATATTTGGGGCTTAAAGACAGCCTCACATTTCAGTTATTAAGCCTTTGATTCCTCAGAGAGAAACTTTAAATGGCCCAGGACTCATTCGCAAGGGAACAGTGACTTTCTTTGGTCAATGATAAAGCTGACTCATTATATCAAGGCTCTTTAATATTAAGGAAGTTCAGTGTCAGCCATTTAGGGAACTCCACATATGGACACACACTAGATGTGTTGGTGAGCTCTGCAGCTAATGGAAGAGCCTCACTCACATCCAATCAGTTCAGAAAATAAGGGATTAATACTGGCCACTGTAGGGGTCCCTGAAGACCCTACTCCAGGGCCAAAGCTGGTGTGTGTTCTGATATGTTGGTTCCTGTGCTTTAAAGGTTGTTAAATATTTTGAACACTGTCTCTGTATGACTGAAAGCCTTATTTAAAACAAACACTTTTTAAAATGGAATTTTCAGGTATAAATTTGCAAGTTGTTTTCTAAACCCTATTTCTGACTTAACATTTTTTTTAAATTATGAAAGATTTCAAATGGTCGACAACTCAGAAAATCATTACACACTGCCATGCATCTACCACCCTAATTTAATAGGTGTTAACATTTGTTTCATATAGCTCTTAAAAAAAAGAGAAAATATTATGAATACAGCCAAAACCCATGTCTTTATCTCTGTTCCCTTTTCCCTTCCCTCCTCAGAGGTAAGCACTAGTCTGCAGTTAGTGTGATCCCCTTGCATGTTTTTATACATTTGCTACATATGTATATGGCAAAAAACAATACACAGTATGTTTTTATGCTTCAGAAATTTATGTAGGAGATGGATGGTGGTGATGGCTGCACAACAATGTGAATGTACTTCATGCCTCAGAATCGTACACTTAAAAATCGTTAAAATGGGGGAATTCCCCGCTCCAGTGGTTAGGACTCCACGCTTTCACTGCCGGGGCCTGGGTTCAATCTCTGGTTGGGGAACGAAGACTCCGAAAGCCGCAAGGTACAGCCAAAAAAAAAAAGTTAAAATGGTAAATTTTGTTTTGTATATTTTACCACAAAACTATGCTAATGATATCACATCATATATATTCTTTTGTAATTTTCTCTTTCATTCATGCAACCTTATGTTTTGTGACTTAATGTTTTTACACGGGCATCTAGTTAATTCATTTTTACTGTTGTATAATATTCCATCATTTGACCAAACCCGATTGACAGATTATTAGGTTGTTTCCATTTTTTATACTGTAATGACAGCGTAGCACATCTCCTTATACACATGTGTACTTGTGACTTTCCATACATTTTTCTTCAGCCAAGCTCCCTTCAGTACCTCTCTCCAAGTATTTTAAAAACATAGTTGCAAGTTTTCCTTTTAGTTGGACAATGTATTTTGCAGGCAAAGAGAATTAAAGTAGGGCTGTGTATATACAATCAACAAAGCTTGACAGAAGAGAATTTGAATACAGTAAAACAATTTTGAAAACAAAATGTTTACTACTAGTCTTGAAAACAATCCAGTTAATATTAGTTTAAAAAATTATTGGGCTTCCCTGGTGGCGCAGTGGTTGAGAGTCCGCCTGCCGATGCAGGGGACACGGGTTCGTGCCCCGGTCCGGGAAGATCCCACATGCCACGGAGCGGCTGGGCCCATGCGCCATGGCCGCTGAGCCTGCGCGTCCGGAGCCTGTGCTCCGCAACGGGAGAGGTCACAACAGTGAGGCCCGCGTACCGCAAAAAACAACAACAAAAAAACAAAACAACAAAAAAAATTATTTACTTATCCTCCTTATCATCATACTTTATTTAGTACTTCATCTGTGCCAGGTACTGGCTTAACCCATATTGTGTCATTTTATCCTCTATAACCCTACAAGGAAGGTAGGAGCACTGTCTCCATCTTTCAGATGAGAAAACAGTGGCTCAGAGATGTTAGTAATAAATTCGAACTCATTCTTACCTGCCTGATTCCAAAGTCTCTGGTTTAACTACTCTAAACACTTCCTAAGTTTTCCAGATTTCACGGGGCCCAAATGGGAAATACAAAGAGTACGATTTAAAGGTCATTGAAAGGCCTGCCCACTTGCCTTAAAAGTACCTTTACTACAGGAAGGCTTTTCTAGAAGGACACAAACTTTAGAGATCTTAAGGACATATATTGCATATATTGCTAAATCTGACCAAATAAAGTTAGAAAACTTCTACACTGTTAAAAGAAATGACAAACTTGGAAAATATGTGCAACACATAGGAGAGACAAAAGGATGCTTTTCTTAATTTTCAAAAGAGAAAGATCAACGGCTCAGTAGAAAAATTGGCAGAGGATATGAAAGTGAGTTTACTGGAAAAGAAATACACATGGTCACAACAGATATGAAATGACACTCCTCTTCACCTAAAATTAAAGGAATTCAAATTAAAGCTACAAGCTATGAGATACCATTTTCCACTGATCAGATGGGCATATATTAAGAGGTTTAATGATAGTGTGGCTGCGGGTATGGCAAAATGGGCATCCTTACACGCTATTGGTGTAAATGTGTTCAATCTTTTAGGAGGGCAATTTGGTAATATCTACTACTGCCGAAAATTAATCCGGTGTATATACTCACAAAAGTGTTTCAAAACACGTGAATTAGGTTGTTCAATGCAGTGCTACAGTGATAAAGGATTTAAAAAAAAAAAAAAAAAAAACATCAATCAAGAAGCAAATTACTAAAAAAAAAAAAAAAAAAGAAGCAAATTACTTAATAAATTATGGTATGTCCATATGTTGTAATATCATACATCTCTTAAAAACAGAGGCAGATATATACATGCTTTTATGGAAAGATCTTCAAGAAATATAATCAAATGAAAGAAGGAGGGTGAGGAGTAATGTATATGATATGATTCCTTTTATGTAAGAGAAAAATACATATAGAGGTCTCAAAGGAATCGCAAGAAACTGTTAACACTGGTTACCTTAGAGAGAGGGACTGGGGTGTGTGTGTTTGTGGTAAAGAAGCCTAGAATTTTCTTTCTGTGCTTTTCTACAGAGTTCCAATTTCCAAACCACAGACATATATTACTTCCATATTTTTATCTTTCAATATCAACAGGGCTTATCTAGATGGTGAGACTATAGGCCATTTTAATTTGTATTCTTTATATTTCTCTTTCTTAAAAAATAATAAATATAATTAAAATGTCTTTTACTACGGGCCTGCCAGGATGCCTTCAAGGTCTTCCACTGAGCTTTTTTCCTTGGCTGATGGTATAGCCCCTCCAGCAGGTCTCCAGTAACATGCTCAGATGAGAGCAACCCACTGGCAACCATCAGTACTATGAGACCCTCTCTGGAAAGCTGTCATTTATGAAAGCAAAGAGACCTGGGTCCTCAGAGGTCGGTCATAGGACAGGACAGAACGTGTGTGTTTTAAAATAATATGCTTTGTCTTTTGTTGCATTATAAAAATAACAAATGCTCAGAAAATTAAAGAGAACAAAGGCAAATCACTCAAAATTCCTCATGAAGCAATTATCATCGCTAACATTTACTTTCTTTATTTTATTTTATTTAAAAAATTTTTTGGCCATGCCGCACAGCATGTTGGCTCTTAGTTCCCCGACCAGGGATTGAACCCACGCCCCCTGTATTGGAAGCGTGGAGTCTTAACCACTGGACCGCCAGGAAAGTCCCATTGCTAACATTTAGATAAACTTCCTCTCAATTTTTTTTCTCTGTACATATATACCACCCCTGCCGCCTTACAGATGTAGCAGTATACAGTACATAGTTTTGTATCCTGAACTTTCCACTGAGTATTATTTTGTGAGTATTTTCCTTATACCTGCAGGTTTGGGGGCTATGGGAATGGTCTGTTCTGGGTGCAGACAATGAGGGGAGTGCATTTTTGATAGGAAAATTAAAAACAATAATAAAACTGATGAATAACAGGACTGTGTTTACTATCCCCATTCACTGGAAATTGTAAACAACATCAGGATAAAATATTCTTCGCACTGTCCAGTCTCCCTGTAGCATACACCACTGTATGCCCACACAGCTCTGACTAGGGGAGAGGGAAGGGAAAGGCTGGATTTCTATCTCGGGAAGACAGGCTGAGGGCTGCAGGGAGGGGGCTCAGAGTTAGCCAGGGGAGTCCCTGAAAGAGGGAATGAAGAGGTGACATTTCAAACAGCCTCTCCTTTACTGCTAGTTTGTTGCTTAGTTAGATTCAGTTCACTTGAGAATCTGCTTGACTTAAAAAAAAAAACTTAGCAGTTGTCTTATGTGCATATAACTTAAGTCATTAGTACCTTCAGAATGCTGGTCTAAATACCCTCTGTTGTGCCATCTCTAATCCTTGGTCTGAAATGGCCAAAAAACGCAATTAATTGATCAATTATAAAATAAAAATGGGCTTCCTGACTCCATTTCCAGCTGTGTTTTAGCCTGTGATGATGTTAAAATAATGGATTTCCTTAGTTATCTAGGTTTGCTGCATGTTGTTTGAGTTTTACACTCTACTAATTCATCCAGTATGGCTGGAGGATCAATGAAGCTAAAAACATCTTCTGATGACTCCTCTGTTGTGGAGCGAATATTCTTGGTTCCCTGGGAAGTCAACCCACGGTAGATTTCAGATTCCTTCAAGAATCAGCAAAGCATGCTAGACTCACCAGGAAATGACTTCCTCATTTCTTTGATTTTACAGTCAGCTCCATGCATTTGGTAAACTTGAAATTACTGGGCCATCTTGTACTGATGGTGGAGCAATATGGGGCCATGATCAAAGCTTTAGCTCTAATACAGTTTCATGTTTTAGAACCTTAAAAACAAACATTTTGCATTGAAAGAAATTTCCTAATTAACTTCTGAAGAATTTGTACATTAAAACATCTTACCCTGCTGGAGAAGACTGATAGAGCAAACGTACTACCTTCTGCTGAAGAGAAACTGTATTTAGAAGGAACTTGCTATTCTCATAAAACTTTTAATAGGAAGAAGTGAATCAAATTCCTTAATTACCATTTTATGGTTGGTAAAAGGGCAAATTACATGCCATCCATTTCTAAACTTCTAAATGTCTCTGGTGCTTTTAATTAAAGCTGCCATCTAGAAACTACTAAAGCAATTTTACGCAATTAGTTATTTATAGGTTACCATAATACACCACTCAAAATATGATTTTAGTGATTTGCAGTCTGTTAGTGTGTGATCCCTGTCATTTTTGTTTGATGGAGAGGGGGTTCTTTTTTTAATCAGCTGAGGTGATGTGACACTGACGAGCTGTGATAAGGAAAGTTTTGGGGGCTAGTGATCTCAAATAAAAAGAGGAAGAATCATAATCCCGTTCTGTCTGTCCTGATTTGTAGGGGTTGAAGTTTCATTCTAGACAATACTGCAGAGAAGTATATCATGGTCATTCTCCCATCTCTCTCCACTTTGCTGCCCTTCTGCCCGATACCTAGCACTGCCCTTCCTCATGCTACCTGGAGTAGTTGCCACCTTGGCTTGTCCCCCTCCAGTGATCTCATCTCTCCAAACACATCCATCCTGTGCTCCATGTCCTTAAAGCCCCCATAAAGTGTTTTAATGAGGAATTAATGTGTTGCTCTCCTAGGCATTATCCTGCATTCAACACTGAAGTTCACATCTGAAGAAAACCCTCATGGAATGAATTTAATGGTAGGCTGCTAAGGGAATTATTTTGGTTACATGGGTCTTGGTGGGGGGGCTCCTCAAAATACAACACGTTGGAAAGACCCAGCACTAGAATTACTGCATCTCAAGGTCGGGAGGGATCAGCTAATCAAATCACATGTAATACTCGAATCCCACCCTACCTTGACTCCTGCTTCTTTTGTGGCACCATTCTACCCTAGAAATGACCAAGTCTCCTTGGACAATTTGGAACTTGCCTCCTTTAAAAGTAACTTGTTCCACGCTTGGGTCACTATTATAAGCAGCATTAGTATTAACAACCAAACAGCAAGCCTGATCATAATGGCAGGTAACACTTAATGTGTACACCCCACAGGCTGGGCACCGTGCTTTACAATGCACTTCACCTGCATTACCAAACACTCTCATGTAGGCACTATTACTCTTATTCTAACTTCATAGATGAGGAAGCTGAAGCTCAGGGAAGTTAGGTGACTTACACAAGGTCACACATTTAATGAGTGGTGGATCTGGAATTTGCATCCAGTTGTTTGACTCCAGAACCTGGGCACTTATCTCTCATGGTATTTGGCCTCTAAAGTATTATCTGTTTGCTAGAATGCTATACATGCATGAAAATTAAAATAAATGCAGAAGAAAAAGTCATTTAATGATGTATTTGTGGCTTTATAAAACCTGAATGAACTTAATACAAGTTCCGCCGTATTAACCATGGATGTGACCTGGACCAATTAGCCAAGGCTAGAAGTAAGTGCCTTCCTTTTGTCTGACTTCTCCACCAAAAGCTTATGGCTTTAGGATTGTGACAGAAAAGGCAGAAAGGTTCTCAGATTCCAGCTGCTGACATAATGTAAGGTCTAAATCTTTTGACTATTCATAAGCAGATGCATTAGACCAACTGTGCAAATAACAAGTTAAGCTCTCATTCTGGTTGTATCACAGGTGCTAAGTAAGTCATCAGGTGTAGCTACCGTAAACTGAGAGACCAATAACATAGTTTAGGAAGGAAATACCCAGGAGTGGAAACAGCACAGGATCACTGAGTAATAAGGAACAAATATTTTACCTGAATTCTAAGGCTTTGTCAAACATATTTTTCTCAAGATGCCTCTGATTCTAGGACAAGGATGTGGGAGGAAAAGTTCTCACAAGAAATGTCTTGACACTGAGCTGGGAATTTGGCATGGGTGGTAGAATGTTGATCTTACCCAAAAAGCTGACCTCACTAAGTGGTGTTTCCGAACCATTCTCACATACCTCAAGGCCTAACTGTACTTCCTCATTTTTAGCAGAATAGATGCACTTCTTCTAGAACACTGAGGCTATCAGAACGGAGTACCATCAACTTTCTAGCACCTTCTATCTACAAAGTTCTCAGCCTTACACCTACACATTATCTTAGGATGGTCTCTGCAATCTCCCCTCCCATTCAAGGCCTGCTCCAGCTTCCTCAAGATCTGGTTTCATCATTTATCCTCTGTCTCCTGTATCTTCCCATTTACCTATCATCATTGCCATGTCTCCCACAGAAAAAGCCTCCCCTGAGCGCCTTGTCCTCTTACTACTTATCACTCTGTCTTTCACATCCAAGCCTCTCAGAAGAATGATCTTCACTAATCATATTTACTTCCCCACCTCTCACTGGCTCATCAAATGCCTGAAATCCGGCTTCCACCTCTACCACCATTCAGACCACCAAAGGCAGGGTCACCAATGAGCTCCTCCGTGCCTCATCCAATGGCTACAAATGTGTGACATCTGGTATTGTTTTTCACACCTTCTCGAAACAAAGGATTCCCTTGGCTTCCTGGACACCAAGCTTTCTTTGTTCACTTCCTTTTCTTGTGAAGATTTCCTCTCTCTTTCATTAGATGCTCTTCCATTGCCTACCCTATAAATATTAGCATTCCCTATGATTTCTTTGCCCCAGTCTTGCTCCTGTGCATTTACCCTGTCACAAAACAATCTATCAAGAATGCATCCATCAAGTGATCATGTCACTTTCCTGCTTCAAATCTTTTGCCTACAGGACAAAATGCAAACTTCTGATTCTGGCCCTGCTCCTATTACCCTCAAATATGTTTACTTTAATAATACTGGATTATTTCCCAAATATACCATTCATTTTACTCGTGCTGCAGCTTGCCTGTAATTTTGGTGAGGGCTGGCCCTGGTGCCAATCCAAATGGTTACGTCACCATAATGGATCATGTACTAAAGGAATTTAGGAAAAGTCTTACTGCACCCTAGTTGCATAGTAGAACCAGAAGAACATTCTCATGTGTGCTTGTGCACTACACTCTCTCCCTCATAGATACCAGTTACATGAACAAGATGTCACTGATGAGAGTTTTACCATCTTTCCACTAACCCCAAGTTTAGCCTTTCAGAATAGCATTTAGATACCAGGGGAATCAGCAGAGCTCCAGGATGCACCCCGGATAGATCTGGGTAGGGACAAAAACAGATTGCTTTTGTCTAGACTTTACCATACCCAGCTTTCTTAATTGCCAATGAAGTTAAAGGAACTCCTGTGTGATTAGTGTCATGAACAACCTAAAAACACTTTCGGAAGCCATCAAGATTTAAGGATCATTTCCCTCCTTGGGAGTGGCTCCAGGGCTGTTTGCATTTCTGGGGATACTGCCCAATTCCTGCTGAGTTCTGAGGTCAGTTATGCTTAAAGATGCACATGAAAATAGAAATATACTCCATGGTGAGGTCCAAGAAGACCAAATTAAGTCATTGATTAATTTCATCCTGTCCAGTCACTCCTTCACCCTCTGTAGCTACTTAAAAAAAATAAATGTATTCAGCTTGTCACAAATTTTATTTTATATCTCCACCTAGTAGCATTTCACATTCTGCTTAAGTACTTGGTCATCTATTACATGACTCATTAGTTTGAGTTCTCTGTAGAATTAAAGAACGTTGCAGTAAAAATAATAAATGGAACCTAAGTTTCAACTACATCAGCCATGCATGTTTTAAAAGCATCTTGCAAAGTCAGTTCAAACTCATATACAATGCCAGGGATTAGCACACCATCAACTTCTTTGCTAAACTTTTTTCCTTGCCCCATTACATTGAAGTACTGATGAGTAAAATGGCAAATGTTTCTCTTTACTGGGATTCAAATCAAAGTGTGTAAAACTGGATCAGATAAAGACTTCTTCCCAGGAGAAGTACCCAGGGGCTATCTTATATAAAACTCTATTCAGGGGTACTTCCATTTTTCCTTTAAACACAATTTTTAGCTACCAGTTGTAGTCAGTTTAATGAAGTTAAGGTTTCCTGACTCCATCTCTTAAGAAAAAGTTGAAGTTGCTAACTGCAGAATCTTCCAAAGAGATGTGACAATGTTTCCTGGAGATTTATTTGAACAATTCCATCTACAGATTATGCAAATGCTATGGAGTGCACTATGGGTATACTATCGGGTCAGAAAAATCAGAGGAATAGTTTTAATAGGAAAAGGAAACTGGACTGAAAGTCATTCATCTTCCAAATAAAAATATTTTGTTTTCACTGAATACGTGTCATTAGATTGAAAAGCATTTTCCACTATTTCCTACCCTCCTAGAGAAGCCAACAGAGATCATGGATTTTAGCTGAAGGGAAGGCTACCCCGCCCCCCACCCCACCTCATGGGTTTTGGAGTCAGGTAGACCTGGTTTGAATTCCAGTGTTATCTGTAAACTGTCTGACCCTAGATAAATTTCTTAAGGTATGTGAGCCTCTATCTCCTCATCTTTACAATGGGGATAATACTATTTACCTTGTGAATTGTGAAGATTAGAGATACTCTGTGTAAAATATCGAACACAGTGTACAGCACACAGTAGACACTAAGTAAGTTAGAGCTATGGTTATTTTAATACATTAGAGCTGGGAGGGAGATCATCCCAAGCCCTTCAGTTTACAACTGAGCAATCTCAGGACCCAGTGTGTACATGACTAGTCCAATGTAACAAAACTAGTCAATGGCATCATTAAGTCTATTTCAGCGTTCAGGGAGGTACGGTGACTTTCCAAGAAACAGTGGCATTACATGGATGGAACACGAAAGCCTAGGCTCCCTAACCCAATATTCATCAAAATTTGCTGCCATTTCTCAAAAAAAAAAAAAAAAAAATCCCATGGCTTCTGACCTTTTTTTTTTTCTGACCTTTTGCTGACTGGTTTTAATCCCATTTGATAATTTATTCCAATGTTAGGACAAATGATCTGAAAAGCAAATTTTATTTCATCCTATTTTTAGAATAGATTCAGAAAATAAATTAGCTGTCTTGCAGATTAACATTTATTTGACTTACCTTGCATAATTAAGGACATGCTGGAGAGCCTGCCTGTAATTGCAATATGTTGCTTGTTAAAGTCTTAGAGCGAGCTCTCTTTCCTAACCTAGAAATGATACTCCCTAGATGTACATTTCCATTTTCTACTGATCTACAGCTTTTCTTTATTAGCTTCTAGGTGGAGAGAAAAATCAAACCTCTCCTTCAAGAAATCCATTAAACATTTGCTGTCTTCTAAGGGGGAGGGATGAAGGAGCTGATGTTCATGGTAGCTGTAAAGCCAAAAAACAAACAAATTGGGCTTTCTTGAGAGATAAAGAACCTGCAGGAGAACCTCAAAGACATAATTAGCAATTAGCAATACTCTCCTCTCAATATGCCCACCGTGCCCTAATGACTTCCTGCATATTTCCTTCCTCTACGGAAGTCTACGAAATTGCCCTGCAGCATTCCATATAATGAGAACCTCACTTCTGATTCACTGCCAAGGGTAAGTGCTGTCTAGATTCAGCGTGGAGATAGGTGCCCTAGCTAGGCACCTCAGTGTTCTGACCAGCATTTTCAGATCAACCGATGTCTGGACATAGGTTCTGCCATCTGAGTGATTTCGAAGATCACTAACAGGGTCCTCAAACACTGTGAATATGGTTGAAGGAGGTGTGATGGACACTTAGTGTGAGTCACACATTCCCTCCCTTTAAACATCCTCATTCACTCACTGGATCAGAGCAGATGTTGCCAACAGCAGCTTTAGTACATTATGTGAAAGCTGTCTTGGATGGATTAGACATTCAGCTGTCTGAAGACTGGGCCAGCTGTTCTTAGGGCCCCTTACTGCTTTGGGATGAATAGTGTACCAGATTACTGTAAAAGCCACGCTCAGATAGAAGGTTGCGTAAGTCAAGCCAAAGGAAAATGTGCTACTAGCTATGACAAGAAGAAAAACTTAGTTTAATGTTAACTTTAATAGATATATAAATTTTGACACTCTCATTACTGACGTTTCCAGAGTTCATGTAAACCCTGCTCATCAGGACTCTATTATTGCTGCTTTCCAAGCCAAAAAAAAAAGCAGAGCTGCAGTGAACCAATTATTTGCTTTATTTGGAAAAGCTGACATTCATCCTGTGTGGCAGGTTGAATGTGGTAGGTGAGATGAGTGGTTTTCACACCAGCAGCAACTCAGGAGGGTGTCAATTTCAGGCACAATACAAGCTTGATTCCTCCCTATTTCTCATGCAGAAATCCTTATAATACCTGTAAGCGTTTTAAACCTGTGTAAAAGGTGGGACCCAGCCTGACGTATTTCCTTGAAAGATGAGCTGATTATATGTTGCACCCAAGTTATGCATTCACTCATCAAATATTTATTGCAGACCTACTATGTGTAAGGATGGAGCACAGGTACAAGAGGAAAAAAGAAACATTCCCAAACACTTTACCATGATACTTATGGGTGGGGACGCTTATGTTCCCTTAGGGAAAAAAGGTCATCCCCTTTAAGTGCCATTGAAATTCCTCTTAGGAATACTTGGGTATGGATAAGAGTTACCTAATTGGTCAATTACATAAGAAGCATGTGTAGTGGATCTCACACTGTGCAAGATATTGCTGAGGAGGTGGGGAAGAGTCAAAAGAAATATTAGATATAGTTTCTCATCTCGAGCAGCTCACTTTGGTAATAAAAAACACTCCATTCATGAAAGGACTGGAAAGTAAAAGAAGGCAAAATATAATCAGGTGCTAATTGGGTAGTGGAGACACTCTTAAAGAAATTCAGATTTAATGGGCTGGGTTAGCCAGAGGGGCTTTATGAAAGACACATGCCTTGAGTATGGCGTTGAAGAAAGGGACGGCTTTAAACTCCGACTGTAGTTGAAATTTAATCCCCATACGGCAAATGTCAAATAGCTAAAGAGTAACCTCTTAATATTTGAAATAGTAAGTTGACCATCTAACAAATTAAACACATTGACCTCACTATATTTTTCGGCATGGAAAGGTGTTCATAATACATTACGTATGAAAAGCAGATTACAGAACAGCATTCTATAATACGATTCCATTATCAGAGAATAAAATATATGATATGCATAGAAAAAAGTCTAGAAGGATATACACTAAAATGTTAACAGTGGCTTTCTAGATGTGGTAGGATTATGCGTGACCTCAATTAAAAACATTTTTTGTGTTCTCTCTTTCCTAATTTTTCTGCAACAATTGTGTATTATTTGTGTAATAGTTAAAAAGAAAAAACACATTGGGTTCTTAAAACCCACTACAATGAATACTTCATAAAACCTGCTGAAATAAAAGCACACATACACACAACATCTTGGAGAAGGAACAGAGAAGAATGATTAAATAATTAAGGAGATAGGGTGGATGATATATGACGACAGACTTAAAAGTTGACTATCCTTCAGCTTAGTGGCCTAAGATGGGAATATGATCCAAGTCTATAAAATCATGAAGCTGACTGGGAGGACACGTTTATTTACAAATCCCAGGCAACAGAATTGAGGGTTGGCCCTTTAAGGTTGAGAAGCTGAATTTAGAAAAAAATAACAGTAAGGCTGAGCTCTCACAGAAGGCCAAAAAAAAAAAAAAAAAAAAAAAAAAAAAATTGGAATTTGTTATACTAGGGGTGATATAAATTGAAAATATAAATAGCTTCAAGAATGATTTAGATAAATTAATGGAAGATAGGTTCATTAAAGGTTGGTTGTTAAGGAAAAGCCAGGAGTGTCTAAAGTCTGTGAGATACTCAATATATTTGAAAGTGGTAGAAGGTGGCACAGACCTGATCCCCAAACCAGTGCAGGCCACAGTGCTAAAGCCTTCCTCCTGGAGGCTCTCTGCTGGCCAGGAGTTAACCCTTTAGTTGTTGGACTATTGGGAGTTTCCAGGAAGGAGATCATGGGGAGAGGCTGGGGTGTCCGGGAGGCAGAGGGTTCTGGGCAATAACTATTTATCAACCAGAAAAGAAGCATTCCAATATTTTAATAACAGTTATGACTATACTAATGCATATTGGCTAAAAATTAGTCCTGGGTGTGCCTATCTTCCGAGATAGACTTCAGAGATGATGTCTGTCAGAGGTACATTGGGACGGATGGACTACAGTGTGATAACAATCTTAGGATTCTGCCAAGTCAAATGAAACGTTTAGATAACCAAAGGATTTTTTATTTTTACCTCGAGGGCTGTTCAGTGAAGCTTCCGATGCTCTCCCTCCATCTCCACAGTGACTCTGGTCAAAGGGAAGGCACTGATCTCCTGTTCCTGCCACCACTTCAAAATTCTTGGACAAGTCTTTTGTTTCCACAAGAGATTTCAACTTGTAGACTTTTCGGGTATTGGTGTCTGATAGATAAAGTGATTCAGACACAGGGTCCATAGCCAGATAGTATTTGTGAGCAGGACTTGTGCTAAGGAAGAGAAAAGTAAAGTTATTCAAAGCAATTTGTTCAGCATACACTCCCTGGGGTCTGCCTTTTGTCACAAATGGAAAATTCTCTTAAGAGATAAAAGAATTAATGTATCTTCCTTATGTATCGAGCCGATAGGTACCTCTTTGTTTTTCTAGTAATGGGTCTGGGATTAAAAAATAATTCAGTGCGTACTGCTAACCTGTAATGTTCCTGATATTCCAATACCGTCCATTTGGGGGTAGAGAAAGAAGCAGAAGATAGAAAATCCCAGGAGATCCTTTTTCTCATACATACCTTTCATACCCCCCTCAGTTCTCCAATTACCTACTAGATGACTGCCTGGATGTCTAAGTCACCTCAAACTCAACAAATCCAAAACAGAAGTTATTCTCTTCCTGCCTTCCCCATCCTTCAAAAACCTACTTCTTGTCTTCTGGGCTTCCTGCCTCACTTGCAGTCACTACTGTCATCCCAGGGTGCTGCTGGAAATTGAAAGGCATGTACAAAAAGGGAGGAGTGTGTCTTAGGGAGGGCTGTGCTGGAGATACTCTTCCACTCCAAGCTTCCTTTTGTTAGCTGACCACCGTACTTCTCTAATACACTTTTTCTTTTTCAGGACATAACAGAAGTGATCATATTTGACCTTGTCTTGGTTATAATTAAAATCATCCGTACCTCCAAAAGGTGACACTCAAGTTACCTTGATCGGATTTTGGTATTCCTGAAACTCTTCAGTTCCATATTTTACATAGGATCTTGTGTTATTTTTATCTGCATACGTGGCTGAGCTCATTCATTAGTTTTGACTATTCCTAATATCATTTTTCCAATAGCTGCAGGAACTTTGGTTTGGGGGACATTTTGCTTGAACTTAAGGTTCCTGTACTGCTGATATCACCCAAGCTCCCAACATGGAAGTCTAACCCTTACTCTCCCCTTTTCTCTCCACATTGTGCCTAATTGTGCCTGAAAACAAGCTTTCAGAAGCTTTGTCCCTCCTGCCATCACATTAGTTCTAACTCTTATCATCTGTGGCCTGGAATATTTTCTATAGTCCTGCCCATAGGAGGTGTTTTTGAAATCTTAAATCCATTTTTCCCCCATACTGACTCCAGGGTTATTCTGATCATTTGGTTCCCATCTTTAAAAACTGTACAAACTTTTAAATGTTCCTTAGTGTGGTGCACATTCCTTTCTTCACTTAGTAATTAATTCTCTTTAACCTTTTAAGGCTTTACTCAGGCATCATCTTCTGAAGAAAGCCTTCCGGAAATGTCTAGGCTCGGTTATTTGCACTATGCTTACCTCTATTCTCGGGAATCACACATCATATTACTTTTTTAAAAATGTATTGGTATGCCCCAGTAAACCATGAGAGCTTGGAGGAGAGTAATCTTGTCTTATCTCTAACGTGCTCACTGCACAGCACTCTGCCTCACACCCAATGGTCTAAGCCAGAAACCAGAAGCCATTCTTTACTGCTCCTTCTTTCCGCCGTTCCCCATATCCAGTAAAACATCATTAAAAAAAAATTCTACCTCCTAAACTCTTTTCCAATCTGCCCACTTCTCTTTATCTCCACCGTCATTAGTCCTGACATCTCTCAGCTGCACTCCTTGCTTGGTAATACCATTTCTGTATTGTGGATTTATTCAAGTCATTCAGAAGTATTTACTAAGTGCAAACAATGTGCCAAGGAACTGTGCTATGGTCTGGAGACCTACCTGTGTGCCCAATACAGCCCCTTGCTGCATGGAACTCACAGTCTAGTGGGGGAGTCAGATCAGTAAATAGGCTATGACTGTCATAAATCCAAGTGTTACAACAGAAGAAGAAAGGGAGAGAAATGAGCAGATAGGAGGGACACGTGACCTAGCAGCAGCTATCACATTGTATTAGCATTATTGTTTTAAATTATGAAGTCCATACTTTACTCCTATTTCCTTAGTTTTTAATTAATATCCTTTTTCTGTTTCAGGATTCCACCTAGGATACCAAGTTATATTTAGTCTTCGTCTCCTTAGGCTCCCCTGGGCTGTGACAGTTTCTTAGACTTCCCTTGTTTTTGATGACCCTGATAGTTTTAAGGAGTACAGGTCAGATATTGTGTAGGATGCCCCCACGGCATCGTTGTCTGATTTTTCTTTTTTCTCATAGTTAGACAGCGACTACAGGTTTTGGGGAGGAAGACCACAAGGGTAAAGTGCCATTCTCATCAAATCAAATCAAGGGTAGTAATATCAACATGACTTACTGTTGATGTTGACCTCGATCGCCTGGCTGAGGTAGTGTTTGTCAAGTTTCTCCTCTGCAAATTTACTTTCTCTCTTACTTTCCACATTGTATTCTTTGGAAGGAAGTCATTCTGCCAAGGCAACACTTAAGGAGTAGGGAGTTATACTCCACCTCCTTGAGGGTCGAGTAGCTACATAAATTATTTGGAGTTCTTCTGCATGAGAACCTTATCTTTTCTCCTCCATTTATTTATGAACTCAACCATTTATTTATATCAGTATGGACTCATGGATATTTGCTTTATACTTTGCATTAAACTCCAATGTGACTTTATTTTGTTGCTCAAATTGTTCCAGCTTTAGCCATTGGGAGTTCTTTCTGTGGGCTTATGTGCCCCTCATAAACCCCCATCAATGTCGGTGCGTTTTGGTTTTTTTTGAGCACTTCCTTACTTTCTGGAAGTACAAGATGTTGCAGGCTCATCTTGTATAATCCCTGCTCCAGGACTGGAACGAATCATTTCTCCAAGGACCCCTGGTTCCTTTCATTGAAGAATGGTATTAGAAACTGAGATCTGAGTGCTGGGTGTAAGCACTATTTTTTCCACATCTCTCTCTCTCCAGATACACTGTGAACTCTTTGCAGGAAAGAACATTATTCCGCTCTCTACCTCGGTGCCAACAGAGGGTCTGACAGGGTTGATGTTCAGGAAGTGCTGAACTAAACTGCAGGACATGAAACTAACTAAGACATAGAGGAGTTCGGGCCTTGGCTACTTAGCCAAGCAAAATGGAGGGGAGAAGGTCATTAGAATAATTAAGATACTCTTAAGGACTGGCATGTTCCTGATTGTATTTGTAATTGCATTTGCCCTCTAAGCATATTTATATTAATGATAGTAAGGCTGGCAAATACTGATTTGAGACCCAGTTTATGGTTTTAATTGGAAAAAAATCAAATCCAATCGGAATACTTGATTTTTTTCTACTTACCTTCATCAAATAAGAGAATCCGGTAGATTCCAGGGACATCTTCAACCCTGGAACCACCATGACAGCTGCTGTAAATAAACTGTAAAGGGTCCCAACAGATTCCAGAATTGATTTGGCAGTCATATCAGACAAAGCATCTCTGTAGCAAAGACTGCTTAAATAGGGGTTTGAGTAAAAGTTTTGACATATTTACTTGCACTTTTTGCCTTCAGAATAAAATTTTTCCAGTGCCCTTCGATCTTTCTAGAATACAGAAGGGGTCACAACCCTTCCCTGAAATAACCTTCAATACTTTGGTAGCCAGTCTGTGGAAGTTTCAACTGAGCCAGATCAATCATGTTTTGTTTAGGAGAAGTCCATAGGCTATTTTTCCAAGAGAAATGTTACTTGCACAAAAGCACTTTGGAATGCATTCCATTCATTTACTATCGAATATCCCCTATGTGCCTGTGAGGGAAGTTGGAATTATCATTCTTCTCAAACCTCAGCTGGGGAAACCCAGACACATAGAAGGCTCGCCCAAGGTCACCAACAAGCCTGTGCTTGGACTAATATTAGATTAGATCATATGTGACTCTGTATGCAAAATAAATACCTACAAGAATAGTCTTGTTCTGAAAGTGGCAAAAAAACAAAAAAATCAGCGTTACTGTCTTCTTCTAACTATGTTGCTCAGCGAGGCTGTTCTCAAACTTTGCACACTGGCCTTTAGAAAACAGAACAGCCCAACGCACCAAATTCAAATCTGATGGTTATTTTCTTGACAGCCAACAGTCAGGAAGGTCTCCAATATTGAGATGTAATTTCTTGCCATTTCATGCCATTTCCCAAGTGCACGTCAGCTCTTTTGAGATTGTTTCTTTCTACTTTGTGGAAACATGCCAAACCTGAGAAAGAAAAACCACTGGACTACATTCCAATTTGTTCTAATCCCTTGTGTCTAAACGCGTATTGCAATTTGAGATACGTGAAGATTTCTCTTACAACTTCAGTGTTGTTACACTTATTGTCACCTTCTGGTTCGTTTTATATTCAAGCAATGCCCTTCAACTTAGCAAAGATCCCTTCATTCATGCTAGTTAAAATCACACAGATTGTTAAATGGGCAATTAATGCTTATAATTAACACTGGGCAACATTTTCCCAGAAAGCAATTTGATAACCAATTTAATTTGCTTAAGGAATCAGTTATGCCAAAGTAGCAAGGCTGATCTTGTGCACTGGTATTTAGGAAGTGGCATCTCCCAAACAAAATCCAAGTTACAAACCCTACCAGCGCCATTTTGATGACAATTGGCATTTGAAAGTGAACAAATTCAATTTTCTCCTTTGCAATTTCAGGTAATGTAGAACAGTTTTGACAAGTGTAATGCATAAACAAATTGAATACAAATACTCATTATGACTAATTTCAGAGTTATGTGCCCTTGTCAGTAAATGGTCAGTTTAAAGTTTATTATTTTTTTGGTGGGATAAAATAGAAACCATGAGGTCACATAAGAGGAAAATGGAAAAATCTTATTCAAGAAGGTCATCATGGGCACTCTCTCTTAATACACACGTCAACTACATTCCTGGAAGCAGGAAGATTGCTGTGCTACCTCTCTCTCTACCTGCAACTTGAAAACATCGAATCTATTTGAACTTACAGACTCACTTGTGATATCACCTAAGGAAAACATAAGCCTGAAAGTTTTGCTTTCCCATGAAGTACTGAACGGCCAGCTTTCACTTATCTTGTTTTCTTTTTGGTATATTTTGATCCTCCAGCAAATTCCCACTTAGTGGAGCTCTCTCCTTTTGGAAGACACTTACCTGAGTTATAACTTCCAAGTTCATGTTCACATTATGCCTTTAACCTTACTTAAGAAGTTTCCCTGTTAGCGCATTATTAGGAGGTGGCGTCTTAGGCAAGAAGGGGCATTAGGTAGCCACCCATGTGATTTGCTTACCTATGTCTGGTATCTCTGTTTCTAGGGTGCACAAGGTATCCACGAGTGGCAAGTAAAAGCAAACAGAGAGTCATCAGTGTCATTCAACAAGCCAAACCTAACCAGACACACCTATTCAATTCCTAACTCAGCTTGTGGCTATTAGAGGGACTCCACAGGGATCACTTAGATGTGCAAGCCAATCCCTCCAGATGTGGACCCAATCCCTCCAGGCTGCTCCTCCTAAAATGGTGTCAAGGTGACTGAATATCCTGCTTGGTGGGTGGGCAAAGCTCTAAGGCAGTTTTTTCAAAAAGTTCACTCGGGACCGTTTTCATCGGAATCGGTTGGGTTCTTGCCACATACGCAGTTTCCTGGGGCTCTCCCCAGTCATATGAATCAGGACCTTGAAGTGGGAGTGGAATTCCCAGGAATTCCATTTTGAACGAACTCAGGTGGTGATTCTGATGCAGAATAAGGTTTAAGGACCACTAGGCTAGGTTTTGAAGAAGCAGCCACTGCAAAGGGTCTGACTGTTCTAGGCTCTATTTTGTTTTTGTTTTTTTGAATTTTATTTTATTTATTTTTTAATACAGCAGGTTCTTATTAGTTATTTTGAAAGCCACTTTATCAAAATGCAAACTCTTTCATTATCAAGTCTTGCGTGCAACAGACATCCCAAACCCAACTTTAAGCCACTTATATGATTGCAGAGATAAGACAGGGACATGTCTTGTGAACATTAGCACATTATTTAGCAATATTAAACAATTTAACAAATTGAAAGTATAAAAGTTTTCTCTTCGACCATGATAGAATGTCCCTGGCATCAAAACTGCTGCCTCAAAATAGCTTCAATAAAACACCATTTACATCAAACTCCTAGGGCCTTGTGTTGTCCAGTTATCCATGCACCAAGGGGGCAACCGGGGTGGGCAAAACAGAACTATGTCAGAAGCAGCAGAACGCTTCGGGGAGCCCCTGATCTGTAAGCCTCTTGGCACAGGGCACTGCCTAGGCTATTTCACTCTGCGACCTGGTATGGGTCTTCTCACCCCGGGAGCGCAGTTCGTGGACAGGCCTGACTTTGGGTCAAATCTACCCAGAATTAAAAGGCTATAATCATCTGTGAAATATAGTCATTTAAATTTTAAAATCCTTTTAAACCTGGCCCTTATGTCATTTTGAAAAATATGAAGATAACAAATCTTTTTATCTAAACTAGAAAATGTTCTTATTCTTTGGAACATCAGGAAAGAAGAAAAGATACAAAATGATTTCTTTTGAAGCCATCTGCAACTACTGATTCAAGTCTTTCTAAAGAGAATCTTTCTGGGATTTTACTAGTTGGGTTATGGTGAGGATCCACTGACTTTTCTGTTTCATGGGGCCACCTCAAAAGGGTGGGTATCCCCTGGGTTGACACAAAAGATCAAAAGGTAAGGGTGGGGAGATGTGATTAGAAATCTGGCCCCAGACATTTGAACCTCTTTGAGTTTTTTTTGTCTTCAGACACTTCCTTGTTTTCATGGTCTCTAAATTACAGGCTGAGTGTGCTTGAGGCTGGCTCTAATCACCATTACAGGGTTGATCTTCCTGAAGGAAGCTGAGTTGTAAAAATACTAAAAGGATCTCATTAAAGCAATGGTTTCGTCTACCACAGAGTCTCATGGTACAGAACCATTTGTGTGGCTACAAAGGGTTCTGAAATTCTTAGGTGATGGCAAGGTGTGGGGAGGGGGATGGTCTGAGTTTCTTGCAGCTTCTTCTGATCCTGCCAATAATGTCACTGTGAATTTGGAAAGATGTCCCATATTATGCAGAACAGCTTCTCTCGTTAGCATCTCAGAGGGAGGAAGTGAAAATGACGGAATTTATTTCCAGTGTGTGACCTTGTTCTGTCCCAGAATTACTTTTAGTTAAAGATTTAGGATTGAGCTACCACCAAAGTCGGTCTGCTGTCTAGCTGGCAATGGACTGCATGCTGAGGTGTCAGCGTGTGAGCGCTTCACAAGTGCCTGGGCCCATCGGCGGGCATCACCACCTGGCAACTGACTGACTTGAAGCTTGCGGTGAGTTCGGAGAAAGGAGTGGAATGGCGAATCTTTTTAGAGCAATAAATGCTCCTGATGGTAGGACCTTTAAGTAGATCTTTGATTTTGTTCAGGACCTACATGATTAAAAGGGCTGTCTATTCTTTTTTAATTGAAAACTTTTTATTGAGATATAATTCACAAACCATAAAATTCACGCTTCTAAAAAGTGCAATTCAGCAGTTTCCAGTACATTCATAGAGTTGTGCAACCATCACTATCACTGAATTCCAGAACATTTTCATCATCCCATGAGGAAACCCCGTGCCCATCAGCAGTCGTTCCCCATTTCCCCGGCTCCCCCAGCCCCAGGCAACCATTAATCTGCTTTCTGCCTCTATGGATTTGCTTATTCTGGACATTTCGTATGAACAGAATCATATAATACGTATCCTTTTGTGTCTGGTTTCTTTCACTTAGCATCACTTCTGACCTATTCTTTATATATTCAGTGAGGTGGGGGATGGAGAAAAAAGGGACATGCCAACTTCGGAGGTGCTGTCTCGTGACCAGTCGTGGCCTGCTCTGTGTTGGTTGCAGCACTTTGCTTGTTCTTCATGCTGTTTTCAGCTTCTTCCCTCATACGTAGCCAGAAATATCTGAAGTCAAAGAACGAACTTCCCTGCCTGCTCATCGTCCCATGGTAGTCTTCCTTTGAAGACCGAGTTCCCACTCCTGCCACTCGTTGACTTCTTAGATCTTCCAACTTCAGCAAACCCTCATCTAAGACTGTCCTCATTCTCTGGCTCTGTCCCTTGGCCTTATCTCAACTTACCTGTCTTGTGTTTAGGGTCCTGCTTTCAGCTAGCAGTTCGTTTGAAAAGCAGTCTCACAAACGAATCCATGCCCAGGGATTAATGATGACTTTAGCTTGATGGGTCATTCTAACACAGGTTCCTGTGTTGGGGACTCTTGGAGAGGCAATGTCTCAACTCAGAGGAACACATTTCTTAGAGTGGAAATTGGGGCACTGTGGAAGGCCAGCGAAGATGTTTTGGGGTGACGTAAAGGGAGCCTTTGAGTGTCAATGTTAATACATGAGATTACACTGGGAAGGTAACCACCTATTTCATCTACGTGTAGTTTGTTTCTGTCTTTGTAGCTCCAGCGCTGCTGACAAGAGGAAGGTTCTTGGTCACTTCTCAGATATTTTCAAAGCCCTCACAGTCCACATTCCATATGCCCCTCAGCATGCTAACTGCCCCTAAATGGGTGCTATTCCAGTTCTACTCAATACCTAGTCAATGACAGGAGTTGAGTCCTGAGAACAATGTAGGAAATATTCACCAGTCACTGTAAAAGAAACAGTAACATCTCAAGAGAAATTTTCATGTCACATTGACATTTGTCAAGTCCAAATTACTCAAGGTACCAAGAAGCATCTGCCAGGCTCTTACTGTTTTTTCTTTCTTTCATTTTTAATGAAAGGACAAAATAAATATCTGGAGAATAACAGCATCTTGAAGAATAACAGCATGAGGTTTTTATAAAGGATAAGTCATTTCCAGTTATGCTTAATAAGTTTTCTAATAGATTCATGAAATTAGAAGATGAGAGGGGAGCAAGAGGATATTCATACTTAAATTCTTGCAAAGCACTTGACATGGTGTCTCCTGTTTTTACTTATATAACTATCCATGTAAGTTTTAGAAAACTGAAAAATGACCCTGAGGCCATAATCAAAGGAAGAGGAAACAGAGCCATTAATTGATGAGAAATAGTTGAAGGACTTGGGGATGTAGAGAATGAAGAAGAGAAAGCTCAGGAACCTATGGTAATCTGTCTTTACACTTGTGAAAGTTTCTCAGGTAAACAAGGGAAGTGGCTTCTGTGCTTCAGATGTTAACATTTGCCACTACTGAGTGGATGTTTCATGAAGACAATATAAGGAAGAATTTTCAACAGAGCATTCCAAAGATGCAGTGGACTGTCTAGAGAGATACGTAAGTTTTCTGTTATTGAAAAGGATCAAACAAAGTAGAGATGATCAACCGTCAGGGATGCAGTGGGCACTACGTTGTACCAGATACCTCCATGGACTCTTTCTATCGCTAAGCTCACAAATCTGTGATATCACTTCTGCGTTACTGAAATATGTGTGTGTGTTTAAAATTTTAACACGAGAAGCAAGTCACTAGGGATACCTAGGCCTAAACTATCTCATATGGAAATAAATCTATCTTAAAAAAAAATCTTCACAGAATGTATTTTTGAGACTCCCTCGGGATTAATCGCATGATCTTATAAGCTTCCCTTCTTTATTATTTTATCTCAATTTCTCACTGGAAGGAAGCACTAAGATGTATATGTGCAGATGACATCTGCAGTAAACAGGCAAAGGGATACTATATACTTAAATAACAAGAAATAATATTGGTGTTCTTGGCATGTTGCTAATAATAATCACATAACTGACTTTTCCTTACCCTCCCCATTCAGCCAATGGGGGATCAGCTTGAGGAAATAAATGATCATCCAACAATGAAAATGAAATTATTTTTGAGGTCAGATGAAAGAAACTCAATTGGGGACAGTTTGGATCGGTAGAGCTGAGAGGAAAAATCTATAGTCTTCTAATCTTTGAAATGTCAAGGGGCATCTAGAATTGTTCAATGTGGCCCAAAATGGAACAAGAGGATGAAAGAGAAGGAAATCTAGAAGGGCAACCAGTAGGAGCAAGCTTTATGTCCTCTCAAAATGTCATCAAACTCTGGGCTGAGAAGTACACATCTGTGGATCTTAAAACAAGTTAAACCGTATAAGACATGTAAGAGGATGCTCAAATATTAACGTGAAGCCAATTTTATAGATAGAAAAGTAGAAAACAGAGTAGTTAAGTTATATAATGAATAACCTGACAGAGAGTGAAGATCTAGAATGTTCTGTATCCCTTTCTGTAACAACTTGTTGACGATATTGCTCTTTCATTCACAGCTTTAAATGCAACTAATAACATAATGACTATATATAGTCTGTGTTTCCAAGGAAACAGATGACTCAACCAAATAAAATGACTAATATGCACTGGAGGGGGGGTAATTAAATTAACTGATTTTAACATCAACCAAAAACTGGTACAAAATGAAGTTTCTGTCTATCTACAGTAGAATTCAATGAACATTATGGTTGTTAAGCTAGCAAAGCCCCTTATATCAACTTATTTCTCCCCAGGAAGTTTAAGCCTGGAAAAGTTACAAAGCAAATATAAAAATTCACCAATTGTATGTGAAAGATGCAATGTGTACAGTATAGGCTACCGATCAGGATAGATACTTTTTTTAAAGAAGTGAATCTAATAAGAGCTATATTAGTTTCTGAGGAAACATGACAGATAATGTTTGCTGTCACAGACTGGGTGGATGGTATTGACTGCAGTCAAATAGGGAGTTACCTGTTAATTAGGTCAAAATGATCATATATATATATATTCAATCAGCTTATTCCTCCGATGGCCAGTCAGAGGAGTGTCGGAGTAGAGAAGGAAGAACTATTTTTTTCTTCTTGAACCTAATGCAGGGAATCTTAACCATGAGTCTATGAAAGGGCTTCATCCACAGGAGGGGGGAATGTGGGGAGAGGGAAAATATGTGACCCCTGAATTTTTTGTGAATGTTTTTTTCTGGGGAGAAGGCACATAACATACAATAGATTCTCAAAAAAATCTGAGAATTTTACAAAAGAATGTTAGGGGGCTTCCCTGGTGGCGCAGTGGTTGAGAGTCGCCCTGCCGATGCAGGGGACACGGGTTCGTGCCCCGGTCCGGGAAGATCCCACATGCCGCGGAGCGGCTGGGCCCGTGAGCCATGGCCGCTGAGCCTGTGTGTCTGGAGCCTGTGCTCCGCAACGGGAGAGGCCACAACAGTGAGAGGCCCGCGTACAGAAAAAAAGAATGTTAGGAAGAATTGCTCTACAGGAAGTCAGCTCAGAAGAGTCAGCTAGGGAGACTCAGGCTAAGTGAGAGCCTGGGTGTATGAGCTCATGGTGTGCACTCGCCTATGCATTTGAAGAGCTGTGACAGTGAGAGAGAGCAGTGTTTTGGAGTAAGAAGGAATAGAGGGATTGGAAAATACTTCACGCCATCAGAAATGAATTTTCCTTTATACTGAGAAAATCACTGCAATTAGGGTCCAAGTTATTCTACTTTAGTCTTCAAATGACTTTGTGTTGAAGGTCATAAGGTACTTTGGACTAAAATTCAAATTTGTGAACCGTTAAGGATCCTTGACGAGGGAGAATCTCCTTGATGAATGACAATTGCTCCACCTTAGGTAAATTTGCATTTAAATTACAACGGAAGGGACTAAATTTAGCTGGGTTTTCTTTTTTGTTTTTATAGATAATCCCATGGCTTTTTCCTCTGAGGAGTTAGCTATATAGGGGCTAGCTATATAGGTTTTATAGGGTTGGCTATATAGGGTCAGCAAGACAAGGTCTCTGTCTACCCGATGGCCAAGATCTGCATGCCTGGAAATATTCAGATGGTGAATGAATTGTTCAGTGCTCCACCCATGTTCGGCATCAGGTGGACAGAACTTCCCTAGGATTTTGAAAACAACATAGAATGTTGTATAAAACATTTGCAAATCCAGGCATACAGCCATCTTGGCCTTCCTTATTGACTTTCCAGTAAGTAGGTACCCAAAGGGATATAGTGCTTGTAATGACAAATCCTGGTGAGGTATGACGTCCCGAGGTACATGAACATTTGATTAGGGCAGGGTGCTATGAATTAGTACCTCTCTAGACTCTGTAGATGTGCTTTATCTTTATAAAATCTTAATTTTACAATCTATTTTTTTATCAGTCAAGGGATTTAACAGCTTTGTTCTCTATGACAGCGTTTGCAATTATAATTAAGAAATGTATTAAAACTGGAGTGAATTAATGTGAAAAATGGATGGGGGCTTGGGACTAGAAGATTTCCCCAGCTAGCTATGAAAGACTAACTCAGTCTGAGAAACGGGAGGTAGATTCCAAAGCAAAGCACGAGAATCTGAAAAATTTCGAGGACTGTCCTTATGTATTCAAATTTCCACGTTTGTGTCAACATGAGTATTAAATGAAAATGACCCAAGATTTTGCATGTGCTTTCACTGGTCTTGACTGTGCTTCCATACATACAAGTTGTTCCATCATTGTCTCTATTCTCCCAGTCACTACTTTTCAGGTCAATGAGGTGATGAATGAGGCAAGAACTGTTTTGTGGAATAGTTTATAGAGTGGCGCCAAAGTCTTCTGGAACATAGGGAAATTTTCAGCCTAATGCCCTGAAGGCATGTGTCAGGGATAAAGCTGTGATAACCAATGAGAAGAAAGGCTCTACCAGTTTACCCAGGGAAAGGGAAACAGGTCTGTTTATCTCTACTGGGATGAGAGAGGATGTTTTCCTTTTCTAGGACTCCAGGGGACATATATTTGGTCTTATATCCTTAGAAAGGGAGAAATAAAGCTGATTAAGCCATGGTCTATTTACTTGCTATCTTTGTGTAACTTCAAAATATGAAATACCAAAAGGTATGAATTCCTTTCAAAAGGTGCCAAAATACTTTGTACTCTCAAGAAAATTCCTAAAACAGAGGAAGAAAGCCTAAAGATGAATGCTTTAATCATTTTTTCCAATGGATTAGAGCTTTTAAGGATAAAAAAGTAATCCTTCCTCAAAATGTCACACAAACACAGACGGCAATTTTCCTTTTGATGAACTGATGACTTCAAAAGACTGGACCTGGAGAACTTAGAAAATTTAGCCTTTTGGATTTGACAACACCTCTACCTGCTAGAATGAATACTAGATATTTCTGATCAGTCTTCATAGTGGCCAGAGCACGGGTTGAGTGACTTACCTGAGCACTCAGAAGTACTGAGATCCACGTCAGTGACAGGAATGCACCCAGGGAAGGCCACACATACAGCGATGTCAACACTTCCTGGTTCTCCAAAGCAGTGCTCAAAGGTTTCTTCAAGTACGAGTAGCCATGGTGACCCTATTCCTGCATCTTAGCTCAGTACTACAATATGGGCAACTGCATTTTCTGCTCCTTCTGGCAATGCCTTGTCTCTTCCTGTTTTCTCATTCTTGCTTTTTCCTTATCCACTAAGCAAACACAGAGATTAGAGGAGACTTACCTTAATTCCAAAATACTAACGGAGTTTCCCGAGGGAAATATTCGCCTTACAAAATTGAAGTCACCAACATACACACTACCATCAGGGCCAGAAGCTAAGGCAACGGGAGCAAAGAGTTTGTTGTTGTGGGCGAGGCCATTGCAGTTGGTGCAGGCAACACTCCGTTGGTGTCCATTACCCATTATGGTTGATATGACTGGAGGCTGCTGGGAAATGAACATATTTTCTCCATTCCCTTTGTGTATGATTCCTAGATCCAAGGGAAAAAAAAAAAGAATTAAAAAAATTACCACACAGTATTCTCAGTGATATTTTAATTTCTCATTGTTCAAAGCAGGAAGGAGCGTTGGCCTGCTATAAAAGAACTTGAGAGTGAAGCGCATTGCCCCAGGTTTTAGTTAACTGCACAGCTACAACAAATGGCAGCATAACACTTTGCCTCAGTTTGCCCATCTGTGAAATGGAGTAATATACCCAGTCCTTTTAATGTTGATTCTAAATGCCTCAATGGAGCATTTAATGACTAACTTTTAATGATCTCCTGTTCACTTTGGGCTCTGTGAATCATCCATGGCTGATTTTTCATCTCTGGCTGGCTTTCTTCTGATGCCTGGCGCACACCTGTCTGACTTCAAACCACCCGCACTATGCAACGGCTTCGTGAAAAGGGAGTTATCAGTCAATTTAATATTAACCTTAGCAAAACACAATCAGGAAGGTAATCTACTTCTGTGAAAAGAAAAGAAATCATATTGCTAGAATGCACTTCAAAGATATAAGAAAAGGACTTGAATTTTCCACTCTTTTGGACCATATCTCACTATCATCAGTGCAGGAAATAGAGATACTGACTTATGAGAATGCTGGAAAATACTCTGCAGTCATTTTCTTTGGGCAATCTCATCCATTCCCACGGCTTTAACTCCCATCTCTCTATGCTGAAACTTTCTCCTGTCTAGTCTAGAGTTTTCACCTGACATGCAATTTCCTAGTAGATCTCTTTACTTGGATGCCTCACAGGTACCTCAAACTCAACAAATTGAACACTGAACTCGTTATTTTTATTTTATTTTATTTTTCTGCACTCCCCTACCAAACCCTCCTCCTCCTTCTGTGTTCCCCACTGATCTTCCGAGGTATCACTAGGCGTGTATTTACCCAAGTTGGGAATGTGGGCACCACTGTGGCTATTCTTTTCCTCACTCTCTAAACCTAATTAATTACTAAACCCCCATTGAGTCTATCTCCTAAAATATGTTGAACCAGTTTCATGGTCTCCGTTTCTACCACGACTGCTTTCGTTCAGTTTGTCTTAAATTCTGGGTCTCCTGGTCTCCATGCATACCCATCTCCAAACCACTGTCCACACTCCTGCCATAGAGATTATGTCAATCTGTGGCTGAAAACCTTTTAATAGTTCCATACCCTCTGTGGAGTAAGGGGTCCATTCCTTATTATTAAGGAATACAAAGCCCTTCATGATTTGGCGCTTGCCTCTTTCTTCAGCCTTCTGTCTCATCGCCCTCTCATGTGTATCCCGAGCTTCAGCTACAGCAAACTATTTACAAGTATTTTCACATGCTTCCATTCCTCTCTGCTTTTTAAAAAAAGTTATTTATTTATTTATGGCTGTGTCAGGTCTTTGTTGTGGCACGTGGGCTTCTCTCTAGTTGCCGTGCAGCATGTGGGATCTTAGATCCTCGACCAGGGATCGATCCCACGTCCCCTGCACTGGAAGGCAGATTCTTAACTGCTGGACCACCAGGGAAGTCCTTCCTCTCTGCTTTTGTACTTCGCTAGTCCCTCTATCCTGAACGCCTTCCTCATCTTGTTTGTTTGGGAAATTCTTACCTATCCTCCAAAGCTCAGCTCAGTTCTTCCCCAATGCTCTATCCAGCCAGAATTAGTTACTTCCTCCTCTGTATGTGCAGTTTTCCATAGCTCTGTTATAACACTTGACACATGTATGATACGGTTTTCACTACTTCTCTATCTTCCCCATTAGAACATGAGCTCCTTGAAGGCGCACCCTCTGTCTTACTCCTTCCTGCGTTTCAGCGCCCATCCCTGTGGCCAAGTTGTTATAAGTGCTCAGTAAATGTTGAAAATAAGCTTTGAGTCTCTTATAGTTTCCTTGTCCAAATTCCAATGATTTTGAAAACCTGCTGAGCCTGGGCAGAAAACCCAAGGAACAAGTACTGCTGTGCTAAATAGCTCAAGTCTGCCAGAATGAGCCAGGACAGGTATAAAAAAAAAAAAAAAAAAAGCCATGTGGTGAGAAGGCATGCCAATGTGTCAGGCTGAAGTAACTGACAGCAAATGAATGAATGCAGTTATCCTGTCCAGTCTTATTTTTTCTCCCATGACCCCTGCTATCTATCTCCTCGGACTACCTGTTACTCTCCCTAAACATTTCCTGAAATGTCTCCCTCGGTTTTCTTCCAACTTTTAGTCCCATAGTCCTACAATAGAAACTACTGATCACTCTGAAATAGGAACGTTGCTGGCAAAAATAGACAAGAGGGTAAAACACGCACAAAACCATGGCACCAAATATGAACCTAGAAGGGGCCTTCCAGGAAACAGAAATCCCATACTCATATAGCCTTTGCATTTCAAATCTAAAGTAATTTTACTTTCCCTCACAAGGTGATTTCTGGCTATTTTTTCAACATATGATCTGCAGGACCAGCTATGAGCTTATGCCCCAACAAATTGGTCTGTCATTGTAGAACCATGAGATAGATATCTTGAGGCTCACTACTTTCTTATTTATTTTATTAATAACTTTATTAGGCAGTAAAGAAATTTCTTAAGATTTAGAGTAGTTAATTAAGTTAGATTAATAGGATGGAATTTCATTTCTCAAAAAACACTTAATTGCAATGTGATCAATACTGCAATTTAAATGAATTGGGAGAAAGTGAATGAGAACTGGCATGACGGTTGCACAACATCATTGAAAAGAAATCTCCTGATGATCACTCACTGAATATCCTACCAATGAGACCATGATATGTTCTTTAATAAATGAGAAAACCAACTGTTTAGCATGTCAGTATTTCAGCAATGCACTACAGGGTATATCATTCAAAAATATTTCCAAGTATGGGCTTGGAAATAGCAGACTTGCTATTAACATCTATTTTCACAGATAGATCTCCATTTTTTTTATATTAATATAATGGTATAGTTAACAATTACCTTCAAAATGACATGTTATTACCAGGCTCCTGCCAATTTAAAAACTAAGATGGCTATTCCAAACCATTCTTCTAAGCCTGCAATTCTAAAACTCCTCTTTTCTATTAGAAAGCCCAGCACTCCATCAAAGAAGAAGAATGATTAAAGGAAATAAAACATAAGGCAATGTACTTTCTGATTACATCTCAACAATTGATGTCTTGCTTTCATGCAAGGTACTAAAGTGCCCGTGTACTGAAATTACCATTCCTGTTTAAAGCTGAAGCAATCAAAACAAAAATGGGCAAACCCCTTTTGTATTGCCCTGGAAAGATAGATCATTTTGAAGGGTGTTTTTGTTGTTTCAAGAATCTGTTTAACCTTCCATTACATAGAACCGGGGCATACCATCTAGCAACAATGATTTAACACCAATTCTTCTGCAAAAGGTTGCTTTGAAAAGATTTTGTTTATGTTCCTGGAAATCTTGATCAATTACTGCTGCCTCCTTTCCAGTTTATTCTGCCACACATGCTCATTTTGAAAACAGAATCAAATGATCCTGAGACTACGCACATTATTTATATGAAGGCCAACTTCCTGCTAAGGATTGCGTGTCTTGTTTACAGTCAACAAAGAAACCCCACTGGCTGGAGCCCTACAGCACATTTTAGATCTCCCCCAAGGTTTCCTTTCCTCTGCCAAAAAGTCAAGCCTGTTGTATAGTAAGTTAAGCATACTTTTAAACACACTACTCATACCTTCCTGCTACCTTGCTCAGAACTTCTTTTGAAGCTTATAAGTAAGTTTGAAATAAAAATTCCCCTTGGGAGCCAGTGAGTGGTGCTTTATGCTGATTTCAAAGAAGAAACCATTTTTCAGGCTTATGAACAACATGGGACCCAATACATATTTCTCTTAGGACTTGACTGAGAGGATATAAACACAAACTGGGAGATATGCCAACATGATCAATGGAAACTTACTTGTCCTCCCACTAAAACCATTTGCCAACAAACTACTGGCCTATCTTGGAAGCTAAGTTAAAGGAAATTCTTTATCCATTTCAGACAGATGACAATACCCAATTAGAACCCTGGATTGTTTTTTCTAATAATTTTAAACACTCAACTGGCATAATTTTAAAGAACTGATTTATCTTAAAAGAATAAATATGTACTCTCTGTAATCACTAAGAAGATGTATTTTGAAGGAATAATATTGAAAAACACAAGTTCCTAGTTGTTTTTTTTTTAATCTCACAGTGAAAGCAGGAACCATCTCCATATATCAGGCATAATATTTGGAAACAATGCTCCACAACCAATGGTTAATTGTCAGGTAAATACAATTGCTGCAACTGAAATGACAAATGGTCTGAAAACACTGCCTACTAGAAACTACCCGCTGCATAATGATTTTGGAGCCAAAGAAAAACTGCAGAATTGAATGGCAGCAGACATCCAATCTAATTACAGGTGTCTTTTTAACCAGCGAGAGGAAATTGGGGGAAGATAGATTCTTGTTTCTAATCTGCTATCTGTCTCAGATCAAAAAAGCGGGGTGCCTAAAGAGTTAGGCTCTGGCCTTAATCAGTCAGAAAAGACTGTCTGACCTGAGGGGGAAAGAGCATTGCTTTCTAATTGGTCCTCTCAAAGCTGCTCCTTCACACTTATCATTCCTGTTTCGAAAACTGCATTTATGGGTGGGATTTAGGTTCCGAAAATGTCCCAAGAGAGGTGTTCGTGTCCAAGGGCAGGCTGAAAGGCACTGGCAGAGCTGCCTTCAGATCTGTTTCCTGGCAAGTGTGACCAGTTCTTGGTGAGAAATACAATGTGCCTACAAATGAGATGATAAAATGAACAAATCTTCCTTTTAAAAAATCTATCTTAAGTAAGGTTTCTTTCTCAGAATAAAATTCTCAGAAAGAGACAGAAAGTAGATTTAGTGGGGTTGGGGTGAGTACAAGGGATCTTTTGGGGTGATAAAAACATTCTAAAACTCTGTGGTGGTGACGGCTGCACAACTCTACCATTTACTAAAAAGCATTGAAGTGTACACTTAAAATGGGTAAATTTTGTGGTGTATAAGTTATACTTCAGTAAGGCTGTTAAAAAGATTCCCAGAAATAACTTGGTTCCTATTACCTAAAAACCAATTACTGGTGAATTAGGGGTGAAAAGGACACATCTGTGGAAATCAGGGGGGCCCCTAAAGCCAACTCTCTGAATGGCTCCCCTCTGTTCTGAATTTTTAAACCTGGGTGAAGCAAATGGTAAGAGAATATAGGACTGGGAGCACACAGCTGGGGGCTGGATTGAGATCATTTCCACTTTGTGTTTAATGTCAATGACAGGCATTTGAAAGAGACAATCCATACGAGCCAATAAAAGTGAGTGGAAAAGAAACGGCTGCTTAAAATGTCAAACTCTTTCAAATCAAAACAAAAAACCTAATAATTTAATAAGTGGCATCTGCCCTTTCGTTTTTATACTTTTAAAACTGTGATTCTCCTTTTGACAACAGAAAAAAAGTTGATATTTTATATCCGTGCCTGAATCTTTGCTCTTAAAAAAACAAACAGTCGGAAGTGGAATTTGGGATCTTCCTTGAATGGGGGGAAGAAGGTATAACACGGGCATATAGCAATGGACTCCACCTTCAGGGCCCACACTGGGACTCTGGTAGGTGGTCTCATTCTGTGGTTGAAGCAAACCTGGTTAGCTTTGCCGATCAAAATTTCCCAGCCTGTGTGGCTGGTTGGATTGGTTGATTTAACTACGGTGCAAATGAATAAGACCATAGGTGTGATTATAAAACGGATCTCTTAGCCTTGGTCAGTTCATGGCCTTACAAGATAACCCGGCCTTAGCCAGCTATTTCACAAAGGTAAGAGGGATACAAGGGCAGCTGGATGGAAGGGTGTAGCTGCCTCATATATACATTCATTTCCCCAGTCCTGGAGAAATAACCCAAAGTACACGTTCTACTAAAGGTTGGTCAGAAGCTGCCTCTTCAGATGAAAAGGAATATGATTTCACAGTGAAAACTTACCAGTAGATGTTCAAATGACGCTGGATGGAAACACCAACGATTGGTTTCCCAGCAAAAGGAGGTGAAGTGACTTGGATGAAGCATTTATAACCAGGGTAGCAAAATCAGTTTGTCTGAGAGAAGCATGGACTTAAGGGCCACCTGTGGTCTCCTCTCCTGATTTATTTAACATTTAAATTACAAACTAGGAGAAAGCGACAGCAGGAAAAGTGGTACAAAGAAGGCAAAGGTTGAAGATGAGAGTGTCCTGATTCTCACTGCTGTTCCCTCTTTCCTAAGTCCAGGACTTAGGAGGCTTAAAACTAAGTGAAGTCCAGAGCTGTAGCCTTTTCCCAGATTCTTTCTCTTCTTCCCCTGCGTTCCTCTTACCTCTTTTTCTCTATTACCCATTACTGTCCCTTTACTCTACCCCTAGCTTCTTACTGCATATACTGACATTTATGTGGATAAAAAACTGGCGTAGAGAAAGAGCACATGGACAGCTCTTGGCCACTTACTGTGAGCCCTAGGGGAAAGTAACGTGACTCAGCTTCGGAGTCTTGATTTTTAAATGGGGTTAAGGCCACACTGCAGGGTGGTTGTGTTTAAAATGGGACAGAGTTCACTAAAACTCTTTGAAAACTGTATCACTTAGATTATTCATTAATTCTAAGATGCACATTTTGCTTCCTATTTTCACATCTCTGGAATAAGTATGTATCTTGCAATCAATGTGTGTCACTGTTTAATTGACACCGTTTTCCATAAAATAATGGTGTACTTATAATCGATGGTGTCTTAGATCATATGAAATACGGCAAATATTATTCCAATTTTTAGAAGTTGGTTACAATGTCAGATAAACTGGTTAATCACCTGGGATAGTGCAGTAATGACAGATGATTTTTTAAAAATAAATTTATTTATTTAATTTATTTTTGGCTGCACTGGGTCTTTGTTGCTGCGTGCGGGCTTTCTCTAGTTGCGGCGAGCGGGGGCTACGCTTCATTGCGGTGCGCGGTCTTCTCATTGTGGTGGCTTCTCTTGTTGCAGAGCACGGGCTCCAGGCGCGCGGGCTTCAGTAGTTGTGGCTCGCGGGCTCTAGAGCGCAGTCTCAGTAGTTGTGGTGCACGGGCTTAGTTGCTCCGTGGCGTGTGGGATCTTCCTGGACCAGGGCTCGAACCCATGTCACGTGCACTGGCAGACGGATTCTTAACCACTGCGCCACCAGGGAAGCCCCGACAGATGATTCTCAAAACCCAGTTTCATATTACTTTGTGAAGAGGTCTCACTCTACTAGCACTAATTTGAAATCAGATCCATTTGAAAAGAAATATAATGTGGTCATCTCTAGGTGGTGGACTTATAAGTACTTTTTTCCTTGTACTTTTCCAAATTTTCTGCAATAAGTATTACATATATACGTATATAGCACTAGGAAAATAGTATTAATAAATATCAAAAAATGTGCTTACCACTTTGAGGGTTCAAAATATGATGCTTATTCAATGACCAGCCTCCTAGGTTAGACGCATCCATCTCGAAACCTTGTAAGATAACAGTCCTTTTTTCCCAGAGAATAAAGTCGGGGCACATTTCATATTCATATCCCACAGACACTGCAAACAAAGAGTTAATAACACATTAGAACATTTAAAAAGATTTGCTTCATTTTTGCACTGGTTGGTAAACCTCTGGCTAACACATCTGCTATTGAATTCTGATTTGGGTTGAAATTTGATCACAAATACTTTTCACCTAGCATAGCATCGGGCATCCGAAAGTGACCAGTCAGTGCATATTGGATAAATATATGAATGAGTGACTCACTGAGGCTGTCATTAGGTATGCACCATATGTTTTGGACATCAAGCTTTAGTATGGGCTTTTGGGTAAAAGGCTGCGTTGTAAAACTGAAGAAATAAGCTCCCTGAAGGCTTAAGCTGTGGTCATACAATTTCTTTCTTTACCTTTGTAGTAGAAGTGCAGGGAAAGTTGTTTTCTGATCTCTCTGGAGTGCAAAATGCACTTAGGAAGTTGGCTTTGGAGTACTGGGTCACTTATACAACAACTGACTACACATGAGACTAATAAAAATCGATTCGCCCATTTATATTTTCTCCCATGCTAACTGGCCTTTAGTTTGCCAAGAAGTCTGAGTTTGCTTAGAGTGCTACAAGCACTGTGAGTGTAAATTCCACTTTGTGCATGTCAGACTTTCGTTTCTAACCAATGGGACATCGCCGAACATTTGGCTCCAACCCTTATGAAGCACGGATGTCGTGCATTAAACTGGGAACCCCAGTACGGCGCTAAAATGGGAAGTGCAGAATGTGATAACTTGGGTGCCTCTGCTCTACTGAAATATGTAGAACTCAAGTATACCAAGTCCCAACCATTTTCTCAGTTGGTAAATCTGCTTACCTGTTGGAACCCCAGAGTTCTGATTCTTGAATTTAAAATGCTTTGTGTCCTCATAATGTTCTAAGCCTGAGAGTATTGGCTCATCACACTGCATAGCCCAAAGCTAGCTGCTTTTCCCCCTTTCTGGCAGCTTAAAATATCCCTAGCTGGTCGTGTGCTATTGCTTTCGAGTACCTGCCTCTACCTGACTCTTCAGATGCCCCTGGAGAACTCATTTCTTTCTTTGTCATCTGGTTATGAAAACTGGTAATGAAAATGTGTGCTTAAACAATGCCAGTGCAATAGGTCCTAAGAGGAAAAATTCAAGCAGACTAGTTTTGGATTTGGGCATTAGGTGAAGAGAAAAGACGGTAATTTTAGTCCAACTGATTTAGGTGTGCACGTGCATGTGTGTGTGCAAGCACATGCACAGATAAGCCAAAAAGTCCTTATGATTGTGAATATACAACTCGTTACCTTTGGGGGGTCATCTGTGGCCAATTTTAAACCACAGGCTGACTTCTCTTTGTCCCCCCTCCATCAAAGCTTTAAAAGGGACCAGGACCATCTTCACGCTTAGAAGGGCCCCATACTTGGTTTAATGTTCTCCTGTCACTGTCTTGAAATCCTTAGTACTTTTTTAACAAGAGGCTGGGTATTTTCATTTAACACTGGGCCCTGCAAATTATGTAGCTGGTCCTGATGGGGATGCCCTTCTACCCTGCCATAAGCTGGTGAAGACTCTTGGAATGCAAACTCATTTTAGTATTAGCCCTAACCAAGCACTATTAGCAAGGGGGATCAATAGGAAGCAGGAAAGACTAATCATACAGTGGAAATGATTTCTAAAGGGAAATTAGTTTGGGATCATCTGGTTCAATGCTGTTCTCTATTAAGATGGATAGAAACACAGAATTTCAGTGGTGAAGAGGATCTCAAAGGTAATCTAGTTCAGGTTACACGTGTGGCACAAATCATTGCTGTCTACAATCTCCTTGATATCTTATCATGTCCCCAGTGCTTTGCTAAAACAACTCTGGTATAGTGGAGATAACTGGTTTCAGACCTAGAGTCAGAAGAGACTTCAATTCTTGGGTCTGCCATTAACTAGCTGTGTGGTTGCAGGCATATTATTCTCCATCTCCGGGAGTCTGTTCTTCATTGTAACAAAGGAGGAGGGGAGAGGATGGACTAGAATTGGTGGTTCTTAGACCCTTTTGGGTCAGGGAACCTTTTGTTACGAATGTGATGAAAGTTATGGATCTTCCTCCTAGAAAAACGCATATGCACACAAAATTTTAAATATAATTCTAGGGGGTTCACGGATCTCCTGAAGTCTAAATAAAGATCTCAGATCAAAGTCTGCTGTACTAGATAATTCTTACAGTCCTCCTTTAGCATTTCACTCTATGATTCTAAAGTGCATTCTTTCAAGATTGCATTTGATCAGTTCAAGTTGGGGAATCAAACCCAAAAGCCAAAGAGAGCACTGTATCTCATGTTGGAAAAATCAGGGGGTGAGAAAGCACACTTAGGGCCCTGTTGGTGTGAAGAATAACACAGTTTCTGCTTCTCTTGCCAACACTTAAAAGTCTTGATTAATAAATAATCACAACGATAATGATTACAAGTTCCCTTAAAGCCACATCTCCTTCCCTGCTATTGTCAGGATCTGCCTCTTACACATTTGAAGCCTGATGTGCTCCCCTAGAATCTCTTCTCCGGAAGTTGATTGTGCAGTTTTGCAAGTAAGTAGTGTGCCCTGGTGACCTCCGATGGTGGTTTGGAGCCTGCTTTTTCCCTCTCAGGAGCAAAGATCCTCCCAACACTGTGGCAGGAAATGCTTATATAAAGTATCCTCAGTGCAATGGTAATGAGACATCCTCTTCACCTCCTCATGTCTGAATTGCTCTCTAGCCCACAACAAAAAAGTGCACTGGCTGCAAACCCCACAATTATATTATTTTTTCCCCTAGTCATAGCAAATAGCAACAAGGCGGCCACTTAATAAGTTCCCTCTAATTTTTATTAGATTTACTTTCTCTTGAGAAAACTCTATGAGCTAATCATGTTATGATTTATACTTAAGACTTGTCCAAAATTCCAACTGACTTTAATGAGAATGGCTGTGTGTGGCTCCTTGCTCAGAGTAACAAGGCAAGGTTTCTTTCTGACAGCAGCCGCTTTAACAGAATCCTGGAACTTGCAGTTGGTGTACGAGAAGGCAGACGTTTCACCCCGCGGAGTTGAGCTGCTCTCCAAATGCACAAGGAACTGGCAAATACAGTAGCAACCAATCCTAGACTTCCTCTCATGGAAGCAGACTGTAACGCACTGAATGCCTACTCTTTTTCATATAATTAAATATGGGGGAAAAAAGGGCTACTCAGGGGTTGGCACTGAAAAGGCTGAGCACCGACATTACACTCTGCCTGGTACTGTGACAGCTGAGTCTCAGTTAACTAAGCAGAGTGGACCCACTACCACTTCCCAGGTGGCCTGGTGCCTATCACATCTGATCATCAACACAGCATGGTGTAGGCAAAGGATTCAGCCTCCAGCATTCTGGAGTGGGGCCTGGGAAGAACAGTGTAATAGGAAGAAAAGAATAATTATTCATCAACATTTCAGAGGCGCTATGGAGGACAGACCAGGCTGGCAGTGAGTGGAGACAGGTGGGGAAGGAGGGGGTCCCGGGCTATACTTCCTAGGGGCTGGTGTAGTGGTCCCATGCTGGTGTGTACATATTGGGAAGGCAGTTGAGAAAGAGCCGTTAATATGGCAGAATACTTTCTCAGAACCATGTGACTGCCTCTCTTGTGACACCCTTAATTCCGTCTGGATTTCTGTCTTCCCATATTCTCTCCCTCACCTTGACACAGAGATATTAATGGGATGTTCCTTAACCAAGAGTCACTGATTGTCAAGATAGCCTTGCTACTTTTGTAGAGGATGCCGTCCTCTGGTCACAGGATTTGCACCTGACTTCACTGTTAGTCATCTTGCAACAACACTGGCTTATAAAGAAGACTTTATTCTACTGGCTTATAAAGAAAGACTGCAGCTTGCTCCCCTAAAGCCATTTGACATTAGAAAAATAGTAACTGAATTACACTCTACTTATCAGAGCAGCAGCATTAGTGTGATGCAGGGACTGCAAGAAGGTGGAGGGCCACAGCGCTCCTGACACCCGACTTAGTGACTGTGACATTCACCTATAAAGGTTGCGATAGGAGACTGACATTATGTAGCCAAGGTAAAGATGCTATGCAATGAAGCTGATGTGCAAAATATGACAAGATTAAGCAGATGATTTTCAACAGCTTCAGGCTAAGGCTTCAGAATTCATAATGGCTGCATTTATGAAGGCAATATATAATTAAAAGTAGTCTGATAGTCAGTGTGAGAAATTTATGTTACCTTCATGAACTCAAGGAACATCTAAAAATAATTTCATCACATTTAAAAGGTAAGTAACAACAAGATCGAAACGTTCTTATTGAAAAGAAATCATTAAATAGAACAAGAAATATTTCCCATTCTTTTAAAATAGTAGATTAATATAAAACAACAACAATAAAAGACGAGAGGCCTAACAAACCAAATGAAGGCCACGGCCACAATAGACAAAAACTACAGATAAAATGCTATCTACTGAGAACGGGTACCTGCTCCCAGAATGACTTCTACTTTCTCCTATTCTCTAGTGATTTCTCATAGGATAGGATAACCCCAGAGACTCCTCAATTTGACACAGTGCCCAGTGGCCTGAAATGCTTTGTTTATCTATTATTCCTGGCTTACTAAGAGTGTCAGAATCAGGTGATGAATTTTTACCAAGTGCCTTTTCAGTACTTATGGAGATATTCACATAGTTTTCTCCTTTAATCTATTGAGGTGGAAAATTCTAGCAATACATTCCCTAACGCTGAACCATCTTTGAGGTCCTAAAATACACTCTACGGTACTTAGTTATGATGTATTATCTTTTTAATGAGTCACTGGATTTGATTTGGTAATATTTTACTTAGGATCTGCACCTAACCAGTTTACAAAAATAACCCTACCAGTTTAAACATCATAGTTCTAAAAGCGACACAGTAGTTGAATGAAGAGAAAATACAGGTAGAAAAGGTAAAAAGCATCCAGGAGTGAGGTAGCCACACAGAGTTTCGGCCAAGAGGTCCTGTACACTGACAACTTATCTTATGAATTTTTTTTTCGGGCTGCTTTGTCCGAGCCTAGCTGCATAAAAGCGAACCCAGAACCCAGATGACCTGTGTACCACAGAAGGCAGGGTGAACAAATTCACGATATTTAATGAGTACCTCCTGTTGTCAGGCACTGGGAATGTGAGAATGAACAAGATAGCACTCCCGCCAGCGGAGCTCACGTTGCTCACATTCTAGTGAGAGGGACAAATATGAAACAAGACAACACGTACACACACAAATCATGATAACTGCTATGGTGGGAAAGTGCAGGGTATCATGAGACAGCGTAACAAGGGAATTTAAGTTGGAATGGGAAGACAAGAGAAAGCCTCTTCATGTAGAAGGGGTTTACCTCATGAAGAACAGGGAAGAACATTCTAGGCAGAGAGCATGGCATGTGGGCAAGGCTTTGAGGTTTCATATCTTTGGGAGATTGAAAGAAGGTCAGGGTAGCTAGACAGTCAATGTCTGGGGAGTGCATCAAAAACAAATGAAGGGGCTTCCCTGGTGGCGCAGTGGTTGAGAGTCCGCCTGCCGATGCAGGGGATGCGGGTTCGTGCCCCGGTCCGGGAAGATCCCACATGCCGCGGAGCGGCTGGGCCCGTGAGCCATGGCCTCTGAGCCTGCGTCCGGAGCCTGTGCTCCGCAATGGGAGAGGCCACAACAGTGAGAGGCCCATGTACCGGAAAAACAAAAAAAAAAAACAAAAAAACAAAAAGAAAAACAAATGAAGAACAATCCCTTCCCCTTCCCCGCTCCCCCGCCCCTCACCCAGTACAAAAGAAAACAAAAGGTTACTATCTTCTAGCAGTATTTAGGCATTTTTCTTTGGGAGGGGGTTTAGGAGATGGATTCACCTTGAAAATGGACTAGTTATCCTTTGAAACAATGTGATTGATTAACGGGGATGCAATACTGTAATGGAAAGAAAGGTGCTGGTTATTTAATGACTCAGCAAACCTTCGCTGAGCAGTTCTACGTGCCAGACAGGTGATTTGCTAAGCACTGCAGACGCAGTGGATATTACACAGGGCAGGATAATTCGTCATGTCAGAGAGGCCATACCCTGAAGGGTTACCTGCCTTTTGGAACTTTCATCCATGGCCTCCTTAAAATAATATCACCTTACATTTGCATAACACCTACCATTTTTGTGTATATTACCTAATTTGAAGACTCATGCAAGCTCATGAGGAAGATATATTTACTCCCATTTGATAGATGAGATAATAGACTCAGAGAGGTGAAGTGACTAGTCCAAGGTCATCTGACTAGTAGTAAATGGCAGAACCAGAGCTCAAACCCAGTCACTTCTTAGCAAGTGCCTTTTACTTCTATGCTAGATCACAGCTATTAAGGGAAAGACCCATGATTCAGAAGTGCTTTAAATAAATAACCTTTCATTTGCTCTGAGTTTAAGGTATAAGGATTGGAAGCTAGGGATAACCTTGAAGCAGAAGCACCATGTATCCTGGTTGGCCCAAAACAGTATCCAGTTATGCTATTGTTAACAGCATCCTCTTTCACTCTCAAGAGTATATTGGTTTGAATGACAAATTATATATATCGTCACCTAATCTTGAAGAGATATCACCATAATGCCCTCAGATGGGTTGGTAGCAGGGACTGGGAGGCAAGAACAGTCATAAATGCTGACTTGGAAAATAAACCATATGGTTTGGTAAATCATTTAATTTTTCTGTCTCTTGACTATATTACCTTGCCAATGGCTTTCAAATTCTTATGCCTGAAAGTCATTTAATTGTGACCCAACACACATGTAAAGATACACACACACACACACACACACACACACACACACATATAAGTGAAAGGAAGTTTTCCCAAACCATACTCTCCTCATAGTTTTACATTCTGATCTATTCTATTCTATTCTATTCTATTCTATTCTATTCACTTATGTTCTATTCCATTCCATTCCATTTTATTCCATTAAAAAATATTGATTGACTCACCAAATGGATTTCACAGTCTAATACTGGGTGTGACCAGCAGTTTGAAATGGGCACAGACCACTTGCTTACCAGAGTGTCAATCAAGGGTCATTTAAAAACCCTGGTAAGCTCTAGGTACTCTTCGGAGGGCCAATCTCACATTTTATCAGAAATATTAAAATGGATACAACCCACAACCCATATCCAACATTGAACACATTTCACGTGTAAGTGTGAAAATTGAGTTGGAGTTGACAAGCTGACATAATGCTCCATTTTGCAGACATTTATTTAAACAATTTATTAATGTTGATTCCTGGTTTTCTTTGCACATTTTGGTGCCAATAAATTTATTTTTCAGGTTGTGAAGATTTTTGTAGGTCCTTGAAAAACTCATATCCTTGGTGCTGTGCCTATAAAGCTGAATGGATAAAACAGCCCTGCTCTCAGTTAATGATTACGAATTCATGAGTGGAGAGAAATGATGAAAGATTATTATCTCTGCTAGCTTCTTTGACAGAAAGCCACTGGGGCGTTGAATTGGGTACTCAGTAAAGTGGGTTGGTCCCTTTAGTGAAGACAGGCAGCAGTAAAAAGGCATGCAGAGCTCAGGACTGGGAGACCTGAGTTTGAATCCCTGCTCTGGAACGGTCTTTCGGCAAGTCACTTGTTGTTTCTGAACCTCAGTTTCCCGCTCTGTAACATGAAGATCATATTCATTGTGCCATACCTATCAGGCAGGAATGTTATAAGGATTAAAATGAGAAAATGTATGTGAAAGAACTTTGTAAATTGCGAAGCACTACCCATTTATTATCGAAATATTCAGTGGATGCTATTTTTGTGGCTGCCCAGCCTGCTTAGGTTTTACTGAAGGGAAATTTATGAGCACTAAAGCATCATTCTTGGGGATGTTTTGTGTGCACAAAGCAAACTTAGCTTAGCACCTATTACCATTAATGTTCCCCTGTTTCTCTCTAACACAATTTAGACAGACTCCGTTGCGTCGTGAACCTTTAGGAAGTCTAGTTCTCCCTGAAACACCACTCCTTCTTGCCAAACTACTGTACTAAATAATTATGCAGTTGTTGTTGCCAATAACCTTGAAGAAAAATAGAATTGTTTATAGCAGTGCTACTAAAGGCGGATGGCTGATTTCCTGCACTTCCAGGACTCCAAACCACTGCAGTTTAATTTAATTAAAATGAAGACCAGGCAGAATGCATTATTATATATTGATAAGGTATGCGGACACAGGCGGACATAGGGAATTATTTTGACAAAATTCATATAATGGATGCAGATCAGAGCCCCTGAACAAGCCAGTTTGTCAAATTAAATAAGCCGTCTCTAGAATTTTAACAGCACTGTGAACTTAAAAATGATTTTTTTTTACACTGTTTTGCAAGCAGCAGAGTTGGGAAAGAAACTAAATAATATACAGTGATTTCCAGACATCACACCTTATTTAGAGCCAGAGAATAAAGCACTAAGGGCAAATTAGTTCAAATGCTCACATGGAGTTTTTAGCAGGGGAGTCTTGTCTGTGTATCAGACACCAAAATCTTTAAGCCGGATGAACTAGTGATTGTGGTTTTTGTATTGCAACCCCGAGGGAGATTTTACTCTTCTTCCACTTGATCAATATTGTACTTGGATTAATCAATCTTATCAGCTGCCATTGATACTTCTCCAAGGAATTAGTTCACACAACCTCTGTTGGTAATTTATTCACTCTGGTATTATCCCTCTAGTTGCAAAATCTGTGTCACTGTAAAAACTGGTGGGATACCCTAGGATCTCAAGTACTCCTTTTCTCATTTTGCCTGTCTCTCAACAATCTGTTCTTCTTTTGTGACACTCTAGGCCTTAGAGATCACACCAATCTCCCACAGCTGAGCCATGGGGGAAACAAGAGTCCCACATTTCACACTAAGTGGGCATTTCAACTTAGATATTCACCATCATTTCCAATTCAGCTTGTTTAAATCTGATCTCTTTCTCTATCACCCAGAAACAGGTGGGAGAGGTTCATATTTAACTGGCATGGGAAGGAAGAAGAGTGGGAGACCTTTCAAGCCATAGTTTTAATCAAAATCCTAGCTATAACTGGGACTGTAAGGATAGTGGTCAAGGTTTGTTTCCTATTGCTGTTGTAACAAATTATGACGAATTTAAAGGCTTCAAGCAAGACAGATTTATCATCTTATAGATAAGGGGGTCAGAAGTCTGAAAAGGGTCTCACTGAGCTAAAATCAAGGGGTCAGTGGGCTGAGTTCCTTCTGGAGGCTCCAAGGCTCCATTTCCTTGCCGTTTCCAGCTTCTAGAGGCCACCCACATTCCTTGGTCCTTGGCTCCCTTCTTTTATCCTCAAAGCCAGCAAAACTGCATCTTGCTGTGCCTTTCTTCTATAGTTATATTATCCTCTAACTCTGACCTACCCTCTGCCTCCCTCTTCCACTTTTAAGGACCCTTGTGATGACAGTGGGCCCACCCGGACAATCCAGGATAATCATTCCATCTCAAGGTCAGCTGATTGGCATCCCTAACCCCATTTGTAACCTTAATTATCTTTTGCCATGTAACATAATATATTTCCAATTTTGGGAGGTGGTGGCTATTATTTTTCCTACCAAAAGCCTATACTAGGATTTCTGAATTTGAAGCAAACCTGAGAAGTGTCATATATAGCACCATTGTTAATATCTGGTGCAAAATTTAGTCTGTTTCTTCTAACATCAGTTAAGTGATTAAAAAATATGGCTAGGAGTACAACTAAATGTTTGCTTCTTTGTTTAGATTCAATCGTATCTATTAAGGTGTGAATTCAATGGTAACATACTTGATCTCTTTGTGTCCATCCATTTATCACCTGAACTATTTATTGTCTGTTATGTTCTTAAGGCACTCACAATCCATCTTCAGAGAAGTAGATTGTCCATCTTCATTCTACCACACATCCTAATGCTTTACCACTGTCAAGAAAATTCCCTTAGTCTCCGCGGAGATGGAAATGGAGACTAGGTAGTAAATAAAATCCCTTTAACCATGATTAAGTTATCAGGAACACTTCCTACAAGGTAAATAATCCATATTCCATCTTAGGTACCACACCTGAAATTATTTTGGCTGTTTTCCTTGGGATCCTTGCCAATTTCCTTTCTCTACTCTAAAAAAAAATGTCCCTTAAGTATACATAAAACACCACGAGGAACATTTTTTCCCTCTCCCTTGGACACTTCTGAGTGGGTCAGTTGTCTCTTGCTTTTATTACTGTTACTAGCCTTAAAAGGGAACCAACAATATATGTTTCAGCATTTTAATTAAGGCCATGTTTATAGTCAGAATGCTGGAGCAAGTTTTGACCAGGAACTTAACTGTAGAAATAGGAAGTAAAACAATATCCATAGGCAAAAAATACGGATGAAGCCTTCATCACTGGCGTGTATACTAGAACATCTTTGTTTTTCTTTGTGTTTTAGTTGTTTATTCAATCATCCATGGAAATATCAGAAACTAAGTCATTAAGAGTGCTTAACTACAACAAGGAGGAAAATTCTAGAATCTTCAGCACTGGGAGTATTTAAAAGGAAGATGTATAACACATTTTTATGCATAAAGTGAGGTTGATAAAATAGTGCAGTCACTGTGGAAAAGAGTTTGGCCACTCTTCAACATGTCAAACAACTACCATATGACCTACAGTTCTACTCCTAGGTATATCCCCCAAAGAATTGAAAACAGGTATTCAAACAAATACTTGTATGCAAATGTTAATAGAAGCATTATTCACAACAGCCAAAAAGTGGAAACAACCCATAAGTCCACCAGTTGATGAATGGATAAATGAAACGTGGTATATCTGTGCAACGGAATATTATTCAGTCATAAAAAGGAATGAAGGACTGACACCTGCTATGACATGGATGAACTTTGGAAACATTATGTTAACTGAAAGAAGTCAGATACAAAAGACCACATATTATATGATTGCATTTGTTTGAAATATCCAGAAAAGGTAAATCCACAGAGACTGAGGTGGTTGCCAGGGCCTGGAGGGGAGGGAGGAGTGACTAGTGACTGCTAGTGTCTATAGGGCTACTTTGTGGGGTGATGAAAGTGTTCTGGAATTAGATGTTGGTGATGGTTGTACAACATTGTGATAATACTAAAACCCACTGAATGGTACATTTTAAATGGGTGAACTTTATGGTATGTGAATTATATCTCAATAAAGCTTTTCCTTTTTTAAAAAAGTCAGGCTGAGTTGCATTTATGTGAACCCTAGCAAGAAATGACTGCTAGACACTGTCTTGGTCAGCTCTTCATCAGAGTACTGGGTAAGTTGCTAAGTGTCACAACTTAAGAAAAAAGTAAAAAAATAAAAACAAAAAACCCCCCAAATCTCACAACTTGGCAAGGGTTCTGAGCAAAGCCATAAAGAATTGGAAAACAAAGCCCTATGGAGAAAAGTTAGAGGGATTTTAGATTATTCTAGTGAAGCAAAGGCTTTAGGATAATATCCTGGAGAGGGGAATATGAGGCTTTGAGGAGGCATCAGCCAGGCTGTGATATTTGACTCCCAGCAGGAGTCAGATATCACACTCAGAAGTGTTCACAGTAAAGAGCAGTATGAAGGGACTATTTAAAGAAGCATGAGCAGGGTGAAGGGAATCAACAAGGGTCGTGACCCACCCAGGGACTGGCAACATTGGGAAGCTGTCTGGGCTTGCAGAGAGGGGTAAGGGGAGGGAGTGATACAGGAGACCAGAGAGAGCCTGGGGATTTGGAGGAGGGGCTACTCAACAGGAGCTCCCATCTTCCAGTGTAGTCACTGCCAGAACTGCAGTGAAGCAGGGAGAGGGATAAATACCCTGACCTCTCTCTCCTTCCACCCTGCTGTCTCCTGATGGTGCCATCCATTGACCAAATCAAGAGGGAAGCCAGAGAGCAAAGGAGTCCAGGCAATGTGGTCCACAGAAGCCAGTCTTTCAAAGCACAGAGACGGTCACAGAAGAGACTGTGTGTGCGTGTGCGTGTGTGTGTGTGTCTGCGTGTGTGTGTGTGTGTGTGTGTGTGTGTGTGTCTGGGAGGGCAAATGGAGAATAATTAACACAGTACCTACCTGTTAAGCCCACAGCTCCCTTATTAGAGAAGCTGAGGCAACAAACACCTGCAGAGGCGCCATGCTTTATACCTTGTGATTCCAATATGCTGACCATACCAGCAACCAGCACTCACTCACCTCATTTAATCCTCATAGCATAATAATAATAGCAGGTGTGGTACCATAGCATAATAATAATCCTCATAGCATAATAATAATAATCCTCATAGCATAATAATCCTCATAGCATTTAATCCTCATAGCATAACCTGTAACATTCTCTTTATGATAGATGGAAAAACTGTGGCATTTGGAGATTAAGTAATTAGATGGAAAAACTGTGGCATTTGGAGATTAAGTAATTTACCCAGTGTTGCATAGCTGCTAGTAAGTAGAGAAGGGATGATGTGAACTCAGGGAGGGAGTCTGGCTCCAGAGTTATTCTCTTCATCACTACACTCACTGGACTAGGGATTGGGCAGGACTCCACAGGCTGGCCAGTGACCTCATTGATAGTTAGCCTAACGGTAGAGCTCTGCCTTCGGATGTTCTCTACTGCATGGTGATTGGCTGACAAAACCCAATATTGTAAGAGAGATCTGAATGCAAAATACAGAGCAAGACACCAGATCATGGAGTTGGTAAGAGCTGAGAGAAAAAGGGGTAGTTAGTACCACAGGAGAAGTAATGAGCTCCACCATCACTATGGCTGGGTCACCATGGTGGGAAGCAGTGGACTCTTGCTGCAGAGGGGACAACTAGAGCTGTTGCTCAGCTGATAGAGCAGATGCTGATCTTCTAGGACTACAGTGTATCCCAAGCCAGGCTGCAATTTGATGAGGCCCACCTTTGAGGCTGCTGATGCCTTTTCTTGTTCTTTCCTTACTTTCCCCTGTGTCGTTACAATAATTCCTCACTAACTGAGGCAATCTGAACCACTCCATGGTCCTTGCATTCTAATAAAGCCCAACAGAGATGAGTTGATTATTTAAATATATGAGGGTCTCTTGGGCAAAGAAGAGTCACCAGTCTTTTTTTTTTTTCCCCCTCCCTATGCTTCCCTCTGGAAAGAAAGAGAGGAAATCGACACACTGTAGTCTAAGAAATATAGGTCAGTTATATGCGAATTATACCATGATAGACACTTCCAAGGGAGAATATGAAAAGATCTCCTCTGGAGAACTTTAAAAATAGTCTTCTCATCTGTCCAAGGGTGGTTTCCATGAGCTACTGCCTGAAGGCACAAGAGTCAATGGCTCCCAACCGTGGTTCCGAAGACCTGTCAGGTCTCTTAGGAAGTTTTCACTGTCTTCTACAGACTGAGAGAAATAAAGACATTGGTGTCTCTCTGCCTATCTGTCTGTCTGTCTGAGCATCAGTATTAGATTGCTTACTACCATTTCTTAAGACAGACTATTCCTTTTTTTGATGCTACGGTATTCCTCCTTGATGAAATTATGGTACTGGTAGGCAATAGTAGATTGTAGGGGCTTTTTTTTTTTCCTTTAAAAAATATTCTTACTTGGCAAAATAAAAAGTTGGCAAATCTGTCTCAGTCTCATTTTAAAAAAATGCCGTTTGTCTAAAGGAATTAAATATCTGAAGATCACAGACCCCCAAGGACCTCTTAAGGTCCCCGCTATTTGTAAGATTCTAGGTTTTAAAGTCAAAAGGACTAGGAAGGCAGGATGACTTTTTATTTAACCTACCACAGTAACAAGTTAATGGAGTCTAACTATCCTAGACATAAAAAATAGTACGTGGAGATGCCTGTAAGTTAAAATTTTGTATTTTCTAAGTGGAAATGACAGTCTAAATGTCAAATATGAAAGCATGACCTGAAGAACGCCACACCAAAGGTCACAGTTAGAAGTCAACACTCAGCTCTGGAGACAGTTACAAGTCAGATATTGTGTGATTCCACTGGTATGCAGCCATCATGAAAGAGGAACTAAAATCGTTTTGAAGCAAAAATGTGTCAAAAGGGAACTCTAAACAGGCCCAAAGGGAGTGTTTAAATGAAAAAGTGCCTTAGATCCCTCAAATAGAAGAAAACCCATAATTATTCCAAATACAAATTAATATGCAGCTAGTACTTTCTGTTTTGTGAACACAACACTGCTATTTACACAGAATTATTTCAACATACCCAAAGCCTCTGCCAGGCCCCAAACCTTCTGTCCATAGATGTCGGTCTTGTTCCAAGCAAATGTGTAGACAAGATTAATTGCAGCGGGAAACCACTTCTGTGTGAGTCGCCCTTCCACAGCTACTGTGAGGTGTACTTTTATCATCCCCACGGGAATGGTTGAATGTGTTAAAAGGATCCGAAGCAGGGTTTTATACCCGGGGGTGCGGCTGCTTAGGTAACTCAGCCTCACAAAGCTGGAAGGAATGGGGATCTCCTCCTGTACAACCTGAAAGAAAAAAAGTCACATTGGCTCTTATCAGCGGTCACAGGTAGGCAAGGATACTGCATGCTTTTGTCTTAGAAACATGCCAGAGGAGAGAGCTTAAAGGGATTATGGATGTCAAGGCATTTGGTCTAGAATCTTTGTGAGGCTACATGACCATAGGTTTCGAATTTTGCACCAAATCTGCATGCGGACAAGACGTCTAGCCTATCCTGAGGATTGCTCTCCTTTTTTTCCTGCCAGGAGAGACTGTGAAAATAACAATTTTGGTTTTTCAACCATGTTCCAAAAATTGCTTTGTAGGAGTTGGAGAAGATCACACTGCTGAATGTCAAGGATTTCAGTGCTATGGGTTCCATCAAAGGTTTTTTCTCATATATTCAGACACAAAAGCTTGTTCAATGTGTTAAGTTATATATCACAAACCACTGTTGTAGCTCTTATTCAGGTTAGGCTCTCTAAGAGGAAGGACTCTGGAAGCAGGCCCAGCAAGTGATATTTTATGACAGGTGTCTCTAGAACTAATCTTTCCTGATGCCATCAAACTTGCCTTCTTTGGAGCTTTGCAATGACCCCGAGGGCCAACTTTTTAATCAAATTTTGCTTGCATATTTCTCTGTGTTTGGATGTATCAATAGTTAGCAACAAGTTTTTCCAAGCTGGCACCTGTGACTGAGAAGCAAATAACTCCCATTAACTCCTCTGCAAATCTTTTACAAATGTTGGTCCCAGAGTGAAAATAACTCTTGGCTTCCTTAATTAATTACTATTACTTATTTGTTTATTAGCATGGATGGAGTTAACCAAAGGGGTCACTAAAATTACATCTTGTATTCTTTGTCTTTATTCCCGTCTTGACCCTAGGTTCTTCATGACCACCTAGAGGGGTGGGATAGGGAGGGTGGGAGGGAGGGAGACGCAAGAGGGAAGAGATATGGGGACATATGTATATGTACAGCTGATTCACTTTGTTATAAAGCAGAAACTAACACACCATTGTAAAGCAATTATACTCCAATAAAGACGTTAAAAAAAAAAAGAAAAATGCTCAGGAATCCTAATATATGAAGTTTCAAAAATGTCTTCCTCTGACTATAAAGCTTGAACACTTAGAAAGCAGTTTTAGAGAAAATGCATAGGCTTGACAACTACCTTTACTAAACACAGCTAAACAAGAGGAGTTGTCATGACTTCTAAGAACAATGACAGCGGATGCAATTTAGACAGTGGGAGAAAACTAGATTTCTTAAGGAGCTTTAATTTCAGAACCACAAATGGTCCCACCTCATTGATTATACTGTTATCACTATTGAGCCAGCAAGCTCTGTTCTTTTGAACACAGTGTTCATCAGGTCAAGGTTTGGGGTCTAATCCTCATGACAGCTAGTTCATCTTGCTTTGTTCCATGGCCAGAGATAGCACCTTATAACCCCGGCCAACCACCTTGCAAATGTGTGCCAGAGAGATTACATTTGAAGGCTTCTCTTGGAAAATGAAGGGCAGCACATTTTAGGGCTGGCAGGAGTACCAGGAAAAGGAATCTAGCCATTATACACTGTTGAGCACGCCATGGATACTATGATTTTATACTTTCAAGGTCAATGTACCCACCTGCAGCTCAGGAACAATAGTTCCCCTCTCTGGACAGGACCCTCCAAATGATGTGAGTGGTGAAGGAAGCACAATAGGGTTTGGGCTGATAAAGTTGGAGATATCGCAGGATGGTGGGTCTGATACAACTCTCTGCATGGTCACTTTCTCCACCACAATAAACTGATTCCAAGGCAACCAGAGCGTCCTCTTCTCAGGTAGAAAAGGTGACCGATCAAAGATTAAGACGACAGAGATACCACCGACAGCTACGAGGTCAAAGCTGAGAAGGAAAAACAGAAGATAGTTTCAACCAAATGAACAACTAAAATAAAATTAAAGTTTAAAAAACAGGTAATTTCAGTGCTCTTTCCTTCTTTTGGGATGCAACTATATCCACTTGTATTCTCTATTTTATTCCTTCTATTCCATCTAACTAAATATTCATTTCATGGAGTGTTCTTTTCACTATCCAGTAGACTTGGTGAGAAAAAATTCCACATCACCAGTTGATATTCACCTAGGATTTATATATCAATTTTAATGCTTTCTTAAACAAAATCACTGCATGTATTTCTGCAAAGCCAAATCTGACATCACTGCTCCTCCCTGTGCTAGAGAGAACTGAAAGATGGCCATTGAACATTAAGCAACATCTGTAATATGCTGCATTATTCATCTTAAAAAAATTCCTATAATGTAACTCAATAAAAGTAAGGAGCCAAAAGGTTAAATACCTTGTTCACAGTCACAAACATAGTGTCAGAAACCTGATGGTGACTTTGAGATGGCATTTGGAGAGAGATACCAGCTGAGGAAATTTGTTCAGTGAAATTTTCTTGAACAATACCATGCTTGAACCCTCCATATCTGGCTGCCCCCTTTGGCGCCTGATTCTACTTGAACTCTAGATTTAGGATTTCTGGTTCGCTCTAGAATGCCTCTTCGTTTCCTGTTGTAAGGAAGTCTGCAATGGACCCTGTCCATCTCCACTGACAACTCCTTCCATATCTCTGACTAAACAAGACTACCTCTTCTGTAAGTCCATCTCTTGGTGTGGTCTCTGAAATGACTCTTCAGCTGGAGCATAATAGACTCAGATTTCAGTTCATTCTGCACTAGATGGCTCTACCTTCCTGCTCTTTTAAGTACAATGATGTCTTTGAGATAATGTACTTGAAAGCATTCAAAAAGCATAAAATACTATGTATACAAGATAATGATAAATTATCATTATATCTTAAAAATGGATAAAGGGCAATGGATACTCCTTAATATTCAAAGCAACTTAAATCCACAGGAGAGAGATGTAAGCAATTCTGTGTTTAAAAAAAAAAAAAAGAACTTTCTTAACACACTTTTCAATGGTAAAATGCTCTGATAGTGAATCAGACTTAATTATGGCTATCTCACCACTCCCTTCATATGACATTTATTATATTTATTATAGTATTACCAATTGTGTCCTGTTGCAGAAATCTTTCATGTAAAGATAAGTGGACAGTAACTAAAGGATAGCTAATACTGTATTTTTTATTGTTGCTTTTTCAGTCAAGTAGCTGTAATATTAAGGCAGTTTCCAAAAAGAGGATTTGAAGAACTGTATTAGCTTTAGAAAATAATTCAGGTTTGAAGTAAAAAAAGAAAACCCCAAACAGCTTATGGTTTAAGACAGAGAGGCTGAATTCATGATAATACAGGAGGAATTTAAGGCAAGTGTAGTCGGGGAAAATCCTACATTGCTTGTCAAGAGACCTTTTCTGTGGTTCACATTCTACACTGATTCAGCTGTGTCCTTGGGCAAGTTTATTTGCCTCACCCAAACCTCAGCTCTTGAGTCCTTAAAACTGAACTGCTTATTTATTTGAAAACAAAAACAAATGCAAACACGAAAACAAAATAAACTACCCAAACAAGAACATATGTACCTGGGAATTATTCTCTACTTCTAGAAAGATTAAGCAGACAGGCCAGGCTTCTTGTTTTGTAGAAAGAATGTGATTTTGGCTTCATACACACCTGGGTTCAAATCTCAAAATTCAAGCTTTGTCATGTTAACTTTGTGTCTTTGGGCTAATTATTTAACTTCAGTTTCCTCATTAGGAAAATGGGGCTAACATGGTCTATCACTCAGCTACTGCCATAAGCGAGTAAATAAGATAAAGACTTAAGAACCAAGCATATAGTAGGGACTCAACAAATGTTAACTTTCTTGTCAAATCAGATCCATTGCCCTATTAAATTTACAGATGTCTTCTCTTGTAGTTCAGATGAACTCTAGGCCAGTTTTTGATTATCTCCATAAGCAGATACTGAGTTTTAAGTTCTCCTGGGAACTCCCCCTAAGCATCCTGTGTTGGGTTAGTTTTATGTGTCAACTTTGTTGGGCTACAGTACCCAGTTATTTAATCAAACACTAATTTAGGTGTTGCTGGGGAGGTATTTTGTAGATGTGGTTAATATCTACAGTTAGCTGAGTTTAAGTAAAGGGGATTACCCTTGATAATGTGGGAGGGCCTCATTCAATTAGTTGAAAGAGCAAAACTGAAGTTTTTCAGAGGAAGAGGACTTCTGCCTCAAGACTGCAGACGTAGCATCTACTCGTTGCCGAGAGATTCCAGTCTGCTAGCTTACCCTGCAGTTTTTGGAGTTGCCAATCCCCACAATCACATAAGCAATTCCTTGAAATCTCTTTCTTTCTCCCTCTCTATATACAGTTAACCCTTGAACAACGTGGGGGTTAGGGTTTCCCCGCAAGCACAGTTGAAAATTTGCTTATAACTTTACAGTTGGCCCTCCATATCCACAGTTCCACATCCACGGATTCAACAGACTGCGAATCATGTAGTACTGTAATACATGTTTATTGAAAAAAATCCACACGTGGACCCATGCAGTTCAAATCCATGTTGTTCAAGGGCCAACTGTATATATATTATACATATATATAATATACATTATGTATATTATAATACATATTATAATACACATGTATATGTATAATATATACACACATGTATATACACACATATGCATGCATATGTACATGCATATATGCATGCACACACACACACACACACACACACACACACACACACACACACACACACACAGAGGTTCTGTTTCTCTGCAGAACCCTGACTGATTTCTCCTCTTCCCACCTAGCTATTATATATAGAAAACACTGTCTGGGTGGCTCATTAATTGCCATGGTGGTGGAAGGTGGATCTGTAGCCAACAATCCATCTAAACTATTGCAATACCCAATAGAATGCTCTCTCGATGATTAATTCCTTTGGGATTTCCCCCACCACAAATGGTCTCCATTGGCAAGAGTCAGTAAGAACAGGTTACAAAGTCACGTGAGAGTGAGCATAAAACACCCAAGGGAGAGAGCATACTTGTCTGGAGACCGTTAATCCGTAATAAGTCAGACCCGTCCTATTCATAGATGGAAGACTATTGTAGCTTATGTAAAATGCTTATTTCTGCCTTATGGTATCCATAAATGAACAAACTCTTACCTTGAGGGGAATCAGAGGAAACCCTCTCTTCATCTCCCAAAGTCTTCTGAACAAAGTTCTTGAGACCTTTAATGCTCTCAAGAATCTTCTAGGAATGTCAATGCTTCACCTATTTTGCTTATCATTAGCTGAACTATCAATATGAGCATCTGTTACATATCTAAGTTGAAGGTGGTAAATCATAGAAGGTAAGAGCAAGATTACTTGGGTTCAACTTTTGGCTCTACCCTTATTAGCTGTGTTAATTTGGATAAGTTTTCTCATCTGCCAAATGGGGAGGATGATAATAATGATTCCTATCTCATAAAGTTGTTATGAGGATGAAACAATATGTATGAAAATGCAAGGAATACAGTAGATACTCATACATCATCTTTCCTTTAGAATTGCCTTTTTTTTCTTTTCTGCTACTTTGGCCTCTCCCAATCTGCATACCTAATCTCTTCTTACTTTTAGAGGGACCCGTCTTCCACTCCCACCCTTCCTTCTGCTTTTTATACATCACTTTGGTCTCATGACCTAGACTTTTCCTGGTTCCCTATGGAAAGTTGTCAATTAACTTGTGCAGATGGATGATAATGTGGGTAATTAGTTCTCCAGCCACCATAACATATTTGCATATAACAGGGAGTTTGAAAGAGTCAATAACTTAACCCAAAGCAGTGATACCATTGATGGGAACAAAAGCCACAGTGGCAGAGAGGTGGGATTGAGATTTGGAGACAGAAAGCCAGAACTTTACAGCATTTTGCATATCACACCCTGTCTACCAGGTATCTAAATGCTAACCTCAACCTTTCTATAATCCTTTTGCCCTCAGGTATACAGATGGTCCCCAAGTTACAATGGCTTGACTTAGGGTTTTTCAACTTTATGATGGTGCAAAAGTGATAAGCGTTCAGTAGAAACCATACTTTGAATTTTGATCTTTTCCCGGGCTAGCGATATGCGATAGAAACTCTCTTGTGATGCTGGGCAGCGCAGCGGGCCACAGCTCTGTTGGCCACGTGATCACGAGGGTAAATAACTGATATGCTTACAACTCTTCTGTACTCACACAACCAGTCTGTTTTTCACTTTCAGTTCCGTATTCAATTGATTACATGAGATATTCAATACTTTATTACAACAGGCTTCGTGTTACATGATATTGCCCAACTGTAGGCTAATGGAAATGTTCTGAGCACATTTAAGGTAGGTTAGGCTAGGCTATGATGCTTGGTAGGTTAGGTGTATTAAATGCATTTTCAACTTAAAATATTTTCAACTTATGATGGATTTATCGGGATGTAATTCCATCATAAACTGAGGAAGATCTGTAGTTTCTCTAGATATTCTACTTCTGAAATGTACTTAACTCAATCTGAGGTAGCAACCAGCAGAGACATATAAATGGAAACTCTCATCACACTGTCACTTTATGTCTAAGAGATGATAGTGGGACTGTCTGGTTGGTATTTGGGGCATATATTTTGAATGCCTACATCCTTTGTGGAGCCTGAGGGAAGAGTTACTGCCAGAGGGGACTCTGGCTAATATCTGTCATCTATATAAACCTGGTTCTCACAGTGAGCTCAGTGGGAGGGTCCTGGTATTTTACTTAAGATTAAAAACACAAAAATAACAATAAAAATTGTCATTCTTTAATGCTTTCTATAAACTGGAAACAGAAAGTTTATAGACTTTTTAGACATCACATTTCTTTTAGGTTCTTTTGTGAATATCGAATAACTCACTGAAACCTTTGGACACAAGCTAAAAAACCTAAGGCACATCATTTCTCCATAAGAAGCCAAATATCCCTGTGGGCATATTCTATTTAAAGAAATAATCCATTTCTCAATTTCTGGCACATGGTTGAACCTGCTGGCAAGGGAGAGGCCAGTTTTCTGTACCAGCTACTGGTGCGTGAACTATCAAAATTCCATCATTCAATCTAATTGAGAAAAAAGTCCATTTGAATTAGTAGAGAGCTCTGATTATAGAATATTTGAAAGGAAATAGTTTTTATTGCATATATATATATATATATATATATATATATTCAAACTAGATGCTCCCAGAGTAGTTCTGCTGAGCTTGTTATAATGAATAGACGGCTCATTTCTAATTAGCAATATAATTTACATACAAATAATTCATATAATTTCCTAAAATCTTAAAAAGTTTTTCTTAAATAGGTTTAAACTCTTCCTTAGTATCTTCTTTAACTATTTTTTGTAAGCCTTTTCTTGAGAGGCAGTTGAAAAAATAAATTCAGCATAGCCCAAGTTGAACAATTAACAATTCTGAAGTGGCTAGGACTAATAATAACGTCTGATTTTAGGTTCTTGAAATGACATAGTCTCTCACACTGTGATAAAGCTTCAAGGCAATAGGTCTCTTTATATGAGTACTGAAGCGGCTTGTTATCAGTAGGACATTTCAAGGGTAGCCACCTGGAGTCTAGGGTACCTCAAAGCCATCATTACAATGTTCCTGAGAATCATAAATAGGTACCTTTAAGCTGGACACATGGGCCTATTGACTCAAATATTCTAAACGAATGTCTACCTGAAGGATGGCAACAAAAATGTTTTTGTGAGCAAACCCTTTTCCACGAGGAAAAGATTTAACTAGTGGTCTTGCTTTCCAGGTCTCTGAGAACCTGGGGAAGCCCTTAGAGAGCAGCTTGGTGGTTGGTGCTTAAGGTTAAATCACTATGGTTATATAGACACCAAGGGAAATCGGTTAAGCTGGCCATGCTTTTCGACCTGTTATAGCCACTAGTAAAATAGGCAGTCTAGGGAGGACACATTTTTTTTTCCTTTAATGTCTCAATGTGGTTGAATTGTATACCTTTGGAAGAAACCTTTTGGACAACTTTACCTCTGAAATATTTTGAGGCTATCATGGAAAGAACAGCCTAGGTGTTCAATGCTTCATTACCTGCATCATCTTACTGGATTTTGAATCTGTATTTATAAATGATGAAGGCTTAGATGAAGGCTAGACAACTTTCCACATGGCCAGGGTTTCAGGAAGACTTGACAGTAATAGTACAGGGTTGGTTAGGAGCTAAACTTGGTTTGATTTAGATGGGGAATAGAGGAAATAAATAACACCAATGACTTTTTTAGATACAGCTTGAAGGAAGATGGGCTTATAAACACTGTATCACTTGAGCCCTGGTTTGACTCATGGCTAGAAGTCAGTATTTGGCCCACACAATGATCAGAAGCAATATTGACGTACCTTCCATCTTGCCGGCTGATGGTAAACCCATAATCACTGTGGTGCAAGAAACTAACATTCACCCCTACTAGAGGGGTTCCATCTACAGCCATCACTTGGCCTCGAATCACACAAGCACGCCTGCAACACAAGATCAAAGGCAAATATAAAAGCATGTTGAAACTAGATTCTAGAAGCCAAGTTGGAGAAAGTTTGGAAAACACAGTTCAGTATAACAAAGAAAACAATAATTTCACCAACGAGTAGTAACTTCTAATAACATTTTGGTGACGGTATGAATACCTTTTTTTACCAATAAAAATTGGGATTATACTCAGTATAGTTCTGAATCCTGATATTTTTTTCATTTTTTTTCTTTTTCTTTTTTTTTTTTTTTTTTGCGGTACGCGGGCCTCTCACTGCTGTGGCCTCTCCCGTTGCGGAGCACAGGCTCTGGACGCGCAGGCTCAGCGGCCATGGCTCACGGGCCTAGCCACTCCACGGCATGTGGGATCTTCCCGGACCGGGGCACGAACCTGTGTCCCCTGCATCGGCAGGCGGACTCCCAACCACTATGCCACCAGGGAAGCCCATGAATCCTGATATTTTAAAGTTGGCAGTATATTATTAACACTGTCCAATGTAATTAGAAATTCCTTAATATATCATTTTGATATTAGATAATATAGCCCTAAAACAGTATTCCTTGTTTAATCCATTCCCTATTTTAGGATATTTAGTTGTTTCTTATTTTTTTCTGCAATGAATTTCTTATTATTTCCTTGGGAGATAGTCCTAGTCATGGAAAGATACTTTTCTCTTATTAAAATTAATTAAAATGAAAATTAGTTAATACATAAATACACTGTAGACGTGACTAAAGTCCCTGCTGACCACCTCCCTCCCAGTTCCTGGTCTTCTCCCCAGAGGTAATCAGCAATATCATTTTGTTGAGGGCATTTTCTATGCATTTACATACATAGGTGTGAACACTTTTAAGGCTCTTAATACATATTGCCAAATTACTTTTTCTGGAAAAATAATAATAAAAAAAAAAGCAGACTTAGTTGGGCAAATTTTAACAGTTAAAGTCTGCAAAAGAGACATGGTCCCTGACTATATAGCACCATGTTTCTCTGGCCTGATTGAAATAAAATATTTCAGGAGATTTTCCCTTTAAACAAATGAGTTTCATCTTTGCCAAATAAGAGGATTCCATTAGACTAGCCCTTAACAGAGCTGTCTCCCAGGGACATAGTCCACTAAAACGAGTATACTTTCAGCTATAGCTTGGCCAACAAGTTGTAACAAAGTTTAGGAGCTTGGCAGTTAAGAAGGCCCAGGGGCAACCCCCAAGCACAGATTTTTCACTTGTCTGTCGTTTTTGGGGTTGGGGGGAAGGGGGTCTCACCAGAGTCCAGTCCTAGCCTTGGCAGCCCTGAGCTCTAGAACGTGCATTTTATAGCTGGAGCTGGTAGGGTTGAAGAGGTTGGGCAGGGTCAATGAGTTTTCCTAGGGCATTAATGTCATTTTTTTCACCAAGTGAGATCAGGGTATCCAGGCAAGCTCAATCTTGGATTAAAAGGGGCCATGTGGGCTTCCCTGGTGGCGCAGTGGTTGAGAGTCCGCCTGCCGATGCAGGGGACACGGGTTCGTGCCCCGGTCGGGAAAGATCCCACATGCTGCGGAGAAGCTAGGCCTGTGAGCCATGGCCGCTGAGCCTGCACGTCCGGAGCCTGTGCTCCGCAGCGGGAGAGGCCAGAACAGTGAGTGGTCCGCGTACTGCAAAAAAAAAAAAAAAAAAAAAGGGGCCATGTGATTTGGGCAAACATGACTTTCCAAAGTAACCATAATAATTCCACCCTGGCATTATACATTCTTTCAATCAGCAAGTCAAGGCAATGTGTCTAAAGGCTCTTGGCCACAAAGATCGTTCAAGAGAAAAAAAAACTGTGAAAAAGCAAGAGACAGTTACCAGCCAAAGCTTGTGTTATATGTTATGGCCAATAAACATCACTACTAAATTCTACTGCAATCAGAAGAACTGGGATATGTTATACTGATAGGATTTATCCTGCATCACCTAAAGCCTTCCCCCAACACAAACTATAAGCCATTAAGTATTGCACAAAGCTAAGCTAGTATAATTGTTGCTATTAGTGTCTTTATTGAACTCTTCAGAGCGACATTCCTAGTTCTGACATAAATTAGTGGGTTTCTTCTTTCCAATGAGCTGTCCATCTTATGAATTCTGTAAATAATGGTTCTGAATGGCATGCAAATGGCACACTGGCACTTGCTTTGCCTTGTCTGATTCTTCCAGTTCCTTTTTGGGGAGATTTTGAAATCCCATTTGTTCTAATAGAGAAGATATTTGAAAGTCACCAAGTTCTGGATTTTGAACTAATCCTGACAGATCTGGTCCCTGGTTCTAAATCCAATGTAACAAGACATGAAAAGAGAAGGATGGCTCTAGTTTTATACAGTGACATTTTGAAGGTCTTTACAAAGCAAAATTTGACAAACTGTGTATAGATTAAGTAGAAACCAGCTGAGAAAATCTCCTGCAAACTACATAGGGATCGGAGCCAGAGGGGCTGAGAAGAAACGTGCATTAGTGAGGCCACCTTCATTTGAAGATCAGTTCAACATTGCTTCCTGAGCCCTATGTGCTGATGGCTTTTGGAGGGGTGTGGTAGGGGGTAATTATGAACTTGCCAAGTCTTTACCAGTTAACAAGGTGGGCTTTTCAACAATGATGCCTACTTAGGTGGTCACTGATTCCCTACTGGCAAGACAATTCTACACGCGCTTATTTTACTTGTTCACATTAATCTAGACATTGTGTCTTCCCACAGCTGCACTAGGCTCAATTATTTTTGTTTTTATTTTGTCAAGCCTAGTTGACATTATTTGCTCATATTTTATGACAGACACAGATCTGTCTCTTCTCTTAGCTGCTCTTTTATTTTCTATACAGCTTATATTTATGAAGGATCCAGGCTGGTGAGTGAAAGTCTCATAAAAGTCATCATTATTCTGTGCACTTCTCTTGTATTCTTCTCTTCCTTCATTCTGTATCTCATTCTGAGTAGACTTGTCTTTTGAATCCTCTTCTCTTTAATATTCCTCATATTTTATGAAGCACACAGATTTGTGTGATAACGACTCATCAAAGTCATCATTATTCAAGACATTGTCTACCTGTTCTCATTCATTTCTCTCATCATTCATAAATAATGCTCAGACTTGTCTTTCAACTCCCCTACTTTTTTTATTCCTCATATTTTATGATCCACACCAACTTACAGCATATGATAAAGCCCCATAAAACTTATTATTTTACATTTATCAGCATTGAACTCTCTTTGTAATGTACTGGATTTTAAATGTTCTAAGATTCCCTGTATCTTGCTGCATTTGCTTCCATTATTTACACACTCCATGTCATCCATTTTTCACAAGAATAACTCTTAGCTCCTTTCATTCCTGGGTTACTAGTACTTACTATAATCTTTGACCAACATCAGCCATCCTGCATCAGTATAAGTTGTCTAAATTTCCGGACAGTATTATTCTTTTTTAATTGGCAGTAATTTGGATTGGCACTGCATGCAGAAACCTAGGAAAAAAATCTTCTCAGGCAAACTCTCCATTTCAAAAAGAATGCTCTCACGTCTGCTCGCTTCCCCAGGCTACTCGAGCTCCAGATAGCCCTTAGGGAACCTTCAGATGTAGTCTTGGCAGGTATGGTGTATTGTGCCACTTCATACAGCACAACTGCCACTTTGTACGCTCCAGCTTCTAAACTCAACTTTCTTCATTAATTGTGGGGGGTAGCCTTGTATCTGCTTTATTTTTCCTGATTTACGCAACCACTAAAATATACTTTCTCCCCCATGTACATAATCTGTTTGTTTATGTTTCCAATATCCAAGGTGGCCTGCATAATTCACCTTTTTCCTAGGTTAGATCCTTGCTGAAGTAGTGAGGCATCTATGGCTGGGGTCTGTCTTCAGTCATCCCACAATCCTACTTTCCGTGTTTTTTGTCATGCCCAATTGCGGTGCCTCCCTGTTTCCTGTCCAGCTTCTTCAAATCACCATTTAAGTGAGGCAGTCATACTTGGCCTGTCCTTGGTCTGTCCTGAGGAAACATCTTGAACTCTTAAACTTTTGCCACATGAAAAAGTTCAACGTGAGTCCTAAACCTTTAAGGACCTGTCTTTTCCTGAAACCTTTTCAATTAAGTAATATACGGAACTCTTGTGAACCTTCCAAACTAGATTACAGAAGCTACTGTCTGGACTATCATGAAGCTGGCCCTGCACATGTGTATAGCAGGTATGTGCCCAGTGTGACTGTCTTTTGTGTTGGTTGTGTGTGTGTGTTTGAGTACTCTCAATGGCGGGTACTGCATGCTTTCCATCTTTGTCCGGGGCTCTCCTTCTTTGATCCACAGACTTGGATGGGATATTTTGCTTCCTTGAACCTCTAAAAACAAGGACTTCTCCCTGCTATTGTGGGTTAGAGCAAGATAACTTGAACTTGGATGAACGTGTCCAATGTGACTTTAAAAACATGTATGGGGAAGATCACCCCTCACAAGTGTCTCTCTTCTTCTTCTCTGGATAATACAGGCCAAGCTGTCGACCTGCTGTCACTATGCTAAAGCAGCAACCTCAGAGGAACTGCTTCTCCCTTTAACTAAATGCTGAATCCTCTAGGTGTTTGGAGCTTGGTCTGAAGAACAGGGCATCTTGGGAAACGCAAGTCAGTACACTTTACCGAGAGCCTTATTTAACTAACAAGCTGCTTGTTAGACAGTTCTGATGCAAAAGGTCTAATTCATTCTGTATTTGCTATTTTCGTGGCATAGTCAAATTATCCCTAGGCTTCAATAAATTCTTGGTTTCATTTTCCTCTTCCCTTCTTTGTTGTCTTTTGTCTTTGGTGTCAAATTTCCAATATTCATTCAACACCTCAGGCAAAAAACATTAACCTCAAGCACAAAAGTTGGTTTGAAAAACAAGGCTGAAAACTAAATTGCTGAAAGAAGATGTAATTTACTGCATGGTATTTCTGATTAAAATCTTTCGTAAGGAAAATGAGGCTCAAGGGCTAGGGAAGTTATAGCTATTTGCTTTTGTTGCTAACAGGAGCATAAGCAACCTTTGAAGGGTAACATTCAAAATCAAGGACCTGGCCAGCAGGGGATCTAGCAGCAGGTGGACAGGTTAGGTTGTTTTTTCCACAGGAACAGATGAAATCCTTTCCACAGCTGACAGCTCTGGTCAAGAGATAGCATCGAGAAGGACTGGGCTGAGAGAGGCTATGTGAATCCTCTGCTCAGTGGTGTTGGAATCCTGCCCTGTAAATTCCTCTATGAGTTGTCAGTTGGTTCAAATCTCCAAGGGACAGAAACCTGCTGCATATGAGGTGTGGTTTCATGGTTCTCCTGACATCTTCTCCGCGGGCTTATTATACCGTAACGTTCCACAGCTGTAGACTGTGTCATTTGGGCTAAATCACTGCTGCTTCTGGGGGCGCTACTGGAATGCAAATACCTCTGAGCGGTTGGGACAAAGGGCTTATGATGCCCTCTTATCCACTGTGGCACACAATGAATAAAGGATCTTCTTTTAAGAGTGTAATTTCGGGACTGTAGTATTGGTCCTCAGTCCCTTCTGGTTATCTTTCTCTCATATACACCGGTGACTCTCAAACTTGATCATGCACCAGAATCACCTGGAAGTCTTGTTAAAACACAGGCTGCCGGGCCTGCCCTCCTGTGTCCCCTGCATTGGCAGGCGGACTCTCAACCACTGTGCCACCAGGGAAGCCCCAACTCAAATATTTTTATATGAAGTTGTAAAATACTTCCGGCCTATCCCACAGCACTACTTCAAGGGTTTCAGAGACCACTTTGAGGTTCCTGTGTAACAGCTCATTTATTAGAAGCCAGCATTCTGGATTGTGAATTATGACCTTCTCATCATGAGAGTTTTGTCTGATAATTGACTACTTCAGGGAATTAAATAGTACCCCTGTGATTGGAAAGAATGAATGGTCCTCCTCAAATGCTTAATTTATGAACACTAACCCCATTATTCCTTTATATACAACTATATAATTACAATTTGGTATTTCATAACTCAAATACATTTGAGGGTTCTAATATTCAGATATTTTGGGGGTTTCCACACATCACATGCTAGTTTTTTTTTGATGTATGTTATCTAAGCTGGTACAGTACCATGAAAACATTTACTTCTATAGCATAAACCTGTTTCCATGTTCTGCAAATGTGAATGCAGTGAATGTTTATATGTAAACCCAATAAAATCTCATTAGTTTTTAGTTAAATAGAGCAGGCTGATTTAATCCTACTCAGTTGGTCACTAGCCCAAATAAATAATACCTACCAAATGGGTAACATTAAAAGCAGCTAGGAGCATTACCCATCAACATTCTAGGACTTTGGGAAAGGTGGTGCTATTGCAAATGCAGATAGCTTTTTAAGAAGAATTATTTTCCTCATGGCTAGTGATGTTTCAAGTAAAACAAAATGGGGGCACTCACCCTGAGGTAGGGTGCCTATTTTCCCATCTGCCCTGGTAATTGCTTGTCAAAAGTAGACTTGCTTTTGATGCCTGAAATCCCCAAAGTAATGGGAAAAAGATCAAGTGTTTTGAAGCAATAAGAAAACTGACAACACAGTCACATTTTCAGGACTGCAGAAGTGCCAGTTTGCTTCATTTAGACACATGATTATTTTTGTCCAGAATTTGAATCCTGAAATATTTGCCCTGGAAGCCCTTGTAACTCTTGAATAGTCTCAAGTTTTATTTTATTTTTTTGGTTGGTTTGTTTTTGTCCTGTTTTCCACATTACTCAAATGGTTTATCTTTGTAATCAGCCTTATGGGGTTTTGTTAACCTCATTAACCTTTCCTGTCACTTCTCTGTGAATCTGCCCTTCAAATAAATGGATAGTCGTTAAATACAGGGCAAGTCTGTCTTGTTGGCTATAGCCTGGCCATGGATTACTCTTCCCTCCAGGAGGAAAAAGTGTGGCCTAACTGTCCACGCCAGTTCTAGCTCTGGCTTGTTAATAATCATCGATGTGACTTTTCCTAAGAAATGGGATTACTCTCAGCCTCCTTTGTTCCTTATGGAAAGTGAGAGTGATAGTTCTTCCCTGTCTTATCCCCAGTCACCTCACAAAGATGCTGTAACAGTAAAGTAACCCAGTAAAGTGACTGTCTTTTGAACTGGAACTTTCAAATTATATTCTATTATGTACCCTATATATATAAAGTATATATATATATATATATATATGTAAATACATGTGTTTGTATAAATAAGATATTAAGCACTTACTATGAGTCAGGTACCATGCCAGGCACTTTTCTTATTTTATTTCACTTACCATCAATATAACCCTGAGTAGGTACTACTATTAGCCTGTTTTAAAAAATGAGGAAACACATTCAGAGAGGTTAAAAAAAATTGCTCAAGATAACGCAGCTAGTAAGTGGTAGAAATGGTGGACGTCTTTTGACCTGGACCCTAAATGGCCTAAGCTGTAGACTTTTTTAGTCAAGATGTAAATAATGTGGCTACAGATGAAAAGAAAGTGCTTTTCATCCACAGGATGTCACTACTTTGTAGACATTTACCAGCTGCTGAGCACTTTCTACGTGCAGGGTGTATGGTGGAGATGCACCACAAGATGTCATTTGTTCTTTCTCCCTAGACTTGCATTGACTCTGCCCTCTCCAGGGACAAGATAAGATGACAGAACTAGCTAGAGTCACTGCAAGCAAATTGTATGGCTGAGAAGTAGGTATTAAGGATTTGATCCTTTCGAATTTCAATCCTAATTGAGCAGTAAGTAAGATAGGTAAAATATTAGAAGACACCTATTCACACCGAGATAAGCTGTAGACAGCTACTGGTACTACTAATCACCATTATTAAGCACCTCAGAACATCTGAGTTTCAAAATATCACAAATAATCAATTGCACAGCTTTTGAAAGATTTGTGCTCAGATTTCTTTGCCCAAGAGCATTTGCAAAGAAGTGAAAGTCACACATTCCTTCTTTTTTGGTACCTTTAGGTGTTGACTGCTGATTTCAGGAGCTAGCCAGCACTATAAATCTTGGAACCTTCAGCACTTTGTAAGTTTTTAAATGTGTCTTGAACATGTTTCCTGAACTTTAGCATTAGACAAAATAGTTGTCTGAAAATCAGGAGATCCCATCTTCACACACGTAACACCTTTCACATACACGAGATCAAAGTGCTTTATTAGCAAGTAGCAGAAATCTTACTTCTCACTTGGGACGACTACAGAAGTGATAAGCAAAGGAGGTTGCTTAGGAAAAGCAACATGGGAAGACAGACAGACTCACAAGGAATCATGGCAGAGCCAACCCACTCTTGGGTCCCTCTTCCAAATGTGGGCAGGTTATGTGCAGTGCCTCACTTTAGAAAGAAAGGTGAACACAGATAGATTTGCAGGTGCTGATGCCTTAGAAAGAGCTTCCCCCAGTCCTTAGTTTATTCAATTTATTCAGCAATTGTTGCATTGTGTGTTTATCAGTCCCTAGTTGTGTACCTGGCATAATGTCTTTCACATTCTTAAGATTAAAAATACACAAAGATTTGCCATTAGTAAGTATACCTGGAGGTCCTTAACTACTAGATTCATGAAAAAGTTAAACACAAAGCATATGAATTCAAATTTGTTCCTCAGCAAAATTATGAATGATTAGGTACAGACCTTCTGGGGGATACCTGTACATAGACTGTGAATGTTAACTCAATGAATGCTTTAATGTTATAATAACATTGCATTTCCTTATAAATATTCTAAAATATAAGCTTTCCTTACCTCCTCTTTTTCATAATTCCAAATCAGGATGTGGTTTCTACGTATCTGATTTCTTTTAGGGTCAACACTAATTGATGACAATCTGCTATTTTAAAAAATTCTTTTCATGACTTAAATGGTCGAGGGCTGTTGCTGATTTCTCTTTCAGAGGCCATTCAGTTTGTCTGAGGTATTCAGTTTTTCTCAATGTATTCCTGAAGGACAGGCACCCCATCCATTTATCAGTAAAACCTGGTACAATAACCAGTATGTAGTAATTCCTTGAGAAAGGTTTGTTCTACCTTTCTGTTTCACACAATGCCACAGAATCTTGATTCAGTGGACCCTAAAAGTGACAGCCAGGCTCTGGATTGTGTGATAAGCTGCTGCAGAAGGGTCCAGGTGGCAGGAAACATTCTTGCCAAGATCATCTAACATATAGATGAATGCTATGAGCTCTCTGCTCTAGTGCCAGAGAGGATTTCCCAGACCACTCTGTCTAAATGGTCACTCTCTGTCCCTAAATTTTCTTTATCTCGTTTGACAGTACTTATACCTACCTGACATTTACCTTTTTCATTATTGTCAGTTTTCCTCACTAGACTGTATGGGGAAGGCAATTTGCTGTAGGCCAGAGCCTAGGACAGTGCCATTATGCGAACCAAGTAAACACTGCCATGTTCATCAATCTCAAGAGTGAAATGATTAATCTTCCCCAATGTGGATTATCTTGAAAGAAACTGTAGGGTCTATCATTACAAATGACGCCAAAGTGTGGTTAAATGGGAAGTTTTTTCAGTGTGGTAAATGGGAATTTTTTGGATGATTGTTTTTTCCCCTTGAATTCATCTTTTTAACACAAACATTTCAAACTGTACTAAAATTATTTATAGGCCCAGATGTCAAAGGATGAAACTTCCTGCGAATAGTTAAGCTGCTCACCGTCCAAATAAGCTTTGTATTTTTTCTTGCAAGTCATCCAGGCGCCTCCTCAAGCTCACCTGAGTCGATTAGTCCCATCCCTGAGTTTCTGCTGAAAACTTCCAGGTCAGTCTCACTTCTGTAATTGTTTAATGACTTGGTCTCATTTGCTAGAATACCTTGTCTTACCTCCATTATGGTTACCTGACTGCTTCATCAAAGCAGTCGAATTTGGGACCCTGAGTTGATGAACCCCAAGCTCCCTGATGTTCCATTATCCACAGAATTTATTGCAATTTGTAATTCATTTAATTCTTTATGTATCTACTTGATGCTTTGACTGCTTCTACCACTAGAATGTAAAGGGAGTTCTGTGAATAAGGGGACTCTGTTTCTTTTGTTTACCTCCATCTGCACAGTTCCTGGCACAGAGTGGGTGACTCAAGAAATATCTGTTGAATAAATGAGTGAATACATATCCTCATCACTTTATAAAAATGAGTTGATAGGAGGATATTAGATTACATTAGAGACAGCAGAGGACTTTGGTATCTCTTGTAGAGAAATTTAAAGTTCTCAGTTACTCTGGAAATACTAATATTTCAATAAAATGTACATTTTAAAAAACAGGAATTTGTATCTGTCAAGTATGGTTATTCTTAAGTCTTCATCAGATCCGAGATCAACAGCAATGATCATCTTCCTGCAACCTTCGCCTTAACCTCATTCTTGATTTAATAACTCATTTTGCCATTCACAGGATTTCAAATGGTATACGTTCCCAGATCAACTAAGTGCAGAAAGGCATAATTTATTAAACAAGTTATGATAGTAATCATGGCTGTTGCCAGGTATCATGAATAATGATTTCGTTACTGAATGGGGTATAGTAAAGGAAGGGAAGGACTTGGGTAGGTAAAGAGTTTGCCAAGAATGCCATGCTCAAGGCATTTGAGGTACCTCAATTAGTTTTGGGGTGCTTGTCTTTGGTTTTCTCATGAGCTGGAACAGCAAAGTGAGCCAGTTCACAGCAGTATTCCTATGACTTCCTGATATTGCTCCTTATTTTCTAATTTTTCCTTGGTTTCAAATTTTGATTATCTAGCCCACTGAAGGCAGAGAGGATTATTGATGCTTACACAAAGTTATAAATGATGTCAATTATGAACAGGCTCTGGCAGTGGTGGAATGTCTCATAAGTTTAAAAAAAAAGAGTAATTACTTTGCTACTGTTATATAATCACTTCATCTTTTATGAATTTGTTCCTGTGCTATTTGGAGAACAGTAATCTTACCTTTAGGCTGCTTCTACATTTGGGAATTGACTTATTTGAGGTCCTAATATCATCTGTGTGTTCTAGGCAACCAAAAAGAGTTTTTCACTAGCAAATATGAGAAGAGCACTTCAATATCACTACAACTAAGCCACTCACTCATTCACTCATTTTCTTACCAATTTTCTGCCAGATGCTGTGTTCGGATCTGGGGATACAGTGGTATGGCAGATTAAGGATGGCCACGAATTCTTTGATACTTCTCTCCGCTAGAGGTAGGATTTATGACCCTCCCTTTGAATCTGGACAAGCTCTGTGACTACTTTGATAAACAGTATATAACACAAGGGACACTGGGACAATTTCTGGACCCAGGCCTTAAGAGACTGGTATCTTGTTGTTTCCTGTCTCTTGGAACGTTACCTCTTGGAGCCCTGAGCCACCATATAAGAGCTCTGACAAACTCGAGACTGGCTGCCATGCCCATAGGAAACCCAAGTAGAGAGGCTGTGGGTAGAAAGAGGGATTCCTGGCTGCTGTCCAGCTGTTCCAGCCCCCAGCTATTTGAGTTATACCAGCTGAGAGCCCAAATATCATGGAGAAAAGAGAAGTCATCCTGGCCATACCCTGTCAGAATTTCTGTCTTTTTTCCCTACCCGGGAAAAGAAAAGAAAAGAAAAGGAGAGGGGAGGAGAGGGGAGGAGAGGGGAGGGGAGGGGAGGGGAGGGGAGGAGAGGAGAAAGAAGTTTCTTTTTTCTAACCCACAGAATCATGAAATGTAATCATAATAAATTGTTTTAATCCGTTATGTTTTGGAGTAGTTTGCTACACAGTGATAGATAATCAAAACAGGGAGAGAACAAATCAGACTTGATCCTTGTCCTCAAAGAACTTAGATTTTAGCAATGAGGACAGTTCAGAACTTAAATATTGCACATCCCAGTGTGGAGCAAGAAACTGAAATACAGCAACTTCACAGAAAGTTAGCACTAGAAGAAACCTATCACCCTGCTCAACCTCTTCATTTTGTAGCGTGTTAACAGTGCTGTCATGTGCTTAGTGCTGGATGAAGTTTGGTCCCAACTCTAGAACTTTTCAACTAAGGCTAGGGATCCCACCAGAAGCAGGCACAAGAGGCAGCCACACCCACACCCAGCAGCATTGCTGCAAAGTTTTAGATCTTTAAATTGTTCTTAAAACTTACTCTAAGTGACAAACAATCGTCAAATGCCTCTCAACATACACATCTTTCTCATAGAAAGTGGACATTTTGCTTCTACTATGGTGGGACCTGGGGGTTTATTACTCTAAGATGTGAGGCAGAATGTACATCAACTTATTCATGAGGTGTCCACAGGTCCCCAGTGAACTAAGGGGGGAAATACCCTTCCATTAATGTGGTTTTTAGCTTATGTTCGGTCACTTTTTTTCTCTTTTTAAACCAACACAGCAAAGGTTCAAAAATTAAGTAAAGAGTTAAGATTGGATTTTTGAAGACTCTCAGGGAAACAGATCAGAAAGAAAAAAAACGAACACTTGTGGCCTTTCCATGAAAAGCTATAGAAGCTGTGTAGTCCAGAGGTTACGAACTCAAAGGCCAGCAGGGCCAGGCAGGACCTTGAAAGTGAGGGAAGTGAGTCAGGTGCAAGGGAAACAGTGAATGGTGAGCTAGAGAGGCATGTCATAGTCATTCCAGAGGGGTAACTGGCCCTCAGCTCTGGATGGCCTCTACCAGAGATGTCAAGCTTTGTCAATTTTCTAGAGAAGGAAGACATTCCAATTTTTATGTTAGATCTCTTAGTTTCTAAATGTTGGGCCAAACAAAATACATCTGTGGGCTGATATTAAGCAATGCCTGATGTAGACACCTGACATGGATTGATGTGGGGATCAGCCTCTCGTGGCTACAAAACAGACAAATGAGTTTGGCCAGACCTTGCTGTCAGCGGTTGCACTAACCCCGGTAGGATTTTGTTTTTTAAATGCACTTCTCCATTAGTGATGATGAGTGAAATGTCCGGCTTTGCAAATTACTGCTGTCGTTTAGTTTAATGCACTCTTGTTTTTACATATTTATAAAAACCTTCTACATTATTAATAGTGATTAAATGCTTAGACACTGAAGATCAATAATGCTTCTGTTCACCTATTTACATTATTAAAAAGTAATAAGTCATACAGGGCACGTAGAATATGTGGTTTACTTTGTAGTCATGTTTGGAGTCGACTGAAAACAAGAAACTCAGGTTACAGGGTAAAATGTATTTAAGGAAAAAATGGTAACTGACTTGGGCTTGCTGGAGACTCTACCATGGGCAAGTGGCATGTTCCCAGTGACATGACACCATCAGGGACACAGGAGGTCTAATGTTCCATGTGCTCTCACATGCCAGTGCAGCACACTCAGAACAAGAAAGGCTAGTCTCACTTGGATGCACAAGGATGCACAGTTATTTAACCTTTATCTGTCCTTGCAACAGTCAGTCACCTATATGCCACCATCTTTAGCTCAAAGGCCTCTGATGGTGGCAACACTCAGCAGCAAGTCCTCCATGCGGGTCACATTTTGCCAGTAGGCAAATGAGCCCCTCGGCAATGCCTTCTTCATCCACCTACTCAGCTATCACTCAATTATGTGGCAAAAGCCAAAGAGGAGAATGGTTCCCCTGATTATAGTACCTAAGTGTTCTAGATCTGTCTGAGGAGAGCAACCCCACAGTCACAGATGGATAAGGGTCATAAGTCTTCAGCAGAGCTTTCTAAGTAGCCAAAGTGGCTCAGCATGAGGTCAGGCTCTCAGTATGAATCTGCTTGGTTTCAAATCCTGGCTCTGACACTCACTGGCTGTGACCCTGGGCAAGTGACTCACTTGAAATCTCAGTTCTTGTTTTCTCACCTGAAAAGTGGGGATCATAATGGTGCCTACCATATCGGGTTTTTGTAAGGATTAAATGAGATAACACATGTAAAAGCTTGGTAAGAGACCTGACACATAAGAAGTGGTTAATAACAATTTACACGTAGCAAAAGGCCTGTTTTACCAGTTGTTCAAAAGTGTTCTTCTACCAAGAAGCTCATTACCATTGACTCAGAGTTTGTAAATAATGTCACTGAAATGTGTTAAAATGAGCTGGATTTTACAATATCGCTCGGTTTCTAAGTTTCTTGTGTTAACCCAGATGTCATTCATCCAGTAAAAATGAGATCTGAGTCACTAGGCTCATTTAAGGACAAGTTGAAATGGGGCAGCAGTGGTATAACAGAAAGATTATAAGAGTTGCTACAAAGAAACTTGCTGGCTGTGTGATGTTGGGCAAGTTATTTAATCTCTCTGAAGCTCAATTCCCTCACATATAAAATGCACCAAGACAATACCTACTTCACAGGGATACTGTGAGGATAAGATGAAATAATGTACGTTTGAGAGCCGCACAAACTAAAAAGTACTATTGAGATGTAAGAGCTTGTACCTATTATTACTTATACTCTACATGATCAGAATTGGATTGATTTTATCCAGAGATAACCCGAATAACACTGCATGCGTTGATTTTTTAAAGGAAATATAGTTACATTGCTTGTCCTCAACCGTTTCCCTTGGAAAAGGCCTGCACCTTTTCTGACAGATTAGACATGTGTGTCAGAGCGGAGACCACTGGAAGAAGGAGTCGTTCTGAATTCAAATGTGACTTACAGGCCAAATGATAACTTGGAGCCTTTTACAAAAGAATGAGGAAAACTCAATCAAACCAGGAGGAGGAGAAGGGCATTAAGTACCACAAGTAATAGGCTTGTTCACTCTGTGAGTGGCTGGCAACGCTGCTGAAGCATGAAGCTGAACCGCAGGGGCTGGAGTTTCCCTTCACTTTTCTAAGTTTATTGCTCAAACGCCCTCCTCTGGATCACAATGACTTGGCTCCTGTCTCTCTCAGGTCCTGACTTTCTCCCTTTACTTGAGTTCAGTGAGTCATTTAATACATATCTCCGTGTCATGGCGGTGGTTATTTCATTTACCTATTTTTTTTTTCTTTTGGACTGACTTTTCCTTAAGCATGAATAATGCTTTTTGTTTCCTTTGTTCGTCTGGTGTGCAATAAGTAAGGCTTCACTATCTCAAGAATTACTTTGACTACAGCCATTTGAAATTACCCCAGAGTTGTTAATGAGATGGGGGAAATACTTCAAAATGGGGATGACTGAGTCTCTTGGGAGAAGGCAAACTTTGACTAGATCCCCTGGCAGAAAAGGCCTTTCTTGTGATGCATTGGCAGTTGGTTTGGGGTTCTGTCAAAGATTTAAAAGGTTAGAACTGCACATAATAAACATAATGAGAAAGTTTTAAGTTTCACTAACAGTTCTAGTGTACAGTCTGTGAGAAGGATGCTGAGTGTTTTAAATTTCCACGCACATCGTTTTTTTTCCCTTTCCTAGTGTGTATAGGTCAAGATTGAGTTGTGATTTTCTTAGATTATCACTCATATCAATATAAACTCTTGACCGAGTTTTTCCTGGGGCCTGATAACACCCACCAGGATGCAACTGAGTGGGTGGGATGTAGACAGGAGCTCCTGGACAAATACTTTCCAAGTTTTTTTTTTTTTTTAATTTCTGTTTGTAATAGTCTAGAAGCTAGTGAAATATGAGAAACAGTCAGAGTGAAGGGAAGAGTTTATATTCCATGCTTGGGGGAGTATTTTTCTCTTTCTTCCTTTGGTCCTTGTTGTATCTGAAGTGAACCTGCAGCTGCCACAGCCATCTTGCTACCAACCTAAGAATGAAGCTTATGCTGAAGATGGTAGAACAGAGAAATGGAAAGGACCTGGGACCTAGATGATGTTACTGAACGCTTAGGTCAGCCAACCCCCAAGCCCAACTGCTGGACTTTCTATTCTGAGAGATAAACATCCTTATAGTTTAATAACAATATTTACACATGTTGAATTGTGGCATGAACAAGGCATGAACATTTTTAAGAGATCAGAAATGTTGACTTCAGTGACTTACTTATATCTAGTGCTAATGACTAAAATATATCATTGCTGAAGATGAAGCTGAGAAGAACAACGAGCAAATTCATGTTATTACACTTCAAATAAGTAAGTTAGCATTTTAAAATTTCTTCATCTTATGGGTTGGACTTCGGTCTCAGGTCTTTAGTGACAATTCACGCATTTGAGCTTGCCTAGAAGACAGATTTTCACAAGTCTTGCATTTCACATTGGGACATCAGACTCACCCAACTCATATGGAAACATTTTACACCATGGAATAAAACTTAAAATTTGGCTTTTGAAATTCAAGAATTTTTTAAGGGATCAATCCAAAAGCTGAACAATAAATTTGTAAATTATACTTCTGTTTTTGTCATTAAAAGCCCCATTTATACTTTACTACGAATAATACACATCATGTGTTGTGTGTGTGTGTGTGTGTGTGTGTGTGTGTGTGTGTATCTTCCTTTCACGGTTAAGGAAAAACATGACCACTGTTCATTAAGGAATAGAATAAATACATATATACCTGCTGTCAAATGAGACCTCTGGAGGAATGACATGAGTACTGTCCTTGCCAATGAGGAATTTGATTCGATCATAGAAGAGTCTCGAACTGTGCTGAGAGAAGAGCGGCTGGCTTTGCTGAATGAGGTCAAGAGGATCTGGTGAGCCTTGGCAGAGAGGACTTACATAACAGTTGCTTTGTTGACAACAATCGGGGTCCACACAGTCAGTCAAACCATCTGAAAAAGAATTTTTGAAATTTAGTGTCAAGAGAAACAACATAGTTAGTAACATGCACAAATGGAGAAATATCTAGAATATCGCCAAAGGTAATGGTCCACATTTTGAGTTTAGAATCTATTAAATTCACATGTCTCTCATGAATTATCACCCACTCTGAATTTACGTGGCACATCAGTGAAATTCAAACTATTGTGTTCATAAATCTTTCCTGAATCCTCCAGCAGTACTACATTGTTTAGCATTTGAAGAGAGTATTCTGTTAGTTATCACTCTTTTGAAGTTTCTTTCTTCCTCCGCAAGACCATTCCTCTGGGATTGCAACTATTTCTTATAATTTTTTGGAATTTCTCACATCATGTACATTTATGAACACATAATTAACAAATGCTTGCCAACTTGAATTTGTATTTTTAAAAGATTCTCCCAATATACTTGTCTATTCCTAATTCCCACAATAGAAGCTGGTATTCTGATGGTGACAAAGTGTCTAAAGCAGGGCAGTGATTTTCAGACGTGTAGTCAATTACCTGGGGAGTTTATTAAATTTGTATATTCTTTTTTTTTTTTTTTTTTTTTTTTTGCGGTACGCGGGCGTCTCACCGCCGCAGCCTCTCCCGTCGCGGAGCACAGGCTCCGGACTCGCAGGCTCAGCGGCCATGGCTCACGGGTCCAGGCGCTCTGCGGCACGCGGGATCCTCCCGGACCGGGGCACGAACCCATGTCCCCTGCATCGGCAGGCAGACTCTCAACCACTGCGCCACCAGGGAAGCCCTAAATTTGTATATTCTTGAGTCCCGCCTATTGAAGCAGAATTTCTTCAGAGCCCAGGATTATGCCGTATTTAATCTGAGTGATTCCGAAGCATACTAAATTTTCAGAACCACTTTTTTAGGAATCTGTAGAAGTGACTAGAGCTTACTTGTTCCTAACTGCAGTTATTTGAAGCAAATACTAAGAAATTTCCAGTATATAGTGATGAATGGCTCTCTTTCATTTCCTAGGCCTTCACCATTTACTCCAGACTCCTGAATCCATGGTTGTTCCAACAAATAAATCACATAAAAGCTTCATTCTTTGGTAGAGGAATGATGTGGGACACAGGGGTTACAGGAGGAGGGGAGACTGTTGAGAACCTGATATAGTTGTCCCTCGGTATCTGAGGGTGATTGGTCCCAGGACGCCCGCGGATACCCACATCCGAAGATGCTCAAGTCCCTTATATAAAATGGCACAGTATTTGCACATAACCTACGCATATCCTCCCGTATACTTTAAATCATCTCTAGATTACTTATAGTACCTAATACAACGTAAATACCATGTACATAGTTGTAAATACAATGTAAATGCTATGTAAATAGTTATGAGGCACGCGCCAAATTAAAGTTTTGCTTTTAGGAACTTTCTGGAATTCTTTTTTTTCCAAATATTTTTCATCCGTGGTTGGCTGGATCCAAGGATGCAGAACCTGAGGATACGAAGGGCTGACTGTAGGTGCACAACACTGTGTTAGGTGCTTGGGGAAGGAAAGAGGTAAAAAAGAACCCTTTCCCTGTTTTTAGGAGCTCAGAATTTAGGAGGAATAGGTGCATAAAACAGCTGACTCTTACACTAGTTAAACCTGCAATAAGTGTTATAAGAATTACGTGCAAAGAGAAGGGGTTGGAGTGATTATTTGAGCATATGGACACTTCATTCCACACTCAATAAGCAAAAAAAAAAAAAAAAAAAAAAAAAAGTTAAAGCCCTTCCATGGTCCTTAAAGCAGACCAGTAGCTCTAATTCAGATTTTTTGTTTGTTTGTTTTGCGGTACGCGGGCCTCTCACTGCTGTGGCCTCTCTCGTTGCGGAGCACAGGCTCCAGATGCGCAGGCTCAGCAGCCATGGCTCATGGGACCAGCCGCTCCGCGGCATGTGGGATCTTCCCGGACCGGGGCACGAACCCTCGTCCCCTGCATCGGCAGGTGGACTCTCAACCACTGCGCCACCAGGGAAGCCCTAATTCAGATGTTTAACAAGGGTAAATATAAAAATGCTCATCTTCTTGGCTTGCAGTGGAATAGGGAGGTTCAGATGGATCACCCGCTCCTTAAGGCTGATGATGAAAGTTACTGGCACCGGTTTCACGCGGCTCTTTTGCTCGCTCTCTCTCCTTTACATGGCTGCCCCTGTTGAGCTGGAGGGGGAAGTACCACAGCTGGGGGCAATGAAAGTCAGGAACACCTAGAGAGCAGGCGTTTGGAACAGTAGCCCTAGGGCACCCTGGAAATATTCTTCCCCACATGAGGTCCTTTCAAATTCCCTGTACCATAGACACTACTTTGATTTAAAATGCAGTTTGCTGCTTTCTGGCCTCTACCCTGTTTGTTCAGTGTCGTTCTGCCCCTGATTTTTACTTCTCTGTATATATATTTCTTTTTCACTGATGAATAACTTTTGTGTGCATTAGTTTCCCTAAGAAGTTCCCTTCTGCTCCCCTTTCTCCCCTCATTCAGCAAATTACATTAACAGATTTTCTATAGATTTTAGATGCCACTATCACCTCTCTCTCCAATACATTGTTCTCAGCCTCCTATTAGCACATTATCTCTTTACTCTGCCAATTAAACATCTGGATGTGCTGGAAAGCTGGCAAAAATATCAATCTGATTTAAACAGTTTTCTGATGTCTGAAATTGATGCATAATATACTAAACAATGAAAAACTGCTTTTCAGATGGCCAGTCACCTTTATCTTTCAATCGGCAGCAAGTGCAGTAGTAATAATCAGATTGGGCATTCACAGGTTTCGACCTGTCAACCACACAATTCTAACTTATTTTTGAAAAGAAATAGATTTTAAATAAATAGTAATGCCCCAACGATCTTCAAAACCAGATTCTAAAACTAAACACAGAGCCAATTCAAAATTGGGACTCACATTCTCATCTAGTTATGTGCTATAAATTCCAAGTTAATGTTTCATATTCACTAATTGCCTATTATACAGGGCTGACCCTCTAAGACCTCTGTTTTCTGAGAACAGCAAGACTTCTGTTGAATCTAGAAAGGCTGCAGGCAAGCAGACCAATAATGGTATGCAACCCCGAATTATAATTCATAGGTAAGCCCAGTACATGGGCAAAGATCTACTTACCAATTATCACGTTGGATAACACTCCATACAGTATGTCTAGACTGTTACAAAGAAGTGCAAATGATATCACACTGCTTGTGTGGGTTTCCTTTTTTCTTTTTCTTTTTTTTTTTTTTTGGCTGTTAATGGTTCTTTTATCACCCTGAATTGGAAGCTGTGGCACCCTTGACAGCCAGGCTCAAGGTGTCAGATATGGACATATCAAATGTTAGCTTACTTTACTTTTAGGGCCTGTTCCCTTTAAAGGAATAAAAATAAAAGCTAGCAAAATAAAAGGGAGGTTAAATTGTCTTGAAGGACTAAACAGGGCATTCACTGGTCCTAGCTTTGCCAGCCAGTTAGGGACTATGCCAGCTGGCTCAGTTGGGGTTGATGAAGGTCAAGGACACTGGTTTCTTCTGTACATGATCAAGTCACTCAATATTAAACTTTTACCTACTAGATGTATGCCCTTGGTTGAAAGCAGGATTGGACAAGGGAATATGAACAATATAGGGAAAACCCACATTTTCCTAATCCTTAAAATGAATTTACAAATATATATCCTCTTAGGGACAGCACCCATATTATCACCTTGATAAAAACGGACAGCAAGTTCCATGGCAGGCTATCCAAAAGGATTTGGCACCACGTATAGATTAGTTAATATTTGTCAGGTATGGCACTAGGTACATCCTCATGTAGTATTTTAACTAAATCCTTGTGACAACCCTGTTAGGTAGACATTCTCATCTCCATTTTACAAATAAAGGAAGGGAAGCTGAATGTGGTTGGAAGAAATATGGGAGTCATATTAACACCCAGTGCTCTGACTACAAATCACACGTCCAACATCACCATCCAAGACGTATGACTAGTACTACTGACCTAGGCTGTAAGACCTCCAAGTGACTGATCAATGTAGGATTTAGAACACATGAAGTGGTTAAGGTGAAAGAATCAGACGACTTTGATTCTAATCTTGACTTTGCCACTTACAATGTACACGATCCTGGACAAATCAGTGCAACTCCTGGATTCTCAGTTTCCTCATCTACTAGATGGGATGAGTAGAACTGTCGTAAGGATCACATGCTCTCATAATCATACCAGCATCGTGCTTAGAGTTTAGTAGCTAGCACTCTCGATAAATGTTAGCTCTTGCCATTAACCAAATTATAGACTGTACAGGCTACAAGGAGTCCAGGGATAGAGTCCTGGGGTAGATGCCAATGGTCTGCAGTGGCAGCTGAAAATGTTCAGACTCACTTTTATTTAAGTTGCCTTATCACTGGCCAGAGGGCAGTTAACTTTTCTGTAGCATATTCAGGTCATTAAAATGTGTTCATTTTGTGAACTCTGCTTGGTTAGGTTGTCAGATAGGTAGGAATCTATGTGGCTCTAAACAGACACTAATGCTACAGTAAATCTTTATTCATTGAATTTCACAAATTCAGAATTTGTTATCATTTGGACAGGGGCTGGACTGAAGCTTAACCTTTTCAGCATCGATAGAATAGAGCGTCTACCAAGCAAATTAATAGTGAAAAAGAAACTGAAGGGCTGATCATTCCAGTGATTCAGTTGAACAAAATCTTCTCGGGCATTTTAGAAACCTACAAACAATGGACTCATTACAAATCATTCATAAATTTTTACTAAAGCAGGCCCTCTACTAGGCACTCCTGGTAGCTTAGTTGTTGTCATTATATGCATTGAAGGTAATATGACTGTATTTCCTTTGGAAATAGTCTCTAATTCATCTTTTTTCATTTATTCAGGCTGACTTTCACCCTAGTATTTTGCTGTATTGGTAAAAAGAAAGTGGGAGAAGTTCAAGTGCACTTAGTACTGGAACTGCCCAAATCATTGTTATAATATATTGTTATATATACATTTGTTTATTTGTTATATACATATATGTTATATATATATGTTAATATATACATATATTAATTGTTATATATACATTGTTATATATACATTTATATATAAATGTATAACCTATACATTTACTTTTTCTGCATCAGGAAAGTAAATTGTTTATATGCCACTAATGTTCACGTCCTCCCCACCTGCCATCAATGGCTTCCCAAATCGCTCAGAATAAAAGCCTGTGTCCTGACCAAGACCTACTTCCTCACAGTCTGGTTCTTTACTGTCTCTCTCTTACCTCTCTGACCTTACCTCCCATTACCGTATCCCACAACCCCCTTCCCCACTGTTCCTATGCCTGGAATCTTCTTTTCTCCAATGTCAGTATGGCTCATCCCTCACCTCCTTTAAGTCTTTACTCAATTGCCACCTTCTCAGTAAGGCTTCCTCTGGCCACATTATTTAAAATGCCACCTCTGTCGCACACTCCCTATCCTTTTTTAACGGGCTTAAAAAACAATTTCTCCATAACACTTACCATCTTCTATCAGACTATTTAAAAAATTTTTTAGTTTATTGTCTGCCTCTCAAAACTAGAATATAAGATCCATGGAACACAGATTTAGTCTTTTTTATTCATTGCTATTTCCTCAATGACTAGAATAGTGCCTGACCCCAAGTAAGCTTTCAATAAATATTTATTGAATGAATAAATGGATGTCCTAAAAGTCCTATTTTTAGGACATTTATAAATGCACCTAGAGATTAATAAATGTTCAATGAATGCATCAAAATATGTTAAGTTACAAATAGATTCTTCATTGATACCACATCTTTATCACACACTTTATATTACTGTATTTCAAACATTCTCATTCATTTTCACCACTACAAAGTAGGAAGATGTCAAGTATTACTAGTCTTAGTCGATAAATAATGTGACAGTTCCATTATAGAGGGGTTAACTGAGTTATAGAGTTTAGATGTTCCAACTTCCACTCGTATCTGGAATCACTTGGCAGTTTAGGCTCTCATAACTAAGTGATGATCTTCTAATAAATGGGTTCCTTGGAAATGAGGGGGGTATGGTCAGAAGAGAATAATTAGGAATATGCTTTCTGTTGCCAGGTCTTTTTTCCCAGCCAAATCTTAAAAGTAAATGCAGAGAGGGGCCCTTAAACAGAGCAAATGTTACCAATTCATTGCTCCTTCTATTTCATTTTCCTATTTATTAAACCCTGCAGCATGCTGGTGACATTCAAAACATGAGGCTTATTGATCCATAAGCTTATATGTGTTCATAATTCACCCATGGTGCTGATTTCTAGATCTAGAAACACTGCATCATAAAACAGGCTTGCAAATAGCTATTGTTCTTAATGAATGGTGACTTGTTATGAAGAATGATTCCTGGAAGATCATTCTCTTTTAGGCAATTAACTTATTGATTTTACCAATGAATATGAATATAGACCACCGGAAGAGTTTATATAAGAGAAGCTTGGACAAACATGTGACAAACACTTAAAAGATCAGGGGGAAAAAGAGTGTTTTGATTAAACACTCTTATTGTACGTCTTTTTAACCTCCGTGACAATCGTTCCACAGTATCAGAAGTCACCTTCCTTCCTCTATGACTTGAGGGACTAAACTGTAATCTTTGATAGCTGAAGATCTTTAAAAATTTACAATGTTCTGTATAATCAGGCCAGTGCCTACCTTTATATTCTCATCTCCCACCAATCTCTCCCTGACTCATTGTATTCCAGCCACAATGACTTACCTTTCACTTTCTAGAAGAGTCTAGTATATTTCCACCTCAGGGCATTTGTACATGCTGTTTCCCTGGCCTGGAACATTCTTCCCCTGACTCATGTGAGGCCTTCCTTGCCATATAGACCTGGTTAGGTCCTGCTATACATGTTTATAGCACTCTAAAAACTTTACAGCACTCTAAACAATTGTAAATATATAGTTATTTGTGTGGTTTCTTGTTTAATACCTAAACCATAAGCTCCATGAAGGCAGAAACTTGTTTGGCATTTTCTCCTCAGTGTCAAGCACAATACTCGGCACAAAGTAGTCATGAATGAATGGAAAATTGGGTGCCCAATCTGAAATGTTTGGCTGAAAGGTAAATAACTCTTTGAGTCAAACATTTGGATCAGCGCTATCCAATAGAACTTTCTCCATTGATAGGAATGCTCTAGATGTGCACCAACACAGTAGTCACTAGCCTCATGTGACTGTTGAGCACTTGAGATGTGGCTAGTGCAACGGAGAAATGGAATTTTTAATGTTATTTAAAGAGTCATATGTGGCTAGTGGCTACCATATCAGACAATGCAGATTTTGGTATCTCCAAATAGATGTCGGATGGTCTATAAAACTTAGCCAAAGAATACAAAGAAGTTGGAAACTTTTATGAAGTCCAACTTATCATTTTTTTCCTATTGTGGTTTCTTTCCTAGCTTTTATGTTTAAGAAGTCCTTTCCAATCTTGAGATCTACCATCTATGTTTTCTTCTAATTGTGTTTGAGTTTTCTTTTGCCTTGAACTCATTAATCAGCTGCAGTGTTTTTATTTATTTTATTCTTTTGGAATAAGATATGAATTGAAAATCTAAGTTTTTTTTTTCCTTAATAGTTGTCTCAGCACCACCTATTTCATAATGTTTCTTTTCCCCAATGATTTTTGATGCTGGTTTTATAATATCCTAAATATTTGTACTGGGGTGTGTTCCTGAAGCTTTTATTCGGTTGTACTGATCTGTCTATGCTTACATCAGTACCATTTTGTTTTAATTATCATAGTTTTAAAATATTATTTTAACATCTGATAGTTCTAGCTTGCTCTCACTATTCTTTGTTTTAGCTATTCTGATTCAGTTAATATAATGTCTAAACTTTTTTTCTCATGTCAATTCATATGTGCATGTAATGTATGGTGATTATATTTTTCAAACCCTAAATCAGGACACATGATGAACACATGAAAAATGTGGTCACCATAAGGTTAAGTCTCCTCTTCCAAGCACAAGGTTGTGTCCATGGTATGTGCTTGTTGACTAAAGGGATACATGAGGTCAAGACATTTGATAGATTTGTGATTTCTGTAGTAATTAGTTCTTAAATATACAATGTAAAAGACAGTTTTCAATTTTCTTGCATGTTAAGAAAAAAAATCCAAGGGTTATTTGTTCTTAGCTCTGTTTTTATTATTCAAGGAGCTCTTAGGTAGCTCCTAGACCTGTGTCACCCACATATTCAATGAGCCCAACTAGTTACTAAGAGTCACAATGCACTGAATCAGAGTGTAACTAAAGTCAAAGCTTCAGGAAGTAGCAGTAATACTAATGAGTAATCAAAGCTGATTAGAATGCAAAAAAAAAAATCCTGCCATTCTGTAAGTATCAGCAATGATATGTAGTAATCAGGAAGCAGCTACTTGAAACAACTGCTTGAAAGTGATTTTTTTTTTTTTGACTGGGAAGATTTCTTAAGAATTAACATTTAAAAAATTAGGACCACTTTTTTTTCCCCCAAAAGGTTCAATTGGCACTTTCTGATTTAATTAAAACTCACACACATACATGCACAAACAAGTATGCAAATATTAATCATTAGGCATATACAATCATTCTGGATGGCTGGAAATGAATCCAGCCATTCTGGATAGCTGGAAAGCTGAGACCACCAAATGCAGGGCATTTAATATATTCTTAGGGATGTTACTTAAACAGTATAAAAATGGATTTATTGTCCAAAATCTTAGTCATGAGGCTTTCAGAGGTTATTTAATCCATCTTTCCATCGCAAAGTAGAACTAAATATTTATTTGTCATCAGTATCATCTTAATCCTACCAAATGAAAAAATGGTAATTGAATATCTCAAGGAGCCTCCCCCTGCTACTCCCTAAAGAGACAATCATAAAAATACACTAAACTCACATCAGCGTCTTTGATTCCCACGTAGATACACAATTTTAAAGGAATGTTCATAGGTCAATACACATTCAGCAACATCTTCTATACCTTTTGTATCTATATATGCCACAGATATTGAAAATTGATAATCCATTATTTCATTAATATTTAATTGATCCATTCCTTAAACATTTTTGGCTCCCTTGAGGTGACCTGGACGCCACAGAAAATGCTTGATAATTATTCAATTATTTTTATCAAGCTGTACTTTATTAAGCAGGAAACTTATTTTAGCTCAACCCTGAGTCAGAAATTATACTTGGGACTTCCCTGGTGGTGCAGTGGTTAAGATTCTGCCTGCCAATGCAGGGGACACAGGTTCGAGCCCTGGTGCAGGAAGATCCCACATACCATGGAGCAACCAAGCCCGTGCGCCACAACTACTGAGCCTGTGCTCTAGAGCCCATGAGCCACAACTACTGAAGCCCGCGTGCCTAGAGCCCATGCTCTGCAACAAAGAGTAGCCCCTGCTCACCGCAACTAGAGAAAGCCCGCGTGCAGCAACAAAGACCCAACACAGCCAAAAACAAATAAATAGAGAAGGAAAGAAAGAAAGAAATTATACTTGCATAGGTTGTTAATGTATTTTCTGAGCATAACATTTTAATCAATATATCAATTGAGAAATCTCCATTACTGCCTCCGATCTTTTTTGGAATGAAGCAGACCACCTAGGTTTACACCCTGGCTCTATCGTCTACTTTCTATATGATCTTGAGCAATTTATTTAACTTCTCAGTGCCTCCGTTTCCCAATTTGTAAAGTAGTGTTAATAGTAGTTTCTACGTCATGAGGATTAAGTGAAATTATTCACATAAAGGACTCAGCACAGTGCCTTGTACATAGTAAACCCTGAATACAAGTGAGCTAATATTATTAGTAATTATACTGGGCATCAAACTATGGACTCTGAGTCATACTTAACATGTAACAAGGAAACAATATAGACAGGATATAATTTAGTGCTTGATTGTATGGTGCATATGATAAACACCATGGTAGGCTGGGGTGGTGGATGTCAGAGGTATCATGGGAAATATGGCTTGAGTTGGGACTTAAATGATGAACTGAGAATGATGGGTGTAGAAGACGAGTCTTGAAAAAAACAAAAAAAGAAAATGAGTCTTGGCGGACCACAGAAGTCAAGTAAATGGTTGATTAGTGTACCATTTAATTGAAAATCTCACTCTGGCCTCCCCAACAAAAATTTCAAATTAGATAGGAAGTAAACAGTCTCTTCAGAAAATGGTCTGCTACCCTAAATTTAGTGTGTGTGTGTGTTTGTGTGTGTGTTTGTGTGCACGTGTGCGTTGATTGGTGTAGTTTATCACCCTTTAAGTAGTGCACATGAATTATCTTGTTTAATTCTTATAACAACCCTATTAGACAGTTATTATTATTATCAGCCCCATTTTGAAGATAAGGAAATTGAAGCACAGAGATAGCAAGAAACTTTTCCCAAACCCTACAGCCAGAAGTACATAGCAGAGCTAATATTTGACCCCAGAAATTCTAACTTCAAAGCCCTGTGCTCTTAATCAGAAAGTTGCTTCTGCTTAAAATTCATAAGGTCTTATAACTTTTAAAGGTAAACTGTTAGCCAGAACAATAACAGAGGACACTTTTACACCTAATTTGGTGCTTAAACGATGACTGCTACCTTATTGTTTTAAGCCCCATTTGGATTCAAATGACAAGGTATATAATTGTCTAAGCACAAATAGAAACCTTGAGGAGTCAAATTTAACAACCTACTTCATTTTAAGTCAATATACAGAAATTAGAAATAAATTTTTTTGTCAATTTCATGTTTTATTGAGTAGAAAGTAAGAGGAAAGTGAGGATTTGTTGTTTTAGGCTCACTCAGAGGTGATTTGGCTGTTTTGAGGCCTGACTGTACAATGTATTAGATGCCTTTGTTTGCTTGATTAAAACAGAAGTGGATACCCGGAGGCCTTGGAGCCACATACGGCTTTCTAAAACATGTGCGGCTCTTGAATTAAATGTAAAATACTCTACTGTGAATTGTCATGATGCTGTGTCCTTTGAAAGATGTAAAGTGGTACTAAAAGGTAAAGACACAAGAGGGAGCTCTAAATAACTAAGAACAAAGAAAACTACCTCACGATGTGTATAGTGCAAGCTACACTAGCATCTGACAGTTTAGACAGTGGTACGCTGATTTAATTTAGTAGAATAAATGCCACAGATATGGGAGGCAGCATGGTTGTAACAATTAAGAAAACAGAAACTGAAGTCATATAGCCCTGAATTGGAACCTTGGTTCTGTTACTTTCTAGCTGTGTGATCCTGGAAAAGTCACTTACCATCCCCACTCCAAGTATTAGTTTTCCCATTTGTAAACAAGGAAAATAGTACCTATACCTGATAACGTTATTGTGAGAATTAAATGAGATATAATACATGGAAAGAGTTTGGAGTATTGCCTGGTTACTGTAAATATTCAATAAATTGAGATTTACAAAATAGTGTGACTTTATAAGGATTCCTAATTTTCACTCTTGGCCAGATTGGTCATCACTGTGCTAGAGGCTGGGCTATTCCTTTCTTTTATGAACATTTAATAAATGACTCACCTCCATCATTGTCCAAGTTATCTCCACAAAGCATTTCCATGACAACATTGCAGCCTGTCCCACTCCAACCCACCTGACACACACAGTGCCAACCATTTTGATCCAGGGTACATCGCCCATTTCCAAAGCAGAGCCCTGGGCAGCCATCTGAAAAGACAGCAGAGAGTAACAAATTCAGAGACATCAGAATGGGTTTGGCCAACAATGATGTATCTGCCTAGAGGGAAAAATCGAATCACCTGGGCTCCATTCAGATGAGGTGTTGAATAAATGGAAGAGGAGCTTGCTTGCTTATACCACCTTCCCAGGGAACTTGTTATCCCTTACTCTGCTGTGCTTTTCCTTAGAGAGCCAATTAAACGTTATTAATGCTAACCCCAATTCCCAACCTCTGATTCAGACAGGATAAAAACTATGATGGGGACAAGACATGTTTTTTGTTTCTTTTCGAAAAAGGTATCTCCTCATCTCAATCAAAACTGGATGGATGCTATTGTATCTAGTTATGACCAAAAAGTTGGGAAAAGACAGCAGTTTCTATGAAGAGATACTTCTCCTAACAACTGCTACTCTGTGCTGATTTTTCCCTTGTGATATGTTGCTTCAGGACTTAGGTATGTTGGTATACAGTTCAGACCATTAATTGCCCACATGGTGCCTTAGAAATGTGCTGCAGTTGCTTTACACCTATTCAGCTCTTCTCTTCAGGATTATTATTGATCTGAAAGCTAAGGATTGATTTTTTTACTTATCTGGTATCTCTCTCAGAAACTAGCATAATAGTATACCTGTAGTAAGTGCTCAACAAATGTTTATGGAATTAATGCACACCAAATTTAGACTTTCAGAATTCTAGAGAATAATTGGATAAATATAGTCAAGAGGAAATTATAATGCTTAAATGACTTCTATCCATTGATAACCCTAACCACAAACACTAACGACGGTCTCTATTTAGACTTTTAATTTCTCAGGGATGACCTACTCTTTCTACCAGTGGTTCAGAGATAGGCTATTCCAAAGGGCAACTCTGCATGTCCCAAGTGCTCAGTGGGCAGATGAACAGAGAGAGCAATAATGGCACATAGCTTCTGGAAATTTCCCCAGTAGCAACACAGGACCAGATCTGGATTTTACAGGAGAGAGTCCAATCAATATTCTTTCCATTTTCTGTCTTTGAAAGAAAATTCCAAAAGTATAAAAAGCAAAAGAATTTTTAAAAAAATCTGTAGAAGTAATCCAGTGTTTCTTGCAAATGGTTTTCCTAGCAACTCTCAACAGACCAGAGGAAGAAAAGACTTTAAAATAAAATGACAGATGGCTGTTAGAAAATATGAAAAGATTATATATATATATTCCTCACGCACATGTATAAGATTAAGAAAGAAATTTATCTAGTTCCATTCTCATGCACATACAGTGGATAAAGAGAAATTAGGGATAATTTGAGTATGACATTTTCAACCTTCTGAGGCTGAGGTAATGAAAGGCACCAGGAAATCTGACAGAAAAACCCTTGCAGTCTCTATCGAATGCAGATCCCTGGTGGGGATGGATGATGAGGTACTAACAGGGGAATAATTCTTCTGCCCTTGTAAGGATACTCTACACGGACTTAAAGCTATATTGTTACGTTAGAGAGAAAGTTCAGCTGTCTACCTAAACCTAGTTTATTTAATAATTACCTCTCTGTCATATAAACAGACACACACACACACCCCCCTCGACATCAAGACAAAGAAAAATAATTCTTAAAACTGCTTATCAGTCTATTAAACTCTACGGCAAAAAATCAATCTTTGATATTGGGAAAGCAAATTACTTTTAAGTCTATTACAGCATGAACCTGACAATATTGCACTTAAGTAAGACTGCCAACATTAAAAACAACAACAACAAACAACACCCAAACCCCACCAACACTTCCTTTCCCACATGCATATTTTCGGTTTAAAATATTTTTCTGTTATAAAACTAGAGAGAATGGGCTTACCTCGGACAGCATCTAAGTAGTGAGCTAAAAAGGGGGGAAAAGAGTGATTGAATGAATTTCTGGGAGACCAAAGCTATACAACAAGCACTAATGGTTTACCATCTGTTGCCTGGGAGAACAGCAAACTGTGAATTCTGAAATGCCTGCAGCTCAAAAGTTAGTACACTGGCCTGTGTGGTTTGTGAATAATATTTTCTGTGGGAAAGATATTAATGGCTTTTCTGTAAGAAACTCTATTAGGCTTCCTAAAAAAGTGTCATATTTCATTAAAAGTATAAGAACTGCATTTTTACATTTCAGTAATAACTCATGAAGGAGTGCTAGCTTGAACTTCTTATTAGTAATATCTTTAGAAGGGAGTTCTGGAGTAACCACCTTTGGTAATCATGACAATATTTAAATCCTCCTATGTGAAGGCAATAAACTTACTCTAGTGCAGGAATGTAATTACTTAAGCTGCATCTGAATCTCACCCCTCACCACCTTTTTAATGAATCTTAAGTATTTTCCACAGTCACAGAACAAGACTGACTGTAGTTGAGTAGTAATGCAGTTTATTAAAATTATGTTATATATATTATATATACTATACATTACTTTGGCAGGTTCCAACCATTACAACAAAAATCACCTAAAAATGAAAGCTGTAGTACAGTCTAGAGGGGAAAAAAAGCCCATAAACAATGAACTGTGTACCCAGAGGCCCACGCTTGCTTTTGCACTGTATGAATTCTCTGTGTGCTCATAGAATGACACTGGAACACTCTGTTACCCACTTTCCTTAGCTGAACAGTGGTAAACATACTTGTCCCTCTGTATATGCAGGGAACCTTGGTGGCAGATACATGTGTGTGTCAAGGGCTTTGATATTTTTCTCAGAAAAAAGTATTTTATAAATGAAACTTTCATTATTATTAGTGTTTTTTATGGTGTGAAGACCACGTGATAGATTAATTATTACATAGACTTTCTCACACCCACAGGTGTTCTCCCAGGAAGCAGCCTGAAAATTAGTGAAATTGGTGACAAGGGACGAGAGAGGGTGGATGCCTCGGTACGAACTCTCTATACTACCCAATAAACAATTCAACACAGATGTTCTATTGATAGCAGGTCAGGAGTATCTTCCTTATACACATTAAAGACAGCCCTTAATGATACTGAATGGCCCCTGATAAAGTAGTCCCATTTAATGAAACTGCCTCTAAGTGCTTTCAACCAAAACAACCTATACTTTTCAAAAGGAAAAATGGCCAGTGAATGTTAACTTTACAACAAAAGCACTTTTCTTATTAACTAATGACACTATATTCTAATGTATCATCTTTCATTTGAGTAACTCAAAGCACTTGAAAGCAGAAAATATAAAGAATAATGAAGTAATGAGAAAGGAAAAGACACAGAAATAAGTAAAAATTATCAACAAAACAGGAAACCTCCCAGTTAAGGAAACTTTCAAACTTATGGCCAGCCCTCCTACTTCTTCCCTCTTCCCATCTCAAATTCTACAAACAGGTTGGTGATTGACTTGCTAGACTGCTTTACTTCTTCAATTCATCCAATTTACTTTGTTCAAAGTATGGTGGTACTTACCGATTGTACAGTGGTCGCCCTCCCATCCAGGGCTACACTCACATTTTCCATCTTTGCATTGGCCATGCTCAGCACAATGAGAATGACAGGAGCGTTCTTCACATGTTGGTCCTACCCAACCTTCTTCGCATTGGCAAATTCCCCTTGAGCAGACTCCATGGCTACCACACTCCATGGTACAGAGCTCTGTGGGGAATTCAAAGAAGATGTATTTACATATTTTATTACAACCAGAGCCTACTCTTTCAAAAACACATTAGGATTATCAAAATCTTAGTCTATACCTGTATTTAAAATATATAATCAAAATGGCACAAAGCCCTCTAGCATTTGAGTGAATGTACAAGGAACTCTGTTAAAAAAGGTAGTTATATCTCAATGTATAAAATAAACTCTAAATCATATTGCTTTTGAGCAGTCCACAAAATGATAACAGCACTCAAGGCTTAGAAATGAAGTCAGTGCCAAACAAATGTCAAGTGGTTTTCACTAAACATTCATTAAGATTACAGGTAATGTTGTAGGGATTTTGTGATGCTACAAGAAATCACTGGGGAAAACACACAGTGCCCTAATTTCATTCGGGTTTTACAATCAGAAAGATGATAACTTTCTAATAAAATTCATAATATACAAGAGGTAAAGCTGCCAGTGACAGTAATCAACTGCTTTCTCTGATCATACTAACAATATTTGCATTTATTTTAAGGATTTAAAATGACTCCTGGTTGATTAAAATACACAGTCTTCTTATCTCAAAATGCCATTCAATATTTAGCCAATATAATCAAGGTGTATTATTAGCTCTGCCCAGTTTCTCTCTTCTGTATCCCTGACTTTTTTTTTTTGAGAAACACTGAATATTAATAAAATCATGACAGTAGAAAACCAAAATAAAAGTTTGGCTAGCTTGTTTCTTCATAAAATTCCCTTGCTGGAGGAGCAGAAGGGAGATAAAAGCCTATCGAAAGAATGCAATAGGTTTTGGGTACAATTGGCCACATATCCTTGAATGAAAAAGAGGGTGTGCTGGAAGCCAAGTTGTCTATCTTTCATAGTCTTAAATTCTGAAACTGGTTTTATATATTGATAGATATTGACATATGATGATATAAGTATTACCCTATATTACATGTAACAAAGCTCTTCATATGTAACAAAGGTTCTACACTATAGGTAGCAGAGTTAATTTTTCAGTAGGTGAGAATATTCTTCTGATAAAGCCATGATTATGAATTTTATTACTAACTGGATCAATATATTCACTAATTCATTCACAAGTATTCTTTGAGGGTCAAGATTTCACAGAAAGAGTAAACGGTTTGGAATAAGAATTCCTCTGCATAAAAGCTGCGTATCCTTAGGCAAATTACTAACATGCTTTCTTAATCTCTGCTTGTGTAACTACACAATGAAAGTAATAATATTTACACCTGACAGGGTCATTGGGCAGTTTGAGGTATATTTTGGAGGTAGAACCAATATGAAATGCTTAAGAGAGGATATAGGAAATGAAGGAGAGGGAAAAATAAAAGTTTTGGCTTAAACAAATGGGTGAATAATGCTGCCACTAACAAAATGGAAAAGGATAAAGGAAGAATAAGATGGGAGATCAAACAGATTAACATTGAGATAACGTATAGATAGCCAAATGAAGATGTCAATTAAGCACTAAGATATATGAATTTGACAGGCCAGGGTTAGAGATATGAAATTGGCAACCATTAGCATATAGGTGGTATTTAGCATCTAAGTTTGAGACCAGATGATATCCCCTAAGGAATGAGCCCTGAGGTGTTCTGTGATTTAAAGATAAGGTAGAAGAAGAGGAACCATCAAAGGAGACTGGGAAGGAGAGGGCAGTGAGTGATAGGAGGAAATCTTATAGATTGTGGTACAGCTAAAGCCAAAAGAGGACACTTTTTCAAGAAGAAGGGGGTAGTCATCACAGGGACAGAGTAAAGGGCCAAAGTAGGTGATTAAACAGTTAATCCCACTAGGGGATTATAAGTAAAGAAAAAAGTATAGGAGACCCCTGTAAGTTAATGATCACTCAAGAAAGCAGGTTTGCTTAACCACAAAACCAAGCAGGCTTGCTTAGCAACAAAACCAGGTAACAGAAACATGAGACATGCCCCCAAACAATAAAACAATGGTGGCATGAGACCCACATCCTTCCCAGTGAGCTCAGTAAGTTAATGATTACTAGGACACGCTCCTCTGCACGCACTAAAAACAAAAATATAAGGAAAAGGTGACATTATACTAAAACCTGAAATGATTTAACATATTTTAGTATATGTTATTGCCTTTTTGCTCATTTCCATTGCACCATGACAGTCCCAGCTTGACCATGTAGGGACAAGAAAACTCTCCCACCCGACGTGGAGGAGGAACTGATGACGATGGAATTTTGATGTCTATTCAAGAATGAGGAAGAAGGTGGTTTTCTCCCCCTCCCCACTTTTCCTTTGATCATAAAACTGTAGCCCACTAAGTTCTTCGGGTGCGGCACCCTCTCGTCCACCTGCTTGTAAGCCTCACAAGTGTCCTATTCTAGTAAATCACTTCTTATCTATCACTTTGCCTCTTGCTGAATTCCTTCTGCGTTGAGACATAAAGAACTGGAGCTCCTCGGAGCCCCTGAAGTGCCACCTAATGGTTTCAGTTACGTAAAAAATATTGCTCAGAGGTCAAGTGAGACATGGGCAGAGAAGTACCCATTGGATTTACCACATGGAAATTGTTGGTAACTTCAGGAAGAGCTGTATTGATAAAGTGGTAGTTGTAAAGCCAGACTGCACTGGGTGGAAGAGTGAATAGAAAACTGTGTGTGGGATCACCAGGTTGTGAGAAAAGTCTAGGACCCAGACAATACCAAAAATGGGGGACTTAGCCTAATAAATGGTAGCTCAAGTAGGTTAATCTTGAATTAGCACCAACACTCTATATCTTGATTTTGAATCTATGATTGATAATCTGGATTTTGAAATTCAGTTCTTATAGCGAATTTGCTATTGTAATTCTGCTCCCCTTAATGGCCTCCCTCAAGACACTAAAAGCTGAACTGAAAGGGCATTTCTAAGATTAGAAAGCTAAGTGGTCAAAGCCAATCAAGCCAGAGCTGACTGAAACAATGAGAGGCAAACATTTTGCATATATTGCTTTATACAACTATAAATTTTAGACATAGGAGTACATCATTCTGATGATTTCCTGAAAAGTAGTAGGACTAGATGAAATAGTATTCATCTAGTATTCATTCACTGTTCAGAACTAGATGAACAGTATTGGCAAAATGGCAGACTAGGCTATCTTTAAACCACCTTGATATAAACCCTTAGAAATGGTGAATATAATGTAATAATTTTTAAAATTGCATGTCTTAGTTCACAAGAAAGAGAAATTCTCAAACACTGGAAGCAAAGAGGATGCTAACAGTCAAAGACGTAAGCATATAAGTCAACCCTCTGGCAGCATAGAGGGGTTATTATACCCAGTAATGACCAGGGGATTGGGTATCTGTGTCCACAAAGGGAAAAGAGATGAGGTCTTTGGCCCATTTAAGATGGAGAGTTGGACGGAAACACCTGCAGAAAGCAAGGACAACCCCTGAAAAGCTGCAATCTCAATGAGATGGGGACTAATAAACTATCCACTAGCTCAGAGAGATGGCAAAGAAGCACTGACTATATAATAGTAACAACAACAACATCAACAACAATAACAATTGGGGGGTTAGAAGACAGTAGTGAAATAAAATATTACCTTATCATAATATGTGCAATGGAGTACCCTGTGTTCAATATTTCTAAAGCCTTGTATTTTTCAGGAGTTAGGTAAGAGATACTTTGTCAAGTATGCATATAAAAATGTAAAGGTGGAGCTCTGTTTCTAGTGATTGTGACCTAAATAATTTTTACTATTCTCTTCTGATGAGAACTAGAAAATCTAGACAAAATATATTCTAAAATTTGTTGGATATTACTACTAGAATTCACAAAAGGGTAAAGAATTGCTGGGCCAAGTTCCAGCAATTATATTTGCTTATTATAAAGCTAGGAGAAAATGAAAACCCAGAGAGGTGTCTGATATTTTTGGATGCTTCTTTTCTAGAAGTGTCTGTCAATTCTGGTAGATGCAGCTGGAAGTTTCAAAGGTTGGGTAAAGCTTTTGTCAGTCTCATGGGGACAGAAAAAATACTTGACTGGATAATGGCTAGGAAATTTCCAATACTGAAGAAAACACCAAGCCAAATATTGAAGCAAAACTGAAGGAACAAAAAAGAGAAAAAGGCAGATTCACAATTATAGTCAGAGACTTTTATGACCCCCTTTCTCGTTAACTAACTGACAGAACAAGCAGACGACTTAGAAAGAATATGGAATATTTGACCAACATGATTAACAAATTTGATCCAATTGATACATACAGAACACTGCATTAAATAACTACAACATACACAGAAATTCCAAGTGCACAAAGAACATTTACAAATATTGACCACATGCTAGGCTATAAAGCAAGTCTCAACGTATTTCTAAGTATTGAAATTATATATAGCATGTTTTCTACCTACTATGGAATTAAACTTGAAATCAGCAACAAAAGATAATTATAAAATCCATATAATTTGGAAATTAAGAAATAGACTTCTGAATGAACTACAGAACAGAGAAGAAATCATCATGGAAATAGGAAAATTTTTTTTTTTTGCGGTATGCGGGCCTCTCACTGCTGTGGCCTCTCCCGTTGCGGAGCACAGGCTCTGGACACGCAGGCTCAGTGGCCATGGCTCATGGGCCCAGCCGCTCCACGGCATGTGGGATCTTCCTGCACCGGGGCACGAACCCGTGTCCCCTGCATTGGCAGGCGGACTCTCAACCACTGCGCCACCAGGGAAGCCCAGAAAATATTTTGAAATGAATGAAAATGAAGGTACCACATATCAAATTTTGTGTAATATAACTCAGTCCCTATGTATAGGAAAATTTATAAGGTAGAACGGAAAACCACCAGGAGAACAATGACCCAAGCATCCAATTTTAAAAAATTAGGAAAAGAAGAGCAAAGTAAACTCCAAGAGGTATAAGGAAGAAAATAATAAGAGCTGAGATTAATTAAATAAGAACAAACATATGATAGAAAGGATCAACAAAGCCAATACCTGATGATTTGCATAGACTAATAAAACTGATAAATCCCTGATGGGGACTGACCAAGATGAAACTACAGAAGACCCAAATAACTAATATCGGGAATGAAAAAGATGACATTGTTGCAGATCCTTCAGACATAAAACATCATAAGAGGATATCACAAACAACTTTTTGTCAATACATTTAAAACTTTCAGTGGAATGGAAAAATCCCTACAAAAATACAGCTTACAATAATAAACACAAGAAAAACAGGAAACTGAATAGTTTCTATAAAAAACCTTAATAAACAATGAAAAATATTCCCTCGCCCACAAACAATTACAGTCTCAGATGACTTCATTTGTAAATATACCAAACTTTTAAGGAAGAAAAAATTGCCAATCTTGAGTAAACTTTTCCAAAGAATAGAAAAAGAGAAAACACTTCACAAATATGCTTTATGAGTCCAACATAACCTTGATGTAAAATTCTGACAAGTATATTTTAAGAAAAAATACAGGCCAATCTCACTCATAAGTATGGATGCAAAAACTCTAAACAAAATATTAACACAGTAAAACTGGTATTACACAACAAGAAATTGTATAATGACCAATTTGTGCTTATTCTAGAAATGCAAGATTGTGTTAAAACTTGAAAATCAATCATTGTAATTCATCATATATATGGAATAAAAGAGAAAACTCATATGATCATCTCCACAGATATATAATGAGTATTTGATAAAATACTAAACATTCATTTGTGATAAAAACTTATAGCAAATTAAGACCAAAAGGAACTTTAACTGATAAAGATTAGCTGCAAAACCCCCCCACAGCAAACATTATTTAGTACTGAGATGTTGAATTCTTTTCTTCTACTACTGAGACTGAGAAAAGATGCCTATGATCATCACTGCTATACAACATAATTCTAGAGGTCCTAGCCAGTGCAATAATGCAAGAAAAAGAAAAAAAAGTATAAAAATTGAAAAGCAATAAATAAAATAATCATATGGTAGTTCTATTTTTAGTTTTTTAAGGAACCTCCATACTGTTCTCCATAGTGGCTGTATCAATTTATATTCCCACCAACAGTGCAAGAGGGTTCCCTTTTCTCCACATCCTGTCCAGCATTTATTGTTAGTGGATTTAAAAATATATATATTTATTTTATTTATCTATTTTTGGCTGCGTTGGGTCTTTGTTGCTGCTCGCGGGCTTTCTCTAGTTGTGGTAAGTGGGGGCTACTCTTTGTTGTGGTGCACGGGCTTCTCACTGCAGTGGCTTCTCTTGTTGCAGAGCACGGGCTCTAGGCGTGCGGGCTTCAGTAGTTGTGGCATGCGGGCTCAGTAGTTGTGGCTCACGGGCTCTAGAGCACAGGCTCAGTAGTTGTGGTCCACAGGCTTAGTTGCTCTGTGGCATGTGGGATCTTCCTGGACCAGGGCTTGAACCCATGTCCCCTGCTCTGGCAGGTGGATTCTTAACCACTGTGCCACCAGGGAAGCCAATTAGTGGATTTTTTGATGATGGCCATTCTGACCAGTGTGAGATGATACTTCATTGTAGCTTTGATTTGCATTTCTCTAATGACTAGAGATGTTGAGCATCCTTTCAATCCCACTACTGGGCACATACCCTGAGAAAACCATAATTCAAAAAGAGTCATATACCACAATGTTCATTGCAGCACTATTTACAATAGCCAGGACATGGAAGCAACCTAAGTGTCCATCAACAGATGAATGGATAAAGAAGATGTGGCACATATATACAATGGAATGTTACTCAGCCATAAGAAGAAATGAAATTGAGTTATTTGTAGTGAGGTGGATAGACCTAGACTCTGTCATACAGAGTGAAGTACGTCTGAAAGAGAAAAACAAATACTGTATGCTAACACATATATATGGAATCAAAAAAAAACAAAAACGTTCTGAAGAACCTAGGGGCAGGACAGGAATAAAGACGCAGACGTAGAGAATGGACTTGAGGACACGGGGAGGGGGAAGGGTAAGCTGGGACGAAGTGAGAGAGTGGCACTGACATACATACATTACCACATGTAAAATAGATAGCTAGTGGGAAGCAGCCGCAGAGCACAGGGAGATCAGCTCGGTGCTCGGTGACCACCTAGAGGGGTGGGATAGGGAGGTTGGGAGGGAGACGCAAGAGGGAGGGGATATGAAGATATATGTATACGCATAGCTGATTCACTTTGTTATACAGAAGAAACTAACACAACATTGTAAAGCAATTATACGCCAATAAAGATGTTAAAAAAAGTTAAGAAAATCATTATTCACGGATAGTATGATTGTGCATGTACAAACTACAAAAAGAATCTGTATAGATAAATTATTAGAATATGTGAATTTAGCAAGATCTCTAGATACATGGTTAATATAGATAAAAAAGTTATTTCTATATATGAACAGCAAACAATGAGAAAATTTTAAAATACCATTAACAACAGCATCACAATATCATATACCTAGTAATAATTTTAACAAAATATTTGCACGATCTATACTGGAAAACTATAGAACTTTATGAGAGAAACTAGAGAAGACCTGGATAAATGGAAAGCTATAACATATTTGTGAATTGAAAAATTCAAAATTAAAGATGCCAATTTACCCCAAATTCTTCTGCAGATTCAATGCAACCCCAATCAATATCTTGGAAGTTGTGTGTGTGTGTTTGTACATTTATGTGAATTTTGATCAGCCAAAGAAAGAAGCAGAATAAAGTGAGACGACGTACTCTAGCTGATAGCAAGACTTATTATAAAGCTATGTTAATTTAGACAGTGGGCTTTGGTACAATGGCAAATAGACCACTGAGAGTAAATAGAGTCCTAAAACAGATCCATACATATAAGGATACTTGATTTATGGTAAAGGTGGTACTGTAGGCAAGTGGGAAATGACTACTGTTTTATATTAAATGGTTCTGGGAAACTGAATATCCATTAAGAAAAAATTCATCTTTACCTCAGCACATATACAAAATCAAATCCAGATAGAATGTACTAAACATAAACTGATAAAGCTTCTAGAACAACATAAGAAAACAATTTCATGATCTTAGGGTACAAAAAAACTTTTTTTAACTGTACACAAAAATGCTAACCATAAAGGTAAAAGACAATAAATTGGACTGTATCAAAATTAAGAATTTCTTTTAATCAAAAGATAGAGAGGGCTTCCCTGGTGGCGCAGTGGTTGAGAGTCTGCCTGCCAATGCGGGGGACACGGGTTCGTGCCCCGGCCCGGGAAGATCCCACATGCCGCGGAGCGGCTGGGCCCATGAGCCATGGCCGCTGAGCCTGAGCGTCCGGAGCCTGTGCTCTGCAAGGGGTGAGGCCACAGCAGTGAGAGGCCCGCGTACCGCAAAAAAAAAAAAAAAAAAGATAGAGAAAAAGCATGCTATATCAGTGGTAGAGTATATTCACAGTGGTTACCAGGTGTTTCTTACTTGGATAGTTCACTGTACTGTACAGTTAGGACTTTTGTCCTTTTCTCTGTGTGTGTGTTATATTTTAATGAAATGTTAAGAAATTAAAGATAATGACCATGGACTTCCCTAGTGGTCCAGTGATTAAGAATCCGCCTTCCAGTGCATGGGATGTGGGTTCGATCCCTGGTCAGGGAACTAAGATCCCACATGCCACGGGGCAACTAAGTCACATGCTGCAACTACTGAGCCCACGCGCCACAACTAGAGAGCCCGCATGCTCTGGAGGCCACACGCCACAACTAGAGAGAAGCCCACACACTGCAATGAAGAGCCTGCGCGCCGCAACGAAAGATCCCACATGCCAAAACGAAGCTCCTGTGTGCCGCATCTAAGACCCAATGCAGCCAAATAAATTAATTAATTAAAAAAATTAAACCTCCCTTAAAAAAAAATAAAGATAATGACCAAAAGAAAATAAACAAAATATATAACTTCCTAACCAGAAAAAGAGAAATAAGAATGAAGATAACCCAGTCAATCAGAGCAAAGGCAGAAAAAGGGTAAAAGTCAATGAAAAAATAAATGATGTAAATAGGAGACACAAAAGAAGATTATAGGATATAACTCCAAACATGTCAGTAATACTAGTAAATAAAAACAAATTGAACTTGCAATTTAAGAGTGAGACTCTGGAACTGAGTGAAGAAGAAAATCTAGTTATGTTCCTTCTGTTAATAAGAGATGTGCTGAAACACACTAATACAGAAAAGTTAGCAAAAAGGGAAAAAAGGCACTGTAGTAAAGTACCAAGAGAAACTTGATATAGTTATAATATTATCAGATGAAATAGATTTCAAGGTATAAAATATTATTATGGATAGAGTCATTATGTAATGATAAAAGGATTAATTCACCAGGAAGATGTAACAATCCTGATCCTGTAAGAAAATACAGCTTCAAGATATATAAAGCAACACTCGACATACTTATATTAAGACAAATTGAAAATTTCAACTTCAGGAATAAGAAGATAAAAAAATTAGTGGATGTAGAAAATTTGAATAGTACAATTAACAACTTTAATGGACATATATAGAACCCCAAACGTATGACTATACAATACATATTCTTTTCAAGAACACACAGAATACCCACAAAACTGACAATTATTAGTTCACAAAGCAAGGCTCAACAAATGACAAAGATTCGACACCACATAGATCATGCTGTTTCAGCAAAATGCACTAAAATTAGAAATCAATAAACAAAAAGCAAAAGAAAAAATGCAGAAAAGTGTTCCTTAAAAATACACTTTAAAATAATTTATGAATCACATAAAAATTATATTGGAAATTAGGAACTGAATAACAATGAAAATACTATTTATAAAAACCTGTGGGATACAGCTTAGACAGTAACTTAGAGGAAATGTACAGCCTTTCATACATTTAGTAGAAAAGAAGAACAACTGAAAATTAATGAAGAAAGCATCCAACCCAAGGAGTTAGAAAAAAGACTACATATAAGTAGAAGGGAGGAAACAACAAAAGAGCTAAAGTTAATGAAATGAGAAACAAAGAAACAATAGAGAAGATGAACTAAACCAAAATCTGTGTCTTTGACATGAATAATAAAATAGAGAAAGCTTTGACAAAGTAGAACAAGAAATAAAGAAAGGAAATGAACAAGTAAGCATTAAAGATTAAAATATAAAAATAAATTAGAGAGTGCTATGAACAACTTTATGCCAGTAAGTTTGAAACCTTAGATGAAGTAAATTATTTTTCAAGAAAAAAAATGAATTTGAGAAGAAACAGAAAGCCTGAATACACCTTAAAGACATTGAAAATGGCCCAGATGGTTTTACAGGTGTATTTAGCCAAACTTCTAAGCGACAGATAGATAATCTCTATTTTAAGTCACACCAGAGAACACAAAAAGAGAAAAGACTTCCTGAATCATTTTATGAGACTACTATAATCTAGTTCTAAAATAAGGTAAGTAAAGAAGAAGGGACTTTTTTGTAGGCCTATCTCACTTATAAACATGGCTGCAAAAATCTCCAATAGAAGATCTGAAAATCAAACCAGCAATGCACACACACGCGCACACACACACGTGCACACACACACACACATAGAAAATTACAACCAAGTAGGCATGAATGCTAGGATGGTTTAACTTTTGAAAATCTATTAATGCAATTCATCATTGAATTAATCCGTTTCACTTTAATCTCATTTCATAATGTATTAAAGAAAAAATATCTTATATACGGAAAGATTATATAATATTATATATTTATAAAATAACTCCTATTTATGATGTAATCTCTTAGCAAAATAGGACTAGAAGGGAATTTACTGAATATAATAAAGGTGATTTACCAAAATCCTAAAGTAAGCGTCAAATGTAGTAATAAAATAATAGAATTCCCTTAAAGTCAGAAGTACTACAATTAACTGCTGCTTCGAATTCAATGTGGTACTGGAGAACTTAGCTAGCACAATAAGGCAACCAAAAATATAAAATGTTTAATGTCTGGAAAGGAAGACACAAAATTGAATATACAGGAAAACTATGGAAACAGGAAGAGAGGATAGCAAAGTTATTGTAAACAAGATCAACAGAAAAAAATCAACAGCCTGCCTATATATCAGGAACAGCCAATTAGAACATGTAATTTTTTTAAAAAGATCTCATTCATAATAATAACAAATCTAGCAAAAAAAGTTCAACATTCTTTTATATAAGAATTTAAAACTTTCTGAAGAACACATACCAAGACTCAATCAATGGGGAGATATACTGTGTTCATGGCTCACACACCTCAATATCATTAAGATGTCAATTTTCCTCTACTAGTTCTGTAAATTCAACAACCGTTTTCATAGAGCTTGAAAACCTGATCCTAAAATCCGTATGAAACAGAAAAGACTAAGAACATTTTGAAGTATATTCATTGATGTGTGTATGTGTGTCCAGCCTAAATGTACATCAATAGGAAAATGGATATATAAATTTTGGTGTAGTCATACAATGCAAAAATATACAGAAGTTAAGTTGAATAAAGTAGAGGTACATGCCTCAAAACGGATAAACCTTAAAAACATAATAATGGAAGGAAGCAAGTTATTCATATGAAATTTAAACATACGCAGAACAATATAGTTTTATGGGTATATACATATTTGTAAAAGCCTAAAAATATGTACAAGAATGATTAAATTTAGGGTAGTGGCTTCCACTGCAGGGAAGGGAGGGGACTGGAAGCACAAAAGGATACACAGGGAGTTATTTGTATTTGTTACTTTTTAAAGCTAAGTTGTGGGTTTACAGTTGTGCATTATGTTGTTTTATGTGTTTGGAATATTTAGTAATAATATCCAAAAGAAAAGAAATAAAGAATAGATAAGAAATGACTGTCTTAGGACTTTCCTGGTGGTCCTGTGGGTAAAACTCCTTACTCCCGATGCAGGGGGCAAGGGTTCGATCCCTGGTCGGGGAACTAAGATACTGCATGCTGCAGGACGGGGCCACAAAAAAAAAAAAAAAAAAAAAAAAAGGAAACGACTTGTCTGTTCTGGCTGCCTCTGAGTCTGAATCTCCCAAAGAACAAATTTCTAGGAGGCACTAGATTGCAGAAGAGTCGGGGACAGCATTCTCTCAAAGACCTTACATATTATATTGATGCCATACTCAGCAGTGAGCTATTCTATCCATTTGGGGAAATCTCCATAATTTTCAACTTGTAATCTTTTTAAAACCTTCCTGTATTTGTTACACGTGTGTGACCTGAGTGGTGTTATCAGTGTTTTTGTCAATATTTACTATGTTTTTCTATTTAGGTTAATTCCAACAATTTTGTACTTTAATAAAATGTTGTAAACAGTGCAAGAAAAAGAAACAACTGTCTTTAGGGACCACTCTGTTGAATAAATAAGTGGAGATGTGACTTAACCTCAACACGAAACCCCCCACAGACATAAGCCACAACTATTAATCTGATTGACAGTTTCAGCACTGCAAGGATCCAGGCGGGAAGTGATATCTGCATGAGTAAGGGAATCCTCTAAGAAATAAATTACTACACATGGAGAAGCAGATCTTCAACAAGAAGCATTCCTCACTTTGAACTGCATCAACATTCCTGCAATTGCCTCCATTTCCAAATGAAGTTTCTGGACTCATCTAAGATGTTTTTCAATCCCAATCTTTCATGATTAGCAGTGGGGTGGGCGTGGGAGGACTAACAGAAAACAGATGCTGGCAATTGTATAATTTATAAACATGCTAGAAATGATATTTGCTCTAATATATTTGTCTTATGAATAGTTCTATTCCATGTGTAATATTTTCTATCTGGTTGAAAATACATTAACATTACAGGCTACAAAATATGACAAAAGAATGCTAAAATATAAACATTCTTTTGTGCAAATGTATTGGAAAAGAACATGAAAAATATAGGCAGACACTTTAAAGTTCTATTGAGACATTTCATTTTTAATAAGTTTCTTTATGCATGTCAACAATGAACAACACTTGTATAAACTGAACTAGGATACAACTGGAACACTTCTTTGTTGCATGCTGACAAAGAACAATTTGATTAAACAGTAAATCCTTCAGAGCCTCCCTCAGAACCATTTCTCTTAGGTTTACTTCTTAGACAAAAGTTCCCAGTAAAGTAAATTCTGTTATTCTTAGCACTTTGGCTGTGCCCAACATTAGACAATGATAATATTGGGCACCCTGAAATATTAAATCTGGGTATTAGTTAGGCTCTAAAATACACATTTATGTAACATTTTCAATAATTCAATATGGCATTCTAAACAAAGAAAGGACACCTTTGATGTAAAAATTCATGAAAATTAAGGAAGTATTACATGTCCACTTGTTCAACATCTACTAGAATCAGTTAAAGATCAAAGGAAATCAGGCTGGGAGCATAAGGAAAATCAAGAATTGGGAATGAATGAACCTGAACAGATAGAGACCTTCTCTTTGATAGACTATCATACAATTTTTATTGGGGAAACTATGAGATTTTCTCATTGTTTTATGTGATTAATATGGGAAATAAGAGTAAGGAAAAAAAGTAAGTTGATTTGATAAGTGTGAGCAGTACCAAGTCAAGCAGGTTAAGGACTGGAAAAGTTTTTACAGTGTATCCCAGGCTCTTCACTAAAATCAAGCAATGAATCAACCAAGAATAATAAATATTATTAAGAATAAAGGTTTGTGTACTTGGTATTATTTTTCAAATATTTGAATCGTTTTTATTTTACTACTACAGGTCCTTGCATTCCTCAGTGGCAGACATTCTACTTGAGAGTGGGACTATTATAAATAACTGTTAACTTTGTAGAACACATGTTCAGGCTCGTACACATGCAGGTTCGCACATAGACATGCATACACGCACACTTTTTGGGTCCCTGTTTCTCTGAAAAGCAATAGGGAAAATATTATCTATTTTATTGCACAGAGTTAAATTCAATACCACCTCCACCCGATCTTTATCAGTACGTTGCTATGACAAAGATTTGGTTTTACTGTGGGCCATGTATCACATTTTCTGTGTTTCAGGTGTAATAGTGTATCTCTCATTTTAACACAGAAACCTATGACATAAGCATAACACTTGTCTTTCAGCCCCAACATTACAATGAGCTTCAATATATTTTAGTAATCTGAACACTGCCTTACATTTGAACAACAATTTGATTGAAGAGACTACAAATGATACATGTCAGCTAGCTCTTTCTGTACAAATAGCAACATAGAAGCAGCAGTAACAACACCACCACACTCCATCCTATAAAACTCCTGAGATGAGTCTCAAATTCTCGGATAAGAACTAAATCTGAAGGAATCTAGTATGTGAAGATCAAAAGTTGAATTGACTTTCAGCTTAATGTTTCATGGAGTATGGTTATGACATGGCTTTGGATTTCCTTTATAAACTGGTGAACTGCTCTTTGGTAAACGTGAAAAACCTGACAAGACAGAAAAAATCATGCCTGGCTTACAACTTTTGAATTCAATAAAATACTCAACTGGCTTTTTTCAGTAGCTAGACTCTTTCCTTTGGAATAAATCCTGTTTGCTTTTCGGCCAAATGAAATATTCTCCCATAACTCTAGAGATCATATTTTGTTTAACTCAGTGATCAGAAGCTGGAAACACTGAGGCTGAGGTGAATTTCTACTTATTCATAGATACAGATGCAAAACTGTCTCAATCCTTTGATTACGAACCCAACATACTCGTCTATCCAATAATATCCCCAACTGACAAAGAATGTTGATATCTAGACACTTGTCTCACAACTGCTTTTCACTTGACCCAATCAGGTACCAGATTGTCAGGGTAATACCATTACCCTTAAGGAGAAAATATTAACTTTGGAAACTCCAAACATATGATTTGTAGCAGGCCCTGTGCTCTGAACTGATTGTTCAGCTGTGGAAAAGTTTGTGTCAGTCTATCCATAGTTTTGTGCTTAGACTTTCTTACCATCGTTGCTACCTATTTGCAGTCTGTGACCACCTAAAAGGGCAAGCCTCACTGGCTCATCAAGGTATCAAACTCATGTCCTTGGCCTCAATAAGACAGTGCCCTCACTCATTCAACTATATACAACTACTACTGGAGCAATTATCATTACATCCTGGCTCAGAGTGGCTACTTAAGAAGTATTTATTGGTAAGTCAGAAAGCTGTTCTTTATATATAACATTTAGCATTCTTTTTGGCATGATTAGACATAATGTTAAAATTGTGCTAAGGAGAACTTTCTCTTCCTTCTGATTGATATTAGACCTCTTCTTGCCTCTTGAAAAAATTTTGATATTACCTCTCTTCTCCCCAAAATGAATTTCATTAAGCACATCTAAAACTCCTGCTTGGTGTTTTTCTGAGGCAATAAGCCTTCCAAGTGAGCACAGAAAGGTCTATGTTCCCTGAAGCGCTACAAATGATGGACTGAGAGATCTTCAGACACATCCAAGCTCCAAAACACATCTGATAGCATACTTCAGGGGTGAAGCCAAAGCTGTTTGCTGGAAGGACACTTCATGCAGACTGGAAAATTTACTCTGAATAAAAGAAAGCTTATATAACTGTTTTTACCCCATTCAACACTCTTGCTAAGGGCTCTCTGGATTTAGAAAATGAAGTCTAATTGGAGTCCACAAGAGAGACAAGGCTAGCAGTCATCAGGCAATCTCTGAAACTGTGGTAGGCTCCACCTGCATCCTTAATGTGTAAGGTGTGTTCAAGGCATTACACAGGCACAGAAAGCAGCTTTCTGTCAAAGACCTGGGGAAGGGCTGCATACATATTTACAAAGCTGCCATCATTGCCCAGCAGACCATGCACCTACAGTTTATTTTTACCCCTATAAATAAATATGACACGGAGAAATGAAATGTAAAGAATCCAGTGTCAACAAAATCCTCTGCACGATGAAGACAAAGGCATATAAATGCCTTATATATCATCTGAAGGCACAGTTTAGTGCTATTTAATACACTTAGCTTTTAATTTATAATTTTACTCTATGGCAATCACTAAAATGCTTAAAAGGCTGTATGGTTATTAGTGTCATCTGAACTTCAAGAGACATACTTTATATGTTTCCTAAAAGCTACCATATTCATTCTTCTAAGAACTAATAATGGGATTATTATTATATAAAGAATTTGACTTCATGTCTATCCTTGTGCCACAATATCAACATTCCACAGAGGCTGTACTGTACTGTGGGAAAGCTATGGGTAGGGAGTATATTAACCTGGCTATATTAAGACAAACTTAAAGTCCTTGACTTACTTTCAATTCCACAGATATCATGCTACATATTTCTACTTGGCTAGGCCATCATCACCTTAAACTCAAAATATTTATAACCTACCTTTTAATTTCTACTCATAATCCCATTTCTTACCCTGATTTCACTTTTTTTTAACATCTTTATTGGAGTATAATTGCTTTACAATGGTGTGTTAGTTTCTGCTTTATAACAAAATAAATCAGTATACATACCCATATGTCCCCATATCTCTTCCCTCCTCTTGCATCTCCCTCCCTCCCACCCTCCCTATCCCACCCTTATAGCTGGTCACAAAGCACCGAGCTGATCTCCCTGTGCCATGCGGCTGCTTCCCACTAGCTATCTATTTTATGTTTGGTAGTGTATATATGTCCATATATACACTACCACTCTCTCACTTTGTCCCAGCTTACCCGTCCCCCTCCCCGTGTCCTCAAGTCCATTCTCTAGTAGGTCTGCGTCTTTATTCCCGTCTTGCCCCTCGGGTCTTCATGACCTTATTTTATTTTTTTTTTAGATTCCATATATATGTGTTACAATACGGGATTTGTTTTTCTCGTTCTGACTTACTTCACTCTGTATGATGGACTTTAGGTCCATCCATCTCACTACAAATAACTCAATTTCGTATCTTTTTATGGCTGAGTAATATTCCATTGTATATATGTGCCACATCTTCTTTATCCATTCATCTGTTGGTGGACACTTAGGTTGTTTCCATGTCCTGGCTATTCTAAACAGAGCTGCAATGAACATTGTGGTACACGACTGTTTCTGAATTATGGTATTTTCAGGGTATATGCCCAGTAGTGGGATTGCTGGGTCGTATGGTAGTTGTATTTTTGGTTTTCTAAGGAACCTCCATACTGTTCTCCATAGTGGCTGTATCAATTTACATTCCCACCAACAGTGTATGAAAGTTCCCTTTTCTCCACACCCTCTCTAGCATTTATTGTTTGTAGATTTTTTTTTATGTTTCCAATTGAATTTATTTATTTTTAACATCTTTATTGGAGTATAATTGCTTTACAATGGTTTGTTAGTTTCTGTTTTATAACAAAGTGAATGAGTTATACATACACATATATCCCCATATCTCTTCCCACCTGCATCTGCCTCGCCCCCCATCCCACCCCTCTAGATGGTCACAAAGCACCGAGCTGATCTCCCTGTGCTTTGTGGCTGCTTCCCACTAGCTATCTATTTTACGTTTGGTAGTGTAATTATGTCCATGCCACTCTCACTTTGTCCCAGCCTACGCTTCCCCCTTGCTGTATCCTCAAATCCATTCTCTAGTAGGTCTGCATCTTTACTCCCTTCTTGCCTCTAGGTTCTTCATGACCATTTACTTTTTCTTTTTAGATTCCCTATATATATGTTAACATACGGTATTTGTTTCTCTCTTTCTGACTTACTTCACTCTGTATGACACTCTCTAGGTCCATCCACCTCACTAGAAATAACTCAGTTTGTTCCTTTTTAATGGCTGACTAATATTCCATTGTATATATGTTCCACATCTTCTTTATCCATTCATCTGTCGAGGCACACTTAGGTTGCTTCCATGTCCTGGCTATTGTAAATAGGGCTGCAATGAACATTTTGGTACATGACTCTTTTTGAATTATGGTTTTCTCAGGGTATATGCCCAGTAGTGGGATTGCTGGGTCATATGGTAGTTCTATTTTTAGGTTTTTTTTTTTTTTTTTTTGCGGTACGCGGGCCTCTCACTGTTGTGGCCTCCCCCTTCATGGACCACAGGCTCCAGATGTGCAAGCTCAGCGGCCATGGCTCATGGGCCTAGTCGCTCAGCAGCATGTGGGATCTTCCCGGACCGGGACACGAACCCATGTCCCCTGCATCGGCAGGCGGACTCTCAACCACTGCGCCACCAGGGAAGCCCTATTTTTAGGTTTTTAAGGAACATCCATAGGGTTCTCCATAGTGGCTGTATCAATTTATGTTCCCACCAACAGTGTGTGAGGGTTCCCTTTTCTCCACACCCTCTCTGGCATTTATTGTTTCTAGATTTTTTGATGATGGCCATTCTGACCAGTGTGAGATAATATCGCATTGTAGTTTTGATTTGCATTTCTCTAATGATTAATGATGTTGAACGTTCTTTCATGTGTTTGTTGGCAATCTGTATATCTTCTTTGGAGAAATGTCTATTTAGGTCTTCTGCCCATTCTTGGACTGGGTTGTTTGTTTTTTTGATATTGAGCTGCAAGAGCTGCTTGTAAATTTTGGAGATTAATCCTTTGTCAGTTGCTTCATTTGTAAATATTTTCTCCCATTCTGAGGTTTACATTTTCGTCTTGCTTATGGTTTCCATTGCTGTGCAAAAGCTTCTAAGTTGCATTAGGTTCCATTTGTTTCTTTTTCTTTCCATTTCTCTAGGAGGTAGGTCAAAAAGGATCTTGCTGTGATTTATGTCATACAGTGTTCTGCCTATGTTTTCCTCTAAGAGTTTGATGGTGTCTGGCCTTACATTTAGGTCTTTAATCCATTTTGAGTCTATTTTTGTGTATGGTGTTAGGGAGTGTTCTAACTTCATTCTTTGACAAGTACCTGTCCAGTTTTCCCAGCACCACTTATTGAAGAGGCTGTCTTTACTCTACTGTACATTCTTGCCTCCTTTATCAAACATACGGTGACCATATGTGCATGGGTTTATCTCTGGGCTTTCTATCCTGTTCCATTGATCTACATTTCTGTTTTTGTGCCAGTACCATACTGTCTTGATTACTGTAGCTTTGTAGTATAGTCTGAAGCCAGGGAGCCTGATTCCTCCAGCTCCATTTTTCTTTCTCAAAATTGCTTTGGCTATTCGGGGTCTTTTGTGTTTCCATACAAACTGTGAATTTTTTTGTTTTAGTTCTGTGAAAAATGCCAGTGGTAGTTTGATAGGGATTGCATGGAATCTGTAGATGGCTTTGGGTAGTACAGTCATTTTCACAATGTTGATTCCTCCAATTCAAGAACACAGTATATCTCTCCATATATTTGTATCAACTTTAATTTCTTTCATCAGTGTCTTATAATTTTCTGCATACATGTCTTTTGTCTCCTTAGGTAGGTTTATTCCTAGGTATTTTATTCTTTTGGTTGCAATGGTAAATGGGAGTGTTTTCTTAATTTCACTTTCAGAGTTTTCATCATTAGTGTATAGGAATGCAAGAGATTTCTGTGCATTAATATTGTACCCTGCTAGTTTACCAAATTCATTGATTAGCTCTTGTAGTTTTCTGATAGCAGCTTTAGGATTCTCTATGTATAGTATCATGTCATCGGCAAAAAGTGACAGCTTTACTTTGTCTTTTCTGATTTGGATTCCTTTTATTTCTTTTTCTTCTCTGATTGCTGTGGCTAAAACTTCCAAATCTATGTTGAATAACAGTGGTGAGAGTGGGCAACCTTGTCTTGTTCCTGATCTTAGTGGAAATGCTTTCAGTTTTTCACCATTGAGGGCAATGTTGGCTGTGGCTTTCTCATATATGTCCTTTATTATGTGGAGGAAAGTTCCCTCTATGCCTACTTTCTGAGGGTTTTTATCATAAATGGGTGTTGAATTTTGTCAAAAGCTTTCTCTTCACCTATTGAGACGATCATACGGTTTTTCTCCTTCAATTTGTTAATATGGTGTATCATGTTGATTGATTTGCGTATATTGAAGAATCCTTGCATTCCTGGGATAAACTCCACTTGATCATGGTGTATGATCCTTTTAATGTGCTGTTGGATTCTGTTTGCTAGTATTTTGTTGAGGATTTTTGCATCTATGTTCATCAGTGATATTGGCCTGTAGTTGTCTTTCTTTGTGACATCTTTGTCTGGTTTCGGTATCAGGGTGATGGTGGCCTCGTAGAATGAGTTTGGGAGTCTTCCTCACTCTGCTACATTTTGGAAGAGTTTGAGAAGGAGAGGTGTTAGCTCTTCTCTCAATGTTTGATAGAATTCGCCTGTGAAGCCATCTGGTCCTGGGCTTTTGTTTGTTGGAAGATTTTTAATCCCAGTTTCAATTTCAGTGCTTATGATGGGTCTGTTCATATTTTCTGTTTCTTCTTGGTTCAGCCTCAGAAGGTTGTGCATTTCTAAGAATTTGTCCATTTCTTCCAGCTTGTCCATTTTATTGGCATATACTTGCTTTTAGTAATCTCTCAGGATCCTTTGTATTTCTGCAGTGTCAGTTGTTACTTCCCCTTTTTAATTTTTAATTCTATTGATTTGAGTCTTCTCCCTTTTTTCCTTAATGATTCTGGCTAATGGTTTATCCATTTGTTTATCTTCTCAAAGAGCCAGATTTTAGTTTTATTGATGTTTGCTATCATTTCCTTCATTACTTTTTTATTTATTTCTGATCTGATCTTTATGATTTCTTTCCTTCTGCTACCTTTGGGGTTTTTTGTTCTTCTTTCTCTAACTGCTTTAGGTGTAAGGTTAGGTTGTTTATTTCAGATGTTTCTTGTTTTTTGAGGTAGGATTGTATTGCTATAAAGTTTCCTCTTAGAACTGCTTTTGCTGCGTCCCATACACTTTGGGTCATCGTGTTTTCATTGTCATTTCTTTCTAGGTATTTTTTGATTTCCTCTTTGATTTCTTCATTGATCTCTTACCTGTTAAGTAGTGTATTGTTTAGCCTCTATGTTTTTGTATTTTTTACAGATTTTTCCCTGTAATTGATATCTAGTCTCATAGCGTTGTGGTTGGAAAAGATACTTGATATGATTTCAATTTTCTTAAATTTACAGAGGCTTGATTTGTGACCCAAGATATGATCTATCCTGGAGAATTTCCATGAGCACAAGGGAAGAAACTGTATTCTGTTGTTTTTGGATGGAATGTCCTATAAATATCAATTAAGTCCATATTGTTTAATGTATCATTTAAAGCTTGTGTTTCCTTATTTATCTTCATTTTGGATAATCTGTCCATTGGTGAAAGTGTGGGGTTAAAGTCCCCTACTATGATTGTGTTACTGTCAATTTCCCCTTTTATGGCTGTTAGTATTTGCCTTATGTATTGAGGTGCTCCTATGTTGGGTTAATAAATATTTACAATTGTTATATCTTCTTGGATTGATCCCTTGATCATTACGTAGTGTCCTTCTTTGTCTCTTGTAATAATAGTCTGTTTTAAAGTCTATTTTGTATGATATGAGAATTGCTACTCCAGCTTTCTTCTGATTTCCATTTGCATGGAAGATCTTTTTCCATCCCCTCACTTTCACTCTGTATGTGTCCCTAGGTCTGAAGTGGGTCTCTTGTAGGCAGCCTAGATACGGGTCTTGTTTTTGTATCCATTCAGCCAGTCTATGTCTTTTGGTTTGAGCATTTAATCCATTTACATTTAAGGTAATTATAAATATGTATGTTCCTATTACCATTTTCTTAATTGTTTTGGGTTTGTTATTGTAGGTCTTTTCCTTCTCTTGTGTTTCCTGCATAGAGAAGTTCCTTTAGCATTTGTTGTAAAGTTGGTTTGGTGGTGCTGAATTCTCTTAGCTTTTGCGTGTCTGTAAAGGCTTTAATTTCTCCATCAAAACTGAATGAGATCCTTGCTGGATAGAGTAATCTTGGTTGTAGGTTTTTCCCTTTTATTACTTTAAATATGTCCTGCCACTTCCTTCTGGCTTGCAGAGTTTCTGCTGAAAGATCAGCTGTTAACCTTATGGGGATTCCCTTGTATGTTATTTTTCCCTTGCTGCTTTTATTATTTTTTCTTTGTAATTAATTTTCGATAGTTTGATTAATATGTGTCTTGGCGTGTTTCTCCTTGTAATTATCCTGTATGGGACTCTCCATTCTTCCTGGACTTGATTAACTATTTCCTTTCCCATATTAGGGATGTTTTCCACTATAATCTCTTCAAATATTTTCTCAGTCCCTTTCTTTTTCTCTCCTTCTTCTGGCACCCCTATAATTCGAATGCTGGTGTGTTTAATATTGTCCCAGAGGTCTCTGAGACTGTCCTCAATTCTTTACATTCTTTTTTCTTTATTCTGCTCTGTAGTAGTTATTTCCACTATTTTATCTTCCAGGTCACTTATCCGTTCTTCTGCCTCAGTTATTCTGCTAGCGATCCCTTCTAGAGAATTTTTAATTTCATTTATTGTGTTGTTCATCATTGTTTGTTTCTTCTTTAGTTCTTCTAGGTCCTTGTTAAACGTTTCTTGTATTTCCTCCACTCTATTTCCAAGATTTTGGATCATCTTTACTATCATTACTCTGAATTCTTTTTCAGGTAGACTGCCTATTTCCTCTTCATTTGTTAGATCTGGTGGGTTTTTATCTTGCTCCTTCATCTGCTGTGTGTTTCTCTGTCTTCTCATTTTGCTTAACTTACTGTGTTTGGGGTCTCCTTTTTGCAGGCTGCAGATTCATAGTTCCCATTCTTCTTGGTGTCTGTCCCCAGTGGCTATGGTTGGTTCAGTGGGTTGTGTAGGCTTCCTGGTGGAGGGGACTGGTGCCTGTGTTCTGGTGGATGAGGCTGGATCTTGTCTTTCTGGTGGGCAGGTCCACGTCTGGTGGTGTGTTTTGGGGTGTCTGTGGACTTATTATGATTTTAGGCAGCCTCTCTGCTAATGGGTGGTGTTGTGTTCCTGTCTTGCTAGTTGTTTGGCATAGGGTGTGCAGCAGTGTAGCTTGCTGGTTGTTCAGTGGAGCTGGGTCTTGGTGTTGAGATGGAGATCTCTGGGAGATTTTTGCCGTTTGATATTACGTGGAGCTGGGAGGTCTCTGGTGGACCAATGTCCTGAACTTGTCTTTCCCACCTCAGAGGCACAGCCCTGATGCCTGGCTGGAGCACCAAGAACCTGTCATCCACAAGGAAAAAGAGGAAAAGGGGAAAAAATATATATATTGTTGCTTCCAAAGTCCACCTCCCCAGTTTGGGATGATTCGTTGTTTATTCAGGTATTCCACAGATGCAGGGTGCATCAAGTTGATTGTGGAGATTTAATCCGCGGCTCCTGAGGCTGCTGGGAGAGATTTCCCTTTCCCTTTTTTGTTCGCACAGCTCCCAGGATTCAGCTTTGGATTTGGCCCCACCTCTGCGCGTAGGTCACCTGAGGGCATCTGTTCTTTGCTCAGACACGTTCGTGGGGAGTTTCTTGCCTTTTGGGAGGTCTGAGGTCTTCTGCCAACGTTCAGTAGGTGTTCTGTAGGAGTTTTTCCACGTGTAGATGTATTTCTGATATATCTGTGGGGAGGAAGGTGATCTCCACATCTTACTCCTCCACCGTCTTGAAGCTCCTCCTGATTTCACTTTTGTTATTACTGTGATAATATTCCTGGTTTCCAAACTAGGAACCTTGTCATTATGTGTTCATCTTCTTTTTCCCTTCTGCTCGTATCTAGCCAGGTCTTTCAATTCTTCTGTTTAATTTTCCCCTTTTATTTCTCTCTCTGAGAGCCAGTAGAGCATAGTAGTTAAGAGTCTGGACTCTGAAGCCTGAATTTGTTGCCTGGAATACTAGGTGAGCTATGGATTAACTATGTGACCTTGGGCAAGTCACTAAATCTTTCTGTGCTTTGGTTTCCCATCTATAATATGGGTTGCTGTAAGGATCAAATGAGTAAATATATGTAAAGTGCTTACAACAGTGCGGGGTAGATAATAAATGCTATGTATGTGTTAGCTATCATGATGATCTCTGCTTATCAGGGCTTTCATCATTTGTCCTGAGTCTCACAAAAGCCTCCTTATTGGTTTCTCAAATGTTCTGTTCTCTCTTTAAACACGCCACAACCAATTATCTTCTTTCTTTCACCAATTTATTTTATTTCTGTCCGTTTGATCTACCAGAAATTGACATACTCTCTCTTCCACTGGTCTGCCTCTCGGATAATTGAAAATAGTTACGTGATCTCAAAGTTTTTCTTCTAACCATTCCTGAGTTCTTTAGGTGTTCTTCGTATTACATGGTTTGTTTACAGTTAACATCTTGGTTTCTCTTCTCTGGACAAAGCACAGCTCTGGTCACACATTATGTGTAAAAATATTTCATAATTTCCCAAAGCACACTAATGTCCAAAATCCTTAGCCTAGAAATTGAAATTCTTCCCAACCAAACGATGCACATTACCTTTCTGACTTTAGCTTTCATTATTCTATTTGCATCCTTTGCTACAGACAAATTTGACTACCAGCCTGTTCTGGAATCACCTTCCTCTTCATGCATCTGGAGCTACATCATGTTTTCCCTTCCTTCAATGCTCTTCCCTCGGTCTATCTCTATCTGCCCCAATGGTCCTTCAGCTTACAGCTTGAATGACACCTTCTTAAAGCCAACAGTCTATGGTCCATGATGCTCCAAGGCAGGGATGATATGACCCTCTTTGTACTCCTACAGTGCTTTGTTCACACATCTATTATGGCTGTTACTGCATATAATCTGTTACTGTAGCTCTGTATACATATTGTCCCTACTGTATTATAAGGTGATGAAGGCAGCAGCTGAGTCTCAATCTTTTTTCCTCTCTTTTACATTTCCTAACACATGATAAGCACTCAATAAATACATGTGGAATTATTTCATTAATTCACTTAGTAAACATTTATTGAGTACCCCATGTAGCTCAGGGTATAACAAGACCTTAATGTATGTTTTTTTTTTTTAAGAACTTTCTGGATTGGTTTATTTATTTAATTAATTAATTTATTTATGGCTGCGTTGGGTCTTGTTGCTGTGCGCAGGCTCTCTCTAGCTGTGGCGAGCAGGGGCCAGTCTTCGTTGCGGTGCGTGGGCCTCTCACTGTGGTGGCTCCTTTTGTTGCAGAGCATGGGCTCTAGGCTCACGGGCTTCAGTAGTTTTGGCACACAGGCTTAGTTGCTCCGTGGCAATGTGGGATCTTCCCGGACCAGGGCTCAACCCGTGTCCCCTACATTGGCAGGTAGATTCTTAACCACTGCGCCACCAGGGAAGCCCCTTAATATATGTTTAATACATTGATTACTGATAAACATAAAAGTGTCTGACTGAAATTCTCAGTCTGGGTGACTACAAAAATGTTGGCACTATTGAGAGAAATCAGGAAGTCTAGAAAAGGCAGTGATTGATTGGGATGAGCATTGTGTTTGGTTTTGGATGTGTAGAATTTAAAATGCTGGCAAGAGATGCAGAATGATAGATATTTACGAAGCTGGCACATTGCAAGCTCCATGCTAAGTGCTGTTGTGGATACAAAAAGAAAGCAGGCACTCTTGGGCATATATCTGAAAACTCTAATTCCAAAAGATACATGCACCCCAATGTTCATAGCAGTGCTATTCACAGTAGCCAAGATATGGAAACAACGTAAATGTCCATCAACAGAGGAATGGATAAAGAAGATGTGGTACATATATATATATATATATATATATATATAATGGAATATTACTCAGCTATAAAAAAGAATGAAATAATGCCATTTGCAGCAACATGGATGGACCTAGAAATTATCATACTAAGGAAAGTAAGTCAGAGAAAGACAAATATCATATGATATCACTTATATGTGGAATCTAAAATATGATACAAATGAACTTATTTACAAAACAGAAATAGGCTCACTGACATAGAAAACAGCTTATGGTTACCAAAGGGGGAGGGGAGGGATAAATTAAGAGTTTGGGATTAACAGATACACACTACTATATATAAAATAGATAAACAAAAGGACCTACTGTATAGCACAGGGAACTATATTCAGTATCTTGTAATAACCTATAATGGAAAAGAATCTGAAAAAGAATATATGTATACGTATAACTGAATCACTTTGCTATACACCAGAAACTTACGTAACATTGTAAATCAACTATACTTCAATTAAAAAAAATTTTTTTTAAAGGCAGGAAAGGGGAGAGTGTTAATTCTTAAGCACTTGGCTGAGATTAACAATAAATCAAAGTAACGAGATAAAACCAGTGGCTATGAGTCACTACGTTTCTCTCTTAGATACCTGAATCTCTATTTTCATTCTTATCCTCATTTAGTGAGGACTTCATTCTATACAATTGTTGGTTTGAAAGGCCTAGAATGTGAGTATAGTTAAGTTTTGCCTAAACTTCAAAAGTCAGTTCTCACAAGTTACAACCTCCCAAGTCACTTGCAAACCAGCAATAGGCACACTAGACAAAAGCCTTTGCTCTTTTGGAGGAGCAAAATTTTGTTTTAATTTGAGGTTTGGTTTCCAACGTTTACGAACACAAGAGCAATCCAGATTCAAAGGACAGAGGTGGCTTCCATTCACTCTGCTGTCAGCTACCTCCTGGGGAAAACAATGTTTTGATCCACCTCTGAGTCAATCACCCCCAGAAACCAAAGTGTCCTTTAACTTGAAACAATATGAAATATAAATGATCAACAAATAAGTTACAATTATGTGAAATATTCTTTTATCAAAGTAGAAAATATCAGCTAACTTGAAAATTATGGAATGTATTTGCAAATAAAAAACAAATATTTTGATCACTTATAAGGGAAAATAACCCCTTAATCTTTTTCATTTTAGCATCTAAGTCCAGGCTGAGATTTATTTGGTTGGCTCTTATAAAAGGAAATGAAAATCAAAATTCTTATTTAGCTTCTAATATAGTCAACCACATTTCAGATTTTCTTTAACAAGCCTAAATATTAAAACAGCTTTTAAAAATGAGCACATAAGATAAACAAATCATCTTTATCATGAAAGCACTCTGATTTTACTTTCCTGCATATTTAAATGATGACCCTTTTAGAGTTATCCAAACCCTGTAACTGTCAAATTCTTAACTTTCCACTTTTTAATAAAAATGATTTCCATAAAGTTAGAAATTAATCTAACCTGACTCTCAAATCTAATATATTTTAGTGCTGGAAGCTGTAAAAATTCACCTATCTAGTTTTAATAAAGACAGTTTTTTTCAATTTAAATATACATTGCATTTAATAAGCTTGCATGATAATTTCAACAATGTTCATGGGTTCTTTAAATTACCTTCCTGCTGTGTCCAGGATACAATCCAATTTCATTTTTGAGCAACTGAGTTAAGAAAACGTTTCAAAATCACAGAGTGATTTCTGAATGACACAAAGTGAAATGATTAGAAGCCGGCCAATCAAACTGGACCTTATGCCTGACTTTAAAAAGTAGTTTGCCTATATTTATGTAAACTTAAAATATGTGATTATTTGGATATATCTAAATGTTTGACTGAAATCTCTTACCCAAATATTTGTCTTTGGGAGGATCAGTATTCCTTCCTTTTTTACTTACTTTTAACTTTCTATCCATTCATCCATCTCATAAATATCTGTTGAATGTGCACCACGAGTTAAGCACAATGTGCTAACTGGTGAAATTACAATAAAGATAGATATGGACTCTGCCTTCATGAGCATAAAATCTACTGCATAAACATTCAAAGAACTATGTAGCTAGAAACCGCAGTAAGTACTATGGAGGAACAATACAAAGTGCAATGAAAGAATGTAACAGGGTGACCTAATTTAATTTGAGGATGTCAGGATTTTGACCTCATTCAGGTACTGGTATTTAAGTTGAAACCCACAGGATGCGTGGGGATATGCGTGTGGTGATGGGGTAGATAAAACAGATAATGTGTGTTCGAAGCAGAGTCAGACAGAGGAGTAGAATGGTGTGAGATGAGACTGGAGAAAAGACAGAGGTCAGAGAATTCAGGGCCTTGTAAGCTTTGCTAAAAATTTTGGACTTTATAGTAGTAGCAATGGAAAAGTATTGAAAGGTAGTAAGGAAGTGACAAAAATCAGATTTGTATTAAAAAGGTCTCTTTGGATACAATATAGAGAATGGGGTGGAAGGAAGAAGAGATTCAAGGAGATCATTTAGGTGACTATCATAAGAGTCCAGGTGACAGACGATGGTCGCTAGGGCTAGGGTAGGTGCAATAAGACTTAGTGAATTATTAGATAAAACAGGGGTAAAGGATATGGAGGTACCATGAATGATGTCTAGATTTGGCATGGGTAACTGCATGGGTAGTTAGGCTATTTCTATCAATATAGGGAATAATGGAGGAAGAGCAAGTTTTCGGGGGAAGATCATGAGTTCAGTGTTAGACATGTTAACTTGAGGTGCCTATAAGTAAAGATATCAAGTAAGCAGATGGGTTTATGGGTCTGGAATTAATAGAGGTTAGGACTAGAGATTAAATTTGTGAGTCACAAGTAAAAATAGTAATTGAAGCCAAGGGAATGAATGTAGACTAAGATGAGAAATGAATGGGGCCTAAGACTGAGGAACTTTAACATTTAAAGGTCAAGTAAAAGAGGCAGATCCAGCAAAGGAGAGTGAGAGGGATTTGCCATAGACGTTAAGAAGGAAATCAGAAAAATGTAGCATCACAGAAACCAATGGAAGTGTTTTCCATAAATATGGAGCAGTTAGCTATGCCAAATGCTACTAAAAGTCAAGTAAGATAAAGATTTAAAAGTGTCCATTGTATTTAGTAAAATGATGATCACTGGTCAATTGAGTGACAGCTGTTTTGGTGCAGTGATGAGGGGTAGAAGCCTGAATCAATAGGTCGATGAATGACATTATTAAGTACATATCATATATATGTATTATATATATTAAGATATATTAAGAGTACATATATTAAGGATAAGGGAATTAAGGCTAAACTCTTTCAGAGAAGAGACATACAAATATGAAAAGGGAGAAAACTAGAATAGACATTGTGTTGTTGGATCGGAATTGGAACTATTAATGGAAATTCATAGTTTTCTATAGATAGATAAAGTAATATAGATGTAAATAAGTATATTATGCTTGTAAATGTATGTGTATATTCCCTAGCCCTGTTCACTGTGAGGGTCTAGCCATGAATATACCTAGTGCCCAGAACTTGACTTCTAAATACCATTACACCAAAAGGAATCAAGCTCTTTGAAGAAATCCTGATTCCAGGGCTAGAACAGGGAAAATACAAAATGAGACTGGCACATCTTATCGTGCCAGAAAGTAATGAAGTGCTCAAAGAATGATGAGGATATGTCAAAAGGACACAAAAGCCAGCTTGAAGGGGTTATTACTGGCCAAAACGAAACAATTTGAGTAACAAAATAAAAATAGCAACAAATATAATTTGTTGAATTATAGGGGAAACCATGAGTTCAAACAGATATAAAAAAGTGAATGTATAAATTGAAAGTTTGATGAGTAATAGAATATATACATAGTTTCAAAGTACCTCCCCACAAAATGCTTATTAATTACAAGTGGAAAGGGGGAGAGTACAATGGAGACGCCTTGCAGATACCATCTTAAGTATTCAAAGTTAACTTCACTGGTAGTGGGACAAATCAATAATGGACACCACCTGATGGGATACAATGAGAAGAACACAGCATTAATTCTGTGATATTCTTGTCAAAGACGCATAACCTAAATCTCATTATGAGGAAATATCAGGAAACCTAAAATTAAGAATCATTCTACAAAATAACTGGTGTACAACCTTCACGAATGTTAGTCATGAGAGTCAAGGAAAGACTGAAGCACTGTTCCAAGATGAAGGAAAATAAAGGGACGTGACAACTAAAATGCAATGCTTCATTTTGAACCAGATCCTTTTGCTATAAGGGACATTACTGGAACAAATGGCAAAACATGAATGGGGTCTGAGCATTAGATGATAGTGATGTTTGAATGTTAATTTCATTATTTTGATAGCTGCATTGTGGCTATGTAGAAAAATATCCTTATTTTAGGAAATAGACAATAAAAGAATTGGGGAAAATGGGTCGACAACTTAATCGTACATGTTCCGGGGGAAATTCTTTACTTAAAATTCTGTACTTAAAATGTTCTGTAATCTTGTGACTGTTTCAAAATGAAAAAGAAGTATGAATGGGAGGAAGTGAAGCAGTGAAGTTGAATCATGAAAGGGAGGAAAGAGATGATTGGCTAGCTAGCAGAGAACGTAGGATTCCAAATGAAATTTTTTTCAAATGAGAAAGACAAGATCATGTTTAAAAGCTCTTGAAAAAGATATAGCAGAAACTTTGGAGTTAAACTTATATGTGAGAGAAAATGAAACAGGGGTAGGGTCTTGAGCACAGGCAGAAGGACTGACGTTTGACAGGCAGGAGGAAGAAAGAGGGCATGGGCGCAATCTTATTTAAGATTTGATGGCGGGAAATTGAGAGAGTTCTCATGTGATGACTATTTTCTCTGTGAGGTAGGAGGCAAGGTCATCCATTGAGAGTGAATGGACAGTGAGGAAGTTGAAAGTTTGAGAAAAGTATTGCTGCGCAATATTACCGTTGAGGGCCCAGGTGAGGTTGGTGATCATGAATTTTTCTTGGTACCAATCTACACAAATGGTGATTTTTCTCCAACAGAGTTTGGCTGCTGGGTACAGACAGGGACAAGGCTACGGGTGACATCGTTCCTTGTTTGTTTTGCCAGGAAGGCCCAATGGGGCAGGGGATTTTAGGGTATTTGCAAGAGAGATTGAAATGACAGACCATTTGCATTGGAACTCGGGGGAAATAAGTATTTGTGCATTCTCCCTTAAATGAACTATTTATATAGAAGTTCTGTAACCTTTTACTGATGGGGAAAAAATAAAACCCACTGAACCTATAATTTAGTAAACTTCTGAGGTGTCAGAATAAATCTAAAGTTGAATACTCTCCAAGCTGAAAATCTTACTCTTCCCAATAAATTACAGTAATGTTCCCTAGTTTGCTTATCATTTGAAATCACTAATGAGAACTTTAAAGCACTAGCACATAATTACAGATTTTAGGTTGAGAAGGTCCTATCTGTTCAGTATCATTACAAATGGGTTAAATATATTGATTCTGGAGTCAAAGGACAGCTACTCCTTTGCAGCTAGTGCCTGAAATCTCAACAACTAAGATATTATCCCATTACAGTTCAGATACCTCCATGTCCACATGAACAGCTCCACTGTTACCTGTGTTATTTATTGGGGCTCTGAAGAAGATTTAACTGCAAGTTTCTGTTGCCAAAAATGGAGTTCAAAAGTCACTGACTGATCTAGTGAAAAGAACCCCTAGCCAGTGTGTCAGCTTTCTCACAAATTTTAATCTTAAGGCTGACATTATTTTCCTTACCAGATTTTTAGGAGAATGCACTAAAAAGCATTGTTAAAATAAATGATAATAAGATTACTGGGAATTTGCAAGGAGAAAATTAAGTCTTGAATCTGAAGTGCTGCTCAGGGTAAAGAAGACTTGGGGGGGATGGCAGGTGGGTGTCCTAGGCAGAATGAGGGTGCTATGTGTAGAGGAGAGGAACAGAAGAGCCACATAGGGGAAGGCAAGAGCCTAGGGAGAGGTTATAGGCCACTGAAGATAAACTTTGCTATTTTCACAATTTTGATGAAATTATGTCTTTGAGACAAAGACAAAATGATACAGCTCTTCTATAGATTGACTGTGTCCCCACCCCCACCCCCAATTCATATATTGAAATCCCAATCCCCAGTGCGATGGTATTTGGAGGTGAGAACTTTGGGAGGTGATTAAGTCATGAGGGTGGATCCCTCATAAATGGGATTAGTGCCCTTATAACAGAGACCACAGAGAGCTAGCTCACCCCTTCTGCCACATGAGGATGCGGCAAGAAGGCATCATCTATGAACCAGAAAGCAGGCCCACACCAGACACTGAGTCTGCCAGTGCCTTGATCTTGGACTTCCCAGCCTCCAGAAATGCAAGAAATAAATTTCTGTTGTTTGTAGGCTACCCAGTCTGTAGCATTATGTTATAGCAGGCTGAACGAAAAAGCCCTTTCCCTGATGTATCACTCGAAGAGTTGATGAAGGCAGAGGAAATGAAACTACAGGTGTTTTACCTAGTGTGGTGAGTAGAATAGTATGTCCTTGTCATAACCCCTAGAGCCTATGAATTTGACCCTATTTTGAAAAAGGGTCTTTGCAGATGTAATTAAGTTAAGGAGTTGGAGATAATATCATCCTGGATTAACCTGGTGGCCCTAAATCCAATGATAAGTGTCCTTCTAAGAGACAGAAAAGGAGAAGAGAAGGAAGACCATGTAAAGATGGCTGCATAGACTGGAATTATGTCATAAGCCAAGAAATGCTGACAGCTACCAGAAGCTGCAGAAAGCAAGAAAGATTTTTACTCTAGAGCCTCCAGAGGGAGTGCTTCCCTGTTGGTATTTTAATTTCAGACTTCTAACCTCCAGAACTGTGAGAGAATACATTTCTATCGTTATTTAAACAAACAGTGGTTCTACTGTAGCTATCAAGACTACATAAAGTATTCTCAACCTGTACACCTGTTGGCACTAAGCAAGAATAATGATAGTAATAGCCATTGCTAGTATTTACTGGGAACTTTAGATACTAGACACTGTACTAAATGATTTAAATGAACTCTTTTCCTTAGTTCTCACAACGGCTCTATGAGAGAGGCACTGTTATGAACCCCACTCTACAGATGAAGGGATGAAGGCTTAGCAATTTGCCTAAGGTCATATAACTACCAGGCAGTAGAGCAGGGATTTGAACCCATACAGTCTGACTCTAGAGCCCACACTTTTAACTCCTATACTGGACTGCTTTCAAGAGTAGTTTGTTTGTTTGCTTGGGTTTTTTTGCGGTATGCGGGCCTCTCACTGTTGTGGTCTCTCCTGTTGCGGAGCACAGGCTCCGGACGCGCAGGCTCAGCGGCCATGGCTCACGGGCCCAGCCGCTCCGCGGCATGTGGGATCTTCCCGGACTGGAGCGCAAACCCATGTCCCCTGCATCGGCAGGCGGACTCTCAACCACTGCGCCACCAGGGAAGCCCCTCAAGAGTAGTTTGGATGCCCTACAGCAGTTGGTAGGCACTTGTATTCTGACTGGCTGGATAAGAAAGGGAATTTCATTTTTAAGTACAATCTAAATTCAGATAGTCATTGCTATATAATAAGCGCAAGTGTACATCACAATGACCTGGAAGCTTTACAAGACTTCTTATCACTTAGTTCAAGTGACCAGAGGCGACAAAAGCAGAAAAATTGTAACTTTTGCAACACCATACTTACCGCAGCCAACATTAAATTGGGATGTTATTCTAATGTGTCCAATTTTTCTTTTTTTCATTTAAGCTATTTGCTCTATAATATATGCAAATGACACTTTAATAAAATCATTACATTATCAGAATAACATTTTCACCCTTTAATTTGACTATATTCCTCTTTTATTCTCACACCTTTGCACTAACTTCTGTTGTAAATTTATTTAATCTACATATGTTTAGCATAATGGAAAAAAGACACAGTGATATGGTGCCATCTCAAAATCAGCAGTTCCCCCTCTGCTCTGCCCTGACATGTGGATTGCTCAGCTGTCATAGGAAATTCTTCTACTTAGACACCTTCCATTCCCTTGGCATTATCTCTTGATTACATTTTTATTTATTTCAGAAGTTAACAATGACATAAGAGAGTACTAATGTGCAGTAGGTTCAATCCCTTTTTTTTTTTTTTTTTTTGCGGTACGCGGGCCTCTCACCGTTGCGGCCTCTCCCGTTGCCGAGCACAGGCTCCGGACGCGCAGGCCCAGCGGCCACACGGCCCACAGGCCCAGCTGTTCCGCGGCACGTGGGATCCTCCCGGACCTGGGCATGAACCCGTGTCCCCTGCGTCGGCAGGCAGACTCCCAACCACTGCGCCACCAGGGAAGTCCCAATCCCATGTTTTTAATATCTCTCTATGTATGAGATATCTTCAAATGTTGCCTTCCTCAAACAGAATCACATTGCTTTTTTCCAAAATTTCATTCCTTCAAGGGATAGAGTTCTTTACTTTTCTGTATTAAAATGCCCCAAATGATCAGTTTTTAAAGCGTTGGGGCAGAAACTCATCTTTAGGTACAAAGTCACTGATGTGTGACGTAGAATCAAGAGACCCAGCTGGGAGTCCCAGATCTGCTAATTATCATCCACATGAACTTGGATATGTGATTTAATCTTTCTGAGTTTACGTCTTTATGTGCAAAAGGAGTACGCTATCACCTACCCTAATTTACAGGAATATCAAAAATATGGTGTAAATATGTGCAAACACTTTGAAAGCTTAAACAATAAACCAGAATAATCTTGATATACAGGAATAGTATGAGCTTTCATGATGGACAGACTTAGATTTGAATCCTGGATCTGCCATCTTCTAGATGTGTGGACTTGCAGAAATTAATCTTAGTTTCCTAATCTGGCAAATGAGATAAAAATAGCTACTTAAAAGGGTTGTTTTAAACAGGTGATATGGGGACTTCCCTGGTAGTCCAGTGACTAAGACTCCATGCTCCCAATGCAGGGGGCTGGGATTTGGTCCCTGGTCGGGGAACTAGATCCCACATGCTGCAACTAAGAGTTTGCATGCCGCAACTAAGGATCCCGCATGCCACAACTAAAGATCCCACACCGGCAATGAAGATCCCAAATGCCACAACTAAGACCCGGAGCAGCCAAATAAATAAATATTTAAAAATAAAATAATAAATAAATTAAATATTTATTTAAAATAAATAATAAATAAAATAAATATTAAAAAAATAAACAGGTGATATGTATGAGAGTATTTAGCACACCGACTGTCATATCATATCATTCCCTTCCTATCTCTCCCCTTTATGCCCTTTCTATTTCTGAAGAACACCCCTAGACCCAGGACAAATATGATAACCCATTTAGGACCAATATTTGGTTTCCTCTACATGGAGCTCATAAAAAAAAGCCCTGAGCATGTAAAGAGAGGAACCGGTCATGTGTATACCTTAGCAGGACTCTCAGGGTTTTCTGGAGACTTTATCAACAACTAAAATTGTCTTCTTTGATACCCTAGTTGGCCATCTCGAATAAAAAATAAAAAAACTCCAGCCTGAAAAGAAAAAAAAAGCCCTGAGGACGGAGCCCCAGGAACTACTGTGAAGTCAAAGTGTCAGGCTCCAAATTTTCTTAGAAAAATCAATTTGAGTCCAACCAGAAAGGAGGCTGCATTTTGGAAAATTGGCCTTTAATATCTAGAGTATGAGTTTTCAAAGTGTTCTCTAAATTCAATACCACTTTCACCATACTAGATGGGCTTTTCTTTCACTACAGATAATAAAAGGGGTGAATTTTACTACTTTTGACTGGGTGGTTTTGTGTGTATAAGAACAGTTTTGTCCTTTCTTAGGTCCAACAGAAAGTTTCACCTTAAAAATCACACATAAAACAACTTTTTTTCTCCTTTGGTCTATTGCTCAAATAACTCCAGGTGTGATCTATATATGGAGTCAAGGGGCAAGAGAATTGCTGGTGAGCTTTGGGAGCAAATTCCATTTTCTAATCTTCAGTATCTTTTCCCAATATTGAAAGCACAGCTACCTAAAATTTATGAATACCCTTCTGGTTTTGTTTTGCCAATTTCGTCTTTGGTAATGTTTGCTTTTCTCAGTGTTGTATTTTCAGCCTTTGAGGACTGATGTCACTTGTCCAGTAACCTAACAATGATTTTAAACTCCATTTTCCCATAATGAAAGATTATTAATCCTTGGGGTGTTTACTGTAATACAATGTATTAGATAATATGGAACATGATCTACTGTTCCACTGGAATGCCAATGTCATGCATCATTAATAAATGCACAGTTCCCATTAAGTGAGAGGGTTTTAATTAGCATACATACTTTTGTCACCATATATCAAACCAAGCAGACTTTTTTTCATCTTGTGTTACTTTTGCTGACTTGAAAAGCTGAATTCTTACTGTGGCAGTGTGTATTAACGTCTGAAATTTATAAACCACTTCAGTATGGAAATGACAATTCGATTTTCTCCAAGCTTTCTTAAATGAAGCAATGTGATGATGTTTTTCTTCTTAAAAATAATTTCTGTGGCACCTTTGCAACAAGACCATATACTGTCACCCTAAACCTGGTGCGTTTGGATTATATAAGTTTAGCTAAGTATGGCCCCCAGACCGCCTGCTGGAGATGCATTAAATATGTAGATTCTTGGGCCCTACTGCAGACCTACTGAATCAAAATGTGAGGGAGGGGCCTGGGAATTTGCCTTTTAACAATATTCTAGGTAATTTTTATGCATTCTAATATTTTAGAGCCACTGATTTGGGGGAGCAAGCACTCTTCAATCCCTCTGTTCTTTCCCTCTCTAAGAGCCTTTATCATCTTCTTCATCTGAATCCTTTCTCAGTAACCTCAAGCTGCCCAGCTGGCTGTTAAGAGATGTGTAGGTGTTCCACTGAGAATACAAGATTGGGAATAAGAAGGTTCCAGTCCTCATTTTGCCTCTTATTATCCATATGAACTTGGACAAGTCTTAATATTTCTGAGCTTTATTTTCACCAACTGCAAAATGGTGGAAGGTAGGAAAGGAAGGGGAGGAAGCAAGATTATTAGATGAGTTAATGTTTAAGATTTTGTCTGGATCCAACATTCCTGTATTTTATGAATGTTCTAGCTGCTACAGGGAGAGTAGCGGAGGGAAAAAGAGGACAGGAGGATAAGCTGAAAAAGCCACTAGGTTTGCAGGAGTGGAATGAGCATGAGTTTTGGAATCAGACAGACTGCAGTTTAGGTCATAGCTCTAATATACTATTTGAGTCATCTTGAGCAAATTACATTACTCTCTGGGTTTTAATTTGCTTGTTTATTAACGTGAGGATAATATACCTTATAGAGCTCATCATAATGAAAAGAGTGAGAACAATATCTGCAACAGCACCCAGCAACAGGTTCCCAATACATAATAGATGTGATAAAGAAGAGAAGGAAGGGAAAGAGGAGGAGAAGGACAAAGGAAACGAGGAAGGAAAGGAAGGGAATGAGACGAGATGGTCGGCCTTTTCGTGCTCTGGTAGATTTGTTTGCTAACAAATATTGGTTGGGAACTTATGATGTGCCAGGTACTGTTCCAGGCACTGGAGATACAGCAAAGACCAAAACAGATCCTTTCTACCTCGTGGAGCTTATATTCTGAAATGTATGTGTATGGGGAGGGGGTATGGGTAAGGAAGACAATAAATAAATGAATATGGAATATTTCAGGTGGTGATAACTGCTGTGATTAAACTTAAAGCAGTGCAAGGGGACAGAGTGATGGAGGGTGAGGAGCTGCCATTTTACATAGGGTGGTCTCTCTAATAATGTATCAATTATTAATAATGTTTCAACTGAACAGATAATTGAAGTGAGAAAGCCTTGAAGCCCTTTTGGGGAAGGGCAGAAGGAATAGCAAATAGAAAGGCCCAGAGTGTTGAGGAATAACAAGGAGGACAGAGTCCAAACTATGTAGCTGGAGAAGGGTGAACGAGGGAGAGAGGAGATGGTGTGAGAGAGGTCATGGGAGTGGGAGGGAACAGATTGTGTAGAGCCTTGTAAACTGTGGTAAGGAAGTCAGCTTTCACTCTGAAATGGGAAGACAATAGAAGGTTCTGAGCAGAAGAGTGACATGATGTGACTTACAAAGGACCAGTGTGTTAAGAATAGACTCTAGGGGGACAAGGTGGAAACAGAGAGACCAGTGAGAGGCTATTGCAATAATCCAGGCAAGAGATGATGGTGGCCTGGGACCAGGATACTAGCTGCATAGGCAGTGAGAAGTGGTCAGATTCTGGATATATTTTGAGGATGGAGCCAGGAAGATGTGTTGATAGACTGGATGTGGAAGGGAGAGAGAATGATGACTTCACAGTTTTTGGCATGAGCAACTGGAAAAACAAAATTGCATTTCCTGAGATGGGGAAGACAGTGGGCGTAGCAGGCATGGGGAAGATAAAGTACATAGGCGAATCAGTTGATATCGTGAGAAGAGTCAGTCAACTAACATTTAGTGAGCAGTTCCTGCGTGAGGAGCCCAGGAACAGGTGCTCTGGGATTTTATTAGTAAAGTGCTCTTGTTAGTATTATAAGGGAACTAGGGAATGCTGTCTTTAGCTTTAGCATAGTGCTCAGAAAATTATTTGGGGAATAAGCTGCAGTTTTCCTCATGCAAGGGAAGTCCACATTCAGCGTTAATATACATCACTTTTCAGCTTTCCAAAGCCACATTCATTATCTCTGAACTTCAGCTTTAACCAAATCAAATGAAAACTAGTACAAGTTGAGGGGCTGCAACTTTGCTATTTGCTTACTCACAGTGATGCCTTACCATCGCTCCAGTAACTGCCTTAATTGCTTTCTGGAAATAATCCTACCCCATCTGGTGGGATGTTTCTGAAGCATTAAGTGCTCCAAGAAAAAGAGCTTCTATGCTTTACAGTAAGCGCACTGCCATCAGGAGCCTCACTGACTGTTTTGTACTCAGTTTGTGCTGCTTCCCAAAGAGCTGAATGGAACGCTATTGTGTCATTTAAATCTAAAGAAGGCATTTGCACGCTGATGATGTTATCTCAAGTCCTAATTTGTGCAAACATTGATCTGCTTTGAACAGAAAAGAAATCTCCACGCAGACAGCAAGGACTGAGCTCAGATTAATAGTCAGGGGAAAGGACTAAAGCACCAGGAAGGGTAAACTTTTTTCTTTTTTTTTTCATTTTAGGATGCTTTATCAGATTTTCTTTCCAGATTTATTTCTGCTCCAACGAAGAATATTCTTTTTGAGCTAAATCCAATTTGTATATAAAAAATACACACCCATATTGATTTCACTCTGGTTTAAGATGGTATTTTTGCAGTGCAAAAATCTAATCAATACAGTCTTATGAGTTGGACTGGTAATGGTAAACATACTAACAGATATTTCATTTCATGGGGCCAAAGCTCTGGAAATTGATACTACTGAAAAGGATTACTCATTCACCATTGGGTATAACTTTGTTTACCCAACCATCATATAGGTGTAAAGCAGAAATACAATTATGCTGTGGCCAACACACAAGGGGTTTTTGAATAGTAGAACTTGCCTTCCGCAGTCCCCCCTAGGGCCCATAGATTGTATAAGTTGGCAGATCAAATAAGGATATTGTGGGAAATCGTTTACAATGAATGAAAAAAAGCTTAATCTGATAGGGTGGAAAATTAGACTGACATAGTTGTTGAAGAAATAAGAGTCTCCCAAGCCAAGATCAACTTTTTAAAAATGAAGCTTTTAGAGGAGATGGATTTGCAGATCCTTGAACCAGTGCTGTTATTTCTTCTCTCACATGTTCTCTAAAACATTCGGTTTTGAGTAAGGCATGCTACAAGTGAAATTGTAAGACAGTTGTTGCCAGGGGTTCAAATTGCAGCCAACAAGCCTTTTAACATGCTTAATCAAAATTGTGGCAACACCGAAGGAACTGTGTTCCATCATTTCTAGTGGACTTGGGGTGGGGAAATGAAATTCATCAAAAGATATAACTCAGACTTGCCTCTGTCTCATGCTCACGTAACCCTTGGTTGCCCTCACTGGAGTTAAGAGTACTTGAAACCTAGAGTGCAGAAGCACACAAAGAGTTGAGACTGGGAGAAATAATTCAGCTGGAGTACAGGAAAAAGCAACATTGTCCCTAAGGATTATGACTCTTGAATATAAGATTGATGCTTAAAGCCAAGGAAGCATGAAGGTAAGGAAAACATATGGCTATGGCTGTAAATATACCGTCACCATAAGAGGTAGATATTAAAAATTCAGACATAAATTTTACCCTGGAATCACCCAAAGGCAGTCTAGGCAATAAAGATTAATGCCGGTAAGCACCATGTTGTGATCACTGTGGGTGATCAGAAGAAAATAATTGATACTTCCTATAATCGATTTGTAAGTGAGGGCTTTCTCACAATAGCTCACAATGCTTTCTAATTCTCTAACCCAAGTTAACATAGGCACATAATCACCTCATTAGAGATGGATAGCTATTTTTGTTTTGATAATTGAAAAAAAGAGGCCCAGAATAATTTGTTGAAAATCCTATAGCAGTTTCATTGTATTGCTTTAGACTCCTTCAGAAAGTTGACAATGTATAAGCTCAAAATATCATCTGATTCTGCTTATAGTGTGCAAAAATAGGAGCTAATAATTCAGAAATGAATAGGGAAAAAGATTGTCTTCCATGACATACAAATTTATACAGTTTAGGAAGTAGGTATTTGCTCTCTACCTTTGAACATATGAAATAACTGTAAGAGAAACACGTATTTTAAATGTCCAAATTTCAGTGTCCTTGGAATCTATTTTGTAGTAATTGTGTCATAATACAGAAAAGCTATGAATTCTACCTTTGTTTTTTGGTCTTTTACAAACTTTGTAAAGTTTACCGCCATCTAAATTCTTTGATTACGACATGTCTTGCATTTCTTCCTATAAGTGTGTGTAGTCAAATCTCAACAGGAAATATTATTTCTTGGTGGATCCTTAGTAAAATGAGTCAGCCAGATTTAGGTATACTAGTGGCTTGGAAAAGGGATGATGCCTCCTTTACATAAGATCTTTTCTACCAGGGGAGGTACTAGGCACTTGGGAGAAAACACTTAGGAATTTGGTCTTTTGTTCTCCCCTTTAGAGACATTTTCAGCATTATATTGATTTGCAAACATTTATATTGGTTAGAGTTAATAAAATGATACTATAATTAAATAATTATTCTTTCATATCCAATATATCATTTTATCTCCTAAACATTCTATGAAGCATGCAGCTTACTTATTTCTGCTTTTTAATTTTTATTTATTTATTTATTTTAACATCTTTATTGAATTTGTTACAATATTGCTTCTGTGTTGTGCTTTGGTTTTTTGGCCCCAAGGCATGTGGGGTCTTAGCTCCCTGACCAGGGATCGAACCCGCACCCCCTGCATTGGAAGGTGAAGTCTTAACCACTGGAATGCCAGGGAAGTCCCTCTGCTTTTTTAAACAAGAGGAAATTGAAGCTCAAAGAAATGAGTGACTTGACTAAAGTCACAGTGTTGGTCAGTGGCAGAGCTGGAACTAGATCTAGGGCTCCTGACATTCAGCTCTTTCCATTATAGCAGTGGCTCTGAAAGGTCACTCTTGTACTAGTCAGTATAGGTTAGATCAGGTAACAAATGAGCCCTCAGCTCTCAGTGGCTTGAAACAACAGAAGCTTATTTCTCATTTATGCAACATGTCCAAAGTAGTTCAGGAGGTGATGTTCTGATCACTATTTAGAATATTGCCATTATGACATGAGGCTTTTCTTTTAGGGTTTTCCAAGACAGAATAAAAGAACTTGGAGAATTATGCAGTGGTTCTTAAGTGCTTCCCCTTGGAAGTGTTACACGTAACATCTGCTCATATTTCACAGGCCAAAGCAAATCATGCGGTCACACCTAATTACATAGGGGCCCCGTGCCCCCTAAGAGAAAACAGCTGGAATCTTGGTGAACACTAATATGTCTACCACAACACATTTTGTTCAAATGAAATCTTAATTAGAACCCCTGTTTATATAAAACAGATACAAAATGGTGAAGACATAAAAACCTATTTAACTTCCCCTTGCTTTTTAAAAAAAATTTTTTTAACATCTTTATTAGAGTATAACTGCTTTACAATGGTGTGTTTCTGCTTTATAACAAAGTGAATCAGTTATACATATACATATATCCCCATATCTCTTCCCTCTTGCGTCTCCCTCCCTCCCACCCTCCCTATCCCACCCCTCTAGGTGGTCACAAAGCACCGAGCTGATCTCTCTGTGCTATGCGGCTGCTTCCCACTAGCTATTGGTTTTACATTTGGTAGTGTATATATGTGCATGCCACTCTCTCACTTTGTCCCAGCTTACCCTTCCCCTCCCCACGTCCTCAAGTCCATTCTCTAGTAGGTCTGCATCTTCATTCCCGTCCTGCTCCTAGGTTCTTCATGACCATTTTAATGCACAGAAATCTCTTGCATCCCTATACACTAATGATGAAAAATCTGAAGGTGAAATTAAGGAAACACTCCCATTTACCACTGCAACAAAAAGAATAAAATACCTAGGAATAAATCTACCTAAGGAGACAAAAGACCTGTATGCAGAAAACTATAAGACACTGATGAAAGAAATTAAAGATAATACAAACAGATGGAGAGACACACCATGTTCTTAGATTGGAAGAATCAACACTGTGAAAATGACTATACTATCCAAAGCAATCTACAGATTCAATGCGATCCCTATCAAACTACCACTGGCATTTTTCACAGAACTAGAACAGAAGACCTCACAATTTGTATGGAAACACAAAAGACCCCAAATAGCCAAAGCAATCTTGAGAAAGAAAAACGGAGCTGAAGGAATCAGGCTCCCCGACTTCAGACTATACTACAAAGCTACAGTAATCAAGATAGTACGGTACTGGCACAAAAACAGAAATATAGATCAATGGAACAGGATAGAAAGCCCAGAGATAAACCCACGCACATATGGTCATCTTATTTTTGATAAAGGAGGCAAGACTATACAATGGAGAAAAGACAGCCTCTTCAATAAGTGGTGCTGCGAAAACTGGACAGGTACATGTAAAAGAATGAAATTAGAACACTCCCTAACACCATACACAAAAATAAACTCAAAATGGATTAAAGATCTAAATGTAAGGCCGGACACTATCAAACTCTTAGAGGAAAACATAGGCAGAACACTCTATCAGATAAATCACAGCAAGATCCTTGTTGACCCACCTCCTAGACAAATGGAAATAAAAACAAAAATAAACAAATGGGACCTAATGAAACTTAAAAGCTTTTGCACAGCAAAGGAAACCATACACAAGACCAAAAGACAACCCTCAGAATGGGAGAAAATATTTGCAAATGAAGCAACTGACAAAGGATTAATGTGCAAAATTTACAAGCAGCTCATGCAGCTCAATATCAAAAAAACAAACAACTCAATCCAAAAATGGGCAGAAGACCTAAATAGACATTCCTCCAAAGAAGATATACAGATTGCCAACAAACACATGAAAGAATGCTCAACATCATTAATCATTAGAGAAATGCAAATCAAAACTACAATGAGGTATCACCTCACACCATTCAGAATGGCCATTATCAAAAATCTACAAACAATAAATGCTGGAGAGGGTGTGGAGAAAAGGGAACCCTCTTGTACTGTTGGTGGGAATGTAAATTGATACAGCCACTATGGAGAACAGTATGGAGGTTCCTTAAAAAACTAAAAATAGAACTACCATATTACCCAGCAATCCCACTACTGGGCATATACCCTGAGAAAACCATAATTCAAAAACAGTCATGTACCACGATGTTCACTGCAGCTCTATTTACAATAGCCAGGACATGGAAGCAACCTAAGTGTCCATAGACAGATGAATGGATAAAGAAGATGTGGCACATATATACAATGGAATATTACTCGCCATAAAAAGAAACAAAATTGAGTTATTTGTAGTGAGGTGGATGGACCTAGAGTCTGTCATACAGAGTGAAGTAAGTCAGAAAGAGAAAAACAAATACTGTATGCTAACACATATATATGGAACCCCTTGCTTTTTTAGAAGATAGTAAGGTACCTTTTAAGGAACCTCAGATTTAGTGAACACAATTCAAAATTGCTGCCCCAGTACACATACAAAGCAAACATATAGAATGAGTATCTTTATATTACAGATAAGAAGACCAATAATCTCTTTCAGGGTCACGAGATAAAATGGAAGCTATAATGGGAGCAAATCACAGAATGATCTATTCCTTGTCTCTTGTTTTACTCACTATACTTTGGTTCTCCCACTGTGATACCCAATCCTGAAGAGTATTGTGACTTTTTATATCACAGTGTATTAGGTGCACATAATGTTACCCATAGTGAATGCTGAATCTCAAGTGCACAGCATGGTTTAGAAACTAAATTCCAAAGGAGGTATACATTTTTAGATCCATTTTGAACTTCACAGCTGCCTATTACCACTAAGCAACTTGCCTTATATGCAAGAGTAAATGTTTTAATAAAATATGCCTGTAAGTTTTTATCCTTGCTGAATTTTAAAATATGATTTGTTCAGAAAACAAAAATTCTTTATTGGATTATGGCTGGAAGAAAAATGATCATTTCGAATATAAGAAAGGTCATTCAGTGTCACCAGCTTTTATGAGTAACAGTTTCAATCAAGACAGAAAAAAATCAGAGTATGTATATTTCAGGAGCACTTGTTTAGGCATAGAATAAAAATGGTTAGAACGGTGATGTCAAGGCGTGTGTGTGTGTGTGTGTGTGTGTGCGTGTGTGTGTGTTGGGGGACATATCAAAACCACCTGGGGGAGCTTTTTCAAACTATACCCACTCTACCACACCCATTCTGATAACTACCCCCTATTAAGAATCTATACTGTGAAAAGTTATCCTTACTGAGAGGAGGAGCCTATCATAGCCTTCAGGTAGATCAGATAGAATAAAAAGCTTGAAATCTAGTAGATTGAAGCAATATTCTGTACTGCAAACATACGTGACAATGTTTTTCCTAGGAATTAAACCCAGAATTCTCTTTCCAACAGTGTCATCCATCCATCTCCAACTGTGGTGATAAAAAGCATGCCAACAGCAAATCCCCACGAGAGAAGACATTTCTTATTGTGCTATGCATTTGAAATGACAACTGATTACGTAACTATACACAGAATAAAGATATTTTTGTTCAAGGCCTATAATTTCCAAGTTGGGGAAATAGAGGGAAGAGGAGGACCTATTAACCTGAATGTTCTCCCTTTCTCCCTTCCTGCCTCTCTCTCACTCGCATCCATCCATCCATTCATCTACTTATCTATCTATCTATCTATCATCTAAGCACATTCCCACATCAATTTTGTGTTCACACATGAATGCAAAGACTTTTCACGTATAACACATATGCAGTCGATCATATAAGAGATTAGCAAAACAATCTACTAGTCCCTCAGTCCATTTTCTTCCCAGAGCAGGAAAGAAAAGAAAATCCATATTCCATTCTATTGCCTAGATGTTACCTTTCTTTGCTTTCTACATTCTGTAAAGCTGAGTGAAGGCCTTAGCTCAAAATTCCCTTTTGGTGTTGAGTGAGGGGTACTATTTGAAGCAAGTCTGCTACAGAAAGATGCTGCCTGCTAAGATGATCAACAAGTTACATTTGTATAGAACTTTACTCTTTACCAAGCACTTTCTGATCCATTATCATAATGCCTCAAGTCACGTACATCACCTTAAACTTTCCCTGCTTCTTATGCCTGAGGCATTATGAGGAAAAAATAGAAATGACCAGGGCAAGAAATAAAGTTGAGAAAATCCAGGAAAGGGCCACCTGCTGATCCCAGTGTACTTGATTTTAATGTATATGCACACTGAACTTAATACGAAAATAAAATAAAAGAAGAATAGAGTAGTGTCCTAGTTTCAATAAACCATTAACAAAACCAAGTGTCCTTGAAAATTCAGACAGAATCCAGGCACAGAATGAAGAGACAGTGGGAAATGGAAGAACCAACTATAATATAGGTCAGGTGGTCATGAAGTATTTCATTCTTCAAATTATTTTTGTAACCTTTAAATCTGCCCATCTCATCCTCTGTTTCATTTCACTGCCTGATAACATCTCACCTGAATCACAAAACTCTTTTCCCCAATGTATTTTCTGTAGCACTAGATGGTTGGGCCTTAACAATACTAAAAACTCCAAGACACTATATCACCCTTAGACCTGGGCAACTAGGGTCTCCTTTGAGCCCATTTTGAATGGCCCCACCTGGCCTTCCTACAGCCACACTCCTCCTTTGGGGCAAGAAGTTCACTGGGCCAATGGTATATGCCTACCTGGAGTTTGCATCTCCAATCCCCATTAGACCACTTCCTGGGCAGCTGGGAGCCTGGAATTCCCTGTCTAAATGGTCTGAGCCTACTATGTAGGACTCTGCCTAGTAGGAAATGTATTGCCAATATGTGCACCACTAAGCTTGAGCAATGGCCAAAGGACAATTGTTTTTTGGGGGTGAGAGGGCATGGTATATGGATAGGGTGTATCCAGGAACATCCGTATGAAGCCCCTCATTGATAGTCAGTGCTGGGAGGAGACGGAGGTCTGGACGTAGGCAGGTCTCCATTTGTATCCTTGCTCGAGGCTCCACAAATATTAGCACAAATTTTAGGGGTGGCCATGTTTGCCCCTATTATACTTGTAAAGGATGCAGCCCTCACATAAGATTCTCTTTTGACAGCCTAATATGTGGAATGTCAAGGCAATCTAAAAAATTAGCCGTGGTATAGATGGTTGCACCTAAGAAGTTAATATATCTACCTCCCAAGAAGCTCCATGCTATGCTTGCTGCCCCATGAAAACAATCTCCAATTCTTCCACTTCTAGGTCATGCATATACAACAAGACTACACTGAAATGGGGTGGCTGCACATAGGATGGCATACAGGAGGAAAGGAGCCAGGGTTTATTCAAGCTAGAAGGGAGGTTACCCAGATAGCATTTTAGACGTACTGAACAGTAACTAGAAGGCAGAACCAAGGATGGAAACTAGGAGGAATTGAACATGCTTCAAACTGGAGGGAATTTGGTTGAAGGTATAAATGTAGAAGGGGGTTAAATATCATAATTAAAGAAGTTTGAAGAAAAAAACAAGAATTGAGGTATGAGATGGTCAAAGCCAAATGGTTTAGGATCTAAATCTATAAAATCTGGGCACAGAGTGGGTAATTTCTTTTTTGTGTGTTTTGGTTTGCTTAGTGCATTGGGCCAAATGCCCCTATCTGGGAAGTTATGATAAAGGTATTTCCAAGAGCAAAGTAGGGTCTCTTTGCTAAGAACAGGCCAAAGATTTAATATTAGGCCAGTAACTATGAACTATGTGACGTTACGCCTAGAATCCATCTTCTCTACAGCATTCTTAATTCCTGTTTCATCCACAAAAGGAAGAAGAAAGCAATGTGTATTGATGATAATACAAAGATTTATATTTACTTTTTTTTAAAATTACAAATGCATTGGAAGTTTCCTGGGTACTCTTTATTTTTTAAATTAATTAATCCATTCATTAAGTTTTATTTTTGGCTGCATCGGGTCTTCATTGCTACGTGTGGGCTTTTTCTAGTTGTGGCGAGCAGGGGGCTACTCTTCGTTGCGGTGCGTGGGCTTCTCATTGCGGTGGCTTCTCTTGTTATGGAGCACAGGCTCTAGGTACACGGGCTTCAGCAGTTGTGGCATGCGGGCTCAGTAGTTGTGGTGCACAGGCTTAGCTGCTCTGCAGCATGTGGGATCTTCCTGGACCAGGGATCGAACCCGTGTCCCCTGCATTGGCAGGCGAATTCTTAACCACTGTGCCACTGGGGAAGTCCTATATTTACTTTTTAAAAAATGTGTAGCACTGGGTATAGCAGGACAATCAAAACAGTTGAGTAAATACTGGTTGAGGTAGCATTTCACGCCTAGATCAGACGTGTTTCTGCATGAAAGTGTCGTGGCTTCAAACCCTGAATTGAAAGGCTGATGAAATTCAAACACACTTTACTGATACTCAAGCATGATCTCAGTTATTAAACAACCTGTACACAGGGTGAACTGGACTCACTCAAGAAACTTAGTATTGGGCTTCCCTGGTGGCGCAGTAGTTGAGAGTCCGCCTGTCAATGCAGGGGACATGGGTTCGTGCCCCGGTCCGGGAAGATCCCACATGCCGCGGAGCGGCTAGGCCCGTGAGCCATGGCCGCTGAGCCTGCGCGTCCGGAGCCTGTGCTCCGCAACGGGAGAGGCCACAACAGTGAGAGGCCCGCGTACCGCAAAAAAAAAAAAAAAAGAAACTTAGTATTTACTTGAGGCACTTCATGGACTGGGTGAACTTGAGCAAATCATGTATCTTCTCAGGACCTTGGCTTCCTCATCTGTCTAATGGTAAGAATATTTCCTTATAGGATTGTTGTATCAAATGCAATAATGATTGGGAAACAGCTTTGAAAAGTGCAATGCCACACAAAGGTAAGCTAGCATTTTTTAAAAGCCAACACCTCTTACAAAAGCTAACAACTTCTAGGAAATAAGGTGGAAAAAGAAAGATAATTCATATATTGCCTAAGTGTTTTCTCTTACTTTATCTTTTTATTTTGGTTTTTGGTAGTGTCATATACTCTACTATCACAACTACTTAATGACTTTTTTTTTTTTTTACTTAATGACTTTTCAATACCGATTAACTTCTATGAAGTCTGGATCATTCTGTAGGGAAAAGATATTTATTGAGCACCTACTGGAGCCATGAAATAAACATTTTTACATGTTATGTCATTTAATCCTGGCATTATTGGCATTATTATGTTCCTTTAGGGATGAGGACATAAATATTCCTTGCCATCATTAGTTGTCAACACTCAGATCTGAATCAGCCATTGGTGGATCGAAAAATTAAACCGTTTCAATAGAAATTACTTAGAGCGTTCTTCTTTACGCTTTGTCACCATGATTAGGAAAGAACTACAAAACCGTCCTTGCTGTGACTTGCCAGACTTTGGACATGTCTCAGTGTTAGTATGGCACCATCAGCTCAGTTATTTCGTTGGGCATCTTAATGGTTGAATTGACCACATATCTGTTCTGACAGATTGCACAGCAACTGGCTATTAATATGGCCGAAAGCCCAAAATCAACCACAAAATGGTCAATTCTGGGCTGTGTCTAGACTTCTTATATAAAGAAGATGCTAAGCATCTGTCTTCTGTGTCCAGAGAAGACTGAACAGAAAGTTAATTGCCTTAAATTAAAATATGTGAAATACTAATTAGCTATGAGCAAAAGTGCAGGCAGTGTTCTCAACGTGTTGTCCTTCTATCATCTGCATCGCAATCATCTGGGAAGCTTGTTAAACATGCTGATAACTGATCCCCATCCCAGGCTTCCCATAATAGAATCTGTGTGGAGGGGGGAGGAGGGGGGAGTGCAAAAATGTGTATGTTCAATAAGCACCCCAGTCATTTCAGATGCACATTCAAGTGAGATTTAAGAAACATATTCAACAAGGGAGTGAGTCCTTATTCTCGGTGAGGGTGCTATGGTAGAAGTAGAATGCATGGTCTCTATGTACCAGACCACCTCAAGTGTGAGTTCTATGAAGGGAGGGAATGGGTTAGGATTTTTTCACCATTGAATCTGCATCATGTAAGCACAGTGCCTGGCATAGAGTGAGTATTGGTTAAATATCTATAGAATGAATCAGTGGAAGAACTTACATAGGAATTCAGAGAAGAGGAAACAACAAAAAAAACCTACCTGCCCAAGATATTTCTATCTGAAGGAGGGAGGCTCTACCTTATTGAGAGTCCTCCCCGCTTTTAGACTTCCTTTGGATCATGCCAAAGTTCTGAGTGTCATTACTACTGATGTTAATTAGGTTTCCTTCTTTAAAGCAGAAATTAAGGTGCTTAGTATCTTGCCATACGTCCTAAGAGGTGTCACTAAATAGGAATGCCAAGGGTGACTTGAGACAAAAGGATACTAAGGGATTTCTAATCATCCCTCCCTAATTTTCACACCTGACTAGATTGAACAGTGCCAAGTATGAGGAAAATGATATATGTGTAATAAAGGTAGGCTTTCTGGAGAAGGTTTATTTTTGAGATAACTGGAGCTGAAGCAGAGGGGAATTGAGAATTGACTAGATATAACACAAAGAGGAAAGGGGGCAGGGAAGAGGCAATATTTCTGACCCTCCTGCCGGTAATATCAAGCAGCAAATGATCAAGTAAAGGTTGGCAGGCTAGCCTCTGCCTTGTAGGTTGCCTCGTTGTAACTCTAATACCTTTGACATATCCTATCTTTCAAATCAATGAATGACTGCATTAGGCCCTTCTGGTTCAGCTTGGACTGGTTCCAAAAACCTAGGGCTTTCCATCTTGCTGCCCTATGATTTTTACTTTAAATTCCTCGGAGACTTGAATTAAGCTTTTGTTCCTGTTATGATGACGATTTTTTTTCCCAGAAAGGAAACTTGTTCACCAGTTAGTTTCCCCCCTCCCTGAATTCTTTTAGAGTCTATAAGAAATACTGAGATTCCTGGACAATGAGACCTTATTTATAAACTCACCAGAAGAGGCAAGAGGTTGTGGATGAAATGAAAGTGAGGGTCATATATTAAGGAAAATAATACCTGGCTTCTATCACAAACATATTCATCCTTGAGAACTTCCCCTATCATTTCCTGTGTCATCACAGGAAAGTAAAATCTTTAAGTAAAAATATAGAACCTAAGAACCATGAAAAATCAGTATATTTAAACCAGTACCATTCAAAATTCTTTACGCTGTGGAATTACTCCTACTCTGGGGAATTCTATTCCACCCATCATTTTCCTACTTATTCAGAGAGACGTGGTAAGACTTTCATGCTGCTTGGGCTGGGATGAAACTTTTTGGTTTATCCATCCTATCCTTATTGATTTATCATACTCCAAATTCTTATGTGTACTCAGTTGCTTTCTAGACTTTCTATCCCATTCCATGATGTGTCTATTCAGGCATCAATACCAACTTGTTTTATTTACTTAAGTTTTATAACACATTTTGACACCTGGCAGGGCATTACTCAGTAGTTTGATACTTTTCTTCACAGTTCTGCACATTTTGTATTATTTAATCTTAAGAATTTTTTTTCCTTTTGTAAGCATGATTTTTTTCCCACTATATTTTGTCTCTCCCAGCAAACCCTGTTGCCACCATCCTTTTTAGCTTTAGCCTAATCTTCCTAGTTTTTTTCCTTGTCAAATGCCATGAACATCTATTTTAAACATTTGCCTCCATTTCTATATTGTATACCCGTTTCCTAATTTTTATTCGTCTTTAATTACATGCTATTACAAGTAATTAAAAAATACATTTTCACTGTAAAACTTTTGACTACAGATAAAACAATAATACATCTTGAGCCACCAGTCGTAGTTACTTCTCAAGAGGGTAACCACCAATAACTCTTTGATAAAATTCTCTGTGGACATCTTTCTATGCAATAAATTGATATACGTACACAGAGCTACATGACTAAACAGTACTTTAACCTAAATGGTATAATATTGTATATATTTTTCTAGAACTGGGAAATATTTCTAAGACAATATTATTGTTCACTTAGAACTAACTCATTCTTTTGGTATATAGCATACCCTAGTCTGGATGTTATATAGTTTAATCTTTACAAATGGACATTTAGATAGTTTGTACACTTTTTTCTATTGTAAACACATGTGCAGTATTTCTCTAGGATATTTCTTAGAAATGGAATTACTGGGGTGAAGGCTATCTGCATTTTAAATTTTGATAGATACCGACAAAAGACTGTACCAATTAATACACCCACAAGGAGAGTGAAAGAACACTTGCTTCTAGATACTTTTGACCAATATGAGTGAAAAAAGAAGTCTCTTTTTGATTTTTATTTCCCTGATTACTAGTGAATTGAGCATCTTCTCCAGTTGCTTTCCTAAAGACTATCAAGATGGATTTGAACAGAATGGCCCATAATAAAGGGTATAATGTTCAGAGGCCAGAGTTATAGCATGTGCTCTGAGGGCACAAAATAAAAGATGTAATCAAAGGACGAAGTAATTTCAAGATTATAATCAGTTAACCCTTCTGCCTTTAGGAGACTGCCCAGATTGTTCCTGAATCTTCATAGGCAGATGAACAAATTGCTGTTCAAATCACCTAAAAAGGAAATGCCATGATTTGCCATCATAAACAATTCTGATTTTTAAATGATCTCCTCCCCCTATGAAATTTTCCCAGATGGCCAAACTTGATTTCTTTTGCTGTATTTTACTTATATCTTTTTACTCTCTCTCTCTCTCTCTCTCTCTCTATATATATATATTTTTTGTTTGTTTGTTTGTTTTTCAGTACGCGGGCCTCTCACTGTTGTGGCCTCTCCCGTTGCGGAGCACAGGCTCCGGACGCGCAGGCTCAGCGGCCATGGCTCACGGGCCCAGCCGCTCTGCGGCATGTGGGATCTTCCTGGACCTGGGCACGAACCTGTGTCCCCTGCATCGGCAGGCGGACTCTCAACCACTGTGCCACCAGGGAAGCCCCTTTACTCTATATTTTTATGGGGTTGGGAACACCTGGTCACTATACCTTATCTGAAAGCTTTACAAGTACTTGAAGACTATTACTAAGTCTCTTACAAACTCTCTTTTCTCTGAATGAACAAGGGCCTTAACTTATCTTCAAGTATCTTTTTGCCCAGAATTTTAAATTATGTTGCTCTCTACATTCCTAAATCCTGTGAGTCCCTAATACAGAAAAGAGTAAAGAAGAAAAAGACAGCCCCCCAGTCCAGTGAAAAATGCTACTGATATTTTGGCATCTTTCCTTCTATTCTGTACTTTATGGACAGATTAGATACATTTTTTTAGTTTACTTTTGGACTTCCTATATCTTGAGAACTTTCTAATATAAATTAAAAATTCTTTGTAAACATTGTAACTATATTCCAAAACGCACCCTAATTTACCTAACAATCCTGATACTATGGCACATTTAAGTTGCAGCTGATTTCTCTCTCCTTTGAATAACAGGCATACTGTTTGGATTACCATTCTGTTTGTATGTCCCATTCTCACAACACATAGGATTCAGCACATAGTAGGTGCATAATATAAGCCTGTTGCCTTACACAGAGCCTGAGTAAGTTCTTTTTTCAGAGCTGAAATCATTCTTCTTATGGAGATAATTACTATAAATGGTCAAGGTCACAACCAAACAAAGCACGCAATATCACCAGTATGTACCTGAAAAATAAATAACAGGAGGAGTTACCTAGAAGAAGGGGGTAGATTGTATCTTGTCACTCTACTCGACAGGAGTTGCTAGAGACCCAAGGAGATAGGAGAAGAATAGAATAGAACAAAACTGTAGGTACCTGTATTGACAGAGACTGGGTTCAATCCATATAATAGAGAAATCCAGATAGAGTTGAAGATTTCTTAATCCTCCTTATGCAGGGGTAGCTGAAGATAAATGTTTTCAGCATGGAGATGGTTCAAATTATTAAGTATTATATTTGGCCCTGATAGTAAAAATGGAGAAACCCTTTGGGCAAGCTAGCTTACACACTGAGAACAGCCTGAATAAATGAAAGATCCAGACAAGGGAGGATGCACTTAAGTTTACTTGTATTGCAATTTGGACTGTTTAACAACATACCTGCTATTTGATTTCAGCCAGTTAACTTCTGAGTTATGTGTGGCAGGTTGGTTTTATTCCCATTTTTTAACACATGAGCTACTAGCAATTAAGTAACTAGCTACATGTCTCTGAAATGATTTTGAGATCACTTTTATTTTCAGTATACTGCTGGGGTCAGCACTCCTTTCCCTCCGAAATCTAGTTTTATTGAAATTATTAGCTTGAATCGTATGAAAATATCACATTTATAGGTCAAATATCAGCAATTTCATACAGTTCAATCTAATATTAGGGGTGGGGAAAAGAGGAGATGAGTAGCTTGACCATTTCCTCCAGGCTAGTGTCACCACCGTCCTTTGCAAAAAGATCACAGGGTCAAGTCTTCCACTGATAAGAGGTTTGCAAGTCCTTTGCAGAAGGTACCTCTTACACTGATATGTAATATAAGCAAAAGGACGACCCACCAGAAACCAAAACAGAGCAGCAAACCCTGGGCACAGCTCAGTTTTCAAGAATATTTTAAATAGACATATGTTTTATTTTCATTGACAATCCTTGTCCTTGCCAAATCAGGATGACTGACACCATTAATTTGCAATTTCCTAAATTTCAAGAGGTTTTTTTTTTTGATTGCAATACATATAATGGTTTACCTAATTATTTTTTTTCAAGGTTCGGTTTTTGATGTTTAATTTCAAAATCAACTTAAGATGTCTCGAGCTCCATTAATACACTGTGATACTGCTTCACTCATTTTCTTGTGAGGCACTTACTTTAAAAAAATTCATCTTTCTAATGACTTTAAATTACTCTACAGTGCACATACCAATTTACAACTATTACAGAATTTTACATTTTTTTCCCAAAGCACTTCAGTTTTAAAGATGTTCTGTATTTGGAGGTAGAATGAGAGAGAGTTAACTTTCAAAAGGGCATGAATACAATTTGCAGCCTCTAACATTCTCTACCCTCTCTGCTGTAGAATGTAACCAAAGTAAATAAATTCTTAAGTGTTCAATGGGCACATAAATAAGCTTAGGCTGAGGATTTTATAAAATAATTTTCTTTTCATTCAAACTAATGACAATATTCTTTCTAAATGGACGTACACTGTGTGTGTGTGAGTGTGTTAATGTGTGCAAGTGTGCAGGGGTGTGAATGAGGGAGCAAGCATGTGTTTGAGTGCATGCATGAGTGTGCGATGGTATACTTCAGTATATGTGTGACTGTGCAGTGTTAAAGACTGTGTGCATGTTATTTTTGGTGTCTTCCCCCAGTGGCTAAGGTTGGTTCAGGGGGTTGTGTAGGCTTCCTGGTGGAGGGGACTGGTGCCTTTGTTCTGGTGGATGAGGCTGGATCTTGTCTTTCTGGTGGGCAGGACCACGACTGGTGGTGTGTTTTGCGGTGCCTGTGACCTTATGATTTTAGGCAGTCTCTCTGCTAATGGGTGCGGTTGGAGAACTATGAACTTGCAGCCTGTGAAAAGGAGACATCAAACACAGTTAAGTTAAGCAAAATGAGAAGACAGAGAAACACACAGCAGACGAAGGAGCAAGGTAAAAACCCACCAGACCAAACAAATGAAGAGGAAATAGGCAGTCTACCTGAAAAAGAATTCAGAGTAATGATACTAAATATATCTAAAATCTTGGAAATGGAGTGGAGAAAATACAAGAAACGTTTAACAAGGACCTAGAAGAACTAAAAAGCAAACAATGATGAACAACACAGTAAATGAAATTAAAAATTCTCTAGAAGGAATCAATAGCAGAAAAACTGAGGCAGAACAACAGATAAGTGACCTGGAAGATAAAATAGTGGAAATAACTACTGCAGAGCAGAATAAAGAAAAAAGAATGAAAACAATTGAGGACAGTCTCAGAGATCTCTGGGACAACATTAAATGCACCAACATTCGAATTATAGGGGTCCCAGAAGAAGAAGAGAAAAAGAAAGGACTGAGAAGATATTTGAAGACATTATAGCTGAAAACTTCCCTAATATGGGAAAGGAAATAGTCAATCAAGTCCAGGAAGCACAGAGAGTCCCATACAGGATAAATCCAAGGAGAAACACGCCAAGACACATATTAATCAAACTATCAAAAATTAAATACAAAGAAAAAAAATTAAAAGCAGCAAGGGAAAAACAACAAATATCATACATGGGAATCCCCATAAGGTTAACAGCTGATCTTTCAGCAGAAACTCTGCAAGCCAGAAGGGACTGGCAGGACATATTTAAAGTGATAAAAGGGAAAAACCTACAACCAAGATTACTCTATCCAGCAAGGATCTCATTCAGTTTTGATGGAGAAATTAAAGCCTTTACAGACAAGCAAAAGCTAAGAGAATTCAGCACCACCAAACCAGCTTTACAACAAATGCTAAAGGAACTTCTCTAGGCAGGAAACACAAGAGAAGGAAAAGACCTACAATAACAAACCCAAAACAATTAAGAAAATAGTAATAGGAACATACATAGCGATAACTACCTTAAATGTAAATGGATTAAATGCTCCAACCAAAAACATAGACTGGCTGAATGGATACAAAAACAAGACCCGTATCTAGGCTGCCTACAAGAGACCCACTTCAGACCTAGGGACACATACAGACTGAAAGTAAGGGGATGGAAAAAGATCTTCCATGCAAATGGAAATCAGAAGAAAACTGGAGTAGCAATTCTCATATCAGACACAATGGACTTTAAAACAAAGACTATTACAAGAGACAAAGAAGGACACTACATAATGATCAAGGGATCAATCCAAGAGAAGATAAAACAATTGTAAATATTTATGCACCCAATGTAGGAGCACCTCAATACATAAAGCAAATGCTAACAGCCATTAAAGGGGAAATCGACAGTAACACAATCATAGTAGGGGACTTTAACCCCCCACTTTTACCAATGGACAGATCATCCAAAATGAAGATAAATAAGGAAACACAAGCTTTAAATGATACATTAAACAAGATGGACTTAATTGATATTTATAGAACATTCCTTCCCCAAACAACAGAATACACATTCTTCTCAAGTGCTCATGGAACATTCTCCAGGATAGATCATATCTTGGGTCACAAATCAAGCCTTGGGAAATTCAGGAAAATTGAAATCATATCAAGTATCTTTTCCAACCACAACGCTTTGAGACTAGATATCCATTACAGGACGAAATCTGTAAAAAATACAGACACATGGAGGCTAAACAATACACTACTTAATAACCTGAAATCACTGAAGAAATCAAAGAGGAAATCAAAAACTACCTAGAAACAAATGACATTGAAAACACGATGACCCAAAACCTATGGAATGTAGCAAAAGCAGTTCTAAGAGGGAAGTTTATAGCAATACAATCCTACCTCAAGAAACAACAAACATCTCAAATGAACAACCTAACTTTACACCTAAAGCAATTAGAGAAAGAACAAAAAAACCCCAAGTTAGCAGAAGGAAAGAAATCATAAAGATCAGATCAGAAATAAATGAAAAACAAATGAAGGAAATGATAGCAAAGATAAATAAAACTAAAAGCTGGTTCTTTGAGAAGATAAACAAAATTGATAAAACATTAGCCAGACTCATCAAGAAAGAAATGGAAAAGACTCAAATCAATAGAATTAGAAATGAAAAAGGAGAAGTAACAACTGACACTGCAAAAATACAAACGGTCATGAGAGATTACTAAAGCAACTATATGCCAATAAAATGGACAACCTGGAAGAAATGGACAAATTCTTAGCAATACACAACCTTCCAAGACTGAACCAGGAAGAAACAGAAAAAATAAATAGACCAATCACAAGCACTGAGATTGAGACTGTGATTAAAAATCTTCCAACAAACAAAAGCCCAGGACCAGATGGCTTCACAAGTGAATTCTATCAAACATTTAGAGAAGAGCTAACACCTATCAATCTCAAACCCTTCCAAAATATAGCAGAGGGAGGAACACTCCCAAACTCATTCTACGAGGCCACCATCACCTTGATACCAAAACCAGACAAGGATGTCACAAAGAAAGAAAACTACAGGCCAATATCACTGATGAACATAGATGCAAAAATCCTCAACAAAATACTAGCAAACAGAATCCAACAGCACATTAAAAGGATCATACACCATGATCAAGTGGGGTTTACCCCAGGAATGCAAGGATTCTTCAATATATGCAAATCAATCAATGTGATAAACCAAATTAACAAATTGAAGGAAAAAAACCATATGATCATCTCAACACATGCAGAAAAAGCTTTTGACAAAAGTCTACACCAATTTATGATAAAAACCCTCCAGAAAGTAGGAATAGAGGGAACTTACTTCAACATAATAATGGACATATATGACAAACCCACAGCCAACATCGTTCTCAATGGTTAAAAACTGAAACCATTTCCTTTAAGATCAGGAACAAGACAAGGATGTCCACTCTAACCACTATTATTTAACATAGTTTTGGAAGTTTTAGCCACGGCAATCAGAGAAGAAAAAGAAATATAAGGAATCCAAATCAGAAAAGAAGAAGTAAAACTGTCACTGTTTGCAGATGGCATGATAGTATTAAAAAAAAAGTCTGTGCACCTGCACCCAACTACATGTTTGCAATGTACCACAATGTTCACTGCAGCACTGTTTACAATAGCCAGGACATGGAAGAAACCTAAGTGTCCATCGATAGATGAATGGGTAAAGAAGATGTGGCACATATATACAATGGAACATTACTCACCCATAAAAAGACACGAAATTGAGTTATTTGTAGTGAGGCGGATGGACCTAGAGTCTGTCATTCAGAGTGAAGTAAGTTAGAAAGAGAAAAATACTGTATGTTAACACATATATATGGAATCTAAAAAAAAAAAAAGAAATGATTCTGAAGAACCTAGGGGCAGGACAGGAATAAAAACGCAGATGTAGAGAATGGAGTTGAGGACACGCAGAGTGGGAAGGGTAAACTGGGACGAAGTGAGAGAGTGGCACGTACATATATACACTACCAAATGTAAAATAGATAGCCAGTGGGAAGCACTCGCGTAGCACAGGAGATCAGCTTGGTGCTTTCTGACCATCCAAAGGGGTGGGATAGGGAGGGTGGGAGGGAGACGCAAGGGGGAGGAGATATGGGGATATATGTATATGTATAGTTGATTCACTTTGTTATAAAGCAGAAACTAACACACCATTGTAAAGCAATTATACTCCAATAAAGATGTTAAAAAATATAAATGCCTTTTTAAAATCTGAAATAAAGAAAAGAGTGTGTGCATGAGTACAAGTGTGTTTAAGAGTGTGTGCATGAGTGTTTCAGTGTATGCATGTTTGTGCATTTGTGTGGCTGTGAGCATGTTGGACTGTGTGTGACTTTCTGGTTTAAATATGTGCTTGGAGATTAAATGCGATGTGCACTTTTATTTAGGCAGTCAGTAGAGTGTGCTCTAGCCTCAGCATAGAATGGGGGAAATGCCCCCCCACCAAGTGTATCTGGAACACATCTATAAGATATTTGCATAAACACGCACAGAATTTATACCTTGCTTGAAAATTTGCAGGGAAAAAACAGCGATATTTAAATTTTGCCCCAGGATTTTGCACCTGGTTATATCAGTTTAATAGATGTAAATCAGCTGCCAAAGTTGGGAAATGTTCCTTCCCTGTTGCTTTAAAACTTTTTTTGGATTACTTTATTCTCTCTGGGCTCCTTATTCTTAATGACACATGTCACTTTCACAGCGATTGAGGATACTTTGAGATTGGTAGTTAAAAGACTGTAATTAACATCGTTTCCACTTCAGACCACCTTGAGGGCGCCAGGCACATTTCTGGGACCAGGTAGATGCCCCTTCGTCGATACATTTCCCTTTTGTTGGTTAAAGTATGCCGCTCTAGAAGGTAGAAGGCAAAGTCCTAGGGGCCAAACCTACCATGTCATGAGTGCCAGGTTCAGTGCTAGAATCTTTACATACATTACCGCGTTTAATCTTCATGGCAACCTTGCAAAGTCGTGTTAATTCCATGTTTGAGATGAGGTGTTGTTGCTCAGAGAGGTTAAATGAGTTGCTTAAGGTCATGTGGCTAATTAGGGGTGAGGCTGGCATCAAACTCAGTCTGTCTGACACTGAATTGTGTTCTTTGTATTACCCTGTGCTGAACCTTTTTGACTGAATCTGAAAGTATGACCTTTACAGAATTTATATCTTCCCTCCCTGGGCCTGGGGTTTATTTGATTGCCTGCTACTCTCTGGCCCTCAACTGCCTTCTCTAATGATGCCTAAAAACTTGATTGATATCAAGTTCACATCTGTCTACCTTAGAGGTAATGAATAAATTCACGAACCATACTTCCAATGATGTTAAACCTCACTATGTGTTTTTTAAAAAAATATTTATTTATTTTGGCCACTCCAGGTCTTGGTTGTGGCACGCGGGCTCTTTAGTTGCAGCATGCAGACTCCTTAGTTGCAGCATGCCAACTCAGTTGTGGCATGCATGTGGGATCTAGTTCCATGATCAGGGATTGAACCTGGGCTCCCTGCATTGGGAGCACAGAGTCTTACCCACTGGACCACCAGGGAAGTACCTTGCTATGTGTTTATTTCAAAGTATACTGGCTTGATTACACTTGTTTTAGAAACTATTTACTAACCATTATGTGCCAGAGATATTACACCCATTTTACAGATACTGACATTGAAAATTCAAGAGGTAAGGTAATTTGCTTCAGACTACATAACCAGAACCAGCCAGCTCTACAGTCCTGTTGACAGCCCTGGATAAGCTTTTCTGGCAAGGTCTGGGTAAGTCATTGGATCTAATCAAGCCTCATTTTCTTCATTTATAAAATGGGAATAACAGTACTCTCACTGCAGGATTGTTACAAGGATGAAAGGCAATATACATATAGCATATTGAACATAATAGTTAATACGTGATAACAATTATCTGAGTCATTACAGTTAATGATGAGTATGGGCTTTGGCAATAAATAGACCTAGCTTCAAAGGTTCTGCCTCCAAATGGCTATGTGATCTGAGGCACACTGCTGAACTTCTCTAGGTTTTCATTTCCTTATCTATAAAATGATGATAGCATTCTATAGCACCTTTTCCCAAAGTGGTTCCAAAGAACACTTCTATCTCTGCAGGATATAAAGAAATGTTAGGTGAAACCTGGGTTTACTGATCAAAATTTTGTGGGAAGCTCTGGTAGACAGCTTTCCTTACGCAGGGAATTTTTAGAATCTATAACATGAGAATGTGCTTTGTGAATTTTCAAGTGGGAACTAACATGTAGATTTCTCCTTTTACTTTTTCACCATAGAATGGTTTTTGTTTGTCTATAACATCTTGCAGTAAACAGTTGTATAGAAAATACTTTGGAAATACTGACTTGTCATGAAGATTAAATGGATAATATTTGTAAAGCACGTATATAGTAAGAGCTCGATAAATGTAGTATCTTTGTCACTATTATTATTATCATAATCATCATTATAGTCATTAGTGAGCCCCACCATGGTACAGATTACCTGGGCCAGAAAAGGTATGTCTAATACATTTGCAGAAATAGGGGGTCTTCCAACTTTGCAGACAGAGGTTTTTGTCTGCCAGATTAGGTTGAATTTGTCCAGTGTTGGTAGAAGCTTCAACAGACAATGTACTATATAATAATTATATTGGTTGTATCTATCTATATAAAATAGAGTCCTCAGAGTCACCAAAGTGTTCTTTGATGACCAGGATTTTTCTGGTACATCCCAGGCTGGAATTCCACAGGTAGAGACCCTGTTGTTACACTGTCTTTTCTGATTGGTTTAAACATGTTCATGAGACCTTGTGTTTAACATAGGTATCTTCCCATATATGACAGTTTTGCCTCTTTCCCTCTCCACTTAGCTAAGAAACAATAACAACTACAAAACTTGGCAGAGGTAAGGTGAACCGCTATTGAATGTCTTGACTTATATACTGGACTGTCTTCCTTTTGGTCCTGATTCAGTTCGCTGACAATCTGGAAATGATTTGCCTTTACCCTTGTATATCTCCTGTCAAGGTGCACACAGTTTGCTTAGATATACAGCCCTTTTAAAATCATCTTTAAACTTTTATCCATTCTCTGCTCCTTTTGGTAGAATTAGTCATATCTTAAGAGTTGAATTCTAGGATGGTGGTGGATCCTATTGCTTTCTACCAGAAGTCTTCAGGGACTATGTGGGTTGCTTCCCCAGGAACCAATCTTTTAGAGAGAGATACATTTTTAGAGGGAGATGTATTAGCCCAAAAGGAAATTTCCTCACACATAAAAAATGTTTTTATGCACCAAACCTGCTGGTACTGAAGAGTAGGATGTGGGATAAATGTACAAGAAACTTTGTCTGTATCTAGCCTGGAGGCCAACATTATAGATTTTATTTGCTATATAGGATTATTGACTAGGATTAGCTTCTCTTTCTCACTACCTTGCTTAGATGGATATTACGAAACAGGCAGAAATTAATAATTTTGTCACTATTTTAACCCTTGGTATAGCTGTTCTAGAGCTTTCTTGCATTTATGTTTGGACTAACAATGCCAGGAGGCTGAGAGGATTGAGATGGACTGGGAGCTATCACACTCCATTGATTCCCAAGGACCGTTTCAATCCTTCCCTCATGGTCCTTAAGCGAGGGACATCTCTCATTATGAATGGGTTGATGATAATTAAAATGGATACACTCTCTGTCTCTACTGTCCTAGTATCTGGTTTGCCAAGAATGCTGGATAGAGAAAAACAAACGTGGTGACCTTCCTAAATAAAAAGAGGCCATCGGATTTTTATCAAAGTCAAGCTGTGTTTATGAAAAGCTTACTGCTAAGTAAAAACTCAGATTTCATATGACCTTGTGGAAAGATCTGAATTTGGTTGTTCCATAAAGAGGCCAGGGTCTGTGGTAGTTACACAGGTATGTACTTAGAGAGCAAGGTCATGGCATCTCAGATGACAACTGACAACTTGGTGATCCGGAGCCACCTCTGTCTATGTTTTAGTAATTCCCCCTTATATAGCACACATGATTTTTTAAACAATCAAGCTAAATAAAGCAGCTGAGGAAGATTTCATGGTTGAAGAACCACCCAAGAGCCACTCTGAATGACAAGCTCTAATCCGTGCCAGTTTGTTTATTATCTCTATAGGCTTTCTGGCTGGACTCAAGAGTGTTCTAACTCATTTTATGACATAAAAACTCTTTCGTCCATCCAAGTTAGAAACCTATTACTTCATTAGACATATTATTTAAAACATATACTGGTTTCCTTCTTGAGAGATTAAAAGTCTGGGCTTCACAGGCCTATGTTCTATACAAGAAGTAGGTTATCATTAGGCATTTAATTATTCTACTGTTGTCCCACATTTGTATTCTTTATCAGATTTTGCAGAACTCTGAGTATAATGACTTGATGCTTCTCCTGTCTTAGGAAATATAAGTATAAGCATTCTTCTATACTTCTTTCTTATGGGCTTATTGTTATAAACTAGAACTGGATTTAATAATGGTTACCCTTGGTGTCTTAGTGCCAAAAAGGATTGTTGATCAATTATACTAAAACCCAAATCATCATTTTTGGTAAACCCTTTTCCACATATAGCTGACTTTGTTGACAATCCTATATTATAAGGTACTTATTCAAGTTACCTTGCTATCTGAACATGTTCAGTTTAATTTGGAAGATACATTTAGTTATATTATGTTCAGTTTAATTTAGAAGATACATTTAGTTATATTTTCCAGGCTAAACTTAATACTGCCATATGCTAGAGCAATGCTGTCCAATAGAAATATAATGTGAAACTCAAATGCAAGCCACAGATGTAACTTTCAATTTTCTAGTAGCCACATTAAAATATTTTTAAATACAGGTGAAATTAATAATATATTGTCATTGTCAAAAATATTATCATTTCAACATGTTATCAATACAATAACTAATAAGGAGATACCTTAATTCATTTTCCATACTAAATCTTGAAGAGGATCCGTAGGTGAAGTGTCTCACTGTCCCAATACAAAGAAAGTTTTATTTCCATTGAGCTATGGGTTTGGCTTTATGTTGAGGACATGGTGAGTCATGGAAGTGATCTTGTTGCCCTGGTGTGTTGGTTGGAAGCTAGAAAACTACAATGAAATTTGATGTTATTTAGCTGTGCACATGGCTTCCTTAAATAAAGATTACATTTCTTGGCTTCCTTTGCATCTAGGTGTGGTCACACGATTTAATTATTGGTCAATGAGATATAAATAAATGTTTCCAGCAGCAGCATCAATGAAGTCTCCTTAAAAGAGAGGAGACAGGCCCTTTTCTCCTCCATTCTTTCACCTTGCCTGAAATGAAGATGTGGTGGCTGGAGCACTGGCTGCCATTGTGTACTATGAGGATAAGGGTCCCATCTTAGGGATACTAGAGGTGTGAGCCAGCAGAAACTTTCTTTCTGGAGTCATCATATAAGCCTTGGTCTGCCTACCTCTAGATTTCTTTTGTGTGAGAGTAAGGTCAAAGTTGTATCTTGTTAAACCTACTCTTTTTTTGGCCTCCTCTGAGGGAGGTATTTCCTGTTACTGAATCTAATTTAGCAGACAGATCAGGAATATAAATTTTCCTTGAATGTGATTTTATGATGAATAGCAGGACTTAAAGTAAAGGGAGTGAAGAGATAGAATAAATACTTTATAGCCAACTTTTCAGTGAAACATCTATTCTACAAACACAAGAAATAATACCATTTGGGAAGGGACCAAAAAAAATGTAATGACTTTGGAATAGAAAGAATTTTCATACTCCTTTAAATTAATTCAGCTTTACCACGTCTGAAAATGAATTTCTTTGAGACAGCTACTAATCTATCTTCTACTTACAAAAGATTTGTCTTTGAAATGTGTCTTTACAATGAGAATTGAAATATAATGACAATAATGGCTACCATTTATTATTATAATTTAATGTCTACTATGGGAGAAGCACTACGCTAGGTGTTTCAGATATATTATCTCATTTAACCCTTACAACTACCCTACAAAGTAAGAATTACTTTCCCATTTTACAGGAGAGGCTCGAAGAAACCAATTAACTTACTCAAGGTCACACAGCAACTCTTAGAAGCAGAGCTGGGATTTGAGTTCATTTCTGTCTGAATTTCTCTATGCTGAACCTCTGATGATTTTCATAACATTGTTTTTTTTTTTCCAACACTGGCTCAGATCACTTTCATCAACCTACTTCTCCCCTAAATCATAACATTCTGATAGTCAAGGAAGAGACAGATGCTGGGATCCTGCCCTGTATATATGCTCATTGCCAATTTTCCAGAGATTCAGTGGCAGTGCTGACAAAGGAAAGGTAACATCTGTTGAATTTGAACAAGGCTCTCTGAATGGTATATTGGACAAAAGGTCTAAACCAGAAATCACGAGACTTGTCTCTCATATTAACTATATGTCTAATTAGCTACTTGACCTTACACAAAATCATTCAACCTTTCTGGGCCTCAGTTTTCTTTTATAACAGGAAGGGCAAACCTAGGTGATCTCTAAGATCTAATCCAGTGTCAATATTCCATGATTATGCCAAAAGTCTGTCAAAGGAGAAATAAACAAAGATGGTTGGAAATGAAAGCAGGCAGTAGTATTTAGAATGCTTTACCTCTCACTGCTTGACATGCAGAATTCAATTTTAAAAATGAATGGACCTAGCAGAGAACTGTGGGAAGCTCTCTTTGATTGTTGAAATTGTTTACTCTTGACTCTACCGTTAACTTTGACTGCTATGGCTTCAGAAATATCTTCTGAACAATACTTCTCAGAACATTCTTCCAATGCATACTAACTGAACCATTTTGCTAGCTGGAATAAACTCTTCTAGGTTTGTTGGACTCTAATGTGTTCACACATACCTTAGTAGAAAAAATTCTTGATTTAATTAGAACTTAAATATTTTTTCTCCACTTAAAGTGAAAAACGTTAATTATTAAAAATAAATTGAAATGCAAATTTAGCTGAAAAACACATTTTGCAGGTGTATAAACTGAGATCCATAGTGGCTGATTAGCTTAAGATTATATGGAGAGTCAGAGGTATGCCAGTACACCAGAGGCATCTGCTGATCTGGGTGACCTAGAGTTCTGGTGAGGGTCCAGAGTGGGAAACAGACTGTTAGCTGAACCTTGGGCCTGCACAGGATCAGGGATCCATATTAAAACCAATCTAGATGAAAATGTGCCTTGCAGAAACAGACTAGAAGGAAATAATCTGTCTCAGGCTTGGGTCTGAGGATGTTAAATAACAAGCCTCCTCTGATACTTCATGGTGACTAGCCAAGTTTCATGTGGGTTTGGGGCCTGAATTTGTACCATCTGTATGGTCCGAAAAACTGTAACCCGAGATTTTTAATTTAAACTTTAAATTAGGGCTTCCCTGGTGGCGCAGTGATTGAGAGTCCGCCTGACGATGCAGGGGACACGGGTTCGTGCCCCGGTCCGGGAAGATCCCACATGCCGAGGAGCGGCTGGGCCCGTGAGCCATGGCCACTGAGCCTGCGCGTCCGGAGCCTGTGCTCCGCAACTGAAGAGGCCACAACAGTGAGAGGCCCGCGTACCGCAAAAAAAACCAAAACCAAACAAACAAAAAAACTTTAAATTAGTACAAATAGTTACCATGTTGTACACCTGAAACTAATATAATATTGTAAGTCAACTATACTACAGTAAAAAAATAAAGTTTGCCCTGATCTGTAGTGCAGACAGGTTCTGACAGAAACAAATGTAAATCTTCCCCAGACTCAGAATTTAAACATATTTGAACCAACAATTAAAAAATAAAAGAAACAAAAAAGCAAGCCATCATATACAAGAGTTGACAGAAACAAGAAACCACAGACCCAGACCCACAAAGCCTTAACATGATCTATTTTCAAATATAGCATATAAAATAACTATGTTTAGTATGTTTAAAGAAAAGAAAGTAAACAAAAACAGGATTAAGGAGCAAGAAATTGCCAAAAATTAATGAGGCATATTTGAAAAAAAACTGAATTAAAATTTTAGAAATTAAAAGAAATCACTGAAATTTAAAATCTAATGGAAGGGTTAACCATCATAATAAACACAGATGAAGAGATATTTAGTGAGCCAGAAGACAAATTTGAAGAAATCACCTATAAAACAGAAGAGAAACAAAGAAATGTAAAATCGGAAAAAGAATAAAAGACATAGAGACCAGAGTGGGACGGTCTAATGGAACTTCTGAAAGGAGGTAACAGAGAAAGTGGGAAAATCAAGATTCGATGAGATGATGACTGAACATTTTCTATGATTTATGAAAGACATGGGTTCTTTTCTTTTTTAACATCTTTATTGGAGTATAATTGCTTTACATTGTTGTGTTAGTTTCTGCGGTATAACAAAGTGAATCAGCTATACATATATCCCCATATCCCCTCCCTCTCGCGTCTCCCTCCCACCCTCCCTATCCCACCCCTCTAGGTGGTCACAAAGCACCGAGCTGACCTCCCTGTGCTATGTGGCTGCTTCCCACTAGCTATCTATTTTACATTTGGTAGTGTATATAAGACATGGGTTCTTATATTCAAGAAGCTCTGCAAGTCACAAGCAGGATAAAAACAAAATTAATCCACACTGATCCTTAGGATAGGACACTGGGCTGTGAATTCTATTGCCAACCTCAACTCTGAAGCATACACAATAAAGTAACTTTTTCCCTGTGTCTCACAGCAAATTAGTTCCTTCAGTTATAAAATGAGGAAACTTATTACCAACCCTGCTTAGACCTTATGGATGTTACGAGAGTAATAGAAACCTGTTTGCTAGGTTATTGGGAATGTGGAAGTACAAGTACAAGTCAAGTTCTTTATAGCAGAGGCAAGTACCCATTCAGAATTTCTATGAGCTCCACCTTATTAAGTTTCCAGGTAAAAATGTATTGTCCTTACTCTTTAATGAAGGACTAATCTCTGTCCTTCCTATGCCTCTTCTTCTTTCCAGTGACTCAGAAGAATACATGTAGAGCAAATCTCTGGAACAGTCCTGGAGGTATCTTGTATCATTAAAGCTCAATATGCAATCCACATTCTAATAATGACCCCGGCTTATGGCCATAATAATGAAATGAAGAAAATGGATATGTAAGTATTTGGAGAAAAAATTAAAACCAACAGATAAACGCAGGAAGTTTTAATTACAGGAAGGAAAGTATCCTTCAGTTTATTTGGGGGAGATGTATGGGGTGCTCTTCAATATCTCTAATCATTTGATTTTGCACAGGACTGGGACAACTTATTCTGATCCTTGCCCATGTCCTGGCCACCGACTGTGCACAATTGATTTCTGGCTTCCTTCGAGCTCTCTCAGTCATCTCCACTAGAGAAGCAGGCGGCAGGTCAGACTGTGGAGGTGGGCACCCAGGTGGCCACTTGCCCTGCAGGATCTCACCTACAGGGCCAAATACACCTTCTAGATACACCCTTTTCTGGGTCTGTTTTCATTTCATGTAGATAAATGTGAATTGAGAAAAACGCCAAATAGAAAATGAATTGGAATTCAGAATAAGAATTTGGGTAAATGAGAGGAATGCATTTAATAGTGAAGCACAGAATTTTCCTGTTTTCTTTTGATGCCCCTATTGGTCTGTCCCAATGCATTCCTTATTATTAACTGTACTTTAACCATGTAAGTAAGCATGCATCTTCACACTCATGCTTACTTAATTACATTTTCATGCTTCACAGTTGCCACCTTATTTTAATATATGTCCCTGGTTTGAAAAACAATTTTAAAGCTTTAATGTCCTGGAACAGTCAGCAGAGTTAGTTCAGATTTACAGAGAGGAAGCTGCAAATGTACCTCCTTTTTCAAACTTGTCAAATTGTCAAAAGTTTCGCTGGATTTTTGCATTGCAGCCTGCTAATGATGGCAGAACAGGCATGGTTTTTATTGTCTCAGAACAGAATGTAAAAGACGTATTTTGAAAACATTTGATATTTGATGCGCTTTGAATCACCACACTGTGTATATAATCTTATGGCTATTAAATGAACTCTCTTTTATAAAAATAAGGGATTTTTGAATCTGAGAATATTTTGGGGTTCAATTTCTATTTTCACTTGAGACAAAAAAACCTTAGGGGGTGTCAAACCATCTCTGAGTAGGATGTGTTGCTAGGAAATCATGATAATAGTATGATTTTTTTTCCATTTCATATCTACCTCTCAAAAATATTTATGTGGATTCCATCTTACACACTTAATTTGAATTGAAATTCTATTAAGGATGCTCTTGGGTTATATTTCTAGTGTCACCAATGAACTTCATTTACTGATTCAGTAAATCTACAGTTAAGGTTTTGACCTCACTGTAGTGTTAATGGTGTAGCCACTATGTTTCAAGCAGGGGTTTGTTTTATTAAATCAATCAAATCAGAGTCACCTTAAGGTTTACCCTTTATTTTTTTACTGAGTAGAAAAAGAATTACTTTAAAATAAATTAGATCAGAGGTTGTCATACTTTGAATGCAAGTTAAAAATAATTAAGCCTACATAGGAATTAGTCATAAGCCTTTTGTCCCTGTACGCTAAAAAGTACTTCCCATCATGTTTCGGTGACTAGTTGTCTATATTTGAGCTTTTCTTTAAGTCCAGGGAATTTGTAGCATTATAATATATTAACATTGTTTACTAGTTAATAGAAACTTTTCTTCTGAGAACTCAGCTACTGTGCCTAAGAAATTCAAGTGTGTTCCCCGAACTGAAGAGGGAAAAGTACCTGCAATCCTAGGTTCCTAATCTGGGTACATTGATTATCTATTTTCTACTGAGATACTTAATGGTAGTTACTTTATATATGAGTGGATTTTTCTCTTCAGTGGCATGATGAATGACTATATCGTTGTGCCCGCAGCATGTACATTAGATTTTGAACAAAGCTTCTTTATCAAATGGCAGGTACAACCCTGCTGTTACTGTAATATCTGTAGGAAAAATACAGCGTACGCACTAATCATTTCAAATGGCCTAATCAATACCTGGAAATTGCAGGAAAGTGATGCATTGCATATGATAGGTATGTAGAATCAGATGAAAATCTTTTGATTATTGGCACTTTCAATAAAGGGGAAAACTAATAATGTTTTAAAAGCATATGATACTTGTGTAATCAAGGAAAGTTTTCCTAGCAATAATAATTATGTGAGTCTTTTACAACTTCCTCCTCTAATTATCCGTTTTATTAGTAGATGCATATCACCATCCATTAGGCAACACTTAAAAACATAACGAGACATTGTTATATATACACATGTATATGTGTGTGTGTGCATATATATCTCTACAAATAGAGGTAGATTCTCAAACAGCATGGTCTATATATCAAAGTATGTTTGTCCTTATAATGAAAACAAAACTATTTACAGTTAATGTTTCTTAACTCCATAAACAATATGCAGTTAAGAGAGTTTATGGACTACATCCATGAACCATTCATAATCAGTGTCAACAGCTCAATAAACAGTATCAAGAATCATAGATCTCAGTGTTGAAAGGGGCCTCAAGGGTCATTTGGCTAATCTTCTACCATTTCAAAAATGAGGCAGCTGAGACTCAAAGAAGTTAAATTAGTTACTCAAAGTCACTGTGCTGTGAATAGACACACAGGTGCACACGCACACAAATACACACACGCAGTGTCATCTCTCTGATGGACAAGATGGCCACATGTCATAGGATAGCCTGAAAACAAATATCCTTATAACAAAGCCTTCTGGGATCTTCAGGAACTAACCCGGCTTGGAAGGGGTACATGATGATAGTACCTCAGATGATTTCTGTTATATAGCAAAAACAAAAAATATATAGCAAAAATATATATATATATATCTGAGGTTCAGAAATACTTCAGGGCGTAATGTTCCATCTCTCTAGCTGATTAATCCAGTTCTAAGATCCAGTATAATGAGAGGTAACCATGGTAGAAAGAGTAGAAGCTGTCCTCTCTTTGTGAATGCTTACCTTCTATGAGCTTTTGTGCTCCCCTTCAAAGACTATGTGACCAGGAGAAGCCAGATTTTATGAAAGACATGTAGTAGATGCATTTTACAATGCTGATATTAGAAGCCAAGGCCAGTATCTTCAGTATAGGCTAAATGTATTACTGAGATTTCATGGCAAGGAGTTCTATTTTAAGGGAGTATGATTTGACCTGCGGTATATCCAAATCTAAACTATGTTATAACTAGCTTCTATTGTATTCCTCTTGAGGTATTTTTAAAGACTAATGAGTTAACCTTTGTGAAGTACCATGAGACCTTCAGGTTAAAGAATCCTGTATCAAGTATCAATTCACTGCCACTAACAATACTCAACATACCTAGAAAACAGACTGAAAATAATCAGTAAACCATTCACTGCAGTCCCCCTGGTATCAGAGCAGCACAGTTAACATGCTAACAGCTAAGCGTCATGCGCTTAGAGGAATAAAATGATCAATGGCAAAGAGCATATCCACCACCTTTGAAGTGACATGATCCATTGTAAGAATCAGATGTTAAATTGCATCCTGTACTGAGCACACTCAATTAAAAGTCTGCACAGTGAGATCATCTCGATGGTTAAGTATGCTCTGTGGGAACAACCTTTATGGAGCTTAAAAATCACAGAAGGACTATTCATACCATGACACCGGAGATTTGGAAGGCATTTCCTCCCCCTATTTTTCAAGTTGGTAGTTTTATTAGGAAGCCTTTTTCCTGAAAGGCTGCAAAGTTTTGGATCATACTTATTCACTCTTTTGTTTCTTTGAGCAAGAGATGCTTCAAGTGTTTTTTCTACTGGGTCTAGAATGGATGAACGTGGCTTTAGTCTGCATTCTAATTTAGTCTACGTTTAGTCCACATTGTATCTGGACAAGAATGTGTCATTCATGCACTTGATATTTGATGCCCTTCATCTCCTTGAACTTTCCCTTTTCAGTAAGCTAATCTATACACCTGAGTCCCTGGCTCCTTGTCTAACTCTTCCTTTGGTGGGGGTGAGGGTGGAGGCTAGAAGGAACGCTAGATGTAGAATGAAATCAACAGCCCTGGTTTCTACTTGCACGTTTGCAAATTAGCCAGGTCTATGGCCTTGGACAAGTCATTGAATCTCGCTGGTCCTCAGTTTCCTCATGTTTCAAAAACTTGTACACTTCTTGTTCATCGTTTACTGTCTATCTCTCCCAGCCAGACTGCAAGCTCCACTAGTGCAGGAATCTTTGTATTCCTCACTGATGTATCCCAAGAGCTAGCACATGGCACATAGTAAGTGCTCAAGGAAAATTTGTTTAATAGAAGAAGTGTAGAGATATGTGGTTCAATGTTTCACAAATGTGGTAGCCTCTAGTTCACCTGTCTCAGCACCCTTAAGGATTCTAGTGCACTAAAGCCAGAGAGGCAAAGCAGTTTGCCCCTAGATGTGAGAGCTAGGGCACCATTCTAACCTCCTCATTTAATTGTCCATTGGCCAAACATTTATTGAGCCCCTATTATGTCCCTGTCATATATGTGGAATCTAAAATGTGACACAAATGAACCTATCTACAAAACAGAAACAGACTCACGGACATATAGAACAGACTTGTGGTTGCCAAGGGGGGGTGAAGAAGGGATGGATTGGGAGTTTGGGATTAGCAGATGTAAACTATTATATATAGAACGGATAAATAACAAGGTCCTACCGAATAGCACATTCAATCTCCTGTAATAAACCATAATACAAAAGAATATGAAAAAGAATGTATATATATGTATAACTGAATCACTTTGCTGTACAGCAGTAATTAACACAACATTGTAATTCAACTATACTTCAATAAAATAAATTAAAAAAAAAAAGACTTTTCCAAAGTCTTCTTGGCTGTAGGGTTTCTTCTCAAATAACCCATGCCCCCCTCTTGTGCTCTGCAGTACATGGCCTTGGACACAGCCTAGCAATGATACCTCTTTATACATGGTGAATTAGGTGATGGGCTCCCAGAGGACAGTATAGTACAATGGTTCAGTGCATGGAGCGTGAAGCCAGAATACCTCAGTCCAAATTCTGACTCTGATACTTGTTATAGGGGTGACTTTGGGCAAGTTATTTAATCTCTCCGTGCCTCAGTTTCCTCATGTGTAAAGTGGGCCTAATTACAGTACTTATCTCATAGGGTTGTTATGAAGATTAAGTGAACATAAGTCCAACAATTAGAAAAGTGCCTAATACACAATACTTGTTATGTAAGTGTATGCTCTAGGCCATGATACTATATCTGACACATGGAAGGATGGAAGGTATTTAATAACATTTAGTAAATAAATTAATAATCAGGTTAGAGCTATACTGTACAGTCCCCTAATATGCAGTTACTTCCCTTTTGTTAACTATCTTCTAATTGTTCAATGTGTGTTCTCCACTAGCTCCTTGTGTGCAAGGACCACGTCCATCTTGTTCATCACTATATCCCCAGCACCAAGCACCATGCCAAGCACATAGGAGGCACACTACATTTGCTAAGTGTATAAATGAGTGATTTTTAAGATTTGCATTTTAGTTATTATTACACTGTCTTTAGCATTTTAATCATTTTCTGAAATTGTAAAATGCCATCCTTTCTCCCATATTATTTCTATGTGAGGCAACAAAATTTTGTACAGTGAAGTATTAGGTTAGAATTAATTCCCTTAACAGAGCGATTCTCCTGTTTCTTTATAGTACAGGATTGCAGATTTTTGGTTCAAGACTATTTCAGGTGCTCACAGAGCACCTGTCCTTCTTGCTTATCACGTGCCATTTTACATCCGCAACAAAATTCATCAGCAGAGGCTTTGTAAGAGCTATTACTTATTAATTCTACTCACTTAATGAGCACATGGTCTGAGGATAAGAAAAAAATATATAAAGAACGATCCCTTATTTTTGGTTTAGGTGGAAAAACAAGTCACGTACTCAAATACCTACATCACAACGCCTTTTTTTTTTTTTTTTTCCGGTACGCGGGCCTGTCACTGCTATGGCCTCTCCTGTTGCGGAGCACAGGCTCCGGACGCGCAGGCTCAGCGGCCATGGCTCACGGGCCCAGCCGCTCCGCGGCATGTGGGATCTTCCCGGACCGGGGCACGAACCCGTGTCCCCTGCATTGGCAGGCGGACTCTCAACCACTGCGCCACCAGGGAAGCCCCACAATGCCTTTTTGATTCTCTAGCAATGAGTGCGGTAGGATTTCAGAGGATCCTGTTGATGTGATCAGGAAAAGTTTTATAAAATGGCTAAAACTGTAGTTGGTCTGGGTGGATGAGTTGAATTTTCACAGGTGGAGAGGGACTAGCATTCCTGCTGAGGAAAGGGCATAAAGAAAAGTGGGGGTAAGGAGAGCATACAGATCACTTTAGTGCAAGGAGGGATTTATGCAGGAAGCAGAAGTAGAAGATAGGCTGGAGAGAGAGATATGGAATAGTTTGTACTGGGCTTTTGGTAACAGGCTAGGATATCTGAAGGTTTTCTATAGACAACGGAGAACTGTGGATGATGTTAGGGTAGAGAAGCAAAGTTGTGGGACTATTAATTGGGCAGGAACATGGCAATATAGAAATAAAGTGCCTGGCTAAGTTGAGTTTTTACATGATGGGACACCCAGTGTAAATATTCTGCAGATGGCTGGAAAGGAAGGACTACTTAAATTTGGGGAAGACATAGATTTCAAATAATCTGTATAGAACTGATAACAAAAGACTTGAGAATGGATGAAATAACTACAGGAGAATACAGAACGAGGACAGAAGTTCAACTACAGAACTATGACAATGAAAAATACGATTAAAAGCCCAGCAGTATGTTGTATATGAAAATCCAGTAAAATACTAGCCTAGGGAATACCTGGAAGCCCTTTATAACCCACGAAGGCATACAGATCAGAGTTTAAGAGACACTACCTTAAGGTAAAGACCAGTAAGAACTTGGGAGTGAAGGAAGAAGAACAAGAAGAAAACTCTGACATACCTGTTGAGCAGTCAGATCCTGTCCACTTGGGATCGCAGCTGCATGTTCCAGTGTCCAGGAGAAAAGTCCCGTGTCCTGAGCACTGCTCTTGACATATGGGAAGTGGCGTTTCACAGTTGATTCCTCCCCAACCAGTAGAACAGTGACATTCTCCTTTTACACAGATGCCATGGCCAGAACACATTGGGTCTAAGCAGTCCTCTGAAGGCCCCAAAAAGGAGGGAAAAGGTTGAAAGTAAACAGGTGTGGCCAGTTTACCTTAGGACAATGAAACCGAGATACATTGATTTCCTAATATTATATCATTTATGCTGTTTTAATTAGGCAATAAAATGACTCATGTAAACGCTGTGTTCAAACCAGAATATTATTAGCACTAAAAACATGGTAGGCTATCATAAAGGTTGCAACCTAAATTTAGAAGAAGGAAACCACACATATGTTATGTGAAATTGTGAGCAGTGTATAGTACTCCCACGCAAATGGGTTGGTGGACCAGTGTGGGCCTTCAATAAGAATTCCTTGGCTTTGTAAGAAAGATCAAGAATTTTTAGTAAGTCATTCCTCGTCTTTTCTGAAATTGGAATCATAGTTCCCAGAAATGGCTTTTATTTGATGTGTCTAGAGGAGTTTTTATATATATTTAAGTTTGGATTATTTAAGGTATTAGGTGAGGTGACTGCTGTTTCATGAAATCATACAATATAATCAATTTCTTATAATTTCTCATTTATCCCTAAGAAGCACTGAAAATGAAACATTTTTAATGTAATTTCAAAATTCTTTTCCTTGTGGCTTCTCCTTCTACCAGGATGCTGTGACACAGTTTTCAATGCTTTAGAATATCACAGACTCAATTATATTTGTCTCGGATTCTGTGAAGTCTGGAAATTTTTGGACACATTCTAACAAACACTCTATTTTAGAAGTAGATTCCTATGTTTGCCTTGGGGAAAATCATTTTGTGCTTTTAATTGAGTGACCATCCCACGGGAAATGGGAAAGTTGATTTCCAAATTTTTGATCTTCCCATACAAATAAGATGAGACCAAAATAACTTAACCATGATGAGGATGTATGCTTTGAATTACTTTTCCAGCAATGGAAATAGACTGATCCAATCTTCCATCATCTGCAAGACTGGCCTACTTTTAAGGTGTGGCATGTACCATGGAACAGAGTAAGTCTAACTAAGCAGTATTATAATTAGTGTTATTGCCATTATAATTAGCCCATGATCTCAGGATCATTAGCACAATGCTTTAATACCTGAGCTAATCAGCAAATAAACACCAGAAGGTACATCTGATTTCATCCGTTCATTATTTGGAGGGAGAGGAAAAGTCTAAAATGTAGAATATTGTTTCAGAAGGAGGTAATTTTATTACATCAAAATACAATAATCTTAATAAATGATATAGTATTTAACTTAATATAGTTTCTTTTTTTAGAAGGCCACCTTCAATGAATAGGCAAGTCATACGTAAGTAAGAGGCACAAAGTCATACGGCTGAAAGGACCAGGTTGGTAGTAGTATACATGAATGAGATGGGCTGGATGTAAGAAAACAGGGTGTCAAATGAGTTGAAAATTACACCCCCACGAAAACCTGCCCATGGATGTTTACAGTAGCTCTATTCATAAGTGCCTAAATTTGGAAACAGTCTTGATGTCCTTCAATAGATGAATGGATAAACAAACTGGTATATCAAGACAATGGAAATTCAGTGAAAAGTAAATGAGCTATCAAGCCATGGAAAGACATGGAGGAGACAAATTCATGTTGCTAAATGGAATAAGCCAGTTTTAACTTTTCCATACTGTGTGATTCAAATTATATGACATTCTGAAAAAGGAAGACTACAGAGACAGTAAAAAGCTCAGTGGTTGCCAGGGGCTGGAGTAGGACGAGGGATGAATAGGTGGAGCACAGAGGATTTTTAGGGCAGTGAAATGATTCTGGATGATACCATGACGGTGGATACATGACATCATCCATTCAGCAAAACCCATATAATGCACAATACCAGGAGTGAACCCTAAGTAAACTATGGGCTTTATTTAGTTACTAATCATAATGTACCAATACTGGTTCATCAATTGTAACAAAGGTACTTTACTAATGCAAGGTGTTAATAATAGGGGAAACTGTGTGTGTGTGTGTGTGTGTGTGTGTGTGTGTGTGTGTGTGTATGTGTGTGTGTGTGTGTGTGTGTAGGGGGTGAGGGCTATATGGGAACTCTGTACTTTTTGCTCAATTTTTATATCAGCCTAAAACTTCTCTAAAAAATAAAGTACATTAATTCAACAATTAAAAAAACAAACAAGGTGTGCTGGGAATAAGTGTCCAGTTTAAAGGAAGCTGCTGCTAATTGGCTACAATCATTGCCACCACATAGGAATGTGGGTCCAAGGTTACCAGATTTTCTAGTTGTTCAAGAGAAGCTAGAAACAGAGACTTTTATATGACATTTCTCTATTTTAAATTTTGGGAAATACGTCACATTAAACAACAACGAAAACACCACCACTACCGCTTTGTGAATCAAACAAAACCCATCCATGGGCCCAGTTCAACCTGTGAGCTCCTGGTTTGTGATGTCTGACTTCAAATATTTTTTGTTAAAAAACTGTATTTGAAAAGTTTATACCTTTAAACATGGTATTCCTTGCTATCTTGGTTATTCTGTAAATTTTCTTAGTGGCCCCTAGAAGGCAAACATAAGCTAACTCTTTTTTCCAAAGACTTACAAGATTTAAATTAGAAGGGTCTAAATTAATTAGGTTAAATGTTTTTCAGGGCAGACTGTAGATGTTGTGATAGACACCATTTTTTGGTGAATGTCTGTGTGTCCATATAGCATCTGAATATACAACTTAAATATCATGATTGCAGATGGATTCCCATAAAAACAGCTTCCAAAAGTAACTCAGGAACTCTACTGCCTTCCCTAGGCCCAATGACATTCACATTGGAACAGATACAATCTTTACACCAAAATTCTACTATGGCTAATGGGAAGTGGAAAGCTAAACTCTGGCTTGCTCATGGAGTGGAATGAGATTAAACTCTTTAAAATGCTGTGTAATCGTCTCAATGAGCCATCTTTAAAAAGCAATTATAGTGCATTTTCAGCAGTCTCTTTCCTGAACAACAGTTGTGATGAGACCATCTCCCATGGTAATGGTTTAATATTATTTCTGAAAACAGTCTTATTTGAGGAATGTGACATGAAAAAGGTCTGATTACTAGTAAATTTATTTTCCAATGTGTCTTCTTTAAATTATAAAACTATTACTATTTTGAAGTATGTTTTGTAAATGATAAAACTATTGTGTGTGTATGTGTAAAGGCTCCTTTGGGGGTGAATTTTAATATAAAGGCACTGCCTCAAAACTCATTAGTGCTAAGTCTACTTCCTTAGGCACGGACGTCAAGTTTCAGCAGGAGGTATGTAAAAATAAACAATATAAAGCAATAATAATAATGGTAATTACAAATCACTCCCGAAGAAAACATTCGTGAAATGGTTCCAAATGTGCACGTATTATTTTTATTATGTGCTTTAAAGTAAGATGTAGCCTAGTGCACTCTGTAATAATGAAAGCATGTAAATTAACACCTAAAATCATCAGTATGGAAATTCTCAAGTTATAAAACAGTGTTAAAACGAGGGGGGAAATGCCATTTTTCACTACTGCTCTGCAAGGGTCACAGATAAAGCCTCATGTTAATATTAGAGGCTGTCAGAAGAGACACGAACTCCCCCGCTCCATGTGCTAAGGAGACATGTTGAGCATTTAATGGTTTGCAAAGACCACTTACATCTCTACTAGAAACCCAGAATGACACCTTGGACAATTCAGTGAGAGAAAAGCCTGGAGCAATAGATTAACACAGGGCTCTGACCTTCCTCGCATATTTCTCCTTTGTATCCTGGCACACAGATGCAGACTCCCATGATGCAGGTGCCGTGGCCAAAGCACGTTGGGTCAATGCATTGCTCTTCTGGAACGTCGCACTCTGGTCCCTTCCAGCCATTTCGGCAGACACAGTGTCCTTTCTCGTATTCTCCGTTCCCACCACACAGCACAGGGCACGAATCTGAAGGTTGGCAAATGAACTTGTAATGTTCGCATAATGCTTTTAAAATCTCCAAAGAGCAATTCTCTATCGATTCTCGTATAATATTTCTGGTAAAAAAAATTGTACTATTTCTGTCTTGCCATTTATTAAATCGGCACATGTTCGTGATTACAAACAGAATTTTCCTCTTATGGGATTGGGGGAAAGATAAATTATAAAAACATCCTGAGTGGAGAAATTATTTCAAGTACTTGCTTTTGATTCCACCATACTCTTAAACAATTATTATTATCATCATTATTATAAGCTAGGATTTTTCTCTTTTATGGTTTTTCTTCCTCAAGCAGATGTATGCTACTTTCAGGAAGAAAACCCTGAAAATCTGTAAAACTAGTAGGGAGTTATTCGTATTATAGAATGTTATCTTTAAAAAGTTGTGCATTTATTGAAATAAAAATATATATATAAAAATAAAAAGTTGTGCATTTAAAGAGATTTATGCTGGACAGATGTCTGTGCCTACCCCACACTGTACAGACCTTTATTAGAACACTCACTCCGCTTTGTCACTGTATGTCTCCTTATTAAAAATATGGGCTTCCTGAGGGCAGGGCCTGTACCTTCTCTTATTCATTTTTTCAATACCAGCCATCACCTCTACTTCTACCTCCCACCTCCTCAAGATCTATCAGAGAACTTGGAACCTAGCAAATGCTGTAGAATTTTCTGTTGAAAACAAATATCGTATATTAACGCATATATTTGGAATCTAGAAAAACGGCACAGATGAATCGGTTTGCAAGGCAGAAATACAGACACAGATGTAGAACAAATGTATGGACACCAAGGGGGGAAAGCGGGGGTGGGTGGTGGTGGTGGTGGTGGGATGAATTGGGAGACTGGGATTGACATGTATACACTGATATGTGTAAAATAGACAACTAATAAGAACCTGCTATATAAAAAATAAATAAAATAAAATTCAAAAAAAAAGAATTCTCTGTTGAATAGAATTTAATCTAAAGAAAACGGAGTGGCTGAGAAACCTGAGATTAAAGCATTAGCAGACTGAGAACTTTACGAACACACTGCGAATGAACAGAAAGCATCTCTAAAGTAATAACTGGAAGTCTATGGGGAAAACACAGTGTGATTTATCTACAGCTTTTCAAGAATTAAACTATGGGCAAGTCTAGTTTTAGTAAAGTTTGAAAGTTTAACTTCTGCCTTTCCAGTCTTTCCTTTCTAGGCTACTCACGGATTTGGTGACTGTCTACCCCTTCCTGTTTACCTTGGTGTGTACAACCGGTTACCCACTCTGCCCTTTCTTAAAGTTCATCCATTATAAATGAGTTTATGAAGGGAATACAAGTATCATGGAGTGGTTGGGTCAGAGGATCCAGGTACAAATCCCAGCTGTTAGATAACCTTGGTATTTCACCTCTCTGAGGTTATTTCTTTGCCCATAAAACTGTGATAATAGATCTACATCGTAGGACTATCGTAGGATGTAGGAATTAAAAGAAGTACTGCAAAGTGTTTAGAACAGTGCCTGGCAGAGCAAGTGCTCAGCTTTTGGTAGCGGCAGTTCGGGTGTTGTTGCTATTGCTGCTGCTACTGCCACTCCTGTCCCTCCTCTTCCTCCTATTGCTACTAATTCTGAGTTCTCAAACGACATTGAGCTCCCTAATCAATCAGTGTAACAGAGCAACCTCACCTCTAGCACAGTCAGGCCCAAGGAATCCTGGGAAGCAGTGACAATGGCCAGAGATACACTCTCCATTTCCATTGCAATTGGTCGAACAGTCATCCATTATTTCTGTTAATAGAGAGAAAAAGAAAAAAAAGAACAAACCTATAGATTGTAGAGTCCTTAATTTTTTTCTAAATTGCGAAAACTCTGGGCCTGTAACAATCTTTGCCCTCTGCTGTCTACAAAGCACTTCCTATTTAAAATCAGATGCCAAAGATTTCTGTAAGATGTCATATGCAGCACCAAATTATTAAAAGCGCCCTGGATTTGCTGAATTGGCTATTCAGGAATGAAACTAAAAACCAACCTCACCTCTAAAGTGCATAAAGGGTCTAGAGGAGTTGTATTCTTATGAGACATTCACGATAAAGCTAAAAATGTACGAGGATTATAAGTCATTTCTCAAAAGCAAAATGGACTTTAAAATGTAACCCAGAAGACGAAGTCTATTGTTTATTTTTCAAATTTAGGTTGCAGCAAATACAAATTTCTTCTCTAGCACCTAAAATGCTTAATCTACTATCTTGACAGCTTAAATACGATAATCAGTATTTCATTTTCATTAATAAGTGACAACGGAAAGCTTTTAAAGTAAGTGTTCATATTAAATTCACCACCACTAAAAGCATTAGAACCTAAGTATTTTGTTGAGAAATGCTTTCTTGACTGTAAATGCTTATCAGTTCTTTGCCACTAATTTCCCTTCAATCCATTCTTAGAGAAGAATAGGTTTCAGGGGAATTGAGAAGGCTTTGAAGGTGCCCATAGGTAGTTGTGGTGACATAAAGATGTGCAATGCAACAGTACTTTGATAAGTCTTGTGTTAAGTAACTTGACTGAAGAGGTATAAAGTTATACAAAAATCAGTCTCTGACGAGGACGTTAAAAACGGTTTTTAGTTTAAAACTGTATTTGAGTATGATAGCATCAAATTCCAAGTCCGTGAACTATTATGATATGCATGTTTTACTCCTGTAGCTTAAAAAAATAATCTTCTCATTACTCTTTTCTGGAAGTTTTCCATAACTTAGCACTCCTGGATTCTGACTTTTATGTTCTAGCCCATTACACTCATACTTCTCGTATGTACCAGTTTTTTCTTTTCAATCCAAATTATCTACTTCATCTAGTTTCACTTGGATAAGCTATTTCCAATTAGAAGGAAATATTCTAGTAAGTAGTCTTGGCATCTTCCATTAAACTATGAGAATTTATAAAGAGAGTTGGGAAATAGCATTTCTTCAGTTGTGGCCTTTTGACCACCTATATCAGTAGGATCACCTGAGGCACTTAAAATGCAGATACCTGAGCCTCACTCCAGATTTACTGAATTGGCCTCTGAGGGATGCAGCCCAGTAATCTACATTCTAGCAAATACCTCAGGTGACTCTACAGGTGATGACCGAATTAAAGCATTGAGAACCAATGCTTCAGATAGTAAATTTCCAGGTTAGAGGAATTCTAGTCTAGACTTGGAATTCTGCAATAAAACCAAGAGGAAGAAAGTGGTATCTAGTCCATTTAGGTCATTCTTAGAAAGCTGAGAATGAATCCAGTGGCTGTGTGGATAGCCACCCTATTATCAATCAGAGATTATTCTTCTGACATCTGTGTGAATACATCAGATTCCTTTTTGCAGGTTTATGGTGGCCTGTTTTCTGATCCCTGTGCTAGAAAACTGAACTGGATAAGAAACTGACACGTGTCATTTGCTGAACAACTGGGCTGGCAGGAATGTAACATTTGACAATGAGCTAACCATTTTTAACTCATTAAAGCATTAGTTATTTTCAGAAAATCATTAATTTATTTAAAAGGTCATTACGAAAAGGCACAAAGGGTCTTTTTTTCTCTTTTCATTCAGAGATGGAACAATTATTATCTATTTTCTTATCTTGCTTTCTTGTACCAAAAAGTAATGGCAGTTCTTAAATCTACATTTGGATTTCCCCTGCCCTGGATGGTTAATGGAGGAAGCTTTCAAAGGTAAATATACTTGAATTTAATTTCACACCAGGTCCTATTGACAACTTTATGGAAGCAGCCTTGTGGGAATGTAGCTATTGTAGAAAAAATGTTTAATAAAGTTTGCTATCAAAATGAATAAAAATCCCTACATCTTATTGACTTATCTAAGAACCGTTCCTGGGCCCATAATGCCGCACAGAGCTTAACACCTGCGATGCAAATGAGAAGAGAAGGCAATATAGGAGGTTTTGGAAGCTGCCATCTCCACTGGGTATCAAAGAGACATCAGGATAGCCTAGGGACTCCAAAAGGAGGATGGCTACAGCAGAAACACATAGATAACTAGTGATGAAAAAGAATGTGCTTTTCTGTTTATACTGGCCTCCAGGAAGTTTGCCTTCTATCTTTTAAATCTTACTTCAGACTCACTTCCTAGACACCAGTTCATTAGAGTTGAGAATCATTTTAAAGTTCTATGCTTCAAACCCTGTTTTTATGCTACAGCCTAAAGCCCCTTGGTTTCTGCATCTGCTCTGATGATGGGTTTTGCTTCTGGCAGGTTTTCTCATGGGAAAAGCCAAAGCTAACGAATAATCGTATGGAATGAGTATGGTCTAAAGGGCAGGGGTTTGGAATCAGAGATACTGAGTGTCTCCAATCTCAATTTTGCCACTTGTTGGCTGTGAGACTTTACCAAATTATTTACTCATCCCAAGCCTCTGATTCCTTACTTGTAATGTAAGTAGCACTATACCTATGCTATCGAGGTTGTGATGAGAATCAAACGAGATAACTGAATGTAAAGCATCCAGCAGAGTGCTTGGGGTGGAATGGCACTCCATAGATGGTATATATTATCATGTTATTGAGCAGGTTGGCTGAGATTAGGGGATATTGATAACTGTGTCTATACAGCTAGAAAATAACATATAATAATATAGGCCAGTAGCTAGCCTATATTAGTCATTCAATAAATGTTGGTTATTAATGCTGTTTTGATCCCTATGAGTAGCAGACCAAATATAGTTAAGATCAATCAACTGACTCTAACATTATCATGAAATAGACAAAGGAGCAACATTTAGAACAGTTCATACAGACCTTAATTTGTTTAATCAAATACATTATCCTCTTTTTTACTATGATTAAGATAAAGTACAAAAACATAAAAATAATGGGGAGAATTTAAGAGTGAATAACTTATATACCTTTGACATTTTGGGAAATTTACTTGGATTCTCTTTAAGTGGAATTATAGGAGAAATGTTTCTGTTGCTTCTAATCTTAAAGACAACAGAAGAGTAAAGAAAGTGACTTGCATAAGGAAAAGCAAATATGTTGTTGCAGATGAAACTAACAGCTTCACCTCTGGATAACAGAAAATTATATCTCAAAGGTTAGGTTCTTTGGGGGGAGGAAGTAAGGAACAGGAAAAAAACTTCAAGCATGTTTCTGGGTCTATTGATTTTTGGAAGGTTAATAGCTTGGTTAGTGTTTTAACTTGAGCTTAGGGGTAAGGATAACAGGAAGAGAGAAAATCTTCTTCCCAAATGTTTTAAATCTTCTAATTCCTCTGATTTCGTAGGAGAAACTCAACCTCTCATAACTCATTAGTATTTGCATTATCAAAACTAGGTCTTGGTGGACAAATATCATGAAAGGTGTGTCTGCTGAATTTGCCCCACTGAATCTGTGAGTGGCAAAACAGTGTCATGACTTAAAATACTTTTTTCTCTAATTTAACAAACACTTTGTCTTTTGAAGATGTAAGATCAGTGGAGTTTTCTCTAGGGGGAAAATCATCAGTGCATTTTTATTGCCTTTCTGATTACTTCAGAGGAAAGTTTTTGATAATCTTGCAGCGGGAATACCATTTTCTACTGACAAAAGGTCTTCAGCATCAAGAAAAAATAAAACATAATTGTTATAAAGAGCAGATGGTATATCTATTAACAGTCAACACAATTTCCTAAACATATGGTTGAACAGGTTAACTAAAGGATAAAGTGGTGAGAGGTGTATAGAAAACTGACAGCTGTAAGATACTGTCCCTTCTTTTAAAAGACATGTGTTTTAGGAAAATTCACACAGTAAAATACTGTGTCTGTGAGTTGTTTACCCTTAGGGCTCTAAATCTGCTAACGATCTCAGCTTTATTCACACAAAGGGTTATGAGGAATGACTTCACCCAAAAAAATGACAAGAGCTTGCTGTCTCTGATTAACTAGGGTGAAAGTGAATAACAGTGTGTGTAGACATTGTATTAAAAAGAACATGCTTTAAAAGGCTCTGAGTGCAGTGAAAGAGCCATTGTGATGATTTTTAAACTAAACAGTTCTAAAGAAAGAACTTTGAATGACCCAAGTTATTATCCTTAAGACTCTTCTCTACTCTTAAGTTGTATTTTTAAATCTTAATGGTTCTAGAATCAGTTGTTGTAAAGAAGAACTGGATTGATGCTAGTTTTTTCATTTAAAAAGGTATTTATTCGCTTTTTCTTTTTTAATAGCACTTGAATTAACAGGGCTTCTCTTGCTCATCTCCCTTCTTCATGAAGTTGTTCATCTATGTATTCTCGGTAACAGTATTAATATTATCCAGGTAAGTATTCCTGTTGAAAACATATAAAAAGGAGCGTGGCAAGTAACCTAAAATAGCAGCAAATAAAGGAGCATTTTAAAAATCTTAATCAACATTTAAACAACATTACTGACAACAACAATATAAACCTTTCTCATTGTGACCTATCCCGAGTAATGACTTTAAGGTAGAATGAGCAATATGCTTAAATAACATCTGTATCACTTTCACCGCTGACTGTGTCTTTCTGGAGTTATACTGTCAATTCAAAATCATAGCCAAGGCAGCTTACCAATTGCTGTAGTTAACACAAATACTTGCTCCATCTTTTTTCCATCATTGTAAAATGCCAGATACCAAGGCCCTTGGTCCATATACTCTATGAAACCTGTTTCTTGCAGTGAGGTTAAGATCAGGTTCCGAGGGGAGTGCTGGGTATCATCAGAGCTCTTGGAGTCCTGTTTGACCAGTTGTTTTCCATCCATTAGTTTTACAAAATCAAACTGGAACAAATACAAACACAAATATGAGCTGCTACTTTTACTTCTAAGGCTGATAAACATCTCTCATTTCAATTGTGCTACTTCACACTTCTTTGCTTTGGAGGTGAGCAAAGTGGAAGAGGTTATTCATTCTTAAGACTATCTAAACCCAAAAGCATATTATTAATTCTGAAAAAAAAACTCTCTACTATATTTATAAATGTTATAAACCTTTCGGTTTTAGAGTATTAAAAATAACTGTTTAAAAATAACAAACCAAGAAATATAAAAATTCTTATTTAGTATTATGCAAGAGAATCTTGATATTTTACTAAAGTATCTGATAGAAGATACTTGAAAATAGACATTCCCCTTGAAATGTTACCATGACCTTCTTTACAAATTAAAAAGTTTTACAGTTTTTAAAACAAATAAATGAACAGTTGAAAACTTGAGAACATTCATCATAATTTACTACATTTGTGGTAACATATTTAAATATTCAAAGACCCTGTCCTTTTTTTTTTCCTAATCGGTGGACAAGCACATGGCACATGTATCCCAAGCCCCAGATGGTTATGATTCCCTATGCTACTTCTTAGATGGAGCAGGGCCTCAAATGGGTTCATGTAAGGAAGAGATAAGGGAAGGAAATTAAGGGAAATGATGTGGCAAAGGTTTATAAAAGGGTCTTGTAAACCATAGAGGTTTTACATATTTGTGTTTTGATTAACAATAACAAGGAAAAAGTTTTACCTGCAAGACAAAACGTGCCTTTTTGACTCATTTCCCTCTTGATTTGCATTCCTTTATTGGGACCACAGGTCAGGAATGTATGGAAGCAGCGGAGGAGGTGTGGGCACCAAAGCTAATAAGTAAGAGGAGGGGGCTGGGAAGGCTCATGACCACCCTGTTCCAGGAAGCAGAACTCAAGTTGCAAGAATATTTTCTTAAACTCCCTTTTTTGAATCTGCTCTGCTAAATGCTAGTCCTTGTTTCTCAGTACCATTTTTTTCATTCGCTTGACTGTGATTATTCTCCATATTTGCTCATTACAAAAACTGTCTGCCTTCACCTTTGACTCCCACATACTTTGCAAGTCACAACCCCTAAACTATTCATCTCACCACTCTCTAAAAGGGTCAAGAAATACCTATAATATTATCAAATACCTGAGTATGTGTAGGTGGAATGTTTCTTCTGCCATAAATTCCCAGCAGAGAGTCCTTGGCTAAAGAAATATTGAATTTCAGATATATAGGATGGTGGATAGTAATCTGGAAACGCCAGAATAAGCCAGGTGGAATGGTCTGCATGACCTGTGCACCAATGTCAACTTCTCCGGTGTCTATTGCCCGTCCCTTCTGAAACACTGGTTTCAAAAGTAAAGAAAATTACACATAATATTAATCTTAATTTATAAAGCAATGGTTTTTAGATTTTCAAAAACAGGTATATCAAAAAGACTTACTCAGCTCTTTCTTCCTCCTCACCCCACCCATCTTTTAAGACTTTACCCAAATTTAATATCTTCCAAGGAGCCTTCCATAACCAACCACTATATCAGTCTCTCTTTCCTCTAAACTACTATTGCATTTATTTCCATCATTTGAGTCATTTTAACCATTATTTACTGAACTTTGTCTTGATAGCTGTAGGAGATACAAAGATGAGTAAAATACAGTTCTCGCTCTTAAGGAACTTTGAATATAAAAGAGAAAATAGGACAAGTACACAAATATCCACACTGTAAAGAAAAATACCTGAGCTGGGTATACAAAGGAAGGAAAAGGTTTTGGTTGGAGGATACTCATCATTCCTAGCTGTCTCAGTCCCCTTTATATTCTTTAATTTTCTCCTTAGCACTTATCACCACCTAACAGAGCACATGTTTTATTTATTTATTGTTTATCACCTGTTTTCTCCCAATAGAATATAAGGTCCATGAGGCTGTGGCTGTTTTGTTTATTGCTTTATCCCCAGTAACTAGAAAAATATAGGCAAATAGTATGTGATCAGTACATATTTATTCAATGAATGAATGAAAGAATGAACCAGAAAAGCCTATGTATGGGAAGTGGTACTGAAGATGGGCCTTAAAGGATGCAAAGGATTTCAACAGAGCAGTTGGGAAGGATTTCCCATGTGAAGGGAACAGCTTGAACCAAAACAAAGAGAGAAACCGTAAAGCTAAGGTGCAGGGTATGGGTATATAGAGAGGAGCAGTTGGAGATAGGGCTGGAGGGAAAGGACGGCATGATATTCTATAGCTCCTTGAGAGCCAGTCCTAAATAGTTTACTTAGTAAAGGATGGAAAGCCATTAAAGGTTTTTAGGAAGAGGGGAGAGGTTGGGTACATTAGAAAGGCTAATTTTGGGACTTCCCTGGTGGCACAGTGGTTAAGAATCCACCTGCCAATGCAGGGGACACAGGTTCGAGCCCTGGTCTGGGAAGACCCCACATGCCCCGGAGCAAGTAAGCCCATGCACCACAACTACTGAGCCCGTGTACTGCAACTACTGAAGCCCGCGCACCTAGAGCCCATGCTCTGCAACAAGAGAAGCCACCGCAACGAGAAGCCCGCGCACCACAATGAAGAGTAGTCCTCTCTAGCTGCACCTAAAGAAAGCCCGTGCTCAGCAACGAAGACCCAACACAGCCAAAAAAATAAATTAAAAAAAAAAAAGGCTAATCTTGAGGCAGAAAGTAGGATGCTTTAGAGCAGGAAGGCACAAGAACGATATAGGAATTATGGGGCAATAATTCAGGTGAATGACATGAAGATCTAAATTTAGGGTAGAACCAACAGCTCATGTGGAAAAAGTACATTCAATCAATTGTAAAATTAATAAGTGGGACTACATCAAACTAAAGAGATTCTGCACAGCAAAGGAAACAATAAATAAATTGGAAAGGCAACCTACAGAATGGGAGAAAATACTTGCAAACCATATGCAGCCATCCCTCAGTTCTGTGGGGAATCAGTTCTAGGATCCCCACGGATCCTAGAATCTGTGGATGCTCAAGTCCCGTATATAAAATGGCAAAGTATTTGCACGTGACCTACGTACATCCTCTCATATACTTCAAATCGTCTCTAGATGGCTTACAATACCTAATACAATGTAGATGCTATGTAAATAGTTGCTCACTTGTGGCGAATTCATATTTTGCTTTTTGGAACTTTCTGGAATTTTTTTCCCTGAGTATTTTTGATTCGAGGTTGGTTGAATCCGCAGATGCGGAACCTGAGAATATGGAAGGCTAAATGTATCTGATAAGGCATTAATATCCAAAATATATAAAGAACTTGTACAACTTAATAGCAAAACAGCAAATAATCCAATTTTTAAAAATGGACAAAGGACTCGAATATATATATTTTCTAAAGAAGACATATTAATGGCCGATAGGCATATGAAAGGTGCTTAACATCACTAATCACTGGGGGAATGCAAATCAAAATCACAAAATCACCTCACACCTGTTTGGTTAGATATTATCAAAAACACAAGAGATAGGGCTTCCCTGGTGGCGCAGTGGTTGAGAATCTGCCTGCCAATGCAGGGGACATGGGTTCGAGCCCTGGTCTGGGACGATCCCACATGCCGCGGAGCAACTGGGCCCGTGAGCCACAACTACTGAGCCTGCGCATCTGGAACCTGTGCTCCGCAACGAGAGGCTGCCATAGTGAGAGGCCTGCACACCGCGATGAAGAGTGGCCCCCGCTTGCCACAACTAGAGAAAGCCCTCACACAGAAACGAAGACCCAACACAGCAAAAATTAATTAATTAATAAACTCCTACCCCCAACATCTTCTTTAAACAAAGAAAGACAAGAGATAAATGTTGGTGAGGATGTGGAGAAAAGAAAACCCTTGTGCACTGTTGGGAGAAATGCAAAATGGTATTGCCATTTTGGAAAACAGTATGGAGGTTCCTCAAAAAACTAAAATTAGAACTACCATATGATACAGCAGTCCTACCCCTGGGTATATATCCAAAGGAATTGAAATCAGGATCCCAAAGAGATATCTGCACTCCCATATTCATTGCAGCATTATTTACAATAGCCAAGATATGGAAACAACCTAAATGTCCTTCAGTGGATAAATCGATAAAGAAGATGTGAGATTTTATATATATATATATATGGGTATATATATATATATATATATGGGTATATATATATATATATATATATACACATACATATATATATATATTACTCAGCCATAAAATATTACTCAGCCATAAAAAAGAAGAAATCCTGCCATTGGCAACAACGTGGATGAATCTGAAGGGCATTATGCTTAGTGAAATAAGGCAGACAGAAAGAAGTCGATTTCATGGAAACAAGAATAGAATGGTGGTTGCCAGAGCTGGAGGGAGGGGAAAATGGGGTGATGTAGGTCAAAGGGTACAAATGTTCAGTTATAAGATGTTTTGAGGATCTAATGTACAGCATGGTGACTATAGCTAATAATATGGTAATGTATACTTGAAAAATGCTGTCAGTAAATCTTAAGCATTTTCACCACACACACACACACACACACACACACACACACACGAGTTGACTGTGTTAACTATGCGAGGTGATGAATGTGTTAATTATCTTGATCTTGGTAATCATTCTACAATATATATGTATACCAAATCATCATGCTGTATACTTTAAATATATATGATCATATTTGTCAATTATGCCTCAATAATGTTTAAAAAAATCACATATTACCTGGGAAGTGTAAAACTGGATTATCCTGAAGAATGGTACAAATATCAACTAACTTCAGATTATTATAAATTTTAAAAATCTTATAACTTCAAGCATAAATACTAAAAACGAAAAATTTATTTTTTGAACTAGCATAGAGAAAATAATACTGAGATAAAAATCATTTATCTAAACAAAGGTAAGAAGGGGAAGACAGACTAGATGGGACAATTAGAAAACATAAAAGAAGATGGAAGATAAATTTCATATATCTATATCTATAATTAAAAATAAAGAGTAATGAACTAAACGTTTGTGTTAAAAGGTAAGAACCACCATTTGGAATTAAGAAGTAAAATCTAATTATGTTTCTTACAAAAAACATATCTAAAATATAAAGAGAGTTATTTATAATAATAAAACAAATTATTTCCCCAGGAAGAAAAGACAAAAAAAAGAAAAAAAATGGAAGAAGACAATGTAAAGGACAGTTCTATAGCAGTGCTTCTCAAACTGGAATGTGTAGGGACTTCCCTGGCGGTCCAATGGTTAGGACTCGGTGCTTTTCACTGCCGGGGCCCGGATTCAATCCCTGGTTGGGGAACTAAGATCCTGCGAGTTCCCAACTAATGCCCATGCTTCGTGGTCCACAGCCCACATTCTGGGAAGCAAGGTTCTGAGGACCCTGGGAACCTACGTGTGGGGAATGCGGTGGGGTGGTCAAAATTGTAATTTTGTGTGACTTAGTGACAGTAGCAAAAACAGGAAACCTAGAAGGAGCTGGTTAGTATGAGACAATGTTAGTGTATCAGGTCTTTATTATTTCTTGCCATATTTTCGAATTATTTCAGCTGTGCTAGCTTAATATAAGTTTCTTGGGATTCTTTATTATGTGGTGGTGGGGAGGGAAGAGAGAGAAGCAGAGGGGCAAGAATTAGTTTGCCTTGATTTTAAGCAAGGAGGATTACATCTCAGGAGGGCAAGTTCAATTTGGCCTCATTTCACTCTGCCTTTATATTTTGCAGCCATCAACTCCTTTTCCACACCAAACACAGTTTAAAAACACACATGGTCTCTGTCCTTTGTGTTCACCCACTATAAAATTAACAGCCCATTAAGAAACACACCTGCAGTGGCTTTATTCAGAGGCCAGTGCCTTGCAGCTTTTAACTCCTTAAAATACCTCCATTATTGCTTTCTGTGTTAAGGCTAAGAGTAATAACTATTTTAAGAATGTTCACTGTTAACTGTTAATAATAGATTTCAAATGCAATTTTGAACATAATTATGTATTACAGGACACATAATTTTGTGGAATTGACATTTATAATAAAATATGCCCTTTGAGATGATAAATGACCAACTGAGGACCTTATTTTTCAGTGGAAGTTACTTTTTTCCATGTGAGGCAGAACAGTTTGGTCCCTAAAGGGTTGATTATACATTTAACTCCTAAGGTCCTGGAGCGGACAAATCTCTTCAATCAGCAGTAATTAACAGACCATGTTTATGTGGACACGTCTGTTCTCAATTTAATGTTCAGTTTGTTCAACTGCTATCCTCATTAGGGGCTTTTATCACTTGTTAAAATGCATCATTTGGTCATGCAAACAATATTATAAACATAAGAATTTAAAATGTTTTAGGTTCAATTTCTCCAAAGAAGACATACAGATGGCCAAGAAGCACATGCAAAGCTGCTCAACATCACTAATTATTAGAGAAATGCAAATCAAAACTACAATGAGGTATCACCTCACACCAGTTAGAATGGGCATCATCAGGAAATCTACAAACAACAAATGCTGGAGAGGGTGTGGAGAAAAGGGAAGCCTCCTGCACTGCTGGTGGGAATGTAAATTGATACAGCCACCATGGAGAACAGTATGGAGGCTCCTTAAAAAACTACAAATAGAACTACCATATGACCCAGCAATCCCACTACTGGGCATATACCCTGAGAAAACCATAATTCAAAAAGACACATGCACCCCAATGTTCATTGCAGCACTATTTACAATAGCCAGGTCATGGAAGCAACCTAAATGCCCATCAACAGACGAATGGATAAAGAAGATGTGGTACATATATACAATGGAATATTACTCAGCCATAAAAAGGAACGAAATTGGGTCACTTGTAGAGAACGTGGATGGATCTAGAGACTGTCATACAGAGTGAAGTTAAGTCAGAAAGAGAAAAACAAATATTGTGTATTAACTCATATATGTGGAACCTAGAAAAATGGTACAGATGAACTGGTTTGCAGGGCAGAAATAGAGACACAGATGTAGAGAACAAACGTATGGACACCAAGGGGGTGGTGGGGGGGTCGGGTGGTGGTGGTGTGATGAACTGGGAGATTGGGACTGACATATATACACTAATATGTATAAAATGGAAGACTAATAAGAACCTGCTGTATAAAAAAAATTTAAAAATAAAATTCAAAAAAAAAACCCAGCATGAACATGACAAGTGCTCAATAAATGATCGTTATTATTTGTATCTAGAAATACCATCATTCCTGGTGCTGTGCAATGTAGATTTTCACCATAGTATTTAGCTCATTAACAGCAAATAAATTCACTTTGAAATTTTAAAAAAGTGACAAAAAATGTTTTAGGTTCAGCAAACGGTATTTTAAAGGTGCTGTGAACAGTCTCCAATGAATATAGATTCTGTCATTTTTAAAAAATCAGGACAAAACTGGCTGATGGACATTAACCTTTATATATGAGCTTTACCGAATGCTACACCATCTCTCCTTCTGTATTTTACAGCATCATATATTGCATAATAAGGCCACTTAAATGTTATTCACCAAATCTAAAGAAACTCATGAAGTTGTGTTGTTGGGGTTTCCTAGTTATTAGCATTACCAAATATCCAAAGCACATATACATGTCATTTATAAAAATGATTTTAAAAGAAGATGGTCTTACCCTTTGAGAGCCTGCATCACAGTTAAGACAAGGTAGGTAAAGAGACGTGACAACATGAATGAACATGTGGGCTATAACTTAAATAAAAATAGCAAAGCAAGCTTTTTGCAGTGATTTGGTATTAGAGAAATTCTCACAGCTTGCAGATGGAAAATTTCTCAGCCCCTAACCTTTTAGAGCTTAGTGCATCAGAAAGGAAGATATCTCCCTGTTAGCAATTTACTTCACTAAATAGACTGTTCCTTTTCCACTTCTCCCAAAATTAGTTACGGATTACAATGTAGTGATTATTGGTTAATTTATTATTTCATTATTTTTCTTACTGTAGTTCAAAGGAGGAAACTAAAGAGAAATAAATTACATGCAAAAAAACAATATGTAATGTGATTTCATGATGAAATTCTGCATCAATATACGTAAGTGGAATAAGTTTGGACAAACTTAACACTGATTCTGATCCTTCATTTGCAAATCGTCAGTGGCAGAGTTAAAATACAGCACTAAGGGTACAGATTTCGTTTTAATTATCATTTTAATACTCATGTTTTAATTATCACTTAATCACTTATTTTACTGAAGCATATCAGAAGGCCCAAGAGGGTCATATTCTTCAGTAACAGGCACTTCCTTGCACAAATCCAAGATGAAGTGCAGACAGCCACGGATTATATCAGACTGTGAAGTACTGTAGCTATCACAGTCTCACCAATATCCACCAATTTAGTTTGAGCTAAACACTCTCTTTATAGGTTGCAACACAGGCATCAACTGCAGAGTAGGAAAAAACAATGGCAGATAGGCTGGGCTGAATGATGGCAAACTGATGGTGCAAAAGGAGAAGGTCAAGCTACCTGAAAGATAAAATACAGAGGCTGGAATTGGTGACAGACATCATATGTAGTGGTTCTATTGACTAAACCAAAGCTTCGTTCAGACACATACCTGACTACTAATAACATGATTTTAATAGATTGTCCTTATAAGAGAGGGGGTAAATAACTGGACATATACATGTATTTGTTTTTTCTACTTAATATAGCTAGACTGGATTCAATGATTCTGTGCAAAACTCAGTGGGACATTAGTAGAAGATACTGACACATGGTTATTTAAAAGATTCCACTATCAGGTCCTTGTGTAAAAATGACTAGTTTAAAGGCTTTGGTTGTGTCCATAACAGCAATCTTAGAAGTCTTTTAAAGACATTTGCAAATTCCATAAAAAGTATCTAAGCTAAAAAAGTACTGTTTTAACTGAAGGGAATGTTGTCCAAAGAGATGAAAAAGAAATATGCCTTAAGATTCTATTTCCCCTTCACTTCATCCTATAGCACAAAATACACAATCAAGTGGCTTTGGTACATCTTTCACCTGAATTAGTCCTAGTGTGTCTCTCATGTTTTAAGTACCATCTTCTTTGTGTTCTTTCAAATACAATAATTGTTCCACAGTAACAAGTCATTGTGAAATTTAGAATATCAGTGCTTGGAGCAAAATGGGCCTATTCCCTGTGATCCAAAGGTGTTAAGAGATGAAAAGGGGATGGGGAAAAACCTAACCTGTCCATCTATGTGGCTTTGTATAATTTTCCTTATACGAACCATTGAAGAAAAGTATGTATTCAACTCACTTTCCAGATGGTGTATTACACATGCCTTTTATATTGTTATACCCAGGAGTACTCAGGAGAAAGAAAAGGAAGAATGAACCTTGTACATAGTAGGCGCTTGGTAAATACTGTTTCAGTGAATTAATAAAATAGTAATCTTGATAATTTATTTAGTACTGTTGATCATTTATTTTGACATTTCAGTACAAGGTTTGGTGCGAGGAAGAATTGAAATCATCTACATACATAGACCTTTGGGAATTGACTGTGAATAAAATATGTTCAGCAATGAAATACCTCTGTCTTACTGACAATGATAATAGCTGATTGTGTAGAAAAGTCCATTAACTAATCTTACACTTGAGAAGGACACTACTGTATAAGTGTAAATAGTTATGTCCACACACTGACAGACTTCAGATTCCAGTACAGTATCTTATCGAGTATTGCATACATCTTCTCAGACAGAAATAAAATGGCATTGTTAAAATCTTACCCTTAATTAAAGGACTAATTTTGAATTGCATTTTGACTCTATAGATCTATTTTTGAACACATATCAGCATTATTCATAACAGCCAAAAAAGGTGAAAATCCACAAAGATCCATCAACTAATGAATGGATAAACAAAATACGTTATATCCATACAGTGGAAGATTATCATACAATGGAATATGATAAAAAGGAACAAACCTTGAAAACTTTATGTTAAGTGGAGGAAGCCAGAAAAGAAAAGGCTACACATTATGACCACATTTATAGGAAATGTACAAATAGGCAAATCTATAGAAACAGAAAGTAAATTAGTGGTAGCCAGGGGCTGGGGAGAGCTGGGGATAGGAAGTGACTGCCAGTGCCTATGAAGTTTCTTTTTGGCGTGATGAAAATGTTCTAGAATTAAATAGTAGTGATGGCTACCCAACTCTGAATATACTAAGAATCACTGAACTGTAGACATTAAATCAGTGAATTATATAGTATGTAAATTACAGTTGGCCCTCCATATCCATGGGTTCCATATCCGTGGATCCAACTAATGGTGAATCAAAAATACTCAGAAAAACAAAATCCCAGAAAGTTCCATAAAGCAAAACTTGAATTTGCTGCACTCAAATATACAACTATTTACATAGAATTTACATTGTATTCGGTATTATAAGTAATCTAGAGATGATTTAAGGTATATGGGAGGATGTGCATAATTTATACACAAATACTACACCATTTTATATAAGGGACTTGAGCATCCACAGATTTTGGTCCCTGGGTGGGTCCTGGAACCAATCCCCGTGGATACCAAGGGACAACCGTATATGGATGTACATATTCCTGTCACTTTTTAAAAAAATTCTGATCATACAACTGTATATCTCAACAAAGCTATTACAAAAAATATGGTTGGAAGGTATAAATTGCCATGGATAACCTACACACACATTCACACAAACTATCATGCACTGTCATAAGAGTTTTGATGTGTTTCCAAATGGTATTAGAAGGTCACCTGTTACCTAGAAGCTGAACTGTCTCCTGGCCAGTACTTTTAGGACATGTAATTGGTAGTTCACAGCAGGGACGCCTATTTTCTATATTTTATACAATGTTAGATGTTTGTTATAGGTAGGTTACTATGATCACATCCTTCTGGACTTTGGGATAGTGGCAGGAGGGCAGGTCATGGCTCATTTTCTGTAGCTTCCCCCTTTGTATCTTCGAATATAAGTTCCCAGAGGACAGGACAGTCACGTCTGTCTAAATTCTTGACATCTACGTACCAGGCATTTAATAAACACAATTATATTATGACCCTCCTATCCCATAGCTGAGAGTAATGAGGGGGGTACATATCTTCTTATGCCAGGTCTTGGGAAAGAGAAGCAGCCAGCGTAGGCACCAGTTCTCATGGGTTGTCATATTGCTACAGATTTTGATACATTTTGAGAATCCAGAAAATCTATAATTATATCAAATTAAAACTTTGTGACTTCCCTGGTGGTGCAGTGGTTAAGAATCCGCCTGCCAATGTAGGGGACATGGGTTCAAGCCCTGGTCCGGGAGGATCTCATATGCCGCAGAGCAACTAAGCCCGTGCACCACAACTACTGAGCCTGCACGCTAGAGCCCGCATGCCACAACTACTGAGCCCGTGTGCTGCAAGTACTGAAGCCCGTGTGGCTAGAGCCTGTGCTCCGCAACAGGAGAAGCCACCACAATGAGAAGGCCGCACACCACAATGAAGAGTAGTCCCTGCTCACCGCAACTAGAGAAAGCCCGCACACAGCAACAAAGACCCAACGCAGCCAAAAATAAATTAATTAATTAAAAAAAATTAAAACTTTTCTTCACAAATAAAACTCATTACAGAGAGTAATAATAATAACATAACATCTATTGAACGTATTGTGTCCTCTTTTTGAACTCCTACCTCTTATTTCCACAATATCAAAGTGTCTCTCTCATACACAGTGTGCCATACAATTGGTGTCAGTTTATCTCTGAGGCTCCTCCCTCCCCTTCTCTCCTCCTCAGAGACTTTGTCCCTTTACCATCTCCTTTCTTACTAGCACCATCCATGTCGCCCTCTCTACTGGTTTCTTATTCTGTATATTCAAACAACCACACATCTCTCTTCTTTAATAAAAAAAAAGGAATAAAATGAAACAACTGCCCCTTCATCTAGTTATCAAACTATTTATATCCTTCCTTTCCTTGCCAAACTGTCTCCATCTGCTGCCTCTATTGCTTCATTATTCATTTACCACATAGGTTATTACCACCTGCATTTCCCCCTTACCACCCTATCATTCCAGTCTCCTAAACGTGTGCTCTTTAAGGTCAACTAGGATTGATTTTTCTTGTTTCTCAAGGCTCAGCTCAAGCTACTTCTATAATAACAATCATCTTTTCATCTTCTTTCTTTTAAGTCTCTTAGTCACCTAACCATCTTATTTCTATTTCTGTACAACAGTTGGTTGCATGTTATTTTGCACTGTGTGTGTATGTATGCATGTTTCTTCCAGCTCTACTATTTAATAGGAACTTTCTCAAGGGCAAAAGCTATGTCTTCTGCTTCATTTTTTAACTCTCCACAGTACTTACTACAGTTAAAATAGCACCTTGACTCAAAGTAGCATTAAAAATCATGAGCTTCTACTCTATGTTTCTGAATACTAAGATTTCATTTTTCTTCCCTTGATATTATTTTAATGGAGAGTTTGAGGTGGTCAAGAATCTCATACAATTCAACTTTTTACATGTATTCTTCCCTCTCACTGAACCACTGGCAATGGCAAGACGGAATCCGTATACAGTCCTGGTGAAGACACCTTTGGTAGGATATAAAATGGAAATAGGAAAAGGCAACTAAAATGACTAAGGGAGCACAGGAGCTACAAGTAGTGTACAGAAGTAAAACCAAAGACTCTTAGTATTAGAAAAGCAAAGGCTAAGAAAGGATTTGTGATTATTATCTATGGGATTGCCAAAGTTATGCATAGGAAAAAATGCAGACTTGTGCATTAGATCCTGGAACTTTAGCACTTTATTTTCAAAAGTAAATTTTACATACTAGAGTTACCTTGACTTCACGAAAAAGCTACTAAATGTTTGAACTTCCTCCAAAAATAATACAGGCCGAAAGATATAACTGGACACTCAACAGGATTAGATATACACATGGTTGATAAATTTCTACAATGGACTGCTTCTTTCAAAAAACTAAGACATTATAAACATGTTATGGGAAGATCCCGTAGCTTTCAAAGGACTACTCCAGGAGGATAAATATGTCATTCTATAGCATACCATTTAGTGCCTCTGTCAGGTGTAGACTATTGGGGTAGAGGGACCAAAAGGCAGACATATTTCATAGGCATCACAGGAAAGGTATGTTTAAAAAACAAGTTTAAAAAAAGGGAAAATGAGGATTAAAATGAAACAAGAATGAAACGTAAAACATATATGGCCAAGAACATTTAACATGAATTTTTTATAATGTAAATAAGTTGGCCTTTTAGCATAGTGAACGCTTTCCATAAATCTTTTTAGAAGTCAGGCCTCCAGTATGCTTTAGAAAAGCTTTTGTTAAAACTGAGGTATATTGATAAAGTGATTTAATATAGTGGAAAACAAGCTGCAGCACTCTAGCTGGGCCCCCTGAAACCCTGTGTTAGAGAAACATCTATATAGCATTATAGGAAACATTTACTGTAATTTGCCATCAATCTTTAAAACTAATAATGTTATGCTCCCAACACTGTTGTCTTTGTTAGTGCATTACTACTATTTTATTCATGTGGTTTGTTGTGCTTATATGAATTATTCGCAATTCTACAACAATATCCTAGGCTCTAATATCCTCTAAGTAAAAGATACTGAAACTATGGGCTGACTCAAAGGGCAACTGAGTGCATTTTAATATCGACAAGTCCTATGGACGAATATTGAAGAACCACAGAATTATAATGCAGGACTGTGTTCCATCTGAATGCACAATGATTACCTGGGTGGGGATGGTGCAGTTTTTTACTCTGGTACCACAAAATGGATCTTCACTTACTGACTGGGTCTGTGAAATAAATATCAGTGAAACTGTAAGTAAATTTAGAATTCAACCTGTTATTCAGGGCCCACAACTGTTATAGCATAAATTGCCTCCAAATGTATCTATGCTGTAGGTGGAAAGAAAACAAAACAAAGCCAAAAAACAAGCAACACACACACACACACACACACACACACACACACACACACCTCTTCAGCTAAGTCTACAAGGAAAGGAGGTCAGAAAGGTGCATTCTGTGCTGTTGTTTAATTTTCAATTCCCAAGGGTACTTGCGTGTGTGCAAGTGTATGTGTTCTCCTTTGAGGAGAAGGGAGTGCTTGGGGAACCTAGATCTTTGGTGTGAAATGTAAGATTTGCAAAGTACTCTTCGGGAGAGGAGGGAGATACAGATGGCAGAGTAAGAGGACATGGAGCTCACATCCCCCTACCAACACATCAAAAATACATCTACATGTGGAACAATCCTCACTGAAAACTAAATGGAAACTGGTTAGAAGGACTCCTATACAACCAAGGTTATAAGAAAGATACACACATAATCGGGTAGGAGAGAAAGAAAAGTCTTGGCTTGGGACCTGTGCACCTGGGAGGGGAACTGGAGGAAAAGGGATATCACATAGGCAGATACCGGCCCTGGGGAGTGAGCAGGTCGAGCCACAGACTGGACGTCTCAGTCCATGAGTACTATGTGGAGAAGACAAGCCCCCTTAGCTGTCTGGAGGACCGCTGGATCAGACAGAAAGTCTGGTGAAGCCTGGACTCTGCTTGTGAGGTCTGCCCCAGCAGTTGCTGGGTTTCCTGAGACCACCATGCCATGCACCACAGCCTGAGCTGAGTGAACGCTCTGGCCCCGGTCACTCCACGCCATAGCACGGCACTGGATCTGGGGCTGATATGACCGGGGAAAAGATCAGATCACGGGCCGCCGAGGTGATCCAGTGCGGGGGCAGAGCTATTGTTAGCACTTATTCAGGCAGTGCCTCAGAAGAAGCCCAGATCTCTGACAGCAGCCGCTCTACTGCAGCTCACTACTTGATACACACGGAGAGTCCAAGCGGGTCCCGCCAGACCTGTGGAGCAATTCCACAAGGGGGCAGGGGTGGTGGAGGCAGTGGGCAGTGATCAACTGTGAGAAACGAAGGGGTCTCGCACCCGAGGCTGCATCTGAGTGAAGCCTCAGACACCTACACAGGCAGTGCATCAGACCTCTGTCTGCACATGGGCCCCGCTTATTTCAGCACTCCCCTCCTCTGGGGCAAAGGTCTCAGTGTGGGGAAGGTGAAAATCACACACTTGAAACAGAGCCAGCTCAAGTCAAACCCTTGGGGCTTCTGCTCCAGCAACTTGATTAGACTCTGCCCCTGACAGGGCGGTGATAACCACTGAGCAGAGAGGAAGTCCCACCTCACACCCTGTGCAGCTCTAGTTCCTCCATTTCCAGCCCCACACCTTACCAAGCTGAGAGCTGCCAGCACACCCTGAGGGAAGATGTGATTTGCATCCACGTCAAATCCAGTCCTCCCATCAAAGGCGCTGGGCACTAGCAGTCTGTCTGGGGCTGCTCCCACATAAGAACACTCCTTCAAGACCACAATAGGTAACTGTTTCACCTAAATTCATACAGATGGAGAAAGTTAAGCAAAATGAAAATGCAGAGGAACTACTTTCAACTGAAAGAGCAAGAGAAAAGTCCTGAAAAAATGAAACAAAGTATCAGATAATAATTTATCAGATAAAGAATTCAAAACATTGGTATAAAAATGTTAACTGAATTACAGAAAAGAAATTATCTAAACAATGAACATTTTAACAAGGAATCAGCCCAAACAGAAATGAATAATCAAAAGCTGAAACAAAAAACGTATTAGAATGAATGAATATCAGACTAAGTGATACAGAAGAATGCATAAGTGGTCTGGAAGATAGAATAATGGAAATCACCCAATCAGAACAGCAGAAAGAAAAACAAATTAAAAAAAAAAATGAAAGCAACTTAAGAGATCTCTAAGATAATATCAAGCTTTCCAACATTTGCACTATAGGGGTTCCAAATGGAGAATAGAAAGAGAAGGGGATCAAAAATGTATTTGAGGCAATTATGGCTAAAAATTTCGCAAACCTGAAGAAGGAAACAGATATCCAGGTACAGGAAGCACAGAGGGTCCCAAACAAGATGAACCCAAACAGCCACAGCGAGAAATATCATAATTAAAATGCCAAAAGTTAAAGATAAAGAGAGAATCCTAAAGGCAGCAAGAGAAAAACAAAGATTCACATACAAGGGAATCCCCATAAGGCTACTAGCTGATTTCTCTGCAGAAACTGTGCAGGCCAGAAGGGAGGGGCATAATATATTCAAAGTCCTGAAAGGGAAACACCTGCAACCTGAGATACTTTACCTAGCAAGACTGTCATTTAGAATAGAAGGACAACAAGTAATAAAATGGCAATAAGTACATACCTATCAATAATTACTTGAAGCGTCAATGGACTAAATGCTCTGATCAAAAGACATAAGGTGGCTGGTTGGATTAAAAAAACAAGACCCTTCTGTATGCCAACAAATTGGACAACCTAGAAGAAATGGACAAATTTCTTAAAAGATATAATCTGCCAAGACAGAATCAAGAAGAAATGGACAATACGAACACAGAGACCACTAGTAGTGAAATTGAAGCTGTAATAAAAAAAACTCCCAGCAAACAGAAGTCCAGGACCAGACAGCTTCACAGGGGAATTCTATAAAACATATAAAGAAGAACTAATACCTATCCTCAAATTATTCAAAAAAATTGAAGAGGATGGAACACTCCTAAATTCATTCTACGAAGCCACCATCACCTTGATACCAAAATCAGACAAAGACATGACCAAAAAAGAAAATTACAGACCAATATCTCTGATGAATATAGATGCAAAAATCCTCAACAAAATATTAGCAAACCAAATCCAACAATACACAAAAAGAATCAGACACCATGATCAAGTTGGAGTTATGCCAAGGACACAAGGATGCTTCAAAATTCACAAATCAATCAATGTGATACACAACACTGACAAAAGGAAGAACAGAAATAGAAATCACATGATCATCTCAATAGACACAGAAAAAGCAGTTGACAAAAATTTAACATCCATTGATAAAAACTCTCATCAGAGTAGGTATAGAGGGAACAAATCTCAATATAATAAAGGCCATTTATGACAAACCCACAGCTAACATCATACTCAAGGGTGTAAAACTGAAAGCATTTCCTCTAAATTCAGGAGCAAGACAAGGATGGCCACTCTCACCACTTCTATTTAACATAGTATTGGAAGTCCTAGCCACAAAAATCAGACAAGAAAAAGAAATAAAAGGCATCCAAATTGGAAAGGAAGAATTAAAACTGTCACTCTTTGCAGATAACATAATACTTTATATAGAAAACCCTAAAGTCTCCACCGAAAAACTATTAGAACTAATAAATGAATTCCACAAAGTTGCAGGATACAAGATTAATATACAGAAATCTGTTGCTTTTCTATATAATAATAATTAACTGTCAGAAAGAGAAGGAATAAAATATCAAGGAAAAACTTAATCAAGGAGGTGAAAGACCTATACTCTGAAAACTATAAACATTGATGAAGGAAACTGAAGATGATACAAAGAAATGGGAAGATACCCCATGCTCTTGCATTAGAAGAATTAATATTGTTAAAATGTCCATAATACCTAAAGCAATCTACAGATTTAATGCAATTCCTATCAAAATATCCAAGACATTTTTCACAGAACTAGAACAAATAATACTAAAATTCATATGGAACCACAAAAGACCCTGAATTGCCAAAGCAATCCTGAGGATAAAGAACAAAGCTGGAGATATCACACTCCCAGAGTTCATACTATAATACAAAGCTACAGTAATCAAAAAGCACAGTACTGGGGCTTCCCTGGTGGCGCAGTGGTTGAGAGTCCGCCTGCCGATGCAGGGGACACGGGTTCGTGCCCCGGTCTGGGAAGATCCCACGTGCCGCGGAGCGGCTGGGCCCGTGAGCCATGGCCACTGAGCCTGCGCGTCCAGAGCCTGTGCTCCGCGACGGGAGAGGCCACAACAGTGAGAGGCCTGCGTATCGCAAAAAAAACAAAACAAAACAAAACAAACGCACAGTTACTGGCACTAAAACAGACACATTGATCAATGAAATAGAATAGAGAGCCCAGAAATAAAACCCATGCACCTATCATCAATTAATCTATGATAAAGGAGGCAAGAATATACAATGGAGAAAAGACAGTCTCTCCAACAAGTGGTACTAGGAAAACTGGACAGACACATGTAAAACAATGAGATCAGAACATTTCCTCATACCATATACAAAAATAAACTCAAAATGGATTAAAGACCTAAATGTAATACCTGAAACCATAAAACTCCTAGAAGAGAACATAGGCAGAACATAATTTGACATAAATCATAGCAATATTTTTTTGGCTCTGTCTCCTAAGGGAAAAGAAATAAAAGCAAAAATAAACAAGTGGGACCTAATCAAACTTAAAAGCTTTTGCACAGCAAAGGAAACCAGTGACAAAATGAAAAGACTGCCTATTGCATGGAAGTAAATATTTGTAAACGATATGACCAACAAGGGGTTAATACCTAAAATATATTAACAGCTCTTACAACTCAATATCAAAAAAAACCAAACAACCCAATCAAAAAATGGGAAAAAGACCTGAACAGACATTTTTCCAAAGAAGATATACAGATGGCTAACAGGCACATGAAAAGATGCTCAACATCGCTAATTACTAGAGAAATGCAAATCAAAACTACAATGAGATCTCACCTCACACCTGTCAGAATGGCTATCATCAAAAAGTCTACAAATAATCAATGCTGTAGTGGATGTGGAGCAAAGGGAATACTTGTACACTGTTGGTGGGAATGTAAATTGATGCACCCACTGCGGAAAATAGTATGGAGTTTCCTCAAAAAATTAAAAATTAAACCACCATGTGATCCAGCAATCCAACTCCTGGGTATACAAATGGAAAAATGAAAAGATACATGCACCCTAATGTTCATAGCAGCTCTATTTACAATAGCCAAGACATGGAATGAACCCTAGTGCCCATCAACAGATGACTAGCTTAAGAAGATGTGGTATGTATATACAATGGAATATTACTCAGCCATAATAAAGAATGAAATACTGCAAGCTGCAGCAACACGGATAGGCCTAGAGAATATTAAGCTTTGTGAAATAAGTGAGACAAATACTGTATGATACCACTTATATATGGAATCTAAAAAATAATACAAAGGAACATATATGCAAAACGGAAGGAGATTAACAGATGTAAAAAAACTAATGGTTACCAGTGGGGAGAGGGAAGTGGCAAATTAGGGTTATGGGATTAAGAGATACAAGCTACTATGTATAAAATAGATAAGCAACAAAGATATATTGTATAGCACAGGGAGTTATAGCCATTATCTCATAATAACTTTTAATGGAGTATAATCTGTAAAAATACTGAATCACTATGCTGTACACCTGAAATTAATATAGTATTATAAATCAACTATATTTCAAAAAAATTTTTTTAAATAGAAAATGCAGAACACTATGGAGACAGGTGAGAAGATTAAGTATACATCTGAAATTAAGTAGTGATGGCAACCAGATGTTAAGGATACAGCAAGAGAAAATTGATAAAACATGGTGGATATGGTGACTATTTATATTGGTAGTGGGACTAGAAAGGGTATAACTAAAGATGACTATCCACATGGGGAAGATATGGTAATGTATGTAGTGGGAGAATAAAAGACTTAAAACGAATTACAAGGACAATAAAATATCAATAAAAAAAACTGCAGAAAATGGCAAACAAAAAGTATTCTTAGGAAGGGATGTGGCTATTAGCATTGAGATCTCTAATCAAGACAGCTGTTACTTAAACAACTGGCCTTGAGAATAGAATTTTTTAAAAAAGAAAGAAAAGACCCAAAAAAGGGTGCTGAGATAACAGTTAAGAGATTGGATCCTAATCTCAGCTCTGCCAGTAGTTATGTCTATTATGTAAGGCAAGTCACTTAACCTTCTTGTGTTCTCCTTTTCAACTGTAAAACAAGGGTAACAATAGCTGCTACAGCATAAAACTGTTATGTGGATAAAAGACATTAAAGTATTCTGAAACTGTAAATGCTCTCTAAGTGCATATGATTATCGTTATATACATGTCAAAACCCGAAACTTATAATGCAGAAAACTGGGAATTAATTATTTGAATGACAACAGAATTCTCTGCAAGTACTTTAAATGGGAAAACAGCGGTTTACAAATTTTACAGACACACATTTCAACCACTTCCCAGGAGTATATCCCCTTTTGCAAAACTAGGTCAACTTTTACTTGGAATGGCTAATTTTTCTTTGTTAACTGCATAATTCGGATTCACTGACTCATACTGTATACAGCTAGAAGGGACCTTAGAGATAAGCTAGTCCTACGGAGCAACACCCCGTTTTGTCAGAGCCTTAGCGGCTGGGAAGAGAATGGAGGAAAAGGAAGGAAAGAGTAAGGAAAAGAGAGGGGTGGCAGGAGTCTGCTCCCCTCCCTCACCTTATCTGGAGAAAGGTGGCTCTTATCTGCTATATATTTCTAATTGCTAGGTAAGATTTCATTTGCAAAAAGTGTTTCACTTCCCATGACCTCTCCCCCACAAAGGGTTGCAAGCTGAAGGGGAGCAGAATTTGCCACCCCAAAATATGCCTCTTTGGCTTAAGGATTATCTTGAGCTGATTATTTTTACAAAACAGCAGACATAGGAAAAGATCTGAAAAGTGAATAGGAGTTACCCTTTAGCAAGAGAGCCTTTAGCAAGTTAAAAATTACAAGTTAAAAGTTACCCTTTGCAAGATTTATAAGGGAAACCTCCATTTGTAAGGGTGTCTCCCCCTCTCTACCAGGAAGAGAAGGATAACTCTAAATCTTTGGAAACTCTGATCAAAGGAGAAGGAAATGACTTAAACCTGCATAACACCCATACTCCACTTACTGTGCTTTTCCTGATACCCTCCCTTAACTGACTCCCCTCGCATCTTTTGTTTTCAGATGAGATGGTATCTAAGGTGATGGCTTGGGTCATTTCAGGGAGGTGCTCAGTTTTCCTGGGTCTCTCCCATGAAAACAGGAGGTGCACATGTTATTTAACTTGCTTGTTTTTCTCCTATTTATCTTTCTTTTTATTACAAGGCGGTCTGAGCCAAGAACCTGAAGAGTAAAGGTAAAATTATTTTTCCTTCCCTTCAAAGCCAACTCCCTTTTTTTTCAGAGGAGAAACTGGAGCCCAGACAGGTGAAGCTATAGTCACAGTTTGGTCCTGGCTGAAGCATCTTCACGACAGGCTATAGATTGTGTCGTATGAATCAGCTATACGTTGTTTACATGGTCGTATATTCAGCAGACATCGACTAGAAAATGTCTTTTTTTTTCCTTCAACTTTGCAGAGATAGATTTTGTAGGATGAACTTAAAAGAAATGTCACTTCCTCCCAAGGCCAGCCTTTTGCAAAAATTGTAAAGGAGATAAAGGTTGTCTTTAGTGTCCTTTAGTTTTCTGTCTCTCTACCCACCCTTTTTGTTCCTGGGCATCCAACCTGCAGGAATTCAGTACCCTCATCTACCCAACAAACTTCTTCCTCATTCAGATTGTTACTGACAATGTTGGATTTTACCTGAGCCCTATGCCCCTGGAAAACAGAGCTGGTTAAGAGATTACCCCAAACTTTTGCTTTCAGATATCCTTCCACGCTTTTATGATTTAGGAAGTGGCTTACCACAAAACAAACAAATAAATAAGCAAAAATAACCAAATTGAAAACCCTTTTCCCTAAGACTTATTAGAGAAGGCTCTCTGTCCATTCTTTCTCAGCACTCCCGTAAGAATTGCACATGACTCCTTTGTTACCTGTGACAAAGCCAAACACAGACCTTTCCCCTTTTGCTGGAACCTGCTGAAAAACCAGATACAGACCCTCCAATTTCCCATTCTTTCATAAATAGTTATCGGAGTTTAGAACTGTTTGTTCCCCTTCAACTAGCTAGACACAGAGAAAACATTTCCTGTTCATCTGACTCACTGAGATTTGCCCTGAGTACAAAACAATTCCAACTGTAAATCATCCCGCTTGTAGCTCATGTACTCCTCCTATAAAAGCCTTAGGCAAAACTGATCTTTGAACCTGAGGTGCTCTCCCTATTGCAATAGCCTGAATAAAATTAATTTTCTTACCAGCTCAGTTTCTGTCTTTGATTCCCCCTTAGAAAACCTCTTTAGGAATTTACATGTTTAGATTGTGTTACATTATTACAATAATAGAAAACAGAAGAGGTGGAACCAGGAGTCCTTGGTTCTAGTCTCAGTTCTCTGTGTGTTCTTTTTTTTTTTTTTAATTATTTATTTATGTATTTTTGGGTGTGTTGGGTCTTCGTTTCTGTGCGAGGGCTTTCTCTAGTTGCGGCGAGTGGGGGCCACTCTTCATCGCGGTGCACGGGTCTCTCACTGTTGCGGGCTCTCGTTGTGGAGCACAGGCTCCAGACGTGCAGGCTCAGTAGTTGTGGCTCACGGGCTTAGTTGCTCCGTGGCATGTGGGATCTTCCCAGACTAGGGCTCGAACCCGTGTGCCCTGCATTGGCAGGCGGATTCTCAACCACTGCGCCACCATCTCTGTGTGTTCTTGACCCCTCTGGACCTCAGTTTCTTCATCTTTAAATAATGATATTGGATTTGATAATCTTGAAGATTTTAACATTCTCTACTAGTTGATAAATTACACTGTAATTATTTTCAGTTCAATTTATGGACCTTACATGACTCAGGTCTAGGAACAAGTCTTTCATTTGTTCATATCCCCTGCTCTGTTTAAAGCAGCTGTTAACATAATATTTACAAGTTAAAGAGAAAGAGTGAGTTATGACTAGTTTGTAAGCTTCTAAGGTAGTAGGGCCTGTTTTAGTGCAATACTTTCAATTTTACACTAGTGAAAAACTGATAACTGATTTTTCTGGTAGATTCTGACATATGGTTGTGACTTATATCTTCTTTTTGAAACTAAATTTAAATTATTCAAATAAATTTAAAAAAGAAAATTTTAGCATACTAAATAATCAAATATTCTTTTTTTCTTTCATTTTGAAAATTAAGTGGTGAGAAAATTCTTTAATCTCCTAATGAGAAGCAGATACATATAGCTACTGTTAATGGGGAACCAATTCCAGTAAAATTTGATTATTTTTAAAGTGCTATTCTACTTATCCATGGCTTTGGTGATGAAAGTGATGATATTTTAAAAATAATAGATGTTAAATTGGTAAGTAAAGAGAAATCAAACTTTAAAGAGAGAAAACATCTAAATCCTAAGGAGGCCATCATTCATAAAAAAGTTGATGTCAGTTTGAAAGCAGGATCTATAGTATCTAATAGGATGCCAATACAAGGTAATTTTCCAATCATCTGACCCAATAATAATTATTTTGCTAAATTAAACAATGTCCTTTACATCCATTGTCTCACTTACTCCTTACAGCCACTCTATGCGACAGGTACTATATTATCATCCATATGTTGCAGGTTAGGACACTGGTTCAGCAAGGCTCTGTCAATTAACTGCCTGAGGTTGGAGTGCCAGCAAATGACAAAGTCAGTATTCAAAGCCAAACCTGACTCCAGAGTCCAGGCTCTTAACTACAGTGCTACACTGTAAAGTGCTACACTGTAAAGAAAACAGTGTAAAAAGAATTACCTGGTTTTCGAGTTTAGAACTGTATTTATGGAGTTGTGTGATGTCTAGAAAATTGTAAAAGGATACAGGTGACCATTTGAAAATATCCTTATAGTATATTCCATCTTCTGCAAGGTTTGGTTTAGTATACACAGGACTTTATAAAAGAGGAGCTATGTTTTTACTTGGTAAGTAATACACAGTAAAGACCTAATATAACAGAACTATGATGTGCAGCTATTGCTAACGTTTTGTCCAGACTTCCATAAAAAGTCAGTTTAAGATAATAATTTGGTATACATGGCATGAACCTTTAATGATTTTTCTTAATAAAGAAATTGGTTTGGCCTGCTTGTTGTTGTAATTGAGCAGAATCTTAAAAACATTTTCCATTTATGAAACTTGTCACAACACATTAAAATACAGAATTTACCTAAAATCTATCATGAATAGACACTGGGGCTTTGCTTTCAGCGTGTAAAATGTCTTTTGTGGTTTTCATATATGTTTCATGTGTGGATTTCAGTATAATGCAGAAGTTAAGAGACAAGTCTCTGGAATCAGACCACCAGTTTCTAGCTCTGTGACCTTGGGCAAATGACTTAAACTCTCTGTGCTTCTATTTCTCATTTGGAAAATGAAGACCATAGCATTACTTTCATGATATAAATACATGTTTAGTGTCTGGAGTAAATCTTGGCACATGGTAACTGTTTAATACAATTTAGTCATCATCATCAAACTATTTTTTGGAAAGGAATTCTAGAAATCTGAATTAGAATAAAAAAATGAATATGCTCTGATGACAACTATGTGATGACCTTCTGCTGTCTTGTATGCTTCATTTTCATCAAACAGATAATTCATGATTTTCAGTGTGACTGGCAAAAAAAATCCCTAAGCATATGATACCAAATGGTGGCTCCTGTACTTGCAGATATAAAGGAATCAAATAGCAGGAGGGAAGGTAAGGGAGAAAATGTCCAAGTGTATTCAGACCCTTTCCTCTGCCATTTCTGACCCCTGCACTACCCTCAGTCCCTCTCAGCAGCAACAATGAAATTGCTGGGAAAGTTCAGCCCAGGCTAGAAACAGTAATTCTAAAGGACATAAAGCAAACTGCACCGTGAATTGAAAACTGGAATAAACCATAATGTTTTCCTGAACCCTAAGCATTAATTTTTACTGAAGCATAGACCAAAGCAAAGTTCCTTTTTCAAAAGCAAACAAAAATAAAACAAACCCCACAAATAACTCCCCAGAAGGAACTAAAAACACAAGAGTAGTAATTGAAACAACTATAAAAATCTCTTATTTTCAACTAATGAACCAAAACTGATTTTCCACCTCTATAAAATTATAAGCTTCTTAATTTAAGGGTAGGGTTTGGGTCATTCATTCATTCATCTTTTTATATTTAATCTAAAAATATTTAGGATAGTACTGGCTATACGTTTTGTTTTCAAATTTTACTTTTTGAATTGACATCCCCGATATTTTACATGGCTCAAGGCCCTCTGTACTGTATCTTATATCAAGAGAAATCACAATACAAATTTTCAGTTATTTTCAATATTTGAATATTAAGACTAAGATCATTCAACATGAATAAAATGTTGGGACTGCTGGTACAGTACTGTGACATTTATTGTAAATGTCAGGTAGTTCAAGCTTATGTTGGTTAAATTTAACAATTCAGTACTCAAAGTGCTTTTTTCTTTTCCCCAACTAGGAAGAATTCATGTTTCCCAACTAGGAAAAAAATTCATATTCTCCCACTTTGACATAAACATTCGCCCTTGTATTACACATAGAAGGCATTTTCTTATTATTAACAGAAGAAATTTCCATATATCCTTTGTAAAGTGTTATATATAAATGCTGGGCTTGGACACAGAGAACTTAATCAAAATCCCACGTTGCTTCAGGGTACTTATATGTGAAATGCAATTTCCATTGTATTGAAACCTCCATCCTGTAAATATTTATCTATTTTCAAAATTGCCAACATATTTGAAAGGTTTAATTGGTTTATATTCAAGGCACTAGAGAAAGGAAAATCTGCTTTCACAAGACATTTACATGTATTTATTCTGTCCACGTAGAGTATTTCTTTCGAGTGATCATGAAATTTAATGTGAAGTGAAACCATCCCAGGTTTGGTTCTGATGACTAAATTAGAAGAAAAGTAATCAATAATCAATCAGTCACTTTGATCACTGTACCTTTTTTCTCTGATTTATTGGAAACTTTTCCTCCAATTGGAGAGTAAGTGGTATCCATGGATTCAGTCCCTCTGTTCCCCTTGCTAACTCCATTTTCATAGAGCTGTCCTTCAGCTGGTTGCAACTGCCAAGTCAGGCCGAACAAATGTACTGCTGCAAGAAAACAAGCCATACATGAACTTATTCCAGACTTGTCAAAAAGTTCTCTAAACCAGCTGTCCCTTTCCACCCAAAAATGCCATGACTGGTTTTCTTTCAGTTAGGCCAAGCAACCTGGAGTTGATACCCACATCACACATGTAGTGACTTTCCCAAACAGTGCTTAAAATTTTGAGGCTGAAGCTATCCCAGTGATAGCAGAAGTTGAAATTCTGGTCAAGCAATTACAGTGGGATTGGACTCTGCTCCTCAGTGCTGTGACCCCTTCCTCTTCCATTTCCCTCAGTCGTGTAACTCTAGTTTGCACATGGAAACCGCAGAGTAATGGTGGACAGGCTATCGCGAGAACATGAGAGACCTTCTCTATGGCCCTTGTTCAATTCAATTCAGCAAATATTTCCTGAGTGCCTAGTATGCATAAGGTCCTATGATAGCTACTCCAGATGTTAACATCTAGATGCCTATTAGGGTAGGAGCTGAAAGTAATACAAGTATAAAATAATGATAATACACAGAATAATTGAGGTAATACAGGTTCAAATTGCTATCATATGGCTTCCCTATATGATAAGCCCGTGCACAGCAACGAAGACCCAACGCAGCCAAAAATAAATAAATTTATTTTAAAAAAATTGCTATCATAGGATTAAAAAATACTCAGTGTTGATCAGCATGCAGGAAAATGGGGACTCTCATACACTTTTTTTTTTAAGTCAATCTTTTTTTAGATTGACTTAAATCTTTTTTTAGATTGCGCGGGGGTTTTCTCTAGTTGCAGCGAGCGGGGGCTACTCTTTGTTGCGGTGCATGGGCTTCTCACTGTGGAGGCTTCTCTTGTTGCAGAGCACGGGCTCTAGGCGCCCAGGCTTCAGTAGTTGTGGCGCGAGGGCTCAGTAGTTGTGGCTCGGGGGCTCTAGAGTGCAGGCTCAGTAGTTGTGGCGCACGGGCTTAGTTGCTCCACGGCATGTGGGATCTTCCCGGACCAGGGCTCGAACCCGTGTCCCCTGCAGTGGCAGGCAGATTCTTAACCACTGCGCCACCATGGAAGCCCTCTCATACACTCTTTTTTTTTTTTAACATCTTTATTGGGATATAATTGCTTTACAATGGTGTGTTAGTTTCTGCTTTATAACAAAGTGAATCAGCTATACATATACATATGTTCCCATATCTCTTCCCTCTTGTGTCTCCCTCCCTCCCACCCTCCCTATCCCACCCCTCCAGGCGGTCACAAAGCACCGAGCTGATCTTCCTGTGCTATGCGGCTGCTTCTCATACACTCTTGATGTGAGTATAAAAAACCAGTCACCTTTTGGAGGGTAACGTGGCACCATTTATTAAGAAAACTTGAAATTTGGCTGAATCTTTTAGGAAACAATTCAATTTCTATGAATTAGCTATGAATGTGTACTAAACTACAAGTCTATCCATTGAAACATTTAAAAACTAGTAAAAAGTTATGATCAATCTAAATATTCATCAAAAGGAGATTAATTAAATAACCGATGATATAAATAATACAAGATTAAGCAGTTATTAAATCTTGTTGCAGAAGACTATGTAATGGCATGGGAAATATTTATGATGCATCAAATGAAAAACATCAGGCTACTAAACAGTATGAATAGTATGATCTATATATTGTGTGTGTGTGTGTGTGTGTGTGTGTGTGTGTGTGTGCGCGTGCGCGCGCACATATGTTGCTGTGTGGAGAAAGAAAGGGCTGAGAGGATGTATTGCAACATAGTAACAGTATGCGGGGTTTATGGAGGATTTTATTTTCTTCTTTATGATTTCTGTATTGTCTATATTGTTTACAATGAATATGTGTGATGTTTGCCATCTGGGGAAAAAAGAAATTTTTGTTTTAAAAGAAATGGTTTAAAGGAACAATAGATAAAAATTGGCTTGGTTGATCAGGGATGATTTAATGAAGGAAGTAGGATTAGAGACAGACCTTGAAGGATATGTGGGGCAGGTGTCAACAATAGGTGGGGTGAGGGGGCAGGGTGAACAAAATATGACTTTGTAAAGCACAAGATGTATTTGAGGCAAAGGAAGTTGATGGGGTTGGTTGGAGTTTAGCTACATATAGAAGTTAGTGGAAGTTAAGGCTGGAAGGGTCGATAAGGGCCATATTGTGGAGGGCATTGAATGCCACACTTAGGTATTTGGATTCAATTTACTGGGCAACAGGGAGGCACCGCTATTTTCTGAGCAGATGAGGGCTATGATCAATTTTCTTTAGGAAGATTAATTTAATAGCAATGAGGAGCACTGATGATTTCTAGGCAAATAAATGATATCATCAGAGCACCCTCTGTAGAAAGATAAATCCAGTAGTAGTGTGGAGAAGGATGGATTGGAGGCCTAAAAATGTGGCAAGAACACAAACTGGGATGGCACTGCAATAATCTAGGTGAAAAATGATGAGTGTCTCATTTAGGGCCGTGGCTGTGAGAATGCCAAGAAGGCAATTCCTTAAGGAGAAATTGCATAAATGTCATTTCAGGATTTGGCAACCAGCTCTGTGTATGAGTGGGTGGGTGTGTGCTTGCACGCTTGTGTATGTGTGTAGGTGTGCTGGGGATGGGCATAGGAAAGAGTGACAGAAAGGGAGGAATCCAAAACGTTAAGGTTTTGAGCCTGATAACTGAAAGCACTGTGGAACCATTAACAGAGTTAGGGAATTCGCACTTAGCTCAGCACTAGCTACGAACAGTTGGTGCTGGATATGTGTTTGTTGAATGCTTACTAGTTGGTCTGGGGAAGGGTGACGTGATGGGAGGAATACAATGAATTAATATTTGGAGATTCCAGGTTCCAGGGACTGATGGGCTATCTAGATAGTCATGTCAGACACAGGAGTTTGAAGTTCTGGAGAAATATTAGGTCTAGGACAAGACTAGAATCACACATGCACATAAGCAACAGTTGAAGTGAGAGCAAGTGAGATTACTGAGTGGAGAGAATGTTAGGAGAAAACAGTGCCTCGGACAGAAGCTGAGAACATCCTTTTATTTGTTTTCTTACTGCAATTTTCAAATCAACCAAATCTTACCAAAAGGCAAAAAAAAAAAAAGTGTATCTGTTCATAAGCCATCTCATATTTTTCTTTATGTTCCTAGGCAGACTGAAAGGGGCTAATTTATATGTCTAACACAAATACATAGCATATGAATTAGCAACCGAGAACAGGAAAGCTAGCCAGATAGCCTATTTAAAAATCATTCATCCACTTTTAGTTGAGCTAAAGAGATTTCTAACACGTACCTTCTAATTTATCCTTAAAACTTTTAAGCATTTAATTGGTTTCTACCCTTTTCTTTGGATTAAGGCCAGTACTGCCTGATGAATTTCTCTTGCAATTACTGGAAACAAATGAAACTCAAATGATACTGGTTCTGAGTAAGGTACAGTATGGCATGCTAATAGAGCTATATTAGGGACATCCCTGAGATTTCCTTGCCAAAAGACTCAAAGTACAGTTGGTTTAACATCCTCGCTCCAATTAAAGGTATTTATCAGCTTTATAGAAAATTCAGTCTACTCAGTCCCCTAATAATTTGAATATGATGGATATTAGAAGCTATATTGAAAATGTGTTTGACTTTCTTGGTTCTGTTACTTTTTTGAAATTAGATGGGCCATAAGGAACAAAAGGCACAGTAGTTCGCATTTTGCAGATCAAGAGGGCTATTTTAAATACTTTATTTAAGTTACGCCAGTTTCCTGAGGGCACTTAACAATGAGAGAGAAAATACATGTGCTGAGAATCACTTCAAAATAATAAAATAAGGTTTAATTTTTCACCATCAAATGAAAGGGACTGCTTGTAGCCAATCATGACAGATAAAGAGGTATGCACAATTAGTCAAATACCTTTTGAGGGTGGTAAAGCTTTATAATTTTTCGAGTTTACTTATGCCTTTTCTAGGCAATGAGCTGTGTGTAATGTACCCATTGTTTTGTGATGTCCCTATGTATGAATACATAATGAAAATGATTTGCTACAGACTATGGGTACCATGGCAAGGCTATGGGTCTTTTCTCTCCTCCAAACTGAACTTCCATATACTGAGTTGTGAAAGGAAATCAAAGAGTGCATTTATGTGCAGGGTAGACTGAGGTAACTAAATAACTCCAGTGTTTGTGTTCTGTTAGAAATAAATAATACTTTGTTCACACTAAGACCAATACATAAAACTATGTTGAACTTTGGGATATACCAACACACCACTAGAAAGATATGGCAATACTTCTATTATGGGGATGTATTTATTGATTCATTCAACAAGTATTTTCAAAGCATATGCTGAGCACACCAGGAATGTCGGGAACACAGGAAAAGGTAATAAACAGCCAGGACTGCAAAGGTATTGGCTGACCCATACGGATGTTGGATGTAAACAACCAACATATCCTGACCAGGACCTACTGGCTGCGTATCAGCCTTGGATACACAATGAGGAAGATACAGAGTCCTTACCTTCTAATAGATCACCATTCAGATCTATGCTATGTATTTATAGCCACACTTTAAGCAAGTCCCCTAAACCCAAGTATAAACATTATGAGCCCACTCATAATGAAATAAGGGTACAACTGGTAATGAACAAACAGGGCAGTGTTAAGTATTATTCATATATTGATTCAACAAGTATTTCTTGAGTGCCTACTTTGTGCCAGGCACTGTTTTCCTAAGTTTAGAGCAGTGAATTAAAAAAAAATCTCTACCCTCCCAGAACTCATGTAAGAGGGTGGTAAGTTAAGAGAGGCAGACAATGAATAAATATATGATGTAATATAATATGGCTATATAGAAACAAAGAAGCAAATAAGTGAAATAATGTCCAGTAGTTACAAATGCTATAAAGGAAAAAAATAAGTCCGAGTAGTCAGGGAAGGTCTCTTGGAGTAGGTAATATTTGAACCAAGATTTGAATGAAGTGAAGGCATATGAATATCTAGTTGAAAAACCTCCTAGGAAGAAGGAACAGCAATTACAGAAAACCCTGAAGTCTTGTACGGAATATGTGAAGAACACTAAGGAGCTCAGTGTGGCCAGGGCTCAGTTAGGAAACAGAAGAGTGGTAGGAAAACTCAAAAACAGGATTGGGACCATAATCCTGTTATCTCTGTGCTCTAACCAACTTCACAAACTGGTCACCAATAAACTACAAATGAATAGAAAGTAATAAAACTAAAATCACACATGCCCCAACATATACCTACAAATGAGCACTACTGGTTATAGTAGGTCTAATATAACTACTCCTGACCCCAAACAAAGTTCTCTTTCCTAAAGACATATATAAAAATATACATACTCAATGAGCAAGGTTGGACACTAGCCAGATCTCTCAGGAAGTACCAGTTCCATTATTTGCACTTCACTAAAGTTCAATGGCCGGACAGAATGTGTCTGCCTATTCAGATATTCCAGGAGTAATGTCTTTTCAGCTGAGTAAGAATGGCAGTCCCTAATGCTCTCCTCACAAATGTTCCTTAGTGCTGAGTCCTGTAGATTTTATAATTCTTATCCTTCTTGTTTTATCCAATTGCAAAGAGCTATGCTCCGAAATTATAAATTTATTACAAAGTTAAGGTAACAAATGGAGTATCTTGCTGTCCCCAAGTGTCAAACTCAATCAAGCATCTTAGATCTCAAGGCAGCCTGACTTCATAAGAAGCCCTTCTTAACTTGCATATTTCTATAGGCTGGAGCCTCAAAGCCTCTCTGCAGTTATTTTTCTGTACTCTCTGTTGGGATGTTGGTCTTTGTTTCTCTTAAGTAAGACTGATGGTCTCTGGTAATGTTTATAATTGATAATGCTTCCCCATTCCATGCCCCTTCAAAAGGCAAATATTCACTTATAAGGGAGAGACTGCAGAAGTGCTTCAGAAGTAGATGTAGGAAATACATGCTGAATGACCTAGGTCTGTACTGTCTAACATGGCAGCCACTCACCACATGTGTCTATCAAGCATTTGAAATGTGGTTAGTCAAAGTCGAAGATTTCATATGAAAGTAAGAATGCAAATTATCCAATTAATAATTTTTATATTGATTATACATTGAAGTGTTAATATTTTAGATATGTATTTCATTAAATTAAAAATCTATTTAAATTAACTCCACCTGCTTATTACGTTTTTAATGTGGCAACTATAAAATTTAAAATTATATATGTGGTGTGGGTTGTATTTCTATTGGAAAGTACTGATCTTGACTATCTAGAACATTTCACAAAGAGATATGGTGTTTCTCTCTTAGCACCTCGTTATAGAACCCACCATGCTATGTTGAAGATACCTATTTATATGAATGCCTCATCATTTTAAGCACTGAGAGGGTGGGTACCATGTCTTCTTCATCTTTTTGTCCCTGGTACCTAACTCAGCACCTGGTAGTCAAGAAGTACTCTTGCTTAAACACTGCTGATAGGACTGTAAAGTGGTAAATCGGCTTTGGAAAGCAATTTTGTGATTGCTATTGATTGTCTATCAAAATTTAAATTGGGAATGTTCCTTGACCAAGGAATTCTACTACTAGGAATCTGCACTAAAGAAAGAATCACATACAGGCATGCCTTGCTTTGCTTCATTTTGCTTTATTATGCTTCCCAGCTACTGTATTTTTTACTAATTGAAGGTTTGTGGCCACCCTGTGTCCAGTAAGTCTATCAACACCATTTTTCCAACGGCATTTGCTCACTTCGTGTCTGTGTCACAATTTTGTAATTCTCACAATATTTCAAACTTTTTCATTCTTATTATATTTGCTGTGGTGATCTGTGATCAGTGATCTTTGATGTTACTACCTTAATTGCTTTGGGGCGCCATGAACCGTGCCCATATAAGACAGCAAACTTAATCGATAAATGTTGTGTATGTTCTGACTGCTCCATTGGCCATTCCCCCATCTCTCTTGCTCTCCTCCTGCCTCCCTATTCCTTGAGACACAGCAGTATTGAAACTGGACCAGTTAACCCTACAAAGTCCTCTGGGTGTCCAAGTGAAAGGAAGAGTCACATGTTGCTCACTTTAAATTAAAAGCTAGAAATGATTAAGGTTAGCAAGGAAGGCATGTTGAAAGCTGAGATAGGCCTTTTGTGCCAGTTAGCCAAGTTGTGAATGCAAAGGAAAAGTTCTTAAAGGAAATTATAAGTGCTACTCTAGTGAACACGTGAATGATAAGAAAGCAAAACTGCCTTATTGCTGATTTGGAGAAAGTCTTAGTGGTCTGGATAGAAAATCAAACCAGCCACAATATTCCCTTAAGCCAAAGCCTGCTCCAGAGCAAGCCCTCCTCTTTTAATTCTATGAAGGCTGAGAGAGGTGAGGAAGCTGTAGAAGAAAAGTTTGAAGCCAGCAGAGGTTGGTTTGTCAGGTTTAAGGAAAGAAGCCGTCTCCATAACAACAAAGTGCAAGGAGAAGCAGCAAGTGCTGATGTAGAAGCTGCAGCAAGTTATCCAGAAGAATTAGCTAAGATAACTAATGAGCTGGATACCTTAAACAACAGATTTTCAATGTAGATGAAGCAGCCTTCTACTGGAAGAAGATGCCATCTAGGACTTTCATAGCTAGAGAGGAGAAGTCAATGCCTGGCTTCAAAGCTTTGAAGGACAGGCTGACTCTCTTGTTAGGGAGTAATGCAGCTGGTAACTTTCAGTTGAAGTCAATGCTCATTTACCATTCTGAAAATCCTAGGGCCCTTAAGAATTATGCTAAATCAACCCAGTCTGTGCTCTATAAATGGAGGAACAAAGCCTGGATGACAGCACATCTGTTTACAACATGTTTTCTTGAATATTTTAAGCCCATTGTTGAGACCTACTGCTCAGAAAAAAAGATTCCTTTCAAAATATTCCTGCTCACTGACAATGTATGTGGTTACCCAAGAGCTCTGATGGAGGTGTACAATGAGATTCATGTTGTTTGCATGCCTGCTAACACAACATACATTCTGTAGTCCATGGATCAAGGAGTAATTTCAACTTTCAAATCTCACTATTTAAGAAATACATTTCATAAGGCTATAGCTGCCATAGATAGTGATTCGTCTGATGGATCTGGGCAAAGTAAATTAAAAACCTTCTGGAAAGGATTCACTGTTCTAGATGCCATTAAGAACATTTGTGATTCATGGGAGGAGGTCAAAATATCAAAATAAACAGGAGTTGGGAAGAAGTTGATTGCAACTCTCATGGATGACTTTGAGGGGTTCAAGACTTCAGTGGAGGAAGTAACTGTAGATGTGGTGGAAGGAGCAAGAGAACTAGAATTAGAAGGGGAGCCTGAAGATGTGACTGAATTGCTGCAATCTCATGATAATACTTCAACAGAAGAGGAGTTGCTTTGTATGGATGGGCAAAGAAAGTGGTCTCTTACTACTAGAGCTAATCAATGAATTTGGTAAAGTAGCAGGTTAAAAAATTAATGCACAGAAATCTCTTGCATTCCTATACACTAACGATGAAAAATCTGAAGGAGAAATTTAGGAAACACTCCTATTTACCATCGCAACAAAAAGAATAAAATACCTAGGAAAAAAACCTACTTAAGAAGACAAAAGACCTGTATGCAGAAAACTATAAGACACTGATGAAAGAAATTAAAGACGATACAAACAGATGGAGAGATATACCACGTTCTTGGATTGGAAGAATCAACATTGTAAAAATGACTATACTACCCAAAGCAACCTACAGATTCAATGCAATCCCTGTCAAACTACCACTGGCATTTTTCACAGAACTAGAACAAAAAATTTCACAATTTGTATGGAAACACAAAAGACCCCTAATAGCCAAAGCGATCTTGAGAAAGAAAAATGGAGCTGGAGGAATCAGGCTCCCTGACTTCAGACTATACTACAAAGCTACAGAAATCATGACAGTATGGCACTGGCACAAAAACAGAAATATAGGTCAATGGAACAGGATAGAAAGCCCAGAGATAAACCCATGCACATATGGTCACCTTATCTTTGATAAAGGAGGCAAGACTATACAGTGGAGAAAAGACAGCTTCTTCAATAAGTGGTGTTGGGAAAACTGGACAGCTACATATAAAAGAATGAAATTAGAACACTGCCTAACACCATAAACAAAAATAAACTCAAGGGCTTCCCTGGTGGCACAGTGGTTGAGAGTCCACCTGCCGATGCAGGGGACACGGGTTCATGCCCTGGCCCGGGAATATCCCACGTGCCGCGGAGCAGCTAGGCCCGTGAGCCATGGCTGCTGAGTCTGTGCGTCTGGAGCCTGTGCTCCGCAACGGGAGAGGCCACAACAGTGAGAGGCCCGCGTACCGCAAAAAACAAAAAACAAAAAAACAACTCAAAATGGATTAAAGACCTAAATGTAAGTCCAGACACTATAAAACTCCTAGAGGAAAACATAGGAAGAACACTCTATGACATAAATCACAGCAAGATCCTTTTTGACCCACCTCCTAGAGAAATGGAAATAAAAACATAAATAAACAAATGGGACCTAATGAAACTTAAAAGCTTTTGCACAGCAAAGGAAACCATAAACAAGATGAAAAGACAACCCTCAGAATGGGAGAAAATATTTACAAATGAAGCAACTGACAAAGGATTAATCTCCAAAATATACAAGCAGCTCATGCAGCTCCATATCAAAAAAACAAAAAACTCCATCCAAAAATGGGCAGAAGACCTAAATAGACATTTCTCCAAAGAAGATATACAGATTGCCAACAAACACATGAAAGGATGCTCAACATCATTAATCATTAGAGAAATGCAAATCAAAACTACAATGAGGTATCACCTCACACCATTCAGAATGGCCATCATCAAAAAGTCTACAAACAATAAATGCTGGAGAGGGTGTGGAGAAAAGGGAACCCTCTTGCACTGTTGGTGGGAATGTAAATTGATACAGCCACTATAGAGAACAGTATGGAGGTTTCTTAAAAAACTACAAATAGAACTACCACACGACCCAGCAATCCCACTATTGGGCATATACCGAGAAAACCATAATTCAAAAAGAGTCATGTACCACAATATTCATTGCAGCACTATTTACAATAGCCAGGACATGGAAGCAACCTAAATGTCCATCGACAGACAAATGGATAAAGAAAATGTGGTACATATATACAATGGAATATTACTCAGCCACAAAAAGAAACGAAATTATTTGTAGTGAGGTGGGTGGACCTAGAGACTGTCATACAGAGTGAAGTAAGTCAGAAAGAGAAAAACAAATACCGTATGCTAACACATATATATGGAATCTCAAAAACAAAAAAATGCTTCTGACGAACCTAGGGGCAGGACAGGAATAAAGACGCAGGCGTAGAGAATGGACTTGAGGACACAGAGAGGGGGAAGGGTAAGCTGGGACGAAGTGAGAGAATGGCACTGACATATATACACTACCAAATGTAAAACAGATAGCTAGTGGGAAGCAGCTGCATAGCACAGGGAGATCAGCTTGGTGCTCTGTGACCACCTAGAAGGGTGGGATAGGGAGGGTGGGAGGGAGACAGAAGAGGGAGGGGATATGGGGATATATGTACACTTACAGCTGATTCACTTTGTTATAAAGCAGAAACTAACACACCATTGTAAAGCAATTATACTCCAATAAAGACGTTAAAAAAAAAAAGTGATTTCTTGAGATGGAATTTACTCCTGGTGAAGATGATGTAAAGATTGTTGAAATGACAACAAAGGACTTAGGATATTACATAAACTTAGTTGATAAAGCAGGGGCAGGTTTTGAGAGGATTGACTCCAATTTTGAAAGACATTTTACTGTGGGTAAAATGCTATTAAACAGCATTATGTGCTACAGAGAAATCATTTGTGAAAGAAGAGTCAATCAGTGAGGCAAACTTCATTATAGCTTTATTTTAAGAAATTGCCCCGGCCACCCCAACCTTCAGCAACCATCACCCTGATTAGTCAGCAGCCATCAACATCGAGGCAAGACTCTCCGCCAGCAAAGATTATGACTTGCTGAATGCTCAGATGATGGTTAGCATTTTTTAGCAATAAAGTAGTTCTTAATTAAGGTATGTACATTGTTTTTTTATACATAATGCTATTAAACATTTAATAGTCTACAGTATGGTGTAAATATAATTTATATACGCACTGGGGAACAAAAAAATTCATATGACTCACTTTATTGCAGTGGTCTGGAACCAAGCCTGCAATATCTCTGAAGTATGCCTATACATGCATAAACGGGCATGTACAAGGAAGTTCAAAACAGCATTGTTAATATAATGATTTTGTTAATATAGTAAAGAAAAAATACCCCACCAATATATCCATCTATGAGAGAATGGTAAACCCATAATATAAAATCCTACATAAGAATCAAAAGGACTGATACTGACAAACTGTCAGATTAGAGGACACTAAGAAGACATCACAGTTAAATGCAATGTGGTATACTAGATAGGATCCTGGAACAAGAAGAACAAATAGTGTAAAACTGAAGAAATCCGAAATAAACTCTGAGTTAATAGCACCATACTAATGCTAATCTCTTACTTTTAACAACTGTACTATGGTTATGCAAGATGTTAATATTGGCAGAAACTGAATGACAGGTTTACAGGAATTCTGTGCTATATTTGCAACTTTTCTGTAAGTCTCAATGCATTTCAAAATAAGATGCCAGAAAGAAAAAAAAAACAAGAGAGAGAGAGAGAGAAAGGACTGACCCAGTGGTGTGATAGAGCCAGCTTCTACTGGTTTACAAGAGTCAACTGTGCACATCTCTTCCAATTCCACTTTCAGTGACTTCACATTGGTAGTTGAAATCACCATGGTGGGTGTTTTAACACTCCAGGAATCAGCAAATGTTGCACATCAAGGCTTTTTTGCCCAGAGAGCTGGTTGTTAAACATTTATCAGCACACCACTAGATGACCTATATGTACTGACATAGAAAGAGCTCTAAGATTTGTATAAAAAACAATGTAGAACAAGGCACATCCAATGACCCTATTTAAGTAAAAGAAAAGGTATCTCTATGTATGTAAATGCATAGAAAGAGAAATGGAAGGATTAATATCAAATTATTGATCTTTAGAGTGGGGAGCTGGGGGAACTTCAACATTTCCATAGTATTGTTAGAATCTTTTACAGTGATACTGTATTCACATATTGTTATACAACAAAAAAATAGTAGGTGCTCAACAAACCTTTTAAAAAGCTGAATGGATAGATGCATTCTTTTATTCCATCTCTTTAATTTTTGTTTTCTAAAATAGGGCTTTTCAAAACATTTTAAAGCAGTAGAACAATCCAGCAATTAAATATGAATAACCCTCAAACCCATCAAAAGATAAAACAGAACTCTTTTGACTGAAAGGAACTGGGAGTCCAAAAGCTCCACAGATATAGTTTGAAATGTACTGTCCTAAAAAATTATCCTTGAAATATCTGAATCAAGAAAATTTGGGTGCTGGGAAGAATTCTTTCTAGGCAATTAAATTTGTTGGAATAGTTTCATAATGCCAGTGTCAGAAGATATGAAACCTTCCATGTTACTCTGTATCTCTTGGTGTTTTGTGTCCACTCTTTTACAGATAATATTCCAATCCACTTAATAATAAGGTAAATAGAGCTCTGATAATAAATACACAAGTAACCTTGAAATTGCAATATTTGCAAGGCAAATACAAGTTTGCTTTCAAGAAATTCATCTTGCATCTCAAACTGCACACATATTCAGCTAAGGGTGCTATATTTTTTATTACAAGAAATTTTTTGGTGCTATTTTCAAATTTGACTAAAATTTATTTTGAAAATTTGAAATCTGTCTTACAGATAAAAGTCCTGCCCATTATAGATGATGTCATAAGCTTCAAATCATGCCAAGACAAAAGCATGTGATATTTTTCAAGGTAATTTGTTTTTCCTCTTTGTCAGCAAGTTTTGCCCCCACTAGTTCCCTTACATATCTTGCTTCATATTCCTTCAGGCTAAGGGATGCTACTGCTTTTGTACTTGCAAAGCTTGTCAAAGCTACAGATCTACTTGTATGTTGGACAGTTCCCTTCCTGAAAAATATACCAGGTACATTACCCAGATGGTGACCCCTGATGACTTCAGGCTTTCAAGTTAACTCCTGTTGGAAGCAATTTCACCAGACCAATACTTCAGTGGACATCGTGTGAAGCAAGAGGCTTCCACAATAAGGAACATCACTGCAAAAATAAATGCTACCTGAATTAAATGCAGTGACTGCTAACATTACAGAAACCAGGTTATCTTTCCATCTTAAAATAAATCCCATTTTCATTACATTAAACATCAAATTGGTGTATGAGTGAACTATAGCCCTTTGATAAATCACCTTCAGATCTTGGCTTTATCCTGGTAATAACCAGATTATATGCAGGATTGAAAACCATTAGTTTTCAGAGAAACATTTTTTAAGAACTAAACAGAGGAAGTAATGCATGTTTATTTATGGTACCTTACTTTTGCTTCAGCAGTTTCATTCAAATTTTCTCTTTTTTTCCTAGGGTTATACATATACATTTTCTACTAAAAATATTATCTGTGGTTGCACGACATCATAAACATAAATAAAACATACTTAAATGTTCCTTTTCAAAGCAATTTGAATGGAGTCAGTATGACTATGAGATTCCTTTCAAACCTTTTTAAAAGCTGTCATGTCGGGTATGGGTAGAATTTCCTTTGAAAGAAGGACTTCATTAATTTAAAAAAAAGTGAAAAAAAAGCGTTTTATAATTTGAACAGTTTTACGTAACACATTTTGCTAGTCTGCCACAGTGAAACAGTAAAATTAAATGCCAATTAAAGAGAAGATTGAGACAGTACAACAGAGGTAATGACACCTTTCTTGTTGCTCCACATGTTTGAATCCCTACATTTCCTCTCCCAAATGAAATGAAACATTCTCTACTGCAGCATACATTTTTTTTTTTTGCCTTAGTACAGTCCTAGTTTTATCCAATATTGAAGCTAGAAAAGATTCTATCAAGGTAATAAATCATTTTAATATCCCAGTTCTATATTACATTATCTTAAAACTTTCATTTACTATGTATTTTATATTTTCCATTCCAAGGTTGCAGCAATATTTATAAATAACATGTCTATTTGGGTACCTTATCACAGGTTTAATATATGATCTCCATTTGCAGTTGCGTAACGGGCCCATCTGTGTATTCCTTATCAGACAGACACAATTATTTAGTGTTTTCATCTCAAGTCACAGCACCAATAAATAAGTGCTCTCCATAACTCAAATCTTATTTACTTTTGTATTATTATTTGCTTTGTGGAGTCAGGAGAAATAAGCAGCATAATGACGGGACACTTTTTTTTTTCCCCAAAAAAATCCCACCTTAATGAATAATGCAGCAAAAATGTCAATTTAGCCAGGACTCGGCACTTTTGATTCTTCCTTAAAATTTTCTTTTTCTTTCTCATTTTACTTCGTTTTCTGCTCAATGAAGTCTCCCTTTCGCTATGGTCCAAGTCATTGCCTATTACTTCATCATTACTGATGATGGAAGTCTCTTAGATTCCTAAACAGTCTCTCATCCTCTTTCCTGGTTGAATGCTTATTGGTAATAATATGCATATTCTTTTAAAAAGATCCATATAAAACTGGTGACTGGAAAGTGAGAAACAGACTTACACACAAGCTCTCTCCTCCTCTTACTCATTTGACCTGAATGTATTTAAATTTAAAAAATGGGAATGTATTCATTGATTTATGTCCTCAACCCCTGGTAGCTGATGCTTTTAAACTCACTTTCCTGATCTGGCATCATGTTGTCACAGCCATGGATACCTGGCATGTGTTCTTCTGCAAACTTTTAGATTTTGAGATGTTAAAACCCTTTCCATTACCTGCTTATTCAGAGTTAGCATTAAAGAGTAGGGCTCAGATGAGGTTGGGGAGTCAGAATATATAATAGAGAAGGTGGAAAACAGATGAGTAGGAGAAAACTACAGCTGGGTATGTACCAAGCCCTTCTACCTGCCTTATAACATTTGATCGGATGGGGCGATACAGAGAATGAACTGGTGGAGATTATAATGGCCCAGTTTGTTCTGAGTTTTCTGAGGTGGCATCATGACGGTGTTCTTCTGGAAGAGTCACCAATGTTTGGGCTTGATTCATGATCAGGATCCTCAAGCCTTTCCCTCCCTTCATGCAATAATTATTTGCTGGCCGACTACTAGGTATTAGACACCGTCCTACGTGTTGAAGATACAACAGTAACTGCTTGGTTACAAAAACGCTTGCCCTCCTGGAGCTTTACACTCTATCTAAAGGGAGGCAGTTGTCATGTGTCTGGAGCGGAAATGTCTTGTTTCAAATCTCAACTCTGCTACAGTTAGTATCAGAGGGACCTTGGGCAAGTTACTCAATCACCGTGTCTCAGTATCCTCACTATAAAATGTGCATAATAATAGCACCTTCCCCATAGGGTTCTAGTGAGGACCTTGTGAGTCAGTACATGTAAGGCACCTAGAAAAATGCTTGGTACATAGTAAATGCTCCATAAATGTTAACCATTATTATTAGGCCTGGTTAATTGTCCCCTTAAGCTAGGCTTTCCAAAACTATCTTGGAAGTGGAGAAAGGCAGAAGGTCATTTGCCCATCGCATCCTTTGCTTTCTTGCCCTAAATGAGGTTTGTGTAGTTGCATTTTTTTGGCAAGAGCAATGTAGAGGGACTCAAGTCTCTAATAGAACTTCAGCTACCATCTTCACACAGCTCTACAGCAGAATTCAGACAAACACACACCTCACCTGATTTCCTAATTCCAAATCCTCAACTTAATTTAGAACAGACATTCATTTCTCTCCTCACCCTCACCAACATCCCCCAAACCTGCTCGTTTCTTCTTCTCCATCATATTGATCACTGGGATTTGGAAGTTGTAGATTTGGGGTTCTCTTGGTAAAAGGTTTCCAAAAATCAGAGCATCCTTAAAATTTGTAAAGTCATCATTTCTTTACTAAGAAATGTAGAGTGCACTTTCTACAAAGAAAGTGATTAGAGTCTCATTCTATGAAACATAATGGAGATTTCTCACATAGCCATACAGTATGAAATGGGTCCCAAGAAAATTTTCAGCTGAGTTACCCAGCACAAGTATACATTCCTGGGTAATGGATGCAACTCTAGCAAATTGATCTGTGCAGGTAAGGGAATCTGTATGTAACATAATAAAATCATGGTATGTCAGAGCTCAAAAAGATCACAGGCTAATGGTTTAGAAAAGAGGGAGGGAGTAACTTTACAGTAGAGAAACCCAGAAACACAACCTCAGCCGAGTGATCAAGATTAACATCATCAGTGATAGCATGTACATTGATAGCATGTATCCTTGACATGATGCGATGATAATGCACCTCTGTAGTCTTCCTCCTCCAAACCTATAACCCCAGTCTAAACATGAGAACGACACTGGCAAAACTCAAATTGAGGGACATTCTGCAAAAAACCTGACCACTGCTACTCAAAACTGTCAAGGTCATCTAAGAAACTGTCACAGACTAGAGGAGACTAGGGAGACATGACACATAATGTAATATCCTATCCTGGATGGGATCCTGGAACAGAAAAATGACATTGGGGAAAAACTGGTGAAATCTAAATCAAGTGTCAGGTTCAGTTAATAGTAATATTCAATGTCGGTTTCTTAGTTGTGACAAATGTACCATGGTGATAGAAGATGTTAACAATAGGAGACACCAGATGAGGAGTATATGGGAATTCTCTGTACTACTTTTGCAACTTTTCTGTAAATCTAAACTTGTTCAAAAATTAAAAGCTTCTTTTGGAAAAAAACAAAACAAACAAACAAAAAAAGACCACAGACCAACCATTTGGTTCAATCTCATTTTACAGAAGAGGAAACTAAAAGCTGGAGAGGAAGTGCTTTGCCCTAGGACACACAGAGACCAGTTTCTCTCTTATTCGGGACCAAGAGAAGATGTGAGCCATTTCTGCTAGTCACTGACATTTTGTACTGAAGTAATTTGGTTGGAATATTGGGCTAATGAGGCCAATGTTATAGGTTAAAGTTTTATGCCAACCAGTTGCTTTTGCATAGAGGAAAACTCTGCTCTTTGCCCACAGAATGATTACTCAAACTAATTTCGTCCATCCTTCTCAGGTAAGTGCATAGGAGAGAACTAGAAGCTCTCTAACAATCTTTCATCAATTCAAAATACAAGAACATGAGTAGAATCATCTTTTTATATGGACACTGATTATTTTATTGGATTTCTGGGTTACATGTAAGTGAAGTATACACCATATATTTTCTACTGGTTTTACAGTCTGTTTTCTTTTTTATCTCAACCTTCTTAGCATTTCTGTTAAAACTGATCACTTTGCTGTCCAAGCCTTGTTTTCTATTTTTGAAGCAGATTCAAGTTTTGCTTTAAAGAAAAGGTAGGCTATAGGAAGTTTACTCAACTTCATATAATTATCGAAAATGGGTCTAAATTTCTTTTTACTATTTCCTGAAATGTCTTGCCAGGATTTCAGGAGATGTGGGAAAAGAATATGGCAGTCTCTCAGTTTTATTTTTTTTCCCTATGATTTAAAATTTTAATTTTGATTCTTTTTTAGTCAATGTTAAAATATGCAGTTTATGTCAAAATCTTTAATATATAAAATTCCTTATAAATCAATAAATATCAGCTGACCCTCTAGTAGAAACACGGACAAAAGGTATCAACAGGCAATTCACAAAAGAAGAAATGCAAGTTAGCAGTGACATTTTAAAATGTTCAACCACACTGGTAATTTTAAGATGCAAGCTAAAACACTGAAATATCATTTTGCCTATCAAAATGGCTTTTTTTTCTTTTTTTATAATTGACGATATCAAAAGTTTTCAAGGGTTCAGAGAAATGAGCATTCTTGTGTACTGCTGGCAGGAGTGTAAACTGTTGCAAAATGTTTGGGCAAATTGGCAATATATACCTAAAGTGTTGGAAATGTTTTTAAACATTTTGATCCAGGAATTCCATGTTTAGAAATTTATACTAAGAAAAGGATCTGAATAAATTTTAAAACAACGATATTCAACATGATGTTGTATATAACAGCAAGATAAGGAAAAGTACTTAAATGTCCAGCAAATAGGGATTGATTATATAAGTGACTGTATACAGTAGAGGATGATGCTGCAATTAAAAATAATGTTGTAGAAAAATGTTAAATAATAGAAAAAGATGTTCCCAAAGCAGGTTATAAGACAGTATTTGTTATATGAGCTCATTTTTAGAGGCCAGTTAGTGTAATAAGGGCACCATAGGCTCTTTTTGAAAAGTCAGACAGACCTTAAGGTGATGGTCCTTCCTCTAACTAGCTGTGCGGTTGAAGGCAAGCTGCTTAACCTCTCTGAATGTCAGTTCTCACATATAAATTAGAAATAATAATACCTAATTTGAAAGATACTATGAGTATGCATAAAGGGATCTACATGAATTACAAAATAATTCAGATCTATTTCTAGAAATTAAGTGCCTTTTATTTTTAAAGTATTACAATAGACTCAGATTCTTTTTTGTTGTTGTCGTTCAACGTATAATCCATTACCATCATTACATACTCAAATTTGGCCAGTGGGAGCTCCTCTAAATTGGTTTCTGTGTCATTTTGACATGTCTCAACTCTTCCTTGCTTTCTAGCACAAGATATTCCAGGCTTAATCTGCACTGACTTTTTCTGACAGACCTAGAATCAGCCATTTCTCTAAGGAGCTTTCAGTAGAAAATGTATTTAGAAACCAAAGTCTAGTTTTAAGATATGCTCATTACTACTGAGGTGTCGTTGTTTTTAAGTCCTTTCAGGGAAAAGAGCAACGATATAGACACATAGAACAAAACCTTTAGATTTTATCTTTGTTAATGTGTATGTGTGCGTGTGTGTGTGTGTGTATGTACACATATACACACGTACATATATCTGTATGTATGTTTTTTAAAGAATGAGTGCATATTGATATTCCCAATTCTAATCCAGCACCACAGAGCTCTTTCTCCCTAATCCCATAATTTTATCTCCTTTTTCACAGAGTGAACCAAATTCTCAATAACATCAATGTATTTACTCATTTGCTTATTGTACAAGACACACAAAATAAGTATTAGAGTTACTACACCAATGCCACTACCAGAATTAATCCTACTAAGTTCAAAGTTTGTGTTTTTTTTCCTTAGAATATATCCTCCTGAGGGTGTACAGAGTTGTGTATTAAAAATAGTGAATCTTCCTAATACGTAAAGAACTCTTAAAAATTGAGACAAAGAGGACCAAAAAAAAAAAAAAATAGAAAAATGGACAAAAGATATGAACATACAGTTCACAAAAAAAGATCCCTAAACACATGAAAAGATATTCAGCTTCACTGAATATTCTTTCATAATAAGAGAAATACAAACTAAAGCTACCCCAAGGTACCCTTTCTAACCTATCGGATTGACAAAGATCCAAAAACTTGTGACACACTGATGGGAAGTCCATCAGGACATGGGCACAGTCACACACTGCTGGTGGGTGTACAGAATGCTACACCCCTGTGAAAGAGATTCATGCAAAGTAGCCACTTACCATGTTTTTAAACTTTCCTCTGTATCAATGGATATTTCCCGTCATTTCTTATTTTGCATACATTTCACCCTTTCCTCTTGATTTAAGGTAGCTTGTGGTCTGCCTGTTTGTTGATTTTTAACACCACTTTTCTATTACTTTTCTGTTTTCTACCCCATTTATTTCTGCTTTATTTTTATTATTTTCTTTCTTGTACCTTCTTCTAGCTTATTTTATGGCTTTTTAAGCTTTATTTTCATTCTTTTATTTTTACCGATACAAATTTTTTCTTATAAATGGTTTACTTATATCCCATAAATTTTGACATGTGCTGGGTTCATTATCATTATTTCTTAGAAATTTTATAATTTTAAAGTTTCATTTCCCCCTTTACCCGAGACTTAAGATTTTAAAAATTTCCAGGTGGAAGGACTTTCCTGGTTTTAAAATTTTTGTCCTAATTTTCAGTTTCATTTCACCATGATCTGGGAATGATGTTTGTGTAACTTCTACTTTATGAAACTCACTGAGGTTCCTGTTGTGACCTAATACACAATCAAATTCTGTGAAGGTTCCATGAGTACTTGAGAAGAAGGTATATCCTCTATTATCAGGGTGTTAAGTTCAATATACAGCCATAGATCTATCTTACTGATTTTGCTTTTTTAGGTCTTCTATATACTTAATAAGTTTCTATCCATGTGACCTGAGTGATGGGTTAAAATATCCTATTACTAGTTGTTTTTGTTTATTCCTCCTTGAGCTCTTACAGTTTCTGTTTTGTAAAGGCAGTTGTTATTTGTGCATAGATAGTCATAGCTTTTTATAGAGTATACTCTTTGTTGTGTTTAATGGTTTTTGGCTTGAATTCTACTTTGTCTGATATAAAGATTATAAGCTTTGCTTTCTTACTGCTTCTTCCATTTGCCCGATAAACCTTTTGTCTATCCTTTAATTTTTAGCCATTTCTGACTCCTTTCATTTCAGGTGTGTCTTCTAAACAGCATAGAATTAGGTTTTGCTTTGTGAGCTCTTTTGAAAATCTTTTCCTTTTACTAATAGGTGATTAAACCCACTTACATTTACTGATATGACAGATATGTTTAGCCTCAACATATTATTTTGTTATATTTACAGTGTTATGTTAATTTTATTTCTTTATGTAGTTTGTTTCTTTGGTTTTTTAAAAATTTCTTTTGATAAACTGGAAGATTTGGATTGACACATACACACTACTATATATAAAACAGATAACTAATAAGGACCTACTGTATAGCACAGGGAACTCTCCTCAGTACTCTGTAGTGGCCTATATGGGAAAAGAATCTAAAAAGAATGGACATATGTATATGTATAACAGATTCAGTTTGCTGTACACCTGAAACGAAAACAACATTGTAAATCAACTATACCCCAATAAAAATTTTAAAAAAATTTTATTTTGGTATTTAAGAAGGTCTGTATTGTTGTTCTATTGATTACCTTTACGCTATTACTTTTTATAAAGCTCTTCATCCCCCTTCTGCTCGCTTGGCTTTCTACTATTTGGTTTGTCAGCCTGAAATTATACTCTCTCTATGTGACAATCATTGAGCTTATTTTACCTTTTTATTTTCTTCTCCCAAGCTTTAATTGTAATAACTACTTTATCAAAAATACGTAACATTTTAATACAATTCTCCATCGTTGTCCTCACCTTTGTTTTAACCTTAAATCTACAATTAAGCATATTATCATTCACCAACAGCCCTTCTGCCAAAGTTTCCCTCATTAACTCTTAGGTGGATTAAGCTTGCCCTCTAGATCATAAGTCAAAAAACTACAACTCTCGGCCAAATCAAGCCTGCTTTCTGTTTTTGTAGGGTCTGAGAGCTAAGAATAGCTTTTTTTTTTTAAGTTTTCTTTTCATTTTTTAAAAATTTAACTTATTTATTTGGCTGCACAGCACAGCTTGTGGGATCTTAGTTCCCCAACCAGGGATCTAACCCGGGCCGCTGGCAGTGAGAGCGCAGAGCCCTAACCACTGGACTGCCAGGGAATTGCAGCTTTTACATTTTTAAATGGTTGAAAAAGATCAAAAGAATAACAATATTTCAGGATACATGAAAATTTTATGAAATTCAAATTCCAGCGTCCATAAATAAAATTTTATTGGAACATAGTCACACTGATTCATTTACAGATTGTCTACGGCTGCTTTTGGGTATAAGTTGAATTGTTGTGATAGAGGCTGTATGGCCTGCAAAGCTTGAAATATTTACTACTATCTGGTCTTTTTTTTTTTTAATATAAATTTATTTATTTATTTATTTATGGCTGTGTTGGGTCTTCGTTTCTGCGTGTGGATTTTCTCTAGCTGTGGCAAGCGGGGGCTACTCTTCGTTGCAGTGCACAGGCTTCTCATTGCGGTGGCTTCTCTTGTTGCGGAGCATGGACTCTAGGCACGCGGGCTTCAGTAGTTGTGGCACGTGGGCTCAGTAGTTGTGCCTCGCGGGCTCTAGAGCGCAGGCTCAGTAGCTGTGGTGCACGGGCTTAGTTGCTCCACGGCATGTGGGATCTTCCTGGACCAGGGCTCGAACCCGTGTCCCTTGCATTGGCAGGTGGATTCTTAACCACTGCGCCACCAGGGAAGCCCCCAAGGGCATTTTAATTGATCAATTCTGCCATTGCTAGGCCCCAGCTCTCACATCTTCTTTTCTATTTAGTCTTCGTTTCACTCTTGGCTCTGGCATGGGCTACAGAGCTAGTTCTGCTTCTTTTGAGTATTTTTCTCTCCTTATGTGTAATTTGAAGTGTGTGGAATTCCATCTCCTAGTTATGCTATTGAAGTGGGTTATGTGTGGTTTTATTTGCTTTCCTTGCTGATCTGAATTTCTTTCTGGAGGACAGCAAGAAAGGTGTGGAGAGATTTGAATTTAAGGGGCCAGCATTATTCTACGGGAACTCAGAACGCACTATTAGTATCTACTTTTACATTTGTATAACACATATTCAGAAACATATACTTGAACATTGTGTACCCAGTATTTACAGGACATTCATTTGAAATGAGGCTCTAATAATGAAGATGTGTTATAAATTTACCTGTCACTGTTCTTTATGTTCAATTCCATGCATCTATGAGATAGTTGGCCATGGTTAGGGCTACCATTAGTAACTGTGAACAGGGTCAGATTTTAATAGGGTGATTGTGTTATATTTTTCTGCCCCTTACATAATTTCTCCTCCTAAACTTCTAATGATAGGAAATTCATAATGAGTATTTCATTTCTTTGGCTGAAAGTAGTGATGGCAAATATATTCCAACTTCTGAGTAAACTCAAATTGCAGAATCTAGACTCAGCAGGAAAGAATGTTTGTTGCTTTGATTACTTATATCTTCCATGGGTCTGGGACAGGGAAGCAATGACATTAATGTCAGGGATTTGCCATTCTTGGCGTACAACTCTGTCTTCTGTTAAAATGCAAATAATCTTGGGGAGATATAATACATTTTCTTTGTCACAGCCCTTTTTACTTCAGTGTGAATTATCTTATTACATAGGTTGCAAGCGTAAATGCCAACTGAGAAGGAAGGCAGGTAGTATAAAAAAGTGAAGAGGGCAGTATGGCTACTCTGATGGACTGGAGAGTTCATGGGCCTTTTGGGAGCAGCCCCTATTTAGCTGCAGTCAATGGTTTTCATATTATTTTTGCAAAACAAAAGACTAGAATAGTGTGTAGCACATAGGTACTCAAAAATGTGTGGATGAATGCGTGAATGCACATCTGGGAATGTCAGATCTTTTTATTTTTAAAGAGAGGCTAGAAATTTTATGTAAACCAGAGATTTTATGTAAAATCTCTAGACTTAAGTCTTTAAATTAGTTGGGAGCATTTAACAACTTCTACGTGTGTCAAGCAAAACCTGCCTAGTTTATCAGATTCATTTCTGAGTTCAGGTTTTGTTAGGGGGTAGAAGGCAGGACTAGGTTTCTGATTTGGGGGATGGAGAAAAAAGGGAGATTGAGACTGTGGGCTTTAGTAATGAAACAGAACAGAGCTAAAAGGTTGAAACAGTAACTGAGCCCATGACCTTGGCCTCATTAGTGGGAATGCTGCTGAGACAGTCAGTAAGTAATCTAAATATTTTTCTTTCCTACCTACTCAAATCACAAAAGATACACACACTATTATTTCCAATAAAAATAGAACTATATTCACCAATTTGCTGTGTATGCTAACAACTAATTCTGTTTATTTTGGGGCAAAAGACATACCCATCACTGGACCCCATAAACTCATGTCATTTTTTTTTTTGTGAATGTTTATTTATATATTTGATCTTGATTGCCCATTGCATCTCTTATTTTTAAAATTTAGCTTTTTTTCTCCCTCTGTTGATGGGTTCTTATCTCTACATTTTATATTTCACTGTTTCAAAAGACTAGACTGGTGCCTGTCGGCAAGGAGACTTACGCCAGCTAATCCAAGGGCAGGATTTGGTCAGGGAGATCAAACTAATAACATACAGCAGATAGGAATAGAAACCAAAGACACTAATGGTTTATTTGGGTTTTGTTCAGTCTTGGAACAGGCTGTATTTTAGCCATGACAAAGGAAGAATCTATTGTGCCATCTGGCTTTCAAAAACTCCCACAGCCTTCTATGTTGGTAAGTCTTAACTAGTGCCATGTCTGCAATATCCTACATGATAATCCTTGAGCATGTGCTATTACAGCCTGGAGTAGCACCGAGCATGTGCAATGCTTTACCACATTTTCCCACTGGCATAAAAATTTTCATCTCCCCAAAACCAAATAGTTCAACTAGGTTCAAAAGTCATCTGACCTTTCAACTACTCATGGGTTGACTAATGCCAGCTTTACCACCAAGGTGAATGATATAAAAAGACTTATTGCCTCTCTGTGAGGTGGTGGGGAAACTACTAAACTGTTTGATAACTTCAGAGGGTTTGGATTTATCAGAATTCTGTCTGGAGGCAGCACAAAATCTTTTAACAAAAACTGCTTCATTTCAAAAATTTCCACTTTCTTTCATAGCAAAGTACACTTGTTCCTAATTTCTTAATAGCGGGCATCTCTCTTAAGCACTGTGTACCCAGTATTAGCTTGGTTGCTTGCTATGAGTAAAATCCAAAGTCTAATATGTACTCTCTCTTGATATTATTTTCACTTAACCCCATAATTTTATTAGTTAATGTTGCAAAGTATTTGGACCTATGGAATACAGAAAAGACACTGTGGTATTGTTATTTGCTATATTTAACATCTATGTTTAATTAAAATAAAGTTCAAGATCAAAGGGAATCTAGGTTCTTCCTTCAAGGAACAAAAGGCAAAACTGAATTAAGGTTGAAACAAAGTTATCTACAACATAAAAAGTGGGGCTGGTTGATTTGGTGAAACCTATGAATATCAAAAAGCAAAATCTGCCTCTTCTGTACCAGGTGGTAGAACAGCACAGATTGCTTGCTGTCAAAATCCCATTTGTACTCATTTTTGGCCATAGCCACAACTAGTTTATCTGAGAACTCACAACCTCCTCTGATGTTCCATGTACATATGCTAGCCTTCAGTCTCCTGATCATTTGATCAGGACATGAAGCTCATTTAATATAAAAGAAATGAAATGGAATCAAGAGTTTTTGTTTTTTTACAAAGCACCATATCATAAGTCTTTTCTTCCAGTTAAAAATTTCCTGTTGCCAATTCAACGTGATAATGAGACATTTGTGAGGCCCTTCCTTAGAAACTCTCATGGTAAGCAATTACTCTAGATGTTAACTATAATTTCTTATATAAGGTCTACATTAATTAGATTGGCAAAGCTATAATGAAGTTTTAATCAGCAGAAAATTACAGTGGGTCATCTTGGATCCTCTTAATTTGTTCATTATTATCCCACAGAGATCAACAGGATCCCCAAGAAAGGAGCTCTTGAGGAGCCATACTGTGATCTAGGATTCCACATGGGTCTTGTCTATATTGGAGGATCCAGTACAATGTGGTGCTCTTATTTAAACACTATCCACACTTTGGTGAGCTTGTGAGTCTACCCAGGGAAGACCACCTTGTGAGATTATCCCTAGCTAAGAATCTAGTCTTCCCTGAACAAATGATTCATCTGGAAGGAGGTCCTCATATATGTTCCTTAACTAGGTCTAAAATATACAGGGAAGTCACATGTTTATGCTCCAAGTCTGAAATCTAAAATTCTGATACACTAGCCTCTGACCATCTCATTTTAGCTATTCAGCTTGCTCACAGCTGTAACTACCCTACGATATCATTGATAGTTCTAGACACTTGGACCCACCTCTTGTTTAGAATGCCATTAGTTTCTTCTTCCTATTTGCCTTCCCTACTAAGTTTGATACTTTGGTTGACCACTTTAAAAACGTTATTAGCAGCACCTATAATTTCCTTATCTGTTTTGTCTTCTTTCTGCACTAGCCCTGCAAGCCTCCGTTTTGGTGCAACTTGGTCCTGTCTGCCAATTCCAACTTCCATACTGCCATTAGGGTGATTTTTCTAACCGCAAATCTGAGCAAATCATTTTCTTGTCCTAATGAAAGACCATAAAAAACTTCCCATTTGCTCTTAGGATAAATTCCAAGCTCCTTACCATGACTTAAAATGCCTTTCGTGATCTGCCCCTGCTTATTATCTTCATTTCCTGCCACTATATCCTCCATTTGTGCTGCCTCAGGTTTTCCCATATATTTGTATTTAATAAAACATATTATGCTTTTTCACCTCTCTTTAAAGGGAATATAGCTAAGCTCCAAATGTATGTGTCTCCACCCTGTAAGATGCCACCTCTTTGTTTTGACTGTGATAAATCAGATACTCTGCTGGTGATCCTGGCCCTCCCCATTCTGGCTGTTCTATATGAAAATTCAGTCACATTTCTGAAGTTTAAAATGGGTTAACCTGCCATCTGTTTCAAAGCCATTGCTCTAATTTAGTTTATTCTTATTCACTTCAGAGTAAGTATAGCTTAACGACTTACGCAATGTGGGTCTAAAAATATTCATATAACATATCTATATATGTATCCTATATATATAATTTGGATGAGCAGAAACTAAGCTAAACAGGAGTGAAATTTCCTTTATGCAAAAGAATTCAAATTATTTACTTTTTTTTTTTTTTTTTTTTTTTTTTGCGGTACGCGGGCCTCTCACCGCCGCGGCCTCTCCCGTTGTGGAGCACAGGCTCCGGACGCGCAGGCTCAGCGGCCATGGCTCACGGGCCCAGCCGCTCCGCGGCATGTGGGATCCTCCCGGACCGGGGCACGAACCCCCGTCCCCTGCATCGGCAGGCAGACTCTCAACCACTGCGTCACCAGGGAAGCCCTCAAATTACTTACTTTGAAAGAGATTTCTTGAGAGAGAATTTTTCCCTTGAATTTGCAAGATTGATTCTTGCTGTTGTAAAACTTCTTAAGCATGTAAACCTCCAAAATTACTAACATGCTGCCCAGTCCTCTTTTACTATGCCTTCCAGTGGATCTTTATCTATTGGGCTGGCCAAAAAGTTCGTTCGGGTTTTCCATACGGTGGTACCAAAAACCCAAACGAACTTTTTGGCCAACCCCATATTTCACAAATCCTCATTTTAATTTCTCTACCCAGGCTTAGACAGTGGTGTATGGGACGTACTTAGTAGGGTGAATACCTCTCCTTGAGACAAAACAGTAATCTCTTCATGCAAGACTTATGTTTAGTATCCATTACTCACTCACCCAAGAAATTATCTCTCTTTATGTCTTAAACTACAGCATGCTAGAGTTCCAAAAAAAAAAAAATAGAAGTATAGTATTTGCCTTTCATTAAAGTGCCTTCATTTTCAGCAATAGGTGCTAACTATGGTTCTGAAATTAGTTGTATGTGGCACAGGTTCTTCCTGTCATTTTAGTATGTTTAATTCAGATTGAATCTATACTTTTATTTATGACAGGTAAAAGTGCCACTTAACATAGTGGGGATAAAACTTATGGGACATATTACACCAAAAAGGTGATGTCAGATGCAAATATAAACCTTTTTTTAAAGAAGAGTTCTGATAAATGCATGGATGGCAGATTTATAATTAGACTGAAGTTATACCACCATTTTCCAGATCCCTGCCTAGAGAGATGGCTAGAAAGTTGGTAGATTCATGGGCAGGAGGCAAAGTCAATGCTAACGCAGAAACTGCCATCATTATCATAAATGGGTCCACAAGAGTGAACTGAAAGTAGTAATAAGTATAAATGTGACACCAAAAGGATTGATTATGGTCTATAGGATAAAGTAAAATGCTTCTTAGCATTTTATGCTGAGTCATTTCTTGAATGTTATAAGCTATAATGCATTTTAAAGAAAATGTGTTTCAACCTAGATATGGCCTCCAGATAGAAATACAAAACCATTTGAAGGGCCAAAACACCAAGGAAAAGGGAAATTAGTAAAATAAAGGCAAAGTTACAGATATTATAGACCAGGCAGAAGGAAACAACAAACCCACTAGAGGATTCTTGTGAAACAGATATTCCAGCTCTGAAAAAACTGTTCTAGATGACTTTGGGAGGAAGGAAAACAAAAGTAGTTTATGTTAGGATAAACTGTATGCTCATTATGCTTATCTCAGCTCAAATTAATAATCCTAATAATAATCCTGTTCCACTAATAATAAGCATTAATCTTTACTTAGATCTGCTAAGCAATGTCCTGGGTGTTTTACATGTTTCCCTTCATTTAATTAAAAAGAAAATCTATCAGGAAGGTATTATCAACATTCCCACTTTATAGACGAGGAAACTGAGGCACGGAGGCATTAATGAAGCTACTAGTAAGTGAAAGAGATGGTTTTTGTTAAGTGTATTTATCTATACTTAGCAAACTTTGTGGGAAGGGGCATTGTCTATCTAGATCTGATGGGGGAAAAAAACTCCATTTCAATTCTCTCCATTAAAAAAAAATAAGTTCTTGAATTTTCCAAAATCAAAATTTGCCTTACTCTATTTTGTTTCTTCCCTGTATTATAAAGTATTTGCATTTTTTTTTGTGATGGAGGCAAAATAAACACACTCCACTCCTCTCATTCTATCACTTTCAGCATGTTCTTACTCCACCGTCATAACAACCCTAGAAAGTAGAGCAATTTGGACTAGTATAAAGGAGGCAGAAGAAAGCACTAAAATCATTGTTACTCGATTTTGATGCAGAGAGCAAGGTGCAGTAGGCCGTTTGCCCTGTCGAATAGTTTCATCCCTAAACTTTCAATCACAGAATTGGGCTCAATATTCTATCTCTCCTAATTCTGTATTAACAACCATTCTGGTCAACTTTCTACATGTGGGCTATATAGTATGTCATGGCAAGGAGATTCATGGACTTAAATTATTTCATCTGTAGAGTTTGGACACTACCTGCATCCCCTGAAGGTGGTATGAATCACTACTAATTTCATGGCAAAAGAAGAAGAACATTGATATCATTAACTGATGATATTGGGTTTGAGAGACAGAAACCCCTACTCCCCAAGTCATTCAATGCAACAGTCCATTTGACCCCAGGCACAATGTATTCTTGTGAGTTTCTATTGCCTCTTATACAAACTGCTGACTGTGGAGAAACTTGATCAAAACATCAAAGATTACCAAAGAAGCCGAGTTTGTGCCCTTCACAACCATTGATGAAGCACCTTAACCTCGCCTCCTCTTGATGCCTTGCAAATGGTCATCTGTCTTCCTGACTACTACTTCATATGGCTTATTTGTAAATTCAAGCAAATGTGCTTCTGACTGGCACTGATACATCACTGATGCCAAAATATCAGAGAGGATGAAGTGTAAGGACATATTTTCTGATTCAGATGGAAAATATTACAGATTTATGGGTAAGTGATGACAATAGCCATTCCATAATATCTTCAAATAATCAGTATCTTTCCATGCCTCCCTTCACTGAATTTTATGACCTCAAAACTTATTCAAAGAAATTATCTACTTGCTGACCCAAAAGGTATAGTGGGTAGGAGTGGGGATGGGGCTGGTTGCCTGAATAATCCAGCTCTGACTTTTCACTTGTTGGATTTGCACTGCTTTCCAATGACCACTTACAGAGCCATAATGCACAGAACATCTATTGATGGCCCATTGATACTGATGTGATTTCCCGTAGTGGATTGAGGGCAGCACAGCCTATAGCCATTCGTATCTAAAGGTTATGTATAATGGATAATAGAGGAACATGAAATAGCAGAAAGAAATTTGCACGGGAAACAGAAGCGGTAAATAGTTTCAGTGAAAGATCTTACTTGGGTTATACAGAAACTGCAAAGGAGGACTGAAAAAAAACCAGATGACTCTTATAGACTCAGCAAGAGTTGAGAGTGAAATGGTTTCATATTTTGAAATATAATACTTTTTTATTTCAACCACAGAAAGCCATTTAAAAATCATCTTGTATGTTACAGTTCTTATGCGACATCTTTCACTTGAATGCCTCTTTATGAATTCTTACTCTGCCCTCCTGAGGTGGTCAGTGATGGATGAGGTAAGTAGAGGAAGAGATTTTAACTGATTATCCAAAGTCACATAATGTCCAGTCCATGACAGAACTCAGAACAAAGTTCCAGTGTTTGCCATCAACATCTCCTCATTTTGAACCCACTCAACCTACTGTGCTAGTATTTAGCCTGATACTTCTGCATTTTCAAAGTCACACAGAAAAGCATTTCAACAGATATCTCTCACTGATCCACGAATCTCAGTTGCAGTAACTACTGCAGTGGATGACCTGGTAAATCTAATTTAATTTGTGATTTAATAAGAAAAAAAATGGTGGATTTATTTAGTAGACCAAGAAGTAAATGATCTGTAAGTTCTGCTGCAGTGCTAGAAGGGCAGCAAGGCCTAGCACTCAACAGCATGTCCTCTGGGGTCAGTCTGCTTCTCTGGCTTAAAGCTCAAAGCTCAGGATCCCTACTTTTTAGTGCTGTGACCTCTATGTGATCTCTTACCTTGGCTGTGCCTCAGTTTCCTCATTTATAAAATAGATTTAATACTGATAGCTACCTTAAGGACTGTTCTGATAATGCAATGAGCTAATACAAGTAGAGTGCTTAGCATAATTTGTTTTTTTCAATAAACTTTTACCGACAGGGCTGCTATGGGCCAGGCACTGTTCTTAGTGCTGGGGTACAGCCATGAATAAAATGGCTAACTCTGAGAACCAGTGAATTTTAATAGTGAATAATGATTATATAGGTAGTTATGGTAACAACAACAATAATAATATTTAACATTTATAGTATACTTACTGTGTTTTAAGTCCTATTCCAAGTTCTTTAGTTATATTAACTCATTTAATTCTTATGAAAACCCTATGTTACAGATACTGTTTTAAGACAGTTTTACAGATGAGGAAACGGAGGCCTTAAAAGGGTGAATAATTTGCCCAAGGTAACATGCCTAAGAAGCGGCAGAGGTCTGAAAAATCCATGCTCATAACCGTTGTACTATACAACCTTACTGTCATATCAGATTTATATGCCATTGTTTACCCTATTAAAAAAGGCAGTCCTTGAAATAACTGAAACATTCTGCTTTCACTTTTTTTTTTCTTCTGGCCGCACCACATGGCATGTGGAACTTCCCCGACCACGGATCAAACCCGTGCCCCCTGCAGTGGAAGCGCAGAGTCTTAACCACTGGACCACAAGGGAAGTCCTCCACTTTTGCTTCTGAAATGAATCAACATAATCTAACTAAACAAGTCTCAGAGTATATAATACAATTTTTTATATGAGTGGCCATATAATAAATTTAAATAGAAACATAGGTTTGAACACAGTATAAACCTATTAATAAGAAGCTTGCTATACCTGGATTTGTTTATTCCAGAGGTAAAGTCTTGAATCTAAAATATTATCTCTCTGTATAGTAAAAGTTAATAGAAGCTAACCTACAAGATAAGAGTTGGTCTCATAATTGAACAATAACATTTTAAAGGGCCTCTAATGTATTTCAACTTTTCAAATTACTCCTTGCTTTGAATGATACCATATTAAAACCCTGTTTATATTACAGTACTTTCTCATCTCCAACCTCCATTCCTTCAGCGCTATTCCTCATTAAACGTTATTACAAAACAAATAAACATACACGTTGGGTTATCCTGAAATGTCTGAGATAAAGGACACATTTTGATATTATAGGTTAATATTATCCACATTTAATAGAAGCATTGTTCAAACATATTCAGACTGTACGATGAAAATAGAAAAGAGATAATCATGAACATCAATATAGGCTATGATCCTATACTGTTGACATTATCAGTGACTCCCCTACAAAATATATCTGTTTATTTAACTTACTACCCTTTGTTCTGTGACTCTTATAAAAACTGGTTATGGGAAATTTCTTATTGTTCACGTTTTTTAATAAATCAGACTCAACAAAACTTACTTTTTTATAATTATAAGAAACTCTAAATCCCTTTTTAATCTATCTCTCAGAATCATATTCAATGTACCTTTGTGGGTAGCTCCCCTTCAATTAAGAAATCAGGCTAAACCTGAAAAGAAGATACAAGTGACGTACTTAGAATTCTTTTTCTACCATGATATGCTATTCTTCTAGGAAAAGTGCTTCCACAAAATACATGTTTTTTAAGTTAATTTACATCTTAGACTGTAAAACCACTCAGACAAGGAAATTAATGTTCAGTCAAAATAAAATGCCAGCCAGAAAACTCAATACGATTTGCTATCAAGTAAGGGTGACTTTAATCAAGATGCCTCAAGAACAACATTTTTCTTAAAAGTGGAAAGTGTGCCTCACTACTGTTTTCTCTTCTACCCTCACAAACACAGTAACCACACAATTCTGCAGCCATTTACCTAGTGAAAATAAGAAGACATTTTTTTTAGTCCCAGTGTAAAACTCTGCATTCTTGGAAAGAGATTATGCCCTGGATTTTCCGATAGCTTCCAAGTAACTACTACTTTAATGAAATTGCTACCTGAAAGTTTGGTAGCAGTATTATTGTTTAACTATAATTTAAGAAGCTATTGTAGATTGGTACTTATGACTTCTAATGAGAAAACCGTAACAACCTTTTAATTGAAGGGGAAATGGTTAACTACAGTAATTGCAATCAATAAGACTGTGCTAGTAGCATAAATATTTCTTCTCAAAGAGCAATCCTTACGCTCCTCAGCAGTATTTAAGGTTAGGAAGTACCAAAAAATAAATAAATAACCTAATTAGAAATCTATTTGTTATTTTTTTTTTACATCTTTATTGGAGTATAATTGCTTTAAATGGTGTGTTAGTTTCTGCTTTATAACAAAGTGAATCAGTTATACATATACATATGTTCCCATATCTCTTCCCTCTTGCGTCTCCCTCCCTCCCACCCTCCCTATCCTACCCCTCTAGGTGGTCACAAAGCACCTAGCTGATCTCCCTGTGCTATGCGGCTGCTTCCCACTAGCTATCTATTTTACGTTTGGTAGTGTATATATGTCCATGCCACTCTCTCACTTTGTCACAGCTTACCCTACCCCCTCCCCATATCCTCAAGTCCATTCTCTAGTAGGTCTGTGTCTTTATTCCTGTCTTACCCCTAGGTTCTTCATGACATTTTTTTCTTACATTCCATATATATGTGTTAGCATATGGTATTTGTCTTTCTCTTTCTGACCTACTTCACTCCGTATGACAGACTCTAGGTCTATCCACCTCATTACAAATAGCTCAATTTCGTTTCTTTTCATGGCTGAGTAATATTCCATTGTATATATGTGCCACATCGTCTTTATCCATTCATCCGATGATGGACACTTAGGTTGTTTCCATCTCCTGGCTATTGTAAATAGAGCTGCAATGAACATTTTGGTACATGACTCTTTTTGAATTATGGTTTTGAACCAGGGACCTTTCGCGTATTAGGCGAACGTGATAACCACTACACTACGGAAAGAGCTCTCTATTTGTTATTGATAATATTAAGCCTTAGTTCAAATTTGTAGGTCGCAGAGTAGAGAGAGAAACTCCCCCCGGCTCCCAACTCCACCACAAGCAAAACAATACGTTGATTAAGAAGAAAAGCGAAGCATGGAAAAAAGGGCTTACCAATCACATAGGCTAGTAACAAGGCCAAAGTCACTGTGATTGCAGTGGCACTCAAGGCCGTGCACTTCCAATTGCAGCACCTGTAGGGTTTGTTGAAGGTAAAGGCAGGTCTGGAAAAGGTGCTTCGAGGAAGTGGCCTGGGAGGAGGCGAGTACACAGTATTGGATGTCAGAGGGTAGTTCTGACTGGCTGCACTGAAGATGGCCGAGGAACCAGATCCATGTTTGAACAGGAAATGCCTGCGGAAAGGAAACAAAAGTTTGGGCTATCAAAACCAAAGCCACTTGCTACAGAAATACAAATTCCACTAATTTGAAACAATCATGCTATGACAAAGCACAGGACAACTAGGAGGAACTCAACAAAATTTTCTTATACCTAACACTTAACTACAAAGTGCCATTGGTGATCTCCTTTTTGTTTTCCTATTTTAGACTTTTAAGAGGAGGAAAGAGGTCTTCTGTTCCCTGACTTGTTGACTAATGAAATTCTCAAATTCTAAGCATTAACATTCCACATTTGATGGTATTAACTATACTGCTCCCTTTCATTAAATATAATACTCAAAAAGAGAAAGAGAAGTATCATCAAGCATTTTGATAATATCAATGGCCTAGAGACCAGTATTTTATTTAGAGACCAGCTTTGACAGACATATTTTCACCCAATATTTTATTATAAAAACTGCCAAACACATAGCCAAAGGAAAGAATTTTATAATAAACACACATCTACTCAAGAGAATATCAAGTAAAGAGATTCAGTAAATCTGGAGTAGGTCCTAAGCATGTATTTTTTAATAAAACGTCCTAGGTAAGTTTGATGTGCGTATCCAGTTGAGCAGCACTGGCCTTAGAAATGCTAGATTCAAATTTTAAAAGATTGTTATCAAATAAACAATTTTAAAAATTAAAAAAAACCCAAAACCACAGATGTACTTGTCAACTAAATTCTATATTTAACATATGACTATATTCACTCTATCACATATTTATCCATCTCTCCATTCCTATCTTAGTCCATCTTTTTTTAAAACATTTCATTTCATTTTTTATTCAAGCATTTCAAAGTAAGCTGCATACATCGGTACACTTCCCTTCACATATTTCAACTTTCATATTATTATCTAGAGTTCAGTAATTTTTTTACAGATTTTTAATGTAAAATTTATACATGATGGGTTTGAGTTTTTTAGATTCCACATATGAGTGATATCATACAGTATTTGTCTTTCTCTGTCTGATTTATCTCACAGCATAATATCCTCGAGGTCCATCCATGAACTTGTTAAAATGAAGAGGAGAGTGTTGGTTACCGGGAGCTGAGAGGTGGGGGATAGGGAGATGTTTAAGGTTACAAATTTGCAACTAGCAGATAAATAAGTCTTGGAGATCTAATGCACAGTATTATTATAGACAATAATAATGTAAAATAAATATCAAACTTGCTGAGGCAGTAGACCTTAACTATTCCCACCACAAGAAAGAAATGATAATTATGTGACAGAGGTGTTAGCTAACATTACAAATGGCAATTGTACTGCAATATATAAATGTACCAAATCAACATGCTGGACACCTTAAACTTATAAACTGTTATATGTAAATATAATATAAAAAATTATACACAATGAAATGCACAAATTTTAAGTGTACATTTACTGAGACTTGAAAATGCAATCACCTGTGTAACCTAAACCCCTATCAAGATACAGAACATTCCCATCACCCCAGGAAGTGCCCTCCTGCCTTTTGAAGTAAATCCCTATTCCCTAACCCCCAAAGGCAACCACTATTTTGCATTTTTTCTACCCTACATTACTTTTGCCTGTCCTGGAACTTCATATTGCTGTCATGTTTGAATTACTAGAGGATGATTATTGACAGCTCATGACTATTGTAATATGGGTATTTCATAAACAGTAGTGATTTATTCACATGTAAGGAGTTGGCATAAAAATATGTTTTTGTGCAATACTCTACCCTTATCGGGTACTAAGTGCCATGCATTGTGTTAAACACTCATTATCTCAGTTAGTATTCATTCATATGAAATAGGCTACATTATTATCTGCATGGTGTATTTAAGGAAATGGAGGCCGAAAGAGGTTAAGTAACTTGCTTAAATCCACCTAGGAAATGAATAACAAAGCCAGAATGAGATCTCAAGCCATTCCAGCTCCAAAGTCCTCAATCTACTCTACTATGCTGCCTGGGGCAGTAAAATGCACTGCTAAACAAAAAACATTCTGGTGCCACATTTTCATGTAATACATCACAAGACCCTTCCGCTGAGCAAAGAGCCAACATCACCTTGTACATGTCACATACGCCCAAATGCATAAATCATTAAGAATATTTTAAGACTGATTTTAGCTTCCATTTTTAAAGAACAAAAGCATACATGTTTAAAGGAAAAAACAACTGTCAACATGCCAGTTAATGAAAATATCCACATTAGAGAGTTTTGCTTTAGTATATGAGGATAAAAGTTATTTAAAGGGCAGGATTGCCGAGGGGAGTGGAGATTCACACGCCTTTCTGGAAGATAATTTGGCATTACGTAACAAAAGACTTAAAATATGCATATTCCTTGTCCAAAAATTATGCCTATAGGAATTTATCCTTAGGAAATGATGTGTATGACAATGTATATAAAAAGTCATTCATTGAAGTGTTATTTATAACAGCAAAAGATAAACACCCAAATGCTCATTAATAGATAGTTGGGTAAGTATATTATTTTATAAACACGCAGTAGAATACTATACAACCATTACAAATTGTACTGTAAAAGAATATCTATTCACTAGGAAAAGTGTTTACAGATATCACCAGGTAAAAGCAAGTAGGTTTCAAAACAATATGGGCAATAGAATACAATTTTTAAAATAAAAAAATATATATGCTCATGGAAAGATAATAATTTGTGTTACCTTTGGATAGTAGGGGTATTTTTTGAAGTTTTCTGCCTTGAGCTTGTATTGTTCTTGTAACTAGTATCAAAAAGATTGGGAGTGGGGTCAGTGGGAAAAATGCAGTGACTAATACCAACCACATGAATGGGGTCAGTGGGAAAAATGCAGTGACTAATACCAACCACATGAATAGTGGGTTCTATTTATGTGAACATAATTTATTGAGCACCTAGAAAAGCCAGGCACCAAAGTAGGTACAGTATATGCAATATTTTGATCCTAATACATCTGTGGGGTTGATATTATTATTATAATCTTACAGATGATGAAACAGAGATCGAAAGAGGTTTAGTAGGAGCAAAGAGGTAATGATAATAGTTATCATAATAATGATAATAAGAGGTAACATTCATTAAGTGCTTACTTGTGCCAGACATTATTCTAATTAATTCAGAAAGCATAACATAATTTAATCTTCACAACAATCCCATTACAGTAAGTATGTACATTTACAGATGAGAAAACCAGTGCACAGAGAGGTTAAGTAATTTGTCCACGGTCACGCAGCTAGTACTGGTAAAGGCAACTTTCAAGTCCAAGCAGTCTGGCTCCAGAGCCATTGATCTTAACCACGACATTACAGTACAGTATATCAGGGTTCTGCAGTTAGTGGACACATGAAGCTTTGAATCCAGGCCTTATAGGGCACAGAAGAAGCATGCTTTGTGTTGATTTTGGCATGTGGATGATATTGGATTGAGCCACACTTTTACCCTTTTTCTCTCAGGCCTTTGGGACCTGAGAGAAAAACGTGAGAATGATGGCTACAGAATCACAGAGTTAGAGAGATCTCAGAAATCAGCTAGCAGCCCAACACCCTCATTTTGCAGTTAGGGAAATGGAGGCCCAGAGAATAAAAGTGGATTATTTAAAAGAAACATCAGTAGTTAATGATATCAATGTAGTTAGAATCGAGGACTTGCAAAATAGTGTATTTCCACTACACTGTGCTACCTGCCAACCAGTCTTCACCAGATTACCACCAGGTTCTATCTAATCTTCTGGGTTAACTGACCAGGGCTAACCAAATACAATCTATTCAAACAGTACTTCATAATACATATCTATTTTTCTGTATGTCACATGTTCTCATAGTAAGTTTTAAAGACCACCTTAACTTTTTTGAATGAATGGGGAACCATTAGAAAGAAGCTAGTCTTCAGTCGTTAAGACTGTAAAGGAGTTATTGCTGCTTCTAAAGGCACTGAACGTATCCCCAGAATGGACAAACAGTATGTAGTAGAAATAAGATAAACATATTTTATTGAAAAAGTGACTCACAGCATTATGTTTCTTCCATTTGATTGTACTTCCTCTTTAGTCCCTGAAATAATCACCTCCATGTCATAAGGAGGTAGATTTCTTCTTTAATGTCTGGTTATCTCTCCCAGCCTATGTTTTCCCCTTTGGCCATCTAATTGACTAGTTGAGGAAGAAGTATAGCACTTTACAAACAGCAGAGTGGAGAAGCCTCCCCATTTCCCCACCACAACTTTGTGGTTACACTGGAGGCGATAATATGTCACTTGCGTATAACTGATCCTATACAGCAACACTCTGATATGTTCCTATGGGATAGAAGAGAAATCTAGCAGTATGGGGCTTTTTTATTCACTGTTTGGAGATTAAAATCTTCGATCCTTTGCGTATTTATGAAGGAGAACAATTGGATTTTTGAGACAATGTAAGTGGCCCCATATGCTGGATATTGATTTGGTTTGGTATATCATTAAGAGGTAGAAGAAAGACAAAGAAAGACAGAGAATTGTTGGCTATTATGATGGCAATTACAAGCAATAATCAATATCCCTGAGCACTGTAATTTCATCTTGATATATACCAAAGGATTTCCAAATGCAGTTTCATAAGTAAAATATTACAACATAATGAATAAATTCGACAGTTGCAGCAGAGCAACATTTAAACTAATTCATATTTGAGTGGAATCCAAATCACAGTCCTCAGTGAGGGTAGATAATAAAATGAGTTCACATACTAAGGTTCCTGTTTTCTTATTAACAAACTGAGATTAAGATTCTCTGCTGAAAGTGATCTATACTTTGATGTGCATCATGAACAACAGCAATGCAAATGCTATGTACTGTCAAAGGCTTTGCAGTCCATTGTTGGAAAGCGAAACTACTGCCTAAATGTGTTTTCATAGTCCCTGAAAAAAGTAGGAGCATAAAGACAAATGCACACTGCTAGACTTCAGCTATGTGCTCATAAAATCAGATCATCTGTCTAAGCACATTGCTTTTCCCAGGGGACCTGAGGATATACTAAAATGTTGCTATCAATTTCATACAATTAGGTTTTTTTCCACAGAGGAAATGATAAAAATGCAGTTCAAGAGTTTATGTGTAAGTAGTACTCTCCTTTGCATCTGTTTTAATATTCAATTTCAAATTTAAAAAGGAAAAGTAAGATATTGCCAAAAGGAAATGGGCATATAAGGAAATTGAAAAAAATATATATCTTTAAGACTGATGAGACCCAGTGCTGGTAAATGGGAATTTAATAAATATTCCTGTAAGGATTTTAAAATCATCTATAAAAAAGGGGAAAATGTACTTTCTCTTTTTAAACCCTACATACAACATAATTCTGAGGGTACCTGTTAGCACTAAATGATGCGATTTAATGTGGCACTTGAAATTCTATAGGAAATAGACAGAAATCTACAGCTTTCTAACAACAGATGCATAAATGACCAATGAATTTTTTCTTTTACATCTTGTAAACATACTTATGAGTCTCTAAACCTGCATTCCCTTAGCTACAAATATTAGACTAATTTTTATACCCAAAGGAAGGAATTCAACTTACCTCCAGTTAGAAGCTGAGGTTGATTTAAAAAAAATAATAAAGAAGAAGACTGCAATAAAAAGGCCTTGAGTCAAGGTGTTAGGGCCAAATCACATTCAGATAAGACAGTGGAATTCAGGTATTTATTCTTTTAAAAAAATTATTAAATGCATTTTTATTGTGATAAAAAACACAGAACACAAAATTTACCATCCTATACCGTTTTTAAGTGTATATTTCAGTAGTATTAAGTATATTCACATTATTGAGAAAGAGATCTCCAGAACTTCTTCATCTTGCAAATGTGAAACTCTACACTCATTAAACAACTCCTCTTTCCCCCTCTCCCCAGCCTCTGGTAACCACCATTCTCATTTCTGTTTCTACAAATTTGACAATTTTAGATATGTCATATAAGTAGAATCACACAATATCTGTCTTTTTGTGACTTGTTTACTTCACTTAATTTAACGTCCTCAAGTTTTATCTGTGTGACTGGATTTCTTTCCTTTTCAAGGCTGATGACTTGTACGTATATACTATATTTTGTTTAGCCATTCATCTGTCGATGAACATTTGGGTTGCTTCCGCCTCTTGGCTACTGTGAATAATGCTGCTATGAACATGGGTGTGCAAATATCTCTTTGAGATCCTGCTTTCAATTCTTTTAAGTATATACACAGAAGTGGGATTGCTGGATCATATGTCAGCTCTATTTTTATTTTTTTGAGGAATCTCCATACTGTTTTCCATAGTAGTTGTATCATTTTACATTCCCACCAACAGTGCAAAGGGTTCCATTTCTCCACATCCTTGCTAACACTTGTTATTTCTTGTCTTTTTGATGATAGCCATCCTAATGGGTATGAGGTGATACCTCATTGTGGTTTTGATTTGCATTTCTCTGATGGTTAGTGATGCTGAGCATCTTTTCATATGCTTGTTGGCCATTTTTCATATCCTCTTTGAAGAAATGTCTATTCATAGGTATTCATTCTTATGCCTCCAAAAACATGAGAAGATAAAAGAAAATGTCATGCTGAGTCAGCCCCATTTTCTTCTCTGACAAGAATATCTAGTGAATATCTAGTGTTCTTTTGTGGCAAAGCGTGGTTACTGGCAAGATATCAACCTCAACATCTCTAGTTTTTGCATAATAGCCTATTCTTGATATTCCTTTTTAGGATAAATGCTCCTAAAAAGAGTATTTATCCAAACTCTCTCTGAGCCTAAATGGTATTATCAGCTTGGACAACCTCTTGGGGGTAACAATTTTTTTTTTTGTTATTAACAACTATATAAAGGTGGATTTCATTTTATTTGCCCTAGGTTTCTTTCTTCCAAATTTTAAGTCACCCTGTCCATATGTCCCATTCAAACCTTATATGCCAAGTGTTCATAAAAAAGTTTATAGTCTCTCCATGTTGTTCATAATTTTTAAGAGATTTTTAAAAAAATATACTTGCAGGATATATATATCTAAACCTTAATTTTTCTAGGCTTAAGCCTTAGTTCTATAATCTATTCTTAAATGGTAATACTCTATGGTCTAGATTGGTATTCATGTGATTTTCCAAATGAGGTAGTTAGCAGCTAATGGGAGAGCTCTTTTAAAAATCTTTTTTGTGGCTATTATTCCCTCTTGTCTTTTAATCAGAAGTAGTATCTACCCTACCTCCTCAACTGCCTCTGGATTGTATATTCCGTTAGGGCAGGGACCAAGTCAACTTCTAGGTTCCTTGTCTCATACTTCAAAGGTACTCAATGAATATATATTGATTTGCATGATGTTTTTGCTTTTTCTAAAGGCTCTTGATTCTCTGTACAGAATGAATGAGGCTTGGGGACTCTAAAATAACTGTTTCACTCGTGAGCAAATATCTCCTGGTTTCCTGAATATAAAAGGACAATTACAAGCTTTCATTTTATTTTCACATAATCTAAAGGAAACAAATAAGTCAAAAAATAGTTGAGTCACATTTCGTCTCTATTTGAGACATCTGAGTAAGGAAAGAATTATTGTTAATAAAAATACTAATAATTAGAAATAATCGCTGTGAATGATAATGGCAATAGCAATGACCACTTACTGAACATCTATGTGCCAGGCACTCTGCTAAAGTAATTTGTGGGGTTTGTTTTCTCACTGAATCCTCAAAGTAACCCTATAAAGTAGATGATATTATCCACATGTCATAGTTTAGGAGGCTGAGGTTGAGCTACTAAGTTTAAGTACATTTCCCAAGGTCACGCAACCAGTAAATGATAGAATCTACTTCAGTTTTTCTGATTACTAGGATGCAATCTACATGAGAGTAGAAATTTCGTTTGTCTTATTTATTGCTGTATCCCCAGCATCTAGAATTGTGCCTCACAAAGACTAGGTGCTTAATAAATATTTTTACTTCTATGCACGAACAATGAAACCCATTTACTTAACCACTGTGCACATACTAACTCATGACATCCCTGATGTCACTCTTACTGCTAATCATTAAGGTAATAAAATCTTCTTAAATCACATGATCATCTGGCATTTCTCTGTTCAGAATGAACATATATGAGCGTATTATTCCACTGAATATGTTTTTATGGATATATTTATTTCAACTCTTTTAATTATAGAATTGACAAATGATATTAGGAGGATACATACTTATGAAAGTGAACTGTCATGTCTCCTTGTTTAGAATACATCAGAACATTTTTCATTCAACAGTGTATCAGACTTCCCAATATAAATTAAACATTTCTGTAACAGGACATTTAGAGATACATTGGAGCTAGCAGGGTTGGAATATATATATATATATATATATATATATATATATATATCTATATATATATATATGGCATATATATAAATGCTAGAGAAAGAAAATACTACGTATTCTATAATGTTTGACCAAGATGCTTTAGTAGACTCCAAAATAAATGAAAATGAACAATTATCCTCCACTTCATAATAATGCCCTTTCAAGTCATCCTCTCTATCTCTAAGTTAAATCCATGCTCTATAGATGTACTTTATAATTTAAAAATCGATATTAAAAAATCCTACACCACTTGAAGGGTAAATATCAAATTAGTATTTTCTATTAATGTACACGTTCCTGTATTAAAAGGATAAGGCCAACATATAAAAATTATTTACTTAGATTAGTAATCTTACCATTTTTTCATTCTCTTTGTATTTAAAGGTAATTTAGGTCCCAAGATATGGTGTGGAAGCTGTAATCCTTTCAAACTAGAAACAATCTGGAAAGCTACTGATGGGTGACACTTTCAATCCTCTTATGATTTTATACATCTTCTCCATGAAGGCATAACAAAATGCCACCCCACAGTTTTCAAGAGTTCATTTCCCACCAGGGAACCATTTTAAATGGGAACAAACATGGAACCTAGGCAAAATTTATTAGCACACGTTTAAAATTAAACCAGACCCCAAATTTTCTAAGATTTAAGAGAATTTCATTCATTTTATAAAGAAATTCAATTATGCTTCCCTTTACAAAAGCTGAAAGTCCATTCCCAATTTTACTCACCAGAGCAACCTGCTGATTTTGTAGAATTGGTCTTCACTGGTTACTTGGCTTATTTATTTATTTCTCTTTTTAGAGGAGTGGATAGCGGGCAGAGTATCATATACCTTAATTACCTTTTTATTCACTCTCATTTTCCTCAGATATGTATTATCCTCGTTTGTTTTATGAGCCAGTTGACATGGTATACTTTTCTGTATCATTTCTTTTTATTGAATTGTAATCTATATTAGCAAAGACATTTTATTTTAAAGAGAGAGTGTTTCAAACTAAATACAAAGGAGTATAATAAGGACAGAACCTGAGAGTTTACCACTGAGCTCTTCAGGTTAAAAATCTAGATTATCATTCTCATGCAACTTTTAAAGGATGTTGATCAGCACTTGCTTTCATTAGCTTTCACTTCTCTGAAAGTCTTACTCATACATGTATAATAAAGGCAAGAATGTTTTTTATAATGTTATAAAATAACATAAGAAATGCCACTCAAATCAGTCCTCTAACCTATTCAGCATAACGTTTCTCTAAGGGAGAAACTGGCAAAGGGCACGGCTGTCCTCTGAAATATCAGCCTCAAAAATCAAAGATGTGGCCTGAGGCAGAAACTGTCCACTCCTGACCAACGTCCATGTTCTCCTTTTCTCTTGGGCACACAGATAGACTACATTTCCCAGTCACCATTTCCATTAGGTATGGTCATGTGACTAAGTTCTGGGTAGTGAAATGTGAAGGGTGAGAAAAAGTGGTGTTTGACACTTCCAGTCTTCAGCCCTAAAAAATTCCAACCCATGATTCTCAATGTCCTTTTGCATAAGAGAGCAGATTCAAATATGGAAGGAGTCTAGTCCATTCATTCCATGGAACATTATGACGTCAGAAAAAATATTAAGAATTTTTAACCATAAAAGCATATTAGATATGCTGACCTTTGTCTCTCTGCAAAGAGCCCTGGACAGAGCATCCCTATCCATGACTTTCCCAAACCCACTCCCCACTGCTCACGGTCATAGTTAATTGGACCAGAATTGGACATCCAACCTCAGAGACAATGATATTTTCTCTCCCTCCCTCTCTTCCCCTCTCTCTCTTCCTCTCTCTCTCTCTTCCTCTCTCTCTCTCCATCTTTCTCTCTCAGAAATCTAGACACAGAAACCTGTCAGCTAGGAAAGCCAAAATGCAAGGTCATTTTGAGCCAGAGCTGAAGTTGCAGCAGAACAGGGGAACAGATTAAAAAATCCCATTTAGAATGAAGCCTGAGAATAGAGCATGTGTGCAGAGAGAAGCACGCATGTGGCCCCAGAAAGAAACAGAACAATGGGGAGAGCTCTATCTCTCATTAGGCCTTGTTGTACTCACTGTCCTTTCCCTGTGAGACTATCCTGTATCATTTTTTAAAACCTCCTTTTTACTAGATTTGGTTTTTTAAAGCATTTCTGTTCCCGTTAATCAGATAATTTCTAAGGCAATAAGTGGTTTTCCATGTTGGGAAACAAAACCCAGAATTCATATATACAGCACAACCACAACTACGTGCTGTCCCTTCCCACACAAAAACAACAACAATTCCAATTTCAAATCCCTATTCTGCAGAAATCTAACCCCAAAGAAAACGTATGGAAATCTTAATAGTAACTATCTTTGGGTAACAGAATTTGTAGATATATTTTTCTTTCTGATTTCCCGTGTTTTTCCTGTTTTTGAATGAAGGTCTGTTACTTTTATAAGAGCCTTCATAATTTGGCCTCTGCAGGCCTCTCTGACTCACCTCAGCTATTGTCTCCCGTGCTCTCTAAGCTCTGAACATCCTATGTCATATACGGTTTCCCAAATATGCCATTTTTTTTCAGGCTTCTGTGTTCTCATGTAAGCTTTTTAGAAATATCAGAAGAGCTAAGAAACGCCCAAGAGTGGTGTAGATATAAAGATAAGAAAGAGAGAATAAAGTGTGAATATAGGAAGAATGAAGAGTGTAGGGGAAGAGAAAGGAATAGAATAAGAAAGGAAATTTTATAGAGAGGTAGATGATGGATAGATAGATGATAGGTAGATAGATATGGCTGTATATGCAAGGGTAGGAGATCATTTGTTAGTTGCTTTAGGGGTCACTCTGGCCTCCCTTGTTATAGGCTGTCTAGCTATTAGTCAGCAATGATACACTGACTAAATGGATTTAGTTTAGTGGTTGTTTTAGTCCGCCTGGGCTGCTATAACAAAATACCATAGACTGGCTGGCTTATAACAAACAGAAATATGTTTCTCACAGTTTTGAAGGCTGGACGTCCAAGATCAGGGTGCTAGCATGGTAGGGTTCCAGTGAAGGCCCTCTTCTGGGTTGCAGACTGACAACTTATTGCTGTGTCCTCACGTGGCAGAAGGGGGTAGGGAGCAATCTGAGCTCTCTTTTATGAGAGCACTAATCCCATTAACAAGGGCTCTTCCCTCATGACCTAATCACCTCGAAAAACCCTACCTAATACCATCACCTTGAGCGTTAAGTTTTCAACATGTGAATTTTGGGGCGATACAAACATTGAATCTATAGCGGTGGTTTCCAACCCCAATTATGTTATAGACTGGAGAATTATCTAAACCCTCCAACAAAGGCTTAAGAAGAAAGGAATAGGAAGGGGGAAGGTGGGAAGGGAAAAAAGAAATTGCAAGAGTCTGAAGAGGGGTGAGTAAAGTGAGCAGGTAAGGAAACAATAGATTTTGTCTAGCCATTAATCTAAAAGGGTGTTTCTCAACTGGGGACAAATGGGCCCACATTTGGCAATGTCTGGGGACATTTTTAGTTGCCATGACTGAGGAGCAGGGACCCTGGCATCTAATGGGTAGAGGTCAGGGTTGCTGCTATACAGCCTATAATGCACAGGACAGCCTCCCACAGCAATGAATTATCCAGGCTGAAATATCAACAGGGGCAAGGTTGAGAAACCTTCGTTGAAAACTATTCCTCCGATTGGAACATGCAGTTTTGAAGTATTCCATGTCCCTATGGGAAGGAATCTGTCATTCTTTAAAGACTCTCAGAGAAAGATTTTCTTGCCTTTCTCCCCAAGCTCACAGCCGTTCCTCCCTTGAGACTATCTGCACTTGGGATTGTTCTATTATCCAAACAAATATCCTGAACCCTAGGACCAGAGAGCATATACAACTCACTCATAATTACCTCCAACATTTACGCTGCTGACCAAATAAGAAATCTTTATGAAATATGGAGAATAGAAAACATTTTCTACTTTCAATTTTTTTAAATTGCTTTTCAAACTGTACCCCTCATGAACCTGTCATGAGACATAAATCCAAAACCTGAACTACTGATTAAAACATACACAGTTGGGACTTCCCTGGTGGCGCAGTGGTTAAGAATCCGCCTGCCAATGCAGGGGACATGGGTTTGAGCCCTGGTCCGGGAAGATCCCACATGCCGCGGTGCAGCTAAGCCCATGTGCCACAACTACTGAGCCTGCATGCCACAACTACTGAAGCCTGCACGCCTAGAGTCCGTGCTCTGCAACAAGAAGGGCAACCACAACGAGCAGCCCGCGCACCGCAGAAAAGAGTAGCCCCCACTCGCTGCAACTAGAGAAAGCCTGTGCACAGCAACGAAGACCCAATGCAGCCAAAAAAAATAAAATAAATAAATTTTAAAAAAACAAACATGCACAATATATAATAATCACAGCAACTGAAATAGCATTAACTCCCCTCAGGTTAGGCCACCTAACAAACAGTCAAATTCAGCTTTGTGCCATGCTCTAAACTCAGTGATTATATTCCCACTTGAGCATAGAAGAATTTGTGGAAACCAGGTCTTCCTTCCACAGAAATATTCTCTCCCTGGTTCCCTGCTGAGCGGATTGAAGAACACAAAGGAGAAAGATTGGTTCATGTTAATTATTCAGGGACAACACAGAAAGATCAACAAGGTAAGACCAACTTCAAGAGTATAGTGATTTCATGTACTTCTTTGACCTCTAAACATACATCTCCATTGGGCAAATATATTATTAAACCTGAGCCTATTTTCTCTCTGCATTGTTGTCACTACACAGAAAAAAATTATCATGAATTTACACAATGCGATACAGTAGTGGCTGACTGGAACTTAAACCCAAAACAGACTGTATTTTTACCTTTGAATAAGAAACACAAAAATGAAGTTATATTTATATCACAATTAGACAGAGAATGACAATATGAAAGAAAATATTGAAACTACTGCTGCTTCACAATATGACCCAAGGCAAGATAAATTTCTGCATAAGGTGTTGCATGTTGAATCCTTTCTCTATGAAGGATTTTGTTCTTAAATTCATTTATTCAACAAACTTTTACTGAATACCGATTATGTATCAGGCAAAACGGAATCATAGACTAGTCATGCATTGGCCTAAGACTGCCTTCTTGATTATACTTGCCTGTCATTATCGCTACCCTCTGACACACAGGGATATATAGTGTTTTCCTCATTTCCTCTTGGCTACTGGAAATCCTGAAAGGAATCATGATTTCTCAACTTAAATTTATCTGACTTGTTTGGGGACCTCACCTAGAATTAGTAATCTTGCAACTAATTAGCATCCAACTAACTGGAAAGCTCAGTAGAGTCAAGGAGCAAATGACAAGAAGGCAAAAGCCATAGAATAACAGTTAGTAAAGCCAGAAACGACTTCAAATATCATTTAGCTTTATTCTCTCACTGGACTGTTGAGTAAAATGAAGTTGGGAGAAAGAAAGACACGTTATTGGGGCTTCCCTCGTGGCGCAGTGGTTAAGAATCCTCCTGCCAATGCAGGGGACACGCGTTCGTGCCCTGGTCCAGGAAGGTCCCACATGCAGCGGAGCGACTAAGCCCGTGCACCACAACTACTGAGCCTGTGCTCTAGAGCCTGCGAGCCACAACTACTGAGCCCGCGAGCCACAACTATGGAGCCTGCATGCTGCAACTACCGAGCCCATGCCCTAGAGCCCGTGCTCCGCAACAAGAGAAGCTACCGCAATGAGAAGCCCACACACCACGATGAAGAGTAGCCCCCACTCACCACAGCTAGAGAAAGCCCACGCAGCAATGAAGACCCAACGCAGCCAAAAATAAATAAATTAAATAAATAAATTTTAAAAAAAGAAAGAGACATTATCAAGGTCACACAACTATTTAGTGGCAGAATTGGACTTGGACTCATGATTTCTAACTCTAAATTCAGTGCTTTTTCAACTACTCACAAGAGGCCATCCAAAATTTACAAAGGATATCCCAGGACTGCTAGACATTTTGTCCTATCAATATCTTTTACATCTAGAGTGCTGTACAATAAAAAATCACGTTCAAAATGACAACCCTCACTTACTGTAAGCTTTTCAATTATAAAAGTTTAAATTATGATCATTTGGATTAAAATGGAAAGTAGATTCACATTTAAGAATGATTTTCAACAAGAATGGTAATTTTTCAAAAGTTCTATTTAACCTTAAGCTAACCACCAAATCCAATTAACCAGAACCCCCAGTTTTCTGGGCATTTAGGCTCATCAAGATTTTAATATAAATAGAATAAAACCTAGATTATGTCTCCAGGCAGGGAAATTTAACTGAACTATAAATATTCACCAAAAGACAAAAAGGGATGACTTGGGGTTCTTTATATTCCAGAGGCAAATAGTTACAGTACAAAGAATATTGGATTGGTTGCATGGAGACTTGCACTGTAGCTCCAAATCTTGTAAAAAACTGCCACGGGGAGAAGTGAGTAAAATTTCCCAAGACCCAGTTTCTTTATCTTTAAACTGGGCATGATTTCTATTATGTCTACCTCCCAGGGTTGTTAAGAGTTTAAAATGAGATAACGAGTGAAAGGACTTTGGACAGTAGATAATTATACATACATATTTATATATACACATATGCCTACATGTGTGTTCACACACACATGCACATATATACAATATATTATCTAAAATCGGAGTATTTTGAGTATTACAAATAAGGAAAAGTATTTAGCTACAAGCGTATCTACTAAAAAGCAACCAACCATGGTGTTATAAAACTAAGTTAATGATACTATTCAGTATGGTAAGTGACAGATTTGAAAGATCTGACTGTCATAGACCAAAACCAACCAATTATTTTAGTTGAAAGGTTGAACGGTGGGGGAAATAGCAGATTGCAAATATTTTATTTGAAAAGAAAATCAATTTACTTAGGAGACTAATATAATGCCACAAAAGAAAAGAATCAATGATATCTTGATATTATTTTTATATCGTACTTGATATTTTGATAGTTCAATCGGAAATAGTCATAAGTTAGCATTTATGTCATCAATGAGGCCCTGGGCATACGTCACTATTGAGTACCTTCATCAACAACAGGGGACTGCCTAGAGTTTTGTATGTGCCAGGTGGAGACCAGAAGTCTGAATTATAATCTTGGGTTGGCCAATAATAGCTGCTTGCCCTTGGAAATGTGACTTATATTTGAAAGTCAACTTTAAATAAGCAGGGTATAATACCTCCCTCTAGTATGAGATTAGCAAAGACAAACTTTTTGCACCTAAGGGATGCATTATTCCCCAAAGGCAGTGTCATTATCAGTTGTATGCCCTTGTTGAGACTTGGCAACCCAGGATGCCTGTACCACTGTGGGATCATGCAGTTTTCCTCAGCATTATGTGATCATCTCTGCAAGTTTCCATATTCTTTACCATTAAGGAAACTTGATCTCTAACTTGGTCTGTAGGTTTCCTTCTGTCAATCACATCACCATCCTGGTGACTACTGTGTACCTCCTTATTAAATATAGTTCTCCCCTTTTCTTTTTCCTCCTTCCAATTTATAAGGACGTTTTACCCAGATTCAGCTTCTTCTCAATCTACTGTTCCATTTCAAAACAGTACTCTACCTTCTATTTCCATTTTCTCCCCTCTTACCAATTCTTCAAACCCATTGCAGCCTTGCTTCAATTTTACCACTGTACTGAAATTAGCTGCTTAAAAATCAAGAAGCCTGTAATGGACAGAATCAATGATGTTTTCTCATCCACATCCTATTTAATTCCTCTGAGACATTTGGAAATCATGATCACTATCTCCTTGAAATTTTCTTCTCCCTGGTTTTGTTCTATTCTATGATTACTCCTCAGTCATCTGTACTGGCTTTCTCTCCTTCATGGACTCCCAAAAAGGGTTTCCACGGTTTGGTTTACTGTCCTCTTCTTACACTAAACTCTCCTATAGGTTTTTCAGTATTTCTTCCATCATTCACAGAAATTCAGTTATTATGTCTACCTATGAAATTCTTAGTTATCCACATCTATCATGAGCTGGCTTCATTACATACTAACTGGTGACCTTGTGGTACATTTTTCAACTTCTATAAACCTCAGTTTTAAAAACCGTAAGTTGGAATAAATGTGATAATGGCTTGGCACAATATTTGGCACACAGAAAGCATTCGGTAAGTGGGAGTAGAAAAACGTTTTTTCCTTTCCTGGGACACAGATCCATATTTGCAGCTATTTATTAGATATTGGACATTTCAAACTGGATGTCCCACATACATGTTTATAAAATAAAACTCACTGCTTCTACAAACTACTGTTTCTGATTTCAGAAATCTACTCCATCTGTAGTTCCTTGCTCACTTACTCTATCGGTCTATCCATATACCCTATAAAAATTTTGTTGAACTATATAAGCCAAGAACTAAGGAGTCAAAGTAAAAAAAGGGCATAGTCCTTCACTCACGTTGCAACGGGGAACAAAGACAAGTAACTGAAATATTTCGAGTGCAAATATACAATGGAATAAGGTCTTCACAGACACATGAACAGGGTGCTATGAGACCATAGATAAGGGGCAATTCTATGAAAGTTGCTGTGGGGAAGTGAAGGCAGGTAAAAGAAGACTTCTAAGAGGTATCTTCGTACCCTCTCCCCTGTCTCCCATATTACATCTAGCCAGGCCACAATTCCTACAGTATTATTAGTCTCAATATAATCAACATTTTAGGGTAAAAACTGTCTCCCCCACTAGAATGTAAACTCCATAAAGACAGAGATTTTGTCTATTTTGTTCTCTGATGTAGCCCCAGCAACTAGAACAATGGATGGTACGTGGTGGGCACTCAGTAAGTATTGGTCAAAGTTTGTTAAAACTCATCCATGCTAGAATTAATTCCTCATAGTGTTTATAATGAATCGTTTTTCATTAAAAATATTCACATTGTACACATTCTTATACCTTCAGATATTGTACCAAAAAAATTAACAGAATGGTGAAGCAGATGTTACTGTTTATTTGCTTATTCGTTCGCCAAAGGGGGCAATTGTTTTTGAGCTTTCCTGTTCTTTAAATGGAATACTCAGTACCACACTTTCACAATTCTTGCAGAGACATTTCAAAGACCTCAGGACTTAACCTGATCTTGTCTTTTGCTTTTAAAGCTACAAACATTTTTGTGTTGTGGAATTAATTAAAAACCAGCTAGATTTTCCCAAAGGGAGATGTTTAGTAGCATGTCTTTGACACACACACACACACACACACACACACACACACGCACGCACCCCTCTGTAGAAAATAAGGAGAATAATTGACAGGAAAATCATTTTTTGCTACTTCAAATATATTTTATACTTTTAGTAAAATACAACAGACAAGTATCTATTAACTCGACATGGCAATGAAAATATTTATTATGATTAACTGGATAAATAACTTTGTAGTCAATGAAGAACTAGTTTGGCTCTGGATCAAAACCGGATATTTTTGTTTAAACATACAACCCAGAATAGGGAAGTATATATGATGAGGGAGGGCAAAAAGGTTAGTACAGAGATTCCTCTAAAATGTATTTTTTGTTTGCTATACTTATATATTTCACCGATCAACTCATTTTTTATAATTCCTTAAAAATATCTGTTTAGATTCACATTTAGATTGCTAAATAAATATTCTCCATATTAAAACCAGATTTCACCTCACCTATAGTGAAATTCCTTTTCTTTATAAAATGAAACACATTATGTTTGCCTATGGTTTTAATTTTCAATTGAAACTATAGATAGTCAATTCAAAAGCATTTAAAAAAATAATATCACTACCAAAGTGACTAGAGACTATATCATGATAATCTCTAAAATATTGCTCTTCACTGTCCAAGAGCAATAGACTACTATAGATATATTTTTATTCTCAATATGTAAAATATATTTTAAAGGCTACAGAGTTCTCCTTCATGTAAATTTAACATATTCCACATCCATCATTTGGTGTAGGCTGAAAAGCTTGGTTGATTTCTGTTCATCTGTAGTAAACAGGATTTATAGGTCATAGATTAGTCCTACGAAGTCTTTTCTTGTCTTAAAAAGAATCTTTAAATCTGTGGCTGAAGATAGATTTTGCTAACCCCAGTGCTGTTAAAGGATTCAAACATGCGATATTGTTGGATCTAAGCACTGAATATGTATATTCTGAGCTTGGAAAAAAATGATCACTGAATCTATTTTTCCACAGCAAACACCCTAAGGGAAAAAAGAAAACCTACTTATAAATGTTAGGTAGATTTTAGTAGTACTATAAAATAAAGATAACTACCACTAGAGACCTTACATTTATGGGTTAATATTTAAAGAGTATTATCCCATAGATATTTAAATCACTGCCATCACCACTAATGAATATTTCTTCCAAATGATTTTTATTTCCCCAAGATAGACACTAGCTGTATAAGTCTGGTAACAAGCATTGGTCATGTAGATTTCATTTCTCTTTCCATTCCTTGTCAACATCTCCTCCGCCAATGGCCCTGGCTCTTCTTTTGTAAAAATAACCCATTGGCTCCCGTTAACTGTCACATTGGCCTAAAGCCACCAAGGGCAGTTAGCCTCATAACAAGCTACAGCCATCTGTCAGAATATGCTAAAAATCAATGAAGATAGTTGCTACCCATTATTCTGGCCTGACTCCTCCACACAATTCTGATTTGTCGTTGTGAGTTGAAGTGGTGATGTTAATATCAGATCCAAGTTCTCCCTAGTACTGAATATCACAGCAAAACCTTTAAGCAGGATTCATTTTGGTGAAGAGATCAGGGAGTCTACAATAAGCCACTTGGCCAGATGGAGGAAATAGATGCTCCAACACAGTTGCTCCAAAAGTGTTCTAAGAGTAAGTGTAGTAAACATGAGTGGTTTCAGCTCCATAGACATCCACTAGACGTATCCTTTAACTAAAGGCCAACATCTGACAAGTTTTCAACCTCCACTGTTGACAACTCCACCTCCCAGAAGGTAGAGAAAATGATAAGGATATTTGTTTCTCTCACTGACTAAAAAAGAGAAACTGGTGAGTCGAAGGCAATAGAAACCTTCAGAGAAAGCAACCATTTTAGCTTAGAGTTCATAAGTATTTTATGAAGCAAAATCCTAGACTTTAGGAAAGCAGTTCTCTAAAGTGAAGTAGGTATGATTCCATGCCCGGAGACACTCTAAAAAAGGGAGATGAATTAAGAGTCAGCTGGGGAGCTTTGCTGACTATTGAAACCAGTGTGCCTGTACTGGGTGCTCTCCATCCAGTTTTGATTTCTAAAGAACATGTACTGAAATAAAGGGATGAAAATCAAGGATAAATGAATAGAAGAGGGCGTGGTGGAAAAAAATGCCAAGAAGATTCATATCCAAAATGACCCTAAAGGTTGAAAAATACCTGCTAAAGATGACAGAACAGTTTTTTTTGTTTTTTTTTTTTTGCGGTACGTGGGCCTCTCACCGCCGCGGCCTCTCCCGTTGTGGAGCACAGGCTCTGGACGTGCAGGCTCAGCGGCCACGGCTCACGGGCCCAGCCGCTCTGCGGCACGTGGGATCTTCCCAGACCGGGGCATGAACCTGTGTCCCCTGCATTGGCAGGCGGACTCTCTTCCACTGTGCCACCAGGGAAGCCCGACAGAACAGTTTTTAAAAAATACGTTTAGAGCAAGAAGAGCAAGGATAGGATAGACTTGCAACTCATGGAATAATATCGAATGACTGTATCTTTTTTGTGAAAAAGAATGATTCTAGACTTAAAAGGGTAGTCAATATCAGAACCATAAATTGAAGCCTAAGATAGGCAAGGTGTCCCTAAGAAGGCACTCAACTGTTCTAAATGAATTAAAATTACATTGCAGAGTGGTGAGAGGTCTTGTAGATTGGATGGCCCAGTCATAGTTGCTAAAGTTTTGGGACTGTGGTATGGGTGACGTATGTCAGAAGACTGGAGACCTTAGTATTGGCTTTGGTTTTGAAAAGGGACAGAAAGCACATGGGGTCTTTAGATTAGGCAAGGGACATCATGTTGATTGAGTGCAAAAGCCTAAAACAGGTTATTAAAAGGATGATTTGTTAATGCTTAAGAAAAAAGTAGTAACCGTCAGAAGGCAGCATAAATTCTCTAAGAACAAGTCATGTTAGACAAATCTCATTTCATTTCTATTTTTGATATCATTATTGGATTGGCAGATCAGTAAAAATGTAGGCACTCTATCTGGATATCAGCAAGGCATTTGACAAGGTCTCTCATGATATGCCTGTGAACAAGATGGAGAAATGTGGGTTGTATGCTAGTAAAAGAATGCTGCCTGATGGATAAATGTCAACCTGCTGGGAGGTTTCCAGCGGTATGCCACCAAGCTCTGACCTTAATATTATCCTATATAACATTTTTATTAATGACTTACATAAAAATGAGGAAAACATACCTAACAAACTTACAGATGATACAGTTATGAGAGCAATAGAATGCAAATATTGGGATGGCCAAAAAGTTTGTTCGGGTTTGCAACATCTTTTGAAAAACCCGAACAAACTTTCTGGCCAACTCAATACTTTGGATGGCAGAATTAGAATTCAGCTACATATCCACAGGTTAACAAGATGAAATCAAATTAGGCCAAATCAAACCTCTAAACCTATTTACACCTACATCTTCCCAATCCCAAACACATAATTAAAATACCCACCAACTCTATAATTATAGAATAACTAAAATGTGGCTTAGCCTCAGAACTCGTTTAAAAGTTTTAAGAGTTTAGTTACTTAATGTTTTCGGTGTGTATCAGTAGTGTTATGTGTTCACCAAAAATGCTGATATTGGAGTAGACGGCATTAAGAGAAACTTTTAGTTAGAACCGGGGAGACATCTGATTGTTGGTTATAGCACAAATTCCTGAATGAGTCAGTCAAGTTGACTGTCTGCTGAGACTTCCATCTAAGGTACCTCAGATCTGCTCCCAGCTCTTGCTCAGGGGCAGCCATAGGTGTCCATACTGTTGCTTTTTAAATCACATGATCTTTCTCTCCCCTTAGTCTCAGCTGACTGAGAGAATAACTGACAGGGCTTGCCAAGAAACTTAAACACTGCCTGGTACAGAAGGGATGACCTGGGCTAATCAAATTCACTCTCTTAAGGTTTTTTGTTTTGTTTTGTTTTTTTTCGGTACGCGGGCCTCTCACCGCCGCGGCCTCTCCCGTTGCGGAGCACAGGCTCCGGATGCGCAGGCTCAGCGGCCATGGCTCACGGGCCCAGCCGCTCCGCGGCATGCGGGATCCTCCCGGACCGGGGCACGAACCCGCGCCCCCTGCATCGGGCAGGCGGACTCCCAACCACTGCGCCACCAGGGAAGCCCCTCTCTTAGGTTTTTAAACCTAGAACTAGCAGGAGAATTAGGCAGGTAGCAATGGAGCAGGCGGTGAAGGGATAAAGTAAGAGGTGCTGGGAAGTATACTTGGAGTCACGTAGTGCAATGAAAACCTGACATTGCTATGAGAAGGTAGAAACTACGTGGTAGACAAAAGAAATATTAAGCTGACAATAAGCTATTGGGCAAAGAAAAAGACAGAGAGTGGCAAAACTGCAGAGAATTGCTGAGTCATATTGGTGCCAGAGATCTATAGGCCTTATCCTTCCTTGTGGGTTGACCGGTATTTCCTGGGTTCCCAGGGAGAGATAACAGTCTTAAAAAGATGTTCTCAATTATTTGAGGCAATCTGAATGACCTCTGCTCCTTTCAACCAAAGAGCCTAATAACCTATACCTGCATTTAACCTTGGCTGTGACACTTCAAGAGCAGTCTGGACAGACTGAAGTATGTTCTAAGGGAAGAGACCTTAGATGGAGGATTGAGGATTGATCCTCAATCAATGGAGGATGGAGGATTTGAAACCAGTTAATGTGAAGAGCAAGTGAAGGAACTGAGGAAACATTTAGTAGAGAAGTATCAGCAACAGTGAAGGGCTGTCAGGTGTGAGAGGGTTTTTATTTATTTTGTGAGACCCTAGAACTAGACCTGGGAGGAATGGGTAGAGTTAAGAGGTGGGAGATTTTGGTTCAATAAGACTCTTCCGGTAGTTGTCTGAGATGAAATGGAATGCCTTAGGAATGAGTCCATTCCTTATTTTGGAGATATTTAGGCAGAAGCAGGTAACCACTTAGTAGGCAGAGCAAGATTACCTTTAAATTCTATAATGCTTTATGATGTATGAGGCACATTCTGTTACACTAGCTTGATCTTCTTAACAATCTGTTGAGACAGGCATTTTTATTTATTTATTTATTTTTTAAATCGAAGTATAGCTGGCTTACATATCCATTGTTTTATTTATTTATTTATTGGCCACGCTGTGCAGCAGGCGGATCTTAGTTTCCCAACCAGGGATCGAACCTGTGCCCCCTGCATTGGGAGTGCGGAGTCTTAACCACTGGACTGCCAGGGAAGTCCCGAGACAGGCAATTTTATATTCATGTTTACAGATGAGGGAGCTGAGGCTCAGAGCGGTATGTCACACAGCTCATGATTAAGTGCCAGGGTACTCACAGAGTTACCTTCTATTGACTACATGTGAAATGAACACTGTAAAGGATAAATTTGGAAAATCCTTGCTGATCAAGCTGATAGGGTTTCTAGGTTTTTTAAAATTCAACTTTGTGACGTTGAATATATTTTCAAATGTACTAAAAAGGTACTCTCTCTCTGCTCAGTCTCACATGAAAACTTATGTTCTTCTCTGCGTCTTATGAAACTGAGACCAATTAATACATTCCTTGCATAGATACAGAAGGTCCGTGGGTGCAGTTTGTACAAACATGCCTAGATGTACATTTCAAATAAGAATAGTTTTCTCTTCGCATTTGCCTCAGCCCATTCCCCACCCTCCTTCCAGATTTCCTGTTATTTGGCTTCTTAGATGAAAGAAGTGTGTTTGCTTATCAAGATTGCTAGTTATCCAGATTGGCCCACTGCTTTCTTAGCTATCACTAGGCCCTGCAAAGGAATTAAAAGAAGAGTGAGTAAATCAGCACTGTCAGTGAAAACTCCTTGAAGATATACACTGCTCTCTGCTTCTCTCACTTCATTCACTTCCCTGCCTTTCAATTTAAAAATCAAAAAAAAAGGAACGATACACAAACCTTATCACTAGCACAGTGATAATTCAGTTATCTTCACCGTAGGTGCTGACCGCTATTTTACCTCTTGGGAAAGATTAGAAATATCAGTTTATGAAGCTATTTAATCTAGTTAGTGAGGGATGATATAGAGTTTCCTGGATTTGGGCCATAGTGCCATCAGTTTGTTGGTGGTGACATATTTCTGATGCTATGGTTGGCATTTAAGTTAATATGCTGCTAAAGAAAAATAGTCTTATAATGTGAGTTTATTAGTCTTCCCCTTTCCATTCCAATTCTCAGATTATTGGGATAGAAGTTGATCAGAGTTGACACCAGACATTGCTTATGAAGTGATATATTATACCCACAGTGTTTACACACAAATGTGTTTAGAAAAAGCTTTGGTGGTAGATCTAAAGACGACATATAGAAGGGGAAGTCCTTCAGTTTAACAAGATAACAGAATACTATGTTTTATTAGTTAATGTTTTTCTACTTTAATAGAAAGTTGTAATTTTTGACTTGAGAGAGTAACTAGAAATGATGAATAATTTCTCAATTAATCGCATCTAGTGCTAAAGTCTATTATGATCAAGGCACATAGAACTGTGGAGGAGTAGAACTTTAATCACCTGACAAAGACTTGAGGAGGAATCCGGAAACCTAATATATGAAGCAACAGAAAAACAGAGGCAAACTTTTTGCTCAAAAGATCAAACTTCATCCTAAAGGCAGAATCAAGTTTTTGAAATTACACATGGACTTCCGATGGAGCAAATCGTTTTTAAAAATGTTTGAAGGCAACTTACTTTGTCAAAGAATCTTAAAATAAATAAAATGTAAACTATCGCTGTTCCTCCAATTGTGTCTGGATTTTCCTGTAATATCGCAGCATCTGAAAACAAGGGACAAAAGTCTTTTCCTTCGAGGATACAATGACAGTTTGGGTAATTGCTTGGTTTCCTATGTTTTTTGTGGGTGTCCACCATAGGGGTGTTGATGCATCTGTGGTTTCCTCTTTACACGGGCGTCTGCTTTGGTCTGTGGCTGTGCCTGGATCTAGATTGTGTGCCTGTGGAGGGGTCTGCCTTTTTGCCCAGGCATCTGGGTGTGTATCTGTGTGAGTCTTTGTGCGTCTCTGCAGATGTCTATGCGTTTCTGTACTCAGTGGAATCATCCTGTGCCAATATTTAAGTTCAGTGGGATCAATAATAGCTCAAGTACCTGGTCTCCAACGGAATGTTGCTATTCAAGACCCAGCTGTTATGCAGATGAACTGAATCCTGTGTACTGGTTGGGGGAGCTGGAGCGGCTGGGCTGGGCTGGCTGCGGGTAGTCATTGATCTCCTCTGGAGAGAGTCGGCGGCAGAGGGCGGCTTCCTGGCGCAGGTGCAGGCGTGCGGAGGCGGCGGCGGCGGCGGGAGGGGTCTGAAGGTGAACTGGTTGTGTGAGCTGCTCTGCATGTCTAAAGAGGAGAGAAGGAGAAAAACACAAAATAGACACAGACTCTCTCACTTGGCAGGCAAGAAAACAGCACGGCAGACTTATCAGGATTTCAGAATAATATAACCTGTGGGGTGGGGGGAGAGTCTGAAGTTCAGTCTACTTGTAAAAATGTCACTTAACTTACAAAAACACGTGCAGCACGCTTATGAAATGTAAAACATTCACAGTCGCATTTACATGTAAATTCTTCAGGGCTATAGCAGCTCAAAAGTAAATGAGGCCGCCTCACACAATTTGTCATCGTTTCTGCTACTGAACAAATAAATCATCAACAAGACACTGAATTACAGAACAGAAGTGAGCCGATTTCCATGGTTGCAAAAGTCTCACTTCGGAAAACACCAGTGAAAGGGACAAATTTGTTGCAAGGAAGATCATTCCACACTTCAAATAAAAGTATAAGGCCACCTTCTAGCTTCCTCAGGAAAGGATGCTAGCCTGCCTACATGGGAGCAAATCCATACTTCGGAAAAACAGCTCACAAGTGTGTAACTGAACTGTGTGAGACTAATCTCTCCGCCAGCCCCCCAACTCAGAGTGCTACTTATAAAAGGGAGGCTAGAAGGAGTTTGTTTAGGTTGTTACACATATTTCCATGGCCACGCAAAGCACAGTCCACACTCCACCCACCTTTGCCACACCCTTCTAGAAGCTCTACCATATTAGCTGCAGCTTAGGCAGCAGATAGACTGTTCTTTCTGCCTGTTTGCAGAGGGGGCAGCCTGGGACAGCGGTCCTCAGACTTCTGTTGTTGTTATTGTTTGGTATTTTTCCTCCGTTTTCCTGGCAGGCACACGTACACACAGTAAGTTAGAATTTGGCCCATGAGAAATACCCCAATTAAACCTCTTTGAAAAGAAATCACTACTGTAGTTGATAACCACCTCTCTTTCACGGGAGAAACATAGCAGACGTCAAGTGATTTCTTGTAACACCAGCACATTCCAGATGAACTTTGTAGACAGCATGGCTTTGTCCCACCTCCCAAATGACTGAGAGTTGAAAAGCAGAAAAATGCCACAGACTTTCGATGCCCAGCAAAGGGCTCAGCTGGTTTGTGCCGAGACTCACTTTGCAGTGGCTGATCGTAGAAAAAAAAAAAAAATCACTCTTTTCAACCCTTCCACCTCAAACTTGAATTTTGAAGACACAGGCATCATTTTCGTATTTTAAAACGATACTAGTGCCCCAAGAGCAAGACAAATTCTTGGCTGTGTTTTCTAGTACAGGTGGCTCTCCCTTTAAATAAGCTTGCTATATGAAGAACGCAACTGTACAAAAGATAAGGAGTGGTGATCATTCATTTTATACAAGAAATTCCTTTAGAAAGTCAGCTACCCTTGTATATTTAAAAGGAACTAAAATGCTTCATGAATTTTCTAAATCACCCCCATTACTCCAGGCCCAGCCCAAATCCCATATCCACTAAAAATATCATCACAAGTACTTAACATCTAGTTAATTTTTTTAAACCTCTGGGCTCATACTCATAACCTTAACCAGAAGCATGCTTTCCATCCTTGGGGCTCAAAGAAGCATTGAATGCTGGAACCCAAAACACCCGGGGAGACTCTAACTTTGTAGATGAGAAAACTGATGCCCAGAGAATTGCTTGTCCAGATACTTGGCAAGTTAGTGGCATGGCCAAGATCAAAACCCACACCTCCTGACTCTGGCCAATGCTCCGTTCACTGTCTTGCAGATCCCTGTAATACAAGTTCTCTTTACTTCCTTAAGATACAGAGATACAGATTCCTCCACATTTTCTGGGTTCTTCACTTATGACACACCACCTGCACTGCAGTTATTTGCTTCTATGTCTGCTCCCCTCTTAGACCGTTACAAAGGAATGCATACTGGTGTAATGGTGTGCAGCACAGCACAGTGGAAAGGGCACAGAACTTGCAGGTACGAAAAGCCTGGGTTTGAGTTCTGCCTCTACCGTTTAGAAGTTTTACTCCCTCATATGTTAAATGGAGATAATAATCCTTTTTCCTAATAATTAACTTTAATTCATGTAAAATGTGCTCAGACGTAGTATGTCAGCGACTGTCTTTTGAAGGTAGCAGGAGTATAAAATTTTAAGACTGGAGAATTCCTTGGTGGTCCAGTGGTTAGGATTTCGCCCTTTCACTGCTAGGAGTCTGGGTTCAGTCCCTGGTCAGGGAACTAAGATCCTGCAAGCAGCGCAGCATGGTCAAGAAAAAAAAAAGAGAGACTGGAATTGACCATAGGAATCACCCAGTTCGGCCCTCCCTCATTCCCTCTCCATTTTACAGCTGAGGAACCCAAGGCTCAGAGAGGTGAAGTGATTTGTTCAAAGTCATTCACCTTGTATGAATTTGCCTGCCTACGTCTGATGATTCCCAGCCCAGAACTCTTTGCATTATACTACTGCAGAAAATAAATGACTCTCTTCTCTGACTTCAACACTTACTATTTTTATCATAAAATTGGCCTCTGAGTTTGTAATTTTACAACATTCCCTTGCTACTCCATGTTTTTGTCCTATCTCCCCAAAGGGACAACATGTTTCTTAGAGCAAATCACCTTCTACCTTTCTTGAATGCCACGTAAGATTGAGCACAGTGCTGGGTACAGAGTAAGATCCCTAAAAGTTTTTTTGTTTTTGTTTTTGTTTCTTGCGGTACGCGGGCCTCTCACTGTTGTGGCCTACTCCCGTTGCGGAGCACAGGCTCCGGACGCGCAGGCTCAGCGGCCATGGCTCACGGGCCCAGCCGCTCCACGGCATGTGGGATCTTCCCGGACCGGGGCACAAACCCGTGTCCTCTACATCGGCAGGCGGACTCTCAACCGCTGCGCCACCAGGGAAGCCCCTCCCTAAAAGTTTTTATTGATAGCAAAGTGTTTCACTGGTCTGTGGGACCTAGAGAACCACCCTTAAGGTTCCCTTGGCTCTTCCGTTCTGATATAGCCACTGGATTTCTAGACAGCTCATAGAGCACTAGGTTTCCCCCTTGGAGGTCTCAGGGACATCTCTCCCAGAGCCATGGGGAAGGACAATGATACCCTGAAGAGGGTGCTTAAAATCATGCCCTCTAAGATGCGAAGAGAGCAGCAGTGACACACTCTACAGATTTGTCACCTAAATACATGAACTTAATGATGCAAGGAAGGGAAGCAAAAGGTGGGAGCCCAGAGTTAGAAAGAAAAGGAATCAGTTTTAGGTCTTGTGTTCAGAACACCTTCCAAGCAACACGTGTGACATCTACTCGCCTAATGAGTAGGTGTTTCTGTCAGTACAGTTGTTCGAAAGAAAGAAAGTTCCTGTTCAGTACAATTGTTCAAAAGAAAGGATCACTCATTATCATTTGGATTTACTGCTTGTTGGATTTCCTCAAAATCTTTGCAACTCCTTTCTAACTATGAAAAATGATAAAAATTCTACTTCATTGAAAAGTACAATCATTCTATTATTATAACATATTATATCATTTCTTCCACAGGTAGTACTGCTTTGTATAGTCATTATGATTATATATATCGATTATATGTATTGAAAACATATATTTTGATTATATATATGTATATTTTTATTTATATCTATTTTATTGTCTATTTTTGTTTCCACATTTTAAATATGCAGAGGTTTCCCTACTTGTTAATACTGTCTTTAAAATTCAGAATATTGGACTGAGTGGAATATATCCGGACCTTAAGCCTTTATGAAATGCAAATCATCTCGGCTTCATTCTTTTTTTCACCTCAAGAAAAAGATGGGGAATGCACTGGTTCCCTCCCAAATGAAGTAATTTAATCCTTGGGCTCCATGAAATGGGACTTCTCAACATTAAATACTAATAAAAACTACATTAGCGTTCAGTGTCAGGAGCTCTAGAACACCAGTTCCAAGGGGTTAAGAGTCACATGCACTCACTTCCAAACGTATCTGGCAACCATACATTTCTGTGCCCAAGAGAGAGACGCAAGGGAGAAGGGGGGAGTAGTGATTATGCAAATATGGGTATCCAGACATACTTATAAAGCTTTCTGAAAGTAAATTAAGTTTTCAGATGGAAAGGTCTAATTCACATAATATACTTGGGTGGGAACCAGTTTCAGGTTTAAGGTCCTAAAATAACTTGGAAAGAAAATCTCTCGGGGGGTGGGGGGGTAGGAGTCCTCCAAACTCTATATCCAAGGCATTTTAGGTGTGGCAGAGCTGTTAACTGAAGTATAAGCCTTCAGAAAAAACATGATCCTTGTTGTCAAAAGGTAAGTGGGAGAAGAAAGGTGTCATGCATAGACTTTTTTTTTTCTCTTTTTCTGCAAATAAACCTTCTTCTGGATCATGTGTCAGAGAAACTTTTCACCAGAAATTAGAATATATCTGCCCAGAAACACTGTGTGGGAACTTCTCAAGGTATCCGCCAGGGTGTTTTACCCCTTTCATTTCATTAACACATATGGTCAATTCAGCTATAAGGTGATGTTTGCATTTTGAAGATTCATTGCATATCACAAAATCATGCATGGGTAAGGGGCTTATGGGAAAAATGGGGTTTGGGCACAATATCTGAATGTGCTTGTGAAAGTGGGTGTCAGAAGGGTTGCAACCTGTGAGTTATTGTGAAGTGGTGGAAGGAGTGTTATCTGAATCAGACAGAAAGTTCTAACACCAGATGTGGATGGGCAAGGCTTCTAATACATGTGGTGAACGAAGATAGCTGGTGGATGTTTCAGATGTAAGCATGTGTGCATTTTGTGTATTCCTCCATGGCTCTATCTGCTGTATGCAGTTTCCTGCACTCACCTAGTATTTTTAACAGATGGATCGCACATATGCAAACATGCAATTTCTCTTACGTTCAAATTGTTCTCAAATATACCGATAGCATGGGAACAAATTAATGTTTTCAAAACATGCACTGTAGCAGAACTGACTGTACAGGCAAAATAACTTTCGGTAGGTGTTAAAAAAATATTGTCATTAATATGGTAAAGTCAAATAGATAATTTTTCTTGAACAATTTGACCAAAGTGGACACAGGCCTAGTTTTTTAAACTCCATGTACTTAATTAATTAATTGATCATTCTTTTCTATAGTGACACTATGACAATATCCCCCAAAATATGTTTTTTCCTAAAGTCACTATACAGTATACGTTGCAAAAGGGGGCGCATATATTCCTATAGTTCTAGGAAAAGGTCACAGAAGGTCAGAGAACATGTCTGTACTTTCTCACTTTAGTCTTTGTTTCATTACCCCATTGGCCAAAGCAGGGATAGCTCCACAATGCTTTGACTGCAATTCTGGAATTGAAAAAATGTCTGAAAATGGAGGGGTTTTTTTCTAACTCATTGGTGGGAAAACCTAACCAGAACTGATATGAGGATATTTACAGTCTTTATGTATTTCATTTAGTGAATTCTCCTACCTTTAGCTACAAAAATACTGATGCATTTTATTAAGAGGTGCTGGCCCACATCCCAATCCAGGGGTTGCACAACAGACAGTATATATTTATACCATTGCTTTTATAAAGTCTGAAAAATTCTAAATTCTGAAACAAGTGGACCCCAAAGATTTTGGATAAAGGATTATGGGGCTGTATTTAACCACCTCTCTGAACTCTTATAAGGCAAAATTAATTAATACTTCTGAAGACCTTAGTAATCTACCTGAGCAAAGAACATCAGGGCACCAAGGGTTATGGCCATAACTACTTATATCAAGTCTCTTGAGGCCAATTGTAAGCCTTTGGTTCCTTGGGTTGGTTTTCTGAGCTGTTCTCCCTCCCAGGAAGGAGAGGGGATATAAAAAAAACAGGTTTAAAAGAAAAAAGAGAGGTTTATTAGTAATATTAACTATTCCTACTAATTCTAAATGTATCAATATATTACTACTTTATAGTACTTGTCACAAGGAGCTTTCACAACCGGTGAGGACATAGTTTATACATTTGCATGTTACGGCTAATATCCATTAACTTGATAGTGTTCAGGGATCATCAAATTAGTCTTAAGTGTATCTGGCTGTGGACATTTCTGTTCTTAACCTTATAATTATTATTAGAGGCTCAAAGAATATGAAGGTAAGAAAATTGATTTTCCAAAGAAAATTGAATAAGTATACCTTATTACTCTTCTGGCTCAAATAATACTGCCTTAAAATTAATATGCTAACAACCTTTAATAAAAGCAGATTCATTAGTTAAATAAACCATTAGATTGAGAACAGAAATAAAGTCTATTACATAGCTAATGCTTAATAGGTATTTGTGTGTATGTATTAGCATGTGAATGAGTGAGACACAGAAAACAACAGAAAGAGGCAGAAGGAAAGAGAAACAGAGAGAATTTGCAATGAAAGCAGATGACTGCAGGAGAGTCACAGAAGCCCTGCGGGGAAAGCCAACAATAATAAATTATAATGTCATCCAGTTTACATGGTTTCAATCGGGTTCTGGATTACTGCCCTCTGCCTGCTCCCGAGCCCTGCAGTGTTTTGTACTATCTTTGAGATTGTAAAGTCCATCCCTTTGAGGACTTTGAATGGTCCTCTCACTAAGCCAGCAAGTAAGAGAATATGCTCTATTAATTTTTGTCAGTTAAGTTGATCTTCGTTACAACCACTAGAAATAAAGGTCAACAGTGAAGCACCTACTATCCTTTGACATGTTTGTGCTGAAACACGTATTTGCACTTCAGTCTCTCCATAAGCTGATGCTTATCTTCAAAGGATGTGCTAGTCTACCTCCAGAAAACCTAAACTTTCTATCTTCTAGGTCTCATTAATCTCTTTTCCTGTTTTCCAGTGTGTTGTACAAGCATAACGAAGAGTTAAATATCCACAAGGCAGGACTCCCGCAATCCATTTCTCCTTGTCTCTGTTTTTGGGGGAACCCAACTGTGCTGCACGCTGTATTGGCTCTACATAGTGCAATTAGCCAATCTCAGGCATAATAGTCAATATTCCTGCCAATAAATGCCTGGTCTGTTAACTCAGTCAACTCTCTGACATAGATTAAGACAAACAAACTAGGACTTTACAACCAAAAAAAAAAAGAGAGGACTGTGGCTAAATGCTATTTTGCTTAAATTACTAATGTAAATGTTTAAACTATCTGATTTTCTTGGTTGTGAAAATACAAGAAGAATACATCTTTGCTTATGTTTTTAGAGTAATTTGGCAGTGTTAAAAAAAAAGAAAAGAAAAATGAATCCAATACATTTATTACCTATTTATTTTTCTAAGCAGAATGGTAAAGAGCTCTACTTCATGGCACAATTTGGAATTTTAAATGTCAAATTCTAAATATTAATATATGATATTAACAATTAAAATTAGTGGTTGGCCAAAGCCTTTTCCACTATGGTCTTGAAGGAAACTCTGTTATTCATTATGTATAAAACATGAAATAGATAATTGCCCTGTTTTATCTTATGCTGACAATGATGCTGTGGCTTCCATTATTAGTCAGTGAAGTATATCAAAAAGAAAATATAAAAAAGTAATGATCCTTAAAAGTTCATATTTAGTTTATACTCAAACTAAAGTCGTATGTAGGTATTTCAATTATTTTCAGTCCCCAAGTTCATTATTTATTTGCAAGTAGGTAATGGAGGGTTATGAATTAATTGACAGTGAATCATTTAATAAATTAGCTAATAACAGATATTATGGAATTTTACAAAGTTTTCATTTTCAGAGCTTCATTTTTCATTAGACTATTAAAAATGGTCACCCTATATTTGTTCAAAATGCAATGGATGAAAATCATTCTAATGTTATTTATGAAAATGGCATTCTGAATGTTTGAAGCACAAATTAAGAAAACATTGTGACCTGTGTCTAAAGCTCTAAGAAAAATATTTTTCAAACTACCATATGTTAAATAATGAGGGCAAACTATATTGAGTAATAAAAAACAAAAAGCAAAAGACAAAAAATTCCTAGAGGATAAAAAGAAAGCATGGAGAACTAGGAAAGGCTGGGGCAAGTTTTAGCCCCTCCACCCCAAGCTTTTCTTTTCAAAAAAAGACTGAAGAAAAAGTTCTTATTATTAACCATTAATAATGTTACATTAAACACCATCTAACAATCATTGTCTGGCTATTTGATGAGAAAGTTCCCCCATACCCTGTAGGTCCTCCCCCATGAACAACAGGGACCCACAGATGCCCAGTGGAGTGGTGGAGAGGGGTTCCAACATCTATACTTGGAGACTCAAAACATACGTAGTCTCCACCAGGGACAATGGGAAGAGACAGCACTGTTACAGCAGTATTTACAAGACCCAGATGATTCTCAAATTTCACCCATGTTTTGGTCTGTTGCACTAACTCAGCAGTTCTCTGCTACAGGATCTAAATAAACCAATGTTTTGCAATCGCCTGTTACTACAATAGAGGACTAAAGTTCACAGACAACTTATTTTAAAAATGGTAGATGAAAGTGAATTCAAGGTGATACCTCTAATACACTCTGAGTTACATTTGGATATGCTTTTCTGGATGGGAGAAAAAGGGGTGGGGCTAGAGTTAGTGCTAGTAATTGGGTACAACTCTGATCCCATAAACCAGTTCCATATCACATGCTTGTAAAATGAGTCTATGCATATAACAGGGATGATGAAAGTTTGGTTATTCTCACCCCCAAAAAAGAAAATGGGGAGGGGTGAATTGGGAAAAAAATCTTGGCATTTTCACAGGAGTGTTTTATACATGTACATGTTATTCAAATATATTGGAGCCAAATAAAAGGAGAATTGTGATATAAAACACTACTGGCTTCCATCAACCATTCTGCAGGATATCTTTTGGATTACTGAGGGAATCTCCCAAAAGGTATGGCTGAGAAGCGATAGTTCTGCAGGAAGGAGAGAGTATGTTTTATTTCTGTCATGCATTCAAGCGTTGCATCTACTTGTCATATATCAAGACCCAGGTCTGAATCATCTTTATAGCTCCCACACACTTAGCTCATAATTTTATTCAATACAGCTTTATAATTTTGTTTGCAAATTTAATTAATTTGAATGAATTCAAAATTCTAAAGTTTGAATTCAATTAAAATTTATTTTTAAAAAACCAATTATAGCCACTATGGTGGGAGAGTATTTGATGATGACAAATACCTTATTTGACTGAATTTTTCACATTCCTACCAGCTGTTTTGGCATTGTGTGGGCACAGCCTTTATCTGAAGTTTTCTGCCTGAAGTGTTCTGAAATGTTCATTGATTAATTCACTCATTATTACAAATTTTCATTTTCTTGTTTTTCAACATGTTATTTTAGTGAGACGTTAAATAGAGTTAATTTTTGGAGAGGTGCCAACATTAAGACCTATTAGTAAGCCTGCCTTATAAACTTTGTTTATGCTAAGCTACGCATATTTAACTCATTTTATTTTTCCTTCAAATTCTGATTCATTCCCTCAATTACATTACTGCATATCTCCCTGGACTCCCTCCAATTTAACTAGGTCTTTATGGTTCCCCAAACAAAATGCAATATTCTGGATGAACATTGCCCAGAATACAAAAAAGTTATCTGAAAAATTCTTTTGTAATGATGTCTTTTCACATGTATCCTCAAATTATGTATAGATTGCACTTGAGACTTCATTAACTGGAAGATGGCTAATAAAGTCATGAGAAAGCGGCTCAATCAGGAAATATACTGATATATTGGTATAGATGTGTCTGCTAGAGGATCAAGTGAAAGGTCCCACAAAAATAAGCAAATTAGTGCAATCTATTAATATAACGTTAGACTTGAATGAACAACTGGTGAATTCAGACAAGTTCCTCCCAACTCTCACCCACTGAGATTTAATGTATAGATGCCTTAGGAAAACTAACAAATTAACTTGTCTCAAGAGGAAGAGTGTCAGCCTGCACAAACAGAAGGAAAAATGAGAACATATGTTGAGGAAACTATGAATATCTGAGACTGCAGTAACAAATAAATATAAATGGTAATCCTAGAAATTAAGAAAATATTTCATAGGTAGTGATTGATCAGTGTTTCCTTTAAGAAAGTATCTTAAGCAACTTAATTCTTAGTCAAGGTCATTTAAATAACCTTTTTCAAACGGGACTCAGGGGAAACATTTTATGTATGATAGATGAGATGCTGAGAGGGACAGAGGATTTAAACACACATTGCTTATGTGAAGCAGTTCTCAAAGAGACCTCTTGTAGTGCCTGAAATCAGTGAATGAGTGCACAGAAGCTCCTTCCTGTGTATTAATAAGGGGGATCTGCACCAGGCCAAACTGCAGTGTGATCTGGGTTCATGGTGGGGTGTGATGACAAGCTGGACTTGACTCAAGTTTGCTTTGTCAACTGCAAAAGATACTGAATAAAATTTGAACACAGGCATGTGTACACGGCTCCATTTGCCTCCCTTGTACTTCATGAAAACAAGCCTTGATTTGGTGGTTGGTAGCCTACACAGAGTGAAATGTCTAACGGGGAAAAGAACATAGTATTACAGGATTGCTGTCTTTTGTACTCCCAGATTCATTAGCATTTGGAAACAGCTTATGTAAAGCATAGTTCTGTGACTCAGTCATATCATGCAGGGTAAATGTCCAACCAGCTCCCTGATCTTCAAGTTCTTGCTATGGCCACACTAGGGAAATGTCCCCTTATCTCTCTGCACAATACAAGTTCTAGGTGTTTCTCATTTATTCCCACTTAGGGGATTTACATGGGCAAATTGGGCCACAGTATACCACAGGGCCTTCTAGTAGTAATCACAAAAAGTCAGTTGCAGGCTTCTCTGGTGGCGCAGTGGTTGAGAGTCCGCCTGCCGATGCAGGGGACACAGGTTCGTGCCCCGGTCCAGGAGGATCCCACATGCCGCGGAGCGGCTGGGCCGGTGGGCCATGGCCGCTGAGCCGGCGCGTCCAGAGCCTGTGCTCCGCAACGGGAGACGCCACAACAGTGAGAGGCCCACGTACCGCACACACACACAAAAAAAATCAGTTGCAGGTCAAGGTATAGAAATAAAAGGTCAAGTGTGAACCACTATTGAAATATACTTTTGGGGGGTGACTTCCTTGGTGGCACAGTGGTTAAGAATCTGCCTGCCAAGGCAGGGGACACAGGTTCAAGCCCTAGTTCAGGAAGACCTCACATGCCCTGGAGCAACTAAGCCCGTGTGCCACAACTACTAAGTCTGCGCTCTAGAGCCCATGAGCCACAACTACTGAGCCTGCAAGCCACAACTACTGAGCCCACGAGCCAAAACTACGGAGCCCGTGAGCCACAACTACTGAAGCCCGCACGCCTAGAGCCCGTGCTCCGCAACAAGAGAAGCCACCACAATGAGAAGCCCACACACTGCAACGAAGAGTAGCTCCCACTCGCCGCAACTAGAGAAATCCCGTGTGCAGCAACAAAGACCCAACGCAGCCAAAAATAAATAAATAAAATAAATAAATTTTAAAAAAAGAAATATACTTTTTTTAAAAGTAGGGCTCATATCTTACTAGTATGTTGTTACTGCTTATAATGTGCAACAGAAATGATAGAGGAGCCAAATCAGAGAGGGAATTAAACCTAATTAGTTATGGAACACCTTTCATTCAGTAGCAGAAGACAAAGGAGAGGGTGTCTTGGTTTCATTTGTTTATTTTCAATAAGGTGAAACAAGTATAGAGTACTTTCTCTAGTACTCATCTACTTAGAGAACTCAATCTGCACATAACTTGTTTAAATTTGTAAGTACATCCTGACATTTCCAAATGACAGACTTTAAGATGAGATCAATCTGAGTTTAAATCATAGCTCTGCCGTTTACTATCAGTTTGATGTTGAGCAATCAAACCTTTTTGAGACTGTATTTCCTTATCTGTAAAATAGGGATAGTACTAAACATCTCTTAATGTTTTTGTGAAAATTAAATGAGGTCATGTGTATAAAACACTTAGTAGAGTACCTGGCACATAGTAACCACTAAATAATATTATTAAATGAATGATCAGTTATTGAATCCAGCAAAATCTATAAAATTCAAGCACTAGCTAGTAAGTAACCTAAGAAAAAAATCTATCTGATTCTAAGCTTTTTGATTATTTAAAACTTCTCCATTATAGTTAAAAAATATTTTACAATTTTCACACGTTTCTTATTTTCTTCCCAACAGTTCTAAGAAGCTATTATTGAAATCATGAGTCAATATAAGAACAGTTGAATCCTATCCTTTCCTCTTCCTCCAAGCCACACCAAACACTCTCTATTGATTAGCTTTATTATGCTCTCAGTCCCTTTTACTTCAGATAACAGACTCTATTTCTAAATGATAACACCTCGGGATTTTAACATTAGAGCAAAGGATGTGAAGAAAAACCATTTTCATGAATACAACATTAGTGCTTTGTGTTTAGGAAGCAGCTTTCACCTGCATCCCTCAAAGACCTTCAGAATATTATCTGATGCTTTATTCACCGGGCCAAGCTGCAAACAAAACTGCCTTTCAGTGAAGTTCGTCAAAGTACATAAAACCCCACGAGGGAAGGAACTGTAGATAGCTGGTTAAAGTGTCAAGAATATTCAGAGACATTTACAAATAGTATATACGAAAATATCAGTGAACAAACTATGATTACTACTTAGAAGTATGGGGTCCCATAGGTATAGCTTTCATTGTAAATACATACACAGGAACTTTGTTGTATTGGCACTGAGACCAATATCCGCATTATATGCTAATGATATTTGATCAATTTTGTAACCTATATATATATAAACACTGCATATTAATGATAGTCCCTAGTACATATAAAAAGCATGGGCGGGCTTCCCTGGTGGCGCAGTGGTTGACAGTCCACCTGCCGATGCAGGGGACACGGGTTCGTGCCCCGGTCCAGGAAGATCCCACATGCTGCGGAGTGGCTGGGCCCGTGAGCCATGCCGCTGAGCCTACGCATCCGGAGCCTGTGCTCCGCAACGGGAGAGGCCACAACAGTGAGAGGACCGCGTACCGCAAAAAAAAAAAAGCATGGGTGTCAAACCAGAATTGTATGCCAAGTACTTAGCACAGTGCCTGGTCCTCAATTAATGTTAGTTACCAAACTAATTATTATTGTAATTATTATCATTATGAATTTAGATTAGGAAAACATGGCTAACGTGCATGGCTACTTGCACGTTGAGACCTCTTCCAGCCTTCCGACTGGAATCATTTACACAGTGTCTGTTTGTCACAGAGACTATGGTTGTGGATATGTCCTTAAAACACATGGGTAATTCTGGGGGGTAGGGGAGGGGAGACTGTATCAAGTGAGAGCCTTTTTATAATCCAAATGAAATAACTGACAGAGTTTTAATCAATTGTATTGGTGCCATGAACACACATTAGTCTACACACATTCACAGTGGAGATACCATCAGCTTCATTTACTGCTTCTTAGGGTTAGTATTTTTGGTCCTCTATACTCTATTATTGTACCTTCTTGTTTACATAACTAATATGTTGTGAAATTGGACTATGAAAAAAATATTAAGAATGTGGGATTATGAAAGTCTTCTGAGGCGATGAATAATTTCCACTTCTTTGAAGAAAATGCATTGTTTTAAAGTCATATATTGTTCCGCCTTTAGAGATGACGAATATGAGGCTTAATGAAGTAAAGAACCTGGTCCAAGGCCTTGATACCATAGTACTGAACTAACTCCATTAGCTGCCACTCAGCCATCTCTCCTGGGATTCCAAGCAAATCACACCAACGGTGCTTCTATCACACTTGCCATTCATATTTATAGCAACCAATGAAGATAAAATGCTGTGACTGAATTAGCTATGTAACAACTCATAATGAAATCTAGGTAGTGGGTTACTCTATCTGTAAACCCAGTTCAGTATGCTCGTTCACACATCATTAAGTGCTTCTTTTTAATTCTCAGTAGCAAATATCCTCATTTCAGAAGTGTCTATATAATTTATGTGATCCTTATTAACAGTCTTTAACTTAGTTGGTATATCATTTTATCCGAAGTTGATCCTGAAAATATCAGAAGAGATTGCTTAATGGGCTTGCTTTAAAAAGACAACTGAGCAATTTATTTATGTTATTTTTCTTCCTTCACGTTAAAACCTAATCATATTTATTAATGAAATACTATGGCTCTAAAATAAATTCTTGTACAACTGGCACTCATGATGACCATCTCTCTATGGAGAGTACAAAATTGGTTTCAAACACATGTTATTAAAATAAAATGGATTTCCTTCAACTACGAATCACATGTAGGGATTTTTGTTTACTAAATATGTGTTAGAGTTACAACAATGGATAATCATGAGGATGGCTTAAGTTAGGGTAGTTCAAGTAGCAACCCTAGAAGTAGTACCACTACATGTCACTCAGTAAAATAGCTCTAACGGTTGGCTATATTATACAAATCCATAGTGTAATGCTTCATGGATATGTCAAAATCTAAACTCTAAAAATGCTAGGGATATTAGAGGTGGCTTTTATTTTTAAAGAGGAATTAAATGTTATTTTGTATTTTATGGATTTTAGTAACTCGTTATGCATCAATTACTGTATTCTTTATAACACAACCATTCTAATGTAATTTGTATTGCGCTTCCATTTGAAAGACCTGAAAATGTAAAAAAAAAAAAAAAAAAAGGAAAAGAAACTAAAACACAACATTCTCTAACACCATATACAAAAATAAACTCAAAATGGATTAAAGGCCTAAATGTAAGACCAGAAACCATAAAACTCCTAGAGGAAAACATAGGCAGAACACTCTTTGACATAAATCGCAGCAATATCTTTTTGGATCTGCCTCCTAAAGCAAAGGAAATAAAAGCAAAAATAAACAAGTGGGACCTAATTAAACTTAAAAGCTTTTGCACAGAGAAGGAAACCATCAACAAAACGAGCTACTGATTCAGACAAACTACTGAATGGGATAAAATATGCGCAAATGATATGATCCATAAGGGGTTAATATCCCACATGTATAAACAGCTCATACAACTCAACATCAAAAAAACAAACAACCTGATTTAAAAATGGGCAGAAGAACTAAATAGACATTTTTCCAAAGAGGAAATGCAGATGGCCAACGGGCACATGAAAAATGCTCAACATTGTTAGTCATCAGGGAAACGCAAATCAAAACCACAATGAAGGGACTTCCTTGGTAGTCCAGTGGTTAAGAATCCACCTTCCACTGCAAGGGGCATGGGTTCGATCCCTGGTCGGGGAACTAAGATCCCACATGCCACGATGCAACTAAACCCACGTGCGGCAACTACAGAGCCCATGCACCACAAAGAAGAGCCCGTGTGCTGCAATGAAAGATTCCACATACCGCAACTAAGACCTGACGTGGCCAAAGATAAAATAAATAAATATTTTTTTAAAAACCCACAATGAGATATCACCTCACACCTGTCAGAATGACTATCATCAAAAATAACACAAATAGCCAACATTGGTGAGGATGTAGAGAAAAGGGAACCCTTGTACACTGTTGGTGGGAATGTAAATTCATGCAGCCACTGTGGAAAACAGTATGGAGGTTTCTCAAAAAACTAAACATAGAACTACCATATGACCCAGCAATTTCACTCCTGGGTATATACTGGAAGAAAACAAAAACACTAATTCAAAAAGATACATGCACCCCAATGTTCATAGCAGTATTATTTACAATTGCCAAGCTATGGAAGCAACCTAAGTGTCCATAAACAGATGAATGGATAAAGTAGATGTGGTATATATACACAATGGAATACTACTCAGCCATAAAAAAGGAAATGCTGTCATTTGCAGCAACATGGATGGATTTGGAGGGTATTATGCTAAGTGCAATAAGTCACACAGAGAAAGACAAATACTGTATGATATCACTTATATGTGGAACCTCAAAAATACAACAAACTAGTGAATAAAACAGAAAAGAAACAGACTCACAGATACAGAGAAAAAACTAGAGGTTACCAGTGGGGAGAAGGAAGGGGGGGAGGGGCAATATAGGGGTAGAGGAGTAAGAGGTAAAAACTATTAGGTATAAAATAAGCTACAAGGATATATTGTACAACATGGGGAACATAGCCAATTTTTTATAATAACTATAATTGGAGTATAAAAAGTTTACAAATTGTGAATCCCTACATTGTATACCTGTAACTTATATAATATTGTATAGCAACTATACTTCAATTAAAAAAAAGCAAAAAACAAAACCAAAAACAAACCCCTAATGCCCTAAACATTACAACAAGTTTGTTTATCCAGGAATCCAATGAGCAGAAGTATCAGAACAACATATTTTTCCTAAAAATTACTTTTTAAATGATTGTTCATTCTGTGAAGCAAAGGAAACAACCTGCAGAATGAAAGGCAATCTATGAAATAGGAGAAAATATTTTCAAACCATATATATCAGGGGTTAATATACAGAATATGTAAAGAACTCCTATAATTCAACAACAACAAAAAATCTTATTTTAAAATAGGCAAAGGAAGTGCAAAGACATTTATCCAAAGAATATGTACAAATGTCCAACAAGGCTACAAAAAGATGTTCACCATCACTAATCATCATGAAAATGCAAATCAAAACCACAATGAGATATCGCCTCATATCCATTAGGATGGCCACTATCAAAAAATAGAAGATAATGAGTGTTGGTGAGGACATGGAGAAATTAGAACTTTGTGAAGTGTTGATGGGAAGAATGTAAAATGTTGCAGTGCTATGGAAAATAGTATGGAGGTTCTTCAAAAAATTAAAAATAGAATTACCATATGATCTGGCAATCCCACTTCTGGGTGTACATCCAAAATAATTGAAAACAGGATCTCAGAGAGATATTTGCACACCCGTGTTTATTGAAGCATTAGTCACAATAGCCAAAATGTGGTAGCAACGTCAATGTCCACTGGTGGATGAATTGAAAAGAAAAATGTGGTATATACATACTATGGAATACTATTCAGCCTCAATAAAGAAGAAAATCCTGTTGTATGCTACAATATGAATGAACCTTGAGGATATTATACATGAAATAAGCCTGTCACAAAAATACTGCATGATTCTACTTATATGCAATATCTAAAGTAGTAGTCAAACTATTAGAAAATGAATGGTGGCTTCCAAGGGTGGAGGGGAAGTGGGGAGCTGTTCAATGGGTATAGAGTTTCAATTTTGCAAGATTGAAAAAGAGACCCACTGCAAAACAATGTGCATATAGTTAACACAACACCACTGTACACTTAAAAATGGTTAGGATGGTAAATTTTGTATGTTCTTTTACCTCAATAAAAATGTCATGCCATTCTCCCACTAACTGAATCTTTATTTTACCTTAGTCATATAGTCATAGTGTGATAATGTGGGTTAGTGATATCACAGTGGCCAAATCCAAGCATTATGGACAGGGTGGACAAATTGTAATAGATGATGACATGGTCATCATCATAGATCTTGCTGGTAATACAAGAATTGTGGTGTTCCTGGCCATTTATGCTTTAATGGGCAAGAATAGTTTTAATGCACTGAATTGTGTAAATATGTACAGCCTATTCCTTAATTTATACAATGGAAAGAGAAAACAAGTGATTGCATTTGGAAAATTTGGGCCAAATATTTACATAAATAGAATGATAAGCAGCCAACTCTCTTCATCAGATCAGGCTGCTATAACAAAATGCCATAGACTGGGTGGCTTAAACAATAAAAATTTATTTTCTCACAGTTCTGGAGGATAGAAGCTTCAGATCAAGGTGCCAGCATGGTCAGTTTCTGGCCTTACTTGTAGATGGCCACCTTCTCACTGTGTCTTCACATGGCAGGGAGAGAGGGAGAGAGGGAGAGAGGGAGAGAGGGAGAGAGGGAGAGAGGGAGAGAGGGAGAGAGGGAGAGAGGGAGAGAGGGGGGGGAGAGAGAGAGAGAGAGAGAGAGAGAGAGAGAGAGAGAGAGAGAGAGAGAGGGAGGGAGGGAGGGAGGGAGGGAGGGAGAGAAACCTCTCTGATATCTCTTCTTATTAAGGCAATGATCCCATCATTAGGGCCCCTCCCTCATGACCTCACCTAAACCTAATAATCTCCCAAAGGCTCCATCTCCAAATATATCACATTGGGGGTTAGGGCTTCAGCATATGAATTTTGGAGGGATGCAATTCATTCCATAGCATTCTGCTCCTGGTCCCCCCAAATTCATGTTCTCACATGCAAAATATTTTCACTCCATTCAAACAGCTCCAAAAGTCTTAACACATTCCATCATCAACTCAAGTCTAAAGTCCAAATTCTTATCTAAACATCATCTAAATCAGATTTGGGTGAGACTAGAGATATCATTTATCCAGAGGCAAAAAAAAAAAAAAAAGGGAAGGAAGGAAGGAAGGAAGGAAGGAAAGAAAGAAAGAGAGAGAGAGAGAAAGAAAGAAAAGCAAGGAAAGAAAAGAGAGAGAAAAGGAGTGCTAGTTCTCTGGTGTCTTTTGTTATAAGGGCACTAATCCCATCATTACGACCCTGCCCTCATGACCTCGTCTAAACCTAATTTTCTCCCAAAGGTCTCATCTCCAAATACCATCACATTAAGGGTTAGGATATCAACATATGAATTTGGGAGGGGGGATGGGACACAATTCAGCCCCTAGCACCAACATATTCCTTAATTGATCTGGATAATAATATATAAATACTAAATAAACATTTTCTAAGACTCATGCTTTAAAATCTTATTTTCTACCATATTTTGCATTCCATATTATGTTTCATACTTCCTAAAAGTGTTGATTTAAAAAATTATTTGTCACTATACTTTACCATCCCACACTATATGGCATAATTTATGAGCTAACATCCCTTTAAAAATTGTTATGCTCATTTAGAATTAGGATATCTAAACACTGATATAATTAATGTAGAACAGATCAGGTCTCAGACTTCCCGAGTAAATGGTTTTCTACTGTATTTAATTACTCTCAGTTCTCTGACACAGAGAGAAGTGCAAACATCATTCCATTTACATATCATTCTCATTATAAGATGTGGTAAAGTATTATGATTTTACAGTTGCTGGTGCAATACATAAATACATTTAAATATAAGACGAAAATGAAGCACAGAAAATTTATGTTATTTGCCCAAGATCACACGGTCAAACAAGGGTGGCATTTCTGATGAAGGTAGCTTTACTCCATGTCATAATCACTTTCCACCTTTATACCAAATGATCAGCATCTTATGTCTTTCCCAAAACACACTATAGGCTGAACTAAGGAAGAACAAAAGATACATTTGTGTATTCTTTACTGACTAACCTCATTCCAAAGATTACAGACATAGAGCTGCCATTCAACCCTTTCACCCTTCCCCTAACATAGGCATTGGCCTGAAAAATCACCATAAGAAACAATGGGTGGTCATCAGAGATGGTAATACAACCGACACAGGGGGAGGGGAAGCACATTCATATGAACCTAACTGACTTAACCAGCAAGGAACAGTAAAGAGTGATACAGTTAAAAAGAGAGAGCAAGAGAACAGACGCATCTATAAGGTTTCACAGAAAAGTTGAGTGATAGGGAAGGGAAGTGGCCTGAGTGAAAGGGATCAGAGTTTGTTGGTGGCTTAGTGAATGACATGTAGGAATGGCAAGGTGGCAGGAGCAAATAATGAGATAAAAGATGGGACACAAAACTATACACATGCTAATGCTGAGTTAATATTTTCCCTACTCCAACCCGGTTATTTAATTCTCTAAATAAGCATTTATAGACTACTTATTAAGGGTTAGGCATGTTTTATACACAAGATATAATGGTGAAAGTGAATGTCACAGCTCTCAAAAGCTCACAGTGTGATGGGTTGGGGGCCGGAGCATGGGGGACAGACATGTATACAGTTAAAGCATATCACAAGACCATAGTTTTTTAAGTGCCAAGTCCATTTGTTTTAGAAGTATTTTCTTATTGCTGTAAATTATTTTCCATGAATCTACTATAACTTTTTATATTGAACTAACGGTATCTTGTTTTAATACCTTATAAATACTATTAATCCAAGATACTAGAAAGAAGTTCAATAAAACCAAATTACATGTTAAATCTTCAGCTTACATAAGAAAGCTTATTTCTATTATTTTATTTTATTTTATTTTATTTATTTATGGCTGCATTGGGTCTTTGTTGCTGCACTTGGGCTTTCTCTAGTTGCGGCGAGTGGGGCTACTCTTCGTTGTGGTGCACGGGCTTCTCATTGCAGTGGCTTCTCTTGTTGCAGAGCACGGGCTCTAGGCAGGCAGGCTTCAGTAGTTGTGGCATGCAGGTTTCAGTAGTTGTGGCGCATGGGCTTAGTTGCTTCGCGGCTTGTGGTATCTTCCCAGGCCAAGGATCGAACCCGTGTCTCCTGCATTGGCAGGCGGATTCTTAACCACTGCGCCACCAGGGAAGCCCCAAGAAAGCTTATTTCTATTATCATGCAGTCATACACACACATACACATACATCTTCTTCGAGTCAATTTGAAGAAATGGTGAGAACATGAGGTTCTTTGTCTCTGTAGAAACCTGTCTGCTATTCTCAGTAGAGCTGCCACTACTAATGGCCACATCATTAATCTGTATATAATCACTCCACAAATATTCTAAGTTTCATGGGAGGACACGTCTCTGTTTCTTTCCAGAGCCATTTATATGTGTGCTTTACAAGGTGATCAGTGCTATGGCAGTAGTTGAATTAGGTAACAGGCATAGAGATATCTCTTGGGTTTGAAATTAATTTGGAATAGGTGTGGATGCGGTCTTCTCTTTCTGGAGGGCGTTCAAGAGAAGCAAGAAGATACCTTTCTATCCTGGAACAGACTGGGACTTTGTTGAATCCTATTGTAATCAGGTCACCTTGAATTAGTTAGCCTCTATTTCCTGGAGAATTAGTAAGAAAAATAAAACACTTTTGCTAGTACATCTCAACTATTTAACATATAACTGTTAATTGCAGGGTTTGGTTAAACTTTGACCCAACACTTATCAAGGAATTTATGTGTTAAGCTCTTATTCATGTTACTTTATCAAAGGCAATCAAATTTTATCAGTGATTCATTGTTTGCTCTTCTGCCTTCTATTAAGAAAGACACTGAGATCCTCAAAAGACAGTATTTTCCAATGATGAATAAGTCTGAGACTCTGGAGAGGAGAGCATGGCTAAGTACAGATGGGAACAACATAGTCAGATGAGTTTGGGGGTGGGCAGCAATTGATTGTTGGCCTTTAAGCCCAGGACTAGATATTTCAACCTGAGAACCAATTAGGTGTCTCTTTGTGCTGCTGAAGGGTAGAGGAGGAAGGGATCTGAAAAAAGGTAAGGGGACAAGAAAGCTAATAAGGTAGTTGGGTAGTACTACCTGTGTACAATGGTTAGGGATTATGCAAGCACTTGGTGACAGCTGTCTACAAGTACCTGCTTCTGATACCATTATGTCTGTGTTTGTGCTTGTTTGTCTTGTCCCTCAACTAAATGGTGAATTCTAAAGACAGGGAATTTCTTATTTTATCAGTCCACACACTGCCTAGTGCTGTGCCTCACTAAATAACCTTGTCAATGGAGTGACAAATGTCTTCCAATTTCTGCAAAATAAACAGAAGAAAAGGCCAGTGGAAGACATTTTTTTGAAGTATGCTCTGTACAAACTGTTTCTTAAAATGGAAAACTATTTATATATATAATCATTTTATAAAATATATTATTATAATTTAATATGTATATAGAGATTGGTTACATTACAATTCAATTCAAAATTTAAAAAAATATATTTGGGAGGTTAAAAGGGCATCATTTTGCTGCAGTCTACCTTTCGCTACTTCCTCTTCTCCAACCAAATTGCAATGTTTGTCATTTAACAGACAATTAATGCATTCCATTTCTGAATGTTTATTTTCATACCTGAATTTCCACTTTGGGTGTCCTTTCATCTCATATTCTGTCTACATCCCACTCCTCCAAGGCCAGTTACCAATGTTACTCCTTTCATTAAGCATTCCTTGAAATCTAAATCTGAATAAAGAAGCAATGTTTTTCACTTCTGACCTCCTACAGCACTGTATTCCTCTTATGCTCTCAGCACCTCCTAAGACATGTGAAGCTAGGTGGTGGCAGGGAGAGAAGCAGATGGTCACAGAAAAAAGCAGACACGAGGCCAGTCACTGCATCATACCAACAGCAGAAGCCTAGGTAAAGATTCACAAATTTGTACTGCTGAGGTTTCTAGAGCTGGATTCATTTTCAGTCTTTGGATATGCACGCTGACAATAAATCCTTATCACCTGAGCTACTCTGAGCAAGTCTATGTTTCAAGCAACCGAAACAACCTAATATTGTGCCTTGTGTTTATGTACTTGTTTTACCTTCCCTAACAGGCCATAAATTCTTTGCAAGGCAGTGACCATGGCTTCTTTTTTTCTCATGACTCCACTAGTACCTGCAGTGTGGCACAGTCAGTGTGCCATTTATTGAGTCAGCGCTCAATAAATGCTTGCTGGAAGGATGGAGAAAACTGGGCAATTGATCATCACGTCATATTGCATTTCAGATCATTTGTAGCAAGGCAAGAACCAAACACAGGTAGTTCATAATAATACTTTACTAAACATTGCTTTTTCAAATGAGTGGCTTGCCTGTCTCTCTCTTTCTATTAGAGTTCTGCAAACGTGTTTATGACATATCTTCGCCAAAGGCTAACTTTAGCAGTAGTACCATGTATCATAAAAGATGTGTCATATAATCAAATTACATAATATGAAGCCATGCATTCCTCCCATTATTTTAACAAGTATCCTTGTTTAAAGGGTGGTGATCTGTATCAGGTTCTCTTCTGAGAGGCCAGAAATGTAAACTGTATTGAACTAATGTCACTGTTGTCTCTTATTCAGAATGGGAAACACTTTGTCAATCTTATTTTCATATATATCTGGTGTGGCTAGATACCCTCAAGGAAATTATTTTTCAAGAACGAATTTGAAGGATTAAAAGGTTCGCCAAAGTCACATGAAATACATAACAATGAAGTATAGTCTCATTTCATGGATATCACCTTCTTACACCTACATAGTGTTTTACGGTTTGCAAAGCACTTTGAAATATATTATCTCATTTGTTCCTCACAACAGGAGTCTGTGAGATAGACACAGAAGGCATCATCCCCACTTTGTATATTAAAAAATGGAGAAGTTAACTGAGTTTGCCAAGGTCACAGAGGTAGTAAATAGTGAAGAGAGCTAGGGAAAGAACCCAAGTCTTTCAACTTCTAATCCAGTAGTCTTCTGACTTCGGATCCAGTTTTCTTTCAACTAGTCTATCTATGACAGTGCTTTTTAAACTTCTGGCTATGACCAATTGATCGGTTGTGAGACCAACTTTGACCAGCATTTAAAGAATGAAATAGAACATAATATATCATAGAGCATTAGCTCCATGACTTCATTTTTTACTGTAAGTAAGAATTTGTTTAGTAAAGGAAAGAAGTGTTTCCTGAAACTTTTGTTTCAGTTTTGTCTATTATAATGTAAAATATGTTTCTGTGAGAAATTTTGAGAAAAGTACATCAAAAGTCACTGATCAGTATACCATGTTGCCCATTAAATCAAGTTGCTCAAAAGTAATTCATGATGCCAAAAAAGTCTCCATGTTTTTGTTTTTAACATTAAAATAATTGTGGATAATAAAAAAGTATTTTCCGGCAATCTTTCAGTTAGGTATTAATTATGTGGGGTAAATTCATTGTTTGACCTCTTTTAAGAGTTCTACTTGAATATTATATTTAAAAATTGAGGGTTTCTATATAGACATGATACTGATTATATTCAAGCTTTTATGGGAAAAAATGTTAATCATGCTTTACTAAGAAATCATCTTAGAAAATCTTTACCTGACTAAATATATTTAGGGTAATGTAGGAAACACTGAGTATAGATAACACCCTGGAATTCAAATATTTGATTCCTATCAAAGTAAGAATATCTGATAGCTGTGGAATTTATTAACAACGTATTTAATTACATATATGTATTATCAATGAATAATCAAAATGAATGAATCCACAACTGTTTTCTTAATTACGATTAATACAGTGGCTCTTCATTGCCTATAACAGGGGTTCCCAACTCCTGTGCTGCGGACCATTACCGGTCCGTGGCCTGTTAGGAACCGGGCCGCACAGCAGGAGGTGAGCAGCGAGCCAGCGAAGCTTCATCTGCAGATCCCCATCGCTCGCATCACCACCTGAACCATCCCCTCCTCCGCCCCTACCCCGGGTCCATAGAAAATCTGTCTTCCACGAAACCTGTCCCTGGTGCCAAAAAGGTTGGGGACCGCTGGTCTATAAGATACAGTGCAAAATCCTTAGTAGAGCATATAAGTGCCGGGAGCTTTATCTCCTGTCCCTCAACTTCATATAGGCCACGCTCTTCCATGTCTCTATAATTTTGTACATGCTTCCTTTGCTTGGATGCCATTGCCTCCCACCTTCCTCAATGAAGCTGGGTCTTAAAGGATGAATACAAGTCTTCTAGGCAATGTTACCTCCTCTGTGATGCCTTCATCCATTCCTTTTCAAGTGTTCTCACATAACTTATTACAGTTTATTTATCAGAGATCTCACATTACTATAATTATTTCTTTGTGTGAGTTTCTTCAGCTAGGCAAGGAGGTACTTGAAGTTGAAGTCTCTGTCTTATACATTCCTGAATCCTTGGTGCCCAGAACAATGCCTAGGACATAAGAGACACCTGATTCGTTGCTAAATATGTGAGATATATTATTTCGTTTTAATGGACATTTTGCATTTTGTAAATGCAAAACACAAAGCATTTTACAAGAGGTCATAAGAATTTTAATCTATAATCTATTGTCTACTATTTTTCACACTGAAAGCTTCATTGTTCACTTCTAAATTAAAATATTAATTTAGGGGCAGAAGATTATACTTCTATCTATTATTCTGTGGTCCATACATCGGCAAAAGAGCTGGCTGATTTGGTCTGTTCAAACCAACATTTAATCAAACTGCTGACATCATTTTATCTGATTATGTGCAAGATACAGACCAAGGCATTTTTACTTTTCCATAGGTTGAGATGGTGGCTTAGAGATATAGCCTACATGTTAGAATTTTCCCTCCAAATTTTAGTCATCATTGTATTAAGAAAAAAATGAAAAGATAAGCAATTTTTCATGGATAGTTGGGTCATTTAGTATTTTGTGATATGGTACCATTAAAGTTTCATTTATATTCCTATAGGGTTTTCTCCTCACTGTTTCAGCTAATAGATTTTGAAGTCCCAGTGTGTCTATCACTCCTTTGAGGGATTTTTTTTTTAATTGTTGCTCTGAAAACACAGCACTAACTTCCTCAAAAGATAAAACAGAGAAACCACAGCTGGAGAAGTGTGAATGCCAATTTACTCTTCATAGCACAAAAAATTATACTCTATGATTGTAGAGGAAGGCAATATTTAATTGACAGATATTCTAATACATAAATGTATTAGGGTGACATCTGTTTGAGGGCTCTACTGTGCATATCTATGCTACAAAATAATTTCAAAAAATTATGGTAGGCTATGAATTTCTAACTCACGTGTGAATCTGAGAGACAAGTATTTTTTATTTTCCTCATTTGAATTCTTCACACATTTCTCCCTTGTATTACAGCTGATTGTTTACATGTTTAACCTTCAACTCAATAGAAAGCTTTAGGATGGTTTCCAAATCTTACTCAGCTCCAGATTCCCAGTGTGGTCAACACCATGTTGACACATAATAAATGTTCAGCAAATGTTTATTGGAAAAATAAATGAATAGATTATTAAAGCCCTGATGCTTTAAACATCTCCCCTAGGAGCCATTTGATATTTCTCCTGTGTTATAATGTCACAAAGATAAAAACCTCACAATTTCTTTCTTTGCTTATTGAAAAAGATGGCAGTAATGACAGAGGAAGTTGGATTACTCATAACACACAAGACAATCTTTTATAAAAATCTAACACTTTGGCCTCCAGGTGTGAAGCACCTGAACCAAAGGTGAAAAATTCAATAAAATATTTGGATTTGTATCTTCAACTAAAAACCAAACTGTTGGATAGTAGGAAACATCTAGGTGATTAAACCATGCACATATTCAGTATTCGCCCAGAGCCTCGGGAGTCTAAATGTTGGCTATTGCTTTCAGGTTACTTGTAGAAATCACAACTGGCTTCCCTGCCTTTTCATCTGAACTTCAGTGTAACCGAGGATTCATTATTTTTTTTATATTTTGAGGAGCCAGCAAGTCATATTGTGTATTTTATCAGAACCTTGCCTTCTAGGTTAGTAAAATGCCTTTTAAAATAACGTTTTTTTGGATAATAGAAATTATACCTATCTAATATTAAATAAAACCATTACTATAACAAATATAAAGAAGTATTCAGCAAAACATACTTTATCAACTGATTCTAACCAACAAAATATTTTTAATGAGTGCACATCTATTAAAAGAATCCTCAAGATGCTGTAATTATTATTCATTTTCTGGAATTGTTTCACCATGAAGCTTTATGCTTCTATGGGGACTTTAATGTTTATGTTTTGTGACGGCTGCATTGACTATTAAAAAGCAATTTGGCTGACATTTTAGGTCTTTTGTTGCCAGTTTTAATTGGATTGTTCATCAAGCATCAACTCCCCCGTTAACTGCAAAAATTTCAGGCCAACGTCAGTTTACAGTAATGACTGTTTAATGATTTTATCCCGTCAGTATGCAAGCTTCGTATGGATATATGCATGATTAGTTTCATATCAAGACCTGTAATTAAATAATTGAAGCTTAAACAGAATGGATATCAAACGTGAACACATATTTAATAAAGACTCAGAAGCTTATCAAAATACTGATTAACAAGTCAAGTCAATGTTTTGAGTTCATCTGTGTTAGTACACTTATGGTATCTTAAAAAATATTTGTATAAAGTTTTTACCCAACGTTAAAAGAAATTCTCTTTAGCACAGCAGTAAATTTGGGTTTTGAAAAGGTAATTTATATCTACTTTCAAAAGGTAATTTATATATAGGCATCTATCTGCCTGAGTAAGAAAACTCACTTTAACTGTTACTTTTTCTGGAGAAAAATTAGCCAAAACAGAACACCCTAGAGCAGCAATAAATATTCTTATCAGTCACACACAATTCCAGTCCTTAAGAAGTTGACTTAATATACCCATATTATGCTGTCACCTATTTGCATTTCATAGAATGTTAGAGCTGGAAGGGACCTTGGAAACCATCTCTTCTAAATTCCTTATTTTACAACACTGAAGTCCAGATGAGTTAAATGAGTTGCTTAAGGTCATATAGCTAATTAGTGGCACAGCCAAGAAAAAAACTCTAGGTCCAACATGTTAACTTATGTATTCCTGGAGAATCAACAGGTAAAAAAGAATTTTATGTATTGGTATTGGTAAATTCCTTTTCTCCTGATTCCAATAATTAACGTTTCAAAACTAAAAACAAACCAACAAACCCCAACCTGTACACAGAGATATACACTGAGAAGTTTCATTTTCTCTTGTTTCCCAGTCAACCCCATTCTTCCTCCAACCCCTGCAGGTAACCATTTTTACTAGTTTCTTATTCATCTTTCCAGTATTTTTTCATGCCAATGCACAATGTATGAATGTATATTATTATTTTCTCCCTTTCTGTACGTAAATATAGTACACCCTACATACGTCTTTACATCTTGCTTTTATTCACTGAAAAATACATCTTGAGATCATTCCATATCAGTGCATAGAAATCTTCCTTGTTATTTTTTTCTTTTAAGCTGCACAGTGTTCCCTTGCATATGTATTACAGTTTATTCAATGTGTTGGCAAATTACGAATAATTAATTGAAAATGTTTTAGATGCTAAAAATTATTTCACTCTACCTATAAGAAATACTTATCTGCATAATGGAAAATGTAGAAAAAATATATATCACGACAAAGACAGGGCAGTGTGCACAGCACTGAAGAAAAACTAGAAAAGCTATTACTTTCCCTTTGATTTAAAGTCCTAGTCTTGAAGCTCATTGCATAATTAAGATGTTTTCCCAGGGTTTACTGGTATGGGTAAGTGAAAATATGTGTTATAATGAAAATGTTTGTAATGCAGCACATAGAAACTTTTACTTTTATGTTATGTTCAGTAAGCATAGCATTTCAAAATCCTTCTATCTTCAGTCCAATAGATCATACTACTTATCCTCTGCTCATGGTAACCCACATATACCTTGCATTTTAAAATAGTTTCATTTCACATTGGAATGGAAGGCCTGCCTACACTGCTGTAGTATAGTGAAAGACATTAGGGGGACAGACCAATCAAGGTAGAAGCAGAATTCTTATCAAATGACAGGTCCCAGATTCCCATTTCATGAAACATGTACTCCTGCTACATGCCAAATTCCTATTAACTTCAAGAAGGAATTATGCACAGAAGAAATATGTAGGCTGAAGAGGGCAGGATAAATTAGTCCAGAGCGATCCTTAAATGTCAGTTTAAAATTCAGTGAACGCTTTAAATTATGTGTAGTCATGTTGTTTGCATTGAATATTACCCACTCACACCCTGTCTCTGACCACATCTTCAAAATGAATGAGACAAAAGATTACTTGAAATAGAGAAGAGACATGAGCAGCTCGATGTGGGATTGTAAATAAAAATGGAATCCAAAGGTGTGAGTAATGAAAATGTAATGATTCCTTAAGAAACAGCTTAAGAAAAAGAAACTGTGCTTTCCCTCAGTTTATAAAATATTTACATTTAAGAAAATGGGTAGAAATGTTTTTCACCTCTATAAATTCAGCCTAATTCAAAGAGTCAAGTTTCATTGTTAAGTTTGAATCATATTTAAAATACAAGTATGTTGTATTTACTTTCACGTGCACTGCAAATATGTTGCTACTACTAATGTCCTATAGAGGCACTTAGGGTCACGGATAAACAAAAACTGTAAAAATGTCTATTTGTTCTTATTACTGCTTTTAATGTGCTTAAAATGGTTTATGCTCTTAAGCAGGTGAAACGAGCTCTCTGTAATCTTCATAGTACCCTTTTCATGGGCTATTTCAAGGTAAATTTCAGCTCAACCCTGTCAACGTAAGTCTTAAAATTATGAGATTTTGCTATATTAAATTAAATAAAAAATTGTCCCTTAAATGGCATATAAAAGGTGTAAACATTATAAAAAGCCAATCTCTAATTTCCAATAGTTACTTGGTAGATAACAATTTAAAATCCCCTTTCTAGGAACTCTAAAACAATATCACAACATACTGTAAAGGAGATACCTTATTAAAAAGCAGATGTTGAAAGGCAGATATATGTCACTCTGTGTCAATTATATCAAAGAATGAACCCGTTTTTATTTTTGTTAATTGCATCGACCTGAGTTTGCATTTGTCACTAGATAGGACCTTGAATCTGTGGTTAATAATCTAGCAGCTGATTTCTTTTCACCCAGCTTTTACAGGATTCAGTAACATAAACTTTCTTAAGAAAAGTAAGTCTTTATTGACAAAATAAAACTTTATAACTTACACAACTAGCCAACTGGGTCACAATAGGCTTATTTCCTCACTGTTTCTTACCAAATGATAGAAAACAGATAACATTAAGAGCAATTTCCTTGAAACAATGGCTTATGCTAAAAAAGGAGCAATGTGACTTTCCAAGTACTCTCTAGAAAAGACCTCTGCTTTTTCACTGATGTAATGGTAAGACTGGTTAAAACATTTTCAAGCATCTCTCTGTCTAGAATGTCTGAGACCTCTCTAGTTGCCCTGGAAGCACTACAGTTTTCTCTGAAGTTAGAGGAATCAAGATCTTTTTCTAATAACATGGTTTCTTAAACTTTAAAGAGAAGATATGTCGATGGCAAGTGAAGTTTGATGCTTGGAAACCAAACTACAGGGAGATAGTATAGAGGAAGAATGAAGAATTCAGCTTCTGGAAATACTAGTATACTAGAAAACCTAAAATTTTACACTACAAAACACTTAGAAATGCTGGACGAACATAGCATAGAAGAATGGCACTCAGAAGAAGTAGGAAAAAAACAACAAAAGCCAAAGCCAAGGTGGGAACTGTAAACAAGAGTGGCATGCTCAGGAGTTGATGCTGCAGCTCCCCTTCAAGTGGTAATCTAAGGACATAGGTTTAAAGGCTAAAGTGAGACAGGCAGGAGGTAGGCTTTGGGTCTTTGCAAGGCAGGGAGTTGCCCATATATATATGGACCTTTATACATGCTACAGGCCAAAAAAGGGTATGTTAGAAAAAGAGTCTGGTCTTTGGGGGGCTAATGGTGGACTCTGGGAGAGCTGACACCAAGGAGTACTTCCCAGAACTCCTCCTACCAGTGTCCTTGTCCTCACGGTGAGCCACAGCCACCCTCCGCCTCTGCAGGAGACCTTCCAACACTAGCAGAATAAGTTGAGACCTGAGGGCAGACAGCAGAAGCAAGAAGAACTACAATCCTGCAGCTTCTGGAACAAAAACCACATTCACAGAAAGACAAGATGAAAAGGCAGAGGGCTCTGTACCAGATGAAGGAACAAGATAAAACCCCAGGAAAACAACTAAATGAAGTGGAGATAGGCAACCTTCCAGAATAAGAATTCAGAATAACGATAGTGAAGATGACCCAGGACCTTGGAAAAAGAAAGGAGGCAAAGAACGAGAAGATGCAATAAATGTTTAAGAAAGACCTAGAAGAATTAAAGAACAAACAAACAGAGATGAACAATATAATAACTGAAATGAAAACTACACTAGAAGGAATCAATAGCAGAATAACTGAGGCAGAAAAATGGATAAGTGACCTGGAAGACAGAATGGTGGAATTCACTGCTGCGGAACACACTAAAGAAAAAAGAATGAAAAGAAATGAAGACAGCCTAAGAGACCTCTGGGACAACAACAAACGCAACAACATTCCCATTATAGGGGTCCCAGAAGGAGAAGAGAGAGAGAAAGGACCAGAGGAAATATTTCAAGATATTATAGTCAAAAACTTCCCTAACATGGGAAAGGAAATAGCCACCCAAGTCCAGGAAACGCAGCGAGTCCCATGCAGGATAAACCCAAGGAGAAACACACCAAGACACACAGTAATCAAATTGGCAAAAATTAAAGACAAAAAAAAATTATTGAAAGCAACAAGGGAAAAATGACAAATAACATACAAGGGAACTCCCATAAGGTTAACAGGTGATTTCTCAGCAGAAACTCTACAAGCCAGAAGGGAGGGGCATGATATACTCAAAATGATGAAAGGGAAGAAGCTACAACCAAGATTACTCGACCCAGCAAGGATCTCATTCAGATTCAATGGAGAAATCAAAAGCTTTACAGACAAGTAAAAGCTAAGAGAATTCAGCACCACCAAACCAGCTCTACAACAAATGCTAAAGGAACTTCTCTAAGTGGGAAACACAAGAGAAGAAAAGGACTTACAAAAACAAACCCAGGGCTTCCCTGGTGGCACAATGGTTGACAGTCCGCCTGCCGATGCAGGGGACGCGGGTTCGTGCCCCGGGCCGGGAAGATCCCACATGCCGTGGAGCGGCTGGGCCCGTAAGCCATGGCTGCTGAGCCTGCGCATCCGGAGCTTGTGCTCCGCAACGGGAGAGACCATAACAGTGAGAGGCCCGCCTACCGTAAAAAAAAAAAAAAAAAACCCCAAAACAATTAAGAAAATCGTCATAGGAACATACATATCGATAATTACCTTAAACGTGAATGGATTAAATGCTCCAACCAAAAGACACAGGCTTGCCGAATGGATACAAAAACAAGACCCATATATATGCTGTCTACAAGAGACCCACTTCAGACCTAGGGACACATACACACTGAAAGTGGGGGATGGAAAAAGATATTCCATGCAAATGGAAATCAAAAGAAAGCTGGAGTAGCAATACTCATATCAGATAAAATAGACTTTAAAATATTTTACAAGAGACAAGGAAGGACACTACATAATGATCAAGGTATCAATCCAAGAAGAAGATATGAAATTATAAATATATATGAACCCAACATAGGAGCACCTCAATACATAACGCAACTGCTAACAGCTATAAAAGAGGAAATCGACAGTAACACAATAACAGTGGGGGACTTTAACACCTCACTTACACCAATGGACAGATCATCCAAAATGAAAATAAATAAGGAAACAGAAGCTTTAAATGACACAATAGACCAGATAGATTTAATTGATATTTATAGGACATTCCATCCAAAAAGAGCAGATTACACTTTCTTCTCAAGTCCGCACGGAACATTCTCCAGGATAGATCACATCTTGGGTCACAAATCAAGCCTCAGTAAATTTAAAAAAATTGAAATCATATCAAGCATCTTTTCTGACCACAATGCTATGAGATTAGAAATCAATTACACGGAAAAAATATGTAAAAAACACAAACAAATGGAGGCTAAACAGTACATTACTAAATAACCAAGAGATCACTGAAGAAATCAAAGGGGAAATCAAAACATACCTAGAGACAAATGACAATGAAAACACGATGATCCAAAACCCAGGGGATGCAGCAAAAGCAGTTCTAAGAGGGAAGTTTATAGCTATACAAGCCTACCTCAAGAAACAAGAAAAATCTCAAATAAACAATCTAACCTTACACCTAAAGGAACTAGAGAAAGAAGAACAAACAAAACCCAAAGTTAGAAGAAAAGAAATCATAAAGATCAGAGCAGAAATAAATGAAATCGAAACAATAGCAAAGATCAATAAAACTAAAAGCTTGCTCTTTGAGAAGATAAACAAAATTGATAAACCATTAGCCAGACTCATCAAGAAAAAGAGGGAGAGGATTCAAATCAATAAAATTAGAAATGAAAAAGAAGTTACAACAGACATCACAGAAATAAAAAGCATCCTAAGAGACTACTACAAGCAACTCTATGCCAACAAAATGGACAACCTGGAAGAAATGGACAAATTCTTAGAAAGGTGTAACCTTCCAAGACTGAACCAGGAAGAAACAGAAAATATGAACACACCAATCACAAGCACTGAAATTGAAACTGTGATTAAAAATCTTCCAACAAACAAAAGCCCAGGACCAGATGGCTTCCCAGCTGAATTCTAACAAACATTTAGAGAAGAGCTAACACCCATCCTTCTCAAACTCTTCCAAAAAATAACAGAGGAAGGAACACTCCCAAACTCATTCTACGAGGCCACCATCACCCTGATACCAAAACCAAAGATAGTACAAAAAAAGAAAATTACACACCAATATCACTGATGAATATAGATGCAAAAATCCTCAATAAAATACTAGCAAACAGAATCCAACAACACATTAAAAGGATCATACACCATGACCAAGTGGGATTTATCCCAGGGAAGCAGGATTCTTCAATATACGCAAATCAATCAATGTGATACACCATATTAACAAATTGAAGAATAAAAACCATAGGATCATCTCAATAGATGCAGAAAAAGCTTTTGACAAAATTCAACACCCATTTATGATAAAAACTCTGAGAAAGTGGGCATAGAGGGAACCTACCTCAACGTAATAAAGGCCATATATGACAAACCCACAGCAAACATCATTCCCAATGGTGAAAAACTGAAAGCATTTCCTCTAAGATCAAGAACAAGACAAGGATGTCCACTCTCACCACTATTATTCAACATAGTTTTGGAAGTTTTAGCCACAGCAATCAGAGAAGAAAAAGAAATAAAAGGAATACAAATTGGAAAAGAAGAGGTAAAGCTGTCACTGTCTGCAGATGACACGAAACTATACACACAGAATCCTAAAGATGCCACCAGAAAACTACTAGAGCTAATCAATGAATTTGGTAAAGATGCAGGAAAAAAAATTAATGCACAGAAATCTCTAGCATTCCTATACACTAATGATGAAAAATCTGAAGGAGAAATTAAGGAAACACTCCCATTTACCATGGCAACAAAAAGAATAAAATACCTAGGAATAAACCTACCTAGGGAGACAAAAGACCTGTATGCAGAAAACTATAAGACACTGATGAAAGAAATTAAAGATGATATCAACAGATGGAGAGATATACCATGTTCTTGGATTGGAAGAATCAATATTATGAAAATGACTATACTACACAAAGCAATCTACATATTCAATGCAATCCCTATCAAATTACCAATGGCATTTTTTATGGAACTAGAACAAAAAATCTTAAAGTTTGTATGGAGACACAAAAGACCCCGAATAGCTAAAGCAGCCTTGAGGGATAAAAACAGAGTTTGAGGAATCAGACTCCCTGACTTCAGACTATACTACAAAGCTACAGTAATCACGACAACATGGTACTGGCACAAAAAAAGAAACACAGATCAATGGAACAAGATAGAAAGCCCAGAGGTAAACCCACGCACCTCTGGTTAACTAATCTATGACAAAGGAGGCAAGGATATACAATGGAATAAAGACAGTCTCTTCAATAAGTGGTGCTGGGAAAACTGGACAGCTACATGTAAAAGTATGAAATTAGAACACTCCCTAACACCATACAGAGAAATAAACTCAAAACGGATTAGAGACCTAAATGTAAGACCAGACACTATAAAACTCTTAGAGGAAAATATAGGAAGGACACTCTTTGACATAAATCACAGCAAGATCTTTTTTGACCCACCTCCTAGAGTAATGGAAATAAAAACAAAAATCAACAAATGGGACCTAATGAAACTTCAAAGCTTTTGCACAGCAAAGGAAACCATAAACAAGATGAAAAGACAACCCTCAGAATGGGAGAAAATATTTGCAAACGAATCAACAGACAAGGGATTAATCTCCAAAATATAGAAACAGCTCATGCAGCTCAATATTAAAGAAACAAGCAACCCAATCCAAAAATGGGCAGAAGACCTAAATAGACATTTCTCCAAAGAAGACATACAGATGGCCAAGAAGCACATCAAAAGCTGCTCAACATAACTAATCATTAGAGAAATGCAAATCAAAACTACAATGAGGTATCACCTCACACCAGTTAGAATGGGCATCATCAGGAAATCTACAAACAACAAATGCTGGAGAGGGTGTGGAGAAAAGGGAACCCTCTTGCACTGTTGGTGGGAATGTAAATTTATACAGCCACTATGGAGAGCAGTATGGAGGTTCCTTAAAAAACTAAAAATAGAATTACCATATGATCCAGCAATCCCACTGCTGGGCAATATACCCAGAGAAAACCATAATTCAAAAAGACACATGCACCCCAGTGTTCACTGCAGCACTATTTACAATAGCCAGTCATGGAAGCAACCTAAATGCCCATCGACAGACGAATGGATAAAGAAGATGTGGTACATATATACAATGGAATATTACTCAGCCATAAAAAGCAATGAAATTGGGTCATTTGTAGAGATGTGGATGGATCTAGAGACTGTCATACAGAGTGAAGTAAGTCAGAAAGAGAAAAACAAATATCGTATATTAACGCATATATGTGGAACCTAGAAAAATGGTACAGATAAGCCAGTTTGCAGGGCAGAAGTTGAGACCCAGATGTAGAGAACAAACGTATGGACACCAAGGGGGAATGCCGCAGTGGGATGGGGATGGTGGTGTGCTGAATTGGGCGATTGGGATTGACATGTATACATTCATGTGTATAAAATTCATGACTATTAAGAACCTCCTGTATTAAGAAAATAAATAAAATTAAATTAAAAAAAAAAGTCTGCCCACTTGTATAAGGGGACAAGAAAGAATCTTTTCTGTCCTGGAATGACCTCCGGGTGAAAATAATAAACACTCATTCCTGAGAATTCATAAGCATGGGTCTATGTCATGCACGGATTTAGAGTTGAGTTTACAGGGACTTCTCTGGCATCCATTGGTTAGGACTCTGTCCTTCCACTGCACGGGGCATGGGTTTGATCCCTATTTGGGGAATTAAGATCCCACAAGCTGCACTACATGGCCAAAAAGAAAAAAAAAAATGAATAGAGTTGGGTTTACAATTTCTGTGTGGTCTCAAAATTAGCAGTATGAGACCTTAATATAGAAGTATCTGGAGGCCTTGGCAGAGGCAACTGCAAATAAGATCACAATCCAAAATTAAACATTATATGAGGAAACAGTTTACCTAAACAAAAGTCAACAGATTCAACAAACTATAAGATTAGATCCCTGAGAATTTCAAATAATAGTGCCATTATTTAAAGACTGTAAAAAAGCATATGTTTCTATTCCTGTCCTGCCCCCAGCTCGGTGCTTTGTGACCACCTAGAGGGCTGAGATAGTGAGGGTGGGAGGGAGGGAGACACAGAGGGAAAAGATATGGGGATATATGTATACATATAGCTGATTCACTTTGTTATACCACAGAAATTAGCACAATATTGTAAAGCAATTATACTCCAATAAAGATGTTAAAAAAAAAAAAAAAGTCTGTGCACATGCACCCAACCACATGTTTGCCATGTACCACAATGTTCATTTCAGCTCTATTTACAATAGCCAGGACATGGAAGCAACCTAAGTCTCCATCGACAGATGAATGGATAAAGAAGATGTGGCACATATGTACAATGGAATATTACTCAACTTAAAAAGAAACGAAATTGAGTTATTTGTAGTGAGGTGGATGTACCTAGAGTCTGTCATACAGAGTGAAGTAAGTCAGAAAGAGAAAAACAAATACTGTATGCTAACACATATATATGGAATCTAAAAAGAAAACAAAAAGGTTATGAAGAACCTAGGGGCAGGACAGGAATAAAGACACAGATGTAGAGGATGGACTTGAGGACACAGGGAGGGGGAAGGGTAAGCTCGGATGAGGTGAGAGAGTAGCATGGACATATATACACTACCAAATGTAAAATAGATAGCTAGTGGGAAGCAGCTGCATAGCACAGGGAGACCAGCTCGGTGCTTTGTGACCACCTAGAGGGGTGGGATAGAGAGGGTGGGAGGGAGACACAAGAGGGAGGGGATATATGTATACATATAGCTGATTCACTTTGTTATATAGCAGAAACTAACAACATTGTATAGCAATTATACTCTAGTAAAGATGTTAAAAAAAAAGTATATGTTTAAAATGGTCAAATGAAAACATAAGAACAAAACAGTATTTAAAAAAAAAGATCATGTAGACAATAAAAAGAACTAAGAGAAATTCTAAAATTAAAAAATATATAATATTGAAGTGAAAAACTCAATGGAAACTAAAACATAAAGGACAAGTTAAATAGCAAGTAAGGCATAAATAAAGCAAGAATTAGTGAACTTGAATGTCTGTCTCAGGAAATTACACAGAATGCAATACAGAGAGATAGAGAGATGGAAACTTTGAAAGAAAGGGTAAGGGTCACGGAAGACAGAATGACATGGTACAATACAGCTCTAATAAACGTTCTAGCAATAGAGAATAAAGAAAGTGGGAAGAAGCAATGATGGCTAAGAATTTCCCAAGACTGATTCAAGAATCTCAGATTCTGGGAAAATTCTCAGATTCAGGAAGCACAGCCCCCAAGCAGGAAATATAAAAGTAAATCCACACCTAAAGAACATCTGAGGCAGCCATGAAAATGCACCACACAGATCTGCTATGGGTGCAGAATTGACCAGTTCCGGCCCTTTTGAATCCAGTACCAGGTTCATGCTAAGGCCTACTCCTAGGCAATGATTGAATGAGGTTTAGGTACTAGTGCAGGCCATTCCTGCAAGATGGGGGACTCCTTTAATTGTAAGTTTGGTTCTAGGACTCTACATAAGCCTGGCTAAAACTTTCCTGGATCCACATTGTAGTATGAAATTCTTCCCACTCAATTTTTCCTCCCCTACAGGACAGACCTTGCATCTTGGTCTGAAAATCCTCCCTGGCTTCAGCTCTCTCTCCTGTATCCTTCAAAGAGACTTCCAAAAAACTCTTGCCTGTCTAATCCCATCTTGGCATCTGCTTCTTGAATTATGTGAATTATCACAATATCAAAGAGAAAGGGAAAATCTTAAAACAACTAGATAGAAAGAGATAACCTACAACGGAACTATATATACTTAATTAGACTGACAGCTGATTTCTCAATTGCACCCCAGGAGCTGTAAGACAACGTGTGCCAACCACTGTAGTTTGCCTACACAACAGTCATTAACCTCTTCTGCATTGCTAACAGAACCCTTAGTTGTTCGGGTATGAAAGATGTACCCCACCCTGAGTTCCATTACTGGTTTAAGCAAATCAGGGTATTTCATTCTCTTTTTGCCAGTGACTGGGTTAGAGGGTGGACATGTTTCTGGCAGAGAGGAAGTCTGAAAGAGGCTTTTGGGAAAGATTACCCTATCTGATATAGAGAGACAGACAAGGAGAAATCTGTCCTCTCCAGCCTCTGGACATTGTCATTGTGAGGACATGATGTTTGGAGCTGTTAGCCATTTAGCAACTAAAACAGACAAGCCAAAAGAGTCACAGAGAAGCTGATCAACAGCTCTCAATTAATCAGCTGCTCTCAATTAACTGAGCTTCTCAATTAATCACCCTTGCCTTGCCTAGCTCTGAATTGCTTGTTATGCGAGGAAAATACATATCTCTATATTTTAAGCTATCATTTCTGGATATTATATTACTTGTACCACACAATCTAACTGATAGAATTTTTTCAAAATGCTTAGAGAAAACTGTCGATATTGGATTCTATATCTAGTGAATTTGTTAGTCAAGACTGATGCTGAAATGAAGAAAATTTCTGACAAGGAAGGAGAAATTACCACCAACAAACCCTTGCTGAAAGCACTATGAGAGGAGGCACTTCAGGAAGCATAAAACTGAGTCTAGAAAAAAGGAGTGAGCTACAAGGAGTGGTGAGTAAAATAACTGGTAAACACAAGGGTAAATCTAAATGAACACTGAATGCGGAAAATATTATAATAAATAATTTTGGTGTGTTAAGAAAAAGTGATACCAAAAAACTAGATAATAATTACATGTAAGTGAAGAGGGGAGGATCAAATTAAAGCATTCTAAGCTCCATGTATTATTAAGGAAAAGGGTAGAGAAACTAATTTTTAGACTTCAAGCCAAAAAAGGCTGATAAAAATTAAAGTTATCTACTAAAATAATGGAATTAAAATGAATAATTATTAATAGAGGGAGAAAAGAATAAAATCAACTCAATAGAGGGCAGGAAAAGATAACAATTAAAAAGTAGTGATCATCTTTACTATCATTACTCTGAATTTTTTTTCAGATAAATTGCTTACTCCTCTTCATTTAGTTGTTCTTGTACTCAGCCATAAAAAAGAACAAAATAACGTCATTTGCAGCAACATTGATGGACCTAGAGATTGTCATACTGAGTGAAGTAAGTCAGACAAAGACAAATATTATATGATATCGCTTATATGTGGAATCAAAACAAGGCTACAGGGGCTTCCCTGGTGGCACAGTGGTTGAGAATCTGCCTGCTAATGCAGGGGACACGGGTTCGAGTCCTGGTCTGGGAGGATCCCACATGCCGCGGAGCAACTAGGCCCGTGAGCCACAACTACTGAGCCTGCGCGTCTGGAGCCTGTGCTCCGCAACAAGAGAGGCTGCGATAGTGAGAGGCCTGCACAGCGCGATGAAGAGTGGCCCCCGCGTGCCACAACTAGAGAAAGCCCTCACACAGAAACGAAGACCCAACACAGCAAAAATAAATAAATAAAAATTAATAAACTCCTACCCCCAATATCTTCTTTAAAAAAAAAAAAGCCTTCAAATGAACTTATTTACAAAACACAAGTAGAGTCATGGATGTAGAAAACAAACTTATGGTTACCAGAGGATAAGGGGGGGAGGAATAAATCGGGAGATTGGGACTGATGTATACACACTACTATATATAAAACAGATAACTAATAAGAACCTGCTGCATAGCACAGGGAACTCTACTCAATACTCTGTAATGGCCTATATGGGAAAAGAATCTAAAAAAGAGTGGATATATGTATATGTATAACTGATTCACTTTGCTGTACACCTAAAACTAACACAACATTGTAAATCAACTATACTCCAATAAAAATTTTTTAAAGTAGTGATTGTGAGAGAATGAGAAAAAGCACACTATAGCCAGACTTAGTTCAAAGGCCTAATCCCAGCTCTGCCACTCATGTGCTAGGTAATCTTGAATAAGACACTTATTACTACTACTGTGTTTTTGGCTTCTTCAATTTCAAATGAAGATAATAATAGATTCTATGTCATAGGGATTTTGTAAAGATTAATGAATTAACCCACAGAACATACTGTGAATAGTGCCTGGCATATAGTTATTACTCAGTAAGTCACATCTGTTGTTGTTATCATTATTCATTCTTGAGATAGAACTGGTTTAATCAATTAAACATAGAAAAACATATTAATGTCATGAACAGAATGTCAAAAAATACTGTTTTTTTCAAAGAAGTAATAAACTTTTCCCATGAATACTGGCTGAAAAAGCATTCCAAACTATATCTCTGTTCATGTGCAAATTTATTAGGTTTAACATTTTACAAAATTTGATGAGTAAATATTAAACACAACTTTTTTTCAGTATGTCTCAAGTATTTCATAACAGGAAAACAAAGGACAAAATAAGTGGGAGACAGCAACCGAGCATAAGCCTATCAGGACATGCTGGAAATTAGATGGGCTGGACACACATATTCCATTTCTTTGAGTAAGCTTTCTGATTCACTTTCAGTAAGACACTGCTAATTGAAAATACATACTTCCTCTCCACGGAAGAGATAGACAGAAGAGAGAGATCCAAGCAAACAGAACTTTAAGACTCATCTTCCCTAGCTTCATCATCACCTTTACTTCTTTGTTTTTCATATCTTGGCTTTCCACTTGAAATTTTGTTTGAAGAAAGGGTTCTGCAAATAAAGTCTGAGTACCACTCCATCTAATTGTTTCCCTGTCTTCCTGATGCTGAACTCCTGTATTTCAGAAATGACTTTCTGCTTCTCCCTCAGATTCTGAATGTCACAATAGCTCCCTCTGTGGGATGGCTTGATATCAGTGTTGGTGTTTGTTTGAGGCCATTGAGTGATATTATGTCTGAGTGCATTAAGGTTGTACAACAGGGAGGTTAAAATGTTCTGTTTAATTTTCAATACCCTTTCTGATAACAATTAACATTTAAAGTAAAGTGGTGTCAAAAAACTATAAGCCACTGATGAAAGAAATAAAAAATGACACAAACAGATGGAAAGATATACCATGTTCTTGGATTGGAAGAATCAATACTGTGAAAATGACTATACTACGCAAAGCAATCTACAGACTCAGTGCAATCCCCATCAAATTATCAATGTCATTTTTCACAGAAATAGAACAAAAAAATTGACAATTTATGTGGAAACACAAAAGACCCTGAATAGCCAAAACAATCTTGAGGAAAAAAAAAAGGAGCTGGAAGAATCAGACTCCCTGACTTCAGACTATACTACAAAGCTACAGTAATCAAGAGAGCATGGTACTGGCATCAAAACAGACATACAGATCAATGGAACAGGATAGAAAGCCCAGAGATAAACCCACGCACCTAGGTCACCTAATCTATGACAAAGGAGGCAAGAATATACAATGGAGAAAAGACAGTCTCTTCAATAAGTGGTGCTGGGAAAACTGGACAGCTACATTTAAAAGAATGAAATTAGAACACTCCCTAACACCATACACAAAAATAAACTCAAAATGGATTAAAGACCTAAATGTAAGAGCGGACACTATAAAACTCTTAGAGGAAAACAAAGGAAGAACACTCTCTGTTATAAATCACAGCAAGATTTTTTTGACCCAACTCCTAGAGTAATGAAAATAAAACCAAAAATAAACAAATTGGACTTAATGAAACTTAAAAGCTTTTGCACAGCAAAGGAAACCATAAACAAGATGAAAAGACAACCCTCAGAATGGGAGAAAATATTTGCAAATGAAGCAACTGGTAAGGGATTAATCTCCAAAATATAAAAACAGCTCATGCAGCTCAATATCAAAAAAACAAACAACCCAAATCAAAACATGGGCGGAAGACCTAAATAGACATTTCTCTAAAGAAGACATACAGATGGCCAAGAAGCACATGAAAAGATGCTCAACATCACTAATTATTAGAGAAATGCAGATCAAAACTACAATGAGGTATCACCTCACACCAGTCAGAATGTGCATCATCAAAAAATCTACAAACAGTAAATGCTGGAGAGGCTGTAGAGAGAATGTAAATTGATACAGCCACTATGGAGAACAGTATGGAGGTTTCTTAGAAAACTAAAACTAGAACTACCATATGACCCAGCAATCCCACTACTCGGCATATACCCTGAGAAAACCATAATTCAAAAAGAGTCATGTACCACAATGTTCATTGCAGCACTACTTACAATAGCCAGGACATGGAAGCAACCCAAATGTCCATCGACAGATGAATGGGTAAAGATGTGGCACATATATACAGTGGAATATTAGCCATAAAAAGAAACGAAATTGAGTTATTTGTAGTGAGGTGGATGAACCTAGAGTCTGTCATACAGAGTGAAGTAAGTCAGAAAGAGAAAAACAAACATCATATATTAACGCATATATGTGGAATCTAGAAAAATGGTAGAGATGAACTATTTGTAGGGCAGGAATAGAGACACAGATGTAGAGAACGGACATGTGGGCATGGGGGTTGGGAGGGAGGCAGGTGAGATGAATTGGGAGATTAGGTTTGACATATATACACTACCATGTGTAAAAACAGATAGCTAGTGGGAACCTGCTGTATAGCACAGGGAACTCAGCTCAGTGCTCTGCGGTGACCTAGATGGGTGGGATGGGGGAGGGGAAGGCCCAAGAGGGAGGGGCTATATGTATTCATATAGCTGATTCACTTTGTCGTCCAGCAGAAACTAACACAACATTGTAAAGCAACTATACCCCAATAAAAAAATATAAAAAAATAAAGTGGTGTAGAATATTCTCCCTATATTTATGAATTTGCTTCCATAATCCTACAATATTGAAATATTAAATTAGAATTTAATATTTACCTGAAATAACTTAATATTGCATAAGTCAGCAAACGTTTTCTGTGAAGGACCAGACAGTAAATATTTTGGGCTTTGCAGGTCTTTATGGTCTCTGTCCAAGTATTTCACTCTCCAAAGCAACCAATACATAATTAATGGGTGTGCCTGTGATCCAATTAAACTTCATTTATAAAAACAGGCAGTAGGCCAGGTTTGGCCCACGGGCCATAATTTGCTGACCCCTGTTGTACTGGTTTGGTTTTCATTGCTCAGTGAATTCATTTCACAAAACGGAGTTCACTGCCAGGATTATTTAATTGTCCTCTTAAACTGCAAACTACTTTTGTTCCACCGAGTGGAACTTTTGTGAAAAATTTGCTTTTAAGGACTGAAAGAAATGCTGCCTTGGTTTTTCAATATTCTAAAGGTACTTCAGCTTACAAGTCAACGGGATGCATTTATTATTAATTTTTAACATCTTTATTGGAGAATAATTGCTTTACAATGTTGTGTTAGTTTCTGCTGTATAACAAAGTGAATCAGCTACACATATAACATATATCCCCATAAGGGGATGCATTTATAGTTCCAATATATTTTAAGTCATAAAAAAAGTAAAAGAAGGAATTTCATCTGTCAATGTGTGTAAATTATATTCAACTCAATCACTTCCAGGAAGATTATTACAAATTTTACATTTAAATTCACAGATGGCACCTAATCTGCTTATAATTTTGTTGACAGCTGAATTTCTGTTCTTTTACCTATCTACAGAGAAGCCCTTGAAATTCAAGAATCTCTGTAGTTTTAATGCTTTATTTGAACACAATTCCTAAAGATTTTGTAAAAATTTTTAAGTGAAACTTACATTTTTAATTAGCTGCCATTTTAAATTACCCAAACAGTTCACCTTCATTAAAAAATGTGGATATTGGCAGGGTCACTGTGTAATGGTCAGGAGATTGCACACTACAAAAGAGTGCACCACCCCAGGGAGTGACAATTCACATTGGGACACTATGGATCATTGAGTATACTGAAAATCTACAGATTTATTAAAACAGTTTTCTGGAAAATGGCTGTAGAGAGTCTTATTCTAACAACCAGTATTTTACAGTCATGTTTTGATGGATTGTAATAAAGTGTCTTGAGGAAGGGATGAAGTTTATATTCACATTAGAAACAAAAAACAAAAAACCCATAAACATCTGTTCCAGTAGTAGCCTTGCATTATATGAGGGAATTAGTCCCTTCCTCTAATAATTGTGGGCACAGGTGGTAGCTATCCTCCTTGGCAAGACTGCAAGAAAGATAGGAAACCATGAAAAGTTTATACCTCTCTATTCAAAGGACATCCATTTCCATTTTCTTCTTTTTGAAATGCTAAGGTCAGTAGGCATAGTGCACAATTTTCTTGTAGGTTTCTACTGCAGTGATTTCATCACACCAACCATAGAATAAATATTTAGATCACACAGGGATCTAACAGAAACTATACAGTGTTTTCCTAATCATCTTGCTATTGTTCTTAAAGTTACATTTTAAGTTTCCCCAGTCCTTTTAAATGTGTGCCACTGAGGGAATGGTTTTCAAATTGTGTTTCAGGAACATGTCTTATGGACTAGGATGGGGGTTGGAGCTTTGAGGTCCTCACTTTCACTTTTACCTGTTGTGTATATTGAAGTTGCACATAATACCTTGGTGCAAAGGGGGGAAAGTTTTAAAAGTGTTACATATGCAGAGGACAGTTCCAAACACGCTTTCCTCCTCCCCCAGAATAACTTTAATTGAAAGATGCAGACAACAATACTGGCGGCAATAGAAGTTTCCAATCTTTAAACACCTCATACTTGGTGATTTCCACAATATAATCTCTAAGTCTCAAAAAATCCTGCAAGAGGGTAGCTGTTACTTACAGACTGCTATGGAAGGAATGTTTTGTCCCCTCAAAATTCGTATGTTGAAACTTAATCCCCAATGTGATAGTATTAGGAGGTGGGGCCTTTGAGGGGTGCTTAGGTCACGAGAGTGGAGCCCTCATGAGTGGGATTAGTGCCCTTAAAAAGAGATCCCACAGAGTTCCCTGGTCCCCTCCACCATGTGAGGGTACAGTACAAAGAGGGCCATCTATGAATTAGGAAGTGGGTTCTCACCAGACACTGGTTCTGCTGCTTTCTTGATCTTGGATTTCCCAGCCTCTGAAACTGTGAGAAATAAATTTCTGTTGTTTATAAGTGACCCAGTCTATGGAATTCTGTTATAGCAACCCAAATGGACACAGATGAAGAAACCAAGGCTCAGAAAGGCTACCTTGTTAGTAAGTGGCAAACCTGAGAGCTGAACTTGAGTCTGTCTGACATCAAATATTCACCCTACCCTATTTTTATTAATGTAAGGTATTTATTAGTAGGAAAACACCAAAGAAGCTTTAGGTATACCTCATTTTAAAAGAGCATCAATTCTGCCCAGGTAGATTAGGAATTGAGCTCATGGAAAATTAAACCACAAAGTTTAAATTATAATAGATACTTATTTTATGCATAAACACACAAATGAGGATAGATACCGAAATTCCAATGAAATAAAATTACATTTTCAAACACCTTGCCCAAGTGCTCATTTCTTAACTTATTATCCTATTCTGAAATATTCCAGGTTAAAATTATTACCCTTTAAGGACCAAAGGGTACTTACATACTTCAAGTAGTAAATTTCACTAAGAAAATATGGTTGTTAGCTTTTAAGAAATATAGTTCTACTACAGTAAGAGAAATTCAAACCACTGGTGATTCACATCGCATAAAGCTTTATTTGTTGGGCCTCCCTGGTGGTGCAGTGGTTGAGAGTCCGCCTGCCGATGCAGGGGACGCGGGTTTGTGCCCCGGTCCGGGAAGATCCCAGATGCCGCGGAGCGGCTGGGCCCGTGAGCCATGGTCGCTGAGCCTGTGCGTCCGGAGCCTGTGCTCCGCAACGGGAGAGGCCACAACAGTGAGAGGCCAGCGTACCGCAAAAAAACAAAACAAAAAAACTTTATTTGTTGCCTCAATCTGATTTTGACTTCAAGATGGTATTTGGTGACACTATTATTTCAGTTAGGCATCTCACTTTGAACAGAAATTGGGATTCAGAAGGCTTATATCAGTGATGGTTTGCAACTGTGATTTAAAGCAACCACATACACCAGCAAATGACTTTGTAGCCTTAGGGGAATGCAAAGTGAGGTCACCAGCAGGGACAAGTAGAACCTTCAACTACTGATGGAAAAATCATTATTTTACCACCTCTGTTAATTACTTTGATGTCTGAAGTTGGAGAGAAGTAAACTAAACATACTAGCAAGGACTATGAAAATGCATACAGGGATAGAATCCAACCTTTCTGAGCATCTGCGAAGGGCTAAGGACTATGGTAGGCAAGAGGGTACAGATATTAACACAATCTGGTTCTTACCCTCAGGAGCACTATACTTCACCTTCTGCCTACTCGTCATTTTTCCTTCTTTGCCTCTGTATTGGAAAGACCTTTCTTCACTCATCTTTCATCTTTGGTTTGTGTGGTCACCTGCACTCTTCTTTCAAGACAAGCTCAAGGGTCTCCTTTACAAATACTTTCCTGAACACTCCTTCTTTTGTGCCCTGACTGGACCATTCTATCCTACCACCCGTTACACTTTTTCATACTAGCTGATTTACCTGTATGTTAATCCTATTGAACATATTACTTATTTCAAATAAGTCCCTCAAAAGCAAGGACTGTGTTTTATTTGTCTCATTAAACAATATTTAATTCAATAAAAAAATTAATTCAGCCCCTTTATGAGCAAGGCACTACAGTTATCAAGCACACCATACATTTAATACGTTTTTTAAATGAAGGAATAAAATCTAAACCCCAAACTTAGTCCAAATGATCCCATGTACCCCTGATCACAACTCTCCCCTGAATATCTCTAGCACTCTGGATTCAGTTTGTGGTGAATTAATTTATGTTACTGATACACACAAAATTCTCAAATTCTTCTTTTGGTATATTCTCCCTCCCCGGATAGATGAAAAACTCCTTGAGGGAAAGGGCTCTATCAAATATTTCTACTCTATCTGCCTATAGTTCTTAGTAAAGGGCACCGATCAATTAAGCACTCAGTAATTATGAGTCTAAGAAAGCAACCTTTTACTTTTGGATGTGCATTATTGACATGAAGCAGAGAATTCACCGTTCATTTAGTTGCTCATGTTAACAACCTCCTCACCCCCAAAATCTCAGTCACCTAATTCTGCCTCTGCAGTATATCCCTGTTTTACCCTGCTGCAAATGCCTTAGGCATTGCCTGAGGGGCCTCATTATGTCTCATCTGAACTATTACAACAACCTGCCTTTAGTATCCTCCCCTCCAATCTAGTAGTAACATTGTCACCAGAACATGCTTTCTAAAAACTAGATCTGACTGTGCAGGACACAGACTACCTAGCTGTTCACCACCTTTTTCGTCTTCCAAGGAACACAGTTAGACCACATTTTCCAGCCTTTCTTACAGATAGGTCTAGGTATATGTCTGAGTCTAGAAAACAGAAGTGTTGAGCACCATTTCCAGGTCTGATCCATAAAAAACTCCTATTCATGATCTTATTTGCCCCTCTCCCCTCCTCTAGCTTAATGCAGACAAACATGGCAACTTTTCAAGCCATCTGTAGAAGACAGTGGAGCCATAGAGTGGAAAGAGCCTGGGACCTGGGTCAAACCTGGGAAAACTGCCTACTAATGAGGAATTCTCAGGTTGCATTTAGATGAACAAAAAAGAATTTACTATTTTTGAGCCAGTGTACATTTTTTGATTAGTTTGTAACAGAAGCTGGTACTGTCTTAACTAACACACCATGCTATTCTTCTGGTCAAAATCCTTCACCCATTGGCTATCATGCTCTACACAAATTCCTTAGAAGGACGTGTATAAGGCCCTTTATGATCTAAATGTGACTCACTCTACCAGTCTCATTCTACTTTAAATCCTTAACTTTTACCCTCCCACGGTCATATACCATAACTTCTGCTTCAACCACAATGAATTACTGTAGTTGGCATTCTCAGAAGGAAAAAGAATACATTCATGCCAACACCCAAGTTGTTCCCTCATCTTAGAATCCATTCTCTTTCTTCTGTTGCATACTTGAAATTATTTTTATCATTCATGATCCAGTTCACATGTCATCATCTCTGAAGACATCTTTCTCTGTTCCTCTTTGTCAGAATCAATTGCCTTCCCATTGGCACTCCCATAACACATTAAAAAAAAATCTGTATCATTAGCATTAACTTTATTTCTAAATTGAAATACATTTTGGCTGTTCATATGCCTATTTTCAAAACTAGATTGCTATCACCTTGAGGATAGGGATTGCTTCTCATTTATTCATATAAACCCCAGCAATTAGCACAGACGCTTACTGAAGAAATATAGGTTGAATTGATATTACTTGGTTTATTTATCAATTTAAACTTTTCAAAGTATTTTTCATATATATTATTTCATTGTTAGCCTTATAATGATTATGTAGACTTAAATGATTTGATTAAAATAAGGACAGTTGGTTAAATGTATAGTCTAGATCTCAGTATTCTGACACTGGTCATGGGCATGGTTTAACCACCTAAGGGAGGAGGAAAAGAAAACTAGTTTGTGATGCTACCCTAACCATAAAAATTCATTCATAAAAATGACCATTGCAACTTTCTCTATGAAAGTACCCAGTCTGTGAGTGTGTATGTGTTTGTGTGTGTGGATTGCAGTAGTAGTAGTAGCAAATTTATTTTAGATAATTCAAGATTTAAAGTGACTTGGAGAGATATCTATAACATAGTGTGAGTGTGAAAAACATATTGCAGAAAGATGATATGTAGTATAATCTCATTGGTGTAAAAAATATCAGGAAGAATACTCACCTCTCAGGGAGGAGAATGACAGGAGAATTTAAACTTCTAAATGTACTTTACATCATTTTGTGGTACTCGATTTCATGAATTAGTTAATATATGTAAAGTGCTTAGAACAGGGCCTAGCACAAATTAAGTGGTATACACATGCTAGCTACTTTTATTATATTGTTTTTACAGTAAACATGTGTAACATTAATTTGAAAAATGAAAAAAGTTAACTTATCATAAAAAGCAGTGAGAGTTATCCAATAAGTGAAGAGAAGTGTATAGCTGAGGAAACTTCTACCTTACTCTGCCCTCCTATAGACAATAACCACTGGACAAACTTCAATTAAAAAAAAAAATCAATGACCTTAGGCACTGGAGACTAAACAAAGGCAAGCAGATTCTGGTGGGGAATCGAAACTTGAAAGAAAAGAAAGTGTGACTGAGTTTCCATTTTTTATGTTTTTTTAACCTGAGGGTAGGGAGTGGTCAGAGCTGCAAAAAGTGGCAAAAACTCTGACAGAAAACTCTTAGTATCTGTGAGTTAAAGAACCAGAAGACAGGGACTTCCCTGGTGGCGCAGTGGTTAAGAATCCTCCTGCCAATGCAGGGAACACGGGTTCGAGCCCTGGTCTGGGAAGATCCCACATGCCGCAGAGCAATTAAGCCCATGTGCCACAACTACTGAGCCCACATGCCACAGCTACTGAAGTCCTCATGCCTAGATCCCATGCTTCACAACAAGAGAAGCCACCGCAAGGAGAAGCCCGTGCACCGCAGTGAAGAGTAGCCCCTGCTCGCCACAACTAGAGAAAGCCTGCACGCAGCAATGAAGACCCAATGCAGCCAAAAATAAATTAAAAAAAAAAAAAAAAAAAAAAGAACCAGAAGACAGAGTTCAGGCAATGACAGTCACTGAAAAGTAAAGACGGAGCCTCCAAAAGGAAATAAAGAAGCTACACCCCACATTCTGCATATAAACTCTGCCCCAGTCTCTGGCTGACCCGGGAGTCATGCATGTGTGGGGCAAACTCCAACTGAGAATAAAGGAACTGAATTGAGATTTGAGCTGCAACCCAAGAGGCAGAGTTTGCTGACTGAGTGAAAAAAAAAAAAATTGAATTGCTTGCTAAAGATAAAAAGGAAAAAGAAAATCAAAATTCTTCAGCAGAATATAACATAACACATTTTTTTTTTTTGCATCCAAAGGTCCAAAGTTTTATTGTTTTGAATACATTCTCCAGCAACCCCCAACTTCCCTCCCCCCAACCTCCATCCCCAATACAGAATAAGGCTTGACCACAGACCCCCAGCCCAGGGGCCCCAGCTGGGAGGCAGAGGGGGCTTTCAGTTTGGTTTCAGGGCATCCTCTTCCCACCTGCCTGCCTACGGGCTAGTCCTAGGAGCAGCTGGGGGTGAAGGGGTTGGACTGGCGCTGGGGCGGGGAGTAGGAGAGGGATAGCAGGCACTTGTAGAGATTTGTGGCCTATGGGCGGCACCCCTCACCCTCCTCCACCCCCAACTCCCCCACCCACAGAATTTTTGTTTCATCATAAAATGGTCCTCCCTCCTCTGCTGCAACCCTGTGGGGGGCTATGAGAAACCCAGGCACTCATGGCCCCTGGAGTAACATAACAATCACAATGTCCAAGATATAATCCAAAATTAATAATATGATAAAATAGGAAAAAATGACCCATTCTCAAGAGAAAAGATAACCTTATAGAAACTCACCCCAAGGTAACCCAGATGCTGGAATTAGCAGACAGGGATTTCAAAGTAGCTATTGTAACTATGCTTATGAATATGAAGGAAGATATGCTTATAATAAATGGAAAGAAAGTAAATCTCATCAGAGAAACAGAAAATATTTTAAAAGACAAATGGAAGTTCTAATGTAAAAATCACAATAATTGAACTAAAAGGTGAGGATGTGTAAGTCAAGAACATGACTAATTCTCATTACCCTCTTCATAGGTAACAATTTGGGGGTATTTGCTTAGTTCACCCTCCCTTTTATTTGAAAACTGCCCAACACCCACAGAGAAAGGGCTCCTGTGACACTTAACGTGATTCTTCTTCTAATATTCTGAGGGCTAAATATCTTGGCAGTGGGCCCCTGATCCAAGATTTACTAATTAGATATCTCTCCTGGGATTTTAGAATTAGAACAGAGCCTTAGTCAGTCTCAGTCAAGTTTTTAAATTGAGATGTCATGTCAATTCTAAATCAGAGGTGTGGCCCTTCCCAGCCATGTACAGATTTAAGCAAACAGAACTCATCTGCAGAGAGAAACACATGGAGAAATTGAGACTTTGGGAGTTACTGATTTTTTTTTTTCCAATTCCTGGTTCCAGTCCCTCATTAGGCCTTATAATGATTTATGTTCTTGGGTTCTCTGATATGACCCTATATTTTTATAAGAAATTCAGTTTCCCACTTTTCTTGTTTACATTTCTGTTACTTGCTATCAAAAGAGTCTTGATTATGTGGCTATGTATATATCTATTCTTTGGCTATTCACCTATGCGTGAAGTGCGGGATGTGGCAATAATTCAAGGCTGAGAAGCGGAAGCAATAAGAACACGCAAATAAGGTATCTTCTCAAATTTAAAAGTAAAGGCCATTAATTGAGAATGAAATTAGGAAAATATGTAGTGAATGAGATCAGTTATTTGTAGAAGAAACCCATCCTGAACAATAATCTATAACTGAGTGGTCAAGTATTTCAGGAACAGCTAGATGTGATTAAATTGACATGCTAATATAGTTATAGTAGTTTATCTGAAGAAAGAACATGCTATCAGAAACATGAGTCATAGAAAAGGGGAATCAGAGGAAGAATTCATCACTGTCCCCCTTGCCCATTTTGTCTAGTGAAAGGGGTCCCCTGATTCAGGAACCTAAGTATCTGGCATTAGACTAGGTCTATCCCATACTGGGATATTCAGTTTGATCTTCCAAACTAACTCCTTTTTTCCCTCAAATCCATTGTTGTCAAGTGAGGGGGAGCAGAACACACTGCCCCAAAATGTAACACTTTGGCATATGTATTGTTTTGAGATGAAGGCAATTGAGACCAGCAGACTCAGGAAAAGCTTTTTACCTCCCCCTTAACTGCCTAGAAGAATTGAGGTAGGGCGCCAGTACCAGGAAGACAGCTATTACCAGAGAGAACTTCTATATCACAAAGCCTTATCTGCATGGCATGGTAAAAATTTGTTTGCCAAACATTTGCTCATCTTCCTGTGAATTGTTTTCCTTCCGTCTGAGGCCCTAGACCCCTACCCCCCTTCTGCATAGCTCAAGATGGTATATGAGTATTTTTATGGGCTCCTATATGTATGAAATTTGTTTTTCTCCTGTTGATCTATCTTGTGTCATTTTAATTATTAGATGAGCCAAAGAACCTAGAAGGGAAGAAGGAAAAATGTTTCTACCCCTACACAAGAAGCGTTCTGGTTATCATTTGATTTCCCATGTAGCTTCCCAAAGGAAGTTAATGCTTGGACCACTGACAAGAATATTTTAACCTGTTTAATAGCTATATTTCACATTTTAAAAGAATCAATTTACCTACTGGTTTTATACATCAGTATCTTATGAGTTTGGCTAAGGAAAGGCAGACTCCCACTGGTCAAATAACTCTAGATGTCATAACAAAATAAAATAGACTTAATGTGCCAAATAGTGGTATAGGATAGTACCTCCCCAAGAGGCCCAGATTTGCAATCCAGTCTTTCTAGGTAATGACTCTATCCTGTCATTCACCCAAAAAAAATATCCAAGTAGGTTAAATTTCAAATTATTCACAAATATTGTATTTTGCTCAATTGTGTTTACTCTAGTCCATGAATATTTGGAAATTCTTATAGGAGCTTCATACTGAAAATACATTTGTCTCAAGTAGGAACTGTATATAGCTGATGTATTGTATTATTCGTGTAATAGACCAATGTTACTTTTGAATATTAAAAAATATATAGATATATACAAATGTTCTAGGGCATTTCCAGGTAAAACTGGAAAATGTACATTGTAAGAATGTTGACTATAAAGCAAAATATATATTCACTATGAAATTATCTTACTTAGAAGCAGGGAAAGAAAACCACTCTATATTCTCTACCTTAACTCTGCACTTTCAAAGTGGGAAGCAGCTGATATTTATACAGGAAGACAAATTAATAAAGGAAATTTGCTTTTGCCAACGAGTTTTCAGACATATCTCTTCCGTGTGCAACATATATGCTCTGGCAAGTGTATATACATAATCAGTGCTCTGTTAAATTATATTTTAACCACATGATTTAAAATGAACTTGTAATAAATTATACTGCAAAATAAAGTATTTTTTTCTGTAGATCACTCCCTCTAATACCTATACACACCAATTTAGGCTTATGGTGTGCAGGAATACCGTGTGGTCAACTTCAAAGGATTTAGTGGACCATCAGTCAACATTCAAATTATTTTCTCAAACATTCAGGGAATTCTTAAGTGAACACTACCCACAAATTGAACATTTTGGAAATCAACTGTATCCAAATGAAAGAGCTTAAAAGAAATATATTTAATTGTTACAAAGCAGAAATGAAAAACCAGTGGAAGCCTGGTGCTCCTATAGCTGAGTTTTAATATGGAATGCAATATTATCACGGTCCAACAACTTGCTAGATTTTCATTTGAGCCACTATTTATATGGACAAAGCAAGTTATTACACAATGCTTGCCCTTCCTCTTCTTATCCATGATAATGCAAAAAGCAAGTCAGAAAGACAAAGCAAAGGAATGAACATGGCCTAACAACAACTCAATGCAAGTATGGGATGGAGAGACTTTTTTCTATTCTTTAAAAAATAATGGGGCTTCCCTGGTGGCGCAGTGGTTAAGAATCTGCCTGCCAATTGAGGGGGCACAGGTTCGAGCCCTGGTCCACGAAGATCCCACATGCCCCAGAGCAACTAAGCCCGTGTGCCATAACTACTGAAGGCTGCGTGCCACAACTACTGATGCCCGCGCGCCTAGAGCCCGTGCTCTGCGACAACAGAAGCCGCAATGAGAAGCCCGTGCACTGCAATGAAGAGTAGCCCCTGCTCGCCGCAACTTAAGACCGTGTGCAGCAAAGAAGATCCAACGCAGCCAAAAATAAATAAATACATAAATTTATTTTAAAAATAATGTAACTCACTATGAAAATGTGACACCAAAATCTCACTTTGAAAGAGGTTAATAGTTCTATAATCACGGGAATTCTATACTTTCCTCTTAGTGTTCATGAAAACATTAGTAATTTCATTCAATACCCCTTACTCTATCATTTAAATGAAAATGTTATTGCTCACCCAACACAAATCTCAGTTTTAAATGTTATACAGCATTTCATTGCGGTGCTAATTGTTAACACTTCTATACAAAAGCAGATGCATATTAGTTGCAACTGAAATATCTGAGATCATCAGCTATGGTACTGATCAGGCATCGAAGTTAATATTCTGCGAAACTGGGAAGTTTAATCCTACTAACAAACACTGTCTCTCTATAAACATTTTGTGTGTACCTTCACCATATGGAATTAATTCAGTTAAAGAATTTCACAAACTTTGGGAAAAGTTATCCTCTTGTAAATCTTGTCTTGATGTTATTGGCTATCAGCAGAATTTGAGATCAGGTTGTTTTTGGCTTCTTTCCAGTTTCTTTTAATTCTCTGACTTCAGGCCCTGCCTTTAGTAATACTCTTGATGTAGCCTGATATTCATAGTTTAGTACCAGGGTCAACCTCTATCAAAATGGTATTGGAGGGTCGCCACTTGCCAATAAGTTCTCGCTTGTCCCTAGAGATCATATTCAAATAACAGCATCAAACTACACTAGAGAAGCTCCTAAAACCAAGTAGAAGTTATCCTTTTGTAAGAGATATTTACAGTTATGTGGAAAATCTCCATTTGTAAGGGTATCTCCCAGTCTGTACCAGGGAAAGAAGGATGGCTCTAAATCTCTAGAAACACTTTTATAATAGAGAGTGTAACGACTTAAATCTGCATAACAACCTTACCCTTGTTTACTGTGCTTTTCCTGAACCTCCCATAACTGCCGCCCATGCCACCACAACATCTTCTTGTCTTTAGTTGGAGAAGGTATTTAACTTGGTGGTTTGGGCAATTTTGGGGAGTTACTCAGTTTTCTTGGGTATCTCCCAAGGTATACATATTATTAAACTTCTGTTTGCTTTTCTCCTGTTAATCTGTCTTTTATTATGGGGGTAGGGCTCTCAGCCAAGACCCTAGAAGGGTAGAGGGAAAACTGTTTTTCCTTCCCCACAAACTTTTAATATTATTTTATAAATTTCCAATTAAAACTACTTTAAACCTCCTCCCAGTTCCCTAAAGATGTGCTAAATGATTTACAGAAATCTAGAAAACAGTGAAAAAAGGAGCTAGAATGTAAAAGTACATGCACTTGAACAGGAACAAATAGACTAGTAATTTTAAGGCAGCACAAATTTGGCTAAGGCTTTCATCTGGAAAGCCTGTGGTTGCACTTTGTCATACCTTCCCATATTCTACTTTTCCTAACACTTGATGACAATTGTGTGGTGCTTTATACTTTATAAAATGCTTTCACCTGATCATTGGGTACAGTCAGAGAAAGTCAGGGACTACAAAAAGCTACTTCATAAACCATTTCCAAATGCAGTGTCATTTTCTTCAAAAGCTGTGAGGAATACTACTTCTCCAGAAACTTTTATTGAGAACATATCTAAAAAAAGAATAGTCAGTGGAAAAGAGGAACATTAAAGACTATTATTTCTATAAGCTGCCCCCAATTAAATACAACTTAACTTGATAAAGGACAAGTTTATTTTCTCTTCCATACAGCAAAGAAAAACTCAAAAGCAAAACTACAGGAATAGCATTTAGTTTTGGCTGAAAGAGTTTTATAATTTTATTATTTGACTATGTATTATTTACCTCATTTTTATTTATATATACACTATTTACAGCCAACGACCAAACAGTAGGTAATGCTAGTACAAAGACAAACAAGAAGTAAATGAATGAATCAGCATTTTACCTAGGCTTCTACTGTGATGAATACTAATTCGTTAATGTGCAAGTTTCTGCATTAAAGTGCTAAATTAGCCTTGGTCCTTGTTGTGAAATTTAGGCAATCAGAAAAGTTCAAATACATTATCACATATTAATTGCCAATAATGACTTGCATCAAGGTAATTTGTGTTATTTAAAATAGGTTAACAGATACAGAAAGAATCCTAATTAATGAATTTACCAATTATCTGTCTTGCTATAAGTATGAGCTTGTGTTTTGTTTTTAGCCCTATCCACATCCTCTTTTGAATTCTACTTATAATGATTTCTGAAGCTACAAAGGTTGGCTACATGACCTGTCCTATTCTCGGTGGCCATCATTTCTTTATTCACTCAATGCTTTGTCAGAGAATGAAGGTATCAAAGCAAATCAGAGTGTGTGTATATACAAAATATTTCATTAGGAAACAAATTCTTAAAAAAAATAACTTCATAAGGCACCCAAACAATACCACACATAAAAGAGAAATAATTCAAGTGAGGCATTGTATGATGAGACTTAATTTTCTCCCATTCTCTTAATATGCGTGGACCAAAAAAAAGCTTCTTTTCCATTACCTCATCTTAAGTAGTTTTTCAAATCAAACCCATACTCACACTCATGCTGTCACTGATAATGGATCTTGTGTCAAAGAAAAAGAGTATAAAGGACCCGATAATAAGTGCAATTATCAAACATCAAAAATGGAGATCAAAGTGGATTTCCTGACTCTTCCATATGCAGTCACTTCACAGCATTTTACTATTCATATCATGTGGCCCTGACAGGATATATTAATTTTCTGTATCATGAGAGCAATGGGATTGGCATACTTCAGTCAGAAGCTGGGAATAAGTAGAGTCATTATTTCTCTACCTTAATTTTAGTGGGGTGTGTGTGTGTAAAATATACCCCCCAGCACATCACACTGTGTCTCCAGAGGTGATAGCGAGCCTTCAGGGAAATGTTAACCTCCCTATAAAGGATGGATCCAGGCAAGGATTTTATTTCTTTCGGATAGTACAATATTTCCTCTCTCCGACCTATCTTTGGGAGGACTGAATTATCTCAGAGGGAAACTGGGAGTATTTCTAGAAACTTGCCAGCCTGAATCATTTCAATAACTCAAGTAATCTGATTTTCCACCTCCCTAAATCCCATACTCTCTCCTTTCCCCAACACTTTTCCTTATACATTTTTTTCTTTGAGAGAATTTGCATTTTCTTTTCCTACTCAATGCTGAATAAAAATTGTGTGCTAAGTATTCCGTAGGTAGATTTCCAGAACTCTGATAGCCTGCAAGCTTCCAGTAACTGTAGGTCATTTTGTTTTATAGATTTTGTCTATTATTTGGTCAGGGCATTAAAAAAACATGTCAGTGACACAGGAATTACCTCTAAACCGACCTTCCATTGAAGTACTGTTGATGACGATCAAAAGAGAGAAAATTTTCTCATAATTTTTGCAAAGATCCATCAATAACTTCAAGAGACAGACGTTCTCAGTAATAAACTCTTCAGAGTCGTAAGTTTTTACCATTTCTCAGCCACAGAATAAGAGCAACCTCTGTTTCATATTTACTATAAAAATTGGGAACATATTTATTAAAAGGGAAGTAGATCATTTGCAAAAGAAAAAGGGCAAGACCATAGGCACAGGGACAGATGGGAACCAGGCATAAGGAAAAAGAAAAAGGTTTCTTTAAGATTTTTTTTTTTTTTTTTTTTTGCGGTATGCGGGCCTCTCACTGCTGTGGCCTCTCCCGTTGTGGAGCAGAGGCTCCGGACGCACAGGCTCAGCAGCCATGGCTCACGGGCCCAGCCGCTCCGCGGCATGTGGGATCCTCCTAGACCGGGGCACGAACCCGTGTCCCCTGCATCGGCAGGCGGACTCTCAACCACTGCGCCACCAGGGAAGCCCTCTTTAAGATTTTTAAAAAAACATTTAAAAAAGGCAAAACACTTTCAAATTAGTAAGTTGAAAATCAATTGATTACAATAAAGTTTCAATGAGTTTTAAGTATTTTGAGGTTAAAAAACAGCCAGTCATTAACATATAACTTTAAACTCAATAAAAGATCATTTTTGTTTTGTTTTAAACATCTCAATCAAGCTTTTCTCTACACTTGGGTAGTTCTTGAATGTTAGTTTGAAAATAGACTGGTTTCTAAACACGGGCTTAAATATATGACCAAACTAACTTAAAACTATCCCATTAAATAAATAAATATCATAATATATAGATTAGCCAATTAGCATGCCTCATTTCTCTCTGTGGAGTAAAATGGCTCAGAATCTGACACAGCTGCTGAGGTTGTTCACCACAATACTAGTTAGATATAAGTTTCTGGAATTAAATGTGCCAGGTAAGAAAATAATTTTATAGTCTTCTCCCCATGGGAGGAAATATGGTTAAAGAGTTTGAGATGGCAGACTTCATCAATAAATTATGGTCAGTATAACAGGGTTGCAGAATTGCGTGGTGGTTTCTATCCCAACCAGTGAATACTGCTCGTTACTGTTTTTAAAGGGCAAAGAGCTAGGAAATAAGAAAACAAAAATAAAATAAAGTAAAATAAAAATCACGAAATATGTAGACCAGGAAGCAGATATCTTCATGTTACAGAACCATCATCACAATTACTCTCCATGCCATAAAGTATGTGGAGCTTACAGAATGAAAAATAATGAATATTAAGATGTCAGTGGCACTCATGTTGAAAGACCGACTTATTAGAGATACATAAGGCCATTTACAATCACATTTTTATATTACTTGCAAACTTAAATGTATAGTGTAGTGTTTAGACCAGGGGTTCTGGAAGCTGACTACCATGGTCTTAATCCTAGCATACCACTTAATATCTCTGTTAATTTAGGCATTACTGAACCTCTCTGGGCCTGTTTCCTCATGTAAAAGTGGTCAAATAACAAATATCCCATAGATTTCTGGAGAGAATTAAATGAGTTAGTTCATGTACTTAGAATGGTGCCTGGCATATAGTAAGTGCTCACTAAATTTTGCAATTCTTATTAATAAAGAGGAATTCAGAATAATTTACATATAAATATTTAGTAGTAGGCGTGGTTCTATGCAAAGTTGTGAAATGACTCAAAGTTTCGTTTAGAGCACTTTCTTCCCTCTTTCTTTAAAACCCCCTTTCCTTTACAGCTTCCTCTTTTCCTCCCAAGTGGCCCTTTCCCCTCTGGCTACGAAATCTCACCCAAATATACATTCTTAAATAAAACTATAATCGAGTCCCTTTAAAAAACTTTTCTGTATCCCAACAAAACTCATTCAACCTGTGGCACATTCTCTCAAGTCAGTGCCGTGAGACAGCATCTGGAATGATCAACTACCATGGAGGTGGTGCCGATATTTTGAGTAGAGCCTTCAATGCCTGAATCCAAAGGGGTAAGTATTCAGGGACTATCATCAAGAAATGATGACTCTAAATGCAGCTGTTTGCTGACTCCTCCCAGTTAGTTGAAGGCTAACTCCAGAACTCCTAGAGCCTAGGTTTGTATATCCAACTGAAATTCAAGATATAGTCTGGGTATCTCATAAGCATGCATTTAACATCCCTAAAATATAACTCTTGATTTCCTTAATCTCACCACACTCTTTTCCTCATCTTACCTAGGTGACACCACAAGGTACCCAGTTGCTTAAGCAAGAAAATGGAATTATCTCAGATTTCACCTTTTTCCATACCTCCTACATCCAATTCATCACCAAATTCTATCGGCTTCCTTCAGAAGTGTATCTTGCACCTATCCACTTCTCTCTGTTTCCTATTCCAAGCTACTTTCATGTCTCACCTGAATAACTGCAATAATCTCCTTCTTGGTCCCCCGCTTCCAATCTTACCCTCTTCAATCTATCTCTTGTACAGTAACCAGCCCTAGACACACCCTTCCCTTGCTTACATCCCTTCAAAGGCTTCTTATTGCATTTAGGAAGACGTTTGAACTCATCATCATGGCCTCCAAAGCCTTGTGACTTGACCGCTGTTTAGCTTACAGTTTCCTGCTGAGCTATTCTCCATCTAGTCCACCACATTTTTGGCACACTGGTCTTCTAGCAGTCCCTAGATGGGGTCATCTTTTCCCACAAGTCCTTTGCCTATGCTTGAAAGATTCTCCCTACCCTACCCTTGCCTCATCACATCTTGTATATTTCCTTCATAGTACTTACATCTTTAATTCAAAATTTTGTCTTTGTTTTTTTGATGTTCCCCTCTTTTTCCCACTAGAATATTAGCTCCATAAGCAGCATTATTCAATGCTGTACATCCAGTGTCTGGCTGTAGTTGGTGCTCAACAAATATATGAATAAATAGTACGTTTCAATACTTGTTTAATGAATGGTTGGGAAGGAACATGTTTTTTTAATCTCCTCTAAAACTGAAAGATGTACATAGCTTCTCATTGCCACCATGTATAAGACCAACCCATCATCTAAAAATAGTTATCTCAGTACAACACCCACTTGTCATTTTGATTATCTAAAAGCTAACTATCCTTCAGAAGGAGCTAATACTTTAAACAAGACAGTCAGTAAGTGTAATACTGCCTGCTTTTAACTGTCATACAATGTGTTCCAGTTAATACCTATAATATTTGCAAAATGTCTTTGCTTTAAACCTCCTATTGAAATAGTAGGTTCAGTCATTCCTTTTACAGATAATTAGAAAAACACCCTAAGAAATGAAATGTCACTTTAACCTAAGGTGGTGGTTTCTGAGTACCTAATATGTAATGAGATGCTAAAATCTTGGAAGAAACTTAAGTTTAAAATGAAAGGCATGAGATGGCTCTGGACTCAAACTTATCTTGGGGATTTATTTTCTAAAGATGGCCTCAAAAAAGCAACAAAAAGAAATTAGAATAGTAACTTTATTATAGGCACTTTCCTTTTAAAGATCAATAAGGGTTACTTGGTTCTATTTCATTCTAATAATATTCTAATGATGTCAATTAAAAGTCACTCTCATCTACTCTCAAGGACTGAGATAGTCTCTTAATCAAAGTCACTTTATTAGCTTTAGATTTGATCCGTGCCATGACATTCAAAAATAATTTTTTCTGGGCCTCCCTGGTGGCGCAGTAGTTGAGAGTCCGCCTGCCGATGCAGGGGACACGGGTTCGTGCCCCGGTCTGGGAGGATCCCACATGCCGCAGAGCGGCTGGGCCCGTGAGCCATGGCCGCTGAGCCTGCGCTCCACAGCAGTGAGAGGCCCGCGTACCACAAAAAAAAAAAAAAAAAAAAAAAGAACAAGAAAAAAAATAATAATAATTTTTTCTTTTTTTTAAAGAAATTTTTAGAAAATTCAAAATAGAGACAATAATATACTTTCACCTCCAGACTTACTATTTAAGCCTAAAGAGAATCTTATTTGTGTTATCTTCTGGTACCATAATTGTTGTCTGTGAGGAAGTAGTCATTTCTTACAGAGAACTCATATCCCTACCTCCTTTAAGTGTTTTTGGTATCAGATTAAATATTAATTTGAAGTACATCTGTGCTTATTCAGTTCAGCAGGTCCTGCTTATGAAGGGTGGTATAACACATTTTCATTTTGCAGCACACGGCAATATGCACTACACTGCTTTTCCACTAGGGATCACTATTTTGGAACAGATAACAGACCCCTATGACCTTTGCATTATATTTTATGCACTTTTCTATCCAAGTCAATATATAAAATCAGGACTTCTCAACCTTAAAACACAGGATAACTCTTCTGTTTTCTTCTTTCTAAAACAAGTACCTTGAGTACCACTGTCTCGCGACCAGCATCAAACATTAGATTTCAAGAATGTTGTGCTCTGCTGGGGAGAGCTCATTATTATACTAAATATGGAAGATATACTTTGTCAAACAGAATAAAATTTCTGTCTGAAATTTTATAAAACATAATGTACAAAGCTATATCTTCTGGAGTACCAAATACAACCTCAGTTATTTAAACCTCAACTGTAAGATTTATACTTACGGGACCTTGACATTCATTGTTATAAATGGACTTTTTATGAAGGAAAAAAAAGTATCCCTGGATTGTAAAAGATAATCATACATCATTAATTTCACTTTGGTATTTAAAACAGCCATTTAAACTACAATGAATATTTCTAGATTTCTACTAATTTGTCTTCCATGAAAATGTGATAAGAATAAGGGGCATCAGTCCAACTGGAACCGTTTTATCTAGGAATTGAAAGAAATATAGTCATTTCCCATTCCCTGGCCACCTCTGCATGTCCCACTCTCCCATTCTTACTCCTATTCCAAAGTTAAGTAGAATTTGTATTTCATCTCCACAAGTAGACTATAAACTCCTTGTGTATTCAGGTTGTATCCTACTCAGTTTTAGCCCATGAAGTGCCTTCTATATGGTAATGACTCAAATATTTGTTGAACTGAAATTTAGTCCTACTGTGAGTGAACTGGATGTGAGTTTGGCTGGCGGTGTCCCACACAAATTCTCTTTTCAAGTCATATCAAGAATTTCAATTGCTGACAACTTTTATTAACAATTCTCCATGTTTCTGTCATTGAGGGAAAAGGAGGAAACAGCCTCCCTGGTGTATTTCTCATCAGAGAGGCATGAGTATTTTGCGCCTTCTCAATTTTTGAAGTAAGCTACATTTCAGGAGATGAAACAAAGGAAACTCTTAACATCTGTCAATATGTTTCCAGTTCTTATATCAAAGAAAGTGAAATAGCCACCAATCCTAAAGAAAGAAATCAAGTTTTATAATTTACTTAATTAGAAGATGTGAAGTCTACTTTGGCAAGCAAAGTGTTGTTGACAGAAGCTTTCAGGAAGAAGCACCTTAACTGCATGAGCCTTTCTGGTTATGTTTCGAAAGCCTCCGGGCTTAGCTGAGCTCCCCAGATGCTCTAGCGTGTGTGCGTGCGTGTGTGTGTGTGTGTGTGTGTGTGTGTGTATCTTCATTTTATTTTATTTTTTAAGCATCTTTATTGGAGTATAATAGCTTTACAATGTCATGCTAGCTTCTGCTGTACAACAAAGTGAATCAGCTATATGTATACATATATCCCCATATCCCCTTGTAAACCCATCATGTGCATTTCTCAAAATAAGCTTTAGTCCCAAATTCATTTTCACGTAGGTGAGTAGATGAACAAGAGCAATTTCCAGTTGATTATTTTCTAAGTGGTTTTCCATATCACATAGTTTTGGGGGACTTCGCAAAATGATTTATAGGAACCGTTTTCTCTCCAGCTTTTCAGTCACTAGGTACTCCTAGAGATTTGTTAATCCAGGTATAAAACCTTGATAAAGCCTAAAATACCACAATTCAAGAAATTCCTTTCAAGGATCTCCTATTTACTTGACTGCAGTTTTCAGAGAGGGTGGCATGATTTATTTTTCCCTGGGAACATAATTAAAGTCTTAACACTATAACTGAGCTAGCTAGGTGTTACCAGCATTTGATGCAGGATTGGCTTATTTAGTTGATCTTAATACAGGGATTTGGCTACCTGAAAAAGTCCCACTATTTAAGTCCCACTGTTTTAGCCCCAAGTGGTCTTATAACTATAAAAACAAATTATGGGACCTAAGAGTGGGGTGCGGCAGAAAGATGTGCTTATTGCCATGTTACATCTATTAATATCACAGCATTTATGTCATCTATAGGTAACGGGGTTTCCTAATAAGTGTCAGTAGCAGCTAAGGATGTTGACTACCTCAAGCATATAGAGTATTTTTCTAAAGACTAAATTGAGGCAAAAATAGATTAAAAGTTTTAACTCTACCTTATAGCAAATTAAACCCAGTTTATGCTACTGAAAGAAATTTTCAACTCCATCTTTTCTCATTTGTTTTTTCCCTTCACTGATCAGGTATTTCAATCACACAGAAAAGTACTGAGAGTAGATAACAAACATCCATAAATCCACCATGGGAAATTAACAAAAGTTAACCTTTCATCATATTTGCTTCATATCTCTTATTAAAGAATTAAAACATTACAGCTACTCTTGAAGTCCCATTCTTACCTCTGCTAAATTCTGTTCTGCTCCCTTGTTCCCCAGAGGCAACCACTATCTTGAAGTGGGTATTGTATTCTTTTTGTCAGTTCTTTGAAGACATCAAGCTCTTTCCTGCTTCAAGGCCTTCCTAAGCACTGTTCTCTCTTGCTAATATGCTCTTCCTCACTCTCTTCACTATCACCTGCTCATCCTTTGGGTTTCAGCTGAAATGTTGCTTATTAATAGATAGCTTCCTAACTCTACCCAAATTGTGTCCACTTGACCCCATCATGTTTTCAAATGGCACCCTCTCATTTCACATGAGTGCTAATAATGATATTAATATATTTGTGTGTTTATCTGTATGTTTACTGTGTGTTTACTTGTGGAGCCCAACTAGACTATGAGCTCCATGAGGCACAGACCATTTCTGCCTTGTTTACCGCTGAATGCCTTGCACTTAATGCAATTCTTTACATACGGTAGGAACTGAATAAATATTATAACCCATAATAAAATCTCAATATTTGGCTATGATCAGTAACCAGCCAATGTACTTTTTACTTACCATTCTAACCTCATACATGACATTCCGCAAAGGAATAGCAACTTGATGCACTGTGTAATTAAAAGTACAAGTTATACATTATATGCCTTCTATGAACCTAAAGCACTAAGATGTATATATTTTTTAAAATTTTATAGGTGCTATAACTGTGTTCCCATAGACTTTAATGTTTTTAAAAATATTAATTGGCAGTAATTGCATTATTTACATGTTAATGAACAACACCTGGCCTCAGCTGGGTATAAAGACGCTGACAATGTTTTTCTCTCACCTCCTTGGCAAGGAACTAAGCATATGCAATTTTAAAGAGACCTGCTTGCCAGAAATAACACATTCATAATTGGTAGGACTATACGAAATTAGTTCACTCATTTCACCATTCTCAAACAAATGCATAATATTTTTCATGTTTAAAAGCTTTATGATTCAAAGAGGACCTTATTTCCTACACTTGGTGATTATTCACAATCATTAAATTATTCCTGTCAATGAATGTGCCAGTAACTGGCTAAATGGAGGCCCAAGTGGCCTCCTGTAATAAGGGCCCAGTTCCTGGCTTAATCCCTTGAAAAAAACCTGAGTTTCCTTTGAAGTCATTCAAAATCTGTAATTAAATATGTTAATTTCCTGGTCCCTCTATCCTATGATATTTTAAATCACTACAGTTTTTATTCCATTTTCCCCTACAATCCTAAAACCAATTAAGAGGTTGAAAAATGACTTTGAATAACAAAGATTTTGTGAGTCACAAAATGGTTCTTGCTAAATTTGTGTATCCAGTCATCTATAAACCAATAGACATTAGCAGGGACCACAACAAGACAAAAAAAGAAGTACCAGGTCCTCAAATTATATGTGTTCCTAGAATTATATCTTACCAATTGAAGAAAGTTTGACGCTGCTATCCTATTTTCACACATAGACAAACCAACCACCAAATATTTATTGAGTACCTGGTATCCTTGGCATTATAACACATGTTTTGGGGAGGGGAGTAGTGGACATACAAGGAGAAAAGTTTCACTTCAAGATGTTTATAATCTAGTTAGGGAGAAAAAAAATTACAAATAGCATCACTGCAAGATAGCATTGGTTTGTGTGACACAGGGAGTGTTTGCAGTTAAGAGGAGAGAGAGATTAGTTCAGAGGAGTGTGCATTCAGTGAAGTCTTCAACGAAAACTATGTGGAGTGAGGCTGGAGAGAAAAAAATTTAGTGTCTTCTAATGTGCCAGGAAATATGTTACCTGCTTTATCTCTTTTAACTTGCTCAAGGTCACACAGTTATTAAGAGCTAGTAAGATCTGGGACAAGAATCCAGATATGACATTATGTGTATTTCTCACTCAGAAACATGCTAGCCTTGAAGGATGGAGAAAACAGATAAGGTGAGAAGAACAACATGAGTAATGAGAAGAGTGATTTTGAAGTGTGCTGTGCTGAGGAGATTATTGCAAGAGCAAATATGTTGAGGAGTCTTAGGAAAATAACATCAAATAGATACAAAGGGAAGTGACAGATGATATTTCCAACCTTGAAAGCCTCAAAGAAGAATTTGGACGTAATGAGGTAGAAATTCAAATCAAATGAGATACGTGGTAAGATGGAACACACTAGTTTTTCAGAGGTTGATAGGGTAATAAGAGGTGAGAGAGGAATGGAGTCAGTATTATATAGTAGAGCTGGAGAGTCATGATGATAAAAAAAGGCAACTTCATTAAATAAGCCAGAATATATGCACCTCAGCGGAGCTGTATCTCCAGCCTTTAGCACAGTGCCTATATAATAAATGCTCAATAAAATTATGGTGATTATCATAATGAGTGAATAAAGGAATGAATGATTACAGGAGATATTTCTTTTTTTTTTTTTTTTTTTTAATTAACATCTTTATTGGGGTATAATTACTTTACAATGGTGTGTTAGTTTCTGCTTTATAACAAAGTGAATCAGTTATACATATACATATGTTCCCATATCTCTTCCCTCTTGCGTCTCCCTCCCTCCCACCCTCCCTATCCCACCCCTCCAGGCTGTCACAGAGCACCGAGCCAATATCCCCGTGCCATGCGGCTGCCTCCCTCTAGCTATCTACCTTACTATGTTTGTTAGTGTGTATATGTCCATGACTCTCTCTCGCCCCATCACAGCTCACCCTTCCCCCTCCCCATAACCTCAAGTCCGTTCTCTAGGAGGTCTGCGTCTTTATTCCTGCCTTACCCCTAGGTTCTTCATGACATTTTTTTTTTCTTAAATTCCATATATATGTGTTAGCATACTGTATTTGTCTTTTTCGTTCTGACTTACTTCACTGTGTATGACAGACTCTAGGTCTATCCACCTCATTACAAATAGCTCAATTTCGTTTCTTTTTATGGCTGAGTAATATTCCATTGTATATATGTGCCACATCTTCTTTACAGGAGATATTTCTGATATCATGGACGTAAACCAGACAGAAATTTAACTTGACACTAAGAAAATGCTTTGGAACACAAATGAAATTATTTGTGCTAATAACTAACAACCATTTAAATCATTTCTTAACAGTTATCAAATAGGCTTGGTATGTAATGAGTGCTCAAGATAGTATTTCAAAAATTAAAAGCAGCTAAAATAAGAAAGCATTTAATGTGTCATTATTGATGACTTTTAAAATATTCATGTTTGGCTGGCATGAAAAGAAACAGGTGATCTCAATCATTGCTAAATATTAAGGTTTTATTTTACATTCCTATAGATAAATACAACTACCTAACAAATGTCATGACTTTATCAGTAGGCTTAATGACAGTATCAGTATCATAAAATTTGGTAACTTTTTATAATCCATTTTGGAAAAAGTTTTCCAATTTGTTTCCACAAATCAGAAACAAGGATCACAACAAAAAAATTATGCTGAAAGGTTTTCTTGTTTCTTCTTATTCTATTTTTACATTTATATGAATACACTGTGGTAACAAGAAAAAATATTTTTATGCATTTTATATGACACACTGTTCCAAGCATACAATGAACGCTTATACAAAATCATTTTTAGAATTAAAAATCTAGAATAGAAATTTTGAAATAAAGGATAAAAGTAACTAGTTTTGATTAAAATAAAACAAACCACTAGAACCTTCCCAACTACATCAAAAATTAGCCAGCCAATTTTGAAACTTTCTTCCTTCAGATTTCTTGATTAGTAAGTACAGTCTGCTTTTTACAGTACAGGTATTTTTAAACCATATAGAACATTTTAAAAAAACTATTATTCATACACACACACACACACACACACACACCATTAAAAACATAAAAGAAACACAATGAAATGGAAAAAGTATTTGCAAATCAAATCCCAAATAAATGACTGGTTTCCTTAATATACAAAGAGCACCCTACAAATCAATAATAAAAGACCAACAATTCAATGTGGTAAACAATATGGTTTATAGAAAATAAAATATCAGTGGCTCTTGAACATATGAAAAATCCCCCCTCTCATTCATCGTTAGTAAAATGCAAAATGAAAATACACTAATATTGGATTTTGACTCTATCAGATTGGCAGAATTCAATAAGTTTGATAACACCCTGTGTTTGCAAGTGTTTGAGGAAACCGGCACTCTCACACATTGGTGATGAAATCAAATTCATCTAACTTCTGTTGATGGCAATTTAGCAATATTTGACAAATATTGTCAATGTTTATCAAAATTTAAAATGCACAGATACTTCAGAACAGAAATTCTACTTCTAGCACTTTTTCATGTATAAAATGACAGACATAAAAATATTAACTATAGTATGTTTTTATAATAGCAAATGAAAAAAGAAGAAAAAAGCAAATGAATGAAACTAATTTAAAGCAGTATTGGTAAACACATTATAGTACATTTGTGTAACTGGAAACTTGGTAGCTGTTTAAAATAAGGATCTTTAAGATACTGCTAAATGACAAAACGCAAGGTGTACAACAGTAAGTATAGTGTGCTTCTATTTAGGCCAAAAGAGGGAATATATATGTGATTGTATATTTACATAATATCTCTGGAAAGATACCTAGTATCTAGTAGGAGTGGTTGATTTCAGAGAAACTGGGAGGGGGGGAATGGGAGATATTTATCTTTACTGGATAACCTCTACATTAGGTTGAACTATAAGAAATTGCCAATACTGAACTGTTTTTGATATACAAAAACATCAATTTCATATGGTTCAAAAATAACATTACAATATCTACTCCTCCATGCATGTGTTTCCTATTATTAAAAAGGCATTTTTTTTCCTTTTTTTAATTGAAGTATAGTTGATTTAAAATATTGTATTAGTTTCAGGTATACAACACAGTGATTCAAAATTTTTATAGATTATACTCCAGTTAAAGTTATTATAAAATATTGGCTATATTCCCTGTGCTGTACAATATGTCCTGGTAGCTTATTTATTTTATACATAGTAGTTTGTACATCTTAATCCCCTACCCCTGTCATGTCGCTCCCCTCTTCCTTCATCCCACTGGTAACCCTGGTTTGTTTATATCTGTGAATCTGTTTCTGTTTTGTTATATCCATTCATTAAGTTTTACCTTTTAGATTCCACATATAAGTGATAACATACAGTATTTGTCGTTCTCTGACTTATTTCACCAAGCATAATAACCTCTAGGTCCATCTATGTTATTGCAAATGGCAAAACTTCATTCTTTTTTATGGCTGAGAAATTTTCCATTGTATATATATATATATATATATATATATATACCACATCTTCTTTATCCATTCATCTGTTGATGGACACTTAGGTTGCTTCCACATCTTGGGCTCTTGTAAAAAATTCTACTATGAACACTGAGGTACATGTATCTTTTTTTTTTAATTTAATTAATTAATTTATTTTTGGCTGCATTGGGTCTTCATTGCTGTGCACAGGTTTTCTCTAGTTGCGGCGAGTGGGGGCTACTCTTCATTGTGGTGCGCAGGCTTCTCACTGCGGTGGCTTCTCTTGTTGTGGAGCACGGGCTCTAGGCACATGGGCTTCAGTAGTTGTGGCTCGCGGGCTCTAGAGCGCAAGCTCAGTAGTTGTGGCACCCAGGCTTTGTTGCTCTGTCGCATGTGGGATCTTCCCGGACCAGGGCTCGAACCTGTGTCCCCTGCATTGGCAGGCAGCTTCTTAACCATTGTGCCATCAGGGACGCTCACATGTATCTTTTCGAATTACTGTTTTCATTTTCTTTGGCTATATACCCAGAAGTAGAATTGCTGGATCATACGGTAATTCTATTTTTCGTTTTTTGAGAAAACCCATACTGTTTTCCACAGTGGCTGCACCAATTTACATTCTCATCAACAGCGTTCAAGAGTTCCCTTTTCTCCACACCCTCTCCAACATTTGTTATTTGTGGGTTTTTGATGATAGTCATTCTGACAGGTGTGAGGTGATATCTCATTGTGGTTTTGATTTGCCTTTTCCTGATGATTAGTGCTGTTTGAGCATCTTTTCATGTGCCTGTTGATCATCTGTATGTCTTCTTTGGAAAAATGTCTATTCAGATATTCTGTCAATTTTTTAATTGGGTTGTTTGCTTTTAAATATTGAGTTGTATGGGCTGTTTATATATTTTGGATATTAACCTCTTATCAGTCATATTATTTGCACATATTTTATCCCATTCAGTAGACTGTCTTTTCATTTTGTTAATGGTTTCCTTTGTTGTGCAAAAGCTTTTAAGTTTAATTAGGGCCCATTTGTTTCCTTTGCCTGAGGAGACAGATCCAAAAAAATATTGCTACAGTTTCTGTCAGAGTGTCTGCCTATTTTTTCCTCTAGGGGTTTTATGGTTTTCAGTCTTACACTTAGGTCTTTAATCCACTTTGAGTTTATTTTGTAGATGGTGTGAGAAAATGTTCTAATTTCATTCTTTTAAATGTAGCTGTCCAGTTTTCCCAGCAGCACTTATTGAAGAGATTGTCTTTCTCCCATTGTATATTCTTGCCTCCTTTGTTATAGATTAATTGATCTTAAGTGCATGGATTTATTTTGGGGCTCTCTATTCTGTTGCATTGATTTATGTGTCTGTTTTTGTGCCATACTACAGTGTTTTGATTACTACAGCTTTGTAGTATAGTCTCTAGTCAGGGAGCATGACACCTTCAGCTTCGTTCTTTTTTCTCAAGATTGCTTTGGCCAAAAAGGAAGTGTTTTAATAAAAGCTGCAAGGCATGCAAAAGGTTTTGTTGTCTCTTACCAAAATTATTATAGTGTCATCAAATTAACTTAGGACATGGTCAATTATGTAGATGGCTGGGGAATGGAATGGCCAAGAGGGAAACAGCATAGTTTTTCTTTGGGAGGTAGTGTAGCGTAGAGGTTAAGAGCCCCATTTATGGAATGAGACTGCCTAGATTTGAATCTTAGCTGTGTGACTTTGGGAAAGTTAAATTATCTTTCTGTACCCCAGCTTTGTCTGTACAATGGAGATAGTAGTAGTGCCTAACTCAGCAGGCTATTGTTGGATAAAATAGACCTAATGTCTAATGTGCTTGGATCAATGCCTGACACATAGTGCTCCACCATGTTAGCTACTATTATCATCATCATCACCACCATTATCATTGTTATTATTATTATTAACATGGCTTACTCACTTCTCCAGAGCTTCAAGCTCACTTTCATCCTTTTGTTCTCTCCTCATTTTCCTTCCAAAAGCCCACAGCAATTGTGCTTGTTTTGGATCTGTTTGCCCTCAGGTGCAGTATTCATGGTTCTCCTCCTCTGTGCCTTATCCCTGCTCCCCATTCCTAGGTTTCCATGTCAGTTGACTCTTCCCTTGTCCCTTCACCCAAGAGGCAGTGGTGGCTTCCTTCCATTTCTTATTGTGGTGGCCTCAGTGTCCCATATTCAGTTCTTCAGTTCCTCCACGATTTGTGTAACCAAGTTCCAATGTTAACTCCCTCTATTTTAATTTCTATTTCTCTCTTCCTGATTAGACCTTAACTGACACAGTAGGGCCAACACAAAGAGGTGTGATAAAGGATGGAAGGCAGGCAGGATGTGATTCACGTTGGTGGCCAGGAATGATTCCAGTTCCTGACCAGTCTTATTTAACTGAATCCTATGGGTATGAACTTACACTGAATGTTAGTACTGTGGTAACCAAGTCTTAACAGGATTTAACATTTTCACTAAATCAAACAAAAAAGTTATGTCTGCCTTGATGGCATATATCTAATGTTTCCATTAGCAACTGCTGGAAACTATTAATTAAAACTCTAGAGTAGGCCTAACCAGTACTGAAAGGCAATGCAGCATCAGTAGTAATGCATCATCAATTGAATGTATTTATGACTGTTTCCTCATTATTTCCTAATGAGGAATTCAAGAGGCTATGCATGACTGTAAATGGCTGGCAGGCTACTACATCAATACCTTGGGTCTGTCAGAGTCAACTCAGGGTTTTAGAAATGCTTGTTTATACACTCCACGGAGCCCATGTGCATAAAATAAAAGGTTTACTCTCTACTTATCCTCCACCAAATCATATGCTGTAGCCCAAGTAAATACAAATAAATACATAAAACAATGTAACTTACAGTGCTCTACAATGTTTATGAAGACAATTTTCAATTTGGTCGCATGAAACAATACATTAAGGAAACATTCCTAAAACCAAGACACAATTGACTTACTCTGTTAAATCCAGGGATTTTTATTCCAACCCTGATTTCATTATACAGTAAATTATAACATTCTAATTGGGACTCTACAAAACACCAGACAATATTAAATTTTAAATGACTATTGTCCTCTGAAATCATTGCCAGAAAAATTATGGGCAGAAGCTAAATAGATTCTATTTTTTTTCTTTAAAATACCATCAGTATATACATAGCATTTTATACTTCAGAGATAATTTTCAATAATAAAAGATTCTCTGTTAATTAAAAAAGAAGTAGTTTAGGTGAATAAAGCAAATTTTATCTAAACACTGTACTCAGGGAAATAAAACTGATTTAAGACATTGTGAATTGTTCGATGAAACAGAATCGTTCAATGAAACAATCTGAAAAGACTTGGCAAATAGTTATTTGAACTTTAGATAGACTAGAAGAACTCGTATGAAACAAAAGCACGTAAAATAGAGAGAAGGATTCCTCTGTGCAAAAAATAGTATTTGTTTCAAATTTTAAGCAATTTTAAAGGAAATTACTTTTACTTAGGGGTTTAACATATTTGAAAAAAGTATTTTAAAATCTTGTAAAACTGTGTTAATGAAAATAAATTGGATATGAAGTTTGAAAATGAATGGAACATGTTTCTGTTTCTTTCTAAATATTTTGGAAATTATTCTATCTGTGAATGTATCAAGAGATGATTACAAAGATGAAAATCATACAGCTGTCATAAAGACAAAATCAATCATTGGGCATAAAATGGTAATTACATTAGTATGCTGGAAAGAAAGGAGATGATAAAACACAACAAAATAACCTTTCTTTCGGACCAACTTGCAAAAAGACTCATAAGAATTATAGTTCATTAAAAAGCAAACGATTAATATATGCATGTATGTATATATGTGTGCATGTGTGTATGCAGTTGTGTATGTGTTCACGCAACATATTTAAAATATATACAAGAGTTCAACATAGGCTAAAGAAACACTCCTAAGCACTTGCTTTTGGAAATATAGAAGAATGATTCACAAGTTGCATATCAGTTATTTCTATGTAAACGAGTGCTTAGAAAGTGTTTGAAAACACTTTGGTTTCCCTGAAGTATTGTATGCTATTTGCCACCTTATTCTATGTCTGAATTTGCTTATCACCTTACATAGAGCAATGGGATGTAGCCTAGCCATTGCACTCATAATCATAAATAATAGTTTCAGGATTAATAGATTTTACTATACAGAATTCATAAAATGGACCATTTGCTGTAAAACTTTAAAAATTACCTTAGTTATTTTGGATTAGTATTTTATCATTGTCATTTGTTATAAAAGGAACAAGGTACTTTCATAATTAATTATCTGTATACAGCCCATTTGAGATTTGTCAACTTTCAAAGAATATTCTCTTGCCTATGCATCATACTTCATGTGTTTCTAAAGCAAGATATATGTTTTAAGTTGTCTTTCAGAGTGCATGAGATTCTCACAGCAGCGGCAACTATGTGATTTACATACACTACTCGTTCAATCTTCACAACAAACCTGAGACTAAGTGGGATTCTCCCCATTTCATAGAAGGGGAAACTAAGACTCCGAGATGTTAAGAAAATTGCCTAAATTACATGACAGCTAAATGACAGAACCAGGATTCTAATGTAATCTTTTCATACTCCAAAACCTGTGCTTTCTCCACTGTGCACTACTGGTTCTCCATGAGACCACTGGCAGAGGAAAACAAGGCTATATTAAAACATTAACAGCGTAACCCTGCCCACACTGGCGAGAAGGAAAAAACAACTTCTAGAGAATGTTATGAGATTATTTATGCATTTAATCTAATGTATTACACCTTCTCCACTTATGATTCTGTGTGAAACAACTGATGCTTGAAGCTTCTCCTGGGACCCTGAGAAAACCTTCAATCAGCTAATCGAAAATTCAAGAATGTCCTCTAGATTCTATTTAGTGAGGCAGGAAAGTCACTAATTTTTTTTTTTTAATTTGCAATGAAAAGGGTTAAAATAAAAAGGAAGTGTGATGCTCTGTTAATCATAAAATTCAATCAATTAATATACTTCATTTCTAGAACATTTATATTAGTAAAAGCTTTACTCTATTTAACTTGCTTTTCACATAGGTTTATATGGTGAGTAAATGTGATAATGCCTAGAACAGTGCCTGGCCCATCAGTTACTGAAATTTTTAGCTGTTGCTGTTGTTCATTTGTTCATGCAACAAAAATTTACTAAGTGCCTAGTATGTTCCAAGCACAATTCTAGGTGCTGGAGACAGACTGGTAAATAAAACAAAGTTCCTGCCCTCATGAAATTTACCTTTTGGGGATATAAATGTGGTGTAGTAATGTGGTTGCTACTTTTATTGTTATCTTCTTTCTTATCATGCTTATCATTGTCATTTCTCAACCAACCAACAACCCAGGATACACCATCTCTGAACTTAATACCATGATTACATAGTCTTCTCACTATCAGGAGCACCTTTTATAAGACAGGATTAACCCATAATATCTTTTAGGACTTTCTTAGAGAAGTTGTCTGGCTGAATCTCTTAAGCACCTGAAAGGACAGTGAACTGGGATTTCCTTGAGTTTAGAGAACACGCTGAACAAACTGTTTTATATGCTAAACTGCTAATAAATGTTAATAATATATGTGTATATGGCAGGATTTGGTTTGAGATTTGCTTTTACTGTAACCTGATAGTGAGATTTTGGAGAGAGTAACCCTCAATCATCTCAAGACTTCTCCAGAGGCTACCGTTACTTATTAAAAAACCCTAAAAGTTCTGCATGCTCAGGTCAGTCCACAGCAGAAAGCTGTCAGGTTGTGTAAGAATACTTTAAACATTAAAGAAGAACTAAACAATTTGCCTAAGAGCAAATAGTAACCTCACAGTAAGGTCATTGCAAGGCTATACACCCCAGGCCAATTTTGGACAAAATAAGATAATGATGACATGAAGATAAATGATTCCGGGAAGATAACAATTTAATCTAATCCAAAAAATTTTAAACACCCCAGCCACAAATTTCAGTGCCTCCTGGTCTTAATCAGGCTATGGATTATTCTTATTATTAACAGCAATATCAAGAAGGACTTGCATGAAATAATTTGAGAAATTTATCTGAATTTCAAAACTTCCAGGTGCTCCAACCAATCCTAAATTTAAAAATATTTTCATTGCACAATCTTATGAACCAAGTCACTTAAAATTAAAAAAAAAATAGGACAGCAAAGAAGAAGGTACAAGAAGTTGGTGAATTTTTATAGCACCTTAAAAATCTCAAAGTGATATACCCCTGTTTGATTCTTATGACATTCAACTCCATGAGGTGCAATCCCTATTGGCTATATGAGAAAAGTTATATAGATAGGTTCAGTGACTTGGCTAAAAGCTTGACATGTCATTGATGTCATTGGCAGAGTGTAAACCAGACTCTAGAATTGCCACTAGATCATGTGGTCTCAATGGTTTGACACCTAGAGTCTAAAGCTCTAATTCTTTCTTTATTACAGAGTGTTATAACGGAAACTTTTCCAATACAAAGTCTTTTTCAGGCAACAGGCAAAAGAACATAATGCCTGAGACAGTAGGAGAAAATGTTTCTGGCCTATATAATTGTAAGAAACTTCTTCCCCTTCTTTAATTACTGCTAACCTTCACTCTCTCTCACGCATAAGCACCATGAAATTCTCAAGTTCCAAGTGTTTAAATTAATCTGAATGATACTGGGCCATATGAATTTAAAATATTCCAGCCCCATTCCTTTTTCATATATCGGTCAATGTATTTTTGTCCTAGTGTTGCCGTCCCAATTTCACTTTCTGACATGCAGCCCATCATTTCCATTCCAGTTCTCCCCTGTATCAGACAACTCATTTCTCTTTCTGCTTGGCTTTTACTTATACTTTTCAGTAAGTCATACATTATTTTCATGTCTTCTCTTATTCTGATTACATAAATTAGAGTTTATTATCTTATCCAAAGTCAGAGAACCAACCCCCACCCCTTCACTGTTGAACACACACAGACCTTCAATTTTTATTCTTTCCATCTGGGTTCTCTCTTAATTCATCTGATGAGTAGAGATTCACTTGTGAAAATAGCATCCAATTTATATCTTCTAGGGGTTTCAGAGAGAAGAAGAGAGATCTCACTGTTTGCCCAACAGTAATCATAAAGTCCTCACATTAGAAGCATTCTTGAAGGTCACTGAAAGCAATCACTCGAAAAATCTTAGATAATATTTCTCCATTAAATATTATCATTACTGGGAAAGTGAACTTCTCACACTTGTCTTGTTTTCCCTCAGTGTTCTGTATTCTCTATCAATAGGTAGTTTCTATTAAGTGTACAGCTACATAATTCAAATAACCACATAATCTCTTTGGGATCATAGTCGACTTAATGCAACCCCCTCATATTGCAGGTGGGGAAACTAAGGCCTAGAGAGAAGCAGAAACCTGCTCAGAGTCGCATACTCAGGTGGAAGATATCCCGGAAGCCACATCTCCTGCCTTACAGACCAGTCCTTTTCTTCTGATATAACCTATACTTAACATATTGCCTTGTCCTTTTGAGTAAGTATATGTTGTCTTCTATTTGATAAAGGCAAAGATCAACCAAAGGCTGAGTTCACTCTTCCTCCTTTATGTAACCCTCTACAACATCTAGAATAATATCTGGGAGCAGCAGTTAATTTATAAAATTTCATAAATATGCTCTTATTTCCTTCTCCTAATTTTCAAATTTCTCAACACATTAAGATAAAACAGATTTACCAGTGACTTACTAAATACTTCCCTTATTTGTCATTTATCAATATCTTGTTCTTATCATCATTTAGTTGACAATCTAACTCCAAGACTGAATTAGCATTGCAATTAAAATTCCATAAGATAAGTGATCACTACAGACATGTGGCTTCTTGTCCTTCCATTTCTGAGTTACAAATAAATCATCATGTCAACGGGATACAGGATGAAAAGTTGCTTAAAAATAGACATTTCTGCACAGCATTCAATTGGTATAATTCCCAAGCTTGGATAAGATGATGCGCTACGTCTTATCCAAGATGACTATGAAAAATTAGAACAATTAGAAAAGTACACACTGTGAAAGCTATAAACTTCTATGACATTGATTATTATCCGTTTAATTTACTATAAAATATTTCACAAATAGACAACTATTATTTGAAACTTCAAAATGAACTGTTGAAGATTTTTTTCTGTAAGTGATTTTTAAAAGGCAAAGGAGGGCTTCCCTGGTGGCACAGTGGTTGAGAGTCCGCCTGCTGATGCAGGGGACGCGGGTTCGTGCCCCGGTCCGGGAAGATCCCACATGCCGCGGAGCGGCTGGGCCCGTGAGCCATGCCCACTGAGCCTGCGCATCCGGAGCCTGTGCTCCGCAACGGGAGACGCCACAACAGTGAGAGGCCCGCGTACCGCAAAAAAAAATAAAAGGCAAAGGAGAAGAATTTAGTATAGAATAAACTATTTCAACCAATTTTCCCTTGCCACTCTATTGTGAAATGAATTAATCAAAAGAGCAGGGCATTTGGTGCTGGTGGATGCACTGGTTTTGCAATTCACTCTTTTATAACCCATTGCTTCACAGCCTGATACTTAGGGGCAAAGATATGAGCTTTAAGCAGTCAAGGAAGTTTACTCAGTGATAGCCTGAGCTAGGCTTGGGAATGGTTTAGATCCTATCCTATAGAAATAGTGACAAGAATATCTTGGGTTTGAGTCACTTACATAATAGAAAATTCCCTGCTTAGGGAGATGGACTAGCCATCTCAGATCACTGTGGTCCATTTATGGCATGGTAATAATAGTGTACTGTGCAATAGGAATAATAGCTGTGGCAGAGACTACAAGCTCTATCCACCAAAATCTGTCTTCTCTTTCTTCCTGAGTAACATTTATAGAAATCACGTGACTGCCCAGCCAGAGACCACATTTTCCAGCCCCATTTCAACCAGGTGACCATGTGCTCACCAATGGAAGCCTTAACACATTGCAAGTATATTCCTCCATTCTTTCCAACTTCCTGTCTGCTGGAATTAGGATGTAGTAGGAGAAGTTTCAACTATCCAGATGATAACAGTGGCCCTAGGGATGATGGAATAACGTGAAGAGATGAATCTGGGTCTCTGCATGGCTGTGTGCAGCAGAGGTGTCTGCTCACCCACCTTGGACCGTTGCATGAGAATGCAATAATTTTCTTTGCTGGGTCTTTTTGTTACAGCAGCTAAGCCTTTTACCCTAATAAATGTACAAATATGCCAGAAACTTATTACACACCAGAAAGTATTTAAAGAGCTTATTATTACTTGTGTCCATTGCATCCATCTACTTGTGCCAACATGCTCCCCATACTTTGGGTCATAACTGAAATGCAACTTCTCCACAAATCTTCTCCCCATTTACCTCCAAGCTCCCACTAGCTGAACACAACCTTGTTTGTTCCTTTCTCACGGGACTTCTCATTTTCTAACCTCATAACGTAAGTTTTGTTTGTGTATGTCTTATCTCTTCTACCAGAGCAAACTTCATGAGAGTGAGTTCATGTTTATTCTCCTGTGTAACCTCTAAAGTGCTAGTACTGTGCCTTTCTCAAGAATTGCTTACTGTCTGAATGAAGGACTGAAACATTTGAGCTTCATGCTGTTTGTCTATAACCCACTGTTGTAGCTGAGTGAGCCTGGAGCAAGGACATATTTGTCACAGGCAACAGAAGCAGAAAAGAATCTAGGTCCCAGAATCGATGACAAGTTGACCTCAAAACAACTTTTACCTATGACCTTGCTATCTTATGTCTTATGCTGCTTTCCGTTTCCAGCATTTCATAGCACCAAAGAAGATAAAGGATGCATGTTAGTTATCTTAAAGAGTTTACATTCACTTCTGACCAACCCCTGACTGGATTGTGGCAAAGTGCTCCTTCGTGGCAACTTTTGTCCCTTTACAAAAGCTTAGTAGAGTCAGGCACTGAATAGGCCAAGAACCATTTCGAGTCGAAAACCTACACTGTTATATTAAGCTGCTTTTCTTTCACTTGTCCTCACGTGCCACCATCGTTTTTACAATATGGCAGAGACCTGTGTGTTATATTTCATACTAAGGAGCAACAGGCATTGGTAAAACTGGAAACTTACCTGAACTTTTCAAAGAAATTACTCAGAAACAGATAAATAAATATGCTTACCAATTTGCACATGAGATCTTGGGCTGAGATTTATTATTTTTTTCCTACCGTTCTAAATCAATGTAAAATAGGAAAGTTTGAGCAAACAGTCTAACAAACTTATTTTCTTCTTTGTACTTTGATATGTCATCATTCAATAACATTTCTCAATTCCCTGTGCCAGGCAAAGAGGAAAGTGAAAAGACAAAAGTGTAAAACACTAAATAATAGGTTTTTATCTGTGAGCCTAAAAGGCTAGTATGAGAATATACTATCCTTACAGAGTTCGTTTTCTTCCTTTACGTGAAAATATTTTAAATTTATGAAAGTAATGTAGGTTTCATACACTCATATGATGCCCAGAGATGACCATCATAAACAATTTTGTGGACATTCTTCTGGTTGATTTAAAACACATATAATTATGTTTTCCAAGAAATCGTGATCATTACATAGACACTGTTTTATAATTAGCGTTTTTTCCACTTAACACATCATGAAAAATGTCTCGTGTCATTAGTCTTCTAAAGCATTATGGTTAATGCTGCATAATGTTCTGCTGTACAGATATACCCTAACTTATTTAACTAGACCTCCATTATAGGACTTCCCTCCTGTCTCTATGTCTCTTTCTTCCCTCACATTTATTTCATTTATACCTAATTACACAAAATGTGGGGGTAAAAATACTTATCAATTATTTAATAAGATATTTTAAGAGGAGTTTGCTTTTGTCAAAATTTTTCTTAAAAAGTTTTAAAAAGAAAATTGCTGCTTCTTTAGCCAATTAAAGGTAAATGAGGCAATGGGACTTCCCTGGCTGTCTAGTCGTTAAGATTCTGCACTTCCAATGCAGGGGGCACGGGTTCCATCCCTGGTTGGGAACTCAGATCCCATATGCTGCACGGCGTGGCCAAAAAATAAAAAAATTAAAAGGTAAATGAAGCAAATATCCCTGACTATGGCTCTCTGCACCTGTCAGCATATCTTTTCCTTAGCTGCTATATCCACTGTAGACATTTTTTGTTCATGCACTTCATGGAGGGCCACAAAACAAACACATGAAGTGGGGTTAGTAGCCACGTGATGGAAGGAAGAACCAAATAGGTAAGTACAAGAGGGAGTATCACATACATGCATTTACATGGGCAGCCTGTAATGAAATGTGTGTGTACTTAATTCCCAATAATCTTATAATTTTCATCCCCAGTCTTAAAATTACTATTATTTCCATTTTACAGATTAGAAAACTTAGTTTCCAAGTATTTAAACTAAGATCACACAGCTGGTAAGGGGCAGCATCAGAATTTGAGACTTTGAGTCTGTTTGACTTCAAAGTCCATGCTCCAAACCACTGCCAGGGTGTTCTTATCATGTCCAAATAAAACAATAGCAGGATGTAACTTAGAAAATTACAAACACAATCCACTTAATGTGCAGTATTACTAACGTGCATTATTACTTCCTTTTTAAAAATTTATTGGAGTATAGCTGCTTTACAATGTTGTGTTAGTTTCTACTGTACAGCAAAGTGAATCAGCCACATGTATACATATATCCCCACTTTTTTTTGGATTTCCTTCCCATTTAGGTCACCACAAAGCACTGAGTAGAGTTCCCTGTGCTATACAGTAGGTTCTCATTAGTTATCTATTTTATACATAGTATCAATAGTGTATATATGTCAATCCTGCATTATTACCTCTTACCTTCCATACTTTAAGGCCAGAGTAATGTTATTAAAGGACAGCATTTTTTCCAATTAGAGGATTTCTAGAAATAAACTGATTTCACATCCCAAACTTTTCCTTACCAAAAATAAAATTTTAAAAAGGACAGAAATTCTTTTCTCATTACACACATTTCCTTCCGCTGAAATAAAAAAAATGAAATGGGAAGGTGATGAAATATAGGAAAGTAAGGCAAATATTATTATTTTTTTTTACCAGATACAGTTAATTTCTTAACTCTCTACCCATGCTTCCAGGTTGGTTGAAAGAAAACATTTATCGCACATTCAGGCTTGGCTACAAACATCACACCAAACCAAAGCAAAGCACTCCAGGACGGGAAAGACAATGCTTAACATTTTTTTCTCTCAAGCTCTTCCCAGAAAGGTGATAATTTGGAAAATACTGTTATACTATAGACTGATTTTGAATTGAATGATATTCTAACAAGTAGAAAATGACAAGTTTCTCTTTCACACGAGTCAACTTTCTTTATCCCCTTTTAGCTAGAAAACTGGGCAGAAAATATCAATCCCAAAAGATCCAAACAATTCAGGATGACAACTTCTGCATGTTTTTACTCTTAAGTCTATGGGTTATGATATCCATGATTGAAAAGAAAAAAAGAATCAGGCATTAGTTATGCAAGCATTTTTCCTTTTGAACCATCCTAATCCCCAATTAACCATTTTTTGCATTTAACTGATATAAAATATGTGTGCATGATATACTTTTTATATCATTTCAAATATGCAGCAATACTGAATAGGCAATTTTTACTGTAAATAACGTGTCTCACTTCCTGAAGAAGAGCCTGTGGTGCAGGATCTGGCCTTCAGGTCTGTCATCAAGTTTATATTAGTTTGAAAATTGATCAAAGGCAAAAAAGGTTATTAAAACACAAAACCACCCTTTACCAACAAACTTAACAAAGATTAAAAAGATATTAAAACAGCGTTGGGGAAAGTGAGTAATGAGACAGGTCCTCTCATACATTGTTGTCTGTAATATAAATTAGTTACGTTTTTCTGGAAATTAATTTGAAACCATAATAACAGAAATCTTAAAGATGTTCCTCTGTTTGACCTATTATTTTATTGCTGGAAGCTCTCCTAGGGAGATAATCTGAAATGTATGCAAAAATTCATGCAAAAAGTAGTCAGTGTAGAATTATTCAGAATACCGAAAAACTGGAGACACCCTAAATATCCAGCATCAGGGGAATATTTAAGTAAATTACAGAACATGATAGAGCCACTAAAATAATTTCCAAAAAGTTGTTTACTGGTATTATAACTTACATGTGACTAGTGTTGAACAAAAGGCAAGATATGATATAAATAATACAATACACGTTAAATAAAAAATGAAAAACCTGTAAGAAAATAAGCCAAAACGTTGACAGTTGTTCCTTCTGGGTTGTGGGAAAATAAACAGTTTTCCCCCTTCCACTTTTATACTTTTCTGTATTTTTGAAATTTATTGTTCTGTGCTTTCTAAATTTTCTAGTGATCATCTATTTCCTCAAAAATCAGGAAAAAAAAAATTTTTTTAAATCACCTGACAGCAAAGGTTTGGACTCTGTTTTATTGACAGGACCAATATTTGTGAAGGTCACACTTCTGTCCACTGCAACATCCCTTGCTTGTTTCTGACGCTAGTGTTGTTTCAAATAGCGAAAATGTGTCACTTTTCTCCAAATTGCAGATTCTTTACAAGAGCAAAGCAAGGCAAGAAAAGTGAATTTGCTAAAAAGTTTATGTGGGTTTTCTGATTTTTATCAAGCCCACCTGGATGACTTTCACTTTCTAGTTGAGAGGCTTGCAGGCAGTCAATATGGAAGCATAAATACTGCCCAAGCAGCCCCATGCGATGCGACAAAAGGGCCTCACACTAAACCTGGGAGGGAGTGAAAATGCGATTATGTTGCAGTGAAGTGAATCTGAGGAATTCTTGTGTGAAAATTTTGCTTAGGAGCCCCAAATAAAACTTAGACCTTTGGCTCAGATCCAAAGTCTGTGACCTTCCCAACAGCCAAGGTTCACATTATTATTTTTTATATGAGGGAAGCCCTGACGCTGGGATTTACACCAAAGTCAATAAAACTATCTCCTGCTTCTGAAAAAAGTGTCAATCGGATAAGCAGCATGTGTGTCCTTAGTATCCTGAGAAGAGCCTGGTTATAATGCCAAGTCAAAGGCTATTATCTAGCCTCACTGCATTAAAAAAAAATTAATGTGCAGTTTAAAATATTTTTGGCCTGATTTAACTAGTCGCAGGTTTTTCCCTTTAGGAAAAGTCAATATAGTGAACACAGACTTAAAAGCATCGGCAAAAAAAGGTAAATTATTATTCACATAGAAAGTCAATCCTTTTCTTTCTCTGTATATATTTCAAAAGAAGGTGACCCTTAAAATAGAAAGGGCCCCAGTGCTAGTACTGTCAGATGATATAAAGAAAGCAAGAAATTAAAAACTTAAGATAAAACATTAGGAGTCATGGTCAATTTCAGAGCAATCAGAATGGAAGGTAACAGATTTCAGAAATTTGAAAGTAAATCAAATCAATTTAAAGACAGGCTTTGATTAACAACCATTTACACACATTTTCCAACGATATTTTCATTTCAAACAGTGACTTATCTTACTCTAGGGTTATTTCCTGGAATACTACAGTCCTTCTGCTCTGATATTAAAATCTAAGTATTTATAATGGCTAAAGGATACATTAGAATATCATTCTTTTGAAACACATTTTTCATAATTCTCAGATCTGTTAGAGTCAAGCATGGAATACAAGCAGTGTCTGCTGTATGCTATACTCCTAGTATACTCACTATCCAATTGTTTTAGCCATGACTAAATAAGAGATAAATTTAATTTCTGGCAAGCATTTGCAATTTATGAGTCAAGAACTCTCCGAGAAGAGAATTTGATGCACTTTCCACCTGCCCTTTTATCAACATTAAACAAACAGTATGTTTTACTACAACTCACTTCTGACATTTATCAGTTGCTTTTATTTGTTTCTCTGCCAACCTCAGCCTTGTCAGCGGGACTTCAACATGACAGCAATGGCAGCTCATGCCAGTTAGACCCTTTTCAAATAAACTGTTCTTTTTAGCACAGTACACATTTGATTAGACAAAAGGAATGTAGAGAATGATTATCAAAGAGGCCGAAGGCAAGGGACTAACCCATTCTACGTGTACCCATTCCTTTCCTTATTGAAGCAACAGAGACTCCCAACAGAAAGAAGGAAGGAAGGAAGGAAGGAAGGAAGGAAGGAAGGAAGGAAGGAAGGAAGGAAGGTAGGTGGAAAGGAAGAAAGAAACCACAGAATGTAAGTTCTTTGGTGACTTGAAACACACCATGATATTTATATGTTGTTTGGAAACAATACTGATGATTAGAGTATATTCCCAGGGCTTGAATTAATAACAAGTGATAGAACTCCATTTTTTCATGAATTATTATGAAAGTAGTAGATGGGAATTTTTGTCCTGAGGATTCTACCCACACTCTTCCCACACACATATGTACAAATCCTCTGAAAAAATGGCCTCAAGAAAGTCTCCCCTCTCTTTTATTTAACAAGGCACCACGCAGCTTGCCATCCTGGGCTAACAGCCAGAAAAAGATTACAGCAAAAATAATCACCTTTGCAACATTAAGGAAAACTTGAAACTGGCACTATGATTCAGGGGCTTATTTCTTTCCCTCTAAATATGATACCACGTTTTTGTATTTTATTTGGGAAATGCTTTTCTGCAAGACGTATCTGAAAAAAAAAAAAAAGACTTGTTTTCAACAAATAGCTAGAAGTGCTGAGAGATTTCCTGTTAACACCATGTAAGGCATTCCACTACTTAAAAGGGAATTTAGTGTTGACGAAAGATGCCAGTTTGACAGCCATGGAAAATGAAGGAAGCATCCTTTATTCCCAGGGCACATCATCTCAAAACAAGGAATCATCTCTTATGGTTAGGAGGGCCATACCTTATTGTTTAATATTCATTGAGAGTACACGCATGCTAGATGACGGAAAGATACACAGGAGACACAGTCTGTGTCCTCTAAGACATTACATTCTTCAAACCAACATATCTCAAGTTTCAGGGGCATCATATATGAGACCAGTGGCCTCTACTTTTAAAAGGTCCAAGGCGGGGCTTCCCTGGTGGCGCAGTGGTTGAGAGTCCGCCTGCCGATGCAGGGGACGCGGGTTCGTGCCCCGGTCCGGGAAGATCCCACATGCCGCCGGAGCGGCTGGGCCCGTGAGCCATGGCCGCTGAGCCTGCGCGTCCGGAGCCTGTGCTCCGCAGCGGGAGAGGCCACAACAGTGAGAGGCCCGTGTACCGCAAAAAAAAAAAAAAAAAAAAAAAAAAAGGTCCAAGGCAACAAAAGCTAGTGGGTGAGAGATTCAAACGGGAGGGTGAAATCGCTCAGTTCAGAAATCTTTACTATTTCCTGTAAGTGTTCACCCTGTGTAATTAAAAGTTGGGACTTCTTGGGCTCATAGTTGTGTGCTGGCTGTTACATAGTTTATTATGTTATGATCTGTGGGCAATATTCATCACAAACTACCTCTACCCCACCTCCCCATAAAACAAAAACAAAACCCAAAACACCTCTTCTTAAATACTCATTCCTCATGTTTCTTCAAATAGCACATAAAACCTAGAAAAAAACATTTGGCCCCAGTACCTCAAACATAGTAAGTGGCACTAGGTATCCCAAGTTAGGTGGTTAGGTGGCACTAGGTATCCCAAGTTAGGTGGTTAGGTGGTCCTGACCTAGTATAAACTGAGAGTGAGCCTGGGAGATATAAGAACTCCCAGGGGAGTTTATTTGTATGAATGAATTAAATAGGGAGTAGGAGGAAAGATCTTTGAGTACATGTATTGTATGGAAATTTGTAGTGAGGGATATCTGGCCGTCAGAGATGGAGAACTGAGACTGGCCTGACGTAACACATTTTCTCTGCCTGCCCCCGGGAGCCTGTATGTTAATAAGGGCTGCTGACAAAAATGGAAGGATCTGTGTTCATGAAGGATTGAGCAAAAGTGAGTGGCGATGCTTCAGGGACCAGGTGGCAAAAGTTGACATAGAATAGGGGAGAGGGACAGTTTGATCATTTCTGTATGGAACACAGTATGACTCTGGCAACACAGCAAGGGCTGAGAAGTAGTGGTAGAGTTTGGTACATTGAAGGGGTGGGTAACATTCGGAGTCCTGAAGGGGAAATTGGCTACATAAAGAGTGCATTAGTTGCAGCAATGGCAATAGAAAGGCAGAGCAGAAAACTGTGAAAGGATTGGCCTTGAGCATGTAAGGTACTGGGTGATTCCAGAAATAACTGGAGAGACAAAGGCAGCGAGAAGCTGTGATCCTGCACATTGCAGGGAAAACCTGTGAGTGCTTATTGGGATGTTAGGGAAATGTGAGTACTGACGTCCACGTGACCTCATTCGTTTCCAGACAGATGAAGGCCTATGGTCTTTGAATAATGAAAAAATTCAAGGCATTTTCTAAACAGGCTGTTGAGCTTATTCACAACCAATCCCACCTCTTACACACACAAGGCTGGCTACAAAGTTAGGATACTGAACTCCACAAGCCCTCGCGAGGGGACCAAAGAGCATCACATACATGTCAAAAGCCACTGGAGTTCCAGACTGGTTTTGTTTGTGTTCCAAGTTTTCAGGTATTCCTGGGAGTAACAGGCTGTGATGATTTAGCACGGAGGCAAGTCCATAGTTGTCTTCGTCTTAGTGAAGGACAATTTTTGAAGATCTGAATGTCCCTTGACTTTTTTCCTTGTTCCCAACACAACATTTTCACAGCTTCATTCTCTGTCCCCTGACTGCTCTACCTCTGGAGATTGTTTCTTTAGTTTTCACAATCCACTGCAGCCTTCTGCCTCTCCTCCCTTAAATTTCTTCTTAGGGCCTGAACTGAGAGCTTCCCTAGACAGCCTCTCTTTCCTAATCTCTTACTCAAAAGTTCTGAACAAAATCCTAGAGCATCTGGAAGTTCCTGCTGATTTAAGGCAGCTCACTCACTGTACCAGTATCCCACAGGCTGCACTGAATACTGAAGTGTATATGTGTGTGATGAGAAATGGTACTCAATGACTCTTGCAAATTTGGAAGCTGCTTCTTTTTCATTATCATATTTTATTCATCAGTGACCAGAAGGCTGAGACTTTAATGAACTTTGTACCAACAGAAATGTATTATATAAGGAACTTCACTCACTGTTTATCCAACAGTCCAGAGAAAAAGCAAGTTTATAGTCTATTAAGGCATGATGAAGAAGAACTTCGGAATTGTCTTCAAAACAGAGTAGTATTTAAAGGATTCTAAACCTTGGAAGTACTTTAATATAGGATCTACTGTTTTAAAACTATGAAACCCCGAATTCGCATTCTGAGAACTAATAATGCAACATGTTAGCATCAAGCTTCAGATGGAGTGGTATTTATTGCATTATGAAAATTGCGCCCTCTGTGAAGCCACCTAAGCATAGCTTGGGAGGGAAAAAGGAAAACCTTCAAGATATGGCAGCAGTCAGTGACTTTCCAACCTCTCCAAGTACATGTTTATCTCAGAGAAATATTTCACTGACTAGCACTTTGTCACACGGCTCACTTCTCATTACCATTTCAAATGCACTTTCTGTGCTCTGAGGTACTTCTCTGCTACCCCAGGGTTTTGCCAAGACACTAAAAAGTTTAGTTGCCATGCATAATATACAACACAAGTTACTAGTATGAATTTTTAACATTGTTTTGCTTTATCACATGCCAGAGTCCCTGGAGATCCTGGCAGGGGGTGCTTATTTACTTATTTATCCCCACCCCCTTCCTTTTTTTAATGCAACCCTTGCTATTGCCCTGGGTGTATATTCATAATAAGAAACTTAAACAAAATTTGAACAAATGAAAACATATGCATCTTAAGGCAACTCGCAAAACAGAAATAAATGCCTGGATGAAAACTTTAGCAGAGGAAAATGAGAGAAATAAATATTATTAAGGGAGTTATAATCATACCTGAACAGAACAGTGCTGTGTAATGTTCAAAACAGTGTCTGTTTCTTAGCCAGCAAAACATATTAGTTAGTATGATGAGAGGGTAAGAGCCTGGCTCTGGGGTCAGACTGCCACTGCCTGTGTTTGAATACAGGCTCTGCAATTTACTAGCTGTGTGGCCTTGGCCAAACTACTGAAGTTCTCTGACTTCGATTTCCTCTTTTGTGAAATGGGAAACATAATAGGGTCTCTCTCACGTAAGGATTAGAGGAGTTCATATACACAAAGCACTTAAAACAGTGTCTGGCAGACAGTAAGTACGCAATGAACACATTAGATGTTATTGACACTATTAGATGTAATAGGAAAAAAGTTTTTGGTGACATGCCTTGTGGCCATCAAAGGACGTCTTTTATGGAAATAGCAAAAAATAAAAGTAGCTGAAAGAAAGGTCAATAGAAATTTTATGTCCTGTACTGATAGGTGGAAATTACCAAGAGCCAAAAGCTAAAAGTTAGGTACACATTACAGGTGAAATTGGTAGAGAGAAAGATGAACTTCTAAACGTAGGCTGAATCAGCTCAAGAGATTTTTACTAACACTTTTCAATGCTAGAGCTATGAGTGGTTATTAAATGATCCCTCTAGGTCTGGAGAAGCATTTCATGGAAAATCACCACCTTACTTTCCAAAATGTCTCTGCCCAGGAGATCCTGAGTTGAGTGAACCACAAATAGAGATGCTTATGTGCTTAGTGGATTCTTGGAGTTGTAGGTTTGGCAATTGAACTGGACAGACTCTACAGTTCATTTTGGCTTTAGGATTCTGTGATTCTATGACACACAATATTTCTCATACTTTTAGTACATTACTTTCATGCTTAAAACTGTCCATTAGCTTCCTACAAAGAGTAACTCATTACCTCAATGTCCCATCTATCTTGCTTACCTTTTCTTTTTATCCTTAGTTCTCTACCCCGTAGTCACCAGACACTGTTCCTATTTTTAAGCCATATCCCCAAATATAAATGTACAAATAAGATTGTATACTTTTTCTCTCATTACTGAGAAACAACCATTTATACCACTCTTCAACTTCTCAGGGGCTTTGCTTGCCATTGACAACTTTATCTGAAGGGAAAACTTGGGGGTCATTGTAGATTATGTTCTTTCTTTCAACCCCTAGGTACAACTGGTTACCAACTTCTGTAGATCACAGCATCCAAATAGTAAAATAATATTAATTATTAATTGAAAGCTCACACCAGGCACCATGCCACATCACTGTATGCTCAAAGAAGTTAATAACTTTCCAAAAGCCACAGAGACAGTAAATGGTAATTGCTGGAATTAATAGTTATTTCTGACAGACTCCAAAGCCCATGCTCACACCATGTTGCCTCTTCCATCACCTTATTTCATCTTCCACAATGTTAGTCCAAACCATTATTTCTCATTTGGATCAATGGAACAACCTCTTAATTGGCTTCCTTGTCTCCAGATTTAACCATCTCTCATTCAGTCTTTATTTCAAGCTGCTGCTAGATTTAGCTTTCTGAAATGCAAATGCAATCATGTCACTTGCATGTTCCCCGTTGACTTTAGAATGAAGTCCAAATTCCACAGAGGACATAGAAGGAAGGCCCTTGGTAAAGTAGTCCCTGCCCACCTCTCTAGTCTCAACTCCCCCACGGGTACCTTTTGCTCTGGGTAAACTAAGCTGGCCTTAGTTTCTCCCATAATTCCATGCTCTCATGCCTCTGTGATTCCCACTGCCTGAAAAGGTCAACCCCGTTTCGTGACCTAGACTCCCATCTGTCCTTTAAGCCTCCTCAGCACATAGGATGTGCTCAGTAAATATCTTTTGGCTAAAACAACAATTATAAAGGCTATTTCCTTTTCAAAATTAAGGGCTAGAGATGAACATGGGTAAATACAGTAATCTGATTTGCTAAAATGCTATGAAAAGTACATTTGGGGCTTATGCTTCTAGAAATTGTTTTCCCAGCCATGACCTCTCATCTGTAAAATGTTGCCCAGTGAGCAGATCATAATTATGAAATATAATGTTTGGATATTAGGCAGTAGAATCCTTGCCATGTTCATTAAATATACATTAGTTGATATTTATAAATGTTTCATATATATTGCAAAATGTTAAAATACATTTCTGCTCTATGAATGAATTCATTACAACATTTGACTCTAGTTTTTATTAACATCTTACCCTAAGTGTTAATATTTCCCATCCTATTGGGAGCAATAGGACGCATTCCCCACATTAGCTTCTAAGAGGTCACTGATTTGTTTTCAGTTTGCTGGTCACTAAGAGTTGGCACAGAGAGTTACCTTCATAAATGATTCAACGTAATGGGAAATATTAAAATTAAAGAAATAACAGCAAAAATGGGGCTCCAGAAGTGAAAAATGATCATTGGAATATCACTCCTCAGGGGAATCATCTCACTTAGCCATTCATTAAAAGTTGCTTCAAGGACATAGGAAAGAGGCACAGCTGTTGCATGCACAATAGGGATGTTTTTGGAGGGGGTGAAATTCAGTTTAAAATACATAGTGTGGGCTCTGGAAAGACTCATGACGACTTTGCCAATAAAATGATTTTCCACGGACCACAGGTGGCTTAGTGATATTGGTTTAAGGGATAAGCAGGTGAACATTTTAAATCACAATCTCATGTCAGACCAGTAAAGCACGTTCAACATAACTTGATTTTAAGAACTGTTGTCTAAAATATATCACTTCCTAGGCCCACATCAGTACTCTGTACAGAAGAGTACATATATACCCAAATGATAAACATATTTGTGATTATGTAGGAAAATACGCCTTCCCTCCTTTCAAAGTACCATCTCTCTTTTATCTCCAGGTCCTTTACAACCCCCTCTTCTTTTTTTTTTTTTTTTTTTGCGGTACGCGGGCCTCTCACTGTTGTGTCCTTTCCCGTTGCGGAGCACAGGCTCCGGACGCGCAGGCTCAGCGGCCATGGCTCACGGGCCCAGCCGCTCCGGCAGCATGTGTGATCCTCCTGGACCGGGGCACGAACCCGCATCCCCTGCATCGGCAGGTGGACTCTCAACCACTGCGCCACCAGGGAAGCCCTACAACCCCCTCTTCATCATTAGTGTCCGAGTCTCTCTCCTAGCTCCCTCACAACCCTTACTTCAAAAACTTTGTATCTTCTTCCTCTTTCTCCTCCTCCCTTTTCCCTCCTTCTCCCACTCCTCCCTAGAGTACTTGTAATCAGTCTGACTACTACCCTTTATCTCTATGTAAGCATAATAAAATCTTTATCCTTTTGAGAAGGGAGACATTTTTCTTGTAATTTTTTACCTCTTGCATATCCAAGCTCTAGAAAATATATAAAGATTAAAAATGCAGAACCACCTAAGTATTCTGCACCACCATCTTATTTGCCTGACTGTTGAACTGCCCCTCTCATAAAAGTAGACAGTTTCCTGATATTTGGATTTAGCATTAGTCCTCTGTGATGTGTCACATCCTAGAATCAGACTTAAAACACTTAGGAAAACAGCCTCCATGCAATCTCTTGATTTGCTATTACTTTATCTTTGCTTTACTTCCTAGAGCTCTGGCTTTCTAAGTTTGGATCTTTGTCACTCTTAAAGGATTTGTTTGGATCCTTGTTCTCTATCTGGATTTGGACTCTTACTCTACTGATTCCAGTTTGTTAATCCCATGACTTGTGATGTTAATCAGGTTATGTCCCTGGGCTGCTCACTTGCCTCAACCTGGTATGATCTAGATTGTAGTTTGAGCCTTAAGTTTTGCCATCCAACTATGACACATAGATCTTATTCTCTCTTACTCGCTCTGTCTTGACCAGTTGGTTCAGTGACACATACCTCTAATAAAACAGAGTTGAAAAAAAAAAACTACTTATTTCCCTTGAAGGCAATTATGTCTAAAGATGTGAATATGGCTCCATCAGCGTAGGAAACAAAGGCAGAAATGTTCTTTGCTTGGTGAAAATCAGTGAAGTGTAAAATGGGTTATGCTCAAACCATATAAATGCCGCCTCTAAACATATCATATTACCATCCATCAAGAACCTGAAACAATCAAATCTGAGTGAATGCAACACAGCCTCTTCCATACCTAAAATGTCTACTGGGCTTATGGGATAACAAAAGGGAATTACTGAAACTCACAAGGATGATGACAATGGAAAAATATTTTAAATGCGGCTTTATTTTAATTATAGGTTAGGGGAAAAAACACATAGAGTTTTGCAACACTGCAGAGAGGGATGTTAACTGTTGCATAGTTAAGGTGCAAAAAACCAACAACGCATCGCCAAATATTTTGTATTTTACAGATGTGTATTTTGGAAAAGTATGCTCCCTAATGTTATTCACAAACAGAAAATACATTGCTCACACGTAAAGAAAATGAAATCAAACAGGATAAAACATGAGCAGAGAGACTTCAGACATATCCCCCAGGCATACTAGCTCATCAAACTTGTGAAGAAGAGCAGTTCTCTAGCTAGATAGAGAGATTCTTCCTCCACCTGGGCAGATGGGTCTGGTAAATGCATAAGCTTTTGTGCTTAAGCAGAAAGACCAAGAGGAAAAGAAATAAATGTGCACCACATCAGTGCAATCCAAAATTAATCTTATTTTGCTCTGTAATCATAGAGATGCAGTAATCATTTTAGAATTTGAGCTGGATTTTTTTTTTTTAAAGTTTGAAAGTTATATGGAAGACAGGAAGATCAAAACAATTGTATTTACAGAAGGCATCTGTCTCTTAACAGGGTGTGAAGCTAAGTTTTCCATAATTTGTTTTCCATCAGAAAATTGAAATAAAAGAAAAAGATTGGAAAAGGTTACAAAACCATAAACAAAGTGAAAAGACAAGCCATAGACTGAGAGGAGATATTTTCAATGTATACAGCTGACAAAGGATCAGTATCCAGAATATATAAAGAATTCCTACAAATCAATTAGAAAAACATTAATTACTCAAAAGAAGGAACAGGAAAAGGACAAAATGAGGCAATTTACAGAGGAAGAAACTCCAGTGGTAACTGGTTAACTCTGGGAAGGAAAGGATGGGGTACAGCTTTACACAGGTCTTTAACATTTTATTTCTTTAAAAAGAAAGAGCGTTGTGGAACAAAAGTGGCAAAATGTTAATATAGGTTTAATATTGGTTGTGGACACATAAATTTTATATTTTCTGCACTTTTTTGATATGGTTAAAAGGTTTCATACAGAAAAATAAAGTCTGTGTCTGTCTTTAGAAAAGACTAGGGGGCTTCCCTGGTGGCGTAGTGGTTGAGGGTCTGCCTGCCGATGCAGGGGACGTGCGTTCGTGCCCCGATCCGGGAGGATCCCACATGCCGCGGAGCGGCTGGGCCTGTGGGCCATGGCCGCTGACCCTGTGTGCGTCCGGAGCCTGTGCTCTGCAGCAGCGGGGGGTGGTGGGGGGTGGTACAGCAAAAAAAAAAAAAAAAAAAAAAGAAAAGACTAGGGACAGAAAATGGAGTGCCTCTGTACAAAAGGGCAATGGAGAGTTGCTGATTAGACAGAAGTGACATTATCAGCTCTGTTCATCTAATGAAAATGTTTATCAGCTAGTCATAAAAGGATACCATATTCAGAACAGGGAAATTAATGAAACATCTTCACAGCACTTTTTTCTAAATGAAGTACATCAGTGGTCATTTTAGGCATGGACCAAAAAAAAAAAAAAAAAAAGTCCTTTTAAATCATCTGGTCCCTGTCCTTCAGATGTAATCAGCCTCAATCCATTCTGTCAAGTGATTGGACCTCATCTCTTTGGCATATCATAAGTGAAGGAGATCCTGCTGTTTTTAGTTCTGCTTATAGTAAATCCTTGGCTTCACAGCTGAGTGACAGAAGTGGATAGAGTACAGGACTGGAGCCTTGAGAATTCAATCTCTGGCAATGACTTCTTAAAAGCTGGACATGTGGTTTGACCTCTCTGGACCTCTGTTCTTCCACCTTTCAAATGAAGATGATAATATTGACACTACTTTTAAAATATACTTCTTTTCTTGGATACTCATCATTAGATAAATGCACGGTGCTACACAAAAGCCTTATGATAATGATGTCATTGGAACACGTGGTATAAGATTCCCTTATAGTCAAAGGTCACCTTGATAAGTTCTTTTGGTACCCACCCCCCATCAAATAAACTGTCTTGGGAGGGCCTAGAGATTCATCTACTTCACAGTGATTATAATATGATTATAAAGTATTTATTAAATTTCCCAATTAACCTTCACTGAGCTATGAGTATTCACTATTCATTTTGCAATGAGACTTAGCAATAAACATAGCGGAAACATGGAAAAAACATTCAGACATTTATTTAACTCGCAGAATGACTTCTAAGGTATCTTTATGTGTACAAATTATGTTAGATGGTAAACTTTAGAAACAGCTTAGGACTAACCTCTTGAATGCACATTTGTAGATAAATGTGAAAAAGATAAAGGAGAGCGGCTGCCATATAGCTCAAAAATCATACAAATCTGCCAATGCACGTAGCATATCTCTGAAATGCCTTATATTCCAAAAAGCTGCTGATCTGTTCTCTTTAGGTTAAACAGATCATGCTTAAAATATGCGATACAATGAGATATCATCTCACACCAGTCAGAATGGCCATCATCAAAAAATCTAGAAACAATAAATGCTGGAGAGGGTGTGGAGAAAAGGGAACACTCTTGCACTGCTGGTGGGAATGTGAATTGGTTCAGCCACTATGGAGAACAGTATGGAGGTTCCTTAAAAAGCTACAAATAGAACTACCATATGACCCAGCAATCCCACTACTGGGCATATACCCTGAGAAAACCAAAATTCAAAAAGAGTCATGTACCAAAATGTTCATTGCAGCTCTATTTACAATAGCCCGGAGATGGAAACAACCTAAGTGCCCATCATCGGATGAATGGATAAAGAAGATGTGGCACATATATACAATGGAATATTACTCAGCCATAAAAAGAAATGAAATTGAGCTATTTGTAATGAGGTGGATAGACCTAGAGTCTGTCATACAGAGTGAAGTAAGTCAGAAAGAAAAAGACAAATACCGTATGCTAACACATATATATGGAATTTAAGAAAAAAAAATGTCATGAAGAACCTAGGGGTAAAGCAGGAATAAAGACGCAGACCTCCTAGAGAACGGACTTGAGGTTATGGGGAGGGGGGAGGGTGAGCTGTGACAGGGCGAGAGAGAGTCATGGACATATACACACTAACAAACGTAGTAAGGTAGATAGCTAGTTGGAAGCAGCCGCATGGCACAGGGATATTGGCTTGATGCTTTGTGACAGCCTGGAGGGGTGGGATAGGGAGGGTGGGAGGGAGGGAGACGCAAGAGGGAAGAGATATGGGAACATATGTATATGTATAACTGATTCACTTTGTTATAAAGCAGAAACTAACACACCATTGTAAAGCAATTATACCCCAATAAAGATGTTAAAAAATATATATATGTGATAATCAGTACCCAACTGCCTATTTGACAACCTCAAGTGAAAAGAGCTAAAAATACCTGGAGATATGCATACGTATCTTCAGGTACGTACACACACACACGTTATAATTTTACTTAGGCGTTAATATGTTACAGCAAAGTTAATATGCCATTTTACTTTTACATTTCAGCTCGATTTCTCTAGCAAAAAAGGAATGAGGTTAGAATATGATTCGCTCTGCTTATTTCAAGGTGATTTACACTTTTTTGTTGATCAAAATAGGGACTTAGTCACCATGGATAAGATATTTCTATGCCTAAAATTACTTCTAGAGAGTTTATACCCAAGGGCTCAGAAAAGTAACACCTTTCCATGTAACTAGATACTTTTGGTAAAACGACAGGCAACAAAAATAGAAAATAGTTAGCTGTTTCTAAACATTATCCTCAGCTGGGTGGAGAAAGCATTTTTCCTGATGCCTTCCTACCTCAGTGGAAAGCACACAGTTAGATAAACACACCATCTTTCGTCCTTTTGGCTAAAGAAAGGGAAAACAGGAGAGCAACCAGATAAGCAATAGAATTTAAACTAAAACTAAACCTACCTACAATATTTAGGGAGCTTGTATTCTGTAAATGAAAGCAAGGACTCCTGGACTCCTGCAAAGGCAAAAAGACTTCCTTGGTACACAACATGTGTTCCCCATTATTAGAAAAGAGTGGACAAAACTCAGCTCAGAGGAGTACCAATCATGTACAATTGCTTCTGCATCATTCCCAGTAACCTGGGGCTTCTCAAAAGCTCTGCATGCAGAGCATAGGTTGTGACCCATCTTGGCTAGCAGGTAAGTAATCTGGCTGCTTCTTTCTGAGAATGATTAAGAAAAAAAAGGGAATGAATTTGGAGAGGATTTGATAGACACAGAATCAACATGCCACCTACTGGTCCTTTTACCTGTGGTCAAGACCTACTATGTCTTTATCACCTCAGATGCTCTCAAACCACCACCCACATACGGATCAGGAAGATGTGTGATGCCAGGATCACCTTCATGGAAACAAGAGACCCTGCTGGGGATTATATAAACTTCTGAAGATCTGTAAACAAAACCTCCAGGACATATCAAGAACATGTTGAATAACTTTGTCTTTCATGAATAATCACTTTAGGTTTATTTAGGTGATCTGTTTTGTTTTGTTTTGTTTTCATTTTTATTGGGGTATAGTTGATTTACAATGTTGTGTTAGTTTCAGGCATACAGCAGAGTGAATCTGTTATACATATGCGTATATCCACTCTTTTTTAGATTCTTTTTCCATATAGGCCATTACAGAGTATCGAGTAGTGTTCCCTATGCTATACAGTAGGTCCTTATTAGTTATCTATTTTATATATAATAGTGTGTTTATGTCTGTGATCTGTTTTTCAATAGCTAGTTATACTTGCCATTGAGCAGTTGGCCTCTAGAAAGTCAATGTGGTTTCCTAGAAATACTTCCAAGTTTGCAGCACTTAATGTCTTACTTGCAGTGTTATCAGAGCTGAGTGTAGACAAAATCATGACACAGGTGTTTACCTTTCTTCCCCCTAAGTTTACTATGTCTCTTCTGATATTTTTTCATCACACCTTGGGATTTCCATGCTCTCAGTCTACTGCCTAGAAATCCATACTACCATGACCAAATGCCTAGTCTACCCTCTGATGCAAAGTATGCACTTAACAAATATTTGTGAAATAAATAAATGAATCAATGAAAAAAACCCCAAGGCCTGATAATTTCTCAGAGATGTGGGAAATGACCAGAAAAATGAGATAAGCTCATGGGTTTGAAATAATTAAGTTTGATATGCAAACATTGTCCATTCTTTACTCCCAAGCAGCAGATTCCTTTGCTGATGCTCTATTTATGAAAAGGAAACTAAGTTGGAAGTTGAATGACAACTACACTGCGTCTTAGTCAGCTTGGGCGCCATAACCAAATACCACAGATGGGGTGACTGAAACAACAGGAATTTATTTTCTCACAGTTCTGGAGGTTGGAAGTCTGAGATAAGCGTGTCAGCATGGACGGATTCTGGTGAGGACTTGCGGATGGTCACCTTCTTGCTGTGTCCTTACATGACAGAGCAAACACAGAGACAGCAAACTCTGTGTTTCACCTTATAAGAGCGCTAATGCCATCATGAGAGTCCCACTCTCATGACCTCATCTAAACCTAATTATCTCCCAAAGGCTCGATCTCCAAATACCATCACATTGGGGGTTAGGGTTTAAACATTTAAAATTTCAGGGACACAATTCAGTCCATAGCACACTGGTTTTGTTTTTAAGTTAATTACTAAGGATTTCTAGTCTGAAGGTCAGAATACAGTTAGAATAAATTTCTGGAAAAAAGCCCTGCATAGAATTCTTTGACACCATTACCATCAGCCATTCTATTCGGGTTCCCTTGTATCAATTGATGCCACTGCCTACATAGTCCCACCTCTTCTTTCAAACCTCAGGTCCTCTCATCAAGCATGAACATATCTGTATTAATGAAAGCCTCAAATGCTGTCATTCATTTTGCCTTATCTGAGCTCAAATGCAAGCAGTAACAAGAAGCAATCATGTACTAAGTATCCCTATTGGCACACCAGCCATATTAGAACTAGATAGCTAACAGCATTTCTATTACCTGTAATTAACAAATAAAATTTGTTCCCACTAAGCGTTGTTTCACTTTCAAAATGAGATAGTGGTTTTTTCCTTTATTTTTTGTTTTTATCCAAGCTGCACTCTCTTCGGCTTTTCTAGATCTATGCCATTAACTCTTGGAGCAGCTTTGCCCAGCATTCTATTCATCTGGAACCCCTTGTTCTTACGGCTATTTGCCACTTCATTCAGAGCCTAGGAGTGTATTAGCCACAGCTGATTCCTGTTGCCTCTCCACTCCTCCTATTCCTATCACAACCTCCCCCATTTCAGAGACCTGATCCTCACTGCACAACGCCTCCTTAGTTGTTCTGCAGCTAATTTGAACAATGCTCAAAGCTGAGTGGAAGCTAATCAATTTATTTTTCACCTATTTCATAAAACACTGCAGCAGCCCACTGGGAGGAAATTCAGATATCATTAGCAGTTTTCTTTCAACCAAAAAACTGCTTTTTTAAAGGAAGGGTCCAAACTTGATTCTGTTTCTTCTTTATAAATCCGTGTAAGTAATGACACAGATCTCCGCTGGGCTCCCCTACCTCCTAAGCGGCGCCATGTGGTACTCATAGATCCATTCACTGAGATGCCTACTTTCCTTAGTGTTCTAGTTTGTGTTTTTGTTTAACTTCCTTGAGGTTTTATGTTTTATGGTGCTCTCCTCCTGGGATGCCCGAGGAATGCAATGAACAGATGCATTCAATGACTCATTACCATTAGCAGCCAGAGTGGAATCAAGAACTTTATCAACTTCCCTGCCGCCTCCTTTGGTTCACAGTGGAAGTACATAATGCCTCACCTTCCTCTCTAGATGCACAGTTTATGTAACAGACTTACGTTCTCCAGTTCAGTGCTCTGTGGAATCTTTACTTACCATAGGCAAAGCCTCTCCTTTACTGCTACATCTAGAGTTTACGGCACTGGACCTTCTAGCCAAGTAGAAAGGAATTTTCAAGGGCACACAACTATAGACATACTTTACTATTTTTAGCACACAAACTATTGTAAATGTGTCTTCGAGGTTATCACTTCCGATGTATCTAATAACTCAATACTAGAATCTGTTGCTAGGCATTTAAATAGACACATCCTGACCCAAGTTATTCTCAAGTTCTTATAAATGCATGGGCTACAATCTATAGATCTACATTGGATCTTTAAGGGAAAGTTCCCCTTCTGCAACATTCCCTTTGGTGCTCCCAGCAGCAATTTCTCATTCTTGACGGACTATGTGGTTGAATGGGGTGGTAGCAGTGGAGGACGAGGGGTGGTCATTTTGTACTACGTTTTGAGTGCTTCCTGTAAAAGACTATATACACTCTGATAGCTAATGATAGCTAAGGCTTTTAACCACAGGCCCTTCCACAGAACTAATACTTCATGTTGAAAAATTATGTGTCACTAACTGTGGAGCTTTGGCAAACATGAAAAAAAGTTGTGCTGGAGGTAAAACATGTTGTTCACCTGGTCCCTTGAAAATAAACAATCTGCCATGTGGTATTGTATTTTTAAGGAAGTATCTACAATTGGCTTGATGCAGATGGTGTTTATTTTACTATATTTATATTGCATTCTCTCTCCTTATCACTCCCAATCTCCCACTGTTTTTCAAAATGAGATCCATGGACCATCTGCATCACACTCACCTTTGCAGCTTGTTAAAACGGGAGATTCATGAACCCATCACAGGCCACGTAATACAGAATCTCTGGGGCTGTGGTTGAGAAATCTGCATGTATAATAAGCACTCCAGGTGACCAAGGGGTTAAAAATAAAAGAAACACAATTATTCTAAAAATGAAAAATTAATATTTTGTCTCATTTTATAAAACACTGGGACTTATACTTTTTTAAAAAAAGTTTGACAAGGCGGGGAAATTACACGGTGTGACTGGATGTGTATGGGAGGGGGTATGGGAAGAGTCGTGGAGAAACTGGCGTTGAAGTTTAGATCTAAAGGCTGCATAGGAGTCTGGTAGGCTGGGAAGGAGATGGGTGAGTGGATGGGGGGAGAAGAGAGAGGAGGAGAATGTTTCAGGCACAGGGAACAGATTATACGAAGGCTTAGAAGTGATAAAAGTTTTGCATGAATAAGCACTTGGCCAAAATGTACCTTTCACAGAAAATATATTTAGACCCAAAGGAGAAGGTAATATGAAATTTCAGGCCTTGTGACAATTGTATAAATACTTTTTTTTTTTTCTTCTTGGGGGAAGCAGGGTAGTTGGAGGGAGGTTAGGAAGATATATGCCCCAAATCAGACTAGGTGTAAGCCTTGCCCATGATATAGTGCAGGGGAAAAAGGAAGCTTTAGTACTTTCGTCCTGCTAGGAAATTGCTGACCTGCTTCTTTTGATTGTGAAGAAAAACGACTTCAGTGGGTGTCAAGCGGCAGGTGGTGACCACTGTTTCTTTAAAGACAATGTATGAAACACTGAAAATTTATTTCCTAATAAACTTGACTTTCTGAGCTGAACCAAAAAAAAAGTGCCATACGATAAAAGCATAAGGAATAAGAATATTTCCAACTGCTATTAAATATAATCCAAGTGAAGTGATTCACTGTGGCTCAGGTGCAGGCTCCCCATCAATACAATTTATAATGGTTCAGCTTCAAAGCTACACTTCCATTTGACAGTAATTTCCTTCTTTATTTTGTTTTGTTTTAAGTTGACTACAATTTTCAATCACAGTTATCAGTTCATCACGTGGATGAAGGTGACCCAGCAGCCCTTCTTTATCAAATTCCCGAGGTGCCCTTAGATTATCTTTCACAAGCAAAGTCTACAATGGTAACAGGAAAAATAAATTCAAAGATGAGGGTTTATCAAATGCCATCTTCTGTGGGCTGTGTTTTTTATTAAACATGAATCAAATAATCTTCTGAAATGAGGGGTGTGGTTATCCAGAATCACCTTCTTCCCCATTGCATGGCTAATTCAACAATCTTAATTAATAAGGCTTTTATGATGAGTTTCATAAACAAAAGCTGCCATCAATTTGCCAGCCAAATGTATATCTTATTATTTTGAGATATATTTGTATTTTTAAAAGGAATGAAAATTTTCATCAAATGAATCAAAAGGAATGACATGAAACTAGCATGGTAAATGTTGAAATAAATATTTTACAGCTAAATAATTCTAATACTAGTAATGATATCTCTTAAATCAGCATTTCCTAATGTATGGGAATGTTCATGAGTGTTTCAAGAGAAAAAAGTTCTCAGTACAAATAAATTTGGGAAACTTTGTGTTAAACACATGTTTAACAGGTTTCTTAATTACAGGATGTCTCAGAGTCTTTAATATGCTGATAGGTATCATCAATTACCAAGAGAAGGATATGGTAAGCAGCATTTCCTAGACACATTGACTGTTTATCTTTTTCAGTGCATAGTTCAAAACTAGGGCTTCACTTTAACATATTTTGAGAAATTAGAATATATTGGAAATAATCATTATTTCTAAACTTAAGAAATGGTATAAATCTTGTTTAATCACTCCTTTAAAAACTGCCTGTATTAAAAATATCTTCAAATCTCTCAAAACATTTCACCAATGCTGTCCTCTAATCAGCAACTTTCAGCGTTGGCAGTGTAGTGTGTCTATAACTTCCAGATTGGACATGCAATTCAGGGTAATTAAACAAACTGGACTAAGCCAACACTACCACTTTACATGATCGATCCACAAATCGTCGACATAAAATTAATGAAAAGTGTGTGTGTGCAAAACAGAAAGCATGGAGAAAGAAGGTTTATTTGCTTGTTGTATTCCTCCTACACATTCTCCTTCAAAACAGAAAAACTAAATTGGAGTAGCTATCGGAATGGAGTTGTCTAGAAATTGGATAAAATTGAGTGTTTCTGCAGCATTCATAATTACTTTCAGAAGACTGAACAAGCAATGTGGGTCTCAACAAGCCACAATGGTTTGGAATGAGCCTTGGTATTCTGAGTAGGCTTTGTAATCAGCAAATTGAAAAATCTCCATGCAGCCCCAGAAATACCATCCTACAGTGTATCCTTTGGCATTATTATATATTATGAAAGCCACTGTATTTCTTTTTGGGGGGTTATGTATTGTGACATTTTTACATGATAGCTCTCAACAGGCTTTTTAGTACTCTGAGAGATAACCTAGTTTACAGAACTATTTTACTTGTTTTAAGAGGTCTCTAATCATGTAATCATAGATGATTTGGAAATGGCTTTGAAGAAGGACTCTTAGAGCTGTTGAGTTAATAACATGCGTTACCAACATTCCATGATACTTTTTATACTCCCAAAATGTTCACTCTCTAAATGAGCCATTCTCATTCTCTTTCCCTCCTCCTCCTCTCTCCCCGTCTATGTAGGTATGTGTACATAATGTGGGCTGAATTAGAATGAGTACTCTAATTTTATATACCACAAGAGATAGCATCTCTCGATATAATACAGCCCTGAAAGTCATTTTCAAACACTATTAGGATACTTAAGTTTTTTGTGGCCAGCCAAAAGGGCACTAACCTTGCCCATCGTTTCCAGTGCTTTCCCACTCCTACTCATGCCTATGCTCATCAACTTCTACTGCTCTCCCTATGGAGTTGATAAAATGTAACATGTTACTGATTTTGGAAAAGGCCATTCTCTGAAAAAGAATGGGTACTCTCATGTACACACTGTTGGTAGGACTGTAAACATATGCGGACTTCGGGGAGGACCTTTTAGCACTATATATATATCAGATATCTTTGATTTATTTTCCTATCAAGATATTAAATGCGTATACCCTTTGACTCATCAATTCCACTTCCTAAAGGATAATTAACGCAGCTGCACAAATATGTATGCACATGGAATTCACTGTAGTGTTGCTCATGTAAGTAAAAAATTAGAAATGGCCTATTTGCCCCTACATATAAAGGAATATCAAGCCGCAGAGGTAGATCTATATATACTGACATAAAAGGATCTCCAATGTACATTGTTAAGAAAGGGAAGAAGCCAGTCATAAAACACATATAGCATGATCCTATTTAGGTTTTGAAAATATTACAGAAGGATACCTCCCAAACTATTATCATTGAGTACCTCTGGATAGGGGGATGGGTTAAGACAGGGTGGGGTGGAAAATAAAGGACTTTTCAGCTTTATACTTTTGTATGGTTTGTTTCATTTTTGCAATAAGCATATAACGCTGTATTAATTGTGTAACTAGTATTTTTACAGTAAAATGATACTGCAATAATCTCTGAAACATTAGTTTCAAAAGTCATACACTCAGAGAAAAGAAATGAGAGGCATTTGATAATAGTTCTCATCAGGCATATTAAAGAATTATTAAGGGACACACCCATTATTTGTCTTAGGTTTTAGGCCAGTGAAATACCTATTACAGTAAGTCCCCCACACACGAACCTTCAAGTTACCAAATTTCAAAGATGCGAACATGCGTTTGCATGTCCAATCACGTAAGTTAGTTCATGTGTCTGGCGTACATTGTCACATGTGTGCATCCTCTACAAGTGGTTGTGCTTCTGTGTACTTTACTGTACAATACTGTATAGAGTACAGTATCTTTATTTCAAGCTCAGGATGTCTGGAAGCAAGCGTAAAAGAAGTGGTGATGTAGCTGGTACTACTGTACTTTTCAAGGTACTGCACTGTAAGATTAAAAATGTTTTTTTATTTTTTGTATTTGTTTTTTATGTATTATTTGTGTGAAAATTATTATAAACCTATTACAGTACAGTAATATATAGCCATGTTAGTTGTGTTAGTTGGGTACCCAGGCTAACTTTGTTGGACTTACAAACAAATTAGACTTACGAACTCACTCTTGGAATGGAACTCATTCACATGTAGGGACTTACTGTACTTCTTTGAGTACTGTGGCTCATGGACCCTAGAATGTCCCCCATGTTCATGCCCTTATATAACCCCCTCCTTTGAGTGTAGGCACAGCCTATGACTTGCTTCTAACCAATAGAGTATGGCAAAGGTGATGGAATATCACTGCCCTAATTATATTACCACTTAGACATGTAAGACTCATTTTACCAGCATATAATAGAGAGTCTCTCTCTCTTTCTCTCTCTCTCTCTGATGCTGTCTTTGAAGAAGCTGCCATGCTGCGAATGGGCCTATGGAGGCAGTGTTGGAGGAGGTCATCAAAAAGACATGACCACCAGTTAACCCTGGAGCTGAACCTGGACAGTCAGAGGCTCCTCATCCCCTCCCCTGCCCTTGGATTGTACGTTCTGCCCACAGTTCCCACAGTAGGAGTTCTTTCAAAGAAGCAGCCTTGAGAAAGTAAAATGTTGTGGAGACCATCTGGATGGTATAAGTGACCAAACCCAGTTAAGGTCTCTACGTAAACTTTTAAGATTGTGACGAGCTGGTGCAGAGATTTACTCATCTTGCAGCCACCCAAGACAAACCTTGTGTGTAAGTTTCCTTGCTTATTAAAACTGCTACCTACCAATCTGGAGTGGTCTGCATCTTTCTTCAGTCTCTCCTTGCCCTCCATGTATGGGGGCATTTCAGATTTTACCTGGGGAACTCCTGAGTTTGCATACCAACAAGGGGGCCACGTGGCGAGGACTGGAGAGTAGCCTCTGGTATCTTGAGAGCGATCCCTGGCTTATAGCCAGCAAGAAAACAGGAAAGTCAGTCCTACAACCACAGGAATTTAATTCTGCCAACAACCACATGAGCTCAGAAGAGGATCCTCAGATGAGACATCAGTCTCAGCTAACATCATGATTTCAGCCTGGTAAAAACCACGTGCAGATAATTCATTTGAGTGTGCCCGGACTCCTGACTCATTGCAATTGTGAGATAATAAATGTTTGTTGTTTTAAGTCCTTAAGTTTGCACTCATTTGTTACACAGCAATAGGAAACTAATACAATTACGTTGTTTTACAATCTGTCTGATGCCACAGTAAGGAGTAGAAGACAAGAGAATGCACTCAATCAGCTAATTTGTCTACCAACTCCCTCTCACTGAATCATTAATGAGTGCATACATGCAAACTTTATAAATCACATTCTGTATGTTAGGCACTATCCTATGCATTTACATCCCTTATCTTACAACATCCTCACATGACTCCTATGAAGTGGCTACACATAAGGATGCTGTGGCTTTAAAAGGTTACAAAATTTGCCCAAGGTGGCACAGCTAGTAAGTAGCTAAGCCAGGATTTATACCCCAAATCTGTGTTTAACATGACTAAAAAAAAAAAAAAAGAAAAATCAACAAATGACCCAACGTTTAAAAAGTCACTTCACTTTCAGATAATACATTCAAAATCAGTGATTAAAAAACAAGATGGTAGTCTGGCAATCCACCCAAATAGTAGATCAAATGCTACTTCTTTCCCCTCAAATATGTTACATTTTCCAGTGATTTAAAATAAAAACTCAGTAAGAGTTATTAACAGTAGAACTTGGCTACAATACCACACAGCTTTATGTATTCTGCCATTCACATAATTTCCTCTTTGAGTTACACCAAATAGAGTAGTGGTTGATAACCCATGTCAAGGGTAGTTCTGTTCCTTAGTATCAGGAGATCAGTGACTTTTTAAGTTCAAATGGACTTCCTTTTAAAGGAAGTAAACCCTACAAAACTAAAAAGCCAGAAGCATAGAGCTGCATATCAGAATATGACACAATCAATGTAATCATCAATAGGCAAGTTGAGATAAACATCATACTGACAGGATATGTTGCTGAAAAAGGCCAGAGGAAGAATGACTTAATTTTACTTTTCCCATGGGCAAAGGCAGAAAGAGTGTCATCATGAACAAATTAAAGTCCTACCACAAAGCATTTGTACACTGTGCCATGCCAGAAAGCAAAGGGCAAACCACTAATCTCCACAGATAATAATTAGAAAAAAACAGTACAGAAAATATCAGGAATACTAAGGGCAAAAGGATGTTAGGAAATATCATTATCAATTGTGATTACTCTTCTAGAATGTGCATTTTGACTGATTTTATAGGTTGTGATTTTCTTACCGCAGGCACTGAGAATTGGCATTCAAACACTAGGAGAGCAAAGTTTAATTAACATAGACTTCTGAATAAAGAGACAACCAGAAAGCAAAAGGGACATCCAAGGCTATGGCTCAAATTTGCGGTTCAAACTGCAGACTATATGCACTGCTGCTTTTATTGCCTCTTCACCTTACCAGCTGAAAATTGTTGCCACATCAAGAAAATGATCTCTGTGATCCACATTTTATCCCATTTATGACCTCTCATCTTTCTGCTTTCCCTTCAGAATCAGTGCAATGTATAACTTGGACCCTGAGATCAGAGACTGAGGTCAAAATGGAGTAGACTCCAGAAGGACAGCGTTGAATATTACAGGATAATGCGAGAGGATAACCAGATAGATTCTCTGAGGACTCCAGAAAACTTTTGGTTTAGATCTGGTCATTTTAGGATGAGAATGGACAGAAAAGGACAGATAATAGGGCAAAATATATCTTGTATCTAAGTGGCATGCATGTGCCTAGGCACACACGTACCCAATACAAAAATAAATTCATGATATTCAGGCAACCCATAATCAAGTTCAAATTTGCCTATCCAAATATGCATCTCACTACTCTTCCACTTGACCTTGAGCAGGATGATGAAGCGACATCAGTGGAGTCTAAAAATTTTGGAGAACGTAGAGAAATCACTTTTCCCAAGGGAACAATTGAATAATAGTACTAATTTCTATGGAAAGTTTAAGTAGGATGAGAACTAAAATGAGGATTTGGCCAAAATGTTAGTGATGATCTTTATGACTAATAGAATAGTGGAAATAGAAGTCAAATTACAGTTTATTTTATTCATTTGATTCAATAAACTTATTTTTCTCCTACTATGTGCCAAACATTGTTATAGCTGACAAGGATTCAGACAAAAATCCCTGCCCTATGGAGTTATATTCTAGTGGGGAAAGCAGATATAAATGATAAGACAAGTTAAAGTATGTTAGATGGTGACAAGGGCTAAAGGCAAAATTAAAACAGAAGGGGGATAGGGTGTACATGTATGGGTAAGGAATCCAAAGTTGTCATTTTAGATTACATGGTCAGATAAGGACTCACGGAGCAGGTTATCATTAGGTAAAGACCTGAAAAAATTAAGGAATAATCCATGAAGACTGAGGGCTTACTGGTAAAGGAAGAAGTATTTACAAGGTAACGGAGAAATTAATAATACACGTGAGAGAGAAGTAAAGGTTTAAGCTCCAAAGGAAGTGAAGAATGTACAGGATTGAAAACACAGAATGGGAATTGACATTGAAAAGGGGGAAGGCAACTTCTGACTGTGAAATTTCTGGTGAGACTGAGTATAAATACAGGAATGTTAAAGGTGGGGTGATAGGAAGTTGAGACAGGAAGCAAGATTTTCTGCTGTCTGTGAGGGTGTGAGTAAAGCAAGTAGTTCAAAGAAGATGGCAACAGAGCAGTAAGAATGGGGTGCTTAGAAAAGAAGCTGACTTAGGGATAAAAATAAAGACAAGGGGTAGTCTTAAAGACTTGGCTAAGGTTTGATATTATGAATTTGAAGTGGCACCAATCAATGAGGCATGCGATTTTCTTTGACAGTTGTCAGCACAATGGGAGAAGGAAGAAAGAAAACATCAAGTGAAAATGATCAACGTTGAGGATTGGCAAGATGGTGCAATACAAGGATGTCAATGAGTTAGTGGTAAGAATGTGTTGGGATTAGTAAGAAAGAAAGCATGAAAAGATCTGAATGGTAGATAGGTAGCTAGGGAGTTGTGAGGGCCTAGAGTTCTTGATGATACCAGAGGTGATTTAATGAGAGGAAACGAGTGGAAGCAGTGGAAGTGACTTGCTCATGAGGAGTGCAGGCAATGATCACTGGCCTGAAGAAGGTCAAGGAAGTATGAAGTAAGTTAGGGTTTCAGATGAGTTATCTATTAAAACATACAGGCAGATAATTTCAGATATTTTTTCTATCAAAAAAGTAGATTTCAGCCCAAACCAAAAATTCAGCAGAGTATAAATCTAGTACATGTTGTATCATCCTCATGATCCAATAAAACACTGAAATGCCAATCATAAAAGTCCAGCTAGAATTTCCCTTCAAGTGAAGGCTCCTTGCATCCCTCTTTATTCTGTCTCCTGGCCAAATTACTTACTTCCTCCTCTGCATTCCTTTACTCCTTTCTTCATATCTCAAGTATGGCATATATTATACTGTTATTATAGGATACTTACTTTTCTGCTTGTATCTTAATCTTATGGAGAGCAGGTACAATATATTGTTTATCTTTTCATCATTAGAGGCTGGCATGGTGAAAGAGGTAAATAAATGAACTGAATCATAGATCTATTTACAGTTGTCAACAGCCATTTAGTAAATGAGAAAATATCCCCCAAAATGCCAATTATAAAAAGCTCATTTCAATAGAACAACAGAAAATGTTTTGTAAATACTATTTGGAGAAAGAATCTCAAAATCTGAAGACACACTTTAACTAAATAGATACTCTCACTGTTGTTAGGTAAAATAGTGGAAAACACGTTTAAGTTTCAATAATGACTTTCAAAGTAATAAAATGCATTAACTCTGGGCAAGTAGGATAAACTTATTCAGTAAAAGATAACACGAGTCCAGCTATATACTGCATTAAACTCTGCCTGGTAGGATAAGAGAAAAATGTAAAATTGAATTGGGTTAAAAATGATTTTTTTTTTGGAAATGAACATGGAAAGAATATTTTATACTTGAAGACTGAATATTAGCCAACATCACTAAAGAAAAAAACTCATTAATTCAAGTCCACTTCATAGTCATCTAACCTATGTAATTGTCATTAGTGTTATTTTGAGATGTTCTGGCTTAAAGTCATTAGTCCCCAAGAATAAATGAAAGCATGTTTGCAATTTCGCAGGTAGGTGAGACTTTCATATACTTTACATTTGACAACTTTCATATATTTTACATTCTTGTATTTACCTTTATGTCATAATTCTTAACTGAAATCAGGATAAAGCTTGACTATAGAAGCATATACTAAACTTTTCATCTATGTTTTTTCTTACCTTATTTGGGCATTATCTGCCATTTAGAAAATATATATACAAAACCATCTTCCCCAGCCATTATTGGGCATTACTTAAATGCAGTGCTTTGTGTGAAATTCTCCACCCAAAGAAATAACAAATCGATACAAAAAAGGCTAAAATTGGATGTTTGATGGAGCTGTTATGATGACCTATGCTGGAAATATAGATTTTAAAAAGGATAGAGCTTGAATAAATAAAATGAAGAACATGTAACATGCTGGAGGGTTCTAATACCTTTACGTTCTTCCATTGTAGGATTCCCTCAGCCCTCACTGTGTGTGGTTACTTCTCAGTTTTGATTTTGCAGTAATTTTGCAATCAAAACTTAAGTTCTCTGAAATATCAGGGTGATAGGTAAAGAAGAAAAAAGGGAAGTTGAAGTTTCTGCCCTTCCCCCTCTAATCCAGATTGTATTTTCTGTCAGTTTTACATTTTGGATTCTTTTGGAAATGAAGGCCACAAGTATAAGAGGGAAAAGAAGACTCTGGACGGGGTGGTGCGGGAGGAATAGGAAATAAAGATAAGGGGAAAGGAAGGTTTGTGTATACGAGGTAGGAAGGTACTTTAGAGCAGTTTTCCCAGCTTATATGTGTTTGGGGAGAAGCGTGGGAAGGGGAAAAGAGTAAATTCAGCAATAATGTCCTATAGAAAGAGAATAAGAGTACTCTTCTACTTAGGAACCATGAAGAGGTGCTATGTAAGGTTGTAGGAATTGTAGTTTTAAAAAAACAGGCTGCTATTATATAGTATCATATTGTGTCCTAGACACACATTTTATTCACAGTTATTTCAATTCTAACTGGCAATTATCCTTCCTTCTAGAACCTAAACTGTTAAAACCAAATTTAGTAAAGCAGGGCATATGAAAAAAAATCTCAATAGTCTTTCAGGTTATTCTAGTTTCCACAGGGAACATTTTACTAATGTTTCCTTTGGACTTGTCACTCCAGAGAAACCTTGTCACCTTAAGACATCCTTTAAAATACAGGTGGGGCACATGAAAAGATGCTCAACATTGCTAATCATCAGGGAAATGCACATCAAAACTACAATGAGATATCACCTTTCACCTCACACTTGTCAGAATGGCTATCATCAAAAAGATCACAAATAACAAATGTAGGCAACAATGTTGAGAAAAGAGAACCCTGGTACACTGTTCATGGGAATGTAAAGGGCAACACGGGGTTAGGGTGCTATGAGGGACAAACTATTACGTAAAAAATAAGCTACAAGGATATATTGTTCACCACAGGGAATATAGCCAATTTTTTTATAATGACAATAAATACAGTATAACCTTTAAAAACTGTGAAACACTATATTGCACATCCGTAACTTATATAATATTGTACAGCAACTATATTGCAATTGAAAAAAAAGGAAAAAAAATTAGTGCACATGACAAATAACAAAATGAAATAAAATGTAACACGGATGGGAAGTCCCATAAAGAGTTTGTCATGGTAACAACGTTTAAATGGTAAATCTTAGATTCTTGGTACAAAAGAAATATTATGGGTCATAAGAGGGAAGGTGATTCCTAAGAGAAGGGAATAATATGCATAGCACAGTTACTCTAATTGTTCCCAACATGACAAATTATGCCAATAATTACTCTTTTGCTTCTCAAGGTCAGTAGGTTGAGAACAAAGTTGTCATCATAGGGGCTTTCTATTATCCACAAACATTTGATGGGTATCAGACAATAAAAAATCATTCTTTAGCCATTACCTCAGAAAGATGAGAAAGTATCTTTCTGGATAGTGTTTTTGAATCTTCAGGTGGTGATCCATTAGTGGGTTGTGAAATCAATGTATGGGATGATGAAGGGCACTTTAAAACAAAAGAATATTGTAGGGTAGGGTAGAAAAGAATAGACTAGAATAGGATAGGATATCACAGTGCATTGGTATGTAGTGTTTGGTGAACTGTTTTGTGAAACTTTAGTATATTCATATATATTATGTGTTTACTGGGTTGCAATGGAAAATGTATTTATTATGGTGGATCACTGCCAAAAAAGTTTGAAAGTTACTGTTTTAGGAGCTGCTCTACATCTCACAGAGAGTAGAGAAAAGCTTTACTTATGACCACAGATATGACCAGAAGATTATTTTCCTCTGAGGGAAAACCACATTTATCTCATTCTCAGGAGAACAAATACTTCTCAACTGGGAAAAATGATATAGATGCACATGAATCTCCAAGATGATAAAAAAAATTCAGCAAGATGGAACAATAGAAACATAAAAGAAAAAAAGAGTAAACTCCCTGTGAAAATTTCCAAGAACTGGTGGATAAACAGATGTGTTGTATCCATACAATGGACCATTACTTGGCAATTAAAAGGAATGAAATGCTGATGCATATTATGCCATGAACAAACCTTGAAAACGTACAAAGGGAAAGAAGCCAGATGCAAAATGCCACATAGTATATGATTTCACTTCTGTGAGATGTTCAGAATAGGCAAATCTATAGAGACAGCAAGTAGATTAGTGGTTTCATAGGGTTGGGAGATACTGGCTTAGGGGTGTGATAGCTAAGGGGTTGGAGTTTCTTTTTGTGGTAATGAAAATGTTCTAAAATTGACTGTGGTTATGGTTGCATATAACTGTGACTATACTGAAAACCAGTGAATTGTATGGCATGTGAACTATATCTCAATAAAGCTGTTGAAAAAACAAAGAACATTCTTCAAAAACAAGAGGCTCAGTAGCAATCAGTATCAATATTAAGCACAGGTCAGGAGAAAGAACAACTAAGCCAAACAGTGTTGATGAGTTGTTGTTTTTGCTAGCCAGTACTTTTCAACCTTCTTTTTATAAAACTGTACCTTAAATATTTTCTTGTAAACTACCCCTCTATAACTCTCATGTTTTGGATGAGACTGATCTCATTCTCAGCTCCATAGGTAGGCCCTTAATGGGCTTAAACAATCAGCAAATCTCACTCCTCTGGCCATGGTGATTAGTTCAGGGTTGGGCAAATGACTAACCACTAACCAAAGGGAATGAGATGCACTTAGACATTTCCTAGAGTTTCTGGGAAAGAAGAAGGTTTTCCTCCCCGCTCCAGAAAAGTTTCTGTCACCACTACATAGCCTGACAATGTAGCTAAGACCCCAAGAGTAGACCTGAGCCAAGCAACAGAGATAAATTAGATCTTGGTGACATAGATTGAGCCCTGATCAAGATCAAGCCATATCTGAAGACAAATATAAACCTGAAGTCCAACATTCACCTCGTCCTTAGGCCAGATGAAATCAGGTGATCTGTCACTCTCAAACTGAAGGGTACTAACTGATATAGATACTAATCATGTATGCACAACCACACATACATACACACACACTTATACAAGAAAACAAGGAAAAATACAGATGCTTGTTGTGAGGAGAATAAGACTTGCTAGAAACCACAAGAAAAAGTACAATTTACTTGAAAAGTATATCCATCCTGCTACAGTAACCTTAACTAACTGCCTATCACTTCATCAATTCAGTTCAAGTGCAAAACCACCACCACCTAGTATTTGCAGTATATAGGATTATTGCAAAAATGTACTTAAAAATTAACTCAGCAAAATCAGAGGTACCTCTCTGTTTCCAAACAGACCTATATGGAAACAAGTGTGGAAGAGGGAAAAAAACAAAACAGAGGGCTTCCCTGGTGGTGCAGTGGTTGGGAGTCCACCTGCCAGTGCAGGGGACACAGGTTTGAGCCCTGGTCCGGGAGGATCCCACATGCCATGGAGCAACTAAGCCCGCGCACCACAGCTACTGAGCCTGCGCTCTAGAGCCCGTGAGCCACAACTACTGAGCCTACGTGCCACAACTACTGAAGTCCGCGTGCCTAGAGCCCGTGCTCCGCAACAAGAGAAAACAATGCAATGAGAAGCCCGCACACCGCAATGAAGAGTAGGCCCCGCTTGCTGCAACTAGAGAAAGCCTGCGCACAGCAACAAAGACCCAATGCAGCCAAAAATGAATTAATTAAAAGAAAAAAAAGTTTAAAAGAAAATCAATAAAATTAAAAAAACAAAACAGGGACCTAAGAGCCTAACATATAATGTATTTAGGTTAGTAACAGTTCATTAAAGATATGTATTTACAGAATAGACAGGTAAGGCAGTTATTGTCTGACTTGAAGAGGCATCAACAAGGGTCCTTTTGACTAATAAATGCATTACCAACTAGCCTCATTGCCTGAAATCGATGAATAACTACATATACTGCAGGTCTACATTAGACAAAGCATTGTGCTAAGTCCTGTGGGATTGTATAAGGCATTCTTACTGTCTAGGAGCCTATAGACTATATGGGGAGAGAGGAAAATACGTGCACAAACACGCACATAAAAAGAACAATGAAAGATAGTATACAGAGTTAAGGAAACAGAGATAGAACGAAATGTGAGTACTGCAGGAGTTAAGAAAAGGTCAGTGTGGGCTAGAATACATAACAAGCAGACTCCTGATGACCCCATATATGAGATACACTTTGAAGAAGGGGTAGGATATGCCTGAGTAGAGAAAAGATTCAAGCCTATTCTCAGTAGAACAATCTAGGTAAAATCAAAAAGAGACAGAGCTGACTACAGTAGAATTTTCACATTGTTGAAATTAAATTAGAGATGAAGAAGAGTCAGATTATGGATCATTTTAAATGCCAGGAAGGGAAGTTTAAATTTATTATAAGAGAAATTAGGAAGTAGAAGGGATTCAATGTGAAGAAGGTTCTCTGTTGCTGAGATGGAAGAGGCTACAGGACAAAGACCTGAGAGGTGTCTCTAGGAGCTAAGAGTGGTGCCTTCTTTTCTCTTAATTGATATGGTATATATTTTCTCTGCTGTGTGTATTATATGTGCATATTTCTTCTGATAATGTGGAAGTTTTGTATTCTGTTTTTAGTTCTACTATTACCTACGAATGGTTACCTTTGCAGTTATAAATTATTTATTTATATTTATAACATATTATATACTTTTGTAGCCAGTATCTGGGGCTGGTATTAGGGAGAGACAAGTGAGGCGCCTAGAGCACAGAATTCAAGAAGGCACTAACTCTTTTGTGAAGAGTAGTGTTGGCACCTGAGATTGAGTGCTACCTTAAATTCAGTGGTCTAGACACCTTGCTTGCCTCACATTTCTTGAGCTCTATTTTTTACCCCAATGACTTTGTAGGCACTGATTCACTATTTACTAGTGTTGAACTTTATTGTGAAGTAGTCTCAGGGCACCCTGTTTTACCTAGGTGTGCTAAAGATTCTTGAAATCTCATCACTTTACCAGTGTGTGTCTCAATGATCATCCTTTTAACACTTTTCCTGGGATATGTTGTGCTTTTTCAACCTACAAATTCAAGTTAATTTCTAGAATGTTTTCTTGAATTTTATCTTCACATATTTTTGTTACTTTTGTTTGGTTCTTGTCTTTGGGAATAACATGTGCACTTAGATGGGATCTACTTTGTCCACATTAAATAGATTTGACTTTCTATTTCTTTAAAACTATTTGTTTATCCCATTAATTTCTTTCCCTTTTTTCTGTTCTGTTCTTCATGTGTCTAAACTGTATTTTTGGCAGTGTCTGTTCTCCTTACTGCTGCTTCCAATGTTTTCTTCATTTTCATGATTATTTTTTGCTCTTTTGTTATTTTCATGAGCTTCACTGTCTCACATTATTTCCCTTTATGTTGTCTGATTATAACTTTATGACTCTCTTCGAGCTCTCTGATTTATATACTATGTCCTTTCATGGCTATATCGTTTGTTCCAACTTTTTTCTGCTTGTGGGTCATATTTCTCTAGCGAGTGCTTAACTGCCATTTGTTTTTCCTATTTTTTATTTTTCTTCTAGTTCCTTTGTATAGATTATGTTCTGGTTCCATTTAGATTATTACTCATCTTTGAATAAGGTTAGTTCTTTCTAGACCAGCTATTAGTAATAGGTTCAGGTAGGGGACAGGATAATGCACTGTTCCTGACTAACAGAAATTTCCCCTGGTTCAGAATAAAGATCCTTTCAACACGGGGGGGGGGGGGGGGGGGGGTGTGTGTGTGTGTGTGTGTGTGTGTGTGTGTGTGTGTGTGTGTGTGTGTGTGTGTGTGTGTGTGTGTGTGTGTCAGAGAGAGACAATTGTTTTAGCTTTTATTTATCTCCAGTCAATGAATATTGGAAGTTGAATGGCTACTCAAAATTCAATCCCTCTCCTCTACCATTCCTCAAAATGATTACTGCAAAGATGATGTATGCACATGCTTCCTTCTTCAGACTTGAACTCCCTTTGGCCCATGGAAGCTTCCACCAACAGTCTATAACCCTATTCCCATTTTTCTAAATAAAGGATTATTGGTTTATTTCACAGTATGAGCTGATTACTTTGAGAATGTATGCTCTGCTTTGTCTGAAAACTAGTCACCTCTAGGCATCTTCCCACACTCCTTGATCATCATGGCACTTGGCAGGCTTTATCCATTCATTGTGATTCAGACATAAGGTTATTCTGCTTTTCATTCTCCTTTTGTATTTGGGTAATTTTAGAGAAAAGAAAGGGCAGGGTCCACTTTACTATGCCACTGTAAAAATGTAAGTCACCTCTAGATTTTCCTTATGCCACAATGTCTTTCTTCTCTGCCCATGTGACAAAGTTCTACTTTTCCTTTAAGTCTTAGCTAAACTGTCAACATACTTTCTGAAACGTTATCTTACTTCCTCAAGATAACTTAGGCACTCTTTGCTCTCTGTTCTCATTGTATTTTGGGCATAGTTATAATAAAGGACATATTATGTTGAATTGTAATCGTCTGCATATCTGTCTTTCTAACCAGGCTGAGTTTTCTAGGGCAGGGGCTATGATTTATTGGTCTTTTTATCTCTACCACTTGCCTGACAAATGGTAAGTATTCAATAAATACTGTTGAATTAGTGAATGAATTCCAATCAATATTCTGCAATGCCATAAAAGTTGTCTTTCTAAAGTACAAATCTTATCACATTAACAAATTGGTGGAGCTCCATATTTTTAGGAGAAAAATGCCAAGCATATGAGGCCCTTGCAAACTGTCCCCAAATTATCTTGACGTATCATCTTTTATCTGTCTCTGTTAGTATGCTATCACTTAGCCAGACTCAAATTCTTGCAATTTCTAGAATATGCCATGCCCTTTAATGCCTCTGTGCTTATGCACATTCAGTTCACTCTGCCTGAAATATCCTTCCTTTCCTTTTCTGCCTGGTAAATCTGTATTCATACTTCAAATATCACCTTCTGTGTGATGGCTTCCCAGATTTCCCCCGTTTGTTATTTTATTCTCTATGCTTTCATTGCATGCATTTTGCTTATATCTTTATTATAAAACTTACTACATCAAACCATAATTATTAGTTTGTCTACTCATCCACCCTACCAGCTGACAGTGAACTTCTCAAGGTCAGGGAAAATGTCTAATTATTCATTTCTGGGTCCCCAGTCCTTTGCATATGGTAGGTGCTTGACAAATGCTTGTTGAATAAATAAGTTCTAGTGTTGAAACATTCTTTAATAAATGCTAACAAATGTTTTCACTTTAAATTGCTAAAAACATCTTTTTCTACTTATATCTTTAAGACCCTTCAAATGACTTTACTCACTGAATCAATTCTGGATATAAATAATGACTTGCAGAAATCATCTGATGAGCTTGCTCTTATGGAACTGTTCCACCACATGGTACTTGCCTACTAACTTGCATTTGAATTTCCTCCAAGTGTGATTTATTTCAGTAATCTTAACTAATGAATTGGATCAACTGTGCAGTGATCTAGTCAAACCCGTGGTGATTGGCTGTCTTGACAATTGGGAAAAAAATACTGATCTTATTTGGTCAACTGGCCTAGTTGTACAGAGATAGGCTAATAATGCCATCAGAATTACTTTTATCAACACCATTAGGTCCAAGTAAGCAAGCTGTTAAGTAGAAGGCCTGTGACCACATTTGTTTTTAATCCGTTATCTCTCCCCGCACACCTCCCCATATCTTTCCTATAACAATGCCTTGCCCTCAAAGGGAATTTTAAAGTGTTTAACAACTTTGAAGTCTCACAGAATGGTAATAATGTGTCATACAATATCTGAAGTAAAGCAAATTCATACATTGTAGTTAATTATGTTTAAGGCATCAAACTGATTCTTTTTCTCTTGTTAACTCACCGGCATATGCAGCGTGCTGCTAATTATATAGGGAAATCTTGTCACAATGGCTTGGTCTAGAGAAGATTAAGATTGCAACATTTATATTTAATAGTCCAATCATATATCCATAATATATTTTTCTCTTCTAGAAAATGTTTCCCAAAAGAAATTTATTTCCCTTCTGAACCAATAAAACTAAATTTAACTGAGTTTCTTACTAAAATTCCTCCTTTTGTAAATATGTTCACCATTTCCATCTTAATTTTTTAATCTTTTGGATAGAGGTACCTGGGAGTTTAAATATTTCTGGAGCCTAGATGAGCCATTAAACATAGTAAGGCTTCAATTTGGTATGGGGTACATCATGTAGGAAAACATTTATTACTACTTAATATACATACTATCCCCAAAATGTGTGAAAAGTTTGAGGTTCATTTCTTTATTACTCTAACTGTTGAGGTGCACTGTTAATATAAGACTTCAAGTTTTGCAAAATACATGGGATAAATATAACCAGTAATTTAAATATTGTTCACAATGCAGTATCTTGAGAAATGATCCTGCCTGGAGCAAGTGTTTTGTTTTCTTATGTCCATATCCCTCTTGGGTTAATTAAAAATGTATTTCATCATATCCATGTTAGAAAATGTGACATTTAGCACAACTAATTTATTTAACAGAAAAAAGATGAACAAATTGCTGACCTAATTTTTTCTCCCACACATTTCACATATTTGAACTTCACACCTATCACAAAGAATAAGAGTTATATGATGAAACAATTAAAATCATAAGAAACTTGAAAGAAACACTAAATATTTTTCCGTCAAAAAACACAAATTTCTCCTTTTCTGCAAATGACTAATAAGTTTTAATTGCACTAGAAATAGGGGCCACCTTAAATAAATCCAGCAAACAAAAAGCCCAAGTCATGAAAATCATCAATTTGGGAGCAGGGTAATTATTTGCATGATAATGTGACCAGATTTTCTAAAAAATTAGTTTATATACTGATCCCCTACAGCAGGTAAACTATGAAAAGATTTGCATATGATGCTTTTTAAGAGCATGCTTTGTGTGGGGATTAAGAGACACCTGAGCTTCAAAGGGGCACTTAAAAATCTACATTCTTAAACAAGCTAGCCAGTACTCAAATGCACCATGATAAGGCAGCAATTACTATGCATTAAAGTTACAAGACCTATAAATATATTATTGGAGAATGATTTTCTGAAGCAAAACAAAAATTGAACTGGCATGGAGAGGGAAAGAGCCAGAACAGTGAAGAACAAGCAGCAGTCTTTTCTCATCCATATCAGGACTGTGTAATAAATTACCCTCTTCTCTCTCATACTGTCAGGAGAAAACGATGTTTAGATTAAACCTCGCTAAGGCCTAAAAGGATAATTTGTCAGTATTTTCCAGTTTACTACCAATGCAGTATTGATTTGCTAGGGCTCTTCTTTCTATTTTATTTACACTAATTCAATCTGGAACAACTGAAACTTAACTTGTTGGAAGGCAAGATATTTCTTTAAGTCTCACAGGCCCAAGGTATAAGGTATAAGAAAATATGTCCAAATTATTCTTTCTAGTTCTTGTGGGTAAAGACCAACCTCTTCATTGGAGGCAAACCATTATCAGAGAAAACCACTTTTCTGCTGAGATTTACCTTGGGCTAATTTCTTTTTAGAAAATTATGGTTCTTAGAAGAACGTGATAAAAAACAAGTTCCAAATGACTGCCCAATTTAGCAGACTCGTGACTCCAGTTCCAGGCAGCTCCTTAGAAACAAGAAGTGAAACAGAAACACCTTGATAAACCTTCTTGTGGCTGAAGCTGATAAAAATGGCAGTGTTAGTCTGATGTACAAATGACAGAGCTCAGGGAGAAAACTACACTTGAGGGAAAAGATAAAATTACTTTCCAAATCCTTACTGCTTCCTGTGCAAGTTATACAAATTAATAAACGGTATCCTACAGATCCAGGACTAAAATGAAAGCAGCCAAAGGTTAAAATAATTTATGCACATATGTCGTGGGTAAGTAAACACATATATATCAAGTACTTAATTCATAGAGCTACTGCTTCCTTTCTTTCTTTTTTGTGGTTGTTTTGTTGTGTCTTGCTTTTCCTTCCTGAGGTACTTCAATATCGGTTGTGGCACTGTTTTGACACCAGTAAGTATGGAAGAACTGGTGAAAATGTCATGAGTTGATGGGTTCATGACTCTTTCAAGGCTGAAACGTTGAAATTTCATTTCCCACTGTTTTTTCAACTTGTACAGACACTTCCTCAAACTCTGACATGACTCAGGATTAGTAAAATCTCACTTTAACATCTTCATATAATTTCTTATCCTAGTCTTAATTTAGACTTGACTGTCCTATAGACTCACATTTCAATTTTGACTGAATTGATTGATCAATTCTAATTGGAATGGTTTTTTAAAAAATCAATTGATGCGTCATTTGACAAAATATGGTTGTGTCTTCATAAACAAAAGGTTCAATAACTTCCACCGGAATGACCAGGCAATTCAGTCAGACAACATATCAACTTAGGCAATGTCTTAAATGAATCAAACTGCTTGACAATTTTGATTGACTTGCTTATTTTCATAAATCACTCAAAAAGATATATGTATGCGCTTATTTATTTATTTAATTATGGATACGCAACCGATTGGTATTTGCTATTTCTTAGTCTTAAAACCAACTATGCTGACTATAAAGTTCTCCTACAATACTCATTTGACTTGTAGTTTAATTGTGATTGAATATGGTTATGTCTACATGCATTGATTTGGCATATCAATTGCAGTGGTTTTTCCATGCATAAATTAGCTTGAATATTTTACCTATAAAAGCCAGTACCGTCATCACAAACTGAAACTAAACAAATCCAGGAAACAAGTAAACAGGTCTGACTGATTCAACTATTAACAAAGGGGTTTAAGAACTACTGAGTTTATTGAGCTGACCGATCAAATCATTCAGAAACCAAATTGGTTTACGCATATAGACAAGGCGCTAAAAAAATCAATTGTGCAAGAAATAACAGTTCAAATCAATCAAAAACAGTTACTCAGTTCTGTGCAAAGACACAGTCAAAACATATATAGCAAGAATTACATCTCTATATTTATTTATTTGTTCAAAATATTTGTTGAATACTTACTAAGTGTCCAAAACTATTCTGATAGAAGCTTTAAATACTTCAGTGAACAAAACGGAAAGGATCCCAGCCCTTATGGAACTTGTAATTCTGATGGGGGGAACAGACAATAAACAATCATCACAGTACACAAGTAAATTATATAGAAGATGATACTTGAGGATGTGTGAGAGTTAAAGATGCAAGATCTGGAGGAAGAGAGTTCCAAGCAGAGGACTTAGCTAAGACAAAGTCCCTAAGACAGAAGTGTGCTCCAGTTTTTCTGGAGAGGGACAGAGATGCCACTGAAGTGGGAGCAGGAATAATAAGGGGAAGTGTAGAAGGAAGTGAGGTCAGAGAGATATCAGGGAGGGAATTTTAGACCACTGTAAATATTTTACTCTGAGTGAAATGAGAAGCCACTGCAATATGTTTAAGCAGAGCAGACTGACATTTTAAAAGGATCATTCTAGGAAGGAGGGAGACCTATTAGGGGGTATTAACCAGGCGAGAGATGATGGTGGTTTGGACAAGGGTGATAGCAGTAGGGTTGGTAATAAAGGAACAGTGTTTGCTGATAGAGTGGATGTAAGGTGTGAGAGTGAAAGAGCTTTCAGGACGATGCCAAGGTTTTTTGGCCTGAGCAAGTGGTAGGCTGGCATTTCCATCAACTGAAATGGGCGAGTCTGCAAGTGGAGCAAGTTTGAAGTAGAGGGAGGGTTAGGAGCTCAGTTTTGGACAAGTGAAATTTAAGATACCCATTAGCCATCCAGGTGCAATCATCAAGTAAGTTGAAAATGGATGTTGGAAGAGAGGTCTTGGCTGAGATATGAATTTGGGACTCATTTGTGTATTAGACAGTGTTTTAAGTATCAAGACCAAATGAGATCACTCAGTGAGTGAGTGTAAATGGAGAAGACTCTAGGACAAAGACAGCACTGGGACATTACAATATTAAAAGGTCAGAGAGAAGAGGAAGAATCAGCTAACAAGACAGAGAAGTGACTACTGAGATAAGCGGAAAACTAGGAGCATGGTAATCTGGAAGCCAGGTGAAGTAAGCACAGAAAACTCATGAATTCATCAGGAAATGAGATACTCCCTTAGTTTTAACCATCTCTTGTCTTGGCCCCTCTTTAGCAGAGGTAACCCAAGGTTTATAAAAAATGTGGCAGAAGGGAAATTCTTGGATTATTTCACAAGGCTGCCAATTTTCTCATAGTAAAAGTTATTAAACTTTTGCACAGAAGATTTCTACAGGCCACACAATCTCTCTAGCTGCAGGATTAGTGCAGCGAATATAAACTTGCCAAGGGACAATGAAAATAAAAGATAAGTTATCTCAAAAAAACTAGTTTTGCACTTACAAACAACAAAATAAATGAAAATTATTTAAACACAAATTTCTAGATGATAGGAGAATAAAACTGAAAACAAAAAATTAAAAATATAGACCTTGGAGAATAAAGAAATGCTATTTAAAGTCAACCGCCTAGTATAATAGTCATTTGTTCATGCAAACACAATTATGTGTACATTGCTGAAATTGTTAAATGACAAATACATGTTTTTGGTTTCAAAGGAAAATAGTATGGTATATATTACATGAAAGGTTTGAAATTCTCAGCTGTCTTTGTTTTAAAACTGCTCATTTTGGCAGACAACTTTTAAACATAAAACTGCTGGTCGGCTGGATAACAATACTTCCATGCCTTCCTTGCTTTCTCTGTAAGGCAGAAACGATCTCCAAACATAGCTTTTTTCCAAGTAAATAGAAGAATATGGCTCTTCCATAGACAGGGCTCTAATTTCATAATGACAATTAAAATGAGCAAGTGACTTAATGGTAATGTAAAGAGCAAAATATTACCCTTGGTCTAATAGATTTGTTTCTCATCTTATTTTTACAAGGAACACACACCAAAAAAGCTGTGTTAAAGAAATAAATCAAGAGCTACACCTGGAGACTGCCATAAAGGGAATATTTAATAATCTTGCGCTCATTTGTTTTAGGGAAGCTTTTATTTTTTTCATTTATTTTCAAACATTGGAAAGAACCCTGTAAGCAGCAATTAATTACTGGTTATTTTTCTTTTTTTTCTTTAAACATCTTTATTGGAGTATAATTGCTTTACAATGGTGTGTTAGTTTCTGCTGTATAACAATGTGAATCAGCTATACATATACATATATCCTCATATCTCTTCCCTCTTGCATCTCCCTCCCACTCTCCTTATCCCACCCCTCTAGGTGGATACAAAGCACCGAGCTGATCTCCCTGTGCTATGTGGCTGCTTCCCACTAGCTATCTAGTTTACATTTGGTTATTTTTAAAAAGTGGTCTAGAAAGCAAGTGAGTTGGATTCATTCCTCCTTGATACCATTGTCATTTTATTTACTTTTTAGTTATGTTAAATTAAAAATTTTAATAACACATGGTACCAAGTTCTAAAAGTGCAAAAGAGCACAGATGAAAATAAATCTCCCTCCAACCCTATCCCACAGTCACCTAGTTCCCTTCCACAAATGCAATCAGAATAATCCATTTACTGTGAATATTTCCAGAGAAATTCTATACATCTACAAGCATATATACATGTTGTTCCATTAAAAAATCACACATCAAGTGTAGTGTACTGGACACCACAGTTTTTAAGTTGCAGGTTGTGACCTATGAATTGGTTAAGAAATAAATTTAATGGATCACAGTTAACATTAGAATGACAAGAAATAAAACAGAACAGAAAATGTCAGAGTGCGCTGTTCATAGTAAGGGTAGGTATTGTCTTATGAAAATTTTTTCTAGTTTTTATTTTTGTTTATAGATTCATTAAGAATTGGGTCACAATGTAAATTTTATTTCTTACTCTGGGTCACAGACAAAAAGGCCATTTCTATATACGATGATTCAAACCCTGTGGTTTTTGTTTAATGATGTATGTTGAAGATTGCTTTACTTCGATACATAGTTGTCTCATTTTGTTTGTGTTAAGTTTATGAAAAAATATTTCAGACATCCATAAAAGTGTATAAAGAGCAATAATGTAAACACTAATGTACCCCTACCACCTAGTTTAAGAAATAAAATATGATAAATAAATATGCAAATAAATATAGTGTCAACAGAGTTGAAATCTCCCTGTGCCATTTCCGCTAAGGCATTCCACTTCTCCTTCCACCATATATATTCACTCTTTGTAAGGCTACAGAGTATTCCATTGCATGACTCTACCATAAACTATACAAGTAGCCTCCTACTGATTTACATTTTGATTGATATCCCTGATTTTTAGATATTTCAAACGATGCTACTATGAACATCCTCACACGTTTCACTGCATACCCATTGACTAGCTGTAGGATAAATTCCGGGAAGTGAAATTGCTAAGTAAAAGGAGGTATATTTTTTGCTAGATATTGCCAAATTTTCTTTCATAGAGATTGTATCTATTTATACTCCTATAACCAACATTTTATACACATTTACCAACAAAGTATATTATCAAATTTTTTATTTCCAATGTGATCAGTGATAAATAACATAGTTCTATTATGCATTTCTCTTAGGAGTGAGGTTAACATATTTCATAGGCTCATGAACCATTCTTATTTCCTTTTCTATGGCCTAGAGTCACTTTATTTTTCATTTTATTGTTGAGACTTTTTTCTTATTGACTATGGATACTTTTTACATAAGAGAAATTAACCCTTTGTCTTTGGATGCTAATACAGATAGCATGACAACATTTTTGTTTATGGCTTCTTTTTTTGTTGTTGCTATATCTATAAAAGCTTTTCTACTCTAAGGTTAGGACAAAATTCTCCCAAATTTCCTTCTACTATTTATTTTCACATTTAAAATTTGATTCACCAGAATTTATTTTGGTGTAGGAAGTGAGGTAGAGAATCAATTTTATTGTTTTCTCGACAGCTACCCAATTGTCTCAACACCTTTTTTAAACAATCCATGTTTTCCCTATTGATCTGAAATGCTAGCATTATCATATATTATATTCCTATTTGTATTGGGTCCATTTGCAGGCTTCCTTTGCCATTCTAACACTTTATTCATGTATTAGAATATTAGTTTAATTAAAATGAACTTAAATATATTTAAACATCTGGCAAACTTATTATCACAACATTATGTTTTTTTCCAAATATTTTCAAGGTATTCTTGCATGTTGGTTTTTTTTTTCCCATTTGAACATTAGCGCCAGTAAATCAGAGTTTTTACATGACCAATTGATATTGTTATTGGAGCTATGTTAGAATTATAGATTAATTTAGGGAGAATTTTATGATAGTGATACTTATCATCCAAGAACAGGGTAGGGCTTTCCATTTACTTACGTTTTCTTCTATATTCCTCAATAGCATTGTTGTGTGTGTGTCTGTGTTTGTGTGTGTAAACGTATGTGTGTATGAGTGTGTGTCTTGGTCTTTTTGCTAGTTTATTCCTAGGCATTTTGGTTGTCATTGTTGCTTTTGTAAAAGTAATAATTTATTCAACCACATTTTCTAATTGGTTGTGATTTATATGGAAGAAAACTATTAATTTGGTGTCCTAATGTTATACCAAATTAATTTACTGAATTTTTATCATTTGTATTAATTTATTGTTTAGTTTTCTTAGAATTTTTAGATATACAACTGTATAACTTACAAATAATAATTGACCTCGTTGTTTCTAATTTTATTCCTCTTACTTCAGTCTCTCTTCTCATGGTTACAGTTGCTACCTTCATTATAAGTTTAAAGTAATTGGGGAAAATGGACATCCTTTTTCTGTTCTTGATTCTAACAGAAATCTTTGTAGTGTTTCCTCACTTAGAGTAAAACTGGATTTTGTGATTTTACATAAGAAATTATATATATTATATACTTTTTAAAATTAAGAGTCTCTATCAAAAATTAATGAGCAGTAGTATAGTACAGTGGATAAATGCAAGGGTTTGGAATCGGACTGGATTTAAATCCTGGCTTTGCCACGTACTAGCTGAATAACTTTTTACTTATCCTCATTGTGCCTCAGTTTCCACATTTGTAAATGGGGATGTTATTAGTACCTAAGTCATAGAGTGGTTGTGAGAATTAAACTCATTAATATCTAAAATACTTAACAGTATCAAGCAGAGAGTAAATATTATGTGTTTGTTTAATACAACATTGGGTTTTATGAAATGCCTTTTTGTCATCTGTGCAACTTTTCATATGGTTTATCTATACTTATCTATTCATATGATAAATTAGAGTAACAGAATTCCTAGTATTGAACTATCCTCGCATTCCCTAGTATGAACTGCACTTAGTTGTAGTGTATTATTCTTTTACTATATTGCTGGACCTTGTTTGCCAGTATTTTACTTAAAAATTTTGCATCAGTATTCACAACTACAATTGGTTTGTAGATTTACTTTGTGATTTCTTTTTCTGCTTTAGATCTCATTGCTTTTCTTCCTTTCAAAAAATTAAAAAAAGATTTGGAAGCTTCCACTTTTGTTATGCTCTGAAAACATTTAAGTAGCATTGAAATGATGTATGTGTTCCTTAAAGTTTTGGCAGATTTTGTCTATGAAACTGTCTACATTTGCTACTTTTTTTGGTTTGGGTGGTTCTTTGGAAATTTTATTTCTATAATATAAATTAGAAAGTTTATATTTATCTATCTTCTCAGAACATTTTGGTCATTCATATTTGTTCTATAAAATCATCTATTCCACCCATGTTTTCAAGCATATCTTAAAAGAGGTACACAAAGTAGTCTCTTATGAAGCAGTTGCCTCTTTATTTATAGTTATTTTGACATGCTTATTTCTTATTGTCTCCCATTTTCTTGATTGTCTTATCTATTTTATGCCCCCCATCCCAGAATTGGCTCTTGGATTTATTCATTAGTTCTAGATTTTTATGATACATATTTTCATTTTAACTAATATATTTTAAAATACTATGAACATGCCTATGTTTTAATTCAACTAAAATATCAAGTTGCATGGATCCTTATAAAGTAACATGCTGTACTGTAAGCACATTAACTCATTTTGGGTTTTGTTTGTTTGGTTGGTTGGTTGGTTGGTTGGTTGAGTTTTTTGGCCTCACCTCACGGCTTGCAGGATCTTAGTTCTCCGACCACTGATTGAAACCCTGCCCTCAGCAGTGAAAGCGCTGAGTCCTAACCACTAGACTGCCAGGGAATTCCCCACATTAACTCATTTTGGCTTCTTAGTACACTACTCATTAGTACACTATTTAATGTACTAATAAATAAGTGGTTAAACAATATATCAAGATCAATCATGATGACTAACCTAAAAAATTCTAATTTAAAAATTACATTATTTATGCTGTATTTATACTGAAACTACTTCCACACTGAAGTCTGTTTTCAGGTAAATATAACCATGATGCACACTACATTCATGCATACCATCCATTTAGATTTATGATCTGTATATAGATATTTATATTCTAACCTAAAATGAAAATAAATTTTCAAGCAGTTTACTTTTAGAATTGGGGACATTATAATATTGTTAACAATTATATCTGTATCTTTACCTACTATCTATTATCTCTCTATCTATCTAATCTTCACATACTTCCATAAGCTATAAAGTATAGATGGTTGAATTTGACCACTTAAAAATATAAAGCTCTATATCTACAAACACAACTGCATCATATGACCCTATTTCAAAAGGCAAATGAAAAACTAGGAAACATGCATAATGCATTCAAGGCTTTTTTTTACCTCTTATATGTAAAATGTTCTTGAAAATTAATAAGAAATATGAAAATTTGTATTAGATATAGAATGGATAAACAACAAGGTCCTATTTTATAGCACAGAGAACTATATTCAATATCCTGGGATAAACCATAATGGAAAAGAATATAAAAAAAGAATGTATGTCATATAACTGAGTCACTTTGCTGTACAACAGAAATTAGTACAACCTTGTAAATCAACTGTACTTCAACTTAAAAATTAATTAAAAATGAAATAGAAAAATTCAAATAGAAAAAATTGGTAAAGGATGTCAACAGACAATTTAGAAAAAAGAAATGTATATGGTCCATTAACATACAAAAAGATGCCCAAGCTCACTCATAAGTAAATTGCAAAATAATAGCACAAAAAGATACCATATTTCATCTAGCAGATTGGGTATTAGAAATCTTTTTCATTCCTTGCCAGTGTTGAAAAGGATACAGGAAAACAGATGCATTAGTAGTATATAGCATTAGTAGGAAGATAAACTGGTTGTTTAAAGGGGAAATTTGGTAATATCTATAAAAAATGTCAAATGTACATATCCTTAGCCCATCATTTCTACTTCTAAGAAATTATCCAACAGGTATGCAAAAAGATGTGTACAAAGATGTTAAGTACAGCATTGTTTTTTGTTTGTTTGTTTACGGGCCTCTCACTGTTGTGGCCTCTCCCGTTGCGGAGCACAGGCTCCAGAAGCACAGGCTCAGCGGCCATGGCTCACGGGCCTAGCCACTCCGCGACACGTGGGATCTTCCCAGACCGGGACACGAACCCGTGTCCCCTGCATCGGCAGGCGGACTCTCAACCACTGTGCCACCAGGGAAGCCCCAGCATTGTTTTTAATATCAAAGTCCTGGAAACATAGATTTCCATAAACAGGGGACTAAGTAAAAAATGATACATACAGAAACAGAATACTATACAGCTATTAAAAAGAATAAGGCAGGGGAATTCCCTGATGGTCCAGCATTAGGACTTGGCGCTTTCACTGTCAGGGCCTGGGTTCGATTCCTGGTCGGGGAACTAAGATCCCACAAACCACTCAGTGTGGCCAAAAAAAAAAAAAAGAATAAGGCAGATCTATACTGCAAACATGGGAAAATATAATATTAACTAGATGATAATATTACATATATTATATAGATATAATTTAACATTATATATATTTAATATTATATAGGTATAATATTAACTAGAAAAAAGTTATTGGTCTTCTTTTACTATGTTATCCCATTTGTACATGTACAGAACATTTGGGCAATGATACATAATACACTGTTGACACTGGCTACCTCTCAAGAGTGTCTTGATAATTTCTTGCCCTGGTGATACAACTGGAAGTCCTAGTTATAAAATTACCTAAAAGATTTATATACCGGTTAATAATTTTTATTTTCTTGCATATGCACGATGGAATCTTTGTAAACCTATGACTTTTATACTTTATATAGAAGCGTAAAGAGGGAGAGGATTTTCACTTTAAACATGTTTTTACTGTTTTAATTTTTAAACCATCAGCTGATATTACTTTCATACTAAAAAAATAGTAGTTAAAATTCCCTACTAAAAAGGAAAATATAAGCTTGTTATATCTAACTTTATAATGGCTTGAAATTTCAATATCATCAAAATTGTTTTCAACTGTAAGAGTATCATGGTCAACGCAGAAGTGTCTCACCCACACATAAAGTGATCCCAATGACTTACACTCTTCCTCTGATTGTGTAACGTCTCCAAAGGAGCCATTACAAAGTCATCTGCACTGTCTTATACATGCCTAATGGATCCAACAGAGCCATTAGGATGTCAGTTATATGGCAGGGCTCCTGCCAAAGCTATTACCAAGTCATTGCATTGTTTCACACACTTCCTTCGACATTCAGATGGTTCCCGAGGAACTGTTATGGCTATGGAAGTGTCCTGTATAACTTACACTATCAAGGGAAAACAAAAAAAGCAAAAGAAAGAAGTGTAGAACAAACAAATCCCTTCCATTAAATGCACATGAATGGCCCCACATGGTCAAATATCAGAAGGCATAACTCCTCATTTGGGTATAACTATTATATGTCATTCAAGAAACCCAGGTGTTAGGCTAGCTATTTTTTCACCACTCCTGCCTGCTGTTCCGATGAAGCAATCCAGGGTCTGAGAATGACAAATGCATGGCTATGATGGTATGGTGTTTATTGGTAGTACATGGTATATTACCAGGTTTCTGTGGTATGCAGTACAGAAGCAATAGGGAGTAGTACTAACGGATTTTTTGGCTATCATGGGATTGTATCAGATAATCTGTTACCTGTAAAGTTCCTGAGCAGTGCATAGGGAGCTCAGCTGCCCAACAATCATGGAAATCAACAGGGCTTCTGAGTAACTGAAATTCCAGCTCTACCTTAAGGGGCTACTACAATGACAATAGGACATACAATAGTACAAAGTTAACCCTCAACCAGGTTGAAGTGCTTCATTGAATTCCCTCTCATAGTCTTCTCTACTTAGCAGAACAAGATTGTTGGCTATTAAAATGATGTATTATTTAAGGTAAGACAAGTGCAAGGAATTTTACCCAGTTTGAAATGAGAAGGTAGGCTGAACTCTGCTACGCTAGAGTTTCCTGGGACACCAGATGTTTCAGAAGCCACATTGCATGTCTGGCTAATCCTTGATAAAAGAGACTTCACCCTGTAGCACCTACCTCACAATACATGCATAATAAATTCTTGTTGTGTGAAAGATAACCACGACTAAGATTTATTGAGCATTTAATTTAATATAAAACACTGTAAAGTGCTATATGTCCATTTTCTCATTTAATCCTCACATACAAAAACTAAAATAGGTAATGTCTCCATTTGACAGACAAGGAAACTGAGGCTTGGAGAGCTTTAGCTACCGGTCCAAGGACACACAGTAAAGTGGCAGAACCATGGCACAAACCTAGATCTATCTTATACCGCAGTCCATGTTCTTAATCACTCACCGTCCGGAGAACATTGTTATTTAGATTGCATTAATACAGCAATTTTTACTTTAATAAATGATTTCACATCCCTTGTGTTCTCATAGCAAGCTGCACATATTTTTTTATCAGGGTACTAACTAAATCATATTAAAGTTAGCTCTTTATCTTCTCTGGTAGACCTCACTGGGTATACATGCTCACTTGACTCTGACCGCCTGCATTGCAAACTGCTCCAAGAATCCAGTGGATGGGTTCCCAGAAAGCAACATTTGTATTGCTGACCTTACTCCCTGGTTGTAGCTGATGTGACCAGTGGTAGACATCTGACTCAAGCTGGGAAAATTAATCTGTCTCATTGGAATTTAGAAACGGCATTGAAAAACATCCAGTTAATCTCAACTTCTTTCCTGAACAGAAGAAATATAAACTGGAGAACTGTATGAGGTTTTATGCCTGCCTTGTGGATGGAGATTTAGAGAAAGTAAATCTGCAGAGACAGGACTGAAGGAAATGGATTCAGAAGCAAGAGGCAAAGCCCAGGCAATTCTTCTAATCTAGTTCCTTCTTTTGTCCTGGTCCCATGAAGCATTCACATGCCCTTTTTATGAATTTGTTTTTCTCTCTTTAAGCTAGCTCAAGCTGTTACCTGCAATAACAATAATAAATAATAATAAACAATCCTAATTAACAGGGCATCAATCTTGCCCACTAGACTGTAAATTCCTTGGGGGTGGAGATCATGTACTGGTCATCTTTTATATATCCCCAGTCTCCAATACAGAGCCTGGCGAAGAGTAAGTGCTCAATAAGTATTGCTTACATAGAAATAGCATTATCAACAAGAGCATAGCCATAAATAATTTCTTTGCAACTTATACTTTATTAAAGGTTATAAATGTCTTTTCTCTACCTATTTCCCTCTATTTAGCTTCTTGATAAGCAATTTCGTTTTCACATTTTCTAATCCAAGTGTTTCATTTAGGCCATATGTGAGAAACACATTCTTGGAAATTGATTATTCAGATTTAGCTGTTGATATAGTTTTTTCCTCCAACCTAATGTAGAGTCAAATGTAATTATTGAGGAACACCCTAATCACTGAGGTTAATGCTCAAGTAGGACTGCCAAATCCTTCTAAGAAAAGCCCACTGGATCACCTGTTAGAGGCAGTTGTGTGTTAGATGACCAGAGGTTTGACCCACTGTAGCATTTCTATTAGAGAAGATCTACAAAATATATTATCTCTCAGTTTTAATTCTTCCCCTCAGAGCAAAGCACATTTTTCATTTATTTAGTGCCTACTGGGCTCCAGATCCAGTGGCTAAGTACTGAAGCAAAAATATGGAATAAACCAGGCTTTGTCTTCAAGTAGCTTCCTATCTAGTACTTATTAAAAACCATCGTGAAGATAGAAAGTACACAACTCAAGTATAATGAATAGTAAGGTTGGTAGTAACGTGGAATGGGAGTAGAAAAGGAGTAAAATGAATAAAGTATTATGACTGATATCAAAGTGTCCTGCTCACGGGCCTCAGGCTGAAGCTAACTTGAGTAAATCTGCATTTTTCCTAACAGCCGATTAAGCGTCAATAGACAACAAAGGGTTTACTTAGGACAAATTTCAGGGAATGGAAATAAAGTGCCTTAGTGTTCTGACTGCCCTGTGAAAGACGAGAAATCCACATTCTCTTCTGTTACCTGCTGCTCTCCCTTCCTTGTACTGCAGACCTCTGTCTGTTTCGGTACTGAAATGGAAGGTTATTTATTTTAATTTTTCATGGGTTAAAGCATATCAGAAACTTCAATTCAATTAAGGGTAACCAAATAGAGTTTACGAAAATGAGAAAAAATAAATATTTTCAAAGGCTTGATCGATTAATTAAATGAAAGAAATAAGTCCTTACAGACATGATTTTGGAAATATAAGTAGAAAATCCAAGACATTATAGCCTAGGATGGATAGAATTCAAAGTGTCTTTGAAATCACATCTCAGAATCTTTCTCAGTTGAACAGCACACCCAAATTAACAATTTCCCCAATCTTCACTTCTCTCCCAAATTTACAGGAGTGAAGCTTAAATCATCCTAAACCGATCCATGATATTGTGCCCATTGCCTCATCAATAATCTAAAAATCAGAATGTATATAGGAAGACAGAAACAAAATAAAATGTCATTGACATTAACTGAAACACAGGGATGCAGTGGCATGGAGTCTGAGGTAGTGAAGTATATAAATCCCTCCAATTTTAAGCTATTTACTCTTTTCAACATAGTATATAGAAACTCAAATTACTGAAATAGATTCCTTGCTAGGCCTGCTTTCACGAATGTATGAGATCAATGGGAAATAAATAGCCACATTTGCACACAAATGTTAATTCGTTAAAAATAACTTGTTTTTTCAAATTAACATTTTTTTAGAAAAACCATTTACACTCTCAACTCAAACCTCCTCTGTGAGAATCTATGGAAATGTTGAAGGCAGGCCAGGCCTGGTATCACTGACTGAAAATTTTTGGAATCTAAATTGGTGAAATCTTACTCTAAGTCATAAGATTCCAAATTGTATACTCCTTACTGAAAATTACTAGTAGGAGCAGAGTAAAACTTAACAGAACTCTGAGTGGAGAAAAGTTGTTCAAGTTCATATCTTATATTCATTCATGATCCAAGGGAGGAAAAAAGTGGCTATTTGGAAAACAATCAATTGTATTTAGCTAACTTGTTTCTGAATTGCTGTTTAACTCTTCCTCCTATGTAAAATGCTGACAACAATAGAATCATTCCACAGATGGGAATGAAATGAGAGGAGGATGAAATGAGATAAAGATATTAAAAGTGTGTTTGGAAATTGTGAAGTGCTGATCAGTAAGAATAGTGAACATTCTTATTGTACTCATATGTTACAAGTACTATTCTAAACCTTTATATACATTAATTTATTCAATCATCACAAAATCTTAGAGGTAGATAGTAATATTCTCCTTGTTTTACAAATGATGAAGTTCAGGCACAGAAACTTTAGACAACTTTCCCAAGATCACACAGCTGGGATTTAAATCTAAGCTGTCTGGCTTCACAATACAAACTTTTTATCACTATGTTCTATTGAAGTCCCCCTTGGAGGTGCACATTGGGTCAAAAGAGGCTTACAGTTAAGGACTAGTTTTTAGCAGAGCGGATCATAGTTTTATATCGGCGCCCTGCCCAATTTTGTGGTCGCGCATCCAGTTCCTAAAATAAATCATAAGGAAAATAAACCTATAAAGAAAAGAAAAGATACACAGCCTTTACTCCTGAGTCTTCCAACTCTGTCTCAGTAAACAGTGTTACATGATCAAGGTAGATGGCTGATTATAGACTGAAGGCAAAACGAAACTGAACAGCCCCAAACATTCCTGAAGGTTCCTAACACATCCAAGGGACGTGGCATGTGAACACAGTGCGTATAGTGGCTCATCACAGTAAGCAGTTCTCGTGGTGGAAGAAGGGGAGGATAATATGCATTTTGATGAAGCTGATTCTAATATATCTTCCCTCTGATCCATTTCCCCCAGTTTCTTACATATTTTGAGTCATTGCCCTGTGGTCAGATGTGAGGATTCCCTCTGCCACAAAGTGTTTGATTTTCATTAAAATCATTAATAAATATTGCTTTCAGTATCCCTCTGCAAAGGGGCAAAGCACAATGAGCACAATGAAGGCAAAAGTAAAAGGACACCAATGTCCCCTCACTAAGGAATGACACAGTATAAAAACAGGTCTACAGAAAAGAATGAACAACATTTCCTTCATTTGAAGGTGTTATTTATAATTGATGACATAGGTATAGTGTGATTCTTAAGCCAAGCCAGAGTGTCGGAAGGAAAAGACCAAGACCATTTGCTAGGTGTAAAGTTATGACAGTATCTGAACTATATACTATGTTAATGGCTAGAGTCATGTAAAAAATCATAGATAATGTATTGATAGAACAGAAAGTCATGAGGCCAAAACCAACCCAACCTGATGTAAATCTCTGCCTTCATGCTAAATCAACGTTTCCCTATTCTACCTAGCTCCCCCCTCACCTCCTCATTACTATCAACATACACATACATGAAGTCTTCCACAGGAAAGCAAACCAACAAGCTACCAATAAACTAATCTTTGACAGGTTAATTAACCAGGCCTGTGTGTGGTTTATCAGACAGGCAGTGTTGAATGTTGTAGGGTGGGTGTCAGGGATGGGGTGAGGTAAAATAATTTGTCATTGAATATTTGGAAACACTTGCCTTGAGTAGACCCAGCTTGAGCCTCCATGTCACAACAAACAGGAGAGAATTTAAAACCTGTAATAGCAAACATTTTTACTAATTAATCCTTGTCCAAGTCATCTGGGATTCTTCAATCTTCAATCCTTACCCTTCATCCAGTAGTATTTTTTAAATAACAAATTCAGTGAAATACGATTCACATACCATAATGTTCACACTCTTATTAAAGTGTACGATTCAGTGGCTTTTAGTATTTTCACAGAGTTGTGCAACTACTACCACTATCTAATTCCAGAGGTTTCATCACCCCAGAAGAAACCCATACCTAGGGTCTTGCAGGAGTAGAAGAATGGTGGAGCACTACGGGGAAATTCCTTTCTTTTATTTTAATGTTTCAACCCAGTGAACTGGCTATAACTTCCTTATGTCAGGAGTGAGATGACGAAGAACAATGTCTTTGAAATACAGGAGAGCCTCTATCACCCCATTTCACATAAATTTGGTCGTTATTTTTCCTGTTTGACAGTTGAAGCCCCAAAACTGTAGGGACTAGTCCAAGGTCCCCCAGCTGCCATCCTATTGCTGCTTCACTTACATGAATATGCACGACATAGATCAAATATGTTCCCTTCTCACTTCCACACTTCACCTCCTCTACACTCTTCGCCTAAGTCAACAATACATACATACATACATGAAAATAAACCTAAAATATCAAGACCCTCAAGGATATTTGGTGATAGGATATTTAGTGATATTACAAATGTCATTCCTGATTATATCCTTGTGGCCAATGTCTCCTACAGGCTGAAGGAGGCAGAGGAGGATAGAATAGAAAAAGCTGCAGGTACAGGGCTGTTGGCTACCTCTCTGACACCTGAGAAAATACTCATTAGCCACTGCTAACAGACCAGGCTTTGTGGTCATGGTGATGGGACCTATGAAATTTAGACAAACAGAATGAGGAGGAGATTAGATTAATGTGTTTAATAAGCAGTAATGTGATTTTTATGAAAGGACTTTGTTCTTCGGTAGGGACAGAAAAGCAGACAACAAAATAAATTAACCTCTTCCCAACAAATCAAAATGACAAAACTTTTCCATTTCTAAAAGTTGTAAGAAAATAATATATAACTACAATTTAATGACACTGCTGTTACTACTTATTGTCTGGCAAATGGCTGATGTTCACCTTCTGTTTTTTTTTTAATCATTTCAGTCCAATCTGGTTAATTTGCCTTTCTCTGTACACTTGGCAGGTTAATCTGAATCAGAATAGAGAGCACATACATAATAAGCTTGCTATACAGCTGTTCGTCTCATTGTTCATATATTGATACAAAGCCAAAATACATGACATGAGTACTTCTAAAATAAATATCACTAGTATTGCACTGGAAAATAAAGATGAAAATGAAAGGTGAGTAATGAATAAGACATGCACAATATTACTGACTCTATGAGATTTATTTCCTTCGGGGGAATCACCAGAAATAAAAAGTACTTCATCTATTATTGTAAATGTATGTGTCTATTTGCCAGATACTTAGGTACATGCCTTGTCCATGGGACCCTGCTAACCTGCATCTCCATTCTGCAGACAGAATGAAGGGTAGGCAGACATAGGGAAGGAAAACAAATCAAAGGCTAAAACCTGCATCCTCTCTGGGTTTTATGTAAACAATACAGATAGCTCTATTACCATTCTCTCCATCAGACTTCCTTTCATGGTCAGTGTCAGTCAAGGACAATGCGGAGTTGGCCCGGCTGGACAAACAGGAACTATGCTCTGACTTCATCCCCCTTATCCACATTCTCAGCGCATGGTCAGGTGAGGCAGCACCTTCTGTCTCCGTGTCCACATCAGATCCCATCTCTAGCTGGTAGCCATGCCGAGAAACACTGTGCATGTCTGTCTGGTAGCCAGAGCACAGAGTGTGAGGGGTTTCACAAAATTCCATCTCTGAGAAGACACAAAGTTCAGAGAAAAGGTTTATAAACATACAGAAATACCTGGTAAAATTCGACCTTTTTGTCCTTATGTCCCTCTCCCCCATTGCTAGTATTTATGTGTTTTTGCCAAGTTAGAATTCTGGTCTTTATATTTATGGTAGCTAGGATTCTGTGCTTATTTTGCACTTCCGTAGCTTAAAATTATGCTCCTGTTGATTCTTACAAGGTTCTGGAAAAAGCATGCCCAAAATAGCTTTATACCTACAATTTTAGGTTGCACAAATGTAATGAAATAAGTGAGTGCAGGGGAGTATAAAGTGTAGAGAGCTGTCCTTTAAAAGATATTTCTCTTCTAGGAAGAATATATATGATCTGCAGAGCACACCTATGCTTAAAATATTAAAATTATTGGCTTTTCTAAGTATTTAATATACCTTAGGGTTAAGAAGAAATAATTCAATGTGAAAACTCTGAGGAAAAAACATTAAGTATACTTTTTGAAAGTATTTTTCCTAAAACACATTAGTCTAAACTCTAAAATTATGAGTATTTAATATCACTACTTTCCATTGTCTCCAAAGAAGTATGAGGCTGACTTTATGCTAATTATTGTTTCATTCATTCTTTCAAGAAATACATAAAAAAACTTTCAATCGTATATTGCACCTCAGCAATGCTTCAAGGCTTGGATTCTCCCCCCAGTTCCCCCTAAGCCTTAGAATCATAAAATGTTTAAGGTCTTAGAGATGCTGTAATGAATCCCTTCTGCTTACAGTTGAGGAAAATGAAGTCCACAGGGTAGATGTCACTTGTCCATAGCCAATGTTAGATAGCAACAGAGCCCTTTTTCCTAAAACACTCATCTGGGCATGGTGCCTGCTAGACACCAAGGAAGCCCCATCAACTTACTGCATGAATATCAGGCATTCATTCAGTCTTCCAGTCAATTTTGCATTCAATTATGGCAAGGTGTCAAAAGGGGGAAAAGATGCTTTAACAGACCTTAATAAGTTAATGATGAAAAATGACCACATGCCAAGACATATCATCTGAAATGTCCATGTAATACTTAGATAAGGTAATCCGGGGATGTTGTACACTATATAGGATTTTCTCAGACTGACATCAGAGACAGGGTATGTCATTTGGCCAGGAAGAAGCTTAACTGAGCGCATCTAATCCTTAGCACATATCAATAAAATGCAAACCCTAAAATGAATTTAATTCTTTGAATACAGAAAGTGCTAGAATTTAGACTGACCGTATACTAGAAAGAAGAGTACAGAATACAAATATATTTTTAATAGCAATTTTTGTGACATGTAATTGCCAAACAAGGGTTTAACAAATCATATCTTAATGCTTATTCAACAGCCATTAGGTACCCAGCACTGTGTTCTGTGAAACAGGTATTACAGGTAAATAAAGCTACTATATTTTATTACGAAAAGTCAATTATAAATTCTGTCAGGGTTATATGTCACTGTTGAGGATGTTACTTATGATTTCTGTGATGAATGTCTTTTTCAAAAATAAATTTATTTATTTTTATTTATTTTTGGCTGTGTTGGGTCTTCGTTGCTGCGCGCGGGCTTTCTCTAGTTGCGGCGAGCGGGGGCTACTCTTTGTTGTGGTGCACGGGCTTCTCATTGTGGTGGCTTATCTTGTTGCGGAGCACGGGCTCTAGGTTTGCGGGCTTCAGCAGTTGTGGCACGCGGGCTTCAGTAGTTGTGGCTCGTGGGCTCTAGAGCGCAGGCTCAGTAGTTGTGGTGCACGGGCTTAGTTGCTCCGCGGCATGTGGGATCTTCCCGAACCAGGGATAGAACCCGTGTTCCCTGCACTGGCAGGCAGATTCTTAACCACTGTGCCACCAGGGAAGTCCTGTGATGAATGTCTTTAAGAGTAATTCTATTTTTCTACCAAAATTGTCTAAATTCTATAGGAGTGATGCTTAAGAAACGGCATGGTTTCCACTTGTCAAACATAAAACCTTATGAAACTGTGCTTCTTGACATAAGGCTAAAAGTAAAAATCCATTTTGCCCAATATAAATCTTAGTGATCTAGAATATGGGATTGGTTAATATTCATGCGTCTTAATTTCACAAAGTTTCATTATCCAATCCTACTGTGCAGTTGTTGCTACAGCAACCTCATCATGAATCTGTCAGCTTGGAGCTGTAGGAAAGGAATTTTATATAGGCCTGCATTCACAACTTCTTTCATTCCCCTAGACCAGTGGGTCCCAAACTTTGGCATGCTTCAGAATCACCTGGAAGGCGTGTCAAAACACAGACTGCTGGGCCTGACTTCCCCACGCCCCCAGTTTCAGTGTCTGATTCAACTGGTCTGCAGTTGGGCCAGAGGATCTGCATTTCTAACAAGTTCCCAGGTAAGGCCTATGCTATTTGTCCAGGGACTTTGAAAACTTTGAAAACTGCTTCTCTAGAGATTTCTCTGAAATCAGCGGGAGCCAGGAAAAGGGGAGAAGTGAGAGAGCAACCTTATTGTGGCATTACCAAAGATTTTTCAACAACAGCTCAAATTCTATTTGGAGACACAAGCAAGAAAGTGTTTGAACTGAATTACTGTGAACTGCTGCCCCCCCCAACCCCCCATTTATTTGCCATGGATTCAGGGCACTAATTAGGAAATTTACTTTAGGAATTAAGTTTACTTTAGGAATATTTAGGAAATAAATTTACAGACTTGCATTTATTTTCACTCATACGATGGCATATGAGATGAGACTTTCCAAAGATTTTAATATGAGCATCTGAGTCATAGTAAAGACATTCATTGGAAAAGGATGAGCAAATAAAAATAAATACATGGCTAACCTGTCATTTCAGATAATAACAGAGAAGTTTTTAAAAATAACCACTGATGGATGTAAGCACAATCCCTCTTTGTTAAAGAGATTTGTTTCCCATTCAAAAAGAAACTTGAACGTGGATTTGTTCCCTTCTAAGGAAATGTGGTGTAACACGATAAAAAAATTACATAATATTTCTATTGGAACTATGATTTGAATACAAAAAGACTAAACCCCACATTCTCTTAGATACAGTCAGATAAAAGTACACTGCCTTGCCGATAACTAACTTTTGAATGAAACAATGCAAGTAAGTTATCAGTTGTTCATTTTTTAATGATAAAGAAAGAAATTAATAAATAAATAAGGAAAGAAAGAAAAGGAAAAGTTTCACTTATTTACAGTAAGTGTTATTCATTGAACAGCCTCGCTTCTCATTCTTGAAATCAATGTTACCATTGTAAATTATTTCCTTAAATACACAAATGTCTTGGTGGTGTTCAAAATTCCCACAGGATGCATTTTCTATAAAGCATTTACAAAGCACCATAAGTGGATGTTTTTAGCCTTGCACATATAACCTTGTTACTAAAATGCTACAGATTCCCTAGAGAAGATAAAGTTCAATGGATTTATTATAGATCTATTCTTACCAAAAAGCTAGTCACAAGAGAAATATAAGTACAATCTTAGAATATCTAGGATTTAAATGGACAGACTGGAAACATGAGAAACTACATTTCAGGAGTAAACAGACACAGATGTTGCCAAGTGAATGATGTATGTGGGCCTTACAAACATGTATTTAATTCTTATTGTAAGGAAAACCTATTTTGCAGCCTTGTAGGAGACAAAATCTGAGCAAATTAATAAAGAGTTGAAATCCAGTTTTTAAAATGGGCAAAAGATTTGAAGAGATCCTTCACAAAAAAAGATACAGGAATGACCAATAAATGAATGAAACGATGCTCAACCTCATTAGTTATTAGGAAAGTGCAAACTAAAACCACAATGAGATACAACTACAGACCTACCAGAACGGCTAAAAAATTCTGATCACACCAACTGTGGAGCAACTACATACACGGCTGGTAAGAAAGTAGAATGGTACAACCACTGTGGAAAACACTTTGGCAGTTCCGTAAAAAGGTGAAGCTAAATTTAACAGGAGAGCAAGGCACTTCTGGTCATTTATCACGGAGAAATAAAAATTTCTGTCCACACAAAAATCTGTACGAGGTTGTTCAAAAGGTTTACTCACTAACAGCTAAAAATTAAAAACAACCCAAGTGTCCATGAATAGCTGAAATGATAAATCATCTGTGGTATATGCACACTATGGAATACTACTCAGTCAAAAAAAATGAACTATTGATATATAACAAGATGCATGGACCTCAAAATAAATGAGTGAAAAAAGACCAACAGAATGTGTATGTAATAATGCATGCTTCCATTTAAATAAAGTTCTAGAAAATGCAAACCAACCTATAGTGACAGAAAGTAAATCAATGGTTATCTGGGGAAGACAATAAGGGAGAAATGGAGAACAAAGGGGCACAAGGAAACCTTTGGGACGATCTAAATATCTGCTATCTTGACTATGGCAATAGTTACACATGTGTGTACATACCAAAGTTTATCATATTGTACACTTTGAGTATGTGTAATTTATTGTACTTCAATTATACCTCTACAATTGTTTTTTTAGTGGATTGTACCCCACCAGATAGTAAGAGAGTGGAGTTAAGCGTCTCTGAGCCAGAAGGAGGCCCTGCTTTTTTCCTCCTAGTGGAAGAAAGCACATGCAATATGAACAAAAAGGTAGTCAAAATTCTGTTTTGCTTATTTATAAGTCAAGAGGCAATCAAGGCTAAGTGACTCGTGATTTCTCACTGATCCTCTAGGGAGCACGTTTTTCCTAGGAACATTATTGAAAACCATTTTTCGAAAATCAGTTTTAGGGGGGAAACTGAAGGTGAAACTGATCACTGGTAGCTTTCAGCAGCTAAGGGAACATTCTGTAGTTGGAAATCATGTGACTAGATTGAGTGGATTGGCACGAAGGATCACTTTAGGCCTCTACTAATGCCAATAATTTAATAATTTTTAAAAATTCTATGAAGTGCTGAATAAAATGAACTATTGTATATTCTCTCTGAATCTAGGGATTGATCTTCAGGTGTTCAGCCTGGAGAAGTCATTTATCAGAACTTGAAAGGGAAAGTAATACTTATATCAGCATTTTTCTAGAACTTCTGAGTTTCTGATGAGCTCAAGACTTTATTTTTCTTTAAATTCTACCCATCCACACTTCCTCTTAAAATGGAGCTTTAAGTCATCACACTCCAAATAAATAACTGGAGGCCAAAAAGCATGGTATATCTTAGCCATGACCTGAGTGATTTGGAATATAACTTCCAAAGAGTGTAGTCCATTTCCAAAATAAGAAAGAGGGAGAGGGGATAAAATTATTAGCTTTAATTACTGTAATTCATAACAAGACTTACAGACTATATGCAAAGACAGCTGTTATTAATTAGCCATGCAGTTTTTGGGTAAGTCATTTAATATCTTGGAGCCTCAGTTTTCTCATTTGCAAAATGTTCAGGTCCAACTAGAAACAAATCTCTAGGTGACCTCCCTTGACCTCTATAAATTTCTGTAATTATAACTTAAGCCTGTTATGGAAAAATGTGGAATGGTTAATATTTTCAAATTGGAATGGGAAAAGAACTAGTGGTTTTATGAGTCAAGGTGCTATTCATACTTCCACTGTGAAAGATAATCAGTCATATTAGCTAAATAAGATCTTGTGTCATGATTACAAGTCTTGCTATGTTAAAGTACTGATACAACCTAGGTAATCCATTGTGAATTGCAAGATTATTAATAAACCGAGTACATAAAATATATCATGTAAAAAGTCTACTTAATAAATAGTTCCTCATCAAACATGAAATTATCAGTTTATAAACATGGCTATTACAAACTGTACTCTATGGCATAGTGAATAAAAATTCACACAATTAAAAATACTACAGGGTTTCCCTGGTGGCGTAGTGGTTGAGAATCTGCCTGCCAATGCAGAGGACACGGGTTCGAGCCCTGGTCTGGGAAGATCCCACATGCCGCGGAGCAACTAGGCCCGTGAGCCACAACTACTGAGCCTGCGCGTCTGGAGCCTGTGCTCCGCAACAAGAGAGGCCACGATAGTGAGAGGCCCGTGCACCGCAATGAAGAGTGGTCCCCGCTTGCCACAACTAGAGAAAGCCCTCGCACAGAAACGAAGATCCAACATAGCCAAAAATAAATAAACAAATTTAAAAAAAATACTACAGACCCACTAATAATTCATTACTGGCTCTAGGGAAAAATACAATGAGTTATTACAGTCTTAAGCAAGAAATACAAAGGAAGGAATGAAGGGAGGGAGGGAGGAAGGAAGGAAGGAAGGAAGGAAGGAAGGAGCGGAGGGAGGGAGGAAGGAAGGAGCAACACTACACAGGAGGCAGATAATTTTCACAACTGGCTACCATTTTATATTTCTCAGTTTGGGGGCTTTGAAGGGGAAATGATATCAAATTGTCAAACAAATCAGTTCATCTAAGTTTACTTAAACACACCTCTGCTGAACATCCACTCAATTTCAAGTCAAGAAAACAAAACAAAATAGACTTCTCTGATTTCCCCTAGTCTTAGAAAATTAGCCCAATTTAATTCTCTCTTCTCTTCTGTTACTTTGTGAAAAAGGTGTATCAAATGCACAGTACTGTACTAGGCACTGAGCAGAGTGAGTTAACAGGACCATGTCACGTCCTTTGGCTAGTATCACAGAGAGCCTTTTTAAAGGTCCAAATGACAACAGAGTCTTAAAGGCACACCACCCAGACCTGACCTTTGTTTTTGTGCTCAGGGATCATCAGCCTTTTCTGGGGCACCAGAGTGAGAGATGGAGTGCTCCCACATGCAAGTCTGGAGCCTGTGGATATCAGATGACTTAAATAACTAAGCTTCCTGAAGCCTAATCTCCCCCCTCACAGTTCCAAATGCACCCATTATTTCGGTACTCAGGACCTACCAATTTTGCCTTATTTAATTTTCAAGATTTCCCCATCTGTCAGTATAGTGAAAAGTAAGGCAAAAAATCTGGTAGAGTTAAAAGCCCGAAGTATAAACATTCATCCTTTGTGACCGATATTGGCTAACTGGAGCCATCCCAGAACATAGTTAAAAGACTATGTTAATGTAAAAAAAAGATGCTCTCAAAAGTATAGTGATTTGTACACACTGCTATATTTAAAATGGATAACCAACAAGGACCTACTGTATAGCACAGGGAACTCTGCTCGATATTCTGTAATAACCTAAATGGGAAAAGAATTTGAAAAAGAATAGATACATGTATATGTATAACTGAATCACTTTGTTGTACACCTGAAACTAACACAACACTGTTAATCAACTGTACTCCAATATAAAATAAACAGTTAAAAAAAAGTATACTGATTTGCAAATCTGTAAAAATGGCTCAAACCAGAGAAGGACACAGAATTATAGCATAAAGTCAAAAGGAAGGGAGATGAGATAGGAACCTAGAAGAAATCAAAAGGGACTCCAATCTTATTTAGAAAAAGATGAAAATATCCTTCAGCAATCTAAGGAAGGAAGGAAATTTGATGTGGGAATAAACAACTTCTATTTATTTCCTTGAACTAATATTCATCTTAGTGCAGGGTCCAGCTTAGACTGTCCTCACATAAGATGGGAGAATTTGCTCTGAAGCTAACTCAGACAGCAGTTACCACTACAATAAAAAAAGGTGAGGCCTGCTCTACAGCCTTCATAACAAGAGTCTGGAAAAATAATCAAGGACTAGAAAAGATGGTGGGAGGTCCTGGACTTCAACAGAAATTTAGATCAATGAGAACCTGTGCATGTTCTCTTTATTTCAACATTTCAAATGAGACTGAGACTTCCTGGCCTAAATGAGAGATTTTCAGGGCTACTGAACACTGAAAATGCATGATGTTCAATGGCCCTAAAAATTTCTCATTTCTTACCTGTGCTGGTCCAATTTTCTGGCTGTTCATATCACTTTGGAGCCTGAATCTTTATTGACCACTATGGTCTTCCATGTATACTTCCATATTTTCATTATGTTCACAAAGTATGTGAAGCTGTTTGTTTAATGTATGTATTTGTATGTGTACGTGTGTGTGTTAAACTGCATTAATGTGCAGCACAATTTCATCTAGAGAAGTGAGAACAGTGAGCTAAAGAGTTAGATGCCCACTAAAAACACTTGAGAGTGCTTCAAACACATACTCTTAAAAGCAAACAATGTGACTTCTACAACATTCTACCCTAATCTGTAAGCATTTATTTTGTGATGATTCAGTAAAGATGTCAAGGTAGAACTGTGCACCAGAGTCACTGTCCACAAAGAACTACTGAATAAACTACATTCTGCTCCATTAGGGGATTCCTGTTAACCATCTTTCACAGATGACCTATTTATTTGTGCCTCAGTATCTTTGGACATGTTGTGTCAACCACCTGGAATACGGCCCTCTGATTTTTCACCAATCTAATTCCTAATATCCAGTTTGGGTCAGTACCTTCACAAAGTATTCTCTGACTTTCTTCTCCCTCCTCCTAATAATCTCATCCTTCCTTATAGCATTTCTATGCTTTACTACATGGCTTTAAGTCTGATTTTATATTTTTTTCTCTATATGTATATCATCTGTATTACCTCCTGAATCAGACCTCCGGATCCTGGAGTTTTCTAAACTTTTTGGTATCTCTCAAAATCAAATGAGATAATTTCTGCAAAGTGTTGTATGATCTATGAAGGAACATATAAATATAAGGTAGTATTGCCATCCCTTCCAGCCTTAGAATAATTCTAGGCAAGGAGTGAGCATAAAATACCAAAGTTTTAAAGTCAGTACTTAATATGAAACCACTCTTGAAAGGGTTAAGTTCTTGAACCCAATTCTGACACATATGAGATGGTTTTATTTAACATAAAACAATGCCTACCACTGCAAATTGAAAAATTGCTATTTTGGTAAATTAGCTATGCATTTTGACTGATGCGCCACAAATGTGGCAGAAAGAGAAAGACAGCAACACACTGGCTGTGGATTTAGGGAAAAAATCCAATTTATAGCAATATTAAACTAATGGGGAACAAGCTCTCTGTACCATCTTCTGACTGAGATAGTCTCACCAAGGAAGCTGTCCTCACTATTCTTTTTGGCTTAAAGAATTGGGAAACTAATTCCTATTAAAATTCTTCAAAATATACCCTAGGGTATAGAACTGGGAGGGCTTTGATCAAACCAGCCACAAAGCCTTGGTAGAAGACGATCTCTCAGCTGACTTGAGTCAAAACTTCTCTTGTCCTTCTTACCCATTGGTTCCATCCCATATACCAGATAGAAATTACCATCTTGGCAAATTTGTAGAGTGTCCTGGACTAAATAGGTGGCTCCTCTGAGAGACTCTGTTTTCATGAACTCAGAGAATGTGTCTTTTTTTTTTTTCCCCAGAGATAGAAGAAACTTTCCAAACGGGCAAAAGTTGTAGAAAGAACTTTTAGGATACTCATCAGGGACTTCTGAATTTGAATTCAGTTTAGAGAAAAACGTTAAATTCTGGAGAAGAATTCCACTTCCAGTCAAGATAGGGTGACAGGGACGAAATTTCTCCTCACGCCTGAAACAGCAGCAACAAAAACCAGACAAAATATATGTAACAATGGTTTTCAGACATTGGGCAAAAAAGGACGGTAATCCCTGAGATGTCGGAAACAAATGGGATGAGCCCTATGAGTGCGCCAGCTTACTGCCTGCAAAGAGTTTCCAGGCCTTAGCACAGGGGAGGGAGACTGTAGGGGAGCCTGGCAGTCTCTCTGAGTTGTGGAGACGGACCTGGTAGTCTGGGAAAGCCAAGACAGCTAGAGTTAGCAGTACAGAGTACCAAAGAGGAGAGAGCTGCAGAGAAAGAAAATTCCAGAGATCTGCAGAGGGTCCCCCTGGATGTTCACCGGGTCCGGAACAGCACATGGATGCAAGGAAACACTTGAGACTGGAGAAAGAACCATCTGAAAGGATTAAAGGAAGCAACTTTGAATCTGAAACAGGGCTGCAAATCTGAAACAGGACTGCCAATAGTCCCTGTTCTCAACCAGAGTGAAAAACCTCATAATTCATGAGCACTGAGTAGAGTACGCAAAAAGGGTTTTGCATTCCTATACCTATTATTGAACTTTGTTTTGGTGTGTGGTCCATACTTGGCAACGGTTTTACCCTTTTGGGTCTTGCTATTAAGCTTTGTTAGGTGGGTGGAGTGCAACGTTTGCTCTAGGGCTAATTAGACCTTCACGTGTTATCAAGTTAAACATACACCTACCATATGATCTAACTATTTACCCAAGAGAAATGAAATCGTGTGTCCATACAAAGACTTGTACATAAACAACAGTTTTATTTGTAATAGCCAGAAGTTGGAAATAGCTCAAATAGCCATCAACAGGTGAATAACTGTAAACTCTCATATATCCATACAATGGACTACTGTTGAGCCATAAAAAGGAATGAACTATTGATACATACAAAAACATGGGTAAATATCAAGCTATGCTGGATTTTTTTTAAAGGGTCAAAAAGTCCATTTATGTAAAACTCTAGAAAATGCAAACTAATCTACAGAAAGCAGATCCCAGGTTGCCTGGGAGTGGAGTAGGTTGGGAGTGGTAGAGGAAAAAGCATTACAGAGTGGCAAGAGGAAACTTTGGGGTGTTATGGATATGCTCACTATGATGATTGTGGTGATGTTTTCATGGGTCAAAATTTGCCAAATTGCACACTACAAATATGTACAGTTTACTGTATATTAATTATACCTTAATAAGCAAGTTTTTAGAAAATGGAGAAGACAAGAATGTTTTGTTTGCCTAATTCAAATGTCACAATTGAACACTGGGAGCAGTGAAACAAAGTAACATAATTGATAAGACTGAAAAACCAATCTGTGTTCACAAACCGCCATGCATGAGGGAAATGACAGGTGAATTTCTCTTGACTTGTCTGCCATTTTGCCTTCATTATGGTGAAATCAGAAGGGCTTCGATTCTGGACACTAAAATTCCTGAATGCTTTGATTGTTAGACTGATGCAAACATGATCAACAAATTAGGTATGATCCTAATGTGGCAGGAAGGATTCATGGGCCAATCTGAGCTCAGCGATAAAGTACTGTGACAGATCAGGTGGACTCAATACCAGTGACACACATTTGCCATTCCTACCTTAACAGGCTAGTTGCCTTTGTTTTAGTCTACAGCTATAGATTTCTCACATAATCCTGGCTAACTGTTCTGTTCAAATGCATGTTATTTGTTTCAAAGAAGACTTAGATGAGAGGAAATGGTTAACTCAGTGCAAATGCAGCCCTAACCTTCAAAAGCTATCTCTCACTAATGGGAGGTTAGTAATGTCCCCTTTGTTTACCACTAATTTCTACAAGGGCTCTTTAGTAGCATAGTGTATATATAGTCAATTGTAGAATAGGTTATTACACAGAAACAGTAGCACAGTAGTCAAATAACTCTAGTAATCAGGGCCAGTCTTGACCTCATTCTAAAGTACAGTTCAACTGAACTGTATATTCTAATAATAGAATTATTTTTGAGAGTTGTGTTTACATTACAATCCTACCTGTACAAACCTATATTTAGAAAGAAAGGCCATTCTCTATTTGCTGTGGAAATTGAGATACTAATCTACCTCATTTACCAGGAAATTCATTTGTAACTGACAAAGTACAAGGTTTTAGACTTAAACACTTTGACTAGTAATTCTGATTTCAAAGCACACATTCTCCAGTCCTAGGGCACAAGCGGATGGAACTCAAGCTACCAAGGAACATGCAGGGGGATTTTTTTGCTTTTTTTTTTTTTTTTTATGTATTGAAAAAAAAGTACATCTGAGGCAGGAGGACCCTAGGCTGATACTCCAAGATAAAGATAATGGCAGGAGCAAGGAGGAACTGAGTCCTGCTTGGATAAAAGATAAAGAGACCACATATTTCTCCTTCTTGAGGTCAAGGAGACCTCCCAGACTACACATGCACAGGAAGCTCCTCAGAGGTCAGAGAAGGGAGGGGGCGCCAGACCATAATATGTTTGGTCTATTTTCCAGAAACCCTTGGAATCCATCTGGCTAAAAGATGCGTGCACACACAGGGGAGGGCCCTGACTGAGACCAAATATGGACACAGAGCCTGGCAAAGCAAGATGATTGGCCAGAGGAAACCCGGAAGAATTGCCTCCATATAAGTGATTTAAACTACCACAAAGGTGTGACTCTTTCTCTGAGCCTGCCCATGTGTGTCTATCCACACGTGCTTTTTTCCACCTAGTAAACACTTTACTTGTTTCACTACTTTCCATCTTTCTGTTGAAATTCCTTTCTCCAAAGTAGACGAGCCAGGGCCTTGTAACCAGCCACTGGCCCTCGTGGTCTAGTGGCTAGGATTCAGCGTTCTCACTGCCGCAGCCTGGCTTCAGTCACTGGCCCTCGTGGTCTAGTGGCTAGGATTCAGCGCTCTCACTGCCGCAGCCTGGCTTCAGTCACTGGTCGGGGAACTGAGATGCTGCTTCAAGCCGCTGCAGGCCGAGGCCACCAAGATCACATCCAGATGTAAATTTAGCACCTTCAATGTACCAGGTCCCAAGACATACATTATTTTATATAATTCTCACAGTATGCCCTGTGAGAAAGGTTATTATTATCCCTATCATTTAAATAGAGCAACTGAGGCTCAAAGAGAGTTTATGTAAATTGTCCAAGGCCACATAGATACCAAGTGGCAAAGCCAACTTGGAACAATTTTATCACTGAGTCCTAATCACCTTATACAGCATATGAAGTTATAAGTAGCACATTCGAATTCACAGCCTAGTTTTCCTCTTTTGTACAGTGTGCATGTGGCTCATGCTAGAACTTCCTGCTTCTCGCCTTCCCAGGTTTCATTCACCTCGCTGCCGTTTCCATCTGGATTTTCACAGCCAGCCGCCAAAATACTTTGAGGGATATGGCAGCTGGGAGGCAATGAGCATTTCCTTTGTCACTGACAGTATGAAAAAGAGATCCTTAAACTATGCATATATAAGCTCATTGCTCTTATAAGAGTTTAATATATTTTTATACCTTTTGAAGTATTATTTCACTTTGTACAAATTCTTATGGATTCACTTCATCACCATCATGGCACTTTAAGTCACTGAAAGCAACAGTGATATTTTAGAGCATATTCCAGGCTTCCAGACAACACAAACAACATCTGTGTCTACAGGCGGACAAATAAAACGCTGGCCTCTCCTGTGTTTAGATCCCTAGCTCACAGCAGCTGCCTTGAGTTTTGAAATTATTTAACATTAACAAAATTGAGAGGAATATTATTCATTGGGAAATGCGTGTTGGAGTATTACTTCAACACATGATCACCCCTCCAGAGGAGACAATCAGATCAAAATTGGGGGCATTTCCTGTTTACAAGGTAGCATTACCATTTCAAGCTAAATAGATTGAGGCTAAATCTGTGATCTACGTTCAGAACTTTACATGTATTACAGCATTCAGAGAATGGCTTTGAGTTCAAAATATTCCAGTTTCTGATTAAATGTTGAGGAAGTTTCTCTTTATTTTAAATTTATCAAGGAGGTATGAAATTAGAAAAAGGCATGCTTCTCTTTAGCTATCATTTAGTGCTAACACTGCAGGCGATTTCTACAGAATGTGTTTTCCAAAACCTCTTAAAGCTAGAAAGCAAATACAAACAGCAACAATAACATTAATGCTTTTGAACTGGAAATTCATATGGCCCAATTCCTTATTAACGTTGCTCTAAATATTTAACCCAAACAAGCAAACAAACATTTCAGGCACTTAAAATACAATGGTCAATCTATATACATGAATGCAACTGTGTCCATTTTACAGATTTTGGAAAGATGTTCGGGTGAATCAGTCTATGAGAATTGCCCAACGACATTAATGATATAAGGACAGATATAATATGAGTCTACATAATGCCTGAACAGTTGACTCCATTCAGTCCCCAAATCATCACCTTGAGGGAAAAAAATCAACCTACACAAACAGCCAAAGAGAGATTTGATGTTGTATTGACAAAACATCTGCTTGGTTGAATACTCACTTCCGACATAGTCACTGGCTCTTTCAGTGGTTCCAAGGTTTGTCCTAGATATGATTCTAAGGCAGGTCTGTTCCTTTTGTCCACCCACTTGCCCGTTAGCCTCTCTGACTCCATATCCAGCATCCATTATTTTTATTGTGTCACCTCCTTGCCTAGAACTTTAACTCCATCTGTTTATTCTCTTTCTTTTTCAACTGTTCCTTTGTGTGGCCAGTTACCTCAAACCACAGCACTGTGCTAGCAAATCTGATAAATTTAAGCCAGGTTTAGTATACTTACTTTTTCCAAACTCATGCCAAATTATATATTCTCATTTTTAATAGAACACTCCCACCTTTAGTTTTCATACACTCAGTTCGTAAGTTATTTAATAAGCATTTATTAAGCACCTACTGTGTGATATACACTATGATATGATCCAGGCAGATAAGAAAGAAAGGGAAAAAAGACATGTCCTCTGCCCTTGAAGGGCTGACAATCCAGTGCAGACCTGGAAATGATGACAGGACAAGGAGGTAAATGCCATGACAAATTTATGCATAAAGGACTGTGGAGCCCAAGGGATGTGAGGGACTCCTCCTGCCTGGAAGATTGAGAATGGCTTCAGAGAAGAGATGATACTTTGAGTCGTACCTTAAAAAAGGATGAATATGCCTCTGGCAAGTTAAAAAGGTGGTAAGAGCATTTCTAGCACAGAGAAAGGCAAAGGTATGTGCAAGGAAATGGTAAATTCAAAGAATAGCAAATGATTTGCTGTCTATGCTATAGGTGTATAGGTAGAGGGGCCAGTTTGCAAAGGGCCTTACTTGTCTCAAATTATATCCCATGCTGCTTACTGTGCCTTATATGTAAGGGTGTCAGAATCATTACACACAAATAATCAAATTTTAAGACATTTTCAGAAATCTATGAAGCATCCTGGAAATTCTGGAGCTCTGAGTTTTCATCCAGAATGTAAGAAAATTCTTTTTTTTAAGCAAATATTTATTAACCATATAATGTGGCAGGCACTGTTCTAGGTACTAGCGAAAAAGCAACGAACAAGACAGACAAAAATCCCTGCCATCATGGAGCTCATATTCTAGTTGGAATAAATTTGTAAGAATGGTGTTCAGACCAAACTCAGTATCAGTATTACACAGATTTTCATCTGTGTATTATTGTCTGTGTATTTCATCGGGGGGTTAATTTAAGGTCTTTCCAGAGGCTTCATTAAATTGTGTATATGAAAGCAGTGACACGGAGGAATTTAGCTTCTTGTAACACCTGAATCTACTATGTGAAAACAATGTCTTCTGTGCATCCTCCAGCAGGGAAGTTGAGGACCTCAGGAAGCTAGGCTGAGATATGCTACATTTGGCCCTGCTATATGTATTCACTTTGCTTCCAAAAATATTTTTGGCTAAATACTTGAGAGGTTAAAATAATCTTGAGTGCAGGGGAGGAAGTGAGAGGCTAGCCTGCAGTGACTGGGATTTGGTAGGGGGGAGAAAGAGAAAAATTGAATTATTCCACAGTTTATCTATAAAATGATACGTCTATCAGTGTTCTACTTCATGATATATAATCAATAAAAAAAGTACATTCTGGATAGGGTGCCCCATTTAAATACCAAATAATAGTTGCTCTAAGAATTTCAAGTCTGGGCAGGGTTATTTAAAACAGTCAATTTGTGAAGAGTTTAATTTTAGCATTAGGCTAAAATTATAGAAAGATAACTTTCACTCATCTAGGAAATCAGTTTTATTTCTTAACCTACATAAAATTCAAATGGGCCTTAGGAGAAGTGTGAAAAGAAAACTGGAAAGGCCATTTGGAATTCTAATTATTCATATATGAAATTGAAATATATATTATCTACTGGTATATTAAAAATGCAACTGGATTCCAAATTCACATTTTAATAAAAAAGCCCTTTACAATAAGAATTAGAATAATTTAAGTATAAAATTAGACTCGGCATGTAAAAGACTGGAAAAACGTTTATTATAACTTTTTTTTTTACTACTACTATTCGTGTAAAAGAGACACTGGATTTTTATAAGCAGAGGTAGCAATTTATGTCTACTATGCACTTATATACATTCCCAACATGATTCCATACATAAATATTTCATTAATTTAAATAAGGGGAAAAAATCCACACGGCCTCCCAAGGCTCTTCATGTTAAAAAAGAAATATCCTTGTTCTCTTGGTGAGGTGACAGAAAACTACTTAGTCTTCAGAGATACATTACTGAGGGGGGTGGGGATGGGGGTGGTGACTAGGGCACCATTAAGGCAACTGGAACAAGTAATTTATAAAAAGTACCCCCTACTTGTTTAAAGAGTTAATATGCTTCTCTCCTCTAAAATGAGTGATTTCTTTTCAGTTGTTAGCAACATAAAAACCAGTACATGGCACGCACCATAAGCAATGGGTCCTCTTAATAAAAATGATTAATACGTACATATTTATGTACATATAGCCACATGTGCACACAACTCAACACATTGTGATTTCCAGCCATACCTTAACTTATGCTTTCTGAAACCCAAGAGACTGTCTCCATTAGAACATTCTCTAAAACCAGGAGCCAAGCTCCAACCAGGGATAATGAGGACAAATTGACAGCTGATCTCCACTAGATGTCACATTAAATTATGGTACCTTCTGATCCTTACCAAAATAATAACAACAACAACAGCAACAACAAACAGTTACTCTAATGCTTACCATGTGCCAAACACTATGCTATGCACTTGGCAGATAGTATGCATTTAATCCTAACAATAACTCTCTGAGAGAGGTATTAGTATTATCCTGAATTAACAAATGAGGAAACTGAGAAGAGGTTAAAATACTTGACTATAGCCACCATTGCTAGTTAGAAGTGAAGTCAAAATTCAAATCCCAGTCATTTAACACCTTTTACTTCTAACTATATACTACCTAGTAGCAGAAAGGCTATACATTCACTTTGTTACAGGTAAAATGAACTCTTACTATATGTAGAGCTAGTGGCGGTAGTGAAGCATAGTCTAATCTAACATGGTCTCCAATTTCAAGGAACATACACGTGGTAGAGTATAAAACTGGAGCCCAGTGAGTGGTCCAGACAATAAGTACTAGGAGAGCAGAGAGGAGAGGAAGGTCAGAGAGAAAAATAGCTCGGTGACATCTCATGGTGGTGGTAGATTAAGCTAGGATTTAATGAATGGATAAGGTTTGAATGAGCAGAGGGAAGAGTTTAGACCCAACACTGTGCTCCAGATTTGTATATCCAACTGTTCATCTGTCATCTAACTTAGATGCTTAAAATGTACCTCAAATAAAAAGAAAATATCCAAAGCTAATATGACTATTATTGCCTCTAAATCAGATCCTCCTCTTGGCATTGCCTTTTAGTGAATGAAACCACACAATTGCAGAAGCCAGAACCCTAGGAGGCATCCCCCCATCCCCGTATTCAACACAACATCAAACCCAGTCATTGTTATCTCTTAACTATACCTTGAACCTATCCAGTTCTTTCCTTTGCCACTTTCAATAATCCCTGGCTTAGATGACTGCAGTAACCTAACTGGTCTCCTTGCTTCTAATCTTGTTCCGTTCCAATCCATTCTCTGCATAGCCACCAAAGATATGATAAAACTAACCACATCACCCCCTTTCAATACTTTATTGTAATGTTTAGGGTAAATCCCGAAGTCCTTAATGTACTGTCCAAAGCCCTCTATGATGTGGCTCCCTATCTATTTCTGTAGCCTCTTACTCTCTTCCTCCAGCAACCTTGTACTTCTTCCACTTTCTCAGATGTGTCATCCTCTTCACCTCATGATATTTGTACATATCGTTCCCTCTTCTCCTTCCCATCTCTTTACTCTTTACCTGGTTAATTCCTTCTTATCTTTCAGATTTCAGCTCACTTCTTTGGCCCTTCAGCCCAGATTAGGTCCTTTTTTCTTCGTAGCACTTACCACAGTTATAATTTTTGGATTATTTACATAATTATGCAATGACTGTCTAACATGACCAGAGTGTGAATTCCTTGAGAGCAGGGACCATATCTGTCTTGATCATCATTGTATATCATTGTATATAGCCGTGTCCAAAACAACTTTTTATACAAAGAAGCATCAATACATACTTGGTGAATAAAGGATTGCATTGGGAAGGCATTCTAAGTGAAGACAGTAGCATAAGCAGACAGATGTGAATGAGGATGTCAAATCTAGGGGACTGATGATAGCGTGAGAGTGGCTTCAGCACATGGTTCTCTGCTCAGGAAATACACCAGTCTGGCTGGATTAGAGTTCATATAGAGGGTGAAAAGAAAGATAATATCATGAAGGACCTTAATTAATAAGGTAAGTATTTCAGAATTTATTCTGTAGGCAATAGAGAACAACTGAAGGCTTGAGGTGGTCCAGACATGCCTCTTGGTATCTGCTGCTCTCACAATCGCTCATGTAGTCTCCATTTCAGCCTAGAGTTTCCAAATACCTGTCCCAACCTTCAGCATCGCTAGACCAGCTGTGATTGGAAAGATTGCTGCCCAATGGAACTGCCACATGTTTGAATGACTGGCTCACACTGATTTTCCCAGTGACCACTCTATCTGTAATCTCACTTCTTTAAGGAAACCATTCTTTTTTATCACCATTTTAGACTTGTGCTTTTGGAAAACAAGCTCCTACATTTGTGTTGCAGTCTTAGCCACAGTGATTATTCAAGAGGTAGACAGCTGACCTAGTCTGGGACCTAGGCCAGGCCAATCCAGGCATGTCCTCAGGTTTTCTTCCTTTGCTTTTTAAATGTTTTCTGCAAATAGGCAGAAGAGGACCCTTTCCTCTTAGTCAGCTAGGTAGGTTGATGGCCTAGAGCAGTCAGCACGGTCAGATTTCCAATTTTTGTACACAATGAAGCTGACATGCAGAGAGAGCTAGGCTTAAGAAGAGGTCTTGACTGTCCTCAAGTCCATGGTTCTGGCCTGTGTTCTAGCTTTCCCTAAGACCAGGTCCACCTCGTTGACTGGTTATATGAACCAAAAAAATTCTTTTCTTTTCTTAAGCTAGTTGGGGTTGGGTTTCCATCGTTGCAATCAGAGTCCTGACTACTAAAATAAAATCAGAGGAAACAGTTGTAGAGTTGGATTTAGAAAATATCTTCATGGTCAAGTCTCTGCTAATGGATGTTTGTATCTCATCCCTTAACCCCACACAGATTTACTGGCTCTTGTTTTTTGACTTGGATTTTTAACTGTCCTTGGGTGTATTCCCTGTACATCCCAGGACCAAGAGGAGAGCCTGGTCCATTATCAGTGCCTGTAAACTGTCTATTGAATTGAATTGTGGTAGATTCCTCCTGTAGATTTTTAATTTTCTTATCTCTTCAACTCCAATAAACTCTGTTTATGTGCTTGTTCTGCTAGCTGGTCACACTATTTTGCTATCGCCTGATATGATTTAACTCTGGACACCCCTGTTTAACTTATTCACCCTCTGCTTCTTTCTAGTACATTCACTGGCTCATCTGACTTTCTCACCTTTATCAAGTAAAATTAAGTCGCTTGCCTCAACACCCTTCCGTGGTAGCCAGGTAATGTATATACTCAGAGCTCTCTGACATCAGCTCTGCCCCCTAGGAACGAAACAGAAAGGGAACATGTAGCTTATAAGATCTGGACTCAAATCTCAAACCCAATTGTGATGCTGGTTTCTCAGCTCAGGTTAACCAAACAAAAACCTTGTCTACATTCTTCCTTCTTTCTATCCAAACTCCTTGGACTGAGTTTCACATCCTGGCTTGGGCTGTCTCTGAAGTACAGGAATTAATATTTACATATAAGAATTAGGAAGAGGAAGACAACTCGATGAAGATGCTGAAAACTTGAGTCAGAGAGTAGTCAGTTTTCTAACAGAAGCAAGGAAAAGTGTCATGGTGGGGCTCTAAGCCTGAAGAGAAATTCCAAGAAAAATATACTGCCCATTACCTATTCAGCCAAGTGAAAGAGGCCTTACTCAAGTCAATGTCAAGGAAAAGAAGAGAACTGACTGCAGTTAAGGGCCTACTTTGTGCTAAGAAAGAGCTTTACATAGATTTCACATTTAAAGATATAGTCATTGCAGTTACTCAGAGAGGTAGCCATTATTAACTTTATTTTACAGATGAGAGAACAGGGTCAAGCTAAGTAACCTGGCAAGTTAAGTAACATTGCCAATTTTTTTAAAATGGAGCTAGAATTTTAGAATAGAATTAAAATGGAGCTAGAAACATATCTGTTTCACTCTAAAGCCTGTTCCTGCCTAGCCTGAGTAAGGCAGGCCTTCAAGTACCTACACTCCAACCACACCTATGCTATTCAGTATTTGAATATTGTCCTTAAATTCCCACTTTTGCACTCAAGTGACTCTTTTGCACAGAAAGTTCAACCTCTCTATATTTGCCTGTTGAAAGTTATAATCATTTTTCAAGGCTCACTTCAAATCATCTCTTTTCAAAGTCTTGTTCTAACCACTTAGTCTTCTATTTAGTTTTATTTTACTCATTACTAAATACTCACTATTAAATGCCCTGTAGTAGTTCTTTGGTTTGTCTCTTTCTTCTACTACCAGACAGTCATAGAATGAAGGTTCAAAAGTGTTTCCTAGATATCACACAGACAGAAAAGGAATCATTTTTAAAATATTTTCAACAATTAAAGGTTGAAATTTTTTTAAAGTATGGTTAACCCTGAATCAACCAAAAATATGGATTTACTTGAATTCCTCGTTCTGTAAGCATCATATTAACTGATACATATCACAAGTTCTGTAACTTGTCTCTCTCACCTCTCAATACTATATCATGGACCTTTACCGTGTCAGAATATATAGATCTACTTCCTTCTTTTTAATACTTGCAAGGAATTCCACTGTCTGAAGATATCATGATTTATTTAACCAGACCTGCATATTTAGCTTGTTTTGAAGTATTTACTATTACAATCAAAGTTCAGTGACTCTCCTTGTACAGACATCTTTCTGCACTCTTGCTATTTTTATATAAGATATATTCCTGAAAGCCTGATTGCTGGGTCACAGCATATATGCTTTTTAAGTTTTGTTAGGTTCTGCCACGTTATGCTACAAAAGATTATTCTAATTCACATTCCCACCAACAGTGTGCCCAAGTGCCAGCTTCCTTATGTCCTTGCCAACAGTAGATCTTAGTCATCTTTTTGTTCCTTTTGCCAAATAAGAAGGTAAAAATGTTATTTCATTTTTATTTGCATTCTATTTATATGTATTTATATTCTTTTTATTTGAATGTCTTTTTATATATTTATTGGTTATATGTAATTCTTTCATTTGTACATGGAATGTGCTATCCCGTTGCATTTTATATGTGCCAAATATTATCTCTCAGCCTATTGCTTCTCCCTTATTGTTTCTTATGAGTGTTCAATTTTCATGTTATCAAATTTGTCAAGTTTTATCCTTTACAGGTTCTGGGTTTCATGCTTTGCTTAGGAAGGCCTTCTACATAACAGAATTGTTTTTATACTTTTTTCCCCTTTAATCTCACCCTCCCTTTATTAATGACTGAATTATGCTATTAACTCAGGTTTTGACTCCATCAAGAGAGATCAAATTCCTTCTACTCACCAAGAGCCATTGCTGTCTATTTCTCTTTCTCAGTCCATTTATATTATATAAGATGGTTTTGAAATTACCAAAACATTCCTCATTATAACGACTCAAACAATACAGATGTTCATAAAGACAAAATGAATTAATAACTCCTTCTCTGCCTCCTCCAATCCCATTACAAGGCAACTGATATTCATTAAAGAGTGACTGTCTTGCCTTACCTTTCTCTAGGCCCATAAACATATATACAAATATATAGACACATATGAATAGACTTTCCTCTTATGTTTATGAAAATGGGATATTTTATAAATTACATTACACTTGTTTATTTTACTTAATGATATAATATGGATGTTCTTCTATGATAGGATATGCATCTAATTCATGCTTTCCATATCTAGGAATATTCGATGTTATGAATGTGCTGTTAATTATTTAAACTAGTGTTCTATTGTTAGATATCCAGGTTGTTTCTTTTTCTTATTATTGTTAACTGTAAAAATGATATTACATTCAATATCTTTCTCCCTTATCTTCCTGACTTCATGAGATTTTCTGAGTGCTGTTACTTCCCCCCTTTTCCTCACCCCCAACTCTTATGTTTTGCTGAGATGGTTTAGTATTTTTAGTTATAGGTTTGCATTGTCCAATTATGGTAGCCTGTGACTATTGAGCACTTGAAATGTGGCTAGTCTGAACTGAGATGTGTTACGAGTATACAATACATATGTGGGGTTCCTAAGATTTAGCATAAAAAAGAAAGCAAAATATCTCAATAATTCTTTACACTAATTATACGTTGAAGTGTTTTAGATATATTGAGTTAAATAAAATATATTCATCTGTTTCTTTTTTATTTTTTAAAATGTGTTTACTGAAGAGTTTTAAATTAGATTTCATATTTCTATTGGAGAGTCTGTTCTGAATGTTATTACATTTCCCTTATAAAATATCCTTTCTGTTTAAAGAATACTAATTTAGACCTTTATCCGAAGCAATCTGCCTTTCTATTTAGATTTAAATATTTTTCCGGAGAGCAAGGTTCATTGCTTATCCTTGTTTCCTCCCTTATTTATCTTCTCTCACCTTGAAGTCTCTGTTCCGATTAATTTATTGTTGGGTTTGAGTTTTTTCTCAAATATTTTTTTCAATGCTGTATGAGAGTGATGTACTTTCTGAATTCTGGTATGTCCTCAAACATCTCTCTCTGAATCAAACAGGTGAATGATATCCTGATTGGGTAATAAGATGCTTGGATTGTCCTTTTTTCTTGGAAATTTCTAGATGCTATTACATTATATTCTAGCTTCCACCATAGAGATGAGAAAACCAATGCCTGTCTTAATTTTTTTCTTTGTAGATAACTTGCTCCTTCTGCCAGGAACACTGCAAGATTTTCTCCTTATTCCTGGAGTTCAGGAAATTTATCAATGTATGTTTCAGTGTAAAACAAAGAACTCCTGTTCTGTACATCTTTTTGTAGAACGAACTTTTGGCTTTTAAATTCTTTAAATAATTTTACCTTAGTTTCGTATGACTACTTTCATGTGATACATATATTTTTTCTTTTTCTGTTCCCTTGAATTGGATGTTTTCTTTCCAATATTTCCTTAAATTCATTTAATGCTATAAAATTTCCTTTGTGCTGTTTTTAGCCATATCCTTAGGCTTTTTATGAAGTAATCTGATTTTTGTTTATTTTTAAATAATTTTAAATTTGTTTAGACTTCCTTTCTCATCCAAAAATTATTTACGAAGAGTATTTTATGATTCCAAGGCTTTTTCCTATTTACTTTTTTGTCATATTTTTTATTGTTTATTTCTAAGCTTTATAAAATTCTCAACAGAGAATGTCACCTGTCAGTTCTCTACTTGGGAATTTATCCAGGTTTTTCCTGTGGCAAAGTACATGATCAATTTTTTTAATGGTCCAGGGCATATGATATGAATGTGTATTCTTTTCCATTAAAGTCTATAATTCTATGTATTTGTCAAAATATTAGGTCAAGTTTCTTAATTATATTATTCAAATACATTGTATTGTTACTTTTTTGCCTACTTATTTTTCAAATTGTGAGAGTTGCATCCCACAACTGCCTTTGTAGTTTTACCAAATCATTTGTGTATCGTTCCAAAGTTATGTATAATAAATATTTCTTGAATAAATGAATACATGTAGGTTCTACTTTAATGCTTTTGGCCTTAAATGCCACATTACCTGATACTGGCATCTCTCTACTCTACTCACTATTTATTGAAAGTTTTCTTACACCTCTTTGTTTCTTTATTTTGAAACATTTTCACCATTTTGCTTAATGTTTCTCTCTTTTAGGCGTACATAAGTTAAAATTTATAAATCTGTGTGTTTTACTCCAGGAATAAGAAACGTCAACCCATTTTTATTATTGTGACAAACCCAATGTCTTAATCAGTGTAATAATTTATATTTATTATATTTGTGGTTGGCAGGATAATGGTCCCCCCAAAGATGTCTATGTCCTAATCCCGATGCCTTGATTTTAGCCCAGTGAGACTCATTTCAAACTTCTGACTTCCAGAAGTGTAAGATAACAAATTTTTGTTTTTTAAACCCAGTAAGTTTGTGGTAATTTTATTGCAGCAGCAACAGAAAACGAATACAATATTGTAAAATGTAGGTAACGGTACGTTTCCAAATTACTGGGGGCAGAAAGGAGAAGTAGATGGATAATGAGAAAAAGTCAATTCAAGAATTAAATAAGGATATTAACGTTCACCTTTGTTATTTATTCTTTACATTTTCTTATTTAATTTTTAAATTGGCTTTTTCTCCCTTACCTGCCCCTTCACAGCAATTTGCAACTTTACTGGTATCTTTATTTTACAGTATATCTCAATCTAAATTAACAAAAGCTTTCAGTTATAGTGGCCCATTCCTCAAGCACTAATACTAATTGAAGTCTTACTATCCTTTTAATTTATAACCAACAGATAACGTGAGGGTTAGCCCCAGGGAGGGAGTAGCAGGAAGTAGGTGAAATTTAACCTTATTTCACTTTTACCTTCCCATTTTACTGTCCCTTTCCTTTATCCCCAACCAAGAATGGACTGTTCAAGGCTCTCCACCAAAGAGTGCCATGACCTTCCTGGTGAATATCTTATATCTGGATCCAATTATTCTCTCTCTTCCCTTAAGAGTTACCTGTTCTGTGTCCTGTTCCCCTAGGGACTTGCTCTATGCTCCATGACACTTTGGCATGCAAAGCAATGAACAAGTTCATGCTGTTAATGAAACATATATTACTTATATGGGGGACAATGGCTTCACTTTTTTTCCTAAGCGGTTTTGCTTTCCAAAAGGGAACAATAACTATACTCAAAGAAATGGCTCTCCAAGGCTGGGAATCCCAGGCATTGTGGCCGGCTACATAAGGAGACATCTGTGGCTGGCTACATAAGGAGACATCTGTGGCTGGGACAAGGGAAGGGGACTTCGCATCATACTTCACCCTGCACTATGTAAGTGAGCTCCAACTACACCTGTGTGAAATCAAACAAGTAACAACAGAGTATGAACCACCAACCAAGACTTAGAGGTGACTGTGCCTCAGGGCAGCTCTAAGGCAACTATACGGACAGATAATTGGGCCTGTGAGATGACAAAACAACTTGTACCCATAACATTAAACACAACTGTAATTCACTCTGACTCTAGCAGAGGTTCCATTGTTTACCACTACAAAATAAATGCTATAAATCTTATAAATACGGAGAGAAAAAGAATTTAACATAATAATGCAATAGGGTACCTTATATCACGGAATACTAATAAAAACTTTTATATTATAGAAATACATTTTAATAATGCTGTGCTTAAGAATAATTATACTTTGATTTTCATGAAAAAGATCTTTTCCCACACACTTTTCAGTATTATCATTGGATTTCTCTTCTCACCAAAATTAGCTTAATAAATTATTTGGATCTTAAAGGTTATGGTGAGTAACAGACTTAACTAAAACATGGACTTCTAAACTGGCTTACATGCTTCCACACTGGCAAAATTCAACTACCATTATGAATTACTTGTTAATTATGCTGTTTATATTTTATATGCATGCTTGAGACTTAACATGTTTAGCATGTCTCACATTTTTTTTCCTTCATAAAGACTCACTGGATCATATTTTTAAATGGAAAAATAAAGAAGTTAGTGTGCAGTTTTGATTACCACTTACATGGTTGCTAAATCATAAAATATAAGCAAAGCGAGAAATACATGAAGGAAGAAAACTCACTGAAATATAGCTAAGGCTGTCAAATAAATAGTTAAAAGCTTAAAAGAAAAATATAACGTTTATAACTGAATTTTCAACATTGGATTATATTTTGGAACTGGAAGGGGCTTTTCAGACCATGTGGTCTAGTGAGTCACACATTCAAATACCTGCATGGGTCGGGTAGGTAAGTAATATAAGCGAGGGAAGTGGGTGGGTTATGGCCATAAGGATTGGTGGAGAGCCAGAGAATATACTCTGTCTCAAAGAGGTGCTACTGCTCAGCTTCAGCTGGTGTTGACAAGTGGTAATACAGGCTTGGAGGGGGCGGGGGGCAGACTTTCCAATACGTAAAGACAAGTTGGAAATCAATAATTTTAGACGAAATATGTTACTTTTAAATGCTAACTACTTCAATTTTTAAAATGTTACTATCTGCAAGACATATAGGGTGCATAACATGCCAGATTTAAATTTCTGATCAAGTCCAACATTCTTTTATTACAGAAAGGAATATGGAAACATAGATGAAGTCACTTAAGTACTTAGCCACATGTAGCAGAAAGAAAATGGGATTTGAACTCTGGTATATCTGAGTCCAATTCTAATTCTGTTACATAGCTACTATGTAACCTTAGGCAAGTTTCTTAAACTCTGAGCCTAGTTTCCCTCTCCTTAAAACAAAGGTAATAATACATATGACATAAGATACTTATGAAGATTATATAAACATAACATATGGGAGGTGCCTATAGTGGATCTTGACACATAGAACACATCCACTATTTTAGCCTCATTCATCACTCTATGGCCCTACCCTGCTCTATTTTTTCCCAATAGTAATTCTGTGCACCTGTAGTTTTATTATGCCCCACCTCTTAACTAGAAAGTAAGTTTCATGAGGGTAGGGAATGTGTCTATTTTTTTCACTACTTTATTCCAGGCTCTAAAATATTGCTGGGCATATAATAGGTGTTGAATAAATATAGACTGAATAGATTAATTAATGATTTCAACAAATGATAATGCCTTGACTCCTTCCCTTTAATGAATAAACAAATGCAAGTACATGTATGTGTATGCTGCCCAAGTTCAAAATGCAAGTTAATAACTGTACCTTGAACTTAAATTCATATCAACTTTCTTCTTTAGGATTATTTCCACAGCACTAATGAAAGCTGCCAAAATTACGTAATGTCCTACATGGACATAATTCTCTTTCAGCTTTATAGAGAACACAACCTTTGAGGAAAGAAGCCTTTCAAAAACAGTCTATTTCTTTCACTTCTACTGAATTTGATGGTTAAAGGCACTTATAGTGCTCTATTGATTCTTCCAGGCTTTTCATCCTGACAAAAAGTCTATTCGCTGGCTTTATAAATCATAGTAACAATTTTACATATATCTAGCTTATTGTACTTAAAAATACTGTCAAATGAACACTCATAACTATAAATTTCAACTGAATTGCACATCAACCCTGTGAAGTAGATAGGGCTGAAACTATTTTCCTCATTTTACAAAGATCAGAGACATCCAGTGACAAGTGCCTTACCTAAAGTCACAATACAAATAACTAAAAGATCTAGCAATAGACTACAGTTCTAAAGTGGCATTTTCTATCCACAGGATCTAGCCAGGACTTTCCCGCTACAGCCACCACCAGTGCCTCCTACAATCTGGATTTTTCCTGCCCCTCACCCCTTATATAAAAACTCATGTGTCCTAGGTCCTATTTCCAATACCAGTTACCACTTATATCTCTACTTAATATTAATTTAACGAACTTTACTGACCACAGCCCAGTGAGTGACATAAAAGGGAATAAAACTAGGACCTGCCCACGAGAGCTTTCAATCATCAGTGTAACATTAGTTTTTAGTCTCGTTAAAATATATGTCCTTTGCAAAAAGTGTTATGCCTTAAGGGACTATATAAGGAGGGAAGAGGGAAAGATGCTGGCTACCTATTACAATCCCCTAGGGAGCTTTGGAAAATACCAAAGCTTGAATTAATCTAGGGTGGAGTCCCAGCAGTGAAATTTTTTTAAAGTTCCCATAGAAATCCTAATGTACAGCCAGCGTTGAGAACCACTGGGCTAAAGGAAAGAAATCATGCTGTAGGGGAAGAACAGAGGAAGGCAAAAGACAAATAAGTAAAGATATACTTGACTTTTTCCCTTACAGTGTCATTTAATTAACCTCTCTTCTTGCTATCAATTATCTTTAAAAGGTTTTCATTGTAGAAGTAGCTTTCCTGAGTCTTCATTTCCAATTTGTTAAAGAAAAGTACTTCCTTCCCTCAAATCTAGCAATCAAGTACCCTTTGATGATGATATAAATATAACGAAGTTTACGCTTACAAAGTTTAACAGGAAAATAACCAAGTGCATGAATCAAAACTGAAATAACTAATTGTCTTAATGTTCATGTATAATTCCGCTGATATTTACTTTATGTCCTGAGTTCTCTGCAGTGCCCATCTTCTTATTCTAGTTTGTCTTTCTTTGGGATGGCTCTTGTTTGCTTTTCTATTTTCAGCTACATCCTGGGTTTTGGGTCGCCCACCTAAATTATTTTGATTTGCGTACATTTTCCTCTTGAAACACACTGTTTCTCCTAAACACAAACAAACAAAAGAACTCCATCTTTTTTTATACGCTCCACTTTTCCTACAGTAAGAGTTGCCAAGCTATTTCATCAGCCTTAGATGGAGAAAATTTGAGCGCTAGCTCTAATAAAAAGGAGTGATAATTCCTAAAAGGAAATCTGTAGAAACCGAATCAAAATTGAGAACTGGAGATTTTCTACCCTGAGGTAAGTGCATGGTCCCTCTAACAACGGAATCTAGGACTTTGTTGGGAATGGCCTGCATGACTTCTTTGAGGGTGGGATTCAAGTCAAATATGTGCTTTTTTTTTTTAACATCTTTATTGGAATATAATTGCTTTACAATGGTGTGTCAGTTTCTGCTTTATAACAAAGTGAATCAGTTATACATATACATATGTTCCCATATCTCTTCCCTCTTGCGTCTCCCTCCCTCCCACCCTCCCTATCCCACCCCTCTAGGTGGTCACAAAGCACAGAGCTGATCTCCCTGTGCCATGACGCTGCTTCCCACTAGCTATCTATTTTACGTTTGGTAGTGTATATATGTCCATTCCACTCTCTCACTTTGTCACAGCTTACCCTTCCCCCTCCCCATATCCTCAAGTCCATTCTCTAGTACGTCTCCGTCTTTATTTCCGTCTTACCCCTAGGTTCTTCATGACCTTTTATTATTTCCTTAGACTCCATATATATGTGTTAGCATACGGCATTTGTTTTTCTCTTTCTGACTTACTTCACTCTGTATGACAGATTCTAGGTCCATCCACCTCACTACAAATAACTCAATTTCGTTTCTTTTTATGGCTGAGTAATATTCCATTGTATATATGTGCCACATCTTCTTTATCCATTCATCTGTCGATGGACACTTAGGTTGCTTCCATCTCCTGGATATTCTAAATAGAGCTGCAATGAACATTTTGGTAGATGACTCTTTTTGAATTATGGCTTTCTCAGGGTATATGCCCAGTAGTGGGATTGCTGGGTCATATGGTAGTTCTATTTGTAGTTTTTTAAGGAACCTCCATACTGTTTTCCATAGTGGCTGTATCAATTTACATTCCCACCAGCAGTGCAGGAGGGTTCCCTTTTCTCCACACCCTCTCCAGCATTTATTGTTTCTAGATTTTTTAATGATGGCCATTCTGACCAGTGTGAGATGATATCTAATTGTAGTTTTGATTTGCATTTCTCTAATGATTAATGATGTTGAGCATTCTTTCATGCGTTTGTTGGCGATCTGTATATCTTCTTTGGAGAAAGGTGCATTTAGGTCTTCTGCCCATTTTTGGATTGGGTTGTTTGTTTTTTTTGTTATTGAGCTGCATGAGCTGCTTGTAAATTTTGGAGATTAATCCTTTGCCAGCTGCTTCATTTGCAAATATTTTCTCCCATTCTGAGGGTTGTCTTTTGGTCTTGTTTATGGTTTCCTTTGCTGTGCAAAAGCTTTGCAGTTTCATTAGGTCCCAACTGTTTATTTTTGTTTTTATTTCCAATTCTCTAGGAGGTGGGTCAAAAAGGATCTTGCTGTGATTTATGTCATAGAGTGTTCTGCCTAGGTTTTCCTCTAAGAGTTTGATAGTGTCTGGCCTTACATTTAGATCTTTAATCCATTTTGAGCTTATTTTTGTGTATGGTGTTAGGGAGTGTTCTAATCTCATACTTCTACATGTACCTGTCCAGTTTTCCCAGCACCACTTATTGAAGAGGCTGTCTTTTCTCCACTGTATATTCTTGCCTCCTTTATCAAAGATAAGGTGACCATATGGGTGTGGGTTTATCTCTGGACTTTCTATCCTGTTCCATTGATCTATATTTCTGTTTTTGTGCCAGTACCATACTGTCTTGATTACTGGAGCTTTGTAGTATAGTCTGAAGTAAGGGAGCCTGATTCCTCCAGCTCCATTTTTCTTTCTCAAGATTGCTTTGGCTATTCGGGGTCTTTTGTGTTTCCATACAAATTGTGAAATTTTTGTTCTAGTTCTGTGAAAAATGCCAGTGGTAGTTTGACAGGGATTGCATTGAATCTGTAGATTGCTTTGGGTAGTAGAGTTGTTTTCACAATGTTGATTCTTCCAATCCAAGAACATGGTATATCTCTCCATCTGTTTGTATCATCTTTAATTTCTTTCATCAGTGTCTTATAATTTTCTGCATACAGGTCTTTTGTCTCCTTAGGTAGGTTTATTCCTAGATATTTTATTCTTTTTGTTGCAATGGTAAATGGGAGTGTTTTCTTAATTTCATTTTCAGATTTTTCATCATTAGTGTATAGGAATGCCAGAGATGTCTGTGCATTAATTTTGTATCCTGCTACTTTACCAAATGCATTGATTAGCTCTAGTAGTTTTCGGGTAGCATCTTTGAGATTCCCTATGTATAGTATCATGTCATCTGTAGACAGTGACAGCTTTACTTCTTCTTTTCTGATTTGGATTCCTTTTATTTCTTTTTCTTCTCTGATTGCTGTGGCTAAAACTTCCAAAACTATGTTGAATAAGAGTGGTGAGAGTGGGCAACCTTGTCTTGTTCCTCATCTTAGTGGAAATGGTTTCAGTTTTTCACCACTGAGGACGATGATGGCTGTGGATTTGTCATATATGGCCTTTATTATGTTGAGGAAAGTTCCCTGTATGCCTACTTTCTGCAGGGTTTTTATCATAAATGGGTGTTGAATTTTGTCAAAAGCTTTCTCTGCATCTATTGAGATGATCATATGGTTTTTCTCCTTCAATTTGTTAATATGGTGTATCACGTTGATTGATTTGCGTATATTGAAGAATCCTTGCATTCCTGGGATAAACCCCACTTGATCATGGTGTATGATCCTTTTAATGTGCTGTTGGATTCCGTTTGCTAGTATTTTGTTGAGGATTTTTGCATCTATGTTCATCAGTGATATTGGTCTGTAGTTTTCTTTCTTTGTGACATCTTTGCCTGGTTTTGGTATCAGGGTGATGGTGGCCTTGTAGAATGAGTTTGAGAGTGTTCCTCCCTCTGCTATATTTTGGAAGAGTTTGAGAAGGATAGGTGTTAGCTCTTCTCTAAATGTTTGATAGAATTCGCCTGTGAAGCCATCTGGTCCTGGGCTTTTGTTTGTTGGAAGATTTTTAATCACAGTCTCAATTTCAGTGCTTGTGATTGGTCTGTTTATATTTTCTGTTTCTTCCTGGTTCAGTCTTGGCGGGTTGTGCATTGCTCAGAATTTGTCCATTTTTTCCAGGTTGTCCATTTTATTGGCATAGAGTTGCTTGTAGTAATCTCTCATGATCTTTTGTATTTCTGCAGTGTCAGTTGTTACTTCTCCTTTTTCATTTCTGATTCTATTGATTTGAGTCTTCTCCCACATGTGCTTTTTTTACAGCTATGGTAATATTTGTATACCCTTCTCTCCCTTCTCTAACCTGTCCTGTATATCAGTATCATATTCACCTTCTTAAGATACTCCCTTAACGATCATGCTGTACTCCTATCTTGCAACTATCAATGGTTCCCCATTTCTCAATATATTTAATTCAAAATATCTGACCTGACTATTAAGGTCCTTTGACAATCTGGCCGTACCTAACTTATTTTCTACTGATCTCAAACCTGTCTTCCATGCCAATCAAACCAGTCTCCTTGTTAAACTATAAGAACACCAGGTTTCTTCTTTGCCTTCCTTTGAATTATTCTCCACATAAACTGATTTCCTTTTTCCACTCTGTTTCTTTAAATTCTACCTATCTTTTGAGTTATAGGACCAGTTTATTTCCTTCATGAAGACTTCCCCAATCTATTGAGCTAACTGATCTCTCCCTTTGCTAACATCCTAAAATACTCACCCTTCTCCCAAGATGGCATTTGATTCAATATAGCCTTGTCACTATTTTAGTTACTTTAAGTATGTCAGCTTGGTTGCTCAAACTAGACTAAAGTATTTGAGGGGATTGTGTATGCCTCTTCTTTTATAACCCCCTCATTTCTAGCTTGGTGCTAGGCACATGGTCAAGACATAATAAATATTTGCTGACTGCTAACTGATTGCTGGTGTTGTCTAGTAGCCTGGGCCGATAGACACTGTCAGTTTTGTCAACAGAGGCTGTGAAATTTCTGCCAGAGATTATGTCTGCATAAAAATAAGCCTCTGGGGGCTTCCCTGGTGGCGCAGTGTTTGGGAGTCCGCCTGTCGATGCAGGGGGCGCGGGTTCATGCACCGGTCCGGGAGGATCCCGCGAGCCGCGGAGCGGCTGGTCCCGTGGGCCGTGGCCGCTGAGCCTGCGCGTCCGGAGCCTGTGCTCCGCAACGGGAGAGGCCGAAACAGCGAGAGGCCCGCGTACCGCAAAAAAAAAAAAAAAAAAGCCTCTGGCATAAATTGTGATAACGGCCACTAGAGAATTCACCTGCAGGAAAGGGACCTCAGGCGTATTACTTGGTGCTCTAGGAAGCTCTTATGCCAGCTTTTCCAGTGTCATAATACAGCTAAGCCATGTGCTAATGTGATGATGTGAGTTTCTTAAATAATTCACTGCAAATCTCTACCTGCTTAGTTTTCTGACATGGCTTTGGCATTCTAATTTCCAATAGGCTATGCCCTAGACTAACCATGGATTACAAATATGTGGAAAAATTGGGCATACTCTAGAAGTCAAGAATTTAGCACTTTAAAGACACACTTTGGGCTTCCCTGGTGGTGCAGTGGTTGAGAGTCCGCCTGCCGATGCAGGGGACACGGGTTCGTGCCCCGGTCCGGGAAGATCCCACATGCCGCGGAGCGGCTGGGCCCGTGAGCCATGGCCGCTGAGCCTGCGCGTCCAGAGCCTGTGCTCCGCAACGGGAGAGGCCACAGCAGTGAGAGGCCCGCAAAAAAAAAAAAAAAAAAAAAAAAAAAAAGACACACTTTATTTTCTGTGAAAACACTATTTTCAAATTTAAATGTTCTCTTTCATTATGCATGAGCAAAATAAGTCCAAGGTTTCACTGACAAATCCATTCAGAAGGTAAAGAATTTAACTCCAAGATCTAGAACTATGAATTCTTCTCTTTGAACACACTCTCTTTTCTTGTACTCCTTTCCTCATTTAACTTACTATTCACCTATACTGTAACACCTAATTCCCAGACCCTGCCCTATTCTCCAAGTTTCTCTCTCTCCCTCTCTCTGTCTCTCTTTTTTTCTCTGCCTCTCTCCCTTTCCATATGTCTCTGGCGCTCTCTCTCTCTCTCTCTCTCTCTCACACACACACATCACCCACCTCCCCAGGTAGACTGCAACCCATGGTCATACACTTAACACTTCAAGAATGTATTTCTTGGTAATTCCCTGTGGTCCAGTGGCTAGGACTGCGCGCCTCCACTGCCATGGCCTGGGTTCAGTCCCTGTTCAAGGGACTAAGATCCCGCAAGCCCTGTGGTGCAGCCAAAAAGTTTTTTAAAAAATGTATTTCTCTAAAGCTTATATTTTCTTGTTCTCTTAATTTTTCCACTCATTTTACACTGACACAGAGTAAAAATTCAATAAATAGTAGCAGTTATTATTATTATCTTATAACTCTATCAGAAGACAAACCTGTTTTCTGCACTGTTCATTCATCACCTTTACTGAAGTCCCTGAAAAGCCTCATGAGAAAAGCTCTTCCACTCACACCTTTCACTCCTCTGAAGCTCTCACTAAAGACGCCTACCTCCTTCCAACTGTGATCACACATTCATTTTATGCATCCCCCCCTTATGTACCCAATGGGCACTTGTGTCACTGTTACCCATCCGGTGCCTTCAAAATACACATAAGCCTTTTATTTGTATGCACTCTGTCTCCCTCAGTTCGTCTTAAGTTCCAGGTCCCTTGATTCCTTGAGTGTTGGAATGGTATGCTTGCTTCTTTTGTATCTTACCAGGGGACCACTATAAGGGTCCTGCACACTGTTCGGGCTCAGTAAGTGTTGTTATACTGAGAGCCGAGTGCATGCCTGAAAGTATTCCTTTAAAGCTAACTCTCAAATATCTACAAAATGCCCAAAGGAGCCCAACAGAGGCATAGGTAAGATTGAGCAGCAGTACTTATTAAAAATGATCTGGGTCTGTAATATAATTTCCTTGGGACTGGATTTTTCCTTAGGCTTAGGACATGTGCTAATTCTCTCAGCTGCTTTAATCATGTAGATATTAAACAACATGGGGGCATCAAATAGTCCTTTAGAGTTATGAGAAGTACACGCTATGAATAGAAACAAGGGAGGATAAAAGCCAAGCATGTTGTGACTGGCGGTCCCAGCAGCAGGTGTCTTGACTGAGGACAGATCCCAAGATCTACTGGAAAAGGCAAAAATGGAGAAACCCAAAGCTGTCACAGAAGAAGCCTTCAAAACTCAATCCAAATCAAAGAGGGCAGCGGACTTTCCTGGAGGCTTTTAAAAGGAAAACGTTAAGTTTGTCTGAATTGTAAATAGAATCCATCTGAAGACATATTTTCCCTTTTAAAAAATCAACACAAAGGCAAAAAAAAACCAAACAAACCAACAATGACAACAATGACATTTCAACAGAATATAAAGTCCAACGATGGCGGTTGACATCCAAACCTTTTTTAAAGTAATGGTAGCCAGGAAAGAAGATGATGGGTTGTAAGAATTCACCACCTGGAAAAGGGAGTTACCTGGGGAGTGACAGCTGCCATAGGAAAAGTAGAACAAACACACCTGCTGTCAGGCACACCTGTTCTTTTCAGGGAGAGGAACCATGAGGCTGAAACAGCAGAAAACGCCCAAGTGCAGGATAGGATTCCTCTTGCGACCCTGAACTATTGTCCCTGATTTCCTCTGGAGTTATTTCCTTGGCAGGGCTGGCTTGCATAAGATTCCACGCAGGTCTCTCAAATTTTATAGTATCTCAAGTTGTTTTTCTGGCAGATAGAGGGAAATTTCTCAAAGATCTGAGCAGAGGAGAGAGGCAAACATTTTCTATGGCCTACGTTGGAGAAAGAAGATAAATTGTTATGTGCTATATTAAAATATGACGTAAGTATTAGAGCTCAGGTGGCATGAGGCCTATTGGGACTGGCGGGGCAGATAAAGAGGCCAAAAGGCCCTTCGTCACCACAGGAAGTGTTTGGTCTTTAAAAGTGTAGATGGTCACTTGTGAACATGCCATAATTTCTGGTTCCACAGAGTTACTACCTGGTCACCGATGCTTGCAAAAGTCGAATTCTGAGCTTCCACAGTCACCTAGAGAATACTGCAGTCCCATGAAAATAAATCAGACCAAAAGGGTAAGATAGCTCTATAACAGATTAGCTATACTAGCTTTGTAAATGCTCACAGTGCCCTACAGGAAAGCCTGCTGCCAGCAGATAAGCCAAACTAGAGTTCAGTATCAGTGGCAATATTTTGTCCTGCTTTGTAAAAAAAAAAAAAAAAAAAAAATGATATAGTAAGCAATGGAACTAACTGAGGCAGTGGCAATAGTGAGATACAAAGAATTTTTAATGTAACTTGCGTAACAGCCTGAAAATGGACTAAAAATAAATCCAATATTACTGAGCACCCACTAGGTCCTCTATGTCAGGTGCTATAAGGAATTCAACAGACCTCTATGTCAATACAATTAAAACTATATATAGTTCCTACCCTTAAGGAAGCTACCATTTCTTTGCAGAGACAAGCTTTATTACCAATGCTTAAGCTAGTAGTAAACAGTCAACTGCAAGACTGTGAATGTCAGACAATAAAAACCATAGGAGTTCACAGAAGGCAGTGCGCAATACATGAGGAAGTGGAGAAGGAAGACTTTATCAAAGGCAGGAGACTTGAGTTAGGCCTTGAGGGATGAGTAGGATTTGCAAATGCAAGAAAGAATCCCAGAAAGAATGTTTGTAACCAAAGCTCAGGGGAAATATGAGATTCCAAATATGACCTTCAGCATGAGTCACAGTTACTATGTTTACTCTTGAGTATAAGAATCAGTGGAGATATTCTTATTAATATGGAAATTAAAGTCCCTAGAGATTAAAATGAAATAAATCACAATTCATGTGGGGTTTTTTCTAAACTTGCCTATGATGCAAACAGAAAAATAAATTTAAAAAATTTATTTTAATTAAATTTCAGGCATCTCTGCATACTTCCGTTCAAGATCAGAATCAGTGCCAGAGTAAAAAAATCCCAAGAGGTGCCTCTGAATGTGTTTCATAATAAAGTCAGTACACTTGGTGAGTTCATGTTCAAATCAATCATAAATTCTGTTTAAAAATAATCCCAGGAATAATAGTAAAACCAAATCCTCCAACTCTACAGATTCTGACTCTTGATTATCCATGTGGTAGCAGTAGAGAAAATTAACCTGTGGTTTTCATAGAACCCTCCTCCTAGATTTTTATCCTGGGGGCAGCAGTATTAACCAGTTTCCAGCACTCTCAGGAAGGTGTTAATGAGCAGCTAAAAGGCCAAAGGCCAGCAGCCACAGAAAAAAAGGCAACCACAGTCTACCAACTGGGAAAGCCCTCTTTCAACAACCCAAAGTTGTGAGCGTCCGGCTCACCAAACAGAACGTATCTATGATTTCAAAGAGGAAAAATAGATCTAAAGACACATCAAGGGTGATTAGAGCAATCTTGAGTGACTTCTCAACTTACAGACAATATTCAATTCAGTGTTTCAAAGAGTACTTTAAAAGAGGGATTAGATATTATCCATTTAATTTTAAAAAATGGGTAAAATCCTCTTTCATGGTCTAAAAATCCAGAATTTGTTAAAATTCCAACAGGCTTTGTCAGAAATTTACTATTAGTGAAAAAATACACGTAAGACAAATTAATTGCAAAATTAAAATTTGAAGAGAAAAAGCTTCAGCTATTTAAAATAAGCCTTTTAAAAAGTGTTTTAAAGGCATGCATTTACATTTCCAACAATTGGTAATCATTCTTATCTGTTCATTAAAGCAGACACCAAAGAATCTCTATTTGGCCACACTTTACCCAGTTTAAGTTCCTCTGCATTTAAAAATCATTTTGATATATTTTATTCCATAATTTTTATATAGCTATATAACACTATGTATATTATTTTGCACGATATATTTTCCATACAAATATTTTCACGTTATTTCATACTTTTTCATTATAAAAAAAAATACTTGCACATGGTAAACATTTCCAAAAGAATTAAAAAAAGTATAGAATGAAAAGTGATACTTCCTCTATCGCTGTTCCTAAGTGCTACTCTCCATAGGTAACAGTTAAGAATATTTGTGTATCTTTTATGCAGATACACACCTATATGTGTTTGTAATTGTGTGCGTGCTCCTTTGTATATGTGGATAAAAGTATAGTGCATGCGTATTTTTTGTATGAGTGTATGTATATTTTTTTTAAATTTTGGAACTTTTCACATAGACTATTCTATACTTTGTTAACTTTGTTTAACAATATAATATCTTGGAGATATATCCATCCACATCCTTTTTAAGGGCTGCATAGTATCCCATTATATGGAAGAATTGTTTGTTTGTTTTTTTAACCAGTCCCTACTGACAGAGATTTAAGACGATTCCATTTTGTTTTTGTCAGATACTAGCACAATCTTCCCCCAAACAGACTGCATGGACTTGCATTACATAAGAGTGCTGATTCTCTATATTTTAGAGTAATAAGATTGCAATTCTTACTAATACATTCAAACGTTCTGAGGAGCTTCTTTTCAACTGGTCTAAATTAGTGAGGACCAGTATACAATCCTTTCCTTTGATTCTGAAGACACTGCTGCTACTGTGACATATTTTGCCCTCTTTGCTAGTTTTCAGCTCATTTATACTGTCCTTGGCATTACAGGGAGAGGAAGAAGATGAAAACTGTGTTATTCTCTGCTTTTGTATTATTTTGACTATATGGTTTGTGAGGAGCTGCTTTTCCTAGTATGTACCAAACTAGAAACAATGGTGGCAGAACAAGTAGGAAATCAATGGTACAGCTGAACAGAGAGTTAGTCTGGCAAAGGATAGGAGCAGTAGAAACAAAGGGCTAAGAGACAACCAAATGTAACTTAACTATGAATAGTCAGTTCTTTCATCTTTCCCCCAAAACACTGGTATGTCCTGTGGAAGAAATGGAAACATAAATGGCTTAGGAGGTAAAAAGAATGTTTAACATTCTTAACAATTAAGAACATTCTTTTGAAAGACTATATGTTAATGTTGCCCTATAAAGTTAAACAGTCCGTTTAATTGCAGATACCACTCACTGAAGGATTGCTTCACATTATTCCCTGTGAATTAAGGGGGAAAAAAATAACAGAGCAGAATCGGGGTATAAACGTAATCTGCCTGAGAATAAAATACTCTTTTGTAATAAGTAAACAATTCAGTGGTTTAAATTAATGCTTTAGGAGAGGGACCTTCAAGACAGCAGAGGAGTAACACGTGGAGATCACCTTCCTCCCCACAAATACATCAAAAATACATCTACATGTGGAACAACTCCTACAGAACACCTACCGAACACTAGCAGAAGACCTCAAGACTTCCCAAAAGGCAAGAAACTCCCCACGTACCTGGGTAGGGCAAAAGAAAAATGAAACAACAGAGACAAAAGAATAGGGACGGGACCTGCCCCTCTGGGAGGGAGCTGTGAAGGAGGAAAGTTTTCCACACACTAGGAAGCCCCTTCGCGGGCGGAGAATGTGGGTGGCAGAGGAGGAAAGCTTCGGAGCCGCGGAGGAAAGCACAGCCACAGGGGTGCGGAGGGCAAAGCGGAGAGATTCCCGCACAGAGGATGAGGGCCGACCGGCACTCACCAGCTCCAGAGGCTTCTCTGCTCACCCGCCGGGGCGGGCGGGGCTGGGAGCTGAGGCTCAGGCTTCGGTAGGACCGGGAGGGAGTCCGGGGAAAAGTCTGGAGTTGCCGGAGAGGCAAGAGACTTTTTCTAACTTCTTTGTTTCCTGGTGCGCGAGGAGAGGGGATGAAGAGTGCTTCTTAAAGGAGCTCCAGAGACCGGTGTGAGCCGCGGCTAAAAGCGCGGACCCCAGAGACGGGCATGAGACGCTAAGGCTGCTGCTGCCGCCACCAAGAAGCCTGTGTGCGAGCACAGGTCACTCTGCACACCTGCCCTCCCAGCAGCCTGTGCAGCCCGTCACTGCCAGGGCCCCGAGATCCAGGGACAACTCCCCCGGGAGAACGCACGGCGCGCCTCAGGCTGGTGCAACGTCACGCCAGCCTCTGCCGCCGCAGGCCCGCCCCGCACTCCGTGCCCCTCCCTCCCCCCCGGCCTGAGTGAGCCAGAGCCCCCGAATCAGGGGCTCCTTTAACCCCGTCCTGTCCGAGCTAAGAATAGACGCCCTCCGGCGACCTACACACAGAGGCGGGGCCCAAACCAAAGCTGAACCCCAGGAGCTGTGCGAACAAAGAGAAAGGGAAATCTCTCCCAGCAGCCTCCGGAGCAGCGGATTAAATCCCCACAATCAACTTGATGTACCCTGCATCTGTGGAATACCTGAAGAGATAACAAATCATCCCAAAATTGAGGCGGTAGACTTTGGGAGCAACTGTAGACTTGGGATTTGCTGTCTGCGACTGACATGCCTCTGACTTTCATTTTTATCTTAGTAGAGATTTTAGCGCCTGTTATCATTGGTGCATTTGTTTATTGGTTTGGTTGCTCTCTTCTCCTTTTATTTTTTACTTTTTTATTTTAATAACTTTATTTATTTAGTCAGCCTTTGTTTTTTCTCCCTTTTCTTCTGAGCCGTGTGGCTGACAGGGTCTTGGTGCTCCGGCCTGCTGTCTGGCCTGAGTCTCTGAGGTGGGAGAGCCGAGCTCAGGACCCTGGTCCACCAGAGACCTCCCGGCTCCAGATAATATTAATTGGCGAGAGCTCTCCCAGAGATCTCTGTCTCAACACTAAGACCCAGCTCCACCCAACGGCCAGCAAGCTATGGTGCTGGACACCTTATGCCAAACAACGAGCAAGACAAGAACACAACGCCACCCATTAGAAAAGACGCTGCCTAAAATCATACTAAGTTCACAAATACCCCAAAACACAGAGCAGACACAGCCCTGCCTACCAGAAAGACAACATCCTGCCCCACCCACCAGATAACAGGCACCAGTCCCCTCCACCAGGAATCACACACAACCCACTGAACCAACCTTACCCACTGGGGGCAGACACCAAAAACAACGGGAACAACGAACCTGCAGCCTGCAAAAAGGAGACCCCAAACACAGTAAGTTAAGCAAAATGGGAAGACACAGAAATACACAGCAGATGAAGGAGCAAGGTAAAAACCCACCAGACCAAACAATGAAGAGGAAATAGGCAGTCTACCTGAAAAAGAATTCAAAGTAATGACAGTAAAGATGCTCCAAAATCTTGGAAATAGCATGGAGAAAATACAAGAAACGTTTACCAAGGACCTAGAAGAACTACAGAGCGAACAAACAATGATGAACAAAACAATAAATGAAAGTAAAAATTCTCTGGAACGAATCAAGAGCAGAATAACTGAGGCAGAAGAACGGATAAGTGACCTGGAAGATAAAATAGTGGACATAACTACTGGAGATCAGAATAAAGAATAAAGAATGAGAAGAATTGAGGACAGTCTCAGAGACTTCTGAGACAACATTAAACATACCAACATTCGAATTATAGGGTTCCCAGAAGAAGAACAGAAACAGAAACGGACTGAGGAAATACTTGAAGAGATTATAGTTGAAAACTTCCCTAATATGGGAAAGGAAATATTCAAAATCAAGTCCAGGAAGCACAGAGAGTCCCATTCAGGACAAATCCAAGGGGAAACACACCAAGACACATATTAATTAAACTATCAAAAATTAATTAAAAAGAAAAAATATTAAAAGCAGCAATGGAAAAGCAACAAATAACATACAAGGGAATCCCCATAAGGTTAACAGCTGATCTTTCAGCAGAAACTCTGCAAGACAGAAGGGATTGGCAGGATATATTTAAAGTGATGAAAGGGAAAAACCTACAACCAAGATTACTCTATCCAACAAGGATCTCATTCAGTTTTGATGGAGAAATTAAAGCCTTAACAGACAAGCAAAAGCTGAGAGAGTTCAGCACCACCAAACCAGCTTTACAACAAATGCAAAAGGAACTTCTCTGTGCATCAAACACAAGAGAAGGAAAAGACCTACAATAACAAACCCAAGACAATTAAGATAGCAGTAATAGGAACATACACATCGATAATTACCTTCAATGTAAATAGATTAAATGCTCCAATCAAAAGACATAGACTGACTGGATACAAAAACAAGACCCATATATGTGCTGTCTGCAAGAGACCGACTTCAGACCTAGGAACACATAACGACTAAAAGTGAGGGGATGGAAAATGATATTCCATGCAAGTGGAAATCAAAAGAAAGCTGGAGTAACAATTCTCATATCAGACAAAAGAGACTTTAAAATAAAGGCGATTACAAGAGACAAAGAAGGAAATTACATAATAATCAAGGGACCAATCGAAGAAGAAATAACAACTGTGAATATTGATGCACCCAACACAGGAGCTCCTCAATAAATAAGGCAAATGCTAACAGCCATAAAAGGGGAAATAGACAGTAACACAATCATAGTAGGGGACTTTAACACCCAAATTTCACCAATGGACAGAACACCCAAAATGAAAATAAATAAGGAAACACAAACTTTAAATGACACATTAAACAAGAGGGACTTAATTGAGATTTATAGGACATTCCATCAAAAACAACAGGGTCCAATTTCTTCTCACGTGCTCAGGGAACATTCTCCAGAATAGATCACATCTTTGGTTACAAATCAAGCCTTGGTAAATTTAAGAAAATTGAAATTGCATCAATTATCTTTTCCGATTGGAATGCTATGAGACTAGATATCAATTACAGGAAAAAAACTGTAAAAAATAGAAATACATGGAGACTAAACATTACGCTACTAAATAAAGAAGAGATCACTGAAGAAATCAAAGAGGTAATCAAAAAATACCTAGAAACAAATAACAATGAAAACACGAGGACCCAAAACCTATGGGATGCAGCAAAAGCAGTTCTAAGAGGGAAGTTTATAGCAATACAATCCTACCTCAAGAAACACAGAAAATCTCAAATAAAACCTAACCTTACACCTAAAGCAATCAGAGAAAGAAGAACAAAAAGACCCCCAAAGTTCACAGAAGGAAAGAAATCATAAATATCAGATCAAATGTAAATGAAAAAGAAATGAAGGAAACAATAGCAAAGATCAATAAAACTAAAAGGTGGTTCTCTGAGAAGATAAACAAAATTGATAAACCATTAGCAAGACTCATCAAGAAAAAAAGGGAGAAGATTCAAATCAATAGAATTAGAAATGAAAAAGGAGAAGTAACAACTGACACTGCAGAAATACAAAGCATCATGATGGATTAGTATGAGTAACTCTATGCCAATATAATGGACAACCTGGAAGAAATGGACAAATTCTTAGAAAAGTACAGCCTTCGGAGACTGTACCAGGAAGAAATAGAAAGTATAAGCAGACCAAGCACAAGTACTGAAATTGAAACTGTGATTAAAAATCTTCCAACAAACAAAAGCCCAAGGCCAGATGGCTTCACAGGCGAATTCTATCAAACATTTAGAGAAGAGCTAACACCTATCCTTCTCAAACTCTTCCAAAATATAGCAGAGGGAGGAACACTCTCAAACTCATTCTACAAGGCCACCATCACCCTGATACCAAAACCAGGCAAAGATGTCACAAAGAAAGAAAACTACAGACCAATATCACTGATGAACATAGATGCAAAAATCCTCAACAAAATACTAGCAAACGGAATCCAACAGCACATTAAAAGGATCATACACCATGATCAAGTGGGGTTTATCCCAGGAATGCAAGGATTCTTCAATATACGCAAATCAATCAACGTGATACACCATATTAACAAATTGAAGGAGAAAAACCATATGATCATCTCAATAGATGCAGAGAAAGCTTTTGACAAAATTCAACACCCATTTATGATAAAAACCCTGCAGAAAGTAGGCATACAGGGAACTTTCCTCAACATAATAAAGGCCATATATGACAAATCCACAGCCATCATCGTCCTCAGTGGTGAAAAACTGAAACCATTTCCACTAAGATGAGGAACAAGACAAGGTTGCCCACTCTCACCACTCTTATTCAACATAGTTTTGGAAGTTTTAGCCACAGCAATCAGAGAAGAAAAAGAAATAAAAGGAATCCAAATCAGAAAAGAAGAAGTAAAGCTGTCACTGTCTACAGATGACATGATACTATACATAGGGAATCTCAAAGATGCTACCCGAAAACTACTAGAGCTAATCAATGCATTTGGTAAAGTAGCAGGATACAAAATTAATGCACAGACATCTCTGGCATTCCTATACACTAATGATGAAAAATCTGAAAATGAAATTAAGAAAACACTCCCATTTACCATTGCAACAAAAAGAATAAAATATCTAGGAATAAACCTACCTAAGGAGACAAAAGACCTGTATGCAGAAAATTATAAGACACTGATGAAAGAAATTAAAGATGATACAAACAGATGGAGAGATATACCATGTTCTTGGATTGGAAGAATCAACATTGTGAAAACAACTCTACTACCCAAAGCAATCTACAGATTCAATGCAATCCCTGTCAAACTACCACTGGCATTTTTCACAGAACTAGAACAAAAATTTCACAATTTGTATGGAAACACAAAAGACCCCGAATAGCCAAAGCAATCTTGAGAAAGAAAAATGGAGCTGGAGGAATCAGGCTCCCTTACTTCAGACTATACTACAAAGCTCCAGTAATCAAGACAGTATGGTACTGGCACAAAAACAGAAATATAGATCAATGGAACAGGATAGAAAGTCCAGAGATAAACCCACACCCATATGGTCACCTTATCTTTGATAAAGGAGGCAAGAATATACAGTGGAGAAAAGACAGCCTCTTCAATAAGTGGTGCTGGGAAAACTGGACAGGTACATGTAGAAGTATGAGATTAGAACACTCCCTAACACCATACACAAAAATAAGCTCAAAATGGATTAAAGATCTAAATGTAAGGCCAGACACTATCAAACTCTTAGAGGAAAACCTAGGCAGAACACTCTATGACATAAATCACAGCAAGATCCTTTTTGACCCACCTCCTAGAGAATTGGAAATAAAAACAAAAATAAACAGTTGGGACCTAATGAAACTGCAAAGCTTTTGCACAGCAAAGGAAACCATAAACAAGACCAAAAGACAACCCTCAGAATGGGAGAAAATATTTGCAAATGAAGCAGCTGGCAAAGGATTAATCTCCAAAATTTACAAGCAGCTCATGCAGCTCAATAACAAAAAAAACAAACAACCCAATCCAAAAATGGGCAGAAGACCTAAATGCACATTTCTCCAAAGAAGATATACAGATCGCCAACAAACGCATGAAAGAATGCTCAACATCATTAATCATTAGAGAAATGCAAATCAAAACTACAATTAGATATCATCTCACACTGGTCAGAATGGCCATCATTAAAAAATCTAGAAACAATAAATGCTGGAGAGGGTGTGGAGAAAAGGGAACCCTCTTGCACTGCTGGTGGGAATGTAAATTGATACAGCCACTATGGAAAACAGTATGGAGGTTCCTTAAAAAACTACAAATAGAACTACCATATGACCCAGCAATCCCATTGCTGGGCATATACCCTGAGAAAACCATAATTCAAAAATAGCCATGCACCACAATGTTCATTGCAGCTCTATTTAGAATATCCAGGAGATGGAAGCAACCTAAGTGTCCATCGACAGATGAATGGATAAAGAAGATGTGGCACATATATACAATGGAATATTACTCAGCCATAAAAAGAAACAAAATTGCGTTATTTGTAGTGAGGTGGGTGGAGCTAGAGTCTGTCATACAGAGTGAAGTAAGTCAGAAAGAGAAAAACAAATACCGTATGGTAGCACATATATATGGAATCTAAAAAACAAACAAACAAAAATGGTTCTGAAGAACCTAGGGGCAGGACAGGAATAAAGATGCAGATGTAGAGAATGGAACTGAGGACACGGGGAGGGGGAAGGATAAGCTGAGACAAAGTGAGAGTGTTGCGTGGACATATATACACTACCAAATGTAAAATAGAGAGCTAGTGGGAAGCAGGCACATAGCTCAGGGAGATCAGCTCAGTGCTTTGTGTCCACCTGGAGGGGTGGAATAGGGAGGGTGGAAGGGAGATGCAAGAGAGAGGAGATATGGAGATACATGTACACATACAGCTGAATCACTTTGTTATAAAGCAGAAACTAACACAACATTGTAAAACAATTAAACTCCAATAAAGATGTTAATAAATAAATAAATAAATAAAATTAAGCAAAAAGAGAAACAATAAAATAAAAAAATTAATGCTTTGGGGCACCACTTAGACTTTGCATTCACAGCATACTTAGAATATTTGTAAACGAAAAAGTAACGGTGGAATTGATTCTTTAGAAAGGCCTCTTTTCTCAGTCTAATTCCGCACCTGTAAAACTAGGTGGCTATGCCGGATGATTTCTAACAGCTCTTTCACTTCTACGATTCTGATATTGGGGACATATTCAATAATCATATTGTATAGACATAAAATATTCTGTGGTCAGAAAAATACTAAAATGCTCCTTTTCAGATTTATCATAAGTCCATTATTGACACAATTCTTTCCAATAAAGATACTCTGGAATGACTTCTGCTTCTCTGTGCCTGGCTAGATTTTACTTTTGAACCAAACTCAGATATCATTTTTCCAGGAATCTTTCCCTTACCCTTCCAATCCCCTATTTGAGTTAGATGTTCCTCCTACTGTTATTATCACACTGGATTTTAAATTATTCATGTTTTTTTTCCTCCAGTCTCCTCATTAGATTATAATAAACTCCCTATCGGCAGTGACTATGACTTACTATTCCTAGTGCTTAGTATAATACCTGCCACATAGCAGAGACTCAACAAATGTTTGCTGAATTAATTAAAGCATGACAGTCAAACCACTCTTGTCGATTATTTTCATGGAAGAAACTTCGGAACTTCCTACATCATTGTCTAGTAAATAAAAATACCTATTTATATTCTTAGATATCTAATGAGTGTCTCTAAGTGAAGATGTTTAAAACAAAATTCTTCATTCACAGCCTAAAACCCATTCATTTCTTATTCTTCTTCATATCAGTTGCTCCAGCCAGAAACCTGACTCGTTCTTGATTCTTCTCTCTCCCTCTCCACTTAAATATAACCTGGAACAGAAAGTCCTATAGGTTGTATCTCCAGAATATATATCAATTTAGTCCACTTCTCTCTAGCTTTACCTCTTATGTGAACTTCTGCAATAACTTTATAATTGATTTCTCCTATCCATCTTTTGTGTTCTCCAGTCATTATCCAATCAGCAGCCAAAGTAATCTTTTAAACGTGTAAATCCCCTCCTATCACAGATTAAAACCCATCAATATCTCCTATTACCCTTAAGAGAAAGACTAAAATCTTTAGCATGACCTACAGAGCCCTAAGTCTGGTCTTTTCCTATCTCCCCAGGTTCAAGTAGCACCTTTTCCCTCTTTCTTTGCACTACAGCCACAGAGGTCTCCTTAAAGTTTCTGAAACATACCAAACTTTTTCATGCCTTTGAGACTCTGCATATCCTGTTCCCCTGCTCAGAGTGCTCTGTCCCTGGTTCTTCACGTGCTTGGCTCTTTCTTATTCTCTTATCTCAGTTTAAAGATTACTTCTTTAGACAGGCCATCCCTGAACACACTAAGTAGGCCCCTAGCTTCATCCTCACATCTTCTAACAGTACACTCTGTTGGTTACCTTCATAGCACTGTTTGCTGTGTGTATCCCCTAGTAGATCATTAACTCAATGAAGGTAGGATCTATATTTCTTTCGTGTACCACAATAGTCAGCATATACATTTCAGTATGTTGAAATGTAATCCTAAGCAAATGCATAATAGATACCGATGGAGAGTACAAATAATGACAACACTGTCTTTGGTGCAAAAGCAAAATATGGTTAATCATGGAGGAGGGGTGTTCTTAATAAATAGATCTTTAGTGGTTAGTCACAATTCTTATAATGACCTATAATTATTTAGCACTTATCCACCACACCTCACCCACAAATACTGGCAAGAACCACTGAAAACATTCACCCATTTATTCAGTCATTCATTTAACAAATGACATAGTAATATGGAATCAATAATGACTATGATAACCTATATGTATAAAAACTGTTATCATAAATGGATGGATCCAGTTAAAAATAAAATAGAACTTTTTTTTTTTTGGTAAATTGTATTTAACTGCCTGTAAACTCCTCCACAGGTATGTGCTTATTCTTCCTATGTATGGAGAATAGACGCTATACGTGGAGAGTAGCAACTGTAGATTTTATTTTTATCGTTCCAAGAGTGCCTATTGCAGTGCTCAACAAATAAACGATGCTCATGTCAGGGCTTCTCCCTGTATTAACAGACATAGACCATGAACTTTTCCATTAGGAAATTCACACTAAGATTCAAATGGAGACATTTCTGAGAAAGCACAGAGAAAATATAGATAAGAAGAAAAAACCCTAATGAGAACTGGAAACTTAGTCAGTGATGATGGGCACAATCACACTAGAAGAAGCACTATCATGCGGCATCGAATGCACATTCACATTTAATTTAGGGGTGGTACTAGGCTCAACACTGTATGTATACTAAGTTTGATTATCCCTTCTAGTAGCTTACCATCCAAGATGCTGATCATACTGTAAGGTACATAAATAAATCAAGGGCTATTATTCATGCTGCCTCATATAGCAACTCGATGGGCTATGTCATTGCAGTATATTTTTTGTTATTGAACTTCCTCATTTTCATTTGCTGAGCTGATTTTTATCAATACTATCACAGCTTCTTTTTATTTATAGCTTCTATTAATCTTGACTGTGCATTGTTTGCATTAAGGAGTGGTCTGAAGTGTTTCTATTAAAATGATTAACATTTTTTTTCACTGAAATTTAGCCAAAATACTAAAGAAAATACATTGTGATAAAACACCATATATGTTGGTGCAAAGAAAAATGTAATTTAATTTCAGTTGTAAATAACCCATCCTCCATAATATTATAAAACACAAATATAATATAAACTCATAAATGCTTGGACATGGGTACCATCCCCAAAATAGCATAGCATGAAGTAATATTTGACCAGAGAGAAAAAGCAAGATTTGGAAAATATCTTCTTAAAGGTAGTAATATCCTTACAATTTCAACTTCAAATTATAAGGACAAACTTGGGTAATTCAAACTGTTTTCAACAAGAAAAAGGAATTTAGGAGTGCCCTCATGTTTTTTCTGCCTATGAGATGTCAAGTATCTGGTTTATTTAAACTGTTCAACTTTCAAGTGACTATTGCAGTATCATACAAACACTGCCAAACGACCTTTACCATGAGCAGGCCTGTGATATGTGTGGATGACTACCACAACTTTAGGTTTCACAATAGCCACAGTAAGCGATTTGCGTCTAGCAACTCCATCGACCTACATGTCAGGAGAAGGACATGGTTTAATAAATTTGAATTGGTTCTGAAATAAGAATTGCGTAAGGATGACGATAGTGAGAAATATGGTATAATGAAAGAACTATTTTGAAATCTCTTTTCTTCATGTAGAAGACTACTGAGAGTTTGAAGAATTACTGAAAAGGGCGAAAACTACATTTGTGGATTTCTTAGTGAACATAACAGATTCCTGGCTAAATTGTAAAACTGCAGCATTCTGGTAAGTAATTGTATATACAACAATGCTCAAATGAAGGCATTCTGTAGAAGTTGTATGCACAATAAATCACCATCTGTACTTGGCCCTTGGAGTCTATTTGAATGCCCATTCAGTCCAAGGCGGCTGGCTAGATATGTCATTGATTTTCTTCTTCAGTACCATCCCTGGGAAAAAAGCCAGTGTTTAATAACGGAAAAGATCACAATTTAAAAACAGAGGGAGAAAAAGAGAGGGTATTTTGAACCCACATTAGAAAGTTCCTGGAAACTAGGTACATTAACAAAGTATTCAAGCATGTAGGTTAGACATAGGTAAAAATATGAAAACAAATATTCATCTGAACAAGAAAGGGCATTACAACACCTTTAACTAGGAAATCCCCCTCTGACAATGATTTCCTACCCTTCTACCTAATGGATTTTATCATGGCCGTAAAACCTACTCTTCAATTTGGTGGTCCAAAAACCACAAGGCTGAGGACATCTTCCTATTCTCCCAGTCTATCAGCCCCATTCTGCTTTACTTTATTCAGTCTATCAATAGCCAGAAACATCTTGTTGTTTATTATCAGCCTCCCTTTATTAGAGTGTAAGCTCCCAGAAGTAGGGACCATAGCGACCACGTCTATGCTTTTCATCACTGTGTATCCAACACCTACAACAAGACCTGGCACACTCTAAGCACCCAATAAATACTTACTGAATTGATGTAATGAATTGCCATAGTTGATCAGTTCATGTGTGAGCACCTGACCCAAGCTTTATCAATCAGGGTACATTTCACAGGTCCCACCCACCCTTGGTCATAACTGATGGATCCGGAAGTAGGCAATTGAACCATGCAAGAATAATCAGAGTCCTTGCTTACTGTTTTAGGACTTAGAGTCCATAGAATAGAATCCTTTTCGCTCAGGGTGGCTAGAACTATAAGAGGAGAAGCTCATGAGCCCTTACCAGCCATGTTTCTGACTCTGTGGAGAAATTCTATGTGCATAAAAGAAAATGAAGCTTAAATATAAAGACCACTAGAAAGATTTAAAGACTATGCTGGTAATATTTGGTTCATTAGCTCTAGTTGTTTTTGGTGTCAGTCACAACCCTACCTTTTCCGAAGTTTGATATTCAAATTTTTTTTTCTAAAATTCTCTAAACAAATAAGTTCCCATTTTCTGCTTTGGTTAGTTTGAGTTGACTTTATCACTTAAAACCAAGATCCTAATTTATATGTTAACCTTCCCTGCAATCCTAATACCACTTAGCATATTTATTCCTAGTATGTTCAATGTCTTAATTATTCACTCTGCTAATGTCTTACCCCATTCACAACCGTCTCTCACTGAGTATTGGTAAATGACATTGTCTCCTACTTAACATAGAAAACAGATATTAAGAGACATCATGAATGCCTTCAATTATCCCTCCTTCTCTCATGTTTCAGAGACTCTTTCATCTGTATTCCAGATCCCATCCCTTTTGGCTTTCTCCAGGACCTTGCTCTATCAGTTATTACCTGTCTTTCCTATCACTTAAAATTTTCTTTCTTCATTAGTCCTTTTCTTTCATTGTATAAGCATCCATTCATTCACACTTCAAATATTTATTCATTGCCACTGTGGGAGATACAGGACTAGGCCAGCCTACATGCTCAAGTTTTTCTTTTTTTCCCATAAAATAAATAAACAAGATGAGAAAAATTCCTTCCTGGAACCTGTGCCCTCCTTAAGCTACTGTCCCTATCCTTGACCATCCCATCCCTTCTCAGCCAAGCATATTAAAAGCTTATACTTAATGTCCCCACTTCTTTCCTTTCCTCTCATTCTTCAATCCACTGGAATCTGTCTTCTGCCTTTGCTATTCCATTAAAAACTCTCTTGGTGAAGTCAGCAATGAACTCCTAATTGCCAAATCTGGTAAAGATTTCAGAGACCATTTTTCGTATATGATACTGTTATCCCCTCTTTCTGGATTCTGTTCTTTTTTGACTTCTGTAATACCACTTTGTCTTCATTCTCCGTCTAGTTCTCTAACTACTCAGCATTTTTCCTGGGCTCCTCTTCCTACCGGTCCTTTAAATGTTTGTGTACACTATGATTTTGTCCATTATCTGCATTTTTCTGTGTTCTTCTCACTGTATATGCTCTTTCTGTGTGATCATATCCAATCTCATGTATCGATTATACATCAACAACTCCCAAATCCATTTTCCAGCACCACTACTTCAAGTTTATATCTAACTTCATACTAGATATTTCTACCTGGAAAACCTGCAAAGTCATGTTCAAATGAGAACACTTTTTCTCCAAAACTCTGTCTTTCTTGCTTCCCTACCTTAATTGTTAGCACCCCTCTTCACTCACTTACCAAAGATGGAAACCTTCATTCCTCTCTCTCCTTCATCACCCACATCCAATCAGCCACCAAGTCCTGCAAACTCTAATTTCTCTCTCATGTATGTCTCCTTTTCTTTACTCAGAAATTCAATGCTTACGTTAAGCTCTTCATCATCTCTTCCTCTGGATTATTGCAATGCCTTCCTAACTGGGAACTTTTCAACCTGTCTTTTGCTCTTCCAATGGGCCCACTACATTCCCAACAGAAACCACAAAAGTTAGGAAATCTCCCCCAATGTACAGGAATGTGCTTAAAATACACCAAAGTCCACCTTGAGGACTGTACATTTTCCCCCCACCAGGCTCATTATAAATGATTCAAAAATGTACCTTTGAATGTTTCAGAGTTATTTTGATAAGGCTGTAATTAACTAAGTAAAGTAGAAGTCTATTAGTAGCAATAAGAAGTCACTGAATACTGGTAATAGCATTAGACAAAGAGGTAAAACAGTACAGAAAAAGAGATGGAAATGTAATTTAGAGGAGAATTAAATTCTTACCTGACTTCTTATTACAATTTGGATATTGCTAGAGTTCAATCACTTCTTCTGAACCATATCTATATGCAGATCAAGCCCGATATTATATGATTAGCATATATTGGAAGTCATTGCTGTTCTCTTGTACCTTAACACAGGCATCATAAAGAAATATCACCAGTTTTATTATTTTTATTTCAAATAGATGTCAGTCTCGTCATTTTCTAAGGTCTGTTCTTCAAATGAGGAATTATAAAGAAGAATCTCAGAAATGAGTATTTCAGTTTTAGGAGACTAAGGAGGATCAGACAGGCCAGTGCCAAAAAACAAAATCATCACACAGAGATATTGTTGATTATCTTAGCAAATCTCCCTTTCCATTTCACTTTTCTTCTTTGGTTCAAAGATTCTCTCTAGAGGCAGAAGGGAGGGCTGCACATTTCAAATTATTTTTAGGACTTTGATTAACTGTGCCACAAGACCCCAGGTGACTATTAATATACTAGTAAAGGCAGTTAAAAGAAGACCTAAGGTCATTCAGTGAGTGAATGAAGCAAAATTGAAAGCATGAGTCTTGACCCAGTGATGTGATCTTTCTGGTAGACAATATAGTAGAGGCTATCCAAAAGGGGGCAAATGGGAATAAGGGACACTATCTGCACAAAAGGTTAGAAGACAAGGCTTCTCAGCATGGAATTCTGTATTAAAATAAAAGAAGTTACCAAGTGAACTTTCAATGCATCCATTCTATCTCAATAAAGCACAATCCTGTTACAACGCAGCCCACGATTATAAGGCTGCAGATATACTATAGAGGAAATCCTGCGCCTTGAAATACAAAGGCTCAGTAAGACAAAAGCCAAAATAAAAAAGCTACCAGTTATGCTTCCAAACATTAGCTTTACAAAGGGCTGCTGCTGTATTTAATTTGTGACTGTGACCAAAAGGAAATTCTCTGAATAGTAAATGCCCCATAAATGCTTGTCTAATTGAATTATCTAATTGGCTAATGTCAATTTTTTAATGTTTAAGGAGCATTTGGGATTTTACATTGATTAGCTAACAAGTACTTCTCATCCAAAGAAAACCGGAAGCTCATGCCATAGCTTGCCAAGGTGTTCGCAAGAGGAGACAAACATTTATAAGATTGCTGCTAATTATGTTTCCACTTCTCATGAATTGTTTACTTTTATTATTTACCTATGTCTTGAATGGTATTGAAGCAAGCCATGTAAGTCCCTTTGTCAACTGCCAGAAGTATAATTCTCCACAATTAATCAGTAAAAAGAGAATTAAGCGTTGCTTCTTTAGAATTAGGAAAAACCTGCCGCTGATAAATTGAATGCATTAAGAAATTAACATACCAGTAAATGATTGATCATTATAATTACCTGAATTTGCATTTCTAGAACTCTACTGAAAGAACTCAAAATCACTCTTCTAAGATATTTTTAGCCACATTCCCCAACTGTGGATAAAGTAGTGCACAAGAGATGTGCTACTTTTTATTACAATTAGAAGTTCAAGCTTTTTTTTAAGATGTTCACAACTGGACTTTAAATAAGCTAATCCAATGTTCTAAAACACGAACTTCCTACAAGGTTTTACCAGCTAATTTTTTAAATCTGCTCTGATGTATAAAAGAACAGTTCATCAGTATGTCAGGAATCACAAAGGATTGTAAGTCACCCAACTATGAGGCATCTTGATTAAAAAACTGGAGGAGGGCAGGCCATTTCAATAAAAATTATTTGGCAGTTGCAAGCATCTCTATACAGGTGGCCCATGAAAATACTACTGGAGAGTAAATAAAATAGAGTAATGCCACCCGATACACCATTCTCAGTCAAGAGCTAAAAGCAATCACTTCTGTTTGATGATAAATAGTAAGTACTGGTAACAATAACTAATATTCATTGAGAGCTAATTATGTACCAGACAGTCTTCTAGTGGGTTTGCATTAATTCAATAAATATTTATCAGATGCCTAATATGTTCCAGGCAATGTTCTAAGTACCAGGATTCAGCAGAAATCAAAACAGATAAAAAGTCCTGCTCTCACAGAACTTAATTCTAGTGGAGGAGATAGAAAATAAATGAGTAAAGTAAAATATAATAAAAATACAAATAACTATGTATTTAATTATACATTATGGTATACATACATAGTAAGTATAAATATATAAAATAAAAATAAGCAAAATAGTATGTCAGATGGTGATAAGTAGGGTGACCATAGTATCTCCGTTGTCTCAAACAGTCTTGGCTTATATCTGTGGTCCTAGTGTGATTTTTCCTAGTGCGCTCTTTCACTCTCAAAAATGTCCCAGTTTGGACAATAAATTATACAGTCACCTAAGTAATAAGAACTATGAAAAACAAAAAAAGCAGAAAAGGAGTGTATGGGGGGAAGACTGTAATTTTCAGTAGTATGGTCAAGGAATGCCTCACTGAGGCGACATTTGAGTATGGACCTCCATCAGGTGATAGACCAAACCTGGTAGTTATCAAGGGGAAGAACATTCCAGGCAGAGGGAATAGCAATTACAAAGGCACTAAGGCAGAAATATGCCTGCATTGAGAACTATCATAGAGGCCACTGTGGTTTTAGCAGGACGACTGAACAAGTTAGTAGTCGATGAGGTCACAAATGTGAAGGGAGACCACATTATGTAGACTCTTATGTTCTGAGTTAGATGGAGAGCCATTGCAGCTTTTTTTTTTTTTTCCCTGCACCGTGCGGCATGTGGGACCTTAGTTCCCCGACCAGGGATCAAACCAGTGCCCCCTGCATTGGGAGCGCAGTCTTAACCACTGGACGGCCAGGGAAGTCCTGCCATTGCAGCTTTTGACTGGGGGGTGGGCATGATCTGCCTTAGGTTTTAAAATTATCATTCTGACAATTGTATTGAGAATAAATGTTGGAGTAGAAGGGCAGAAGCAGAGAGACAGGTTAGAAGACTACTGCAAAAATCAATATGATAAATGATACTGGCTTAGACTAGGAGAGTAACAGAGGAAGTAGGAAAAGTTAGACTCTGAACCTATTTTGGAGGTAGAGATGACAAGGTCTCCTGATAAAATAGATGAGGTTAGTGACCTCACCAAGGTTTTTGATAAGAGGACCTGGAAAGAAGAGCTGCCATAACCTGAGATAGAGAAGTAAGTTTTGGAGGGAGAACCAGGAGTTTGGTTTTGAATAATGTCTCAGTCAGGTTTCCCAAAAAGCAGAACCTGAGACAAGAGATTGTGTTGCCGGGAGTGAACTTTGGGAAGTGATTCCCAAACAGGAATGGAAGACCAGAATGGAAAGTCAATCCAAGGGTGAGTTTTTGAGCCAGTCACAGCTATGGGTAATTGAAGCTTAATCTTACTGGGGGCCCTCTGAGGAGCTTGTAAAATGCCTGGAAGATTATCTGCTTGATCTTAGAAGAGGGAGACATTCACGACTGGCTTTCTGTCTCTTATAGGTCAGGAATTGTCCCATGCCATATTAACTCTCTCACACTTCCCTGTTTACACATGCTTCAGATTGACTGAGTGGGCTCCCACAGGCATTCCACACAGAGGTAGCAGAAAAGACAGGAAATAGAGCTATCTGGTGCAGCTGAGAGGAGATGTTGTTAGTGTTCATATGCACACAGCTGGTAGCTGCAATAACAGCTGGAATAAAAAGGTGGGATGAGAGAATGTGAGGTGGAGAACAAGAGGTGTTTGGTATAGATATGTTAAGTTTGAGATACTTATCAGCCACCCAAGTGGAGATGAAAAATAGCCAGCTGGATATACGAATCTGAATTTGAGGGGAAAGTTCCAAGCCGGAGCTGTGAATTTTTTTTCAGCATATAAATGGTATTAATATCATAAGACAGGATGATAGGACCGAGGGAATAAGTGTATCAAAGATAAGAGAAGAAATCTTCGGGCCCTCCAATGTTTCATGGTTGGGAAGATGAGGAAAATCCAACAGAGAATCACAGGATGACTCAGAAGAATACAGATATCCTGAAAATCAAGTGAAGAGGAAGGAGGCGTGATCAACGGCGTCAAATGCTGCTGAAAGGTCAAGACGAGAACTAAGAACTGACCACTGAATTTAGCAACGTGGAGGCCTTGGTGATCTTGACAAGTGCATTTACTAAAATGCCAAAGAACTCTAAGGGTTAGATGTTAGAAAAACTGTTAACCTCAATGTTGGATTTCATGTAGATATTAGTAGGGAATGAAATGATGCAACATTCAGACACTGAAAAACACCTGTCAGTAGTCTGAAGATTGATAGACCACTTTAATGAGGCAGAAGGAAGGAGAAAACAAAAGTCAGATGGTATGAATTTCAACAGAAGAAAGGCTGTTAAACTGAAGGCCTGGAATAAATAGTTTATCAGTGAGTACACTACCTCTGGCTCAGTTAATTCAAGTAGTTAGAGCATAATGTTAGAATAAAGTCAAGAATTTGACCCTAATCCTAGATAGCTATTCTGACAAAGAAAAGAACACTGTCCCATGGCCATGGCATACACTATAGTCATGCACAGCCATACTGGCCTGATGCCAATGACAGTGGATTCCTGACATTAAAGAGCAGAAGGCTCAGGGTGTTACCCTATATCTAGGAAAACCATAAAGATATTTCTAATGGTAGGTAAAGAGCATCATCTTCTATTATAGACCTATTTGAACATCAACTACTATATCTGATGAATGAATTTTATATACACAGTATACTGATTAAGAACATGACCTTTAGGGACTTCCCTGGTGGTCCAGTGGCTAAGACTCCATGTTCCCATCGCAGGGGCCGGGGTTCAATCCCTGGTCGAGGAACTAGATCCCACATGCCACAACTAGGAGCCTGCATGCCACAACTAAAGATACCACATGCCGCAACTAAGATCTGATGCAGCCAAGTAAATAAATAGTTTTATAAATAAAGCAAGTATTTACCCTGTGTTTAAAAAAAAAAAAAGGACATGATCTTTAGTATCCAGCAGACATATGTTTAAGTCTCAACTAGGCCACTTACTAGATGTCATATTGGGAAAGGAACTTCCCTCTCTAAGTCTCAATTTCATCACCTGTGAACTGGGATTATAAGTGTGTCTAAACGTCATAAGTTTGTCTTAAAGTTCATGCTTAGCACAGTGCCTGACACATAATAAATATTAGCTCTTACTGTTCTTGAAAATGGGAAAGCATGAGCATTTATTTGCTGAAATATAATTGTTTACAGGGTCCTACCGTGCTGTCTTTGTTAGCCTAGAAGCGTTTTTCTGCAGCAGCTTTCAACTTTATTTTAAACTTGGGAACTCAACAGAGACTAATTTTTGTTTGTTTCAGCTTTTCAGAAGTCACCTATGAAGTTAAGCCTCTTATGTGGATTAAGTCAATGGCAATATTGATTTGGGCTTTTTATGAGCTATGAATTCTAGTTATCATAACCTTTCAAGGAAGAAAGAAAAATCCCCTAGAAGATTAGAAACTCTCCCATTCTCACTCTGAGTAGACTAAACTGTAAAATAATCCAGTGGATGCTTACTTAGGAAGGCTGTCAGGATAATAAAGAGCAATATTTCCATTTATTCAAACTACAACATCAATTAGAATGTGCCTCCTATACTCTACCAATGAAGGGAAGTGTTCAGATAAATTTGTTCAATTTTTTAACAGTTCCTGAGAACTCCCAGCATAATAGACCTATTAATATGTACAGAGTTTTGATTATATATATAGGTGTGCAATGATAGTAACTGAGATGAGATTGGATCACAAAACTTTTCAAATGGGTTTGTGGCATGAAGGCAATAGAAGGTGATAAAGAATCCAACAGGATAAGACTCATCTGCTACTGAAAGGTCTTTGAGGTCAGTGCTGTCAGCAAGTATTAAAGGGAGTACATGCTGAACTACTTTGGATAGAGTTTTTAGAGACCTACAGTGTAACAAAAGCCATGACACTTCTGCTAGATTATAGCAGAGGAAGACTCTTCTAATCTAATTGGTTAATATGCATGACTACAATACTGAAAAAGATGGATGTTAGACATTTGATTCTCATCAATATTCTTTCAGGATTTAAAATTTTTATTATCTGGTGTTAATCACGTCATTTTTAGCAGACATTCTCAAGAAGATCTGAAGTGAAAACCATTCTCTGGTGTTCCACAGCAACTTAATTGGAGGTCTTACAATTATAATCACTATGACAGAGCCAAAACGTTTGTTAAGCCTGTTTCCACTACTGCTCATCCATATAGTTAAGCTACAGAGCAAATACAGAAGAATTTACGATCCTCAATGAACTCAGACCAGCTGGTGTGGACATAGCATGTGCCCTTATTCCCATACATAATGTTCTGCTTCATTCATTTTCATATTATTTCCAGTGACACAATTTCCTAGATCCTAAGAATGGGCAGGAAGTCACTCTCTGAAAACGGCTGTAATTGGCATTCTGTGAGTGGAAGGCACCTGTGAAAGGATTTGACAATTGGGAATAATATTTGTGTCCCAGCAGCTTTCAGAATGATTTATGTATACAATCTCAGTTGATCCTCTGTACCACAGTAAGCAAATACCATCTTCATTTTACATAAGAGGAAACAAAACCTTGTAAAAGTTATCTTATTAAAAGAAAAAATATGTTTTGAGAACTTACCTATGTAGCAAAGTCTACAAGAGTAAAAAAGACAGTCCCTGCCCTCGAGAAGTTTACAGTTTAGTTGGAGACACAAACAAGTTAATAGTCAGTTACAATTAAGAGTGATTGGTGCTTTGGTAGGAATATGTACTGAGTGCTGTAGGAGCACATAGGAGGGGCATCTAGCTGAGATTGCACAGGACCAAGAGAGGATTTCCAGAGCAGGCAGTGTCTAGATGGAAACATGCAGGCTAAGAAGGACCTAGCCAGGTGATGAGAGGGGAAGAGCAGGTTTATAACAATGCTTCAGCCACAAATGAAAGCTGGTGCAAGTGAACCTGGGGCTATAACAACATTTGGAATCAATAGGAAGAATTTTACCAGTTCCAAAAACAATACAGAAATAAGGGACCATGCCAGTAGGGTTGGTAAAGTGGTATAGCTAAATGGCATGCACCACAGACCATGCCAGTAGGGTTGGTAAAGTGGTATAGCTAGATGGCATGCACCACAGAGGAGCAGGATTTTTGTTTTATTGAGGTTTGTTGGTTTTTAACGTAAGGGTTTTAGTGCTGCAGTGGGAACTGAGGTTTGTGGAGTGTGAGAGAGTGAAGAGTAGCTCCAAGAAAGTGGCTGATGGAGAAATAGTAGCCTCAGAGGAGAGTCATGTCTGAGGCAGGATGGAAGGTATGAGGAATTGCATGAGAGGGTTGCAGGGGAAGGGGTGCCCAAGGCTTCATTCATTCAATTCAATGCCTTCAATCTTTGAGGAAATAGTTACTAAGCACTTATTCTGTAATGACACTGTGCTAGGCTATTAGGTAAATCACTGTTAGTTCAGTAGCCTTTCTCTTATACCATCCTGAATAATTTATCAACAAATACATCAAAACCAAGGTATTCAACTTTTTAATTCAATTTATAAATATTTGTTCAATTCCTGGCTCACTATGTGCAAAATATTGCACTATAAAAAATGCCCAGTTACTGGTTAATAATGTCTGGTTTTAATCCATAATCTCCAAGGATGGGACAAGGGGAAAGGGGCTTAAAGTTCTACCTGTGGAATTCTGGTAAAATACGCTCAGCAATAAACATTGTCAAACACTAGAAAATGGTACAAATTCCTTGATGCCTTCAAAATCAATAATCAACAAATACTTATTGAATGCTTCCTCTGGAAAACAATGATTACTGCGTTGAACTCTGGTGAGACTTAGGGTATAAAGAATGAATAATTAGAAATGCTACACTTACATAGGGAGGGAAAAATCAACACACCCCACTATCACCAAAGCTTGGTGATACAACTGAAATAGAACCAAATTTCTCAAAACTCGTAGAGAGGTAGGTTTAGTGTGTTCCTGCCTGAAGGCATGTTCTCTGAAGGTCCTTGGCAGCCTTGTGATTCAATTTTAAGTGCTTTGAACTTTGGTTCAGAACCTGAGTAATAAAAACTGCTTAATTGGGTTCCTTTTTACAGCTTCTATTTTGTTAAGCTTTATTTTAGCAGAAGTTCAAGTGTTTTACCAAGAGAATGACTCATGAGAGTTTGTTTACTTTGTTGAAAAGGTAACTTTTTGATGGTACTCTTGTTGAATCTGGACATCACATAAGGTTACAAATCTGGGACAACAGCCCTCCACCGTGTTCTATCCTAACAACATGGGCTCCAAACTTTATACTGAAATTTACATTTCAATCCCACAATATTTAAGTATGTGCAAATAAGAATTGCAAATAGACCTTTTAGATCATCTTACTAGTACAGCATAACCATGATTAAAAGTCTAAATAATAGGGAGTCTCATTTAATTGGAATTATCTCCCTTTCCACTCATCACTGGCAGCTGGCATTGATAAGAATGAGATAAATATGAACAATACAAAGCCACCTCTGAGCTTTGTTTCTATATTTCTACACTGAGGTCATTCTTCATTGGCTTCTACATCTATAGCCTAGTACAATAAAACTGGAAGTAACTGATCAGAATAACACCCTCCTCATACACAGAAAGTCACTTAAACCAATCCCACATCCAAATCCAACTCTACAAACTAAGGCATGGGAAAAAAGAAGACTCACACATTTTAGAAAGCTTTCTGTCAATGAATTTTACGCTAACTGTTGTTAACTGCAAAAGGTTTTGAACTTATATTTCAATTTTATCTAAATTTGTTATTTATGGTATGGCAAAGACTACAAACCATTCAGACAAAGTATCATACACTAAAACTATCAAATACTCTTCTATGAAAAGTAAAAAAGATATGTAGCAATCAAGGTGGGCAAAATTCAAATTTGAGCCTCTTACAAATTTAATTTACCAGAAGAGAATATTAAGTGCGACATATTTAATGAATTCATTTGTTCAATAAATATTCATCAAACACCTATTATGTGCCAAATACTGTTCTAGGCTCTAAAGTTAATTCCAAAAGCATGGTGGCAGAAAGATGGCATAGCCAGCCCAATTGTAAGTCAAATAGATCAGACAGGTTGCACAGCCCACTGACCATATATACTGGCCCCGCCAATCACAGTGTGGCTTGGAAACAGCATGCTGACTGAGGGACTTGGCAGTGTGTTACAGTTAGGATGCAGCAGAAATCAGCTTTATTGCCATCTATTTAAGAGGTAGTTTGAGAGGAACAATTGAGAAGCACATAGTTTGCCAGCCACTAACACTTGCTGAGCGTACTTGGAGCATAGGGCATTTGGAGTGGGAAACTATGGGAAAAACAGGAGGCATGTATCCATGTTCGAATTTTAGATGCTACTTCATATAGCTTCTCTTCTGTTTTGCCTCTCCATTATTATATACAAGTATGTCTTGCTTAAGAAAATGCAATCAATAGGAAAAAAATCAGAGAGCCGTTCCATTAAAAATTAATCTACCTCACTGTTTCTTTAAGTTACATATATAAATTATATAAATATAAAACTATACATTATGTTACATATATATAAATGATGATCACAAAATATATGATATAAATATGTGTATTTATACATAGAAAATGTACAATAAAATTCTGCATTTCCTGTGACTCTCATTTTTCAATACCACACATTACTTTTTTTCCAATTAGTGAAGGTGGTTTTGGACCATATTTATTGATTAATTTCAGACACATTAGCATTCAGCCTACTTGTATGTCAATGTGATAATTTTTTAAAGTGTTCTCGAAACTCTAGACTTGAACCATTAATGAGGAGACATAATTGGACTTTAGTAGCGAAGCCTTGTAAATGTCTTAGTTGAAGGTAGAGAAATGAATCTTACCTTACACCTTTAAATTCTATGAAAGGTTTGGGTGTGTCCTTATTAATTTCATTTTTTTTTTTTTTTTGCCTTTGAGCTCATTTCTAACTTCTTCTTACATGACATAAAAGACACAAACGGTCATTTGCTCAAACAGTTAAAGGCTCAAGAGTAATAAAATTAAATACTTCATGTGTTACAGGAATGACTGGCACCAAAATAGCACTGCATATGGTTCAGTTTACACTGACGGGACAGCAGAATCCTCAGCTTTTAGTATAAAGGCTTCAAATGAGACTATTTCCAAGGTTCCAGAAGATTCAAGATTTATCTTCTGTCACCTCTAGACCCCTTCAGAATTATAATGAGAAAGAAAAGTGCTGAAGATAATAAATAGAACTTATTTGTATATGGAGCTAGTTCTGCATCACAGATGACCAAAAAAGCAGAATAACCGTTTTCTGACAGGGCAATTTCCTGACAGGACATGTTGGCATACCTCACAGTCATTCCTTTGCAAATATTTAAAACTGTTTTTTGCTGTTCACAGAAATATAAAGCTACATTTTCAAATGCCAATTCTGAAATCTTGTTCAAATCTTTGTAATAAAAGAGAATCAACATGTAACATGGATATAGTCTCAATCAACTCTATGAATCCTTCAAGACGCCACAGCTTCCCTGTTATGTACTGAAACAAATCCATGCCCCTTCACTTCACTTTTTAGGTTTAGCAACTGCTTTCTTCTATGTTTCACCAACCTCCCTTTTTCATCAATCTTCAATAGTCTCTCTGCTTCAGCCATGTTATCTATCATGTTTGTCATTCAAATGATCTGACTTACCCTTGTCCGGCCTTTGTGTTAACCATATAATAAATGGGCCCTAAAGAGTTAAAAGGAAAAGAACAAAGCTTTTTTTCCCCAGTCTTCACAACCCCAGGGTATATATCCCCTTTGAGCCTGCCCTGTAGCTGAAGCAGTTCAAAAAGAGCAACCAAATTATGCACCTGAAAAGAGGACAGTTGCTTTGTTTCCCGGGGCATAGTCATTTCTGTGACACTCAGCCAGGGAGCCAGTCTTTTCCTTCTGAAATCATGTAGATCCTCAAAGGAAAATACATAATTCCACTGAGTAAAGAGTTATTTAAGAAGAAAACACCAGAATTATTCTCCATACTGTGGTGTAGGTTTTAATCTAGATTGAGAAAGAAGCATTAAAGGGTTAAACAAAGTATTAAGCAAAGTGGGCTCAGGGATAGGCAGCTGAAATGGATGAGTGTGCAGAGATGAGATATTTTCAGACTGAGAGCAAAAGGCCATGTAGCCTCAGAAGCAGCAAGGCTGAAGAATCGGGAAACTGACCTAGCTATTCCTGGATAAAGAGTGTCCATCAACAAGAGAGATGGTCAAAGGTAAAACCACACTGTGTAATATGTCTATAATTAGTGGTAACTGCGTATTGTTTTATAAAGTTAGTTTAAGAATCTATATAGAGAATTACTTCCATGCAATTTAGCCCTACTAGGTGAACCTCCCATTTGATAATGACTTGGTATCTAGGAAGCGACGAATTGTGACCGACTGTAGCTACCTATACTCGTGGCTAAATGAAGAGCAAAGGGGAGTTTTACAGAAATGAGGACTTCCTGAAGGTTGCATGAAGGGACAACTTCTATAGTGCATCACTGTAAATATCCTTCCTCCAATTTTCCACCTGTTTGGTTCTCTTCCCTTCTCCACAGTCGGCATCCAAACTTACCTGTGCAATATACATTTTTGCACATATCAGCCTAACTTAAAATCATTTGTATGTAGGGGTGTGCTATATAAGTGTCTATATAAGGAAATATTGTCTCCCTTGTTGGAAACAAAATGCAGAGAACCTGTGGATTTAGCACTGGGTAGAAAACTTCCTAGCTGATGAGGAACATAATAAATCAAGGTGACTGAGTGCCAAGGGAAGGTGAAATTCAGGGGCTGAGTCTTCCACCCCCAACAGCTTCTCCTTGTAGCTTCTACTTTTAGTACTAGATCGTGGAAGATCTAAGTTGCATTAACTCAGGGGAGATGAAATTCCCTTAGCAGAGAATCTTAACCCATGGTCCATGGATGTAGAATGACTTCAAGCTTCCTGAAACCCTTGAAATACATGGCAGATACTGTGTGTATGTGCATTTTTTTCTGCAAAGAAGACAGAGAGCTTTGACTAGACTCTCAAAGCATTTAGTAGTGTGCCCCCCTCTACCCCCTGCTGTGAAGAACCACTTCTCTGGGCATTGGGACGTGCTGAAGGATTTTCAGAAGAATGGTGTGATCTGATTTGTGTTTTTACAAAGATCACCGGTAACAATATGGAGGAGAGTCTGGAGTTCCCTTTTCATTAGAAGAAGAAACTTTAACACATAAAGTAAATACCCTATCTCCTTTAAATCTGTTACAGAGTGGCATCCCCCAAAATAAAGAATTTCCAACTTCAGTTTGGCACTCAATACTGTTTGGAAACCATTTTTTCAAATGAGAATATTGAAAGCATGGAGCACAGTGTGGACATCATGTACTAGGGCTGCACCTAATAATGTAGTGGAAAGAACATCGGTCATAAATTTATTTTTTAGCTCTGCTATCTACTCAAGCTATGTACTTCTATAATATAGGGGTCATGACGATTATCACTACATCACAGGGTTATGACAAGGACTAAATACAAGCAATATGTGAACCCACTCAGCAGACTACTTGACACATAGTGGTCAATAATATTTATTGTCATTAATATTCCCACATCTCCATCTTCCGTCCTGCATCACCTGAGCTGCAGATATGTATGTACACTCCATCTTGGCCAGGTCAAAAACCTCCCTCATTACTCATCTGAAGCTCCTGACGCACACTTTGAGCAGACAACCTTCCCCTCCTTTACCCAAGACTCGAACTTCAACACTTGCCACTCCGTTTTGGAATTTACTTCCTGTCTCAGAGGAAGCAATGAACCCTTTCAAAGCCTTTCCTTCCACCTGAGATTCCGAAACATTCTCCAATAGAGCCTTATTCCAGTCATTATATTCAGTTGTACTCACTCTTCAAATCCTTGGATTTGGCGTCTTTCTCTAAGATTATTGAAACTGTTTACTCTAAGGCAGTAGATCCTCATCTGAATGCACGTTGGAATTCCTTGAGATTTTTTTAATGCCTGGGTCCCACCACTGAAAATTCTGATTTAATTGGTCTGAAGAGCAGGGTTGGCACTGGGATTTGTAAAACTCCCTAGGTAATTTTAATGTCCAACCAAGGTAGAGAATCTCTGGTCTAAAGTCAGAAGTGACCTTTTAATTGCCTGTTTTATTGCTTTTTCTCAATTTTCATTCTATTTGTTGAAGTGTTTGACTATTTAGTCACATCTTCCCACTGGAAAGCCTCTTCCCTTAGCTTATGTGATACCCCTTCCCCTTGATTCTTCTCTGACATCTCAAGACCAACTCTTTTCTTCTGCCCACTCCTTTAAATTCAGATGTTTCTCAGGGTATTATACTTGGCTCTCTTTATTTCTGACTGTACATATTCTCACTGGATGATTTTTTTCTACTCTCACTACTTCAGGAACCATCTATTTCTAGATGATTTTACACACACACACACACACACACACACACACACACACACAGTGACACCATTTCCTTGAACTTAAGATCTGAATTTGGAGCTATCTCTGCATACAGCAGTTGGATCTAATGTCAGACTGCCTGGGTTCCAATGCCAGTCCTATGACTTACTACCTCTGTAATATTGGGCAAGTTATTGAGCATCTCTGTGCCTCACTTTACTCATCTTTACAATGGGGATAATAATGATCCCAACCTCATAGCATATTGGGAAGATTAAATAACATAATCCATCTAAAGTGCCTTACTCAATGCCTAGTGCTTAATGAATGTTAGATATTTCACTTATAATCATCGTTATCATTCCCCAAAGAGAGTACATGTTTCTAGCTTCTAGACTCTCATAGTACTTTACCTACACCACTATTGCAACATCAATCATATTGCAGCACTGTAGCTGGTTTATACCTGCCTTCCTAAACGTACTCTGAATTCTTTGAGGGTAAAGATTGCTTCTTATTCATCTATATCTTCAGAGAACTTGGCACAGATAAGCAGAACACAGATAGGAAATAGGTTTCATCTCTCTTGCCAACTCTAATTGACTGACAATGTTTGCATGGAATGCTGTGATGATAAGGATGTGAGGCCGCAGTTGGGCTCAACAAGAAAGAGCACAACTGTTTGATCAGGGATGTCTGCCATAGGACAGGTAGAGAGAGCAGTGGCACAAATGCCATTGATATCCCATACCAGTTTTAGACGCTATATAAATAATTATTTATTGATTAAATTTTCATGAACAAATTATATTGGCTGAAAGACATGAGCAAATTGGAGTTGTTGCTAAATAACTTACTTTTCTCTTAGAGTTTAATTTTTTGGGCAGTCATTATAGATTTTTATGCTAGAAACTTGTGACAACTAGAAGCATAACATGCTTACAGCAGAAAATTCATCACAGGTGATCAAATGCTGTTGAAATTTTCATTTCATAGGCTTTGCTACATTATATTACACCTGCCATCTGTGACATTTACCACGTAAATACAGATTCTGAGGTTGAGTTCTTTCAAGATTTTTGTAGGAACTGTTATCCAAACTGTTTAGACATAAGCCAACAATAGTTTATACTACTGCTAAGTGCTTGAAATAAGAGTCAAGAAATGTGCTTTTCAAATCTGGGCTTCTGTCTACACCTTGAACCCACAAGTGGCAATACTGTTTGAGCAGCTTCCGCTGTGGGATGAAGTGGCTTATTAGCCAGGGGCAATTAAGAGGAAAATAACAGTCACTTGTGCCCATTTATTTCAAGATGAACTGCATTCACCTAACAAAGTACCTGGAACAGTTGACACTAAATGAATGTTTGATGCATAAATGAGTAACTGAAAAAACGGATGGATGGATAGATGGATGACAGATAAGCTTTGCTCCCATGTAATCTTGGTAAATACAGATTGGCAGTTTTAGTTTTTTTCCACCAGATGGCGATAATGTGAGATTTAGGTTTAGGTTGTAATACAGAAAGCAGAAAACAACCAACCAAACAAAAACCATATTAGGAGAAAGAGAAGCCACAAAACAGGTTAAGAAGGGAGAAATGAAATGTCTGTGTCAGCTTCAGTATCTCAGGAGTCTACGATCTTCTGGGATTTGTAATAGGTCCTCCCTATACCTTTTTTTATGCATGGGTGACTTTCATTCATAATTACTTTTCAGTAAAACGGCTATATTCAAAACTAATCTTACCTATTATAAAAATTATAGGGCAATTCTCATAACTAAAATTATTATCCTTGATTTATATAACGATATTTTTTTTCATTTGTTTTTTACTAATTTCTTAGTTAACGGATGCCTCCCTTGGAAGTGAGGCTGCTTGGGAAGAGTTGCTAGCCTGTGTGCCTCCAGGAAATGTACCCCTGCTATTAGACCTACCAAAAGTCATATAAAGTAAGCTTGCCTAAGCCTCATTCATCCTATTAGCAAAGAATTGTGAATAATATTAGATTAGTGTCCATCTCTTAATTCGAAAGCTTTTGGAAAATAAGAAAACCAGTTTTAAAATCCAGCACTCTGTGTACATGGCGGAGGGGGGATTCTGCTTTCTTGGCAAATAAAGATAAGAATATGAAGATACTTTTAAATGGGATCAAGTATTTCCTCTTATTAATGTTTCCCCCCAACAAGCCCTGAATTGAATGACACAGTAACTTCCCTAAAAAGTGAAAAACAACAAACAGACTCAGGAATATTTCATTATAAATTACATAGCATATCATCTACCCTTTACTAAAGAAAATCAGAACAGAAAGCCTTTTTAAACCTCCTTGTAAACCCTTGGTCATCGGAACACAAAGAGGCTGACAAGTCTTTTAGGGAAGGAAATGAAGGGAAACTAACAATTACTGAGTCCCTAAAAACTTTCACACTTATGATCACAATTAATCCATATCACAACCTTATGATGTACATACGAGAGTCACAGACTTGATTTCCAAACCCAACTCTTACTACTTCTTAGCTGCAGAAACTGGAAAAGTATTTCTCTCCAAGCTTCAGTTACCTCATTGGTAAACTGGAGATAACATCTCATATCTCATAAGGCATGCATGAGCAGTAAATTTAAGCATCTAGCAGAGTCCTGGAAAAGAGCAGGTACTATTCAAGTTTTTTTATTATTATTATTACTACTTTTATCATTGTGATTATGGTGTTGATGATGATAATGATGAAGTCAACTTTGCAGTGAACTTTACAGGCTCAGCGGGCTGAAGTAACTTGCTTAAGGCTGCACAGCTGGTGAGCTTAAAAGGCATCTAGCACAGTGTCTGGAACTATAGCAGGTGTCCAATCAACACTATGTTATCTTTCTTCCTTCCTATCTTAAAACTCAATGATTTTCTAAGAATTTTACTCCTTAAAAATAATGTCAGGCTCACCTTTAGCTAGGTCGATGCAAGATGCTACCATGTATTTGTGAAAATCAACATTTTTTTTTACACATAGGTAGCAATATATGGACTAGAACAACAAAGAGGATTCCAGACTTCACAAAAAAGATGATCACGGGGCCCACAATTTTGCCTAATGTAGGTTAATTCATTTCTCTCCCAAAGAGGTACATATTTCCCTTCCTAGGCGTCTGTAAAGATCATGAAGTCAGTAGCAAGAAGACCCCAAGTTTCTAGACCTTCACCTCCTGGATATTTATACTTTACATAAGTCAATATAGCAAAGGATGGTGCTAGTTAAAATTTTAAATAGGTTGAAAACATGTTTATTTCAGTTCATGGATGATAGAATCAGGTTTTTGCCCTTGACTTTTTTCAGGTCTCACTCTACACATTCTACCTGGGTAATCTCATCCATCCCCAGGCATCTCCTACTATAAGAAACCTGTGAATTCAAATCTACTTATATCAACAGTCCAGATCATTCCTGAACTCTAGGCACACATTAACAACTGCTTGACAGGAAAATCTACCAGGATGTCACCCAAGCAACTTAAACTTAACATGTTCAGAAAGAAACTCATTCTCTTCCCTTCCAAACCCACTCGTATTTTACTTCTCTTGGTAAATGGATCACCATCCTCCCAGTTTTCCAACCTTGAAATTTAGAGTCATCCTTGACTCTGTTATCTCTTTCAACCTCGACAAGTAATCAATTACTAAGTCTTATCAATTCTACCACACTAATACCTCTTGAATATGTTTCTTCACCTCTACTGATACAGCCAGAGCTTAGACATTCATCACCATTCTTAGCCTGGGCTATTTCAGTTCCTTCAGAGATTGTCTCCCTGCACCCAATTTTCCCCAATTGCAATCAATCGTCTATACTGCTGCTTACACAACTACAATTCACTTCTACAATTATCATCCTAAAAATTATAATTCATCGTGAAATTCTCTATCACTTAAAAGCTTTTTGTAAAAAAAAAGTTTAAAGAAAAAAAGGAACTCCTAAATTGGGCATGCAAGACTTTTTGTCATCTGGCGCCAATGCACCTCACTCTTTTTATATTGAAATTTTCATCATGCTAGGCCTTTTCACAGTTTTATCCTTTGCACCTGCTAATCTACCCTCTTGAAATGTCCTTTTCCTAGTAAACTCTTATTCAAATGACAAGACCTTGATCAAATATCACCTTTCTATGGACCCTGACTCACCCATGTACTTCCATAGCACTTTATCTGTAAAAGTACTTACTACATTTAATTGTAATGATTTGTTGGATGTCTATTTTCTCCACCACATTATGAGTTTCCTACAAGCAGAAACTATCATGGTCATCTCCATCCCCAGCATCTGACTGGAGGCCTAACACATAGCAAGTGCTAAATAAAAACTTAATGAGTAGAGACCACTTCAAGATGGCAGAGGAGTAAGAAGTGGAGATCACCTTCCTCCCCACATATACATCTACATGTGGAACATCTCCTACAGAACACCTACTGAATGCTGGCAGAAGACCGCAGACCTCCCAAAAGGCAAGAAACTCCCCACGTACCTGGGTAGGGCAAAAGAAAAAAGAAAAATCAGAGACAAAAGAATAGGGATGGGACCTGCACCAGTGGGAGGGAGCTGTGAAGGAGGAAAGATTTCCACACACTAGGAAGCCCGTTCGCGGGCGGAGACTGTGGGTGGCGGAGGGGGGAAGCTTCGGAGCCACGGAGGAGAGCGCAGCAACAGGGGAGCGGAGGGCAAAGCGGAGAGATTCCCGCACAGAGGATCAGGGCCGACCGGCACTCACCAGCCCGAGAGGCTTGTCTGCTCACCCGCTGGCGTGGGCGGGGCTGGGAGTTCAGGCTTGGGCTTCGGTCGGAGAGCAGGGAGAGGACTGGGGTTGCCTGCGTGAACACAGCCTCCAGGGGGTTAGTGCGCCACGGCTAGCCGGGAGGGAGTCCAGGAAAAAGTCTGGAGCTGCCGAAGAGACAAGAGACTTTCTCTTGCCTCTTTGTTTCCTGGTGCACGAGGAGAGGGGATTAAGAGCGCCGCTTAAAGGAGCTCCAGAGACGGGCGCAAGCCGCGGCTATCAGCGCAGACCCAAGAGACGGGCATGAGACGCTAAGGCTGCTGCTGCCGCCACCAAGAAGCCTGTGTGCGAGCACAGGTCACTCTCCACACCTCCCCTCCCGGGAGCCTGTGCAGCCCGCCACTGCCAGGGTCCCGGGATCCGGGGACAACTTCCCCGGGAGAACACACGGCGTGCCTCAGGCTATTGCAAAGTCACACTGGCCTCTGCCACCGTAGGCTCGCCACGCATTCCATACCCCTCCCTCCCCCGGTCTGAGTGAGCCAGAGCCTCCGAATCAGCCGCTCCTTTAACCCCCTCCTGGCTGGGCGAAGAACAGACCCCAGAGGGTGACCTACACGCAGAGGCGGGTCCAAATCCAAAGCTGAATCCCAGGAGCTGTGCGAACAAAGAAGAGAAAGGGAAATCTCTCCCAGCAGCTGCAGGAGCAGCAGATTAAAGCTCCACAATCAACCTGATGCACCCTGCGTCTGTGGAATACATGAATAGACAACGAATCATCCCAAAGTTGAGGTGGTGGATTTTTGGGGCAACTGTAGACTTGGGGTTAGCTGTATCCAACTGACTAGTTTCTGATTTTTTTGTCTATCTTAGTATAGTTTTTAGCGCTTGTTATCATTGGTGGATTTGATTATTCGTTTGGTTGCTCTCTTCCCTTTTTTATTACTTTTTAAACTTTTTTGAAATTTTAATAATTTTTAAAATTTTAATTATTTTATTTTACTTATTTTTCTTTCTTTTTTTTTTTCTTCCTTTTCTTCTGAGCCATGTGGCTGACAGGGTCTTGGTGCTCCAGCCAGGCCTGAGACTCTGAGGTGGGAGAGCTGATTTCAGGACAATGGACCACGAGAGACCTCCTGGCCTCATGTAATATCAAGCAGCGAGAGCTCTCCCAGAGATCTTTGTCTCAACATTAAGACCCAGCTCCACTTAGCGACCAACAAGAGCCAGTGCTGGACACCCTATGCCAAACAACTAGCAAGACAGGAACACAACCCCACCCATTAGCAGAGAGGCTGCCTAAAATCATACTAAGGTCACAGACACCCCAAAACACACCACCGGACATGGTCCTGCCCACCAGAAAGACAAGATCCAGCCTCATACACCAGAACACAGGCACTAGTCCCCTCCACCAGGAAACCTACACAACCGACTGAACCAACTTTAGCCGCTGGGGACAGACACCAAAAACAACGGGAACTACGAACCTGCAGCCTGCAAAAAGGAGACCCCAAACACAGTAAGACAAGCAAAATGAAAAGACACAGAAACACACAGTAGATGAAGAAGGTAAAAACGCACCAGACCTAACAAATGAAGAGGAAATAGGCACTCTACCTGAAAAAGAATTCGCAATAATAATAGTAAAGATGATCCAAAATCTTGGAAATAGAATTGAGAAAATATAAGAAACGTTTAACAAGGACCTAGAAGAACTAAAGAGCAAACAAACAATGATGAACAACACAATAAATGAAAATAAAAACTCTCTAGAAGGGATCAATAGCAGAATAACTGAGGCAGAAGAACGGATAAGTGACTTGGAAGATAAAATAGTGGAAATAACTACTGCAGAGCAGAATAAAGAAAAAAGAATGAAAGGAACTGAGGACAGTCTCAGAGACCTCTGGGACAACATTAAACGCACCAACATTCGAATCATAGGGGTTCCAGAAGAAGAAGAGAAAAAGAAAGGGACTGAGAAAATATTTGAAGAGATTATAGTTGAAAACTTCCCTAATATGGGAAAGGAAATAGTCAATCAAGTCCAGGAAGTGCAGAGAGTCCCAAATAGGATAAATCCAAGGAGAAACATGCCAAGACAAATATTAATCAAACTATCAAAAATTAAATACAAAAAAAAAATTGAAAGCAGCAAGGAAAAAACAACAAATGACATACAAGGGAATCCCCACAGGGTTAAGAGCTGATCTTTCAGCAGAAACTCTGCAAGCCAGAAGGGAGTGGCAGGATATATTTAAAGTGATGAAAGGGAAAAACCTACAACTAAGATTACTCTACCCATCAAGGATCTCATTCAGATTTGACAGAGAAATTAAAACCTTTACAGACAAGCAAAAACTAAGAGAGTTCAGCACCACCAAACCACCTTTATAGCAAATGCTAAACAAACTTCTCTAGGCAGGAAACACAAGAGAAGGAAAAGACCTACAATAACAAAACCAAAACAATTAAGGCAATGGTAATAGGAACATACATGTCCATAACTACCTTAAACGTAAATGGATTAAATGCTCCAACCAAAAGACATAAACTGGCTGAATGGATACAGAAACAACACCCATATATATGCTGTCTATAAGAGACTCACTTCAGACCTAGGGACACATACCGACTGAAAGTGAGGGGATGGAAAAAGATATTCTATGCAAATGGAAATCAAAAGAAAGCTGGAGTAGCAATTCTCATATCAGACAAAATAGACTTTAAAATAAAGACTATTACAAGAGACAAAGAAGCACACTACATAATGATCAAGGTATCAATCCAAGAAGAAGATATAACAACTGTAAATATTTATGCACCCAACACAGGAGCACCTCAATACATAAGGCAAATGCTAACAGCCATAAAAGGGGAAATCGATAGTAACACAATCATAGTAGGGGATTTCACACTCCACTTTCACCAATGGACACATCATCCAAAATGAAAATAAAAAAGGAAACACAAGCTTTAAATGATACATTAAACAAAATGGACGTAATTGAGATTTATAGGACATTCCATCCACAAACAACAGAATACACTTTCTTCTCAAGTGCTCATGGAACATTCTCCAGGATAGATCATATCTTGGGTCACAAATCAAGCTTTGGTGAATTTAAAAACATCGAAATCATATCAAGTATCTTTTCCAACCACAAGGTCATGAGACTAGATGTCAATTACAGGAAAAAAACTGGAAAAAATAAAAACACATGGAGGCTAAACAGTATGCTACTAAATAACCAAAAGATCACTGAAGAAATCAAAGAGGAAATCAAAAAATACCTAGAAACAAATGACAGTGAAAACACGATCACCCAAAACCTATGGGATGCAGCAATAGCACTTCTAAGAGGGAACTTTATCACAATACAATTCTACCTTAAGAAACAGGAAACATCTCAAATGAACAACCTAAGTTTGCACCTAAAGCAATTAGAGAAAGAAGAACAAAAAAACCCCAAAGTTCACAGAAGGAAATAAATCATAAAGATCCGATCAGAAATAAATGAAAAAGAAATGAAGGAAACAACAGCAAAGATCAAAAAAACTAAAAGCTGTTTCTTTGAGAATACGATAAACCACTAGCCAGACTCATCAAGAAAAAAAGGGAGAAGACTCAAATCAATAGAATTAGAAATGAAAAAAGAGAAGTAACAACTGACACTGCAGAAATAAAAAGGATCATGAGGGATTAGTACAAGTAACTATATGCCAATATAATGGACAACCTGGAAGAAATGGACAAATTCTTAGAAAAAGTACAGCCTTCCAAGACTGGACCAAGAAGAAATAGAAAATATAAACAGACCAATCACAAGCACTGAAATTGAAACTGTGATTAAATATCTTCCAACAAACAAAAGCCCAGGACCAGATGGATTCACAGGCGAATTCTATCAAACATTGAGAAAGGAGCTAATACCTACCCTTCTCAAACTCTTCCAAAATATAGCAGAGGGAGGAATACTCCCAAACTCATTCTACGAGGCCACCAACACCATGATACCAAAACCAGACAAAGATGTCACCAAAAAGGAAAACTAGAGGCAAATATCACTGATGAACATAGATGCAAAAATCCTCAACAAGGAGCCTGTGCTCCACAACGGGAGAGGGCACAACAGTGAGAGGCCCACATACCGCAAAAAAAAAAAAAAAAAAAAAAAAACTTCAACAAAATGCTAGCAAACAGAATCCACCAGCACATTAAAAGGATCATACACCATGATCAAGTGCGGTTTATCCCAGGAATGCAAGGATTCTTCAATATATGCAAATCAATCAAAGTGATATACCATATTAACAAACTGAAGAATAAAAACCATATACTAATCCCAATAGATGCAGAAAAAGCTTTTGACAAAATTCAACTCCCAAATATGATAAAAACCCTCCAGAAAGTAGGCATATAGGGAACACACCTCAACATAATAAAGGCCATATATGACAAACCCACAGCCAATATCGTTCTCAGTGGTGAAAAACTGAAACCATTTACTCTAAGATCAGGAACGAGACAAGGTTGCCTGCCCACTCTCACCACAATTATTCAACATAGTTTTGGAAGTTTTAGCCACAGCAACCAGAGAAGAAAAAGAAATAAAAGGAATCCAAATCAGAAAAGAAGTACAACTGCCACTGTTTGCAGATGAAAGATACTATACATAGAGAATCCTAAAGCTGCCACCAGAAAACTACTAGAGCTAATCAATGAATTTGGTAAAGTCACAGGATACAAAATTAATGCACAGAAATTTCTTGCATTCCTATACACTAATGATGAAAAATCTGAAAATGAAATTAAGGAAACACTCCCATTTTCCACTGCAACAAAAAGAATAAAATACCTAGGAATAAACCTACCTAAGGAGACAAAAGACCTGTATGCAGAAAACTATAAGACACTGATGAAAGAAATTAAAGATGATACAAACACATGGAGAGATATACCATGTTCTTGGATTGGAAGAATCAACATTGTGAAAATGACTATACTACCCAAAGCAATCTACAGATTCAGTGCAATCCCTATCAAACTACCAATGGCATTTTTCACAGAACCAGAAGAAAAAAAATTCACAATTTGTATGGAAGCACCAAAGACCCCAAATAGCCAAAGCAATCTTGAGAAAGAAAAACGGAGCTGGAGGAATCAGGCTCCTTGACTTCAGACTATACTACAAAGCTCCAGTAATCAAGACAGTATGGTACTGGCACAAAAACAGAAATATAGATCAATGGAACAAGGTAGAAAGCCCAGAGATAAACCCATGTACTTATGGTTACCTTATCTTTGATAAAGGAGGCAAGAATATACAATGTAGAAAAGACAGCCTCTTCAATATGTGGTGCTGGGAAAAACTGGATAGCTACATGTAAAAGAATGCAATTAGAACACTCCCTAACACCATACACAAAAATAAACTGAAAATGGATTAAAGACCTAAATGGAAGGCCAGACAATATAAAACTCTTAGAGGAAAACATAAGCAGAACACTCTATGACATAAATCACAGCAAGATCCTTTTTGACCCACCTCCTAGAGAAATGGAAATAAAAACAAAAATAAACAAATGGGACCTAATGAAACTTAAAAGCTTTTACACTGCAAAGGAAACCATAAACAAGATAAAAACACAACCTTCAGAATGGGAGAAAATATTTGCAAATGAAGCAACTGACAAAGGATTAACCTCCAAAATTTACAAACAGCTCATGCAGCTCAATATCAAAAAAACAAACAACCCAATCCAAAAATGGGCAAAAGACCTAAATACGCATTTCTCCAAAGAAGATATACAGATCACCAACAGACACATGAACGGATGCTCAACATCATTAATCATTAGAGAAATGCAAATCAAAAGTACAATGAGGCATCACCTCACACCGGTCAGAACGGCCGTCATCAAAAAGTGTACAAACAATAAATGCTGGTCGGGGTGTGGAGAAAAGGGTACGCTCTTGCACTATTGGTGGGAATGTAAATTGATACAGCTACTATGGAGAACAGTGTGGAGGTTCCTTAAAAATCTAAAAATAGAACTACCATATGACCCAGCAATCCCACTACTGGGCATATACCCTGAGAAAACCATAATTCAAAAAGAGTCATGTATCACAATGTTCATTGCAGCCTTATTTACAGTAGCCAGGTCGTGGAAGCAACCTAAGTGTCCATCGACAGATGAATGGATAAAGAAGATGTGGCACATATATACAATGGAATATTACTCAGCCATAAAAAGAAACGAAATTGAGTTATCTGTAGTGAGATGGATGGACCTAGAGTCTGTCATTCAGAGTGAAGTACGTCAGAGAGAGAAAAACAAATACCGTATGCTAACACATATATATGGATCTAAAAGAAAAAAAATGGTTCTGAAGAACCTAGGGGCAGGACAGGAATGAAGATGGAGATGTAGAGAATGGAGTTGAGGACACGGGGATGGGGAAGGATAAGCTGGGACAAAGTGAGAGTGTGGCATGGACATGTATACACTACCAAATGTAAAATAGATAGCTAGTGGGAAGCAGCTGCATAGCACAGGGAGATCAGCTCGGTGCTTTGTGTCCACCTAGACGGGTGGGATGGGGAGGGTGGGAGGGAGACACAAGAGGGAGGAGAAATGGGGATATATGTATACATATAGCTGATTCACTGTGTTATACCGCAGCAACTAACACAACATTGTAAAGCAATTATACTCCAATAAAGATGTTAAAAAATAAACTTATTGAATAATAATAGGTTATTAAAATGAAATTAGGGTGACATCTTTAAAGACAAACTTCTCTTGTCTCAGAATTCATTTTGATCACAATGCAGAGAGACAAAATCCGAGGCTGGCTAGTTCTTTATATTGACTTAATATAAAATTGCTTATACTTTTAGAACAAACTGTCACCAGAAATACATTCTTATTTAAATTCACAACATTATTAGGTCAGGCACTCTACACTCCAATTCCATAAGCCACAAGTCACAATTGTAAGTTCATATTCTGTAAAGACAAACTTAATAGAAAAATATTTTAATGGTAACTACACATTTCTTAAAGTATAATAGAACACCCCCCCCAAAATTCCCATAAGACATTTTCCAATTTCCAGTTACGCAGAAGAATAAAATTACTCATAACAAAGTTTCAGTCTTTAGCTGAATAAATAGGGAAGATTAAAATGAATTACTTGAAAAGACAGATATAAGACCTTTAGCAAGTATGTTAAGAGCTAAAAAATGAGTAACATAGTTAATATAAACATTTAGTGCATATCTAAATGTTGGTATGAATATCTTAAATCTTTGGCTCCATTTAAAGTTTTTCTAACATAAGGTTCCAATACTAATTAGAATACAGCAATTTTCGTTTGTAATAACCACACTTTACATGATCTTTGGTGATCCCAGAGAATTTGCCTTTCTAACAAGTCTGTGGGTGATGCTGTTCCTGCTGGGCCAAGGTCCGTGCTTTGAGAACCACTGATCTAGATAATAAAATTATTTTTTTTTAAAATCTCAACACAGACTTCTTCTTTTTTTAAAAAAGTAACCTGTGCCAATGTCAGTATCTTTTTTTTTCCTGTGTAGTTAAAATAGTCTAATACCACGTATCTATCAATTGAAAAGAAATAAGGAAATAATATTTCTATCTGTTTTCTATTTATTAGCAATTGTCTTGTCAATCCATAATTGAAAAACCAAGGCTGTCCAAAGGATATGCCCCACATTACGGCTGTGGTAGGAAGGGTTCCAACCAATTCTTACCTTCCCTTAGGACTGTGTTGCACAAGGTTTCAGCATTCTGTGGACAAACTTTCTGGACCTTTGCTTGGTAGTCCCCACTAACCTTTTTAAAGCTCTTTTAGATGCCAAATATTTATTTGAGACTTTTGTCCCATATAGGCAGTGGCTTGAAAAGCACTTAGCTGTTTACTTTTCATCTTACTATAAATTATTTATCCTTCAGTCTGTAAATGGCTATTTGTAGGATTAGACAAATTTTGAATGCTCTGATAAGAGGATTGTTGCATCCAAATTCATGCACAATCCGACAACCTCAGCTGGATTGGCATATGAAACAGATTCACTAAGCATATGTAAGTAGCGCAAATTATTAACCAGTTAACATCAGCAAATTTGTTTTTGAAACTTATGTTTATGCATACAAGCATTCCCTAATGAGAAATAATATTAGCTATAAAAATCCAATAAAAACATACCTTGAGTAGATTTCTCTACTTCTTTCCTCTTCCTACTCTGGCTATTGTAATTCATCCTCAGCTCTTGGTTATACTCATGCAGAGTTTCTCTGGAGTTGTATGACTGTCTTGGTTTTCTTCCATCTTCACTCTCATCGGAAGAACTAGTATAAGCTAGGTCCATTTCATGCTTGACTTTTGACAGAGGCTGATAGGGTTTGCAGTCTGTTTGCTCCATCTCTGATTAAGCAAGCTCAGTTTCATGAAAAAGGGAACTCCTTTAATGTAAGCAGTCCTGAAAGAAAGAGGGAAAAACACAAGCCATCTTAGATTTGTCCTTTTGCGAGAAAATGCATCTGGCCGATTCACAATTGGTCCTGATAATACTGTCAAAGGAGGGGAGCAAAAGACAAACTAGATGACATGAAGCTAGCCGGAGGCAATAATAACACTGTGTTACACGCATACCTTGTCAAGCAGTTAGGATTAAGCTGGAGGTAGCAGTATTAGAAAATACTCAAGGTGAAAGAGAGTCTTCAAAAATATTTGTATTGGAAGGCAAATAAAGGACAGCGTTTTTCTATGGTGTGTGCATGTGTTTAATGTTAAAGTCTGTGGTCAGATTAAAAAAACATTATAAGATTTGAAAGTGGCCAGAAGTACAAATATTAACCCAGCACATCCTACATCTGAAATGAAAACTGGTAAGAGAACTACATTCAGAAAAAAACACATACTTGCCTCTGGTTTAATACTGCATTTAAGAAAGGGGCTCTGAGGAAGAGAATGATTCTGAGTTAGAGAGGCTCATGAAATAAAGTGTCCTTAAGGGGGACCGAGCTCTATGTGTTCATACAGTGGCTTCTGCGCCTCAGGCTTGCAGAGCATTTTTAATGAGTTAGGTGGTGGTAAATTTTTGTTCTTCATAGTACCGAGAGGATATAAACAACACTTCTGGTGAGTATACTGGTGTAGGAACAGCAGGATCTAAATTGGGTTTAGAAATAGAGATTTAACACTTCATGATAAATCACTGAAAGAACCCCCCTTCCCCACAGAATGCTGAGCTAGGAGCCACTAAGGCTCTTAAGAACCATAGAGGCATTATCCACCTTACTTAGCACAGAGTGGTCAGAGAAGATCAAATGCCACCTGAGCTGTCAAAGTCTTCTGAAAAGTTTAAAGTCCTGTCAAAATGTTCTTATTTTCATTCTCATTTTCATCCACTGTTGTAACTCTGCAACTTGGTCCTTTCATACAATGTTAAAGAAACCTAGCTTGAAACCAAATAATGCCATGATTTTATTTTGCAGTGAAAATGACTCCCTTATTTTTCTTCAGCTCTTCACCATATGCATTGTCAAAGAAATCTTCAGGCATCTAGGTAGTGGCTCCTTTATCATGTACAGTATCTCACTTTTTGGAATTTCTATTGCATGTACAGCAAAAAGAACACTGAAATCACTCAATAAAGCTTATCAATTGACTGATATGCATTCAATGGTACATAATGCTTCATAGTATGAGCAACGTTTCACCAGTTGAAGCCTTAGTTCCCTAACCAGGTCCTTGAAGGCAGACTCTGAGTCTTATTCCTCTTTATGTCCCCCATACCACTTAGCACTACTCTAGGCACATACATAGTAAAAACTATTTAACTCCTGAATCTACAAATTCCATTAAGTGGCCCACGGAGACACCTAGCTTGGTTGAATTGACAGCAAAGTTGAGCATCCTTGGAGAGAAAGCAGATAAAGTATTATAAATGAATATATACTGATGATTCAATAATAATCTAAGCTCATACCATCTGACGGCTTCACATACTGACTATACACTCACAGTCCCCCAGTCTATAGCTCCAGCAGAGGTCCCTCCCCTGAGCCATAGACTTGAATATCCAACTGCTTACTCTATGTCTCTACTTGGATATCTAAAAGGTATCTCAAACTTACTATGTTCAAAACTGCTCCCCTTCCCAAAACTGCTCCTTTCATAGTCTTCTCCACCTTGGTAAATGGCAACTTCATTCTTCTGTTTGCTGAGGCCACACTACTTGAAGTCATCCTTGATTCCTGTCTTTCACATCCCACATGCAATCCATCAGTTCATCCTGTAGGTGTTACCTTTGAAATATATCCAGAATCCAACAACGTGTCTCCACTTCCCTACTACCACACCAGGATTATTGCAATAGCCTCCTAATTGATCCGCTGCTACACCATCAGTCCCTTATAGCAAGTTCCCCACACTCCAGCCAGAATGAAGCTTTTAAATCTAAGTCATAGCACGTCTCTTCTTGGCTCAAAAGTAGCAATGGCACCCTATTTCCTTTAAAATAAAAGCTGAAATCCTTACAATGACCTAGGTGGACCCCTACAGTGTCCACCTCTCCCTCCCCTAACGTCTCCAAACTCATCCTCTGATATTTCCCCCATCTCATGCACTCTAGATGTACTATCCTTCTTGCTGTTTCCAAAAATACCAGGCACGATTCCACCTCAGGGCCTTTGCAACCTCTCATTGTAAACCACTGAAAAGTGTCATTTCTCATCCTCCTTCCTGTCTTTCATAGCACTTGTCACTAAATGATATACTGTATATTTTGTTTATTGTCTGCCACCTGTCTCTCCCCTCTGAAATGCAACCTCTATGAAGGTAGATATTTTTATCTGTTCTATTCATTCCTATATCCCCAAAATGAGCACAGTGCCTTGCATATAGTAGACCTTTGCTCAATACCTGTTAAGTGAAATGAATAAACCATTGCCAAGACTCACAAGAGGGGCCAGGGAGAATATAGAAATGAATAGGCCATAGTCTCTGCCCCCAAGGAACTCACAGTTGTTATGTAATATAAGTGATAAATAAACAACTCTACTACAAAGCATAATGAAATGACTCAAAAAAAAGACAAAGTAATGTTTGAGCACCAAAGATGAAGATATTGGGAAAGGACTGCTTATTTGTTCATCACCGACACCATCACCACAACCACTGAAATTCCATTGAGCATCTAAAGCCAATTTTAATCTCTCTCTTCTTAGGTTCCCATAGCATATTCTTCAGAAAGTAAACAGTTGCCTGGATTTTAGACCTTGACTTAGCTACAAACAGTGCAAAGTGAGAAATGTACCAATAGCAGACTTCCCGAGATGCATTGTTGCAGCTGAAGATTGGACTTTCACCCAGAAAAGGAGGCATCAATAAAATTCACGCCACTTCATTTTAACCAACACATACAGTTCTTTGTTCATTAAAGACTGAAAGTTTACTGAGGAGGGCTGGAGAGCTATTTTCCACATAAGGTCATTGATAATGCAAAAATATCAATCAAGGACCTTATAATTAAAAAAACCAATAACATGCTTGATAAAATGTTATAATAAGGAGATAAATAGATATTATTTTATTTTCTAAAGCACACTTCCGATCTCTCACTTGCTCTTTCAGTAAAATCTTTGGTTCACTCTGCTTGGGATTAACATAGCAGAGGTATGGCCAAAATAATGCTCCCTCTTAAGCCTCAGCTGGTTATAAATTTATACCACTCGAACCTAACAAGTTAAATCTAAAAATGAAAAACATCTCACTTCTAATGCCTAACGTTGTGTTTTTGGTTACTATGATTTATCATGTTAAAATCACCTGTATTTTTATGTATGAAAATCTAGACATTCTTCTTTCCCTCAGTATGTGTACTTGCAACATGAAAGTGAGATGAGAAGAGAGAGAGATTCCTATAGCCATTCTGAACCATTCTTGAAGTTCTAATCACAGCTATTCACAGCTATAATCAGAGTGTCCGTTGGAAACAATCTTACATCACAAATTGGTAAAAACCAAGAGAAAATAATCTTTCCCTGTTCCCTGACCCTCAACCACAATTTCTTATGTTAAAATCTACGTCAGTGGACAGAGATGGCAGAAGATATACTCCAGCTCTCTTCAGACACGTGATACGGAGGCACACATAATCATGTGCCTAGAGCTGTGAAAGTATACAACTGTGAGATTTAACAAGGTCTTGAGAGACAGAGCTTGATGTTACTCAAAACTAGTTCACCTTTTGAAAATAAAAAAGTGGTAAAACATTAAGAAAGAGATTAATATTTTAAATGTAACGAAGTTTGAAAGCACAATAATTCTGAAAAGATGCTGTTCTAAATACTCTAAGGTAAAGAATAGGTTCATATCTGCTTAACTGACGTTTTCATTCAGTGCCTGGAGGTCCACTGACAAGCCAATGTCATTTAGACATGATGATGACATTATCAACTCGTAGAAAAACCAAAGGTACATATAATGCAATTCACATCAAAATAATTTTTTATTTCTCTATTATTTTGATAATGATAAACTTTTTTAAAAAAAGCAATTGTGTAGGTAAACGCATGCTGCTAATGTAACAGAGTAAAAAACAAAGAAGTCAATTATCTTTGCTACTGCAGAAGATCCATTCAGATAGATCACATAGTATAAATTTAAATGTCACCACCTGTGGTTTACCCTTGTGTTTTCCACTTTCTACTTGCTAACAAGATAAACTCCAAGGTGACTTCAGAGGAGACCCAAGGAGGTTTTATGTTTATTTCTTTAGTCACATAAGGCTATGGACAGACAATTTGGTATGGGGAAATCACTGGCCTTGGAATGGCAGGATTATCACAACAAAAGCAGCAGCTGCCCCAGCAGCAGCTAACTCACAGCAGTTACCAGGTATCAGGCCTACCAGACACTGTTGTAAATGCTTCTCATATATTACCTCTTTTCATTCTTATAGCACCCTATGAGGTAGGTACTACTTTTATACCCATTTTATAAAGAAAACTAAGGAACAGAACAGTTAGGTGACTTGCCCAAGGTCACACAGCTAGTAAGCAGAAGAGCTGAGATTTCAATTCATACAATCTGTCTCCAAAGGACACACTCTTGATCACTATTCCACTTTGTCTTTCAGAAGAATACCTGGAATAGTGGCCTAAGGTACATCATGTTCCCTCTCTCGGGGCCTCTAGTTTACCTAAATATAAAAGGAGATTAGATTATCTCAAAGAGCTCTTCCAGCTCTAAAATCCCATGATTGTATATGAAATTGAAGGGAAGCTTAAATTGATTGCCCCCCCAAATGGTGGGTATGTTCAAAGCCAAGTTTACATTATTTATCATTCCTCCTCCTATCAGCTTGCCTTCCTTCCTTTCCCCTCCCTTTTCCCAACCCTTCATACTCATTCCAATCTATTATAGGGTAGTTTAAGTAAAATACTGCTTTTGAATCCGTGGGTCTGTGTATACATCTATTCATTGAGGATAACCTCTCTTCCTCTTCCTCTATTCCTGTTACTTTCTTTCCATATCTTGTTCTTTATCATATATGGCTGCCGTCTCAAATCGGAAAACAGACTTGTCCTACTCATAGCAACTGTTGGGGCTTTCACCAAAAAGGCTCACTCCACCCTAGAAAAAAAATTAAAGGGTACAGAGCATATTGCCCAAGGAAAACAGGCCTTCAGAGCACACCAGACAAGACCAAATGAGGCCACCAAGTACCTGGAGAACAGCTAGCAAAAGGGGGATCGTACTCTTTGGAATTATTACAATAATTTTCCTTAATAAGGACCTTTTATTTTGATGCAGATTGACTGACTCAGAAGACATTGGACTTCGGAAGTAAATGTGAATTCTTCGCTGATTCTTCTCTCACCTGTCTTTGTTTTTCTTAAGCAAACATTTAAGTAGTGAACTGTTGGGGGGCGGGGGGAAGCTTTAAAAGTAACATAATCACTTGCATCTTTGCAAAATTGAGGGAGAAATCTCCCCCATAATCCTACCAGCCTGTAAGAGTGACTGCTGTCATTCTGGCCCATTTCCTTACAGTCATAATATACACATATATTTTTTTCATGTTGTTTCCTTCACAGTAGATGTTTTTTGCATGTTTCTGTAGAATTTGTGTAACCATCATTTTTAATAGCAGTGTAGTGTGGATGTACTGTAATTTACACACCCATTCCCCTATTATTGGGCATTTATATTCTTCCCTTTCTATTTACAAGTATTCTAACTGGAGTCAAATAAAAATAACATGAACATCTTTGATATTTTTTATTATTTCCTTAGGGTAGATTCCAAGAAGTTGAATTAATGAGTCAAAAGGTTTGGAGGATTATAATGATTTACCCTGCTATTAGCAATGTATGGGAACACTCTCCTTTCGCTCTACCCTTGTCAACTTTGAGTATTATTTTTTAACGTCTACTTGAAATAAGTAAATTAAAGGTATCCACTTTTACTTTGCATTTCCTTGATTATTAGTGATGTTGAATATTTCCTCTGCATGTGTTTGCTAGTTCTTTATCCTCTTTTGTGAACTATTTATGGCTTTTGTGCATTTATCTACTGGGGTCCTTAGTGAGTTTTAAAAATTAAACTATATTGGTACAATACGGCAAATAAATTAAGCCTTTATAATATTTGCTGAAACTGCCTTTCACAGTTTGTTGTTTGTCCTTTTTATTTTTGTCCTTTTTAGATGAATGAACTTTATACTAAAAGGAAAGCATGATCACTGGCTGGACATAAATCAGTTGCTTTAGATGCTTTAGAAAAATATGACAAACTTGATAAAACCAAGAGGCTTTCTGAAGACAATTTGTTAGTATCTAACTACCCAGCAGCTGTTTGATTGACTTCATTTACTCATACACCAAATAAACTGTAGTCTGACTGAATTCTATTATTTAAAAAACAAGAAAACCTATCAATATGTGTATGATGAGAGCCTAGATAGGTACATAAAGCCTAAAGCACTAGTTTGCTTTGTTATGGATTTGGCCAGGTATTATGGTGTCTCATGGATACTGCTATAACATTTTAGTAAATAAAAAGAGAAATAAATCATCATTTTTCAGGAGATAGGCTGAGAATTTTATGTACTGCATATGGGGCTTCTCATCCAGGAAATGATACCTTTAGAAGTAGACTGCTTTTGTGGTACATAGATATCCCATTATATCAAAGAGATAACACTCAAGAGTTGAAATGAAATTCTGTTTACCGCATTGGTTCACATGAGTTTGTTTAACCTAATTGTTCTATTAGTGCTTTTAAAGTCTTACAATGGAAGCATGAAAGGTCCCTCCTGGAAAAATATTCCTCTAAAACTGATTTGACTCAGTTGTGAGAACAGCTGCAGTGGATTTCCTCCCAGTGCCTCGGCAGGCTCTTTAGGCCATTTTGAAAAAGAAAAATGGAAGTCATTTAATTCCACAACTAAATAGTGATGATTAATCTCACATCTCTTTCTGTAGATGCTCTGTTTTCTTCTGGCTTCTTGTGTCTATTTTTTCTCATTATTTTTGGATAAAAACTCTAAACACTTTTATGGATATGGATGCTAGATCACATGAGACAAGCAGGGAGAGAGAAGAATTAGTAAATGGCAAAGTTGGTGTTGTTGCCAGACTCCACAAAACACTCTAATCTGGAAAATGATTTTAAAAGGAAAACATCTAGAATTCTAGACCAATTATTTTAGACACTCTAATTTCGTATTCCCCATTGCTGCTTAGGGAATTTGGACTCCAAAACTCACACACAGACACAGACACACAGACACACACACACAGACGTTTGGTCAAAGTTCTTGGGAACTGGAACAATATATATCATAATTTTAAAGATTTATTGAGTATTTCATAATATCCCATTAGATAAATGGCAACAGCTTACCACATGCCAAAATGAGGGCCCAGAATCTCTGGTTCATATTTCAAATTTGTTGAGGCAGGGATTTTTTAAAAACTGTGTACAAATACCTAGCACATCTCTATACCTTAGTAATTTAAAAATAATAATACATCTCTGAGTTGCAGTGACATCTATCTGCATCACACCATCCCTCTTTTGGAACTCCAACAACTACCTAAAGTAATTTCAAATTATCTTTCTCTTATAACTTCTCAATATCCTTTGTGGCAGATTATGTAAATCAGCTAAACACTTAATATGGGGAATACTCTTCAAAAAAACTGTATGTATACAGGTAACTCAATGTATAAAAGTCTTCTCACTCTTTGGAGAAGAACAATAGCTGCTTATTTCCCCAAATAAACAATTACAGTCGATTCATTTTTCTTACAATGAAATCCACTGGGGTGTTGTAAATTTCATAGTAATTTTAGCATTAACACACTTATCCAAAATGTAGCATCAAATTTAACACAGTATCTTGAAAAGTAATAGGCTTTAAATATGACATTGAACAACCAGAGATATCACTTTCTTCCATAGTTTGCAAATAGCAAATACTAATCATAGCCTTCTGTTGCCATCCATCTTCTACATTAGTTCAGTGAAATTCGCACTTTATCAGTAACCCTCTCAAGTTTCATGTAAAACAATTGGGAGCAGAAACATTTTCACTACTTACTGCTTGAACTTCAATTTCAATTATGTTAAATATTAGGTGGAAAAGAAGCTAATCAAATTAACATAACATATGCTACAAAGATGTAGACCCTTTAGTGACTTAATTGTAGAGGTGGATACAGGGGTTAATAATGATTGCTGAGTTTTGCACCAAGTATTTTGCTCCTTTGGGCAAATGCTAACTATGTTAAAGGCAGCAGGCTGTATTAGAAAGAGCCCCATGAGAGAATCTTAAAATGTGTGTTCCAGACCCAGCTTTATGACAAAGTAGTGTACCACTATTTTCTTTTCTGTAAAGTGGGGAAAATACCTAATATCATTAATCCTATGAGCCTCACAGGGCTGTTATGGCTAGCACATGAAAATAATATGATTGAAAGTTGTAAAAAACAAGTACCAGAGGAAAGCCTGTAGTATAAGTTCAAGTTTTCGGCTTGCTTAAGTAATAATTCTTCCTCTTCTTCTTCCCCCTCTTCTTCTCCTTCTTCTTCTTCTTCCTTCTTCTCCTCCCCCTCCTCCTCCTTATTATTATTATTATCAGAAGTAAAAGGACTAAAAAGAAGATCCAGGAACTCTTTTAAGCAATATACATCCATGATTGCATTTAATCCTCAAAATTTTCATAATGAGATATGTTTTCCTCATTGACAGATAAAGAAACAGAAGCACTGAAAGGTTAAGTAATTTCACCAAGATCACACAGCTAGTGAAGCTAGAATTCAAATCCAAAATGTCCAGCTCCATAGCCTGTACTCTTAATCTCTTTGCTATGAGGGTCACAGATTCTTCGAAATAAGATTCAGAGGAAGGTGCTGGAACCAGAGTGGGAAACTCAGGCAAGATTTTAGTTTGCAGTTCAGCAGCTTAGGAGACTAAGTGGCTTCTAGATCCTACAAATCATCTGAAAAAGGTATTGCATATGTAACAAAGAGAATAAGCTTCATGGACAAGGATGACATAAAGATGCCCAGGAAAGGAGGAATTTAGATCTAAGTGGAAGGGTCCTACAATACCATGAGTGATACCAGTAAACCTATAAAAACATGGCTGTTCTGCAAACGCTATTGGGTATAAATCTCCAACACAATTTCTCCTGCCTACCACATTTTGCCTTTACTAGACACCCAGATGAAAGAGGCCTAGAACAGGCTTGGTGTTGCTGGGTCAACGTGTGATCAGTTTGATACAGATTTCTGCACCATTCCAGGCCACAAGCCAGAAGTTTACTAGACTTCCTCAGCCTCCCTACCAACAAATGCTCAGTAAGAACAGAGCACAGATTGAGTTGTAATTTTCACCTTTGTGATTCCCTCTTCTAATATCTAAGGTTCCATATTTACCTACAGGGAGTAGTACAATGTAATTCCAATTGGGTTGCTACCACAGAGAGTGGGGTTGATATAATATAGCAGAAAGGGCACTGAACTTGGAGTCAGAAAGTCTGAGTTTGGGCCCATCTTGTGTCACTTACTGTATGGCATCGGATAAATCAGCTAACCTCTTCTCCTTTTTGCATAATAAAGGCTAAACAACCTTCCTCCCCCAGAGTGCTGACAGATGACCCCAATAAAATATATGAAATATATGAAAGCCCCATGTAAACTGCAAAACAATTTATACAGTTATGATTATTAATTAATGACTTTTGCAACTGTAAATGTAGCAATCCTAGGTTATCTATTGTTTTGAAAAAATAATATTCAGGGAGTCAATCGTTACTGATCTTTTTGTTTTGTTTCTGTTGTTGGTTTACTATTTCTTTTTTAAACTGCTTTATTTAGATATATAATTTATATAACATTTATAGAGTTGTGAAACCATCACCACCATCCAGTTTTTAAACATTTCCATCATCCTAAAAATAATCCCTAAATCCATCAAGCAGTCACTTCCAATTCAACCTTCCCCCCAGCACCTGGCAACTACTAATACACTTTCTGTCTATGGATTTGCCTATTCTGGACATTTTCTATAAATGGAATCACACAATATGTGGTCTTTTTGCATCTGGCTACTTTCACAATGCTTTCATAATGCTCTTGTTCATCCATGTTGGAGCATTTATCAGTCCTTCATGTCCTTTTTATTTCTGAACATAATCCTTTTTGTATGTTGTTGTGTTAAATTTGCAAATATTTTTGTTAAGCATGTTCTGCCACCCCTTTCTTTTTCCACTTCCTTCTGGGATCCATATTATGTATATGTTGGGTTTTTGGTGGGTTTTTTCTTGTATTCTTAATGTTGCCCCACATGTCCCTGAGGCTCTGTTCATTTTTCTTTGATTTTTTTTTCTCTCTGTTCTTCAGATTAAATAATTTCTATAGATCAATCTTCAAGTTAACTGTTTCTTTTACCATCATGAATCTGCTGTTGAGTCCCTCTAGTGAATTTTTTATTTCAATTATTTCCATTTGGTTCTTTTTATATTTCTACTTCTTTGTTGAAAATCACTAGTTTGTTCATTTTTGTCACAATTTCCATTGTCTTTATTCATGGTTTCTTTTTCTTCTTTGAACGTATTTATAATAGCTACTTTGAAGTCTTGTCTGTTAGTTACAACATCTGGCGATATTAAGAGACAGTTTATATTGACTGATTTTTTTTCTTTGCATATTTCATAATTTTGTGTTGAAAACCGGACATTTTGGAAATATAACAATTCTGGATTCTGACTTTTCCCCTGAAGGTAACTGTTGCTGATTTTTTAATTTATTTACTGACACGCCTGGGCTAAATCTGTGAAATATGTCACCCGATGATGTACGGCTGGTTTCTCTGGTCAGTATTTTTGTTATATTCTTTTTTAAGCTTGGTTTCCTAAGGGTGAACTCTGTGTCCCTGTAGCTTTGTGATCAGTCAATAATTGCAAAGAGGTTGTCCTCAACCACCTCGAATCTATAAGGCTTCTATCTTCTGCCAATGGATCTGTGTGTGGAAAAGGGAGCACATTCAAAGTTCATGACATTTTTAAGTTTGCCAAAGCTTTCATTTTCCACTGGGCCTCTTCACGTCTCCTCTGTGCACTGCCTCAGGGTTGATGAATAGAGCTGGCTTGAGGCTCTCTCAAGTCTCCACTGCCTACTGCACATGTGCACAGTCTCAGACAGGAATATGCTTACCACAATCTCAGATTAGCAGAACGGTTGGCCTGCCCCACTGGTCAAACTCCACTGAGATTATCACTTATACCAGCAATATCACTGGACGTGGGCATCGTGCACCTCTCCACATTAAGTGAACCACTGTCAACCATGGCAGTGCAGCTACAATTCTTACTGCCTGTCCCACATGGGCACTGATCAGTCTGTGTGTGTGCGTGCGTGCGTGCGTGTGTGTGTGTGTGTGTGTGTGTGTGTGTGTAAAGAAGGGGGGAGGGGTGTGTGTAGAGCACGAGTATTCCCAGGCCAAAAAACCACAGAGTCCCACTACTATTACTTAAAGTCCAATAGTTTACTCAAGTATGGGTGCCTTTTGGATTGTTGGAGGCTTTTGGTTGATTTCCAGGGTGCTTAAATGGTTGTTTTTGTCAACTTGTAGAGCTTCATAGTTTATAGCTGTTTTCTAGGAAGTGGTTTTGTAGATCCTTACTAGGCCACAGCCAGAAATCTAGCCCAAATCACTGATCTTTTAACGGCAGGACTTTATAAAAATGCTACACATTAGGGATTTATAGCCTTTTTGCTTAGTATTTCAAAGAATATAATAAAAACCATTTTAAATGCCTCATCAATAATTTTATATTGATGTGATAACAATTGGGCGTATTGGGTTAAGTAAAATATATTATTAAAATTAATTTCACCTGTTTTTTTTCCTTTTTTCAATGTGGCTCCCAGAATTTAAAAACTACATATGTGTCCTGCATTATATTTCTATTAACCAGTGGTGGTCCAGATCTAACATCCAGTTAATAGGAAATACTAAAGACAGAGAAACACATCAAATAATGCAACAGGAATGCAAAGAGCAAAATCAAGAGTGTGAGAAATGATCGAGTTTCCTCAACAAATAAATTGCAAGGAAAAAAATTAATAGCAGGAAGGGAAATACAGGAATTGAAAGAGATTTAAGAGACATAGCTATAAATTGTAATATGTACATCTTACTAGGATTCTCATTTGAACAAAGAAATGAAAAACTACACATACATTTATGAGATAGTCTGAGAAATCTGAAAATGTACAGCATATCTGATGATATTAAAGATTTATTGTATATTTTTAATGTGCAATATGGTATCAAAAGTAGGTTAAGGAAGAGTCTTTATATCTTGTAGTCATATACTAAAGTTTTATGGATGAAGTGATATGATATCTTGGACTTCAAAAAAGTCTAGGGAGGCAACAGAGGGAAATGAGTGAGATGTAGATAAAGCATGATTGCCCATGAGTGGAAAATTACTGAAGTTATGTGATGGCTAAATATTGGATTCATTCAATCATGCTCTCTACTTCAATATATATTTAAAATTTTACATACTAAAAAGTTAAAATAGTTTCTGAGAATTTTTAATGATTTGGGGAAACACTACAATACAATGTTAAATGAAAAAAATAAGGTACAAAACTGAAATACTGAAAAATTGTTAAACCTAGTTTCATAGGAAGAGGGGTTGATTACAGAGAACTATTAAATTTTCTATAATTAACTTCTATTAATTTTTAACCAGAAAAGCAGTACCCCTCATACACAGAGGTTTATTACCAATTATTTTTTGAAAATTAAAAACTGAAAGGAAATACATCAAAATACTAATGGTAATTATCTTTGTGTTGTGTGACTATGAATGATTTTTATTTCCTTTATATTTTCCCTATTCTCTACATTGAGGATGTATTACTTTTTCACCAGAATATTATTAGGAATGACAAGTTTTGTGTGGAAAACTTGAAATTTTTACTGTCCTTCCTGCTTTTCCTATCCACGTTCATATATGCATGGCTATTTGGCCATTCATTAGAAGGTATATATTAAGAGTACCTCGCACTTTGCAAAGTACTTTAGACATTTTCAACTTTTAAATTTCACATACAATATTACAATTTATATGCTTACGCCCCTCTGACATAGCACGTTGGCAGGATATTATTACTCCCACTTTCAGATGAGAAAACAGAGCCTCAAATATTTGCAAAACACAGCAAGGCAGTAGCAGACTTTGGACGAGAACCCAGGTTTCATTATTCCTAGTCTGCTCCTCTTTTCACTATAACATGTTACCTCCCATAAAGAGTATCAAACTCAGAATAGTGTTAATTTAGCAAATAACTAACTTAGGCCCAAATGAATTCAAGTTATTTACATCAATTAACTGTACTATCCATTTTACTTAACTGCAACTGAGAGCCATGTGCAGGAAAGAGGCACTCAGATGAAATAACAGGGAGGAAGCAGTAGAATTTTGTGACATATGGCATGCTTGCTGATGAAATCAAAGGTATGTTTCATGCCAGCTTTTGGTCTGCAAAGTGTCTTTCATTTCACTAAGAGGTATACTCCATGCCAGGAAATGCACCAACCTCCTAGCCCTTTCTTTTAAAATCTAAACCTGTGAGAGCATGGACTTGGCATGACTTGATGGAACACTGAATGCAATATGCTTGACCCATTTGTGGATACAAACTATCCAGATTATCCACTGTGGAGAAGGACTCTAAGCTGTCATCTGGATTCGTCATCAGGTCAAGGAAAGTGGGGATACAACGGAGCCTTATGTTTATCTCTGGCTAGCGAATGGGGATTTATAATTTCAGAAAATGAAAGTAACCTCCAGGAAAGAAAATGAAAGTTAAACCAGGAAGCAACCAAGAATACTAAAAGCATAAGGGCAAAAGTAGCTAAGGGCTCCTATGCAGAATAATATCTTTGCCCTTTTTGCCCTCGGAGGTTGTAAAATCTCCAAGTAGCCCTTAGTTTGATACAAATGATCTAATCATTGCAAGTGAGTCTACTTCTTCTCTAACAGGGAGGGAAGATGCTGGAGAGCAGGGCACTGTGGAATATCTGAAGAAGACATTTCTGGTTTTGTCTGTTTGTTTTTGGCTGTGCCACACGGCTTGCGGGATCTTAGTTCCCCGACCAGGGATTGAACCCATGCCCCCTGCAGTGGAAGCGCAGAGTCTTAACCACTGGACCACCAGGGAAGTCCCATGAAGAAGACATTTCTGTAGATTTTTAAGAATAAGAAAATTTTGCTTTATCTGCTACAAGAACATTTGCTATCAGTTTAATAGAAACTCTCAGGGAAAATACCTCCTGTTTAAGTGAAGGGGTTCACTGAGTGAGACAGGGGACTTTTCCAGAAATATCACTGTCACTTTGGATGACAGACAGTGTCACTTGGTCCTCCAGCAGGTATGGTCAATCTTTTTTATTTGGTAAACCTTGTCTTACATGCATATGACTCCTTACTGGCAAGTTGTTTTGTATAGGGGAAGAAATGAAATATTTTGGAGTTCAGCCTAAGTGCAGATGTCTACTTAGCTAAAGGGAGGAGTATGTATCCTCAAATACCTCTATTACAGAAGAGTGAGAAGAAGCATACTGGAGAATGCTCTTGAGTCAGACAGACCTGGGCTCTACTACCTTCTCTTCCATTCACTTAACTTCATGTTTGCTCATCTATAAAATTAGAACAACAATATCTACCTTGCAATGTTGATGTGAGAATTAACAAAAACATACCCTGGATGTATTTTGTAGCAAAAGTTTGAAAGTATATATATCATCAAGGTATCAACAATGGATAAGATGGTAGAATTCTTAGGTTAATTATTAAATAATAGCACTAAGGCAAATTTTTACTGTTTTCTACCATCTTATTTTTTCTTACAATGAACACATTCTAATATTATAATGAGGAAAAGGATATCACATACTATTTTAAAATAATATATGTGAAGTTCCTATTCTAGTGTGGGAAACAGAATAAGGACTCATTCCTCATTGGTGGCTGCCATCATCATTGTCATTGATATCATCATCATCTTATTCCTCCTATTACAGCTGTGAAAATAGAGGCCTAAAGAGGTTTGGTAGCTTACTTATTAATTCCATGTATCTCAGAAGCAAGCAAAATGCCTAACATACTGCTTGAAATCTACACATATATAAACACATCTCATTTTATGAATCATGAATAAGTAGATTTGGTTGAGAAAGTCACCAACCCAAACTTGAGCAACACATAAGCCCTCACTCAATCCGACTGCTTAAAATGGAGCAAAATTTTGACAAGGGGACAAATGTATGCAAGAAATTATATGAAGATTTGAAAGAGTCATAAAATCACATCAAGAAAAGGAAGGGATTTCCAATATTGAAAATTAAAGAATAACAACAGTCTTCAATAATAATTTGCCAATTCTCAAAGATTTCCATCAGTAGGTAAAGCTTTTCTCTCTCTCTCTCAATATTGTATAGGTGCCTGAACACCCACACCCACACCCACGATCCCTTCCCCTTATTTCTTTGGAATTCCAGTGGCTTTTTGCTGCTCCCAGACTGAATAAAAGATCCTACCACAGTACCTTTCCTTCATCCCTACTCTAAATCTATCCCTCTTTCCTCTCCTTCATCAAAGGTTACTTGATCTGTCTATATATCCCTTTCTCTCATGTCTTTTCCAGATGTTACCTGTCAACAACTTATTCAAAGTGATTAATGACTAATCAGAACTAAATGGGTTATCCCTACCAGAAGAAGTTAATTTTTACAGAGGGCATTTGGAAATTCAGCATCTTTGACTAAAGGTATTAATTTCTAGTTTTGAAAAATAAGCCCCATAGTAGACCATTAAGAAGATAGCCTGTGACTAGAGAGTGCTTTCCTTTGTGCTTCTAAAGTCAAAGTATTCCAGCAACCACCAACTTTACAGGGCTGAGTTCTAGCCAGACATGATTTTTTAAGCCTTAGGGCAGAGACAGGACTGGCCTGAATCCTCACGGAATGTCTCCCATGGGTTTAATATTAAGTGAGGAGAATTGAGCTCATCTCTAGATAGAAACTAACAAATGATAAAATTTTTCCCCTCTGCAGCCTCAGAGGGACTCAGTGTTACATCACTGGTTGCTTAAACATATGAATTAACACTGCTGAATAAGGTTAAGAATTTGTGACTTCCTATGAATAGTTGTATTCCTGTGCTTATATAAAATTCCTCTAATAGGATTCAGTGATACAAAGCTAGGGCTCTTTTCCCCCTCTGCCAATGCTGTAAGAGTCCTGAAGAAGCTACCGGCCTCAAGTTACTGAGAAGGAATTGGTATTTCTAGAATTTTTTTTTTCCACTGAGTCTCATTTGGTGTTTGTTTCAAATATCTAAGGTTAAAAATGCCCACAGTAACTGACTCTAACCCTTTTGTCGTCAACAAAGCATGTGAATTACAGTCAACACCCTGTGTTCTGGCATTCTGTCAGTAAGAAATCTCTCTTGATTGGGGCTTCAGTCAGTACTATAATAGCTAATTCTAATGATGACCCTGAAGAAGAGCCTCAACTGGAAGTGCCTTCTGAATATTCAAAGAAAGACTGTACTCCACTCATGGAAGATTTACATTTAAATATTGTTTACTAAATTCTCATTCCTTGGAAGTGCTACAAAGCATATTATTTGATTAAGCTGGGCATCTGATTATTCAATCATACTGCAATTATAAAAACACTGCCATCAAGACACAGACCTCTGAATCACCATCTAGGACCACTATAACTTTCTTTGATGCAGTGTCACCTTAAAACATTTACTCATGAGCAACTGTGACTAACACATGGGTGACATCCACTATGCTTAGAGATAAGTAGTCATTTGTATCTCTAAAGTATCTTGACATCAGAATACACATAGGTTGACAAATGTGGCATGAGCTGTAATCATTTACAAACTCCTTGTCACAGAAAATGAACTGGGTGTGGGCTATCTTTTGGCAATGCTGTCAGTGTTTCATATAATACGTAGCCTGGACCTCCAACTGTGTCTAATTAAGAGAATATTATAAAGACTAATTGGCTGCATAGTTTAAGAGGAAAAAAACTGAAAACAATAGACATGGTCTCTGTGCAATGTAATTAATGTTTGGGAAAAGCACAGCATAATGAGGCTGACAAGTCAGTAGCCCTGACATTTCTACACAACATCACAACTCAAACATCATTTTGAAAAGCATGGAAAATTAAATATGGCACATCAAATGTGCTCAGCTGCAGTGCCAGTGATGGGGGGAAATCTGGTAGTTAAACGTTTGCAGTCTCTTACTAATATTCAGGACATAGGTTAGAAAGAATGGTGTATGAGCTGACACAGTGGGGGAAATATAAGAAGAGGTGATCACTATTAATTTTTTAAATAATACTAATAATAATAGCTCTAGGGGCTTCCCTGGTGGCGCAGTGGTTGAGAGTCCGCCTGCCAATGCAGGGGACACAGGTTTGTGCCCCGGTCTGGGAAGATCCCACATGCCGCGGAGCGGCTGGGCCCGTGAGCCATGGCCACTGAGCCTGCGCGTCTGGAGCCTGTGCTCCGCAACGGGAGAGGCCACAACAGTGAGAGGCCCGCGTACTGCAGAAAAATAATAATAATAAATAAAAATAAATAATAGCTCTATTCAAAATCAGATAATCAGATATCTATTAAACAAGGAGTTATTTCATGTTCTATTTCTTATATTCCCTTTTCTTTGACCTAAGACCTTTCCATCAGTGAAAATGAAATACTAAGGTGTACAGTTTCTTTGGGAAAGGCTAGCCCAATGTTATCACATAATATACTTTTGAATTTTTTCAAGCATCTTTCTGAGCATGATGGTCAGGGTGACCTTTCTCCTCTTAATTAAGAAATGAAATGGAGTTGTCACTTTCACATAATAATACTTAAACCTTATGCCGAGGAAGAATTTGAAAGCCTCCTGGACTCAAGTGTGGAGGCTGCTGTCCTAGGGGTTACTTGATCACACAACACTCTCTTTTAGGCAATCTCTTATAAACGTTTCCCTCTGAATACAAGACAATATAATGTCCAACAACCTTAGAAGCATTTGAAGCTTTGAATTCTTACAGAGAATATTTAAGTGATTTTTCTATGAAACAAGGGCCTTCCCAGTGGATGTAACTCACCTCTCTCAGCAGCAGGCTTTAAGATGCTACATGTCTTCTTACTCTTCAGGGGAATTAACTGTACACCTTGCCCTACCATTCCTTCACCACATCCTTCCCCTAGACCTGGGTTCCTTATAAATCCATGATCTTGAAAGGCTTAAAGTTTTCCTGTGTTTCTGCTATACTATACCTTACCTTTCGCTCTCAAGAATTTTTTTTTTTAGTATGCCAAATTGAGATCCCATGATAATAATACTAATTACCATTTTCAACATGTAAGGAATTCCAATAAGAAGTTTACGATCACAGTCTCTGCAGTTAGCCTAATTTTAAAAAAGAATCTGGTGGCTTTCCTATTTAACACTCGATTACAATCTCACCCCTATGAACCCATCCTAATTAAAAGAGACAAAATATTGGGGAAAGTTATATATATGAAGATGTTCATCTCAGCATTGTTTAGAGAACTGAAATACTTAGGGAAAAATCCAATGGGTCAAGGTAGGGAAATAGTTATATTTTGGTATACCACTTGATTTACTATGATGCCATCATTAAAAGTGAAGGCAACGAAAACTATGTAGAGACTTAAAGACATGTATATGATATACTGTTAAGTGAAGGAAAAAGAAATATATCCTATTGTTTGTAACTAAGTCAAAACAAATCTGTGCATAAAAACGACCAAATGTAAACACCTAAAAAGGACCAAATGAAAATGCATGAAAATGACAGCAGTTAAGATGCTGCAACTATAGATGATATACATTGCCCACATGCTCTCCATTTTATATATATCTTTTAATTTTAAAAGATGGCATAAGACTATCTTCAAAGACATTTATCTAATTTTCAACAAAGATTTTATACTTCCTAACAACCTTTATGTTTCTCCCCCTAGGAATTTAGAAGACAATCTCTAGAACCATGAACTCTGGCTGATTAATTCAAGCATTTACATTAACACCAGATTTTTGGTTGTTCCTCAAACAATCTGAAAACTTACTGTAGCTTAAAGTTCAAAGTGGTAGCTATTTTTGGAGTCAGGTTTGATTGGCTCAAGGTAATGGATTGTTTCTTAATGATTAAAACTTCCCTGAAAAAAAAATAGCAGTAATTTATACAGAAAAAAACTGTTTTTCTGTCACAGACATAGAGAATAAATCTGTGGTTGCCAAGGGGGGTCGGGGGTGGGGGAGGGAAGGATCGGGAGTTTAGGATTAGCAGATGCAAACTAGTATATATAGGATGGATAAATAATGAGGTTCTACTGTATAGCACAGGGAACTACAGTATATTCAGTATCCTGTGATAAACCATAATGGAAAAGAATATATATATGTATAACTGAATCACTTTGATGTACAGCAAAAATTAACACAACATTTTAAATCAACTACACTTCAATAAAATATTTTTTAAAAATGATTTTTCTGGGTAATTGTAGAATTTTGGGAAGGATGGAGTGGTAGATTATTGAAGAGAAGGAGAAACAAGTGCCTAGAGTTTAAGAAGCACTGACTATGGAATTCAGGATTGACCTATTTCTTCACTACCACCAAATAAAGTGGAAGACATATCAGGAATGAAGGTAGGGATATCAATACAGATCCCATAGACATTAAATAGGATAGGGACAGCTTTACAGCAATAAAAACATAGGTAAAATGGGCAAATTCTCTTAAAAATTGGCAAACTTACACAAGAAGCAATAGAAAATCTAATTATGCCCATATCTATTAAAAACATTGAACTTGTAGTTTTCAAACCAATTTCAGAAAAGAATTTTTGACCCAGATGATTTTACTGGTGGAGTCTATCAGACATTTAAAAAATAAATAAATAATAATCATCTTAGACTATTTCAGAAAATAGAGGAGGAAATATTCCCAACTCATTTTACAAGGCCACTATAACACCAATACCCAAACTTGACAAGGACATTACAAGAAAAAACATTATGCATCATTATCTGTCATAAACATAGACATAAAATCATCAATGTAACAAAGGTAATCAAGCAATATATAAAGAAGGATAATAAATCATAAATACATAGGGTTTATCACAGGGATGCAAGGTTAATACAACATTCAAAAACCAGTCAGTGTTATTCACACTATTGAGAGGATAAAAGATAAAATTCATATGATCACCTCAAAAAATGCATGCAGAAAATATTTGACAAAAATTAACACACACTTACGATTAAAAAAAACTTTTGGCAAAGTATTAAAAAAGGGAACTTTCTCAATCTATAAAGGGGATCTATAAAAAATTTATAGTTAATATTATAACAGTGAAAGACTAAAAACTTTTCTCCTATGATCAGGAACAGGCAAAGGATGTATGGATTCACCACTTCTAGTCAATATTGTACTACAGGACCTAGACTATGCAATAAGGTAAGCAAAAATACAAAATAAACGAGATACCAGTTTTGAAGAAGGAAGTAAATCTGCTTTTATTTGCAAATTACAGGATACCTAGAGAATCCTAAGGTGCTAACAAATTAACTACTAGAAACTAATAAGTGAATATAGGAGGGTCACATGACTCATGATCAATATATGAAAATCAGCTGTATTTCTACATACTGGCAACAAACAACTAGAAAATCAAATTTAAAATGCCAGTAACTACAGCATAAATGAAAACATAAAATATTTAAGAAAAAATTTAACAAAAATGTGCAAGACCTCTATGCTTAAAACTATGAAATGTTACTGAGAGAAACTAAACAATATTTAGATAAATGAAGAAATATACTATGTTCATGGATATATATCATTAAGATGTTGATTCTCCCCAAACTGCCTCCCCAGTCAAAATAACAGGCTTTTTTTGGGTAGAAACTGACAAGCTGATTTTAAAATTTAGGTAGAAAAACACATAACTTAGAATAGTCAGAATAATCTTGAAAAAGAACAACGTTGAAGGAGTTATGCTACTTGATTTTAAAATGCATTACAAAATGGCAATAACCAAGAACGTATAGCATTGGTGTAAGAAAAGACAAATAGACCAATGGAACCAAATGGAAGCAATTTCTTAAAGAAGCCTTATGCAGGAAAAAAAAGTCTGAAACCCCAGGTCTGGCATAAGGATATATGAAATGTATTCACTTATTAATAATCTTTACATTCCCCATAATGCCTTTCACAGTTCTGGTACATAGTTGGTGTTCATCAAACATTTGTTGAATAAATCCATCTTAAGCATTCAGGCTAGGGCAATAATCCATTTGGCAGAAATTTAATTAATTCTCTGTGGTAACTGACATCATATTATTTGAAAATAATCTAACTCCATCAACCTCAAAATTAATCATTTATGTGTAAAAGCAGATTATGTGCGTATAGCTTAGCAAGGTAAAATTAGCAAACCTTTTAAAATCTGTGGTAATATACTTCTTACGACCTCTTTTTTTAAATAGAATTTTTAAAGGTTACTCTTATGACCTCTTAAAGATATAATTGACCCCAAATGGAATACACCATGGTGAGTTAATCTGAAGCCTCCTGGATAATAGAAAGCAATAGAGTGAGATATTTGTCTCCTCTTCTAAGATGTCCCACTACATGCTCCCCTTCCCAGTACCAAGAGAAAAATTACATTCAAAGTGGCATACTGTACGCACTGCAAACAAACATTTCATAAGAATACATTTTGGATAAATTTTATCTGGAAAATAATTTCAATTCAAATCCTAGCTAATCTAATTTCACAGCACCATGCATCTTATTAGGCTTAGCCATTCATCTTTGCCCAAAAGGTCTTGAGGTTTTGCTCTAGAGAATCCACAAATCTAATAAAATACTAAGGAAGGACAACCATAGATCATAATTCTGGCTTTTAAAAATTACTCATCAAAGCTGGCACAACACATAAGTGGAGTAGGTAGCTGTCTATATGGTGTCACTTCTGAGATATGTACATCACCACCTTCCTCCCCACCCCTACAACTGCAGCTTGGCACTGACTCTGGCTTTCTTACCCTGAAGATTCAGTCCTTTGACTTAAGGGATTATCTCCAGAATTGCTCCATTAAAATGCAAATAAGGTATGTAGGAGGGGTGACACATCAACATACTCACAGTAATTATGTGCTGCTATCATCCTATCAGTATTAATTTATCAACTGTCCAGCAGAAACAAAAGCTCTGAGGGTATCTAATGTAGGAAAGATACAACTTAATGTGGGTGGAGCTAGGGATGAGCTCAGGTGTTGAAACCTAGGTAGAGCACTGTGGTGGCGGAGTTTGAGCAGCAAGGGAACAGCACTCGCTCCCTCAACCAGTAATCTTCCATTGAGTGCCTGTAACATGACAGCTACTGTGTTAGTCACTAAGGCTAGAAACAAAAATAAATTCATTTTTCACCTTCCTCACAGACACGGAGAAGAACTGGTGCCTGGAAAGACAGAGAATGTGCCTCCCTCACAAAACTGTGGTAAGGACTGAATGTGATAATGCATTAAGTGCTTAATATTCTGCTTGGCATGACATAAGAACTCAAAAATGGTTGCTGCTATTATTATTATTAAATTGGTTCTGGTACCAATTCCAGTGTGGCAGTGGGGGTGAGTCCTCACACAAACAAGCACTTCTCAGGACACCAGCTGGGTGGCCTACAATTAATTCAACTCAATTCTAACGCCTATCTACCCGGGGACAGCATTACATTCCACAGGTTAAGACTGCCCCCCTGCCCACTTTGGCCAGCAGTTGCAAGCCCAAACTATTTACCTGTGCTTCTGATAGACCAGCTATAGACTAGAGATTCCCATGACCTACTCCTTGGACTTCAGATGGCAGTTGCAAGTCCAGGTTGTTACCTGTACTTGTGACCAACTGGCTGTAAATCAGAGGATCCTAAGACCCCCTCCTTGGGTTTGATTCATTCGCTAGAGCAGCTCACAGAACTGAGAGAAACATTTTACTTACTAATTACTGGTTTATTATAAAAGGATATAACTCAGGAACAACCAGATGGAAAAGATGCATAGGGCAAGGTATGAAGAAAGGCTGCAGAGCTTCCATGCCCTCTCCCAGCACCTCCATGTGTTCACAACCCGGAAGCTCTCTGAACCCCATACTTTTGAGTTTTTATGGAGGTTTTATTACATAGGCATGAATAATTAAATCATTGGCCTTTGGTGATTGAACTCAATCTCCAGCCCCTTTCCCCTCCCCAGAAGTCAGGGGAGTAAGACTGTAAGTTACAACCCTGTAGTCACAGGGTTGGTTCTCCTGGCAACCAGTCCCCATCTTTAGGTGAGGTCCAAAAGTCACCTCATGAACATAACAAGAGACACCTTTATTGCTCTCATCACTTAGGAAACTCCAAGGGTTTTAGGAGCTCTGTGCCAGAAAAAGTGGATGAAGACTAAATATCTATTTCTTATTATAAATCACAATATCATGATTATCTATTATCACTGAGTGACAGTTAATTAAAAAATTAATTCTAGGGGCTTCCCTGGTGGTGCAGTGGTTGAGAGTCCGCCTGCCGATGCAGGGGACACAGGTTCGTGCCCCGGTCCGGGAAGATCCCACGTGCCGCGGAGCGGCTGGGCCCGTGGGCCATGGCCGCTGAGCCTGGGCGTCCGGAGCCTGTGCTCCGCAACGGGAGAGGCCACAACAGTGAGAGGCCCGCGTACCGAAAAAGAAAAAAAGTTAATTCTAGAAGTGAAAGGAAATGTTGAAATAGGTCCAAAGCACATGAAATAATATCAAGAGAAATTTCATGAAAGAGAAAGGGTATTTAAGATATGATCATAAAACTAATTAGAGTTATTATATATTGAACATATTCTATGTGTCAGGCACTGTGCTTTGCACTTTTTATTCATTTCTCATTTAATTCTCACAACCCTCCTACAAGAAAGGGACTATTATTACCATTTTAAACACGAGGAAATTAAGGTTTACAGAAGGTGAAATAACTTGCTCACAGTCACACAGTAAGTGGAAGAACCATGATATAAATAATATAAATAAATATATATAAATAAATGTAAATATAAAATAAATAAGCTCACCACAGACAAGACTATGTACACTTAAGGCTGGCTCTGCTGTCTTCTTGTGGATCCATGTATTTGTGAGAGTGGAAGTGGTGTGTGTGTGTGTGTGTGTGTGTGTGTGAGTGACAGAGAAAGAGCATTCAAATTCATGTAGCAAAGTTGTTCTCATGACTCTATCATTTTCACTCAAATGATTGACGGAAAAGGGAAACTCATCATCCTGCTCTGACAATGACAGGATACTTGACTCCATATTCTTCTAATATGAGCAGCCAGTGTCACTAGGTACCCACATTTGTGTTCAATGCTCCCCCCTCCCATCTTTGAATCTGGGACCAGTTAGACAAGCGGAAAAATTTTTTAAAGTTCTAAGTGACTCAAGTGTCTGGCATCCAATCAACTTTGCTGCTAGACTTGCTCTAACCCTGTGAACTCTTAGTATTTCACTATTGCTCCTTTACAATTAAGCCCCACCCATGATCCTAGTTCCAGGAACCAAGTCTTTGTCTTGCCTTCTCATAACTCTCTAGCCTAAAACTACAGTTCCCCGGTCATGGCTAGTACCTTCACTCTAGTATTTCTGGGGAATGGAAACCTGGCTCTGAATCTCAGGCCCCATCAGCTCCTGGTAGAGCTAGACCTGACATTTAGCGACTACCAGAATACCTGAATATCTGTCACTGGCCTTCTCTGATACATGTTAAACTTGCTTATTAAGACTTTTATTTACTGCTTGGTTTCCCTGAGGACAATTCTCTACATGTCTAGATTTCCTTCTATTTATTCCCCACAACCAAGACCTTCCTGGGTTTGTGTAATGCTCTGTCTAGTCCCTCTCCATCTGCCTGGCTTCCAGATTTTGGCCTCTTTAGGTTGCCCTCACCGCTGGTCATGCTCCACTCACGAGAGGCAGAGACAGTGGCTTTGACTCAATGCTAGAGCAAAACTTTTGCTCAGAATTGGTGTCAACTAAGACTTGGCAAACGCCCTTCTTTTCCCCCTGCAACCATCTCAGTCTATAGTGTTCAGTAACAATAATATAGCATGAAGTAAAAGTATCTCATTAAATAAATCATGGAAATGTCAACCTACCTGTCTCAAATTGAAAGAATTTTATGAAAAATATCTTTGGTTTTAGGCTTAGCTTCCTTACATTCATTCATGACAAGTTGTAAAGAATGGAAACGAACTAGTATTTCATAAGGATGAATTATGGGTATGATTCCATTAAAATTTTTACTTTTTCCTGAGATACTCAATTATTCACCCAACTGCCATAGTCCATATACTCAGAAGCCTCATTTTGCACACCTATTGCATAAGTCATGCTCACGGTTAACCCTTGATCATCCCTGTTAATGGTGAGGAGCAGAAAAACATTTCATCAACAATAGTATATTATTCAAAACTTAAAATCTTCTGAGCTTTGGGAGTACATTATATGATGCTTCTACCCCATTCCCACACAAACATTTATTGAGCAGTGGCTACAGACAAAATATATACCAATTAAGGATGAGAGGAAGCTATTTCAGAAAACTTTGAGTGGCAAGGATAAAGCCAAATGAGACTTAAATACAGACAATTCACAAAGCTAAGAATAAGCATTTTTCAACAAAAAAGTTTATAAAATTAAGAGATGTCCAAAACATTCATTAAGTTGAAAAATCAGATTGCAATATAATATTCTTCATATAGTTTTATTCTGCCAAACGTGCACGTACACACGTATCATTTATGTACCTGGGCTGTCCCACTAATCTGAGGCTGCAAAACAAGAGGCAATGGCAACACCCATGACTGGAACAGGAAGTAACATCTGCAAAAACAATAACTTCTATTCAGAAAGTAAATGTCTAGTACAGCCCTCACTTCACAAGGATTGCTCTGATTTGCTTTGTTTAGTTATTGCATTGGTGGGTAATCCATACCTTCCTGATTGCCACCCCTTAAGTTGGCAGCTGGGTCTGTTATAGTCATAATACATATACTTATGTCCATTCAAGTCTACTGCTTCAATTAATTTTACTGATTTGACTCATTAACTGAATATACAATCAGTCCTTCATTGAACTGACTGATTATTTCCTGCAATTGATCAAATCAGTTGGCAGGTTTATGTTGACGTGGTCTTAAGGACATTATATCTGATAACTGAGGTAGAAAGCTTTAATCCAGCTACAACAGCTAAGTGGAGTAGTTGCAACAGAGGCCGCATGTTTCACAAAGTCAAAAATACCGTCTGGTCCTTTACAGAAAAAACTTGCTAACCTCTGCTCTAGAGGACACAGAGACCTCAATGAATCATCACCCTCATCTTACAGATTAGGAAATTGACGCCCAAACATGTTAAATGACTTCAATTCAATATATCTGATTTAAGAATGCATGGTTTTTGTTACCCTCCTGGACCCCCAAAATAATCACAATTCTTCTACAGTGTTCTTCATTTCAAGGAACAACACACCATCTACCTAGTTAGACAAGCCTGAAATCCACAAGTCATCTAACAGACCCCTCTATATCATCCCTAGATCCAGTCTAAGCTCTTCCAGTTTTGTGTCCTCCCTATTGAATCTTTCCACTTCTCTCCACTGCCACCATTCTAGTCCAAGCTGCCACCACCACTCCCCTGTACCACTGCAACAGTCTCCTAAGTACTCTCCCTGCTTCTCCTCTGGCCCTACTCTGATTTGCTCTTCATGCTGTAGTCAGTGATCTTTCACAATGCAAATCTGATCACAACTTACCTCTGCCTAAAAGTCTTCAAAGGCCTCTGATTGATCTTAGGATGAACAATAAACTTCTAATGTGACCCAAAAGGCCCTATAATATCTAGACTCTGCAGACCTCTGCAGTCTCATCTTGTTCCACCTGCATCCTCACTTTCTGCTCTAATCATTCTAACTTGCTTTCAGTCCCTTAAACTTGCCAAGCTCCCTCACACCACAGGGCCTTTGCACATGCTTTTCCTATGTCTGGACTGATCTTCCCTCCCCCTCTTTGCCTAATTTGTACCTTCAGGTATTAATCATCACTTCTTCAGGGAAGCCTGTTCTGACCTTCCTGACTTGTTCAAATTCCCCTATTTTATGCTCTTATTTAGCACTGTATCTTTCCTTTCACATACTTATCACAGGTACAGTTTTATAGTTTAGATGTATGATTATTTTAATAATGTCTGTCTTCACCACCAGACTGTAAGTTCCATCAGGGCTGGGATCCTATTTTATTTTACTGTAGCCCCAATACCCAGCTCAATGCCTGCCCTTAGTTCAATAAATATTAATTTAATAAATTAATGCATGAATTTCCAGAAGTTCACAGAGTTAGAATTCAAGTTTCCTGAGTCCTAGTTTGGAACTCTTCATAGTACAATGCTGCTTCTATTTAGGTCAACAACACAGGATTGGGACATTTTTCTATTTCTTGGCTTCATATTAACCCCTTAACTTCTGCCAGCTGCTACACATATGTATGACATTTTTCACCAAGGGGAGTGTATGAATGCATTAGCAACTCAGTCCCACTGGTAGAACAATAAATCACATGCTTTAAAGAATGTGAGCACAAAGTGTTTTTATTATCATCAAAGTAGTACGTATATATGTGAATTTTAAAGGTAAGTAATTGAGCATTAACCATAAAAGGAAAGAATGTAGTACTATTACAAGCGCATTTAAGTTTCTTTTGAAAGTTTTTCCCAATACTTTCAGTTTGCTAACCTGGGTTTCTGAATTTCATTCTTCTTTAAAATGCCTAATGTTTTTATAGAAACATCACAAACAACCTTTCACAGACTAAGTTGTTACTTATTTGGAAGGAAAAAATAAAACAGAACACCGTTCTTCCTTAAAGAAACGTAAGTGGAAATATGTATTTACGTTTTTAGATGTTTAAAGCTAAGTGACATAATAAAGAAAACTGATGAAATGCTTTTCTGGAAAAACTACTTATAGAAGGTTTTTATTTTAAACTCATAAGTAGACTTGTAATAGTGAAATCTGAGAATTGTGCATATTCTTTAGAAAATCCAAGTTATAATCCTGAAGTACTAAAATCATCTAATAGGTGCCTGATCTTTCCAATTCTTTAATCCTTCTCCATATTAACTTTTTGACCTAGCTTTTTGCAAACCCTCTTAAGTCCCTGAAAATATGTTAGTGACACAAAAACCTAATTTATTCAGGTTACCCTATGTTAGCAACTATCTTACAGATGTAGTTTGGTTCTGAGTAGTCCATATGAAAACATATGTCTAATACAGACTCCTAAAAATAGATATTCTAGTCGAAAGTCCAATTTTATTTTCTGAATTGCAGGATTAGAAACCTAACAGCTACTTACCAACAGATTCCATGTTAAATCAGAAGGGGATTTACTGCTTCCATTACAGCTAAAAGGCAAATAACCAAATAACAACAACAAAAACCCCAAACAAACAAATAAAAAAACCACAACTACCACCATCACAACAACCAACCACTTTTATCCTTCCAGAATACTACAACTGCATTTTCAAATGAAATTCAACCCTGTACTTCATTCATCATGAAATTCTCACTTTCTCAGAATCCTCCTTATAGTAGGCAATATATACTCATCAAATAAACAATTTCAAAGGTACATCAGGCCAATCAACCACTCGATCATAGATCAGTAAGTGTTGTTTATACGCTTAGCACTGTGCCAGGCACTCTGGAGGATTTATAAGTGAATAAGATGTGGTCCTTGCCCCTTTAGCCATTATAATCTTGTTAAAAAGATCTATCTTTGTAAAACATTTATCAACTAGCCAGCAGAATCTAGCACCTAGCCCCAAAGAAATTAAAGTAAAGAGGGAAAGCATAGAGGAGGCTATACTACAAGGAAAACTTTCAAGAAAAGGTGGGATTTAAGTAGACTTTAAAAGACAGGTAGTTTGAAAGCACAGAAGTATGAAGACAGCAGCTTGATTAAAGTACAAGGAAAGCTGGGAAAAGGAGGAATATACTTGGTTTATAAAGCAACTACCTTGTGCAGGGAACTTACAAGGGAATTTATGAAAGGAAAAGGCAAATTGGGACCAGATTTTGGAAGGTCTGAAATGCTAGTAGATTAAGGAGTTTGAATTTGAGCCAATAGCAATTAGCAACTCTATTCCAAAACCTCTCCAAAGCACAACTTTAGCTGAGAGTGCCATTTGTCTATGGCCCTGAGATACAGTTAATTCCAACTCTTCAAGGTGAATGAGTTGCATAATGGTACAGAATATGGTAAGTATAATTAATTAAAGGAAGAAGGCCTTTTAATTTTATGTTGGGGCAACAGGATGCTCAACTATAGAAATGAAATCCAAATGGCAGCAAATAAATTGGATCACAGGAGAGTCCAACCCGGATTAAATATGGGTCCTCTTAAATCTCACTTTAAAACCAAATGTCAAGTATCAACAAACGCAGATGTACATAGTGATTTGGCTGTTTCATTACTTTGTGTAATGAGAAATCTCAAAACAGAACATTATTCTGCAGAGACAAAAGGTCTCAGTTTAATGTGATTTAACATAACTGGTGTGCTCTCATCACAAATGCTTCCATTAATTTAGGTCAAGTGAACGATAAGAACTTTGACCATGTGCTCTGTCAAATGCCAAAGTCTCAAATTCCCTGGTACAGTTAGTGCCAGGTGTGAGGCAGTGGTTCTGGACACCACACGAAGACACAGAGGAGACCTGAACACAAACTGGGCTGTAATTTTCGACTTTAGATCTGATTGCTCCCTTGTCCCATTTTCAACATGGATAGTAAGGTTATTCAAGTAGAACAACATCTGACCATTTTTTAAACCACTCTGGAAAGCCTCCATCTCCTAAACCACTCTGTTTTCATCTATGTACAAGGTCAAGGCAATGATCCCTGAGTCTGTTTATTAACAGCATCAGTTGTCCATGTTCATTTTAGAAGGGATGAGTTTTTCAATTGCTTCACCTGTGATTCTATATTATGGCCAATCACCATGTGGCTTTGAACTGGGGAGTTTCATTTCAGAAAAAACTTTTTGTTTCCCACAAGTGCCTTTCTGGTTGCTGCTAGTTCTTCAACATAGCTCATTATGGTATTACTGTTATTTATTAACATAATTTACATGATGCTAGATACCATAAAGACATATAGTCTCTGACTTCAATGAGTGTAATAGGATATAAGCATTGAAACTGGCATCAAGGGGTTTTAAGTTAGAACAGAATTAAATAGGAAGCTACGGAGAGGTTTCAAGAATAAGAGAAAGCTCAGAAACAGATAAAGATGATTTTAGCAGGAGTGCTGTGTATGGTCACTTAACATAAGACGACTGGGATCCAAAATATGAAATGTGACCAGAGGATTTGAGAAAAGAAGGTAGACATGAACAAGGATTTATAAAGAACCAATGTTAACAAGAGCAGTTAATATTTACTGAATATTTACTGCATGGCAGGCTCAATGTATAACTGCTTTCTATGTATTCATATTTAGTGTTCATAGTATCCTATGAGACAGGCCTTATTATAACCATTTGACTTATGGGAAAAGTAAGGCACAGAGAACTTAAGTAAGTTTCCTGAGATTAAATGTCAGGTTGAGGCATGAGGTTACATTCTGGTTCAGGCAATTTAACATATGCCTCCTGAGAACACAGCAACCATGGATGATTTTTAACAATACAGCAGAATTTATACAAACAAATGAGGACTGTCTTGTTCAAAGTAGTCACCTTAGGGAGCCATACACTTATTACACTGCTGCAAACATTTCAAAACTCTATTTTTAGTGACTGTGTTCTAAACCTGAAACACACTTATCCTATTCACTAGTGGAAACCTTCTAACCTTGAGGTGAAGTTTAAATTTTGTAAATACCTAAAAATAAATAAATAAATTGGAATAAAGTCTGTCAAATGAAGTTAGCTATCAAGCTACATAATTTCATTGGGGATCAAGAACATGATGTGACATGAAGAAGTCAGATGGAATTTTTCTCTGAAAGGACTCCCCCCAAATTCTGGAGCAGTGGCAGCATCTTTAAAATCAGCAATAATTTCCCTAGAAGAAAACCTAACTCTATAAATTCCGGTTCTAGTATGTGCGATATTAAAATGCAAATCTTTATATTAAAATTAAGAGGTTATACATTTTACATCACACATTTCATGTAAGACCATTAGAGAATAATATTCCTACATGTGGATATCCATGCACAGATACATTATAAATACTATGGGTATTCAAATTATGTGGAGATCAGTATGGACTAGACTAGCTGACAAGGGCTTTATTGGAGAGATGTAGGGATGACCTGGGCTTGAAGAACGAGGGAAATTACAGTAAGTAAGGGAAAAGATCTTCCATGTAGTGTAGAAGAATCTGACTTGATGAGTTAATAAAAGTGGACTTGAAAAAGATTCTAATCCATGAAATAGAAGCCCACCTGAAACTCATTTTCAAACCAAACATCAGCAAAAGCAGATGTTAATATTAGAGAACAATGAGTGACAAACATAGACAATACGGTAGACCCAGATTACAGGGGGAGGAGGGCTGCCAATGAATGCTAGCTGGGGAGTTTGAGCATGATCTAAAGTTAGCCTAGGGACTTCCCTGGTGGCGCAGTGATTAAGAATCCGCCTCCCAATGCAGGGGACACAGGTTCATTCTCTGGTCCGAGAAGATCCCACATGCTGCGGAGCAACTAAGCCCGTGCGCCACAACTACTGAAGCCCGAGCGCCGCAATAAGAAGCCCGTGCACCGCAACCAAGAGTAGCCCCCGCTCGCTGCAACTAGAGAAAGCCGGTGCACAGCAACGAAGACCCAATGCAGCCAAAAAAAAAAAAAAAAAAAAAGTAGAAAAAAGCACAAAGTTAGCCTATTATCCCTCCGCCTGTGATTTTGTAAGTCTCAAGGATCTGTCAAGGCCCACTAATAAATGTCTTGCTCTACAAAGGCAATTTAAGAAAAGAAAAGTAACATGGATACTTCAAATTCTCTCTCCCTTGAGTAAAGGCCCTCCCACTGACCTTGCTTTAAAGACAGGGCGAGCTGGCAAGATCGAAAAGGGGCCATCAGCAGCGTGTAGATAAGCTTTTATAAATGCCTTATTGGCTTTCAAAAGGATGAACAAGTTTTCAGGTAGAATTCAGTACATGCAGAGAATTCTTTTAACCAAGTATGAGTTTCCTTGGTTATTGGATAATTATTTTCTATATAAAATATGGCCCTAAAACAATCCTTGCTATTTTCTTAATTAAAGTAAATACTTGTTTACACTACTCTACTGAAAATCTTTAAAATGCAAGACAATAATGAATCCCATTTCACAGTGCATTGTAAATCATATTAGTAACTTCTGGTGTTCTCCAGGTTCAATAGGTGATAGCTTATTATTCATGTTCAGCATAAACTAAGTCATTAAAATTACAAATTTACAAGTAAGCTACAAAAATTATGCTTATCTTCAAGATTATGATTTTAATAACTGAAAATACTATCTGACCTAGAGGAAGGAAAATGTTGAAACTTGAAAGTTCATCTGAAATTCATGGTTGAGAATAACAGAAGTCTCTGAACACTGGGGCCATCTTTTTATTTATGTCAGAATAGAAAAATATAGAATACATGAACAAAGAAAATTACATTGTTTTGTGGAATTTATAGTTCCAGAATTCCTTTAAAACCATCATACTTCCAAAATGCATACGTTACAAATATGAGAGGAGCAAGTTAATGTACATTGAGTTAGAGTCTGGCATGAACAGATGTTTGCCTTAATATCAAAATAGTAAGTTTGTTTTTTTCACTAAGTGATAAACTGTATGGAAAATTCTGAACTCTGTTTGAGTCTGCTTTTTCATATAAAATGAGAAATGACCATGTACATGTTGTATTTGTTGCAGCCAGATGGTTTCTTGCTGGCCCACAAGCCCAGCCATCTAAGAAGTATATTCTGAAATAAAGTGTTTCCCAAACTCACCTTGAGCTGCTGACTCTATGAGGGTGAGGATTCTGTTTCTCGTTTTTGAGACTTCCAACGGCTTCTAATCGCAACCAGAGACTGACTCCACTGGAATTCAATTTACTGTACTTGAATGAGCTCAATTTTTTTTCCCCCACCTGTTTCAATTCAAATTAGTGTCTTGATTAAGCTCCAGAGAGGACTTTGCTTACAAGCCTGCCAAGGGCTTGCCCGCTGTCCTAAGAGTGTATTCCAGTCATCCCATATGTACATGTGCGACCTTGTTTTTATTTATTTTTGTCTAATTTCAATTCTTTTCAAATTCTGCTGTATATTTGAAAGGATCCTCGTACACATAAATTTATGAGATGAGGGAGGCAAATCCAAGCATCAGAAACAGTGAATAATGTGGATTAACTAAAACACCCCTCCAGCCTCCCTTGCAAAGTATAAGGAAGCAGGGCCCACCATAGTTAGCTACCTTTTATCATCTCCTTTGGTCCCACAATATCCTTTCCATACGAGATAGGACACACTTGGCTGACTGTGTCAGGTGAGATTTATTGACTGAAATGATAGTCTTAGAACTATTTGCTAGACTTCAGTTTCCTTGTCTGTAAAATGAGGTAGTTGGGACTAAATGATGTGCAAATTCTTTCCCCTGCTTTAACCATCTACAATTCAACTCACTTTAAATGTGCTCTATCATTTGATTTAATAATCTACACACATTTAGAAAATTATCTTCAACAAACATATGATAGGCACTGGGGAGACAAAGAGGTCTAAGATTCTACAGGTGGCTAGAAACCCAGTTAGAGAAATAAGATTATATCCATACAAGGATACAAAACAGTGCAGGGGGGCTTCCCTGGTGGCACAGTGGTTGAGAGTCTGCCTGCCGATGCAGGGGACACGGGTTCGTGCCCCGGTCCGGGAAGATCCCACATGCCGCGGAGCGGCTGGGCCCGTGAGCCATGGCCGCTGAGCCTGCGCGTCCGGAGCCTGTGCTCCGCAACGGGAGAGGCCACAGCAGTGAGAGGCCCGTGTACCGCAAAAAAAAAAAAAAAAAAAAACAGTGCAGGGTAGGAAAAGGCTACTATGTACCAAAATGAGAAGCACAGTGCATAGAGTGGAGTCCCTTAACTCCCACTCCCACCAATCCACACTGGACTAAGAACTAAGCAAAAAAATAAACTTTCATTGTGTTTAACCACTGTGATTTGAGGCTGGTTTGTTACAGCAGTATTGCTTACCCTAACTTCGTATATACTTCTACATACACCTTTACCTCTATTTGTCTAAAGAGGTTACACACACACAGGCACACACACACACTTCAGGTCAAAGCATGAGGCCCTACTGCTCATCAGGAAGGTATCTATCAATACGACCCCCACCCCCCCACCCCCCCACCCCCATGACTAAATTGATCGCACTGGGGAGTATAGGTATAGCTATTGAATTTTCATCCCTCCTAGACTATAAGCCCCAGGAAGGCAGGGGTCCTGTCTTTTATATTCATCACTGCCTTCTCAGTACCTAGTGCCAGGATCATAGTAGGTGTCCAGTAAATATTTGTTTAGTCAATGAAGGAGGCCTTAAATTACATGGTGCTTCTCACCTGGGCTTCCTGCACCATCCTTGCACCTATCACTTTATACTGTAATTGCTATATATTGTCTGTCTCCTTCTTTAGAGAGCAAGGTGCTCAATAAGTATTTGTTTAATCAAGGTCTGAACTCAGTGAATGTTTTCATACTGTAAGTGGAGAATGCCTTCTGGGGCCAACAAAAGAGTTCTTGCCTTGTGTACATAAAGGCCCTCAGTCAAACCTGCCCTCTAAGTCGCTTTCCCTTCCCCTGAGTGACTGAGGGTCCTTCCCTGCTTAAGACAAAGCTCAAAAGTGTCTTGGTACCCCCAAATCTCCTGAACCTTGTCCTTGTTCATTGCAAACTGGCCTGTAACCTGTCCTAGACTGAAAGCCTGGTTTTCTGCCAGAGTCCCCAATATCATTAAGAATGGTGGTGGCCAGGGGCTGGGGGTGGGGGGAATGAGGGAGATGTTGGTCAAAAGGTACAAACTTCCAGTTATAAGATGAATAAGTTCTGGGGACCCTGCAGCGTGGTGACAATAGTCAACAATACTGTGCACCTCAAATTTGTTGAGAGTAAATCTTGCGTTCTCACCACACAAAAAGGGTAACTATGTGAGGTGACAGATGTGCTAATTAGCTTGATTGTGATCAACATTTCTCAATGTATACATATATCCAATCACATGTTGTATGCCTTAAATATTATACAATTTTTGTTTGTCAATTATACCTCGATAAAGCTTAAAAATAGCCTCAACATTTATTGGTGTACATTTGACTCATAAAAGTAAGCCCTTTCCAAATGGGTTTCAGTTAAAATACTTCATATAGATTTAGATGAAAATAAAAGAAGAAAATGAACCACTTCCGTAAGACCTGCTCCTTCATCTTTTCCTCTTTACTAGACTCTGCTGTAGCAACTGCCAGAGAAAGACCCAGTAAATGGGTCCTTCCTCTACATACCCAAGTGAGTCTACTAATTAAAGGGCCCTCTGGTTTCTACAATTCACTTCTTCATAACTTGACTTAACTCTTGACTGTCCCAAGAGATTTGTTAAATGGAACTGGAAATTTTTCACAGTCCTAATGGCTCTAGAATTGAATAAATTAAAAGTAGGCAGGAAAGGAAACATTGTAAATGATATAAACCTATTGCAATACTGACTCATTGTACAAAGTGAGAACATGCCCTTGATTTGCCAGCAGGACAGCGCCAGTACATCTCATACTACAGCTGTCATGATTAGAAATGGCCATGGTGTCTATGAAGCCAAAAGCTTCTGCCATTTTTTGATGGGGCGACAGAAATAGGGAGAAGGTTCGAGGAAATTACCTGTAATGCTATGTCTGATCCTGTGTTTCCATGAACATTTGGGAAGAACGTTTGCCAAGCGTTAGCATAAAAAGTGAAATGCGATCAACAAAATGGCCTTCCTCATTAAGAAATGTAAGAACAGAGGGTTATATTGCTTTGCATTTAGAATACATATATAATGCCAAGTATGCAATTAGAGAAAAGTTCCCAAATTTCCATTTTCTCATCAATCCCCCCCGTATGGAAATAATTCTCCTCTTCTCTAATTCAACAAGTTAATAGAGGAATGTAGAGCATTGTGAATTCCTCTGAAGAAGCGTGATTTAGGATTTTATTTTCAAGTTATAAGATGTTAGCCACCTCTACCATAGAGCCTCAAGGGACAGAGTTTGGGCTGCTTTATAATTTTTGGAAGCCTCAGCCTGATGACTATGGTTTCCTTTTGCTTTTTACCAAAACTGAGAAGGACATTTCTACTTTAGTAACTAGTTCTAGTTAAATAGTAACTGAACCCGAACTCTGTGATCCAGTAAATTGAGTGCTTTTATATATGCTGCGGGCATGGAGATGGGATGCGACCCATCATCTATAGATAAGCAGACCCTGCTAGAGAATATCCTTGTCACAAAAAAACAATAAGCCGTCCACAACAACTCAGAAGATGTGTCTAAAAATACCTGCACAATGAAAGGTTCTCACTGCATGCCATAAGCATGCCTTGTGTGGATGGGACTGCTGTGGCATGCAGCAAGGCTCTCAGGTCATTAAGATAGTAGACACATTCTCAGCTCCTACCTCAATCTACTCACCCTGTGTAAACAGTGCTCAAAAGATGGAGAAGCAGGTTAAGTCAAGCAATGATACAATCTCTGTTAACTTCTTCCTATTAGTATAGAGTTAAGAGAGAATTAACACAATGCTAACGATAGAGAGTTTTCATACTGCACTTCAGTCTATGTAGATCGACACAATAGGTTAGAGCAGTGATTTGTGATTTTAAAAACTGAGCATGCATCAAAATCATTTGGGGGGGCTTGTTACAACACAGATTTCTAGACTCCGCCCCCAGAGTTTCTAACTCAGTAAGTCTGGGATAGGACCTGTGGATTTGCATTTCGAGCAAGTTCCCAGATGATGTCAATGCTGCTGGTTCAAGGAACACACTTTGAGAATTACTGTGCTAGAGCACGGTCATAATCAGCCTAAGGTTTTAAGTTCAAATCTCATTTCAATCAGTTGGTTTTACACAAAGAAAAATTCTGATGTGATCACCCTAACCAGATATGACAGTTCAACATTTGTCTGCCCTAGGTTACAGGGAGGACAAGACGGCAAAATAGGCACGCTTCTTTGTAATCTTATGTCCTGTTCTGTACAATCATGCAAACATGTCTAAATTGTAACTGCAGCTTTACATACAAAGAGCATACCACTTTTTTTAATTTTTAAAACTTTTAATTCAAAAAATTTTCAAACAGATTAAAAATAGAATAGTATAATAGACACCCACATACCTAGATTGAATAATTATTAATATTTTGCTAAATTTGCTTTATTTTTCTTTTTTGCTGGAGTATTTTAAAGTAAATCCCAGAAATATCTCTCCCCAAAGTATTTCTGTATATAAAAAGAACATAACCTTTTATATTGTACTTTTACTTCCAAAATATTTAAATTTCTACTATTTTCTCAACATCTATTAAGAACGTAGGTCAAGAGATCTTCCTTTTTTTAAGACAAAGAAACTTAAGAAATGTTCAAAAGATTGGTCTGAGATACCAAGGCAAGTTTGTAACAGAACAGAAACGATGGATCCCTTTTCTGTGTCAGACATTGGGCTAGGCACTAGGAATAAGGTAATGACAACTTGCCTGCCTCTTAGCTCAATGCCCTTTCCAGGAAACTAAGTTGCTGTTCAAAATTCATTCCAAAAGAATATTGAAAGAAATTAGACTGAGTCAGCATTAGCCAAAGTGCGTTCCACGTAATACTCATTCATTAGAATGCTAACAGGTGTTACACACACCCACAAAAAGACTGCTATGGTCAAATAAGTTTGGGAAACCCTGGTTCGAATAAACAGGTTTCTTTGTTGCAGAACTTTATAGAGCCTCTAATTAACTAATATACATTGGGAATCTCCAAGATAATATTACAGTTTGTATGCAGTATTTCTCCATTGTATTAAAGGATGAACTTTTGATTGTTGTTGCTGTGTGTGTATTATTTTTGTTGTTTAAGGGGTATCTCCAGAAAACATTTTGATAAATGCTCCACTAAGAGAATCTAGGGTTTGCTTTACTTTACATGTTGAAGAAAACTTTCAAGGAAAAATGATGGAATATTCCAGTGAGAGAAACTAAGAACAGATTCCTGTCCACTTTCAAATATTAAAATGAGACTACCCATGTAGAAGTGAACTGCTTCCTTACAACTTAAAAATATTAAAGTAGATTTTCAAATTAAATATATTTATAACTGTACTTTAAAATAAAAGAATCATATAATTATAATAATTTCATCATACCATCATACCCAGAGCCAGTTTTTTAGGTTGTAATAATTTAATTAAAGTGTTCTTTTTGATATATATCTTGATAATCTCATTATAGTAAATTGGAAAGTGACTTAGATATTCACAGAATAGTATAATAATTATATTTGCAAAAAATACTCTAAATCAAGTGAGAGTCATATTTAACCCGAATTATACTTTGTTATCCCTAAAATCAATTTAAATAAAGGCTAAAGGAAGGAAACGTGAAAACACTGATACGGCACAAGACCAAAGATGGGTGTGCAAGAGATCAAAACAATTCATGGATATTAGCTGAGGTCATTTGGTGTCTAGCTGATTGATTATCATGGTATTTTAGCTTTATCTAAAAATATACGAGATGGCTAGAGCAACAAGCTTGTCAAGCATCTGATTTACAGATGAAAATAAACAACCAGATATTTTCAAAGTATCTGAAAGTTGGGCATTGTATAGATTGACTACCTAGTTAACAGGCAACATTTCACTTTTTCTATGAATGGTTTTTTTTATCCGGAAGACAGAACACCAAAATATTCAATATCTACAATTCTGTCTAGTGCTGGCTGAGGACGAAGATTCAGAGAAGTCCCTTATGAAGTTACCTCATCTTCCTGCACCTCACTGTCCCTCATCTCCAAAGCAGCTGGTAACATGTTTAGATTTATATGATGATAAACAGAAAAGACAAAACTGGTTATCTCAAAAATCAAGATGTCTACGCAAATGGGGATAGGCAATCATAAATGTAGAGTAACTACAAAATGATTGCTTTAGGTTAGAATTTTAGACACTTTATCTAAATTTTATTGCTGTAGAAATTTTGTTTCGACAGTGAATTTTAAAGTGAGCCTGATAAATATCTTAGTATTTAATTTTAATAATAATCAGTGCTTAATACTTTAATCTACAATAACCTTAAAATACATAATTCATATTACAGTAACCACTAAAGATCCTGATTATTCATTTCTGCCTTTGGTTAACATGAAGAGCTAATATTGGATGTCAATTAGTAAAATGGTGTTTTCACACCTTTCCACCAAAAAATTTCACGGGGTAATTTGTGTTTTCCTTTATTTAGGAGGCTAGGATATGCCACAATGATAAACGATGGTCTGTGCTTGAGTGATATTATGTGATAAACTCAGAAATCAGTTTAAGTTTGGTATTTATTTTAGGTTGATTAAATCAAAGGGTAAAGATTTCTGAGTCACAGTGCTCTCCAACCTGAAAAGAATCAGTAAGTCCTAGTTAACTGACAGGCAACAGCCTAACCCGATTAAGCGTGTGAACCCTGGGCTGCTACAGCATTTCAGCAAGCTTAATCCACAAGTGGATGATACAATAGAAAACACTGCTATTACATATTTTTTGCATGATGCTAAACCTATCATTTGGGTGAAAATAAAACAAATATGTACAAGGAGAATTAATACATATCTCTAAGCTTCTTTCCTAGAGCTGTAATTGCCTAGACATTAATCTTCTCATAAAAACTTCCTCCTTTAAATCTAATAGTTCATATATCAATAGACACTTGAAGCACAGAAATGTGCAGTAATGTAATTTTTTAAATTAATTCAATAGAAATAAAAACAAGCTATGGTTTATAATAAAGATTATGATCTGATCCTCAATAGTTTAACCAGGTATCTCTCCACCCTGAGTTTTAGCTTTTTCATCTGCAAAATGGGAATATAATCATATCCCAGTGTTGAAAAGATAAATTGAGAAAAAATGCAAGGTATTATAATTTTACACTTGTTAACAATAAAAGGCTTTTCAGATTTGTATGTGGCCATTTTTAAAGGCAGCAGTCTTCTGCTTACCTATTCCTGGGCTTTCATATGGACCAGTGGTTTCCAAACTGAAGCTTTCTATCTCTACAACAGAATGGAAAACTGTAATTTTGTAATACACATTAAAATAACTATATAATTATTATTTAACCTTTGTTGAAGTTACTCTTTGAGAAACACTGATTTAGCAAAAAAGAAAGAAAAATTTAAATGGGTAGCTTGATTGAATACTTGACTTTTCACTGATTGGTTTTGGCATCTCTTAGACCACCGATTCTCAACTGGGGGCCTAATTCTCCAGGGTTGGATTTCAAAATCTCAAGAACAATGTTATATGGAGTGTAACTTGAAAAAGCATACTTACTATCATAATATAATTTTATATATGTAAAATGGAAAAGATTAAATATTTTCATAAAAGAATCTACAGAAAATAACACTCTCAAGGGAGTTCAGGGCCATAGGTTTTTATGTTTCTTAAAAGGAGATATGTGTTTGAATAGGTTAAAAAATAGTTCAAACGTTTAGCCCCAGCTCCCAAAAGGCTCTGGGGAAAGGTTTCTGTTATGCCTGGATCACTAATCTGTTAACAGGTTCTGTAAATTGCTAGCATTAGCAACTGCCCCACAGTGATGCTCTGAAGATTCACTGACACACAGTAAAGAGAACAGCTAGCAAAGCAATCACCACCACTATTAAAATCAAGCAATGAAGAGCAGGCTGTCAAAAAGCAAATCAAGACAACCTTACATGGTAGATAATCTAGGATTGCCAGATTCAGCAACTAAGTCCCAGATGGGACATACTTACACTAAAAAGAAATATTAATTGTTTCTCTGAAGTTACAATTGACTGGGCATCTTGTATTTTATCTGGCAACACTTAGTGAAACCTTCCCTCTAGAGCATCAATAAGATAACACTTCCCAAGGGATTATGCAATATATCATAGAGCATACATGTAATATATCAGAGCAAGCAATTCAACTTGATCATTTATTCAGAAAATGTTCTTGCTCCCAGTGTTGCCCAATAGCTCTTTAATGAGAAAAAGCTGTGCTGTACATTAGTTTCAGCTGTCACTGCTGAGCTCCAACCTATAAAATAAAAACTGACCCCTTTATGGAGGAATCATTATTAACCTTAAAAGTTCCATATATATGCTTTGATATATTATCAATACTTTCTTTGTTTTGAGAGTGCAGCCTTATACTGGGACACAGTCTAAATAGCCAATCACCTACCCAACCCAAGTCAATGGAAATTAGGATTGAGGAAGCAAGGTAAATTAATTAAAAGAAACATGGTGCTGTAGAGGAAAGGGCAGTGAGTGGAAGGGGATTCAATTCTTTCCTCTTCTACCATTAACTTGTTGTGTGACCATGTAAAAGTCATTTCACCTCTTTGGGCCCCAGGTTCAAAAATAGTAAATAACAATAAGTTAGACAACTGACTTACTCATCAGTTGTTTACTGAGCACCTTTTATACACTAGACCCAGAGCTAATCAATCGAGACACACCTCTCAAGGGGCTCACAGTCCACTATGCTTCTGGTTCGAATATTCTACAATTTGGATTTTGAAATGACTTTTCAGGTCTTATCTATAGGGGAAAAAACATCTCTAAAACTCACAACGTTACTTATCCAAACTTCTCCAAATTCTCTGTAAAAGTCTGAGTAACTTAAAAATTAAAAGCAGACTATTTCAATGGTAAATTTCCTAACTCCTTCCTCAAAACTAATACTAAACCCACCTAAAATTAACTAAGTTACAAACCTTAGAGATGATGACACTACAGTCTTTGAAATTTGCATCCTTTCTTTAGAGTGTGTCACAACTGTAATGTTAAAGTGTAGATAACCTTTTGAATATTGTCTTATTAAGAATCACTTGAATTATAGGTCACATGTAAAGCAGTTTAAAGGCCTTATTGACAAGCACATCCCTGCAGACTAATATGAGTGGACAGATCTTAGCTTGTCAGTTCAGCTTGGATGAAAACATACAATTAACAGATTGAACAAGCAATATAGATGTTTCACATCAACCTTTGACAAATGAAAGGTAAGCAGAGCTGTATGACTCTCATAAATTGCTGATTTTGTTGTGCTGAAGCTTGTGTTATATTGAAAATGCTTTACATCTGTGAATGGAAAATGAAAATCCTGTCAACCATAGCCAAATGTGTTTTGCACATAAGACAATGTGCACTACTTCAGTATGGACATAAACTCAATGAATACCCCACAAACCCAGGCCACTGCAGGTGGGCATTTTAGCATTAGTGCCAGGGAGGCTCAAAAATAAAAACAAAAAGCAAAACATAAAATAAACCAAACAAACCCCACTGAATTGCAAATTTACACTATGACTAATTCTATGCTCAAAGAACAATTCCCCTTTTAAAAATAAACCTATATGGGCAGAAGACCTAAATAGACATTTCTCCAAAGAAGATATACAGACTGCCAACAAACACATGCAAGGATGCTCAACATCATTAATCATTAGAGAAATGCGAATCAAAACTACAATGAGATATCATCTCACACCAGTCAGAATGGCCATCATCAAAAAATCTACAAACAATAAATGCTGGAGAGGGTGTGAAGAAAAGGGAACCCTCTTGCACTGTTGGTGGGAATGTGAATTGATACAGCCACTATGGAGAACAGTATGGAGGTTCCTTAAAACGCTACAAATAGAACTACCATATGACCCAGCAATCCCACTACTGGGCATATACCCTGAGAAAACCAAAATTCAAAAAGAGTCACGTACCAAAATGTTCATTGCAGCTCTATTTACAATAGCCCGGAGATGGAAACAACCTAAGTGCCCATCATCGGATGAATGGATAAAGAAGATGTGGCACATATATACAATGGAATATTACTCAGCCATAAAAAGAAACGAAATTGAGCTATTTGTAAAGAGGTGGAGAGACCTAGAGTCTGTCATACAGAGTGAAGTCAGAAAGAGAAAGACAAATACCGTATGCTAACACATATATATGGAATTTAAGAAAAAAAAAATGTCTTGAAGAACCTAGGGGTAAGACAGGAATAAAGACGCAGACCTACTGGAGAACGGACTTGAGGATATGGGGAGGGGGAAGGGTGAGCTGTGACAGGGCGAGAGAGAGTCATGGACATATACACACTAACAAACGTAGTAAGGTAGATAGCTAGTGGGAAGCAGCCGCATGGCACAGGGATATTGGCTCGGTGCTTTGTGACAGCCTGGAGGGGTGGGATAGGGAGGGTGGGAGGGAGGGAGACGCAAGAGGGAAGACATATGGGAACATATGTATATATAACTGATTCACTTTGTTATAAAGCAGAAACTAACACACCATTGTAAAGCAATTATACCCCAATAAAGATGTTAAAAAAAATAAAATAAAATAAACCTATAACAATAGTGATATTTACACATGTTGAGTTACTTTGAAAAGAGGAAGCCCAAAAAACTAAACATGGGTAATCATGTGTGATACTATATAAGATCAATCATATCCTCTATTTTGATCACAAATCACTGTGAAGTTTCAGATGGAAAATTTTGTTCTGATTATTTTTCCTAAGTAGCACATATTAAACCATCTTATTTTATCAGACAGAAATATGTTGTCTGTTGTAGATATTAATTAGTATTCAGACATTTATAATTCCAGGTATAGCTTAAGATGGAATGGTATAATAAAATGAGCAATTTGGAAATTTGGAACAAAAAGTCTGAATTCAAGGCCCTATCTGCACAATTACTAAACTGTTCTCTGAGCGGATTTGGGTAAGCTACTTGAGCTCCCTGAATGCCAAGTCTTCTTTTCCATAAAACGGGGATATTATGAGGACCCACACCACATGAGGTTCAAATGGTATGATATATGTGAAAACATCCCTTAACTCTAAGAGTTATAAAATCTTAACCATAATCTAACAAAAATAATGATAGCAATAAAATCCATGTCATAATTGTCCCTCGAAGGTGTTTTTGAGAATTGATTGGAAAACACAGGTTGGGTTTCAATGTTGAACAAAATCAAACAGTCTCTGGAATGAAATCTGCCTCCATACTGGGGTTAATTTCACATATTTCCATGTATCTTCTCTATAAACTCCCCATGAGTTTTCATCTTTCAGGTCTCAGCTCAAAAGCTACTCCTCAGGGAGGCCTTTGCTGACCATAGAGTAGTACCTCTTATCTCACTCTCTGTGGAATGACCTGTTTTTTTTAATTACATGAAACTCATTGCTTCCTGAAATAAGTTTTTTAAATACAGTTTTCATCTATCTCCCCCAACAAGAATGTGAGCTCCAAAGAGGCAGAGAACCTATTTGTCTTATCCACATGTTTACCTCTGTATTCCCAATAGTTCTGCAAGTACTTCGTATATAGAAAGATTTCATAAATATTTACTAAATAAACAAGTGAATAAATCTGCTAACTCCATGAAGCAATATAACTGATTTTTTTTTTTTTTTTTTTATCAAGAAAGGGTTTGGGCCTGTCGCTTCTGGGCTCAAATGTTTCCAAACTTGTTCCCTGGAGGGTTTTTCTAAATGGAAGGCCCAGGTTTATTTTTTTTTCCTAGTCAAATGCTTCAAAATTCAAGTTAATTCTCCAGGTGAGTAATTAGGATAAAACTTAAGTCTTCAGATGATTTCTAAAGAATTGATTATTTCTCCAGAGGCCATTGGGCTGCATTTAAATCACCATTTCACTTTGGACTCTGAATGATCCAATTTACAAATCCCCATGAATCAAATTAACTAGGTAACTGCCAAAATGTAATCCCATTTGGGGAGTGAAGTATCTGGTTTTAGTGTCTACATTAGTTAAACGAACTCCATTAGTTAAACTTCACTTCCATTTGTGCAGTTTTAAGATAGCCTATGTTGTAAGTTTGTAGTCCTAAAAATGGCTGTAGTCCTAAAATCTGCCAAATTTTCCTTGTATTATTCAAATTTTAATATTCCCTTTTTTCTCCCTCTACCACTGAATTAATACGCTACACACTTACCCCATAGGAATATAAATATCTCACCAAGGCTTTATGTTGTGATTGTAAATAAATTGCCAAAATTTTCTATATGACTCATTAATAAAATAAAATGTAACTTTTACTTGAACTGGTTGATGTTATGTAAATTTTAAGGAAGTTAAGGTTTTGCCTTAGAAAACTGCTTTATGGTCTAGTAAAATTTATTGAGCTTTTGTTGGGCTGTCTATTAAAAATCCACCCCAGAGATTATACACATGAATTAAAGACAAATAATTATTTTGCCTGTGCTTCTTAATAGGTCTTTGGTGCAATTCCTATTATCATTTATCCTTTTTTTTTTTCCCAGTGAAGACTTTCACATTTCCATTTCAGTTCCTATTCTTTAAACATCTGGCTGCAGCTATACCTGTAGTTTTGTATGAATGTGGACAATTATGGTAGGAATTATTGTTCTGTTCTTGGGCATTAGCACCTGTTACCATTAAAAAGGCCTGCAAGCAAATAGCTCAAAAATAATAGCAACAGATTTAGAAATGAAAGTCATAACGATTTGTGTTTATACTGCACTGTTTTTCCCCTAGTTGGTTTCTTTATGAGAACCATTTCATCAATCCTCTAAGTCAGGGGTTGGTAAACTTTTTTCTTTCTGTAAAGAACCAGATACTAAATTTTTTAGGCTTTGCAGTTCATATAGAATCTGTCATACACAGCTCTTCCTTTGTAGTGTGAAAGCAGTAAGTATGTAAGTAAATGTACATGGCTGTGTTTCAGTAAAGCTTTGTTTATGGGCACAGAAACTGGAATTTCATATAATTTTTACAGATCACAAAACATTATCCTCCTTTTGATTTTTTTTGTTTCGACCATTCAAAAATGCTTCTTAGCTCACAAACCACAAAAAAAAAAACAAAAACAGGAGGCAGGCTGCATCTGGTTGAGGGTTGTAGTTGGCTCACCCCTGCTCTAAGTTGTTCCGTGACACTTGTACATAGCAGAAATTATCATCCTTTTCTCCTCTGATGATGATACAACACTAAAAACTTAAGGAAGTTATAGCAAGTACTAGCACAATATATGGTCATTCATTCATTCAGCAAATTATTTGTTGAGTGTTTCTTTGGCTAGAAATGAATGTGTTAGCAACATCAAGCCCCTCCACCCCAATATTCAAATAATTGATATGTGCCTCACCCCTGTAGGGCAAATACATAGTTTTTCCACAAGGAAAAAGACCTCACTTTAGAGCTTAGTGACTCTATACTCGGTGGCTGAAAGACCCAAAGAAACTAAAATGGTAGAAAAAAATAAAACCAGAACCTTACAGGTTTCAGTCTTCTTAGTATTGACCACATCTAGTGTCCCTCTGCAAAGAGGAAGCCAAAGAACTAGCAGAAGTGGTGCTCAGGGTTCCGTAAAAATAGGCTGAATACAAGATGAAAGCTTTCAGGTCAAAATGTATAAAATACATGATCTTGTTTTAGGTTAACTCCTCAGAGATTCGGGTGGCATTATAATATGGGGGCCAAGTAGCAAAATTATTACAGTAAACAGAGTTTGATGCTTGGTCTTAGCAACTTCAGTATAGCCCAGTGCTCTAAAACCTCCAGTCTCAAACATGATATATAATGAACCTTTTAAAGAGCACTTCTATGACTACTACAAAATTACTTTAAAATGTTTCTGTTTAGCATCCCAAGCATCAAAGGGCTTAATTAATTTAGAGTAAGGCACTTTCTACTAAAACGGACCATTTATCCCTCCAAGGTATGAGTTAAAGTACAATTGATTTTATATTTGAGAAACTTAGGTCTGCATTAAATGTGCATATATTCTCTGTGGATCCCCAAGAAATACAACTTAATTCTGTAAGACTTTTTCATTTCTCTTTCTTGTGTTATCTTTTTAAATGTAGATTTATTACACATCACATATTCTGCATATTGAATGTACAAAAATAATATGCAGGATTAAAGGAATAAGTGGTCCACTAAGCTTTGGGCCACATGAGTTCTGAAAGCCACAAGTATCAGGTTGTAAATCCACCATTTGGCTAAGTTTTAGGCATGGACATGTGACAATATATTTCGAAGACTGACCAGAGTCTTACAGCTCTTCATCAACTGGGCAGGTTAAGATTCTGGAAAGGAATAATGCTCCGGAAGAGTAACATTGGATGATGACAGATGATAACATGCATACACTTTTACTAAGTAGATTGTGCCTCATGAATAAAGACAAAAAAAAACTAAAAAAAATTCACTGGATGGGTCAGTGGTATAAATAATGCTCCCAGATGATTCAGTATAAAGCATGCAGCCACTGTTCTCAGTCATGGATGCTGGTAGAGGAGATGCATTCTACAATGCCTCCTTTAACCCAAAACCTATACTCTTACTGCCCATTAAAATATGCTAGTTAGCTTTATTATTCTCATCTAATTACTATCAATATGCTTTACCTAACGCAAAAGGGATCTTTACATTTTTAGCTGTTTTTGCAGTGAAGTGATTAGCTTTCACTAAATCTCCTGATAAGCCTCGAGAATGCAGAGTCCTGCCAATTCCCAATCAATTCTGTTTGGCCTTATGATTCACTGTTACTTGAGTGAGCTGGTTATCAACAGGCAGCATGACCTTCAGTTTTATACTGAAAAGTTGAAAGTTTTTAAAAAATTATGTTGAGAATATTCGACACAAAAGTATTATTTTATTTGGGAATAACACTTCTGAAGGCTCCAAAAAACAGGGTAATGTTCCTATAAGTATTGAGCTGCCTGACCATAAAGCAAAGAGGAATTTTCAACATTGCATGAAGAGGGGTGTTTAGTCAAAATACAAGATTAATTTAGGCTATAAGTATATATACTGTTGCTTGCGGGGCAGGGAAGTTAAAGTGAAGATGTTATACCAGTTCTTTATCTTTACAAAGGAATAAAATGCCTTAACAATATGAAAGCTACCGGAAGTCAAAATGACTCATCCCTCTATTCGCAATACACAGAAATGATAGATAATTCATACAAAGGGAAAAGCAAAACAGAAAAAAAACATAGCTGGATTCAAAGACAAGATTAGCATCTCCTTGGACTAGGAACAGAAGAGAAACTGCAAAGTGGTGTGAAGCAAATGATGTGCTGGGTTCTGAGTCCAAAAGCATGTGGTGCTAACCAAGACTTCAGTTCCAGAGGACTGTCAGCAATAAAAGTGCTCTGAGGCAGGCTACGTGAATAGTAAAACGTCCTGATGGCAGGCCACCTGAACAGGGTCACAGATTTATAAGAAACTGCTGACCTAGGGAGAAAAGATAACAAGGCACAGACACCAGCACTGAGCTAAGTACCCACTGGCTCAGGGACAGGATTAGTGAGAGCCCTTGAACACAGTGATGAGCACTAAGAAATCAATGTTAACAGGACAATGCTTAACCCCTAGATGTATGGAAACTTTAACTGCACTGCTAAATATCTAATGAGTTAAATATGAAATCATAATGGAAATTAAAAAACACATTTAGAACTTAGAGACAGCAAGGGTCCACGTATCAACAACTATGGGACACACCTAAAGTTACGCAATGAAGGAAAGAGATAGCATTAAATGCCTTTATTAACTAAAAAGAAAAATGGAAAAATAAGTCAGTTAATATTTATTTCAAAAAGTTAGAAAAATAACCTCAGACTAAACTTACAGAAAGTAAAAGGAAGGGAATATAGAAATATGCACAGAAATTATTGCAATAGAAAAAAGGAAGCAGAGAAAGGAACAGTAAAGCTAAAAGCTGGCTCATTTTAAAAAATATACATAAAATGAACAATCCTTTGGCAAAACTGATAAATAAAAAATGAGAAAAGGCAAAGTAAGACCAAACAGAAAAAATACTAGTATAATAAAAACTACAAAAACAATAAAAGATAACAATACACATCTTTATGCAAATATTTTTGAAAAACTATATAAAAGGAATATTTTTTAGGAAAATGTAAATTACCAAAGCACTTTAAGGAAGAAATTAAAATTGAACAATAACCATTATACAAATGCAATGTGTAATCAAAAATCTCCCACTCTAAGATACAACAGGCTCACACAATTTTAAATGCAAAATTTATGACTTTCAAGGAATAGATAACTTCTGTCTATATAAACAGTTGCAGAGACTAAAAAAAGAGCGAAAGCTATCCAACTCATTCACTGAGGCTTGTATAACCATGATAGAAAAACCTGACAAGGGCAATTTAAGAAAGGAGAATTAGGCTTCCGGGAAGATGGCGGAAGAGTAAGACGCGGAGATCACCTGGCAGAAGACCTCAGACCTCCCAAAAGGCAAGAAACCCCCCACGTACCAGGGTAAGGCAAAAGGAAAAAGAATAAACAGAGACAAAAGAACAGGGATGGGACCTGCACCAGTGGGAGGGAGCTGTGAAAAAGGAAAGGTTTCCAAACACTAGGAAGCCCCTTATCAGGCGGAGACTGGGGGTGGTGGAGGGGGAAAGCTTCGGGACGGCGGAGGAGAGCGCAGCCACAGGGGTGCGGAGGGCAAAGCGGAGAGATTCCCGCACAGAGGATCAGGGCCGACCGGCACTCACCTACTCGAGAGGCTTGTCTGCTCACCCGCCGGGGCGGGCGGGGCTGGGAGTTGAGGCTCAGGCTTCGGTCGCAGCGATGGGAGAGGACTGGGGTTGGTGGCGTGAGCACAGCCTGCAGGGGTTAGTGCACCACGGCTAGCCGGGAGGGAGTCCGGGGAAAAGTCTGGACCTGCCGAAGAGGCAAGAGACTTTTTCTTCCCTTTTTCTTTCCTGGTGCGCGGGGGGGAGGGGATTAAGAGCGCTGCTTAAATGAGCTGCAGAGACGGGCGCGAGCCGCGGCTAAAAACGCGGACCCCAGAGACAGGCAGAAGACGCTAAGGCTGTTGCTGCCGCCACCAAGAAGCCTCTGTGCGAGCACAGGTCACTGTCCACAACCCCCTTCCGGGGAGCCTGTGCAGCCCGCCCCTGCCAGGGCCCCGGGATCCAGGGACAACTCGCCCGGGAAAAGCCACGGCGCGCCTCACGCTGGTGCAACGTCACGCGGCGCGCCTCAGGCTGGTGCAACGTCATGGCGGCCTCTGCCGCCGCAGACCCGCCCCGCACGCCGTGCCCCTCCCTCCCCCCGTTCTGAGTGAGCCAGAGCCCCCGAATCAGCGGCTCCTTTAACTCCGTGCTATCTGAGCGAAGAACAGACGACCTCCAGCGACCTACACGCAGAGGAGGGGCCAAATCCAACGCTAAGCCCCTGGGAGCTGTGAGAACAAAGAAGAGAAAGGGAGATCTCTCCCAGCAGGCTCAGAAACAGCGGATTAAAGCTCCACAATCAACTGGATGTACCCTGCATCTGTGGAATACCTGAATAGGCAACGAATCATACCAAATTGAGGAGGTGGACGTTGAGAGCAAGATTTATGATTTTTTCCCCTTTTCCTCTTTTTGTGAGTGTGTATGTGTATGCTTCTGTGTGAGATTTTGTCTGTACAGCTTTGCTTCCACCATTTGTCCTAGGGTTCTATCCGTCCGTTTTTTTGTTTGTTTTTTCTTAATTTTTTTTATTTTAATAGCTTTATTATATTTTATCTTATGTTATTTAATTTTACTTTATCTTCTTTCTTTCTTTCTTTTCTTCCTTCCTTCCTCCCTCCCTTCTTTCTTTGTTTCTTTCTTTCACTCTTCCTTCCTTCCTTCCTTCCTTTCTTTCTTCTACTAATTCTTTCTTTCTACTTTTTCTCCCATTTATTCTGAGCCGTGTGGATGAAAGGGTGTTCCTGCTGCAGTCGGGAGTCAGTGCTGTGCCTCTGAGGTGGGAGAGCCAACTTCAGGACACTGGTCCACAAGAGACCTCCCAGCTCCACATAATATCAAACAGCGAAAATCTCCCAGAGATCTCCATCTCAACACCAGCACCCAGCTTCACTCAATGACCAGCAAGCTACAGTGCTGGACATCCTATGCCAAACAACTAGCAAGACAGGAACACAACCCCACCCACTAGCAGAGAGGCTGCCTAAAATCATAATAAGTCCACAGACACCCCAAAACACACCACCAGACGTGGACCTGCCCACCAGAAAGACAAGATCCAGCCTCATCCACCAGAACACAAGCACTAGTCCCCTCCACCAGGAAGCCTACACAACCCACTGAACCAACCTTAGCCACTGGAGACAGACACCAAACACTACGGGAACTACAAACCTGCAGCCTGTGAAAAGGAGACCCCAAACACAGTAAGATAGCAAAATGAGAAGACAGAAAAACACACAGCAGATGAAGGAGCAAGATAAAAACCCACCAGACATAACGAATGAAGAGGAAATAGGCAGTCTACCTGAATAAGAATTCAGAATAATGATAGTAAACATGATCCAAAATCTTCGAAATAAAATGGACAAAATGCAAGAAACATTTGACAAGGGCCTAGAAGAACTAAAGATGAAACAAACAACGAGGAACAACACAATAAATGAAATGAAAAATACTCTAGATGGGATCAATAGCAGACTAACTGAGGCAGAAGAACGGATAAGTGACCTGGAAGATAAAATAGTGGAAATAACTACTGCAGAGCAGAATAAAGAAAAAAGAATGAAAAGAAGTGAGGACAGTCTCAGAGACCTCTGGGACAACATTAAACGCACCAACATTCGATTTATAGGGGTTCCAGAAGAAGAAGAGAAAAAGAAAATATTTGAAGAGATTATAGTTGAAAACTTCCCTAATATGGGAAAGGAAATAGGTAACCAAGTCCAGGAAGCACAGAGAGTCCCATACAGAATAAATCCAAGGAGAAATACACCAAGACACATATTAATCAAACTGTCAAAAATTAAATACAAAGAAAACATATTAAAAGCAGCAAGGGAAAAACACAAATAACACACAAGGGAATCCCCATAAGGTTAACAGCTGATCTTTCAGCAGAAACTCTGCAAGCAAGAAGGGACTGGCAGGACATATTAAAAATGATGAAGCAGAAAAACCTGCAACCAAGATTACTCTACCCAGCAAGGATCTCATTCAGATTTGATGGAGAAATTAAAACCTTTACAGACAAGCAAAAGCTGAGAGAGTTCAGCACCACCAAACCAGCTTTACAACAACTGCTAAAGGAACTTCTCTAGGCAAGAAACACAAGATAAGGAAAAGACCTACAACAACGAACCCAAAACAACTAAGAAAATGGGAATAGGAACATACATATCGATAATTACCTTAAATGTAAATGGACTAAATGCTCCCACCAAAAGACACAGATTGGCTGAATGGATACAAAAACAAGACCCATATATTTGCTGTCTACAAGAGACCCACTTGAGACCTAGAGACACATACAGACTGAAAGTAAGGGGATGGGAAAAGATATTTCATGCAAATGGAAACCAAAAGAAAGCTGGAGTGGCAATTCTCGTATCAGACAAAATAGACTTTAAAATAAAGACTATCAGAACAGACAAAGAAGGACAGACTCATCAAGAAAAAAAGGGAGAAGACTCAAATCAATAGAATTAGAAACAAAAATGGAGAAGTAAGAACTGACACTGCAGAAATACAAAAGATCATGAGAGATTACTACAAGCAACTCTATGCCAATAAAATGGACAACCTGGAAGAAATGGACAAATGCTTAGAAATGCACAACCTACCAAGACTGAATCAGGAACAAATAGAAAATATGAACAGACCAATCACAAGCACTGAAATTGAAACTGGGATTAAAAATCTTCCAACAAACAAAAGCCCAGGACCAGATGCCTTCACAGGAGAATTCTATCAAACATTTAGCGAAGAGCTAACACCTCTCCTTCTCAAACTCTTCCAAAATATAGCAGAGGGAGGAACACTCCCAAACTCATTCTACGAGGCCACCATCACCTTGATACCAAAACCACACAAGGATGTCACAAAGAAAGCAAACTACAGGCCAATATCACTGACGAACATAGATGCAAAAATCCTCAACAAAATACTAGCAAACACAATCCAACAGCACATTAAAACGGTCATACAACATGATCAAGTGAGGTTTCTTACAGGAATGCAAGGATTCTTCAATATATGCAAAACAATCAATGTGATAAATCATATTAACAAATTGAACGAGAAAAACCATATGATCATCTCAATAGATGCAGAGAAAGCTTTTGACAAAATTCCACACCCATTTATGATAAAAACCCTGCAGAAAGTAGGCATACAGGGAACTTTCCTCAACATAATAAAGGCCATATATGACAAACACACAGCCAACATCATCCTCAATGGTGAAAAACTGAAAGCATTTCCCCTAAGATCAGGAAAAAGACAAGGTTGCCCACTCTCACCACTCTTATTCAACATAGTTTTGGAAGTTTTAGCCACAGAAATCAGAGAAGAAACAGAAATAAAAGAAATTCAAATCCGGAAAGAAGAAATAAAGTTGTCACTGTTTGCAAATGACATGATACTATACATAGAGAATCCCAAACATGCTACCAGAAAACTACTAGAGCTAATCAATGAAGTTGGTAAAGTAGCAGGATACAAAATTAATGCACAGAAATCTCTGGCATTCCTATACACTAATGATGAAAAATCTGAAAGTGAAATCAAGAAAACACTCCCATTTACCACTGCAACAAAAAGAATAAAATATCTAGGAATAAACCTACCTAAGAAGACAAAAGACCTGTATGCAGAAAATCATAAGACACTGATGAAAGAAATTAAAGATGATAAAAATAGATGGAGAGATATACCATGTTCTTGGATTGGAAGAATCAACATTGTAAAAATGACTATACTACCCAAAGCAATCTACAGATTCAATGCAATCCCTATCAAACTACCACTGGCATTTTTCACAGAACTAGAACAAAAAATTTCACAATTTGTATGGAAACACAAAAGACCCCGAATAGCCAAAGCAATCTTGAGAACGAAAAATGGAGCTGGAGAAATCAGGCTCCCTGACTTCAGACTATACTACAAAGCTACAGTTATCAAGACAGTATGGTACTGGCACACAAACAGAAACAGACATCAATGGAACAGGATAGAAAGCCCAGAGATAAACCCACACCCATATGGTCACCTTATCTTTGATAAAGGAGGCAGGAATGTACAGTGGAGAAAGGACAGCCTCTTCAATAAGTGGTGCTGGGAAAACTGGACAGGTACATGTAAAAGTATGAGATTAGATCACTCCCTAACACCATACACAAAAATAAGCTCAAAATGGATTAAAGACCTAAATGTAAGGCCAGAAACTATCAGACTCTTAGAGGAAAACATAGGCAGAACACTCTATGATATAAGTCACAGCAAGATCCTTTCTCACCCACCTCCCAGAGAAATGGAAATAAAAACTAAAATAAACAAATGGGACCTAATGAAACTTCAAAGGTTTGCACAGCAAAGGAAACCATAAACAAGAGCAAAAGACAACCCTCAGAATGGGAGAAAATATTTGCAAATGAAGCAACTGACAAAGGATTAATCTCCAAAATTTATAAGCAGCTCATGCAGCTCCATAACAAAAAAACAAACAACCCAATCCAAAAATGGGCAGAAGACCTAAATAGACATTTCTCCAAAGAAGATATACAGACTGCCAACAAACACATGAAAGAATGCTCAACTTCATTAATCATTAGAGAAATGCAAATCAAAACTACAATGAGGTATCACCTCACCCCAGTCAGAATGGCCATCATCAAAAAATCTAGAAACAATAAATGCTGGAGAGGGTGTGGAGAAAAGGCAACCCTCTTGCAGTGTTGGTGGGAATGTAAATTGATACAGCCACTGTGGGGAATGGTATGGAGTTTCCTTAAAAAAATACAAATAGAACTACCATATGACCCAGCAATCCCACTACTGGGCATATACCCTGAAAAACCATAACTCAAAAAGTGTCATGTACCAAAATGTTCACTGCAGCTCTATTTACAATAGCCCGGAGATGGAAACAACCTAAGTGTCCATCATCGGATGAATGGATAAAGAAGATGTGGCACATATATACAATGGAATATTACTCAGCCATAAAAAGAAACGAAATTGAGCTATTTGTAAAGAGGTGGAGAGACCTAGAGTCTGTCATACAGAGTGAAGTAAGTCAGAAAGAGAAAGACAAATACCGTATGCTAACACATATATATGGAATTTAAGATAAAAAAAATGTCATGAAGAACCTAGGGGTAAGACAGGAATAAAGACATAGACCTACTAGAGAATGGACTTGAGGATATGGGGAGGGGGAAGGGTAAGCTGTGACAAAGTGAGAGAGAGGCATGGATATGTATACACTACCAAACGTGAAGTAGATAGCTAGTGGGAAGCAGCCGAATAGCACAGGGAGATCAGCTCGGTGCTTTGTGACCGCATGGAGGCGTGGGATAGGGAGGGTGGGAGGGAGGGAGACGCAAGAGGGAAGAGATATGGGAACATATGTATATGTATAATTGATTCACTTTGTTATAAAGCAGAAACTAACAGCATTGTAAAGCAATTATACTCTTATAAAGATGTAAAAAAAAATAAAAAGAATTACAGACTAATCTTAACTCATGCAAAAATCCTTTAAAAAAAAAGAACAAACCAATCCAGGAATGTGTAAGAAAAGATAATGTATCATAGCCAAGCTGAGTTTATCCAAGAAATGAAAGGCTGGTTCCACATTAGCAAAATTAATCAGTGTAATTAACCAAATTAACAAATATGGAAACAAAAATGCATGTTATTGGAATAGATACAGAAATAGCATTTAACAAAATCAGCATCTATTTATGTTTAAAAATCTATTTTTATATAACAAATTAGGAATACAGCAGTAGTCCTTTGACTTCGTAAAGGGTACCTATTAAAAACCTGCAGTAAACAGAATAATCAATGGTATAATTTTGGAAGTGTTTCCATTAAAGTCAGGACAAAGACACCCACTCTCACTACTTCTATTTAACATTTTAATGGAGGTCCTGGACAATGCAGTAAAATAAGGAAAATAAATCAGGTATAAAAATGGAAAGGATGAGACAAAATTGTTATTATTTGCAAATGATATAACTGTCTACATAAAAAAAAAATCCAAGAGTCAGTAGAAACTATTAGAACTAACAAGAAAGTTTAGTAAGGTTTCTGGAAACAAAATCAATATACTAAAATCAATAGCAAACCCCTATACAAGTAATAACCAATTAGATAATTCAATAGAAAAAAAAGTAAGATCCTATTTATAGTATTAACAAAAGCTGAAAAGAACCTAAGAATAAATCCAGCAGAAGCTCTGCAAAACCTTTATGGAGTAAGCTGTAAAAGTTACTGAAGGACATAAAAGATTATAATGAATGGACGACTTAAAATATGTTCATGAATTGGAAGACTCAATATCAGAAAGATATGAACTGTACTCAAATTAATCTATAAACCTGTTGCAATGCCAATCAATCAAAGACACAAGAAACAAACTGAAAACACAAATCACAAACTTGGAGACAAAAACTGCAAAGATCCTAACTACAATGATTAGTGTCCAGGATTTATTTCTTTAAAAACTACAAGAAAAAAAAAAAAGTAGAAAAATAAACAAATGATACCAACAGGCAATTCTCAGACAAAGAAACCTGGAAAAGCCCTTTACTTCACAAGCAATCAATGACATATAAATTAAATCAGTGAGGAACAATAACATGCATGCAGACTGGCAAAAATTTAACAAAAATAAATGTTGATAAGAATATAGAGAATTAGGAATTTCAGGTAGTGATGGTGGAAGTCTCACCTCGTGCACTTTGGAGAGCAATTTGGCAATATCTAGTAAAGTCGAAGATACCCATGCTCTTTGACTCAGAAATTCCACTTCTAGGTATATACTCTAAAAGACTCTCTCACACATACACACAAAAAACACTCATGAGAATTTCTACTGCAGCTGTTTGTAAAATTAAATTTGAGGAACAGTCTAAATGTCTATTAGTAGGGGAGGATTAGTATATTAATTTAATAGACCATTTATATAAGTTAACAGATTGAAACAGAGCCTCACATACCAGTATAGTTAAATCACAGAAACAATGTTAAGAGACAAAAGACCATTGACGAAGCATATGTATTTAATGAAAACTTATGTGTTTGCTGAAAAAAAAGTATACATGAGAATGATAAATATCAAATTCAGGATACTGGTTACATCTGAGAATTGTATTTGAGAGCGAGGAAAACGAGGTGGGGGGATACATAAAAAGTTTCAATTTTGTCTGTAATGTTTTATTTCCTGAAAATAAATCTAAAGAAAATATGGTGACATGTTTAGATCTGAGCTGAGAAAAGAGCGATGGGTATACGCATATTTGCTATGTGAAATTCATGTATATTTGACATATTTCATCATTAATAAAAATATTTAGAGGAAAATAAAAACCATTTCACCCAATGTTCCTAAAAATTTCTCCCAAGTTTAGGAACCAGCCTGGCATTAAAAACCCAGGATAAACTCATCCAGAATTAAAAGTTTTATCCTGAGGTTCTAGTTAAGTTGGCATTTAGCAGCTGTATGCTGACTTCACATGCCACTAAAGATTTCCAAATATTGACTCCAAAGATACCAAATTCTATAAAACATCAAATGATTTAAATGAACAGAGAAGTTGGTTTAAATATATATTAATGCATCTTAATGCCCCCCCCCCAAAAAGAAACGGCAGCAGTTAAAAGAGAAACCAAAGAAGCCTAAAAATTGTGAGCTGAGCAGAATTTTTTAAATTTCTTATGAATTGCTGCTAGGTTAAAGGTGCCTTTTAATGATATTTGACTTTAGAAGTCAAATATCTTACACAGTAATTGCCCAAAGCTTCAACAAAGAAGACAGTAGAGAGAGGGAGAGGAAGATAGGGAGGGGGAGGGAGAGACTATGTTCTGGGTATCCAAAACCCTGGAATTCCCCAAAGAGCTAGAAACCATTTCCAAGATTTTTAAGGGTTTCTTCCCCAAGTCCTTATCCCTGATGGCAGACATGATTTCTGTGTCCATATCCCCAGGTCCACTGGGGTCAAGAAGTAGCTGTTTGCAGGAGATGTGGATGGAGTTTACACATTGGCTGGAATGTCAACTGTGTATATGTGAGGACACTTAGAAGTGTTCTAAATTTGAACCTGACCCTCTAGGTCACTATGAAGATAAATTTCATAGGCAGGAAGGTGTACTACATTGTATTTCAAAGTATGTCAGTTTAATATACAGCTTTAACATTTTAGTCATATGATAATATATATATTCTTACCCTGAGGCCTGGCAAATGTTAGGGGTGGGCCTGTCTTGATCTTTTATCCTTTTACTGCTTCTCCCAAACCTGTTTCCTGTCTATTAAAAAAGACTTTTTAAAAAAGATAAAAATAGCTGTCATGCCTCTCCCACAGACTCGTGATGAGAATTAATTGGCTTTATGGATGTGAATCCTATTGTCATTAGATAAAAATATCACTCTTGTTTTCCTGGTATAGTCCTCCATTTTATAGACGCTGGCCATGAAATATTCTGAATTCCTGCTCTGCGAATACCTTGGGCACTGCTGATCCTGCCGTGATGAACACTGAGTAATGATGACACTGGGCTTCAGGCTGGTCCTCAGGCTGCCTGACGGTGAACTTATAGGTAGTTCTTTCAACCTTCTTCTGGAGAGCTCTCTGGTTCCAGTCCATTGAAGTCTCGCTTTTATCTATGTTCTATTTGATTTTCCTTAAATCTATTCATAAGCCAGATGTTAAGAATAGTTCTTATTTATTTTTATCATCATGCTAAATCTCAACAACAGGTATTAATCACTCTTGGGAGCAGTCTATATTATATCAACTCTTTCCAGCATCCAGAAAATACCCCATCTCTTCTTATGTCTTGCCACACTTTAAAATCAAAGCATTCTAGCAGGTAACAGGCATACTTTTGGCCATTTTACAGATGGGGAGCCTAGGCTCAGAGTGGTATAGCAACTTGCCTGAGGTTACATGGCAAAGCTCATGTGTGTCAAATCTGGGATTGGAATTTAGGTTGGTCTGATTACAAAGTCCGTGTTCTTCTCCTACGTTTAAGATAACTTAGTTAACCTCAAAAGTAAATATTACACTGCTCTGCTCTTCTACTTTTTGGAACTCATGCAACCAGCACAATAAGAAAGCTGCGGAGTCCTCCTGTAGGGAACACAGGCCCAAGTTCACCACAGGCCTCTTAGAAAGCCAAGAGGAAACAAGTGGCACTGCATATCCCTATAGTCTGCCCATGGCCTAGGCAAATAGAGACCTTGAAGTTGACACATGGACCAACCCAGTTCCCAAGGTAGGGCACTGATGAGAACTGAGGACCAATGTTACCAAGCAGGGGGCACATTGGCCATGGTAGATATTAGGAGGCCTTTTCCCCCCTCTTCAAATTGCAGAATCACAATTGGCTAAATATTACCAAAATTAAATCCTGAAAGATTCAAAGGTTGGTATTTAGGGACACATGAAGCTCAAATGAACTCTTATGGGAAAAATACATTTCTCACTCTTAACTACATTGTTGTCTTTGCTTCCTAAATGCATTTACTTTAACCATTCTTTTATCGGCTTCCCAAAAGACTTCAGTTCAAAAAGATGTCAAAGAAAATTTAATTATCAAGGTAAAAAGCCACTACTCTAGTTTGGAGCCACCACAGTGGCTTCCTATATCATGTAGGATTTTGTATTCCATACTTTCTTAACTACCTGTTCATGAAAAACATTCAATCTTATGTTTTCTTTTCCCCAGACTTCTCTTTCAAACTATATATGACAGATGTCAGAAGTTCATTTATCTCTACCCAAACAGTCTAACAGTTGTTCTGCTTAATGTTATATGTTAACACATGTAACATACAGAGGGTAAAATCTTAGTGGTGTAAGAAAATTGTGAATTTTTTTAAAAAGGTGTAAATTTTAAAATATTTTAATTAATGCAATAGTTTCATTAATTTGTAAACAATGATTCTTGTTAACTGCTACATGATGTTCCCTTAGGGACATTTAACGACTAGATTAATATGAAATTGGTATATTGATTGTATATAAATGGGCACTTGAGTAAAACTATGTTTTGGAAATGTATTTCTTCCGAAGTTTAAATCACCAGCCTAGGAATCTTGTATTAGTTATTAATCTGAATTGTTTTATAAATTAATAGACATTAGTGAGTTGTTGCCATATTATATTGCTATATTAATAACTATATTGCCCCTTTTCTGGTTACCTTAAGTAAGTAGCAATTGTTCTGAGAAGTAAGGACATATATCATTCCCTCTTCTAACCCTCTTCCAACTGAAATTTTAAAACACTGACAATTGAATAAAACAATCTGCTAAGAAAAACACGAGTTAATACAGTCCAATTCATCGTCAAGTTTTTTGTTTTTCAGAAACTAGAAGGCATTGTTCCTCTGTGAACTTCATCCATTCATATTTAAGAATTAAATTTTAGAGTTAAATGTTTCCTCTTATGCTCCCATTTCTCCTAGGAGCAGAGCAGATTGATGACTGAGTTGATTCTTGTTTCCATCTTCCAGTACTTTAAGGTTTTAAAATGTGAAATAAAGACTAGAAGATAAAACTATGCAGATTTTTAAAAATTATGCAAGTAATAGAATATGTTCCATTGGTACTAGAAAGGCAAGGAGAAGTAAAAAAGAAACATTAACAAATTTTGGTATCAAAATACCCCAAAGAGATGAAGAAACAGTAAAAGAAAAATGTGGATGGGAAAACAAAAAAGAAAAGGGAATGACATATTTTCCAACTAGATTATGGTAACAATTCCTCACTAGTCACCACTATGTGCCTTCTTATATCCAAATTATACCCAAATAACCAAATTCATCTTCATAAAATAAGACTTCCACTTTGTTATAACCTTGTACGCGAGCCTTTGGGAGCAAGGCTCAAGTCTAGACTCTTTGGCTGTCGACAGTCCGGTCCACTCCTACATAAACAAACATTTCTTATACTATCTCCCCAGTCTTCTAACCCAGTCAGCATGGCACCTTCCAAAACCTACTTTTATTTAATTTTGCTACTCTTATTTACAGAGGCTGCTAATCTCCCATTCAGTTTTGAAAGTCTACCTAGCCTTTAAGGCACAGCCCAAGGTAACAATTCATACAGCCCAGCATAATACAGTATTGCTTCCCAGAGCCCTAATGTACCAGTATTCTGTTCCAAAAATTCTTACATGTGATTTCATGTTCTTTTGAATTATTCTCCAATTGTTATGTTTTATGAATTCATTCCTTCAGAAAATATTAACTGAGCTCCCATCATATGCAAGGTAACATCTATGAGGCTACAAAACAGCAACTCTCAGTTGAGGGGACAGTTACCCCAAAGGTGGAAATGTGCGGGGGTGGTTTTGGTTGTTACAGTGACTGAGAGATGCTACTGGCATTCAGTGTACAGGGTCCAGGAATAATAATTCTCATGCAATGGTGTGGAGCAGTCCCATATATGAAGAATTCTCCCTCCCGAAAGGTGAGTGAAGACCCCAAGATGAATGAGACATGGCTCATGGCCTCAGTGAGCTTACTGGTTCAAAGGGAAGATAGCATGAGTGTTATACATAAAAATGTTACATCTCAACATGTAAACTATTTGGTGTCAGGACTGTGTTGGTTATTTTCCATCAGTCCCTTGTGGTATCTAACACTAGTCTGGATACGCGGTAGACACTAGGTAAAGACTTACTGACTTGAAATCTATTTTTTTTAAAAAACCCAAAATTCAGTGTTTATTATGTCATCCAGGGGAAGGATAGTTCTACAGGTAATCATATCATCCTTACCGCATTTTAAAATCAGTGAAGAAGACAAAGCTGTGACAGTAGAGCCTGCTCAGCCTCCTGAGGGACAGCAATGGGGTTTTAAGAGTGGAAAACGCAGCCTCTGGCAATAAGTAGTAGGAGACAGGGAACAACAAAGGGTCGGTAAAACAGTGGAAGTCGCAATTCCTTCTCTTGAACCATGAGTTTGCTATAGAACATTTTACTTTATAGAGATTGGTGCTGAATTACTGTGGATTTACTTTCTTTTTTCATATACTCTTCCTGACTATAACAATCATAAACTGCATGCATTGCAGAAGAAAAATGTACTCAGCTCATCTATACAATATTCTTCCTTTGTTCATAACCAAATTTTATTCATCTGTACCTCTTGTTGGGCTGCAACAGTTAAATAAAATGACAAATAGTTTTCATTATACATGTCAACAATGAAAAAACACATCATACGTGCATAGCTAAGAACACTACTTTGGATGTATATTGTGCCTTTCTTCTGAAAGGAACACATTTTTTTTTTCTTTGCATTTGTCCTTATACTAGCACTATGAGATAGACATCATCATCCCATTTTATAGCTGTATAAACCGTGGCCCCTAGAGATAAAGTAACCTGCTAGATGTTACATAGTCTGTGTCAAGGCCTGGACTAAAAGCTAGAGTTCTTGACTCCCTAGGCAATATATAACTCAGGAGACTTTATTTATCTGCCTTTATTGCTTCACAGATAAGAGTCCTCCAGGAAAAGCAACAAATCTACATACCGTCCGAGATGCTAGACTTCTGCAATCTGTTTGGTTTTGCAGGATTTTCTATGTTATACTGCTCTTAGTTAACTATACACCAGAGGAGGCGGGAGACCAAAAATTGTCATTTGCAAAAGTTGGCATCAATATGCACTGATCAACAAATTCTAATTCAGTAAGTTGAGCCTGCTCTAAAGGAACAAGCTTGGGACTGCCTCATGCCTGCAACTCCCATGGAAAAAAAATGAAATTTTGATCTAAGATCACTGGTAGCATTATAGTAAACGCACAAACTAACACAAACCCAACAGGGCTGTAGACTACTTAATAGAAGATAAAGATCCTGTTATATGTAATGAAAAGCTTTGGAATAAAAAGCACAAAAGCAGATTGGTCAAATGAAGATTAAGATTTTACTATAATATCCTACTATATTCTTGATAAATCATTATAATATTCTATAAATCATTTAAAATTAGACATACAAAGGTTTTAACTTCAGAGACACCTACTTGAATTACCAGAAATTCTAAATTAATTGGTTTGTGAAAAAAATGAGAATGCAATTGACTTGGAAAACTGGATGTTGGACTTTCAGTTTATTTTCGGGTAAAACCCCTTATGCCTCTCAGGCCATCCTAAGGAACCAATCAGATGTAACTTTTATGACTTATCACTTCAAACAGATTACAGACTCCTTAAGAGCAAGGAGAACCCCTCATATGCTCATCATTAAAAGTAATAAGATATAATGCATGTAAAGGGATTACCCAATGTCTGACATATGGTGAGTGAACAACAAATGAAAGCTTCTATATTAATATCTTTATACACTGTAGTGCCAAGCACAGTGTTTGGATATAGTTAGGGCTTATACATACTGCTATTTAGCATCTAATTTTCAGATAAATAGAATGCTCTCTAAATTCTTAATAGTAATATAAGTAAAATTTACTAGAAATGATATACTACTTTTGGGAGTATCAAAAAGTGAGCATGGATAGCAGCATTTTAAAAATCTTTTTTAAAAAGCCCTCTTTGGGGATTTTTTTGTGCAGAAAATCTCTTAACTTGCAATCCATAATCTCCACATTATTAAAGTAAAGGTACATTGATTCTTTTAAAAAAGGCCGGTACTGGTCTTCAACTCCTATGATGTAAAACATTTTTCTAGATTTCTTTGTAGAGCTGATATTAGCACCAAGAGTCCGTTAAGATTCAGATGCTTCTGATACTCTGCTCTAATAACCAGTGAAGAGCAACTTCCAAGCTCATTAAGGTAGTAAATACAGTAGATCCTTGGAATTTATGGATTTAACATTCGCAATTTTGACTATTAATGAAGTGACTCCATGGGTCCATGACCTGTAGTAACCGGTTGTGTTGCTGACACAGGAATTTGGATCTTTGGTGTTGAGAGGCTGGTCTACTAAAGTTGGTATAGCTACTGAGTAGCTGGCCAACTACCCAGCATCCAAAACTCTATGCCCTTCTATATGTGTTGGGGTGTATGCAGCAAGTCTACTGAAGTGATAAAAGCTAACTTTATTTCTGTGTGAAAAATGGCCCTGAAAAGAAAAACAACTGCTAGTGAGAATCCTGGCAGTGAAAAGAAAGTGCTAGTTCTTAGCTAGAAAATGGCTTTGTAAATGACTTTGGTCTTCTATTTATAGAATCATTAATGGTCTGAAAAGGGTCTGTTAAATTTTTCAGTTATACTTTGCTACATTTTATGAGGGAAATTATATGCTAAAGTGATATTTGAGGACATGGGGAGTCAAGAAGGTCTCAGGGCCTATCCCTCGTGAATGGAGAAGGTGTGCTGTCCTCCCATTACGGTGCTCCACTAGAAACAATAGCATGTCACTCTCAATGGACAACTTTATAAAAAAAGACTGCAGGAACTATCTTGTGTATTATCTCAGGCTACTCTGCAGACTGAGGGCTAGTAGTCGGGTTAAAAGGACAATCTAATCATTATTAAAATTCCACAGAAACAATTAAAATGCATGCTCACTCTAACAAAAACTGCAGGTCCTTATTAATTGACATTTCACAAACAGAGATGCCTTTAATCCTTACTAAATAAATGTAAATGTATTCTTTAAGTCTTAGCAACATTATGTAGCAGTTGGCACTTAGTCAAAATTTTCTATTTCCACCTGATTTATCTTTTAATGTAATTTATGCTTGGTATTGCTTTTGTTATACTCATTTTAAGGATGCATTTGTTGAAAGTTCAACCACTGTATCTTTAAAAAGAATGATTTTTCACCCTAAATAAAGCATCACGGTTTTGCAACATATTTGTGTTGATTTTAAACATCTGAGAGTTAAAAAAACATTTAAGTTTGAAATGTTTACGAGTTAAGGTGTCAAAATGTGCAAAGAATTGTAAAGGGGAAACAAAGACAAAAACCCCATAGAGTTCAACTATAATACAGGGTACTGGGGAGAGGTTAGGACACGATACACTTGTATTTACATGTACAGAAATGCCCACCACAACTTGGAGTGTCTATGAGAATATTCGAATGGCCAACTGGGACTTTCAACTTAATGAACATGGGTGATTTCTAGTGACAGAGAATCAAGAGGATAAGCAAATGCTTTGGCAAGCTATTGTATAAAATAATCTTCATTTCTTCTACCAGAACAATGTTGTGAAACACGGTGATTTATTTTTCTTTTTGGCGGCACCGTCAGGCTTCTACTCTGTGCAGAATGACTTAATTTGAATCCAAAAGTGAGTGCTTCAATAGTGGCTCATTCTGAAGTCCTAACTTCCCCCAAGGAGTTTAAGTATTATGACGACCCCTGTCAACACCCTCCTGATAAGGTAGGCATAATCAGGGATACAAGAGCAGGGAGTAGTCAAAGGAAGAGCTTAAACATCATTCTGTACCAGTTCACTGAGCACCAGATATATATATATATATATGTCAGGGCTCCACACACAGTAGTTAACTGACCTGATGAGTATGTATTTTTTGCTAACCATGTTTTACAGATTAGGATATTTTGATTCAATGAGATTTGTTCATTCATCCATTTATTCAGTCTATAAATAAGTGAATACTTACTATGTTAAGTAAAATGCCCAATTTGCAATGTCTAATCTCCTGAGTTCCAGCCTCTGGTCTCAGCTTGAAATAATACTTCCTCCCTCAGGAGAACAGGTTTTGATTCTCACTGGTGCCCCTCTTGCTGTAGCAACACCTATCCAGGGAACCAGGCACAAAAACTACTGGACGTGCCACTGGGCAATAAAAAGAAAAACATAACAACCTTAACTCGCACTATAACATTGTTATGAGCTAGATGGGCAATGACCTTCCCAACTCTAAGGGATATCAGACTCTAGAACCAGAGTATTTAACCTAGACTACACCTCTTGATATACGTCACTGCACCTTCTTGTAAAACTTACTGATATTCTTAAAACCCATATTGGGCCCTTTTATGTTTTGTTTTATTTTCTGAATCTATTTTACAGTATAGTAGATATCACCTGTCAAGAAGGTTTATACACCAAAATGATCCATTCTGTAATTCCAACTAATGTTTCTAGTTCATCTATAAGTAAATCCCTTCTCTCCTTGTTATACTTGTTCTTCAAATACTTATAGACAGGTCTCATGTTTCTCATTAGTCATTACTTAACCAAGCTGTATATAATTAATCCTTTTAATCTTTCCCCATAAATTAGTCTCTCTAGACTCTTGAAATGTTCTCAGTACTGTGCACTACTTTCTCCCAGACTTTTGTTATAAGCTGCCCTGTCTTCCTCATGCCATTACGACAGAACCAAGTGGGAAAGAACTTTGTCTGTTTCACATTGGTATATGGAACACCACATTCACAGGTGTATTTCTGCAGGGGCTGTAATCATTACCCCAAGGCAGAAAGACAGAGTCAGTAAAACAACAGAGCCTCACAGCCCTGTTTTCCACACTTCTCCAGCCATGCTTGTCTCACATTTCCTCTCTGTCTCATACTAGCCACTCTTGCAGATTATTATGATAAGTAGCTCTTAATAACTACATATTCTTCAGAATATAGTTTTGTAGATGTGAAATAGCTTTGCTTGGCTACTTCCAGAGATGTTTCTACACCCTTTGACAGCTTAGCCTTCCTTTGTTTTCCTTTATTCAGTATGGCTCTGGAGTCAGAAAGTTCAATCCTTCCATCTGCCACTTAGAGCTCTGTGAGCTTAAACAGGTTACTAAGCCTCTCTGTGTCTCAATTCTATCATCTGTAAAATGGACATAATAAGAGTGCCAAACCTCACTGATGTATTAAAAAGAGTAAATCAGTAAATATATTAAAGCACTCAGAATGGTGGCTGACTCATAGTAAGTGCTATATACATACATTTACTGTACAAAAAGCACCTTATTGTTTATAACAGCTATTATAGGCACGTGGCATTCTCTGCTATTTAAACTGAGACCTCTACTATAATTTTCTCTGAGGGCCACATCTAACTATCTGCAATAGATATCGTGGTCACAGGGACATTCACACCTGTTTTGAAGTATGACATGCATGTCTACAGTAGACGATTTTCAAGTTAAAATTTTAAATCAGCCTATAAAGTTGTCATTTTTCAATTTATTTTTCATGTCACAAAACCCACTGTAATTGACCTAGACCTCTATACCAAAAGTGAATAGCAGAAAAGGGAGAGTGAATATGAATTTAGTGGTGCATGAGCAGATGGTGACTGCAATGCTCATCAGTGGCAAGTGGCTTACAGACCTCAGTTTAAAGAACTCCAGACTAATATTCCAGAAGACTAAGCTAAAAAAAGTTTGATGCTCAACATGTATTTAACTAAACAGACTTTTGTCACTGGAAGGGACTAATTCCTATATGTTACAGAGAGGGACAACTTACAGAATTCAAGTGACATTCCTGAAGTCATACAGTTAGCTAGTAACCAAGTCAAAGAGTAGAACTAAGGTCTCATTCCCAATGAGCCAGTTTATCACACTTATATCCCTAAATTCAAGTTGCGTGTGTATGAATACATTCCAATGACATTCATTATCTTCTTCTTGACTACACACCTTTAACTAGATTTATAGCCAAGCTCTTATCAGTTTTATATTTGGCATGGATCGATATCAGATAAGGTTTTTTTCCTTCCAGCAGGTTTAATTTTTCTGATGATTTGTGTTTTCAGACCAGTGTTTTAACCCCAAACCATAGCCAGAATGGTGAGAAGAATTTCAGGCACCAGTGCAGAACAGAGGGGGAGACATTCTGCAAGTGATCTTGTGGTGCCCCACAAATGGTACTACTCAGCGAGCCAAAAGCTTCCCTAACCTATATCACTGGTCCCAAAAGCATGAATCAATTGTGCTCATCCACCATTAGTAACCACCAACATATATTCTAACTTTTCTGCTAGTAATGATATACATAGACCTTAAGAAAAGCTTCTAATGAATTACAGGAAAAAAAGGCATAATTAAACTTGAAACTGATAGATAACAAAGTGTGTGTACAAAGGTTCTTATTGAAGCTGAAATCAACTCGATGCTGTTACTTTGTGAACTACCCAGACAGTAGACTCAGATGCCTAAAACTATGGTGATTCTAGATTAAATTGCAGACTATGTATCACAAATTAAAAACTGAATCATTACTGTAATCCTAGATTTCATTTTACATGTTATACAAGACCATCTGTTTAAGAGGGCATTTATGAAATTGTTGAGCCTTTTCTTATTAACCTTGATCAGACTGAATGTATTTCTTGGTAATTCCCATTTCATTGGTATAAAATGTACTACCAATGATTTAAAATAATTGTAACTAAATTCCTCAAGATGCACTGCATAAAAATATACCAGATTGTCACAGCACTATCAAAGTTTAATTGATCTAATTTAGATCTCATCAAACTGTGCATTATAATTTCGTCTTTCTTTGACCAAATGATTGCAATCTTGTCACTTGTATTTATACATGTCATTAGCATATCAAAACCGCTGCCAATATCAAAGGGTTGTGGCTTTTGAAAAATTTCCCTTTCCTTCACTGATCAACTACTGAATTATTTAATGGTGTGTTCTGCATGCCAGAGTGGATTTACCTTGAAGCTTAAGCCTCAGGGCACCTCACTTGCACAGGCCCCTTCTAAATATTCACTTTCATATCTAATTTTGCATTTGTGATCTTGTATTCTTTTTTTAAAGCGGGGCCCCCAAATTGTATAAACCTCAGGCCTCCAAAAAACCTGGATCTTCACCTGCCTGCATGTCTTCCAGAAGTGTTTCTGAAGGAAAAGCTGTAGAAACTTGGACACCAAAAATCGAATAATTGGAACTCTATGGAAATTAAACGTAATGATATGATATTTATTTCTCTCCCTCATGGTCAGCACCTCTTTAACGCTCCGATTGCAGTTCTCAAGAACTGGAGAATCTCCCATCCATTGCAAAAACCCATTCAGATGCTTAATATAGGCAACTTTCATCAGTTACAATATTTTAAAACATCTAGATACATGTTATGACATCAACTGTCTTCCTAATTAATATGACATATTTTAATTAATAAGATTCCATTTGGATCCACTGTTTCACTGCACAATAACTGTTCTATTTGGATTCACTAATTACATCTGTTTTGCTATATATAACATCCTTTCCTCTGATTTAAAAAATCTGAGCTGAAGGAAAAAAATTGATACTATTCATCATTTGGAACTTTGCAATAAAATTTAGGCACGTGACCTCAGTAAACTGGTTTTCACCAGATATTGCTATTTGTTTTCAGAAAGTAATCTTCTAGAGTTGGGAGAATCTGACCTACAATTCACTCTCCTTTCTATTAAAGGCCACTTTCATTGAATATTGTTTAATGTCAATTAGGGAGTTGTTAAAAACAATAAAAATTGCTAATAATACAACACCCCTCCCCAATCTTCCTAGCCATATTTCAGAGATTCTCTTAAAAGTTGTAGACCCTACAAGGAAGGGTTCTATTTCAGAACCACCCTTATTCCTCCCCCTTTGGATTATTTTCCCTATGTTTGCCATTTCTCTATTTAGTATTACTACAGTATTATTATGTAGCATGTTCATATGAATATTTCCACAGAATAGGAGAAATTTGAGTGAGTTAAACAAAAAGTAATCACTGGACTAGTTCAATGGATAGAAAGAGGTCGGATTAGGAATCAGAATCAGGGCTTCTAGTAACACCTTTCTCCACAAAATAGTTCCGGGACTATGAGTTCATTTTAAAGTAAATGGAAGAACTAAGCTTCCACAGAACTGATAATGGCCAGAGAAGGTGAGCCCTAATGTTCTCTCATTCATCTATTTTACTCACTGAACTTTCATATCAAATCTCATTTAATGAAAGGATTCTGAAACAAAACAAAAAGAAACAAAAAATAAATCCAACTTTAATTAAAAACTGGAGAGGAGGGCTTCCCTGGTGGCGCAGTGGTTGAGAGTCCGCCGGCAGATGCAGGGGACACGGGTTCGTGCCCTGGTCGGGGAAGATCCCATATGCCGCGGAGCGGCTAGGCCCGTGAGCCGTGGCCGTTGAGCCTGCGCGTCCGGAGCCTGTGCTCCGCTATGGGAGAGGCCACAGCAGTGAGAGGCCTGCATAACGCAAAAAAAAAAAAAAAACTGGAGAGGACCTCAAAAATCCTTTCCAACTCTAACATGCCAGGTTACCTAAGTCTTAAGGAAATGGAACATTTAATCTTCTCTCTGCCTTCTAAGAAATAAATGTACGTATACTTACTTTGGACATAGGCACTACCCGTATGGGTTTTTTTGTTTGTTGTTTTTTTATTTTTTAGGCTTAGCCACAAACCATAACGAAAATGGTGGAAATTTCAGGCACCAGTGCAGGACAGAACAAAAAACACTAGCAAGCAGACCTTGTGGCATCCCTCAAATGGTACCATTCAATGGTACCACTCAGGGGACTATATATACTTTAGCCTAGCAATGTTGTGAACAGCTGAAGGAAGCATGAATGAATAGTAAGGAGGATAAAAGGGAGAAAGAATAGAAAAAAAATTGAAGAGGATACAACCACAAAGGTATATACTGGCAAAGCTTATGTAAACATAGCAGGTCAAGTAGAATGTGTGCGCTTTAATGACTTTTAAAGATTATTCATTGTACTCTCCAAAGGATAATAAAACCTCTCATATCAACACATATCCCATACTTCAATTAATGGGCACTTTCTATTCAACAGCTTTAAGTATGACTCTAGTGCACTTTAAAAAAATACCGAAAAGCTGAGGTTGTTCATTAATTTCTCTTCATCACAGAATTAGACACAGTTTAAGTTTAAAAGCAGCAATATACCTTGAAGTGAATGCCAGTAATGAGCTGAGTTACATTTTTGAATCAGTGTTGGGCAGAACAGTAAAGTAGGTAATGTTGGTCTTTGCAGATCTGCTTTTCCTTCTAAGTCCTCTTTCCCTGTTTCTATAGCCCTCCCCTTGTTTATCTTAATAGGTAACACTAGTAATTTTAAACAGTCTTCTCACTTAATAGCAGAATGGACAATAATATGATCTTCAGGCTTTTTCCTCTCCTTCCCAAGCCAAGCCAAAACTTAACCTTTCCCTTAGGACTCTGCTCTCAAATGAGAAACCTGAAAATGACTTGGATAAACTAATCAAACAAAATATGTCAATACAAGTAATTGCATTTATAGCATGGGACTCCTAGAGCAATGATGCCTTAACTCTCAAGAAGGAATTTTAGGTACCATAGTGGGGTTGGTCAGAGATGTTTGGGGAGAAAATAAAAATGTGTAGATACCTAAAGAGAGGGCATTGATATGGAATTCCTCCTCTTTTATAATATACCAAGTGGAGCTCTTAAAACAAATATGATCGACCCATTAGAAGAGGATATCATTAGGTAACAAAGTTCAAGACCCTGAATAGACGCTGACATTTAAAAAATACCTGGAGGGATGGATGGTAGGTGACAAAAGTCAGATTCAGGCCTAGAGTTGAACAACAGGTTGGTCAGCACACTATACAGATTAGGGTATTACAAGGCAAGAAAATCATATCTGGGTATAATGTTTAGGAACAGGTTAATTTGACCTTCATCTTTAAAGATGAGTAGGTACCTAACAAATTACAGAGATTTAAAAATTATAAAATCATCAAATCGTATGTAATCTTCCTTAATAAACCCCGAAATAGAAATATATCTCTTTGGCAGAAGGATTCCTCACTAACCACAACAGAGACTATATAAATTCCAGGTGGTGGTATATTATCAGCCTAGAAAGCATTCACATCCAACTCATTATACAAGGATATTCTTCTATATTAAATGACAACTGAACCATTTGCAGGAATGGAGAGCTAACATACTACCAAATTTTGTAACTTGATGAGTAATTTCAAATTTGTTACAAGATATGACAATGACTTTATTACCTTTATACTAACGTTCGTATTCCATTACTGATTCAATTCTTAATAGCTAGTTCTTTGATTTCTTTCTGAAATATACCTAAGACTAATGATATTCTACGTAATCTCAAAGTTACGGAGTGGTCTCTAGTTTTGTTGTTGGTTGCAAGTACACTAGGTTGTAGATTGACATATTCCATTCCTATGCATATATCCAAAGGGAAAGGCGGAACGATGTTTGTTTTTTCTTTTTCCTTTACTCCTGAATGTTTTACTACCTGTGGCTATAGCTCAGCATTAAATGCCAGAGAAATTATCAAATCTATCTTCAGGATTCAGCAAATCCACATTCCTTAATCATTATGCCAGTTAGGCATAACTCTTGTCAATGGAAATTCTGACCATCGTTGTGACTTCAGTGAAAGTAGAAAATAGTCCCAACACCCAAGTAACTGAATTATTGTCACGAGTCAGCTCCAGATTCTTTTCTCCAACAAATTCTTCATTTTTTGCGAGAGTTTAAAGCACATCAATGACTCATTCAGTTTAAGCCAAAAACAGTTTTACCAATTAATTTCAACTTAATTTCAATTAAAATATTTTCTCTCCTGAGAAAATATTTGAAAACGATGTGATCAACAAGGGCTTAACTTCCAAAATATACAAACAGCTCATACAACTCAGTAACAAAACAAACAACCCAATCCAAAAATGGGCAGAAGACCTAAATAGACATTTCTCCAAAGAAGATATACAGATGGCCAATAGGCACATGAAAAGATGCTCATCACTGTTAATTATTAGAGAAATGCAAATCAAAACTACTATGAGGTACCACCTCACACCAGTCAGAACTGCCATCATCAAAAAGTCTACAAATAATAAATGCTGGAGAGGGTGTGGAGAAAAGGGAACCCTCCTACACTGTTGGTGGGAGTGTAAATTGATGCAGGCACTATGGAAAACAGTATGAAGGTTCCTTAAAAAACTAAAACTAGAGTTACTATATGATCCAGCAGTCCCACTCCTGGGCATATATCTGGAGAAAACTCCGATTCGAAAAGACACATGCACCCCAACGTTCACTGCAGCACTATTTACAATAGCCAAGACATGGAAGCAACCTAAGTGTCCATCAACAGATGAATGGATAAATGAGATGTGGTATACATATACAATGGAATATTACTCAGCCATGAAAAAAGAAGGAAATAATGCCATTTGCAGCAACATGTATGGACCTAGAAATCATCATACTAAGTGAAGTAAGTCAGACTGAGAAAGACAAATATCGTATTATATCACTTATATGTGGAATCTTAAAAAAGGATACAAATGAACTTATTTACAAAAAGAAATAGACTCACAGACACAGAAAATAAACTTATGGTTACCAAAGGGGAAAGGGGGTGGGGGTGGGATAAATTAGGAGTTTGGGATTAGCAGATACAAACTACTATATATAATATAAAACAGATAAACAACAAGGTCCTGCTGTATAGCACAAGGAACTATATACAATAATCTGTAATAAACCATAAGGGAAAAGAATATGAAAAAGAATATATATATATATATATATATATAAAGTATATATATGACTGGATCACTTTGCTGTACACCAGAAACTAACACAACATTGTAAATTAACTATACTTCAATTAAAAAAAAGAAAACTCGGGGTGGTGGTGTGATGAACTGGGAGATTGGGATTGACATATATACACTAATATGTATAAAATGGATAACTAATAAGAACCTGCTGTATAAAAAAATAAAGAAAATTCAAAACAAAAAAAACTCTCATATGCATTAGTATACCATTTTCCATTTACAAATACTAGAAACATTTCTTTTTCTCTTGAAGAAGCAGAGCAACCACTTCCTATATTTGCACTCCTGACTTGGAGGTAGTTTGGAAAAAACAAGATATTGGAAGAGTAGTACTAAAAATAAACAAAACCTCAAATTCTAAATTTTGCCAATCCATTTCTGGTGATAGAAACTAAACTGAGAGGAGGTCCACTAGGTAACCAAATCTGTTCACTTTTTATTGATGTTATTAAAGGATGAAGGAAATAAGTACAAAAACACTACCCTTTTAGAAAGTGTTATTTTTATCTGTATGCCTGCATTTAAAAAAGAGACAAACTTGCTCATGCACTCATACAAACTAAAAATCTTTCTTTGACCTCAGTCCAGAAACCTACAGTGTGTCTGAATTCAGTTTGATTCTGTTTGAAACCTTACACATGAGATATCTTAAATGGCTCTCCAAAGAACTCAAGCGCTTGAGCCTTTCAGAGGCATTCCTAATGAAGAAAATGTCCTAGATATCTGCACTATATCTCTGTCATATAGCCATGAACTTGCTAGTTGCCCTTTGCTACTTGCTCACTTCTATATAATCCCATATCCATTGGTTAAAGCCCAGCACTAATGAGGCCGAGGTAGGGGTTTGATCTTCAAATGGACCAGTTCCCTTTTCTCTCTTCCATGGATACAGAAGAAAGCCTAACCCCAACCAGCTGCTGCAGAAATGTTCGCCACAGGGAACAGAGGAACTGGCAAGGTCATCTGCATTTCTAAACTCAAGGGACATGGCCTACTGACTGTGGGTCAGTGGGGTCATCTTCATTTCACCTCTAAATCCTTCCATGCCTCCAAATGAACGCCCCTAAAAACCTGGCAACTGAGAAGGTTAAGACAATGGAACCCACAGCGTATCTGCTCATTCAAACGTGTGTGTTGGGGGATGGGGTGAGAGGAATACATTTGAATAAGTAAATAAGGCTTATTACTACCCAGGCACCATTTAATAGAAACACCAGAAGAGAGCATGTGCACTTCTGGGGGAACAGTTCAGTTTTGAATATTCCAAAAGAGCAGTGGTATTTTTCAATCCTTTCCCCAATGTTTCCTGTTCAGTAGATGATTATATTTACATATTTCTGGTTCTAGAGGTCACAAACTGACTTCCAAAAAATGAGATTCTAAATACTATTTTAGAGTAAGAACCTTGTTGCATTTAGAACCAATTTTTAGAATTATTTAAAAAACACTGGCATGTCTGAATTATTAAATCTTTTAAGCATCCACCATGCTTTGAGTATATCAAGCACAAAATAGGTGCTTAAGGTTTACATAATAAGAATAACAATATTGTTACCCACTTTTAGCTCAGAGTTGACAAGCTATAGGCCTCCATTATGAGTAATGCATATTAGTTAGAATTCACTACTAAGCTGTAAGTTCACTATAAATCATTTTTAGAAACCCCAGCTATATTTATTATGCTATCTTTAAAAATAAATCATGAAGAATTTCTCAGGGCAATATGACATTGCCAAATATCTGGCCAGGTTAAATGAGAAAACACTAATTCTTAATTCCAATAATATAACACTCATAAACATATTTCAGAAATTAGTGGTAATTAAAACTCAAGGGCATTAGTATGTGCACTGTGAGTGTGATCACAGAAAAAGATTCCCAGAAAGAATACCTTTCTACTCGTTTTGCCTAAACCACTAATCCCTACTAAACTATACTACAGATCCTCTCTCAAGCATATACCCTCTCTCAAATACCTAGCCTGGTACTTAGTCAAGTACGGTCAGTTTCATTAATTCAAAGGTGACTTTCTAAATCCAACTCCAATTTAGAAACTCCCTTTCATGTTTTTGTTATACTTAATGAGGATTTTAAACTCCACCTTTTAATTTTTAGGTTAATTGTAACCCAGGGGGCACTAGTTACCTTTTGACACTCCCTCAAATTACTTGTTAACTGGAAGACATGCACTCAAACTGAAGTCAAGAGGGTCAGGAGGAAAAGCAGTAGCTTCGGGACAAGGAGGGTAGGAAAGGTTTTCTTGCAAAGCCACTTAGCAAAACCATTTAGCTAGAGGGCATTGTGCCAATTTCAAAGTCAAGGAAAGTGTCTAACAATTTCTGTATCCTTGCTCAGAAGCAAAATATACTTTTTGCAATCAAGATTTCCTTTTTTTTTTTTTTTGGTTAGACCCAGCTCCTCAGTAAAATAATGTAATTCCAGAAACAGGGCAAATCAAAACCTGCAATGTCCCTCCTTTGCCTTCGGTCCATTTAAATCATATTCAGTTATTCCCTTTTCTAGCCATGGAGGTTTCCAAGCCATTTTTAAAAGGAACTCTACGTTCTCAATTCCTTGGTTGTATCTATATCGACTAACACAATTTTAACAGATAATACAGTGATGCAAGTGGCTACAGGTAGCATTATCAATCTACCAGCACAGTGACAGATTAGTGGTTACTTAGGGCTGGGGGTGGGGGTAGGGGTTGTATGTGTTATAAGATGAAAATGTCCTAAAATTGACTAGGGTGACAGTTGCATATATCCGTGAGTATACTCAAGCAAAGAAACAAACATTGATGGGTGGTTCATTTAAATGGGCAAACTATATGGTATGTTAATTATATCTTAAAGTTATTATAAAAAATATAGGCAGGAAGAACACGTCATAGTCAAGACGGCCAGATGGCTATCTAGATGCTAAATTCCAGTCCTTGGACTTTTTAGCTTATGGGACCTTGGGTACATTATGAAGTAACTTAAGTAATGTTACTAAGCTTCAATTTTCAGATCTGTAAAAAGGAGAAAACGTATATTATCTATGCACATACAGTTGTTCTGAACATTAAATATGATCATGTGTTGCAAAATGCTTAGCCTAATGCCTAGAATCCAGTAAGTGCTCAATGTTGGCTATTATTCTCTCCCTTAAAAAAAATTAGTAACAGCTTTGAGATCTAATTTACATACTATAAAATTCACCCTTTTTTAAAAAAGTGTACATTTCAGTGATTTTTAGTGTAACCACATAATTGTGCAACTATCACCAGTATCTAAATCCAGACTATTCCCATAACCTGAGAAAGAAACCACTCATTAGCAGTAACTCCCCATTGTCCTCTCTTCCCTCAGTGGCAACCAATAATCTTACTTTCTATCTCTTTGGATTTGGCTATTCTGGACATTTCATATAATACGTGGCCTTTTGTGTGTGGCTTTTTCACTTAGCATAATGTTTTTGAGGCTTACCCACATTGCAGCATGTATCAGAACTTTATTCCTTTTTATGGCTGAATAATATTCCCTGGTAAGGATAGTTCACATTTTGTTTTATCCATTCATCACATGATGGACATTTTGTGAATTTCTATTTTTTCACTATCATGAATAATGCTGCTTTGAACACTCAAGTAAAATGGACATGTTTTTTGTTGCTGTTGCTTTTTTCATCAAGAGGGGGAATCAAAACTCCGTATGCCTTCCTACCCAACATCCCATATAAATATAGACGGTCTTAATGGCAAAGATATGTGTATAGGATAAAATGGTAACATTTTAAATGTTCATCACTGACAGAATATAAAAGTAAATGAAATCATCTTTTTAAGTTATGAAAAAGGAAAATATCTACTTCTATTTTATTTACTTATTTATATTTTAAATTGAGGTATAAGTAACATAGAACATTATATTAGTTTCAGGTGTATTAATGATTCGATATCTGTATACATTGTGAAATGATCACAACATGTCTAGTTAACACCTGTCACTAAAGAGTTTCATTTTTTTGTGTTGAGAACTTTTAAGATTTACTCCCTTAGCAACTTCCAAAGATGCAACCTGTGCGTTACATCCCCATGACTTACTTACTTTATAACTGGATGTTTGTACCTTTAGACCCCCTCCACCCGTTTCGCCCAACCCCTATCCTCCACCTCTGGCAACCACCAATCTGTTCTTTGTACCTAGGAGCTCGGGGCTTTTTGTTAAGCTTCCACATACAAGTGAGATCATAGGGTATTTGTTTTTCACTGTCTGACTTATTTCATTTAGTATAATACCCTCGAGGTCTATCCATTTCGCAGATGGCAAGATTTCATTCTTTTTTTATGGCTGAAGTATATGCCACTGTATGTGTGTGTGTGTGTGTGTGTGTGTGTGTGTGTGTGTATTTATATATAAAATCACATTTTCTCTCTCCATTAATCCATCAGTGGACACTTACATTGTCTCCAAGTCTTGGCTATTGTAACTAATGGTACAATGAACATGGGGTGCATAAATCTTTTCTAATTAGCGTTTTCATTTTCTTCGGATACATACCCAAAAGCGGATTCCTGGATCATATCGTAGTTTTATTTTTAATTTTTTAAGGCACCTCCACAGTGTTTTCCATAATGGCTGTACCAGTTTATATTCCCACCAACGGTGTACAAGGGTTCACTTTTCTCCACACCCTCACCAACAATTGTTATCTCTTGTGTTTTTGATAATAACCATCCTAACAGGTATGAGGTGATAATATCTCATTGTGGTTTGGATTTGCATTTCCCTGATGATTACTGATATTGAGCACCTTTTCACATACCTACTGAGCATTTGTGTGTCTTATTTGTAACACATCTATTCAGGTCCTCTGTCCATTTTTAAAATCACGTTATTTGTTTTTTACCTATTGAGTTGCAGGCGATCCTTTTATATTTGGATATTAACCCCTTATCAGATACATGATTTGCAAATATTTTCTCCCTTCCCCTAGTTTGCCTTTTAATTTTGTCAATTGTTACCTTTGCTATACAGAGCTTCTTAGTTTGATATAATCCCACACTTTTGCTTTTACTTTGTTTGTGTGTGCTTTGGTGGCATATCTAAAAGCATTGTACATTAAAAAAAGAAAATCATTGCCAAGACCAATATCAAGAAGATTTTACTTTATGCTTCTTCAAGAAGTTTTATGGTTGTAGGTCTTACATTTAAGTCATTAGCTATTTCAAGTTAATTTTTGTGTATGGTGCAAGATAAGGGTGCAATTTCATTCTTTTGCATGTGGATATCCAGTTTTCCCAACACCATTTGTTGAAGACACTATCCTTTGCCTATTGTATATTCTTGGCTCCTTTGACTATATACGTGTGGGTTTCCATTCTTTTTTCTTTTTGTTCCTTCAACTGGCTAATTTCAGATGACCTCTGTGAGTTTGATGACTCTTCCTTCTGCATGATCCAGTCTGCTGTTGAAGCTCTCTACTGAATTTTTCTGTACTATCATTGTATTCTTCAGCTCCAGGATTTTTATTCCACTCTTTTATGGTTTATATTTCTTTATTAAACTTCTCATTTTATTAACGCATTGTTTTCCTGATTATTTTTTAGCTGTCTATCCATGTTCTCTTGCAACTCATTGAGCTTCTTTAGGAGGATTATATGAATTCTTTGTTAGGCAATTCATAGATCCCCATTTCTTTGGGGTCACTTACTGAAACTTTATTAGTTTCTTTTGGTGATAGTATGTTTGCCTGATTCTTCATGATCTGTAGAGCCCGGCATTGGTGTTTGCGCATTTGAAGAAGCAAACATCTCTTCCAGTCTTTAAAGAATAGTTTTGGCTGGTAAAGTCTTTATGTCAGGTCCCTCATCTGATGGTACAGAGTCATAGTCAAGCCATTTGGAGCTAGGTCACGTGGCTGTTTTTAAGTCCACAGTGGAGTGCATGGTTGGCGGGCCTATGACCAGGGTCGCAGGTGAGTGTGGATTCTGTCTGGCCCCTGAGTGGATGAGACTTCCTCCAGGACCTTGGTCAGTAGCACTGGGACTGTGACAAGCGTTCCCCAGTGTCTTCAGACAGCAAGACTATTTTCCAGGTATGCAAACAGTTGTGGCTCCTTCTGAGTCCCTGGGAAGGCTCCCAACAGGCCATTGGGCGGGTGGGATTGGCCCCGGATCACAGCTGAGTGGGGCTGAAACTGAGTAACAGGACTTCTTCAGGGCCCACAATTGGGACCAAAGATTATAGGCCTGCCTCAGGGCCACAGACAGGCATATCTCCCTCTGGGTCCCTGGGCAGACAGGACTATTCCCAGGCCATGGCTGCAAGCAGCTGGAGCCAGGTTACAGGACTGTTTCAAGGCCCACAATTGGACCAAGGTCAATGGGTCTACCTCCAAAGGCACAGGCAGGCATGGCTCCCAGTTGGCTCCTGGGTAGACAAGAATATTCTTGGCCCATGGCTGAGAGGGGCTTGAGCTGAGTTACAGGGATCTGCAGTTGGACCGATGTCACCGGGCCTGCTTCAGGGACATGGATGGGTGCATGTCTCACCCGGTCTCTGAGCAGGCCATGGCTAATGTTGCCATGTGTTGTCAACCCATGGCTGAGAGGGGCTGGAACTGAGTCATAGGCCCATTTCAGGATAGGCCTGTCTCAGGGCACAGTCAGGCATGTCTCCTGCCCAGTCCCCAGGCAGGACTGATGACTGTGTGGGACTGGAGCCGGGTCATAGTCACAGTCAGGATTGAGTTCAGCAGGCCTGTCATCTGGGGCACGAGTGGGCATGATCTCTGCTAAGTTCTTCAGCAGATGGTGGTGGTAAGGCAGGACCAAAGCCAAACAGGGCTATAGCTGAGTCCACAAGGGACCATGGTTGGGGAATCTGCCACCTGGTCAGGGGCCTGACTTCTCAAAATGCCCTCCTCAGTGTTGGATTCCACCAAGGTTTTACAATCTCCTACCTATCTTCCCCTTCCCCATCCTTCACCTTCATCCTCCATCTTCAATTATTATTATTGTTGTTATTGTTATTATTACTATTACTTCATCTATAGGAAGCAAAAAAGTGCTCAGTAGAAATACTGATGCAATCACATTCCCATTCATGTTTCCTTGTAATTCTAAATGATTCTGATGTAAGCAACACAGGCAGGTTACTCCAGAACCCGACAGCTGGAGAAGTATAGAATCTTCAAAGTGACAGCAGAAACAGTATCAAGTGTCAGCCTGAAAGCAGGGTCTCAGGGGACATTTAATGTGCTGTTAAAAATAACGAGTGAAGCTAACCAACCATGCTTAGGGAGACAGACCAAAATCACAGAAAATCTGGAAATAGCAAATGGACGGGGTCAAACAGAAACAGCACCAAATGGCTCTTCAAATGGTTGTTTTTTGCATTGCTTTACTTTTTATCATCCCATAAATTAAAAGAAATGCAGAAACGAGAAAACATAATTACAGTGGAATGCTATCCTTTTCAATTACTGAAGTAATTGGATGCAGTGGGGAAATTTAATGCATTCAGTTTTAACCAAAAACACTTTATACGGGAGAGAGCAAGCTCAACTGCTACCATAGTGCCACACAACAAGCAACCAGATTTCTCCCCTCCTTCAAAGACATCACCACCACCATCATCATCACAACAATAACAATATGAAAAGGACATTTAGTTCATTTTGCACATGAAGACCAATATTGTTAAAATTTTTTAAAAGACCTGCAATCCAATGGATAGATCCCTCAAATAAAGCAGACAATCCAACTCCCACTCCACTGCTTGCCAGCACCAAGTACTTTTATGAGCGGAACACAAATGTTTCAGGCTTTGCCAACAGAAAACAGAAGCAGAGAAATGGTTGTTTGCCCAAACACATTTTCCAAAAGTGGCACAAATTTAATTAAATAAATTTTAAGGTAGCATGTTGACATGATAGTTGCTAAAACTATTATAAAAAAACAGTAGAAAGTGACTGAAAATTGTAGGAAAGAAAAATACTAGGTAATATTGATTGAAAGTTTACTATATTCGAATTTACTATGCTCTAATTTAGTTGAGAACAAACAAAGTTGAGATGACTTCAAAATCAAATATCTAATCTATGACAAAGTCCTCTTTGGGGAAGATGGTAGATGTGGGAGCCAACATGTAAAAATACCTGTATCCTTTGACATGCTTTTCTGCATGGGTTCAAATTCCATCTCTGCAGTTTACTAGTAGCATGACCTTGAGCAAGTTATTGAACTTTTTTCAAAATGGGAACTTTTGTGAGGACTAACTGAGTTAATACACCTAAAGCAATTTTCTCATTTGCCAACAGGTGACTGGCTTAGACTGGTGGTTTTCAAATTATTTCCAGGTTTTCAAAGTCTCTCCAGACTGCCTCTATTGGAAGAAAAAGGAATGGCTCCACATTGGTAGTGACTGTAGCGTGGAGTGTAGCTGAGCAGCACTGTCACTTCTGTCACCCTCTCCCATTCAACCAAAATGGTTTTCTTTTGTCTGCTGTATAGGCTTGGGTTCTATAAAAGATTATTTTTTGGAAAAATATTACACATTTTAGTGATACTTTCTTGGGTGCCAAGCAGTGTTCTAAGCCTTTTTTTTTTATGCATTAGCTGATTTAATCAGCACATGATCCCCATTTTTTCAGATGAGACAATTGAGACACAGAGAAGTTAAGGATCTTGCCCACGTTCTCATAGCCAGTAAATAAAAGATGCAAATTTGAACCCAGGCAGTCTGGCTCCACCACTCACACTGTTCACCACTATGGCTATGCTGTCTCGAAAACAGAAGTTTCTGTTGCTTAAAAAATAAAAGGTAAAATTTTGAATCCCATTAGACTATATAAGCTCTAAAGACCTCTTTAGCTTTAAAAAATTCCATAGCTCTACAATGAGCTAATTAAATTAACATCAGAATTTACAGCATGGACACAAGGGTCTAGATACAATCAACTAAACCACCTATACCATCTCTAGGTACAATCCTGCACAGCAAAAGAAGAGTGTTTCAGAAGAATGAACATTATATATCTCAAATTTTGAACTATTTTGAAGAAGTATTCACTTATCTGCAATACTTTTTTATTTGTTCCTTCACTAGCAGGAGATACACAAGAAGCTTCTAGTTGAGACAGTTGTTCCAGAGGTTGGGGCTTCAGGATGATGTCCTTGCTAACAGTGTCTCATGTTTGCTATCCAAAAGCTATCCTAAATCCAGAGTATATCCATTACCTAAAGTAATCTGTGTTTTCTGTGCCCTGACTTGTAACTACTTAACTGACTCCAAGCCTCTAGCTGCATTTTCTGGGTTTTCCAGCTGCTGACACCCCGGCCTTGTACCTCACCTTAGAGGACCCTAGACACTCTCCTGCTCACAGAATGAGAACGTTGCAGAACCCAGGGAGCCATGCCCACACTGAGCCTGATCTTCCCCTCCATCCAGACCATGTTGTGCCCCACAGTTCTTTGCCCAAAGTGTCTACAAAGAGCTGCGGATGGCAAGGAAGGGGGTCAGTTCGCAGGTCTGAGGCTACATTTGTATTTTTGTTCCAGGACCCACTGGGATGAGCCTGCTTGCTAGCTTAGGGAATGTCTTACCCTTCTCTTGTGTTCCTAAGCCTTAATTTTGGCTCCCTCGTCCATTTCTAAGGTTCTGTAGTCCATTTTCTAATTCTCTGCCCTCAGTGATGCCAAAGGTTTCAGAAAGATTAATTCTTATTCACAATTTAAAATCTATTCAAGTGTCTTATCTGTAGGGAAGCTTTTCCTGACCTCTTCAAAATGTGTTAGTCACCCCTTCTCAATGTGTCCTTTGCACAGTATAATGATTTGTATCACTTGTACTATTTCTGGAGTTTACTTATGTTTTCCCTAGTAGATTAAGCTCATTAAGGAGAGGAACGATGTCTTTCACCCTCATGCCTAGTACACAATACATACTCAATAAAGTTTGCTGAACTGAACTCAGGTTTCTCTTGTACTATTTCTGTACTTTTCCCTGGTACACTGATCTGCCCTTCTTTTATTAGAATCCAGTGCAAGGCTTCTCAACCTCAGCACTATTGACATTTGGGGCTGGATAATTCTTTGTTGGGGGAGGGAGGAGCCCTGTCCATTGTATGTTTAGCAGCATCCTTGGCCTCTGTGCACCAGATACTAAGTAGCATCCCACCCCCAAGTTGTGACAATTAAGTATGTCTCCATGAATATCCAAATGTCCTCTGGAGGGCAAAATCACCCCCAGTTGAGAACCACTGCCCTAACACAACAAATTGTCGTCCTTTCTTTGCATTGATCATTCCTGCCTTTCCTCCACCTTTCAACTTAAACGTCACTTGCTTAGGGAAGACTTCCCTGCCCACCAGAATGAGTTTAAGGCCATATATATATATATATATATATATATATATATATATATATTTTTTTTTTTTTTTTTTTTTTTTTTTTTTTTTTGGCCACGCCACGCAGCATGTGGGATCTTAGTTTCCCGACCACAGATCAAACTGCACCCCCTGCAGTGGAAGCGCGGAGTCTTAACCACTGGACTGCCAGGGAAGTCCCCTCTGAGATTATATATATATATTTTGTGTGTGTGTGTGTGTGTGTGTGTGTGTGTGTGTGGTACGTGGGCCTCTCACTGTTGTGGCCTCTCCCGTTGCGGAGCACAGGCTCCGGACGCGCAGGCTCAGCGGCCATGGCTCACGGGCCCAGCCACTCCGCGGCATGTGGGATCTTCCCGGACCGCGGCACGAACCCGTGTCCCCTGCATCGGCAGGCGGACTCTCAACCACTGCGCCACCAGGGAAGCCCCCCTCTGATACATTTTTATACCATTCGGTAATTATCCTTCAGTATACTTATTACAATTTTAATTTTATAACTATTTCTTGTCTGTCTCATTATTAATTCCAGAAAGCAGAGACTGGGTCTGTTTTTTCATTGCTAATTACCCAATGCTTTGCATAGTAACTAGCATATAGTAGGTGCTCAAGAAATATTTCTTAAATGAATGAATGATAGCTATTGAAAAGATAACTGCCCTATCTTATCTGTTCATATTTCTATCACAGCACTCACCAAATTTCTACAGTAAGTCTCTATTTACACTGTGACCCTTCTTCAAGATGAGGGAAGGAGGTAGCATCTTATCTGCTTCCTCAGTATGTTTCACAATAGCTGGCACATGATACACATGTATTCCTTAATATACACATATACAGTGTGCTATCCACGCCTTTATTGAATTTACTAAGGAAGTAAAATTACTTACTGGGCTTTTTACTAGTAATAAACTAAAAATGAATTTAGGCTTAATAGTCAGTTAACAAAAACAAAATGTGATTAAGTTGACACTCCTACTCCAATGCAAATATTATCTCTCATTTGAAAGATACATTTAAGTCTGTACCAACATATCATAAAGTCAAAAAGCTCGAGAAGTGCAGTCAGTTAAAAAAAAAAATCTGTCTATAAACTGCCAACTAATTTGGCTGATTTTTTCCCAATGACTGAATGTTTCAACATTAAGTAAAGCAAGCTTGAAACCAGGGACATAAAGGACAGAGACAGGAAAACAGCACATAAAACTTTCTGCCATAAGTCAGGTTGAAGTATTTGTTTCTTTATTCAATGCTGGCCTTTCATGTCCTAAAGTGAGTCCAATTTTAAGGCTTCAGTTTGACAGGGAAGATATCAGAGACTAGAAAGGAGACATGTGGAGGAAGGGAGGGGAACGTTTTTCTGTGCACACTTTTCCTTGGCATGACCCTTACAAGGGAAGTATGAAGGAAAAATGTGTGAGACAGGAGTTAAGTGGCAAATGAAATTATTGTGTTTAAGGCAAGCGTAATATGCATTCCATGCTGCACAGATAGGAAATGTGTCACCATAAAAGCATGTTTGGTGTGATCTATAAGCACTTGTAAGGCTTTGGGAAAATAGTCATTTTCTTTTCTAATGTTTGTCACTTTTTAAATTGTAAAAATCATGTTTCCGAAAAGAAAAAAAAAAAAAAACTCAGCCACACAACTGCAATCCATATAAGCAAATTATATATTAATAATCATGATCTTACTTACCATTTATTTGACTGTTCACAAAAGACTAGTCACACTATATGCATAAATTATAAAGTTCACTGAAATTCTGTGAGGTAATTATTATGGAATTTGAATTCAGGTGTGCCTTTTATTTATTTAATGGAGGAGGAAATCGAGAAAGCCTTTAGTATAGTCAATCAATACCATAAAGACACTTCTTTCTCAGCACCTTACTCCAACCTCTGTCCTCAGACTATGAGTTCCTCAAGGGCATATGCCATCTTCTTCATTTCTATATTCCCAGCACCTACCACAGTGATGGGCACATAGTAGGTATTCAACACATGCTTTTTGAATGAAGGAATGACATCTTGTCAACATAAATTCTATAAAACCATTTGAAGACGATTCTACCCACATTTTGCCCATTCAGTTGCAGTGAAGGGCCATGTTCCAAAAAGGAACAAACTAGTGAATAGAAACATGGAAGCCCGTATTTAACAAGAACTGGGACTGCCTGACACGGGCTTCACTGTATATAGACGTGAACAGTTGTATATTTAAAACAACATAGGATTAACAACACAGGATTGCCCCATCACATTTCATCTGAAAAAAAAATATGTTGATGGAAATGTGCAGTTAATTTAGAGGACTATTCTTCATTTTGAAAGTCAGGGCTCTTACTAAGAATCCAAATCATTGGCCTCCTCCTATCTACCCTGTCATATTTCGAAACCAAGTTTCACTTCTTATGAATGGCTTTTATTATTACTTTCTTTCATGCCCAACACATGGTACCACAAATCCTCTTTATAATCACAGTGCAATATTTTTCCTAGTTCTACTGCATCTAGCATTTGTACATGTTACAGAATGAAAAACAAATATTTGTGCCACAGTTCTTACCTAAACTAGGAAAGATTGACCATAGATTATTATTGTGCCCTCCATTAATTTAAATCTTAAGCTTCTATACAGGCCATCAAAGTCAATGAAAATAGCAGCTGTCCTGAAGCAAGAAACCCTTGAATATTAGGACATAATAATGATTTCATTAAGTGACAGCTTTTCTTTTTTTGTTTTTTTTTTTGCGGTACGCGGGCCTCTCACTGTTGTGGCCTCTCCCGTTGCGGAGCACAGGCTCCGGACGCGCAGGCTCAGCGGCCATGGCTCACGGGTCCAGCCGCTCCGCGGCATGTGGGATCTTCCCGGACCGGGGCACGAACCCGTGTCCCCTGCATCTGCCGGCGGACTCTCAACCACTGCGCCACCAGGGAAGCCCTAAGTGACAGCTTTTGAAAAGTTTTTTTTAAGTGTCTCAATGTGAATGATGATAGAGAATGTCATAAGATGTATATCTTACTTCTCTGAAGAGATAAGAGATGAATTTAAGCCAAACTAAAACAATATATCTGTGTCAGAAACAGACTATAATCAGACATCCTTTTAAAACTAGGTTTCTTTTTTAAAAAAAGAGTCTTTGTACAATGGGTTATTAAAGACTGCCAAAAAAAATTCAGGGGGCTCTTCCTTACCTCTGCGGTTGTCATTATACCCCTCGGGGCTACTGTCAGAAGCAGAAGTCTATGCTGGATGCACCACACTGCTGACCTAGAATGAGGCTTCTTCCCTTAAGCAGGGGAACTAAGGCAAATTTTATAAGTAGAACTCTGATATCCAAACACCAGTAAAGTGGCATTCGTACATTCAAATGAGCCTTGGCTCCTTCACTGATTCTGTCATCTTGTGATGCCGTAAACATACAAACAGTGTTGTCATTACTCAAAATACAATTCCTCATTGATGATTATCTTTAGTGTTTGTTTATGGGCTGCTTTAAAAATCAGCTTTACTGTCTGGAGTTTTTGATCAAAGGTCATACTACATATTTTGAACACCTATATTCAACAGACTTGACTCCAAATAGCATTTGCTTATTCCCCCCAAATCAGTTCCATCTTCAAAGAAAACAAATTCCACCAGTGAGCACATTTCATGATAATTCGCAAGGTCTAAAAGCAGTCGTCAGAAAGAAACCCTAAGAAAATGTTTAGCAGTGATGGCACTAGATTTAGTGTATAGGCTGAGATGATTATTCCTAAGGGAATCACACTCATCTGTATGCATTTATTCTTGCAAGATGATATACTGCACACCCACACCCACATACCCATTTGTATTTCCATAGGAAATTTCAAGAAAAATACATTAAAAAAACTTGTACCTTCTGGGGCATTTCAATGGAGAGTTGGGGGGAATGCAGAGTAGGGGAGGTTTTACTTTATGTATCCTGTTTCCAATGATATATCTATATCTATCTACACACACACACACACACACACACACATATTTTTTTTACCGTGTGTGTAATTGCTTTCATAACAAGGAAGGGAGAGAGGAAGAAAGGAAAGAGGGAAGGGAAAAAAAGCAAAAATGAAGAAACTAAAATAGAAATGAGGGAGAGAAGGAGGGAGAGATGAAGAGAGGGAGGAAGGGAAGAGAAAAGGAAAGTAGTACTAACAGCTAATACCCTATTGTCAGGTCTTCTGTGTTTTTAATTGCATTTTCTACTTTAAACCATTTTCTGTGCCTTTTTGTCTCCATTATAAAATTGTGTGTTGTAAAGACTCTTATCTGGTATATAAGAAAAGAGTAATAGAGTTATATTAGCATATAATGTAAGCACTGTGGCAGCTGTTATATTGAGTGAAGTGAGAATGCCTTGGCAAAAGAAAAATGATCTGAAATCTGTTCAATGTTATCATGTTTTTATTGATCAATCTGTGTCCAATTAAAAAATAAACAACCAAAAAATACCCTTAAACTTGAGGATGAGAATTAAGGAATATCTGATATCTATGAGGACAAGGGTCTGTGAAGTGGAGTATTGACAGCACTGGTAATTTGAGGGTTTCCTCCAGAGGGGACTTCATGGCCTCATCGAAAAAAAATAAGTCACATAAAGGTGTGATTTTAGTGTGAACTATATTTTCTATTGTACATCCCAGTCTATTTGAAAGCAACAAAGCAAACACTTTAAAGAAGTACCCATCCAAAAAATATCATAAACAGACAATAAAGAAAAATGAAACAGTGGGCAATCTTGGCAGCATTTATGACAGACAAGGGGCTAATTTCCTTAATGTTTGAGAGCTCTTACAAATCAATAATAAAAAGACTAATAGCCCAATAGAAATGTGAACAAAGCATACAGAAAATTCACAAGAAGAAAACATATGAGAAAATATAAGATGTTCAACTTTCTTCACAATTAAAAACTGAAATGAGAAAAAAATTTTTTTACTTATCATATTGACAAAGATTAACGAGTTTGATAATACCCAGTGTTAATTAGGAGAAATAAGTGCTCTCAAGCCCTGTCAATGGGAGTCTAAATTGGTCCAACTATTGTATAGGGCAATGAAGCAATCAATACTTATCAAAATCCAAAATGCACATTCCAGAAATAGAGACACAGATGTAGAGAACAAACGTGTGGATACCAAGGGGTGAAAGTGGCAGGGGGTGGGGGTGGGGGTGTGCTGAATTGGGCGATTGGGATTGACATGTATACACTGATGTGTATAAAATTGATGACTAATAAGAACCTGCTGCATAAAAAAAAAATGAAATAAAATTCAAAAATAAAATAAAATAAAATGCACATTCCCTTTCACTAGACAATTTCATGTCTCAGAATTTATCTTACAGACATGTTTCTACTGTCTTGTGAATAAATATGAAAGAATGTCTATGCAGCATTTTTGCAAAAACTGGAAAGAACTAAGAATTCTGCGGGAGGGAAATGTTTAAAAAGACTGTGATGTACCCACATAAAGGACTACTAGACAGCTGTTCAAAAGAATGTTAAAGCTGTATATGTGCTGATACAGAAAGTTTTAAAACATCATGGAGTGAAAAATCAAGGGACAAAACAGTGTTTCACCACTGAGTGAAAAATCAAAGACAAGACATGTTAACAGTGGTTACCAGTAAGGAATGAGTCCCAGGGTGAGTGCAGATTGGGATGGGAGTGAAAGGGAGACTAACTTTCCAATATATATTCTTCAGTGTTGTTTGAAACTTTTCCTATGTGTACATTACTTTTCAACAGCTTTAGTGAGATGTATTTCACATACCATAAAATTCACCTATTTAATATGCACAGTTCAGTGGTTTTTAGTCTCTTCAGAGTTGTGCAACCATCACCACAATTGATTTTAAAATATTTTCTTCACCTCAGAAAGAAACCCTGTACCCATTTGCAGTCATTCCCCATTTCCCACTCTCCCCCTCAGCCCATGTTAACCACCAATCGTTTCTGCTCTATGATTTACCTATTCATGATACTTCATATACATGGAATCATACAATATGTGGCCTTTTGGGATGTCTTATTTCACTTAGCATGTTTTCACTGTTCATCATTACTGTAGCATGAATCAGAACTGTGCCCTCTTTTATGGCTGAATAATATTCCATTGTATGTATATACCACATTTTGTTTATCTATTGACCAGTTGATGGACATTTGGGTTGTTTCCACTTTTTAGCTATTAAGAGTAGTGCTAAAAAAAAAAAAAAAAGAATAGTGCTGCTATGAGCATTAATGTACATGTGTATGCATTACTTTTAAATAAAAACTAGTTCAAATATTAAAAATTAATATAGCCACCACAACTATTAGTTACTCAGAGGAAACCTCCGTAAGATGGTAAGACGGTGCAAAAGCAGATAAGGGTGGGTTTTCTACGGAGAGTTACTGTACCATCAGTTACTTATAGAATAGAAAATTCGAGGAAGTCTTCAATAGGAAACAGATTTAAACACTTTGTTTTTCTTTTCTGAAGGCATATTTCTTAGGATGAGTTTGTTACAAATAAAAATATCTACCTTTATATATTATATTCATGACAATGTTGAATTATACCAAAGCTTCAGAGCTAAAGTTTCACCTTCCCAATTTACATTCACGTTCCTAAAAGATAATCTACAATCTGGAGAAGCAGACCCTGAATAGTACAAAATTCTCTTGCTATAAAGACTTAGATGGTTACTTTTACGTGTAAACTTGGCTAGGCCATAGTACTCACTTACTGGTCAAACACCAGTCTAGATGTTGCTGTGGAAGTCTTTTTTTGGATGTGATTAACATCTAAATCATTAGACTTTGAGTAAAGAAGATTATCTTCCATAATGTGAATAAATCTCATCCAATCAGTTGAAGGCCTAAGAGAAAAGACTGAGGTGGCCTGAGGAATAAGGAATTTTGCTTCCAGACTTCAGACTCAAGCTGCAACACTAACTCTTCCCTGGGTCTCCAGTCTGCCAGCCTACCCTGCATGTGAGCCAATTCCTTAAACTCCCTCTCTCTCACTCTCACTCTCTCTGTCTATATATATATATCATATATATAGTTCTATATATATGATATATATATATTTTATAGATCAATCAATAATCAATTGATCCTATTGGTCTTCTTCTCTGAAGCACTCTAATTGTTGGAAAATACCTTAAATATCATCTAGATCGAATATATCATTTTATAGTTGGGAAAATTGAGGACCAAAGAGTTTAAGTGATGTGTATGTATGTACAGACAATCCTACAATCAAAGGAGAGTAAGCTAAGGACTTCCCAGGATGATAATTTATTCCAAAAATTTTTTAAGGTACATGAGACTAATGTCACAAAACGTGTCCCCATACCTGCGTGATTAGGAAAGGTGAGAGGGTAAGTAAAATTATCAAATTATCATTTAAACATATACAATGTGTTGAAAAACATTCAGTTTCCCAGTTTCCCCAAACTACTTTATAATATGATTATATAGTTCCTGGAGGCTAGTTATAATTGAATTATAGGGTGCCTTGTTCACATTCTAGCTGGTGAAAAAAAAATTGCTCAGCTCTGCTTCGTGGTTCTCTAAACACTGGCTAGAATACTCATGAGGCAGCTTATAATTCAATTATAACTCCCCTCTGGGAACCATATAATTATATATAAAAGACCTAAGCCGTCATATGTTCTCCATTTACTTTTTGTTATGAAAAGATTTGTCTAAAGTCTGATATTAAAATTTGAATAGGTCTGAGTCAATTTTTACCTCAAGATTTACCCGGATACTAAGATAATAAACTGTATTCACCTACCTGAAACACACTACGAGTTCATCTGTTTACCCAAACAAAAAACACATAATATTCTTATCTGTCTTTGGAGATTATATAAACACACATCCCATACAGATACACACTTGTGTTTTTAATTGAACTTGTGATGAGACAGCATAGTAAACTGCTGGCATAATTACTATGACTCAGATCTGAATAAGAGACTTTAACACACTGGATCAATTAGTTAATGGTTCAAAAGAGTGTATATTTTTCAGAAATAAGGCAGGGGGGCCACTGATATGGATCTTAATCCAAGGAAACTCTCTCTGCCTCTCTGACTCATTCATTTATTCATTTAGCAGTCACTGAGCATTGCTCTATGCCAGGTATTGTGTTTCCCCTCACTACTCACAGCTCATTTGAGAATGTGTTTGAGCTCCTGAGTGTGCACATGCGCACACACCTCCTCTAGAAAACAGCCCATTATATTTTTTTGAACAATGAATTCCAAAGTTTGTCACTTATTTAATTCCACAAGGATTTCACATACACCCCACATTTAACATCGTGCTTGGCTATAGTATGTGGGAAACATAAACCATACCCTCTAGAACTTTACAATTTAGCTGAAGATCTAAGGATAGCTTACAAGTAGAGAAAACCTAGAGGCTGGCAGCAAGAAGCAGTAGGGTAGTTAAATGTGCAGAAGAGGAGATGAGGCATGCCAAAAACTAATTCTGTACACCCCACAGGTTTGCCTGTAAGATGTTCTGAGACTGCATCATGATTGCCCTGACAATTCAGCCTTTCAGTGTCTGACCTGTGTTCTCAAGCAGTAGAGTAAAAGTTTAGATCCCAGGCTATGGAATCAGAATGCAGGGCTTCCAGCTCTGAGACTTACTAACCATGGGATTTGGGGCAAGCTCTATGCCCTCATATGCTCATATGTGAAATGGAGATGATAGGATTTATCTCAAAGGGTTGTTGTAAAAATTAAGAATTAACAAGGGAAAAGCACTAGGAATATGTTATGGATTGAATGTTTGCATCCACCCAAAACTCATGTTGAAATCCCAACCCCCAATGGGACAATGTTAGGAGGTGGGGCCTTTGGAAGGAGATTAGGTCATTTGGGTGGAATCCTCCTAAACAGGATTAGGACCCTTATAAAAGAGACCCCAGAGAGCTCTCTTGCCCCTTCCACCATGCGAAGGCACAGAAAGAAGTGGGCCCTCACCAGAACCTGGGTCAGCGGGCACCTTGATATTGGACTTCGCAGCCTCCAGAACTGTGAGAAATACATGCTTGTTGTTTATAAGCCATCCAGTCTATGGTACGTTGTTACAGCAGTCTGAACAGACTAAAACAGAATAGCTCTTGGCACCTAGGAAGTGCTTAATAGCTGTTAGCTCCTAGAATACTTTTGTTGCTGTCACTGCCATTTTCATAACCTTCATCATCATTATCTTAGTACTATTGACAGGAGAGTACTATTGACAGGAGACCAAAGGGAAATTTCCTTAAGATTAAGATATGGCTACAACTGGGAACTTTTTCACAAAGTCAGATTTTTTTTTAAAGATGATGCTAAAAGATGAGGATAATAGCATATCATCAAGAATAGGGTCTGACTAGCTAAGCCTAATATAATCTAGGAAAGATGTGGAGGCCCAAAAAATCAGGGGTGGAGGGTTTTTAAGGTGTATCCAGGGCATGACGAAAAATGAGTGAATATGAACCCTGCTCGAGTCAGTGGCGTAATGATGATAGTCGTCAAGCAAACCCTGGAATCACTAAGTAGATAACCCCTACTTTGCATCTGTCTTTTCTATCAAAGAGATTTTTGAACTCGAAAGAATAACAGAATCATTAGTAAGAATAAATTGAAGCCCAGGATTCATGAGGAAGTACTGTTAAAAGCACTTATGTTTCTTGGCCCGCATGAGAGACTTCTGAGAGTACTGACTTAGCTCTGAGACTAGGATGCATCCAGAACGAGTAGCCAGCCTAGGCAACTCCGAATATGTCTTGACAGACTAACTTCACTTTCCTTTTGAGCAGGCTGACTCATTGACAGAACAGGGAAATAGGTAGATGTGTTTCATATTCAGCAAAGCATTCTGCAAAGTCTTTCGTGGTATACTATTAGATGAGTTTAAACAATATATGAGACAAATGACGGTGCCAATTAACACATAAATGAACGAACAACCATACCAAGGTTTAATTTGGTTAATTTGTCTCTAGCGATCTCCTTTCCTTCATCCTATTTAACATTTTTTTAAATCCATGCCATGGGTGAGGAAGTAGTTTTTAGGTGACACACAGCTAGCCAGAATAGCTAACATGTTGAATAATACTATCGTGATGCCCCAAATTGATGCCAGGATGGAACTATAAGCCAAATACGACATGTTATAATTTCATACACAGATATATAAAATCTTGCATTTGCATTAAAAAATATCAATACTACATAAGTACCTCGTGGGAGAAACTGGCTTTAAAATAGTGTGTGTATAGAGACTAAGAGATTTTAGTTGACTGTAAGCACAATGAGTTGGCAGGATGATGTGGCTGACGTGAGCATAGGCTGTGTGAATGGAAACGTAGACTCTAGGAAGAGAAATATGATATTCTTGATCTAATTTGGGCAGCCCAAACTATACCTAGAGTGTTGTATTCAACTATGGGTTCCCCGTCTTTAAAAGGCCATGGACCAAATAGAGCATGTTCAGAAGAGAGTGACGAGGATAGTTGAACAGCATGAAGATATGTCATCCCTGCATGTTTTTAATTGCCACTTGTCAAGAAAGTTGTGGAAAGGACTCAAACAACAGGAATAGATGACTTACATACCTATAAGGATTTTGCCAAGCCTAAGTCTGTGCCTTAAAGAGGCAAACTGGTGGGAAGCTGGGAACTAAGGCACACAAGATTGGTACAGAATTAAGGGTATTTCACAGATAAGTTTCTGTCTGGGTCAGCTTTTCTCTGAAACTCAGAGGGTCTGTGACAACCTTCCCCAGTTCCATCTACTACCGGCTTCTAGCCCAGAGTCCCTCCCTCCAATAAGCCTGATTCTGAGCCTAGCTACTTATGCTAATGAAGAGGAACAGAAACTTAGTGGCAACTTTTCACGCCCTTCATTATTGTTCTCTTCAAGTTACAATCCCCAAAGTGTTGACTACAGAGGGAACAACTTGCAGTATTGGAAAGATCACTGAACTGAGAGGATACCAAGGTTACATAAGACCTGCCCTTAGTTCATTTTCTCTGGGTCTCAATTTTGTCATCTGAGAAAGGAGGCAGTCAGATTAGTCTCTAAGGTCATTTTCAAATTGAAAATATACTATAATTCTATCACTATTGTGTTAATTTTTAAAGAATATCTTATGATATTTTTCAAAGGCAGTAACAAAGCATGAAAATAAGCCATCATTTGACTTAGTGAATTAAACTGAATGAAATAACTCCACACTACATATTCAGTTCAGAGAATGCTAAGAACTTTAAGGTCAGTGATTCAGGCAAACATAGTTTTATTTCCAGTTCTAATTGCTTTAAATGGTCTCTTGTTTGTTGTTTGGTTGGTTGGTTTAAACTCAGGTCCATTTTTTACAACATTAGTTTAATCTGGTAGAAATTCACACTATCCTTCTTTAAAGAGCTGCCTCTTAGCAGAGCAAATGCCAGGACAAGCCAAAAAGGAACTTGGAGCCAAAATTCTATGCTTGAGACAGAAGGTCAGAAGCCCTAAAAGGCCACAGAAGAAAAGTGAGCCTGCTATGAATTTTCCCAAGCAGGGTTTCTTCAAATTGGAATAGCTCCTTCTAGTTTTTGATTCAGGTTACATATTTGAACTTAAATGTGTCATTTATTTAAAGGCAGAAATATCTCACATTAGGAAAAAGTAAAAGGCCTAAACATACAGTATTTATAGATATAGAATTTAAAGCATAAATGCTTCATTTTCAGTGACTTTCAAATGTAATTTTTCTCAGAAATAGAAATGGCAGCTCAGAGACCAATTTTCACTTCTCACCATAATAATACATCGGTTTGCAGAGATGCACACCAAATGTTAACAGCTCATTCTTGCCTCAACACCCCCAAAGAAAGGGTTCATTCTCCTTAGAATTCAAGTCAAGGGATCTGGGGGAAAATCCAGTCTCATAAAAAATCCAATGACGTGGAGAGCTTCCCAAGCATTTTAGGGCATTTATTCCCAAAATAACATTGGGGTTCAAATAGATTTCAGTTTATCATGTTGGAGCCTTCTGGGTAAGGGACGTTTTGCCAGAGACTCTAGGTTAAAGAATTTGAAATACTATTTGTTGACAGGGAAGGGAAAATATAGTTTATCTAATGAAAGCTTTTCCTATTGCTCCCCTGTATTTTAAAAACCATTCAACTTTGCTCATCACTTCTTGGGTTCCAGTTGATCGACTATTATCACTTATCTGGGCTTTCAGTAACTCAAGTTCAGTCATTAAAAGGAATTGCTATTCAAAGATTGGTGAGGCAGGCAAACTTCTATCATGTCTGATCTACATAGCAGGCCACAGCTTTCTTACTGCTGCCAAATTTTGAAATGGCCTCTCTAGGTGGTTGTTTCTTGCTTTTGTTCTGTTTTTTGTTTCAGGAGACTGTTTCTGTTTTCAAGCTTTCACCTAAAGAAACTAACTTCAGGCTCCCATTCAACCTTTATACTTTTGCTTCTCATCCTTCCTCTCCTTTTTTGAGAGAATAAAAGTTGGCTTTGCAATATCCTGTAATTTTATATAAATTCCAGTGAAAAGTTGATTTAGAATTGATCTGCAATGCTTTGGAAGATGCATGTTCAAAGGAAGAGTAAGAACTAACATTCTAGTACCACACACTAAAATGCACATAATTTTAAGGACGACACTCTCTGGATTTGCATTATTGAGCAAAAAAAGACAAACTAATAATAAGCCACTGACTTGGAAATAATCACAACCGTTATGTGATTCAGTGAGAATCAGAAGCTGTCCTGGGGGAAGCAAGCAAGAATGAAAGAAGTAGTGATGGTAGTAGAACAATGCTGAGAATTTTCACCTAGGATGAATGGTGCTATCAGTTGCCATGGTGCCTCTCTCCCCACCCCTACCCCAATTATTCCTGCTCAGTGTTCTGCTCCACAACAGTTATGGAAAAGATCCAGAAAAAACCTCAATTAAAGGAATGGGGAACAAAAGAAGGTTCTTCAATCTGGAAAGACAAAGGTTAAGAAGAGAAGTATATGATAGAAATCTAACAAAAGAAGTTACAGATTGAATGAATCACATTGCAGAAAGGTAAAATTAGGTAACATCCTATGAAACTGATGAATGAAGTTTATGACCAATGAAATGAAATACTACTTTATATATCATTTATACATTAAATTTTTTCAAATATGTTAAATCTATGGGAAAGAAATATGAACAAGATATGGTATTTAACCTCAAGAGTTCACATACCAGTTGGGCAAATACATAAAACCTAAACATGATAAAATGTTATAAATGATTTAAAAGAGTTATGGGCTGTGAGTATAAGAACATATTAGGGGACTTCCCTGGCGGTCCAGTGGTTAAGACTCCGTGCTTCCAATGCAGGGGGCATGGGTTCAATCCCCGGTCAGGGAACTAAGATCCCACATGCAGCATGGCCAAATAAACAAAACAAAACAAAAAAAAGATGTTGTACATATATACAATGGAATATAACTCAGCCATAAAAAAGAACAAATTTTTTTTTTTAAAGAACATATTAGGGAATAGTTTTCTGATGGAAGGAGATGGGAATGAAGAGAAGCATAGGAAGATTTGACAAAAGAGAGGACATTTGACCTGGACCTTGAACTTGAAAGTTCACTGGTCTCAGAAGCGAAAGAAGGCTATTCTAGAAGACGGGCATGAATTAAAACAAAATAAATAACTCATTAATAAAACAGAGAAAGGTCAAAGGAGGTTGGAGTAAAGTCGGCATGGGAGAAATAATGGGAATTAAGGCCAAAGGTAGGCAGATCCTTAAATGCCATGTTAAGGAACTTGGTACAATATCTTGGGCAACAGAGAGCCAACAGCAGATTTTAAGCAGTGGAGTGTTCTTGGTGCTACCTCCACCCTCTGGAGAACCAGTCTACTTGTTAAGATTCTGGGGCAAAAATCAGATCCAATAAGAGGACATGATTAACTGTTATTCAAGTATCTGAGGGGTTATGGTATGAAAGGGGTATGGTATGAAAGCCGTATTCTGTACATCTTAAACCAGCAAGCAGATGGACATATTTGAGATCAACATAATGAAAAGCTAACAAGGGCAGACATGGGTGGAATGGGCTGTGTCAGAAGTTCTCCAGATGATCTCAGTCACTTAATGGAATGCTGTAGAAGGGATTCAAATATTATATAGATATGTATAAGAGGAGGTATTGGAATAGGCAATTTTTCAGATCCCTTCCAAGTGGAATTCTACTCACTCTTCCATAAGAGAGCTCTTCAAAGAGATGAAAGATAGATCTATCTCCTGTTCTTTTTTCTTCAACCCGAATATATATATACATATATATGTGTGTGTGTATATATGTGTATGTATGTATGTGTGTGTGTGTGTATATATATATATATACACATATATAGATAGATAGATAGAGAGAGAGAGAGAGAGAGAGATATATATATATATATTTTTTTTTTTTGGCCGTGCCATGCAGCTTGCAGGATCTCAGTTCCCCAATCAGGGACTGAATCCAGGCTACGGCAGTGAGAGCACCAAGTCCTAACCACTGGACTGCCAGAGAATTCCCTCAACACAAATATTTTAAATTTCTTTATCCATTTTGCATAATACATCTTAAACTTACACAATCTTATATGCCAATTATATCTCAATAAAGCTGGGTAAAAAAATAGCAACTCCCACATGCTTTACCTTTACTTTCTGGTTGATCTCTTCTGGATACCATGATGTAGTCAGCCCCTGTTCCTAACCAAATCTGGCACTGAAAGCCGAATGTACTAATTCCCAAAAACCCAACCAGATTCCCATGTTACTAATTAGGATTTTATGTACAGTAAAACCTTAATTAACTGAAGCCAAACTGATGAAACATTTTATTTCATGTTCTATACTCAACTTTTATGAGAAAAAGAAACATGGTGACTAAGCAAGCAGATATCTTGAATGTACTTAAAGAAAACCAAACTCATCTCCTAAGAAATGGTGTGGTCCAATATAAATTCATCACAATCTCTTGCTTTTCCTGTACAATAAGGACTGATTTCAGAATTATGAACTTGAGACCCTGAAAAAAATTCCAAATACTAAAGTAAAACTCAATTATGTTCACTAAACTGTACTTATTAAGGTAGTAAAATGGACTACAGTTTTATAAAATGTTTTAAACACAAAGACTGAAATAAAAGATAGCTGTACTGCTTAATTTTTTAAAAGCCTCAATTAACATCCCTTTCCCTAAGTATCTACTTAGTCAAGAATTTTCTATATTATAGAACCATGTCCTTCACTATTATGTGTGAAGGGAAAGGGACTATTTCATTTTCACTTCTATATTGCCGTCACGTCATACAACTAAGGTACATAATTATAAATAAGGTACATATGTATTATGTACATTCATCATTTTAGACTATAAGATATTAAAACCAAAAGGGAACCTGAAGGTCATCTAATTTAACCATAAAATTGTACAGAGGTGGAAACTAAGGTGCAGAGAACTTAAGTGGCTTGTTAAAGGTCATACAGCTTGTTAGTGATAGCGGTAGGACTGAAACATTGGATTTTCTTTCTCTTGGTCCTGTGATTTTTCTTCTACAACAAACTGGCTCTGCATTTTTTAAAGTCAAGTATGAAATAGGTATACATTTTTTTGTGCTGAAACAAGAAGTTTCTCAGAAATGTCATTCCATTTTGACACTAGAGTGCTCAAGCACAAAGAAGGCTGGTTTTCCTCTCCTTTATGAGAAGGGTATCTTGTGTATTTAATATTATATTCTTGCTACTCTAAAAATCAATCTGATGATGTTTTAAGAGACAATAAAAGCTGTAATAATAAGTCATAGATTTATCTTTTAGTGGCAATAATGCAGGAACTGCCATCTACTATTATATATCAGTAATTCATAAGCATACCTGTTGAGCACCACGATATGAAGAATTGATTTGTGTTATCAAACTAGTATCTTCTCCCTTTCTTTTTAAGAAATTATAATTCTTAGTAAATGAGTTGCCCACACAGGGACTGTCATGAAGCAAGGTTTGGGGCTGTAGTATTCAAATTTTGAGGGTCTGTAATGAACAAAAAACGTTCGAAGTCTAGGGAAGAAACTTCAAGGCAACACTGGTAAGCCTTCCATCTCTAGTGGAATCTTCCATGCCACCTTGGTTTTATATCTCATTTGGTTTTGACCATTATGAATGTTACATTATGTTCATGTTCGGTAAAGCCTTTTTATGATGAAGGGGGAGGTTTTCATTCATTTGCCTTATGATCACATCGAGAGAATAGCTCTAGAAAGAAGTTTCAAAAACTATATATAGTCTGGAATGACATGCTAAAATCTAACCTGGACAAAAAAAAAAAAAAAGAGTTACTCATGGCAAACAAGCCTCAATAGGGATTCAAGAGTTGCTAGTCTATAAGAGTATCAAATATTTCAGACTGTACCCTATGTATCACATTGAGGCACAAAAGCAGGAGGCAGAAAAACGAATATGCTGTATGCTGTCAATCCTCTAAGCACTCAATAATCTTTGTGGATACAGAGGGAAATTTTAACAGAAAGAAACTTGATAACTCATGAAAATATTAAGAAAAGCAATAATGACCAAAATAATCCCATTTCTTCAGTTTGTGAACTGTAGTATCTATGGTCTTTGGGAAAATGGGACACATTGATGAAGAAGAGATTAAAAGCATTCTAAAACTTAATGGATGATCAACTCAAAAATATCACACACTTACTTTGTTGTTATGACCAATCATAAAGTGTACCTGAAAAAATAAAGATGCAATTTCAATTTCCTTGATCTTTTATGTTTATATTATCAAAAAATGATAGCATAGCTCTTTAATTTATACATCAGAACAGCCGTTTGAGGAAAGATGGGCTTTCACAACTCTAATCCTTTATAGGCACTTTTTTTCACTTTTATAATGGTGATTAAAACTCAAGATAGGAGTTACCCGCAGTATTTTTCATTTCTGTATCTGTTGATTGTCAACACTGGTTTTTCTGAGTCATTGTAGGTATGTGGGTAAGAAAATGAACAGTCATCATTTTCAAAATAAATCACAGTATGGATAGTGGGCAGGAGGGACTAATGGCTGTCAAGGTTTCTATTTAGTTTATCACTTCAAGGTCTACTTAGTGCATTTTTACTTCATTAATCAATGGCCAAATACTTAATAATTTCCTTCCAAGTTAAAGAACATCACTCACCAGACCCCATCATTGCAGAGCTGAGTTGCAGCAGATTATTGCCACAGTAGATTACTGAGATGCTTGACAAACTAGCTTATAATGTTTCATTCTTCCCCTGTCACGTAAAATTTAGCGGAATTAGGATTGACAGCAAGGGCATTTCTGAAAATGTCATGATCTTATCACATCGCTTAGATTAAGCACTGTAAGGATTTGCTTCAAGTTGGGTGGGAAATCTTTAAAATTCTAGACAACTTCTAGAAGACATGTGGAGACTTCTCCCCCAGAGACCTCACTGAATTTGTTGGAAAGCCATAAGGTTGACGGGGCTGCTTACGTAATTAACTCATAAGACTGGAAGGTAGTGTAGTCAGCGCTTCTTACCTAATTCTGGAGCAGCCAGAGAAAAGATAGCCAGCTGGATCACCACTTTTTTTTACCTACATGTCTCCACAACTCTATCTTTACCTTACCTGCTCCCAAGCTAGTCACTCTGGGCCTGACTCCTCAGGCTGGCCCTTCTAGCATACTTGCTCAGACATAAAACTGATCTTACTATGTAAGTTACTGCTTAGACACCTGTCACACAACATCACACCCCACCAGTATCACATCCTATCACCTAAGCTCTTCCGAACGAAATCGGCCTCTAAATGGTTTGGATCAGCACCAGCCAGCTGACAAACTGTCACTATCACCTGGGTGCTCTATCACTCAGACCTCTTCATTTCTACCTACTCGTCACCGGTATGTGTCTTCAGTGTGATTGCAGCAGTTCCTTATCTACCAATAGCCCCTAGTAGACTCCATACTCTAGTTAGCTCTAAAGCAATACTCATTACATTAGGCCTATTTCTCACTCCAGGCCACTACTCACACTATTTCCTTATCCTTCCTTCTTTCCTTCCCCATTATCTAGCCAAAACCTACCCACCACCCATCATCAAAGGTCCCTTTCTTCAGAAGGCCTTCCCTGATTGCTTCAACAAAGATAAAAGCAATTATATTATAATATATTAAGCACATATTACTTGACACTTTGAATCCATTACAGTTTTATTGAGGTATAATTTATATACCATAAAATGCACCTATTTAGAATGTACGGTTCAATGGTTTTTAGTTAACTTACTGAGTTGTGCAAACATCACCACAAACCAATTTTACAATACTTATATTACCCCCCAAATATCCTTTGTGCCCATTAGCGGTCACTCCCTGTTCCCACCCCCAGCCCCTGGCAACGACTAATCTATTATTTGTCTCTACAGATTTGCCTTTTCAGGACATTGTCTATGAATGGAATCATACGATATGTGGTCTTTTGCATGTGACTTCTTTCACTTACCATGACACTTTTGAGATTTATCCATCAGAACTTCATTCCTTTTTATGGCTGAATAATATTCCATTGTGTGGATATTTTACATTTTACTCATCAATTCACCAGTTGATAGACATTTGGGGTGTGCCTGCTTTGGGGCTATTAGTAATGACACTGTTATGAACATTCAAATATGTTTTTATTATTCTTGTCTCTCTACCTAGGAGTAGAATTATTGGATCATACGGTAAATTTTTACAATTTGGTAAATTTATATTTAACTTTTTGGATATATATATATATATATATCACCTTATAATTCACCCATTTAAAGTATACAATTCAATGGATTTTAATATATTAACAGAGCTGTGCAACCATCACCACAATCACCTTCTGGACATTTTCACTACCCCAAAATGAAGTCCCAAACCAATGCATCCATTATTGACAATCTTCACAGGATCCCCTACAAGTTAGGTATTACACCCCTAGTTTTACAGATAAAGAAACAGAGGATCAGCAAAGTCACACACCCTCTAAGCATCAGAGCCTGCACTTGAACACAATCTGTATGACTCCATAGCTCACAATATTTCCACATCACCATGTAGTCACTAATCCTCTTCTTTGAGATCACTCTAGGATATTCACTTGATTTCCTGTTTACATCTTTTAGTATTTAATCAACAACTTCCTTATCTATGTCTTACACTTCAAAACAAATGCCTTGTATCTACGACCAAACCATAAGTTTATGAAGAGCAAGAAGTATGTACAGTAGCCCGCCCCTTATCCTTGTGGAGGTGATGGGGGGATATGTTCCAAAAGCCCAAGTGGATGCCTGAAATCTCGAATAGCACCAAACCCTATATATACCTTTTCTCCTATACATACATACCTATGATAAAGTTTAATCTACAAATTAGGCACAGTGAGAGATTAACAACAACTAATAATAAATAGAACAATTATAACAATATACTGTAATAAAAGTTATGTGAATGTGATCCCTCTCTCAAAATATCTTCTTGTACAGATTTAATGTCTTTTCCATCTTAACTAACCGCTTACCATGCACTGTGGCCATAACTTTAGCAGTTTGAGGTGCAACAGCAAAACTAGCACGAATTTCTTTTTCTTTCTTCAGTTTTGTGGAGAGGTTTGTTCTTACCATAGAGCTTACCAACCTCAGCATGCAATTTTTTTTCTTTCCTTATGAAGTCAAGAACTTTCACCTTTTCACTTAAAGGAAGCACTCTACAGATTCTCTTTAGCACATCAGAATTGCCAGCAACACTCCACTCGCGCTTTGAGGCCATTATCAAGTAAAATAAGGGTTACCTGTTGATCTGATACCCGAGGTGGCTACTGAAAGGCAGACAGCGGGTTACGGCGGACAAGGGCCAAAGGCAGCGCGAGATTTCGTCACACTACTCAAAATGGCACGTAATTTAAAACATGAATTGTTTATTTCTGGAATTTTCCATGTAATATTTTCAGACCACAGTTGACTGCAGGTAACTGAAACCATGAAAAGTGAAACCGTGGGTAAGGCAGAACCACTTACTATATTTCCTTTGACTTCTCCTCGGTCCCAGAAAGTAGCATAAACAGAGCTCAGTATTTTTTTTTAATTAATGAAAGTTATTCCCTAATATTAACCTAAATCTTACTCGTATTAAGGTCAATATTCCGTCGTTTCCTTTAGTGTCAGTATGGCACCAGCAGCTGAAGCACCATCATATTTCGTCACGTCATCCCATAACAATCTACCTTTACTCGGAATTGCTCCAACAGCATGTATTTAGTCTGCTCCAGGTAGTCTTTTAGAGACTTATGTTTTACCTGAACTTGGACTTGTCCTCTAGGTGTTGCTGTAAATATGTTAGACCCTTGTCTTCCCTAATTGATAAAAAGCTTCTCATGGGCAAATACCATGTCTTTTTGTTTCGGATCCCCTGTGTTAACCAGCATAGTGATGAATAAACAGCATGTTTCTAATAAATGCTTCTTCCTGTGTTTGCATACTACCATCATCTCTCATGAGGATGTGTTATTTTTCTCTAGAAGAGTGGAGCTTGGCATTCTTCTATATGCTGAGGCTGCTACTATTTCACTGTGGGCCTTTGGAAAAATTGCTGCCCAGCCCTGGGCCCCTGTTTTGCCATCTGTAGCATGGGCACCGTTTGAATGAGAAAAATCTCAGCAGTGCTTCCCACTCCTGAATCATATGTTCAATATGCTTACTAGAAGTCCTCAGTTATACATTCAATAGTTTCAATATTCAATCATTTTTGCCTTACATTAATGATGTGGTAACTAAAAACTCTTACCGCCTTCCTAAATTCATTTTTATTAACCGGGGCCAGTTTTCACTTCTTTGTGGCAAATAAGTATGTAATATCTTTCACTCAACTTGAGATACTTTTGTATCCTTATCATACTTTCAAATTGCAGAAATATTTTCTCATGTCTAAAATTCTTTCCTTCAAAGGACAATCTGCTCTCCTGAATTCCCTTCTTAGACACATCCTATAGCAACTTTCCCACGTCATTATGCTTGTGTTTGCATTTTTCTTTTCTGCTAGTTTTTTTCTTTAGAAAAAACTGAGACAGAAATAAGACTTGGACATTAAATGCTGTCGTATTTCAAAAGAAATGGAGCCTTTTCTCATTAACTGATAGAAAAACGAGCATAAAATTTGATAAGGAATAAAATAATTGAGAGAAACTGGAAGTTTTCCAAAATTTTCATCCAGAGAAACCATTTAAACAGACTATCTTATTTTTTTAACAGCACCTTACCTTTATATATAGTCTTGAAAGTACCTAAACTAGCATGTTAATTTCCAAATGTTATTAGATAACATTCATACAGTTAATAATAGATCTTGTTGCCATGGAACCTTAACTGAATTTTCTAGCTCTGAGAGTTGATTTTTCAGCAATTAAGCCCTCAGCGCTAATGTTTCATTAACAGATTTTTTATATGAATGTAATTATTTGAATGAGGATATTGAAAACATTTCCTAGTTTGCAAATCATACTCAAATTGGAAGAAAAGCAAATGATGAAGGAACTGTAATCAAAACCTTAAAGACACATATTATTCAGGTGACTGAATCAATATAAGGCAAAGTATATTCTCACATTAAGGATATTCGGGCATAAAAAAGTACATTCGGGATCTTCCTACTCTCTGATCTATCACCATCTCTATACCTAGCCTTGAGCAACTCCCCCACTGAACACACACTCCATAAGAATAGTAAGAAATAGAAGTGATCAGGAGAGAAAGGAAAAACTCTTGAAATTATTGGCCCCAGGCAAAGTAGAACTAGGAGATTATTAGTGGTTTAATAATCTGCCAATGCCAAGACTATAAGTCAACCGAAGTAATCCTATTTATAGCCAAGATACTCATTATAGTACAACTGCACTTGAACCAGCAGTATTGATCATTCTCTTCCTGTTCCAGACCACTGCTTCAGAGTAGTACTTACTAATTAAAATGTGATCGCTAGCCCAAGTATTGAAATAGATGGAGAAATACAAAGTTTTCACATTTGGATTATTCTCACTGAATGGAAAATCAGAAATGCATTATCATAACTCATACCTACGAAGAAAAAGAAGACAAATTCTGGGGCATAATAACAGAGGATGCGCCGTCTTGGGTTGGCAGTAACTAGGGAATTTGGAGGAAATGGTCAACTCATGTGGTTCTGGAGGCAAGAGCAGCAGCCTAGCAGGGAAATGGCAAAGGATTTAGATTTAGAGAGTCTTTCTGTACAAACATGGGTTCTGAATTCCAAGTTGTCACGTGGTTAGTGAGAAGCAGAACTGTTATGTGAACTCAATTCAGCTGTTTTAACCAAGAATCATATCTCAAAATTTTTTTTAAGGGATAAGGCAAGGGAGTATTTGCAATTAGTTAAGTAATCAGTTTGAATCCTATTTGAGTGGCCTGAAACTTGCTATTAAATTTCTGTGAGTTTCAGTTTTCTAATTCATGTAATTAATGTGAAGAATAAAGGATATGACATAGTGTCTAAAACAAAGTAAAGCAGGTACTTGATAAATAGGATTATTATAATTAGTATTAATTATTAGTGAGAAAATGTTTTCCATTTACCCCACCTCATTACTTGCTTATTGATGGAAGCGTTTCCTAATTGCAGTTTCTAATTTTTTTTTTTTTTTTGCAGTATGCGGGCCTCTCACTGTTGTGGCCTCTCCCGTTGCGGAGCACAGGCTCCGGACGCGCAGGCTCAGCGGCCATGGCTCACGGGCCCAGCCGCTCCGCGGCATGTGGGATCTTCCCGGACCGGGGCACGAACCCGTGTCCCCTGCATCGGCAGGCGGACTCTCAACCACTGCGCCACCAGGGAAACCCTGCAGTTTCTAATTTTTTATGTATAATTTACTTCATGGTAGTTGCATCTGCAAACCAAATCTAAAGTGATGATGGCAAACATATAGAAATAATAATGCATTGAAGGAAATAAACAGAAAATAAAAGATATTGCTCCCATAATTAAAATGTATTTGTAGTCTGGCTGGGGAGATAAAACATGAGCACTGATAGGAAATGGTTTACCATTTAACATCATTAATCAGATTATCCAAAATATTTTGAATGCTTAGTAAGTGTTCACAAGCACACTGGTCATAGTTTAGGCTGGTTTAAAGTATTAACTCATTTATTACTTACAACAACTCTATAAATTAAGGACTATTATTATTCCTATGACTATTATTATTCATCATTTCACAGATGAAGAAACTGACATCAGGACCTTAAGTTAGCTCTCCAAAGTCACACAGGTAATAAGTGGCAATGGCAGGATTCGAATCGGTCTCTAAAGGCTATGCTCTTAAACACTTCACTATACTGCCTCTCATATCAATCAATCAAGTACAGAAAAAATTCCTAAAGGGCTGTGGATTGATAATTTTAAACAACAAAGAAAGACTGAACAATATACAAAGATAATAAATGCCTCTAAAATAATGGGATAAAACTTAATGTTTTATTCATTAAAAGGGTGGATCATGTTGAAAAGGCCAAGATATCTGAGGATATTCAGCGGTATCTGAATATACTGTCTATTTCAATCTCCATTTATCAGAGGACTTTCTTGAGGAAGGACTATTTTTGCAAGAAAATATGCTGGTCATATTGGAACAATATATTTGAAAGCCACATTTTTTATCCCAATAATCATAATGAAAGTCTTTCTGTATGTTACAAATATTTCTGATAAACAATATGCAATTTATATTGAATGATTTTTCAACTTTGCCCGAATTTCATTTTTAATGGTTGCTCATGTTCTGCAACAAACACTTCTCAGATAAACTTCTTTTAGTTGTGGGAACACCTTCTTGGCTACATTATTTCTCCATTGTCCTATCCATTCAAACAGGTTACAATAAAATCCCATTATGTGATTTTTCATGGAATTGAGAAAACATCATAAGGAGGAAAATGATAAAAACAAGATATATTACTCCATGGAGACTTTCCTCAGAAGCTCTCTCTGTAGTAGACAGCTGTGCACGCACATCTGTTTCAGGACAACATGGAGGTAGTAAGGGATCACATGCAGCGTTCTTGTTTTTGTTACCAGGGTTCCCCACCCCGAAATGCTCTCCTTACATGGGGTGTAATGTGAGAGAACCACTTGAGGCTGAGATGAGAAGCAGAAGTAATCACGGCAAGTGTGCCTCACTTATTTGAGACTCACATCACTGATTGTCCCAGCTCTATATTTTCTAGTGTTCTCCAGATAGGTTTCCTAGCTCAATGCTACTCAAAGTTTGTTTCATGGAAAGCAGAACCAGCATCAGCAACTCCTGGGAACTTGTTAGAAATGCAGAACCTCAAGCCCCACCCTAGACCTACTGAATTGAGATCGGCATTGCAACAAGATCCCGCGGTGATTCCTGAGCACATTTAAGAAGCACTGCTCTAGAGATAGTAAGATGCCCAGTTGAAGAAAATATTTTCTTTCTCTCTGAGATAGCTGAGAGGGGACATATGAAAAGATCTTGACCCACACACAGTGAACAATGAAAGGATGAAATTAAGAAAAAAATTTAAAAGTACAAAACCAGACATATTTACCAAGCATTGACATCGATTACCTATGAGCCTCAATTAACCCGGTTTCTTCCCTCAGTTTGTTGGGAGGAAATATCAGACTGATGGAAAGCAATACTAGCTCAGCTGTAGAAGATTCTCAAACTTTATTATCATCAGAAGCAGTACTATTATAACATTTATTCACTGTGTACTATATACCAGGCAACTTCTTAGATACTTTCCATACTTTTCCATACTTTTCACTTTAATCCACACATGACTTTGGAACCTGAGCTCATAACCAGTTACTGCCTTTTTGATCTTTTCTCTACTTGTGACTCTAGGATGCCTTTTCTGGCACAATGTGAATGTACTTCTATTCCATATCTACCCTGAGTAAGAAAGATATTTTCCCATAGACTCAAAAACTTCTATCCAAGGCTTCCTCTGCCTGTATGTTCTCCAGAGATACCTAACCTCACTTCTGGAGGGGTCCCTGACTCTGATCCTCTTCTGCTTCCCCACACGTATCCTGAATACTCATTTTCTCTGTCTCCTGGTTTAACTGGAGGATATTGACTTAGCAATTGTTATGTTTGTTTTACTCTTTGTAAAGCTCAACGTTTTAATCTATCTTTCTGGGCGACACTTTTCTCCTAATCCTTTTATCAGCCATGCAGCTTTTCATTCTAAGCTCTGTAAGGACAGAAGCTCTATTTGGTTCTCCACTACATTCCCAGAGTTTAGAACAGTGCCTAACCTGTAATAAGCACTCAGAAACATTTGCTGACTGAACAAATAAATCTCAGTGAGAGCAATTTCTGTGGAATGCATATCTGTTGGAGCTCTTCTCTATCTACACCCATTCCCTAGATTATTACATCCAGTCCCACAGTTTAAATACTATGTATCCACTCCTCAAACTGTAACTTCAATCATGACTATACCCTGAACTCATGTATCCAACTACTTACTCCTAATGGCCACTTGGTAACAGTACAGACATCTCAAATTTAACATGTTCAAAATCTGTCCCTTGATTTGCCTCCCAAACCTTCCCCACCTTTATAACCCCACCTCTATAAATGGCATCACTACTTACCCAGTTACTCAGACCAAAAACCTTGGTGCCCTCTCTGGTTCCTCTCTCCCTTCCATCGCACAGCCAATCAATCAGCAAATTGTATCAAGTTTACCTTCAAAACATCTGAATCTAGTCAGTCCTCACCACACCCACTCTCATCCACACCACCATTAGCCTGCACCTAGACTATGACAATAACCTCTTAACTGGCCTCACTGTTTCAATTCTTGCCTCCCTAAAGTCTCTTCCTACCCAGCAACCAGGGTAATGTTTTTAAAACATAAATCAGATCACCTAACTCCTCTGCTCAAAGGCCTCCAATGGCTTTCCATCAAACTTGAAGTGAATTCCCCATCATGGCCTACAGGGTCCCACACAAACTGCCCCTGCCTCCTTCAAAATCACTCAGCTCCAACCTCACCAGCTTGTTTCTGTTCTTCTAACACTCCAAGCTTAACACCACCCCAGGGCATATTCATTTATTGATCAATCTGTTTGCAGTGCTGGTCCCTTCCCTGCTAGGCTTTGCATGGCTGCCTCCTGCACTTCATTCATGTCTCTGTTCAAGTGTCACCTCCTCAGGAAGAAGGCCCCTGATGACCATGATAGCCAAAATAACACTCCAACTGCACTATACCATTCTTTATCCCCTTGTCTTGATTTATTTTCTTTATAACATTTATCCCTAGCTAACACATTATACATGTTATTTGTTTATTCATTTATTGTTTGTCTTCCCATTAGAACGCAAGTTCCATGAAAGCAGAAACTTGGTAGATCTTGCTTACTGTTGTATCCCTGGTGCCTAGAACACTATCTGGCACATGGAAGGCACGCCAAAAATATCTGGTAACTGAATGAATACTGGCGGACACCACCTTTGTCTTTGAAACCTTCCTCATTCTAGTATTCTCTTTTGAAGCCAACTAAGTATGTGCCCTTTTCCTCTTTCATAAAGCCTGACATCTCTTGTGGTCTTTCCACAAAGATTCACTTTCTCTTTGAACAAGTGTATGTACTTTTTGGTTTATTTACAAAGCATACATAATTATCATACTCCAATCCCAATAAATGCTTAATCCTCCCTTCGAGTCCCATTTTTATTCCTGAATTCCTGGGGTCTAGATTCTATTATGTTACCCTTATCAGTCAAGTCCGCTTAACATCACATCTATTGGCACCCACTCCTCCACCACTTCTGAAGCTGAACGTGTCCTACCTGGGCTTTTGTACCCTGGTCATGACTATGGAAAAATCTACCAGTCTGAAATCCTCATAGGACTTCCTACAATAAAGAAATGTGTATGTGTGTGTGTGTGTGTGTGTGTGTGTGTGTGTGTGTGTGTGTAATCTGGGAGATTACTGAATTTTTTGAAAGCCCCTCAGAATCCTTGTATTTTAAAAGATTCCAAAAACCATGGCAACCATGTGCTTCCAACTTTTTTTTTTTTTTTTTTTTTTTTTTTTTTTTTTTTGCGGTACGCGGGCCTCTCACCGTTGTGGCCTCTCCCGTTGCGGCCTCTCCCGTTGCGGAGCACAGGCTCCGGACGCGCAGGCTCAGTGGCCATGGCTCACGGGCCCAGCCACTCCGCGGCATGTGGGATCTTCCCGGATCGGGGCACAAACCCGTGTCCCCTGCATCGGCAGGCGGACTCTCAACCACTGCACCACCAGGGAAGCCCGTGCTTCCAACCTTTTAGGACAGCCCTAATTTCAGAGAATTTTATTATTTCCAATAATGGTAATTTATTAAAGGATATATGACATATATATCTTTTGAGATTGTCACCATGAATGCATTCACATATTAAAAAAAAATCTTTGGTCAGACCATGTGTCCCAATTTAAGGCTCAGAAAATAGGTCACTCTGGCCATGGTCCTTTTGCTCTGTTAGCCTAGATTCTGGATCCTCACAGACTTCAGAAATAGCTCCCTGGAGTAGTCTCTGCCTTGTCATCTTGTCACTAATTTTCACTAGGAGGGTGGAAGTGAAGAAGGGGATTCTCAAGTCCATCAGTAAGGCCGTAAGAGTTTGCCTTTCTTACAGTATGTTCCCTGCTATTTCAGTTGGGTGTGAAAACAACATAAAGGACATGAGGGGCTTCCCTGGTGGCGCAGTGGTTGAGAGTCCGCCTACTGATGCAGGGGACACAGGTTTGTGCCCCGGTCCGGGAAGATCCCACATGCCGCGGAGCGGCTGGGCCTGTGAGCCATGTCCGCTGAGCCTGCGCGTCCGGAGCCTGTGCTCCGCAACGGGAGAGGCCCCAGCAGTGAGAGGCCCGCATAACGGAAAAAAAAAAAAAAAAAAAAAAAAAAAGGACATGAGGATCGTAATTCAAAAAGTTGAAGATGTTTTCACACCCTTGCATCTCCCTTTATCTTACCTTTCCCGTCTCTTCCCAGTTACGTATGTCCTCTCTTCTCCAGGCACACATGCACTGTATTCCTTCACACTACTCCCTGGCTACCAGGGGCTTTGATTTGTCACACCTCGGCCAGCCAGCCAGCCAGTGAGCCATCCATCCATCCATCTATTCAACAAATCTTTGTGTACTACTACCTGCTCGGAACTGTGCTAGGTGCTGGGGATAGAGAAATGGAAGAAATGGATGAAGTCTGTAAGAGCTACTTGCTCAGAACATTTCCTGAGAGCTACTTCTTTCCTTTTTAACTTAAGTACTTAGACTGGCAGCTCAGCTGATATTCTGTCCTTCTGGTAGCATTAGCTGTTAATGATAACAATAAAGTACCTTTTCCTAAAAACCTCAGTATTTTCTTTAGACATTCATTGTCTCCTGCAGTCCCTGATACACAATAGTAGTAACAATAGCTACCATTTTAATCGCCTACTATATCTCAGGCAATGAACTAAGTGTTTTATATATATTTTATCTTTTATTCCATAACAAACTAAGGCTCAGAGAGGTTAAGCCATTTGCCTGAAGTCACTACCTAGCTGGTAGAAAAGCTAGGTATATCTGACCCCAAATTCTATGCTCATCATTCTGTTTCATGATAGATTAAGTGTCTTAACCCAAAGCACAGTCATTTTCAATGGCAGAGGGTTGTCTGGGAGACCTACATGGTATCTCCCCCTTCATACTAGGGAGACAGTAGAGGACAAATTTGAAATATGGGTGAACAACCAGAAAGAGTAGCGACCCAGCGGTAAGGAAAAGAGAGTTTCAGGAAAGTGAATGATCAACCTTTTGATGTACCTACTTGGGAGTAGAAACTGAGTTCTTTACTGGGACATAGTTTCTGAAATCTTTTCAGAGTTAGGTGATCTAAGCAGGTCGCAAGTACAAGTGTAATTTGATACTGCAAAACAGCAAAAGAGCAAGGTCCTGACCCAGGCCAAAAAATCCAACTGGAAACAGTGAATAGCACCTGTGTATAGTTTTGGAAATTCTATAAAGTTTCCTTGATTCAAATATCAATCTTTTAATTTGATAAGGCTCAGGGATGAAAAGTGCAGGATGAGAAAAAGTTACCTACTCAAATGACAATTCAAATCATGTAAGCCACATGGTTGTAAATGCCTGCACATTATGCTAATGGGTGTACTATAATTTTCTTTTAATATTTCCATCTTGTAGGTATTTAGATTTTCCCCAGTCTTTCACCACTGGTAATAATAATAAAATGACTGACCTTGCAAATATCTGTCCACATCCTGATCATTTTCTCTTGATTGTTTTCTAGGTACAAGATTCCTGGATTAAAGCTTAATAGCTTTGTAAAGTTCTTTGTACATATTACCATTTGCTTTCCAGAAAAAATATATTAATTTACACTCTTCTAGAAGTACAGGAGATTGCCTGTCTCACAGTACCTTCACAAGAACTTCACAAGAACTAATCTCTGTGAATATCATTGGCAAAAAAAAAAAAAAAAAAAAATCTGCTTTTCCAAATGTTTATTGTCCATGTGCATTTCTTTGCATTTCCTACTCAGATGTTTGCCTTTTTCCTACAGGGGTGTTCACCTTTTTCTTAATGATTTATGAGACATATTTATATATTATTAGGCCTTTGTTATATACATTGCATATATTTTGCATGTTTATGATTTGCCTTTTCATTTTGTTAATTATGTTTTTTAAGAAAAAGTATTGGTTGTTATAGATTTAAACCCATCAACCTTTTCTTCTGGGATTTCTTCTCGTCATAAAGTTAGTTAATAGCCAACTGTATTTGTTTTTATTTTTAAACTTTTAAAACATTTAACTCAAATGTTTCAAAAATTTATTTAGGCATATAGTGTGAAGTGAGGCTCTAACCTGAGATTCTACAGTAAATTCCCTCACCTCTCAAACAGCCAATTTTCAAAGAACTATTTATTGAATTATTCTTTTCCCCATTTTTCATGTTTTTTATTATAAAAATAATACTTTTTCAAGGCTATCTGGTTCATTTTATTCACCTTTCCATTCTTACAACCTTACCACGCTAATAATTATAACTCTGTGATACATTTTAATATCTTTTATTGATGTTTTTAAAACACATTTTAACTATTAAAATCTGCTTATTCTTCCAAAATGAACTTTAGAAACTTTGTCCAAAAAGTAAACAGAAATTTTTGTTGCATTTATATGAAACTTACAAATTAATTTTTAATTTTCTATACTTGCAAACCTATAAATTAATTAAATTGGAAAAACTTACATATTTTAGATATTCAGATATCCTAGCCAAGAACATGATGCATCTTTCCATTTAATCAAATTTTACTTTAGTTTCTCCAGAAATTTCGGTAATTTTGAAGAAAATATAGGCCTTATAGTTTTCTTGTTAAAACTGTCCTTAGAATTTGAAGATATTTATTTTTAAGTATTGCCAATAAACTCTTTTTTCATATTTATAATTTCTAACTGGTTATTGTGGCTACATCAACAGAGAAATATAGCACAGCCCATAGGGACTACATTAATAGGCATTAAAAAAAAAAAAGGAAGACGGAACACTGTCATTTCAGAAACATTCTCTGCTGGAAGTTGCCTTCTGTAGAATCAAAGAGTTATGATATTACACATCACCCATCAAACTCAGAGAATTTAAGGCCATGTTCTCATTCCACAGTCATCATTCTCAGATGAGAGAGAAACCATTTATCAAGACACAGGAAGAAAGTAGCTATCCACAAGTCAAAGCACTGGGACAATAACAATGATTCTGATTAAATTTTCAAAGGAAATTTTCACAGTTTGCAATTGTGTTTGGCAAGTTTAAATCCCAAATGAAATTTTAGAGATGTTATATGCCCTTGAAAAGCAAGTTTACAATGAAAATGCTGACAGACCTTATGAGAGAAGACTGTAGTATCGTGAGCACCTCTAATGTCACTTATGTGTAAGTGGCAATCTCTGTATACATAGGCAGTATATGTAAACTGATAAGGTTTTTTTTTTTTCCTGAAAATCATTTTCTTATTTATCATATCTAGTGTCCATTGTCTCCCTTAAAGTTACTATTAGGACATAATCAATCTACATAGCCTTTCAATTATTTAGACAATATATCATATTTTCAATATTTTATACTGAAAAATGTCTTCTTCTAACTCATTAATTGTAACTAATGCCTATGATGTCTGGGCACAAACATATCAACTACTTTTTTCTAAAGACTAAGGTTGATTCAGTGAATCTAAAATCCACAGAAGGCTTTGTAAATTTATGAAAGTCATCACCCACAAATTCCAGTTTAGTAGTATAGAAAACAGTTTAATTTTTTGGGAGATCAATATAAAGCATGAGAAGAATTCTTATTAACTGCAATCTGAAGTCATAGATGAGAGACTAGTAAAGGCTTAAGTCATCCCACTTTTCTAAACTATTAATCAGCTTGTTCTGGTCATCTGTGATCATCTAACAGCTTCACAAAAATCAGTAAGATTAAAAGCAAAGAGCTGAATGTACAAAATGAAATGGAAATGAAGAACAGGAGCATCCCATTGTTCCAAAAAATAAGTAAATGCTTAAAAAAAAAATAACCGACATTGATGGGAGTATGTCAGAGGGTCACAGGAACCAAGTGAAAGATCTCCTAAGTTGGAACAATTTGAGCAACAAAAAAAATAGTATTGTACTATAACCCAAAGTATAAAATAAATATCCAAGAGTCCCTACTGATATAAATAAATGATTGAATAAATAAATGAATGGGGGAGAAGAGACAAATATCCTGTGCAGTATTGCAAATAACTTGTATAGATATTCTACCTTCAAGGAGGTGGACTCTAACTCTACTCATTAAGTGTGGGCTGCACTTAATGATTTCTTTCCAGGGAGTATACTATAGAAAGGAGGAAGAAGAGTAAGCTTACGGTGGAGAACCCTAACAAACACTATCCCAGTAAGGTGATGTAAGGCCAATATCAACAATAATTCTTGTCGATAATATGTACCTGTGATAATTTGTGAAGAAGATTTTATTTGCCTCTGTGGTCTTCCTACCAAACACCCATGACCCCAGTCTAATCATGAGGAAAACATAATACACATTCCAATAGAAGGCCATTCTACAAAATGTCTGACCTATACTCCTCAAAACTGTCCAAATCATCAAAAAACAAAAAATCTAAGAAACTGTCAGAGCTAAGAGGAATATAGGGAGACATGACAAGTAACTCTAATGTGGTAACCTGGATGGGATCCTGGAACAGAAAAAAGACATCAGGTAAAAACTAAGGAAATCTGAATAAACTATGGACTTTAGTTAATGAATCAATGTAAATTTCACTAATTGTAACAAATGTTCCATAATAATGCAAGACGTTAATAAGAGGGGAAATTCTGTGTGTGTGTGGGGGGGGGGGTATAATGGCAAATCTCTGTACTATCTGCTTAATTTTTCTGTAAACCTAAAACTATTCTAAACATAGCCTATTAATTTTTTTACTTCATTTTGTAAAACAGCAGTGGTCAGAAAAATTAGGAGATTATAGTGAAGAAAGAGGAAAAAACTGAACTCCTGGACCTCTTGGAGGAAAATGGGTATAAAGACAACACCAGACAAGCTTTTCCTAACATCAAATCCACTTCATCTAAATGTCAATGTCATAACATAGCTCATTACAGTAGGATAAGTTACAATATGAATAAATTCATATATCATGAGTCAAATCATAGCTTCAAAAATCCCTATACACAGTAAAATCTAGATATAAAACAGTTCTCCCCCAACACCAGTGACGTAAAGAGGGCTCACTGTATTCCAAATTAGCCCAAAGACTGTTCACTTTCCTAAATGGGATGCCAAAAAAGGGATAAGAGAGCTGAATAGAGGTTTGTCCTAGAATGTATGATATCAAGCATGCATTCTAACCATAGGATCTTAGACCTCAAAGGACCTCCAAGTTTATTATTGTCTGTAACATTTTACTGGGGTGTTGATCTTTTATAAAGATATCCAGAGAAGGTTCATAAATTATCAGGGTCATCCTCACAGTTAAAGATCCCTCTGTTATGGTTTTAGCAATTACTTTGTAACACCCTATTTTGTCAAACTTTTCTTGGAGTTACCTGCACTAAGATACTTTTAAGACTGTTGGCTCTAAGATTATTGATTAGTACCACCTAACTTTAATCACCCTTATAAATGACTGGTAACTAAATTCCAAAAAACTACTTAAAAATTTAAAAGCAAGAGGAATGCATCATTTCAAACTAGTATATGAGAATATGACATCCACATAGGGCATGATGAACATTTTTCTGAGTACTCTGTGGTTTGGCACACAGTAGGTACTCTTAATCTGACTGTTGAATTAATGAATAAATAGGGCAGTCTCTCAACACATTTGGTTTAGAAACTCATAATTTAAACTCATGTTATGCCTCTTAGTGGGCGGTTAGATCTATTTAGTCTTTTGAGACAGAAGTCAATAAAAATATTAGGCATGCTGTATGGGATAAAGCCAAATGGGAGGAGTCCGATGATGGTAGCAGGTGAGGAAGGGAGTAAGTTGAACCATCCTTCTTTTGGTGTTTCTACCATGGAGAAGCACAAGGAAGGACATTCAGTAACACCACAGTCAAGCGGTAGACATGACCCTTTGGGAAAGTATTTCTGGAGAGAAATGAAAGATACGGACTTCCTATATCCATCTAGGAGGACTACAGGAAGTGCCAGATAGAAAATCTAGAAGTGTGTGTGGAAGTCATGGGATGGAGAGGGGACCCATCATTGTCGGCCATTCTGCCTCCCTGTTTCTCTTTCTATCCCTGCACCCCTACTCCCCCACCACCAACACAAAAGACTCAGCTTGTGTACGGCTTTAGCAATCCCATAACTATCTCTGCCACTATCCATGTCATCTCCAACTTTGACTTTGCCAATTTTGTTGTAATGCTGTTTATCTTTTCAAGTGTCTGGAGTTTGAGGCTTCAAGTTATGCTTGACTATCCAAAATGAAATCTGTTCTGCTCGCTTGTATTTCTTCTACTTGCTCATTCAATAATATGGAGTATCTAATGCACGTCAGGCACTCTGCTAGAAAACTGAGAAACAAACATGATTAGGACTGGATGCTCACAAGGCTAGTAAGGATAGAAAGGCATGTAAACACATAATCGAAGGCAATGTGGAGACCCTGTACAGAAATATGCAAACGGGGCCATGGAAATGTATAGAAATTGAATGCTGCCTAGAGGTGGTCTTGAAAAGGCTTCACATGGAGGCAATATTTCAACGAGGTCTTGTAGGATGAGTAGGAACTTACTATGTCCAGAAGATATTGTAGGAAAAGGGAATAGAGATAGCTTCATGAGCAAAGCACAGAGATATAAAATTACCACTCGAGTGGCAAATCGCTCTGGCTACACTGAAGAGAATGGATCAGTGGGCTGGGGGACAAGACTGGAGACAATGTTAGTTATAAGATGACAGATGACGACAGTCTGAATTATCAGATTGTAGCAAGAAAGTAGAAAGCAAAAGGACAAATGAGCAAATACTGGCAAAACAGGTTTGTTACTCAAAAACAGGGAAAGAGGAAAAATGCTTTGAGCATATTTTTAAGCCTATTTTGAAGCATATTTTGAAGATAGAGGTGAGGAAAGTTGAGGGCATTCATGCTTGACAACCTCCATTTTCTTGGTGAAATTAGAAGGCCTAATCATCTACTGTGAGGCAGACACGGCTGGAGACAGCTATTGAAAGGAATGGAAAAAGAAGCTTGTCTTATAAAAGAAATGCAGAGAGCTCAGCTAAGTTGGGAAGTGTTAAATGGTAGTACAGTCAACTCACAGGAGACCAGGTAGGTTAAGTGTGTTAAGTAAATGACACAGGGTGTCAGGAGAATTGATCCATGGGGGAGCATAAAGACAGGTGGCCAGAAACCTGCTCCCGAGCAGACAGAATACCAAGAAGGCCATCTAGGGGTCAGGAGGGCTAGCCCAATGTTCATTCACAATAAAGAGTCCTAAGATCCAAATCTATCAGCTAGGGAACATAGGAAAGAAGAGAAAGTATTTCCTTTGCATCTAATGTGGACCTATAATTCAAACCATGAGTAGTATTTCTAAGGGGAGAAATGGATGATTTTGTGGTAATTAGGACAAAGGATTGTTAAAAGTTTTTTTTTTTTGGCTTGGGATATTTACACCATTATCTGCCAAAGTGATGTTTTGAAAAGAAAGATATCCACATGAAAGTAGGAAAAGAAAATGTCCAAATAATCCCTACCAACGGCAGAAATCTTGTCCCACCCTTGTATATAAATTCTTTCAATCAAAGCACACATCAAATGAAACTCTCTAGAATGTGACAACTCAAAACAATCTACCAAACAAACACATGCCTTGCTTAAATAGCTTATCAATCTAAGGATCCCAACAGACGGAAGCTATTCAATCAAGAAAACAAAGGGGGGGGCAGAGTCAAGATGGCGGACTAGGAGGACGTGGAATTCGCATCTCCACACAACTAGGGCACCTATCAGGCATCAGTGGGGGACCACGGACACCTAAAGGGATGGGAGGAACCCCCAGTGACCGGGTAGGATGTGGGCCATGGGGGAAGTGAAGGGGGAGGGGAAGTGGAGGTGGGATGGGACTGGGCCCCTGAGGGTGGCTGGGGCAGGGGACAGGATCCCACGCCAAAAGGGGGAAATTGGGGGACCACTTGGAGGGAAGAGGATCAAAAGGGAGTGTGGCCAGTTTTCCCCTGCCCACTTGGACCCCCAGGAACCTGCTGAGATCTGGGGCCTGATCCTCTGCCCACCGAGGCCCCCTCCAGCTGCAGGGGTCCTGAGGGAGCAGGAGGGACGGAAGGGGGAGCAAAAGTAAAGGCTGGACCTACAGGACCGGCACCCCTGAGGGGTGGCTGGGGGAGGGGAAGAGTTCATACACCCAGCGGCACCCACCCACGGTTACGGGTCCAGCAGGGACGGGGAGACCCTGAGGGAGATGATGAGGGCGGCACGGAGGAACAGAAGGGAACGCCGCCAGCACTTTCCCTGTCCACTTAAGCACCAGGGAGCCTGTTGAGCTCCCAGGCCTAATCCTCTGCCCTTGGAGCCTCCCTCCTGCCTCGCAGAGCCCAAGCCCCGCCCCTACACCCCCACCCAGGGCCTCACCTCTACACTTAGAGACCCCCTCCAACGGGCCGGGCCTAAACCCCACCCACACACTCTCATTCAGGGCCCTACCTCCAAACTCCGGAACCCCACACTCCCGAGACCCTCCTTTCCATGTGCTGCCTCTCCCCTTCCACTCAGGTCCTAAGGAGAGGCCCTGCCCCATGCTTGAACTTGAACGTTGCCCTGCCTAAGCCCCACCCCCAAGGCCTTTTCCGGCTGCATGGGTCCTGAGCCTAGGTCCCGCCCCACCCTAAACCCCACCCCTGCCTAAGTTCCACCCCCGCCTGAACTCCACCCCAATAGACAAGGCTTTTTTTTTTTGTTCCTCTTTTACACTGGGGTTCTGTTTTACCTCATTGATTCATTGTTCTTGATTCATTTATATTTTTATTTCTCCTAATAAATCTTTTATTATTCTAATTTTATTTTATTCTTTATACTTCCTTATTGTTCTTTCCTTTTGGCTTGTTCCGCCCACACCCCCTATTTTTTTTTTTCTTTTCTCTGTTGTGGTTTTATTTTAACTTGTTGCAGGTGTTTTAATTATAATTTTGTTTTTTCCAACTATATTTTTATCTTTCTAATTTTATTTTGTTTTTTATTCTTTGATATTGTACTGCTCTTTTTTTTCTCTTTTTGCCATGCTACGCAGCTGGCAGGATCTTGGTTCCCAGGCCGGAGGTTGACCCAAGCTCCTGTGGTGGGAGCTCCGAGTCCAAACCACTGAACTAACAGAGAACCTCAGACCCCAGGGACTACTAATTGGAGTGAGGCCTCCTGGAGGTCTTAACTCAGCACGAAGACCCAGCTCTATCCAACTGCCTGCAAACTCCAGTGCTGGATGCCTCAGGCCAAACAACCAGTAAGAAAGGAATACAGCCCCACCCATTAAAAAAAAAAAAAGAAACAACAAAAAAACACATTACAGACAAAGGAACAAGGTAAAACCCTACAAGACCAAATAAATGAAGACGAAATAGGCTACCTACCTAAAAAAGAATTCAGAGTAGCGATAGTAAAGATGATCCAAAATCTCGGAAACAGAATGGAGAAAGTACAAGAAACATTTAACAAGGATCTAGAAGAACTAAAGAGCAATCAAACAGAGATGAACAACACAATAACTGAAATTAAAAATACTCTAGAAGGAATCAATAGCAGAATAACTGAGGCAGAAGAATGGATAAGTGAGCTGCAAGATAAAATGGTGGAAATAACTGCCAGGGAGCAGAATAGAGAAAAAACAATGAAAAGAATTGAGAACAGTCTCAGAGAACTCAGGGACAACATTACACGCACCAATATTTGAATTATAGGGGTCCCAGAAGAAGAAGAAGAACAGAGAAAGGGTCTGAGAAAATATTTGAAGAGACTATAGTCGAAAACTTCCCTAACATGGGAAAGGAAACAATCAACTCCAGGAAGGGCAGAGAGTCCCACAAAGGATAAATCCAAAGAGAAACAACCCGAGACACATATTAATCAAACTATCAAAAGTTAAATACAAAGACAAAATATAAAGAGCAACAAGGGAAAAGCAACAAATAACATACAAGGGAATCCCCCATAAGGTTAACAGCTGAACTCTCAGCAGAAACTCTGCAAGCCAGAAGGGAGTGGCAGGACATATTTAAAGTGATGAAAGGGAAAAACCTACAGCCAAGATTACTCTACCCAGCAAAGATCTCATTCAGATTTGATGGAGAAATTAAAACCTTTACAGACAAGCAAAAGCTAAGAGAATTCAGCACCACCAAACCAGCTTTACAACAAATGCTACAGGAACTTCTCTAGGCAAGAAACACAAGAGAAGGAAAAGACCTACAAAAACAATCCCAAAACAAGAAAATGGTAATCATATCGATAATTACCTTAAATGAAAATGGATTAAATGCTCCAACCAAAAGACACAGACTGGCTGAATGGATACAAAAACAAGACCCATATATATGCTGTCTACAAGAGACCCACTTCAGACCTAGGGACACAAACAGACAGAAAGTGAGGGGATGGAAAAAGATATTCCATGCAAATGGAAATCAAAAGAAAGCTGGAGTAGCAATTCTCATATCAGACAAAATAGACTTTAAAATAAAGACTATTACAAGAGACAAAGAAGGACACTACATAAAGATCAAGGGATCAATCCAAGAAGAAGATATAACAGTTGTACGCACCCAACATAGGAGCACCTCTATACATAAGGCAAATGCTAACAGCCATAAAAGGGGAAATTAACAGTAACATAATCAGAGTAGGGGACTTTAACACCCCACTTTGACCAATGGACAGATCATCCAAAATGAAGATAAATAAGGAAACACAAGCTTTAAAAGACACATTAAACAAGATGGAATTAATTGATATTTATAGGACATTCCATCCACAAACAACAGAATACACTTTGTTCTCAAGTGCTCATGGAACATTCTCCAGGATAGACCATATCTTCGGTCACAAATTAAGCCTTGGTAAACTAAAGAAAATTGAAATCATATCAATTATCTTTTCTGACCACAATGCTATGAGACTAGATATCATTAACAGGAAAAAAACTGTAAAAAATACAAACACATGGATGCTAAACAATACATTACTAAATAACCAAGATATCACTGAAGAAATCAAAGGGGAAATCAAAAAATAGCTAGAAACAAATGACAATGAAAACACGACAACCCAAAACCTATGGGATGCAGCAAAAGCAGTTCTAAGAGGTAAGTTTATACCAATAAAATCCTACCTCAAGAAACAAGAAACACCTCAAATAAACAACCTAACCTGATACCCAAAGTGATTAGAGAAAAAAGAACAAAAACCCCACAAAGTTAGCAGAAGGAAAGAAATCATAAAAATCAGATCAGAAATAAATGAAAAAGAAATGAAGGAAACAATAGCAAAGATCTGTAAAACTAAAAGCTGGTCCTTTGAGAAGATAAACCAAATTGATAAACCATTAGCCAGACTCATCAAGAAGGATAGGGAGAAGACTCAAATCAATAGAATCAGAAATGAAAAAGGAGAAGTAACAACTGACACTGCAGAAATACAAAAGATCATGAGAGATTACTAAAAGCACCTCTATGCCAATAAAATGGACAACCTTGAAGAAATGGACAAATGCTTAGAAATGCACAACCTTCCGAGACTGAACCAGGAAGAAACAGAAAATATAAACAGACCAATCACAAGCACTGAAACTGAAACTGTGATTAAAAATCCTCCAACAGGGCTTCCCTGGTGGCGCAGTGGTTGAGGGTCCGCCTGCCGATGCAGGAGACACGGGTTCGTGCCCCAGTCCGGGAAGATCCCACATGCTGTGGAGCAGCTGGGCCCGTGAGCCATGGCCGCTGAGCCTGCGCATCCAGAGCTTGTGCTCCACAGTGGGAGAGGCCACAGCAGTGAGAGGCCCGTGTACCACAAAAAAAAAAAAAAAAAATCTTCCAACAAACAAAAGCCCAGGACCAAATGGCTTCACAGGAGAATTCTATCAAACAGTTAGAGAAGAGCTAACTCCTATCTTTCTCAAACTGTTCCAAAATATAGCAGAGGGAGGAACACTCCCAAACTCATTCTACGAGGCCAACATCACCTTGATACCAAAACCAGACAAGGATGTCACAAAGAAAGCAAACTACAGGCCAATATCACTGATGAACATAGATGCAAAAATCCTCAACAAAATACTAGCAAACAGGGCTTCCCTGGTGGCGCAGTGGTTGAGAGTCCGCCTGCCGATGCGGGGGACATGGGTTCGTGCCCTGGTCCGGGAGGGTCCCGCATGCCGCGGAGCGGCTGGGCCCGTGAGCCATGGCCGCTGAGCCTGGGCGTCCGGCGCGTGTGCTCCGCAATGGGAGAGGCCACGGCAGTGAGAGGCCCGCGTACCGGAAAAAAAAAAAAAAAAAAAAAAATACTAGCAAACAGAATCCAACAGCACATTAAAAGGTTCACACACCATGATCAAGTTGGGTTTATCCCAGGAATGCAAGGATTCTTCAATATATGCAAATCAATCAATGTGATACACCATATTAACAAACTGAAGGAGAAAAACCATATGGTCATCTCAATAGATGCAGAAAAAGCTTTTGACAAAATTCAACACCCATTTATGATAAAAACGCTCCAGAAAGTAGGCATGGAGGGAATCTACCTCCACATAATAAAGGCCATATATGACAAACCCACAGCCAATGTCATTCTCAATGGTGAAAAACTGAAACCATTTCCTCTAAGATCAGGAATAAGACAAGGTTGCCCAGTCTCACTGCTATTATTCAACATAGTTTTGGAAGTTTTAGCCACAGCAATCAGGGAAGAAAAAGAAATCGAAGAAATCCAAATTGGAAAAGAAGAAGTAAAGCTGTCACTGTTTGCAGATGACATGATACTATACATAGAGAATCCTAAAGGTGCTACCAGAAAACTACTAGAGCTAATCAATGAATGTGGTAAAGTAGCAGGATACAAAATTAATGCACAGAAATCTCTGGCATTCCTATATACTAATGATGAAAAATCTGAACGAGAAATTAAGGAAACACTCCCACTTACCACTGTAACAAAAAGAATAAAATACCTAGGAATAAACCTACCTCAGGAGACAAAAGACCTGTATGCAGAAAACTATAAGACACTGATGAAAGAAATTAAGGATAATGCAAACAGATGGAGAGATATACCATGTTCTTGGATTGGAAGAATCAACATTGTGAAAATGACTATACTACCCAAAGCAATCTACAGATTCAGTGCAATCCCTATCAAACTACCAATGGCACTTTTCACAGTACTAGAACAAAAAATTTCACAATTTGTATGGAAACACAAAAGACCCCGATACCCAGAGCAATCCTGAGAAAGCAGAATGGAGCTGGAGGAATCAGGTTCCCGTATGCAGACTCTACTAAAAAGCTACAGTACTAAAGACTGTATGGTACTGGTACAAAAAAAGAAATACAGGTCAATGGAACAAGATAGAAAGCCCAGAGATAAACCCATGCACATACGGTCACCTTATCTTTGATAAAGAAAGCAAGAGTATACAATGGAGAAAAGACAGCCTCTTCAATAAGTGGTGCTGGGAAAACTGGACAGCTACATGTAAAAGAATGAAATTAAAACACTTCCTAACACCATACACAAAATAAACTCAAAATGGATTAAAGACCTAAATGTAAGGCCAGACACTATCAAACTCTTAGAGGAAAACATAGGCAGAACCCTTTATGACATAAATCACAGCAAGATCCTTTTTGACCCACCTCCTAGAGAAATGGAAATAAAAACAAAAATAAACAAATAGGACCGAATGAAACTTAAAAGCTTTTGCACAGCAAAGGAAAACATAAACAAGATGAAAAGACAGCCCTCAGAGTGGGATAAAATATTTGCAAATGAAGCAACTGACAATGGATTAATCTCCAAAATATACAAGCAGCTCATGTAGCTCATATCAAAAGAACAAAACAACCCAATCCAAAAATGGGCAGAAGACTTAAATAGACATTTCTCCAAGGAAGATATACAGACTGCCTACAAACATATGAAAGAATGCTCAACATCATTAATCATTAGAGAAATGCAAATCAAAACTACAATGAGATGTCATCTCACACCAGTCAGAATGGCCATCATCAAAAAATCTAGAAACGATAAATACTGGAGAGGGTGTGGAGAAAAGGGAACCCTCTTGCACTGTTGGTAGGAATGTAAATTGGTACAGCCACTATGGAGAACAGTATGGAGCTTCCTGAAAAAGCTGAAAATAGAACTACCATACGATCCAGAAATCTCACTACTCAGCATATACCCTGAGAAAACCATAATTCAAAAAGTCATGTACCAGAATGTTCATTGCAGCTCTATTTACAATAGCCAGGATATGGAAGCAACCTAAGTGTCCATCAACAGATGAATGGATAAAGAAGATGTGGCACATATATACAATGGAATGCTATGCAGCCATAAAAAGAAACAAAATTGAGTTATTTGTAGTGAGGTGGATGGACCTAGAGTCTGTCATACAGAGTGAAGTAAGTTAGAAAGAGAAAACCAAGTACCGTATACTGACACATATATATGGACTCTAAAAAAAAAATTGTTCTGATGAACCTAGGGGCAGGACAGGAATAAAGATGCAGACGTAGAGAATGGACCTGAGGACAAGTGGAAGGGGAAGGGGAAGCTGGGACAAAGTGAGAGTGGCACTGACATATATACACTACCAAATGTAAAATAGATAGCTAGTGGGAAGCAGCTGCATAGCACAGGGAGATCAGCTAGGTGCTCTGTGACCACCTACAAGAGTTGGGGGGGGGAGGGAGACACAAGAGGGAGGGGATATGGGGATATATGTATGCATATAGCTGATTCACTTTGTTATACAGCAGAAACTAACACAACATTGTAAAGCAATTATGCTCCAATGAAGATGTTAAAAAAAAACTGAAAAAAAACTCAAAAAAAAAAAGAAAACAAAAGGGAAAGTTCAAATTAAATTTAAGTGTTTTATGCATTATAAAATTACTATTTTTGCCAATATTACTTTTCAGTTAAACGTTTGTAGACTTTATAGCAGCCAAAAAATTGCAGAACTAATTTAACGTTTCTCCCAAAAATGCTGTCAATAAAGGCAACAATAAAAAATCAAAGACACATTAAAAGTAGTCATATGAAAGACAATATTCTTCAGGAACATAAAACCCAACTGCAGATGTGATTCCAAGGAATGTAGTTGCTACGAAAACCAATTTTTGGATGAAGCTTAATTCTATGGTCTAATATGGGAGTAAGGTGCTCCAGAAAAGTAGAAATTTGTGAACCAGGGAAACTACAAGTTAATATGGGTTCTGACCCAAGTACCACCAGAAAATAACAAGGATCATATATGGAACAGAACTAAATATATGAATCACATCAAATTATAAAAACAACTAGCAAACAACACACAGAACATTCTCTATGATTCAATGTTGTTTACTAAAAGTATTTACATGAAAGGAAATCATTTTTCGTAAGGCTTCTTCCCATATTCCTAGAGCTAGTAAGAATTATGGGGATATTATTGGAGCTTGATATTTTTAGTTATGTATTTCTTAGGTTACACCTCAGGATTCCTGCTGAACATCTTGTGCCTGACTAACAACTGCAGAATCTATATACACTGCATATTCAAATGATGAAAACTACCTAGAACCTTCAGTTGGTTTTTCCCATTCCTGTGTAAACAAGAACCTTGGGATATTGTTGCTTATAAGTATATTCTATATGTAATAGGCTCTTCCCCCAGAGAACTATCTCTACTTGGAAAATTAAAGGAAAACACAAAAAACTTTGTTAACAGAATAGGATTTTTGTAGGTCACCTATCCATTTCTGAAATATACTTGTAAGGCTGACACAGTGGACGTTGAAATGTGACCTGGTTTGCTGCTCTTGAATCTCAAGCTATTCAAAATGTATTAGTGTAGGGCATCACCCCTCTGCAGCTCAGACCCCAGTGGGCCAGATAACAGCATGGGGAGTCACTCCCTCTAAATCCTAGAGGTAGTCATTATATACGAGATGGTTCCCTGAATTCCAGAATTCACACAGTTGTAAGAATCATACATATATTCTATCAGTCAACGTGAACCACAGGTGATTTTTACCTATAGCAAATATTGTAGGCAGGATGACTAGCTCGCTTTAAAATAGCAATCTAGTCATTTCTTTGTCTCAAAAATCATTCCTTTCTATTTATGTACCAAATTTCACCAAAATGTAGTAAAATTCACAGCATATATGATCATTTAAAATGTTATAGAGTTGATGTACATCCCAAATTTTTCATTAACTTGACCAAGGTCACAAAGCAGTAACTGTTGAAATTAGGATTAAAACCCTGGGCTTTCTGACTACAAAGTCTCAGTTCTTTCTATTATAACACTAACGTGATCCTTGTATGATTTCTAGAAATATTATGGAACTCTTTTGGTATTCTGAGACTCAATTTCCAATGGGCGGGGGTGGGTGAGTGGGGGAACACCAGCTGGGTGTCCTACAATTTAACTCAATTCTGACACTATCCACCTGGAGACATAATTGAGACAGGAGCTCGATGGGCCCCAGGCTGTGCAGCTGGAGTTCATCCCCTGTGGATAGACTCCAAGATGAAGACAATAACAGGAGGCAGGAGAAGCTAAGCCCTGCCCAGAACGTCAAAAAGGGAGGGGACGCCACCCAAAGTAGGTGATGTCAACCTACCCATAGGCCTCTTCACTAGAATCCATCTTGGCTAAATGATGCACACGCACACACATGGGAGGACTCTGAGATAAACCAAATATGGACTCAGAACCAGGCAAAGCAAGATGACTGACCAAAGGAAACCCGAGAGAAATGCCCCATAAAAGTGATTCAAACTACCACAAGGGCTTGACTCTCTGAGTCCACCGAGTGTCTATCAACTTGTACCCCTTTTCCTCCTAATAAACACTTGTTTCACTACTTTCCATCTGTATGTTGAAATTCATTTCTACACAGCTGATGGGCCAGGGCCTTGTCACTGGCCACTGGTCCCTGTTGATCTAGTGGCTAGGATTCAGCGCTCTCACTGCCACGGCCTGACTCAATCTCTGGCTGGGAACCAAAATCCTGCTTCAAGCTGCTGCAGGCCGAGGCCACCCGAGATCAGAATCAGATTCCGCACAGGTAAAAGGCTCAGTCCCACAAGACTGTCCCCCTGCCGCCCCCTCCCCCAACTTCAGAGTGAAGTTGCAAGTTCAGTTTATTTACCTGTACTTCTGACCAACTGGTTATAAATCAGAGGTTCCCATGACCACCTCCTCAGGTTTGATTAATTTGCTAGAGCGGCTCACAGAACTCAGAGAAACATTTTACTTACCATGTTACCGGTTCCTTATGAAAGGATATAGCTCAGGAACAGCCAGATGCAAGAGATGCATAGGGCAAGGTATGTGGAAAACGGCGAGGAAGCCTGCATTCCCTCTCGGAGCTCGCCATTCTCCCCAATCTCCACGTGTTCACCAAACCAGAAGAGTGCCTGTTCGGGTTTTATGGAGGCTTCGTAAAGTAGTAATGTTCGGTTAGATAATTGGCTATTGTCCATTGATTCAACCTCAAGCTCCTCTCCCCTCTCCGGAGGTTGGAGGGTGGGGTGGAAATAAAAGTTCCAACCCTCAATCACTAGGTTGGCTCTACCAGCAACCAGCCCCCACCCTTAGGCTTTTTCCAAAAGCAATTATTAACATAACAAAAAACACCTTAATCTCTGTCAACACTTGAAATTCCAAGGGTTTGGGGAGCTGAGATCCAGACACCATGGATAATGGCCAAATATATATGAGAAATATATTTTGGTCATCTAAATGACCAAATATATTTTTTTCTTATAAATCACAATATCACAGAAACCAAGAGGGACCAGGTTATGCCTTTTCAGCCCTTACCATAGCACAAGTTCTCCATGAAAGTGTTCTGTACCTTTAAGGTACAGTCAGAGGCACATGAGAGTAGAAATATCTTTGTGCAAAATAGAACAAGACAGTCCCTCGAGTTGGAGGAATTACCACAGGGTACCATCTCCAGGCAGAACAACTACAAAGGGCCCACAGTGAGTGGAGCACAGACTAAATTTCAACCCAAATTCATGTCCCCTCAGTAGGGCATCCTTGTACACAAAACAAATCGCACAAGCATCTGTGAGGCCCTGCTGACTGCCTAAAATCATCTATTGGATTTGTTCTCTGGAGCTATCACTCCAGAGGACTTGGGCTGTTGGCTGGTATTTTCACCTTAGATCTTCACGTCCTCACAGGATTGGTGATCAATAAACCTGTATATCGCCAGCCACTTCAGTAAACAAAAGATGTGGCCATAAAGCCACCTGCCCCTGGTGCACCCTGAAGGGAATTCAAGATGGAAAAAGACAGGATACTGGTGCTAGATAGTTAAGGTTTATATCAAAGGAATAATTTCAATTAGCCCAGACTCTTGCCTCTTCCCATCCGTAGAAAAGCACTAAAATTATTAACTTGAGATGTCTGTTTTTTGTGATTAGCAGTAATCTTTTGATGTCCAACTATATGGTTTGTTTGTTGTTGCTTTTTTTTCAGCAAAAACTCCTATGAATTCTGGCTCCTCCCTCACCTCATTGAACAGTTTCTCAGGGCTCTCTACATGGCTGTATCCCAGGCTTACAGTCCTCAGTAATGCCCCAAATAAAACATCATTCTCAACTTTTAGGTTGTGCTTTTTTTTTTCAATCGACAAACCTCATTGTCCTTTTAATATTAAATAGGGGTCTACTCTATCCAAAGACATTTTACTCTGAGCCATGATGCACCCTGCTGTATTTTTGTAACTTAGGCTGTTCCTAAGAAATGAAAAATACCCAGAAAAAATTTTAATCAAACTAGCTTGCTTTGATAGGGAAACAAAATATCCAGAACCATGTTCTAAACTTCAATTAACTTAAAAAAGCCCATTTGCACTTTGACAAATTCAGACTAGTCAGATGCCCCATGGAAAGGGCCTGTCGTTTTGTTTTGTTTTGTTTTTTCCTACAGACTGAATAGTGCACTGTGGTAAGTGCTGTGATTGAGATATGTTTTGGATATTATTGGATGGTGGCTATATGAAATAGACTGTCTAGAACAGTCTGAATTCCAACTATGCTGCCATGTTGTATGACTGTGAGTCAGATAATATAAATCCACAGTCATCATGAAAATTGAAGACTTTTGAGAAATATAACCATTTTGATTGCCAGAGCGCTGTGGAAATAAAACTTTGACATAATATGCCAAATTTTTCTGGACATTTTAAGAGTTTTGCTTATAGATGAAACTTAACAGATTGATTATCACTCATCCAATTCTCAGTGTGTGTAAAGCAATGTGGTAAGTGCTTTCTATAAATACTCCTCATGTAATCTTTAAAGCAATCCCATGAGGTAAGTATCCATCATCATCCTCATCTCATAAATGAAGAACTGAGGTTCAGACACATTAAATAATTTACTACAGGTACCTCAGCTAGAAAATTGCATGGTGTCAATTATGAACTCACGTGTTTTCAGTCTCAGAACTTGAGGTTTCTACTGCTTCTAACACACTCCTTTCTAAGTCAACCTTAACAATGAAAATATAAAGATGCTCTGATATTGAAAAGTAGATTCAAAATCTCAATACTACTACCCTAGTGATTTGCACACAATGCTAAAATTCTTCTCCAGGATTCGATTTGGTGGAAATAAATAGTTGGGGCTAAACTTTTGCAAATATACTTGCACAAATATAAATAAACTATATTAAAAATAGGATATTTGGGGCAAGTTTGGGAAATCATTGGATTTTTTTTTTTTTTTTTTTGCTTTGTGCAGAGATTAATTAAAGTAGACCCCCCCCCCCTAGGGACTTCCCCGGTGGTCCAGCGGTTAAGAATCCACCTTCCAATGCAGGAGACGCGGGTTCGATCCCTGGTGGGGGAACCAAGATCCCACATGCTGCAGGGCAACTAAGCCCGCATGCTACGACGAAAGATCCCACGTGCCGCAACTAAGACCCGACGCAGCCAAAAATAAATGAATAAATAAATATAACAATAGACCACCCCAAACCTGCAGTTATAAGAAAAATTAATTAATACATGTCTTTTAAGTGAAATGATATTTAAAGAGCAATTATTTTTAAATGCTGCATTTGAAAGCCTTACCTCCCACACATTCAAAAATATCTATTATTTTACAAACTACACTAATTAGTGTATACAATTTCAAACGACTATTCCTCCAGATAGAAAATTACAATACAAGTATACTGAAACCACACCAACTAAATTATCTAGGCACAGAAAGACACCCCAGTGTTATAAGACATCCCAAAAATATTTTCTGCAAAAATAAAGCAGGATTTTGACCAACATTACTTCCTGAAAAGAGGTGGCATTGGCTTTATGAAGAGTTGATGAGCCACTATATTTAGAAACAAAATTATTACCAGTTTTGCTCTGGAAAAAATTGGGAGAGCTAATAATAGGAAAAGATGATTTGCCTCTTGAAAAAAAAAAGGTTTGCAAACCACAAAGACCAGAGGCCCGGGCAACTGGAAATTCTCTTCTCAAGGATTTGTTACTGATTAGGGAAATTAGCAATCAGAACCAAAGGGTGATGGTTTATGGAATGATACCAACCTTGCCCAGTCCTGTTCATCATTTCTAATCAACAGTTTGAATAAAGATGTAGATGGCATGCTCATGACATCAGTGAATAGCACAGATCTCAGACTGCTGATGAATGTACGGGATGACACAGTCAGGATCCAAAAAGGCAAGCTGGAGAGGTGGGCTGGATCCAATAAGATGAAATGTAAAAAAGAAGACCAATACTTGAATCCAAAAAGCCAAGTGCAGCAAAACAGGAAGATGTGACTGAACAGCAAGTTGTAGTAGAGAATAAGACTCAAGGAGTCTAAGGTCAGCTTGATATGAGTCCAAAAAGTCAATGCAATTTTAAGTTGCTTTAATAAATATGTATTATCTAGAAAGACATATACTGAAGCATTTTCTGTAGAATGGATATTAAAATATGTTATATGGGAGAAAGAGGTTTCATGACCAAATCAGTTGAGGGAAGCTCTAGGTTAATTTAAACAAGTCTATTTTCTGTAGGAATACTCAGAGCCTAAATGGTGACCATTACTTCTCAAACTTATTTGACCATGGAACACTTCTTTTTGTAAAGTACCTCTTGGGACTGCCACTAAAGAAGATACCCCTGAGGAAACACTGAATAAGGGCTGTCTCAGGAGGCAATGAGTTCCTTGTGAGATTCTTTTTAAAAACAGAAGACAACCAAACATCAGATGAATGTTGGCCTAAAGACCAGAAGGTTGCCTCCTACCGTGGAAGTCTGTGATACCTGATTAACTAGACCTAATACATAGCACTAATTCCCTATGACACCTGGAGCACAGTATCTAGTGAGGAAAATTTCTCTGGAGAACTACCACAGTAGCAGAGTGATGGGAAAAACAGTTTCTCCAGCAAGCACATGCTTCAGAAAGGCTATCTTGGGACTTCCCTGGCCGTCCAGTGGTTAAGACTTCACCTTCCAATGCAGGGGGTGAGGGTTTGATCCCTGGTCGGGGAGCTAAGATCCCACATGCCTCGTGGCCAAAAAACCAAAACATAAAAAACAGAAGCAATATTGTAACAAATTCAATACAGACTTTAAAAATGGTCTACATCAAAAAAAAAAATCTTAAAAGAAAATACATTTAAGATGCAATCACTCAGGCTGCATGATAAACACACGTGCACAAATACACACTGACATTTAGGAAAAAAAAGGCTAACTTTTCAACTATCTTAATGGTAAAATATTAGGAGAAGGATTATTAAGATTGGTGAAAAGAGACAGCAGTGTGAAAACAAGAGCCCGGTAAGTCACAGAAAAGCTGGACAAAGAGTGGCACTGTGTTTCGTGTGCTCAGCCACCACAGAAGAGTGCGGCCCTGTGCTCCAGGGCTGTCCAGTCTCCACATTCACCAACCACCACTACCCGACCCTCCTACTAGAAAGCTGGTTCCTCATCTGGGCCTACCTACTGAAGACTGGGTTTCTGGTACCGAGTGGTAGTTGTGACCTAATACCTGAGAACAAGTTGACGTGAGAGGGTATTTTCTGTTCCTTCTTTACCCCCTTCAGTATAATGTAAACTAGCTCAAACTCCAGAATATTTTGCTGGCCTACACCATAACCAATCAGGAAGGTATACATTGAATTAGACAAGTGGATTCATTAACTATGTTGTGTCTACCAGTTTTGACTGAATCCAACCTTCTTTTCTCAACTGGGGTCTCAACTGGTGTGTGTGTGTGTGTGTGTGTGTGTGTGTGTGTGTGTGTGTGTGTGTAGAAACAATCACAAAGCCCCATTTCTACAAATTCAAACAATGTTGTAAAGCAACAAAAAGCATTTTTTAAAATCTCACCTAAGGTGCAAAGACCTGTTACCAAAAATTCCAAATAACCTTCTCACACCCCAAAAGCCTCACTGATTTTTAATTTGTTCAATTTTATTTACTAAATGTATTAAAATTGAGGTCTGTGACACAAACATAGTACAGTATTTCTTATTTTGATCCTGAGGTAATGTGCCTTCCTGGGAAAAAAGCTTAGCAATGTAAATCACATGATTACACAGACCATTACAGAAAAGTCTGTCAGTGTTTTCTTAAAAGGCTACCAGTCAAGCAATTTAAATTTCCAAAAAAGTCACTAATTCAGCAAATATGTTGCTCTTTGCACAGTTACTAAGTATTAAAGTTTTGAAAATATACCATGCTTACTGATAAATATTGCCACCAATTTGGCCTCATTCTGCTAAAAATGTGATATTTAAAATTTTTAATTTTATTAACTACAAATTTTAAACTTAAGAAATTGTCCTGCTATGTTCGCAAAAAGCATCATAAGGTATATTTAGCACAATGCCTTGAACAATGTGATCAATAAATGAGTGAATAAATGAATGAATGAGTGAATAAATGAATAAATGAGTGAATAAATGAGTGAATGGATAAATAATAAATGAATAAATGAGTGAATAAATGAGTGAATGGATAAGTTTATAATAAATGAGTGAATAAATAAATGAGAATAAATGAGTGAATGGATAAGTTTCAATGTTGAAATTTACTTTTAAATCGCACTGGTAGACAAACTGATGGATTGATTGTAATTGTACTTGACACTTATGTAGGAAGAACAAAATAAGTGAATATTGGCTTAAATTGCGGCCAAAAATAGCCTTATTTCTTTTCAAGTTCATAAGTAGGGATTATCAAGCCTAAAGAAAGCATCAAGGAAATGAAAAACATATTATCAAAGCAAAAAGGAGCATCTCCATCTCTATATCTTTACAGGGCATGGAAAACTTTTGCTTAGCAAGCTGAAGCCAAGGTTTTGTTCTGCAGCTCTGTGGATCAGAGACTGTGATTAGACACCATCTTTTGCCCAGGAAAACAAGCTAATGAAATTTACCATCCAATTCATGTAAAGAGTAACAGCAATTGCTGATTAGGGACTAAAAACTAGTTGCAACATTTTAATTACATTTCAATGCAAGACTATAAATTAATTTATCCAGATGAAATACTGTACTATATTGGTTTACAAAATGGCTAATTAGCCCATCCAGAACTTGAAGGAGACCAAAGGACTTTCTATTTAATATATAAAGAAAATAATGAATAAACAACCACCAGCAAATTACTTCAAGGACATAAACATTTATTTCAGGCCAGAATCAATATTAGCATAGATCTTACTTCAACCTCAGTCCTTCCTAAGTCACTGCTTAGCAGCAGAAGGCTCAGTATTTAATGAGTGTTAAGAAGTACTTCTGATACTTGCTTCATCTTTTGAGCTGCACAAAGACCAAAGGGTTTAGAAAAGAGTGAAAGAGGTTTTTGTTTTTATGTCTGTCTGCTTGTTTTTTATTGTCCATCCCATTCAGTCCCATAAGCTCTATTGAGCAGAACCCAGACGGTAGCATTAATCTACCCTACCCATGCGGCTGCCTTTAGAGAAATGCTTTTAGCAGAGTATAAGCTCGTTTAGGCTATGTACAGATTCCATGGCAATTACCCTTTTTTATATATTGAAACCATTCTTTAAACAGTGCCATTATTTTTCTTCTATTATTTACAGTAAAGATACGGATGCACACCTTTCAAGAAATCACAGTTATCAGAGAATGAAGCTTGTAATTTGAGGCTCTAACAAAGGACCTGGAATGTCATCACATCAAAGGCAGTTCTGCCCTCTCCAGTACATCTGGCACTACACCTCAGAGACCAAGTGGCCAAAGAAAGCAGCTTTCAGTGAATCTGATTGCTATCAGTTCCATCTCCTCTTTTCAGGATGTATTCTCTGTGTCTAGAAACCAGAGGTGACAATAGTGCCTAATCATATCAGAAACTTTTTAAAGGTTAATGAATTCTGGCATAAAGTAATGTCAGAGCCATAAACAACTCATAAATACAAAAATCTAGGAAAACCACGGAAACACCACACTTTTGAGAATGGTAGAACCCCGGATGATAAAACCACCATGGACTTTTAAATTATTCTTTTAATAAACTTGGTGGAGTATTATACTATATATCAATATTTATGATACCAGCTAATGATAGTTTAGGGATACAGAATGCAAAATTCAGTCTGCCTCAGTTCAGTTGTGCGCTGCCTTGGTAATTACTTCTAGATTGGAAACGGGATTCAGTTCAACTTAGGTAACAAGGAAATCAGTTTCCAATTTGGCAAGGTAGACATCTAATTAGCAGTCTCCTTCCTCTTTGTCATAAACCCATCACCACATTCAGGTCAGTATGTGGAGTACGTTTGGAGAGAACTGGAATTATGTGTTACATTGTGTTATTTATTTATCTGTAGAATTTACAGGTGGAACACATTTTTAAAGTCTCTCGAAATTTAGGGGGAAAATGTATCTACATCCAAATTATTCAAAACTCTTGCCAGAGGCTGAGTAGAAATGAGTTTACCTCATATGGTGAACTTGACAAATTAAGAGAGACAATAGAGTCCTAGGAATCAGGTACCATTCGGTAGAATTGGTAGAGTGAGGCTTAAAGCCATAGAAGCAAAGAAAGTTGCAGTTAAGGATCAAAGTTCCAATATCTAGTCATAATGTATTTCTAGTCTTAACATTTCAAAACGGTACCACTGGGTGCTTTAATGCTGTACTACTCAATTTGATCAATCCGTGAATCTGAGAATCTATACCAAAAATTTACAGCATTTACAAAATGGAAATATATGCGCTCTGGTAAACATTCAGGGCAGATGCAACTATTTGTGTGTGTGTGTGTGTGTGTGTGTGTGTGTGTGTGTGTGTGTGTGTTCTTAAAAGTCAGCACTTAGCATTATATGTTATGAGTGAGCATGTTTCCTGGGACTAGTTGTTGCCCTCTTCTTCCTCCTTCTCCTCCTATTTTTGTAAAGTACAAATGCTACTTGTGTGGCACTTTTTTGTCAAAATATGGTAATATAAATTCAATTCCTTTCATCTTTAAACCAACATCATTATTTTGATGTGACTCATAGATAAGGAAATTAAGGCAAGATTGACTGATTTGTCCAAAACGGTCGTACATAGCTAATTGCTGGCAGAGTCAAACATGAAAACCCACTATACAAGACTCTGTCACTGTTTGATCTGGAACAAATCATTTAATATAGCGGAACCTCAGTTCCCTATCTTTAAATATAGATAGTAATACCTAATTTAGAGTCTTATTGTGAAAATTCGATAAGCTAATATATACCTGACACAGAATACTCACTAAATGTTATTTCTCTTCCTAAGATCAAATATGTTTGCTAAATGCCAAGTTAAACAAATTAAACAGATCTTTTTGCTGCAAGACTCTTTGGAGCCTTTAATATGCTATGTGATGCTCCAAGAGGCAGAGTATGTCACATTTCTCCTAGCAACCAAGCGAGCAGTTATTTTTTCAGGAAGCATCTATTCATATCTCATGAAATACTAATATTCCATAGGACACACTTTGAAAACTCTGCTGCAGACCACAAAATATTTTGGGAAATATGTGAAATAAGTTATTTAGGTATATAATTAATAAATTAATGGTTTAAATAGTCTGATCTGAATTCCTAAGCACCTTTTTGAGGTCACCCAAAACATCTAATACACAGGAAGTAACAAAGACTGGGAAATGGAGCCCCAAGCTCAGGAAAACACTTGAGTGTGTCAATTTTATTGCAGGTCTCTGTGAATGTTGGACACATTGTATGGTTATTTGTGCTTCCAAAGTAAAAATACAGGCAGCTTTCAAAAGAGGAAAGGTTCTTAGTGATTCTGCCTATTTCCCCCAGTGTGCTACATCACCTTTTCTGTGGTTTGTTACTATACGGGTCAAATCTTCAGGACAGTAAAGTGAAAGGGGAAAAGTGGGGGAGGTTTTTCATTTTTTCTCTATCACTCTTAATTAACTAGAATCCTCTGTGTCACAATGGATGAACTCTGCTCATTGAGTGGGGTACTGACCATTAAAACTGTGCTCCAGTGCGTGGGAGCTGTGACCCACATATGTGTCATCAATTCAACAACAGTTTATTAAATGCCCAATTCTGTGCTAAGTAGTTCAGGTTGTAAGAAAATAGATTTGAGCAACTTAGAATCCTGCAGGTGAGATATGACATATCCAAAAGGAGAAGTGCAGGGAAAGTATACCAAAGAGTACCTAATGAAGAGCTAGATCTTCAGGAACAAACTGTAACTGTCATATGAACCTAGAGAAAGAGGAAAGATCACTGAGCATCACGGGCTGGAGTTGGCACTTGAGCTGGACCTTGAAAGCCTGTAAGGGGGTTGCCACAGGGCTTCTGTAAGCAAAGCCAGTTCACCCCCTAATGTGCACCAACTGTCAAGGGGGTATTGGGGCCACTCTTCCTTTTCAGGAACAATAGAGGAAATGCAGAGATTTTTGCTTCTTTGCCTCTCCTCCTCTCTGCAACGGATGGATGTATCAGCTAAAGAGCCTCAAATCAGTAGCCCTTCCCTCTGGGTCACAGTGAGGATTTGGCTGCTTGCTTGTCCAATAAAGAAATAGGAAAAAAAAAACATCAACCATAACAACAACTTGAGGGTTAGAGCTGCGTAAGAACAATTCTGCAATAAGAGAATCTACACGGGCTTGTGTGGAAAGACGAGTGCTATTTTCTGCTTGAGTCTGTGACTGGTAGAGAATCACTCAAGCCTATGATTGTATTATTTATACAGAACTCACGAGGGCACCATCTGGTGCTAAGCTAACCGCAAAAACAGGAAAATCAAACCCAAAGCCAACTGTCTTCATTGGAGTTTTTGCTAATGACCTGTTCCTCGCCAATATTCCAACTGATCACATTCTAGTTTGAAACAGGAAAAGACATTTAATGCTTTAAAGGGAAGTCTTAAAGGGAATTTAGTTAGACATACCCTTGAAAAGATTCTGTACCTATCTAGATCTTCTCAGCTGAGAGGGCACTGCCCCTATTTCAGGTCTTATTACATCTTATTAAGTTGTCAGATCAAGTTCATAATGTCCCATCTCAGTACCCACTCACCAAGAGATAAGGGTGACAGCTGATCTTGCAAGATCATGTCCTGGAGATGGAAACTTAAGCCAAAACAGTGAGGAAGTTTCTGCTGAAGTATAAGAAACAAACTAACAAATGTCATGATGAAAATAATTCTAATCTGAAATGATTTTTAAATCCCACATTTTGACTCTCAATAAATTATTCTTGTTGAGGTAGCAGACTTGACATTGCACACATATTTTCCTTTGTAATCAAAAATTTTTAAACTATAATGCAAAAGGTAAGTGTGTGTGTTGAATTTATATACTCTTAATTTTTAAAAATCCAAATATAAAGATTTTCCATTTTAGTTATTTTTAATTTATTTATTTTATTTTTTGGCTGCATTGGGTCTTGTGTGTGTCATATTTTATTTATTTTTTTATTATTTTTTTAATGTTTATTTATTTTCTTATTAGTCATCCATTTTATACACATCAGTGTATACATGTCAATCCCAATCTCCCAATTCATCACACCACATGCACTGGGTCCTTTGTTGCTGCACGCGGGCTTTCTCTAGTTGTGGCGAGCGGGGACTACTCTTCATTGTGGTGCACGGGCTTCTCCTTGCGGTGGCTTCTCTTGTTGCGGAGCACGGGCTCTAGGCGTGCAGGCTTCAGTAGTTGTGGCTCACAGGTTCTAGAGCACAGGCTTAGTAGTTGTGGCACAAGGGCTTATTTGCTCTGCCACATGTGGGATCTTCCCGGACCAGGGCTCGAACCCGCGTCCCCTGCATTGGCAGGCAGATTCTTAACCACTGCACCACCAGGGAAGCCCTCCATTTTAGTTCTTATTGTTTTTCTTAGATTCTCCCAGCTCTAGTAATTTTCTTTTTGACATACGTATTGTAAAATGGTACCCCAAGTTAATTTGGTTTCAATATTATAAATTCAGCATGAAAGCTGTGAACATTTCTAGTCCCATTTTGTTCTCATTTGGAGCTAACACTTCAGGTCTTAATGATACCTCAGTACATAATCAGGTGCCTTGGTTCCCATGCTGGCTAGTGTTTGGAGTTCTCTTTGGCCCATGGTGCAATTGTTCATATTTTTAGGGCTCTGTTTTCATACAACCCTTTAGATATTTTTGACAATCCCAAGAAAAAGCTAATCACATAGCCCCAAACTGTGATATTAAGAGGGATTGCTCTCCTAAACTTGACAGCAAAATGAAGTATCATATAGAGTGGTTCCATAAAGTATCTTTCCATAATTCAACCATCTAATTATTTCCAGAGTTAGGGAGGTCAATCTTGCTTGCTTAATGTAAAATTAAGACTTACTTACAGTCAGAAGCTTCGTTATGATGCACATTTAAAACTACAAATAAACCAGCAATTTTAAATAAGGCAGTTCATTCATGTCATCACAAGGGCCGTAGTGTAAAGAGAAGGTAGGCTGTGGTTTGAATCAGGAATCTGCCACTTACCAGCTTTGTCCCTTGAGCAAGTTACTTAAACTCTTTAAGGGTGAGTGGCATCCTTTCACCTGTTAAGAGGGCTTTACATTTCCTCCCAGTGTTTTTGTGGAAAGTGGATGGGATAATATTTAGAAAAATCTTGTAACAGTTCCTGGCACATTGTAGGAGGTCTGTAAATCTGAGTTCAATTGCTCTTTCTCAGTTACTTCCAAAACTTTTCCCTAAGACCAGCAACTCTGAAAGGGAAGTGATTTACATGTAGCACATCACTGATTACAAAAGCCTAGGGAAACTAAGATCTATCTCTAACTCCATCCTTCATTTAAGATATTGTCAAATGTCCTTCACAAAATTCCGGACCTCGTTGGACCCAATTTGTCACTGTATAGCTGAAGTGTGCTCTTCATTAGTAAGAGCTTCTTCAAAGATCCAATTCCCTCCATCCTCAACCATAAGGGAACAACCAATTTCCTCACATTAAAAAAGAAAGTTTTACATTAGTAAACAGAGTACTTATAAGCAAGCAGAATACTTACAATTGGACGACTTAATCTAGAGCTACCCCAAGGATGAAATAACTAGAAAGGAAAAAAAAAGAGAAAAGCCTTCCTAAAAGTTTTTATTTTAATTGTCGGAAACCTAAACACAACAATGTGTTGGAAGAATTAATAACTGCTTTCTAGCAAGAACTATAGACTAACCCTAACTAATTCAATTTCTCTGTCTGTAACAATGGCAAAGCAGCTATATTATTCGTCTTCCACATCTAATCCATAAAAAATATCCTCTTGGCTCTATTTCCAGGATATTCACCACAATTTTTGTTCATTTCCCTACATTTTATGTAAAGATTGATATTTTCTTGGGGGCACTTTCTATGAGCTTTAACTTCATAATCTTTGACATATCATAAACCCTACCTTATAGGATTGGTTTGATGACTAAACTAGATTGCATATATGGCAATATTTGTGAGCATGGTACAAATAGAAGTTGCTTTTAACAATAAGAAGGCAGTTTGGTGGGCATAGAATCTGAGAAAGGGGCTTGGAGAATTCAGCAGGCAATATTATCCCCACTCTGGTGGAACCAAAAAAAAAAAGTCCTTACTGCACTATAGAGACAGCTTTTCTAAGGACTCAAAGCCACCACACGTAGTCTCTGTGCCTTGGACATGTAGAGAAATCTCAGTCTCTAACACCTTTTTCCAAATTCCTTATTAGACACCCAAAGCTTCCATCCTCCTGCTGTCTCCTCACGAAGCACAGGCTGAAATGACTGATGCTGGCTGCAGGGTCTCTCCCCGCCACAGCTGCACCTTCACTCCTCTGTCTTGAGGTTCAGCTGCAAGAAGTGGCACTGACCTACTCCAGGAAGATTCATGTTGCCTTCCATCTTGGGGGGGGTTCTTTTTCTGATCTGGTCCCCCAGTTCTGGCTGTGCCCTTCTGTTGAGAACAATGAGGGGTTCCCACTCTGAGCCAGGGCAGGGGTGAAATTGGGGAGGGGCAGTGACAGCATAGAATGGATGGTTCTAGAATACCGGAGATCTGAGCATTCCTCTGGGACACTGAAAAACAGGTATCATTCACTATAGCAAGAGGGGACACAAGGGGCCCAAAGGCAAATCTCAGAAGCCGGACTGGTAAACCCAGTGTGGACTCCCCACTGTCCTTGGAATCATACCCAAGCTGCATAGCCCTTGAGGCCCCAAGTGACCCAGACTCCACCTGCTTCTCCAACATCACCTCATATACTCACTCCCCCCCTACCCCATCACTAGCTCTGTCCACACTGACCTTCTTTAGGTTATTTAGACCTGCCAACTCATTCCCAGCCTGGAGTCTGTGCACCTGCTCTTCCTCCTGTCTGCGACCCTCTTCTCCTATATGTCCTATATCTTTGCCTGGCCGAGTCCTTCCCCCCATTCAGGTTTCAGCCCAAATGTCACCTCCTCGGGGGTGGGGGGGCTTCTCTGACAACAATCTTAGTTGATGTTTCCCAGCTCTCCAATACCACCACCACCAAATCATTCTATCCCGTTATCTTGTTCTATTGTCTACATGACACTAATCTGAAATTACCTCGTTTACTTACGTATTTGTTTGTCTATTACCTTTCTGTCTCATTACAGAATGTACAGTCAGGATCCTTGCCAGTTTTGCTCACCATGACAGCTCCAATGCCTAGCGTACTACTATAGTACCTGACACATGGCAGGTACTCAATACACAATTGTTAAAGTTTGAATGATTTAATGAATATTTCAGGACATGAGAAATGGCTATTTGTAAAACTATCTGGGATATTAAGAAAGGAAACAACCTTTACTATGATGCAAAATACCACTGGGGATAGGAAGATCTCATTTATGAGCTGTGTTATAAAATGGGTAGTAGTGGGGACTACCCTGGCGGTCCAGTGGTTAAGGCTTCGCCTTCCAATGCACAGGGTGTGGTTTCCATCCTTGGTCGGGGACCTAAGATCCCACACGCCTCGCGGCCAAAAAACCAAAACATGAAACAGAAGCAATATTGTAACAAATTCAATAAAGACTTTAAAATTGGTCTACACCAAAAAATATCTTAAAAAAATAAAATGGGTAGTAGGGACAGGGAGAAGGGGAAGGAGCACGGAAATGCCAATTAGTTAACGTTCTGCTTCAGACAGAATGATAGAAAACTATTAAGAGCTTCGGCATCAGTGCAGCTGCACGCTTTCCAAATGGGCTCTGCATCAGTTAATTCTCTATTTCTAAATGTTACTGTTGTAGGTTGGGTCATGGTCCTACATTTAGTTAATCTGAGGTTAAAGATTTGCATGGCTGCATGTACTAATTCAGAGTAATCAAGTATTGATTTTGTCTTTTAGCAACAATGAAATAACAATAGTCGGCTTTTATTCGGTGCCCTGAGTCTTCTCAAATCCCAGAATAACCAGTGAATAGTTCATTTAAACAGTTGCATTGTGAGGCATAGTTGAAATATTATTCCTAAATTTTAAAACAAAAACTCAGTTTGTTCAATATCTTGTAATAACCTATAATGGAAACGAATAAAAAAAAGAATATATATATATATATATATATATATATATATACGAATCACTTTGTTGTACACCTGAAACTAACACAATATTTTAAGTCAACTATACTTCAATTTAAAAAAAAAACTCAGTTTGCCATTTGCCATTTACTCAGTTTGTCAAAATTTTACGGAAGTTTTCTTCGCAATGTGAAAATTCAAAATGAAGACTTCTCTCTGCCTCCATTAAATTCTATCAAACATCAAGCCTGAGAATATTTACTTAACAAAACACAAAATGAATACTTTTGGAAATGACTATATTTCCACCTTTAAATGAGGGAAGTAGCCCAACCCTTGGTAAGACTGGAGCAGTAGACACTTTCTCCTCGATTCCATTGCTCCCGATGCACAGCTCTCACCCAAAGCCCCTCATTTATGGTTTCTCAGAGTCCTATCTGCAACACCATCTCATGTTCCAAGGCAATCCACTATAATGAATTCACACTATGCACAAGGCTCTCTGCTAAATGCGTGCAGAAATTAATCAGAACAGTCTCGGTCCTCAAGTAGCTGATAATCCACAGACATCAGACAGATTTAAAACAAAACTCTATAAAACACTAGGAAGCTTATGCTATTTAGCAAGGAAAATGTAAACAATTTTCAAAGGAAGGAGCATTCTATCCTTGGTGCTCCACTCTTTTACACTAAACTCCTATTATTGCCAATATACTGATGGTTCTAGATCTGTATATCCAGTCCAGATCTCTCCATGTGTATTTATAAATCTCTAGTGACCAGCTTCAATCCCCTGGAAGATCCTGAAGTTTATGAAACATCCAAATCCAAATTCATGAGTACTTCCCACCACTCCTCTCCCTCCTAATGCAAATGGGTTTACCATGTCCCCCAAACCACATCTCCCCAGGTAGAAACCTTAGAATCATCCTGAATGCCTCACTCTACTTCATCCCTCTACATCAAGCCAATTACCAAGCCACATCAACACTATCTTTCTACCTCATAGGATGCCTCAGAGGACGCAACTCCCCCTGCTCTATATCCATGTTGCTAACGTCACTGCCTCATTCATTCATGTTCATGGACTCTGCGGTCATTCACACCTAGGTTTGAGTCTTAGCTCTGCCTTTTCCAGTTGGTAATCTTGGGCAACTACTTATTTTCTGCCTCAGTTTCCTCAACTATAAAATGGGGATAATAATATTCCTTATATCTCATATGGCTGATAGAAATCTTTGGAAAAGGCAATGTATATACAGCATTTAACACACAGCAGGTGTTCAATAAATTATAATTGCAATTATTACTGTAATATGATCCACAAACTGGCTCTAATCTACCTTCAGAGCCTCATTTCTCATTATTTTCCACTCCCTCCTCACCCCAATTCTATACTGAAACCTCATTAGACTCTGTGATTCCCTGGACACACAGAACCCTTTCACATGCTCAATCCTTCTGCATCTTCTGTTCCCTCTGTCTCAAATGTCCTCAGTGCTCTTGTTCACCTTGAAATTTTACATACCTCAAGTTCACACTCAAATGTTACTTTCTTAGTGAATGATTACCTACATCCATTTGCCACATCTCCCTCTGTGTTTCCATAGAAGACATACACAAGGATACACACACACACACACACACACACACACACACACGCACACACAGAAGGGTAGTACCACATCATATTACAATTTGTAAAATTTGTAAAAATTGTTTTCATGTGTGTCTCCTGTTTGTGATGAACTCTCAGGTCACTTTGGTCCTCATTTCTAAGGTAATATCTTACACACAGAGTTGGTGCTCAGTACCTGGTCTTTTAAAGTAACACTCCCTAGCTGAGATAACCTGGACGTACTTCATAAAAGGATATTTTACTGGGAGAGCGGAGCAGAGAGAAAAAGAGAAAATTTTTTTCAATCCTGCCCTCCCCTCTTTGAAATGCTATCAGCACTTCCATCATCACACCACCATCCACCCCTGCAATACCAAACCTCCCTATCCTTAAACAACAAGCGCTCTGACCTACTGAAGAAACCCTGGGGTCTACTAATTGAGCTTGAGTGAAATGTTCACGTAGAGTGGTAGGGAGGAAACAGCTGGGGTCAGATTGTGGAGGACCTTGAATTTTGAGCTAAGAAGTTTGAACTTTACCCAGCAGATAATACAACACCACTGGACACTGTGTGGCAGGGCACAACAGGATCCAAAAGCTGTTTTTAGGAGATTGCTATGGTTGTAGTATACAGGATAGTTTGGACTGGGGAAGGATGGGATGTATAGAAGTTTATTCAAGAATAAAGTCAATTCTTAGGGGAACAGAAGAGAAGGACTAACATTTGTGGGAAACGTCTATGTGGCAGTCATTATTGTAAAAGCACTTTATATACATTAACTCATTCAATCCTAGCAATAATAATATATCCATAAAGTACTATCATTAATTCTGAGTTAATAAAGCAATGCTTTAGAGCGGTTAAATAAATTGCAAAAGTAACAAGGTAGTAAATGGAAGAGCTGGGACTCAAATGCTAGTCTGCTTGATGTCAAAGTCTAGACTGGATATTCTTGATTGACTTATGTACCCTGGAGGCATTTGAGGACAGAAACTCAAAAAAATGAAAAGGCAACCTACGGAATGGGAGAAGGTATTTGCAAACCATCTATCTGATAAGGGGTTAGTATCCAAAATATATACAAAAACTCATACAGCTCAATAGCAAAAACAAAAACCTGACTGAAAAATGGGAAAAGGATCTGAGTATAGACACTTCTCCAGAGAAGATATACAAATGGCCAACAGTTACACGAAAAAGTGCTCAACATCACTAATCACCAGGGAAATCTAAATCTAAATCTCAATAAGATATCACCTCACACCTCTTAGGATGGCTATTATCCAAAAAACAAGGGATAAGTACTGGCAAGGATGTGGAGAAAACGGAACAGAACCCTTGTACTCTGCTGATAGGAATGTAAATTGGTACGACCATTTTTGAAGATAGTGTGAAGGTTCCTCAAAATATTAAAAATAGAACTACTCTGTGATCCAACAATCCCACTTCTGGGTATAAATCCAAAGAAAAGAAATCAGGATCTCAAAGAGATACCTGCACTCCTATGTTCACTGCAGCATTGTTCATGCTATTCAAAAATATGGAAACAACGTAAGTGTTGATGGATGAATGGATAAAGAAAATGTGGTATATAAAACATATATATACAGTGGAATATTATTCTGCTTTTAAAAAGAAGAAAATTCTGCCATTTGCAACAACACGGATGAACCTGGAGGACTTTTGGCTAAGTGAAACAAGCCAGCCACAGAAAGACAAATACTGCATAATTGCACTTACGTGGAATCTGAATAGTTGAACTCATAGAAGCAAAGAGTAGAATGGTGGTTGTCAGGGGCTAGGGGGAGGAGGAAATGGGTGATGTTGGTCAAAAGGTACAAAGTTTCAGTTATGGAAAATGAATAAGGTCTCAAGATCTAACATGCAGCAAGGTGAATATAGTTAACAATACTGTAATGAATACTTGAAATTTGCCTAGAGGGAAGTTCTTAAGTATTCTCACAGAAAGGAAGGAAGGAAGGGAAGGGAGGAGGGAGAAAGGAAGGAGGGGAGGGAAAACGGTAACTTTGTGAGGTGATAGGTATGTTAAATAGCTTGACTGTTTTGACTATTTCACAATGTAGACATGTATCAAAACATCAAGGTGTACACCTTAAACATACACAATTTTTTATCTGTCAATTATACCTCAGTAAAGATGGAAAAACAAACCCAAAAAACCCCTCCTTCTAAGTGAAAGAAGTCATATACAGAAGAGTAAATACTATATGATTACACTAATGTGAAATTCTAGAAAAGGCAAATTTAATCTATGGTGACAGAAGGCAGATCAGTGATTCTCTGAGACTGGGGATAGCGCAGAATTGACCAGGAGGGGGCAAAAAAAAAAAAGAAAGAAAGAAAGAAATCTATCCTAAGTCTTGAGCAGTGGTGGTGATTTTATGGGTATATATATTCATCAAAACTCATTAATGTATGTACTTAAGATGAGTGCATTTTATTGTATGGTAATTATACCTAAATAAAGTTGATTTTAAAAGGAACAAAAAATGTTCTCTAATTCCCTCAAAATTTTTTGCACAAATTTTCCAATTTAAATTTAGTAGTTAATTAGAAGGAACACCAGGAGAGTTACTTTTACGTGAAAAAGGATTATATGAAAATATCATAATGCTTATTTAGAAATATTGGGGTTTTCTAAATGCACACTTCTCTGGGATCTCAGAATCAACAATTTTTGTCATTTAATGCTTTTTCTCTTCATGGTAATGGATCTAACACCTTCTATTCACATTTTCTCCTGCACTACCCAAAGCAGAACATAAAGAGCATCTGACCCAAGACAGATTTTCTCATCTAAGTGTCCAAAGTACTTGTTAGGGGTGCTTTGACTTTAAGGTAAGAAATGCAGAATGCTTTCCAAGTTTGTTAATTAATAGCATCCCTAGACAAATACCGTCTTACTGCTGTGCCTGATTACTAAATCTCTCTGCTTCAAGGCAACAGATGGCTTAAGTTCTCCCAGAATTAAAAAGGAAATAATCTAGAAATCCTTGTGATTCAAGGGACTAAATTTAATCAGGTTATCCTATTTTACAAGCTATAAATATCCTAGAAAAAAATGAAGATGATCAAAATGGAAATGAATGGTTGCTATCTTCTAATTGTGTGAGTAGTGAGTAATAATCTTTATAGCACCAGTTGATGACATACTGTTACCATAAAATCAGCATGTACTAAACCCAACCAAAGCCTCCAACAGTCTTTCTTCATGAACTTCTTCTTATGATAGCACTCTTTCACTCTGGACTTAGAAGATAATATAGATTGCAGGGTTCCTTGAGCAGTCTTCAATACCTCTGATTCAAAAGTACGAGTGACAAAACCCTTTCCTAGAAATTTCCTCTTAAGGTTCACTTGGATCAGAGATCTTTTCTGGATTAATCTGGATAATAACAATTCTATGCACTAACAATATTTAAATATCTGTCTGAGCAACGTTTAAAAAATTGTTCTTCTTTACAGTGTCATATGGTCCCCTCTAGGCTGAAAGTTGTCTAAAGGCAAGAACCAAAATGCCTGCATCCATTATATTATAAAAACACACTGCTCATAGATCCTCAACAAATGCATAATTATTGACACTATTTTAACATCTGCCTGTTGTACGGGATATGCCACGGCCAACGTAGCCTTATAAAGTATATCACCAGCTTGTTCCATATCGGTATTTTCTTTTCTTTCTTTTTATTGGAGTATAGTTGATTTACAATGTTGTGTTAACTTCAGGTGCACATCAAAGTGATTCAGTTATACATATACATGTATTGGTATTTTCTATTATCATTCTACTCACTCAAATCTTTGTCTGTTACTATATAACTATAGTCATGCAGGTTGCTTGCAAAAATAGGGCCTGTTTTTTAACACAAATATCTCTCCAAATCTCTCTCATCTGTATTTCTTGCAGATGTTCTGGCCTTTCCACTGCATTTTCCAAGGCATTCACTTTGAATAGAGATTAATTTTTACTTTGAAAGCACATTTTAATATTCTTTATTATTGAGCAATATCTTACAGTTCTTTAGCTATACAATTTTAGAATTTTTACTTGTTTTATGACACAGAAGCAGGGAATCAAAATTTTTAAAAAATCAAGGAAAATGATGCCCAGCCTTTTATAGCAACTGCATACATCATTCTCCACTCCATCCCCACCTACCAACCCCGACCTGTAGCACAACTATCAACCACTTGCTACTTTGGTAGAGAGAGGAGACAAGAATATTGAAAAGAAAAGAAGTGGGTACCTTATATTTTAATAATGTGACAAGGTTTAACCAACAAAATTAACCAACAAAATTATTAAATATTCAGATTATTTGAAAGCAAGCAATATGTGAAGCAGTCATCCTCAGTCTGTCTTTGAGCCTCACCCCATCCCTGATCTACATGCCGGAAGAGTATTAAATGACAAGAAGCTCACAAATAGAGTAAAAGATGAGGTTGGCCTTCGGCACCATCTGGCATCCACATGACATAAAACTAGGAGCCACGTGCTTATCACACATGCTCTTCTCACAACGGAGTATCAGTCATAATTCATTTTGTTTGCTGAATGGTCACCATTTCAAATTGGATGATCTCTTAAAGTTACAATGGTCATACTTAATCTCTAGTGATATACAGATTTAGCCTTGTAATCATGGAATTTGTCCTGTTTTCCAGTAGAATATGTTTTTTAAATGGCTATGTGTTTTTTGGTAGGTTTCTTGATTTCACTAACCCCATAAGACACTGGGGATGATGGATGAGAATAATTCTTCTAACAATTTCCACAGTGGTATACATACATTATATGGTAGCACTCTTATAATCATGGTTTTGGAAGACAAAACCACCCCTCTCCCTTGGAGGTTAACTCAATTGTATGCATTTTTAAAATACTTCTCTTTTTTATGACTATAAAAGCAATATATTTTAATGAAAAAAAATCAAACAATTTAAATACGAGTAAAGCAGGAAGAGAAAGAGCCATGCAGTCTGAGTGGTAGAGCTAGAACTAGGTTCAGTAATGTTTGATATGATATACAATCCTTGGAAGGAAAAAAAAACAGTGATTTTATATTTGAAAGTATTATTTAGATGTGGTTATGTCAATATGCTCCATCAAAAAAGTCATGTCAAAGAGCCATATCAAAACGCTCTGCTTTGAGAGGGAAACTAGTGAAACACAAGAGGGAAAGTATAGGGTAAGATGTGGTAAAGGAGGCATGCTCTTAAGAGGTCTATGTCATTTTTATCAATGTTGGGGAAGCTATCAAAGGGATCTGATAAGCAGCTGCAGTGTAATTGAGGGTTCATTCATTTTAAAGATCAATTTCTGCATCAGATTTTAAGACATTCCTAAATCATATTTCAAAAATGCTAAATTATATGCACAAACATTAATTGATTCCATAATAATTTGATAGCTACTCATTGCTAGGCACTGTTCATTACCCTCTTGTACACTATATTGTGTAGTTATCATAGCAGCCCAGAGTCGTAGTTATTATCCCATTTCATAGATAAGAAAGGAAAGCTATGGCCTCAGAGAGGTTACAGAACTACAAGGTCATATGGACTTCAAGGGTTATCATAGGTACTTAGCACTGATTCATCTGGTAAAGAAATAGGAACTTATTTTGCTGCACTTTCTGGCATAGTTACTATTTCTAATAAATACATTTCTAAGTTTAGGTTATTCTTTCTATAAGTCTGCAAAAAAAGTGTCATTTAAATTGAAAGTGAAAAAAATAAAAACATTCATAAATGATTAGTAGCAAAATAACAGGAATGCAATTACATTGTAAGATTTCTATACATGTAGAATGATACAATTGCTTTCCATAGTAATTGGCCTCTTTCTCCAGCAGAAATATGTCAATATTAAATTGCAGTGAAATAATTGTATTACACCCTAAAGCTAAAAGTATATTATACAATTAAACATATTTAATTTAAGTCCTCTTTTTAAAAAGTAATTTGCATCAGAATATCTTTAACAATCCTCACACCTAGCAACAGATAGTTCAAATCTGAAGCAATATCATTTTTCAGTTTTGGTAGTTGGCTTATTTTATATATGAGGTTGTAGAAGATAGAAATTCCAGCTTTAAAACCCATAATTTTATCAATGTGTGAGTGCAAATAACTTTATTTTTTCCATTAGTTGTGTAGATTGTTCCTATATGAAAATCATTACTATAATTTATAAAATAGCATGAATATAATAAACTCGATTCTGTACATTCTGATATGATTCATGCATTTAATTTATTCCAGCAGCTTAAATAAAGCAATTTAACAAACTAAACACATACTTTACCTTGATGAATGGTATTATACAGATTTACTCCAATGTATTACAATATAACCACTATTATCCAACATATTCTCCACGTTTATTTAAAAGCTATGTAATGTGGCAGTTAGAACCAGGCAGATGTACATTTGAATATTGGCTCTGCCACTGAGTAGCTGGTGTGTCACTGGAGAAGCTCCTTAACATCTCTGAGGTTGGGTTTCTTCCTCTATAAAAAGAGTGATAAAAATAACTACCGCACAATGTTGTTGTGAAGTTGCTGTTAAATAAGTTTACATACATGACAGTGTTTGGCCCAGAGCAGGCACTCAGTGCACGTAAGTATATTTCCTTTCTCAAAATATTACATGACTAATTTGGAATGGGGTGCTTCCAAGTATTCAGTTAAAAAGGCTTATCTCTGTGTTTTAATTTAACTACCCTACATAAGCAACCAATTCTCAGCATTGTTTAAAATCAGTTAGTATAAAAAATACACTCTAGCTATTCTTTGTCAATTGTCACAAGATCTGAGAACTTAGTGACATGCGTTTTGGATTGGACTAAAAAACCCAGGGTTTTCTTCAAAATGACTATGAGTATGCATTCAGGTAACAATAAAAATGAATGCTGGGTCATTAGGTTCATCTTCTGGCTTTTCCATTGTTTAAAAAGATAGATTAAATAATTATTACACAAATCATTTGGGTGCTGTGATGAGAGAATGAGATTAGGAAGGAGCTTTATTACCAGCCTATAAATGTGTCATAAAAGTACAAAGTCATTTTATTGCCTTTTCTATTTCAAGCAGCTGTCATTTTAGTCATATGTGTTTTCTGCCATCCATGATACATAAGTATGTATTTTCAATATTTCTGACCAGTTAACAAGACAGGTAAGTAAAAGGCAGAATTTCCTAAGTCCAAACTCAAAGTTTTTAAGAGGCGAATGCAATTTTTTAAAGCTAAAGCAATTTTTAAAGCATTTTAAGGGAAAAAGTCACTTGCTTCATGTTTATATATCTTTGTCTAACCTAGTGAATTGTAGACATCTTAAAGTGGAAATAACCTCTAAGCCTCTTTTGACAGTTGGTGAATATTTCTGTCTGTGGTCTACATATCAACCAGTGTCCTGGCATAAAAGTGTTACTTATTTTAAAGAACTAGGTCAAAATAGTCCTTAATTTTTATTTCAAAAGGACACTTCAACCCCCCACCAAGAGTAAATAACAGTGTTAATGATGGCCTATACAATTAGAAAAACATTTCTAATCATTTGATCATTTCACTGAAAAGGATGGTCAAGATATCATTAAAAAAAGTAAATGTCAAACTGATTAGTTAAAGTGCAATGAATGGCTGTTGACTTGCATTGACTCATATCTAGATAATTCTGAGTGAGAGCGACACATAATCTACCTTAAATAAATGTGTTCCTTTGATCCTGCCAAGAAATCAACAAATGACCTCATCGGGTTTGGCTAATAATAGACTAGTGAAGAAATAACTTTAAACAAGTATCCAATGCAACCCCAGATAAGTTTACACCAAACTCAAACAACACGATTTTTTAAATTTACTATTTAGAAGTTATTCTTAAAATTCTCTTTGGAAGTCCAGTCCTATGATTAACTAACCTTTCAGTGGAGAATTCCTATAAAAATAACCTCTCTCTTGCTACATCTGAGCCAGTGCTCACCTATTTGTCCTATGTTCAAATTTCAAGAAAACAAGGGCACTTACAGAGCCAAAATGGCAGTTTGAGGTTTACCTTTTCCAAGGCTTTAGATGCCAGAGTGCTTTAACATTGCCCAGCTGTTCCAGTTACTTCCACATGTCTTAAATTTCCCCTTCACTGCGACCTTAATGTGCCTGTCTAATGTACAGCTGCACTCTCTTGAGTAGGCAGGTTCCTCCCACAGCATAGTTAGTAACTTAGTGGTACAGAATCAATACATCATAAGAATCGTTTGACTCACTTTGGAGGAAGGCAGGTAAACTTGACATCTGTAGTCATGATTCTTTCCAACCAACAGGAAGCTTTAAAGCCTATCAAAAGATGCTATTCAAATACTATGGCTACAAATAAATAAATCCCATCACGAGCCTATGAGCCTATATGCCAGTCCCAAAGCATTGCTTTTTTTTCCCCATCTTAAACTCAAAAATATATTTTAAAAATAGTTCAAACTGGCTGTTTCTAAACTTTTACTTTAATGTACACTAAGCCTTCAGAAATAATTATTCATAGCAAGCCAATTTATGTGTAATGTGAGTCTAGGAGATTATCACACTTATCTTACCATTTATTGAAAATACTTTATTCCAGGAAGACTCCTTCTGTGTCACATTTAATTGCCTTTGAAGCTCCTGCCATTTGAATCTGTCTTCTGGAACATGCATTTCATCATTACTTTTTAGCCTTGTTACATCAATCACCACAACTGCTATAGAAGATTTCTGGGCTGTGAAGTGATAATTTGTTCCAGTGGTATTAATGAGGCAAGCAGTGGTCTTGAGGGAGGTGACAGCCCATTGCTTTACAGACAGCACCAGATTAAGGTGCTGGACAACATACGAGGATTTCAACATATACTCTAGAGCCTTTGGAGCGTTTTATAACTTTCCTTATCAAACTTAACATAGAAGAGATACCTCCGACACCTTATCTACAATGAGCTAGGCATATCTAATCACCAAGGGGGGAGCGTTAATAGTGTTGCTCAACTTACTTTGAGTTACAGACACGTAAGAGAAACTTTGTACTGCTCCCAACTTGAAGGCTCCCTAATGCCTTATAGGCTCTGAATTGGTCTATTTCCATTACCATGGTTGTAATGGCATGTCCCTAGCCACAGAGGAGTCTAATTCCCTGAAGTGCAGCCCATGAAAACTTGTATTTCTGGGAATTAAGTCCCAGAACTAGGAATGCCGATTTGTTGTTGTTATAATACCATGCCCATGAATACTGCCTCTAGGAAGCAGTACATCTGGAAACAACAGATGGTACATGTGGAAATGGGTTGGATGGAGTATTTTAATATCCACACATCTCTAATTCAGTTCTACAAGTCTGGTTTCAATGTTTTCTCAGATTATAAAGTGTTTCAGAATTGGTAAGACAGGTCTGATCCATATTATTGCTACTATCAACAGCACCAGATGAAAGCCTAATGTTGTAATGTCATTGTCTATGAACTCTCATTTGACCACATATATATGCACAGGCAACAATCTGGACTTAGCTTTTAATAATGGAACAGGTCAGTCCAGTGCACTTCCCTATCTCGTTACCAACAACCACAGAACACAAATTTATTTTAAGATGAAAGTATCCCAGTGTGCTACTCTCCTTAATATAGGAAGGAAACATTTAAGCTCTTTCACACTGTCTAAACACTTTATCTCCCTCCACCTTCAAAAGCTACCAGAACTATTATAGTATTGGAGAGATTTCACTTAATATGGTAGGAGAACAGCTTTACTAGAGCAATACTTCCTTCTTGTGCTTCAAGAAGGCTGAATTAAATTGTCTTTGAGATATGTTGGCATTTTTAAGAAACATACCATCTGAATGGTAGAAAAATAACTTTTTTAGGAGCTTAGAATTTCATATTCTATAGTTTCTTAGTGCAACTTAGCTAGAATTAGGATAGTATGGAACTATCCATCAAAAGAAAATGAACTCTCTTCATAGACTGGAAGAATATTGTTAAAATGATCATACTACCCAAGGCAATCTACAGGTTCAATGCAATCCCTATCAAAATACCAATGGCGTTTTTTCACAGAAATAGAACTAATGATTCTAAAATTTGTATGAAAACACAAAAAACCCTGAATTGCCAAAGCAATCCTGAGAAAGAAGAACAGAGCTGGAGATATCATGCTTCCTGACTTCAGACTAGATTACAAAGCTACAGTAGTTGAAATAGTATAGTACTGGCACAAAAACAAACACATAGATCAGTGGAACAGAATAGACAGCCCAGAAATAAACCCACTCACTTATGGTGAATTAATCTACAACAAAGGAAGCAAGCATATACAATGGGGCAAAGGCACTCTCTTCAATAACTGGTGCTAGGAAAACTGGACAGCTACATGTAAGAGAATGAATTAGAACATTTTCTCACACCACATACAAAAATAAAGTCAAAATGGATTATAGACCTAAACGTAAGATCGGAAACCATAAAACTTCTAGAAGAGAACATAGGCAGAACACTCTTTGACATGAATTGTAGCAATATATTTTTGGATCTGTCTCTTAAGGGAAAAGAAATAAAAGCAAAAATAAATGAGACCTAATTAAACTTGAAAGCTTTTGCACTGCAAAGGAAACCATCAACAAAACAGACAACCTATTGAATGGGAGAAAATATTTGCAAATAATATGACTGATTGGGGTTAAAATCCAAAATTTACTAACAGCCCATACAACTCAATATCAAAAAAACAAACAATGCAATTAAAAAGTGGGCAGAAGATCTGAATAGACATTTTTCCATAGAAGACATACAGATGATCAACAGGCACATGAAAAGATGCTCAGCATCACTAATTATCAGGGAAACGCAAATCATAACCACAATTAGATATCACCTCACACCTGTCAGAATGGCTATCATCAAAAAGACCACAAATAACAAATGCTGGCAAAGATGTGGATAAGAGGGAACCCTTGTGCACTGTTGGTGGGGATGTAAATTGGTGCAGCCACTATGGAAAACGTATGGAAGTTCCTCAAAAAACTAAAAATAGAACTACCATATGATCCAAAAATTCCACTCTTTTGTATATATCTGGGAAAAACGAAAACACTAATTCAAAAAGATACATGCACCCAAATGTTCACAGCAGTATTATTTACAATAGCCAATATATGGAAGCAACCCATGTGTCCATCAACAGATGAATGGATAAAGGAAATGTATCAATAGTATATATATACAATGGAATACTACTCATTCATAAAAAAGAATGAAATTTTGCCATTGGCAACAACATGGATGGACCTGAAGGGTATTATACTAAGTGAAATAATTAGGACAGAGAAAGACAAATATGGTATGTTTTCACTTATATGTGAAATCTAAAAAATAAAACAAATGAATGAATGTAGCAAAACAGAAATAGACTCATAAATATAGAGAAAAAATTAGTTGTTACCAGTGGGGAGAGGGAAGTGGAGAGGGAAAAGATAGGTGTAGGGGATTAACAGGTACAAACTAATATGTATAAAGTAAATAAGCTACAATGATATATTGTACAGCACAGGGAATATAGCTAATATTTTATATAATAACTTTAAATGAGTATAATCCATAAAAATTTGAATCTCTATGTTGTACACCTGAAACTAGTATAATACTGTAAATCACCTATACTTCAATAAAAAAATTTTCTTTAACTCTCAACTACAATATAAGAATGGAAAAAATAGATGTTTGTTGAACATTGCAAATCAACCAATGCACCATTTAATGTGGTACAATGGAAAGGAAGCCCAATCCAAGTGGCTGTAAGTCACCCCAGATACAAAAAACAAGTGGCAGCCTATTGTCATTTATATTCAGTACTGTATTCACTTAGATAAAAGGGATGGGGGAGTCTCTTATCCCCGCCCTGTCTTGGATCACTTCAGGAACCTCTTAGCTCAGTGGGAAGCAGTACCCTAGTTCTTGACCTTTCAACTTCTGGTCAACACAGACAAATGGATTCAGATTCCAAGATGAGTTTGCATGGTCTCTTTGGACAGTACAACCTCTTTTGTTGAAGAGGTAGTCATGGGTGGACAGACAAAAGACTTCATATACTTTGATATAACCATCATACCCTAAACACATTCAAAGTAACTCTATTAATTTATGCCAATGAGGAAAAGACCCTAATGGTGAATAAGCTTCTATTAACAAGTACACATAAGATTGAATATAATGAACAGCATCCAACACTTCCACCAAAAGCTTGTTATTCTCGTTTGTTCTCCCTCTCTCCTTCCTTTATTTCTTCTTTCCTGTTTTGTTTCCTTCCTTCCTTCCTTCCTTCAGCAACAAAACAAATTAAAACTAAACAAACTGATCTATTATCCAAACATAGCAACTTGCTAAAACATCTTTGAGGGATGGTTGAAACATTTCAAATATTCCCTATAGTAATGAAATAATACTTTTATCCCTAGTTCAGAAAGAACAGCATAGCGTTTAAAAGCAAACCTCTGAAGTTAGACTGAGTTCAACACCAAATTACTAGTTGTGTTACTTTCAGCAAGTTACTCATCCTTTCTTCATTGGTAAAATAAGCACAACGATGGTACCTACCTCAGTGGGTTACTGTGAAGATAAATGAGTATGCTAGAGGTTGCTAAAGCTCACCAAGATCTGTATTTCTTTGTTGTCCTCTTCCTCAACACACAGGTAGACTGCATCTCTCAGCTGTTAGGTATAACCATGTGATTAAGTTCTTGCTAATGAAAAGTGGTAAAGTATCATTTTCAGGCACAGACCATAAAATCCTACCTTTTGCAATCCTCACTCTTTTTTAATCATCCACTGGCTAGACTCCTAGGACTTAGAGGAAACCAGAGCCATGTGATGGAAAGAGTTTGTGTTTTAAATAATTACATGGAAAAGAGCTCCTCTCACTGACCCTCATGGGATTGTGATGTGAATGCCAAATAAATATTTATTGTGGGGAGTTACCAAAATATTTGACTACTACAATGAGATAATTCATTTAAAGTGCCTATTACAGTACCTGGCACATCCAAAAAAGTGCTTGATAAAAGTTACTCTAAACATTACTGTGGTGATGCTCTTGCAGTTTGTTATGGATTCAATGTTTGTGCCCTGCCTCAGATTCTTTTTTTTTTTTTTTTTTTTGTGGTACGCGGGCCTCTCACTGTTGTGGCCTCTCCCGTTGCGGAGCACAGGCTCCGGACGCACAGGCTCAGTGGCCATGGCTCACGGGCCCAGCCACTCCACAGCATGTGGGATCTTCCCGGACCGGGGCACGAACCCATGTCCCCTTCATCGGCAGGCGGACTCTCAACCACTGCGCCACCAGGGAAGCCCCCCCTCTCAAATTCTTATGTTGAAGCCCTAACCCCCAGTGTGGCTATATTTGGAGATAGGGCCTCTAAGGAAATAATTAAGGTTAAATAAGATCATAAGGGCAGGTGCTGATCCAATAGGACTGATGTCCTTATAAAAAGAGACACCAGAAAATGCTACACAACTGCTCAAAACAGAAATAAAAACTGAAATTAAATAGTAAAATGCTAGTAAATTGTAGTGTTATCACTCCATTTTGGTTAACTTACTACTGAAATTTCTTCAAAATGGCATTATGTAAAGGAACAGTAACCTTGTTTTATTATTATTAAATCCTAGACTGCTGTGCTTAACAAAAAGGATTTCTTTCCTCATAGGCTCTGTTTCAATATTTCATGGGCTCACATCTTCATGTATTCTCCTTTCTCTAAAATGACAGCTTTATTGATGCATTGGTCTAAACATGCATTTATAGAAATCCCTTACATTTATATTAAGGATCTCCTGCCACCTAGTGAATAAAGAGAACACTACTTTGATTACGGTATCAACTGCCCCACAGGTCAAAAGTCCCAAGTCTCAGAATGTGGGAAATTTCTACTCAGAACTTAAAAGTCCCACTTAACCAAAAATGGTTAACTCTTCATCAGCTATTGTCCAATAAGTTTGTATGTTGAACTTCAATACTCATGAAAGTAACTCAAGCTTGGAACCAGGAATTTCTCAGGTGGAAGGCATCTGGCTGAATACCCTTGGAAAATGGTGTAGAGACTAAGAATGAATTAGTAGAAATGGTGATCAATTACTAGAGGAACAAGTGAAAAGGATCCTATTTATTCTCACTTTTATATTAAAATGAAGGTCAAACCAGCAATGGCAGGAATCAGGCTAATTTAGCTCCATCTGCACACAGCTGGTTACTTTGTTGAGTGCTGTAAGAAGAAACATGGACATTCAGGCAAATGATCTGAAATTGAGTTAAAGTGGCCCAACCTAATAGTTTCACATAGCTTTTGCACAATTTGAATAATATTTGGCACACAAAAAATCCATGGCTTTGAAAGTTCAATAGATTTAACTGATCAATTTAATACTTAATGATTATTCCTTATATCTCACAGGTAATGGAACTGATTTAATTCAGTCATTAAGACAGATAAACATGTTTGGTTGACCATTATTTTCCATTGCATGTGCATGGCCTTACAACTAGTTTTGAACCCTCTTTGAGTTACAGGCCAGAACATTAGATGAATTTTACGTAGTGGGTTTCTCAAACAGAGCTTAATGAAAGCCGATCGATCAATCTCATTGATTGATCACATGTTGTTGGTTTTTTTTTGTCTACAATCTAATGACCTTAGGGGTTTAGAAAGGAAGGGTTGTTTTAGTGTAGGACACACTGAGTGTGGCACCTGAGACAATTGCTAGCCAGTGGCTTTCTAGTGACCATGCCTCTTAGTATAAAGTTCCATTTATCTTTGTTTTTAAATTTTGCCCTTATTTTTTTCTCACTGCCTTATCTTTTCATCTCCTGCTTGTACGCACTGACTTACCGTGTCTCTCCTTACCAACATTCTTACCACTTGGAAGCACTATACTGTTGTGGAAATAGCAAGAGCTTTAGTGCCTGACATGTTTGGGTGGTAAAAGGGTGGTGATGATGACGATGACGATGACAACGATGATGACTACAAATAGATATCCTTTCTGAGCAGTTACTAACAGTATGGGACAGTGCTAAGTGACTTATACACGTATGTCATCAAATATCCACAAAATGCCTTTGATTATATGTGCTATTAAAATGTCTATTTCAGAGATGGTGAAAACAAGGTACAGAGAAAGTTTAATGATCTGTCCCAAGGTCATACTGCTAGAAATTAGGGGCAGCTAGAATTCAAACTCAGCTTCCTCTGCCTCCAGGGCCCTAATTCTTAACCACAATGTTTAACAGAGTTACTTGACATCTCTGAGCTTCAGTTTACTCAACTGTAAACTGAGCATCCAGTTTACTCAAACAAGGATGATAATATATACCAACTCATAATGTTATTATGAAGATCAAATGCACAAATGGTGGGTGGTTTTCTCTCCCATTTCTCCCTCTCCATTTCTTAGGAACCCAGGAGAAGCTTCAATTCTTCAGGTATCACTGAGAACTTATTTTTGTCAGACTCAAATGGAGCCCTAACTTTCTTGGACTTATTGCCCCAGAATTCTTTAGGGCAGTCTCCCCTATCATCTTTCCTGCCCTCAGGGTTCCAAGTGATACTCTCTGGTTCATTGCTTCAACATCATGGCATAATGCCATCAAAAGTAATTAGCAGCTTGTTAAGCATCCCCTTAAAGACCTTGCCTCCTTCCCCTCTCACTCACCCAAGGGCTTACGTTTGCCTTTATTCCAGAAAGGGCACTAGTATCTGTTTATCAAATCACAGTTGACACTATGAAGAAATAATATACATCACTGTCTAAGTTGAAACCAGTATAGTAGCCAACGTGCATCAAACTAAATGACTAGAAGTACAAGTTGAATGTTTTAAAATAAAAATTGAAATAAATTTTTAAACAGGGACTAATTTGGTACTTACCACTGTACTTAACAGATTCACTGATCACCTGGAATTTACCACAATCTAAGAACACTTTCTGGGAAATCTACTGTCCTTAGGGACTAAGAGATGGGAAAAAAAGTTCTATTCAGATACCAATTGGTTTCCTCTGTTCTAAATGTTAAAAGCTGCTTTGATAGGAGTCAGCCTATATTCTGTATTTCATTGCCAAGAAAGAAGGAATTGTAAGAAAAGGTCCGATTCACTGTAGCCCTCAGACACTAGATATCATTTGACCTTCAAATGAATGTTTATTCATATTAATATGGTGTCAAAGGTAAAATTATAAGAGCTCACTCCAGGATCCCAGTCTGTGTTGCAATACCCAGGATCAGTAGCAGCCTGCCTCACCTGAGGAAGTAGCCCAAACCAGTATTCCTAAACCAAATATATCAGAAAAGTTGTTTAAAATCAGGGCAAGGGGAGGAATATAGATTCCCACCATGGTTGTGTTATTAAGTAGACATGCCTATCTGTTTTGAATCTGGGTCAAAACTCTTATCACCTGTTTCTTCTTATCTGACATGAATGTACTTGGACTCCATTCCTGCCTGTACCCTCTAGCTGTGCTTGATCCTCTGGATGCAGTTCTTTCTCCCATCTACACAAACTAACCAGGCTTCCATTTGTGTCCCTATCATGGCTGGACTTCTTATATGGCCTCCCAGCTCCCCTGACATTCCCAATTGTGACACAGGTCCTCTGGTTTGAACGGACAGCCTGACCCCAAGTTTGCTCACCAAGATCACGCATCACCTCGTCCTTCTGCACAGTGATCCACCAAACCTGGCACGTACTCTTAAACTTGAACACTCAGAGGGCAGAAAATGTGTCTCTGTAATTCTCTTGGCATAGCACACACGCACTTAAGTGCTTTTTGATTATGATAACTGAATGTGCTCAGAAGTTCTCATAATGGAAACAAATTAAGTCCCTTCACAATGAAATTTATGAAGGCTTAGCAGATTAATACTACCTCAGAGTGGTGGAAGAAAATGTCTTTTCACCACCAGTAGAAATGAATCACCCTCAACTAACAGGGCAATGTCTTTATGAACAGGTAGAAAAGGAAAGTTGATGGGGGAGGAGAAGCAGAAAAGGCCCTGAATAGCAAAAGGCACACAGAGACCTGCAGAAACCAAACAAGAATCTTACTAACACCCACTGCCTTCAACATCCTTTATCTAGATTCACTTCAGTTAGTGCAATTTCTTTAGAAAAATCAGGAGAAACAATGGTGTTGGGTGGGTATTCTATGAACATGATTGCAAAGTGTTTTTTTATCACTGAAAGTTGCTGGGTTTCCTCCTTATTAATACAACTTTTTCAAAAGCCTAAATTATATAACATTCAGAGTAAAAAGAAGATCATTCTACATGTGTGGTCTGTGTTTTAGCTCCCTGGGGATCTGACTGTTTCTAACACAGGCCTATAAAGCAAATTCTGCATTGTTGGCTCTCAAATGTTTTGCAGCAATGATTGAAAGAAATTGGATAGGAAGTTTAAAAATTAAAGTTCTCGTTACAATGGTAATTGGTTATATGCAGGATTTTGGATTCACTGGATGACTACTAAATGATGTCTATCAAACCCTGGGGCTAATTATCTTTTTCCCCCCTCTGAATATATATCACTTTTATCAACACCAAAATTTAGGCAAAGCATGTGTTTCTGTAAACTGAGCATTGCATTAATAAGAGTTCTACAAGTGAAGCTATACACCAGAAATCCAAGGAAACTCTAGAATGAAGTTATTAACATTGCAATAGATGTTAATCACCTTCTACCTTCTACTTTTCAAGGAGATTCGAAAGATCACTGATAGGCTTTTACTGGAAAGAAGGAGGTGGAGTAGCACATGTCCCTGATCTTCGGGAGAGTTCAACTCTACGGAATTCCTATATTTTTTTTCCCATAAAAGTGATGCATAAAATGTATAAGCACAATTTAGTTGTTACGCCTCCATAATCTTAGCCTATATATCAGACTAAAAATCTGAAAAAAAAAAAATTCTTTGTTAGACCATGTGTCCCAATCTTTGTTTTGGAATATATAAGAATCACAGGGCCAGGTAAATAGGCATGAATTCTGCTCTTACATTTTAAAGGTTTATAATGCTAGAACACATATGATTTGATTTGATTGGGGTTAGTTTATATTTTTGTGGTTATTCTTTGGACCTTAAGGATGGGAAGACAGGCTCCTAAAAAATCTAAGTTTGAGAAACAAGATTCTTTTGCAATGACAGCCTCCATTGAACTGGTGAACCTAAACTCTGGGTGATAAGAAACATTTTCTGGCCCTGTTGGAACAAGAAAACCTTCTGAGGGAGGCAACCAAGTTAAATATTGAGCAGGGGAAGAGAGACTGCCAAGGTCCTATAAGTTCAAAAACCATTCCTAGTATCACTGTTATTAATATTTCTTGAACACTTACTATGTGCTCTTTATTATTTTGATATATGCTTTCACTTGCATCATCTCATTTAATCCTTAAACTAGCTCTGTGAGGTTGGTTCTATTATTTGATCTACTTCACAGAAGAGGAAGCTGAAGTTCAAAGAGGTTAATTAACTTGCTACATACAGGTCACATAGGTGACAGGAGGAAAAGGCAGGCTTCAAACCTAGGACTATCCAATTCTAAAACCCAGTCTTACCAATATGTCAAAAATGACTGGGAAACAAATCAGTTGAGCGTATAAATATATCCAAATCAGCAGTTGTGTTTGTTTCAGAGACTTATTTTAAATACGCCAGGGTTCTCAAAGTATTAGGAAAATATAATGCAGAAAAGAAACGTGGGCCTTGGAGTCAGATAGACCTGAGTTCATAATTCAGTGCTTGGAAAAACCAGCTATGTGACTGAGGGCTAGTTATCTGACTTGGCCAAGACATACTTCCCTCATTTATAAGGGAAGTAATAATGATACCTGCTTTGCTGGATCACTGAGAGAATTAAATGAGATAATATATGTAAAGTGCCTACCAGTTCCTGGCACCTAGTATACACCCAATAAGTAGTCTAAGTGGTATTGATTACTATTGTGTATGGAGCCATAGTGGCCTGCAAAGACCTCTCAAGTGGTGTCTGGCCTGGTTCAATATGCAGGTCACACAAAATTGTGGGTTTTAAAAGTGTCATTTTGACCACTTTAAAAGGCAATAAAAACATTTTAAAATGAGGCCCAGTAAATAATAGCTCTTTATTCAAGCAACAGCACAACACCTTTTTTTTTTTTTTTAATGTGCGGTACTAAGAGTGGAAGGAGGAAAATAAATGGTGTCTTTTGCCTCCAAGTGGTCTCTGGCATAAAGTCGGAAAATGCTTGAGAGGGAGACAGACACACTGCATGAGCCAAAGGCACATCTTATTTCATTCCTTAAGTTTTAAAGCATTTTTAAGGCTTGAAGAACCCTGATCATGATCAAATGTAAAGCGAAAGGCCTTTTCCTTCTAAGATCATGTCAACCAGCCCCCTGGCTCCAGGCACACTTGCCTGAGACTCATGCTGAACACATGGCCACCGATTCCCCAGCTGTCTTCAGTAATTTGTGCAAGTGTTTGGCAACCTTGTCTGTCAGGGAGTGCTTCCTCATTATATTGGACTCTAGAAGAGTTACTCCTCACCTTCCATAGATTATTTGCTGCCACATGTATTTTTAAAAAGAGATTTTCTAAGGGAAGGTTATTAAGGTGTATTTAATTAAAGCTTCTACCTTTCACTGTCACAAAAACATATAACTCATGATTAATAACGCGAAGAGATTTCTTCATCCCGAAGGCCTGTCCTTGCCAATTTTAAATCACACATAGTATCCTATTTTTATCTGTCTCTGTGTTAAAGTCCAGAAACTTAATCAGTTTTTTCATCGCCCCTCCCCCCCGTAGGTCTTCTCATAACCTCATGCATTGAGAAGGAAAGAACCATGTTCCAAAACTCAGTTTAATAAACACCTTCAGGACATATGCATTAAGAATCAATAATTAAATGCTGCCCCTGGTATAAAGAAGTGGTACTACTGACACACCTCAGGGAGAGAGCATGGGCTCAAAAGACTTTTTATTTTTTTGCAGTAGCAGAGATGGACTTCAGTGGATCAGTAAGTATTTTTCCCAAGGGAAAATATTTGTAAGCTACATGTCTAAGATTTGGGAAGCAAGGGTAGAGGAAGCAAAGAAGGCCAAATGAACTTAATAGAACATGGCTCACCTCAGCACATAAATCTCCAATCTTCACTCTGTATGACTAACCTCCTTCTCCCATTACCTTGGCCTCTCACTATGTCTTGGGATTCACTTCCACTATTTAAAAAGATTAAGTGTGGACATGCAACAATATGGCTGATGGATGAATCTCACAAACACGATATTGAAAGGGTACAGACTATGATTCCATTTATATAAAGTTAAAATGGACAACTAATGTATGCTGTTAGAAGACAAGATGGTGGTTAACCCTGAAGGGATAATAACTGGAAGAAGGCATGAGGGGAGCTTCCAGGGTATTGGGGATATTCAGTTTCTTGATCTGTGTGTTGGTTACATGTTCAATGTATGAAAAACATTGGCCTGCACATTTATAATAAGGGAGACTTCCTATATTTATATTAAACTTTGATAAATATTTTTATTTTATTTTTTGCGGTATGCGGGCCTCTCACTGTTGTGGCCTCTCCCGTTGCGGAGCAAGGGCTCTAGAGCGCAGGCTCAGTAGTTGTGGCGCACGGGCCCAGCCGCTCTGCGGCACGTGGGATCTTCCCAGACCAGGGCACAAACCCGTGTCCCCTGCATCGGCAGGCGGACTCTCAACCACTGCGCCACCAGGGAAGCCCCAATAAATATTATTTTTAAAAGGTAGGCGTGAGGACTTTTCATGTAGTAAGATTTGCTCAAACTCCTCAACCCTTTCTGCATGGATGCCACTAATACTAACCAAGTGAATATGAGAGACACAGCCAGTGTGGCAATAGATTTCTTATATGTTTTCTAGAGTGAAACAATGGCTTATGCGTCTCCTTTGTAATCATGGGTGATAGTGTTCCATTGCTTTCTTCATTCATCCATCCATCAAATACTTACTGAGCACCTTTTATGTGCGAGGCACTGTGTAAAGCACTGGGGATACCAATGGTGACTGACATAGATATGGTCCTTGCCCTCTCAGAGCTTACAGTCTGATGGGAAAACATTCAATAAAGCATAAAATGATTAAATAACTGTAGATTGTGATAAAGAAAATGTAGAAAATTAAACAGAGTGTAAAGTGAGATAATAGGAGGGATGAGGAGGCTGTTGTAGACAGGATAGCTGGGGAGGGCCTCCCTGAAGTGACAAGTCATCATCCATGAAGTCTAGGGGACTCATCACATATGAAGGCCCTGAGGTAGAAAAGCTTGAGCAACCACAGAGTGGCTAGCCCTCTCTAAGCTAGCACTAAACCTGCTGACACTGTGGGGAAGGCAAGAGGTAGTATCTAGAAGCAAAGCATCTCCAGGAAAAACTCTCAAACCTGAAAGTGATATGCTGCCGAGTTTGAGGAGTTGTTGATTATGACCATCTTCTTTACTTCCTCAGTTAAACGTTCATAGTGAAAGATGCCCGAGGAGTACCAAGGAAGCCTTTTTAGGCTTTTTAGAAAATTAAAGAGTTGCAAACTCACAACATGATACATCAAGACTAGACTCATGTACCCTAGAATTATCTTAACCACTTCCTTATATATCACAACTCTTATCATCTAGTTAAATCATAAGGGCCAAAGTTTGATATAACCTTATTAGCCTATAATGAAAGCATTACTCCAGCCTCACACTGCAATTCTCCATTCTCATCATAGACACACACACACACACACACACACACACACACACACACACACACACACGAGTATAAAAGGGCTGCACTGTAGTTTGAGGATGTTCTTTGAAGTCCTGGGCCTTAAACGGCAGCAGCATTATAGATACTTCTCTTTCATGTATGCATGAACCTACGAGAAACAAAGCATCCAGTACATCTTATTCACAGAAATACGTTTCCTACTATTTGCACAAGTAAGACAACTCCAGGCAAGGTGGACTACATTCATGTTTCTTACCCATGTCTAAAGCAACTCTTCAACATGGTAAAGGCTTTTTATGTTGTTCATTCTAATTCAAAAAGTAGTTTTATAAGGATTGACTCCATACAAAAACAAATACCCAAGAACATTGTTTTCCATTTATTTTCCTACAAAGGTTTCTGAGCCCTCTGCCACTCTCTGGGATGCCCAGATCTAATTGAACTAAACATGTCTCCTACTACGAGTCCTGCATGGAACAATGTGACCTCCTTTGTAGGAGAAAGTCCTGCTAGCTACCACAGTCCCTCCTTCCCTCCTATCCTAGAGTAATTCGGGTACAGGGGAGAAGAGTACACGTGGAAGCAAAGTCCAATATAAAGGAAAGTATACATGACATGTCTTGGGGTTTAGGCCCTACCTAGAGTCTCTACCGAAAGGACTATATCTGAACCTGTGAGCCTCACCAATATAGCTGACTGGACCAGGAATGAATACCTAATGCAGGAAGGAGGGACTCTTCCGGAGCTGGGCCGAGCCAATCATAAGCCATCAGGAATTTAAACCTAGACATGTGGAGGAAAAGTCCAGGTACTGGATCTGAAAGCTCATGCCAAGTTAGGGCTTGGACATCCATAGTGACCAATGCTTCAGAGGACTAAGAAGAGGAATCCAATTAAGAGGAGTAGAGGTGTGAGGGGAGAAAGAGCAGATGTTCCATGAGAATCCGGGAGAAAGTAGCGGGCATAAGAAAAACCATGCACTTGCAGAGAGGTGGAAAGAGATGCCTAAGTTTCTAATATAGTATTCGTGGGTTTTTTGTTTGTTTGTTTTTTGGTCATGCCACGCGGCATGTGGGATCTTAGTTCCCCGGCCAGAGATCGAACCCATGTCCCCTGCAGTGGAAGCGGGAAGTCCTAACCACTGGACTGCCAGGGAAGTCCCTAGTATTCGCGTCTTGCCTTTGCATTCTGTGAGCTAGCTCTATGTTTTTTTCAATAACCTCCCCACTTTACTATCTTAAGTGAATTTCCATTTTTTGTAATCAAAAAGAATCTTGACTAGAGGAGAGGAGGACCTGGCCCCCTTAAGACTGTGCAACTCTCTCCCTACTGAGAGAGAAGGGAAAGGAGTAAGGAGAAAGAATATACTAAATATATTGCAGATGAAAGGAAGAGGTACTAGCATAGTAGTACACAGGCAGTAAATGAAAAAGACTGCATTTGTGGTCAAAGGCGTCCCTATGCAGATTTTCCAGAACTCTCTTGTATTTCCCTTCCATGATATCCTTGCCTCCCCTCATTATATTATTGGGAAGGTAGCATAACACTGGGGAAAGGGTATGGGCGTCAGCCAGCCAGTTTAGGGTTCAGAATCCAGATTCTTCACTTCCTAGCTGTGCGACCTTAGATAAGTTTCTTTATCTCTACAAGCCAAATTTTCATTATTTGTTAAATAAGAATAATGGCTATCTCCCAGGGTTGTTGTGAGAATTAAATTAGAGAATATAATACACACGGCAGGGCACCTGGCAGGCCGTAGATGCTCAACAAAAATTAGTTCCCCTCCTGCCAGCGGGGTGGATATGGGGGTAGGTGTGGAATCCAGTTTTCAAACTACATGAAACTTCATCACGTTTCATATATTTACTTAATCTTTTGTTAAGATGGTAAAGATGGACAGGTTTTTAATTCTTCCTGCATCCAGTTTGCATAGCAGGACTGTTATTTTTACGTGAACTGATATGACTTTCCTAAACAGCTGACACTCCAATTTTAAAATGTAAAAAAAATCTTTTAAATATTCCAAAGTCAATGATCAATGATTTTCCAAAAAATTTTATTATTACCCCAGTGGTTTTCAATCTCATTTTTCAGAGCACTCAGGACTCCAAAGAGGTATGGGATAACGAGGAGGTCATGCAGAAGGCAGAGCAGACGAGAGACTGCTCTAATCCAGGCAAGTTCATTTTCTTAATTATTTTAGATATTGGAGTTCCACATAGGATTTTACTTAAAAAGATGGTTGTATTTCTTTAAGGAAAAAAGCTGTAAAACCCCACTGCTATACAACATGGCCTCTTTCCCTTGGCATGGACAGTCAAGCCTGGTCTGCAATTCCACTTGAGTCTAACTCTTCCACATTTCTAGCCATCTCATTCTAGTACAGCTATAACCATAAGGCTTCAGGTCATTCTAACATGGATCAGAATCGCTATCTGAAAATATAACCTATTCTAAGTATACTTGTATAAGTGTATGCTGCCCAAACACAGTCATGAACAAACTTATACAAAGGAAATAGCAGTAGGGGTTTGGATTCACCAGACCAGTGGCATGCAAGAACCCTTTGGAAATAATATGTAGGCCCCTGAACTGACTCTCCAAGAAAATGTCTGTTAATGATCAGTAATACTTGACAGGGTCTACCAAAGGAGAAAAAAGAAGGAGATAAAAGAATATGAACACTGAAGACAGTTCAAGTATGAAGCATCATCATGGGATACATACACAAGCAAAAAATGTAAAAAATAATAATCTCAGAAAGAGAGTCAAACAGGGTTTTTCAGGCAAGAGAAGCTATCTCAGAGGGTCCTTCTGGAACTGAACAAACTGATTTTTTTTAAGTTGCCCAGAGAGTGTATGACTATTAATAACATGATTAGTCTCAGAGTCACAGATAAATGGGTTCCCAACAGAGCAAGGGTATGTATCTCCACTGTACACAGTATTCCAATATATTTTTTTACTCAGTCTCAAACCAACTCCCTCTAATTTTATTTAAAGGAAAGGTTGTTATTCCTGAATGTGTAATGATACCAGAGCTAAAAGATTTCCCAATATAGACTCAGCTGGGATGTTACTCTAATATTATTAACCTAAATGAAAACTTTCTTGAGCAAAGCTGATCTTATTTCTATATTGTCAAGACTGACAATAGTTTATGTATCTTCTGCCATGGAAACTAATGTTAGCTACTAGGTAAAAGTAGTGCAACCATTTGTAACTTTCTTTAAAGTACCTATCACCAAAATACCTACATGCTAACATAGCGGTATTAGAAATCTGAAATTCTGTCAAAGAGAAATTAACTATCCTCTACACAAAGCAAAGGCACATAACAGTCTAGATTGTGAAACAAGAATTTTTCTAATACTGTAATGATTAATCCCATGAAGAAAAAAATCAGAAAAAAAAGCCATAAGTCTTCTTGGAAAAGAGACTAATATAGCATTTACTTTTTCTCCCTTTACATTATCTAAAGTATCAATAGCAGATTTGGGAAAAATAGTCAATGTAGAGGTTAATTTTCCTAGACCATGAAATTAAACACCTGGATGTCTCAAAAAACATATGGATAACTTATACACTTTTATTTTTCAGAGTTTTAAAAAAAATTTTATTTTATGCTGGAGCATAGTTGATTAACAATGTTGTGTTAGTTTCAGTGTACAGCAAAGTGATTCAGTTATACGTATACATATATCTATTCTTTTTCAAATTCTTTTCCCATTTAGGGCATTATAGAATATTGAGCAGAGTTCCCTGTGCTAGACAGTAGGTCCTTGTTGGTTATCTATTTTAAATACAGTAGTGTGGTGTACATGTCAATCCCAAACTCCCAGTTTATCCCTTCCTCCAACCTTTCCCCCCCTGGTAACCATAAGTTTGTCAGAGATATTTCTGATGTCTTATTGACACTGAGGAATTCTGAGTCATAATGCAAATCCTTTTATTTAAGAGAGCAAGAAGTAACTAAATTCCTCAAAACAGAATGATTTTGAAATGTTTTTGTTCCCTAGTAAAGTACAGAATGGTATGTTACTACATCCAAATGTACACGATGTCTGAGGATCATTCTGATGATAACTTTTGGTCAAATTCATTAGCATTGTTAGCGATCCTGAGTCATTTATAAGTTAGGAAAACTAACCTTCCAATAAATCCAAAGATGTAGCTCACTTTTTACATTGTTCCTCTCTTATACATTAATACTTGTTCTGACAATACATAAAAATGTAAACACTGAATAAAACAGTTGCATTCATAATCACAGCTTACATCATAAAACTAAAATAAGAAAAAAAATGGTCTGGAATAAATGTCACTTCTAACTCCTGTGTAGCCAAACTGGGCTTCTAATTCCTGTCACTTTCCAAAACAATCATGAAAAACTTGAAATGGAGTCCTGTGCTGCCTATAGAACACATCCTATTTGCTAATCCATTGTGAAAGTTTAGGCAGGCAGTCAAAAAGGGAAAGAGGTAAGGAGAGAACAGCTAAGTTCTTCACATCAGTTTTGTTCAGCAATAACTATCCTCCCTTCTCTCCACCTCTAAATCTTAATCATCTTTATTAAGTTAGGACTTTGACCAGAAAGATCCAGCCAAATTCCCCAAACAACTAACAATACCAAAGAAGCACATGAGCACCACATTTGAGAAGTAAAGGGATGAATATCCATGAGGGCAAGAACTGTCTTATTCACAGGACCCATCATAGACCTGACTCATAATAAATGTACTCACAAATATTTAATGAATGAATGAGTGAAATGAAGACATGTCCAAGGCTTTCTCCTTTCCCATTTTCCATTTCCCCCCTAACTATTATTTTAACTCCCATCTCCCACAGAAAATCTGGGCCTGACTTTTTCTTTGAGGCTGTAAGCATTTCACTGCAGCCAGAACATGTGACTCCCTTACGGGGTTCATAGTGGTGGGACTGACTTGTATTAGAGCATGGAGGTTTCTGCTTTTCAATTACCAGATACCTATATGTTTTGCATTAGTCCTCATTTGTTTTTGTTTTTGTTTTTGTTTTTTTGCGGTACGCGGGCCTCTCACTGTTGTGGCCTCTCCCGTTGCGGAGCACAGGCTCCAGACGCGCAGGCTCAGCGGCCATGGCTCACGGGCCCAGCCGCTCCGGCGGCACGTGGGATCTTCCCGGACCGGGGCACGAACCCGCCTCCCCTGCGTCGGCAGGCGGACTCTCAACCACTGCGCCACCAGGGAAGTATGATGATTGAGACATCACTACAAATACTGGAAATCATTAAAGCTATAACCAGATTTTCTCATAAATATTTCAAATAAATCCAAGTGATTCTCCAATTTTTAAAAATTTACCAACAAATAAAATGCACCTGAAAATTACAACTTAGCCTTAAGCTCTATAATTGCTATAGATTCTTAGTTTGCAAAATTTGCAAAATGTAACCTTGTATTTATTTAGCAAAGCTACATTATGTGCAACTTTAATATTAATAAAACAAGCCATCTCATTTATCTTTATTAACAAGACTGTCACTTCATAAATTTTCAACTAACACTCAATGACTTTTTATATTTGAATGCAAAAAAGACAAATTAAAATTCCTCATCCATTTCACTTCCACTGAGGGAAATCAAGCAGAAAACACTGAGAACAAATGCCCTCTTAGATCTGAGAACTCGAGTTTGGTTTGATCAAGGTTGGGTTCACTGGCATAGGACAAAGTTAAATTTTTACAACTTGCTTTCTAACTTTCTTAATCACGGAAACCATATTGATTCAGGACACTATGATAGCAAAACTAACTAGAATGCTGTCCCTTTTCAGAGAGAGCCTTTACACCTTTTAATCGGCACAAATGATCAGCAAAATTTACTAGGCAACATATGTGAATTTTACACAAACACAAAGTCAATACATCAACATAGAGGTATAAAGATCAATTCAAGAAGACATTTCTGAGGTAGAACCAACCATAATTAGGGACCAACTAGATAGGGGATGAGAGAGAGTTAATGGTAAATAGAGTGAAGGGTAGAGTTAATTGGCAGTTTTTTCATATTAATAAGGAAAATTTATTCACATTTTAGTGAGATGTAAAAAAACTTAAAAATTTATTCACATATTTAGTGAGGTGTAAAAAAACGTAAAAGGTTCATGATTAGCAAGCCAGACCTTCCTCATCCATGGTTCATTTTTGCCTCCCAGTTAACCCAAAATATGCCATAATTGAATTTGGTTGATTTCTAACCATTTCTTCAATATGTAAAAGTCATTTTTGAATTCTAAGCCCACCTACCAAGAATCTAAGCATAGCCCCTAATAGTTTCTGTTAGCTTCTCTCAGGTCCAATCTTTCCCTTTTCAGTTAAACACAGATTCATCTATTTTTTCAAGCTTTTCTTGTTTCAAATAGGCTGAAATAAAAATATATAATATATATCATATATAATAAATATTAATATATATAACAATGTATATATGTTTGTGTATATATAAACACACACAATATATATACAGAGAGAGAAAGAGTATTCCATTTCCAGCTTCAGTTTTTCTGATTTTATTCCTATAAACTTGTGCAACTCAAATCACAGGCACACACACTTCATGGGAGTCTAAAGATTCTTTTCATGTTTTACTCAACATTACTTTTTAGTTATAAAAATTAGTTAAGCCATAATAGACTCTCTGTTTACATCTGCAAGACTCTAACATTATAATTAGATGTTAAAATATACTTTTTCACTCCCGCTAAATCTGTTTTTCAACCTCAATGAAACCTCCAATTACATCCTAGTCTATCAGCCTCTTCCTGACTACCCTTACATGCCCACCTGACCCTCATCAGTAATCACAGTTCCCTTGTGCCCCTGACCTGCCAACACATGGGACCTGCCAATTCACAACCCTGTACCCATCCCTCCTTCGTTTTTTGTTTTCTTCTTTTTTTTAACTCTTCAAGCTCACAGGCAGCTGAAAGCAAGAGAAAACCCACATGACCTTGCTGATTGGTTCCACTGTAGAGCTGGAATTTTTTTTTTAACAACTGTTGGTCCTTAAAAATCTAACATTGATGCTTTTACTCAGCCCTACTTCATTCAGGCCAACTCACTCTCTTGGTCATGGATGACTTTTTCCCTTATTCTTACAGAAATCAAGGGTCATCAGGTCTGAACTCTCAAATTCCCTTACTTATACCTTCAAAATGTATTTTCATCTATTCTTACTCTTTTCTGCATCAGAGGAAGAAATGTCCTCCTTATTTTCCAAGAATCTTCCCACATCTGTGCTTTTAATTCCATCTCACCTGTATGGTCTTTTCTGAAAATTTGCTCTGTTAGTTATATTTCCTTTCAAAATTCTGTCTCAAACTGTGTGTGTGTATATCTATCTATCTATCTATCTTTCTCTCTCTTGCTCATTCTCTTGCTCTCTCTCTCTCCCTCCAGCATTCAATATCTTTCTCAATCACTCTGTCTCAATTTCTCTCTCAATCTTTCTCCCTTTCTTAATTTCTCTCTTCTCATTCCTTCTATTTTTTCTCATTCTCTTCTTTCAAGTTTCTCAGCAGCACTCTATCCTAGATCTCCTCTAGTCTGATCACAACACCTCTAGCTTTACCTGCTTCTTTTTCTCTACCAGCTTCTTAAAACCTGTCTTTCCCCTGAGTTTTGTCCTCTTCCCTGTACTCTTCACAATTCTATATGCTCTCACTGAGCAATTTCACTCAGGTCATGGTTTTAACTACCCCGTATATGCTGATGACTCTCAAATCTGTGTCTGGCTCTAAATTCTCGAACTCCAGTTCCATTGTTCTGAATGTTCTGCATGCCTAGCGTTCTACAGTAATCTTATAACAAACACATCCAGCTTCCCCTTCCCCAATCAAACCTCCTCCCCTCCTCCCCCTCCTCCCCCTCCTCCCCCTCCTCCCCTCCCCCTCCTCCCCTCCCCCCTCCTCCCCCTCCTCCGCCTCCTCCTTCTCCCCCCTCCTCCCCCTCCTGTATTCCTCTAGCTGGTAGCTGAAGCCTTTGGGTCATGCTTCCCTATTGTTCCTTATGCCCCAAATGTAATTAGTTACTAAGTTCTGTCTATCATATTTACAAAATATTTCTTCCTTTCCATTTACATTGCCCATGAACTAATTCAGACACTCATTATCTATCACCTGTATAATTGCAGTGAACTCCTAACTGATTCCATTACATCCCATATCCTTTCCCTCTAATGCATCTTCAATACTGCTACCAAAATTCTCTCTATAAAATGGAGATCATGCCAGAATCCTGCTTAAAACACTTCCAATGGCTCTCTATGCCTACAAAATAAAGTCCAAATTCATTAATTGGCATTCGAGGTTCTATCTTTCTAGTATTATATACATTAAATTGTCCCAATGCAACACTGGAACATATGACACAGATGTCAAACAAGTCATGTACTTCCATGCAACAAAGGATAAATTCTATTATACTTCGAGTGCTATGGAATTGAGTATATCTAAGCAATTGTACTGTAATGCTATATAAAACATTTTTCTGTCCCCATCTGGGAAGAGGAGTTAACTGTGATCATTGAAGGAAGTAAATGGAGAAGAAAACAGAATCATTTTTCACTTCTAATCTAAGAATACCCTAATCAAAGGAAATAAAAGTACCTTTCATATGTGAGGCACTGAACTAGGATGGAAGTGTACAGTGAGGGAATATAACATACAATCTAACCACAACTTACATCTTTTAGGTATCTGAGGACCCACTTCCTCTAGGGTCCAACACAGGCAACATCCTTATTTTTTAGCCTAATTATACCATTATTTCAGCAATGAACACATGTTTGTAAAATGTGTAATGAGGATCATCACTAGCTAAATATTTCTATAAGAAATGGAAGGAAGGAAGAGAGGGAGGGAGATAAGGAAAAGTCCAAAATGGTGGTTAGCTGTGAAAAGGGACTTTGCACATAGCAAACACAGACTCTGTTTACGTAAAGCCGGAATGAATAATCTGAGTTATTATTTGGTTTTCACTTCTATTTCCTCCTCTCAACTGTTCTAAATAGATCTACATGAGCTGTAAAAATTAAGGCCTAGTCAAAAGTCACAGAAAGCATATTGTAGTTGAAAAATACTAAAGTAAATAAACCTAGTACTTTATATGATTCTAGCAAATTTTCTCTATGGTGACTGAACTCTGCCGAGTCTACATTCCTTTCACATGGTCTCTGTTGTGACAGCTGGCCTGGGTAAGAGGGCACAGACTGGCAAGAACACAGAGTGAAAATAGGTGGCTCATTTGGGGGAATTCTAGCTTGCTTCAAAGCAACCAGTCATATACTATTAAACATACATGTGGCTATTCTACCACATCTCCTAGTGAATATTTAACCTAAAATAAAGTTGTAATCTTGTTTTGTCTCTAAATATATCTACAGATAAAGATTTAATAAATTAAAAGCTATCAACATATTAAAAGTATGCTTTTTATTCATAAAAATATGGGTAAACAAGCAGGACAAAGCATCACAATAGATTTTTAACCAGACATAATTTCTAGCAAAATTTGAGCACGGAGAAAACTTCTGTGTGATGAAAGTCTTTCTAAGAAAAATTGTTTCAGTGAGATCGTGATTCAATGTTTGACATTCCCTATTGTTTTCTATTAAAAGGCTTTTAGCAGTTCTCAGCAGAAAGTCAAACCAGTTCATGCACCAATATTTATTACTTAAATAGCACAGTGAGGTTTATACAAAATCAAAGTTATCTTTAAATAGGAAATCTGTCTGTATAAAATTCCTGCAAATGTGACGGGAAAAAAATCGAAATTCTAGTGGGCTGACTGGTCTTGAAAATGTATGATGCATCTCAAGCTTATAGCAGCAGTTATGTTGAAAGGGTACACTTAACAAATAAATCATCAGAATATGATATCTTAAAAAGCAATGCTGGCTAAAAATCCTTAGTAGAAAAGAAATCCCCTAAAATATTAAAATAAAGTGTCTTTAATCTTTCCAGCAAAGTTACAAAGCAATGAAAGTATTTATCCAAAATAGTTTAGCATCACTGCTTTAAAAATAATGGCAAGTCAGCATAACACACGGATCAGAGACCAATGCAGAAAACGACACAGATGAACTGTTTGTGGTATATTATAGATTATTGCTTTGTAAGAGAAAATGCTTGACAATGGGGCTTGGGTAAGGATATTATAAATTACTTTGATAATCATGTCACAGTCATAGAAAAGCGATGAGGCTATTTTTAACTCTTCAAATATAGGAAGTATATTCAGAGTCATGAGGGTATTGTATATATAGTTTATATTGGAAAGTGATTGTATCTTTTTAATGAAAGGCCAGGCCCAAGATACTCAAACCCAGTAGGTATCAACTGGAGGAAATTTTGTCCCCATCACCCCCCACCCCCCGCATGGGGACATTTGACAATGTCTGGAGAAATTTCTGATTGTCACAGTTAGTGGGGGATATGCTACTGGCATGTAGCAAGTAGAGGCCAGGGATATTGCTAAACATCCTACAACACAGAGGACAACTTCCTCACAACAAAGGACTGCCAACCCCAAATATCAATAGTGCCTCTGCAGAGAAACCCTCTCCTAAGTGACTATACCGAGACCTCACAAACCTTAGATAACATCAACTGAAATTTGTCACAAAGAATACCATCTTAGATCTCATGTCCAAGCACTGTACAAAACATATTAAAAGATATTTTTACCTAGGAGTTGATTTTACTTTTAATATGTGTGTCTTCCTAGAAAGCATTATAATAAATCTACTCTGTGTTTTCATCTAGTAGGGCTATATACTCCATGGAAGGCAGTGAAGAGTCAGAAGTACTGTGAATGTGCAGAGGAATATGTGTGTGAATGTGAGTGGCTTTAAGAAGATAAAAGATGACTTGATCAATTGAAGGGGAGCAGAATACACCATCCCAAAATGTGCCTCTTTGGCGTAAGAATTATTCTAGGCTGATTATTTTTAAGAAACAGCAGATATAGGCTCTTCAGGCAAGGGAAACAAAATAAGAATAAACCAATGGGACTACATCAAACTAAAAAGCTTTTGCACAGTAAAGGAAACTATCAACAGAACTACAGCGCAGCCGACTAACTGCAAGAAAATATTTGCAAGTGGTACATCTGATAAGGGGTTGATACCTAAAATATACAAAGAACGCATACAAATTAACATCAGAAAAACAGACAACCCAGTTAAAAAGTGGGCAGAGGACCTGAATAGACATTTTCCAAATAAGATATACAGATGGCCAACAGACACACGAAAAGGTGTTCAACATCACTCATTATCAGGGAAATGCAAATCAAAAGCACCATGAGATATCACCTCACACCTGTCAGAATGGCTATCATTGAAAAGACCACAAATAACAAAGTGTTGGTGAGGATGTGGAGAAAACGGAACACTTGTGCACTGTTAGTGGGATTGAAATTGGTGCAGCCACGATGGAGAACAGTATGGAGTTTCTTCAAAAAATTAAAAATAGAACTACCATATGATCCAGGAATTCCACTTCTGGGTATTTCCACAAAGGAAACAAAAACACCAATTTGAAAAGATATATGCACCCCAATGTTCATTGCAGCATTATTTACAATAGCCAAGATATGGAAGAAATCCGTGTGCATCGATAGATGTATGAAGATGTGCTATATACATCACACACACACAGACACACACACACACAGACACACACACACACACACACACACACACACACAGTGGAATATTACTCAGCCATAAAAAAGAATGAAACCTTCCCATCTGTGATAACACGGATGGACCTAGAGGGTACTGTGCTAAGTGAAATAAGTCAGACAGAGAAAGACAAATACAGTATGATTTCACTTATATGTGGAATCTAAAAAACAAACATAACAAAACAGACTCACAGAGAACAAACAGGTGGTTGCCAGAGAGGAGGGAAGTGGGGGGATAAGTGAAATAGGTGAGGGAAATTAAGAGGTACAAACTTCCAGATACAGAATAAATAAGTCAAGGGGATGTGATGTACAGCACAGTGAATATAGTCAATACTATTGTAATAATTTTGTATGATGACAGATGGTAACTAGACTTATTGTGGTGATCATTTTTTTTTTTTTAACATCTTTATTGGGGTATAATTGCTTTACAATGGTGTGTTAGTTTCTGCTTTATAACAAAGTGAATCAATTATACATGTACATATGTTCCCATATGTCTTCCCTCTTGCGTCTCCCTCCCTCCCACCCTCCCTATCCCACCCCTCCAGGCTGTCACAAAGCACCAAGCCAATATCCCTGTGCCATGAGGCTGCTTCCAACTAGCTGTCTACCTTACTACGTTTGTTAGTGTGTATATGTCCATGACTCTCTCTCGCCCTGTCACAGCTCACCCTTCCCCCTCCCCATAACTGATCATTTTGTAATGTATAAAAATATCAAATCACTACGTTGTACATCTGAAACTAAAATAATATTGTAAGTCAATTATACTTTAATAAAAAATTTAAATAAATAAATAAATAAATAAATGAAATAGCAGACAAAGGGAAAGCTTGAAAACCCCTTTTGTAAGAGATATTTACAAGGGAAATCTCCATTTGTAAGGGTGTCTCTGTCTCTGTATAAGGAAGAGAAACATGACTCTAAGTCTCTAGAAACTCTTATCAATGGAGAAGGCAAGGACTTAAATCTGCATAACAACCATACCCTTGTTTACTGTGCTTTTCCTGGTAACCTCCCATAACTGCCCCCCACCCAAATCTTCTTTTGTCTTTAGCTGGAGATGGATTTAAGATGCTGGCTTGGGCCTGGAGTTATTCAGTTTTCCTGGGTATCCCCCATGTATACAGGAGGTATACATGGTATTCCACTTCTGTTTGTTCCTGTTAATGTGTCTTTTATTAAGGGAGGTCTCAGCCAGGAACCCAGAAAGGTACAGGGGAAATTATTTTTCCTCTCCCACACAATGCAGATATGGTTGAGGAAGAGAAAATAGTCACAAGTATGGAATACTACTTAGTTGTAATTAAAGGAGAGGACATGAATTATACAACAGAAAAATGATTATTTTTGTTCATTTGGTCAAAAACAACACATGCACTTTGAATCTCTGTTCACAATATTCAAAGGAAGCTTTCCATATGACTTAGGAGCCAGCATTACATAAAAAAATTTCGAAGAAGAGAGCTACAGCCATATAGTTCTAGGAATACACAGAAGCAGATTTGCCTGACCAGTTTGTGCAAACTGATATTGTGAAGAAGGAAGCTTGTGAAGACCAAGATTACTGCCACCCCAAAATACCTTCTGGATTCAAGATGTGTTATATGGTCAAGAAGCTGGTAGATGTTATTAAAAAGGACAGTATGACAAGGCTAATCCAAAGTATACACACTGGAAATGTTGCTTCAGAAAAGGGAAAAGAGGGAAGGAATAGAGAACCATTAAGTCAGTGATAATGCAAAAAATGGAGGTGTGTCTTAAAATCCCAAAGAAACAATTCCTTCCTGAGCAAGCTGAGTCTCAAATGAAAAAGCAAATCATAAGGCTAGAGTCCCCCAACTGCTGTTTCCTCACTGGAGGAAATGTCTTAGTAATTCAGTTACCGCTTAAAGGAGAAAGGAATCTGTCAGGAGCCCAGGAAAAGCTTGAGGGAGACTCTTGTTTCCCCAAGAAGGAGCTAAATCAAGGAAATTTGGTGCTTAAGAAGGACTGCCACCAAGTGTTCTTTTTTAACACTGGAAAGGTAAAACAAGCTGAGTTCTCCGAGTTTCAACTGTTAGAATGCCCTTGGGTGGGGCGGGGTGGGGGGTGGACGGGGGATGGGGGACGGGGGACAGGGATTCTATTCAAACGCAGTTTCCAGAATCCCTTACTGCATTAATTATAGGCCTTTCTACACTAGTTCAGTCCTTTGGAGAAAAAGGTCTTTTCCGCTTTTAGATGTAAACTGAATTAATCTCCTGAGTGAAAAATAATAATAAAGAAAGCCTAACTGGCTTAAATTCCTCAGGTGAGTCTACTAAAACAGAAGTGAAAGTTACTTCTTTTTTTCCCCCTGTTTCTTGATGGGTAATCAGAGAAAGTTTACTAATCAGCAAAAAAGAGGGTGTTTAATGCCAAGCATACTTGAGTACAATAACCCCATCTAACATTCTGAAGCTTTCATTTTCACAAAGCACTTCCTCACTGGAGTCCTCTTATACCAACTGTATCTACATAAAGCTGGGATTTTCAGATTAAGCTATTCTTTGACCCTTAGTTTCTCCCTACTCTGGTACTGTGATTCTGCTAAAAGTCAAATTGGGTGTTAAATGTAAGGCACAAATTCACAGACAGCAATTCAGCATGAAAGTGCTTCAAAAGGGAACACTTGGAAAGGATTTGAATGTAGTGTCTGAGCAGAGATGAATAATGCACACTCACGTCATCCAGCAATGACACAGAAATCTTTTACACAAGACATCTGTCTCCACACTTAATAGATTGGTTGATTGTCATTTTCACTGCATGTAAGTTGTATTGACTATTGTTGAGCGGTATTTCTTCCATACCATAAGCTAAAACTGCATTTTAATCCTCACGTCGTCTCCTTAAACATTAGTATTCTCAAGACACTGTGTGATAAAATATAACACCATTCTCAAAGAACAGCGGGATGTTTTTACTGCTTCATACATAACTCAATTGCAAACATGGAATTAATAAAAAGAAAATACAATCAATTAGTTAAATGTTACCTGATTCACTACCCAACTAGATTTACTATAGGCCAAAGTAATTATCAAATCCCAGCTATGCCAGCATTTGGAGCCAATCTACACTAAAAAGAAAGGGCACTGGCATTACATTTCTTAAATTTACATATTTAAATAGGAGTCATAACCCTGGGGTATGGGATAAACTCTGAAGTCATTGAAGTTATGACAGAGTAAGAGATGGAAACTAGTTTGAAAATTTTCTGTTTGGAAAAGTTTCTGAGATGCAATTAAGAGTAAGCTAGATCTCAAAGTAGGAAGTTACACCAAGAATATAAACCAGAGACATTACTGTGCTACCAGACTTAGAAACTACCTTGAAAATTCTACAGAGGTCTCTTGCTCTGTTTACTCAACATATTTTCACCTTCCTCCTCTTTATATTATTATGAAAAGAAAAAGCAGACCCACCTGAAGTAGTATTTGTTCCCATTTCTTAAGGGAGTAAAGACCAGGAAGGAGAGCACACAAAATGGAGAACATGGAAAATTAGTAAAACTATGTAGGTTACAAACACCTTGAGGTCAAAGCCTGCTATATTTTTGTTTTTGACACTTTTGCATTTTAGGCAAGACACAAACATAATGGGCCATTAGTTAAGAAACCCTCCTAATGAGGGCTTTTGTGAGATTATATTCTTTGTAACCACTCACAGCTCTCATTAAACATTTAGCAAATGTTGCTATTTGAATGCCTAAAAAACTGAATCTAAATGTTCATGTTTCTACCAACTCAACTGCTGATAACTTTGCATTTAACAAGTATTTATTGTGTCAGGCACTGGCCTATTCTCACAAGGCATACAGTTAAGCCCAGCAATTCTCAACTTCGGTTCAACATTACAATCATCTCGGGGACTTAAAAAAAATACTGATGCCTGGGCCCCACTCCAGACCAATTAAATCAGAATTGGTGAGAGCAGAGAGTGAGTGTCATTATTTTTTAAAAATTTCCCTAGCGGATCCTAATATGCTGGCAGAGTTGAGGTAGTCATACATGTAGACATAGGCTGTTTGCCTTATATTAGAAGCACTAGGACAATGTTATACTTCTGTTTAACTAGCTTGTTACAGCAATCACCCCAATATGCAATACAGTTTGAAAATAGCAGCACCAGGTCACAATCCAAGTACTCAGCACAAGGCTGCATGCAGATAGACACTTTTATATATTACATATACTTTTGTATCCATCGACTGATATCATGTTTTTGTTGCTCTTATAGATTTTGGAGCACTTTACACTATGCACATGTAATAAAACTTGATGATGATTGTTTTCTCTGGGAGTAATTTCCAAGAATGGCTGACCTCCTAACAAGTCTATCTGGTGTGAACAAACATGCTGCAATTTCCAAATAACTTTGCATTATGAATTCAACACTGATGGCCGTGTTTGGAATGCATTTCTAAAGTGAAAGGAATCCACAACCAAGGTATAAAAATAAAATCATGTTATTCAGAGCTTAATTAGATTACAATTCACAAAAGAAAACCTAGAAATGTCGAAATATGTTCCCCAGCACACTACACTGGGACATATATCTGAGCAATAATCTCACTAAATCAGGGGAAAAGGGTCATCATTTGAACAAACTCACTAGCTGATAAAAAGTAAAAGAGCAGAATACTCAATATGCTTCAGTATTCCTAAAACCCATCTTTTCAACTGAATGTATACAGCATATATCACACTAATGTGAAGAAACTGAACTTTCCATGATACACATCCCTAAACCAAAAATAAAGACATCGAATTTATGGATGGGAAGGAGTATTTTTTTGGATGTGTTCTTACCTACATCCTGACATAGATAACAAATATATTTGTAAAAAATCACAGAAAATACCAAACTGAATCAATAGGGTCCTTCCCAGGCAAGATGGTCTTTGTAGAGGTATCAAGGAGCATTTTGGAGTAGGGATAAAGGGTTGTGAGTGTCTACATGATATCAACCAGAAAAATTTAGGGTAGTATCCGAGCATAGCCCTTTATGGCATTAATATGCATACTTCTCAAAGCAATTTTTTAGGAAGTTAGACTAGACGCACATTTTAATTACTCTTGGGAACTCGTAAAGCACCAATTTTGGGTTCCACTCCTAGAGATTCTGATAATAGGTTCCCAAGAGAGAGCAAGGGCCCATATGGTATTAGTAGGCAAAATATGATGCTCAGACCTGTTTCAAGGAACCACTGTATAAGTGTGAACCTGACTACTAATAGAGGTTAGTGTTTGAGATGCCAAGCCTATTGGCTTGAATGTAGTTCCTACAGTTAGAAAATGAGGACTAAACGACTTTTAAGTTCCCTCCATGTATAAAATATCAAGTATGATTATGACTCTAGGATTCTAGGATTCCTGAAAAATATCTGATATTATGTTAACAAAAAAGAAAGAGCAGATGGTTGTTGGATAGGCAAGTAGTGGTATCTGATCTTACTTATGCGCTTATTCAAACAAGGAGAGTTAGAGTCATCTCCAGAGATCCAAGTTGTGTAGGAGAGCCAAGGCAGAAACAGTCCATAAACACATGAAGAGGTGAGATTTTGAGATCCAAAAAGGGCACAACTAACCAGTAGGAAACCAAGTTCAGTCAAAAAAGAAATTGTACAATGACCCATAAATAATCAGGGAGGTAACATAAAGCACTATGGGCATATAATTGCTAATCACAAGAAAGAAGCTATAGACTCTCATTTGGTTTTAAGCCCCTTAACTTCTCATGTTAGCCCCCTTGACATTCTCAGACTGAATTTAGCTTTGGCCTATGGATTTACAGGACTCACACCCCCATCTCCTGAATAAGTCTTCCTATGTGCATGATCATGTTTCTAAAAAAATTTAACTTTGCCATTCTTCACCAAACCCAACTCCCAGTCCTGGGATAAATGGACCTGACAAGTATTCTGGTCTTCTGGGAATTGATGTTATAACATTGATTATTTCTTGTATCATTCATACCATCTACTGGGGGTAATTAATACATCAGCCCAAATGAATTTGAAGAGTTATGTTTTTCATACCATATTTTAGTTATAGAATTGATTATTCATGGTCTTACATTTAGGTCTTTAATCCATTTTGAGTTTATTTTTGTACATGTTGTGAGAAGATGTTCTAACTACATTCTTTTACATGTAGCCATCCAGTTTTCCCAACACTACTTATTGAAGAGACTGTCTTTTCCCCATTGCATATTTTTGCTTCCTTTGTCATAGGTTAATTGACCATATATGCGTGAGTTTAATTTTGGGCTCTCTATTCTGTTCCATGGACCTATGTGTCTGTTTTCATGCCAGTACCATGCTGTTTTGATTTCTGTAGCTTTGTAGTATAGTCTGAAGTCAGGGAGCTTGATACATCCAGTTTTGTTCTTTTTTCTTAAGATTGCTTTAGCTATTTGGGACCTTTTGTGGTTCTACACAAGTTTTAGCATTATTTGTTCTGGTTCTGTGAAAAATGTCTTGGGTATTTTCATAGGGATTGCACTAAATCTGTAGATTGCCTTGGGTAGTATGGACATTTTAACAATATTAATTCTTCCAATCCATGAACATGGTATATCTTTCCATTTATTTGTATCATCTTCAATTTCCTTCATCAATGTCTTATAGTTTTCAGAGTATAGGTCTTTCACCTCCTTGGTTAAGTTTATTCCTAGGTATTTTATTCTTTTGATGCAATTATAAGTGGTATTGTTTTCTTGCTTTCTCTTTCTGGTAGTTCATTATTATTGTATAGAAAAGCATGAAATTTTGCCATTTGCAACAACATGGATGGACCTCGAAGGTATTATGCTCAGTGAAGTAAGTCAGACAGAGAAAGACAAATACTGTATGTTATCACTTTTATGTGGAATCTAAAAAATAAAACAAATGAATGAATATAACAAAACAGGAAGACTCATAGATACAGAGAACAAACTAGTGGTTGCCGGGGGGAGGGGGTGGGGAGAGGGGCAAGATTGGGGAATGGGATTAAGCGGTACAAATTACTAGGTATAAAATAAATAAGACACAAGGATGTAATGTATAGCACAGACAATATAACCAATATTTGATAATAACTTTAAATGGAATATAGTCTATAAAAATATTGAATCACTATGTTGTATACCTGAAATTAATATAACATTGTAAATCAACTATACTTCAGTTTTAAAAAAGGATGATTATATCCAGATATGTTTGCTTATTATACTGAATCTTTCTCGAGTCAGTAACTGAGAAATTCTGAGAATTCAAAGAAATGTATAGAATATGAAGTTGAAGGGGGACTAGAGAGTGACTACTTAAAGGGTATAGGATTTCCTTTAGGGGTGATTTAAATGTTCTAAAATTGACTGTGGTAATGGTTGCACTACTCTGTGAATAGACCAAAACCATTGAATTTTACACATTAAATGTGTGAATTGTATTGTGAGTTATATCTCAGTAAAGCTGTTTTAAAAAGTCCATCCACAGCCCCGTCCTCAGTCCCAGCTAAGGCTGCAAGCCCAGACTCAGACCCAGACTCAACCACAGAGTGTCACTCTTGATTAGTGTACGTAGATTATGGTAACTCCACTTTCTTTGGTCAGCAATTGGCTAAGGAAAACTCATGCGACCCAATTTTAGCCAATAGGATGTAAGGGAATGGTTTCTTGAGGATAAAAGGATGAGAAAGATTTCTTAGCACTTAGAGACTTACAAGAAACAAATAATTCTTTTTTCTGCCCCTTTCTGCATTGTTGTATGACAATGTGATACCTGGAGCTGTTGCAGCCATATTGATATTACGAGGGGCAAATTACTCTACATATTGTGGATGGAAGAGCAGGAAATAAAATGATGTCTTTATGCTACAGAAGTGACAAACACTACCTTTGGAGTTCTTGTTATGGTGAGATAATAAATCTCTTCATTGTTAAAGCCACTCTGAGTTGCATTTTTTTCAATTTGTAGTTGAGAACATCCTAAATAATAAAAAATATTTATTTATATTCCATCTTATACCAAAATCACTTGAAGTACCTAAATAATCGTTTAAAATTAAGCATTATAAAAGTCTTTAGGAGCTCATATTACCATGTCCATCAACCCTATCTGACAGTGAACCCTGCACCCCATTATTGAAGAGATGATAATTATTTAAATCACTAGTAGACTTTTAGAGAATGAATGCATTCCTCTCTCTCCATCACTTTTCAGTGTTTAACAGATCTCCTGGAAAGTTCTTCCTTGTATATAACCTGATGTGAAAAATCTTAACATTATATAGAAACATGCAAAACCACTGGTAGTATAAATTTTAGGCACTACAAATGTTTAGAATTTGTAAGTTAACAAGTAGTTCTAAACATAATAACCAGGTTAAGTAGATTTGATGCAGATGCTTAAGTCTGGATGATAAACCAATTAGATGAAAGAATGTCAGCAATGTTTTGTCTGAGAATCATGACAAATGTTTAATGAAACAAAACTCTAAATCATTCTCGGTTCTAGACAGAAAAGCCTCCATTTCACAATAGACTTTAAGTCAGTGTGTGTGCATGTCTATTTAGGTTAGGGAGTTTCTGGAGTTTCTGTTAAGATCATTTGCTAATATACATGAAGTCCCTAGTTATTACAACTGCTTTGAAAAACAGACAAAGAAACTAGGGGCATTTCACCACAAGCCCAGTACCAAACACTGGCACTGAAGAATAAAAATGTCAACTTCTCCTTTCTCAAAAGACATGGGAGCACATGTGAGCCCTTGCCAGTGGAAAAGCTTTTATTTGGTTGTTTTTCCCTGAGGCAATCAGTGTGTTAAGACAGAGATTCTCAAGGGAGTCGATTCAATTCAACTAACAGTTGTTGAGTGCCTACTATGTGCCAGGTGCTGGGAGACCCAGAGGAACTCAGAAAAGGATTCACTAAGGGAATGACTTCCTTGACTTCATCTCTGTTGCTCCCTGTTTTGGCTGTGAAAATTACAATGGCTGTTGACAGAATTTCACAGTGCTATACTGGATTCATGGGAGATAAGCATATGGACTTGGGGCTATACCTAAGGAAGCATTTGTGCACTGTCAGAATTAAAATCCATAACCTTAAGGCAGTTTTCATATTTCGTTTTGCTTTATCACCATAGTTCCTATCACTGATGATACGTGCCCTAGCATGTATTTCCTACTTCTACTTCTTCAGTAACTCATTGCAATCTGATATCTGCTCTTTCCACTCCACTGAAATTGCTCCTGAAATAAAGGTCACCAAAGTGTCAAAGTGCCAAGTGCCTTTTTCAGTCCTCAGTCTCTTCAACTTTTCTGCAACATTTCATAGTGCTGACCACCCTCACACCTCTTGATTCCCTCTTTTCCCTTAGACTCCAAAACACTACATTATCATGGTTCTCATTCTATCTTTTTTTTTTTTTTTTTTTTTTTTTTTTTTTTTTTTGCGGTACGCGGGCCTCTCACTGTTTTGGCCTCTCCCGTTGCGGAGCACAGGCTTCGGACGCGCAGGCTCAGCGGCCATGGATCACAGGTCCAGCCGCTCCGCGGCATGTGGGATCCTCCCGGACCAGGGCACGAACCCGCATCCCCTGCATCGGCAGGCGAACTCTCAACCACTGCGCCACCAGGGAAGCCCTCATTCTATCTCTTTGACTGCCCCTTCACTAACTCTTTGATTGGCTACTCTTCCTCCACCAGCACCTCAAGGTCTTTTCCTCAGTCCATTTTATTTTGCTTTGTTTTCTTTGCTCTCTATATTCTCTCCATGGGCAATTGTATCCATTGCCACAGCTTTAGTTAACACCCAAACTCTGAATATACTGATGAATTCATATCTACATCTCCAGCCCTAATCTCTTACCTAAACCCCAATCTCACAATCCCAACAGTCAGTTGACTTTTACCCCCTTGGGCACCTCAAAGACATGTCCAGGATGGAACATCTTTCCCCATCACAAACCTACTCCACCTCCTAAATATCCAATTTCATTTAATGGTACCCACACTCCCAGTTGCCCAAGATTGAAACTTTGGAGTCATTTTACCTTCCCTCTCACTCTTAACATTGCATATTCCCAGAGTTACCAAAGTTTGAATGTCTCAATCGTATGTCCATCTCTTAACTACCCGCACTGCCAATACTTTAATTTGGACAAATGTCAACTCTTTCCTGGACTGTGCCAATGGCCTCTTAAATAGTATTCCTGCCTCTAGTCTCTCTGGATGCTGTATTACTGATATAGCTATAAATTGGAAGCTGGAAATAAATTAGTAGTGGCAGCATGTGGTTATTGGGCAAGAACTGCCACAGAGAAGTGCTTCTTTTCTCAAAGGGATTTTCTTGCTTCATATTGCCCCACTTACCCTAGGGCACATGCCATTAGTCAGTGAGTAACCCTTGCCACTGGTTGTCACAACCAGATTAACTTACTCAGCATTGACAATGTCATCATAATAGCTATCTAGAAAGCATTGATAGCTAATGTTCAAGAGAGATTGATATAACTAACTATTCTATGTAGATTGGCTATGAGAAGCAAAAATAAAGATGTCCCAGGATATCATTAAGGATAGAGTAGTTGGTTGGTATTCCTTCAGGAAAAGTAAGTTTGAAACATCATTCAGATCTGAGAAAATGAGTGTTTAAAAAAATATTCATGACCCCTGCTGAATGTTTAGCATGGTACTAACCCTTTGGAATATGGTTTTGACAAATGAACTCCTTCTCTTCAGAAAAGACTGTTTCCTTGCAATAGCGTATTCTTCAGTATGGATTATTTTCAACATGATATATAAAATAAAGTGCTTTTAAGTCACCTTTTTCTCCTCAACCAGTCTCCATTCTGTAAATTTTAATTTATAAGTTAGCAAATTCTAAACCACTGAAAGTAATTTAATATACCATATGGGTTTTTGTAATTTCTTTGCTCAAGGATTTATTTTGCTACGGGAGATAACTTAAGTCTTTCCTAACACCTAGAAATTCTAACATATCTCAGTACTGCCTGCCAATATCTTATGTAACTCTTAAAAGGCTGTATCTACACAACACTGAAACTTCCAGCTGAAAAGCCAAATTTTTAGGTAATCTACAAGCTGGTTTGCTTGTGAGCCATGAAACAACAAGCTTAAGTGATTTTTTTTCTGAGTGTAATTAACACATAGTGCTGCTATAATAATGAGCTGATTTGGAGAGAACCAACTGAATTCAATCAAACTGGTTGTTTTCACAACAGTTTCAAGTCACTTAATTTCAAAACAACTAGGTCTTTGACTTATTGCAGTCACGTGTGAACACAAAGCCTGAACTGGCCATTTGTTTAAGTAATGTACAAACATAGTTTACTGTGATACCCTTTTAAACGATGAACCCCCATCCTCCCAAGCCACTTTCAATCCCTCCAATACTATCATTTATCATGTCACCTACCTGCTTAAAATCCTCAAGTAATTTTTTCTTGCCTACAAATAAAGTCTGAGCCTTTGATTATGTCATTCTGCCCAAATGGAAAATTTTCAATCTTCTTCTCAATCTCTCCAGATTATAGATTCTCCTCAAGCCCCAGTGTCTCAACTCCTCTACAAAAGCAACCATAACTACTACAGTGTGCACTAAGTTTCTCTTCTCTGAGTATGTATTGCACTGAAAATCTAAAGAACAGAAAGTTAACATGTGAAAAACACGTGTCAAAATTATTGCTCTGTACCTGGCAGAGTACCTAACAGAGTACCTAGCACATAGTAGATACTCCATGGACACCTGTAAACTTGTCTCATCGACTTCTACCAATGGAATAAGAATGCACCTAAGGTGTGATAACAACCTTCCAAATTATACTTCACTTAGTAAATAACAGGGAAAATCTCCTTTCCTTTGTGCCTTTAATTCTCCACTGAATCAATGTTAATTTGCATAAGTATACCATAGTTGTAGGCACTGTTCTATCACTGAAGACATAACAGAGTGGGTCAGCCTGCAATGGGCAGTAGGTTTCTGGAGAAGGAGTTAGGGCTTTCTTCCAATACCAATCACCTCCTCCATTCAACTTCTACCAAAGAGGTATTCATGACTGAATATCATGTTTATGACTAGAAAACAGACTTGATTCAGTAGGACAAGGGTTGCTAAAGCTGGCATAAAAAGCTGTCAGTGACACAAATGACACTGAGTATCATTACAGATTAGTTTACAGTGAGAAAGCGATTCTCATTCACATTATCTGGGCCATCAAAAGAAACTTTCTGTATTAATTTGCACAACCTCTATTTAATGAAATTATACCAATTCTTAACATTATGAGGATAGAAGAGACACAGGAGGAGAAGGCGGGAAAGAACAGGATGGAGAAGGATTGGTTTTGCATATTAAACAGAAATGTGGAGGAAGTTGGATTTTTGCCATATTCTCTGGCTCTATTAATAGACAATACACCAATGGTTCAAAACAAAATCATCAGACACTAACATAGAGAAATGTGCATGCAGATCTGACACATTATTTTATTTATAAGACATCCTCTCCATAGGAAGACTAAATTTACTACACTGCATGAAATAAAAAGTGGAAAAAGAAATATTTAGACATCTGCATCATAAAGGCATCACAATGACAGGTAATATTCCTTGATGTGGTGAGACTCCCATGGATACAGGTGGGGGAGGAGAAGCAGAGACGCTTTTAATGACAGTAGGAAGACAAAAGCTGAACTACTTTTCTGTTCAACTTTTGAGAGACTGGTGGTACCAGGTCCACAATTCAGGAAGAGAATTATGCTAACTCCTTAAGCTTGTTTCAACAGAGGACACAGGTAGTGAAAATTACATGGACTTTTTTTTCTGGGAAAACATTTTGTCTTCTCCCTGTTCACCAAATATTTTATCACTACTATAATGAACAAAGTAGTCACATTTTTAAGCCATCATGGTTGGTCTGAGGTACTTTCTGGGCGCTTCAAGAGCCACAAGTCTTGCCATTAGAGAGAAAAACAATTTTAGTAAAGAATGAATCAAATGACTTGGTGCTGATGACATTCAAGTTTTGCACGTGTGATATATACTGACATAGAGCATTTTTTGAAATGCATATGGATGCACAATAGCATTGCAAGCAGAACAACCCAATATCTGTTCCTCATTCTGTACCCTACTTGTTAGGAAGTAGAACCTAGTAACATATAATGCCTTCTTTAAAAAAAACATATCATTAGGAATCTTTGAGAAACTTGGCCCTTTTCATTTACACCTGATAACTTTAAAACATCATAACCTCTTTAGGAAACAACATTGAAGTTCAGATGAAGCAAAGCTAACTTAAGAATGCTCATATTCACACTAGGGAATGAGCACCATTTACAAAAGTTTTACCATATGAATTTACCATATGAATTTAAATAGTAACCCCAACCAAGTTATCAACATTTGCTATTATTATTAATAGCTACTCCTTCCACTCCACTTCATTTTCTGCAGAGTATTTCTGCATACACTATCTTGATTTTTCATCACAGTAGCCTTGGGAAATAAACTAGAAAACCAAGGCCTAGAGAGGTTATGTGAATTCTTCAATGTCACACAGCTAGTTAGTAATAAAGTCAGCAATTGAAATTAAAGGACCCAGATTACTAATCTAACGTACTTATAGTGTAAAATGAAAGGCTCATTATGTTTACACTATAACATATTAAATATTGAAAAACTAGAAACATTTAAATTTATTCTTCTTAAAGAGATTTTTAGAGAAACAGGATACCAAAAATGGTTGGCTGTAAGGGTTGGTATAACTTTAATGTGTCTGTGAAATGAGATACAAATAATTGAAGACAGATAAAATTGAATATTAGGTGGTATCTAAATGGCTATGGAATCATAAATTCCATTTCCCCATAATCAAATCCCCATAACTAGTTTGGTTTGCGGCTGTTAGCTTCAGCCAGATATGACACTGTTGTTTAATCTTTGAGTTTCACCTGCAGAAAACAAACAAACATTGCAATAGAATCCTGAGAGGGCTTTTGCAATTACCTTTCGAGATACCTATATGAAGCAAACGCCCATTCCTCTCAGGATTTAGTGCCCAGCACACTCTCCCACTGACAGGACAAGGCAGCTCCAGGTGACTAAGCAGTAACTCCAGTATACCATGTAAAGTCTACATGCAGACAGTAAGGATACAAAATTAAAAACTGACTAAACATTTGGCCTAAAGTAGTCTGAATAATATTTAGCACATAAAATCTGGGGCAAAATTGGATGAACTGCAAACATCCCAAAGTGGGTTTGAAAAAGCAGACAGCAGTGTCCTGAAATTTATTATCATCACTGTCAGTTGTGCAATAGCCTATATGAAATGATTTGGTGATTTCAGTCTCATTCCCAATGGGGCAGATATTCACATCATTACAATCACTGTGAAAACGGTACACTTGTTTGTAGTCTCAGTAGAAATATCAAGAAACTTATGGAGCATGGAGAACCTAATCGTAAGAAGTGGTCTCTCTAGGTGTGTCTGAGGACACTTTTTAGGGACAATGACTTTTACTTTCATAAACTCTTGAGTATAAATACTCTGACTCCATAAAGAACTCCAACCTCCATGGTTTGGGGCTTCAAAATGAACAAGGTTAAAAAAGGGCCCACCAAACACAGAATAAAATGGGAAATCTTGTATTACAAAATAGAACTAGAGAAGCTGGATACTTTTGTTTTCTATACTATTTTTTTCTCTCCACCTTCCTTCCTTCCTGTTAAATTGTAAGTATCCTACAGAAAACTCTGGATATGGAATAAGAGAGACCTAGGTTTTTGCCCTTGTTTTCTGCTATATCGCTTATGTAATTCTGGACAAAGAATTCCTCTGTAAAGTGGGAGTGGAACTTTGCTCTGTGTATGTGATAGGATTCAGATCCAAGAGAGTCAAACAAATTGTAAGTGATATGTTAAATGCCCTGACTGATCTGAGAAGCTTCTTTGCTCACCACATACATTACCTGAATAGACTCAATAGTGAGAACTTCAAACCCTGGCCTGGATCATTACAATTTCCCACCTTCCTCACAAGCTAAATAAAGAGGCCAGAATAAAGCAATCACAATTTTGTGTCCAGGGATATATTTGCAGATTGTTATATACAGTCAAACTCACTTCTGTTGCTTTGTTGACATGCTTATGTGTGTGTCTGTGTCTGTCTGTATTGTACCTCCACAGCAAGATATAAAGAACTCATGGCTATAAGTAAACATATTATTATCATCTATTTATTTAGTATTTCTTTTTCAGACAAATACATCTAATAGGGTTCTGGAGTGTTCTGGAACTGAACATTGTTTGTCTTCAAGAGTAACCTAAGGTACTTGCCACTCAGCATTTACTTCAACCTTAGAGCTTAACAGACGGCCTGGTGTACGGTAAGCATACAGTAAACGTTTGCTGAATAAATGAGCTACCCCCATGCAGGGTTTACCCATTTTTTCTGTGTTCCCTCAGTCCCTGTGCACACTTTACACTTAGATTTGTTGTCTGGACCAAGGTACTTGTATAGCCTTTGCTTGTATTTAGTGTCTGCTGTACGTGGCAAACACATCCTAGGATAACACCCAATAAGTCATGCCCTTATGTTATCCCTGCCCCTTGTGTGTGGACAGAATCTGTCACTTGCTTCTAATCAAGAGAATATGGAAAAGGCAAAAGGATTTTTCAGGTATAATTAGGACCCCCTAATGAGTTGACTTTAGTTTAATCAAAAGAGAGATTATCCTGGGTAGACCTAATGTGGACAGGAGAGCCCTTTAAAACACTGTTAAGGCCATCTCTGAAATTAGAGATTTGAAGTAGCAGAGTCTCTCTCTCTCTCTCTCTCTCTCTCTCTCTCTCTGTGGCTGACTTTGAAGAACCAACCTGCCATGAATTTTATAGTTGGAAAGAAATTAACTCCAACAACAACATAAGGGAGTTGGAAGTGGATTTTTTCCCCAGTCTAGCCTCCAGATGAGAACAAGCCCAGCCAACAACCTGAGTGCACCCTTGTGAGACTCTGAGCAGAGAAATCGTGGAAGTCATGCCCAGACGTCTGACTTACAGAAATTGTGAGCTAATAAATTGGTGTCGTTTTCAGCCACTCAGGTTGTGATCATTTGTTACAGGGCCATAGAAAACCAGTACACGCTGTGTGTGTACAGATCATACTTCTCATCCTAGAGGATAAACACTTTGAGGGAAGAAAGCACATCTTTTGCTTTCCCTCTCTCTCAGTGCCAAGTGCCCAGCCAAGTACACAGCACAGGCATACTTGTAGGCTGAAATAAATCATTTCTACTTGTGAGCACTAGGTACTATACTGTACTTTCTGCTGAAACTGTTTTCTACTGAGGAAGTGAAACGCAATATACTGACTTCTGTTTTGTCACATATTTTTCAGCAGAGTGGCAAAAATTAGACACACATGAAAAACAGTGGGAGCTGTGTACCTACTTATCAATGCATGAAGCTGAAAAATGACCACATTCCTTTTAAAGATGGCAATAATGTAAGATGAAAAAAAATAATTCAGCAATCCAATTACAATGAACTGACTAACAAACTGGCTATGGTGGCCACACATGGCTGGTATAAATCAGAATTATTTTCCTCTTTCTTAATTTGCTTCTCAGTCAGGCTACAGCTTTGCTTTTAAAGTAACGGAGGTATCTATTTCCTATCTGACCCTTGGAGAGTTTTTAAGAGATTTAGTTTTATCTTAAAACTAAACACCCCGAGCCCATGCTAATTTCCCTACAAAAAATGCAGTTCTCTTAATAGCTAAGTTTCTATTCAAAACCTTAACACTCTCCTTGCCAATCAAAGATCAGTTTCTTAAACTCAGCAACATGTAGGAGAAGCCAAAGTAAAGGTCTTATAGGAAAGAACCCAAGGCCCGGAAAACCATTTCTTCATTCAGTCTAGTTTTTTTTCTTTTGTTCTCACTCTCTTTTTCTCTCCAACTAAAATATTGTTTATTCATTACTATAAAGGGAAACAATAAGTGTGGGAAATAGTATGGAGAATCAAATCCTTCATACAGTTTTTATTATAGAAATCTAGCTATATATTCTTATTTCAGTTGCAAGAAATATCAAAACTCAAGCAGCTTAATATTATGGGACAAGATGAAAGGACATAAAGTGTTATCAGTGACTTCTTGTTAATGTTGAGGTAGCAACTACCAGGGAATTCTAAAGTCTGTTATTTAAGTTAAGCAAGGCCTTTATCCCCTTGTTAAAATGCAAACAGCACTGGGAGACCATCTCTCAGAGCCTTAAGTCACTTTAGGGTTCCAAATGACAAAGTTTATCAGCTTCTTTTCTGAAAGTAGGCTTTATGTTTTCCAGAGAGTAGACACAAAGGAAGAGGGTAAACTTAAATCCCCTGGTTGCCTGAGGCAATAGGAGACATCCACCACTGAGACTTGAAAAAGTACCCAAGGAAGCGAGATCCGCATTCCAAACTGCCTGAAGAATTTTTCTGTATTCAAGCCTGAATGGGATGTAGTGTCAGCTGTCTGGGTGGCTGCCTACTGCTATGAGTTGTAAGATTTCAGTTTCAGGTGCATACTTGTTTTTTCCATTTTAATTAGTCATTAAAATGAATTAAGACAATCTCATCATTCCTAATGCAATGGAAAAGGACAAAAAATTACTGCGTGGCATATATAGAACAGTTGAAGAAGTTGACTGAAAATTTTATGGCAGAAAGGAATATATTTCCACAAATTCCTCTTGTATACTATCTCCCCCACTGCATGGCCTTCATCACTTTTAGAAAATGCTCAATGATATATATCCTTTAGGGAATTAAATAAAAGTACTTGGAAGATCAGTGATAAGCTAGGAAGCAGGCCTGCTACTCCAGTCCATTCTTCTGAAACGATTTCCCTAAACATCCTATAATTTAGCCATACCAGATGGTCCCTCAGACATACCATAGATTGCATGCCTTTATGCTTTTACTTATTATAATATACCCAAGTTAGATTCACTTTTCTATCTTTTCTAACAGCCAAGTTCCTAGTCATTTTCTAAAGTCCAAATAAATGTCACCTTTCTATAGTATATTCCCAGATATAAAACATGAGATACAGTCAGAGACTTCCTTCTCTGTGATTCTAAATCACTTCATATATACCTCTATTACTGTTCATTTTAAATTATATTGTAGGGGGTTTTGTTTGTTTTTACGTTAGTTGTACCTCAACTTCCACACTGTGAACGCCTTGAGGCTAAAAATTATGTCCCATCAGTCTTTACACACAGCAGTCTTCCTCCAAACCCATCACAGTGTCTACAACAGAACATGGCCATAGTGTGTGCTCAATTTATGTTGGCCGGATTGGATTAGAAAATTGATATTAGAGGTCCAGAGAAGAAAAGTAACCAAAATAGCTCTTTCTTGCCAAACAGGTACTTGTTTCTCACAAATGGAATCCCCCAGATCTAAAGAACCAGAAACATTCTTTTTGGTTGGAATATTACTTCAATTTAAAGGCTCTAGAGCAGTAATTTCAGAGGAGGCCTCTATACCCTTTTTTAGCTACCAGAGAATCAACTGCCCATGAAAAGAGGCTATCTTTGTTTATACTCCAAATTCTTTCAATACAGGCGATAAGCGATTCACATCTCATCCAAATCAATTAATAATTTTATGTACTTCATAATGTAACAGGTTTAATGAAGGAAATAGGAGAAATATAAGACATATTCTTATATTAAAAACTCCTGCAATATAGTGGGGGAGATCATTTTAATGCACAAAAAAGAATTAGATAAAATGTGACTATACAAACATGCAAAATTCTGCATTCTGACTATATAAAAGCTGTACGCATTCAAAAAATGGGAAAGTCAAGTTAGAGTCATGCAGCTTAGAATATTTCATGGGCCTGAAAGAATTTAATAATGCAAAGAGAGTTGAAATAAAGGCTGCCTAAGACTTAAAAACATCTCAAAGAATTCTAGACCACGCAAGGAAATTAAGAGACGATTCTTCCTAAACTCCGTATTTTATATAAGAAATAAACCCAGATAGAGAAAATGACTTACCCAAGGTCCCAAAGTGGATGTGTGCAATGCTGGGAGAGAATCTTCATTGCTCCTATCACCTCAAGTAGTCTCCTACAAACTCACTTAAATTACATACAGGCTATTTGTTTTCTATTTATGTGGGGGAAGATGTGCTCAGATGCAAACTTTTTTTTTTTTAACATCTTTATTGGAGTATAATTGCTTTGCCATGGTGTGTTAGTTTCTGCTTCATAACAAAGTGAATCAGCTATACATATACATATGTTCCCATATCTCTTCCCTCTTGCGTCTCCCTCCCTCCCACCCTCCCTATCCCACCCCTCTAGGTGGTCACAAAGCACCGAGCTGATCTCCCTGTGCTATGCGGCTGCTTCCCACTAGCTACCTATTTTACATTTGGTAGTGTATATATGTCCATGCCACTCTCTCACTTTGTCGCAGCTTACCCTCCCGCCTCCTCGTATCCTCAAGTCCATTCTCTAGTAGGTCTCAGATGCATACTTTTTTGCTAGGAAAAACGCCCTGTTAAAACATTGTCTAGATCAATTTCTAAAAGAGAACCTGGAAATGTTGACAATATAACCATAAAAACTTGAGTAAATCTATTGCATTTAAACAACAACAGAAAATGACTTCTGGGGAGGGAGAGGCATAAAACCAGAATAACATTTCTATTATAGACTTTGTGTTATAGAGATGAGTTACGTCATCACATACATAGGAAACAAGAGTTCCCCAGAAATATAATTGAGCTTGTATTATAAGTGAATTATACTTTTTTCTTTTTTCAAAATTAGCCAATGGTTAACAAAAATGGCACTGCCCAGCAGAGACTATTGGCCCTCTGATAGAAGGTGTCTTCTGTTTTTACATGCTAATCCCTGACACACAGAAACAATTTTAATTTATGTTCTGGCAGCATCTGAGCTGCAAGAAACTGAGGCTACCGACATCTGGCTTGATAAACCACATAGCTGTAAGCAAGCTTATAAATTAAATTATTTAAGTATCCCCATTTAATTTCCAGCATCTCTAAGCACAGGATGACAGACTGAAATGTGTCAAACTCAAAGAAACCAGCCTAAACTCATCTCAAACATGACACTTAAAGTAATTCAATAACATTCCACATTTCACAAACAGACATGAAAACACATTTCACCCCATCAGTATAATTTGTAGTGCCCAAGCAGAATCATGCCATGATATCCCACAAGAAGCATAATTTAGAATGGACATAAATTTTACTTAAAGATTCAATTATTGCCTTAAATATATGACTGTGTGGAAAAATCTCAGTATGTTTGGTACAATCCCCTCAGTCTAATATATTAGAGCAAATGAGGCAAGTCATCAGGAGACTTTTGTTCTCCCATTTGGGGACAGCATAGTTATCATTATCATTGGCATTTATTCATTAATTCATCCAACATATATTTGTAAATACCTACTAGATGCGAGGTACATAGCTAGGTGCTGGGGATCTGGCAGTGAATAAAGTCTAGATAGTTTCCACCGTCATGGAGATTATTATCTCACCCTCACTAGATAAAACGTACTGATTGTCAACAGGAACTCTCATGCATTGCTGGCAGGAACGCAAAAATGGTGCAGCCACTTAGGAAGACATTTTGGTGCTTTCTTAAAAAACTAAACATAGTTTTACCAGACGATCCAGCAATCATACTCCTTGGTATTTATCCAAAGGAAATGGAAACTTATGTTCACACAAAAACCTGCACAGAGATGAGTATAGCAGCTTTATTCATAATTGCCAAACGGAAGCAACCAAAAGATGTCCTTCAGTCCTTCAGTGATGGATAAATAAACTATGGTACATTCAGACAATGGAATATTATTCAAGGCCAAAAAGAAATGAGCTATCAAGCCATGAAAAAACTATGGAGAAACCTTAAGTACATATTACTAAGTCAAAGAAGCCAATCTGAAGAGTATTTCAACTATAGGACATTCTGGAAAAGGCAAAACTATGGAGAAAGTAAAAAGATCAGTGGTGCCAGGGCCTGGGGAAGGGAGGGGAGGGATGAATATGGGCGATGGGTGCACAGAGGATTTTTAGGGCAGTGGAACTATTCTGTGTGATACTATTATGGTGGATTCATGTCACTTTACATTTGTCCAAACCCACAGAACATACAATACCCAGAATGATGCTGATGTAAACTGTGGGCTTTAAGTGATTATGGCATGTCAGTGTAGGTTCATTATTTGTAACAAATGTCCACACTATGGGGATGTTGATGCTGGGGGAGGCTGTGCATCTGGGGGGGTGGGGGCAGGGGGCATATGGGAAATCTCTGTACCTTCCTCTCAATTTTGCTGTGAACTTTAAACTGCTCTAAAAATTTGTCTTGTACTGATTGTCCTTCTAAAGCATTGGAACTCATTAATTCAGGATCTATTTAAATCCCTTTCCCCCTAGCAGCTCACAAAAGATAGATATATAATACTGACCCTGATAAAATATATACACTTGGCTACAAAAGGAATATTGCGCACGTGCAGGAAAAGATGGACTTCCAAAAATCTGGTTCCAAAAGTGACTTGCTCATTGTTGCTAGAGGTAGGAGGGAACTTGTGCCTCAGTCAATCACAAAACAAAAATACACTGAGTTCCTGCTACGGGCAAGGCAACACACTAAGCTTTGGTAGGGCACTAATGAGCAAGATGCTAAACTGTCTAAACTAGAGGTAAATCTCATGGCAGTGATATAAAAAAGAAAGGAGGGAAGTGAAAGACATTGCGAACCACCAATGGGACACAGTGACTGATTATATACAGAAAGCAAAGTACAAGGAGGGGGCAAAGAAAGCCTCAAGGTTTTAAGCCTGGGTAGCTAGAAGAATAATGGAATTTCTGACAGAAAGCGAGAAGGTGAATAGGGGATCCAACCTCTATGTTTCCAACCTCGGAAACATGATGTGCTCACCTTTAGAAACGCAATGCGTTTCCCACATCAGCAGAATATCCAAGCATACATACGTGGCAGGAAGTTGGAGATTATGGGACCATAGTGCAGGAAACAGATTTTTAAAAAATAATTTATATAAGAAATGGTAGTTAGACTCATAAAGGTAGATGAAATCTCCAAGGAAGAAAAGGTAGAGGAAGAAAAATAATGGATCTTGAATATATCCATAGTTTGAGTATAAAAAACAAAATAATCCAGGAAGAAATCTCCATTTTCTTTACTCAAGAAAGCTTCATGGGAAATGAACAACACTGATATCAGGCAAAGAGAAGACAAACAAGTTCTTCTCAGAATGGTGATATGAGTAGGCAAAAGATTAGGGGACACCACAAAACCAAGTTACTCTGATTCACTTCTCCTTCCTTCCTTCCTTCCTTCCTTCTTCTTTCCTTCCTTCCTCTCTTTCTTCCTTTCTTTCTTTCTCTTTCTTCCTTTCTTTTTATTCAGACTACTGCAAACACTTTTAAGACTATATTTCAGAATATACCTACTAGAATTATACTTTGGAGGCATCACATTAGGATCCTTTAGTTGAGGTATTCTACAATAAAAGCACTCTCTGGGCAGGTGTCTGAAATTCACCTGCCATATCCAAAGGTCCAGTCCAATATTCAGATGCCTTAACTTAGGAATTCCAAAATTTGGAATTTAAAAACAAGTCAGAAAACAAGAAAAACAAGTCAGATTTTAAAAAACCAGAGTTCTTTTCTTAACTGATTTAGTAACAAATAGAGATATAAGAGTAGCTGAAACCATATTTGTATACTGGCCATACCACTTAGTTTCTCTGTAACCTGAGCCAAATTACTTAACCTCTCTTGGCCTCTGTCTTCTAAACTTTATAACTGGAGATGATAGTAGTACCAGCTTCATAAAGTTATTGTGGGGATTAAATGAGATAACAGGTGTAAAATGAATGGAATAGTTCTTGGCGTAAAGCAATTGTTCATAATTTGTTACATCACACCCGTCAATAAGCAACACATAGAAAATTCTACATGATTTTTTAAATACTAGGTCAAAAACTGAATTTTCTACTATTATTTAAAATACAAGTATGTCAGTCACATAGGATTATCTATCTTCTAGGCAGAAAACTGAGAGAACAAGATGAAAAGTTATTTATAAAGACCTACTAAGTTTATAAAATAAAAAAAACACAAACTCAAGAATGAGAAGAGAAAATATAAAATGAAGAAAGTATATTCACCCTCTTTTGCCAAATGTCAAGAATGAGAAAAAAAGATTCTCATGTGATTTGGCAAACTGGAAATTTAAGATGGGAAATCATTATTTAAGGAATAGTCTATATGCAGCCCCCTTTCCAATTCTAGTCTTATCCAAAAGTACTATCATTAAAGAAAGGATCTTAAGACAATGGAAGTAACTATCAATGCTATGTGGATATCAAATTATTCTAGGCCAATTTTATCCCTTTCCAAGATAAAATGACAAGTCACAGAGATGAAGGCAAAATGATAAAATAATCTATTTTGATTTCTATAAGAAATTTAACTTCAATTACGTGACATTCTTAAAAGCAATGAGAAGAAAGGAGGCTTACGCTAGAGTTCAGTAACCTCATTACCCTGGAAGAGTGCTAAGGAAGGCCTGTGGCAAAACAAAGAAACAAGCAGTGGAAAAGGGAAGCAGAAAAAGATGTACTAAGAAAAACTACAGGAAAAAAGAAAGACTAGAAGGAGGGAAAAGCAATGCCATGACAAATGTGTCCAGCTAATGTTTGTTAAGTGCTCAGAACAGTGACTGACACACAAATGCTATATATATATATATATATATATATATATATATATATATATATATATATATATATATACACACATATTTGCTAAATAAAGGATTCTATACTCGTAACGCTGACAACATGACTCCCTTACCCTTTGTATAGACATTCACATGCTTGAAAGCAGAAGCCTAGAGCAAATGATTTCTCAAGGTCCTCTGCAGCTCAGTTATTTCATAGCTCTATGTTTTCCATCATTTTAAGAGATTTCACTAGAGAAAAAAACTGATGGCATTGTTGACGCATCAGAAATCTATTTTCTACATCATCATTTTCCATTTTACCTAAAGGTATGATAGAACTACTTTTTTACTAGACAGCACTCATTTGGTAGATTTCTTAGAATTTGTGGGCTTCATCTAATACTAAACACATTAATAGCTAGTATTCTTTAAACAGCCCGTTCATTTATAAGGTACCCCTGTCAGTAAGCTCTACTGTAGATCATTTGGTACACCGAACTCTGTATTCCCATCAGTAATGAAGTAGGCATTTTTATTCAAATGTAGCAGGATGTTCAGCTCCCAGGATAATGATTAAGTGAAGATCTTTTTTATTCTGCAGACAAAGCAGATACCATACTTACAGTTCAGGCTCTCAGGGACAAAAATCTTAATGGGGGCCAAGATTTCCTCAGACTTTATGGAAATAACCTTTTTGAAAGTTTGCGTTCTGTGGTCCCTCTCTATGGCAATTCTGATTTCTTTTTCCTAGGGTCAGAGTATTCTTGACAGGCCTCCCACTCCCTTGCTATTCTTTAATAGTACTGTGATTTCCTCACTACTCTTACTAATGAATATTTCATCTGTCTGAAGGAATAATCATTGTGTGTTTACCAAATGACAGAATGACTTACAAAAATGTACTTAACTGAAAATCAGCCTTTCTTAGAATTACCAAACAGTCTTCTTTCAGCTCCTTCCTCCACTTCCTCAAACTACTGTCAACAATAAAATGAGTAGTAACTTCCTGTGCTCTCTTATGATTAAAACTATAAGCTTGATGTAAATTAGTACTCATAGGTAGCATTCACATCATACAGTATGTAGATGCAAGCTTAGATCACGGCATGCAAAGAAGTGCATCTTTCATTTTGTGTTCATACACAGGATACAAAAGAGTCAAGCATGAATCAGAGTGCTTTTGAACAAAGCAGTGTGTAAAATTAAATAAAATTAAGAAGGGCATTGAAAACTTGTATTCTTTACATTAATTTATCATTGGAGGTTTACATCATACACTATGAATTATATCTAACCCACTTAACCAGGTGAGAACTTTGCAAATAGGAAGAGAACAAATCAGTCATCTATTACACACAGTGATAGTCAACCATATCACTTAAAGTGTACCTTTCAAAATTAAAGTTCACATGCAGTCGTACAGATGAGTCTGGGACAAAATAGGTAGCTGATGCGTTCTCGGAAAACAGCCACTTAAAATCATATAAGTTGAATAGTTTCATCTGACATATGTCAGACATCTAGCGAAAGCAGAACAATATTTGAAGGTCACCAATTCAATGCCTATCCTATAGAAAAGACCCTGACTACTTCGGGTAGTGCACCACACGGCAAGGGATTACATTGCCCTTTTATACTTATTTCAGAATTTTTGTCATTGATTTTTCAATTTTTTTTACCTTTTTAAAAAATAATATATAATGATTCTCAATATACCTTGTAAGTATGTTAGGCTGAAGAAATAGTGATTTCAAATTTATAATGGTGAGATGGAGGGCTGGACTTTGCCTCACCCAAAAGACACTTTGCCACATTCGGCTGTCAGGTTAGCAATATTATGGGGCTGAAATAACACTCCTAAGGAAGATCATCTACTCAGAGAGATTTTCCAGAAACCCTAAGAGCCATTTCTATTAACTCTGATTCCATATCCTAAACATCCAATGTTGGACTTTCTGTTGGGAAATAATGGATGCATTTCAGATTCTGGCTTATCTAGAAACACTTAGGAAAAGCCCAAGGCTTTGTTTTCAGTTTTGTGATTGTGTGTGTGTGTGTGTGTGTGTGTGTGTGTGTGTGTGTGTGTGTGTGTGTGTGTGGTGTGTGTGTGTTTCCTGGAGTAGAGGAATAAGTACCAACTAAGCAATACTTCCATCTTCCTTAAAAGATTAGAGCTAGGGCTTCCCTGGTGGCACAGTGGTTGAGAATCTGCCTGCCAATGCAGGGGACACAGGTTCGAGCCCTGGTCTGGGAGGATCCCACATGCCGCGGAGCAACTAGCCCCGTGAGCCACAATTACTGAGCCTGCGCGTCTGGAGCCTGTGCTCCGCAACAAGAGAGGCCGCGATAGTGAGAGGTCGGCGCACCGCGATGAAGAGGGGCCCCCACTTGCCGCAACTAGAGAAAGCCCTTGCACAGAAACGAAGGACCAACACGGCCATAAATAAATAAATAAATAAATAAAATAAAATAAAAAAGATTAGAGGGCTCCCCTGGTGGCGCAGTGGTTGAGAGTCCGCCTGCCGATGCAGGGGACGCGGGTTCGTGCCCCGGTCCGGGAAGATCCCACATGCCGCGGAGCGGCTGGGCCCGTGAGACATGGCCGCTGAGCCTGCGCGTCCGGAGCCTGTGCTCCGCAACGGGAGAGGCCACAACGGTGAGAGGCCCGCGTACCGCAAAAAAAAAAAAAAAAAAAAAAAAAAAAAAAAGATTAGAGCTAAATGCTATAAGAAAATGAATTGAATCTACAAGTTAAGTATTTCTGCTCCCAAATTAAGATTAATTCTACAGTTTCATGGAATTATAAGCTGACAAGTGAATTGGGAATCTATATATACCTATATATCTCTATCTACCTGTCGCTATCTATCTGTCTACCTATCTATCTATCTATCTATCTCTGTAAGGATATACTCTATGCCAGAAAAGATCGACTTACCTGTACAACTGCCCCCTTGCAACAAAATCAAGTCTATCGGTTTAATTCTTCTTGCTTAGTATCCACTTCTTCTGCTTCTCCAAAGTCTAATAGGCTGTTTTATTCCTCATCTCACCATTGCACATAGGTACTTCATCCTATTGTAAGATCTTTTCTTTGCCTACTCTCAACCTTACAGAGATAGCTTGTAGCTTTGGTGAAAAATCTGAACATTACTGAAATAGGCCACACACAAAAAAAGAAAAGTAGAAAAAAGGGCAACCTAAATGATACTCTCTTACTCTCCCCTACTTAACAGCATGGATATTCTGCCATACTTTGATTTTTCTTTTAGGTGAAGCGGCAATATAGAGAAAGCTAGGTCACAGGAGGGTTCAAGGGGAATTTAAAAATGAACATGTTTGGATTCACCGATCTATACTATAAAAAGGATGAGTGTCAGCTACGAGCAAATTTAGCACTGAGAAATCCTTATAGGATTGACTGCAAATATACAGGAAGTCACTAGATGAAAGCTCAATCTAACTACAGGACCTATACCTTGACTATTCTGCTTTTACATAAAGAAAAGATGATGACCAACCTGAAATGAGATTAACTTATTTTAAATTCAAAAAACCTAAAAAACCCTAAAGCTTTAATTATTTTTTTGAGGTTCCCTCATTTAGATGCCCCATAGGCTCCTTAAACAAACAGGTATAAAATGGAACTCCTTAACCTACCTCCCCTAGACCTCTACTTTCACTTCTATCACCAAGGCAGGTAAATGGGATTGGGGTGGGGTGCGGTAGGGTTGGGAAAAACTGGTACAAAAGTACAGGGTCAAGATATCTAAAAGAGGGCCCTTTAAATCCTATTTAAAGATTTTTAGCTGAGGTTCCCTTGCTAGGGTCATGAAAAAGAATTTTTCAACTCAGCCTAAACTTGATCTCAGTAACACTGAATGGTATCACCATCCACTCAGTCTCCCAAGCCAGAAAGCTTTCCCCTACTCCCCATATCTACTGAGTGACCCATGCCTGTCAGTTCTACAGTTAGCATATCTCAAATGTCGAGATTCCCAAATTGTAGTCCCTGAACCAGTGGCATCAGCATCCCCTGAGAACTTGTTAGAAATGCAAATTCTTGGGCCCCACCCCAGACTAACTGAAACAGAAACTCAAGAGTAGGCAGGGTCTAGAGATTTGCAACTTAACAAGCCCTCCAACAAACCCTCAAGTTTGAGAACCACTGTTCAAACCTATCCCTTTATCACTGTTCCCACTGCTAACGGCCACCTGGCCCTCGTCATCTGTCATCTGGCCTATAATAATAGTTTCCTAACTGGTTTCCTGGCCATCAGAAGTTCTGCCCCCTCCAATCCATTCTCCATACTATCACCAGGGTGAACCCTCTATATCACGAATATGATTATTAAAGTCCTTTCCTAGTTCCTCTATGACTATAGAAGTGGCTTTTAAGCTGTGTTCCTAGGTAAACCTGTTTCAAGGGTTGCCTGACAGACAAGACGAAAGCTCAGTGGGCAGTACACCAAACTTCAAAGTTCATAGTAGTGTTAAAAAACACTGGTCTCCTGGACCATCATCAAAAAATCTAGAAACAATAAATGCTGGAGAGGGTGTGGAGAAAAGGGAACCCTCTTGCACTGCTGGTGGGAACGTGAATTGGTACAGCCACGATGGAGAACAGTATGGAGGTTCCTTAAAAAACTACAAATAGAACTACCATATGACCCAGCAATCCCACTACTGGGCATATACCCTGAGAAAACCATAATTCAAAAAGAGTCATGTACCAAAATGTTCACTGCAGCTCTATTTACAATAGCCCAGAGATGGAAACAACCTAAGTGTCCATCATCGGATGAATGGATAAAGAAGATGTGGCACATATATACAATGGAATATTACTCAGCCATAAAAAGAAACGAAATTGAGCTATTGGTAATGAGGTGGATAGACCTAGAGTCTGTCATACAGAGTGAAGTAAGTCAGAAAGAGAAAGACAAATACCGTATGCTAACACATATATATGGAATTTAAGAAAAAAAAAATGTCATGAAGAACCTAGGGGTAAGACAGGAATAAAGACACAGACCTACTAGTGAATGTACTTGAGGATATGGGGAGGGGGAAGGGCAAGCTGTGACAAAGCAAAGCAAGTGAGAGGCATGGACTTATATACACTAACAAACGTAAGGTAGATGGCTAGTGGGAAGTAGCCGCATAGCACAGGGAGATCAGCTCGGTGCTTTGTGACCACATGCAGGGGTGGGATAGGGAGGGTGGGAGGGAGGGAGACGCAAGAGGGAAGAGATATGGGAACATATGTATATGTATAACTGATTCACTTTGTTATGAAGCAGAAACTAACACACCATTGTAAAGCAATTATACTCCAATAAAGATGTCAAAAAAAAACCCAAACAAAAAACACTGGCCTCCTGGAAAAAGGAGATGTTCTTAGGTCAGAGAAGTCCCTCTTCATCTGTCCCCAGCCTACCTCTCCAGCCTCATCTTCTCTCATGTCTACCTTCTACATCACCCTTTAGCTGAACAGGATGATTGCAGTTCCTCTAAGAGACCAGGCTATTTGGTGTTTTTGTGCCACTGCTTCTTTTGCATAGAACATCTGCCTATCTCCACCATTTGTTCATCAGATAATACCAAATTGCTAGTCCCTACCCCCACCAGTGCATACCTACAGAAACAGCTCCAGTACTAGCATTACCTTCTCCATGAAAACTTTTCAGATGCCTGCTTCTCATCCTTTTACTAGATGGACTTGATTAACCCCCCTCTGTGCCCTCACAGTGGTGATAATAGTAGTGGGAGTGACAATTAATATTTATTGAGGATGTACTATGCTGTATGTGCAAAGTGCTTTATGTGTCACGTGCAGGCTATTTTAAACTTCACAAGTCTATGAGGTGTGAGGTATAATTATTATCCCATTTTAGAGGTGAGAAGACTAAAGTTAGAAAGACTCTGCTTATTCTACTTGCCCAAGTTGTACAGCCAATATGTGGCAGAATTGAATCATCTCACCTATTTAAACTCCAAAGCATTTGCACTTAACCTCTACAGCACAGGGACCAGGATCATAACACACAAGTCAGGTAAGCAAGGAATAAGACAGTAGGGGGGTGGCAGACACTATGGAATTGAACAGGGCACACTCAAGCTATAAGCATTTTAAAAAGGAAGGGGAGCGGAGAGGAAGGAGTGAGGAAGAGGAGAGTCCTGGGATGCAAACAAAATATATCTGAGGAATGATCCTGAGCAGTAGGCCACTAGCTTGAGACTCCTGTTTCATACTATATTCAATTCCCAACTTTATGCTTGTCGTAAAGCCCCTGCCAGGATAATTTATTAGATAGTAGTGCCTGCATCTTTCTCACTGCTGTAGGTACCCCATGAAAGCAAGATAATTTTCCACTTTTCACCTGTCCACAAACCTTGCATCCTAGACCTCAAGGCAGAGGGAGGAAGGGCAAGGGGAGGGGAGGAAAGGGCATAAGTGGTCTACAGAAGAAGAGGGAAAGAGGGCTACATTCTCCTTGAGACTCGGGGTGGGAGCAAAGGAGAACTGCCAGGTATTTCAGGGATCTCATAGTGGTCATACTTCTAATAGAGGGGCCTGATATGGATATCCAGGAAAAATAATCACTAGACAAATATCTCTGTGTACCAAGATCAGCACAAACCATACCTTTCAGCCACAGCAATTGCTAACAACTAGAGACTTCTCCCCAGATTTTCTGTATTGGGCAGACCTCAATATACTTGTTCTCTATTACCATTGTAATAAACTACCACAGACTTGGTGGCATAAAACAACACAGATTTATCTTACAGTTCTCTAAGTCAGAAGTCATAAATGGGTCTTGATGGGCTAAAATCAAGGTGTCAGCAGCACTACATTCCTTTCTAGAGTCTCTAGGAGATAATCCTTTTCCTTACTATCTCCAGATTCTAGAGGCTACCCCCCATTCCTTGGTTCATGGCCACTGTCTTCAAAGCCAGCGATATCAGGCCGAGTTAACCAGGATAATCTCCTTATTTTAAGGTCAGCTGAATAGCAACCTTAAATCCATCTGCAGTCTTAATTCCCCTTTGCCATGTGATGCAACATATTCACAGGTTCCAGGGATTAGAGCATGGACATGTTTGGGGGCCATTCTGCCTACCATGACCAGTGATTCCTATAGATTTTTTGAGTGGGGGGTTATCGAGACTATACATCTCACTGCCCTACTGGTTAGGTTCTGATGTGTGAAGTTTTTTTAATTTAGAAAAAAGAATATGAATGCCATGAGCAAATAAATTCATATGCATTCCACACCTACAACACTTGATTATTTTACTTCTTTCTATATAGGTCAGTCCTCACCTCTCTATCAATAGCTTGTGATTGGGGACCGTGTCCCTCACTGATTTTTGTTTCCCCAGCAACTAGCACCATGCCTGGCACATTGCAGAAACTTACTGTTATCACAGTAATAAATAAATGAAAAATGCTTCCTCTGGCGAAAAAAATCATAGAGTTGTATTTGTTACTTATTTCAGAGCTGTACATATCTCGAAAGCTGAATCTACTGCTAAAAAGGGAGAAGGAAGCTGAACATACACGATTTAAAAAAATCTATTTAAAATAGACGTCAGAGGTATTTTTTAATTATTTCTAAAATGGATCATTCATCAGTGGAATAAGAAGCAAAAGAAAGGGAACTGTTCCCCTAAACCATATGAATTCTCATTTATATTTCATTTCAACCAATAAGGGGAAAGTCACTTCTAAAATATTATGATTCATGAACTTCATTTACCGCTCCTTCTCTTGGTTTGATCAGAATAGACATCTTTATATAGTACTAGAATTGTTGACATTTTATTGCATTACCACATCTCATTATTATGTATTAAACGCTATTATTTATGGCTACTACTTAATCTGATGTGAGACAGAAAAATTATTGAAGGCTTGGCATCTCAGGAATAGGCATTTTATAGGGATGAAGGACTGACTAGGAAGAGTCAACGGTCCTTCAGCTGCCCCTCAGATCATTAACTCCAAGTGGTTATTTGCTCCCAGGCACTGTCCTGTGCCCAGGGTGTTATTGCTGTGATATGTAGATGAAGGAGAATATATTTTAAGTGCTTTAATATGAATTCAATGCTATGAAGGGTGCCAGATTGAAAGCATTGGAGTCTGAAGTCATCGGGTTATGCACTTGGCTGGTTCCAAGTTTCAGAGAGATACTTGACCTTGAATGACCACCTTGCAAGAGGGAGAAAACATACAGTTTTGCTGAACTTCAACAGACTGACAGAGGAGCGGCACAGCAGCACCCCAAAGTTGAGCATTTTTATCAAGGAGGAAAATGAGACTACTAACTAAACTTCTACTTGAATCTATTTAGTATAATGCCACTACTGGTGTGCACAGTGGAGGGTAGGGGGGTGGGCAATGGTGTTAGCATACACAGTTGCTTTAAGATAAAAAGTAAATAAATGCCCTATTACCAATGCACTAAACCACTTAAACAAGCAGCAGTCAACAACTGGTGTGCGTATTCCAACTTAATGGCCAGTTTAACAACTGGTGTGTGTATTCCAACTTAATGGCCAATCTTGACTCCATTTTGCATACTTGAGAAGAGCCCTTAATTTTTTAAAAATCATGGACTGTTTTATCAGGAAGAAAGTTTTTATTATAGATGTGAGAAAACCAAGGCTCAGAGCAGATAAGTGACCTAGGAGGACCATATCGCTCTTATAAGACTGGGAGTAGATCCTATGTTTTCTGATTGATAGGCAAGGGCTTTTCTGCTATACCATGTTGTCTCTCTAAGGGAGGGAAAGTAGCTGCTCTCTGAACTTTTTAAATATTTAGTGCCAATTATTTTCATAAGTGTGCGTTCTTTTGGCCTGCTAGGCATTTTTCCCCCATTCTTTGCAAGACCATCATTTTTCACACATTTAAACCTTTTTAGTATGAAAAAATACCTTTCAGTTAATATTACACAACTGGCAGACTCACAATTCCCAAATTAGGAAAATTATTTTCACAAATGACACAATATGCGAAAATCTCTTATTCCTTCCCAGTAAGTTTCTTTTTTAATGTCATTTTATGTTCTGATCTTACTTTTTTTTTTTCCTGTAGTGAAATGAACTTTTGGCAATGGTATCCCCTTAAAGGCAGTACCTCTAGAAGAATGGCAAATAGAACGAAGCGCAGAGTTAAAACTGGCAAATCCATTTAAAATTTCCCTCAATTAATCTCAATTAACTGGAGCCCAATTAAAAAACAAAAACAAAAACAAAAAAACCCTTAATGTATTTGTAGTGTATTTTTTGAAGGGCAATGCAAATTCCAAGATTTTAAAGATTTCATTTTTTATGTAATTTCATTGTTTAATGTTCTTTAAAGGAAGTATCAAGTGATTCCAAAAACTTAACACAAATTCAGGTCATTCTTTTGATGGGTGAGAATTCATATTTGAATAACGATACGTAGCAGTGCCAGATACAGGTATTAAAGAAAAAAAGTCAATGCTTCCTATTCCCTACTTACTAAGAACTTAACAATGATGAATATTTCTAATAAGAATGAAGCCCAGTGAGGGAAGTCTTTTAAGTAACTGAAGATTTTGATTAATCTGAAAATCTCCCCCATCTTGCCACATTTTCTCACATATTTCACCTAACATAGGACTGAACATAGAAGCAGTCACTGTCTCAATATTCCAGGTGAATTCTATCTACATTGGCATATTTACCAAAGGAAAAGACACAATGACTTGCAACCAGTATGGTTCAACAGATGGATAGATGAAAGGAAGTAAAAATGGAAGGGTAAATAAATTAATGTAATACCATGACAATACAGATATTTTACTTCAGACTTTCCTAAAAAATTAAAACATTCTTTTCAGGAGGCAAATATTTGTTTTGTCAGTAAAATTATCTGCATGGAAATACTTTTGCCATTGTTATGGAGAAATTCCATGTTTATTTGCAGTCAATGTTAACTACTAAATGGTTTAGCAAACATCCTCATTGGCCACTGCTGTTCCCTTGTACTCTGCAGATATTCCCATTAGTTAAAGAGTCTCCTGGTTTTAGTAGCTGTGTGTGGAAAAGGTCACAGAATCATTCAAATACAGAGGGCAGCCTGCATATTTGGTTTTGCAAAGACTCAAGCAATTATGGAGTACAGATACAAGCTTATCTATACAATGGCCGGATGGGTTTTTTAAAGTTTAAAACAATGTATTTCATTCACGTGGCACGCAATAAATATAACCGATTATAAAGGTGGAACATTCTGTTCTTTTCACATTATATATCAATGTGTTCAATTTCCAAAGTAAATTTCAGTGTAGAATGCACATACCTTGATAGATCCAGAAGTTATGGGAATCAAAAAGGAGACAGCTGAATAAAGGTCACCCTTGTAATTCCTGTAAACAAATTAGGCCAAATTATCCTTCAAACATATGTACAAGCAGGTCCAAAGCAGTCCTTATATGAGGGAAAGGAAGAGACACGTGGGGTGGGGGTGGGAGTGGGCATGGGAGTTGTGAATATTAGGCTTCATTTTGCAATTCACAAAGGATAAAGGGGTCAGTTTCTTAAAAGATCTGCTTGAAACTCCAAACAATTATGTTAACTATGCTGCTAATAAAGAATTTCTTCATTACGAATGAGTAGACCTGGAGGGCTATGGAATTCTCACCTACAAAGACTCTTCCAACTTAATACTATTCAATTTTTGCTCAATATACCGCTCATTTTGAGATGAAATGCCCACAATTTCAAGAAATTTTCACCAATGTAAACAATTTATAATAATTGTAATTTCTTATATTAAAATAGTCCTTTACAATTTACAGAAAACCTTCATATATACATTTCATTTAATTCTCAGGAAAGTGAGGCCCAGAGGGATTAAATGGCTTGCATAAAGTCACATAATGTGGTTAGTGGCAGAGCCAGGACTAGGATCCATGTCTCCTCACTTTGGTTTCCCAAGTCCCACATGACTTCCTTTATTCAAGTTATAAAATGGAGCATATGTCTCCATGTGCCACACTTGGTACTGGGCAATAGGGCAGGAAGTGTACCCTATAATGATCCCCATTAATTTATTCCACCTGACAGATATACTTCTCCCTCTGATTTATATAGGGCCCAATATGAAGTCACATAGATGTTTAACATATGAACTTTAAAAAACCCTTCAGCAGTAATATAAATTGGTACAGTATTTTTGGAGGGGAACTTGTCAATAGGTACCCAAAGCCTTAAAAATATGCGCTCCCGGGCTTCCCTGGTGGAGCCGTGGTTGAGTCTGCCTGCCGATGCAGGGGACACGGGTTCGTGCCCCGGTGCGGGAGGATCCCACATGCCACGGAGCAGCTGGGCCCGTGAGCCATGGCCGCTGAGCCTGTGCGTCCGGAGCCTGTGCTCCGCGACGGGAGACGCCACAACAGTGAGAGGCCCTCGTACCGCACAAAAAAAAAAAAAAAAAAAAAAATGCACTCCCTTCAATCGACTTACTGCATGTTTATATATTTATAAGGCAATTATCAGAGATGTATACAAAGAAGTATAAGAATTTTTTCATTGATGTTTTTTACATAAATACTGGAAATTACCTAAATGCCCAATAATTGGAGTTTGGTTAAATAAATCAAGGAACAACCATAGGATGTTTTACTACGAAGCCATTAAATATGATGTGAGAACTGTCAGGATGTTAATTGTCATTCCATATCATCTCTACCTATGGCTTAATTTGCTGCTTTTAAACTATACTCTGGAAGAGTGGGGGGAGTGGAGAATTACAATTTTTTTTTACATTTTTGGTTGTTTTTTCACCTCTCTGTGTCTCTGTCTCTCTGTCTCTGTATGTGTGTGTGTATACATATATATTTTATTGAAATAGAAATATGTTAACAATATATTGATAAACAAAAAAGCACATTATTTTCTAATTTTTCTAAAATGAACTTATATCACCCATATATTAAAAAGCTACATGTTTTAAATTCTTCAAAAATCCATTTCAGAAAAGGCAGTGTGGGGACTTCGCCGGTGGTGCAGTGGTTAAGAATCCGCCTGCCAATGCAAGGGACATGGGTTCGAGCCCTAGTCTGGGAAGATCCCATATGCCGCGGGGCAACTTAGCCCATGTGCCACAATTACTGAAGCCCACGCACCTAGAGCCCACCGCAACAAGAAGCCTGCGCACCTCTGTGAAGAGTAGCCCGTTTGCCACAACTAGAGGAAGCCTGCACGCAGCGACGAAGACCCAACGCAGTCAAAAATAAATAAATTAATTTAAAAAAAGAAAAGAAAAGGCAGTGTGATGAATTATAAAGCAAAAGAAAAAGGAAAACATTAACATTCCAATATTTTATGACTGGCAATTAACCTGATGGCCCCAACTTATCAATCAAGTAATTCCCAAACCTATTTCTTTAATATTTGAGGCAAAAATCTTAGTAATAAGGGCAAACAATTTAAAATTTCTACACAGTGAATCAAGACAGAAGACAATATCTAAATGCAATTTTTTAAAAATGTAGGTCAATAACATCATTGTCACCTTTGACAAAGATCACCAAGGTGACCTTGCAATGATAATAGAGTATAATATTATTAGTAATGATCTCCATATCCAGTACACTATATATAAATCATTCATAATAGACTAAAGTGGTGCTCTTGATTAGTTGCAATCTAATTGCCCGATGTGCATTTTTCATCACTGTTAATGTTGCTCAGAAAAGACATGGTTCTGCTCAAGTGTTCATGTAGTTCCATAATAGTGCTAAGATAGAATCTTTTAAGGGAAGACATTTCAGAAAGTACTTAGATCTAGACTACAAAAAGTATTTCTGGCTCTTCTGCCACATACACCAGAGCAAGTCTGTAGAAATTGGCTTCATACTCATCAGGCTGATTCTGCAAGGCAGCTAGCAAAATTGCTTTAAAAAACAGACTGCCCTATATGCAGCATTTTGCCTGGGTGAGATCCACAGAGGACTGGGAAGCAAGAGGGCTTTAAAATCATATAGCTCTTCTCTGCTCACTTCTCAATTGCCTTCTGACTGAAGCCTTTAGGAGTCTATCTCCCCCTTTATGATTAGAGAAGGCCAGTTCACACGATCTATGTAAGATACCCCAGGTTACTTTCCATAACTTACCAGTTCCCAACATGTACCACGTCCCTCACCTTTTACCTTTTTGTTTGACTCAAGAATTCATTTCCACAAAAGAAACTGTTGACTGTCTTAATACTGCATGAGGGCTAGCTACCCTTAGAGTAAAAACAAGTTAGAATGTTTGACAGGACCATCATTGAACGCAACCAAATAATGCATACCAGAGGCAAAAACAGCAGGAGCCACAAATGTTAGAAATGCATCTCACAGAACAAGCTCTAGTCCTAAATCTAAATTGGAAAAGCTCATCAAGGGATCATCTAACCCAAACTTTCATTAGTGCCACTACCTCTTGTTTGGGCCCACCTAGAGAATAATATACTACATCCTTCAGTTCTCAGCTTCTTAAAATGAAACTATCATCTGAAACTGGCTATGGAGATAAAATGCATAAACTGGAGGTGAGCAGAAGAAAGGTCTAAAACTCTGGTTCAAAAAATATATACATATATATGAACATGCATATATGTGTGTATAGATAGATATCTTTCTCAGATGCATTTAAAAAGTATAATTCCTACTCATTTAGAAAATGGGACTTTTTAAACTTGTTTTTCAATAATTACTCAGTTATAAACTAATTATAACTATAACACCTATATTAACACTATATTTTCAAAAGACTTTGGGATGCATACAGGTCACACTTTATTTTACTAATGAGTGTATCTTTACATATTGCTACACATGCTTTGACACCCCTAATGCTATTTTTCTAATGGGACGTTTACTCAAAGACCTTGTAGAAAATAATTGTGTTAATAACAGAGACAGTTTCCCCATTACAATGATCAGTGCTCTCAGACAATTAATGCTGCAACACTCTGTATTGTCACTTTCTTCCTCAGGGCCTACAGAACATCTAGGTTTACATTATTGGCTGCAGCTTCTTTTTTTTCTGGCAATATGGGCATTTCTAATGATGAGACCTGCCAAAACTTGTCAATGCTATTTTTCTTCTTTTCCATTAGAGGTGACTGTGGCTGAATAGCCAAGTAATCTATAGTCTAACTTCACTTAATTGTTTTTACTACATGACATGAAGAAATATAGTGAGTAATCACTTCTGTTTTACATGAAGCAAATTGCTAGTGCTTTCCACAGCAATATGAAGAAGACTTAACTTGCCTAATCTCCCTCGAACATCCTGTTTAAATCCTGACATGATAAACTCAACCTTCCTTGGTTCTCCAGTGAGTGAAGACTAGATTGGATCAGTGGATCTCAATTATTTTCCCTGGCTGTGGACCTCTTCAAAGTAAAGCTGCCACAGAACAGTTGGCCCCAATTACAATTGGTATATTCCTCTCCCTCCAGCACCATCTCTCAAGGAGAATAGGTTTATTCTCCTTGTTTTTTATTACCTAAACCTCACTTGTAAGGTGGCAATATTTATATTTGTGTTTTTGTTTCCTCTTTGTTTTATAAATGTATTTTTTCTGTAGTGAAAGTTATATGGACTTATTACAGAAAACCTGAAAAATACAGAAAGGAAAATATCACCTATTACCCACCTCCTCCAAACAGAAATAATTATTTTTGGCACTTTTGTGCATCTTTTTCCAGTCTTTCTTTTCTTACCTATTGGGTATATATAATTTGGTATCCTGCCTTGATAGTATAACATAAACGTTCTCCTTTTATCATAAAATATTTGTAAACATCATCTGTAACAGCCATAAAATATTACATTGTCTAAACGTACTATAAATCACTTAGCAATTCCCTTGTTGAACATTTAAGTTCCTTCATTTTTTCCACTATTACAAATAATGCTTGGTGAAAATCTTTGCAAATAATGCTTTTTCTGCCTTTCACATTATTTCTTTAGGACAAATTCCCAGAAGTAGAATTATTGGGTCAAATAGTATGAGCATTTTTAATGCTTCTGCTGCAAACTGCCAAATCTATACCAACTAACATTTCATCATGTCCTTATTATTCATTCATTTATTCAACCAATTCTTATTAAACACCTACTGTGTACCAGGCACTGTGCTTGCTAGGTGATATGGATGCAGTAGTGAACAAAACAGACATCAAGTCCATGCCCTCAGGGAGCTAGTATGTTAGTAGATTTCATAAATCTAAATAAACAAACATACAGTGTGATACCAGGTAGTGATGAGTAATATGAGGAAAAACAGAAGCGGATAAAGGCATAGAAAATAAACCACGATAGGACTCTTTACATAAGATAGTCCGGGAAGGCCTCTATGATGAAGGAAAATTTGATCAAAGATTTGAATGAAGTGAGAATTCATTTCAAGCAGAGGAAAGAGCAAGTGCAAAAGCCCTGAGAGACAAAAATGCATGGCATGTTTACGGAACAGAATGGAAGGCAGTTTGGCTAGAATGTTATGAGCAAGGTTTGGTGGGAAAAATGGAATGATATGAGACTGGATAAATAGGGAACAAATCCTGTAGGACTGTGTAGGACATGGTAAAGATTTTTTAACTTATTTTAAAAATTTTATCTTATGTGTGATAAGAAGCCAGCCATCAGATGACAGAGTGGGAAAATCAGAAGATCTTATTTATTTTTTAAAAGGATCACCCTAGCTGCTGTGTGGAAAACTATGTGGAGGCAAAAATGTATGTAAGGGCATCAATTAGAAGGCTATTTCAGTAGTCCAGATTAGCTAGCGGTGATGGTGGTTTAGACTAAAACACTAATGGTGAATGAGAGGAGAGGCAAATGATTCAAAGGATATGGCTTGAAGGTAGAGTCATGTCAGGTGTGAAAAAAAAAGGAATCAAGAAAACTCTAAGGTTTGGGACTTGAGCAATTACACCGAGCATTATCTTACAAAACAAACAAACAAAACAACCCTTGTATTTATTTTTTCTAATTTGCATTTATTCTGATTACTGAAGACTGAGCTTTTTTCACATTTATTAGCCATTTTAATTGCCTCTTATGAATTAGCTTTCCATGCCTTTGCCCAGATGGCACTTACAAAATCCTTTCCTCCCTTAGCTTCTATTTCATTATTTCCTGGTTTGCCTCCTACGTCTCTGACCTTATTCTTGACCTGCTCTCTCTTGAAGTCTCCTCTTATTTCACCAACCTCTTTAGTTCAGTGTGTCTCGAGATTTCATCCTTACTTCTCTTCTCCCTCTACATATACTCCCTAGGTGAACCCACCTTCCTATGATTTCAACTACTACATTGACTGATGACACACAAATCTCTACTTCCAGACCTGATCTTCAGATCTGTAATTTCCATCTGTGACAAATCATCTCTATCTGGATGTCAAGATAGTGCCTCATATTAAATAAATCCAAACCTGACCTCATTATTCCCACCCAAACTGGCTTTTTCTTCTATGTTCCCTGTATTGCTTAATGGCATTACCTAATTTTCCAAGCCAAAAGCCTCAGTGTCTTTCCTCTCTCTCCCTCAGCCTCTAAATGTAATCAATTCCCACGTCCCACTGATGTTACCTTATGAGTGGCTTTCAAATTTTCCCCCTCCTCTCCATCTTTACTGTCACTGCCATGGTTCACACCTTCATAACCGCTCACCGTTGCAACATAGCCCCTTAATGTCTCACTGCTACTACTCTTAATGCACTTTAATCCATCCTTCATACAGGTGCCATCTTTCTAAAACTCAAAGTTGGTGACCTGCCCCCCCTCACTTTAAAGCCCTTCATCTAATTCAGTAGATTCTGCTACAATGCATTACATTGTGTAATTTTGGATAAACATCATAAAAACCACAATTCTCCAATATAATTCTCCATGCAGGAAAATCCTAACACATCCAGTCATTCAATAAATATGTACTAAGCCCCCTCTGGGTGTCAGACACATGTAAGGAAATAAAATAAGACATTATCCCTAACATCTGTTCCCCAGATCTGGGTAGGAAATAAAATGACACTCTATTTTCCTGGGTTGGTATTCCCCAATTCTAATTTAGCCATGTACCCTTTCACGATCTTTTAGCCCTGTGGACTGTGGGTCTCCATAGTCTCTGACTGAAAAATTCTTAGCTATTCTTTAAGAGCCAATTCAAATGTCTGTCTCCCCCATTAGATGGCAAGTTTTTTTTTATGTCTTTGCAGCACTGGGTAAACAGAGACATTTAAAAAGTTTTGATGAATGAATGAATGAATGATTGAACAGATGAAGTTCTTTCTTCATGAAGATTGTTTTATGATGTATAACCAAAACCCTGTAATACTGAAGTCGTCAGTAAAAAAAGAAGCCAGTCCATGAGACTTGGAGAGTCTTTGTGGAAAACACTTGAGATTTCAAGACCCATTGTCCTAGAGCTCTGGGTAAACATTGATTCTTCTTCTGCCTTTTCAACAGCAAAGCAGTCCCAAGCATTTTGCTAAATGTCTAGGACCAGTGTTCCCTTCTTACTAGGTCTAGTGCTGTTTTACACATTTTCTTCAACATGTTTTACTCCATGTTTAGCAGAAATATATCATTAAATTTTTCTCTATTCCGTGTTAAATTACCCTTAAAATATTTCCCTTGCACTGAATTCTAATTGTTTGTATTAAAATTACCTCACTTTCACAAGTTGTCCAATGTTTCATCAAGGCAATGGCTCAAATAGGGGAAAAGAACAAAACAAAAAAGAAAATGTAGCACTCTTGTGTTAACACTTCATGTATTTGAAACCAAAAATAATGATGTCACACCTAACGGTTGACGTTTTATTAGACTAAACATGAAAGATCAATCACAAATGCACTCACAATGAATGGATACATGCACAGAGTAAATCTGTAATAAAGGGTACCAATCCAGAAAATCGGTATGTTATTTTAGCTCCTACCCAAGATAATTGAAAGAATGTATGAGCCAAAAACAATATAAAAATAATATTTCACTTTATACTTATATTCGCTAGTATATACCTAAGGAATTGGTCAGATTTAGAAAAAGAATAAAAAGATTAATCACTCCAAAAACTTTAGTGAATGTCCCAGAGTTTCTTTTCTCATAAATCTATATACTACCTCAACTCTTGGAAACAGCTGAAAGAAAGAAAAAGAAAAAGAAAGGAAGGAAGGGAAGGAGGGAGGAAGAAATGAGAGTGATGTTATTGGTATTTCAAGGTACAAGAGTCTTCTTAAGTCGAAGTAATAGGTATCAAGTGGCCAATCAACTGCACAGCCTTCTCCCTTAGAGGTCACTAGATCTCCTTAGTGAAATTTATAAAAGGAGTTTCTTATTTGACTTGCACAGCAATTCTGTCAATGTTTCCCTACATCGCTTAAAGCTCTAAAGATATGTCACAATCACAAAAATATATTCATTTCAAGCACGCAGTAAGCAAATAGGTGATGTATGTTTCTGTGAACGATGCTTGCAAAATCCACATCAAAAATGTACACATAATTTTTAATAAATATTCCTTTAGTCAAAAAATCCCATCCCCACACACATAAATACAAGTATATTTGGGGGCTAGTTAATGGAGCAGGAGATCACACATCAATATCACTGAAATGCCTGCAATTAAGCAGAGCAGCTTTAAAAAAAGAAAATCATTAATGCTAAAGGGGGGTAATGCACAGATATAAATTCAAAATGTTGATAAGAAACATTTTGTTGATAGCAATTGAGTTAGCTAGGAACACTTTGGGTTTAGAAAGCTTCCAGCCACTGTGTGGTTGTAGTGTATTTATACACCTCTATATTTAAACACAGGTGGTAATTAGCAAGATTGAGACACCTTTAATAAGGCATCATCATAGGTGCAAAGGATGTGTAGTATGAGTTCATTATCAATAACTTTCCTGAATTAATCATCTCTCAGGACATTTAATTTTAAATGTACCTGAAAAAACCTGGATTACTGAGATAGGCCATCTGCAGTATCTTTTTCTAATTTCCCTGAACAACTGAAGAGTTTTCTTAAAATGTCTATATACATCTGGGACACAGGGAAGGCAATATCTAATAAACCAATTGTCCAGCTAATCTGGCACCTTCTCTTTGACAGGTGTCTAAACCAGATAGAGGCATTAGAAGTAATATAAACACTTAGAATCCACCAATTATACAAAACCTTGGAACTGGGAAATTTTCTCCTTGACCTTAGCCTGCGATCATATTTTCCCTGACGTATGCAAACTGATAGCAACGTATTTTTTATTTTGGTTGCTTTAAAAACCCTCATTCAGACAGGCAGTTAAAAACACTAAGCAGTGATTCCAAACATTAAAATGAAACTGGATTTCCTTTGATAAAACCATATAGGGGTTCTACTTAAAGTCACACACATATACATGCACACACACACATATATATATGCAATCAACATTCTGAATATTTACAGTACCTTTCATCTAAATAGGAAAACAATTTAAAAGTAAATATACAGTCATTTCTAAAGGGAAACTGAGGCTGTATCTTCACAATATCATTTGGTTGAACAGTTAAAATTCATTGATCAGATCTTTGGAACTATTCAGATGATTGACTAATTTTTTTTTTCACTGTACATCCAAATGCCAAGCATCTGCTGAAAGGTTAGAGGAAATCGACATGACAAAGAAGATATGACATAGATAGATACTAGGAAATCTACATGTTCAATAATGATGATTGACTGAATTTTTCATGTTTTACTCAGATATTTTGGTATTTTTACTCAGATATAGCTCAAGTAACAAAAATAAACCAGTTAACAAAATATATGCAATTCAATACCCAACAACTGGATACTGATATCAAGAATATTCTCTAACATGTAAAAATGAAAATATTATTTTGCCTAAACTTTTTTTTTTTTGGCCACACAGCACGGCATGCGGGATCTCAATTCCCCGACCACGGATTGAACCTGGGCCCCCTGCAGTGGAAGCACGGAGTCCTAACCGCTGGACTGCCAGGCAATTCCCAATTTTTCCTAAACTTTTAAATCCTACTTCATTCTATCTTTAATAATTCTGTCTGGGACATTTACATTTTGAAATTATAGTCACTTTAAAACAGAAAATTACCTGGTGACATATAAATATAGATATAGATTTAGATCTCCATTCTTTTTTTCCTTACCAAAATCCTTTTTGGGAATCACTCTTTTTAGCCATAATACAGAAATTTGTTTACAGCTATAAATTCAGACAAAAAAAATTAGTTTATCAGAACCAATAGCTGATAATATTGCAAAAGGCTTAACATGGATTGAAATTCAGCTCATATTAGAGTTTGTGATCCCAAAGTTCAATTTTGCAAGTCATAATCAGCCACAAAAATGTTACAACAGAATATGAGAAACATTAAAAGGCAATTTCCTCATTGTTGACTACTTATCAACTGATAACTTAGTCAATTAAAATTAAAACAATCAGTATGCTTTATAGTGATGGGTAAAATGAGTGTTTTACAGATTTCAAATAAATGTATTCAAATCCATTTGGTCTCTGTAATAAAAAAAAAGTGGGGCACAGATATTTTAATAAAATTGTTTTTATACTTGAAAAGGAAAAATAACTAATCTTACCAGAAAATTCAAGCATGATTTATATTTAACTTTACTGTGATCTCTAACTAGGCTTCTTCAAAGTCTACAAAATCATAATTTGACTGAACATATTTTTTCAATGTAATAGCTATTATGAAACTATTTAACAGCTGTGAATGTCCTCATAGAACAAAAAACTCTCTGTAGCATACACATAAATACCAATAGGAATGCACAAATCAAAGCTCTATTTCTGTGATAATTTTTAAAGAACTGCTTGAGTAGGGACAAGGCAGGTTGCATAAAATCTTCAGGAAAATGACAGAGATGGCACTGATTTTTGTTCTGCTTAATCATTTATTGCTCGCAAATTCAATCTCCCAGCCCTTTACAGTTACTCTCAGGGACCAACAGGCTGGCATGAAATTAAATTAACAAGCAGGTTCCCATCCTGAATTAGTGACTCCCAGCTGTCTGTCCCACCTAGTTTCCATGGCAGTAGAAGAATAGGTGAAAAGTGAGGTGCAGGAAACTGTAAGAAGCCAACATATCAAACTCTTTAAGTCGATTTCTTTAAGCTGATGAATCAGTACCGGGGGCGGCGGCGGGGAGGTAGAACTGAAGTTAAAGTGTTTTATTTCCTGGCTTTTTGAAAAGGCCAGTGTGTTTCTGTTTTTGTCACTGCTGAGGGATGCAAGCAACAGCTCCTTACACATTTCATAGAAGACTGTAGATTCAGGATGGCATTTGGCTCATTATGTATTTTATAGTAACCCAAGAATGTTTAAGGGTCTCTACATGTATTTTAAAGCGTTTCATTTTATGTTTTTCTTTCTTTTTTGACATAGATATTAAGATTCATCAGCCTGTTAAATGACTCCAAAACATCCAGAAACTAAGTAAAAAATTCTCTCAACCAACCAGATGTTTGTTTGCATCACCTCAAACAGCTGGATGGTTGACGGAACTTTTCACTCACATATTTGGGTGTCACCTAGATACAGCCATAGAGACCTGTCATAAGTACCCAGGAAAAAAATATTAATCTTGGCACATACCTACCATAAACACAGATATGAAGGCTCTGAGTAAGAGCTTCACAGGGCGTAATTCACTGATATAAAAAGAGATGATTTAACACATTTTCCTGTGTCCACTTTCCAATTATCTTCTCCACTCCACTTAGAGTAGGTGGGAATGGAGAACCCAATATTTCAGAATCATTACATCACATTGAAAACATCATCCAAGAGACAGTGGTTAGTTGGCATATATGCATGTTTCACCATATGCTATTGTTTACCTAAAGTGGAGGCCTGGACAGGAAGTAAAAGTCAGAATTTTTTTTAAGTTGTAAATTATCCAAGATTATACTCCCAGGTCTAGAAATGTGTCCTGAAGTTACATAAGAATTTAACAGGCTTTATTTATCAGACTCTAAATTATTATTTTTAAAACATTAGTGATCCAACATCAATTGTAAAAATATTTACTAGCTCCAATTAAAACTAGTTTGCTTTGATTATATATAGAAATGTTAGCAGTACAATTAGTACAAATATTGTTATAAAACAATTTTCAGTTTAGGCCATTATATTCCAATTTCCTCAGCCCCATTTTTCATGGGTTCCAAATGTAAGCAATTTCATTGGTCTTGCTAAATTGTACCATAGTACAACTAGCAAACTACAAAATCTCTATACATTATATAAATTGTCATAACTGGGTACAACATTTGGAAGAGACACATATGGTTGGACCATCAAGGTTGTTAGGAATAATCAAAAGCTGTGTGAAAGCTTTTATAGCATTCACCTGCTCAAACTAAGCACAATTCTGGCTGGTTCTATTTGATATTTACTTTCCTCAGTTCTAAAAAAAAAAATCGATGGAAAACAGAAAGGAAAAGAAATAATACATTAAGCCAGGATTCATAATGTTTTACCATTTAGGGGAAGGAAACAGACTAATTTCAATTCAAAATAATGATTTAATCTAATACTCAGAATCTGCAGAAGATTTAAAGCAGTTTTTGTATATGGAAACAGTTCTGAAATCTGATTCCTTTTAATTTTTTATAATCAGCAGCTATATTTCTAGCTATTGATATATGTTGTTGATCATAACTGCTAAATACTATCCCTTACAATATTCTTCATCATTTAATCTGCCTGTAGTTGTGCTAGTAATCCAATTCAAACCACTCTGGTAAAGGATGGGAAGCTTCTTTAAAAAAAAAAAAAAAGCACGCATGGATTACTACTTTTAAGGGTAAATCGACAGGAACTTAAATATATGTAATATTAATAAAATTATCATACATGTCTCATATCTGATGCATGGCACTCTCATGAGATTGCTTCTAAACGTGTGTGTGTGTATGTGAGAGTGCTAGAACAAATATGTGAATATTATAAGAAAATCTGTTTTTGTTAAAATAATTAATCATTGTGTCAAGTATTCAAAGTACTGGTCTTCTTTTGACCTCAGGTCAGTAAGTATGTAAGTAAATAAATAGATAAATAAATCACTTGTTTGGGAAACCTTAGGAAATTTATTAACCATAATCTATACCAAGTACTTGATAACTATACTGAAAACTGAAACTGATGGACTTTCCAGAAAAGCAAGCTTCAAGTAAAATTTACATGGATTCTAATTGCTACCTCTAACATAAAATGGAAAAAATCTTTGTTAATACTGAACCTTCTTACCATTTCCAAGTTTTTAAGGCTGTCATGGAAAATAAATTTCCACTAAGCCTTCTGTTTTCAGAGGCAACATATCAAAAGAATATTTTGCAGTCTGACAATTTAAAGTCATATTGTACAGAATAAACTTGAATGTTGGACAGTTCTGCTTCAGCAAGAATCTTTGTATTAAAAGCATCAGAAAGGTGCAATGACTATAAGGGAAACTATGATCATGTCAGCATTATTTACACATATGATAGCTGAAATGAAACACCGAGACCTTTAGAGTACTCAGATTTCTAATTAGGCCTTTGAAAGAGATGGTAGTTAACATACAATCTGATTTTACTTTTTAACACACCTATTTGTTTGAATATTTGGAATCTCACTTAATCTTACAGCACAATGATTCCACAAAGCATTCTTTCCTTCAGCTCCATTGTATATTTTGTCAAATGACATGATGGTTCTTAATTCATAATGGGGACTTAGAACTAATGGTAAATACTAATTCATGTGTTCAAAAAATACTCGTTTTCTACTATGTGTCTGGCATGGTTCTAGGGACTAGACTCTATTGGTTTTATTATATAAATGTTAACATTTGTTCGTTGAGTTGTTTTCCCAGAAACACCTGTTTTTCAAAAACATTCTGGGGGACAATCTGAAAACTTTTAAATAACATTTAGAGCATGGATTCATTTTAGAAATTACCCAAACCACCTTAAAATGCATCTTGTGACTTTCTTTTATTATCATTAAAAGGTTCCAACATGACTTTGGCATACTTGCAAGCTTTTAACTACCTTTTAAAAAAACTTTGCAAAGGTAAATTATTTAACGCATCACACACACAAAAAGTCTTATGAACTTGGACAAAAATGGCAAAACTAGGATTCTGTTCTTCCAGTTAACTACTTAAAGGGTCATACTATGCCTTATGAAAATTCATTTTTCCCCACGTTGAAAATATTAAGAGCAAGGGTGAGGGGGCGGTGAGCAAGCAAGCAAATGCTGGGTAACCATGGAGCAGAATGTAAAGCTGTGGATCTCATCATCATCATCATCATAATAATAAGCCCTTTCTTCTTAGACTGTCATCTTTCTTGGCAGCACTGGAGTACCCTATGCTCCAAATCGGACGTCTTCGGACTAAGAAGATGGACAAGGATATTTCAGCCAAAAGATAATAATAGAGCAGACATTTGCAATGTTTTCCCCAAACAGGTTAAGAGTAGCGATTGATTCTCACAGTACAGTGTACCTGGTTTGTTAATTATAATCATAGAACAACAATATAAAATTCAAGGAAGCTGTCTGTGACCCTCACCACGAACGCGATCAATTAAGTGCTAATCTAACAGTACCTAACAGGATCCACTGGAGTGTTTCGTTTCCTTTTGGTTTCTAAACCCGAGGGGCTACTAATTTCCCTTCTATGGCACTAGGAACTTCTCTTTGTATTTCTTCGGGCCACCTCAAATACTCCTCAGGATTAACAACCCAGGGAAAAAAAAAAAAAACGGGAAAGTTCAAGACGTCTCCTGACCAATTGCTTCATTTTGAAGACCTACCCATATTATCATATCGCCCGTAACAGTGATGCAGATCCGCTAAACCCAAAGCTGCCGACGGCAAGCAGGAGCTGCAAACCAGCCCCCGCCCCCGCCCCTACTCTCCCGGTGGCGAAATTGATGTCGAGAAGACTTGTACTAGTGGAGTGAGATCGTCTGTCTCCGCAATTGTAAACAACCGGCTGCACTGGGTTTGCTGAAATCTTTAAATACACTCCTGACTGCAAACACATCCACTCACCAAGTCGCGCTAACAGTCTCCCCTTCTCCACCTCTAGGAAAAGCATCCTAAAACTGAACTGGCAATTCGCCCGTTGTGGAGTGGAAGAAAGTGAGGTTACATTTCCTCAGGCATGCCCAGTGGGTACTTGGCAGTCCGCAGAGATGCTGGCCGCTGCTAGATTGCCGGTACCACGTCTCAGGATGAAATGCGAAAACACACAAACCCGCACAGCTTAAGCGCGTGGTTAAAGCCAACACCGACGGCTCCCAGAGCACCTACTGCTGCGTAATGACTGTCTCTTATGACAGAGATTGGGGTGTAGGAAGGACGCATTGGGTAGGGCCCCAGACGGCGTAGGTTAGAAGGAGGTCCTGCAGTTCCCCCCGGAACATGGGCTCCCCGAGTGAGGTTCAAAGAGAAATTCAAAAGCAAACTGGTACTAAAGTGCCTCCTAGCCCCTGAGCATCTTCTCTCAGAGAGACGGCAGGAGCGGGACCCGAGTGGCCGAGCCCCTGGCGGACGCTCCTGGTGGGAAGGATGCTGGAGAAGAGGCGCCCCCTTGTCTCTTCTCGGACCGAGCCCACCCCCCACTTCCCAGCGTCCAGGTCCACTTGTTAGAGCGCCAGGGCTCTGAGCGAGAGCTGAGGAGAGGGCCCCCCTTTCAGAACTGGAGGAGTTGGTTGGCAAAAGTGTCGCCTGAGAAGGCTAATGAGCCCTCGAAGGGCAGCGCCCCCAGGGCCCGCTGAAAGCTTGAACTGAGAACAAGGCCGACCTCCCATCTCCCCCGGGTGGTCCAGAGCCCCGGGCCGGGCGAAGAGCAAAAGAAGGAGACGAGGTTATGCCACCTCAGGCAGGACTCCCAGAGCGGACGCTGCCCGCCACTCACGGCCGGGAACCGCCATCCGCTGCCTGCAGCCTTGGGGCGAAGTTCGCCGGGAGTCCTTGGGGTGGGAAGTGGGGGGTTGGGGGCCGCGAGCCAGAGGGAAGGAGGTGGGAGCCGGCAGCAACGCACCTACCTAGTCCAGGCGTAAGTTTCGATGGCGTCCCCAGGTGCGGTCCCCCGCCCCCTCACCAGGTGCTCAGCCCCGCCGGGCGCTGCCCGTGCCCGGGACCTCAGGCGTCTCAGCCGGTTCCTGCGGGAAACGACTGTAAATCCACATTACTGTTCGAGCTGCCGCTCGGGCCCCCGCATCGCTCTCCTCCGGTTTGCGGCGGCGGTGCTCTCAGCCGGCAGCCGCCGGGGGCAGGGACCGAACCTGGCTACTACCGCGCCAGCGGACGATCGCTGCCAGGAGGGTGCTTGCGCCCGGGGTCGTACGTGGGTGCGAGAGTGTGTATACGCGTTTATGTCCGTGAAAGAGAGAGTGTGCGTGTGTGTGCGAGCAGAAGGGGTGAGCCCAGCCCCCGGGGCACTCGGAGATGAACTCCGGGCTAAGCCGGAGCCCGCCGCGCTCCCGGGTGCGGGCCCTCTGCACGGCTGATGGCTGTGCTGATGTTGCCGTGGCCGCCGCCGCCGCGCTCTAAGGCTGGTCGCGGTGGTGCAAAAAATGTTTCTCTTCTACTCGAGACCAAAAAACCTGCCCTGTCTACTGAGCATGCCCGGTTTGACAGCTCCACAGCCAAGGTTTTTTTTTTTTTTTTTTTCCTTTTCCACTAAGACTCCAGGTTTTAGCCGCAGCTGAGATGGGGGGGCGGGGGGGGGAGCTCCGGAGGAGGAGGGCTTAGGGACCAGGTAGCGGGCAAAGGAAGGGAAATCGAGATGAGAAAGATCAGGGTGTTAGAGGGTGGAGAGAGGGAAGGAGAAAGCTGGGGGTGGGAGCAGAGGAAGGAAATAAGGATCAACAAAATTTAGATTTCGTACCACAATGAGTTCCCGGCCAGGGTACTCTCATGACCAGATTCTATTTTTTCCGGAGGGTTAGGTGGGGTGGGGGTGGTTCGGAGGAGTGTTTGTCATCCCCAAAGCAACCTGGAACAGTGTTTTATAGTCATGACATACACAAACGCGCGCGCTGTTGCACACACACACACACACACACACACACACACACACACACAGGAGCGCGAACGCTACAGCGATGTGTAAAGCCTGAGGACTGACTTAGAAAGAATGCAAAGTCTCTTGCCAGTATAACTTTGGCAAAAAAAAAAAAAAAGAAAGAAAGAAAGAAAGCGAGCGAGCGAGAGACCGAGAGAGAGACAGAGAGAGAGAAAATTGTTTGGATTCCTCCTTTCTCCCTCTTCCCCGCCTTCCAGAAAAGCCAAGCCCGTGAGTGCGGTGCGTAAGAGACCCGCAAGCTTTCTAGCGTGCGTGCGTGTGAGAGCACCGCCGACTGCCTCCCGCTGACAGTGTGACCCCAGCGCGCCAAGGCCGGCCGGCCACATGCAGCAGCCTCCTGGCGGCGCGTCGGGTCAGCGCTGACAATCTCCCCCTGGAGAGGGGCCCTGCGCTCCAGCTTCGACCCAGCCTGGCCGCCAAGGTCCCTGGGCTCCCCAACCCGCTCCACCGCTCACCCAGCCAGGCACGAGGGCAAGTACCCGGACGAACCCAGCGCGCTGCCCCAAGCCCTGGATCCCTCCCTTCCCGAGTGTCTTCAGCTTCCTCGAAAAAGCGGAAAAGCGGAATCTGCATGCCCAGAAACTCGCTTTGGGAGCCTAAGGAGTCCTACTGGGCATGCTCAGGACTTGGGGCGCCTCGCGTGGAGGAACTCTCCAGCCGCCAACATCTGCACGGCTGGGCCAGATGTGAGTCTGAGGTGGGAGAAGTTGGTCCGGGATTGGGGTTTGGCTCCGGTTCCGTGAAGGGCGGCGGCGACGCCCACAGTCGCCTTCTCCTTCCTGGCTTCCCAGCTAGAGGAAGACCGTGGGAGATACCAAGTGCCGAGCCAGGGGAGAGGCACCAACAGGAGTCTAGCGTACTCCCAGACCCCCTTCCCCCCAGCGCCACCCCCGCCGTAGGCAGGTAGGGGGCGCGCAAAGCAGCAAAGAGAGCCTCGTGTGTGTTTGCAGGGACTGCTAGCCTCTAGGTAAAGAAAAGAGAGCGCGAAGAGTTGAATCTTTAGGAGACAGACGTTACTGATGGTTTTCTTGAGTGAAGAAAGAAGGGCATGTGTGAATGTGTATGTGTGCACGCATGTTTGTAATTTTTCTCCTCAAGAGCAGGGACAGGAAAGCGAGAAGCTACTGCTGAGTTGAGAGTCCGCTAGGGGTTGCGATGAGGCACACTTGGAGCCTTGGCTGGCGCTAATTACCGGGAAGAGTTGCTCGCGGCGCGGTGGGCGCGCACCAAAGCTTCCAGCTGTTCTTCTCCCTGGGTGGTGGCAGCTGCGTGAGAACGGCTTCCGGGCTGGATGGTCTCTGCGCTCCCTAGCAGGGGGACCGGATTCAGTTTCCTAAAAAGAGAGAGTATAGGGTGACGCCAGGGATAGATCTCGGAACCGTGTGTTCCCATCTTCCTGGTTTTTGATACAGGTATTTGCAAAGAGGGAGCATTGTAAGCCCAGCACATTAACGAGGGGAGGAAATATAGCGAGCTGAACACTCTCAGGGTAAGAATCGGGGAAGAAAGAGCATGTTTATTCCCATCGTCCCTTTTTAAACACTGCCTTCAGCTTCGGGCAGTAATCGTTTGGATCCCAGCCGCTCACCATCACCCCTCCCACGCCCACCCCATCGCTCTGCCGACAAAGAAACAAAAGATGACAACTCGACTCTGTAGGGGGATAGCAACTGCTTCCAGAACCATCTCTCTGTTGGGCGGTTGAAAAAGCAGCGGGGAAGGGATGGCTATAAAACCTGTGTCTAGCCACCAATATGTAAACGAACCTTCCTAAAACCCCCTACTCTCCTCCCAAACAAAACGAAAACATATATTTAGGAGCTATAGGAGATAATGTTTACATATATCTCCTAAATAAAATAAAGATTTCCCATTAAGAACTACATGAACTGTGGAGGGAAAAGACTCAGGATACCTCCCCAATTCCCATCTAAGAGTTCTGGAAGGAGGAAAAAGAAACATCTGGCCAGTTAGTTCTCCAGTGACTGGAAACACTCTGAGTCTAAGGAAACTCTGTCACCAATGATTAAAGAAAGAGCTCCTCATTAATGAAAAGGGAATTTTGGCAGAATGAGACTTGGACAAATCATAACAGCCATGGAAATGGAATATACGATTTAAAACCATGATCATCATCACGCTCACACTCGCTGCCTCTTTGTTACTCTTTTCGAAGACATAGGGAGGAAGGGACAGTTGATCCCCAGGGATTTCATGAAAGGAAACTCAGCTTGTTTCTCTCCTGGCGATTCGGCAGTCTGTTTAATCATTTTTAAAAAACTCTCTCCTCTACCGGCTCCTCCTTATGTTTTCTCTCACGTTCTTCCCTCTCATTTTCCTTATCCATCTTCCACAGCTCCCTGGAGTCCTTAATTCATTTGGTCTGCGCCTGTCTCCCTTTAGTCCCTTCAAAAACATTGTTTCCCTTTCTAATTCCAAAGTACAGAGGGCTCTGTGACTTTTCTCCATTTCCAAAGAACTGATTTACTGCTTCTAGAGGTCCATAGCCTGAAACTGTAGGTGGATTTCCTAAAGCGTTTATTCAACTTTAGAGATTCCCTAGACACATTTAAGCAACAGGAAATTGCAGAATTTTTAAGTCGTTTTGCTCATGGGACCAAGAATTTCTATTTCAAATGTGGATATCAGGAAGAAGCCACACTAAATTGCTAGTTTCAGAATGGCCAATGTGAAGGAAAATATAACCAATTGTAATGGAGCATGCAGTCTGTGTAAGACAGTTACCCAGTTGCCTGGGTTATATTATTCAAATAATGTGCTAGGAATTGTTAAAGAGATTTGCCTTTTCGTTAACAAAGACCACACACACGCATGCATACCCACCCTTATACATATTCCCAGAACTAATGTAATTACATAATTCAATTCAGCAAATGCTTATGGAGCATCTACTATGTGCCAGGAACTGTGCCAGCACTGAGAATAGGTAAAGAAATTACAGAAGCTAAGATATGTTCAAAGATTTTTGAACAATTCACTAATCAACAAGTCATGTACCTAGAACAATTACCATGTACCTATGTTACCATGTACCTAGAACAATTCAGTCCTAGAGAATAGTATTTAGATTTGATTTTTTAAAGTATTTGTTTAATCCATAGGTTGCATTCTCTGCAAAGAATGGAAAATGGAAAATATCACTTATTTCAATCTTGTTTCTAAGTACCCTCATAAGTAAAAGTGTAAGTACAATAATATTAAAAGACTGAAGTCAATAACAATTACATAAAGAAAATCAATGTGAACCATCTGAAATGGAGGAGTTTTGTTTGGTTGCTTGTCTAATGCGAAGATGATTTCAAAGGCACACCTTCAATACATACTTCTTGTGCTGAACCATTATTTTCTATTGCAATTGATAACAGTGTCGTCTAGAGATTAACTACCAGAGATTATGAATGGTGCTGGCACCTCAACTTTTGGCTACAATGATTGGAAGCAGGAAAGGTAGCTTAATGATTTTCTACCCAAACAGTTTTCATAAACAGAGTTGTAAAATTGCAGTCACCAGTTTGCTGCTAGAGAGTGCCCATTTCCAGTTAGCTATGGGCCCCTCTGGGGGAAGCAGCCACACTGAAGGAAGTTCACTTGAGCCTGGATGTGAACAGGTTGTGGCCATGATTCTGCATCCATAGGTTCGGAGCAGACAGGCACATTTTTTCACTCTCAAGCCTCAGGAGAACCACAGACAAACCAATTCAAGTCTTCTCTTTACCTATCCCTACTTAGTACCCAAATGGATCCTCCGGATCCACTTCTCTGGCTAGAGTTCCAAGGAGAAGCGAAATACTTTTTTTTTTAACTTTGGGCTTTAGCAAGTCACTTTGTATTCCATATAGCAAGTCCTGTTCATGGAAGTGTACATTCATACAGAATATCCCTTACTGGAAGGGCTCCATCAATGCTTCTGCACCTTACTCTTTGCACCTTACTCTCAAAATAAAATGTAGCCCTAATACAGATTAATCATAACCTTCAGAAACCAAGGTTTCTCAATAGGGTGTAGTGGCAATTCATCTGTATTATTGATATAATGGATTCAAATAATTGCCTAAATTTAAAATTATAGACAGTTAAAAGAATGGCACCTTGGTCTTTAATTGATATGAAATTCACTTATATTTGATATGCATACACATAAAAATATGGCAATAACAATAATTTGTACCCTCATAAAGATGACATAGTACCTTCCCTTGCAGATCTGAAAGCTGGCCTTATGCTAGTGTTTGCCTTTTTATCGTAAATATTTTTAAGAATATTACTTTTTGGCACACTTTAACTATCACAGTTGTTGAAAAGGGGAAATACTGATTTCAAAATGTACCATGATTTCTGTTTGAGAGATGAAATTACACTCCAGAAAAAGAATTTGAAAAGAGTATAGAACAATTAGGATTGTCCTGTTGGCATTTAAATGCACTTGAACTTCTCTCTAACTTTTGACCTCATCGTCATAACCTTTTAAGTGAATTGTTATCATGATTGACGTACAGGTAACTATTAATTTGTATTGAAATAACTAAAGCATTTAGTGCTTCTAAAATGCATGCTTAATCATGGCCATAAGAAGACTTTTATAGCCACATACATTAACAATTGCTATTAGATGCTAACAATTATTAGGATAGTCTATCATAAACAGATTTTAAACACATTTTATAAGAAAATTGGGAACTAAGATGCTATCATTTTCCATGCAACACAATAAACACGAAAAATTTCTTCTCAGATTAAGGAAACAGGATCTCCACACGTATCTTCATTCTCTCATTCATACTTTCATTAGGCAAAGATTTATAGAATACCTACTATGTACCTACTCAGTGCTAAGTACTGGGAAGAGAGTGATAAAGAAAACATATCTGTTCCTGCCTTTGTGGAGATTACAGTCCACCGGCAGGAGATGGACAAAACCAATCCCACGATGAGGGCTCTGAAAGAAAGGAACACAGTATTGGCTAGAGAACGGAAGAGTCTCCATTTAGATTGAGGTAGGCGTCCCTGAGGCAGCGGCTACTAATCTGAGGCATGAAAGAGTAGTAGTTAGCATTCCAGGCACTGAGTAAAGAAACTATGGTATTCGACATGAGAAATATGCAATGTCAAGGTACACAAGGACAGCCTGTGCATCTGGAGTGTAGTGAACATAAGTAGTGTCCTGGGGGTTGCGGGTGGCGGAGAGTGACATAAGATGAGGAAGGAGAGGCAGGAAGAAGCCAAATCATACAAGGGTTTAGGGGCCTTGATAAGGATTTTGGATTTTGCCCTAAGGACAATGGGAGGATGTGTTATGATCTGATTTACAGTTCAATGGCTCTTTACCTGCTCAAATTCTGATACTTGCCAACTCTCAAATAGTAACCCCTTTTCTATCCTTATTCCTCCTGACCTCTCTCTGGTCCAGAGACTCCTGGGAGTTCCTTAGAGACTTAAGGTGTCTGTGTAGTCAACGTTATTTTCACAATAATACCAAGATAATATTTGCCTTTCACTCACATTCTCTTACAAATGTACATCAATTAATTGAATGCAAAAACAAATATGAGAATTTAGCTGTTCTATTAAGCCAGGTATTAAAGATAACAATATAACTTCTCAATAATTGGGAAAATATAGTACTTTTTCATGAAACTCTTATTTATTTTAACATGTATTAAGTTTATTACTGTTATATTAAGTACATCAGTACATAAATATTTAATTTCTTTCTGCTTTAACTTCTGATAAATAAATATCAATAGAGATAACCCACAAAGACAACAGCACTTTGGGGTCTTCAAAAAATTTTTAGAGTATAAAGCGGTCCAGAGACCAGTGCCAACCACTGATCTTCTTCTTTTCTTAAAACTGCTTTTGGTTTCCCTCCTATCAGTATCTTTTTCTGTTCCTAAAGGCTCAGTCTTAGATTTACAATAAGAAATTGACTTTTACATTGCAATCCAGAATGATTACTTACAACTACTCTATGATGCATTTTGAAATGATCTATTCTATTCCAACCAAATCAATTGCTTTCTTAACCCAGTAAAAAGTTTGGGTGATCTCACCCCATTTCCAGGTTGCAATAATTACTTCTAGTTTGATAACTTTGAGACCATATTCCCTGTCCCAGCATTCCTCCCAGGTGCCACCTCTAACAGCTGGCTAGACATTTCCTCCTTAATATTTCACAATTACCTCAAACTCAACTTGTTTAAAACTGAACTGATCCCCCAAATATTTTAAAATAGGAAATATGGGAGATTACAAAAGCATGTAATCTGAGATTTATATGAATTGACTAAAAATAAATTATTTACAAATAGATGCATGGAGAAGGGACTAGGAAAAGGAAATCACAGTATTAATAGTGATTCATGGGATTGTTAGTAATTTTAATTTTCCTTTTTCTATATTTAATTTTCCATAATAAATATGTACTAATTCATAATCAGAAAGTTACAATTAAAAAATTAAAACAGAACTAATCTTCCTTACATATCCTATACGTCTTCATGCCTTTCATTTAAAGGTATGATTTTATTTATCTCAAAATTTGCTTTAAACACATTTTTTCAGTCATGATCATTTTAATAATGCAGACTCCTCCAAGACCACTTTATTTTATTACCAAAGGAATTCCAATTGCAGGATGGGTATAGGTAGGAGTCACATACCACCACAAAGCAGGTTCATCAATTTTCTAGAACACCTAATACATTGGTTGAAGCTCTAGATGCTATAGGCTACTGCGTTCTCTCTCTTTTTTTTAACATCTTTATTGGAGTATAATTGCTTAGTTCTTAGTCCATGTCGTGGGAATGTCTAAGAGGTAATATTGTGATTGAAAGAGATTCTATGTATCTAATAAATTAGGCTTTTTGGATATGGTGTCAATTATCTACTGCTGCATAACAAATTACCCCAAAACTTCATAGCTTAAAACAACATTTTACCATTTCTCACGATTTTGTGGGTGAGATGGGAATTTTTTTCTGCCAGTCTTGTCTGGGCTCACTCAAGTAGCTGCATTCAGTTGGCAGGTCACATGGCCTTATGTGTCTGGTGACTTAGCTGGGTTGGCACGAACAACTGAGGTGTCAACCTCTCTCCGTGTGGTGTCTCCATGAGATGCCATATCCTCTGTATCAGTTAACTATTGTTGCATAACAAATGACCCTAAAACTTAGTGGCTTAAAACGACAGCAATTTATCATTTCTCATGATTCTGTAGGTAACTACACGTTTGCTCTGCTGATTTTTCCTTGACACATTCATGTGGTTTCATTCAGCAGGAGGGTTGGCTGGGCTCAAAGGTACAAGGTGGCAATAGGTACTGGGTGCTGTCTGCATGCCTTAGTTGTCAGTTCTTCTCCACATGGTCTCTTTTTCTAGAGTTGGCTACACCAGCTGCCTCAAATGCTGGTGCCAGGGCAGCGTCCCAGGATGGCAAATGTAGAAGCTACAAGGCCTGGAAAGGCCTAGGCTCTAGAACACACACAGTGTTGCTTCTGCTGGGTTCTATTATTCAAAGAAAATCACAGGACTGGAGAAATAGACTGTTCATCTCTTGATATGAGGAGCTGCAAAATAATGTGGCCATGCTTTTCTTTGTACCATAGGCACAATTTCAGACATGAATTATTATAAATTCGATGTTCTACTGGATTCTGATGTAGTTAAAATTCCAGTGCAGGTGATATAATTTTTTCCTTTTTTCCCTTTTTTATTTAGAAGCATTTCTGTCCCATTCTCATTTTTTTCCTTTTTTGTTAATAAGAAATCCATGAATGCATTCTTGTTGCAAAATGTTTAAGGCATACAATAATAGCAGACTCTTATACAGTAAGCTCATACTATGACCAGGCTTCATTTTAAGTGCTTTATATAACATTGCCTCCATTAAACCTCACAAGTCTTTGAGGTAAGCAATAATATCACCACCATCGTGTAGACAAAGAAGCTGAGGCACAGAGAGCTTAACTTAGAGGTCTAACTTGCCAAGGTCACATAGCTAGTAAGTAGCAGGCCACTAAATTCTGTGACCACAGAGCCTATGTACTTAACTACTCTGCTATAACTCTCCTTAATCTTGCCGCTACTTTCACCCTGTTGACAATTTGATATGCATTTCTTTAGTACTAGTTCTACACATTTATGTATATGAATATGTTCAGATGCATTTTCCTTACCTAAATTGGATCACATTATATGCTGGATTCTGAAACTTGCCTTTTCTACTTAAAAATCAGTCAAGGTGATATATCAGTATCTACAGATCTATCTCCTTTTTTATACAGCTGCATAGTATTCCATTTTGTGGATGTACTATAATTTATTTAACCATTTTCTATTGATGGACATGCAGGTAGTTTCCAATTATTTCCTTTTACAAATAATGCTATAATAAACATTCTTGAATTCGTTCTTTTTTTATTCATTAGAAATTTTTGCGTACTTGTATGAGAATTTCCTTAGAATAGATTCCAAGAGTGGCTGTGATGAGTTAAAGGCCAAGCTCTATACTGCCAAATTTCCCTTCAAAAAAGCAAAAGTGTGTGAAAGTGTGCATTTCCCCTATACTCAACAACATTGTACAGCATCAAACATTTTAAATTTGGTGGACAAAAATATCTTATTGCTTTGTTGTTGTTCGTTTTGTTTTTTCTCATTGACATTTTACTACAAATTTGCTTGATTACTACATATTTGCTGAACTTTTTTCATATGATTATTGCCTTTTTAAATTTCTTTTGTGAAGTACCTGTGTCATTGTCTCATTTATCTAATAAATTATCTTCCTTTTCCTCATGGGTTTGTTGGAATTCTGTTATATTCTAGGCATTACTCTTTTGTATATGTTGTCGGTATCTTCTCTCAGCCTATCATTTGGTGTTGTCAAATCTGTCAGTCTTTTCTTTCATGGAGTCTGGGTTTTGTATTTTGCTTAAGAATATTTTACCACCCACATATTTTTAGAATATCCATTCTTTTCTTCTACTATTTTCAATATGTTTTAAAACCATGACTCTAATGTTTATTTTTGTTAGTGGCTTCTATTTAGGGTACAGCCTTTTTTTTTTTTTTTTTGTCCATTTGATTGGCCACTTGTCCCAAAACCTTTAATGACAGGTCCGTCCTTTTCTCAGTAATCTGAAGTTTATTATAAACCAAATGAGCATACCTTTATACATTTTTAAAAATTTATTTATTTTATTTATTTATTTCTGGCTGCATTGGGTCTTCATTGCTGCGCGCGGGCTTTCTCTAGTTGTGGGGAGCGGGGGCTACTCTTCATTGCAGTGCGCGGGCTTCTCATTGCGGTGGCTTCTCTTGTTGCGGAGCATGGGTTCTAGGTGCACGGGCTTCAGTAGTTGCAGCATGTGGGCTCAGTAGCTGTGGCATATGGGCTCTAGAGCAGAGGCTCAGTAGTTGTGGCGTGCAGGCTTAGCTGTTCCGTGGCATGTGGGATCGTCCCAGACTAGGGCTCGAACCCGTGTCCCCTGCATTGGCAAGTGGATTCTTAACCACTGTGCCACCAGGGAAGCCCTACATCTTTTAAAAAAATTCTCAGTTATGCTCCGTGGATTTGACTGACTTTCCTGAACGAATACCATCCTATATTAACATTGTTTTATAGTGTATTTTGACATCTCTCCAGGAAGGCATTCCGCTTCCTCTCTCATCCTTCTTTTTTCAACTTTTTTTGTGGTTAAAAAAAGAAGAGTATTTGTGCACGTTTTTCCCCTATATGAACTTTCAAGATCTTTCTACTACACAGAATTTTTTATAATGACCCCACATGTCTATCAGGAATGCTCTGGAAACTTGATTATGAATTTGGATTATTGTTACATGACAGTATTTGATAATGTATTTCCCAGAAGAAAATTATCTGTAACACCAAGGAATAAAACTTTCATCAGAAAAGAGAGTCCATGTGAGAAATTCACAGAGAAATTCGGTTGGGAGCCCCATGAGGCAGATAAAGAGGATCAAATTATTATCTTGAGTGAAGGGCCCAAGAGCTAGGACACATAAGCTAAGCTTCTTGCTCTCATTGTCCTACTTACTCAACCATACCTAATACATGTTTCAAATAAACAACTTTGGAATGGAGCTACTCACTGGACAACTTTCACTTTCACCAGGGATTGCTCTTGGTATCCACCTGTCTCCCAGGAGCCACAAACTACTTGGACCTGTCCGTCTACCTATAGTAGACACCCTCCTTTACCAAACATCAAATAAACCAAACACTAAGCAGCCAGCAGTTTGTTACTCTTTCCCCCTTTTCTTTTGTTTGTCTAATCTGAAGGAAAGGAGGAAGAAAGAAGGATGAGTAAAGCCACGTAGAGACATACAACACTCTCATCATGGCAGAATCTTCTAGAAAGATGGGGGGAGCTACTAGTTATATCATTATGCAGAGTTGTTGTTGTTTTGACTATTTACTTTATGCTTCTTTTTGATATACCTGGTAGTACTATATGCCATTAACAAACTATTGGTTAGTAAGTATATTCAACTCATATTTTTAAACTTAGAATCTCCTCAAAGCAGGAGTAGCCTATTTAAGTATAGCCTCTAAAATTGTCCCACTAGCAAAGCAAATGTAATCTATCAAGTGTTAGTTTACAATATGCTTGTTTTCTAAGTAAGGTAAAGATGTTGCACATTGTACCTTCACAGGAAGACTGCCAAAATTATTAATATAATTTCTTTGGAGGAAAGGAGGAGAAATTGTTTCCCTGATGTCTGCGTAAAATTTAAATGGAAATGAATGTGATTTGAGTGTTAGTATTCAGGACTGCTAGTTCTCTGTTAATTTACATTTATATTCTTAATGTCTAGGTTGAGCCTAGGGAAATTTAAAACTCAATTTCATTAATGCTATAACTTCCATAGGAATCTCAATATGCACAGAAGTTCCTAGATCGTGGAGTTATTGGATGAGAATATAGCAGCTAAGCATAACTGCTGAGTGGTTATGGTAGTTAAATATGTACTGTGAATTTTGATTTTCGAAATTCCTCTGGGCCTAAACCCAGTGTCCAAAAAATTTTAAAATATGACGCTAATATAGTAATGAATTTTAACATCTTTTAAATGGAAACATTACATTTGTGAACTATTGCCCATCTCATTAATTATGATTTAAAGTAGATCATGTTTCACATTTGCAACTATTACATTGACATACGTAATGTTTGCAATTACTGTATAACTTGAGGTTTGTAAGTTCAGCTCACTAGATTTAGGGATTTTTTCATTTAGTTGCTTTTATCACAAATATGATCACTACTCCCAGTTGGCAAAGGTACTATGAATAGGAATATTGGGTCCAAACAATAATGTTTTCCCCTGTGTCTCAAATAGATATACCTTTATTTTTCTTCTTTATAAGCTATGTATAGATATACTTTAAAAATATAATATTTAAAGATTATGCTTATGAAGTAAGCTTTTGGGGAAGAAAATCCCTGAACATCCCAGAAATCCTCAACAGAAGCAACACTTTAAACTTATTCTTAATTCTCACTTTGGTTGTTTTGATAATACTACTCATTAGATTACCCTGAATTGTGTTTTAGAATTATACCCACCCCAGAGAAGTTCTACAGCTCTAAGACTTCAGACTTTTAAGCCTCTTGCAACTCTAGGCCATGAGAACCTTGGCTTCAAGACTCATTTATCTTACTGCCTTCTTTCATAACCTGAAGCTGAAGTCCTTTTTATAAGTTTCAATTAACTTGCAATGGTAGTAAGGTGAGAATAAGGGAGAGAAAAAGGAGGAGGGAAGAGGAAGGGAAGGAGGGGGAAAGGGAGGGAAATACTATACTATTACACAGTGGTTATCAACTGCTCTGTCTCTAATCACACTCATGGCTATACTGAAGGCTACAGCAATGATTCTTTACCAAGGAAACAACCTCCCCTAGCAGGTAATATCATAAGGTGGGGCAGAAAGGGAGGAAAAGAAGAGGGCATATGTGTCAGGTTTGAAAAGTTTTGCAAGTGCTATGGAAAGTAAAAAAAAATTTTATGGATAATTTTTTTTCATAGAGAAAGAATTGTCTACTTTCCTCTTATCAGAAAAATGAAACAACAGACCTAATGGCTTTCTGCTCTTTGTTTCTGAAGCTGGAGCCAGGGGTAAATTTATTTAGACAAATATGTCCTTTAACAACTTCCTAGAAATAAGAAGAACACAAATTTATTTGATATAATGCATTATGGTCTTCTCAATGTTTCTATTCTGCGAGATATTTTAAGTACAATTGAAATGAATTATTTTGAAAGAAGACTTTAACTTCATGGTAACATAGTTTAATATCCCGCTTCCATTAATAGTTTTGAAAATTTGATATTTTAACGGGGAATAAATGCATGATATGCATTCAGCTAGGAGTGTAAGAACCTAATTTTTTTATTGTTATCAATATTGCAAATGAAATATGGTTACATGTAAATATACATTAAAGGTTCACTCATCCAGCATGGTTAAGTGGGGCATAAGCCCTTCCAGGTACACATATTCAGGGTATACTGAGGGTCTTGCCTGCCACTGTTCATTAGAGATTGTGTGTGGTGTAAGGCCTAAAATTAAGGCCGCGAATTATGTGCTGCTTTGGCATCTCGTGAAACCAGGAGCGCCTCAAATAGCCCAACCATATTTTTCCTCCCCACTCTGCTCCCATGGAGGAGGTCCCCTTGTCTAACAACCGTCCTTATCCAGGAGAGCAGGCACAGTTCCTGCTTACCCCTGAGTAGTGAGCTTCAGTTCTTTGTCAATCTATGGAATTATTCAAACAAACCAATCACATCCTCCAAGGGCACCAGGGGTCACCCCTCCCTCCTGATAATATAAAGCCTGCTTCCTGCAGCCCCTGGTTCTTCACTTGGTTCCTGAGTACAACCCCATCCCCACTCTGTATGATGTTGCATAGCATGTGGTGTCTCCTGCCCCAGACCGTGAGTATATGTGATTAATAAACTGCTTCTAATCTCATCTGTCCTGTGTTGGGTGTAATGTGTTCAGCCTTCTCCATAACCCTAGGGTGGGAATACCTCCCTCACCAGTAGGGTGAAGAGGATGAAATCCAAACATAGTGAGGCCTTGTAGAATACGTTTTATTACCAGACTAAACAATAATAAAATCTCCAGTAATTTTTCAATTTGGGGTAGGAAATGGAGGGTGCTGGGACACAAGTGGAATTTGCATTTTTTCCAGTTGACTATCATGATTTTGTAAGCATTAAGGAATACAGTGATTTATCAGGCGGTTCCATAGCTGTGTCAAATAAGATAAGCTGGTTTTCTGGACCATGGTATAAACCAGCATTTCCTCAATTTCCTGGATAAGATTCACTACAAGGAATTATTGACAAAACAGATAACCAAGCCCCTCCTCCTGAAGATCCTCATTCACTGGGTGTGGGGTCTAGAAGCTGCCCACATTTCCTTGTCATGTGATCTATCACTGATGGAGGTTCACAACATGGATTCTTATCATCAGGGAAATCTGGGAAACACTGTTAAACTGTAGTAGTGATAGACTCAGAAAAGTGGAGAAAGTGAATTTTCTGGGCCAGCAGAAGTGTCTCTCTGATGTTTCACCTTCTTTTAAAGAGCTCACCTGATTATGCCAAGCCCATTTGCTTTTGATTAACTCACAGTCAACTGATTAGTAACCTAATCAGAGAAGTGATATCTCATCATATTCATAGATTTGATCATATTTAAGAGGAGGAACTTATGTAAGGCCTGTACACCAGAGGGGAGGAATCTTTGGGCCCATCTTAGAATGCTGCCTACCACAAATGTGATTCATAATTAGAAGGCAATGATGGAAATAAAGAATAAGAATTGTGTTATGACCCAGTTCATCAAAATGAGCACCCATATGAAAATCCAAGAATCTTAGTGTAGAAATGTGGTGCAGTTATTTTATTAGGTTAAAGGAAAAAGAGGGAGAATTTATATGATTTTTAAAAGCATATATACACTACCCAAATAGACAGAGACTATGGTAGATATCTGTTTTAAAATACCCCAGTTCTTACATAGGCAAGACATCATAGGGATTAGAGTTTCACCTATATACATATTTTAGAGTTATTTATGCTAAAAGTAAAAACACTTATATATTCCTGTCTTAATTGTTGTTGACGATTTAATTCCTCACAAGGAAAGAAGGAGAAAGCACCAATGGGAAACATTTCTTTGGACTTTATATTTACTAACAATGCAAAACTAATTGAGGAAATGATAGCAATAGATGCATTCAGAGAGAATGACCTCTTTTAAACTGAATAAACAAGGGAAAAAAAAACCATAGACAGTTAACATACCATAGGCCTTAAGGAAAGTAACATTCAAAACGTTAAGACAAATAAAGTTAAGATCTAATGACTATATATTCTAAAAGCAAAGAACTATAGGAGGATCTAAGAGGTAGAAGGGAAATGAGTCAAGAAAGAGTCCTTAGAGGAAAGAACTCCTGGGCTGAAACTTGAAGGACCAGAGAGAACAGACAGGTTCAGAATCAGGGAAATGGTGGTGAATGGAGTGAGATGAGAAGAAAGGGATTCTGTTTCCAAAAGAAAGGGTATAAAGTAAAAACAGAAGAGGGACTTCCCTGGTGGTGCAGTGGTTGAGAATCTGCCTGCCAATGCAGGGGACACAGGTTTGAGCCCTAGTCCAGGAAGATCCCCACATGCCGCATAGCAACTAAGCCCGTGTGCCACAACTACTGAACCTATGCTCTAGAGCCCCCGAGCCACAACTACTGAAGCCCGCACACCTAGAGCCCGTGCTCCACAAGAAGAGAAGCCACCGCAATGAGAAGCCTGCGCACCACAGCGAAGAGTAGCCCCCGCTCGCCACAACTAGAGAAAGCTCACGCACAGCAACGAAGACCCAATGCAGCCAAAAATAAAATTAATTAATTAATTATTTTTTAAAAAGTAAAAACAGAAGAGATCCTAGGACAGAATGGGAGGAACATCAACAGGTAGGAGATGGTCAGAGGAGTATAAGAGATAAAAGGATAACCTAGAGAAAAATAGTGTCATAAGAGCCAAAGTAAGAGATCATTTAAGAACGACGTACAGCCTTTGACTGGTATGTCTAAAAAAAAATGTATCAACTGGATTTGTCAACAAGCAGACATTGAAGACCTTGGTGAGAACCCCTTACTTGCAAATCCTGATTGTTGCCTAGGGTAGTTTAGCAAAAGGAGGCAAGGAAGCATAAATGAAGACAATGAATGAATATACTCTAGATATCAGGAGAGTCAGTAGCAGGTGGCAACAGACTCCAAACTCAGTCCTACAAATTTTTGTTTGTTTCATCCTAACTTCCAGATATAACTGTCTTCTATCCCAGAAAAAGCATCTGCAAGCTGATTGAGCGTCTAAAAACTAAACCGTGGAAAACTGACCAGGAAATCTGTGGATTATAGTAATGGAGTACGTTAGAGAATGGTAAAGCCATCCTCAAGAACAAGATATGTTAGCAGGAAGGTGAAGTAAAGTTTTGAAAGCAGTAAAGGAGAGTTAGCTAATACTTATTCCTAGGAACACCCTGTCCTCTCCCCTCACCCAAAACATAAGGATGAGTAGCTTTTCCTCCAGAGGACTTCTTAGAGGAAACTTCCTTGTCTTTGGGAGAGAACAAACAACAGGAACAAAGGAGAAGAGGTAGGTTGTTTATCATGAAACAGATTGGCATAGTGGAAAGCATTGTAAGGGAGGAAGATGTTGGAAGGTTGGAGAGGGGAACCCTATCCCCATTGGAAGAATGGGAGGAAGGAGAAAGTTCAAGGCAATAGAGGGTTGAGAGTTTGAGAAAGCATATGTGATGAGAAGACTGGAGACAAGCAGATGGCTTCAGGTTTCTGAATAGAACTTTGGTCTCAGGGGAGAAAAGATAGGCTATCCTTAATTTTTGAATGCTTGACTTTCAAGCCTTCTCCTCACCTCGTCTTGACTCAGATCCACACAGTGAAAAAAAACCTCATGTTTATGGCATCCTAGGGACTGTAATTGATGCCAGTATGAGGATAAAACTGTAAGGTAGGCACAAAGCCAATATAATCAACAGTTAAAAGAAAGTGTGCTGGGCTGATACATGAGGTGGAAAACCTTTTTTTTTTTTTTTGCGGTACACGAGCCTCTCACTGTTCTGGCCTCTCCCGTTGCGGAGCACACACTCCAGACGCACAGGCTAAGTGGCCATGGCTCACGGGCCTAGCTGCTCCGTGGCATGTGGGATCCTCCCAGACCAGGGCACGAACCCGTGTCCCCTGCATCGGCAGGCGGACTCTCAACCACTGCGCCACCAGGGAAGCCCCGGAAAACCTTTTAACTGCATGGATGCATGGTCAGATACAACAAATTCAAATGCCTCTGAATCAAGCAAGAATTTTGGCAAAGACATTCTCTTTTCAGATTGCTTAAGAACATGCATAGTGAAATATCAGAGGAAGATGTTTTTTTCTCATGAGATCTGCTTCAGGAAAAAAAATAGATAATAACTTCAGAATTGAGGGAAAGCTGCAGATATAAAACAGGGAACTCCTTTCTCTCTTAAAACTTACAAGGTTCATCTTGTGATCTTTGGCCCAGAATAAATGGGGAAGTAAATTAAGAGTTGCATGTTCTTTCTATGAAAACATTCCATACGAAGAGTGGTTAACATAATCTGCAGTGATTAGCCAAAGGAAGAGAAAAAAACATAATTGCTACCTTAAAATACTGTCATATGGAGAACAGATTACGTCTAATTTTGTCTTCTTCAGAAAGCCAACTAGGCCTAATAAATGGAAGTACAGACAGTCTGCTAAAACAACAAAATCTAAAATTACTGTACAATAATGGAATGGACTACTTTTCATGCTGCTCGTCACTGGCAGTGTTAAGCAGAGACTGGATATCTACCTACCAGGCATAATGTAGAGGGAAACTCTGCACTGCTCATAAGCTGTGCTCAGGAACTCTCACAATCTCTTCCAACTCCTAGATTCTATGGTATCAAAACGATTTGCGAATTTGAGCAGCATGAGGGGGTGAGCCAAAGAGTGCTTTGGCATTCTGCAAACATTCATACATGTATTATTATTATTTTTCTTATTATTATTATCTTACTTCTTCTGGTATCATGTAGTAATAGAGATACCCCCATTTTTAAAACAGCAATGGATAGCAAACAGTGCTTTCAGTTAAAGCCTTTGGCTCTTTTATGTTTTAATGTTGTCCTCTGATTGTAATGTTGCACTACTGTTACCTCCTCAGTGGGCCATAATCTTTGGTTTCCGTTTCAGTAGAAACAACAGATTTGTTATGAGTTGTTCATCTTCTCTGCCCAAATCCTCTTTGTGTCTTCCATATATTTATGAAACTGATGGGGTTACTGGTCCAGTCTGTTACTTTGTAACAAAGTAAAACAAACAGCTTTATCTACAAGGCTATCAAAATGTTGTCATTTTTAATCCCATTCTTCAGCCCACTAAACTGCAAACTTTAGTTAACTTGCTGAGTGTATTCTGCATTTGATTCATGACATACATGTGTCTTACTAATTGAATCTGGTTATTACTTTGCAGTCATCGAAAACTTTGTATGATCATTGGCATTTTCAACAGAAAAGTAGAATACTAAAATATTATAATAACATGGAAAGATAGTCTATGTGGAAGCAGTATAATATGGTGGTTAAATGTATAGGCTCTGTAGGCAGACAGACCTAACTTAGGGTTAAATCCCAACTTCATTACTTACTAGCTTTGTGATCTTTTCAAATTACTTAACTGCTCTGTGCCTCAGTGTCCTCACCAATAAAATGGAATAATGAAAGAAACTGTTTCAAATTTTGTCATGAGCAGTGAATGAGATAATACATGTGAAGCCAAAAATTTAACTATTGTTATTACTACTCTGATTTCATAACTATGTGAGACTGAGAATGTTGTAAACTATATAATCGCATGAAAAATTTAATTCAGTTTGAAAATAAACATAGGAATAGTCTTTAATAAGTATATTTTATGATATATTCATCTATCCTTTCCATATATAATGACTCATTCTGTTCTCCCAAAGAAAGCAATGAATAAATATAAAATGTGCAATAGCACATTTTAGTTTAGGTGTAGCTAAAACTGTCCTGGAGGTAATAAAATATAATATAAAATATCATCTGTTGCATTATGTAAATCAGAAGAGCTTATTAAAACTAATGAACTGAGTTTGTGAAACAAAGCTTACATATTAAAAAAATATGTGGTGGTTGAATGCCTAGTTGAAAAGCCATGCACAATAATAATAGCATTTTCCTACTAAAGGAGAAAAAAACAAACTTTGATTTGCTGTTAGATACCCAAGCTTGATTTTTTTGATTAACATAATCTTTCATAACACAGTGAAAATAAAGATTTGTATGATTTCTCACTCTCCTTGTATTGCCAAAGGAAATGTAGTTCTGCAAACCACAAATGAACTGTGTTAACAATTATGAACCATTTGATAGTAGAACAACATTATTGTTGAGAAACCTAATTTGGACAAGGCGTAAATTGGGTGATGTCCAACCAGGTCACATTGAAGCTGTGTGATTTAGTTCAATGTTATTAGTGTTACTTCTCTCTTACACCCAATCTTTAAAATTTTAACAGAAAGCAAACACAATGGCGTATGTATTATTACATGCAGAATCTGCAGTGAGATGACACAGAATGAAACAATTTTTATCACATTTTAAAAAATCATACACATTATTTTTCTCAGTTTTCGTATTAGTGAGGTAGGAAAGAAATAGACCTAAAAATATTTCATCTTTTCCTTTTTAATGATTACATGATAGGAAAATGATAGAGCTTAGAAAATGGAAAACATCTAAACTGGAGCAGAAATCATGTGAATTTTGAAAACCTAAGTGCAATTAAGAAACGTATGTATATATTAGAATTCTTTCCCGAGCTTGTGTACTTTTATTCTTTAATTATTTTTTAAAGTAAATGTATGTATTTATTTATTTAATTTTTGGCTGCATTGGGTCCTCGTTGCTGCATGTGAGCTTTCTTTTAGTTGTGGCGAGTGGGGGCTACTCTTCATTGCGGTGCGTGGGCTTCTCATTGCGGTGGCTTCTCTTGTTGCGGAGCCCGGGCTCTAGGCCCACGGGTTTCAGTACTTGTGGCTCGCGGGCTCTAGAGCACAGGCTCAGTAGTTGTGGCGCACGGGCTTAATTGCTCCACGGCATGTGGGATCTTCCCAGACCAGGGATTGAACCTGTGTCCCCTGCATTGGCAGGTGGGTTCTTAACCATTGCGCCACCAGGGAAGCCCGCTTGTGTACTTTAAAATTTTATCAGCTGCTGAGGTCCACAGACCTTATAGGTTTTCTATATACAGGACTGACTTTTCCATTAGGCAGAGTTCCTAGAACCCATAGCACTTTTAGGGGTCCACAAAAATGTTTTCATTTTAATTTCTTTTAACATCAGAAGAAAAAATGAACACAATAATAATACACATATATTAATGATAACAGTGAATACATGAATATTTATGTTTATATCACTGCAGTCAAAATATAATTTTAAATTTCTTTTTGGAGGAAAGGACCACATAAACAAAAGTGTCTATGGCCCACAGAAATCATATGTGGCCCCGTATGTACTTCAGAAGGGAATGGTAGGTTGAACAGTGGCCCCCCCCAAAAGATATCAATGTCTTAATCCCTGGAACCTGTGAATGTTGCCTTATATGGAAAAAAAGGACTTTGGAGGTGTGGTTAAATTAAGAATCTTGAGATGAGAAGACTACCTTGGATTATCTGGGTAGACCTTAAATGTAATCACATGTATCCTCATAAGAGGGAGGCAGAGGAAAGTTTGACACACAGAAGAGAAGAAGGCAGTATGACCACGGAGGGAGAGATTGGAGTGATGTGGCCACAAACCAAGGAATGTGGACAGCTACCAGAAGCTGGAAGAAGCAAGGAATGGATTCTCCCCTAGAGCCTCTGGAGGGGGCATGGATGGATCTGCCAGTACCTTCATTTAGGCCCAGCGAAACGGTCTTCACAATTCTAGCCTTCCAAATTGTAACAGAACAAATGTCTGCTGTTCTAAGTTACCTAGTTTGTAGTAATTTGTTATAGCAGCCATAGAAAACTAATACAAAGTGTACTCAACTTTAATTTGAATTTGTTTATTCCTTAAATACATTTTCCCATTTGTACTGAAAAAGAAAAATAAATTGTATGAAAAATAATAAACACTGATGAAAAAATTATCCATTCAGAATATTTAAATAAAGCAAAAATTGTCAGTATGTTTGAAACTAAAATGAATTATGGTTAAATGAGTTAGTAGCACTTGTGTTTTGTTAATGCTAATTAACCAATGATAAAATTTTGTCTAAAATTAACAGAAACTAAAAAATATGCTTTATAGCAACATCAATTATACTTGCAACATATAGACAAAGACACTTTTTAAAAAGACAAGTTGATTAACCACAGAAACCACTCATAATCATGAACACTAAATCTTTACCTCATTACCCCTTTCCCTGCTGGAAAAAAATGTATTTCTTTTCATCACAAGAGGAATGGAAGGGTACAAATTTTCTGAGCTGCTGAACCTTGTGATTGAAATTAAGCTTTATGACACTGCTTACAGAAATAAGAAGGGCAAATGTCAATGCATTTTCAAAAGCAAAAGGCAAGAAATGGATTGTTAAATGGACAGAGTTAAGTGTTCTCCCGAAAAAGGCATCTACTGAATGTGATATGTCAAAGAAGTAGTCTTAATGTGTTGATACAGATTTGTTACCGTAAGCTCTGCATTCAACAATATCCTTGCTTTAAAACTTAATATCTTTGGGCTTCCCTGGTAGCGCAGTGGTTAAGAATCCGCCTGCCAACACAGGGGACACGGGTTCGAGCCCTGGTCTGGGAAGATCCCACATGCCGTGGAGCAACTAAACCCATGCGCCACAACTACTGAAGCCCGTGTGCCTACAGCACATGCTCTGCAACAAGAGAGGCCACTGCAATGAGAAGCCTACGCGCCGCAATAAAGAGTAGCCCCTGTTCACCACAACTAGAGAAAGCCCACACGCAGCAACGAAGACCCAACGCAGCCAAAAATAAATAAATTAATTAATTAATTTAAAAAACATTTAATATCTTTGAATCTCAATGGTTTTCAGTGAGATTGATCCATTTAAATGCTGAATGACTTGGAAAATACCTGTCCCTTTGCTCATCTTTAAAGAGATGTGTATTCTAGAGTTTAACAAGAAGTGGGGAGGTAGTGCCCTTATTTTTCTAACATAATCCAGTCAATTTCCTTTCCAAATTCACAGAACCCAATAAACCATATTGATTTGAACATTCTCCAAAGCTCCTCATTCAAAAAGTAATTCATCGCAGAAGAATGCTTTCTAATTCACAATACTTCCTTGTGGATTTAAAAAATTAATTTCTTCTTCATGTGAAAACTAAGCATGTCTGCAGAGTGATTTAGATTATTTTACAACTAGGCTATAAGAATATCTTTGCCTAGGGGCTTCCCTGGTGGCGCAGTGGTTGAGAGTCTGCCTGCCAATGCAGGGGACAAGGGTTTGAGCCCTGGTCTGGGAGGATCCCACATGCCACGGAGCAACTGCGCCCATGAGCCACAACTACTGAGCCTGCGCATCTGGAGCCTGTGCTCCACGGCAGGAGGCCAAGATGGTGAGAGGCCCGTGCACCGCAATGAAGAGTGGCCCCCGCTCGCCACAACTGGAGAGGGCCCTCGCACAGAAACAAAGACCCAACACAGCCAAAAATAAATAAATTAATTTTTTAAAAAAAGAATATCTTTGCCTATAATATATATGTGGACAGAAATAGCCATTGCTGTATGTTCTAAGTAATATTTATACTTAGAAATTCATCATGTCTAATTATTCTATAACCCTGAGGCCAAAGGCAATATCAGTCTCATTCACCATTGCATTTCCAGTGCCTTGCACAGTGTATGACTCTTGGTATTTCTTAAATGGATGACTAAATGAATGAATGAATGAACTAAACAACCACTGTTATCATACCAGAAACTGTGGATGCTGTAGTTAAAAGATGTGACAGGTTGAAGAACTGGACGTCAGCCTCTACACAAGTGGAGAAAGTGCCTACCTACCCAATGTTGTTTTAGAAGTACAGTCAAAAGTCCCATGTGGCTAAAAATAGTGCCTACCTGTTCTTTTTTAGTGCTAGCAATCCCAACATTAGAGAATCATTCCTTTGGTATGAATTTTTGCATTCTCCAATGTTGTCTTTTGAAATACAGACACCTTGCGAAGAAGATAACAATTTCCTTTACTCTTAATCATTAACACAACGACCAGAATTTGTTTATAGACTCAGCACCCTTTAGGGTTAATGACAGGACTTTAAAAGTTAGATACATCTGGGTTTGAATCCTGTTCTTCCACACAGGAGCTATGGAATATCAGCTGAATTAACTTCACTGAGCCTGTTTCCTTAACCATAAAATGAGGAATAAAATATTTTTCCAGGCTTGTGAAAATTAAATGAGATATTATATGGAAATGTTAAGCAAGGAGCTTGACACTTACAAAATGCTCAATATGCAATAGTAGCCCTAATTGTTATTTTAATGATCTCCAACAAGCTGTCTGTTTTGAAAAGGAGCAAGATGAGGAATTAAAATCTCCTTTTAGGGTCCTAGAGGCACAAGTTGGTACTGAGAGTCTAGAATGGTGGATTCTGAAAAAAAGAGTGAGAAGGAGCCAAAGGAAACCTCTCTAGCTTTGCGATATTACTTGAAGTCAATCTTGTCCACTGATGGCCATTAATTGGGGGCGATAGGATTGCTTTAGCTTCCCCATCCAAGGCACCGGGTTGTTTTGGAGAGGTTTGTTTTGTTTTGTTTACGTCCTGTCCACATAGGCAGTATCTTTACCTAGCAAAGGTGATATTATGGGGAAAAAAAAGAATGTATGGCCAAGAGGCCAAAAGGCTCATAAACTGCTAACAGTATAAGGAGATTCCTTCTGACAAACTTAGTGGAGGGCCAAGGTTCATGCTTCTGTCACTGGTATTACCTTTCCATCTGTACGATATATTTTTAAAAAAATAATTGAAATTTATTTTTAGTGAAAAACAAATCCAAATCACATTTCGATATTATATTTCACTCATCATATTGATATGTAAAAGGCTTGACAATTATGTGAGTTTGAGGAAGCATGTACTATTTCTATGCTTGTATGTTGTCAAGTCCTTTGAGAGAAAATTTTGCAAAGTTTAAAAATTATATAGGCTTTACTATGGAGAATAATATAGAGGTTCCTTAAAAAACTAAAAATAGAACTACCATATGACCCAGCAATCCTACTACTGGGCATATACCCAGAGAAAACCATAATTCAAAGACACATGCACCCCAATGTTCACTGCAGCACTACTTACAATAGCCAGGGCATGAAAGCAACCTAAATGTCCATCGATGGAGGAATGGATAAAGAAGATGTGGTACATATATACAATGGAATATTACTCAGCCATAAAAAGGAACGAAATTGGGTCATTTGCAGAGACGTGGATGGACCTAGAAACTGTCATACAGAGTGAAGTAAGTCAGAAAGAGAAAAATAAATATCGTATATTAATGCATATATGTAGAATCTAGAAAAATGGTAAAGATGATCTTATTTGCAAAGCAGAAATAGAGACACATAGGTAGAGAACAAACATATGGATACCAAGGGGGAAGGGGGGGTGGGATGAATTGGGAGATTGGGATCGACATATATACACTACTATGTATAAAATAGATAACTAATGAGAACCTACTGTAGAGCACAGGGAACTCTACTCAGTGCTCTGTGGTGACCTAAATTGGAAGGAAATCCAAAAAGAGGGGATGGATATATGTATACATATGGCTGATTCACTTTGCTGTACAGCAGAAACTGACACAGCAGTGTAAAACAACTATACTCCAATGAAAAAACAACTACAACAAAAAAACCTTTTGTGCTTCACCATTAAGAAGTGAAGTGACAACCCATAGAAGGAGAGAAAATATTGACTCATATAACTGATAAGGAATGTCTATCTGGAAAACATAAAGAACTCTCACAACACATCAGTATAAACACAAATAATCCATTTAAAATATGGGCAAAGGATCTGACTAAATTTTCTCCATATTTCTCCAAAGAAGATATATAAATGACAAATAAGCTCATGGAAAGATACTCAGCATCATTAGTAATCAGGGGAATGCAAATCAGAACCACAATGTGATACCATTTCACATCCACTGGCATGGCTATAACCAAAAAACAGATAATAAGAAGGCAAGATAATAATAATGGCAAGGATGTGGAGAAATTAGTACACTAAGCAACTGCTGCTGATGAGAATGTAAAATGGTGCAGCTGCTTTTGAAAACAGTCTAGTACTTCCTCAAAAGGCTAAACATAGTGTAACCATATGACCCAGCAATTCCACTCCTAGGTATATACCCAAGAGAAATAAAAACATGTGTCCACAAAAACACTTGAGCATGAATGTCCACAGCAGCATATTTATAAAAGCCAAAAATTAGAAACAACCCAAATGTCCGTCAACTGATGAATGGATAAAAAGATATGGTATAGTCATACAATAAAATACTATTTGGCAAAAAGAAATGAAATATTGACACTTGCTACAACATGGGTAAACTTTAAAAACTTTATGCTAAGTGAAAGAAGCTAGTCACAAAAGACCATATACAGTATGGTTCCATTTATTTGAAATGTCCAGAATAGGCAAAATCTATAGCGATAGAGAGTAGATTAGTGGCTTGCAGAAGGGTGGGTGGAGATGGGGAGTGGCAGCTAATGAGTGTGATTTTTTGTGGGAAGGGCAGGTAATGAGAATGTTCTAAAATTGATTGTGGTGATGGTTGAACAACTCTGTGAATACACTAAAAACCACTGAGTTGTACACTTTAAATAGGAGAATTGTGTGGATATGTGAATTTTATCTGAATAAAACAGTTCTTTAAAAAAATAAAAACTAAAAAATATATAGGCTTTGATAAAGCAATTCATGCATGGGAATTTGCCCTAAACATGCATTCACACATATATGGAAAATATAAAGTGTACAACTGTATTTTATGCTTTATTGCTTATGGTTGCTAAAAGTCATGGGAAAGCCTAAATATCTCATAATAGAAGGATGATTAATCTACTCTGGCAAATGCATGCAGTAGAATATTATGCACCTGTTAAAAAGACGTTTAAAGATTGTATACCATGTATTAATACCATCTGGTCTCCTATAGTCTCCTGTACTGGATTTTAAGGTACTTTAAGATATGGGCCCTGCCTTATTTATCTCTATGTCTTCTACGCCTAGTGCAGAGCCTGGCAGATACTAAGTGCTCAGTAAATATGTGATAAATTGAAGCAAACATAAAAAGTGATGATGTTTAACAAAACTTTTAAAAACTATACAAAACAGCTTAAGTTAGCTCTATTTTGATGCTTTTTAATTTCAGGGTGTGGGGAGTGGATATTATCTCTGAGAGTCTGAAAAGAATACTTGTCCACGTCAACACGGGCTGCTATAAAAAATACCATAGATTGGCTGGGTTAAACCACAAACATTTCTCATAGTTTTGGAGGCCAGGAGGTCTACCATCAAGGTGCTGGTGGTAATGGGTGTATGATGAGAGCCCTCTTCCAGTTTTCTGTGTCCTCACAAGGCAGAGACAGAGAGAGGTCTGATCTTATAATCACATCATGGGGGCTCCACTCTCATGATCTCCTCTAAATCTAATTACCTCCAAAGGCCCCACCTCTAAATACTATCACATTGGGGATTAGGGCTTTAACATATGAATTGGGGATAGGGCATAAACATTCAGTCCATAGCAACCCCACTGAGACACCATTTCATTTACAGTATGGTCCCATGCCATGAACCACGAAGGCGACGTCATCGTAAGGCGTTGGTCTCCACATGGCCTTGCGTGGCTATTTTCACTCATTGCCTGCATTTTCAGGCAGAAAACAATACTCGGTAGAGAGCTTCCTTACTGTGCTTGTTTGTGAATCAAGCACTTTGTTCACTTAGAAGAATTTAATATTCTTAATGTGCACTTTGATTCTTTATGTCTTTATCTTTGTTCTGAATTTCTGGGGAGTTTCCTTCTTTGGGGAGCATTAGCTTTCCAGTGGATACCATTTCTGTTCTGCCTGGGGTATTCTGTTTCATCTTGTTCAAGTGCTGCTTTTGTTCAAATAGTCTTTTTTGACCTCGAGTTTTTTTTTAATCAAGCTTTTTGCTCATTTTTTTAATCCCTTGCAGGGGGTATGGATTAATTTATTTTTTTCTGTCTCCCTTCTAGTAATTTTGAGTTAATCTTGGTCACACATGCTAAGCTTGTGTCTCACTGATGCTTTTCCAAATTCTCTTCTTTGATTAGTCTATATAGCAAAGGTCTTTGATAACGAGAAGGATAAACATTCATGTAGCCTTGTGTTTTTGAAACAGTCACTGTTCTAATCTATAGCAAACTGAATATAATGGGAACAAAGCTATTGGTATGACTGAATATTTCAGATAATTGAGATGAATCCAAATAATGCATGCGTATTAACACCAGACTTTGGTGTTTATCTCCACTATTTTTCCATGTAAATCTGTACCCTTCTCCCAGTGGAGTGCTGGGACCTGCAACTGCTTGCTTGGCTACTCCCAATAAGCCCTATTACCTGAAAATCTGGATTCTTTGCACTCAGACATCGGAAAAATACTTTTTATTTTTATTAGTTATATTAGCCCTGTATTGCCTTGCTTCCATGGTGAGTAGCACACATTAAATAAAAGACAGGTCAGAGGGCAAAACAAAGTTCTGAATTAATTTGTTTCATGGGCCCGATGTCATTTAAAAATTTATTCAATGGAGTGGAAAATTAAGTAATGTATTTTCTAGGAAATTCCAGTGTGTACCATAGACTCATAGAATATCAGAGCTGTTCTTACAGGTGTGGAAATTTTTAAGGTCCAGAGAAACAAAGTGATGGGGTTCAGATCAACTGGCAAAAAAAGTTGCCTAGCTAGCATATTTTCCAGGCATTCAGACTTCAAGTCCAGGATTCCATTAGTCTTGCAGGGCATGTGACCTGTGCATTCTCCAAGGGCCCATGGTACTTTAAGATATGCAGAAGGGACCTACACTTGGTTTAATGCTCTGCCGTCACTGCCTTGAAATTCTTAGTACATTAAAAAAAAAATTTATTGGGGTACAGTTGATTTACAATGCTGTGTTAGTTTCAAGTGTACAGCAAAGTGAATCTGTTATACATATACATCTATCCACACTTTTTTAGATTCTTTTCCCATATAGACCATTACAGGGTATTGAGTAGAGTTCCCTGTGCTATACAGTAGGTCCTTATTAGTTATCTATTTTATATATAGTAGTGTGTATATGTCAGTCCCAAACTCCCAATTTATCCCTACCCCCCTTTTTTAAATACTTTTTTGATTAAAGAATTCCCACATATTCATCTTGCACTGGGCCCCTCAAATAATATAACTGGTCTAAAGTCTTAGTATTACAACATCAAAACTCTATTGTTTAATAAAGTAAGACATTTAATTGTTCTGTTTGATTTGGCTAAATTACTTGTTAGGTGTTTTGTTTCTTTTTAAGAATATCCAGTTTCTTTCGCCTAAATGAGTTAAAGTAGGGAGGGCATTTGGAAATCAGTTAGATAGCTCTGAAGTGAATTGGGAACTTCCTCAAGGAGGAAAATAGGAAAGAGAAGGAAAAGTTATTGAGAGTCTGTTTTGTGCGAGGCTCTAGGCTAAGTGCTTCTCCCACGTAATTTCTTTTATACCCACAAGATCACTGAGCATAATAGCTCTCCAGCCTGCCCTATTCATGGGATTTTGTTCTTGCACTGGAGTGCTTGTTAATGTCTGTTGCATGATGCATGTTGGCTTCCAGGTTCCCACCCTCTGTTCTTTTCTGAGGTTATTTTACAGGTGTCCCCTCTCCAGTTTCTCTTCCTACCTCTGGAGATCACTGCCTCCAGATCTAATGAATTAGACTCTTCATGTGTCGCAGGCTTGTCAGATATTTGGTAATAACTCCCTCTGTGAATTCTGATGTGTGTTCCTGGTTAAGAACCATAGGTAGAGTTTAAGTCTTTATTTCGTAAATGAGGAAAAGGGCTGAAATAAATTATTTGTATAAGGTCAATCAGCTTGTCAGTGGAAGATTCGAATGTAAACGATAATTTTCTGACTCCCAATCCAATGCCCTTTCCAAAACGCTGTGCTACCTTCTTGGACATCCTATTTGTCACCACTCTGATAATATTTACATTACATGAAAACACTCAACCACCACATATAGTAGGGCAGTGCTTCTCAAACTTCAGCATGTATAAGAATCACCTGGGAATCTCTTTAAACAATAGATTCTGATCCTGTACATCTGGGGCAGGGTTTACATTTCTAACAACCTCCTAAAATTTGCCAATTCTGCTGGTCCATGGGTTATATTTTGAATAACTGGTTATTAATGCATTATCCAAAGCTTGACTTAAGCAGGCTAAATTTCTGACATGAATCTGCAAATGCACTGCATTGTTAATAATGATAATTGCCAACATTTATTGAGAAATTTGTTAAATATTCTATAGAATTATATAATTTAATCCTCCTAAAAACCCTATGAGGTAAGTATTGACCCTTACTTTATAGATAAGAATGTTGACGGTCAGGAGGTTTAAGTAATTTTCCCAAGATTATGCACTAGTGAGTAACAGCTAAGATGCAAGCTGTGTATTTTCAGAGTTTAATCCTATAACCACACAAGTTCTTTCTTCTACCTGGAAAGAGCTAATATTTAGAAGAGTGAGGGAAGAAGGAAGAGGAGATAGAGAAAAGAACTAGTATTTATTAAGAATCTGGTGTGTGCCAGAGACAATGCTAGTTCATTTTCCATAATATCTCATTTACTCTTCAAAATAACCATGGAAGTTCGGCATTATCGTCTTCCTTCTACGGATGAGAAAATCAAAGATTAGAGATACTAAGTCATTTGTTCAAGAACACACGCTCACAGAATTAGTATACGGTGAACTTGAGAATTAAACACAAAATTCATTAAATGATTTTGCTTCTTATTGGAATCAGTTGAGTGAAAGTTGGATTTATAACTTTTAGAAAGTAAATCAAGAGTCCTTAACTAGGATCCCAAAGATCACTACAGTGTCTTTGATTTCCTTCTCACTTCTTTGAAGAATATTTCTCTTCATTCTAAGGGAGTCTAGAAGGGTATAGTAGACATTATTACTACTCATCAATATCCAGTTCTGTTCTCCTCTGAGTAACTGCAAAACTATACTTCCCAGATCCCTCACATGTAGGTGGGATCATCTTCATATTTCTGTTCAAAGGGCTGTGCAGACATAATGTGTGTCACTTCTGGGCTGAAACACTTATGACATAGTGTACAATTCCTCAGCTCTCACTTCTCTTCTTTGGCAATTCTGGAACCTTCTGTATAAATGGTTGAGTCAATCAAGAAAAAGAGGGAGAGGACTGAAATCAATAAAATTAGAAATCAAAAAGGAGACGTTACAACAGACACCACAGAAATTCAAAGCATCCTAAGAGACTGCTACAAGCAACTCTATGCCAATAAAATGGACAACCTGGAAGAAATGGACAAATTCTTAGAAAGGTATAACCTTCCAAGACTGAACCAGGAAGAAATAGAAAATATGAACAGACCAATCACAAGTAATGAAATTGAAACTGTGATTAAAAATCTTCCAACAAACAAAAGTCCAGGAACACATGGCTTCACAGGTGAATTCTATCAAACATTTAGAGAAGAGCTAACACCCATCCTTCTCAAACTCTTCCAAAAAATTGCAGAGGAAGGAACACTCCCAAACTCATTCTACGAGGCCACCATCACCCTGATCCCAAAACCAGACAAAGATACTACAAAAAAAAGAAAATTACAGACCAATATCACTGATGCATATAGATGCAAAAATCTTCAACAAAATACTAGCAAACAGAATCCAACAACACATTAAAAGGATCATACACCATGACCAAGTGGGATTTATCCCAGAGATGCAAGGATTCTTCAATATACGCAAATCAATCAATGTGACACACGATATTAACAAATTGAAGGATAAAAACAATAGGATCATCTCAATAGATGCAGAAAAAGCTTTTGACAAAATTCAACACCCATTTATGATAGAAACTCTCCAGAAAGTGGGCATAGAGAGAACCTACCTCAACATAATAAAGGTCATATACGACAAACCCACAGCAAACGTCATTCTCAATGGTGAAAAACTGAAAGCATTTCCTCTAAGATCAAGAACAAGACAAGGATGTCCACTCTCACCACTACTATTCAACATAGTTGTGGAAGTCCTAGCCATGGCAATCAGAGAAGAAAAAGAAATACAAGCTGGAAAAGAAGAAGTAAAACTGTCACTGTTTGCAGATGACATGATACTATACATAGAGAATCCTAAAGATGCCACCAGAAAACTACTAGAGCTAATCAATGAATTTGGTAAAGATGCAGGAAAAAAAATTAATGCACAGAAATCTCTTGCATTCCTATACACTAATGATGAAAAATCTGAAGGAGAAATTAAGGAAACACTCCCATTTACCATTGCAACAAAAAGAATAAAATACCTAGGAATAAACCTACCTAGGGAGACAAAAGACCTGTATGCAGAAAACTATAAGACACTGATGAAAGAAATTAAAGATGATACCAACAGATGGAGAGATATACCACATTCTTGGATTGGAAGAATCAACATTTTGAAAATGACTATACTACCCAAAGCAATCTACAGATTCAATGCAATCCCTATCAAATTACCAATGGCATATTTTACGGAACTAGAACAAAAAATCTTAAAATTTGTATGGAGACACAAAAGACCCCAAATAGCCAAAGCAGTCTTGAGGGGAAAAAATGGAGCTGGAGGAATCAGACTCCCTGACTTCAGACTATTCTATAAAGCTACAGTAATCAAGACAATATGGTACTGGCACAAAAACAGAAACATAGATCAATGGAACAAGACAGAGAGTCCAGAAATAAACCCACACACCTATGGTCAACTAATCTATGAAAAAGGAGGCAAGGATATACAATGGAGAAAAGACAGTCTCTTCAATAAGTGGTGCTGGGAAAACTGGACAGCTACATGTAAAAGAATGAAATTAGAAAACTCACTAACACCATACACAAAAATAAACTCAAAATGGATTAGAGACCTAAATGTAAGACCAGACACTATAAAACTCTTAGAGGAAAACATAGGAAGAACACTCTTTGACATAAATCACAGCAAGATCTTTTTTGCTCCACCTCCTACAGTAATGGAAATAAAAACAAAAATAAACAAATGGGACCAAATGAAACTCAAAGCTTTTGCACAGCAAAGGAAACCATAAACAAGACCAAAAGACAGCCCTCAGAATGGGAGAAAATATTTGCAAATGAATCAACGGACAAAGGATTAATCTCCAAAATATATAAACAGCTCATGCAGCTCAATATTAAAAAAAAACACAACCCAATCCAAAAATGGGCAGAAGACCTAAATAGACATTTCTCCAGAGAAGATATACAGATGGCCAAGAGGCACATGAAAAGCTGCTCAACATCACTAATTATTAGAGAAGTGCAAATCAAAACTACAATGAGGTATCACCTCACACCAGTTAGAATGGGCATCATCAGAAAATCTACAAACAACAAATGGTGGAGAGGGTGTGGAGAAAAGGGAACCCTGTTGCACTGTTGGTGAGAATGTAAATTGATACAGCCACTATGGAGAACAGTATGGAGGTTCCTTAAAAAACTAAAAATAGAGTTACCATATGATCCAGCAATCCCACTACTGGGCATATACCCAGAGAAAACCATAATTCAAAAAGACACATGCACCCCAGTGTTCATTGCAGCACTATTTACAATAGCCAGGTCATGGAAGCAACCTAAATGCCCATCGACAGATGAATGGATAAAGAAGCTGTGGTACATAATCAATGGAATATTACTCAGCCATAAAAAGGAATGAAAGTGAGTCATTTGTAGAGACGCGGTTGGATCTAGAGACTGTCATACAGAGTGAAGTAAGTCAGAAAGAGAAAAACAAATATCGTATATTAATGCATATATGTGGAACCTAGAAAAATGGTACAGATGAACCGGTTTGCAGGGCAGAAACAGAGACACAGATGTAGAGAACAAATGTATGGATACCAAATGGGGAAAGCAGTGGTGGGTGGGGGTGGGGGTGGGATGAATTGGGAGATTGGGATTGACATGTATACACTGATGTGTATAAAATGGATGACTAATAAGAACCTGCAGTATAAATAAATAAATAAAATAAAATTCAAAAGTTAAAAAAAAATAGATAACTAATAAAGACATGCTGTATAGCACAGGGAACTCTACTCAATACTCTGTAATGACCTAAAAGAATATAAAAAAGTGTGGATATATGTATGTGCATAACTGATTCATTTTGCTGTACACCTGAAACTAACACAACACTGTAAATCAACTATACTCCAATAAAACTTTTTTAATAAAAATAAATAAATAAATAAATGGTTGAGTCAAGTTATTGCAGGAGTCTAGTCTAATTATTGCAGGAATCACCACCACATGGAGGGAAACTGCCCTGGAGAGTTGTCTCAACCCACACTGGATTTTGTGGGAACGAGAACTAAATATTTTCTGTGTTAGGCCGTTAAAGTATGGCTGTTAATGCTACACCAGCCTAGCCTATTCTGATTAATATAGGTGGCCCGGTATGCTAAATGAGCACCATCAGTATATGATTTTTATTATTGCCACATTATGACATCTAGAATTATTTCTCTTGTTAGGAATTAAAGAAAATGTATCCAGCTATTATAATCACAGATGATTGCTTTTGTTTACAATGAACCTAGCTTAGGTTAGAAAATTTCCAAAGTAAGAAAGCACAACAGTGTCTAAGTATGCATTGATTTCCTTTCATTGCAGTACATGATAGAATACAAAAACTGTGACACTTCTAATGTGACCCAGTTCTAGCCAATGAAAACTGAAAGAGCATATCTGTGCATTTTGAAAATTACTTTATTTTTGATGGAAATACTTATAGAAAGGATTAGTCATCCTCTGAATTTATAGAGTCTACTGAATATAACTCCAATTGAGATAATGATTCTAGGTCCTCATTATGAACACCCATATTCTGTGATCTCTATTATACAGTCATGTTCATAGGAGCTGTAAAAGTGTATAGCAGTTACTGTTAATTGTTAACAGGGTAAAATTATATGTGTACACACACACACATATACACACACATGCATACATAAACATATATGTGTAAATATCTATAACTTCAGTGTTTTTCCTATTACTTTAGAAATTGTGTGAAAAATGTATTCAAATAATGTTGTTAAGTGTCATGAGGTATGAAATATATATGTGTGTCTATAGATGTGTGTACTTACATGTGTATGAATATATTTTCCCTTTGATTTTGAAAACTGTGTTGAAATATTTTATCCTAACTATGTTATTAACTGTGGGGTGGAATGAAAGGTCACACCAGGTAATATTACAATGCTCTGACTTTTCATACAGTTTAATGTTAATTTAAATTAAAGAAAACATAGTTAACAGTAATGGACATATTGTTTATATCTGCCCAAGCCTAAGTGGGAAAACACACAAAAAAATTAAAATAATGTATTAAAATACTTAAGGTGTACTTTGGTTTCACTTTCATTACTGAATATGATGTGACACAAAGCCATAATACTTAACTATGTGCCAAAGATTTTGTCAGTGGAAACATGAAGCCAACAGTGTGGATTTTTAAAAAGATAGTTCAGTTTGAAAAGACAAGGAAATAACCAGGACTTAAATTTGCCTCAGCACAAAAACCTTTCTAGTATTTTCCTATAAGATTGCTTGTCACATTGTCTGCCAAAAGAAGCCACATATACTTTCAGGGATTTGGTGAAGCCATGTGCTCTGGAAAAGGCTGAACTGGATTATGACTTAGGGAAACCAGAGAAAATATGAGCAGTGTTTCTGTCAAACCCATCAACTCCATAATTGATGATTTTTCTTCAAATATTTTGAAATGAGACATGAAGAAATAGGCAGCTAAAACGTTTGCCTCCAGCAAGAACTGGAACTGGATAGCATCACTCATATCTCTCAGTGCAGACTGCATCTAGTATTTATATGTTATATACATGCTAATGTCATAAAAGAATTCCTGTTTTTGTGAGCCCCTTTTAGAAACTCAGATGTTGTTGCTGTCTTTAAAAATGGAAGGTTATTTGCCAAGCAAAAGTTCAATAGGGAAAACAATCTTGGTAGTCTTTTATACAGTATCCACAATGCTTGACCGTACATTTGCTTTTACAAAATACCATAGACTGGGTGGCTTATAAACAGCAGAAATTTGTTTCTCACAATTCTAGAGACTGGAAGTTCAAGACCAAGGCACCAGCAGAATCTGTCTGGTGAGGTTTGGTGTCTGGTGAGAGCCTGCTTCCTTGTTCATAGATGGACTTCTTGTTGCACCCTCCCATGGCAGAAGGGGCAATGAACTTTTCTAGGGTGTCTTTTATAAGGGCAAGAATCCCATTCATGAGGGCTCTGCTCTCATGACCTAATCACGTCCCAAAGGCCCTACCTCCTAATACCATCACATCAGATATTAGATTTCAACTTACAAATTTGGAGGGACACATTCACTCTACAGGAAGCTCAATCTCTATACCGTAGTCCCCTCTTATTTGCCGTTTCTATTACCCAAGGTTGACAGAGTTCCGAAAACATTAAATAGAAAATTCCAGAAATAAACAATTCATAAGTTCTAAATTGCTAATATCTATGGTAAGAACAAATCTTCTCGGGACTTCCCTGGTGGCGCAGCAGTTAAGAATCCACCTGCCAATGCAGGGGACACAGGTTCAATCTCTGGTCTGGGAAGATCACACATGCCACGGAGCAACTGAGACCGTGCACCACAATTACTGAGTCTGCACTCTAGAGCCCACGAGCCACAACTACTGAACCCGTGTGCCACAGCACTGAAGCCCACGTGCCTAGAGCCAGAGCTCTGCAGCAAGAGAAGCCCGCGCAACGAAGAGTAGGCCACGTTCACCGCAACTAGAGAAAGCCTGCATGCAACGAAGACCCAACACAGCCAAAAAAAACAAAAACAAAAAACAAAAAAAAACATGCTAGTTTTGCTGTCACACTTCAAACTGCAAAAGTCACAGCCACAGTGCGTGACAAGTGCTTAGTTAAGATGGAAAAGGCATTAAATTTATATAATAAGACATTTTGAGATAGAGAGGCCACATTCACTTAACTTTTATTACAGTATATTGGAATAATTGTTCTATTTTAGTAATGGTTGCCTAAATTATAGATTAAACTTCATCAGACATATGTATGTAGAGGAAAAACATAGTATATATATATGTGTGTGTGTATATATATATATATATATGTGTGTGTATACATATACGTGTGTGTGTATATATATATGTGTGTGTATATATATTTCATACTATCTTCTGTTTTAAGCATCCACTGGGGGTCTTGGAATGTATCCCCTGCAGATAAACGGAGACTACAGCCAAGCCTAAATTGCCACCTTTGTGGTGCACCTGTAGATTGGCACCAGGAGACTTACCCCTTCTGTTCTTTTTTGTCTAGACCTAAGATATTGTAGAATTTGTCAACTTTCTGAAAGCCTGAATCTGGAAGCACCTTCTTTTCAAGAGGCTTTGTGAAGAAAGGTGAACAGAATTTGAAATTTTTGACTACATAGGCTTTCCACAAAACAAGTTCTAAAGTGTTTGATTAATTAACTTAGAGCTTACTTACCAGATGATGGTTTGGCTTATTTGAAGATTTTTGGCCATAGGGTTAAGAAAAATCTTTTCACTCGAAGTCCTGCAGTCACAACTATGGTTGCCATGGAAAAAACATAAAAATTTTGTTGTTATTGTTTTTTTGTTTTGCCAAGATTGCTATTCTGGAAGACGGGATTGGAAGCAGGTAACTTGACAAACTTTTCAAACTTGGACAAACTTCTCCTGGGTGGAGCCAAGATTGACAAAACTGGGTCAAATTTTCTACAGGCACAAATTTGCTGATACTTAAAAACATTACCTAATTCTGTGAAAGTTCTTGCTCAGACGATGTTGAAACTGAAGTATTGATTTTTAAAATAAATTTATTTATTTTTGGCTGCGGTGGGTCTTCATTGCTACATTCGGGATTTCTCTAGTTGTGGCGAGTGGGGGCTATTTTTCGTTGTGCTGTGTGGGCTTCTCATTGCGGTGGCTTCTCTTGTTGCGGAGCACGGCCACTAGGCATGTGGGCTTCACTAGTTGTGGCACGGGAGCTCAGAAGTTGTGGCTCACGGGCTCTAGAACACAGGCTCAGTAGTTATGGCTCATGGGCTTAGTTGCTCTGCGGCATGTGGGATCTTCCCAGACCAGGGCTCGAACCCATGTCCCCTGCACTGGCAGGCAAATTCTTTTTTTTTTTTTAACATCTTTATTGTAATATAATTGCTTTACAATGGTGTGTTAGTTTCTGCTTTATAACAAAGTGAATCAGTTATACATATACATATGCTCCCATATCTCTTCCCTCTTGCATCTCCCTACCTCCCACGCTCCCTATCCCACCCCTCCACGTGGTCACAAAGCACCGAGCTGATCTCCCTGTGCTATGCGGCTGCTTCCCACTAGCTATCTACCTTAAGTTTGTTACTGTATATATGTCCATGGCTCTCTCTCGCTTTATCACAGCTTACCCTTCCCCCTCCCCATATCCTCAAGTCCATTCTCTAGTAGGTCTGTGTCTTTACTCCTGTCTTACCCCTAGGTTCTTCATGACATTTTTTTTTTCTTAAATTCCATATATATGTGTTAGCATATGGTATTTGTCTCTCTCTTTCTGACTTACTTCTCTCTGTATGACAGACTCTAGGTCTATACACCTCATTACAAATAGCTCAATTTCGTTTCTTTTTATGGCTGAGTAATATTCCATTGTATATATGTGCCACATCTTCTTATCCATTCATACTCTGATGGACATTTAGGTTGTTTCCATCTCCGGGCTATTGTAAATAGAGCTGCAATGAACATTGTGGTACATGACTCTTTTTGAATTATGGTTTTCTCAGGGTATATGCCCAGTAGTGGGATTGCTGGGTCATATGGTAGTTCTATTTTTAGTTTCTTAAGCAACCTCCATACTGTTCTCTATAGTGGCTGTATCAATTTACATTCCTGCCAACAGTGCAAGAGTGTTGCCTTTTCTCCATACCCTCTCCAGCATTTCTTGTTTCTAGATTTTTTGATGATGGCCATTCTGAATGGTGTGAGGTGATACCTCATTGTAGTTTTGATTTGCATTTCACTAATGATTAATGATGTTGAGCATCCTTTAATGTGTTTGTTGTCAATCTGTATATCTTCTTTGGAGAAATGTCTATTTAGGTCTTCTGCCAATTTGTGGATGGGGTTTTTTGTTTTTTTGATATGGAGCTGCATGAGCTGCTTGTATATTTTAGAGATTAATTCTTTGTCAGTTGCTTCATTTGCAAATATTTTCTCCCATTCTGAGGGTTGTCTTTTCATCTTGTTTATGGTTTCCTTTGCTGTGCAAAAGCTTTGAAGTTTCATTAGGTCCCATTTGTTTATTTTCATTTTTATTTCCATTTCTCTAGGAGGTGGGTCAAAAAGGATCTTGCTGTGATTTATGTCATAGAGTGTTCTGCCTATGTTTTCCTCTAAGAGTTTGATAGTTTCTGGCCTTACATTTAGGTTTTTAATCCATTTTCAGCTTATTTTTGTGTATGGTGTTAGGGAGTGATCTAATCTCATACTTTTACATGTACCTGTCCAGTTTTCCCAGCACCACTTATTGAAGAGGCTGTCCTTTCTCCACTGTACATTCCTGCCTCCTTTATTGAAGATAAGGTAACCATATGTGCGTGGGTTTATCTCAGGGCTTTGTATCCTGTTCCATTGATCTGTATTTCTGGTTTTGTGCCAGTACCATACTGTCTTGATTACTGTAGCTTTGTAGTATAGTCTAAAGTCAGGGAGCCTGATCCTCCAGCTCCGTTTTTCGTTCTGAAGATTGCTTTGGCTATTCGGACTCTTTTGTGTTTCCATACAAATTGTGAAATTTTTTGTCCTAGTTCTGTGAAAAACGCCAGTGGTACTTTGATAGGGATTGCATTGAATCTGTAGATTGCTTTTGGTAGTAGATACATTTTCACAATGTTGATTCTGCCAATCCAAGAACATGGTACATCTCTCCCTCTATTTGTATCATCTTTAATTTCTTTCATCAGTGTCTTATAATTTTATGCATACAGGTCCTTTGTTTCCTTAGGTATGTTTATTCCTAGATATTTTATTGTTTTTGTTGCAATGGTAAATAGGAGTGTTTTCTTGATTTCACTTTCAGATTTTTCATCATTAGTGTTTAGGAATGCAAGAGATTTCAGTGCATTAATTTTGTATCCTGCTACTTTACCAGATGCATTGATTAGCTCTAGTAGTTTTCTGGTACCATCTTTAGGATTCTCTATGTATAGTATCATGTCATCTGCAAACAGTGACAGCTTTACTTCTTCTTTTCCGATTTGGATTCCTTTATTTCTTTTTCTTCTCTGATTGCTGTGGCTAAAACTTCCAAAACTATGTTGCATAAGAGTGGTGAGAGTGGGCAACCTTGTCTTGTACCTGATCTTAGGGGAAATGCTTTCAGTTTTTCACCATTGAGGATGATGTTGGCTGTGGGTTTGTCATATATGGCCTTTATTATATTGAGGAAAGTTCCCTCTATGCCTACTTTCTGAAGGGTTATTATCATAAATGGGTGTTGAATTTTGTCGAAAGCTTTCTCTGCATCTATTGAGATGATCATATGGTTTTTCTCCTTCAATTTGTTAATATGGTGTATCACGTTGATTGATTTGCATATATTAAAGAATCCTTGCATTCCTGGAATAAACCTCACTTGATCATGGTGTATGATCCGTTTAATGTGCTGTTGGATTCTGTTTGCTAGTATTTTGTTGAGGATTTTTGCATCTATGTTCATCAGTGATATTGGCCTGTAGTTTTCTTTCCTTGTGACATCCTTGTCTGGTTTTGGTATCAGGGTGATCGTGGCCTCGTAGAATGAGTTTGGGAGTGTTCCTCCCTCTGCTATATTTTGGAAGAGTTTGAGAAGGATAGGTGTTAGCTCTTCTCTAAATGTTTGATAGAATTCGCCTGTGAAGCCATCTGGTCCTGGACTTTTGTTTGTTGGAAGATTTTTAATCACACTTTCAATTTCAGTGCTTGTGATTGGTCTGTTCATATTTTCTATTTCTTCCTGATTCAGTCTTGGCAGGTTGTGCATTTCTAAGAATTTGTCCATTTCTTCCAGCTTGTCCATTTTATTGGCATAGAGTTGCTTGTAGTAATCTGTCATGATCTTTTGTATTTCTGCAGTGTCAGTTGTTACTTCTCCTTTTTCATTTCTAATTCTATTGATTTGAGTCTTCTCCCTTTTTTTCTTGATGAGTCTGGCTAATGGTTTATCAATTTTGTTTATCTTCTCAAAGAACCAGATTTTAGTTTTATTGATCTTTGCTATCGTTTCCTTCATTTCTTCTTCATTTATTTCTGACCTGATTTTTATGATTTCTTTCCTTCTGCTAACTTTGGGGTTTTTTTTTGTTCTTTCTCTAATTGCTTTAGGTGCAAGGTTAGGTTGTTTATTTAAGATGTTTCCTGTTTCTTCAGGTAGAATTGTATTGCTATAAACTTCCCTCTTAGAACTGTTTTTGCTGTATCCCATAGATTTTGGGTTGTCGTGTCTCCATTGTTATTTGTTTCTAGGTATTTTTTTATTTCCTCTTTGATTTCTTCAGTGATCACTTCGTTATTAAGTAGTGTATTGCTTAGCCTCCATGTGTTTCTATTTTTTACAGATCTTTTCCTGTAATTGATATCTAGCCTCATAGCCTTGTGGTCAGAACAGATACTTGATATGATTTCAATTTTCTTAAATTTACCAAGGCTTGATTTGTGACCCAAGATATGATCTATCCTGGAGAATGTTCCATGAGCACTTGAGAAAAATGTGTATTCTGTTGTTTTTAGATGGAATGTCCTATAAATATCAATTAAGTCCATCTTGTTTCATGTATCATTTAAAGCTTGTGTTTCCTTATTTATTTTCATTTTGGATGATCTGTCCATTGGTGAAAGTGGGGTGTTAAAGTCCCCTACTATGAATGTGTTACTGTCAATTTCCCCTTTCATGTCTGTTAGTATTTGCCTTATGTATTGAGGTGTTCCTATGTTGGGTGCATAAATATTTACAATTGTTATATCTTCTTCTTGGATCGATCCCTTGACCATTATGTAGTGTCCTTGTTTGTCTCTTGTAATAGTATTTATTTTAAAGTCTATTTTGTCTGATGAGAATTGCTACTCCAGCTTTCTTGTGGTTTCCATTTGCATGAAATATCTTTTTCCATCCCCTTACTTTCAGTCTGTATGTGTCTCTAGGTCTGAAGTGGGTCTCTTGTAGACAGCAAATATATGGGTCTTGTTTCTGTATCCATTCAGCCAATCTGTGTCTTTTGGTGGGAGCATATAGTCCATTTACATTTAAGGGAATTATTGATATGTATGTTCCTATTCCCATTTTCTTAATTGTTTTGGGTTCATTATTGTCGGTCTTTTCCTTCTCTTGTGTTTTTTGCCTAGAGAAGTTCCTTTAGCAGTTGTTGTAATGCTGGTTTGGTGTTGCTGAACTCTCTCAGCTTTTGCTTGTCTGTAAAGGTTTTAATTTCTCTATCAAATCTGAATGAGATCCTTGCTGGGCAGAGCAATCTTGGTTGCAGGTTTTTCTCTTTCATCATTTTAAATATGTCCTGCCAGTCCCTTCTGGCTTGCAGAGTTTCTGCTGAAAGATCAGCTGTTACCCTTATGGGGATTCCCTTGTGTGTTATTTGTTGTTTTTCCCTTGCTGCTTTTAATATGTTTTCTTTGTATTTAATTTTTGACAGTTTGATTAATATGTGTCTTGGCGTACTTCTCCTTGGTTTTATCCTGTATGGGACTCTCTGTGCTTCCTGGACTTGATTAACTATTTCCTTTCCCATATTAGGGAAGTTTTCAACTATAATCTCTTCAAATATTTTCTCAGTCCCTTTCGTTTTCTCTTCTTCTTCTGCAACCCCTATAATTCGAATGTTGGTGCGTTTAGTGTTGTCCCAGAGGTCTCTGAGACTGTCCTCAGTTCTTTTCATTCTTTTTTCTTTATTCTGCTCTGCCGTAGTTATTTCCACTATTTTATCTTCCAGGTCACCTCTCCGTTTGTCTGCCTCAGTTATTCTGCTATTGATCCCATCTAGAGTATTTTAAATTTCATTTATTGTGTTGTTCATCATTGTTAGTTTCATCTTTAGTTCTTCTAGGTCCTTGTTAAATGTTTCTTGCATTTTGTCCATTCTATTTCCAAGATTTTGGATCATCTTTACTATCATTATTCTGAATTCTTTTCAGGTAGACTGCCTATTTCCTCTTCATTTGTTAGGTCTGGTGGGTTTTTATGTTGTTCCTTCATCTGCTGTGTGTTTTTCTGTCTTCTCATTTTGCTTATCTTACTGTGTTTGGAGTCTCCATTTTGCAGGCTGCAGGTTCGTAGTTCCCGTTGTGTTTGGTGTCTGTCCCCAGTGGCTAAGGTTGGTTCAGTGGGTTGTGTAGGCTTCCTGGTGGAGGGGATTCGTGCCTGTGTTCTGGTGGATGAGGCTGGATCTTGTCTTTCTGGTGGGCAGGTCCACGTCTGGTGGTGTGTTTTGGGGTGTCTGTGGACTTATTATGATTTTAGGCAGCCTCTCTGCTAATGGGTGGGGTTGTGTTCCTGTCTTGCAAGTTGTTTGGCATAGGATGTCCAGCACTGTAGCTTGCTGGTCGTTGAGTGAAGCTGGGTGCTGGTATTGAGATGGAGATCGCTGGGAGATTTTCGCCGTTTGAAATTATGTGGAGCTGGGAGGTCTCTTGTGGACCAGTGTCCTGAAGTTGGCTCTCCCACCTCAGAGGCACAGCACTGACTCCTGGCTGTAGCACCAAGAGCCTTTCATCCACACACGTCATAATAAAAGGGAGAAAAATTAGAAAGAAAGAATTAGTAGAAGTAGAAAGAATGAAAGAAGGAAAGAAAGAAGGGAGGGAGGGAGGGAGGAAGGAAGCAAGGAAGGAAGGAGGGAAGGAAGGATGGAAAAAAGGAAGAAGATAAAGTAAAATAAAATAAAGTAAGATAAAATATAATAAAGTTATTAAAATAAAAAATAATTATTAAGAGAAAAAAAAATTCAACCCCCCCCCCCAAACGAACGTATAGAACCCTAGGACAAATGGTGGAAGCAAAGCTATACAGACAAAATCTCACACAGAAGCATACACATACACACTCACAAAAAGAGGAAAAGGGGAAAAAAATCATAAATCTTGCTCTCGAAGTCCACCTCCTTAATTTGGGATGATTCGTTTTCTATTCATGTATTCCACAGATGCAGGGTACATCAAGTTGATTGTGGAGCTTTAATCCGCTGCTTCTGAGGTTGCTGGGAGAGATTTCCCTTTCTCTTCTTAGTTCTCACAGCTCGGAGAAGCTCAGCTTTGGATTTTGACCCGCCTCTGCATGTAGGTCGCCGGAGGGCGTCTGTTCTTCCCTCAGACAGGACGGGGTTAAAGGAGACGCTGATTCAGGGACTCTGGCTCACTCAGGCCAGGGGGAGGGAGGGGCACGGAGTGCGGGGCGGGCCTGAGGCGGCAGAGGCCGCCGTGACGTTGCACCAGCCTGAGGCGCGCCGTGCGCTCCCGCAGGGGAGTTATCCCTGGATCCCGGGACCCTGGCAGTGGCGGGCAGCACAGGCTCCCCGGAAGGGGAGTGTGGAGAGTGACCTGTGTTCGCACACAGGCTTCTTGGTGGCGGCAGCAGCAGCCTTAGCGTCTCATGCCCGTCTCAGGGGTCCGCGCTTTTAGCCGCGGCTCGCGCCTGTCTCTGCAGCTCCTTTAAGCAGCTCTCTTAATCCCCTCTCCTCGCGCACCATGAAACAAAGAGGGAAGAAAAAGTCTCTTGCCTCTTCGGCAGCTCCAGACCTTTTCCTGGACTCCCTCCCGGCTAGCCGTGGCGCACTAACCCCCTGCAGGCTGTGTTCACGCCGCCAACCCCAGTCCTCTCCCGGCGCTCCGACCGAAGCCCGAGCCTCAACTCCCAGGCCCGCCCGGCCCGGCGGGTGAGCAGACAAGCCTCTCGGACTGGTGAGTGCCGGTCGGCCCTGATCCTCTGTGCGGGAATCTCCCCGCTTTGCCTTCCGCACCCCTGTGCCTGCGCTCTCCTCCACGGCCCCGAAGCTTTCCCCCTCCGCCACCCGCAGTCTCCGCCCGCGAAGGGGCTTCCTAGTGTGTGGAAACATTTCCTCCTTCACAGCTCCTTTCCACTGGTGCGGGTCCCATCCCTATTCTTTTGTCTCTGTTTATTCTTTTTTCTTTTGCCCTACCCAGGTACGTGGGGGGGGTTCTTGCCTTTTGGGAGGTCTGAGGTCTTCTGCCAGCGTTCAGCAGGTGTTCTGTAGGAGTTGTTCCACGTGTAGATGTATTTCTGGTGTATCTGTGGGGAAGAAGGTGATCTCTGCGTCTTACTCTTCTGCCATCTTCCCGGAAGCCTTCCTGACAGGCAGATTCTTAACAACTGCGCCACCAGGGAAGTCCCTGAAGTATTGATTTCTAAGCTCTCCCTTAGTAAAATGAACAGCATCAACAAGGTAAATTCTGACAGAATTTACCTTTATTCATTTGAGAAGAAGCGACATGTTGGGACATGATTTCAACTGGAATAATTCTGGGGAATTCTGAGGCTCATTGACACAAGTTTACTCTCATCCGGCAAAGCTGTGTGATTCAATTTGTTATTTAACATAATTTTGTCAGTCAGAGTTTTCAGCACTTGTGGCCATCAAAAGTCACTTGGTGACTCAAATTGCATATACTGTCATCTAAATTTTAAACTCATTTGAAACATAGACATTCTCATTGAAATTTACTTTTGAGCAAAATTAAAATTTGCTTTTTATTTTCAGAATTTCAATGTGTTTTCATGAGTGTGGCAGACATACTTAAAAAAACATTTTATAGTATCTTTATGTGAAGAAAACTATAATTGCTAGCATTTTCTGGAAGAAGGGCAAAATTTATGTCAGATTCTCAGAGGTATCTGCAAACCTAAAGAGGTTTGAAACCTCAGCATTAAGTTTTTTTATTTTCCAACAGATTTTTTTATTCATCCAATAGTTCCTCACCTAGGAATTTACCCTTAGGAAATAATGGGGAAATTGTACAGAAATTTAAGTATCAAGATTTATACAGTGTTATTTATAATAATGAAAAATTAAAAGCAAACTAAACTCTCAACATTAGAGGAATGTTTAAAAATTTATGGAATGTCCGTATGAAAGAATACTACATAGCCATTTAATATTATATTTTAAAAAACCTTTTTAGTATTATAAGAAGATGCTTATGACATAATCTTAAGTTAAAATGATACAAAAATCATGTATTTAAACTCTATAATATTTATAGAAGTATTTGGAAAGAAGTTTGCTGAAATGTTAGCACTAATCATCTCAAGTTGGTGGGTTTATGAAAAGGCTATTTCTTTTCCTGATACACTTTTACAAAATTTACAGAATGACTACACATTATTTTTATAATCAATGTGGAAACATTAAAAAGAAAAAAATCCATTAAAAAAGGGTTTGGCACAGTAATCTTCTTGCAACATCTACATTATTTTTAAAATATTTTCAATTAAAGAAATAATATGCTCTAAATAAACAATAATTCTGAGGACAAATTTTATTCATCCTTCAGCATTAGGCAGTCTTTTATTTATTTTTTATAAATTTATTTATGTATTTTTGGCTGCATTGGGTCTTCATTGCTGCGCACGGGCTTTCTCTAGTTGCTGTGAGCGGGGGCTACTCTTCATTGCGGTGCGCGGACTTCTCATTGTGGTGGCTTCTCTTGTTGCGGAGCATGGACTCTAGGTGCGTGGACTTCAGTAGTTGCGGCACGCGGGCTCAGTAGTTGTGGCTCACAGGTTCTAGGGCGCAGGCTCAGTAGTTGTGGCACACGGGCTTAGTTGCTTCACGGCATGTGGGATCTTCCCGGATCAGGGCTCGAGCCCATGTCTCCTGCATTGGCAGGCAGATTCTTAACCACTGTGCCACCAGGGAAGCCCAGGCAGTCTTTTAGACACTGCAGCATCAAGTACACATTTTTTTCTGGATTTTGTGATAGACACATACGAAATTTTTGTTTTCAAGAGCTATACATTAACAATGAACACAGAGAACTCATAGATTTTTGTTTGTTTTCAATGCAGGTTTAGGATATTTTGGAATTTGAACTCCTCAAATAATCTGTAGTTAGATGCCACTGAAATATGCAAAGAAAAGTGTGGCAAGTATCTATTTTTAAATCACTGCAAATCTTCCTGGAGGATTTCCACTGAAAGCACAAAGGACATAGAAATCTAAATTAAGCACATTTGGGAAAACAGAAGAATCTCAAGCAACATAGTCTCTCATCAGCTAGATGTGTTCAGATAGGTCGGTAGAATTTTGCCTAAGGCTATATGAGCTGTTTTGCCCCAGAGACATCAATTTCAGTTCTCTCTTTGGTATTCACTGGTGTACAAAGTTCTTCAGAGGATTGTTTTTCTCACTAGAAATAGTTTCTCCTTTACCCACGCCACCTTCTTATCCCTCAAAAATCTAAGCCATTTACCTGGAATTTTCATAAAACTTGGTAGTGAAAAGATTCCAAAAACTGTTATAGAAGAAACTATATCACAAAACCATGGAAACACATATTTTGTTATATAAGAGTTTACAGTACAGAGATGTATCATCTGATATATGGCTCAATTTTTAAAAAGTACAGTTGACAAGGGGTGGGAACAATGATATATTAAAATGTAGTAAACGACATGAAAAATTTAATTAATTTAAACAAATCTCATGACAGTGTTGTCAGTGAGTGACTTCAGCTCTTCAGGTTCAGGTTCAATGTTAAGAATAACTGTATATTATCCTTCATAAAACTGAGCTTTCATGGGTTACCACTGAATGGCAGTGCTACTTTGGTTATTATTAAAAAACAGCAACACATGAAACTATAGGGTATATGGTTTGTTTGATGTTTATGTGGGATTCAGAGAAGTCAGGCAGGACCAGGCAGGGCTTCCTGACTGGAATTTAGGGTTACAGTAAGTGAGGGCAGGACAGGGCGGAGCAGGGTCAGGTGCTGGGTGGAACTGGGTGCGTGTGGAGGAGGTAGGTAATGGGGGAGGCTCATCTGTCTTTAAGGGGATTCAACTAGAATGTTACTATCAAATAAAAATTATTCTATCATTTCTTAGAAAAATCTGTCTCCTGAGGGACGAGCTGGGGAGACAACTCATTTGAACAGTCTAAATACACAGGCCTACAGAAGTGGTACCTGAAACATAGAGGCAAAGGAACGAAGAACCAGGAATAGAGAGACAGTAAAATGAAAAGCCCAATACAATTAATGTCACCTAAGAGGCATGCCAAGGTAAGTTACACTATGGAAGGGGGGAGGGGGGAGAACTGAATCCTCAGAATAGAGATTCAAGGATAGAGAAGAATAGTACTGTTATGGACAGAACGTTGTCTCCCCAAAATTTGTATGTTGAAACCCTAACTCCCATTGTGATTGTATTTGGAGATAGGCCTTTAAGGATGTAATTAAGGTTAAATGAGGTCATAAGGGTAGGGCCATAATCCGATGGGACTGGGGGCCTTTTAAGAAGAGGAAAAGGCACTAAGGATCTCTCTTCATGCAGAGGAAAGGCCATGTGAGGACATAGTGAGAAGGTGACCATCCACAAGTCAGGAAGAGAGCTCTCAGCAGGAATCAACTCTGCTGACACCTTGATCTTGGACTTTCAGACTCCAGACTGTGAGAAAATACATATTTTTTGTTTAAGACACCCCAGTCTATGGTATTTTGTTGTGGCAGCCCAAGCAGACTGCTCCATGAACCTGAGCAGCTGGAGAAGAGCCAAAGAGATAACTGACTCTGATGGTGAGCTCATCTGAAGCTCTGAGTTGGGGGCTCTTACCTCTGGCTCTTCTGGTTTATTAGGGCTGAGAGGTGCTTCAAGGCCATGTTAGGTGTGTTCTGATAGCCACTTTCTCAGTAATAGCATTCTTCCAATTCTGAGAACTGAGCACTTTAAAAATAAGATTTTATTTATTGGATTTAAAGTGATTTCATGATAGACCTAAAGGTAACAGCAGATAAAGAAATGGAGATTAAAGCAAAAGTAGATATATTTTCATAGTAGAGAGTATAGACATATTAAGGATGTGAAAATGGAGAAAAGAAAATGTTGTTTGTGTGTCACACGGGTAGAAAGCCGCACTGGAGAACCTGTATAATGAGCCCCATAAGAATTAGATATTTTAAAGAATGACAAAAATCATTTTCTAAAGAATAGTTTTAAAATTGTCCTACTAAATGAAATCGGCACTCTAAGGAGAAGGAAAGACAATTAGTAAAGGGAAAAATTTCTCTTCTCTCCATAGATACAAAGACACAAAGAACTCTGTTAGAACAGCAATTACAGCAATTCTTCCCAGAACATCAGTTTTATGATTTACCAGAACCCATTCTGACCCTTAGAGAAAAGATTAACACCTTCTGTAATATTAGGAACTGAGCATTCAGGCTAAACTAATACATACTCTAAGTAGAAGGGGGTGGGGGTGGAGAATAAAACTGGTAAGAGTTCTGGTAATCTGAGTCACGAGCATGATGCAAAGACAGTACATACTGTCTTTTGTAAGTTAAGGTGACACCTGTGGCTCATTTATTAGGAACAGTGTTGTTTCTCTCCTAGATAAGGGGATACTCTGTTTTGAGCTCTCCACGCTCCCCTAAATACATGCATTTGCAGAGTGGCTGATGAGGGGGGTAACCGTGACAAGGGAAAAGAGATTTTCTCTCTGATTACCAAACATCCTCTAAAAGGAACAAATTGGCAATTCTGTATTCTAGCTTACATTAGGCAGACTAACTAGTCCAGACCAAAAGATAGAAAGTCCACTAGTAAGAATATTTAGTAATATAATATTTATAATTAAACATTATAATATTTTACCATGTCAGCTTTTCCTTCTCAGGCATGAGTTTCTTTTAAGAACCCAGAAACTACGTATTGAATAATTAATATGTTTGACTAAAATTTCTTTCATCTGCAATGGTTTTATATACATCACCATCCAAATTTCTTAGGCTTTGTCAGCAAATGCTTTTTTTCTTGGTATTCTTCACAACTTAAATAAATGTGTACATTCTATTTTCTGTGGTCCTAAAAATAAATTACTACCTTCTTATTAATTGGAAAGAAAAAATTATATTGCTTTGTTGACCACTTTTACCAGGCACAGTGCCAGCAGGGCACAAGACCCAAACAGGAAGAGATACTTTGTAATATACATGGTCTAAGTTTGTACCACTGTGAAATAATGTATTATTCTAGTAAAGAGGCAAAAAAAAAAAAATCATGGTTACTTTCACCTCTAGGCTTTTGTGTTGAAATAGACCAGCTGTTTCTACAATCAACCTAAATGAGAAGATCCATAATAAAAAATATTGAAGGCTATTAAGGCTAAGTGTAGCATTTAGGGCCAGGCAAGTTTCAAACTTAATTCCTTAACATTATTTGAAAGTAGAAAGCAGTGTGAAAGGCAGGGTATTTCTGATATATAAGATAGTGCTTCTTTTTAAGAGTAGAGGTTTAAATATAAGTTCTTTACTCTGCAGCCTATAACCATTTTGCTATTCACTTTGCATAAGAGTATATATAGCTTTCAAACTCTTCTCATGTTTTACATTTGTTAAATGCAGAATGTAAGATGATCTTCTAGGGCAGAGATCTTTGTTTTATTGATGGTGTTTCTCGAGTACTTAGAACAGAGCCTGGCACATAGTAGAAACTTAATAAATATTTATTAAACAATTGAAGTGTGTATTTTTTGTCCCAACTGAGATATAAGCTCTTCATCGATAGACCCTTGTATGAAAGTAGTTTGTCAGGTATGTGATGTGTGATAGTATGTAAGGCATTGTAAATACTATAATCATCATAATTCTATGCCTTTGTGTCTTCAGAGTCAAGTTTGAGTCACTGGATATATATGGACACTCAATTAATCAATTGTACATTCTTATACATTTGTAGACAGTTTCAGGGAGTTTAAGAACCACATCTCTGAAACCATCCATGTACCCCCAAAGGAGCCACAGATCCCATTCAGAGCTCCTTAACAAACCAAGAAAACCAAAAGGAGGTGGGTCCTCCAGGGCAGGATTGAGGACCATTGGCAAAAAAACTAAAAACCGTAGAAGAGCACTTTAGCTGTCTGATATGAAACAAGGCGGGATATCCCCAGAAAGCTAATTGTTTTGGTTGGCCAGGTGGCTAGAGAGAATCCACATGTTTTTTCCCTATTCTGAAAAAGACACCTGTGCCTGGGTGGGGTACCTGTAAACTTTTCCAAGTGTCCTACTTTTCCGAGGACTTATTTATCCTGCTTTGTGACAGTCATTTCACCCTAAATATGACTCTAGTTTCTATGTTGTTTGCTTAGAAATATATTAGAGTCGTTAAGTACAGATATGATTGAAAAAACTATTGAAAAAGAATATTGTCTTATTGCTATTGCTCAGTTTTATTCTTAGCAATCCATCAATTCTAAACTGGCATGTTCTGCCCCTTCTGTGTGCATTCATTCCTACGGCCCTTTGGTAACTACTGTTTTTTTTTTAATTACATTGTAAAATCTAGTGCTTTCTCCATCTGCATGGCTGATGCAATATTTCTGATTCTAGAATGTTAAACATGGGAACATATTGTTTTAGTTAGAATAGAAACTCCCTAAGTATGAAAATGCTGCTTGATATTTTAAAAGATAATAACATTCCTAACTTTCATTTATCAATTTCCAGCATTTAAAGATCTCAATGATTTACAGTGTTGAAATAGACAATGTACAACCAGAATTTAAATATTCAATAAAAACAATGAATTTTCATCCATTAAATACCATAATCAAAACAAAGGCATGACATCCAGTATATAAATTAGTAGCAGCCCTTTAAAGTTTTGTTGCTCTGTCACTCATTTCCCTCTACCCTGTATTAAGTTCTTGCTGTTTTTAGAAGGATCTGTCTTCATAGAGAACAGACTTGTGGTTGTCAAGAGGGAGGGGATTGGGGGAGGGATGGAGTGGGAGGTTGAGGTTAGAAGATGTAAGCTAATGTATATGGAATGGATAAACAACAAGATCCTACTGTATAGCACAGAGAACTATATTCAGTATCCTATGATAAACCATAATGGAAAAGAATATAAAAAATGTATATATATGTGTAACTGAATCACTTTGGTGTACAGCAGAAATTAACACATTGTAAATCAACTATACTTCAATTAAAAAAAAAGGATCTATGTCTTCAGATGGGAGATAATGCATGAGATAAGATCAAGAGATCCTTCTGAATTCTGGTTGCAGCCAATCTGTTATTGTCACTATTTTACCAGGAAGATTTGTGACAGAATTGTGTTACTAAATGAAGCCACATTGTGATTCCTCTGACTTAAAAGGCATTTTTCTCAATGAATGATAAGTAGCTAACATTTCTTTAGTGTTGACCATCTTTCTTTTTTTTTCTTTTTCCCTCTACTAAGAGTCTCTTATACCTGTACTACACTGAATTTTCTATTTTTAAAAGTGTACAGGGAGAAAGAAATTCTATTCCTTGGAGAAGAAAGGAATCTACCTATGGAAGGAACCTAGGTCTACTAAAAGAACAGAATTCATTCCCCAGTTAGCTCTTCCAGTTTTGAAAGAGCCAAAGGTAATATATGTGAGTTGCCAAGGTATCAAGAATTCAGTGCTTGGATCAGAGGAAGAATGTGTACCCTTTGGAATTATGATGAAGAATATGCCAAAATAAGGAGGTTAAGCCTTCGTTTTAAAGAAACTGTGACTCATCTTTTAAGGAAGTTTACAGAGGTATATAGGAGGAACCAACAAATGTGGAAACACCTGCATTCTATCCCCAGCTCTGATGGTAATTTGTCGTGTGATTGTGATGTCACTCGGACTCTCCATTCCTTCCTCTGTAAAGATATTGAGTCAAACTAGAGGATATTTAAGGTCATTAAGCCCTAAAACTACTTGAGTTTAGGAGATGGAATTCCAAATGATTCAAGTATTAGAAAGAAAGCTTGTGAGGATTTTTAACTTAGATCATTGTTATATTGATTTGTGCAAATTGTAAACCAAAGTGGACTCATCAAAATATATCACTAATCGTATAATTTAGTATAGTTAGACTTGTCTCTATCATACGAATTTGGGTGGGGATATTATTGCATAATATAAACTTTCTCGGGACAACTTCTCATCTGATTCAAGTCTCAAGTTAAAGTGAACTTCTAAGCAAATCATCGATTGTTATAAAATGAATACTATGGTAGCATATAGTATCCTTAGAACTGATCAGGCTTCCCTCTTTGCATTGGCTACTAGAAAGCTAGAGCTCACCTGTAATATATGTATGTATGGTATGCATTTTTGTATTAACCTCATTCTTAGGTTTCATTTTATGTTGCTGTCCTTGATTTGCTTTTTTACCCCTTTTGTGCCGATGTTTAACTTATACTGTCTTGTTTTATGGTATGCATCCTTGTACACTACTTTAGCCTTTTAGGAACAAAGCAGGTTTTAAATAAAACAGCCTGTAAATGGGTTGTTAACTGGAGTGGTTTGTCACTACTGCTGCTGTAACAGATGCCATAACAAGTTTGTGTAATGGCTTAAACAATATAAATGTGTTATCTTATAGTTCTGTGGTTCAGAAGTCCAACACAGGTCTCACTGGGATAAACTCAAGATATCAGCAGGGCTGCATTCCTTTTTGGACATCCTAGGTGAGAATTCATTTCCTTGCCTTTTTCAGCTTCTAGCAGCTACCTACATCCTTTGGCTCATGGCTCATTTTTCCATCTTTAAAGTAAGCGACATCACATCTAGCTGACAATTATTCTGTAGTCATATCTCCCTCTAACTACATCCTGGAAAGGTTCTACACTTTTAAGGACCCCTGTGATTACATTGGGTCCACCCAGATAATCCAGGATAATCTCCCATCTCAAGGTTCTTACTCTTAATCAAACCTGCAAAGTACCTCGTGTCATGTAAGGTAGCATATACAAAAGTTACAGTTATTAGGACATGGACATTTTGGGGGGGGCATTATTATGTCTACTAGACTAACCCTTACTAGTTTTTAAGAGAAAAAGTGGGAAAAATGAATAGGAAATAGTTAAATTTTTATTCATAGTCATAGTAGTTAAATACTGAAATCTTACATGACATTTCCTGTGGATCAAGAATGTAGTGCTTACTATTGGTGGGCATATAAATTGGTACAGCCACTATGGAAAACAGTATGGAGGTTCAATAAAAAATTAAAAATACAGCTACCATATGATCTGCAATCTCACTTCTGGATATATATCTGAAGGACCTGAAATATCACTATCTCAAAGAATTATCTATACTTCCATGTTTATTGCAGCTTTGTTCACAATAACCAAGGCATGGAAACAACCTAAGTGCCATCAACAGATGAACAGATAAAGATGATATATAATATATATATGTATATATATTTGAATATTATGCAACCATAAAAAAGAAGGAAATGCTGCCATGTGCAACAATATGGATGGATCTTGAGGGCCTTATGCTAAGTGAAGTAAGTCAAACAGAGAAAGACAAATACTGTATGATCTTGCTTATATGTGCAGTGTAAAAACATCTAACCCATAGAAACAGAGAGTAACGTGGTGCTTGCTAGGGGCTGAGGGATGGGGTATATGGGAAGGTGTTGGTCAAAGGATACAAACTTTCAGGTCTAAGATGAATAAGTCCTGGGGATGTAGTGTACAGCGTAATGACTATAGTTAACAATACTGTATTGTATAGTTGAAAGTTGCTAAGAGAGCAGACCTTTACTGTTACCACCACAACAACTAAATGGTAATCGTATGAGGTGAAAGTTAACTAACCTTATTGCAGTAAACTTCACTATATACGCATATTATCAAATGATCATATTGTATACCTTAAACCTACACGATGTTGTATGTCAATTTTATCTCAACAAAAGCAGAGGGGGAAAAAAGAATGTATTGCTTGGATTAGAAGAAAATGTGTTCTTATATTAAATCTTTAATACCAGAATAAGAAGGTTATAGGAAAGGTTGGACTAAAGTAATAAAAAAATTTCTTCTATAGAATTTTTACATCAGGAAATCTTAGTTTGAGAAATAGACTGATCATCTTAGAGCTCTACTATCTGGGCATATCTGAAGGGTTGGTAGAATAAACTGCAAGGTAACTATTTTTATGAAGGGTTAGAGACCATCCTGGATTGGGAGTGAGGATGGAGCTCATTATTAGCAAAGAGAAAATTGTGGCAGATAAGCCTTGTCCAAGGGACAACAGTCAGTTTCATATGGGTAGAATGATCTTGTCACTTTCACTATCCCATTGTCCAGTCCTCATGTTCTTCTGCCAGAGTCCAAAGGAGAGGAGCTACACTAAATTCGTAAAAATCTGCTTCACTAAATCTCTGTAGGACTTAGTAATGTGATAGATATGTTCTTCATTTGTAGTCACTTTTAGAATACAACATGTGCACAGCACCCGGAACAACAAACCAAACCAGCCTACAGAAGGGCATAAAGGAGACACCAAAGAGGACATCATCTATTTGGGCTCTTGTGATTGCAGGTGAGAGCTGTTAATTATAGCAGCCAGGGAAAGAAAATGGCAGAACATATCCAAGAAGATGACCCTCCAGAGAACTGCGATCTTGAGGACATCTGAAAGGAACGTGATGGACACCATGTGATAATCAAGCAATGCACATGTTCATGTTCATGTGAGATACTCCTCAGGGACTCACTGAATGGAACAAGTTGAAGGGAGCAGCAAAGCAAGGTAAATACTTTGCCATTGTTACTGCGCCCCAATTAAGAGCACATGGGTTGTACTAGCTTTATTAGTATAAGCACAAAAGCTCATTTCTAGTTCTGAATATGATACTAACTTGCTATGTGATCTTGGACATGCCAGTTACTGTCATTGGGCCTGTATACTCGTTCATAATATGAGGGATTTGGACTAGATAGTCTCTGAGTCCCCTCAGATCTAAACTATGATGTACAAGATGTGAGGTTAATGCATTCAGTAACACAGACTAATTGTTAATGGGGTACGGTCAAATACAAGCACTCTAAAATAGGTTAGAATGACTTATAGCAATTTATACGTGTGTATATAGCATTATTAAGGGGACTTAAATAGGGGGAAATACTTGGAGACATCTAAAAACATAATGTTGAATGTAAAACAGAAGGTACATATAATACAATTATTTTACATAAATTTAAAAATCACACAAAACAGTATCATTATGGGTATATGTAGAAATAGTAAAAGTCTAAAAATTATGTGCAGGAATAATATATACATAACTTCAGGAAAATAAAACCTCTAGAACTTGATTCCTGGGGAGGGGGTGAGACTTTAGCTGCATCTGTAATGTTGAGTTCTTTTTGAAGGAAGAGTTAAAATAAGATTCAGCAAAGTTTAATACTGAAAATTGGTAATGTAAAAATTAATATTTTAAATATTGTTTTTGAGTGTTTAAAATATTTTATATTGAAAAGAATAATCTTTGAAATAAAAATGACCTTTAGGGATATACACTAAAATGGGGTTGGCAAACTTATAGCCCGTGGGCCAATTCCAGTTCAGGATCTGTTTTTGTATGACCTTTGAGCTAAGGAGAAGGGTTTTTACATTTTAAAAGGTTTGTTAAAAACAAAACAAAAACAAAACGCAAAACTGACAGAGATCTTATGTGGCTCACAAAGACTAAAATGTATATTGTCTGGCTCTTTACAGAAGGTTTGTTGACCTCTGCTGTCTAAAATATTAGTTGTGGGTATCTGAGTTATTGGATTACTGGAAATTTTGATTTTGATTTTTCTTTCTGCATTTGTATTTTTCCCAAGTTTCCCATGGTGCTTTTATGATGAAGGAAATAAAAACCATCAAAGTGATTTTTAAAGAGGGCTTGGAAAGTGTACTTTCTTATCAAATTGAACATTTCCCTAGGTTATCTGATTCAAACCCTTAATTACATGGAAAATCTTTCTTTCACAGTTATTACAAAAGCAAACTTCAAACCCAAATCCATTTTGATCATCAGAAATTCTGAATTTGGAATTTGCAGATGAATAAGGTGTTAATGCTTCTGACAAAGCTGATGGTGCAAAAGTTCTATCTCAGATGAGTACAATTACTGTTAGGAGCCTGAGGCTAGGCACCCTAACCTCTTCAGATCTCTTCCCACTCCCTGGTTAGTTGTTGCTGATTTTTATCTCCATCAGGAATTTCTAAGGATCTCTTATTTGTGCTACTGACACACAGTGAAATAGTGTTAGAATTTTTGGTTATTGACGTATCTAAATGTTATCTAAATGTTTCCATTTGCTCTGTTATGCAAAGGATCTATAATAGAAATAGAACTCCTGAGAGTTCACCTGACATATTTTATTTTATAAATGTTTTTATTAGCTGCATTCCCATATCCCTGAAACACCTTGTGACTTGGAACAGTGTTTTGTATGCAACACGATTAACTTCCTCTATATCATGCACACATATTTAATCAAAAAAAAAAGATTTGAACAAATGTGTACTACCCTTTCCCAGAACTTTCCAAGGGTGTACGAATTTCCTGTAAACCAATATCTGAAATATGAAGGCAGTGAGAAATTCTTTGCCAGTAAAAGCCCTGCAAAATACTTTGGGGAAGAGTGTGGCCTATAACTGCAGAAAGTAGAGTGCAGTGTAAGTATTGTTTTAAAACAACGTTTCCAATGTGGGTATCTCAAAAAGGATACTTGTAAGCATAATGCATTTTAAATATTCCGAAATCTCAAAGATAAGCATATCTAGATACACAAAGTGCTAGCACATAGCACTTTCCTGGAAAGTGCATGTTATTGTAGGTTGTAATTTTACAGATTCTGGTTCTGAGGTTTGGGGCATATTCATGTGGGAAATGGAATGAATGAATAAAGAGAACTGTAAAATGCTAAATAGCTTACTCTTTCATTGATTCATTTGAGAGTTACTTTCCTATATAATTTCTTCATGCCTCAGTGGAAGAATTGGTTCCATAGAGTTGATTTATTTACATAGTAAATAAAAATATTAATGCATGCATATTGGTGCATATTCAAAATTCTCTTTATAGAACACAAAACTTTAAGTGTATTTTTTTCCATTGAGCACCAATGCCTTAGTTATTTTTCTAATTTTAATTAAAAATATTCAGTCATTTCCACTCAAGTGTATCTTTTTCAAGTTTTTGCCAAATGCCTCACTACTTTGATATGTCATGCCTAGTTCTCACAATCTTTTTACATAGTAAATCAGTCAGGTTATATTTTGCCACAGATATATTGTTATAAATTCTAAAGCATAAGGATTTCCTCATGTTAGAGGTAAAAAATACTGCTTCTTTTCTTTCCTTTTCTTTTCTTTCTTTCCCTTTCTCCTTTTTTTCTTTTTTATAAATTTATCTATTTATTTATTTTTGGCTGTGCTGGGTCTTCGTTGCTGCACGTGGGCTTTCTTTAGTTGTGGCGAGCGGGGGCTACTCTTCGTTGCGTGCACGGGCTTCTCATTGCGGTGGCTTCTCATGTAGCAGAGCACGGGCTCTAGGCACGCGGACTTCAGTAGTTGTGGCATGTAGGCTCAGTAGTTGTGGCTCACGGGCTCTAGAGTGCAGGCTCAGTAGTTGCGGCACACGGGCTTAGTTGCTCCATGGCATGTGGGGTCTTCCGGGACCAGGGATCGAAACTGTGTCCCCTGCATTGGCAAGCAGATTCTTAACCACTGTGCCACCCAGGGAAGTCCCTCTTTCTCCTTTTTTAATCAAAAGACTCAATTTTTTAAACATCCATGATACAGTTCTAATTCAAAGGTGAATCCAGGGTGAACACTGAATCCTGACTCTTGTGAAAGACACTATTATACTTCAGGTAAGATGGGTCTGTCTAAGAAATCAACCATCTATTAATTGATAGAATTTCAAAAATCTTTGAATTCCAGACGAAATACATATTCCAGATTTAAAATAACAGGATGAAAATCATACTTTAATAACCACTTAAACATTTATATGAACAGGTCTCCACATATGTCAAAGAAGAGATATGACTTTTGTCTGTAAGGGAGGGATAACATGTAAAGCCATTTGATTTACTGAGGTAGAAGGAAGTGATTCAATCTTATCAATTACTCAATAAAACTTGCATTTTTAACATAAAATATTTCTATACCGATGAGTGAATGGAAGAACACTAAATGTTAATAGTAGTTGTTTCTAGGTGGCAGGATTTGGAGAGTTACTATTTTTCTTTTTCCTTGCCTGTTTTTCTAAATATAGAAGAAATGTTGCTATTTTAATAAGAAAATTTTTTAAAAAAGAGCACAACAAAATTCACTTAAAAAACATAATATTTCTATTTTAAAACAATTAGATGACAATGCTATAAATATAAAAAATATAAGAAAAAATGAAATATAACAAGGGTATCAAATACTGATCTGGGAGTATATATATGTATATATATCTCCCTGCTAAAGTTGGTTCTCCCTTAACCATAATCATATATATATATCTATGAGATATATATATATATATATATATCCATCTTCTTCCCAGATCAGTGTTTGGTATCCTTGTTATAAGTGATTTTTCCTTATATGATCATATGACAGAACAATGGAGAACCACCCCTTGCTGGGCTATTAAATAATTCTCAGTGTAAGAGAAAATAAGAATACTCACTTATTCCAGGTAGATTAGCTCCTGTTTCTTCCTTTGGGAAACATGGCCCACTGTGGTTTCTGGAGCATTTTTTTTCAGCTAGGCTAAAAGTTATGTCATGCTGACTGTATCCCTTGCATATCTAGAATACAGTCATTCCTCGACATCCAAATGCTGAAGATTGGTTCCAGGATCCCCAGGGATTTGCTACGTCCCTTACACAAAATGGTGTAGTATTTGCATATAACCTATGCACATCCTCCCCTATACTTTAAATCATCTCTAGATTACTAACACAATGTAAATGCTATGTAAATAGTTATAAATACAATGTAAAGGTGATATAAATAGTTGCTGGGAGCATGACAAATTTAAGTTTTGCTTTTTGGAACTTTCTGGAATTTTTTTTATGTAATATTTTCGATCTGTGGTTGGTTGAATCTGCGGATGCAGGACCTGGGGATATGGAAGGCTGACTATAATACTTCCTTTGTACCTTTAACACTTGATCAAGCTTTTTATATAATCTAGAGGTTAATATTCCCAGTAAGTCTCTCCTTAGAAGTAAGTTAGAGGCTTAGGGAGCCCACTAAGTCTCTTCTAGCAGTTATGCAGTAAGTAGCTAAAAACATTAACCACTTCGCTCACTTCCCAGAGAGAGACTTAGGCACAGGAGAGAATATGGCTAAATATATTTTATTTTATTCATTGGGTTTATTGTGCTTATTACCCTCTAGGCACACATAAATACTGTACAAAAATCTGGTTTGGATAAAGTCAGCTATAATCAAGGAAAGTTTGGCTGATAAGGTTTAAAAAACCGCTTATACTTTTTTGTTAAGACCTGGCTCCTCTATTTTGAAACCTCTGCTGCACAATCATCAGCTGAGATGACAGTTACAAAATGAGATAAAAGTCTTGTTCTTCAGCAACAGAAATGATTTTTTAAGGTCTAGTATAAATCCTTGATTTGTACTGAAGAAACTTCTCTGGTTTCTACCAATGTGCTTCACATGAAATTTCCTGTTGGGCTGGAAAGGTTGATCTGTATTTGAGTATTCCATGTCACTGTAAACTGTCACAAGGCAGGCAGCATCTAAAGGGTTATCTTCTAAAGTAAAAATAATTACTTTCATTCTGCATCACTGTTCTGACATATGTTCTTTTTCAAAATGCCCCCATTTTGTCTTGTTTTATTTTTTTGTTTTTGTCAGTAACCTATTAGTACCTTGATGAGGCCAGCATGACCTAACTTTTCAATTCCTTATTTAATAACATCTTTACAATCTTCTTTTATCCTTAAAGTTTCCATTCGACTGCTGATATTTTTTCTCCTTATATTCATGTGCTTAATACAGTCATGACAGTTTGACCTCTTTTTATTAGCTGCCCATTAGTAAGAATATCTGGAGCAGTCTCGCATAGCATTCTTTGTTTTCATGGTTTTATGAAGTAATGTATTAGTGATCTGAAACTCTGTTTATCAATAAAGATTATTATCTTTTTCATATAACGAATGCACCAGTGTGGACCTGCCGTGCACTTGGATTTGTAGCTTAGTGACTGACTTATTTTCAAGAGGGTTGGACTAAACAAGCTCTTCTGAAAATGAGTTGTTTTTTTTTTTTTAAATAAGGCAGCATTCAGTGAGGGTAGAATTCAGAAAAAACTCCAACTAAAGACTTTTTTTCTTCCCTTTTTCTTTCCTCTAAAGGAGAAAAAAATCAATTTGTCCAGTGCTTGCCACCTTGAGTGGGTTTCAGTGAAGGAGGTAGCATAATGCAGTGGGGGGAAGACACTTGGTCTTAGCAGACTTGGTTTCTGGGCTAGGTTCTATGATTGTATTAGCTCTAGGCAAACTTACACACAAATTAGTTAATATCTAGACCTTAACTTGCACATCTATAAACTGGAAAAGTTAATATTAGACATTCCTACCTCAGATATTCCTCTGAGGGTCTAATAAAATAAGAAAATATATGTATGTGAAAGATTTTTGAAAACCATGAAGAACCAGAAAGAGGTTAGGTATATTTATTAAAAGGTTTCTTGTGGGGGCTTCCCTGGTGGCGCAGTGGTTGAGGGTCTGCCTGCCAATGCAGGGGGCACGGGTTCGTGCCCCGGTCCGGGAAGATCCCACGTGCCGCGGAGCGGCTGGGCCCGTGAGCCATGGCCGCTGAGCCTGCGCGTCCGGAGCCTGTGCTCCGCAACGGGAGAGGCCACAGCAGTGAGAGGCCCCCGTACCGCTAAAAAAAAAAAAAAAAAAAAAAAAAAAGGTTTCTTGTGTAATTATTTTTTAATTTGAGGGAACTGCCAGTTTCCACATAATTTCATTTACCAATAAAAGAATCACAGAACATTTTATTATAATTAAGGTTCATGAGCCTCAATCCCACCTCTCAATGCGGTGGTAAATAAATTTAGTCAAATTAGCTTTAAAATTTCAATCCTTTGGTTTTATACATGTATAACCTACTCACAGTAGATCACTCATATTTGCTGTTAATGTTCATTCTAACCAATGTGCCACAGTTTATTTGCACAATGCAATTAACAGAAATCAGTGTCAGTGGAGCTAATGATACACTGCTGCACCCATGAGCAAGTCTCTATAAGATGTCATAGTGATCAGCATTTTGATCAATTTCCTAAAACATGAAACAAAACAAAAAACATGCAGTTTCATTCCATGGCAGACTCAGGGGCCTGGAAAAATGAACTTCTAGGTAGAAAGGAAAACTAGTTCAGAATGAAAACATTGGCCTACCATGTAGTCTAGACCAGAGGCTTCCAAACATACCTGGCAAATAGCAAAATGGCCCGAAAATGTTTAAAAAATCAGACAAATTCCCACATCCTTTCTCCAGAGATTCTGATTCAGTAGGTATGGTGTGGAGTCTGAGAATTTGTGCTTTAAAAATCTTCCCAGGAAATTCTGAGACTCAACCAGATTTGAGATGCACTAGTCTAAATTACCACAAGAGGCATAATGGGAGGGGTTTGTCCTCAGCACTGTGTTCCTCAGAGACATTGAGTCCTTAATTTGAGTTTTGCAGTCCAACTGCATCCTCCTTTATGGTTCTATATTGTGAACATAAAAAATATCTCATTGTCAGAGACTAAATCTTACCTCTAGGACAGTGAACATCAAACTTTAGTACACTTAACATCATGTAGGGAGCTTGCTGAAAATTCATATAACATGGTCTCCACTCCCAGAGATTCTGATTCAGTTAGCTTGGGAGGGGACCCAGGATTCTGCATTTTTAACAAGTACCACAGATGATTCTGATACACATAACTAGAGAATCACACTTGGAGAAATACTGGTTTAGACAGCGTTCTATATCAACTTTAATGTGTTGCCTTTACTAGAGTATAAGACCCTATTTTCAAATTAATATTTTTAGTGAATATACACATTCTCAAAAAGTATTATAACCTCTTTCAAATTCATTATACTTCATTCAAATCCTTCCTGTTAAACATGGATCAGAATTAAATGGACCTCTTTGGATTTACATAACACAAAGTTGAAAAGTGCTGTTGAGTTCTATTTTTGTATCCTTAGCATTGGCTACTTCAATCTAATTTTAGGAGAGTAGTAATGGATCAGTAAGGATTACATATATGACCATTTGGCTCATTAGAACAAAGGAAAATGCTTGGATTGTCTCCTACACATTTTATTATGAATTAAATATAGCTCCCAGATCACCAGATTATCAGCTGAAACTGGATCAATGATTTTTATAGCCTCTTCCTTCTTCTGCTTTGGAGTATTAATAACTAACATACATTTTTCTATCAATCCAGTCCACATCCTTCATGTGATTTTTGTTAATATTCTATTGTCATGCTAAGTTTGTGGATGCTACTTGGGTTCAAAACATTCAGAGTGTATAAAGAAGGAAATGAAAATCACCTGAAATTCCATTATCTAGAGGGAACGCTATGGATATTGGGTGAACTTCCTCTCTCTATATATACATGAATATGCACCTGTATAAAATAGAGCTAATATAACACTGTATATAAAGTTTAAGCATTAAATCATATTTTCCAGGTCACTAAATAATTTTTTTAAGCATCATTTTCAGAGTTTCATCTTAATGTTAACATAGAGCCATGGAATCAATAAAAAATTAAACCTAGAAGTAGGTTAGGCATATTTATTTGTGTTCACTGTTCAATTGTTTCTACCTCATAAAGGTGTTTTGAATATTAAATAGGTAAATACATATTCAGCACTTAGAACAGTGTCTGGCATATAGCAAGTGCTCAAATAATGTTGGCTATTATTATTCAAAAGTGTTTTTGGTCTCTTTATATTAGCAAAAGATACTAATGCCTTAGATAAGCAGATGACATTACATTTCTCCTGGTTTCTCTCATTAAAGCAGCAAAGTTGAATATTAATAAGTATAGAGAATTATGTTGTCATGCATGTTAGTCTGGAAAATATAAATTCATCTCATAAAAAAAGTCAAAGGATCAAAGAAGGCTTTTACTGTTAATTGGAAACAAAGTGTCATTGGTGTCCTGATTTAAGGGGCACTCAATCATGATTAGCTAATAAAAGAAGAAAAAATAAATAAAGAAAAATAATGTTAAAGTGAAGTTATTATTAGCTCTTATTTCACTAAAATCTTTTCCTCATAGCGCATGGCACCAAATAAAATTAAATATAGAAAAGTTTCATAATTCACAATGACATTCTCAATGTTAAGACATTTTTAAATAAAAAATGCATTACTGAAAGCACACTTCAAAATTATTAGATGTAATATTTTTATAGCCAAAAGCATTTAAATTTTAAGAGTTGAACAACTGGAGGACTGGAATGCTATTTATAGATTTAGAAAGATTTAGTCACTTTCATAAGTTAAAATTCGTTCTCTCTTTAAGCCACCTGTTCTCTCTCTCTCTTTAGAAATGGTTTTGTTAAAAATAATCTCAAGGTTCTGACTATTTTCTATTCTAAGGAAACCACATCAAGAGGAAAGTAGGATATTTTTCTTAATTATTGGTAAAGAATTTCGACAGGTTCATGGGCAGACAGTTCACTAATTTGTTATAGTCCTTCCCCTAACATTTGAAAAACTGGTCTGGAAAATCTCAGAATAGACACTGCCTGAAATAAAACCAGGGAACTGACCTAAGTTCAGTGAAGTGCTGAGAATATGTGTTACCTGAAACTTTAGCTTAATGAGTTCCTTAATTAGGGAAGACATAATTTAAGGTGCTAAAAAGTCCTGTGGCTGAGTATTTGAATTATTGTATGTTTACACCAGTTTAACTAGAAGCTATAATTATCAGTTAGGGGGAGTCCGAATTAAAAGTCTACTCCCACTTCCACCACAGCTAAAATATTTCTGAGGAAGTATTAATGACATGCTTTTGTTATATGCTTTAGACACATTTATTCACAGACATAGTTATTCATTTCCATAAATGAGAGCTCAAGTAAATGAACAATACTAGAAAGGATAAGTGTTTTAGAATGTAGTATTATCCAACAAACAACAAATAATAGTCTCTGGTTACATACATTCTTTCTCAACATAGTGTAGTTTTAAATATGTTTAATATACTTCTAAGTGTAACCTTTTATTTAGGCCATTTTTGTAAGTTACTATTAAAAAGAAACTCTGAAAATGATGTTTACAAAGAATTATAAAGTACTTGGGAAAATGCATAAGATATGCAATGTGTGAGAAAAAAAGAAAATGGGATACAACTGTATATAGAATATTAGCTTTAAACTTTCTGTTTTCCCAATTTTCTATGGTGAGCATATACTATATTTACAGTCAGGTAACATATTTATTTAATGGGACCCTAGTCAAAACCACAATTAGAAGAGAACAATTACAACATCTGTCTATTTTGTTTCATGACTCTATGAAAGTAAAATTTATTATTTCAGCATTTCACATCATGGAACCCAACTTAGAAAATACATTCATTTTTTACCCTTTTATATATTGATGATGATAATCAAGGCAGTACCCCTTTCGTTTTTTTTTTTTTTTTTTTTTTTTTTTTTGGTTGCTCTACGTGGCTTATGGGATCTTACTTCCCTGACCAGGGGTCGAACCCATGTCCCCTGCAGTAGAAGCACTGAGTCCTAACCACTGGACAGCCAGGGAATTCCCAAGGCAGAACCTTTTTATAAAACACATTTTTAGCCTTTAGCATGGCAAGTTAAACAGAAGCAAGATTTTTTTCTAAGCACAGTTATTATCTGAAATCATCAACAATAATAGGTTGTTGGCTAAATAAGCAAGCAAAACTTAGTACCATAACCATTTTGTCAAGATGCCCATGAACTTTGATATTTTATCACATACAAAACATTGATCCATGACTGAAAGGGAGACAGGGTTTGCATAGACACATCTTAAACCTTCTGCTTCCCATTGACTAAAATATTTTCATTGTATATTTCATTCTACTTTTAAAAATCCAGTTTACCAGCTGTTTTCTTACATAATAATATGTACTTAGTTATATTTTTTTCTTACACCATAATATTTAGGAGATATAGGACTTATTTAACTTTTTATTTCTCCTCTGGAAGAGAACTGCTGCATTTTATTACTCTTTCATGAGGGCGATGTCTAGCATTTTCCCCATATGTCAGGTATCCCACACTCCATTCTCAAGACAACACCTAGGAAACAATAAGGAGAATCAAGTAAATCATTATGAAAATAATAGTAATTGTGATTTCTAGCCCTTGATGTTTTCTTTTAATGAATTATGAGAATAAAGCCTATTAAATTATTAACCAGAAAATAATTAAATCAGTAGTAATTTTTTTTTTTTTTTTTTTTTTTTTTGCGGTATGCGGGCCTCTCACTGTTGTGGCCTCTCCCGTTGCGGAGCACAGGCTCCGGACGCGTAGGCTCAGCGGTGGCTCACAGGCTCAGCCGCTCCACGGCATGTGGGATCTTCTCGGATCGGGGCACGAACCCGTGTCCCCTGCATCGACAGGTGGTCTCTCAACCACTGCGCCACCAGGGAAGCCCAAAATCAATAGTAATTTTTAAGAACTTCAAATAGAAATCAAGCCAATTTTAAGAATCCATCAATAAAAAAGACAAAATTTGCAACAATACATTACAAATGGAAAGGATTTAGAATGTTTATAGATCCTTTTAGATTTAAACAGGCATCGGTTTACCTTCTGAATAAAATCTTTTTACAAACAATCACCAGAGTTGTAAAATATGAAAAAGTGAAACTAGGATTCTGCATATATAAAAATAATTTTCAGATTCTGATTTCAAGAAGGGGTTTGGTTAGGCCATGGCCTCAACACATATGAAGTTAGTGATTCTGTATACTCATTTGATCGCTTACTGAAGTTCTCTTTTCATGACATTTATTCCTAGATATAAATCAGTTTTCTTATTTTTAGTTGCTAATAAATATTTATTTGATATCTGGTACTTAGCATTTTATATATCATAATTTCAGCCTACAACAGTATTTACTACAAAACTAAAATTACCTTGGCTTTCAACAAAATTATCATGTGAAAATCTTTACTCACAAAAATAACCATGACTTTGCAGAGAAGTTAATCTTAGGGAGATGGTAATTCTCTCTTTAATAAATTTTTAAGAACTCTACATGAGATTACATGTAGGTGTGATGAATAAACCAATGAAAGTTACTTGTTAAATACCTACTGTGTTCAATTCTATTTGGGGACATAAGAGGGGCAAGACAAGGGTGGATGTTGAAGAATCAGAAAACTATCAGTGTCCTCAAGGAACTTAAAATAGAATTGGATAGAATGATTGATGAATGATTCAAGATAGAACCAAATTAAGTGATAAGTTGTGAGATACAGACAGAGATGGTTATATTCATGAAGCTAATGAAACTTAAACTTCAGAGACCCTTACTAGAATGGGTCCCTTGCAAGGTCCTAAGAGGGACTGTGTTAGTTCATTAGGACTGTGTTAGTTCATTAGCGCTGTCCTAACAAAGTACCAGAGACTGGTGACCTAAACAACAGAAATTTATTTTCTCACGATTCTGGAGGATAGAAATATGAGATCAAGGTGTCAACTGGTTTGGTCTCTTCTGAGGCCTCTCTCATTGGCTTGTGTACGGCCATCTTCTCCCTGTGTCTTCACATAGTCCGTATCTGTGTCCTAATCTCCTTTTATAAGGATACCAATCATATTGCATTAGGGTCCACCTATGTAACCTCATTTTTACTCAAGTACCTCTTTAAAGACCTTATCTTCAAATACAGTCACATTCTCAGTTACTGGAGGTTAGGAATTCAACATATGAATTTGGGGGGGGGGAGAAAATTCAGCCCATAATACTCTGCCCCCTGGATCCCCAAAATTCATGTCTTTGCCACATGCATATTACATTCATCCCAACTCAACAGCCACAAAAGTCTTAACTCATTCCAACATGAATTCTGAGTTCAAAGTCTCATTTGAATCAAATATGGAAAGATTCCAGGTTTGATTCATCCTGAGGCACAGTTCCTCTCCAGCTGTGAACCTATGAAAACAGCAAGTTATCTGCTTCCAAAATACAATAGGGGGGAGGCATAGGATAGAATTTTCCAAATCTTCAAGTTCAGGTTCCTTGTTGCTCAACAATTTTTTCTTCAATTTATCTCTCTCTTCTTGCATTTTACTGTAAGCAGCAAGGAGAAACCAAGCTGTGCCTTCAACACTTTGCTTACAAATTGCCCCAGCTAAATATCCAGATTCATCACTTACAAGTTCTACTTTCAACAGAACACTAGAACACACTTTGGCCAAATTTTTGCCAATTTATGACAGGGATTGCCTTTTTTCCAGTTTCCAATAACATGTTTCTCATATCTGAGATCTCAACAGAAGCACCTTTAACATTCATATTTCTACCAGCATTCAGTTCATGATGATGTATGTATATCTCTCAGATTATATAAGCTTTATCCACAGCTCTCCTTTTTTCTTTCTAAGTCCTCACCAGAGTTTACCTTTAATGTCCATATTTCTATCAACACTCTCTTCAAGGCAATCTAGGCTTTTTCTAACATGCACCTCAAAACTCTTCCAGTCTCCATCCATTACCCAGTTCCATTTCTATATTTCACCTTTGTCTTCCCACGCCCTTTGCCTTGTATAGACTGGGGTTGGTGTAGCCACAGGCACATTAGAGATCTGGCTAAGGGGAAGATCATTTAGTCTGGCATTAGTAGGATGTATCTATGTGGTTCATAGTCACTTTTCTGTATAGTTATTACTAGCTGCCCCAGGGTCGGAGTGGCTTCCAGGAATACTCCTGTCACCTCTGTGCCTACCACATGAAGATGCAAAGCTAAAGCTGTGTTGTGATATGAATATGACACTATAGCTGCTGGCACTGGAAATACAAAGGCAATGAAGGATAAGCAGGATTTGAAATGTATGAAGTCAGAAGCCTGTCTATGCAAAAGTCTTCCAAACATTAAACATATAAAATTATAAGCAAAGGATTTGGTTCTCACAGAGCCTAGTCAAATATTCTCTCCTATCAGCAATATTCTTCAAAATTGACTATAAAAGGACCATATGTTTCTTTTCATTTTTGATGGAAATTATATGAAATATAATTTATCAAAATTTCTGTTTGTAGGGCACTTATCTATAGCAGTATTATAAGCAGTGAACATGTCTGTATGAAGTTACATGCGTTATGCTTATTTATTAACAATAATAGAAAAGGCACCAGTTTTGATCTTGTGAAAAACTAAGTTATCTTTCTATTCTCTACAGACAATGAAATTTACAAAATAATTGTCATCTTAAGAGGTGATCAAAAGTATGCATTTGCAGTTCCGGGAAGATGGCGGAGGAATAAGACGTGGAGATCACCTTCCTCCCCACAGATACACTAGAAATACATCAACACGTGGAACAACTCCTACAGAACACCTACTGAATACTGGCAGAAGACCTCAGACCTCCCAAAAGGCAAGAAACCCTGCACGTACCTAGGTAGGGCTAAACAAAAAAGAATAAACAGAGACAAAAGGATAGGGACAGGACCTGCACCAGTGGGAGGGAGCTGTGAAGGAGGAAAGGTTTCCACACACTAGAAAGCCACTTCGCGGGCGGAGACTGTGGGTGGCGGAGGGGGGGAAGCTTCAGAACTGCGGAGGAGAGCGCAGCAACGGGGTGTGGGGGGGCAAAGCAGGGAGATTCCCGCACAGAGGATCAGGGCTGACCGGCACTCACCAGCCCGAGAGGCTTGTCTGTTCACCCGCCGGGGCGGACGGGGCTGGGAGCTGAGGCTTACGCTTCAGTCAGAGCGCAGGGAGAGGACTGGGGTTGGCGGCGTGAACACAGCCTGCAGGGGGTTAGTGCGCCACGGCTAGCCAGGAGGGAGTCCGGAGAAAGTCTGGACCTGCCGAAGAGGCAAGAGACTTTTTCTTCCCTGTTTCTTTCCTGGTTCGTGAGGAGAGGGGATTAAGAGTGCTGCTTAAAGGAGCTCCAGAGACAGGCGAGAGCCGCTGCTAAAAGCGTGGACCCCACAGACGGGCATGAGACGCTAAGGCTGCTGCTGCCGCCACCAAGAAGCCTGTGTGCGAGCACAGGTCATTCTCCACACTCCCCTTTCGGGGAGCCTGTGCTGCCCGCCACTGCCAGGGTCCTGGGATCCAGGGAAAACTCCCCCGGGAGAACGCACAGCATGCCGCAGGCTGGTGCAACGTCACGGCGGCCTCTGCCGCCGCAGGCCCACCCCGCACTCCGTGCCCCTCCCTCCCCACGGCCTGAGTGAGCCAGAGCCCCCGAATCAGCGGCTCCTTCAACCCCGTCCTGTCTGAGCGAAGAACAGACGCCCTCTGGCGACCTGCACGCAAAGGTGGGGCCAAATCCAAAGCTGAGCCCCGGGAGCTGTGAGAACAAAGAAGACAAAGGGAAATCTCTCCCAACAGCCTCAGAAGCAGCGGATTAAAGCTGCACAATCAACTTGATGTACCCTGCATCTGTGGAATACATGAATAGACAACGAATCATCCCAAATTGAGGAGGTGGACTTTGAGAGCAAGATTTATGATTTTCCTATTTTTCTGAGTGTGTATGTGTATGCTTCTGTGTGAGATTTTGTCTGTATAGCTTTGCTTCCACCATTTCTCCTAGGGTTCTATCCATCCGCTTTTTTTTTATCTTAATAATTATTTTTTTTATTTTAATAACACTTTATATTTTATCTTATTTTATTTTACTTTATCTTCTTTCTTCTTTTCCTTCCTTCCCTCCTTCTTTCCTTCCTTCCTCCCTCCCTCCCTCTCTCCCTCCCTCCCTCCTTTCTTTCTTTCTTTCTACTTCTACTAATTCTTTCTTTCTACTTTTTCTCCCTTTTCTTCTGAGCCGTGTGGATGAAAGGCTCTTAGGGCTGCAGCCAGGAGTCAGTGCTGTGCCTCTGAGGTGGGAACGCTAACTTCAGGACCCTGGTCCACAAGAGAACTCCCAGCTACACATAATATCTAACGGCGAAAATCTCCCAGAGATCTCCATCTTAACACCAGCACCCAGCTTCACTCACCGACCAGCAAGCTACAGTGCTGGACATCCTATGCCAAACAACTAGCAAGACAGGAACACAACCCCACCCATTAGCAGAGAGGCTGCCTAAAATCATAATAAGTCCACAGACACCCCAAAACACACCACCAGACGTGGACCTGCCCACCAGAAAGACAAGATCCAGCCTCATCCACCAGAACACAGGCACGAATCCCCTCCACCAGGAAGCCTACACAACCCACTGAACCAACCTTAGCCACTGGGGACAGACACCAAACACAACGGGAACTACGAACCTGCAGCCTGCAAAAAGGAGACCCCCAAACACAGTAAGATAAGCAAAATGAGAAGACAGAAAAACACACCGCAGATGAAGGCGCAAGATAAAAACCCACCAGACCTAAAAATGAAGAGGAAATAGGCAGTCTACCTGAAAAAGAATTCAGAATAATGATAGTAAAGATGATCCAAAATCTTGGAAACAGAATGGACAAAATGCAAGAAATATTTAACAAGGACCTAGAAGAACTAAAGATGAAACAAACAATGATGAACAACACAATAAATGAAATTTAAAATACTCTAGATGGGATCAATAGCAGAATAACTGAGGCAGAAGAACGGATAAGTGACCTGGAAGATACAATAGTAGAAATAACTACGGCAGAGCAGAAGAAAGAAAAAAGAATGAAAAGAACTGAGGACAGTCTCAGAGACCTCTGGGACAACATTAAATGCACCAACATTCGAATTATAGGGGTTGCAGAAGAAGAAGAGAAAACAAAAGGGACTGAGAAAATATTTGAAGAGATTATAGTTGAAAACTTCCCTAATATGGGAAAGGAAATAGTTAATCAAGTCCAGGAAGCACAGAGAGTCCCATACAGGATAAATCCAAGGAGAAGTACGCCAAGACACATATTAATCAAACTGTCAAAAATTAAATACAAAGAAAACATATTAAAAGCAGCAAGGGAAAAACAACAAATAACACACAAGGAAATCCCCATAAGGTTAACAGCTGATCTTTCAGCAGAAACTCTGCAAGCCAGAAGGGACTGGCAGGACATATTTAAACTGATGAAGGGGAAAAACCTGCAACCAAGATTACTCTACCCAGCAAGGATCTCATTCAGATTTGATGGAGAAATTAAAAGCTTTACAGACAAGCAAGAGCTGAGAGAGTTCAGCAACAGCAAACCAGCTTTACAACAAGTGCTAAAGGAACTTCTCTAGTCAAGAAACACAAGAGAAGGAAAAGACCTACAATAACGAACCCAAAACAATTAAGAAAATGGGAATAGGAACATACATATTGATAATTCCCTTAAATGTAAATGGACTAAATGCTCCCATGAAAAGACACAGATTGGCTGAATGGATATAGAAACTAGACCCATATACTGGCTATCTACAAGAGACCCACTTCAGACGTAGAGACACACACAGACTGAAAGTAAGGGGATGGAAAAAGATATTTCATGCAAATGGAAACCACAAGAAAGCTGGAGTACCAATTCTCATATCAGACAATATAGACTTTAAAATAAAGACTCTCAGAAGAGACAAAAAAGGACACTACATAATGGTCAAGGGATCAATCCAAGAAGAAGATATAACAATTGTAAATATTTATGCACCCAACATAGGAGCACCTCAATACATAAGGCAAATAATAACAGCCATGAAAGGGGAAATCGACAGTAACACATTCATAGTAGTGGACTTTAACACCCCACTTTCACCAATGGACAGATCATCCAAAATGAAAATAAATAAGGAAACACAAGCTTTAAATGGTACATGAAACAAGATGGACTTAATTGATATTTATAGGACATTCCATCTAAAAACAACAGAATACACATTTTTCTCAAGTGCTCATGGAAAATTCTCCAGGTTAGATCATATCTTGGGTCACAAGTCAAGCCTTGGTAAATTTAAGAAACTTGAAATTTTTTCAAGTATCTTTTGTGACAACAATGCTATGAGACTACATATCAATTACAGGAAAAGATCTGTAAAAAATACAAACACATGGAGGCTAAGCAATACACTACTTAATAACGAAGTGATCACTGAAGAAATCAAAGAGGAAATCAAAAAACCTAGAAACAAATGACAATGAAAACATGACGGCCCAAAACCTATGTGTTGGAGCAAAAGCAGTTCTAAGAGGGAAGTTTATAGCAATACAATCCTACCTTAAGAAACAAGTAACATCTCAAATAAACACCTAACCTTACACCTAAAGCAATTAGAGAAAGAAGAACAAAATAACCCCAAAGTTAGCAGAAGGAAGGAAATCATAAAGATCAGAACAGAAATAAATCAAAAATGAAAGCAAAGATCAATAACTCTAAATTCTGGTTCTTTGAGAAGATTTAAAAAATTGATAAACCATTAGCCAGACTCATCAAGAAAAAAAGGGAGAAGACTCAAATCAATAGAATTAGAAATGAAAAAGGAGAAGTAACAACTGACACTGCAGAAATACAAAAGATCATGAGAGATTACTACAAACAACTCTATGCCAATAAAATGGACAAGCGGGAAGAAATGGACAAATGCTTAGAAATGCACAACCTGCCAAGACTGAATCAGGAAGAAGTAGAAAATATGAACAGACCAGTCACAAGCACTGAAATTGAAAGTGTGATTAAAAATCTTCCAAGAAACAAAAGCCCAGGACCAGATGGCTTCACAGGCGAATTCTCTCAAACTTTTAGAGAAGAGCTAACACCTATCCTTCTCAAACTCTTCCAAAATATAACAGAGGGAGGAATACTCCCAAACTTATTCTACAAGGCCACGATCACCCTGATACCAAAACCAGACAAGGATGTCACAAAGAAAGAAAACTACAGGCCAATATCACTGATGAACATAGATGCAAAAATCCTCAACAAAATACTAGCAAACAGAATCCAACAGCACATTAAAAGGATCATACACCATTTTCAATTGGGGTTTATTCCAGGAATGCAAGGATTCTTCAATATAAGCAAAACAATCAATGTGATAAACCATATTAACAAATTGAATGAGAAAAACCATATGATCATCTCAATAGCTGCAGAGAAAGCTTTCGAAAAATTCAATACGCGTTTATGATAAAAACCCTGCAGAAAGTAGGCATACAGGGAACTTTCCTCAACATAGTAAAGGCCGTATATGACAAGCCCACAGCCAACATCGTCCTCAATGGTGAAAACCTGAAAGCATTTCCCCTACGATCAGGAACAAGACAAGGTTGCCCACTCTCACCACTCTTATTCAACATAGTTTTGGAAGTTTTAGCCACAGCAATCAGAGAAGAAAAGGAAATAAAAGGAATCCAAATTGGAAAAGAAGAAGTAAAGCTGTCACTGTTTGCAGATGACATGATACTATACATAGAGAATCCTAAGGATGCTACCAGAGAACTACTAGAGCTAATCAATGCATTTGGTAAAGTAGCAGGATACAAAATTAATGCACAGAAATCTCTTGCATTCCTATACACTAAGGATGAAAAATCTGAAAGTGAAATCAAGAAAACACTCCCATTTACCATTGCAATAAAAAGAATAAAATATCTAGGAATAAACGTACCTAAGGAGACAAAAGACCTGTATGCAGAAAATTATAAGACACTGATGAAAGAAATTAAAGATGATACAAATAGAGGGAGAGATATACCATGTTCTTGGATTGGAAGAATCAACATTGTGAAAATGACTCTACTACCCAAAGCAATCTACAGATTCAATGCAATCCCTATCAAACTACCACTGGTATTTTTCACAGAACTAGAACAAAAATTTTCACAATTTGTATGGAAACACAAAAGACCCCGAATAGCCAAAGCAATCTTGAGAACGAAAAACGGAGCTGGAGGAATCAGGCTCCCTGACTTCAGACTATACTACAAAGCTACAGTAATCAGGACAGTATGGTACTGGCACAAAAACAGAGACATGGATCAATGGAACAGGATAGAAAGCCCAGAGATAAACCCACGCACATTTGGTCACCTTATCTTTGATAAAGGAGGCAGGAATGTACAGTGGAGAAAGGACAGCCTTTTCAATAAGTGGTGCTGGGAAAACTGGACAGGTACATGTAAAAGTATGAGATTAGATCATTCCCTAGCACCATACACAATAATACGCTCAAAATGGATTAAAGACCTAAATGTAAGGCCAGAAACTATCAAACTCTTAGAGGAAAACATATGCAGAACACTCTATGAGATAAATTACAGTAAGATCCTTTTTGACCCACCTACTAGAGAAATGGAAATAAAAACAAAAGGGACCTAATGAAACTTCAAAGCTTTTGCACAGCAAAGGAAACCATAAACAAGACCAAAAGACAACCCTCAGAATGGGAGAAAATATTTGCAAATGAAGCAACTGACAAACGATTAATCTCCAAAATTTATAAGCAGCTCATGCAGCTCAATAACAAAAAAAAACCCAATCCAAAAATGGGCAGAAGGCCTAAATAGACATTTCTCCAAAGAAGATATACAGACTGCCAACAAACACATGAAAGAATGCTCAACATCATTAATGATAGAGAAATGCAAATCAAAACTACAATGAGGTATCACCTCACCCCAGTCAGAATGGCCATCATCAAAAAATCTAGAAACAATAAATGCTGGAGAGGGTGTGGAGGAAAAGGAACCCTCCTGCACTGTTGGTGGGAATGTAAATTGATACAGCCACTGTGGAGAACAGTATGGAGGTTCCTTAAAAAGCTACAAATACAACTACCATATGACCCAGCAATCTCACTACTGGGCCTATACCCTGAGAAAACCATAATTCAAAAAGAGTCATGTACCAAAATGTTCATTGCAGCTCTATTTACAGTAGCCCAGAGATGGATACAACCTAAGTGTCGATCATCGGATGAATGGATAAAGAAGATGTGGCACATATATACAATGGAATAATACTCAGCCATAAAAAGAAACGAAATTGAGCTATTTGTAATGCGGTGGATAGACCTAGAGTCTGTCCTACAGAGTGAAATAAGTCAGAAAGAGAAAGACAAATACCGTATGCTAACACATATATATGGAATTTAAGAAAAAAAAAATGTCATGAAGAACCTAGGGGTAAGACAGGAATAAAGACACAGACCTACTAGAGAATGGACTTGAGGATATGGGGAGGGGTAAGGGTAAGCTGTGAGAAAGAGACAGAGAGACATGGACATATACAGACTACCAAACGTAAGGTAGATAGCTAGTGGGAAGCAGCCGCATAGCACAGGGAGATCAGCTCGGTGCTTTGTGACCGCCTGGAGGCATGGAATAGGGAGGGTGGGAGGGAGGGAGACACAAGAGGGAAGAGATATGGGAACATATGTATATGTATAACTGATTTACTTTGTTATAAAGCAGAAAGTAACACACCATTGTAAAGTAACTATACTCCAATAAAGATGTAAAAAATAAAAAGTATGTATTCAAGAAATGAATGTCAGGCAGTTGACTAATAAAATGTGTTATTTTTCCTGATTTTTGTGATGTTTATGGTATTTGTCAGTTATTGAAATGTGTAATTTGTTGTGACTTATTTCCTAATTCTAAGCAAATTTTCACTTCTGGACCTAATTGTATATTATTTTCCTTAAGGAGGATTCCCCAAATTGTATATAATTTCAGTCCGCACAAACTTTGGATCTGGCTCTGGATATAGGCTAATCATACTTAAAGAAATCATAGGAGAGGCCAATAAAAAATGGAATAATCAGGGAAAATCACCAGTCATTTTTATGGAAAGAAATCAGTTTTATTCTTCAAACACTTGGGTCCTCTGTGTAGAGGCAGGAAGTTAGTACTATATTCAGAGTTATTAAGAACTATTAAGTCTTTCTGAGACCAGTCACATTGTGGCGAAAGATTTTGGCTACACTGTGGCAGGCATTTTCCAATCATTTGACAACACAGACCCCCTAATTTCATTCCAGCTCTAGCAAATTAATCATGATTGTTCTAAGTTACCCTTTGATTTGTTAGTAATTGGTCTAGGTGTAGGCACATTACCTAATTCTTGCAAATAAAAGTCTGATGGGGCTTTCTGGGAAAGATTTTTATCTCTAAAAAAACAGGGCATGAGCCGAGTAAGAAGAAATGCCTTTTTGCCCCGCACTCTTTCAGATATTGGTGTAAGGTTGTAGTATTTAGAGCTGTGGCAACAATCTTTTGATCCCCACACAATGGCCAAGTGAATTGAAGTGATACCAACCCAACAGTAGTACTGTGATATCACTGAACCACCAAAGCAACTCTAGGACAGCCTGGTTCCAGCCTTCTAGTTATGAAATATAATTAAATACTATCTAAAACATTGTTGGCCAGAGATTTTTTGTTAGATAGAGCTGAAAATATTTCCAATTAAGGGGTGGGATAGGGAGGGTGGGAGGGAGATGCAAGAGGGAGGAGATATGGGGATATATGTATATGTATAGCTGATTCACTTTGTTATAAAGAAAAAACTAACACAATTGTAAAGCAATTACACTCCAATAAAGATGTTAAAAATTTAAAAAAAAAAGATGATGGATGAAGTGTGGAATTAAGAAGGGAGAAAGCTTTGAATTAGCTCTCATAATAGCAAATACCTTCCCTCAAAACACAACTGTGAAGATGTGCCTTATTGTCTGAAATACTCACTTTAATATTTGAAGGTTTTTATTAATTTTCATGTGGCATGCCAAACTAAGATGGAAAAATTAAATGAAAAACTTTAAATAAAAATTTTATTGAGATATAATTTACATACCATAAAATTACCATTTTAAAGTTTACTATTTAGTGGTTTTTAGTGTATTCACAAAGTTGTGCGTTGATCATCAATATCTAATTCCAAAACATTTTCATCACTCCTAAGGAGAACTCCATATCTATTAGTAGTCACTCCCCGTTCCCCCATCTCTCAGCCCCTGGCAACCACTAATCTACTTTCTGCCCCTATAGATTGGCCTATTCTGGACATTTCATGTAAATGCAATCACACAATATGTGGCCTTCTGTGTCTGGCTTTTTTCACTTAGTATAACGTTCTCAAGTGTCATCCATGTCGTATCATGAATTAGTACTTCATTTCTTTTCTTTTTTTTTTTTAAACATCTTTTTTGGAGTATAATTGCTTTACAATGGTGTGTTAGTTTCTGCTTTATAACAAAGTGAATCAGCTATACATATACATATCTTCATTTCTTTTCATGGCTGAATAATATTCCATTGTATGGATATACCATATTACGTTTATCCACGAATCTGTTGGTGGACATTTGAGTTATTTCAACCTTTTGGCTAACGTGAGTGCTGCTATAAACATTGGTTTACAAGTTTTTGTTTGAACATCTGTTTTCACTTATTTTGGGTATGCCTCTAGGAGTGGAATTTCTGAGTCATGTAGTAATTCTATGTTGAATTTATTGGGGGAACTGCAAAACTTTCCGAAAGTAGCTGCACATTTTACAGTACTACTAGGAGCATATGAGGATTTCAATTTCTCCACATCCTTGCCAACACTTGTATTTTTTTTGTCTGTCTTTTTTATTTATTTATTTTTTTGCGGTACGCGGGCCTCTCACTGCTGTGGCCTCTCCCGCTGTGGAGCACAGGCTCCGGACGCGCAGGCTCAGCGGCCATGGCTCACGGGCGCAGCCGCTCCGCGGCATGTGGGATCTTCCCGGACTGGGGCACAAACCCGTGTCCCCTGCCTCGGCAGGCGGACTCTCAACCACTGCACCACCAGGGAAGCCCTTGTCTGTCTTTTTGATTATAGCCATCATAGTGGGTGTGAAGTGGTATCTCATTGTGGTTTTGATTTGCATTTCCCACATTATTTCATGTACTTATTGGCCATTTACATATCTTCTTTGGAGAAATGTCTTTTCTGATCTTTTGCCCACCCTTAATTGGGATAATTGTCTTTCTGTTCTTGAGTTGTTAGAATTTTTATATATTCTGGATTCTAGACCCTTATCAAATATATGATTTGTAAATATTTTGTCCCATTCTGTGGGTTGTCTTTTCATTTCTTTGATGGTGTTCTTGGAAGTGCAAACATTTAAAAATCTGGTGAAGGTCAATTTATCTCATTTTTCTTTGGTTGTTTGTGCTTTTGGTATGACGTTTAAGGAACCATTGGAAATGCTGGAGGCTGAGATATGGTGACAAATTTCCACAGTAGAGAAGATGGGAGCTTAAGACATTTTGCTTAGATATTAAAAGGGACCTGATAACATCTATGCTATATTTAGGTACATGTTCGGAGTACAATATTAAATACTGATCACCTATATCAGAATCACCTAAAAATTCTTGTTAAAAATACAGATCACATGGCTCCGTCCAACATATCAAAACAAATCCCTGGGCTTAGGGCTAAGGAATATGAATTCTAAACAAGTTCTTAAACAGATTCTGCTGTATATGGACGTTTGAGAACCACTGAACTATGCCATGTGCTCTCCAGTAAGCATAAATGCATATTTCTTTAGTTCTTGGTAAATGTCAGCACCATTGTCAACTTCTCCTAGATTCAATGCAACATTATAAAATGTGCTCTTACTTTGTGCCAGGCACTGTGCTAGGCACTAAAGATAACCCACAAAGAAAATTTTGGGAGAATATTTATTTATTTATTTATAATAATTAATTAATTAATTAATTTAGTTTTAGCTGTGTTGGATCTTAGTTGCGGCACGCTGGATCTTTTGCTGTGGCCCACGGGCTCCTCCTTGCGGTACACGGGCTTCTCTCTAGTTGTGGTGCATGGGCTCCAGAGCGCATGGGCTCTGTAGTTGTGGCGTGTGGGCTCCAGAGTGTGTGGGCTCTGTAGTTGTGGCACGTGGGCTCTCTAGCTGCGGCACATGGGCTCTCTGGTTGTGGTGTGTGGGCTTAGTTGCCCTGCAGCATGTGGGATCTTAGTTTCCCAACCAGGGATTGAACCGGCATCCCCCGCATCGCAAGACGGATTCTTAACCACTGGACCGCCTAGGAGGTCCCGAGAATATTTAAATGTGATAATTATTGTGGTCCATACAACTATCCATAGATACACAACACAGGCAGATACATCAGGTGCAAAATTGTCATTTCAAAGCTAATTGTGTTGATTCATTTATGATTCCACAGAATCTCATTATGGGAGGCTAGGTGTCAGCTTCCATTTAGTCAGAACAATGATTTACTAATCAGAATAACACTTTATAAATGTTACATAATTTTTGGTCGATACAAGAATAGGAGCACTACGTAAGTTGTGAGCTCTCCATGAGGAGTTCATGTCTTAAACACAATTTATTGTATTTGAGAAAGAAATCTACATACACTTGTATATATTTTCAGCCTTTGAGCATGCTGTGGTTTGCAATATAATTAAGATCTTGCAGCAACAGAAATGAAGATATATGAGATACATATTAATCTAGACACTATTGTAATGTGATTAAAGTATTAGGAGAAAATGAGAATAGGTCCTGAAAGACTCTATGGGCAGATGTATCTAAATCCACAGTCACTGATCGTGGTGACCAGTCTCCAATATGACCCCCAATGATACCCATCTCCTGGTATTCTCATCCTTGTGTAGCCCACATCACATGGTACCAGAATTGGCCTGTGTGACCAATAGAATATGGCAGAAATGATGTAAATGGCTGTGGCTTCTGTCTTGGGCATGCTCACTGCCACTTGTCCTCTTTCTGTCTTTCTTGGATTACTTACTCTTGAGAAAGCCATGTCAGAGCAGGCTATCAGAGGGGCCCATGTGATGATGAACTGAAGCCTCTTGCTAAAAGCTATAGGAGTGAACTTGGAAGTGGATTTTTCAGCTTCCTCTCAGCTAGTCTTCAAATACTCTATCCCTAGCTGACAGCTTGACTACAATCATATGAGAGAACTGAGTCAAGGCCACCTAACTAACCTGCTCCTGGATCCCTGACTAACAGAAATCATGAGGTATTTTTTGTTTTAAAGCTCTAAATTTCATAGTAATCTGTTATTCAGTGATAGATAACTTAGCATGCAGATCAAAGAAATATTATTGGATGCAAATGAACAGATTTCTATAAAGTAATACTTTGAGGAAACGTGTAACCTTAAAATTCCTACAGTTATCTCAGTACCAAAAAGGTTAAAAATTTCCCCAGCAGCATAGTCAAAACCTGTATAAGACAAAATTCCATATTAGTCAATATTTCTTAAAAAGTGTATTACAATTCTAGTCATAAAGAAACATTATGAATTGCTCAATAATATAATATGGCTTTTATGTGGAGTAAATTCTCTCTGGGTCATACAATGTCTACAGTCTTAAATTATCATTATTACTTTATTTTTAATACCAGTTAACATTCAGATGCTTACTATGTGGTAGACATTGTATTTCATTGTTTCATGCCCTTATGCTTACTGCCTGTAATATATTCCCACTTATTTCTCATAATAACCCCACAAGAGAGGCACTATTTATTATCCCTTTTTAAGTTCACACAGCTAGCAAGTGGCAGAACATAGATTTGACCCTAACTCCTTTTCCAGAGCCCAAGTTTATGAAAGAGTATATTGAAATAATTTTATATGAAGTAATCCCTGACAAAGACTCATTAACCAAACTTCAGTCAGGCTCCTCTAAGTCCTTTATCATTATGTTATGTACATAGTTCTCCCTGATAATTTTCCTTGATCTTAATTCTGCTCTTTCTGAAATTTATGTAGCTACTTATGCTTTCTTTTGATTAGTGTTAACATGGTCTATCTTTCTCTTTCCATTTACTCTTAATCTATGTGTGTCTTTACATTTAGAGTTGGTTTCTTGTAGACAACATATAGCTGGGTCTAGTTTTTGATTCACTCTGACAATCTCTGTCTTTTCATTGGTATATTTAGACCATTGACATTGAAAGTGATTATTGATATAGTTAAATTAATATCTACTATATTTGTTACTGTTTTCTGTTTGTTGCCCTTGTTTTTGTTCCTATTTTTATGTTCCACACTCTTTTCTGCTTTTTTTGGTTTTAATTGAACAGTTTATATGATTTTATTTTCTCTCCTTTCTTAGACTATCAATTATACCTCTTTTAACTTCTTTTTATACTTGTTGCCCTAGAGTTTGCAATACATATTTACAACTAATTCAAGTCCAGTTTCAAATAACACTATACTGCTTCATGGATAGTGGAAGTATCTTATAATAAAATATTCCTAATTCCTTCCTCCCATCCTTTGTATCATTGCTATCATTCATTTCACTTATACATATACATAAGCATATATAAATATATGTATGTCCACACATAAAATTAAATACATTGTTTCTTTTATTATTTTGAACAAACTGTTATCTGTTGGATCAATTCAGAATTTTTAAAATGAAAGTTTTTATCTTACCTCCTTTTCTCCATTCTTCGATGTTTTTCCTTTCTTTATGTTGATCTGAATTTCTGACCTATATTATTTTCCTTCTCTCTGAAGAACTTCTTTTAACATTTCTTGCAAGGCTGGCTTTACTGGCAATAAATTCCCTCAAATTTTGTTTGCCTGGGAAAGTCTTTATTTCTCCTTCAATTTTGAAGGATAATTTCATAGGAACAGGATTGTAGGTTGGTGGTTATTTCTCTCAATACTTTAAATATTTTATTCTACTCTACTGCTTTCATGGTTGGATGTAATTCCTATATTTGCTCCACTATACGTAAGATTTTCTTTTTTCCTTTAGCTTCTCTCAAGAATTTTGTTTTAGCTTCTATTTTCTGAAGTATAACTATGATATATATTTGTTGTTGTTGTTGTCATTTATCCTGCTTAGTGTTCTCTGATCTACCTTACTCAGGGGAAATTCTCATTCATTATTGCTTCAACTATTGCTTCTGTTCCTTTCTTTCTTTCTTCTCCTTCTGGTATTCCCATTACACATATGTTACACCACTTGTAGTTTTCCCGCAGTTCTTAGACGTCCTTTCCTGTATTTTTTCAGTCTTTTTTCTCTTTGCTTTTCAGTTTGGGAAGTTTCTATTGTCATATTCTCAAACTCAGATTCTTTCCTGAGCTGTGCCCAGTCAACTAATAAGTCAATCAAAGGCATTTTTTATTTCTGTTACATGTTCTTGATGTCTAGCATTTATTTTTGATTCTTTCTTAGAATTTCAAACCCTCTGCTTACATTATGCATCTGTTGTTCCATGTTGTCTACTTTTGGCATTAAAGTCCTTAGCATAATAATCATAATCTTTTTAAAATTCCCGGTCTGGTAATTCCAACATTCCTGCCATATCTGACTCTGTTTCTGATGCTTGTTTGGTCTCTTCAGATTGTGCTTTTTGCCTTTTAGTATGCCTTGTAATTTTTTTTAAAAAGGTAGATATGATATACAGGGTAAAAGGAATTGCAGTAATAGGCCTTTAGTGGGGGAGGTGAAGCATTGCAAAGTCTGGTGATTAGGTCTCAGTCTTTTGGTGAGCCTGTGCCCCTGGATTGTGAACCTCATCAGTGCTTCTCTATCCCCCCTCTCCCCAAGGCCTTACCCCTGCCCCCTGCTGAGGTGGGACAGGATGGCTGGAGAGGGCTGGAGTTGTATACTTCCCTTCCCCCATATAGAAGGTTAAAGAGACCTGGTGTTGGATATCCCTCCTCTTCCCCAGGTAAGCTAAACTCTGATATAATGTCAGCAGGTTAGGCTCTGGTAAAATCATTTTTCCTACAGCAAGCCTTGTTAAGAGAAATAGAATTCTCTGGCATATTTAAAAATGGTTCCTTTTCCATTCCCCCTGCCCAAAGCATGGGAAGACTTTTTTCTGATATTCACTCTGAGGACCTGGTAGGGCTCCTGGAGGTAAAACCCACAGAAGTGTGAGGGCCTCTCTATGACTAGGTCCTTCTGGATTTTTTATTCCTTAGGCTTGTCTATACTGAGCCTCTAGCAATTTGCAGTTACATTTTAGGTTTTCCAACCACAGCACTCATTCCCATAGAGGTTGCTGCTCATGGATTTCTGCCCCTGTAAATCGTGCTTCTCTGTATCCACCTGTCTGTCTCTCTAATTCTGGGGACATTGGTTTGCCGTGTGACTTCACTTCTCTGGTGGTTCTAAGTAGTGTTGGTGATTTTTCATTTTGATCAGCTTTTTATTTGTTGTTAGGATGGAGTGAAGACTTCTAAGCTCCATACCTGCAGGACTGAAAATCAGAGGCCCTTGAGACATAATTTTCATTTCTGTCTGGCATTTGCTTTTTAGAGACAATGTAGTATATCTCCACCAAGATTACCTGAAACACAATGGGTCCCTCTTGTTGCAAATTCTACTCTAATAGTTCACTTCCATTCCAGATTAAATTTATTTCAAGTGTTTCGAGACAAAAAGCATCTGATAAGGAAAACTTTAAAGAAGTTATCCTTCTTGTCCTCTTGGCTGCCCTGGAACGGGTGAAGAGGGGGAAGGGCACATTTGTGAGACTCTTGGGAATGGACAGCAATGTTGCAGCAGGAACTTGAGATTCTCCCAGTGGAATTTAAATTCTAATTTTTTCTAGGAACAATACCTTTACTGGATCACAACTTTCTGTCAAGACCTTACATTATATTTTTGAGTCTGTATAAGAAATGGCCATGTGGAAAATATTTCTGTACATTCCATCAAATCAAAGGGGAGGTCAATGCCTGTCATGTTCCTCCATATCTGTGTCATGTTCCTCAAACACTCATGTGATAGTTTAATGCCAGTAACATTAGTTTCTGCAAACAAACACTTTTGTTTCCTTTTACAGAAAATAAGAACTATATGACCCCTTAATGTTTCCCATTTTGCCTCTGAGTCCAGGAAGATTAGAACTAGATTGAAAGCTCAATTCCAACTAGATCAAGCCCAACTTCCCAGCAAAATTCAAATTTTACTGACTAATGGCATTTGATTGTCACATGTACTTTAATATTTAAGTCAATTCAGTAATTTTAATGTATGATGGTACTGATTAATATAACAAATCAATTTAAAATAAGATAAAATATATTATACCTTTTGGAATAATTTTCAGATTTTGAGCAAAATAATGTGAAGATAAGAATGAAGAGAAAATGATTTGAATTTGGAAGAACTAGAAATGGAAATATAAATGCTTCTTTTCAAATGTTTTTTTATATTAAAAAAATTCAAACTAGGAATTTAAAGTTCTCTGCTTATTTTAGAGTTATGCCAGAACAGTTGGGAATGTTGTGAACAATTGGGAATGTTGTGAGTTCATTTTATCTTTTAACTCGTAGGACAATTTTTTTTTTTTTTTTACATCTTTATGGGAGTATAATAGCTTTACAGTGGTGTGTTAGTTTCTGCTTTATAACAAAGTGAATCAGTTATACATACACATATGTTCCCATATCTCTTCCTTCTTGCGTCTCCCTCCCTCCCACCCTCCCTATCCCACCCCTCCAGGCGGTCACAAAGCAGCGAGCTGATCTCCCTGTGCTATGCGGCTGCTTCCCACTAGCTATCTACCTTACGTTTGGTGGTGTATATATGTCCATGCCTCTCTCTCGCTTTGTCCCAGCTTACCCTTACCCCTCCCCATATCCTCAAGTCCATTCTCTAGTAGGTCTGTGTCTTTATTCCTGTCTTACCCCTAGATTCTTCATGACATTTTTTTCCCCTTAAGTTCCATATATATGTGTTACCATACGGTATTTGCCTTTCTCTTTCTGACTTACTTCACTCTGTAGGACAGACTCTAGGTCTATCCACCGCATTACAAATAGCTCAATTTCGTTTCTTTTTATGGCTGAGCAATATTCCATTGTATATATGTGCCACATCTTCTTTATCCATTCATCCGATGATGGACACTTAGGTTGTTTCCATCTCCGGGCTATTGTAAATAGAGCTGCAATGAACATTGTGGTACATGACTCTTTTTGAATTATGGTTTTCTCAGGGTATAGGCCCAGTAGTGGGATTGCTGGGTCATATGGTAGTTCTATTTGTAGTTTTTTAAGGAACCTCCATACTGTTCTCCATCGTGGCTGTACCAATTCACATTCCCACCAGCAGTGCAAGAGGGTTCCCTTTTCTCCACACCCTCTCCAGCATTTATTGTTTCTAGATTTTTTGATGACGGGTGTGAGATGATATCTCATTGCAGTTTTGATTTGCATTTCTCTAATGATTAAAGATGTTGAGCATTCTTTCGTGTGTTTGTTGGCAGTCTGTATACCTTCTTTGGAGAAATGTCTATTCAGATCTTCTGCCTATTTTTGGATTGGGTTGTTTGTTTTTTTGTTATTGAGATGCATGAGCTGCTTATAAATTTTGGAGATTAATCCTTTGTCAGTTGCTTCATTTGCAAATATTTTCTCCCATTCTGAGGGTTGTCTTTTGGTCTTGTTTATGGTTTCCTTTGCTGTGCAAAAGCGTTGAAGTTTCATTAGGTCCCATTTGTTAATTTTTGTTTTTATTTCCATTTCTCTAGTAGGTGGGTCAAAAAGGATCTTGCTGTGATTAATGTCATAGAGTGTTCTGCCTATGTTTTCCTCTAAGAGTTTGATAGTTTCTGGCCTTATATTTAGGTCTTTAATCCATTTTGAGCTTATTTTTGTGTATGGTGTTAGGGAGTGATCTAATCTCATACTTTTACATGTACCTGTCCAGTTTTCCCAGCACCACTTATTGAAGAGGTGTCCTTTCTCCACTGTACATTCCTGCCTCCTTTATCAAAGATAAGGTGACCATACGTGCGTGGGTTTATCTCTGGGCTTTCTATCCTGTTCCACTGATCTATGTTTCTGTTTTTGTGCCAGTACCATACTGTCTTGATTACTGTAGCTTTGTAGTATAGTATGAAGTCAGGGAGCCTGATTCCTCCAGCTCCGTTTTTTGTTCTCAAGATTGCTTTGGCTATTTGGGGTCTTTTTTGTTTCCATACAAATTGTGAATTTTTTTGTTCTAGTTCTGTTAAAAATGCCAGCGGCAGTTTGATAGGGATTGCATTGAATCTGTAAATTGCCTTGGGTAGTAGAGTCATTTCCACAATGTTGATTCTTCCAATCCAAGAACATGGTATATCTCTCCATCTACTTGTATCATCTTTAATTTCTTTCATCAGTGTCTTATAATTTTCTGCATACAGGTCTTTTGTCTCCTTAGGTACGTTTATTCCTAGATATTTTATTCTTTTTATTGCAGTGGTAAATGGGAGTGTTTTCTTGATTTCACTTTCAGATTTTTCATCCTTAGTGTATAAGAATGCCAGAGATTTCTGTGCATTAATTTTGTATCCTGCTACTTTACCAAATGCATTGATTAGATCTAGTAGTTTTCTGGTAGCATCTTTAGGATTCTGTATGTATAGTATCATGTCATCTGCAAACAGTGACAGCTTTACTTCTTCTTTTCTGATTTGGATTCCTTTTATTTCCTTTTCTTCTCTGATTGCTGTGCCTAAAACTTCCAAAACTGTGTTCAATAAGAGTGGTGAGAGTGGGCAACCTTGTCTTGTTCCTGATCTTAGTGGAGATGCTTTCAGTTTTTCACCATTGAGGATGATGTTGGCTGTGGGTTTGTCATATATGGCCTTTATTATGTTGAGGAAAGTGCCCTCTATGCCTACTTTCTGCAGAGTTTTTATCATAAATGGGTGTTGAATTTTGTCGAAAGCTTTCTCTGCAGCTATTGAGATGATCATATGGTTTTTCTCCTTCAATTTGTAAATATGGTGTATCACGTTGATTGATTTGCATATATTGAAGAATCCTTGCATTCCTGGAGTAAAACCCACTTGATCATGGTGTATGATCCTTTTAATGTGCTGTTGGATTCTGTTTGCTAGTATTTTGTTGAGGATTTTTGCATCTATGTTCATCAGTGATATTGGCCTGTAGTTTTCTTTCTTTGTGACATCCTTGTCTGGTTTTGGTATCAGGGTGATGGTGGCCTCGTAGAATGAGTTTGGGAGTGTTCCTCCCTCTGCTATATTTTGGAAGAGTTTGAGAAGGATAGGTGTTACCTCTTCTCTAAATGTTTGATAGAATTTGCCTGTGAAGCCATCTGGTCCTGGGCTTTTGTTTGTTGGAAGATTTTTAATCACACTTTCAATTTCAGTGCTTGTGATTGGTCTGTTCATATGTTCTATTTCTTCCTTGTTCAGTCTCAAAAGGTTGTGCATTTCTAAGCATTTGTCCATTTCTTCCAGCTTGTCCATTTTATTGGCATAGAGTTGCTTGTAGTAATCTGTCATGACCTTTTGTATTTCTGCAGTGTCAGTTGTTACTTCTCCTTTTTCATTTCTAATTCTATTGATTTGAGTCTTCTCCCTTTTTTTCTTGATGAGTCTGGCTAACGGTTTATCAATTTTGTTTATCTTCTCAAAGAACCAGCTTTTAGTCTTCTTGATCTTTGCTATCGTTTCCTTCATTTCTTTTTCATTTATTTCTGATCTGGTGTTTATTATTTCTTTCCTTCTGCTAACTTTGGGGATTTTTTGTCCTTCTTTCTCTAATTACTTTAGGTGCAAGTTTAGGTTGTTTATTTGAGATGTTTCCTGTTTCTTAAGGTAGGATTGTATTGCTATAAACTTCCCTCTTAGAACTGCTTTTGCTGCATCTCATAGATTCTGGGTCGTTGTGTCTCCATTGTCATTTGTTTCTAGGTATTTTTTGATTTCCTCTTTAATTTCTTCAGTGATCGCTTTCTTTTTAAGTAGTGTATTGTTTAGCCTCCATGTGTTTGTATTTTTTACAGATCTTTTCCTGTAATTGATATCTAGTCTCATAGTGTTGTGGTCGGAAAAGATACTTGATACAATTTCATATTTCTTAAATTTACCAAGGCTTGATTTGTGACCGAAGATATGATCTATCCTGGAGAATGTTCCATGACCGCTTGAGAAAAATGTGTATTCTGTTGTTTTTGGATGGAATGTCCTATAAATATCAATTAAGTCCATCTTGTTTAATGTATCATTTAAAGCTGTGTTTCCTTATTTATTTTCATTTTGGATGATCTGTCCATTGGTGAAAGTGGGGTGTTAAAGTCCCCTACTATGAATGTGTTACTGTCGATTACCTCTTTTATGCCTGTTATTATTTGCCTTATGTATTGAGGTGCTCCTATGTTGGGTGCATAAATATTTACAATTGTTATATCTTCTTCTTGGATCGATCCCTTGATCATTATGTAGTGTCCTTCTTTGTCTCTTCTGTTAGTCTTTATTTTAAAGTCTATATTGTCTGATATGAGAATTGCTACTCCAGCTTTCTTGTGGTTTCCATTTGCATGAAATATCTTTTTCCATCCCCTTACTTTCAGTCTGTATGTGTCTCTAGGTCTGAAGTGGGTCTCTTGTAGACAGCAAATATATGGGTCTTGTTTCTATATCCATTCAGCCAATCTGTGTCTTTTGGTGGGAGCATTTATACCATTTACATTTAAGGGAATTATCAATATGTATGTTCCTATTCCCATTTTCTTAATTGTTTTGGGTTTATTATTGTAGGTCTTTTTCTTCTCTTGTGTTTCTTTCCTAGAGAAATTCCTTTAGCAGTTTTTGTAAAGCTGGTTTGCTGTTGCTGAACTCTCTCAGCTTTTGCTTGTCTGTAAAGGTTTCAATTTCTCCATCAAATCTGAATGAGATCCTTGCTGGGTAGAGTAATCTTGGTTGCAGGTTTTTCTCCCTCATCACTTTAAATATGTCCTGCCAGTCCCTTCTGGCTTGCAGAGTTTCTGCTGAAAGATCAGCTGTTAACCTTATGGGGATTCCCTTGTGTGTTCTTTGTTGTTTTCCTCTTGCTGCTTTTAATATGTTTTCTTTGTATTTAATTTTTGACAGTTTGATTAATGTGTGTCTTGGCGTACTTCTCCTTGGATTTATCCTGTATGGGACTCTCTGTGCTTCCTGGACTTGATTAACTATTTCCTTTCCCATATTAGGGAGGTTTTCAACTATAATCTCTTCAAATATTTTCTCAGTTCCTTTCTTTTTCTCTTCTTCTTCTGGAACCCCTATAATTCGAATGTTGGTGCGTTTAATGTTGTCCCAGAGGTCTCTGAGACTGTCCTCAGTTCTTTTCATTCTTTTTTCTTTCTTCTGCTCTGTAGTAGTTATTTCCACTATTTTATCTTCCAGGTCACTTATCCATTCTTCTGCCTCAGTTATTCTGCTATTGATCCCATCTAGAGAATTTTTAATTTCATTTATTATGTTGTTCATAGTTGTTTGTTTCATGTTTAGTTCTTCTAGGTCCTTGTTAAATGGTTCTTGCATTTTGTCTATTCTTTTTCCAAGATTTTGGATCATCTTTACTATCATTATTCTGAATTCTTTTTCAGGTAGACTGCCTATTTCCTCTACATTTTTAGGTCTGGTAGGTTTTTATCTTGCTCCTTCATCTGCGGTGTGTTTTTCTGTCTTCTCATTTTGCTTATCTTACTGTGTTTGGGGTCTCCATTTTGCAGGCTGCAGGTTCGTAGTTCCCGTAGTGTTTGGTGTCTGTCCCCAGTGGCTAAGGTTGGTTCAGTGGGTTGTGTAGGCTTCCTGGTGGAGGGGACTAGTGCTTGTGTTCTGGTGGATGAGGCTGGATCTTGTCTTTCTGGTGGGCAGGTCCACGTCTGGTGGTGTGTTTTGTGGTGTCTGTGGACTTATTATGATTTTAGGCAGCCTCTCTGCTAATGGGTGGGGTTGTGTTCCTGTCTTGCTAGTTGTTTGGCATAGGATGTCCAGCACTGTAGTTTGCTGGTCGTTGAGAGAAGCTGGGTGTTGGTGTTGAGATGGAGATCTCTGGGAGATTTTTGCCATTTGATATTATGTGGAGCTGGGAGGTCTCTTGTGGACCAGTGTTCTGAAGTTGGCTCTCTCACCTCAGAGTCACAGCACTGACTCCTGGCTGCTGCACCAAGAGCCTTTTATCCACACAGCTCAGAATAAAAGGGAGAAAAAGTAGAAAGAAAGAATTAGTAGAAGTAGGAAGAAAGAAAGGAAGGAAGAATGGAGGGAGGGAGGGAGGAAGGAAGGAAGGAAGGAGGCAAGGAAGGAAAAAAAGAAAGAAAGAAGATAGAGTAAAATTAAATAAAGTAAGATAACGTATAATAAAGTTATTAAAATAAAAAATAATTATTAAGAGAAAAAAAAAAAAAAAAAAAACGGATAGATAGCACCCTAGGACAAATGGTGGAAGCAAAGCTATACAGACAACATCTCACACAGAAGCATACACATACACACTCACAAAAAGAGGAAAAGGGGAAAAAATCATAAATCTTCCTCTCAAAGTCCACCTCCTCAATTTGGGATGATTCGTTGTCTAAAGGAGGGAAGGAAAGAAAGAAAGAAAGAAAGAACATAAAGTAAAATAAAATAAAGTTATTAAAATAAAAAAATAATTATTAAGAAAAAAAAACGGATGGATAGAACCTTAGGACAAATGGTGGAAGCAAAGCTATACAGACAAAATCTCACACAGAAGCATACACATACACACTCACAAAAAGAGGAAAAGGGGAAAAAAATCATAAATCTTGCTCTCAAATTCCACCTCCTTAATTTGGGATGATTGGTTGTCTATTCATGTATTCCACAGATGCAGGGTACATCAAGTTGATTGTGGAGCTTTAATCCGCTGCTTCTGAGGTTGCTGGGAGAGATTTCCCTTTCTCTTCTTTGTTCTCACAGCTCCTGGGGCTCAGCTTTGGATTTGGCCCCGCCTCTGCATGTTGGTCTCCAGAGGGCATCTGTTCTTCGCTCAGACAGGACGGGGTTAAAGGAGACGCTGATTCGGTGGCTCTGTCTCACTCAGGCGCGGGGGGGAGGAAGGGGCACCGAGTGCGGGGCGGGCCTGCGGCGGCAGAGGCCGGCGTGACGGCGTGACGTTGCACCAGCCTGAGGTGCGCCGTGCATTCTCCTGGGGGAGTTGTCTCCGGATCCCGGGACCCTGGCAGTGGCGGGCAGCACAGGCTCCCCGGAACGGGGGTGTGGATAGTGACCTGTGTTCGCACACAGGCTTCTTGGTGGCGGCAGCAGCAGCCTTAGCGTCTCATGCCCGTCTCTGGGGACCGCGCTTTTAGCCACGGCTCGCGCCCATCTCTGGAGCTCCTTTAAGCAGCGCTCTTAATCCCCTCTCCTCGCGCACCATGAAACAAAGAGGGAAGAAAAAATCTCTTGCCTCTTCGGCAGCTCCAGACCTTTTCCCGGACTCCCTCCCGGCTAGCCGTGGCGCACTAACCCCCTGCAAGCTGTGTTCACGCTGCCAACTCCAGTCCTCTCCCGGCATCCGACCGAAGCTCAAGCCTCAACTCCCAGCCCCGCCCGGCCCTGCGGGTGAACAGAGAAGCCTCTCGGGCAGGTGAGTGCCGGTCGGCCCTGATCCTCTGTGCGGGAATCTCCCCGCATTGCCCTCCGCACCCCTGTTGCTGCGCTCTCCTCCGCGGCTCCAAAGCTTTCCCCTTCCACCACCCGCAGTCTCCGTTCGCAAAGGGGCTTCCTAGTGTGTGGAAACCTTTCCTCCTTCACAGCTCCCTCCCACTGGTGCAGGTCCCGTCCCTATCCTTTTGTCTCTGTTTATTCTTTTTTCTTTTGCGCTACCTAGGTACGTGGGGAGTTTCTTGCCTTTCGGGATGTCTGAGGTCTTCTGCCAGCGTTCAGTAGGTGTTCTGTAGGAGTTCCACGTGTAGATGTATTTCTGGTGTATCTGTGGGGAGGAAGGTGATCTCCGCATCTCACTCTTCTGCCTACTTAAACTTTTTTAGGACAAATGTTTTTAAAGAAGGGTTAAGCTTGTTTGTTGGTGTGGAATTGTAAATAATGAGTTTATGGTGGAAATAAAAATTTGAACTCTTTGGTGCCCTTCCTTGAGAGCTATACAGTCCCCATTGGTGTTCTCCTCAAGGTTCCTGTCATGTAGCTGTCCTATATGGAAAAGTTCTTTAGAACTATTTCCTTCTGATACTTACAGAAGTAGTACGCTTGTACTAGTATCTTTGTATGAGTTTTAATTTTCCATTTCACTGCAACCAGTTTTATGTCATGTGGGGAACAAACTCAGGGTCATTCTTTTTAGATGTGAGGCAAGTATCTGTACTATTTAAGTAAAAAGTAAACTGTGTGGGTACTCCAGAGTGGCTGTCAATATTGACTAAATTGACAGAGCAATTACTCAACTTTCTATTTCATTTGCCTTTGTACACATAGCGGCAAATCAACTGGCTCAGTTAACTTACTCTGAGGAATTCATTTCCTATGAAAAGATAACTTTTAAAATGATACAATTTAATAATAGACTGGAAATCTTCAGAGTGGGCAAACTTTGAAACTACGGGTAACATTAAATTTGGTACTCAGATTCTTGAGGGCAGTTATAGTTAGGTTCATTTTAATAATTTCAATGACTCAGGCAGTTTTATTCATTCAACAAACGTTCACTGAGGCTTCCTATGTGCTTTTCACAGTGTTAGATATGGGGATACAATTTAAAATGTCAAGTCTCAGCCTTCAACAAATTCACAATCCAGTGGGAAAATCAGACAAGTAAAGAGATAATTATGCAACAATATTATAAGTACAGTCAGTGGCAGGGTTGTATATATAAGATAGTATTTCAAGAAAATTAATGTGGTAGCACTATGTAAAGTGCACTTGAGTTAAGGATATCAAATTAGTGGTATAAAGTAGGTACTATTACTATTCCTATTCTGAACATAAGGAAATTTCAGAGGGTTAGAGAGATTCAGTAATAGCCTGGAATCACTCAGGTTATTCATTAATGTGTTCATTCATTGACACATTTATTCATCAGAAACTGTTCTAGGAACTGTGAATAGAGCAGTGATCAAGACAGACTGGACCCTGCCTTAAGGATCTTATAAGAGATCCAGAAGTGCTGTGATAATTCAGAGAAAGAGATAATGATAGTGGGTTTGAAATTCTAGTAGGGACAATGGACATAAATACTCAATTATACATTAAAGGGCAGAGCTGAGAGTCAAGCTGGGTTCATCCCAGTTGTGTGTGAAAGGTAGCTCTCCCACATCCTGGCAGCCAGGTTATAGAGTGTGGGGAGGGCTTTACTGACATTAACACATATGTGGGCCTGCAGGAGTCAGTGAGTTATACTGTTTGAGTGGGAATTTAAAATACTTCAGGGCTGTGTTAGCAGTGTGATGGGTAAGAGAAAAGAAGTTAATTCTAATTAAAATCCTAGGGTTGACTAATTACCAAATGAAGTGTCTTTAATATGTAGCAACACTTGGGGGCTAGCTAATTAGCTGGTGAACTATCTTAAATAAATAGCAGTGTTAAGATATGTGATTGGTTAGGAATAGCACAAGAAGACCAAACTCCTTCATATGAATGAGATGTTGGAAATCGGGAAGCCCAAAAGCCTTAGGCACAATGCTTAACGTCTGAAGCTTATTGACCCTGCACCTCCTATTCATCGAAAATATTGCCACTTGGTATGGCTACAAGGCTTCCACATTCTGCCGTTTAGGGTGGAAGAATATAATTGTACTTGTTTCAGAGTGAGCCTTTCATGCAAGGTAGACTTGAGGGCATAGAAAAGGACTTCTTTTATCTATAAATGGGTTGCCAAGAAATATTAGTTCCTTTGGTGGAATTTGGTTTGAGAATTGCTTTCTCCTGGTAGTATACTTCAGGATTAAAGATAGGTAACCTCCATTTATTTTCTAATCACTAGAGGTTGCTGAGATTTACCAGAAGAACCTGACATTCCCAGAATTGCCAAAATATTGGGTTGGCCAAAAAGTTCGTTTGGGTTTTCTGTTACAGCTTACGGAAAAAACCCGAACGAACTTTTTGGCCAACTCAATAGCTTAGACCTATTTGCTACAGTAGGGAATTCATTGCCAAACAGCAACCAGAATCAACATTTCCCCCAATACTGGCATTGACATGTACATGCTGCTATATTTTAAAAGGATAACCAACAAGGACCTACTGTATGGCACAGGGAACTCCGCTCAATGTTATGTGGCAGCCTGGATGGGAGGGGAGTTTGGGGGAGAATGGATACATGTATGGTTGAGTCGCTTCGCTGTGCACCTGAAACTATCACAATGATGTTAATCGGCTATACTCCAATATAAAATAAAAAGTTAAAAAAAATTCCCCAAATATCAAGTTATCCATCATCAGAATGTTGGGGGTCAATGAAAGGGAAGGAATTGCTTTGTTGAGGGAAGCTCAGTAGGCTTGTTGGTTTCTATACGTTCTATCCTCTGGGGTAAGTTAGAACAGAGCAACAATACTTTGCCTTTACTCCTGAATACTTCCCAAAGATAGTGAGGGTTCATCATTTCAATTCAGCTAATACTTATTTTTTCCTACTTAGGGTATTTGGTCATTAAGCTAAATATTATTCAACCCTGATTGCATACTGAAATTGAATTCTTATGGATCCCTAACTTCTAATTGGTTGTAGATGTTAATTAAGACATTTCATAGCATTGCAAATTTCACTTTCAGTTTTACCAATGGTTTCCAAATCTCTCTCTCCCATCATTTGTCTTGTAATTTAGCCTTTTCTTTTTACATTGCCATTCTGGAAGTTGTACAACCCTAAATGTCAAACTAATGATTAACTAATACATTGTTTAATCTACAGATCTATTCTTTCATCCAGGAAACCACCTGTATGAAAGATTAGATCTGTAGGGTCAGAGCAATTGACCAATGTCTCTTTACTGCTAGGCTTACCAACAGTAAATTACAGATGAATTAGTGTCCTTTTATTTCTCTCACTCTCCTTGTCCGGAGACATTTTGTTGTAAAGTTTCAGTTCACCTCCAGCCAAAGGTATTCTTCAGTCTATGGGAGGAATAGCCCTTATAGAGAGGGCTTAAGCACTCTCCTTTTAATTCTTATTATCCTAAACCTCTCACACATGACAATTATGATCACTCCATCCAAAAAGAAGTTCCCTCTCATTTGTTGGCTCTGAGACACAGTAATATCTTATTTCTCTTACGTTTCTTCTTACTCTCTGTGAATGTTCTCCTTGGCCATCTTCTAGTCTCATGCTATGTGACGCTGCTCAACTACTTCCTCATTAGGCCAGTCTCATCACTTTTTGGAGAGTTTCATCAAAGAAATTCATAAAGTAAATAGGTAGCACGTGGGGACTAGTTGAATATTGGGAGTAGGGGAGGAAAACTAATTTTCCTTCTACACTTCCCGGTTCTTGGCTGAGACACTCCAGCTGTGCCTGTAATAAAAGTCAGATTAACAGAAGAAAATCAGACAGAAGTTTAATAGCATGTGTTCCTCCTGCATACATGGGAGAGACCCAGGAAAACTGAGTAACTCCTGAAAATAGCCCAAGTCATCACCTTAAATACCATCTCTAGCTAAAGACAGAAGAAAGATTGGGGAAATGGGGGTATGGTTGTTACACAGATATAGGTCATTCCTTGCTCCAGGAGTTTCTAGAGATTTAGTCATCCTCCTCTTCCTATTGCAGAGAGGGAGAAACTCTTATAAATGGAAATTTCCCTTATAAATGTAAATGGCCCTTACAAAAGGGTAACTTTTACTAGGGCTTCAGAGCTTCTTCTGTGTCTCCTCCTTCTTGAAAATAACCAGCTCAAGGTAATCCTTATGCCAAAGAGGTATATTTTGGCGTAGCAAATTCTACTCCCCTTTAAGAGTGATTTTGAAAGACGAATTAGGAATAGTGCCTAGGGTTCAAATCTGAGATTCCTGAAACATATTAATGCCATCAATAAAATGGAAATAGGAGCTGGTATAGCAGACAGCCAGAGTAAATGAGACTGAGTCTTGTAGATGCTGTTTGAAAGTTATTGGAATAGAAGTGAGAACAAACTTCCTGTAAGCATAATGCTTATTAAGATCCAGAACTAAGGCAGTCGATATTAACATTACTAGTACAGCAAATTTTTCCTTAGGAAAATAAAGTTGTAAATAACTTTATTGTTTGTTTCAGGAACTTTCTGAAAAGTTATTTATTAAAATAATAAGCTGGCTTAACTAGTTGCCCTTCTCAAGGCAAGAGGTTACGGGTCAGAGTAAATATCACCATTCTCAGATGGGAAAATTGCTCACTCATCAAATGATTATTCAACAGGACATACTTCAAAACTCTTGCCTTGCTATAATCACCAATCTAAGAATCTATATCACAAATTTTGTCCAATTCCAATCAGATCCCTGCATTGAAAGAGGTTCCTTAGACCAAACCCCTAAACTTTATAAATATCTGCCTTTGACTTTCTCCTTCCAAGATACTACTAAGACTCTGTCAAGGTGATAGTGTAAGGTCGGATGTTAACAAACGGCACCGCGAAACAGAGGAAAGCTTCAAGTGAGCTTTATTAGGGAGCGCTCCTGGGCGAGGTTCACCGGTCCCAGAGAAAGGGGCCAGAGAAGTCGCGCCCAGGCGAGGGTTGGGCAAGATTTTATAGGGGAAGAAGGGAAAGGGGTGTGGTGAATCTGGGAGGGTGCAGGGTATTCCTTATTTGGTGGTCTTTTCGGGTATCCTAGGGGACCGTTAGTCCCGCCCCTCGAAAGGCGGGAAGCCTGGGCCGGGTGGAAAGTCCCCAGGTCAGTTCCTGGAACTGAGTGGGTGGAAGCTCCAGGTCAATTCCAAGAACTGGGTGTGTGGAACGTTCCGGGCTGATGCAACCTGTGAGTCTGATTGCGTTCCCCTGCCTCGGGCCAGTTGGCCTTACAGATAGTTCTTACTAAAATACGTAATACATTAAGTTTCGTTTGTGAAACCAAGCAGGACCCTATGGGGCCCTCTTGGGCACAAAAGCCTTTCTGTGTCCCCCCATTTCTTATTTTCAGGAAATAAGAGTGCCTGAAATTGCAGCATCTAAAGGCAGCTCTTTATTCTCCCCAAAGAAAACTATTATAGGACTGATGCTGATATCTGATCTGCATGTGTCTTGATCACCATACTGGATCATCCTACACTGAAATAAATAAATCTTTGTGTGACACCATATTTTGCATAAAATTTATGCTTCCCAAATTAATAGCCTTTGTCAATTTAGAATTTTAATCAATGCATGCTAATTTGCTATTTAAATCTCTTGAAAATTAGACTAGATAAAAGGTAAGATAATTACTACAAATTAGCAAGATAGTTGATCTATTGAATACTTCTAAGTTCACATTCAGACTTAAATAATATTAGTCCCCAAAAGAAGTTTGGATAGTACTATTCTCAGAAGGGAAGTAAATGGGGAAAAATGGAGATTGCAATGGCTGTGCCTTGTCAAGCTCAACTACAGAAGTAACAACTTACTTTGTAATGCATTTTAACTTTGATATTCTATGAACCATGCAAGTTTCATAAACTAGATGCTTGCAAATAATGTGGTTGTGGTATCAATCTTAAGGTCAAAGCAAATAGAGATATTTAGGAGTAAATTCATTAAAAAAGTTCTGTCTGTAGGCCTTTCTTATTTAATCATGAAAGCATACCATCACAGCATTGCACATGCCTTTTATTTACCATAGATCATGCTGTTCTGATTATTTAATCACCTGCCAGTACTTCTTATACTTTATTTTAACTTAGAATTAGGAAAAACAACAAAATTTAAAATATATTACATTGCAGGGCTTCCCTGGTAGTGCAGTGGTTAAGAATCCGCCTGCCAATGCAAGGGACACGGGTTCGATCCCTGGTCCGGGAAGATTCCACATGCTGCAGAGCAACTAAGCCCATGTGCCACAACTACTGAAGCCCGCGTGCCTAGACCCTGAGCGCCGCAACAAGAGAAGCCACCGCAATGAGAAGCCCGCGCACTGCAACAAAGAGTAGCCCCCGCTCCCTGCAACTAGAGAAAGCCCATGCACAGCAACAAAGACCCAACGCAGCCAAAAATAAATAAAAATAAAATATATTACATTGCAAAATATAGGCCAAGTGCTTTATATTGAAATAGTACATTTAGTCCTCACACCAAATCATGTGAGATAAGTACTGTTATTATCCTCGTACTCCAGAAAAGGAAAGTAAAGCACAAAATGATTATGATACTTTATAGTAGTAGAAGAGCTCATAAGTGGCAGAATTGAGTCTTGACCAAGTTCTTTTCATCCCAAGATCCCAATCTCTTAACTACCCTAAAATATCACTTCTGAATAAGACTATTGGGGGTGAGGGTGGAGAGTGCAGCAATACAGCTGGTTAATTAAGTGTCCATTATGGACCAGGTTTTAGTACTGCACTGGATGTGGCAGATTTCCCATGGAGGGGGGTCTTTCTTATCCAGTTAGTTATTTTATCATTTGATAAAAATTAAAATATGATGAAATATATAAACAATGTGCACTTTGAGACCCTTCTGTAAGAATAGTTAATACAAACCTACCACCAGACCAGTCATTTCAACAGGATGCATAGGAGAATTGAGGAGTATGTCTTTGTGAACCATTGCACTAGACTCTGAATTCTTTGAGAGCATTTTGTTCACCTTTGCATCTCCAATGCCAAATATGGGGCCTATCATAAAATAGAAAATACAGGATGTAAAGGGGAACCGGTCTGTGACGGGATGCTTACATTTGTATAACCTTGGGTCAATCATATCCTCTGAACCTCAGTTTTATTATTTCTGAAATATAGTTGGCTGCTGGCTAATTATAAAATTTGAAAAAGATAAAGATTTTTCCCTTATGAAGTTTGCCATCTAATGCATGGAAAACAAGCCATAGTAATACTTATCCTACCTTGTTCACAGAATTGATGTGAAGGTCAAATGAGATACTGTATGTATTTTGCGCATTATGAAATACAATTGACCCTGAACAACGTCGAGTTTAGGGGCACTGACCCTTCAGGAAGTAAAAAATCTGTGTATAATTTATAGTTGACCCTACATATCCACAGATTCAACTAAACCCTGGATTGTATAGTACTGTAGAATTTACTATTGAAAAAAATTTGTGTATAAGTGGATCTGTGCATTTCAAACCAGTGTTGTTCAAGGGTCAACTATACTCTACAAAAGTTAGCATTAGAATTTTGATCATATAAAGTTGTTGTCATCTATCTATTAGTCTGGTTTATTTTGGTTGCAAGAGATGGAAATCCAACTCCAACTAAATTAAGGGGGTAATATGAATGTATTGAAAGTGCATAGGGTAGCTCTCTGAATCAAGAAAGAAGGAAAAAATAAACTGCAAGGACAGGGTAGCTCTAGGAATATCGGGTATGTAAAGTAAGGTCTCATTGCCATGGATTTCTTTTTCTCTCGCTTTCTCTTTTTCTCCTGCTTCTCTCTCCCATTGGAGAATACAGTATTCCCCCTTTATCCATGGGGAATATGTTCTAAGACTCCCCAGTGGATGCCTAAACCACAAAGAGTACCAAACCCTATATATACTATGTTTTTTCCTATACATACATACCCGATAATGTTTAATTTATAAACTAAGCACAGAGAATATCCAAAATGCCAGCATCACGACTCTTATGCTTTGGGGCCACTGTTAAGTAAAATAAGGATCACTTGAACACAAGCACTGAGATACTTTGACAGTTGATCTGATAACCAAGACAGCTACTAAGTGATTAATGGGCACGATACGCTGGCAAAGGGATGATTCATGTCCCAAGTGGGATGGACCAGGACAGCGTGAGATTTCAACGTGCTACTCAGAATGGTGCACAATTTAAAACTTATGGTTTATTTCTGGAATTTTCCATCTAATATTTTTGGACCATGTTTGACTGTAGCTAACTGAAGCTGCAGAAGGCAAAACCATGGATAAGGGGGGGACCACTGTATTAGGTATTTCCTCTCAGGCTTCTCTACTTGGGGGAAAACATAGCCTATGGTACCCCTAGAGTCATATCCTTACAGTTCTTTGATATCCTTACAGTTCCTTGACTAGAGTTAAGAGAGACACTTCACCACCACCTCCAGCTGAAAAATCCTGAGGAAGGACTCTGATTGCATGCAAGAATGGCATGCTCATCCCATTGCTAATCACCAAGGTCAAATAACTGGGTTACTATGATGGTCTCAGCATGGGTCACATGTTCACTCATTTTTATTAAAAAATGGGGCTAGGAAAATATCTTGAGCAGACAAAGATAAGAATTACTACATATCATAGTTTTATTTGCTTGATGATTTATGTATTAAAAATACAAGGGAGTTTCCTGGTGGCCTAGTGGTTAGGATTCCAAGCTTTCACTGCCATGACCTGGATTTCATCCCTGGTCAGGGAACTGAGATCCTGGGGAAAAAACCCAAAAAAACAAAAGAAATTTATTTGTAGAATGCCTTAGATTCTCTCTGTTTCTCTTACTCTATGGTAATACTTGCAACAAGAGTGGGATACGTAATTTGCAAGGCCTGTGCAAAATGAAAGTGTATGGTCTCTTGTTCAAAAAGCAGGAAAAAGTAGTTGAAAGTGCTAAAATATAAAGCTTTTTTCTTTGAAATTTTTTTTTTTTTTTTTTTACGGTACGCGGGCCTCTCACTGTTGTGGCCTCTCCCGTTGCAGAGCACAGACTCCGGATGCGCAGGCTCAGCGGCCATGGCTCACGGGCCCAGCCACTCCGCGGCATGTGGGATCTTCCCGGACCGGGACACGAACCCGTGTCCCCTTCATCGGCAGGCGGACTCTCAACCACTGCGCCACCAGGCAAGCCCTGAAATATTTTTTTACTTATAAAACTTAATAGGGGTAATAAAAACACATGAATAAAAACATAACCTTGCAAATTGAAAAAAATATTTTGGTGTAGTAATTTTATAAAATACAATAAATAATACTTTATTAGTATGATATCTTGATCCATCAAAAGATTTTTCTGGCTCATTGCTCTGTAATTTCATTTATTAGCTCATCAAAATGTGTACTTTTAGCCACTTTATTTTCTTTTCCTTTTTTAAAAAATTGAGGTACAGTGAACTTATATTAGTTTCAGGTGTATAACATAATAATTTGATATTTTTATATAATATACCTCATACAAAGTTATTATAAAATATTGACTATATTCCCTGTGTAGTACATTACATCCTTGGAGCTTATTTATTTTATACCTAGTAGTTTGTACCTCTTAATCCCCTTCACCTATTTTGCCCCTCGTCCCACCCCTCTCCCCTATGGTAACCATTAGTTGGTTCTCTGTATCTGAGCCACTTCATTTTCAATTGCTGGAACTGAAAGTGACATCAGTTGCTCTTGGCAAATGCAAGATTGCAAATAATTTTTGATAATTTTTGTTTGATAAGGATCTTTCTGCTGATGCAACTGTTAAGAGTATTTTAGAGGCCATGATGACATTGAGACAATTTCTGATAAATTAGTTCTAAATAAAAATTTTAGTACATCTAAAGCTGATATTTTTTTCAGAACAATTTTTCTAAAAATATTTAACTCTTCATACAATTCAGTTTCATGTAAGTCTGAATTTAATTTTAAATGCGAACTCATATAATGGCATTTTAATGTGTCCTCTGACATTTCTGTAACTTGTTAAGGTTGTAGAAGAAACTGAAAGTGTGTCCATAGCTCAAAATGCCTGTTTATACATTCTATTGCTTTATCTTCAATTATAAGGAAAATTAATTTTTAAATTTTCTTCCACATTAATAATTGGTTCATGTGATGCTCAAATGGAAATAGTGTTCTTTAAATTTAATTTCTATTACTAAGCCTGTAGATATTTGCTTTACAATGTTGCAGCAATTTTCAAATCCAGAAATTCTAAACTCTTAAAAGAATTCTAATAATTCCTTGATATGTTTTATTGCAATGTCCATGTATATGTTTTCACTTTGTAAAAATTAACTGAAAAAATTTACTGCCTGTTCCCGAGCTCTTGCAGTTCCTGCTCAGAGAGTTAATATTTGTACAGATGCTGCAGGGGTGGGATGCCAGGATGGACAGGCAAGCTGACCTCCCACTGCAGTTCTCAGCATTGCCCCCATGAGGAACCCCTCCTCTTCCCCAGGCCACAGCCACTGCCACCACCACTGCTAATTCTACTGCTGCTGCCATCACTGTAGCTGCATATATATGGGTCTGGGTCGTGACCCCAGTCATTCATTAGGGTCCAGCAGAGCCCCAGACTGCCCTAAGGTAGCAAGTGGGTCTCAGGCAATCAAGTACAGTGCTCGTTGTGCTCCTGAGCCTGAGCTTTGGGTATGTATGCTGGCGCCATGCATATTTCCTCCGCTCATGCCCGTACTCCATTGTACCTTTGGATTTGATTTACGAAACACAAGTTCAAAGGCAAAACTATTAAGAATTTCATGATAGTGACAGCAGAACATTAAATCAAGTGTGGGACTCATGAGATCAGGGCCTCCTAACTACATAGGTCTTAAGCACGTAAAGCCTGTCTTCCAAGATGGGCTCACTTGGGAACACAAGGTCCCTGTTTATCCTCTAAACAGGTAGTTGCTCAAAAGCGCTTAAGAAATGTTGAAAAAAAGAAACGAAAATAGTCTTCTACTTGGGTTTTACTTATACACATGCACGTGCATGTACACCCACCCACCTACACCCACACACCACATTTCTGAAACAAAAATATTATGAAAAAACACTGAATCTTACTATGTTCTTTTTAAAAATGCTTGTTCTGACTCACTATACACATACAATTTCCTTGAAATTTGACCAACTTATCCTGGTTTGCCTGGGACCTTCCTACTAGCATTATAAGTCCTGTGTCTCAGGAACCCCCTCAGTTCTGGGAAAAGCAGGATGAGTGGTCATCCTGTCTCCATGTCTTTATTCTATGCCTACAACTCCCTGTCTTTGCCTTGACTTGTTTTCAAACATCAGCTTGAAGGCTTGGCCTAAGCAGTCCATCTCCTCCATGAAACTTTCTGATACTTACTGGCTAAGTTCTCCTTTTTCTCTGCTCCCGTACAACACTGGATATCACTTTTACAGAATTTACCACATTGCTTCCTTGGTCGTTTTTCCCATTAGACAAGAGCTCCTTAGGGCAGAAACTGAGTTTTTTCTCATCTTTGTGTTTTTGGGTGCCTAACAAGTAATCAATACCAGTTTCCCCCTCTATCCAAAAGTAGAACGTTCCTATGAAACCTTTCATAAGCCAAAATGGCGAAAAGTGAAGAAGCAGTTACCTTAAGACACATCTTGCTAACAGATGCACAAAATAAACTGAGATAAAGCACAGATACTCACAAACCTGGTACAAAGCTATGGTGGCTTGATGCTGAGATGCTGAGTGTAGTTCGTGGGGAAGGAGCTTCCACTCCCACTGCTTGGGGTGCCCACTGCTTCTGTAATGGCTCACTGAAAAACAAACACCAAATCCTATTTTCACTTTTTGCCTTTATCTTTCGTAAAAGTGAAAATCCTATTAGGATTCCTTTCTGTTAGTGAAAACAGATGCTAATGTTGGTCTTTAGTAAAACAGAAGTGGCATCAAGTGAAATTTTGAAAAGTGGACGATAACTGTAAAAATTTATTGAAAAGATGAATGAAGCACTGGATCTAAAACTGCTCTTTATCATGAGGACTGGAAAACTGAACTAAGCGCTAATGGTCAATAGTCCTTCACTTTGTTAGAAAATCAGATTGGACAGTCTCAGCTTCCTTCGGAAACACTAAACCAATCGACCCACACTCTAAATGCTGGGGATGAGTTCAATTAATTCCTTATTTAACCCTAGTCTTCTTTTACTTAATGGGATGTGTTTTCTTTAAACTTGATTTAGGAAATCTATTACAGTCAGCAAACAAAATGGCCTTATTTTGTTCTGAAAACAAGTTTCAGTATCACTGGACATAGTTGTAGAACTCTCATGTTACTGAGAACTTAACACTATTATCTGCATATTACATATTAAGAGCTTTTCCTAACCATATTGATGTCACTGTAAGCTGAGTTTGAAGAACACAGGTATAAGATTAAAGTTTGGACTCAGACTCAGTGAGAAAAAAGTTTTGTTTGAAAATTACCTGTCTAATGCTGACATAAAGCTGATGAATATAATCAGTTTATTTAGTGAGATGAAAATACCTTGGTCAAAAGGCTTTGATTTTAGTGAAAAAAAGAAACAGTGAATGTTTTTGTTTACACCAAAAATTCAGTTTTGTGCACTGAAATATATGATTTCATAAATGATGAGTTTGATTTAATGATTGACTAGAAAAGTTATTTTGGCAATATTATTATGATTTATGGTGTTGAAAAAATTTATAAATATATATTTGAAAATTTGTTTGTATGGTCCTGATGCATTATGGAAATCTGCAGTGGTCAACTTTTATTAAATATTTCTGATGTTATACTCTAAGTCAGTTTTTACTGGATTATTGGAAAGACTCCTGGTGCTAGCCATGTGGAGTTAAGCCAAACTTCACAGGTTAAGGGCACAATCCTCCCCAGAATGTCCTCACCTCAGACATTGGCCAACAGCCTGAGGTAAAGGAGGTCTCAAACCATGCACATTTCTGACCAACAGGCTATAAATTCAACATTTCCCACTACCCCATTAGGTTCAATAATTCACTAGAATGACTCACAAAACTCAGGAAAGTGCTATACTTAGGTTTACAGTTTTATAATAGTAAAAAGGATACAAATCAAGATCAGCTGAAAGAAGAGATGCATGTGGCAAGATCTGGTAGGGTCTCAAATGTGAAGCTTCCAGGGTCCTCTCCCAATGAATCAGGATGTGTCATCTTTCTGGCACATCAGTGTGTAACAATAAGTACACAGTATTGTTAACCCAGGAAGCTCACCTGAGCCTCAGTGTCCAGACTTTTTATTGGAGTTTCATTATATAGATATGATTGACTGAATCTCTGGCCATGTGACGGAACTCAGTCTCCCGCTTTCCGCCCCTCCCTGGAGGTCACATGGTTCAAAGCCTTGAACTTCTAATCATATAGTTGTTCTTTCTGGCGTGGCCAGCTCTCCTACCCTAAGTCATCTTAGCTAGCTTCTATAGAAACCCACCATGTGTCCCCTCATTGGCATAAACTATCAGCACCTACCATGAATAACAAAGACACTCTTATCACTCAGGAAATTCCAAGAATATAGAAGTTACTTCCCAGGAACTGAGGACAAAGGCCAACTAAATTCTTTGTTATACAAGTATTCATTGACATGTTGGAAACTATTAAGATTTCTTATGTGCATACAGGCTAGCATTCTTTATCTATGGAGAACACACACTTTATTTTATATGTTCCAAACAGAATATACCAAAAGGAAAACATTTTATCCATAAGCTTTTGCAACAACACACTGATCTATTTTCTTAAGTGCAGGTCAGGGAATAAGGATTTGAGGCCACTAAATCTTATTCTTTATTAGTGTCTTTCTTTTACTGGATAGCTTTCAGAGCAGCAAAACAGCTTCCTGAGTGCTTCACATTGTTCCAACTGTGTAATACCACTCAAGTTCTTGACATACATACGGAATATGCAACTACCGAAATTCATTAGTTAGAGTGTTCTCCTTTTTCTTTCTTTTTTTTTTCTTTTGGTCCCATCTTCTCTCTTTGTGGCAGTATTTATTTCTTCAGTTTCTTTTATACTGTAGGAGAGAAAAATAATTTTTCCTCTACCCTTCTAGGTTCTTGGCTCACCTCCCCACCCCACCCCCCACCCGTTATAAAAGACAGATTAACAGGAGAAAAATAAAGTTAAATTTATTAGCATGTATACTTCCTGTATACATGGGAGATATCTGGGAAAACTGAGTAACTCTCCAAAATGGCCCAAGTCACCACCTTAAATATCAATTCCAGCTAAAGACAAAAGAAGATGTTGGGTGTTGGGGAGCCAGTTATGGGAGGCTATTAGTAACATGGGTATCATTGTTATGCATATTTAGGTCTTTGCGTTCTCCATTGATAAGTGTTTCTAGAGATTTAGTCATCCTTCTCTTCCTGTTACAGAGAGGTAGACATTCTTACAAATGGAGATTTCCCTACAAGATAATCCTTATACCAAAGAAGCATATTTGGGGGTGACAAATTCTGCCCCCATTCAACACCTTGGTTAATCTCAAAGTTTCTGAAGTCAGAATACCTAGGTTCAAATCTCTGCTCTTCCATTCATTAGCTGCATAACATTGGGCAAGTTACTTGGCCTCTATATGGCTCAGATTTTTTCATCTATAAAACAGGGATAATAGTAATAGTTACCCTTAGGATTTTAGTGAGGATCCAAATAAATAATATACGTAAAACACACAGAAAAATTATTGTACAATAAAACTCATTAAATGTTAGCAGTTATACTTTTGATTTGAGCATAATACATGCTTTGTACAGTAGTTCAAGGATAACAATTGCTTCTATATAACTAAAAGATTCCTTTGAGGTCAGCTGACCTACACTTTATTCTCTCTCAGTTATAAATGTAGGCAACAAACCACATATAAAAGTCCAAGGGAGGCTAAGTTGAAACCGTGCAACTCAGATTGGGACTTGAACCCACAGGCCAGGACCCGAACCCAGCCAAAACCCAGATTGGGACTTGAACCCATGGTCTTTTTTTTTTAATTAATTAATTAATTAATTAATTAATTTTTGGCTGCGTTGGGTCTTCGTTGCTGCGCTCGGGCTTTCTCTAGTTGCGGCGAGCAGGGACCACTCTTCGTTGTGGTGCACGGGCTTTTCATTGCGGTGGCTTCTCTTGTTGTGGAGCACGGGCTCTAGGTGCGCAGGCTTCAGTAGTTGTGGCTCATAGGCTCAGTAGTTGTGGCTCACGGGCTTAGTTGCTCCACGGCACGTGGGATCTTCCTGGACCAGGGCTCAAACTTGTGTCCCCTGCATTGGCAGGCAGATTCTTAACCACTGTGCCACCAGGGAAGTCCAACCCATGGTCTTTTAACTGAGATCACACACCTGGACTCAGGACTTAATGAAGCTCAGGTTCTTGATGTCTCGTCACAGAAAGAATTCAGTGAGAGACGAAGTGATAGGTAAGAAGTAGATTTATTTAGAGAGAAACACACTCCCCAGTTAGAGTGTGGGCCATTTCAGAAAGTGAGAAAGGCACCAGGGTATGTTGTTGTCAGTTTTTATAGGGGTGGGTAATTTCATAGGCTAATGAGTGGGAGGAGTATTCCGGCTATTTTGGGGAAGGGGTGGGGATATCCAGGAATTGGGCCACTGCCCACTTTTTGACCTTTATAGTCGGCCTTGGAACTGTCATGGTGCCTGTGGGTGTGTTACAATGAGCATATACTGAAGTTCGAGGTCTGGTGCTAGTCAACTTGTTTGCCATCTTGGACCTATTTAATTCTAATCAGTTTATGTCATGTCCTTGGACTATGTCATTCTTTTAGAGGTTGTGCCCTGCCCCCTTCCCTCCTGTTTCAAAATGACTTGCCTAAGGTCACATGGTGAGTAGCACTGTTGTGATTGGGATCCCCCTTACATGTTTCCAAGCCGAGTGTTCTTTTCACCACATTGTACTACATCAAGTCGAATGCAACTTATAATCATTCCAAAGCATATAGTACTAAATCAGAAATCTTGGGAAAGAAAGATTCAAAGGGGCTGATATGCTGAACAAGACTCAACCTAGAAGTACCTTCTCTAAGAATATTCAAAAGAGCATGCAAATGCCTAAATTTCTTTAAATGTGGGTTTATATGCATAAGTTTGTGAAGAGAATTCTGTACATATCTCATGGTAAGTGTATGTGTGCATCTCCCTCTCTTTCTGTGGAGATATATATATATATATATATATATATATGGTTTTTTTTTTTGCTATGTTCTGTTAAATTGATCCTTCTTTTCCTCAGAACATTTTTATTTTTTCTTTTGCTTTGGTTGTTGACAGATTTATTTTCAATTCAGTACAGCTCACTGAATTGCAAAGGAAAATAATGAGTGTGAAAGTGTTACAGTACACCCACATAGCCCTTCCACCTGGTTGCCTTATCCTTCCAAACAGACTCCACCCCAAAGCAAGCTATGTAGCTCAAAAACAATGATGAAAGGAAAGTGGTAACAGTCTGATGCAATATCCTTATTCAAATGCTATCTTGAATGCTTTTCTTGGGCTCTTGTGATAATAGCTGACGTGATCCTGTGATGAACAAGGCAGCACTTTCAAAGTGGAGTCTGTGGAATGCAAGTCTGTTTGAGATACTAATAAGTATTCCACAAAAATAAGGTTTTTGGGGGCAAATAGTCTCGGACAAGTCTGAGTTAGAGTTTTTTAAAAAAATATTTCTTGACTTCTCAGTACCTTTCAATGCCTTGGAACACATCTTCAAGACACTTGGGGAAACACTACATCAAGATTTTGATATTGCGAGTGTTTGTTGGGGAGGAAGAAATTTTCTCTCCCCTTCTAGGTTCTTCTGGCTGGTCTAAGAATTAAATTGACATGAGAGTTTAACAGGAGAAAATAAAACAAAAGTTTAATAACATGTATACATGGGACAGACCCAGGAAAACTGAGTACAAAATGACTTAAGCCCTCACCTTAAATACCATACTCAGCTAAAGACAAAAAGAATGTTGAGGATGGGGAGAGTTAGTTATGGGAGATTACCAGGAACAGCACAGTGCTGTTATGCAGATTTACGTCATTGCCTTCACTTCTCTGATGAGTTTCTAGAGATTTGGTCACCCTCTTCCTGGTACAGGGAGGGAGACACCCTTACAAATGGAGATTTCCCTTATGAATGTAAATGTTTCTTACAAAAGGGTAACTCTTACTTGGTTTTCAGAGCTTTTCCTTTGTCTGCTGTTTCTTGGAAAATAACCAGCTTAAAATAATTAATATGTTAAAGAGGCATATTTTGGGGTGGCAAATTTTGCTCCCCTATAGGTTCTTAACCTGGAGTTTGGATTTTTTAACTGGAATTTTTATTAAGGTAATTATAGATGCACATTCAATTGTAAGATACAGAGAGGTCCTGTATACCCTTAATCCAATTTCCCCCAATGGTAATATCTTACAAAACTATAGTATAATATCAGGCCAGGATATCAATATTTACACAATCTACTGATCACAATCAGATTTCCTCAGTTTTATAGTCAAGTGCGTGCGTGCGTGTGTGTGTGTGTGTGTGTGTGTGTGTGTGTCTAGTTCTGTACAATTTTATTACATGTGTAGGTTCAAATATCTGGTATCCATGAATTTTTATGGGAAAATTATTACTTCTTTACTTCCACTACTCTGTTACTGAAATTTAGCACTTCCTTCAATTATCAATTTAGGTTAAAAAAAAAAACCCACACAGTTGTATTAGTTGTACCTGTGACTTTTTCATCAGTGGAAATCACATTTAGGTTTTGTAGATATCTCAAAATATCATTCATGCTCATCATTACTTCAAAATTAGGATAGCTATTAAACCTGCCAATAGATCTTGCTACTTATGGCTTTAATTAACATGTATTTTACTATATCACAATTTTTAATAGTTTTATAGCTTTATTTCAATATATTTAGTTTCTTTGTGATCCTATGTATTTTATTTATTTAAAAGTGTTATTTTGAGAAGAGGCTCATAAGCTTCACCGGACTGTCAAAGGGGTCTATGGCCCAAAAAGGGTGAAGAACTCTCTTGTTGTGGGGAAAAAAACACCCTGAAAAGAGAGACAGAAGAGGTTGTTTTGATTTCCAGCTCTGCTGCTTATTACCTACAATACATACCTTAGACGAGTATGTAAATGCCAAGCCTTAGTTTCCTGAACCAATAAAATGAAAGTGAGTCTAATAGATTGCTATTGTTCCCTTATAGCTCTAAACCTCACAGAATCTATACAAAACCAAACAAATCACCTTTACACCATTTTCTGAACTAGTTCAGATCTTATAAAATAAAATTTTTCCTTTGAATTTCTAATGATATATGGATAACTTGGAGATTTTTCAGAAAATAGCTTTAGACCATTCATTCATTCAAAAATAATCTCTACTCACACTCCACACACACTAAAACTGTGCACCTGGACCTTTGGGAACACCTAAGAAGGTCAACAAGATTAATTGTTAATTAACGATTAAATAATTATTTCTTTGTTAACAACTGAGGGACATAACCAATCTTGGAACAAATTGTTATCAGCAAAGAATTCCTAGAGGAGGAATTTGAATTTGAATTGAATTGAATTGACCATGTGAATTGAGTCCTGCAAGATCACTGAGCAGTGAGAGCATGGTGTACTTGGAAAACAGTAAGTCATTGTCTGTATCTTGTGGGAGGGTCAGAAAATGACCCTGGACATCATTAAGGGCCTCCTATGTCTGCCAGGCTCTGCTAAGAGATCATGCATTGTATTCTGAAGTCAGTGGTGACTGACAGACAAACAGTTTTAAGAAGGAAAAGTGAGATAATCTCTCTCTTTCATTTATTTATTTTTTAGCCGGGCGACGTGCCATGCGGGATCCTAGTTCCCAGACCAGGTATCCAACCTGTGCTTCCTGCAGTGGAAATGCAGAGTCTTAACCACTGGACCGCCAGGGAAGTCCTGAAAAATGACATAATCTCATTTGCAATTTATATGAATCCTTTGACAGTAGACTGAAGGAAGAACTAAAAGGAAAGCTGGAGGTAGGTAAAGTAGTTAGGAGACTTGTAACAGTCCCGTTGTAATAATTTGAGGGCTTCAAATAAAGACATGGTTGTAGGAACATGGAATAAGAAATGTATTTGAAAGAAATGGGGTCAAAAAGCCTTCTAGGTTTCTATCTTAGAAAACTTTGTATTTAACAAAAGTAGGAAACATATGAGGAAAAATAGATTGGGGAAATAGAGAGGAACAAACAACTGGTTCATACTTAGGTAGACTTTGAGATAACTCCAGAACACCTATGTGGGGATATACAGTAGCTGGTTGGAAATTTAAGTGTGAAGGTCAGGAGTTTGGGCTCAAAATATAGAGTCATCTGTACTTATATGTTAGTTGATGCTACAGAAGTGGACACTATCATTTAGAGGAATCATGAAAAGTGAAAAGAGAAAAGCAATACGTTCCAAATTTTATTGGTGATGTATTTCATCCATAAAAACGTTTGGCTTCTATGCATGTATGGGTATATTCGTTTAACTGTATATTGTATATTTTGTAAATATTTTTATTACAGATACCACCAAAATGTCAATATTAAAAAGATGATATAAGAATATGTACACATAAGAGTTCTAATATTTTCCACACTCCAAAGCACCATCTTGTGTACTCCCTCAAGTGTGCACTCCTCACTGTGGAAATCAATGGAGAATGAGAATAACAATGGAAACCTGGAACCTTAAAGGGTGAGTAAGAAAGTGGTCGAGACAGCTTGGGAAGGATATTCTAAGTAAGGAGGACATCTTGAGCAAAGGCGTATAAGTGAACAGTGGGAAAACACAAGAGTAGAGTTGCTGGAGAATAGAATGCAAAAAAGGAAGTAACTAGAGTTTATGCGGAAGAGTTTGATAGAAGTTGGGTCCTCAGGATCAATGGGGAGCCAGGGAAGGGCTTAAGGTAGGGAATTAACATGTTTCTGTTTACATTTGGCTCAAATCACTGGTGGTGGTAGGGATTAGAATGGGTGAGATTAGAGGCAGGGAGATAGAACGAAAGATACAGAAAATAGATTTACGGAGATAAATGAAGTGAATTAGGCTTACTTCTGGAGTATGGATGGCTAAGGGGTGACTTGGTCACAGTCTTCCAATATAAGATTTTAATGTGAAAGATTTTTGTCTACTCTCTGATTACCGTGAAGTGGAAAAGAGTAAAGAAAATGATAAAAGTGGGAAACTTTGAGTTGGTTACCAAGTAAACTTTATGGATCATCCGGGTGATGATGTATATATGTTTAAATTCTTTACCTCTAGAAATTTTCATGAGGAAAATGGCATTAGTGACTGACTTATGACAGGCAGATGACAAATGACAGAGAGGTATGGATGTGGGATTATTGAGGTTGTTTCTGTTAAAAATCTTGTGACAATTATTATAGGAAGGCTAGATTCAACTTGAGGGCCGCCAGTTTGTGTGAATTATGGTTTAGCCATTCACCTAGTTTTAAGAATGGGTTCAAACCAATTAGATGCTCCCAGGAGGTCCCTTTGTGCCTTGTAATACTCTGAGAAGGTGATCAACAAAACAGCACGCATTTAATGACAATTTACTATGTTCTGGGTTAAAAACAAAGGTTTACCGTGTAGTTTCTGTTCTCTAGGAGCTAATCATCTAGTTTGGGATAACAGGACATATAGGTGGAAAAGTAATGGTATAAAGGAGAACGTAAGTGCAAAGATAACTTACGATTAGCCCATAAACTTCTGGTGAGTCATGTTTGGTGATGCACCATATTTAAAAATCTATGTGTTACTGGAAGTTTCCCTAATGATGTTGTTTCTGAGAAACTCAGGTTAACAGAAATGAATGCATTTTAGAATGTTTTTTCCCCCTCACAGTTAACCCTGACATATCTAGTTCTGCTATGTAAAAGGATAAAAAGGTTAGAAATGAATAACAATGCCACTAATCTTATTTGATAATTCAAGAATTAAATTAACATTTACTCCAAGTATTATTCAGTTTGAGTAAAAATGGTTTATAGATTAAGCAGAATAAAGATGTTCTAGAATAAATAATAGCTAACAATTTATTTATTGGTTTTTTTTAATAGATCTTTATTGGAGTATAATTGCTTCACAATACTGTGTTAGTTTCTATTGTACACCAAAGTGAATCAGCCGTATGCATACATAGTCCCCATTTCCCTTCCCTCTTGAACCTCCCTCCCACCAGATTCCACCCCTCTAGGTCATCGCAAAGCACAGAACTGATCTCCCTGTGCTATGCTGCTGCTTCCCACTAACTATTTTACATTCGGTAGTGTATATATATTGATGCTACTCTCACTTTGCCCGAGCTTCCCCCTCCCACCCTGTGTCCTCAAGTCCATTCTCTATGTCTACATGTTTATTCCTGCCCTGCAACTAGGTTCATCAGTACCACTTTTTTTTAAGATTCCAAATATATGTGTTAGAAAACGGTATTTGTTTTTGTCTTTCTGACTTACTTCACTCCGTATGACAGACTCTAGGCCCATCCACCTCACTACAAATAACTCAATTTCATTTCTTTTTATGGCTGAGTAATATTCCATTGTATATATGTGCCCCATCTTCTTTATCCATTCATCTGTTGATGGACATTTAGGTTGCCTCCATGTCCTGGCTATTGTAAATAGTGCTGCAGTGACCATTGTGGTACATGTCTCTTTTTGATTTATGGTTTTCTCAGGGTATATGCCCAGTAGTGGGATTGCTGGGTCAGATGGTAGTTCTATTTTTAGTTTTTTAAGGAACCTCCATACTGTTTTCCATAGTGGTTGTATCAATTTACATTCCCACCAACAGTCCAGGAGGATTCCCTTTTCACCACATCCTTTCCAGCATTTATTTTTTCTAGATTTTTTGATAATAGCCATTCTGACCAGCATGAGGTGATACCTCATTGTAGTTTTGATTTGTACTTCTCTAACGATTAGTGATGTTGAGCATCTTTTCATGTTCTTCTTGGCCGTCTGTATGTCTTCCTTGGTGAAATGTCTATTTAGGTCTTCTGCCCATTTTTTAATTGGATTGTTTGTTTTTTTGATATTGAGCTCCATGAGCTGTTTGTATATTTTGGAGATTAATCCTTTGTCTGTTGTTTCATTTGCAAATATATTCTCCCATTATGAGGGTTGTCTTTTTGTCTTATGTTTTCCTTTGCTGTGCAAAAGCTTTTAAGTTTAATTAAGTCCCATTTGTTTATTTTTGTTTTTATTTCCATTACTCTTGGAGGTGGGTCAAAAAAGATCTTGCTGTGGTTTCTGTCATAGAGTGTTCTTCCTATGTTTTCCTCTAAGAGTTTGGTAGTGTCTGGTCTTACATTTAGGTCTTTAATCCATTTTGAGTTTATTTTTGTGTATGGTATTGGGGAGTGTTCTAATTTCATTCTTTTACATGTAGCTGTCCAGTTTTCCCAGCACCACTTATTGAAGAGGCTGTCTTTTCTCCATTGTATATTCTTGCCTCCATTGTCAAGGATAAGGTGGCCATATATGTATGGGTTTATCTCTGGGCTTTCTATCCTGTTCCATTGATCTATATTTCTGTTTTTGTGCCAGTACCATAATGTCTTGTTTACTGTAGCTTTGTAGTATAGCCTGAAGTCAGGGAGCCTGATTCCTCCAGCTCCATTTTTCTGTCTCAAGATTGCTTTGGCTATTCTGGGTCTTTTGTGTTTCCATACAAATTGTGAAAATTTTTGTTCTAGTTCTGTGAAAAATGCCATTGGTAGTTTGATAGGGATTGCATTCTATCTGTAGATTGCTTTGGGTTGTATAGTCATTTTTACAATATTGATTCTTCCCATCCAAGAACATGGTATATTTCTCCATCTGTTTATGTCATCTTTGATTTCTCTCATCAGTGTTTTATAGTTTTCTGAGTACAAGTCTTTCACCTCCTTAGGCAGGTTTATTCCAAGGTATTTTATTCTTTTTGTTGCGATGGTAAATGGAATTGTTTCCTTAATTTCTCTTTCTGATTTTTCGCTGCTGGTATATAGGAATGCCAGAGATTTCTGTGCATTAATTTTGTATCCTGTGAGCTTACCAAATTCATTGGTTAGTTGTAATAGTTTTCTGGTGGTACCTTTCGGATTTTCTATATATAGTATCATGTCTGAAATGAGCATTTATAGTTGTTTACATTAATATATGCTGAGAGACAATGTAGTGTGGTGATAAGAGTACTGGACTGATAATTGAGAAATTTTTTCCAGTTTAATTCTGCCGCTAATTAGTTCTATGATTGCCCTGATTAAAATAGTGTTATAGTAATGCCAATCTATTCTTCCCAAGGAGTAACAAATTGGATAAAATTATCATTACTCTAAGTCTAAGAAAAATATTGAGATTTGAAGGCCACTCAAATGGAAAACATGCTGAAAGTAAAATAACACTGATGAATGGCCTAAACAAAATGCTTAAATAGAATTCAGCTACCAAGAATATTTGTCATGATAGGTAATATGGCACTTGGGTGAGTAAAAATTTTGAGATTATATGGCAAAATTTGGGGATAAAATGTAAGAATTTGGTTCTCCTTTCACATAGAAAGCAGAGCTCTAGAAGTGAGATATACAAACCTCCTTGAATATCACAATTTCATAAAAGGGACATAAAAACAAGTAAGAAAGAGAAAGGGATAAAAACATTTATCAAGTACGTATTATTTGTGAAAAATTTTCCAGTCTATTTTCATGCAACCTTTATTGTATGAGGAAAATAATATAGATCAGTGTTTCCCAATCTTGTCAGGTCATTATATTCACCTGGTACAATTGTTAAAAATACAGATTCCCTGCCCTCAGCTTACTTCCTGAATGGTAATCAGGAGGAGTGGCCTGATATAATGTAACCCAGGTGATTCTTATGGTAAGGCAATTTTAGAAAATGCTTCTATAGACTCTTAATGTTCACAAAGGACATATCCAGAGACTTTTGGAAATTCTCAATATTGTAAATACCACTATAATCATTGTAATTTCACACATAGAAGTTCTATTTTGCTGGCTCAGAACCATCACTACCTTAGAGCTTCTCATTTTCTCTTTTTCTTCATTTCTATCACAGACACCAGCAGTTGGATATTTTGGGGTATTTTTCACAAAGAAACAAGAGTTTTATTACTTTAAAGGGAGTTACTGAGCTCATGAGGAGAAAAGAGCTACAAAGACACACTGATGCTAGGCATGTACTTCTCTACATAAAGTGGGAACTGGGATGTCTCACAGGTATAAATGCTAAGATTAATCTTATTTTTCATATATTTATAATATAATGTTTTCTAAATGTTTGTTGAATAAAACTATGTGGAAGAGCGAATCCATAATACATTTGCCAAGTTGGCAGTTAATATCACAGTCTTTTAGGTTAGTGAAATGCTAAGTTGGAGGTTGTAAAACAAGGAAAATGCATCCTCTGTGAGATCACTCTAACGTTGTGTAATGCAAAGACATGAATTCAACCAGGGACTTTGAGGGACCACTTTTAACATTTCCCTGACTAAAATGAATTAGAAGATGTGATTAAAGAAAGGAGGTATGACTTTTAAAGGTGAGTAGGCAGGAAAGTGGCGAGTGAAAGTTCATATGGTACGCAGCATGAGGGTAATAATCCAAATTATACTCATAGGCTAATGGATTCCTAGTTTATCAGTTACATCTATGGAATGGAGCTGTGAGTCTGTCTAATATAGCCTCTCCAGGCACCCAAGGACACTTTATCATATCCACCTGTTTTATTTTCTTTATAGCACTTGCCATTCATATTTTATTATTCCTTATTTGTTTGTTGTCTCTGTTGACCTCTCCCATCTCCAAATCAAGATGAAAGCTCCATGAGAGTAGGTACCCTGGTTTTAGTTGTTATTATCTGTTGTGCTGAATCATCAGCTCCTAGAAAAAAAAAATAAGACACTTGTTAAATATTTGTTGAATGCATGAATATCTTGAAGACCTCAATTTAGCATGCTACTGTGGCCAAAAGTTCAAGAAAATTAAAAGCATAATCACAGTGGATATCAAACATAAAAAGTACAGCATTCTACTTTGTTTAAAAAATTAAAAATTTATCCCCATATCTTGAAGATGTGTTTGAACTGGAGAAGTTCTAAATATAAGTAACAAGTAATTGGGATGATTGAGGAGCAAATTTTCAAGAGTAGACTATGAAGAGTAAGCTTCTTTAATCTGACAAGCCGGAAGCTGAAGGTTAGACATTGTAAGGGAAAGAATGAGTTTAGGACTGTTCATTGTATGTCCATATTTAATAACTAGGGGTTGCCCTTCGGAATTCCTTCTTTCAGTAGTCATGCATTGTGTAACAGGTACTGTGCTAGATGCTGGAGACACAAAGATGAATAAAATAAAATAGTTCATAGGATAGTCCATAAAAGCCTGATATGGGAATTTTAGGAAATGCTCTCTGGATAAGGTGATACTTATTTTGAATATTAAAATATGAATAGAAGATAACCAGGTGAAGAGTATTTGGAGCTAGGCAGAGAAGACAGCAGAAACAAAGGAAATACAAGAGAAACCGGAAGGGGGAATTCCCTGGAGGTCCAGTGGTTAGGACTACGTGCTTCCACTGCAGGGGGCACAGGTTTGATCCCTGGTTGGGGAACTAAGATCCCGCCTGCCACATGGCTTGGCAAACAAACAAACAAAAAAGGAGAAACAGGAAGGCATGTGTAAGGGACTACAAGCAGTTCAACATTGCTTGAATGTAGCATTTGATAGGGGAATGGATGAAAAATGAGATTGGCAAGGCCAATAGGGATAATCATGAAGAGCTTAAATAACATATTAAGGAGTTTGGGCATTATTGTTAAGGAAATATGGGCATTCATTTATTTTTAGGCATAGTATTTATATATAAATTTTAAAATATATCATCCTGGAAGCTTTTTGGAAGATAAATTTGAAAGGGAATATATAAGAGGTTGGGAGAACAGTTAGGAAGCTGTTGTACTAGTCTAGGCAAATGATGACAGTTGCCTTGGATAATGGTGGTATGGATGTTAAAGTGATGACAGACCCAGGGAATATTAAGGAGGATATAGCCACCAATTGGATATAGGAGGAGGGAAGGAGAGGGAGGAGTCTAGATGACTTTAAAATTTCTAGTTTTGGTGATTGAATACATGCCAATAGATACCAAATAATTACAGAGGGAGGAGAGGATGTGACATGAGATTTAGAGATGAGCTCAGTTGTGGTATTAAGTTCTGTAAGACATTTAGCATGCAATTTAGTACAAGTCTTAAGCCTGAAGGAGTGATATAGGTTAGAGATATACATGTAGGAGTTATGAATATATAGGTAATATTTAAGAACTTGTGCATGAATTTGATCATCTGGGGAAAGGTGTAAAGTGAGAAGATAAGAGGAATGATACAGACTCTGGGAAACATCAATATTTACTGAGCAAATGCAAACAAAAAAATGGTTGAAGATATACTAAATTAACTGGAGGAATTTGGGGGCCTGGGGGTCAAGAATGAAGAATTTCAGGAAAAGAGAGTGATTATCATTACCAAATACAGTAGAGAGGTCCAGAAAAGTAAGGGTTAAAAAATCTCCCTTGGAGCTTACAATTAAAAGCTTTGCAAGGTCAGTTATGATAGTGAGTATAGAATCTAGAATCCAGGAAATTGAGGATTGAGTAGGAAGCTAAGAGGGCAATACTTAGGATTAATAGAAGTATGTTCCCTTCATTTCTTTTACATAGACCAGGTAGAAGAGCCCTGGAATTTCTAACTTCCAAGACATGATACAGATTGAAAAAAACTCTTACATTTTTTAGATAATTTTGTGAGTTGCAGATACATGGCATTTATTAATAAAAGAAAGGTTGTTTGCAGTAGCTTCATTAAACTGACATGCATAGACATAAAAGGCATTTCTTATGTTTTTATCATAACACTCACCCATAGGACCATTTGTAATGTTGTCTGGATTAATACCAAATGGGTGATAACTCATGGGTTTATTTACCCTATTGACATACTATAAGCGCAGGGATGGGAACACATGACTGCATCCTAATTTTCCTGTCAATTTAGAATGCAATCTCAGAAGGGTAATGCAATATTTTTAGCTTTCTGACAAAGACTATTGAGAGGAAAACAACAGAAGCAAGACCACAGGGGTAGAGTAGGAAATAACTCTCCTGGGAAGTAAAACACACTAAGCTTGCCACTAGAAATATGAACAATGATGACCTAACTGGTGGATCAAAAGCAATAGTATTCTATTACAGCCATCTAAAATTAATTGCTAATACTCATTAGTTATAGAAGGTCAATTCTTGAAGTAGAACATCAGAGAGGGGTATTGCTTTAGTGGAATATTGGCAGTTATTATAACATGTAACCAAACATTTTTAATTTTTTACAAATGCTATATTATTTGTAATTTCAATTATTTGTAGGGCTTTCAGACAATGAGAAACATTACAAATGGCACTATATATCTGATTCTCCCTAAAATTATAATGATTATCTTGATTAGTTTAGGTCAAGTAGGTGAAACCTGTGGCTGCATGAATCCTGACATAGAGTTGTTATCTGGGATGGATATATCTTTGTGGGGATACCCCATCCAGGATATGCTTCTCAGCTCTGTAGATCAGATGCTCAATTTGATCAGGTTCCCAAATATTACCAATTTATACAAGACTAGATTATATTAGTTTAATTCAAAAGGGATCAACGTTTAAAATCAGAGTGTTGCTTTATTTGTTTACAATTATAAGCATAACTGTCAAGCAGACTGCAACACTTAGGTTGATGATAAGGGAGTTCCCTCTATATTTGTAAGTTAAACTGGAAGTCCAAATATTATCAGGAAACAATAGATGAACATGTAATGAGAACAACTGGAATAGGTTGGAAGATTTTCATAGAATTTTGTCATGGAATGCTCTGATCTGATGCCTCTGTCTCCACTATAGAGACAGATCTGACCAGAGGACCAGAATGTTACCATCCATTCGTTAGAACAACCTCTACACTGTACAGGTTTTAATGCCAATTTCAATTTGTACCCTCTGATTCCTGCTTTCCTATGTTTCAAATTGTTCATTTCTCTTCATTTGACTCATTTTTAAAATATGTTTAGGCCACCTAATAGGTTATAGGCAAGAGTTGTTTTTGTTTCTGGATTGAAAGACATTTTCTCTTTTAGTATGACTTTTGCACATGTATAATCACAACTATCATGTGTTGACTTTATTAGTTTGGGTCTCAGCATTCTGGGGAAATGTGTCATTGAAGGCAGTAGAGTGTAATGTTAGGAGCATGGGTTTTGTACTCAGACCAATCACGGTATTAGTTCTGGCTTCACCACATACTAGTGGTGGGTCCTTGTAAAAATTATTTAGCTTTCTTAAGCCCCAATTTCCATATTTAAAAAATGAAGGTAATACTGTTACTTAACTCACATGATTGTGGTGATGATTGCATGAAATAAAGCTCACAAACTATGCACAGCATCTAGCACATAGTAAGTACTAAAAAGTTATCTATTATTTATTACTATATAAAAAGCCCAGAAGAGAAACTTTTTATTAACACCATTATTATTGTTTATAATATAAATATGCAAGAAACTATTGAAAAGATCATCAGTGAACAACTTTAGTTTTAGTTTAAATGGAATCTCTTCTACCTTCACATAATATGCAACAATAATTAGTGCCAATTTGGAAATTAGATCTGGTGATATTGATAATTGCTCCTGTTACACCTGAATGCTTTTTTATATAGATAGAAAAACAGTGCAGTTATTTATAATATTTTTTCTATACTTGGTAAGTTGAACAGGTCCAAGCATGAAAATGTTTTTATTCTCAGGGAAAGCTGTTATCTGGTTATCTACATAGAGACATATATAAACACACTGAATGTAGCTTTTTAATATTTCGGGGTCATACCAGATTTTTCCATTTTATTTTCATTTTTCTATTACTGACCTAAGAAGATATGATTATTATTATATATAAAATCATTTACCCTCATAATTATATCCTCTTAATATGTTTTCTTTTTTTTCTCTATATTCCAATTATAGTCTTATATGTACTCTCTAACAACTCTATCTTTCTACTTTCATATACAGGATACGTTTTGTTTCTGATCAGAGACAGATGATGCCTCAGCACCCAGAAAGCAACATAGATCCTGGAAATATCACAAATATCAGTACTCACATGGTGCCTCCTTGGTGGTATCACATGTGTAGCTCTAGCAAAGGGCATCCATGGAAATAGCTGAAATGTAGAAGGCAAGTAGGTGGGGGACCAGATGTCAGCTTCTAAAAACATAGTGGAACAAAAGCACAAGAGGCAGTTGTTATATGAATTGAGCAATATAATTCAACTGGATATGGAAGAACTGGGTGACCCGGTGCAAATCTTGGCTAAGCAGTTGATTGGTAAATAACAAAGAAACATATTTTGTCAATTTCATTCTCTCCCTCACTGTTCTCATCTAAATTCTACCTATTGTTCAAATCCCAGATAAAGCCCTACCTTCTGCATGAAGATTTCTTTAATAATAATAAGGATGATATGATGAAAGTGAAAATTACTATATATATATATATATATGTTCTTATTTTATCCTTGCAACAACTCTTTGAGGAAGTGGATCCTCAAAAATGGTAAGAAATTTGGCAAGCCATTTGTCCAACGTAGTGTTGATTTTAGGATTTGTGGAAAATAAGGTGCCTATGGAAGATCCAAGTAAAGGTTTCTAGTTAGTTGATTAGGTAAATCTCAAGTTTGGGACACAGAGCAGGACTGGATATAAAGTTTTTGAGTCTTTGGCAATTAATTATGGTAGTTAAGAACAAGAGAATAGATACAATAGAATAGAAAAAGTGTCTGGAATAAGGAAGGGTACCTAAAAAAATTAAGGTGTCTAAGGACAAAACTCAGGGAGGCACCAGTATTTAAGGGCTGAATGGAAGCATAGCAGACAGCAAAAGGAAACTAAGAAGGAACAGCCAGAAAGACAGGAGAAAATCAATAGAATTTGGTGTCACCAAAGAAAAGGGAAGATTGAATTCCAAAAAGGGAGTGATCAATAAAGTCTACAGAAAAGTCAAGTTAGAAGAAACTTGACCTAATAGAGGGTAGAAGGTCACTGGTGTTACCTTTAGAATATTTTCTTTAGTTTTATGAGTGTAAATTAAGGTACAGGAATGTATATAAGAACATTTTACAGGATGGAAGAAGCTTGAACATGCCCATACCATGATGGGGAAAAGCTAGTAGAGAGGAAAAGGCTGAAATATAGAAGACAGTGGAGAGATTCTGACTGGATTTAACTCCCTAAGGAGATGGAAGAGGCTAAGACACAAATCACAGGTGAAGGATGTAGCTTTAAAATTGAGGAGAGAAAATTCTTCTGCAAGAGCAAGTGAGGCGGGAAATATGTAGGAGGCTTGAGGAGAGGATGGCAACTAAGAAGTATAAGAGAAGGAGCTGAGCAAAGAGAACTCCCTTCCACACAATCCAGAATGGAAAACCCCTTTATATGGCTTGTGGTGTACTCTTGAAGCCCCCAGAAATATTTGAGATTCAACATCTTCACTATGATTCACTTGTCCCATACTTACTCACAAACATTGTCTCATCATCCATTAGAGTACTCCAGCTTGGAATGCTAAAATCTGAACAGTCTTTCCCTCCTCTTCACTGAATCAGGTCACTTATCCTCAGTGTGGCTTCCTATTCTTGAGAGCTCCCTATTTTCCCAGAACATCTTGGTCTGGCTTCCCATTCCTCCTTATCCACTCGGACATGATTCTAGTGCCCCTCACCAGACTTCACCAACAAGTTTAGACTTATAATCTCCTGTAGTTGCCAGGCTTTCCCTTCACTCATGTGCAGGGTACACAACTGAGCCTGTGTAGGGGCAAAAAACGATTCCCTTCTTCCTTATAGGTTCTTTGCCTGGTCTAATAATTAAATTGTCATAAGATAGATTAATAGGAGAAAAACAAATTTACGTATGAGAGCACCATAAAAATATGAGACGAATAAGTGGCCAAAGCAGGCAGCTTTTATACTTTTAGACAGAGAAACAATGCATTTGCAAAGATTTGACAAGAGAAAAATGTTTGGGTTTGGGGTAGTAAATTAGTGAAGTAACAATGTTTGTTATACAGCCTTCTTGGCCCTAAATTCCCTATTTCTGGTGTGAAAAAGAATAAAGGAAAACCCCCATTCAAAATGGAATTGGGAAGCCCTGAAGGGAGAGCTCTCACATACAGTACTTGTCATAGTCTATTTTACACAACCCAGAACTCTCGCTCTCCTCCAACGAACCTTGTCTCAAAACAGCCCCTCCCAAATTCTTCCTTTCCTCTATAAAAGAGTGCTCCTCTCCTATATTCTCTGGACTTGGCTATGGTTTGCCATAGCTCGCATGTCCTGAATTGCAATTCCTCTGCCATTCTTGAATAAACTTGATTTCACCGGTTCAACCACTTATCTTTTTGTTTTAAAGGTTGATATTACTTGGTGTCCGAAGTGGGATAGAAGGAGCTGAACTCTGGAGGAACTAATGACCCCTGCAACTGTGTGCAGTACCCACTTGAGCCCCTTGTGCTCTTCATTTCTAAGAGTTGTCTTCTTCCTTCTGATCTGGCAAGTCTCTCAGATTTGAGCTCCTTCTTTTTGATCGAGTTCTCTGACTTTAATTGGGATCTGTTTTTGTGTGTGTGTGTGTGTGAAGGTATTGCCTTTTTGGTAAGTACTCATTTGTTTTCTTAACCTCTGGTTTTACTTTATTTTTACTTATTTATTTATTTATTTTTGGCTGCATTGGGTCTTTGTTGCTGTGCATGGGCTTTCTCTAGTTGTGGTGAGAGAGGGCTACTCTTCGTTGCGGTGTGTGGGCTTCTCGTTGTGGTGGCTTCTCTTATTGAAGAACACAGGCTCTAGGCATGCAGGCTTCAGTTGTTGTGGCACACAGGCTCAGTAGTTGTGGCTCGTGAGCTCTAGAGTGCAGGCTCAGTAGTTGTGGTGTATAGGCTTAGTTGCTCCACAGCATGTGGGATCTTCCTGGACCAGGGCTCGAACCCGTGTCCCCTGCATTGGCAGGCGGATTCTTAACCACTGCGCCACCAGGGAAGTTCTTAACCTCTGGTTTTAAAGTATGTGATCCCAAGCCTCTAAATTCTCTTGGAAGGGTCCTCCTTCTGGGACTCTGGCTGGTTTTATGTTAAAAATTATGGTTCCTCCTCATGCACATTTTTAACTAAATGGGTCAACTTAACTAAAAATAATTTAAAACTCCAATGGCCATTATGGGGAACTTTAGACCTCTCCAAACTTGTTTTTCTCAGAACTAAGTTAGAACACTATGCCTCTAAAATTAAAGAGACTGAATGGGATCCTATTTTAATTGGTACCTGGAAGCTTTCAAACACATTCAAGCCTCTAAAATTCCCTCTTTATAGGATACCATTTCTAAATAAACTGAGGGGAACAAATAATTGGAAGAAAACAAAAAAGATTCTGAGGACTTTTCCCCCTTCCCTTTCCTCTTTGTCTCTATTTCCATCTTCCTCTTTCCCTTCTGCACCATTCTACCTCCTCTACACCCTCTGCTTCCTCATTTGAATCCCCCCACTGAACTTTCCCTTTTCTCCCAACCTCCCCCTGCTGCTTTTTCCCCTGAACCTCTTAAAATCAGACCCTCTGAGGATCTAAATGCTAAACCCCTATTTTCTTATGTTCCTTGGATTAAAGCTGAACTATAAGCCATAGTCAAAGATTTCCCCCAAACAACTGGGGATCCCCACAGATTTCCTGAGGAATTTAATATAGTCATTCAAACTTGTCATCCTGGTTTCTCTGACTTATCAGCTAGCTCATACGCCTGTTGATGAAGGCCAGACCCAACACTGGATAAAAACTGCTAATTGGAATAATCCTTGGAAGTCTTTAGAGTTACACCCTGGAGATAAACTAACCCCTGCTGTTTTGTTATACCATCGGGCTTGGGGAATCACCAGGCAACTACAGTTGGCAATTCCTAGGGTTTTGCCAAAGCCAGTTGATGGGAATAAAATTCAGGCTTGTACCCAGAAGCCCAATAAGCCCATGCATGATTATTGTAGCTGATTCAAATTGTTTTTAAAGAAAATTCTGCTCTTCTTTTGAATGTTGAATTCACTTGGGTAGCCTTTATGAGACTGACCTGCTGCCTACTGCGCTACGGATTTGCAGATTTTGAGGAGGATAGGTGTTAGCTCTTCTCTAAATGTTCGATAGAATTAGCCTGTGAAGCCATCTGATCCTGGGCTTTTGTTTGTTGGAAGATTTTTAATCACAGTCTCAATTTCAGTGCTTGTGATTGGTCTGTTTATATTTTCTATTTCTTCCTGGTTCAGTCTTGGAAGGTTGTGCTTTTCTAAGAATTTATCCATTTCTTCCAGGTTGTCCATTTTTTGGGCATATTGTTGCTTGTAGTAATCTCTCATGATCCTTTGTTTCTGCAGTGTCAGTTGTTACTTCTTTTTCATTTCTAATTTTATTAGTTTGATGTATGCCTATAGCTATAGATAGAACAAAAGCAATGAAAAGCAAAAGTCAAAGTAAAAGAAACAGATCCAACACGGAGTCAGATTTTGTTCTTCCCTGTTACAATTCCTCACTGTCAATGTCCATTCCACAATCTTGTGGGATAAAGGGCGATGACAGCTCTAACTGCTTCCTGCTGTGTAGGGGTGATGAGGGGTGATGGTGGAATAGAATTGATCAGCCTTGGGTAGGGAATAATTTTTAGTAAATAGTACAACTCTCAATTATTTGAACCTGATGCTATGTTGTTCAGTAGAACAGGATTAAACAAATAGATTGACCCACGCTTCTCCAGCTGTAAGGAAATTGCAATCTCAAGTTATGGAATTTAGTGCTTTTCTATGTAAGGGAAGATACAAGAGTCTGGGCTCACTGAAATTATTCCTTTGATATGCACCTCACCTATCTGGGGCCAGTATCCTGTGTTTTCACATCCTGACTTTCCTCAAGGCTCACCATAGGGAGTGGCTGCAGTCTGATGGCTGCTTGATGGCAGGCATTCTTTCCTTCCTGATTTCCCTCAGGGCTTACCAGCTCACCATCAGTGGTGGCTTCAATCACTGAAGACTGTGGCAGGAAATATTCCATTTCTCAGATCCCCCTCTTGGTTAGGAATTCGACCAATATTTGGGAGACATTTCATGACCAAATTTTGTTCCATGGTGCTGAGAGGCTCATTCCAGATCAGGTGAAAATTCTTGTTGATATGCCACTCCAGGTGCTAATTTCCAGATTTGGCCCTGTTGATTACTAAAGATTCTCTGGATCCTCTGTCTTACTAGTCTATTATGATCCAGGAAATGTTTTCCCTTATTGCTTTTCCCATACCTAGAATCACACTATTACAATTATTCTCTAAGAGTCATAAATGTGATCTATTTCCTCAAGATGTTTAGCCATCATCAATTTTGTTGGAGGCCTGGTTACATACTGGGTACTGTAAGAGACAACAGTCATAAAATAGGATATAAGTAATGCAGCTAGTAATACTGACGAAGTCCTAGTTTAGCAGGGAGACACAAAGCATAAACAATTTGGAAACAAAGAACACATTAAAACAATGCTTAGTATAACTGGTTGTAATCCAGTTACAATAAACCATCAAATCCACAGTAGAGCTGGCTGGAGAAGCCAAATTCTGGCAGGATCATGTAGAGAGAAAAAGATAAATGTTTCATCTTTGTTTACAAGGGTATACTTTATCAACTTGTTGTAGGTCATAGCATAAGAGAAAAGGTTTTTCTGGAAAACAAAGATTAAGGCTAGCATCAATACATTTCCCAAACTCATAAAGTTATAAGTCATATTCATCAGTTCATTCAGTCCCATGTAATTAATTCCTGTTGATCTGGGTGCACTAATCAGGTTTTCCATTAGTTTTGTCATTTGTTACCCAGTGGTATTATCTAAAGGCTATCAGAAACTTATATATTTTTTAAAAGTTCTTTTTCATGAGTCTTCTTAGAGATGTGGCAGTTTTGCAAAGCATCACCTTAGCTGCCTATGAATGATAAAGGTCTTAAAAAGGCAAGGTTAAAGATCTGATTACAATTCTTCCTGGTAATGAAGCTTATCTAAGTTGTTGTGACATACAACATTTTAAGATAATGACTAAAATTATAACATTATACCAGGACATATACAAATTTCAGAAACTTTATATAATTTCTAGAATGTCTATATTAATAACATTTATTCATACCATATACTCTGAGGAGGCTTATCACTTATTTGACAATGCTTTCTATGTAATTTAGCATAGCAACCAATTCTAGTCAGTTTAATATATATATACACATATATATATGTATGTATATATATATATATATATATATATATATATATATATATACATTTTTTTTCTGAGGTGCCTCAGGGTTACAGTTCCCTAGCCCCAAAATAGGAAGATTCCCAACTAATGCCCCGTCAGTCCAAAAGGGGAGAACCCCAGCCAGTGCCCCACTGGAGATGAAGCTGAATGAATGATCAAGGCTAGTTCAAAAGAGAAAATCCCAACCAACACCTCGCCACAGGCAAAACGTACGCCATAGGGAAGGTTCTCAGGGGCCTTCTGAAGCATCCCAAAGCTAGCTGAAGTCAAAAGAACTTTAATTAGAATTTGATAGGAAGTTTGTCAAAAGTATCAAAAAGCTTTTTGAAAAACATTTGGTCAGATAGAACATTTAAGAATACAGACCAGTTAAAAGCAAGATAGTTCACACAATCTGTTATCAAAAGCAGCATTCTAAGTAAACTTGTTCTCTTAGCAGAGAGGAACCAAGTCAAGTCCTATACCAGCCTACTTTTAATAGCAAAATTCATTTACCCAATTAAGTTTAATCTAATTTCAGACCATGCATAAAACTCCTTTTTACTCAAAACATGTATCCCACTTTCCTACTGTATAGCGAAAGGTTTTGTTATTTTTAGTTGCTTTAATTACATATTTAAATTAGAATCCCCAACTCTTAAAAACCATAATTTCTAGTGAAAACCAAGAGGCAAGTAATAGTTACCAAAATCTGGAAAGACTGTTTTAGATAATTTTCAGAACGTAATTATTTCTAGTGTTTACCTAAAAGCTCTTTATCTCGTTTGCATTTAATTCACTCATAAAAATTTTATCATACCAAGTTATTTTTCTTGCTGACAAATTTGCAACAGATATAACAAGATTTCATTTAACTTCTATTAAACCTAGGTGCAGGGAAAGTATTATATTTAATGTTGATGACTCTAAAGGCAAGTCTATATTAATTAGATCAACAAACAACCTTTTATACCAGGTGTCAACTTAATATTGAATACTTCCCAGTTCACATGAACCTGAAGGTCATTTTGGCCGGTTTCTTTAATTTGTAAGCGCTTACTTTTAAATTGAATAGAGCTCTTTATCAATTCAATTTTGATAATATTTTTTCAGAGATAGAGATCTCTTATGTATAATGTGTACACAGACATATAATATAAACAGGGCCCCTTTCTGTTCCAGCAAAGAAAGGACACAGTGAGGAACATACACAATGGTGGGTTGCCCCAGGGTAAACTTCTCAGCTTCCTGAAGTACGTCACAAGTAGCTGCTACAGCTCCGAGGCAAGGGGGCTATCCCTTCTAGTCGTTTTGACAAGTAGGCAGTGGGTCGAGGGATATTCCCCAGGGTTTGAATTAACACCCCAAGGCTGATGCCTTGTCTCTCCTGTACATACAGTTTGGAAGGTTTCTTAAATCCTTGAGGCAGGACTGTCCAACAATACTGTTAGACTACCTGTGTTTCTGGGTCCTGCCATTTAAAAGTAAACAGCTGCTGTGATTCTTCTGCAATAGGAATGCAGAAAAAAGCATCTTTCAAGTCCAGGACTGAAAACCAGCTGTATTCTCCTGGAATAGTTGTGAGCAGAGTGTATGGATTAGGTACCACAGGGTGTAAGTCTTGGACTACTTCATTAATAGCCCTCAAATATTGGACAAAGTGATACTCTGCTGAGTTTGGCTGTTTGACTGGGAGGATAGGGGTGTTATATGGGGACTGCAAGGTTTAGTCAGTCCTGTTTTCAAAAACTTTCCCATAATTGGCTGAATACTCTTTTGGGCCTCTTGTCTCAGAGGATATTGTTTTAGATTAGGTGTCCCAGAATCCCTTTTACAAAGGAGATCTCGTCCCAAAAGGGGGATTGGACACTCTGGATGTTTCAGGGTGAGGTCCCCTAGTTGGCATTCTAGAAGTTGTAAGAACGAACGGTTTTCTACTTCTCCAGAAACTCCCGTGACCGGGATAAACTGAGATGTTTTCTGTGCCACCTTGGTATTTACCACAGAATATGTGGCACCCGTGTCATTTAGAAAGTCAAACATACAGTATTTATTTTTCTCTTTCTGACTTACTTCACTCTGTATGACAGACTCTAGGTCCATCCACGTCACTACAAATAACTCAATTTTGTTTCTTTTTATGGCTGAGTAATATTCCATTGTATATACCATATGCTAACACATATATATGGAATCTAAAAAAAGAAAATGGTCATGAAGAACCTAGGGGCAGGATGGGAATAAAGACACAGACCTGATAGAGAAGGGACTTGAGGATACGGGGAGGGGGAAGGGTAAGCTGGGACAAAGATAGAGTGTGGCATGGACATATATATACACTACCAAATGTAAAATAGATAGCTAGTGGGAAGCAGCCGCATAGCACAGGGAGATCAGCTCGGTGCTTTGTGACCACCTAGAGGGGTGGGACAGGGAGGCGTGGGAGGGAGGGAGACGCAAGAGGGAAGAGATATGGGAACATATGTATATGTATAACTGATTCACTTTGTTATGAAGCAGAAACTAACACACCATTGTAAAGCAATTATACTCGAATAAAGATGTTAAAAAAAAAAGTATATCAAAATGCATCCCACATAGCAAAAGTAAAAAAAAAAAAAAAAAAGTCAATCAACTTGTTCCCCACTGTCAGAGTTACCCAGGGCTCCTGTGGGGGAAATTAGAATCAGATGCCTCAAGTCCAAGGGAGTCCTCGGGCCTCTTAATTCATTATCAGAGTTTTCCTCTCTTTCTACCATGTGAGAGGCTCCTGTCTTCCTTCTGTTATTCACCTCCTTATTCTAGAGACTCTGATGGATCCTCATTTGGTTTTTGTTTTATCTCCTAAATTTTGTTTAAGCTTTTTTGTCTAGGTCCCTCCTTGGGTTTTCTTTCAGACCGACGCACCATAAGGTGGCAGCCCTCTGACTCCTTTTCCTCCTGATGCAATAGCATAAATGCTTCTACATACGAAATCTCATCTCTTTTCCCTGCTCTTTTGCAAAACACTTCTAATTGTGAGATCGTATAATAATTGAGTGAGCCATTCAGGGGCCATCGCTCCTCTGATCCTAACATATATTGGGTCCACACCCTATTACAATAATATATCACCTCTTTCTTAGTCATAGGCTCATGGCTATGTTTTGCCCATTTATCTAATATATGCCCCAAAGGGCTCTCCTTTGGGATAGATGGAGTATTTCCCATTTTTATAAGTTTGATAACACCAAAACACAAAAGATGCAAACAAATTCCAACACAAAAGATACAAGCAAATTCCAACACAAACAAATTCCAACATTGATGCACACAAAACAAAAGCAAATGAACCGGTTCCCATATCAGGTAGAGTCCAACAATTCCCCTCTCCAGTAGGGTACCCCAACCAAATGCAAAACAAATTGAGGGGGGAATTTATTCCTGGTTATACACACCAGAGCAACTTACCCAGCAAAGGCCGAGTCCGTCAACTCACAGAAGTTCGTCAACTCCTTGCTCCAACTGCCAAGTGCTGGGGTAGCTGGTGCTGCTTCAGGGAATTTTGAAGGGAATATCCTCAGGACAAATGGTCCCAGCAGCTGCTAGGGCCTTGCCCCAAAATTCCCTGACCCGGGCCGGCTAGCCACGAGCAGCAAGGCTCCTGGATGGCTAAGCCAAATTTGTTACCGAGTCCAAGTTCGCTCTGCTTGCTGCACAACAGGCCAATAAACTGGGAGGTGAGGTGTTGAGGCAAGGAATAGCGACTTTATTAGGAAAGCCAGGCATCTGAGAAGATGCCAGACTAGTGTCCTAGAGTACCATCTTATCGGGGTCTGGATGCTAGTTTCTTTTATAGAACAGAGAGGGGGAGGAGGTGAGGAATTAAAGTAAAAAGGCCATAAGTCTTGCAAAATATCTCCTAGTTTTTATCAGCCTCAGGGAGGGGATGTGTTAATTTCTTCTTTTCTGCAGCCATTCACAGGTGGGCAGGGTCAGGGTGTTTCCCTGTGAGCTGAACAAAGGCACTTTTTTTTTTTTATTAATTAATTTTTATTGGAGTATAGTTGCTTTACAATGTTGTGTTAGCTTCTACTGCACAGCAAAATGAATCAGCCATACATATACATATATCCCCTCCCTTTTGGATTTCCCTCCCATTTGGGATACTACAGTGCATTAAGTAGAGTTTCCTGGGCTATAAAGTATGTTCCCATCAGTTGTCTATTTTATATATAGTATCAATAGTGTATATGTGTCAGTCCCCATCTCCCAATTCCTCCCACTACCCCTTTCCCCCTTGGTATCCATACATTTATGTTCTACCTCTGTGTCTCTATTTCTGCTTTGCAAATAAGATCATCTCTACTATTTTTCTAGATTCCATATATATGCATTAATATATGATATTTGTTTTTCTCTTTCTGACTTACTTCACTCTGCATGACACTCCCTAGGTCCATCCACGTGTCTACAAATGACCCAATTTCGTTCCTTTTAATGGCTGAGTAATATTCTATTGTATATATGTACTATACCTTCTTTATCTATTCCTTTGTTGATGGACATTTAGGTTGCTTCCATGTCCTGGCTATTGTAAATAAAAGGCACTTTAGCTTAGCATTCAGGCAGAGGGGCAGGTTTCCCTGAGGCAGGCCATTATGTATGCCTATAGCTAGAGACAGAACAAAAACAATGGAAAGCAAAGGTCACAGTAAAAGAAACGGATCCAACATGGAGTCAAATTTTGTTCTTCCCTGTTACAGTAGTACAAGCACAGCCTTCTCTCTCAAGTCTCTCCCAGCACCGTCCCTCCCCTTCCCTAGGTTTTGAAAGATGCCAAACTTGCACCCTATTTACCTCCCTAAACTAGGGGTCTTGCAGCCCCCGTCTCCTCCACCTCAACTCCCTCCCTCCCCCAGAAGTTCTCCGACCTCCATTGACTCACCCTTCCTTTTAGAACAGGAGTGTGTGTGTGTGTGTGTGTGTGTGTGTGTGTGTGTGTGTGTGTGATTGCAGGCCCTAGGTGTGGGATTGGCAACTATTAGCATCTCCAAGGGATCCGCTATGCTAGCTGCCACTGTGCGCCTGCGCCCCGCTGCCTGCTCCCACTCCCCCCTCCCCTCTGCCACGTCTGGATTCACTGCGGCACCCAGTGCAGCTTCCCGCCTCTGCCACATATGGGTTCAGTGCGTCACTCAGTGCAGCTTCCGGCCTGCTAGCCCGGTAGGAGGGGCACTCAGTGCAGCTTCCGGCCTGCTCACCCAATAGGAGGGGCTCTGGCAGCGAGGTTGGTCCCAGCAGGCCTTGCAGGGCGACTCGGAGCTCACGTGTGACCCGTGGCGCTTGCGTCTGCCATTTTGGGGTTGGCGCAGTGAGGGGATCTGCCTTACTTTCTGTGAGGAAAGCCGGACCGTGACAGAGGAAAGAGGCCGAGGAGGAGGCCAGGACTGGGCTAGAACTGAAGGAGGACTGAGCCGGGAGGTGAGGGGCTTTACTGGTGGTGGCGGCGGCGGCGGCGGCGGCAGGCGGCATCTCCCGTGAGGCGGTTGGTTGACTAGGCCGCAGCGGCCATGGCCGTGCACTTTGGGGACCATGCCAGCGGGTTCCGCCACAGCGAGGTGATCAGATTCATCAACAATGAAGTCCTCATGAACGGGGGCGGCCCTGATTTCTACACGGCCTTCTGCTCGCGGTCCTGGAATGAGGTAGAGGATCAGCTGCGCGTCGTCGTCACTGACCCGCAGGTGCCGTGCGCCACCAAGAGGGCCTGTGCCTGGAGCGCGCTGGCCTTGAGCGTGCGTGTGGGCGCGAGGCAGCGGGAGCAGCAGGCGTGCTGGATTCGGCAGCTCCAGGAGAAGTTAGGGGAATGCGAGGCGGCTTCCCGGGCCGTCTCCTGCGAGTTGAGGCGCCTGTGTGAGGGGCACGAGGAGGCAGCAGTGCAGCTGCAAAGCACGCAGGCCGCCTTGCGGGAGGCATTGGATGAGCGAGATATGTTGCATGGGCAACTGCTCCAGCTCCAGAGATTGGTCCATGTAGCCCCATTGGCCCATGAAATGGTGCCTCAGCCTCAACCCGAGCAGCTTGGGGCCACAGCGTGGGCCATGGATGCAGGGGAGCAAGGCCAGATGGTAGCTGTGGAGGCACAGGGTGTGCCTCAGTCAGAGGGCCAGATGGCAGCCACAGCAGCTGTGGTTTATGTACCGGGGTCCCAGAGCCCCTGGGCCCAGGTCATGCAACCCCCTGTGCCAGTGCAGGTGCCACAGCCATTCGCATTCCATGTGCCATTCCCAGCGGGATTCCCGTACTCGACATCTTTACCATCCTCAGCAGTTACGGAAGGAGCAGCCACCGCGACAGCAACAATAGCAGCAGTCACACCCCAGAGCTCTACTCCGGGAACCTACCCACCTGGCCTGTGGGCTGCAGTGGGGGCCCAGGAAGAGATAGCCCTACCGTATGGCCAGAATTGCTGCTGCCAGGAATATACCGAGAACCTCCAGGGGGAATATTCCCTGGGAGACAGCAGGACCCACAGCCAGAACGAATATCCACTGCTGCTCCAGGAAACATATCCCCTGGGGAAGAGCGAGAGCCACAAGCAAGAAGAAGGTCCAGAGAATTCCCAGGGGACATCCCCCCCGGGAGGCAGCACAATCCATGATGTGAGAAAAAGCCCAAAGAAACAGCAGCCTCAGGAAAAGAAGGCCAAGCAACCAAAAGGGAAAAAAGCCTCAGATTCCCAGCATCGGGGGAAGCCTGCCTCATGCTTCAGTCCTAATAATTGGGAGTGCCCGTCGTGTAAAGTGATGAATTTTCAATGGCGCAAGGTGTGCTATAAATGCAAGAAAGTCTGCATGGCAGTTGAGAGTGAAGGCCCGGACCCAGGACAAACCCAGTAATTTCAGGAAGGTAAGTAAGAATGGAAACACTCCAAAGAAAAACCAATTTCCTAACAACCTCCCCTCTTTTTTTTTTTTTTTTTTTTCTTGCGGTACGCGGGCCTCTCACCGCCGTGGCCTTTCCCGTCCCGGAGCACAGGCTCCGGATGCTCAGGCCCAGCGGCCATGGCTCACGGGCCCTGCCGCTCCGCGGCACGTGGGATCCTCCCAGACCGGGGCACGAACCCACGTGCCCTGCATCGGCAGGCGGACTCCCAACCACTGTGCCACCAGGGAAGCCCCCCCCACCTTTTGATTAAAAAGTAATTCATTTACTTCACAGGAAATTTGAAAACCAAAATCATGATATAGAAAATTAAATGAAGTAATTCATTATCCCATTACCCAAATTAAGCAATTTTTATCATCTGAGTACACACACAAATATATATACACACACACATTTATATTCTTATTTTGTACATTTATTTTAACAAAGATAGACCACTTTGAGTATCACACTTTTAAAATAAGGGATTTCTCCTAATTTCTTGTGTGTTTGCAGGGGCTGGATTCTGGATGGCTGATGCTGATTCGTTGACACCCTGGAGATGCTGAAGTCATGAAGAATTTATTTTCTTTTTCACTCATGTCTGTTTTATTAACCTTCTTTTCCTGAAAATACCATGTCTTTGCCTGGGAACAGCCATGTGTTTTTAGAGTTATAAGCTGTATTGAATTTTAGGAGCACTGCTTTTCCTTGAAAATGCTATTGTTGCTTTGTAACCTACTGCAGTATTCATGTTTTCTTCTTGTTTTTAAGTTTTATAGGTGAGGGCCTCTTTTTGTGTCTCTGAGCCCCACAGAATTTGCTTGTTGCTGAAGAATCTGAACCTGTCCCATTAGAAGATCTCTCAAGAGTCTAAAGAAATAACTCTTCGTTTCTGACTGACCCACACCTCAGTGAGACCCCCATCCCCCCACCACTGGCTGAAGCCAAGAAGAGTGAGAAGTCGGGGAAGAAGAGATGCTTTGGCACTTATTAGGGGGAAAAGGGGGGCAAAATAATTTTGTTAGGATTTCTCTGTTGGGACATGGAGTTAATTCAGAAGTGTTGGGGGGGATTGCAGTGTTAAATACTATAGATGATAGCAAATTTGTTGGATTTCATTTAAGTAATTAGTTATTGATTGCCTAGTGTATGATAGGAGCTAGAATTATGTGGAATTATCTAGTGCACACATAACTCTTTTTGGTGAGTTTGGTTAGATGACAGGAGAGAGCATAATTTAAGATACATTACAGATCAGAGGTGACTTATTTGTCTTGCATGTATTGTAACCTTCAGGTAAACCTAATTGATATAACATCCAGATATTTTTGCAGTTCTGGGAGCAACCTCAAAGAGACTTTAATGGAAGGACTTGATTGCTGAACTGCTCATCTCACTGGTCCCATGTGAGACAAGTGAGTAGTGGCAAAGAGTGGAAAAGTGGCCTAACAAAATTGCAGGCAGGACTTTTCTGATTCCTCATTTCCTCCCTTGAGAGGGACAGCTAGTTTCCTGGTTGCCTGAAAGACCATTGGGCGACTGTCTTAAAGAAGGACAGTGCTTGGGGGAGCGTTTGAGCCCTCAGCTTCGGGCAGCCACCATCCCAAGCCCCTTTCTGGTCAGTGGATGAAGAACAAAATGGATTCCAAGGACAGACATCGTGCTTTGGATGGCGCTTCTCTTGGGAGGACTAAATGGGTTAAAACTAGAACTGGACTGGGACGAGCACGCTTGAGAATGCTCGTGGGCCCTTCTCTTCCACTTGGTGTGTTCTCTGCCAGCTTCTCAGAGGCAAATGGAGCCCCGGGGCTGGGAAGTCAGATCAGCCTCCAGTCTGAGCAAAACGTGTCCTCGAGTTCCCCCAGGAGATTCCAGCTCACCAAGCTCAACCTTTGTCAGAGGTTTCCTGATTCTAACTAGTAATAAAGAGTGTGCACTTACTTGCTGTGTCTTCTGTGTAGTGTGTACCTCGGGGCAGGTTTGCTCAGAAGCGGCAGTTTGAATCTGCATTTTCCCTCCATCCCACTGAGGTGATGGAAGGTTCAATTTCATTCACTATTTAAGGGCCTCTCCTCTTCCTGTGAATTACCCAAGAATGGGAGTGGGAGGGCCTTCTATGGGGCTTTCAATCCATTGTTATTGTCCGTGGTACTCTCACTGTCCCAAGTCCACGTGGTCCCTTGAGGGTGGGCATGTCTGCTTCTCCACAGCCAGTGGGGGTTGGAGGTGTCTTCCAGTGCCAGAAGCCCTAATGCCAAGGGTCCAGTCTCTCTAAATACCCCATGCAGCCATTTCCCTCTGGGGCTGTGCCTTCTCCCTGGGGTCCTGGCATGGAGTAAGGAGTGCTTAGGTATCATAAGCAGCATTCTCCTCCTTTCTGTTCTCTAAGTCACTCCTGTCTCTCTTAGCCTAATTCGGTTCAAGTGGTCAGGATTGTAGAAAACCAAATACAGGCTGGCAGCATAAACCTCCCCTGGGATAAGGGGGGCCAAGATCTGAACACCTTTGGAATGGGTATGGTGAGATGAGGGGGTGGATGATAAAAATGACCATCGTACCAGAACTCTCTTCTCTCAGAGATGACTAGCCGTTAACAACCTTGGTTACTTGGGATAGGAGTAAAGGAAAAGAAGAGGGCTGTCGGGGGAATAAACGTGAAACTGTTTGAGGGGGAGGAGAGGAGATACTATGATATTTTGTAGATCCTAATGTCCCCTGTACACTTGGAAAGATGGGCATGTGCTGGTATTTTTCCTGCTGTATCTAAATGCAGTGCTGGTGCAATAGAGGAAGAGTATAAATGGTGGTGGAGCAAAGGAGGAAAGAATCAGGCCTGGCAGCAGCTAATGCCATTATTGATGGTAGGGGTGGGCCTGGCACTTGTCCCTTACAGGCACTTATGAAGGTGGTGATGCTGGAGGAGGGATATGGGTATTTCTCTGAGCAGGAGAGTGCAGGGGAGGTGGGAAGAGGCCTTTTATTTTTTTTTATTTTTTAATTTTTTTTTTTGCAGTATTTGAATTAAATACGATGAAAACTTGGTTTACTTTTTTTTTTTTTGACATCTTTATTGGGGTGTAATTGCTTTACAATGGTGTGTTAGTTTCTGCTTTATAACAAAGTGAATCAGTTATACATATACATATGATCCCATATCTCTTCCCTCTTGCATCTTCCTCCCTCCCACCCTCCCTATTCCACCCCTCCAGGCGGTCACAAAGCACGGAGCTGATATCCCTGTGCTATGCGGCTGGGGAAGAGGCCTTTTAAATCCTGTGGGAGCTTCAGAGCAAGAGAAGAAAAAAATCTGTGTGGAGAAAGTGAAGGATCATAGCAATATTCTCTTCCACTGCACCTCCTCACCCATTCTATCACTCATACCTGCTACTGGACTCTACACAGGAGCAGTGCCTTCAAACACCCATTCCCATTTCCACAATTAGTATACCATCTATCATTTAACCCCTTCCACTCCCACTAACAAAAGCAGAATCAGAAGCATGTCAAATAAGAGCACTGCCTGTGAGAGCATCTGCTGCTAGCATAGCATATTGGCAGGTGTGGGTTACGGAAAAAAGTCCCTGTGGTAGACAAGAGGTGGCGGCAGCTTCAGTGGCAGAATGGACAGGAACAAAGGGCTCAGCATTTCTTAAGATCCCTTAGGGATGAGAGAATTATACCTTGTAAAAACCAAGGGACTGGAATGATGAAAGTGGTAAAAAATGATTCCTGGGATGCAACCATGCTTCAAATGAAGGAGATGTCTGATCCTGGACAGGAGTTCTGTCTCCTTATGGGGCAGTCCTCTTTGATTTCAGAAATGTAAGAGAGAACCAAGGAGATCTGAAACAACAGAAATCAATTTCCTGGGTAGGTCTCTGGTTATAAATATAGCTATATTTTAAAAAAGCTATAAACATAGCTTAATTTCACTTTAGAAAAATTAGAAAACAGAAAAAAAGAAAAAAAAGATTCAACCAGAATCTCACCACTAGAGGTACCACTCTTTATATTTTTATGTGTTTAATTCCATACCTGTACACATACACACACAGACTGGCATGATACATTTTTTAAAAACATCCTTTACATGCAATTGTTCGTATTTTATAGCCTTTTTTTGTGATTAAAAAACCAACATGAGATCTACCCTCTTCACAAAATTTTAACTGTAAACTTTTACTACACTGTTAACTATAAACACAATGTTGTACAGCAGGTCTCTAGAACTTTTTCATCTTGCATAATTGAAACTTTATAGTCTTATTTTTAATTAATTAATTTATTTTTCTTTTACACCTGGGTGCCCCAGTGTTGGAGGCCCCTTGTCCCAGACTCCTCCGTAAGGAGTGTGGCTCATGCCACCCATTAAGCCCAATCCTCCTCAATGCCTTCCCTCCTACTCAAGAGTCACAGTGCAGCACCGCCTCTGCTCAGGGCCTGTGGCCAGGTGTCCGGGACAGGGCTCTGGCTCCGAGACTGTGTAGGGGCAGGACTGCCGGAGGCCAGAACGGGGGAATGGACTGCACATGCAAGGGGCGCAAGTCTCTCCTGGGGCAGTGATGTGGGCCTCTGGCCAGGAACCATGGGGCCCCAAGGTCCAAGGCCAAAGCAACCCGAACACACCGGTTCCGCTGCACATCGTTGGGGCCAGTTGTTTCTCCCAGCAGTAGTTAGGTGTCTAGAATTCGTCCCAGGAGACCATCGCTGCCTGTACCTGGAGCCTCTCCCCTGAAGAACAGACTCAGGGCACTGCTCTCTCGGACCCAGCCCAACTGCTAGCACCCTGCGATGAGGAAACGGGCCCATTTACCCAAGCCCCTCCATCCGTAAATGTTCCCTTTTCAACATAGGGGATGCCTGCAGGCCGGGGCGAGGACCAGGGCCTGGTCCGGCTGGATGGAGTGTGGGGTTTGCCGGGAAGGTAAAAACAGAGTGCAGTTGGAGCGCGCAGGGTATACTTTGTGGCTTCGGGTGTGTGTGGAGGTGTAAATGTGGGTACAGATGGAGGGGCAGGGAGAGAATGGGCTGGGGCGCGCTGACTGCGAGGCGTGGCCTACAGGATGGCAGAATTAGGCTCAAGGCGTGGCCACCGTTACTGCATTCCCCAGAGGAAACCAAATCTCGCGGGATCTCTCGGGATCTCGCGGGATCTCGGGGGGTTCTACGGGGGCTGGCAGGACAGCCCTAGGGTGAGAAATACCGGCGTGTGGCGGAGGCCAGAGGCCTCTGGTCCCAGACTCGTTCACAAGGAGTCTGGTTCGCACCACCTATCAGGCAAACGCCGTCCTCGTCGATGCGTCATCCCCCCTGTACTCCCCCACTGAGAGTCACTGTATGGCGCCTGTTCGCAGGGGCCCGTAGCCCGGTGCTGGGGACCGGGCTCAGGCCCGGAGGCTGAGCAGGGGCGGGACCGGGACTGCTGACACCAGAACGGGTGAGTGAACTGTGCATGTGATATATTAATATTAACATTTTAATATTAATCCGTGAACAGCATCTGCAAAAGTGTATGTGATAAGATATTCTCATAAGCCCTAAGTATAAGAGGCTGGGGGCAAATGACAGCTACACGACCCGAGCAACCTGTGATGGAATGAGCATAGGGAAACAATGGATCATCTCACAGACCAGAAAATAGGAAAACCCTAAAATACTCTGCGAACCCAAGTACTCTACAAGTATTTACTAGAGAGTACAGTGGACCAATTTGAGAAAAGCAAGTGGAACTAGAATGGGTGCAAGCGGTATGTGGTAAGGTTGATGGGGTTGGATCACCTAGGCGTTATGAACTCTCAAAACTGCATCCCAAGCTCCCTTCCAGGACAAACGCACATTGAGAGGAGAGATGTCATTCTGCTTTGTATTCTCTTTTATAATAACTTTGTTTGGGATTTTACTTCTGTCATTTTCTGTTGCTCATTTTTAAATGAAATTAGTTTTCCTGAACTTGTAGAAAGAGGCACGTTCAGCAGAGCTTTTTTAACATCTCACAGCTCATATCTTTTGATTCGGTGTGGTCTTCAAAAAGCAGTTTGGTTTCTTACGGTTCTGGAGGCTGGAAGTTCAAAATCAAGGTGTTAGCAGAGTTGGGCTATGAGGGGTGTGCAGGAAGGATCTGTTCCAGACCTCTCTCCTTAGCTTATAGATGGCCATCTTCTACCAGCTCCTCTTCAAATCATCTTCTCTCTATGTGTGTCTCTGTCTCTGTGTCCATATTTCCGCTTTTTATAAAGATACCAATCATATTGGATTAGGGCCCACCCTAATGACCTCATCTTTAATTACATCTGCAGTGATCCTGTTTCCAAGTAAGGTCACATTTTGAGGTACTGGAGTTTAGTACTGCTTCATCATGTGAATTTTTAGGGGACACAATTCAACCCGTGAGAATCCTAAATATGTTTTTTTCTACTTAGACATCTGAATTTAAGAACAATTAAAACTCTCAAAGCTCTTAGAACTCTTTTCTAGTATAGTGAGTAAAGTAGATTTGAATCTCAGTACTGCCAATTGTTAGCTGTGTGATATTAAGCCAGTTCCTTATCACTTCTGTGCCTCAGTTTTCCCATCTATAAAATGGGAATAATAATACCTACTGAATAAGGATGTTATGGGGATTAAATGAAGTAATATATGAAAACGCACTTAGAACAATACTGGCTTCAGTTTATAAAATAAATTGTATGATTTGTTTTCTCAGAAGTAACAACGAAACCTAACTGGTTAGTATTAAACAGGTAATCTCTCTGAATAGTTACCAAATACAAGCATATGGAAATGTACAATTTTAGACTTTCTTACTAATGAGAGACAGAGTTTCGACTAATATTCCTAATGTGTTTTTTTTTCCCCCATAAATTTATTTATTTATCGCTGTGTTGGGTCTTTGTTGCTGTGTGCGGGCTTCTCATTGCAGTGGCTTCTCTTGTTGCAGAGCACGGGCTCTAGGCGCGTGGGCTTCAGTAGTTGTGGCCCGCAGGCTCTACAGCACAGGCTCAGTAGTTGTGGCACACGGGCTTAGTCGCTCCGTGGCATGTGGGATCTTTGCGGACCAGGGATCAAACCCGTGTCCCCTGCACTGGCAGGCGGATTCTTAACCACTGTGCCACCAGGGAAGTCCCTCCTAATGGTTTTTTAAAAGAGTGATCATTTGGCTGATGGGAACATAGTGCTAAAGAAACAAACTCTTGAGCTCTAGTCTACCTAGGGCAATTAGCTTCACTCATTATCTCCATGATTTAACCAATTGAGTGAATCAGTTACAGATCAATTGGTATAGATGTCACCCATTGAATATAACAAAAGTTTTAAAAGGTAAATCAACTTTTCATTTTTTAAAGCAGTATCGTCTCTTGGTGTTCCTTGTTTTACAAAGAAGAAAAAAGCATTCTTAATTTCTGAAGAAGAAAAAATTTAACTAGCAACACATTAATTTGATTTAAGCAGCTAAAATTTCAGTTGAATGTACCACAATTTCTTTATAATTACAAGCATTGTGGTGTAGCTGGGCCACCATGCCTTTTCTTCTGACTGATCATCTTTCTATACTGTAATCATATTTTGAGGATCAGTCTGTTGCTAAAAGAAGAGTGATTTGTATTGTTGATGTAATAGAATTACTGTGTGAGTGTTGCAAATTGGAGCTTTTCATTACAAACACTGTCATAATTGATCATTTTAGCTATTGAACTTAAATGTAACTCCTAATTTCCACAACTTGAAATCAGTGGAGTACATTTATTTTTAATTAAAAGGATGCCAAAATAAAATCGAGGGAAAATGTGAAAATAAAAACAATAACTTAAAGTACTGTATTAGTTGTTGCTGTGTAATAAATTACCCAGAATTTCACAATTTAAAGCAATATACGTTTATTATCTCACAGTTTATATGGGACAGGAATCTGGATATGGTTTAGCTGGGTCCTCTGCTTCAGGGTCTCTTACGAGGCTGCAGTCAAAGTGTCAGCCAGGGCTAGAGGCTCATGTGAAGGCTCCACTGTGGAAGGATTCACTTCCAAGCTCACTTACTTGGTTATTGGCAGTTGTGGTAAGCAGGATAATGGTTCCCTAAAGAAGCCTATATCCTAATCCCTGGAACATGTGAATATGTTATGTTACATGACAAAGGGGAATTAAAGTTGCAGATAGAAATTAAGGTTGTTAATCAGCTGACCTTAAAATAGGGAGATCATCCTGGATTATCTGGGTGAGCCCAGTGTAATCACAAGGGGCATTAAAGGTAGAAGTGGGAGACAGAAGAGAAATCAGTGTGAGAGTGATACAGTGAGCTAGAGCTGTCCATTCATTGCTGCATGGCTTTGAAGATAAAAAAGGGTGGGGTGTGAGTCAAAAAATGTGGTCATGTTGTCAAAGCCAAGTTCATGTGCCCTACGCACAGTGAGGCCAAACAAACCAAAACGTAGGCGTTTGGAGCAGAGAAAGGTTTATTGCAGGACCAAGGAATGAGAATGGGTGGCTCATGCTCAAAAGACCTAAACTCCCCAATGGTTTTCAGGGAAGAGTTTTTATAGGCAAAATTTGGGGGGAGGGCTGCAGGATGTGTGACCTTCTTCTCATTGCTTGGTGGGGAGGTAACAGGGTGATGTTCCAGGAATCTCTATCATCAGCCTTCTGGTTCCAACCAGTCTGGGGTCCATGTGCTTGTGCTCAGCCTGAAGTTGCCATCCTCCACCCGGGTGGGGGGCTTAGTTCCTGTAGAAGAACTCCGAGATACATATCAGATTGTTATGTATATCCCTTGAGGAGGAACCAGGACCCTGCCACATCGGCTGCATTATCATTTTTTGACTGCCTTTCCTTTATTTCTGCATTCCCTCACTCCTCTAATTAACTGTTTGAATCTGCCCTTTGGAACACAGGGGAGGTCTAAGAGGCTGAAACCTTTTTCCTACCAACAAGAAATGGGAGACAGGAAAGGCTTTTGTACTTGGGAGGGCCACACAGGGTTCTGCTTGATTTCAGTTAGCCTCTAGAAACTGGAATAGGCAAGGAAATGGATTCTTCTCTAGAACCTCCAGAAAGGAATGCAGCACTGCTGATGCCTTGAGTTTAGCCCAGTGAGATTCAATTCAAACTTCTGATTTCCAGAACTGTAAGATAATAAAGTTGTGTTGTCTTAAACTGCTAAGTTTGTGATAATTTGTTATAGCAGCAATAGGAAACTAATGCAGCAGGATTCAGTTCTTCAGGGGTTATTGGAGTGAGGGCCCCAGTTCCTTGCTGGTGGTTGGCTGGAGGCCATCCTTAGTTCCTTGCAATGTGGACCTCTCCAGCTTGATTCATCAGAGCAACCACTCAAAAAGAGCAAAAACAAGAGAGAGCAAGAGAGAGCAAGAGAGCAAGAGAGCAAGCAAGAGAGAGAACTGAAAAGATGGAATTCACAGTGTTTTGTAACCTAGTTACACAAGAGATATCTCATCACTTTTGGTGTATTCCATTTGTTGGAAGCCAGTTATTAGATCCAACCCACAATGGAGGGGAGGGGATTACATAAGATTGTGAACTTGGGGAGACAGGGATCATGGGACTATGTCAGAAGCTGTCTACTACAAGTACTGATACAGAACTCACAGTATTTTCTTCATGTTTAAAATCATGTGAACTTCCAGCTGGCTCACTGTTCTTTGTTTAGTTTTCTCTCTCATCTGTTGTACTTTCTTTAAAATATGTATGCATGTGGATATATAGAAATATGAAGAGAATGTGAATGAAATATTAAATGTTGTGATCTCTGGTGGAAGGATTTCAAGACCTTTAAAATGTTGTTCTTTTCAAGTTTTACAATGAGCATGTTTTATATATATAATCAAAATTAAAATTTTATGAAACTGTTTGAAAAATTAGAAGATAAAACTTTCCACATTTATGAACACCCTGAACTAATTTTGATATGTGCATTGGGTTCTTAGCTTACTTTTTGTTGAATACAGGTCATATTCTGCATTCATGAACCATACACCCCAACACTGTTTTTCATTGCAGAGTAAGTGGGTCATAGGTTTCATTGGAAAAATAATTAAAGGACTTAGAATAAATTAAAAATGTATTATGAAAACACAGAAACCTCTCTTCACCTCTTATAAGAGATACATAGCAACAGAACTTTGAAATAATAAACTGATTCTTTAAAACCACACACACAAAGGTCTTACATGTATCTAACACCTTCAGCTGTTTTTTAATGGAATTTGTCATACCTCTGGATAGTTCCATATTTAGACATGTAGAAGAAAATCTTAACTGAAAAAAAGCCACTTTTCCCCTGATTTGTTATAAGTAAGAAGATTTGTTGTAACACTGAAGGTGAAGAATTCTGCTCTGAGGTTTCTCTGAAAAAAAATGACAACGTGGCAGTGATTCAAATTGGGCATCCTTTTGCCTTTATGAGAGAAGCAAAGTGAACATATTGATTTGATTTCCTCATGAGTCACATGACCAGCTAAAACACTAGCAAAGAATAATTCACATATAATTACATTCTGTCCCTAGGAAAAATTGAGTGCTTTATAAAACTGCTTTGAGCTAAGATAATATGAAAAGAAAAACATATTGTCTTTTGGAAAAATATATTCACAACATGGCTCTTTGTTATATTCCTCACTTTTAAAAGAAAGATATAGTATCCATTATTAGCTAGGAGTAATCACCTTTTCATCTGCCTGCAATTTGGTTTTACACACTGAATACTTTATGTTTGATTAAAGTAATTCATAGTTGTGTGTGTGTGTGTGTGTGTGTGTTTGTGTATGTGATTTCATATGAGAGGCCAATATTTCTCTGAAGCTTAAAGACATAGCTTCTCCTGGCCAGAGAAAAGGTGACCAAATAAACAAGTAACTTTATTTGCTGTGGTACTTAACAGATGCACGTAACATTCGTTTTCTTTTGATCCCTGTTATTTGTGTAAGGTCGGATCTTAACAAACAGCACCACGAAACAGGAAAGCTTCAAGTGAGCTTTATTAGGGAGCGCTCCCGGGCGAGTTTCACTGGTGCGAGAGATAGGGGCCAGAGAAGTCGCACCCGGGCGAGGGTTGGGCAAGATTTTATAGGGGAAGAAGGGAAAGGGGTGTGGTGAATCTGGGAGGGCACAGGGTATTCCTTATTTGGTGGTCTCTTCGGGTATCGTGGCAATATCCGGTGCCGGTTGCATCAGTCTTGGGACCGTTAGTCCCGCCCCTCGAAAGGCGGGAAGGCTGGGCCGGGTGGAAAGTCCCCAGGTCAGTTTCTGGAACTGGGTGGTCCGGAAAGTCTCCAGGTCAGTTTCTGGAGCTGGGTGGTCCAGAGAGTTTCGGTCTGATGCAACCTGTGAATCTGATTGCGTTCCCCTGCCTCGGGCCAGTTGGCCTTACAATTTGCACTTGTAATATTCTGTGAGATGATAAAAGGGCAAAATAAAACTAATAGTGCCTAATAATAATGATGAGAAAGTGACTGAAGGAATATTTGAAAATGTGTTTATCCTCTATAGCATGAGAGACAACACATGATGCTGTAGAACTATTTTTAACCTTTAAAAAAATAAATGCAAACATGCATAAGGTTTACTGAGTAAAGGGAACTATATATATTAGAGTATTTGTGTTCATTTATTGTTATTATTTTCTGGTAACTTTTGAAATTTATAGCTGTGGCTTTAAACTGCACAGAACACATCACTCCTGGAAATCATTGGTTTATGTGTAATTATGTACATTCATGTGGATAAGATTTATGTTTTGAATACCTAATATTTTAAGTACCTAAGTTTCATGATGATCATATGTTATGATATGCTTTGGGATGCCTAACTATGCTATGATATATTGAAGGATGCCTTACTGCCTAGTGGCCATATAGCTGCTTTCCCAGAAGCAGTGATAAACATGGTTAGGAATGTAACAGTGATTAATACCATTAATGACATGATTAGTGGAACCAGTCATTTTCTTTCAGGTGCTTTTTTTTTTAAACATCTTTATTGGAGTATAATTGCATTACAATGGTTTGTTAGTTTCTGCTTTATAACAAAGTGAATCAGCTATACATATACATATATCCCCATATCTCCTTCCTTTTGCGTCTCCCTCCCACCCTCCCTATCTCACCCCTCCAGGTGGTCACAGAGCACCCAGCTAATCTCCCTGTGCTATGTGGCTGCTTCCCACTAGCTATCTATTTTATATTTGGTAGTGTATATATGTCTATGCCACTCTCTTTGTCCCAGCTTAACCTTCCCCCTCCCCGTGTCCTTAAGTCCGTTCTCTATATCTGCGTCTTTATTCCTGTCCTGCCCCTAGGTTCTTCAGAACCATTTTTTTTCTTAGATTCCATGTATATGTGTTAGCATACGGTATTTGTTTCACTCTTTCTGACTTACTTCACTCTGTATGACAGACTCTAGGTCCATCCACCTCACTACAAAGAACTCAGTTTTGTTTCTTTTTATGGCTGAGTAATATTCCACTGTATATATGCGCCACATCTTCTTTATCCATTCATCTGTTGATGGACACTTAGATTGCTTCCGTGTCCTGGCTGTTGTAAATAGAGGTGCTATGAACATTGTGGTAGAAGTCTCTTTTTTTTTTTTAACATCTTTATTGGAGTATAATTGCTTTACAATGGTGTGTTCGTTTCTGCTTTATAACAAAGTGAATCAGCTATACATATACATATATCCCCATATCTCTTCCCTCTTGCATCTCCCTCCCTCCCACCCTCCTTATTCCACCCCTCTAGGTGGTCACAAAGCACCGAGCTGATCTCCCTGTGCTATGCGGCTGCTTCCCACTAGCTATCGGTTTTACATTTGGTAATATATATATGTCCATGCCACTCTCTCACTTTGTCCCAGATTACCCTTCCCCTTCCCCATGTCCTCAAGTCCATTCTCTAGTAGGTCTGCATCTTTATTTCCATCCTGCCCCTAGGTTCTTCATGACCATTTTTGTTAAAATTCCATGTGTATGTGTTAGCATATGGTATTTGTTTTTCTCTTTCTGACTTACTTCACTCTGTATGACAGACTCTAGGTCCATCCACCTCACTACAAAGAACTCAATTTTGTTTCTTTTTATGGCTGAGTAATATTCCATTGTATTTATGTGCCACATCTTCTTTATCCATTCATCTGTCGATGGACACTTAGGTTGCTTCCATGTCCTGGCTATTGTAAATAGAGCTGCAGTGGTACATGACTCTTTTTGAATTATGGTTTTCTCAGGGTATATGCCCAGTAGTGGGATTGCTGGGTCGTATGGTAGTTTTATTTCTGGTTTTTTAGGGAACCTCCATACTGTTTTCCATAGTGGCTGTATCAATTTACATTCCCACCAACAGTGCAAGTGGGTTCCCTTTTTTCCACACCCTCTCCAGCATAGATTGATTGTAGATTTTTTGATGATGGACATTCTGACTGGTGTGAGGTGATATACCTAGTTGTGGTTTTGATTTGCATTTCTCTAATGATTAGTGGTGTTGAGCATCCTTCCATGTGTTTGTTGGCAATCTGTGTATCTTCTTTGGAGAAACACCTATTTAGGTCTTCTGCCCATTTTTGCATTGGGTTGTTTGTTTTTTTGATATGGAGCTGCATGAGCTGCTTGTAAATTTTGGAGATTATTCCTTTGTCAGTTGCTTCATTTGCAAATATTTTCTCTCATTCTGAGGGTTGTCTTTTTGCCTTGTTTATGTTTTCCTTTGCTGTGCAAAAGCTTTTAAGTTTCATTAGGTCCCATTTGTTTATTTTTGTTTTTATTTCCATTTCTCTAGGAGGTGTGTCAAAAAGGATCTTGCTGTGATTTATGTCAAAGAGTGTTCTGCCTATGTTTTCCTCTAAGAGTTTTATAGTGTCTGTCCTTACATTTCGGTCTTTAATCCATTTTGAGTTTATTTTAGCGCATGGTGTTAGGGAGTGTTCTAATTTCATTCTTTTATGTGTAGCTGTCCAGTTTTCCCAGCATCACGAAGAGACTATCTTTTCTCTATTGTATATTCTTGCCTCCATTTTCAAGGTTAAGGTGGCCATATGTGTGTGGGTTTATGTCTGGGCTTTCTATCCTGTTCCATTGATCTATATTTCTGCTTTTGGGTCAGTACCATACTGTCTTGATTACTGTAGTTCTGTAGTATAGTCTGAAGTCAAGGAGCCTGCTTCCTCCAGCTCCGTTTTTTTTCTCAAGATTGTTTTGGCTATTCGGGGTATTCTGTGTTTCCATACAAATTGTGAAATTTTTTGTTCTAGTTCTGTGAAAAATGCCATTGGTAGGTTGACAGGGATTGCATTGAATCTGCAGATTGCTTTGGGTAGTATTGTCATTTTCACAATATTGATTCTTCCCATCCAAGAACATGATATATCTCTCCAGCTGTTTGTATCATCTTTAATTTCTTTCATCAGTGTCTTATAGCTTTCTACATACAGGTGTTTTGTCTCCTTAGATAGGTTTATTCCTATGTATTTTATTCTTTTTGTTGCAATGGTAAATGGGATTGTTTCCTTAATTTCTCTTTCAGATTTTTCATCATTAGTGTATAGGAATGCAAGAGATGTCTGTGCATTAATTTTGTGTCCTGCTACTTTACCAAATTCATTGTTTATCTCTAGTAGTTTTCTGGTAGCATCTTTAGGATTCTCTATGTATAGTATCATGTCATCTGTAAACAATGGCAGCTTTACTTTTTCTTTTCTGATTTGGATTTCTTTTATTTCTTTTTCTTTTCTGATTGCTGTGGCTAAAACTTCCACAGCTATGTTGAATAATAGCGGTGAGATTGGGCAACCTTGTTTTGTTCCTGATCTCAGAGGAAATGGTTTAAGTTTTTCACTATTGAGAACGATGTTGGCTATGGGTTTGTCATATATGGCCTTTATCATGTTGAGGAAAGTTCCTTCTATGCCTACTTTCTGCAGGGTTTTTATCATAAATGGGTGTTGAATTTTGTCGAAAGCTTTCTCTGCATCTATTGAGATGATCATATGGTTTTTCTCCTTCAATTTGTTAATATGGTGTATCACGTTGATTGATTTGCGTATGTTGAAGAATCCTTGCATACCTGGGATAAACCCCACTTGATCATGGTGTATGATCCTTTTAATGTGCTGTTGGATTCTGTTTGCTAGTATTTTGAGGATGTTTGCATCTGTGTTCATCAGTGATATTGGCCTGTAATTTTCTTTCTTTGTTACATCTTTGTCTGGTTTTGGTATCAGGGTGATCGTGACCTTGTAGAATGAGTTTGGGAGTGTTCCTCCCTCTGCTATATTTTGTAAGAGTTTCAGAAGGTTAGGTGTTAGCTCTTTTCTAAATCTTTGATAGAATTCGCCTGTGAAGCCATCTGGTCCTGGGCTTTTGTTTGTTGGAAGAGTTTTCATAACAGTCTCAATTTCAGTGCTTATGACTGGTCTGTTTATATTTTCTATTTCTTCTTGGTTCAATCTTGGAAGGTTGTGCTCTTCTACGAATTTGTCCATTTCTTCGAGGTTGTGCAGTTTTTTGGCATACAGTTGCTTGTAGTAATTTCTCACGATCCTTTGTATTTCTGCAGTGTCAGTCGTTACTTCTCCTTTTCCGTTTCTAATTCTGTTGATTTGATTCTTCTCCCTTTTTTTCTTGGTTAGTCTGGGTAATCGTTTATCAATTTTGTTTATCTTCTCAAAGAATGAGCTTTTAGTTTTATTGATCTTTGTTATTGTTTCCTTCATTTCTTTTTCATTTATTTCTGATCTGATCTTTATTATTTCTTTCCTTTTGCTAACTTTGGGGTTTGTTTGGTCTTCTTTCTCTAATTGCTTTAGGTGTAAGGTTAGGTTTTTATTTGAGATGTTTCTTGTTTCTTGAGGTAGGATTGTATTGCTATAAACTTACCTGTTAGAACTGCTTTTGATGCATCTCATAGGTTTTCAGTCATCGTGTTTTCATTGTCATTTGTTTCTAGGTATTTCTTTTTTTTTTTTTTTTTTGTGGTACGCGGGCCTCTCACTGTTGTGGCCTCTCCCGTTGCGGAGCACAGGGTCCGGACACGCAGTCTCAGCGGCCATGGCTCACGGGCCCAGCTGCTCCACAGCATGTGGGATCTTCCTGGACCGGGGCAGAAACCCGTGTCCCCTGCATCGGTAGGCGGACTCTCAACCACTGCACCACCAGGGAAGACCTCTAGGTATTTTTTGATTTCCTCTTTGATTTCTTCAGTGATCTCTTGATTATTAAGTAGTGTATTGTTTAGCCTCCATGTGTTTGTATTTTTTACAGATTTTTTCCCTGTAGTATCTAGTCTCATAGCGTTGTGGTCAGAGAAGATTCTTGATAGGATTTCAATTTTCTTAAATTTACCAAGGCTTGATTTGTGACCCAAGATATGATCTGTCCTGGAGAATGGTCCATGAGCACTTGAGAAGAAAGTGTATTCTGTTGTTTTTGGATGGAATGTCCTATAAATATCAATTAAGTCTCTCTGGTATTTTTGTGTCTTTTAAAGCTTGTGTTTCCTTATTTATTTTCATTTTGGATGATCTGTCCTTGGTGAAAGTGGGGTGTTAGAAAGTCCCTTACTATTTGCTCCCAGCAAATCCGTCTGCAGTGGGGCTTCAGGTTCCATTTATCCAATAGTAAAATAAAAGTGAAAAGAAAATCTGCTATAGCATTAGTTTTTTTTTTTTTTTTTTAATATGTGTGAGTGCAGGTATACAGATATTTTGAAAATATTCACGTGAAATTTTGTCTCCTTTAATCTGTCAGTCATCAGAGAGATATATTACTTTTCATGTAACTACTTGACGTTTATCATGGAGTTTATTATACTTTTTGCTTTAAAATATATGTTTCTACTGCTAGTTTCAAATTTGTTTTATGCCAATGGAGTGTCAGCTAACAGGTATCATGTAAAAGGTTTAATGTAAGGATTTGCAGTCCTGTGGAGTTTTAATATTCTATCTTTTAAAATTATTATAATTTAGAGACAATGCTTAGTCTACAAAAGGATGTATAGCATATATATTTATTTTTAAAAGTATTTACTTTGGACGTTGGAAAGGACCTTAAAGGTCATTGAACATCAGAACATTCCAATACTTCAGTCCTGTTTGCAACATTCCTTAAAGTGATTGTTTGGTTTGCAAGTGTCCAAGTAAATAGTTTACTCCCTCATTCTACACAAGAACTTATAACCTCTGGAGAAAGCAGAGTTTTTCCTATACCAAGATGAAAGCTGACATGTGGCAACTTTCACCCAGCAGTCCCAATTTCTTCTTTTGGGAGTTTACAGAAGTAATCTAGTGTCTTTCTGTTGACTTCTCTTTTTCAGATTAAATATTACTAGGTTCTTTACCTATTCTTCATGTAAAATGATTTCAAGTTTTCTCATCATTTTGACTACTTTCATATAAACAGATTCTTAAATTATCGCTCACAAAACTGAACACCATACTCAGGTGTGGTCCAAGCAAGATTATTTACTCCCATCTTTTATTTATTTATTTAATTTTATTTTATTGCAGTACGCGGGCCTCTCACTGTTGTGGCCTCTCCCGTTGCGGAGCACAGGCTTCCGGACGCGCAGGCTCAGCGGCCATGGCTCACGGGCCCAGCCGCGCCGCAGCATGTGGGATCTTCCCGGACTGGGGCACGAACCCGTGTCCCCTGTATCGGCAGGTGGACTCTCAACCACTGCGCCACCAGGGAAGCCCTGACTCCCATCTTTTAAATACTATGCTTGTATTAATATAACCTAAATTGCAACCCACTTTTTGAAGGCTAACTCATTTTGTATTAATTTTAAATTAAAATGTCCAAATCTTTTTCTTTTCTATATTTTGTTAATATGTATTGTTGCTGAGTCACGTCTTTCCCATGCTGCACTTGTAGAGTTGGTTTTTTGAGTCCAAATTCAGGACCTTACACTTATCTCTATAATTATTCATCTTGTTAGATTTTACCTGTCATTTGCCAAACCTGTGATGATCAATCCATAGTGATTCTGATTTTTGCCAACAAAAGCATTTTCTCCTCTGCCCAGATATGTGGCGTCTACTAATATCCTAGATATGCCATTCATATTTTCAGAGAATTCACTAATCAAATTATTAAACAGGCCACAGACCAGAGAACTTCTTTGGCACATTGTTGATCTCCTTTTAGGTTAACATTATTCCATTTTAGGTCGACATTATTTTGTTAAATTGCATCCTTTGTTTTAGTTATTCAACTAGTTATACATTCCCTTAACTTTAGTGTCATCTGGCCCACATGATACTATCCTGTTAAAATTTCTCTAGCCTGTTAAAATCTGGCAAAAATCTGATATCTAAAGATACTATTTTGGAGTGTATCCTTTGTCTACCAATTATTTACCCTTCCAGAAGAGAAAATTAAAATTAAAGTGAAGTGGGTTTTGTTTGTTTGTTATTTTTAGAAAATTTGTTGAGCCAGCAAAAAAGTTCTTCAGTGGCTGCTCTAGGACATGGTTCTGAAAGCATCATGGTGGTGCTTTACCTGTTACTGAATTACTTCATGAAATCAAATCAAACATTATTTACTGACCACTTACTCTGTTCAGAGTACTGCGATAGACAAGTAGGACACCAAGAAATAACTATATGATCCTTTTTAATGAAACACATTGTATTTTTACTGTCACAGACTGCTCTATACCTCAGTGTTAGCTAATCACCTTACAATTCTGTGGCTGTGATCACAAGGGGGACTTTGTGATCAGGGCCAGTCTCTCTGTGAGAGATTATGAATGGCACATTGTGAACACATCCTGTCAGAAACGAAAACCAAATCCCAAACTTTAATGTAGTCCTTTTCAATTTTTTTTAAGTACAAAAGATATGCATTTTATAGCAAGGCGTATTGTATATGTGTGTGTGTGTGTGTGTGTGTGTGTGTATATGAATGTATGTTTAAATATGTGTGCGCATAAGTATATGTGCATATATATAATTATATTGCATATGTGTATGTAATGCAAAACAAATATTTCACAATATAATATTTACCCTTCTTTGCTGGTTTTTCTAAGCTTGTGTAGTCTATTAAAATTGTTTAATTTGGTGACACTAAATTTCTCTGATGATGGTGGGTTTGCCATATTAGCCTTAGTCTTGAAATAGGGAGACATATACTCAAAGGTAGCAGAGATACATTCCTAGTCAAAGCACAGTGAGGATGTATAGCCCTCTATATTGTCTAGGCCACCATCTCGTCTATGTGATCTAGGGTATGGTTCTTTGTAGGTTAGGGTATTCCAGGGAGAATGTTTATTTGTCTAGTCTTCCTTGGGGAAGGATAGATGTGAGCAGAATGTTGGCGGCAAGGATGCAACTGAACATTTATAAAGTGACTATTATGTACCAGCCACCGTTTAAGGTATTTTGCAAATCTGGTTAATTTGGCCTTCAAAAAGAAGTGAGGGTCAGAGACTACAGTAATCTCTCTAAGGTCACTGAATTCCTTTATCTAAGAAGCCTGAATTTAGGCCCAGAAGTCTTTCTGACTTCAGAGCCTATGTACATTCTTCTATGCTGCATTAACTTGCGCTTTAAAATCGGACTAGCTTTTATGTATTTGAACTGCATTTTCCTTTCCACCCAATTCATAAAACTTCAGTTGTCTTTTGAGCAAGATTTCTCCTTTGGAATACAGATTGTTGTACTCCAAGTCCCTTCTGTATTCCTTATTTGAGACTCAGATTTGTATGGTGGTTAATAGCATAGACTCTAGAGACTCTGGAGCCAGATATCCTGGGTTTGAATCTTGGCCCTTCCACTTTGTTAGCAGTGTAAACTTGGACAAGTTATTTAGCCTCTCAGTGCCCAAATTTTCTCATCTGTAACAATAAGATATTAGTAGCTACCTCATAGGGTTCGTGTGGGGATTAAAGTGAGTGAGTAATGTAAAGCACTTAGATGGTATAGTGCCTTGCACATAGTGCTATATAAGTGTTATTATACATGTCCTGTGTGCTTACCTGTAGGCTGCATTCTGTTTCAGAAGAATAGCTAGCTGCCTGTTATGCTGTGTGAGATGCTGAAAGGACCAACTGGAAGAAAACTGTCTCATAATGCACTTTCATGGTGTTCCTTCTGACTTGGTCTGAAATTCTAGCCATTAGAGTTACTGATGGAAAACACAGAGAGAAGGAGGGGGCACTATCTCCAGAAGGACTCAGCAACTAACTCAAGTTACTAGGAAACTATGTACTCTCTTGGTCTCTGACATTAAACCAGACTTAAATATATCTGATTAAACCGGGGACTGGTAAAGGATGGAGAGGCCTAGCAGGAGGAGTTGTGGCCCATTGCCTCCAGCCCTGCTTCAATCACGGGGCTGTTTGCCTCCTCCACTCCTAGAGGCAAAATTAGCAATCTCCCTCCCCCTTGTGTATATATCCTGGGTCACTCGCTGAGCCCTAATTAAAGTTAACCTCCAAATAGTCAGTTTGAACCATATAATTGAGAGTTTACTGTATTATTCCCATTTTAAATATGAGGAAGCATAAAAAGGCTAAATAATTTGCCTTATTTGACAAATGGATATGTGGATATGTGTGGCATTATTGACATTTTGGTACAGATAATTCTCTGTTTTAAGGGGCTATCTTGTGCATTGTAGGATGTTTAATACCTTCCCTAGTCTCTACCAGTAGATACTAGTTGCACTCACCAGCTGTGCTAACCAAAAATATCTCTAAACATTGCCAAATATTCTGGGTATTTGAGGACAGGGTATAAAATTACCTCCTGTTGCGAACCACTGCCTTAGGTCATAAGCTTGTAAGGTGGGAGCTGGGATTCAAACTCAAGTCTACCTGATTCAGAATCCCATGATTTTTAACATTATGTGAAACTGTTCCTAAGAATGTGACATAGATATGCCCTGAATGGCCAAGCAGAATAAAGGAGTACATGCTACGAGAAGTCAGGTGTGGATGCCCAACTTGACCTAACTCATGATGACTGAAAAACTCGTTATAAATGGCTTCTTACATTAGAGCTTCACACTGCTAAGGGGAATGTAACAAGTGTGAGGCCTTGAGGCCCTTTCTGAAGTGAATTAAAAAAGCTTCCACAGCAGGGACACAAATGTGCAGGTGGTGTAGGAAAACCTTCAGGACATTAGGCTCTTTAACATTTGCTTCAACTACCCAAAGCATTTGAAGTAATTATGCGGAGTTCTGATATGGACCAAAATGCCTGGATACACCCAATCTATTTTATGTTTACTCACCAGAGTGAAGGTACTTGAGGAACTGGGCAGACGTCTAAATTTATTTGAAAATAGTATGGATCTGAGATTCTCCAGGAAATGCACTTAGTTTCCAGAGACAGTTATATTCTACACCCCCTTTCAGTCCTTGAAAACCTAAGAACAAAACAAAAACAAAAAGAAGGCAAACTTTGGAGCCTGGAACCCTGCATCTAGGCATCTTCCACATGATTTACTGCTCACAGTGCAGGATACAAATAATGGCCATACCAGCATGTGAAAGCTTAAAATACATTCTAATGAAGATCACATTGTGAGCATTGCCAAAGCAGAATAAAATGCAATCAGGATTTAAATGTAGCTAAAATAATCGCTCCTTGGATTCAAACACACTGATTAATGCCAGAGACACTTATGAAATGATGATGTGTGGTCATCAGTGTTATTTTTCTTGTGGAACACTTTGTACTAAAAGCAATAAAAGAGGACAAATAAACTAAGAAGAGAATCCCTTATTCTATAAAATTAAGATGACTCAGGTGAAGTGCTTCTGTTACAGATGATCTGTGTTCCAAGATTGATAGGTTATCAGCATAACTTACTTTGAAATGTGCATACTCCCAATATTTCTGAAATATTCACCTTTCACAGCATATTCTCTTGCTTTTCTCATGTCTGCATATAAATGTAAATTTTGTGCTTACTGTATACTCAGCTTTTTTTATTTGAGGAGCCAAAATTAGCTTTAAAGATGTCACTCGTATCATTTGAAGAGGAAAACGTGCCTAAATTTAACAAGAACATTGAAGCAACTGGTAAGCATTCCTTACTTCAGTTTCATAAGTTAAGATGGTAGTTAAACAAATACATGTCCACAAAGGCTGACAAAAGACTGGGTCACAAGAGTTACTGATAAGAGTACATGGTAAATACTCTTTATTACTCTACTTTGTTTGAAACACAAAACAATAATGAGCACAACAAAATAAAGCCCACCGTGTGCATCCCTCATATCTCCTGTATATTCTTTCTTTCTCATGAGGTAAGAGTTGTTAGGGAGCAAGCAGAAACTTGTTTGTACTCATAAAATCACCTACTGAAACTACCACCCATTGCTAAGAATGAATTGAGTTGGTAAAGCTGTTTACTTGTTGCTCTTTTCAGATAACACTTTGATGTAGCTGATTTAGTAAGAAAAAGTGCTAGTCATGATGAAATTTCAGCATAGCAATGTAGCATTAACTACACTGTGTCTTTACTAACTATAAATATATTCCCACTATTACCATTGTGTAGCACGAAGAGGAAGAGATTGGGAAGTGACACCTAGGTGCTAACCCTGGCTTTATGTGTGTTTACACTTTTACTCTGCTTTCATTTGTAACATAAAACTTGATAAAGACAAAATGAGGAATGTAGCTAAAATAAATGGAGTATTGTAGGAACAAAACAATTGGTAGATTTTATTTATTAAATTATTAATACAACTAATAGGCTTGGCCTGTTGTAGTACCGTTGGAAGACTACTAGACTAAGAACCAAGAGACCTGGATTCTAGCTGTGGTTCCGTCACTAATTAGTATGTGATTGTAAACAATTTATTTAGTCCTTCTGTGACTCAACTTTTTCATCTTTAAAATGAAGCATTGGATCAGATGATTTAGCTTCAAGTTTCCTTCCCCTCAAACATCTTACATTTCACTGACTTTGGCTTATATAGGAAGACCCGGTCTTGGCCATAGCCAGCTAAGTACTACTTTATTACCATTCATTGTGAAATTACTACTGGAGTTTAAAAGAGTTCTTTAAGAATTAGCCCAGTATACTTGAAATATAAACTATTTCAGCATGCTGCTCATTGATAAAAAATTAAGCCTAGTAGTTCAGGCAACATGATATATTAAACTACTGCACATGCCCTTTTAAAAATTGTTATATAAATGAACTAAAGATAGCCTCTGTATATTGGCCCCTAGGTTGTTTATTCCTACAGAGCAGGCTGACATCCTAGCCCAAATGCCCTCTGGCACCAACTCAAAATTTTACACATCTGATTGTTTTAAACATATCCAAATAAGCAGATTTTTAGCCATTTAGAGAGTCTGCCTGTTTTGCATACCCAGTGAAACTACAAGACATCTGTTAGCCACAGATAAGATAAACCCTGTGGCTATAAAGACTCCCAGCCACTGCTGCCCTTCAGAGCGCTCTGACCCAGAGACTCCCTGCAGTGCTGCTGAGCCACATCACCTAGACACCTGGACCTCATCTCTGATTGCCTCTCCTGGAGTTCCCTTGCCCACATTCTCTTCTGGATGGTAACCATGCACCAGCACCAAACCCTTGGGCAGTCTCATGCTGTGAGGGACTTCCAGCATGCATGCAAACCTGTCATTGTGTCACTCAAACAAAGCTTGCATGTGCAACTGCCATATGTGGAAATTAAAAGCACCTGAAGGAAGAAATTTCTAAATAAATAAATGATCCAAATAAGAAACCATAATGGATATTATTAAATACTTATAACTGAAGGATAATGAAACCACTATAAATCAAAACTTGTAGAATGCAGAAAAAGCAGTTAAAGAAGGACATTTATAGCCTAAAAGGAATGTATTTGAAAAGAAATATTGAAAATTACTGAGGCGAGCATTCACTTTGAAAGTTGGACAAAGAACAGTATAAAGCAACCCCCCCTGCCCCAGAATACAAGTAACTCAGAAAAGCAGATATTAATTCGAAGAAAAGACAGAGAAACAATAGGATAAAAAACTGAAATACTAAATATTTGAAATAATTATTAAGATATAGGAACTTCTGGCAATATTGTTGAAAAAGTAGAAGGCACAATTACATAGTATTAGTATGAAAAGGGGGCCATTGTATTGCTTTGGTAGGAACTTTTGAAGTTATAACATTACTATCAATAACTCTATTCCACTAGATAAGAAAACAAAGATGAAATGGAAAAACTTCCAGGTAAATGTATTAACAAAGTTAGATCAATTTACTCAATTGCTCAGAATAGTCCTACAGACATTAAATATACTGAATTAATGTTATTAATCTACTCCTTCTCCAAAGTACCAGGTCCAGAGGGTGTAAAAAAAGGAAGTTTTGGAAACCGTCCAGGAACAGGTAATCCCTTTCTTTATTCAAACAGTTCCAGAGAGAAAAAGGGAGTGTTTTTCCATATTTTATGAGAAATTTGTGACCCTGATACACCATATTGATAAGAATAATAAAATAAAGGACAATAATAGGCAAATATCAGAAACATAGATGCAAAAATACTGAGATGTATATTAGCAAATATAATCCAGCAACATTATTTTATTTTATTTTATTTTTGGCTGCGTTGGGTCTTCGTTGCTGCACGCCAGTTTTCTCTAGTTGCGGCGAGGAGGGGCTACTCTTCGTTACAGTGTGAGGGCTTAACATTGCGGTGGCTTCTCTTGTTGCAGAGCACAGGCTCTAGGTGCGTGGGCTTCAGTAGTTGTGGCACGCCGGCTCAGTAGTTGTGGCACATGGGCTCTAGAGTGCAGGCTCGGTAGTTGTGGCGCATAGGCTTAGTTGCTCCGCGGCATGTGGGATCTTCCCGGACCAGGGATTGAACCCATGTCCCCTGCATTGGCAGGCAGATTCTTAACCACTGTGCCACGAGGGAAGTCCCAGCAACATATTTTTAAAAAGAAACTCAAATATATTATATTCTAAAAATTAAGAAAGATTTAATATTAGAGAATCTATTAATTAGCAGAAGAAAAGAGGGATAAATAGTATCATCTTAAGAGATACAGAAAAAGCTTTTAATAAAATTAACATCTAATCATAGCAAACTATTAACTTCTTTAACCTTATCAATGGTATCTATCTTCCAAAAACCTATTTAGATATCATAGTGAAATACTAAGTGCATTCTTTAATGTCAGCAAGCAGAAATGCTCATTCTCATCTTTTTCAACATTGCAATAGAAATTCTAGCCAGTACAAAAATAAAAGGAAAAAAGAAAAACAGTTATCAGAAGGGAGGGAATAAAAATTCTATGCATTCAAAGATGATTTAAGTATCTAAATAAAAATCCAAACAAATATTAAGACCAAATATTAAAACTAATCAGCAGTCTTGTTGAACCTAATTATATTTGTTCGTTTTATGGATAAATGATTTTATTTTTAAATTTTTTAACATCTTTATTGGAGTGTGATTTCTTTACAATGTTGTGTTAGTTTCTGCTATATAACAAAGTGAATCAGTTATATGTATACATGTATACCCATATCCCCTCCCTCTTGCGCCTCCCTACCACCCTCCCTATCCCAGCCCTCTAGGTGGTCACACATCACCTAGAGCTGAACTCCTTGTGCTATGCAGATGCTTCCCACTACAGATCTGTTTTACATTTGGTAGTGTATATATGTCCATGCCACTCTCTCACTTCGTCCCAGCTTACCCTTCCCCCTCCCCGTGTCCTCAAGTCCATTCTCTACGTCTGCGTCTTTATTACTGTCCTGCCCCTAGGTTCATAAGAACCATTTTTTTTCCAGATTCCATATATATGTGTTAGCATATGGTATTTGATTCACTCTTTCTGACTTACTTCACTCTGTATGACAGACTCTAGGTCCATCAACATCACTACAAAGAACTCAATTTTGTTTCTTTTTATGGCTGAGTAATATTCCATTGTATATATGGGCCACATCCTCTTTACCCATTCATCTGTCAATGGACACTTAGGTTGCTTCCATGTCCTGGCTATTGTAAATAGTGCTGCAGTGAACATTGTGGTACATGTCTCTTTTTGAATTATGGTTTTCGCAGGGTATATGCCCAGTAGTGGGATTGCTGGGTCACATGGTAGTTCTTTTAGTTTTTTCAGGAACTTCCATACTGTTCTCCATAGTGGCCGTATCAATTTACATTCCCATCAACAGTGCAATAGGGTTCCCTTATCTCCGCACCCTCTCCAGCATTTATTGTTTATAGATTTTTTGATGATGGCCATTCTGACTGGTGTGAGGTGATACCTCCTTGTGGTTTTGATTTGCGTTTCTCTAATGATTAGTGATGTTGAGCATCCTTTCATGTGTTTCCTGGCAATCTGTATATCTTCTTTGGAGAAACGCCTATTTAGGTCTTCTGCCCATTTTTGCATTGGGTTGTTTGTTTTTTTGATATGGAGCTGCATGAGCTGCTTGTAAATTTTGGAGATTAATCCTTTGTCAGTTGCTTCATTTGCAAATATTTTCTCCCATTCTGAGGGTTGTCTTTTGGTCTTGTTTATGGTTTCCTTTGCTGTGCAAAAGCTTTTAAATTTCATTAGGTCCCATTTGTTTATTTTTGTTTTTATTTCCATTTCTCTAGGAGGTGGGTCAAAAAGTACCTTGCTGTGATTTATGTCATAGAGTGTTCTGCCTATGTTTTCCTCTAAGAGTTTGATAGTGTCTGGCATTACATGTAGGTCTTTAACCCACTTTGAGTTTATTTTTGTGTATGGTGTTAGGGAGTGTTCTAATTTCATTCTTTTACATGTACCTGTCCAGTTTTCCCAGCACCACTTATTGAAGAGACTGTCTTCTCTCCACTGTATATTCTTGCCTCCTTTTTCAAAGATAAGGTGACCATATGTGCGTGGGTTTATCTCTGGGCTTTCTATCCTGTTCCATTGATCTATATTTCTGTTTTTGGGCCAGTACCATACTTTTTTTCTTTAACATCTTCATTGGAGTATAATTGCTTTACAATGGTGTGTTAGTTTCTGCTTTATAAAAAAGTGAATCAGTTATACATATACATATGTTCCCATATCTCTTCCCTCTTGCGTCTCCCTCCCTCCCACCCTCCCTATCCCACCCCTCTAGGTGATCACAAAGCACCGAGCTGATCTCCTTCTGCTATGTGGCTGCTTCCCACTAGCTATCTACCTTATGCTTGGTAGTGTATATATGGCCATGCATCTCTCTAGCTTTGTCACAGCTTACCCTTCCCCCTCCCCATATCCTCAAGTACATTCGCTAGTAGGTCTGTGTCTTTATTCCTGTCTTACCCCTAGGTTCTTCATGACAGTTTTTTTTTCTTAAATTCCATATATATGTGTTAGCATACGGTATTTGTCTTTCTCTTTCTGACTTACTTCACTGTGTAGGACAGACTCTAGGTCTCTCCACCTCATTACAAATAGCTCAATTTCGTTTCTTTTTATGGTTGAGTAATATTCCATTGTATATATGTGCCACATCTTTATCCATTCATCTGATGATGGGTACGTAGGTTGTTTCCATCTCCGGGCTATTGTAAATAGAGCTGCAATGAACATTTTGGTACATGACTCTTTTTGAATTATGGTTTTCTCAGGGTATATGCCCAGTAGCGGGATTGCTGGGTCATATGGTAGTTCTATTTGTAGTTTTTTAAGGAACCTCCATACTGTTCTCCATAGTGGCTGTACCAATTCACATTCTCACCAGCAGTGCAGGAGGGTTCCCTTTTCTCCATACCCTCTCCAGCATTTTTTGTTTCTAGATTTTTTTGATGATGGCCATTGTGACTGGTGTGAGATGATATCTCATTGTAGTTTTGATTTGCATTTCTCTAATGATTAATGATGTTGAGCATTCTTTCATGTGTTTGTTGACAGTCTGTATATCTTCTTTGGAGAAATGTCTATTTAGGTCTTTTGCCCATTTTTGGATTGGGTTGTTTGTTTTTTGTTATTGAGCTGCATGAGCTGCTTGTAAATTTTGGAAATTAATCCTTTGTCAGTTGCTTCATTGGCAAATATTTTCTCCCGTTCTGAGGGTTCTCTTTTCATCTTGTTTATGGTTTCCATTGCTGTGCAAAAGCTTTTAAGTTTCCTTAGGTCCCATTTGTTTATTTTTGTTTTTATTTCCATTTTCTAGGAGGTGGGTCAAAAAGGATCTTGCTGTGATTTATGTCATAGAGTATTCTGCCTATGTTTTCCTCTAAGAGTTTGATAGTTTCTGGCCTTACATTTAGGTCTTTAATCCATTTTGAGCTTGTTTTTGTGTATGGTGTTAGGGAGTGATCTAATCTCATACTTTTACATGTTGCTGTCCAGTTTTCCCAGCACCACTTATTGAAGAGGCTGTCCTTTCTCCACTGTACATTCCTGCCTCCTTTATCAAAGATAAGGTGACCATATGTGCGTGGGTTAATCTCTGGGCTTTCTATCCTGTTCCATTGATCTGTCTTTCTGTTTTTGTGCCAGTACCATACTGTCTTGATTACTGTAGCTTTGTAGTATAGTCTGAAGTTACAGAGCCTGATTCCTCCAGCTCCATTTTTCGTTCTCAAGATTGCCTTGGCAATTCGGGGTCTTTTGTGTTTCCATACAAATTGTGAAATTTTTTGTTCTAGTTCTGTGAAAAATGCCAGTGGTAGTTTGATAGGGATTGCATTGAATCTGTAGATTGCTTTGGGTAGTAGAGTCATTTCCAAAATATTGATTCTTCCAATCCAAGAATATGGTATATCTCTTCATCTATTTGTATCATCTTTAATTTCTTTCATCAGTGTCTTATAATTTTCTGCATACAGATCTTTTGTCTCCTTAGGTATGTTTATTCCTAGATACTTTATTCTTTTTGTTGCAATGGTAAATGGGAGTGTTTTCTTCATTTAACTTTCAGATTTTTCATGATTTGTGTATAGGAATGCCAGAGATTTCTGTGCATTAATTTTGTATCCTGCCACTTTACCAAATTCATTGATTAGCTCTAGTAGTTTTCTGGTAGCAGCTTTAGGATTCTCTATGTAGAGTATCATGTCATCTGCAAACAGTGACAGCTTTACGTCTTCTTTTCCGATTTGGATTTCTTTTATTTCTTTTTCTTCTCTGATTGCTGTGCCTAAAACTTCCAAAACTATGTTAAATAATAATGGTGAGAGTGGGCAACCTTGTCTTGTTCCTGATCTTAGTGGAAATGGTTTCAGTTTTTCACCATTGAGGATGCTGTTGGCTGTGGGTTTGTCATATATGGCCTTTATTATGTTGAGGAAAGTTCCCTCTATGCCTCCCTTCTACAGGGTTTTTATCATAAATGGGTGTTGAATTTTGTGAAAGCTTTCTCTGCATCTATTGAAGTGATCATATGGTTTTTCCTCTTCAGATTGTTAATATTGTGTATCACGTTGATTGATTTGCGTGTATTGAAGAATCCTTGCATTCCTGGAATAAACCCCACTTGATCATGGTGTATGATCTTTTTAGTGTGCTGTCGGATTCTGTTTGCTAGTAGTTTGTTGATGATTTTTGCATCTATATTCATCAGTGATATTGGCCTGTAATTTTCTTTTTTTGTGACGTCTTTGTTTGGTTTTGGTATCACGGTGATTGTGACCTCATAGAATGAGTTTGGGAGTGTTCCTCCCTCTGCTATATTTTGTAAGAGTTTGAGAAAGATAGGTGTTAGCTCTTTTCTAACTGTTTCATGGAAATCGCCTGTGAAGCCATCTGGTCCTGGAGTTTTGTTTGTTGGAAGATTTTTAATCACAGTTTCAATTTCAGTGCTTGTGATTCGTCTGTTCATATTTTCTATTTCTTCCTGGTTCAGTCTCGGCACGTTTTGCATTTTTAAGAGTTGGTGCATTTCTTCCAGGTTGTCCATTTTATTGTCATAGAGGTTCTTGTAGTAATCTCTCATGATCCTTTATATATCTGCAGTGTCAGTTGTTACTTCCCCTTTTTCATTTCTAATTCTATTGATTTGAGTCTTCTCCCTTTTTTTCTTGATGAGTCTTGCTAATGGTTTATCAATTTTGTTTATCTTCTCAAAGAACCAGCTTTTAGTTTTATTGATCTTTGCTATCGTTTCCTTCATTTCTTTTGCATTTATTTCTAATCTGATTTTTATGATTTCTTTCCTTCTGCTAACTTTGGGGTTTTTTGTTCTTCTTTCTCTAATTGCTTTAGGTGCAAGGTTAGGTTGTTTATGTGAGATGTTTCCTGTTTATTAAGGTAGGATTGTATTGCTATAAACTTCTCTCTTAGAACTGCTATTGCTGCATCCCCTAGGTTTTGGGTCGTCGTGTTTTCACTGTCATTTGTTTCTAGGTATTTTTTGATTTCCTCTTTGATTTCTTCAGTGATCACTTGTTTATTAAGTAGTGTATTGTTTAGCCTCCATGTGTTTGTATATTTTGCAGATCTTTTCGTGTAATTGATATCTAGTTTCATAGCGTTGTGGTCGGAAAAGATACTTGATAGGATTTCAATTTTTTAAAATTTACCAAGGCTTGATATGTGATACGATCCATCCTGGAGAGTTTTCCATGAGCACTTGAGAAAAATGTGTATTTTGTTGTTTTTGGATGGAATGTCCTATAAATATCAATTAAGTCCATCTTGTTTAATGTATCATTTAAAGCTTGTGTTTCCTTATTTATTTTCATTTTGGTTGATCTGTCCATTGGTGAAAGTGGGGTGTTAATGTCCCCTACTATGTTTTTTTACTGTCCATGTCCCCTTTTATGGCTGCTAGTATTTACCTTATGTATTGAGGTGCTCCTGTGTTGGGTGCATAAATATTTACAATTGTTATATCTTCTTCTGGGATCAATCCCTTGATCATTATGTAGTGTTCTTCTTTGTCTCTTGTAATAGTCTTTATTTTAAAGTCTATTTTGTCCGATATGAGAATTGCTACTCCAGCTTTCTTTTGATTTCCAGTTGCATGGAATATCTTTTTCCATCCCCTCACTTTCAGTGTGTATGTGTCCCTAGGTGTGAAGTGGATCTCTTGTAGACAGCATATTTATGGGTCTTGTTTTTGTATCCATTCAGCCAGTCTGTGTCTTTTGGTGGGAGCATTTAATCCATTTACATTTAAGGTAATTATTGATATCTGTGTTTCTATTCCCATTTTGTTAATTCTTTTGGGTTTGTTATTGTAGGTCTTTTCCTTCTCTTGTGTTCCTTGCCTAGAGAAGTTCCTTTAGCATTTGTTGTAAAGCTGGCTTGGTGGTGCTGAACTCTCTCAGCTTTTACTTGTCTGTGAAGGTTTTAATTTCTCCGTCAAATCTGAATGAGATACTTGCTGGGTAGAGTAATCTTAGTTGTAGGTTCTTCTCCTTCATCACTGTAAATATGTCCTGCCACGCCCTTCTGGCTTGCAGAGTTTCTGCTGAAAAATCAGGTGTTTAGCTTATGGGGATTCCCTTGTGTGTTATTTGTTGTTTTTCCCTTGCTGCTATTAATATGTTTTTTTTTTGTATTTACTTGTTGATAGTTTGATTAATATATGTCTTCGTGTTTTTTCCTTGGATTTATCCTGTATGGGACTCTCTGTGCTTCCTGTACTTGATTAACTGTTTCCTTTCCCATATTAGGGAAGTTTTCAACTATAATCTCTTCAAATATTTTCTCAGTCCCTTTCTTTTTCTCTTCTTCTTCTGGGACCCCTATAATTCAAATGTTGGTGCATTTAATGTTGTCCCAGAGGTCTCTGAGACTGTCCTCAGTTCTTTTCATTCTTTTTTCTTTATTCTGCTCTGCAGTAGTTATTTCCACTATTTTATCTTCCAGGTCACTTCTCCGTTCTTCTGCCTCAGTTATTCTGCTATTGATCCCTTCTAGAGTTTTTTTAATTTCATTTATTGTGTTGTTCATTGTTGCGTGTTTCTTCTTTAGTTCTTCTAGGTCCTTGTTAATGTTTCTTGCATTTTCTCTATTCTATTTCCAAGATTTTGGATCATCTTTACTATCATTATTCTGAATTCTTTTTCAGGTAGACTGTTTCCTCTTCATTTGTTAGGTCTGGTGGGTGTTTACTTTACTCCTTCATCTGCGGTATGTTTTTCTGTCTTCTCATTTTGCTTATGTCACTGTGTTTGGGGTCTCCTTTTTGCAGGCTGCAGGTTTGTAGTCCCGTTGTTTTTGGTGTCTGTCCCCAATGGCTAAGGTTGGGTCACTGGGTTGTGTAGGCTTCCTGGCAGAGGGGACTAGTGCCACGTTCTGGTGGATGAGGCTGGATTTTGTCTTTGTGGTGAGCAGGTCCATGTCTGGTGGTGTGTTTTGTGGTGTCTGTGGCCTTATTATGATTTTAGGCAGCCTCTGTGCTAATGGGTGGGTTTGTGTTCCTGTGTTGCTAGTAGTTTGGCATAGGGTGTCAGCACTGTAGCTTGCTGGTTGTTGAGTGAAGCTTGATGTTGGTATTGAGATGGAGATCTCTGGGAGATTTTCGCCATTTGATATTATGTGGAGCTTGGAGGTCTCTTGTGGATCAGTGTCCTGAAGTTGGCTCTCCCACCTCAGAGGCACAGCCCTGATGCCTGGCTGTAGCACCAAGAATATTCATCCACGTGGCTCAGAGTAAAAGGGAGAAAAAATAGAAAGAAAGAAAGAAAGAGGATAAAATGAAATAAAGTAAGATAAAATAAAGTTATTAAAATAAAAAATAATTATGAAGATAAAAATGTTTTTAAAAAGTAAAAAAAAGAAAAAAAATGGATGGCCAGAACCCTAGGACAAATGTTGAAAGCAAAGCTATACAGACAAAATCTCACATAGAAGCATACACATACACACTCACAAAAAGAGGAAAAGGGGAAAAAAATAATATATCTTTGCTCCCAAAGGCCACCTCCTCAATTTGAGATGATTCATTGCCTATTCAGGTATTCCACAGATGCAGGGTACATCATGTCGATTGTGGAGATTTAATCCACTGCTCCTGAGGCTGCTGGGAGAGATTTCCCTTTCTCTTCTTTGTTCTCACAGCTCCCAGGGGCTCAGCTTTGGATTTGGCCCTGACTCTGCGTGTACGTCGCCAGAGGGCGTCTGTTTTGTGCTCAGACAGGACGGGGTTAAAGGAGCCGCTGATTCGGGGGCGCTCTCAGGCCGGCGTGGAGGGAGGGGCACTGCGGGCGGGGCGGGCCTGCGGCAAAGTCCCGCGTGACTTTGCACCAGCCTGAGGCCCGCTGTGCGTTCTCCCGGGGGAGTTGTCCCTGGATCCCGGGAACCTGGCAGTGGCGGGCTGCACAGGCTCTGCGGAAGAGGGGTGTGGAGAGTGGCCTGTGCTCGCACACAGGCCCCTTGGTGTCGGCAGCAGCATCCTTAGCGTCTCCCGCCCGTCTCTGGGGTTCGCGCTTTTAGCCGCGGCTCGCGCCCGTCTCCGGAGTTCCCTCAAGCAGTGTTCTTAAATCCCTCTCCTCATGCACCAGGAAACAAAGAGGGAAGACAAAGTCTCTTGCCTCTTCGGCAGGTGCAGACTTTTCCCCGGACTCCCTCCCGGCTAGCCGTGGTGCACTAACCCCTTCAGGCTATGTTCAAGCCGCTAACCCCAGTCCTCTCCCTGCGCTCCGTCCAAAACCAAAACCCGAGCCTCAGAGCCTCAGCTCCCAGCCCTGCCCGCCCCTGCGTGTGAGCAGGCAAGCCTCTCAGGCTGGTGAGTGCCAGTCGGCCCTAATCCTCTGTGCGGGAATCTCTCCGCTTTGCCCTCCACACCCCTGTGGCTGTGCTCTCCTCCAGGGCTCTGAAGCTTCCCTCCTCCACCATCCGCAGTCTACGCCCGGGAAGGGGCTTCCTAGTGTGTGGAAACGTTTCCTCCTTCACAGCTCCCTCCCACTGGTGCAGGTCCCGTCCCTATTCTTTTGTCTCTATTTATTCTTTTTTCTTTTGCCTTACCCAGGTATGTGGGGTGTTTCTTGCCTTTTATGATGTCTGAGGTCTTCTGCCAGCATTCAGTGGGTGTTCTATAGGAGCACTTCCACTTGTAGATTTATTTCTGGTGTATCTGTGGGGAGGAAAGTGATCTCCGCGTCTTACTCTTCCGCCATCTTTCTAGCCTCCAGCACCACTTATTGAAGAGACTCTCTTTTCTCCATTGTATATTCTTGCATACATTGTTACGGATAAGGTGGCCATATGTGGAAGTGTTTATGTCTGGGCTTTCTATCCTGTTCCACTGGTTTATATTTCCCTTTTTGTTCCAGTACCATACTGTCTTGATTACTGTAGCTTTGTAGTATAGTCTGAAGTCAGGGAGCCTGATTCCTCCAGCTCCCTTTTTCTTTCTCAAGATTGCTTTGGCTATTTGGGGTCTTTTGTGTTTCCATAGAAATTGGGAAATTTTTTGTTCTAGTTCTATGAAAAATGCCATTGGTAGGTTGATAGGGATTGTATTGAATCTGTAGATTGCTTTGGGTAGTATCGTCATTGTCACAATGTTGATTCTTCCCATCCAAGAACATGGTATATCTCTCCAGCTGTTTGTATCATCTTTTATTTCTTGCATCCGTGTCTCTACAGTTTTTTGCATACATCTCTTGTCTCATTAGGAGGGCTTATTCCTATGTAATTTATTCTTTTTGTTGCAGTGTTAAATGTGGTTGTTTCCTTAATTTCTCTTTCAGATATTTTGTCTTTAGTGTATGGGAATGCTAGAGATTTCTCTGCATTAGTTTTGTACCCTGCTACTTTCCCAAATTCATTGATTAGCTCCAGTAGTTTTCTGGTAGCATCTTTAGGATTCTGTATGTATAGTATCACGTCATCTACAAGCAGTGACAGCTTTACTTCTTCTTTTCCGAGTTGGATTCCTTCCATTTCTTTTACTTCTCTGATTGCTGTGGCTAAAGACTTCCAAAACTATGTTGAATTATAGTGTTGAGCGTGGGTAACATTGTCTTGTTCCTGATCTTAGAGGAAATGGTTTCAGTTTTTCACCATTGAGAACGATGTTGGCTATGGGTTTGTCATATATGGCCTTTATTATGTTGAGGTAGGTTTTCTCCATGCCCACTCTCTGGAGAGTTTTTACTATAAATGGATGTTGAATTTTGTCGAAAGCTTTTTGTACATCTGTTGAGATGATCATATGGTTTTTCTCCTTCAGTTTGTTAATATGGTGTATCATATTGATTGATTTGCGTATATTGAAGAATCCTTGCATTTCTGGAATAAACCCCACTTAATCATGGTGTATGATCCTTTTAATGTGCTGTTGGATTCTCTTTGCTAATATTTTGTTGAAGATTTTTGCCTCTATGTTCATCAGTGATATTGGTGTGTAGTTTTTTTTTGTGGCATCTTTGTCTGGTTTTGGTATCAGGGTGCTGATGGCCTCATAGAATGAGTTTGGGAGTGTTCCTCCCTCTTGTATATTTTGGAAGAGTTTGAGAAGGATAGTTGTTAGCTCTACTCTAAGTGCTTGATAGAATTCACCTGTGAAGCCATCTGGTCCTGGGCTTTTGTTTGTTGGAAGATTTTTAATCACACTTTCAATTTTAGTGCTTGTGTTGGTCTGTTCATATTTTCTATTTCTTCCTGGTTTGATCTTGGAAGGTGGTGCTTTTCTAAGAATTTGTCCCTTTCTTCGAGGTTGTCCATTTTATTGGCATAGAGTTGCTTGTTGTAGTCTCTCATGATCCTTTGTATTTTTGCAGTGTCAGTTGTTACTTCTCCTATTCCATTTCTAATTTTGTTGATTTGATTTTTCTCCCTTTTTTTCTTGATGAGTCTGGGTAATGGTTTATCAATTTTGTTTATCTTCTCAAAGAACCAGCTTTTGGTTTTATTGATGTTTGCTATTGTTTCCTTCATTTCTTTTTCATTTATTTCTGATCTGATCTTTTTTATTTCTTTCCTTCTCCTTTGGTTTGTTTGGTCCTCTTTTTCTAATTGCTTTAGGTGTAAGGTTAGGTTTTTATTTGAGATGTTTTTTGTTTCTTGAGGTAGGATTGTATTGCTATAGAAGTCCCTCTTAGAACTGCTTTTGCTGCATCCCATAAGTTTTGGTTCATTTTGTTTTCATTGTCATTTGTTTCAAGGTTCTTTTTGATTTCCTCTTTGATTTCTTCAGTGATCTCTTGGTTATTTAGTAGCATATTGTTTAGCCTCCATGTGTTTGTATTTTTTACAGATTTTTTTCCTGTAACTGATATCTTGTCTCACAGCATTGTGTTCGGAAAAGATACTTGATATGATAGCATTTTTGTTAAATTTCCCAGGCTTGATTTGTTACCCAAATATGATCTATCCTGGAGAATATTCCATGAGCACTTGAGAAGAAAGGGTATTATGTTGTTTTTGGATGGAATGTTCTATAAATATCAATTAAGTCTCTCTCGTATTTTTGTGTCATTTAAAGCTTGTGTCTCCTTTTCAGTTTTCTGTCTGGATGGTGTGTCCATTGGTGTAATTGAGGTGTTAAAGTCCCCCACTATTATTGTGTTAATTTCGATTTCCCCTTTTATGGCTCTTTGCATTTGCCTAATGTATTGAGGTGCTTCTATGTTGGGTGTGTAAATACAATAGTTATATCTTCTTCCTGGATTGTTCCCTTGCTCATTATGTAGTGTCCTCCTTTTTCTCTTGTAATAATTTTTATGTTAAAGTCTATCTTGTCTGATATGAGTATTGCTATTCCAGCTTTGTTTTGATTTCCATTTACATGGAATATCTTTTTCCATCCCCTCACTTTCAGTCTGTATGTGTCCCTAGGTCTGAAGTGGGTCTCTTGTAGGCAGCATATATATGGGTCTCGTTTTTGTATCCATTCAGCCAGTCTATGCCTTTTGGTTGGAGCACTTAATCCATTTACATTTAAGGTAATTATTGATATGTATGTTTCTATTACTGTTTTCTTAATTGTTTTTGTAGGTCTTTTCCTTCTCTTGTGTTTTCTGCCTAGAGAAGTTCCTTTAGTATTTGATGTAGAGCTGGTTTGGTTGTGCTGAATTCTCTTAGCTTTTGTTTGTCTGTAAAGGTTTTAATTTCTCCATCAAATCTGTATGAGATCCTTTCTGGGTAGAGTAATCTTGGTTGTAGCTTTTTCCTTTTCATCACTCCAAATATGTCCTGCTATTCTCTTCTGGCTTGCAGAGTTTCTGCTGAAAGATCAGGTGTTAACTGTATGGGGTTTCCTTTGTGTGTTATTTGTTGCTTTTCCTTTGATGCTTTCAACATTGTTTTAGTTTAATTTTTGATAGTTTGATTAGTATGTGTCTTGGCACGTTTCTCCTTGGATTTATCCTGTATGGGACTCTCTGCGCTTCCTGGACTTGGGTGGTATTTCCTTTCCCATGTTAGGGAAGTTTTCAACTATAATCTCTTCAAATATTTTCTCAGACCCTTTCTTTTTCTATTCCTGTTTTGGGACCCCTATAATTCGAATGTTGGTGCGTTTAATGTTGTCCCAGAGGTCTCAGACTGTCCTCAATTCTTTTCATTCTTTTTTCTTTATTCTGCTCTTTGGCAGTTATTTCCACTATTTTATCATCCTGGTCACTTATCTGTTCTGCCTCAGTTATTCTGCTATTTATTCCTTCTAGAGTATTTTTAATTTCATTTATTGTGGTGTTCTTCATTGATTGCTCTTACGTTCTTCTAGGTCTTTGTTAAACGTTTCTTGTATTTTCTCCATTCTATTTCCAAGATTGTGGATCATCTTTAGTATCATTACTCTGAATTCTGTTTCACGTAGACTGCTTATTTTCTCTTCATTTGTTTGGTCTGGTGGGTTTTTACCTTGCTTCTTCATCTGTTGCATTTTTCTCTGTTTTCTCATTTTCTTTAAGTTACTGTGTTTGGGGTCTCCTTTTTGCAGGCTGCAGGTTTGTAGTTCCCATTGTTTTTGGTGTCTGCCCCCAGTGGGTGAGGTTGGTTCAGTGGGTTGTGTAGGCTTCCTGCTGGAGGAGACTGGTACATGCCTTCTGGTGGGTGGGGCTGTATCTTGTCCTTCTGGTGTGCAGGACCATTTCTGGTGGTGTGTTTTGGAGTGTTTGTGAACTTAGTATGACTTTAGGCAGCTGCTCTGCTAACGGGTGTGTTTGTGTTCCTGTCTCGCTAGTTTGGCACAGGGCGTCCAGCACTGGAGCTTGCTGGCTCTTGGGTGGAGCTGGGTCTTTGTGTTGAGACGAAGTTCTCTGGGAGAGCTCTCTGATTGATATTACGTGGGCCAGGAGGTTTCTGGTGGTCCAATGTCCTGGACTGGGCCCTCCCACCTTGGAGGCTCAGGCCCGACACCTGGCTGGAGCACCAAGACCCTGCCAGCCACATGGCTCAGAGGGAAAGGAAGAAAGAAAACAAAAACAAGAACAAAAACTAATATAGCAAAACGAATAGACAGAACTGTAGGATAAATGTTAAAAGCAAAGGTTTACAGACAAAATTACACAAGGAAGCATATACATACATAGTCACCAAAAGAGAAAAAGGAGAAAAAAAAAATATACAAAAGGAAGAGAGCAACCAAACCAACAAACAAATCCACCAATGATAACAAGCATTTAAAAACTAAACTAAGATAAACATAAACCCAGAAATTAATCAGACGCAAAAAGCAAACCCCAAGCCTACAGTTGCTCACAAAGTCCACCGCCTCAATTTTGGGAACATTTGTTGTCTATTCAGGTGTTCCACAGATGTGGCGTTTATCCAGTTGATTATGGGGATTTAATCTGCTGCTCCTGAGGCTGCGCTGAGAAATTTCCCTTTCTCTTCTTTGTTCACACAACTCCTGGGCTTCAGCTTTGGTTGTGGCTCTGCCTCTGCATGTAGGCTGCCCTCAGGCGTCTTTTTCCCTGCCCAGACAGGAGGGGGTTAAAGCAGGTGCTGATTAGGGCTCTCTTGCTCACTGAGGCGGGGGAAAGGGAGGGGTATGGTAGTTATATTTGGAATGGTCAGTGAGCCTGAGGTGGCAGAGGCTGGCATGACGTTGCCACAGCCTGAGGTGTGCCGTGTGTTCTCCCAGGGAAGTTGTCCCTGGATAGTGGAACCCTGGCAGTGGTATGCTGCACAGGCTCACTGGGGGTGTGGGTAGTGACCTCATTTGCACACAGGATTCTTGGTGACATCGGTAGCAGCATTAGCGGTTCATGCCTGTCTCTGGGGTCTGAACTGATAGTCGTGGCTTGTGCCCGTCTCTGGAGCTTGTTTAGGTGGTGCTCTGCCTTCTGTGGGCACAGTGGGAAGGAATCCCCTCTCCTCGCGCACCCAGAAACAAAGGTCTCTTGACTCTTAGGCACTTCCAAACTTTTTCCAGGATTCCCTACAGGCTAGCTGTGGTGCACTAGCCCCCTTCAGGCTGTCTTGCAGCCATCCCCAGTCCTCTTCCTTGGGTCTGACCTCCGAAGCCGGAGCCTCAGCTCCTAGCCTCCGCCCGCCCCAGCAGGTGAGCAAACAAGCCTCTCAGGTTGGTGAGTCCTGGTCAGCACTGATCCTGTCTGCGGGAATCTCTTCGCTTTGTCCTCTGCCCTCCTGTTGCTGCGCTCTACTCTGTGGCTCCGAAGCTCCCCCCACCCCACCCACGTGCCATCTCTGCCAGTGAAGGGGCTTCCTAGTGTGTGGAAATATTTTCTCTTTCACAGCTCCCTCCCTCCCAGAGGTGCGGGTCATGTCCCTATTCTTTTGTCTCTGTTTTTTATTTTTTCTTTTGCCGTACCCAGGTACATGGGGAGTTTTTTGCCTTTTGGGAAATCTGAGGTCTTTTGCCAGCGTACAGTAGGTATTCTGTAGCAGTTGTTCCACATGTAGATGTATTTTTGATGTATTTGTGGGGAAGAAGGTGATACCCATGTCTTCTCTGCCATCTTGAAGGTCTCGGACCTAATGTTAATATATACAAAACCCAGTAGTGATCCTACACACCAGCAACAGCAACTAGAAATTGCAATTGAAATTTTAAAAAATCATATTCTCAAAAGATTCATGAGGTAACTAGGTGTAAGTCTAACAACTGATGTTTAAGAACTATTTAGAGAAAATTATATTTATAACTTTATTAAGTGTCCGAAGTGTAGTGTAAATTAAAGATACATAATGGTGGAAGGCAAGGATTCAATATTGTCAAGATATCAATTCTCATTAAATTTACTTATAAATTCAGTGCAATTACAGTCAGTGACAACTAGTTTTTTCACAGATCAGTGGAAAAATGGTGAAGAATTATCAAAACAATTTGAGGAAAAAGAAAGGTCCATTTTAGCTGCTAGTTTCTAAGACATATTATAAAGGTACAAAAATAAAGTGCCATATTGTGGGGAGGGAGAGAGGGAGGGAGAAGGAGAGAAGGAGATGGGGTAGAGAGGAAGAAATGGACCAGTAGAACAGAACTGCACATAAATAAGAAATTGGTATATGACAGAAGTGGCATTTAGATCAGAGGGAAAGGAGGGACTAATCAATAATAAGTTTGGGAATTAAAGTTTTAGAAATAAGTAGTGTTCAATATTCATCATAGTGATTACCCCAATTTAATTAATGCACATTTTATTATTAACATAAAACTACTTCTTGAATGATCAGAAGACTTATCCAGGTTGTGTATTATTTTTCATTTTCCTCCTTTCTCCTTTCCCCTTTCCTCTTGGTCTATTTTTGGGGTAACAGTTGAACCTTAGGGCAGGGAAAGGAGAAAGCACTCAAGTTTCAACATACTGGTTGGAAGAAATTTGAAGTTTTTAATTAAAGTTCTATTTAGGAAAACTTCCACTTCCTGTGGCAGACTAGCTAAATAGCTAATGCTGACCAACTTGCCTACTGAGAACACCTAGAAAACACCTGAACAAAATGTTTAAAAGCATCTATTGGAAGACATAGGAAAATTAACTGGTATTGAAGAATTATGGAGTTGAGAACTGGGTAGAAGAAGGAAACTGAGTTCTGCTTTGGGGCAGCTTTTTCTCAAGGGATACTTGTTGATTTTGGAAGAGGCTGTTGAGAGCCTGAGAAGCTGAACACAGTTTATAGGGGTATCTATGGCTCACCACAGAGTGGGAAACTTTGTAAACCCTTTATGCTTTGGGTTCAGACTCCAAAGAATTATAACTTAGATTAAGGGTGAGCTAGAAATACTCTGGCACTGTTGGGGGACTAAAGGTATACTTCAAATAATCTGAAACTCTATAACTGGATTACATTGATCTACATGATTAGTATCCTAGCCCTTTTCCCAGAAGCAAATGCAAATCTTCTATGGAAGAAGACAATATCATCCCAGGCCTCAGTATATTTTTTATGATGTTAATATACAACAGCCAGTCCACAATAAAAAACCAGCCAGGCACATGAAGATAGTGAAACAGGGTGACCAAAACCAAACAGATGAACAAAAAGAAAACAATACACAACAAAGAGAGAAACACAGAGAATTCTGATCATAGAATTCTGAAAACCAAACTTTAAAATAACTGCCTATTAAGATCAAGGATTATAAACAAAAAACATAACAAAACCCTAAAAACTATAACAGAGAGCCACATAAAAATTTTAAAACTAAGAAATACAATGAATGAAATTAAGAACTCAATGGATGGGTTTAAGAGATTAGACTCAGCTGAAGAGTTATGTAGGGAAATGGAATATGTTAGAGTAAATATGTAGACTGAAGCAAAGAGAAAAAATTTTTAAAGCATACAGAAAAAGAATGTAAGAGCATAAGGGGTATAGGAGGAGTTCTAACACATATTGTAATGTAGTCACATATTGAAAAGAGAAAGAAAATGAAGCAGAAACAATCTTTGACGTGACAATAGTCAAGGATTTTCCAAAACTGATGAAAAGCATTAAGCCGTAGATTTTATTTCATTTCTTACTTTTTCTCTCCCCTCCCTCCCCTCCCCCTCCCTCCCTTCCCCCTCCCTCCCCTCCCCTTCCCCTCCCTCCATCCCCCTCCTTCCCTCCCTCTCCCTTCCCCCTCCTCCCTCCCTCCCTTCCTCCCTTCCTTCCTTCCTTCCTTTCTCTAACTGTTCATTTTATTTTTTATTGAAGTATAGTTGATTTACTGAAATGTTCACTTTAAAATGGTTAATTGTGTTATGTGACCCTCACCTCAATTTTTAAAAAAATCTGTGTTGGTTATCCTTTTTTTTCCCCCTTGATTCTCAGAGTTCCCCTCATGCTTTCTTTTTTCAAATTGAAATATAGTTGATTTACAATATTGTGTTAGTTTCAGGTATACAGTAAAGTGATTGTTTTATATATATATATTTCAGATTATTTTTCATTATAGGTTATTACAAGATATTGAATATTGTTCCCTGTGCTATAACGTAAATCCTTGTTGCTTATCTGTTCTATGTATAGTAGTTTGTATATGTTAATTCCATGCTCCTAATATATCCCTCCCCTGCTGCCTGGCTTTCCCCTTGGTAACCATAAGTTTGCTTTCTGTCATGAGTCTGTTTCTGTTTTGTAAATAAGCTCATTTGTATTATTTTTTTAGATTCCCTATATATATGATATTATATACCATTTGTCTTTCTCTGTCTGACTTCACTTAGTACAGTAATCTCTAGGTCTATCCATGTTGCTGCAAATGGCAATATTTCATTCATTTTTATGGCTGAGTAATATTCCATTGTATATATATATATCTTCTCTATCCAGTCATCTGTCGATGGATACTTAGGTTGCTTCCATGTCTTGGCTGTTGTAAATAGTGCTGCTATGAATATTGGGATGCGAATATCTTTTCAAATTAGAATTTTCATCTTTTCTGGAAATATGCCCAGGAGTGGGATTGTTGGGTCATATGATAACTCTATTTTTAGTTTTTTAAGGAACCTCCATACTGTTTTCCATAGTAGCTGCACCAGTTTATATTCCCACCAACAGTATAGGAGGGGTCTCTTTCCTCCACACCCTCTCCAGCATTTACGGTTTGTAGGCTTTTTGATGATGGCCATTCTGACCAGTGTGAGGTGATACCTCATTGTGGTTTTGATTTGCATTTCTCTAATAATGAATGATGTTGAGCATCTTTTCGTGTGTCTGTTGGCCATCTGTGTATCTTCTTTGGAGAATGTCTATTTCGGTCTTCTGCCTATTTTTTGATTGGGTTGTTTGTTTTTTTGATATTGAGCTATATGAGCTGTTTGTATATTTTGCAAATTAAGGCCTTGTCGGTCGCATGTTTGTGACTATTTTCTCGCAGTCTGTAGGTTGTCTTTTCGTTTTGTTTATGGTGTCTTTTGCTGTGTATGATCAATTGATTTTTGACAAGGGTGCCAAGACCATTCAGTGGGGTAAAAAATAATCTTTTCAACAAATGGTGCTGGAATAAGTGTTTATCCACATGCATAAGAATGAATTTTGATTCCTACCTCACACCATAGGCACAGACTAACTCAAAATGGACCCAAATACAAGAGTTAAAGTTGTAAAATCCTTAGAGGAAGACCAGGTATAAATATGATCTTGGATTAGCTCACAATTTATTTAGTTATGACACTAAAAGTATAATCAATAAAAGAAAAAAATAGATAACTGGACTACATCAAAATTGTAAACTTGTATCCTTCAAAGGGCATTATCAAGAAACTGAAGACAACCTATAGTATGGAAGGAGATATTTGCTCATGATTTATCTGACAAGGGATTTGTATCCAGAATATGTAAAGAACTCTTATAACTCAATCACCAAAATACAAACAACCCAATTGTAAAATGGACAAAGGATCCAGATAGACTTTCCTCCAAAGAAGATATACAAATGGCCAACAAGCACGTGAAAAGATATGCAACATCATTAGTTGTTAGGGGAATGCAGATTAAAAAAAATGACAATAAGGAAAGTTGGTAAAGACGTGGTGAAATTTGAGCCCTTATACATTGTTGGTGGAAATGTAAAATGGTGAAGGTGCTGTGGAAAACAGTCTGGCAGTTCCTCACATGGTTAAACAGAGTTACCCTCTGATCCAGAAATTCCACTCCTAGGTTTATACACAAGAGAAATGAAAACATATGTCCACACAAAAGTTGTAGACAAATTATTCATAGCAACATTATTCATAATGGCGAAAATGTGCCAACAAGCCAAGTGTCCAGCAGTTGATGAATAGATAAGCATAATTGGTGTGATGAATAGATAAACTTCATTGGTGTGTCCATACAGTGGGTTGTTATTTAGCCATTAAAAAGGAATGAAGTACTGATGCATACTACAACATGGATGAACCTTGGAAAACATGTTAAGTGAATGAAGCTAACCACAAAAGGATACCTCTATGTTTCCATTTATATCATGTCCAGAGCAGGCAAACCCATAGATACAGAAGGTAGATTTGTTGCCAGAGGGTTGGGAAAGAGAGAATTGGGAATGACTACTAACAAATATGAGGTTTCAGTTTGGGGTGATGAAAATATTCTGGAAATAGATAGTGGTGGTTGCACAGCATTGTGAATTACTAAAAACCACTGAAGTGTACACCTTAAAATGGTAAAGTTTATGGTATGTGACTTATGTATCAATAAAAAAATGCAATTTTAAAAAGTTAGTGCAATTCCAACTAAATACCAACAGATTTTAAGTGGAACTTGACTGATTCTAAGATTTATTATTGAAATACTAAGGGCCAAGAATAGTGCAACAATGTTGAAGAAAAGAATTTCAGAGTATTTGATCTACTTGATATCAGTGTCCATTTTAAAGGTACAGTAATGAAGAGAATGTAGTATTGGCACTGGGCTGGATAAAAGACAAATGAAAATAGAGTAAAAAAAAAAGACCTTCACATATATGGGCAAAGGAGACTGCAGAACAGTGAGGAAAAGACAGTCTTTTTAATAACTGTTGCTGGGTCAGTTGGATTTTCATATGGAAAATAAAGTAAATTTGGCCCCTCACAGCATATGCAAATGCATATTCCACATCCTAAAATCAAAGGCAAAATGACACAATGTCTACAGGATAACACAAGACTATCTACATGAACTTCAGGTAGGAAAAGATTTATTAAAGAGGACTGAAAAGCACTAATATAAGAGAAAAGCTTGATAAACATACATCATTAATAGAGTTTAAAAATAGAGCCAAGACACAGAGTGGAAAAAATCATTTATAACACACATAACGGACAAAAGACTCATATCCAGAACATCTGAAGAACTTGTACTAATCAATAAGAAAAATATAGACAACCTAATAAAAAATAGGTGGGGATTTAAACCGACACTCACCAAAGACATTCAAATGACCAATAAATTGTGTAAACGTGCTCTTCATTAGTAATTAGGAAAATGAAAATGAAATGCACCACAAGATTTTACCACCAGAATGACTATAATGAAAATGATGAAAAATACAAAATATTGGCAATAATGTGGTGCAACACAAGATTTTCACTTTTAGATAAATACCCTAAAGAAATATGTGTACATTTGCCCCAAGAAAGATATATAAGAATGTTCATAGCGGAATTATTTGGAGTATCCCTAAACTTGAAAGAATCCAGATGCCCGTCGAGAGTAGAATTGATAAAGAAATTGTGTTATCATCACACAGTGAATAGCATGTGATAATGAAAATGAATGAATTACAGCTACATGTAACCAACCAATCACATGGGTGACTCTTACAAATATATATATGTGAATGAAACATGCTAGGCACAAAAGAATATATATTGTTTTAGTCAATTTATAAAAAGTCCCAAAATACGCAAATCTGAACTGTGATGTTTAGAAATTAAGAGTGGTTAAATTCAGAGAAGAATGAAGGAGTACTGATAGGGAAGGAGTAGGATTTGGAGAGTGTTCTGGGATAATGATCTCAATTGGCTAGGAGTTACATAGATGTTCACTTTGTGAAAACTCATTTAAGTTGTTCATTTCCATTTTGTGCACTCTTCTCTAGGTGTTTTATACTTCACAATAAAAATAAATAAAAATAGAACAATTCAACTTCTGGGTATATATCCTAAAGAATCGAAAGCAGAGTCTTGAAGAGATATTTGTATACCCATGTTCATAGCATTCTCCACAATAGCCAAAAGGTGGAAGCAACCCACATGTCCATTGGTGGATGAAGGAATAAACAATATGTAGTATATACATACAATGGAATATTATTCAGTCCTAATAAGAAAGGACAGTTTGCTACATGCTATAGCATGGGTGAACCTTGAGATCACTATGTTAAGTGAAATCAGCCCATCACAAAAAAATAAATACTGTATGATTCCAATTATATAAAGTATCTAGAATAGTCAAACTCAATAGAAAAAAAAAGAATGGTGGTTGCCAGGGCCTGGGGGAAGAGGGATATGGGGAGCTTTTGTTTATGGGTATAGACTTTCAGTTTTGCAATATGAAAAATTTCTGGAGATGAGTTGCACAATGTGAATATACTTAATGCTTCTAAAGTATGTAATCAAAATGGTTAGAATGATAAATTTTGTTATGTGTATTTTACCACAATTACAAATTTTAAAATTAAAAAAAGATTTAAAAAATGGCATCATTGGGACTTCCCTGGAGGTCCAGTGGTTAGGACTTTGCCTTCCAGTGGAGGGGGTACGGGTTTGATTCCTGGTTGGGGAGCTAAGATGCCATGTGCCTTACAGCCAAAAAAAACCCAAAACATAAAACAGAAGCAATATTGTAACAAATTCAATAAACACTTTAAAAAAAAATGGCATCATTGGAAAAACTGGTGAAATCCAAAATGTGTAGTTTAGCTATTAGTAGCATACCAAAGTTAATTTCTTAGTTTTGATAACTTTACTATGGCTATGAAAGACATAACAAGCTGAGTGAAGGCATTAAATAGAACTGTGTATTTTTTAAAATTAATTTTTATTGGAGTATAGTTGCTTTACAATGTTGTGTTAGTTTCTACTGTACAGCAAAGTGAATCAGTTATATGTATACATATATCCCCTCTTTTTTGGATTTCCTTCCCATTTAGGTCACCACAGAGCATTGAGTAGAGTTCCCTGAGCTATATAGTTACCTATTTTATACATAATATCAATAGTGTATATATGTCAATCCCAGTCTCCCAATTCATCTCCCCCCTTTCCCCTTTGGTGTCCATACATTTGTTCTCTATGTCTGTGTCTCTCTTTCTGCTTTGCAAATAAGATCATCTATACCATTTTTCTAGATTTCACATATATGTGTTAATATATTTGTTTTTCTCTTTCTGACTTACTTCACTCTGTATGACAGTCTCTAGGTCCATCCACGTATCTACAAATGACCCAATTTCTTTCCTTTTTATGGCTAATATTCCATTGTATATATGTGCTGCATCTTTTTTTATCCATTCCTCTGTTGATGGACATTTAGATTGCTTCCATATCCTGGCTATTGTAAATAATGCTGCAATGAACATTGGGGTGCATGTGTCTTTTTGAATTATGGTTTCCTCTGGGTATATGCCCAGTAGTGGGATTGCTGGGTCATATGGTAGAACTGTGTATTGTTTTTGCAAACTTTGTGTAAGTCTAAAATTATTTTAAAATAAAAAGTAAAAAACAATAAATGAAAATACATACTTGGTGAATTTCCATGCCAATTTGGGGGACAAGCTTGAATTTACAGAGCTAGATAGATTATATGAGCACTAAAACCTCTTTTCCATTTTGGTGTTTTTCCTTCTGTTTTCCTTACACAATGACCAAACGTTCCAAAATCCCAAGATCCCAATAGCAGCAGCCAGTCAAAGTATCCCATTCTCATGAATGACCAAGAGGTCCTGGATATGAAGAGGAAATATTAAACAGACTACTTCATTGTCGCCGAAGCCCATATTTTCTTTGGTTATTTCAATGTTTTTATTCAAAAAGCAACTCAGGGTTTGCTACTCCATTCCCATAATAGAATGAATAGAGAAACTTGTGTCATTATTAAAAAATGTTCCAAATCCTGTAATGTGGTGTGTTGGTTTTTTATTTTCTGCCAATGTTTTTAGCTTTTCTTCAGTGCAGAAGAACACTTCGTGTTTTTCCCTGATACTGGTAAAACTTCGTGACTAAATTTACAGCTAAAAATCTTTTGTTGGAAGGAATAATTGAAAGCAGATACTCTGATGTCTTCCACTAACTTAAATCCTAACTAGAGTATTAATTTCTTGTCAAATAATGGGATAGATTTCCATTTATTAATATTAAAGGAACTTATGTAATATCTACTGCAACTTACTTTTTTATATATATATATATATATATATATATATGTATATATATTGCTTTTTACTTATCTATGACCAGTAGAGCCCAATATAGTATCTTTTACATAGTATAGAGAGTAGGTCCTTAATGTTTATTGGTTACTTAAATTAAATTAAGACAAATCAAGACTGTATGTGATAAAAGAATGAAGGTGATAAGTGAACCACCTTAAAAATAAGACAACTTTTGACTTACTCTCATATCAATTGCTTAAGCAGGTTCAATGAACTCAGATTGGGACTAACGCTAGTACTTGCTATCTTGAATTAGCTAAGCTTAGTAAGAGCAGAATTGGCACTAAATTAATGGGTTGCCACTGATAGGCTTTGATCTCACCATGAGAATCATTGCCAAAGTACACAGAATCTCTTAACAAAGAAACATTTCTTTTTAAAATAAAAGATATCCAAGGTCACTTGAATCTACTCTGTGATTTTGCTTGACAAACTAAAGAAATGGGAGGATTGGAAGCATCCACCATTATTTAAGCAAAAAGATAAAAGATATGTTTTAGTGTAATGGCACAAATACTGGAGGTTTAAATTTCTAAACAGAGAAGTACTTTATAGCAGAACGTAGCTAGAGGTGACTTGGTGAGCCAGTGAAATGACACCAAAGAAGATTTTAAAGTTAAAAGTATAAAATACGTGTTTTAAAATTTGCTATTAAAAGTGATATAGTCTCTGTTTGAAAATGGAACATAGAGACAAGCATTGTACGTTAGAAATTGACATTGTTAATCATGACCATAGTTTTTTGTTTTTAACAAAAAAAATCTTTAACATCTTTATTGGGAGTATAATTGTTTTACAATGAGGTGTTAGTTTCTCCTGTATAACAAAGTGAATCAGCTATATGCATACATATATCCCCATATCCCCTCCTTCTTGCATCTCCCTCCCGTCTAAGTGGTCACAAAGCACTAAGCTGATCTCCCTGTGCTATGTGGCTGCTTCCTACTAGCTATCTATTTTACATTGGTTAGTGTATATATGTCCATGCCACTCTCTCACTTCGTCCCAGCTTAACCTTCCCCCTCCCCGTGTCCTCAAGTGCATTCTCTACGTCCGCGTCTTTATTCCTGTCCTGCCCCTAGGTACATCAGAACCTTTTTTTTAGATTCCATTTATATGTCTTAGCATATGGTATTTTTCTCTTTCTTACTTACTTCACTCTATGACAGACTCTGGGTGTATCCACCTCACTACAAATAACTCAACTTCGTTTCCTTTTATGGCTGAGTAATATTCCAATTGTATATATGTGCCACATCTTCATTATCCATTCATCTGTCTGTGGACACTTAGGTTGCTTCCGTGTCCTGGCTATTGTAAATAGTGCTGCAATGAACATCATGGTACGTGACACTTTTTGAATGATGGATTTCTCAGGGTATATGGCCAGTAGTGGGATTGCTGGGTCATATGGTAGTTCTATTTTTAGTTTTTTCAAGAACCTACATACTGTTCTCCATAGTGGCTGTATCAATTTACATTCCCGCCAACAGTGCAAGAGGGTTCCCTTTTCTCCACACCCTCTCCAGCATTTATTGTTTGTAGATGTTTTGATGATGGCCATTCTGATTGGTGTGAGGTGATACCTCATTGTAGTTTTGATTTGCATTTCTCTAATAATTAGTGATGTTGAGCATCCTTTCATGTGTTTGTTGGCAATCTGTATATCTTCTTTGGAGAAATGCTTATTTAGGTCTTCTGCCCATTTTTGGATTGGGTTGTGTGTTTTTTTGATATGGAGCTACATGAGCTGCTTGTAAATTTTGGAGATTAATCCTTTGTCAGTTGCTTCATTTGCAAATATTTTCTCCCATTCTGAGGGTTGTCTTTTTGTCTCAATTATGTTTTCCTTTGCTGTGCAAAAGCTTTTAAATTTCATTAGGTCCCATTTGTTTATTTTTGTTTTTAATTCCATTTCTCTAGCAGGTGGGTCAAAAAGGATCTTGCTGTGATTTATGTCATGGTGTGTTCTGCCTATGTATTCCTCTAAGAGTTTGATAGTGTCTGGCTTATATTTAGGTCTTTAACCCACTTTGAGTTTATTTTTGTGTATGGTCTTAGGGAATGTTCTAATTTCATTCTTTTACATGTAGCTCTCCAATTTACCCAGCACCACTTAAAGAAGAGGCTGTCTTTTTTCCATTGTATAGTCTTGTGTCCTTTATCAAAGATAAGGTGACCATATGTGCATGGGTTTATCCCTGGGCATTCAATCCTATTCCATTGATATATATTTCTGTTTTTGTGCCAGTACCATACTGTCTTGATTACTGTAGCTTTGTAGTATAGTCTGAAGTCAGGGAGCCTGCTTCCTCCAGCTCCGTTTTTCTTTGTCAAGATTGCTTTGGTTATTCGGGGTCTTATGTGTTTCCATACAAATTGGGAAATTCTGGGTTCTAGTTCTGTGAAAAGTGCCACTGGTAGTTTGATAGGGATTGCATTGAATCTGTAGATTGCTTTGGGTAGTATAGTCATTTTTACAATGTTGATTCTTCCAATCCAAGAATATGGTATATCTCTCCATCTGTTTGTATCATCTTTAATTCCTTTCATCCGTTTCTTATAGTTTTCTGCATACAGGTCTTTTGTCTCCTTAGTTAGGTTTATTCATAGGTATTTTATTCTTTTTGTTGCAATGGTAAATGGGCGTGTTTTCTTAATTTCTTTTTGAGATTTTTCATCATTATTGTAAAGGAGCGCAAGAGATGTCTGTGTATTAATTTTATATCCTGTTACTTTACCCAACTCATTGATTAGCTCTAGTAGTTTTCTGTTGGCATCCTTAGGATTCTCTATGTATAGTATCATGTCATCTGCAAACAGTGAGAGTTTCACTTCTTTTCCAATTTGGATTCCTTCGATTTCTTTTTCTTCTCTGATTGCTGTGGCTAAAACTTCCAATACTATGTTGAATAATAGTGGTGAGAATGGGCAGACTTGTCTTGTTCCTGATGTTAGAGGAAATGGTTTAAGTTTTTTACCATTGAGAACGATGTTGGCTGTGGGTTTGTCATATATGGCGTTTATTGTGTTGAGGTAAGTCCCTTCTATGCCTACTTTCTGGAGGGATTTTATCTTAAATGGTGTTGAATTTTGTCAAAAGCTTTTTCTCCATCTATTGAGATGGCCATATGGTTTTTCTCCTTCAATTTGTTAGTATGCTTTATCACATTGATTGATTTCCATATATTGAAGAATCCTTGCATTCCTGGGATAAACCTCACTTCATCATGATGTATAATCCTTTTAATCTGCTGTTGGATTCTGTTTGCTAGTATTTTTTTGAGGATTTTTGCTTCTGTGTTCATCAGTAATATTGGCCTGTAGTTCTCTTTTTTTGTGACATCTTTGTCTGGTTTTGGTATCAGGGTGATGGTGGCCTCCTAGAATGAATTTGGGAGTGTTCCTCCCTCTGCTATATTTTGGAAGAGTTTGACAAGGATAGGTGTTAGCTTTTCTCTGAATGTTTGATAGAATTTGCCTGTGAAGCCATCTGGTCCTGGACTTTTGTTTGTTGGAAGATTTTAAATCACAGTTTCAATTTCAGTGCTTGTGATTTGTCTGTTCATATTTTCTGTCTTCCTGGTTCAGTCTCAGAAGGTTGTGCTTTTCTAAGAATTTGTCCATTTCTTCCAGCTTGTCCATTTTATTGGCATAGAGTTGCTTGTAGTAATCTCTCATGATCTTTTATATTTCTGCAGCATCAGTTGTTACTTCTTTTTCATTTCTAATTCTATTGATTTGAGTCTTCTCCCTTTTTTTCTTGATGAGTCTGGCTAATGGTTTATCAATTTTGTTTATCTTCTCAAAGAACCAGCTTTTAGTTTTATTGATCTTTGCTATTGTTTCCTTCATTTCTTTTTCATATATTTCTGATCTGATCTTTATGATTCCTTTTCTTCTGCTAACTTTGGGGTTTGTTTGTTCTTTCTCTAATTGCTTTGGTTGTCAGGTTAGGTTGTTTAGTTGAGGTGTTTCTTGTTTCTTGAGGTAGGATTGTATTGCTATAAACTTCCCTCTTAGAGCTGCTTTTGCTGCATCCCATACGTTTTGGATCGTCGTGTTTTCATTTTCATTTGTTTCAAGGTATTTTTTGATTTCCTCTTTGATTTCTGTAGTGCTCTCTTGGGTATTTAGTAGTGTATTTTTTAGTATCCATGTGTTTGTATTTTTTACAGTTCTTTTCCTGTAATTGATATCTAGGCTCATAGCATTGTGGTCAGAAAAGAAACTTGATACGATTTCAGTTTTCTTAAATTTACCAAGGCTTGATTTGTGACCCAAGATATCTATTCTGGAGAATGTTCCATGAGCACTTGAGAAGAAAGTGTATTCTGTTGATTTTGGATGGAATGTCTTATAAATATCAATTAAGTCCATCTTGTTTAATTTATCATTTAAATCCAGCTTTCTTTTGATTTCCATTTGCATGGAATATCTTTTTCCATCCCCTCACTTTCAGTCTGTATGTGTCCCTAGGTCTGAAGTGGGTCTCTTGTAGACAGCATATGTATGGGTCTTCTTTTTGTATCCATTCAGCCAGTCCATGTCTTTTGGTTGGAGCATTTAATCCCTTTACATTTAAAGCAGTTATCAGTATGTATGTTCCTATTACCATTTTCTTAATTTTTTTGGGTTTGTTATTGTAGGTATTCTCAATCTCTTGTGTTTCATGCCTAGAGAAGTTCCTTTATTGTAAAGCTGGTTTGGTGGTGCTGAGTTCTCTTAGCTTTTGCTTGCCTGTAAAGGTTCTAATTTCTCTGTCAAATCTGAATGAGATCCTTGCTGGATAGAGTAATCGTGGTTGTAGGTTTTTCCCTTTCATTGCTTTAAATATGTCCTTCCACTCCCTTCTGGCTTGTAGGGTTTCTGCTGAAGGATCAGCTGTTAAGCTTATGGGGATTCCCTTGTATGTTATTTGTTGCTTTTCCATTGCTGCTTTTAATATTTTTTCTTTATATTTAATTTTTGGTAGTTTGATTAATATGTGTCTTGGTGTGTTTCTCCTTGAATTTGTCCTGTATGGAACTCTCTGTGCTTCTTGGACTTCACTATTTTATTTCACATAGTAGGGAAGTTTTCAACTATAATCTCTTCAAATATTTTCTCACTACCTTTTTTTTTTTTCTTCTTCTGGGACCCCTATAATTTGAATGTTCGTGAGTTTAATGTTGTCCCAGAGGTCTCTAAGACTGTCCTCAATTCTTTTCATTCTTTTTTCTTTATTCTGCTCTGGGGTAGTTATTTCTACTATTTTATCTTCCAGGACACTTATCTGTTCTTCTGCCTCAGTTATTCTGCTATTGATTCCTTCTAGATAATTTTTAAGTTCATTTATTGTGTTGTTCATCATTGTTTCTTTGCTCTTTAGTTCTTCTAGGTCCTTGTTAAATGTTTCGTTTATTTTCTCCATTCTGTTTCCAAGAGTTTGGATCATCTTTACTATCATTATTCTGAATTCTTTTTCAGGTAGAGTGCCTATTTCCTTTTCATTTGTTTGGTCTGGTGGGGTTTTACCTTGCTCCTTCATCTGTTGTGTGTTTCTCTGTCTTCTCATTTTGCTTAACTTCCTGTATTTGGGGTCTCCTTTTCGCAGGCTGCAGGTTCATAGTTCTCGTTGTTTTCGATGTCTGCCCCCAGTGGGTAAGGTTGGTTCAGTGGGTTGTCTAGGCTTCCTTGTGGAGGGGACTGGTGCATATGTTCTGGTGGATGAGGCTGGATCCTGTCTTTTTGGTGGGCAGCACTGCATCTGGTGGTGTGTTTTGGGGTGTTTGTGAACTTATTATGATTTTAGGCAGCCTCTCTGCTAATGCCTATTGTTGTGTTCCTGTCTTGCTAGGTGTTTGGCATAGGGTGTCCAGCACTGTAGCTTGCTGGTCGTTGAGTGGTGTTGGGTCTTAGCCTTGAGATGAAGATCTCTGGGACAGTTTTCGCTGTTTGATATTATGTGGAGCTGGGAGATCTCTGGTGAACCAATTTCCTGAACTTGGCTCTCCCACCTCAGAGGCACAGGCCTGACACCCGGCCAGAGCACCAAGACCCTGTCAGCCCCATGGCTCAGAAGAAAAGCGAGAAAAAAAGAAGGAAAGATAGAAAGAAAAAATAAAATAAAAAGAAATAAATTTATTAAAATTAAAAAAATATTTAAAATTAAAAAGTATTAAAAAAGAAAAAAGAAAGAGAGCAACCAAACCAAAAAACAAGTTCACCAATGATAACAAGCATTAAAAAGTATACTAAAACAAACAAAGAAACTAACAAAGCAAATGTACAGACAGAACCTTAGGACAGATGGTAAAAGCAAAGTTATATAGACAAAATCACACAAAGAAGCATACACATACACATACGCACGAAAAGGAAAAAAATATATGTAAAAAACCGGAAGTGAACCACCAAATCACTAAAGAAATCTACCAATAATAATAAACTGAAAATACTAAACTAAGATAAACGTAAAAGCAGAAACAAATAAGTTGCAGAAAGCTAACCCCAAGTTTACAGTTGCTCCTGAAGTCCACGGCTTCAATTTTGGGATGATTCGTTGTCTATTCAGGTATTCCAGAGATGCAGTGTTCATCAAGTTGATTGTGGAGATTTAATCCGCTCCTCCTGAGGCTGCTGGGAGAAATTTTCCTTTCTTTTCTTTGTTCACACAGCTCCTAGGGTTCATCTTTGGATTTGTCTCCTCCGTGCATGTCGGTCCCCCGAGGGCATCTGTTCTTTGTCCGGACAGGTCAGGGTTAAGGTAGCAGCTGATTAGGTAGCTCTGGCTCAGTCAGGCTGGCGGGAGGGAGGGGTACAGAATGCTGGGCGAGCCTGTGGTGGCTCAGGCCAATGTGACATTGCAACAGCCTGAGGCGCGCCATGTATTCTCCCGGGGAAGTTGTCCCTGGATCATGGCACCCTGGCAGTGGCGGGCTGCACAGACTCCTCGGAGGGAAGGTGTGGATAGTGACCTGTGCTTGCACACAGGCTTCTTGGTGGCTGCAGCAGCAACCTTAGTGTCTCATGCCCATCTCAGGTGTCTGTGCTGATAGCCGCGGCTCCTGCCCATATCTGGAGCTTGTTTTAGGCAGTGCTCTGAATCCCCTCTCCTTGTGCACCCCTAAATGATGGTCTCTTTCCTCTTCGGCAGTTCCAGACTTTTTCCCGGACTCCCTCCCGGCTAGCTGTGGCACAGTAGCTCCCTTCAGGCTGTGTTCATGCAGCCAACTCCAGTCCTCTCCCTGGGATCTGACCTCCAAATCCTGAGCCTCAGTTCCCAGCCCCCAACCGCCTCAGCGGGTGAGCAGACAGGCCTCTCAGGCTGGTGAGTGCTAGTCGGCACTGGTTCTCTGTGTGGGAATCTCTCTGCTTTGCGCTCTGCACCCCTATTGCACTCTGCTCCATGGCTCTGAAGCTTTACCCCTGCCACCTCATGTCTCCGCCAGTGAAGGAGCTTCCTAGTTTGTGGAAACTTTCCTCTTTCACAGCTCCCTCGCAGAGGTGCAGGTCCTGTCTCTAGTCTTTTGTCTCTGTTTTTTCTTTTTTCTTTTGCTGTACCCAGGTACGTGGGGAGTTTTTTGCATTTTGGGAAGTCTGAGGTCTTCTGCCTCTGGTCAGGTGTTCTCTAGGGTTTGTTCCACATGTAGATGTATTTGTGGGGAGGAAGATGATCTTCACATATTACTCCTCTGCCATCTTGAACGTCTCTCTACCATAGAGTTTTATGTGGTGGGATACTTACATTTTATTTGGAATCTAATTATGTTGTTTTCGTTTATGGAGGCAAAATCATTTTATGAGCTAATTTTTTACAGTAAAAATCTAAAGGAGAAGCTGATTAGCTTTTTTAAGAGAAGTTGGATATTTATTTATATTATTTTTATAATGATGTGTAATTTCTGAGAAATGCTGAATTCATTTTTTTCCCCTCCATTTCTAACCAGAGGACCAGAAAATGGATAAAGAAACATGTCAAATGAGTTCTACTACATTTGCTGCCAGATAGCATCTTGTTTGGTTATCGAAATGATCTCTTCTATTTAAAATGTACACATGACTAAGTAAAATGAATTTTATTACTCTCCGAGATATCTTTACTTGGCTGTATTTTGGAAAGTTATAAAAGGAATATGATATAGCTACAGAAAGATTTTGGAAGATTCTTACATAAAGTAATAAAATATACACATTAGAAATAGCCTTCTAGTTTGCAATTATTCATGAAAAATATATTTATATGTATAAACTACACTATGTGGGTAAAAATACATTCTAAGTAAAGGTAGAAGTGCAACTTACTTTAAAACAGCCTCTTATTAAAAAAATACAGGTTTAAAATAAATAGAGCAGGAAATTAATAAATAATCACAATTAGGTTTCAAATGAACGTTAAGTATTCCACTAAAAGTGCAGGGTGATAATTAACAATCTCAACTTCGGGTGTATGGTGTTTCTGTGTATATCCTATTTTCAAAACAGAATTTTTAAATAGTAATTATAAAAGACATATTTCTTATTTTTTTATTTTTTATTTTTTGTGATACACGGGCCTCTCACTGTTGTGGCCTCTCCCATTGAGGAGCACAGGCTCCAGACGCACAGGCTCAGCGACCATGGCTCACGGGCCTAGCTGCTCCACGGCATGTGGGATCTTCACAGACTGGGGCACGAACCCACGTCCCCTGCATTGGCAGGTGGACTCTCAACCACTGCGCCACCAGGGAAGCCTATATTTCTTATTTTTAAGAGCAAAATGCTCTTTGATGCCATGCCACTGGTACACCATGCTGTTCTATCTGGGTGCTACTATAAAAAAGTTCTTTTGAATTTAAATCCAGTAAAACACATGCAGTGTACTATTTGTACTCCCAAGGGTTCCTTCTTGGATGACAGAACTTAGAGATGGGGTTTCTATAACATGATTCAATTCACAAAAATATAATTTGAACACAAACATTTATAAATATCAGTATTTTATATAAAGAAGACTGTCTACACAAGCCAATAATGAGAACTAACTATAGCATAGAGGAGGGTAGGCAAATTTTTTTCTATAAAGGACCAGATAATAAATACTTTGTAGGCCATATGGTCTTAGTAACAGCTACTCAGCTCTGCCATTGTACAATGAAAATAGGCCTAGATAAAATGAATAAGTGTGGCCATATTCGAATAACACCTTAATAAAAACACATGATGAGTCAATTTGGAGCTGGGCCATAGTTTGCTAAGCTCTGTGGACTCTGTTTCTCCTAAGCCCCCTAACTAAAGTGCAGAATGTTAATAAATAAATTAGAGAATGGATGAATGAAAGAATGAATAAGTAATAAATAAACTAAACTAAAGTAGATGAAAACTAAAGGATACTTAGTCAAGACATTCTGTTGTGAAGTTGGGTGGTTAAAATAGGCAAAGTTTAGGTGTTTGATTCCTATTAAAAAGAACATGACAAACATGCATTTTGATCCTAGAAAAGTCTAATTTAACATAGTACTTTGGAAATCTCCTTTAATTCCATAGGAATTAAAATAATATTCCCAAATAATTCTATCTATATTCTACCAGTCAAGATGAGGTTTTCACAGAAGTGACATCAGCAAGATGGCAGAAAAGTAAGCAACAGACCTTCCTTTCACAGAGACACCAATTCAATAATACATGCACCAGTTTCCTTTGTGAGAAGGTTAAGAGGCTCCTGCACCCCAGGTGAGTGTGAAACTGACCACATTGAAGCCAGTAGGAAAATTCATGTCACCTCCTCATGATACTCTCTTTTCCTGGCACAGTGCCATCCTCTTGGGAGGAAACTCCCAGCTTCTGGCTTCTCCCTGGGGAGGAAAAGAGGAATTATATGTCCAGTGTTCTGACATTTCTGGGGGCTGCCCAAGTACTAGCTTCTGTCTCACTTTCTTGGAGCACTGATATGATCCATCATGCTTTAGATGCATGGAGACCACTAAGACTTAAAAACAAAATTCTGGGCAACATGTTGCTGCTCCAGAGGATCTGCAGTACAGAATACAAAGGTCAATACAGCTTAATAGTCTCATCCTCATGGGGAAAGAGAAGAATGGAACATTCTGGCTTTTTTTAGGGGTGACCTGAGGGACCGGTATCTGTCTCACCTCTCTCAGAACATGAACAGGATCTGACGTACACTAGAAGCCTGGGGCACTGAGCACATAAAAGAGCTGGACTCATGCTGCTGTTCCAAAGGGCCTATGGTAAATTAGACAGAGGATAATACAGTTTGTGGCCTTTCCCTTAGGGGGGAAAGAGAAGAGTGGAGCAAGTGTACAATGTTCTGGCTTTTTGGAGAGCTGCATGAGGAACTGGATTCTGTCTCACCCAACAGGATGTAGATAGGACTTAGGATACTATACCACCTGGGAGTCACTGGAAACAATAAAAGGGATGGGTGGTGTGTTGCTACTCCATGGTCCAAAGGGACAGCAGAGAGATACCAGAAGGATCAAGAGATAGCAAGCTCCTGAAAAAAAGAAACTGGCAAATCCCTCTGATAAGGAATCTACACACAGAAGGTTAGAGAAGTCACATCCACAGAAAAGGTTTGAGAGGCCCCCCAAATCTCTAGTCAGGATGATTGATGATCTTTCCCTATACAAAGTCAGTATATACAGCCTGGTTTCTTCACATGTATGGATACTGACACAAAGTTACAAGGTACACTAAGAAACAGAGAAAAATTGTCCAAAGGAACAAAATAAATCTCTAGAAACTGACCCTAAAGAAGTGGAGGGTATTTGAATTACCTGACAAAGAATTAAAAATAACCACCATAAAAAAAACAACAACAAAAAAACCATCATGAAGGTGTTCTATGAGCTCAGGAAAACATTGTGTGAACAAAACAAGAATTTCAGCAAAGAGAAAATACATAAAAGAACAAAACAAATTTTACAGCTAAAAAATGCAATAACTGAACTGAAAAATTCACTAGAGGGGTTCAGGAGCAGACTTGATCAAGCAGAAGAAAGAATCAGTGAACTTGAAGACAAGTCATTTGAAATTATTCAGTCAGAAATGCAAAAAAGAAAAGAGAATGAAAAAGAGTGAAGGGCTTCCCTGGTGGCGCAGTGGTTGAGAGTCTGCCTGCCAATGCAGGGGACGCGGGTTTGTGCCCCGGTCCAGGAAGATCCCACATGCCGCCGAGAGGCTGGGCCCGTGAGCCATGGCCGCTGAGCCTGCGCATCCGGAGCCTGTGCTCCACAACGGGAGAGGCCACAACAGTGAGAGACCTGCGTACCGCAAAAAAAAAAAAAAAAAAAAAAAGGAGTGAAGAAAGCTAAGGGACTTACGAGACATCGAATTTTAGGAGTCCCAGAAGGAGAAGAAAGAGAGAAAGGGGCAGAAACCTTATTCAAAGAAACTGGTTGAAGACTTCCCAAATCTAGGGAAGGAAGTGGACATCCATATTCAAGAATACCACTGGACTGGTGTTTAAAAAGAGAACACACTGAGACACAGTATAATCAAATTGTCAAAATTCAAAGACAAAGACTTGAAAACAGCAAGAGAAAAGTGACTTAGCATATACATGGGAACCCCCATAAGACTATCAGTGAATTTTTCAGCAGAAACATTGCAGGCCAGAAGGGAGCAGGATGGTAGTCTTTCAAAGTCCCAAAAGAAAATAACCTGTCAACCAACAATATTATACCTGGCAAAAATTTCTTTTAAAAATGAAGAAGAGATAAAGACATTCCCAGACAAACAAAAGCTGAGCGAGTTCATTAATAGACTTGCTGAGGGCTAAAGAGAGTCCTTCAAATTGGAACAAAAATATGCTGAACAGCAACATAAAAGCATATGAAAGTATAAAACTCACTGGTAAATATAAATATATAGAGAAATACAGAATATTGTAATATTGTAACAGTGGTACATAAATCACTTTTAATTCTGGCATAGAAATTAAAAGTAAATAAACTATAAAAATATGTTAATGAATACACAAAATAAAAAGATGTGATTTGTCACATCACTAACATAAAGTGTTGGGAAAGGAGAGCAAAATGTGTAGAGTTTTTGTATGCAATTGAACTTAAATTATTATTGGTTTAAAATAAACAGTAATTGTTATAACTTCAAGATGCTTTATATAATCCCCAGGATAACCACAAAGAAAATACCAATAGAAAACATGCAAAAGGAAAAGAGAAAGGAAACAAAGTGTGTCAATACAAAAAAATCAGTGAAACACAATGGAAGACAGCAAGAGAGGAAAAGACCGACAAAAGAACTACAAGACTAACAGAAAACAATCAACAACATGGCAATAGTAAATAGTAATAGTAAATCCTTCCCTGTTAATAATTACTTTAAATGTAAATGGATTAATCTCCCCAATCAAAAGACATGGAGTGACTGACTGAATTAAAAACAGGATCCAATTCTATGCTGTCTACAAGGAGACTCACCTCAGATTTAAGGATACCCATACTTGAAAGTGAAAGGATGGAATATGATATTCCATGGTTATGGCAACAGGAGAGAGCAGAGGTGGCCACATTTATATCAAACAAAATAGACTTCAAGTCAGAAACTGTCACAATAGACGATAAAGGACATTATATAATGATAAAAGGGTCAATTCCCCAGGAAGATGTAACAATTGTAAACATATATGCATTCCACATCAGAGTACCTAAATATATGAAGCAAACATTAGCTGAACTGAAGGGAGAAACAGACAGTAACACAGTAATGTAGATTTCAATATCCCACTTTCAATAACAGATAGAATATCCAGACAGAAGGTCAATAAGGAAACAGAGGACTTGAATAATACTAAAGACCAAATGGACCCAACAAACATATAAAAAGCAATCCACCCAACAACAGAATACACACTCTCAAGCACAACATTTCTCCAGGATAGATCACATGTTAGATCACAAGCTTTCTTAAACAAAATTTAAAAAGATCGAAATCATACTAAGTATCTTTTCTGGCTCTAATAGAATGAAAACTAGAAATCAATAGCAGAAGGAAAAGTAAATTTCAAAATGTCAAAATTAAACTCTTGAACAACCAATGGGTAGAAGAAGAAATCAAAAGGGGAATTAGAAAATATTTTGAGACAAATGAAAATGAAGACACAACATACCAAAACTTATTGGATGCAGAAAAAGCAATATAGCAGTAAGTTTATAGGGATATATTTACAATAGAAAAGAAGGAAAATCTCAAACAACCTAACTCTACGCCTCAGGGAAAAGAAAGAACAAACTAAGCTCAAAGCTGACAAAAGGAAGGAAATAATAAAGATAAGAGCAGAAATAAAGTAGGAAATAGAAAAACAATGAAAAAAATAAATGAAACTGAGTTGTTATTTTCAAAAAATAAACAGAATTGACAAATCTTCTGTTAGATTAAGAAAGACAGAGCAAAGACTCAAAATCAAATGAAAGGGGAGACATTACAGCCGATGCCAGAGAAATAAAAAAGCATTAAAAAAGAATACTATGAACAGTTATACACCAACAAATTGGACAATCTAGAAGAAATAGATAAATTCCTAGAAACATTTGACCTACCAAGACTGAATCATAAAGAAATAGAAAATTTGAACATTCCTGTAACTAGTATGTCAATTGAATCAGTATTCAAATATCTCCCAACAAAGCAAAACCCAGGACCAGATGGCTTCACTCATGAATTCTACCAAACATCTAAAGAATTCATGCCAGTTCTTCTCAAATTCATCCGAAAAATTGAAGGGGAAAGAGTACTTCCAAACTCATTTTATGAGGCCAGTATTAATCTGATACCAAAGCCAGAAATTAAAAACAAACAAACAAACAAACAAAAAACAAATTAAAAGAAAAGAATACCACAGGCCAGTATCCCTTATGAATGTAAATGCAAAAATTCTCAACAAAATACTAGCAAACTGAATTCAACAGCACATTAAGAGGATCATGCACCATGACCAATTAGAATTTATCCCTGTGTTGGTAATGCTGGTTTAAAAACATACAAAAGTAAATTTTATACTAAATTAAAAAACTTAATTATTTACTTCTGTTTCAACATCCCCACAAACAGGCTGTTTGCACCCTGTTCAGGTGACCGGTGCACTAGTGTGATAAGGCTGGCCCCTGCCTCTAGTTCCCCTTTTTGCCCTCCCCACACTGTGACATTCAAACACACCAATGAAATCACCTCATGCCTTTTGCTTGGTACTCCATCCAGACCCCCAATAAAGGTACTTGCCCATGGGTTCTTGCTCTTTCTCTCAGCTCCTACCTGCTTGGTGGAGCCTGCTCCCTTGGTGCTCACCCTGTGTGGTCCCCTCATGGAATGCAGTGACTCTGTCTCTCTAGGGCTTGTGAGTATAATACATTTTGTTTTCCTGTACCCCTCTTGTGTCCCCCTCTTGTGGCTGAACCTGACTGACCATCTCATGAAAAAAAGCATCCATCAAAGTGATACACCACATTAACAGAACAAAGCATAAAAATCACTTGATCACCTCAATAGATGCAGAAAGAGCACTGACAGATTTCAAAACCCTTTCACGATAGAAACAACAAACTAGGAATGGAAGGAAATTACCTTAACATAACAAAGGCTATATATGAAGAGCCCATAGCTAGCATCATACTCAATGGTGAAAAACCAAAAGCTTTTCCTCTAAGATCAGGATCAAGGTAAGGATGCCTACTCTTGTGACTTCATTTCAACATAGTACTAGAAGTCCTTGAGAGAGAAGTTAGGAAAGAAATATTTCCAATTTTCCAAATTGTAAAGGAAGTAGTAGATTTATATTTGTTCATAGATGATATGATCATATATATAGAAATCCCTAAAGATTCCACAAAAACTGTTGTAACTAATAAATGAATTCAGTAAAGTTGCATCCTATAAAATCAACATAAAAATCTGTTGTGCACATTGATACACTAACAACACTACACTAACAATGAATAATTCTGTAACTACAAAACACTGATAAAAGAAATTAAAGCAGACAAAAATAAATGGAAAGATGTTCCACGTTTGTGAATTGGAAGAATTAATATTGTCAGAATGTCTATACTACCCCAAATAATCTACTGAGTCAGTGCAATCCCTATCAAATCCCAATGGCATTTTTATAGGAATAGAAAGAAACAATCCTAAAATATGTAAGAAACCACAAAGGACCCCGAATAGCCAAGTCAATCCTGAGAAAGAAAAACAACGCAGGAGGCCTCACACTTCCTGATTTGAAAATATATTACAAAGCTACAGTAATCAAATAGTTTGGCACTGACAGAGAGACATATAGACCAATGGAATATAATAGAAAACCCAGAAATAAAGCTATGTATGTAGGATCAAATGATCTTTGACAAGGGTGCTAATAATACACAATGGGGAAAGGATAGTCTCTTCAACAAATGATGCTGGGAAAACTAGATATCCACATACAAAAGAATGGAATTGGACCTTCACAAAAATCAACTTGATATTAAAGACTTAAATTGAAGACCTGAAACTGTAAAACTCCTAGAAGAAAATATAGTGGAAAAACTTTCTGACATTGGCTTGGTAATGATTTCTTGGATATGACACCAAAAATAAAAATAAACAAGTGGGACTATTTCAAACTAAAAAACTTCTGTACAGCAAAAGAACCAATCAACAGAGTGAAAAACCAACCTATGGAATGGGTGAAAATATTTACAAACCATATATTTGATAAGGGGTTAATATCCAAAATGCATAGGGAACTTCTGTGACTTAGCATAAAAACATATAACCTGATTAAAAAATGGGCAAACAACTTCAATAGACATTTATCCAAAGTGGAGACACAAATGGCCAACAGACACATTAAAATATGCTCCACTTCACTAATCATCAGGAAATGCACATTGAAAGCTCAATGAGATATCATCTCACATCTGTTAGAATGGCCATTATCAAAAAACCAGAAAATAACCAGTGTTGGTAAGGATGTGAAGAAATTGGAATGTTGGTGGGGATGTATAATGTCACACCTGCTATGGAAAACAGTATGGAGGCTCCTCAAAAAGTTAAAAACAGAACTGCCATGTTATCCAGCAATCCCAATTTTGGGTGTTCAGAAACATTGAAATCGGGATCTGCTGGAGATATTTGCACTCCCATGTTCATTGTAGCAGTATTCAGAGCCAAGAGGTGGAAACAACCTAAATGTCCATTGACAGATGAACAAATAAAATGTGATATATAAATACAGTGGAATATTATTCAGACTTAAAAAGGGAGGAAATTCTGTCATATGCTGTATGAATGAACCCTTGAGGAAATTATTCTAAGTGAAATAAACCAGCACCGAGGGACAGATACTGCTTGATTCCAGTTATATGAGGTATCTAAAGTAGTAAAACTCACAGAAGCAGAAAGTAGAATGGTGGTTGTTGGCAACTGGGGGGAGGAGGAAATGGGGAGGTTCTTTCATTGCATATAAAGTTTCAGTCATGCAAGATGAAAAATTCAGAGATATGCTGTAAAACATTGTGCTTACAGTTAATAATACTGTATTGTACTTAAATATTTAAGAGGGTAAATCTCATGTGTTTATTTTATAATAATTTTTAAAATGAGCTTTGCATGGATCAATTATTGCAGTGGAGAATTATTTCTTCTTCTTGACTCTTCCAATAGAAAAGTAATGTTTTTGTCATATAAATGTTCTTGGAACACCAAGAAGAAATGTTTAAGAAGAACACATTTCCTTAAAAAGAGAGAGCTGAATCAACTTCTCCCTCCCTCCCTCCCTCCCTCCCCTCCCTCCCCCCCCTTCCTCCCTTCACTCCTCCTCCTCCTCCTCTCCCTTCTCTCTGACTACTGGAACCTTTAATATCTACAACTGCAGAGAGTAGAGGAAACATCAGACTAGTCTCTTTTGAAGAGAAACAGTAATCCTTGTAGTGCATACTATTTTAAATATACTATTTAAAATTCCATAAGTATTTTTTCAATTTTGAAAATCAAACTCACTTGATTATTGTAACGTCACACATCACCATTCAGTATTGCACACGTGACAAGCTTGACATTTTAAAATAAAATTGTTTTGAATCATTTAGCAGTGAGAAAAGCATATAAATAATTTCGTAGTGACTAGAATATGTGTTTTAGGCCAGACTCACTACAAAACGTTGACGCATTTTCTAAAACTTTCTAAAATAAAATGGACAGTTAGGCTAAGAACAACCATGAAAACGTTTACCTTCACAGATCTTTCTGTGAGAAATAAAAGCCTTAAAATTATGTGCTTATAGGGCTTCCCTGGTGGCGCAGTGGTTGGGAGTCCACCTGCCGATGCAGGGGACACGGGTTCGTGCCCCGGTCCGGGAGGATCCCACATGCCGCGGAGCGGCTGGGCCTGTGAGCCATGGCTGCTGAGCCTGCGCGTCTGGAGCCTGTGCTCCGCAACGGGAGAGACCACAACAGTGAGAGGCCCGCATACCACACACACACAAAATAATAATAATAATAAAAATAAATTATGTGCTTATAGTCTGGTTGCCTTTTTAGCCTTAAGTATAGCATTCATGGTGACACTGTATTTTCTGACACGACACTCATTTAAATGTGTTTTTACGTTAATTCCCTTTTATAACCAGACTCTTGAGTTATTTAAGAAACAACTGTGATTACAAATGTCCTGAAACTAAGGATTGGCAATGCAATTTAAGGGAAATGAGAGTGACAAACCAGTACTTGCACTATTAGGTATTAATCTTTACTTATGCAACTTTTAAGCTGCTATGTCCATTGTTTATATTGCTCAGATATAATATCTATAATAACTGTGTGCATGTTTTATGTTACTAGGAGAAATAGTCTCATCTGAATGTTTGTCTATTTATTCAGTAACACTTCACTATGGGCCTAATGTGTACTAGTCACAGAATTAGAGATACAGATACAAAATATAAAGTCAGAGTCTCCAGGGCACTTGGTCTATGCATTACAGTTCATGCATAAGCTAATTGTTCCAAGTGACAGTTGCTAATGAAGTATATAACAAGCTTGTGACACAAATATCTAAATAAGAACACAGGTAAAATAGGGGAAACAATTATATAATTGCCATCTAGAGCTAGCAGGATTTCATTCAGCAAACATTTTTGATGTTTAAAGTACTGGAAAGGATGACATGGTCTCTGTCTTCAGGGAGTGTGTAATTTAGTGGGAGTGGGGGGAAAATGAAGTATAATGCAAGATGGAACAAAATAAGTTGAAATAAGCTTTATTATAGTGGTACAAAAAGCTGATGTAGAGTGCAGAGGAAGGAATAATTAATGCCAAATGGATGGGAAAATGGGAGAAATGGGTATTCCATACCAGAATCATGACAGAAGTGATGAGGCCTGAAAATACGTGGCTTACTATGGCTAGCGCATAAGATATGTGTTAGGATGCAGTCATTGAAAAAGCTAGGAGGTACATTTAAGGCCAGATGGTGACAGACCCTAAATATCATTGATAGGAAGTTTGAATTTCATTCTACAGGCAATGTGATGATGGGTAGGTAAGACAGAGCAGTGAAGGTTTTTGAGCAGTTTCCAAAAATGGTTCTAAGTCCTTTTTGTTCATTTAAAGGAATAGTGCTATATGGGTTAAGTTTCTTGAATGTTCTACAACAATAATTTTATACAACAAATGCTTCTCTGATCTCTGCACTATATCAGTATTCCATACTTTATTATAATATTCATTTTATTTTGCCTTGTATTATACTTAGTTATTTTTTTTAAAGAACAGGCATCTTTTTTTATAGTTTTTTTGTTTGTTTTTAATTTTATTTATTTATTTATTTATTTTTGGCTGTGTTGGGTCTTCGTTTCTGTGTGAGGGCTTCTCTAGTTGCGGCAAGTGGGGGCCACTCTTCATCGCGGTGCGCGGGCCTCTCACTATTGCCGCCTCTCTTGTTGCAGAGCACAGGCTCCAGATGCGCAGGCTCAGAAATTGTGGCTCACGGGCCTAGTTGCTCCGTGGCATGTGGGATCTTCCCAAACCAGGGCTTGAACCTGTGTCCCCTGCATTGGCAGGCAGATTCTCAACCACTGCGCCACCAGGGAAGCCCTACTTAGTTATTTTTAAATGCATGTACCTCCTCCATGCTAGATTAAAAGTTCCCCAAAGGGCTTCCCTGGTGGCGCAGTGGTTGAGAGTCTGCCTGCCGATGCAGGGGACACGGTTTCATGCCCCGGTCCGGGAGGATCCCACATGCTGCAGAGTGGCTAGGCCCGTGAGCCATGGCCACTGAGCCTGCGCGTCCGGAGCCTGTGCTCCGCAACGGGAGAGGCCCCAACAGTGAGAGACCTGCGTACCGAAAAAAAAAAGTTCCCCAAAGGCAGAGAGCATGTTTATATATTCATTTATCATTTATCTATAACATGCATTTAATAAGAGTACCCACCTCTCTGGGTTATTATAAAGATTAAACAAAAGAAAACACATGAGAGGCTACGGATATGCTTGGTAAAAGTTTGAACTCAGGGACCCAACTGCTTGAGTTTGAATCCCAGTTCTGTCACTTACCAGCTGTGAAATCTTGAACAGGTTACTTAATCTTTTTTTAAAACAGTTTTATTGAAATATAACTCATACCATACAATTCGTCCCTTTAACGTTTACAATACAGTTGTTTTTAGTGTATTCATAGATGTGCAACCATCATCACAGTCAATTTTAGAACATTATTATTGCCACAAAAAGAAACTCCCATACCATTTTGCTATCATCCCAGCATCCCCCTTTCCCTTTCCCTCAGCCCTATCAACCAGTAATCTACTTTCTGAGTCTGTAAATTTCCCTGTTCTGGACATTTCATACGAATGGAATCATATAATATGTGGTCTTTGGTGACTGGCTTCTTTCATTTAGCATAATGTTTCTAAGATCCATTCATATATAAGCACAAGTTAGAACTTCATTCCTTTTTAAGGCAGAATAATATTCCACTGTATGGAAAATCAGATTTTGTTTATCTGTTTGTTAGTTGATGAGCATTTTAGTTTCCATCTTTTGGCTATTGTGAATAATATTGCTATAAACATTTATATATAAGTTTTTATGTGGACATATGCTTTCATTTCTATTTGATATATTATATATCTGGGAGTGGAATTTCTGGGTCACATAGTAACTCTATATTTATCATTTGAGACACTGCCAGTCTATTTTCAGAAGTGACTGTACCATTTTACATGGTGCACTACAACAGCTAAAGGGTTTTAATTTCTCTACATCCTTGGCAACACTTGTTGTTTTCTGATTTTTTGATTCTAGCCATACTAGCGGGTGTGAAGTTGTATTTTATTGTGGTATTGTTTTGCATTTCCATGATGACTAATGATGTCATTTGTGTATCTTCCTTGGAGAAATGTCTATTCAAGACCTTTCCCCATTTTTTAGTTGGGTTATTTGTCTTTTATTATTAAATCGTAAGTATTTTTATGTATTTGGGATACAAGTTGCTTAGACATATGATTTGCAACTAGTTTTTCCCATATTGTGGGTTATCTTTTTACTTTCTTCTTGGTATCCTTTGAAGAACAAAATTTTTAATTTTGATGAAGTCAAGTTGAGCTGGGTTTTTCTGTTGTTGCTCATGCGTTAGTGTCATAAGTTATATCTTGATGCATTTCAGTGTCCTTATCTGTAAAATTGTAATGATTAGGCTATCTCATAAGGTTGTTAGAATTAAATGAATATAAGTACTTAGAATAATACTTGACTCATTAACTGTTATCTGTCAATATGAATGTTGCTTTTAGTATTATTATATAAAACAAGTAAAACAGTGCCAGGCACATTGTAGGGACTCAGTAATGTTAGCTCTTATTATGTAACAAGAATTTCCTGTATGTTATTAAATAATAAAATATGCATTGAGTGGAAAATAAATATAAATATTTTGGAAGGAAATATTTTTAGGAGAAAAAGATCCATTTTATTTAAAAAAAGATTAAAAGGGCATAATTCTAAATATTTTATCTAAAGTTCTTTATATTAAAAAAATAAGACCAGGACAATGATGAATAGTTCAAAAATTTCCTTTAATATGGTGCCTTTTATTCTGTCTTTAGCTCTGACTTGGGTGGTCATCAGGGATAATTTGGATTTTATGATAATAGAGGAAATGGCAAGTCAGTTGTGAAATATTATGGCAATAATGACTTTGTACTAAAGATAAATCCTTTATCTTCTCCAAAGTAATATGATGTGTCAATAAATGTAAAGTAAAAAGACATACATATTTGTTTAGCCAACAACCTTTAGGGAAGCTTGCCATGTGTAATAATAAAACAATTTTAATAATTTTCATTTAGACAAAAGAAGTTTGGGAAAATGCATCAAAATTTCTTTCTGTTTTTCTTTAGGCTTAGTCCTAAGCATGTGTGCTATATAGATGAACATTCATTCAAATGAAAATATAATTGTGTCAATGTAAAAAAAATTGTTCACAACCAGGAGAAATGTACATGTAAATTATATACACAGGAAAGAAAGATGGAACTGGAAGATCCATAGCTAAAGAGGAAATTGGGATTCTTATTAAAGAGAGACCAATTATTAACTCATTGGTTGTTCACATTTATTTTTCTTTTGTCCACTACAATTCTTACTTGCCCATCACAGGTCTCCTTGTTTATTATAGCATTAATTGCTATCAGTGACAGACAGTGTTTCTGAATATTACAACTATGTGAAAATTGCACACTTGCTTTCTCAATCTGGGCTTTTCTCAAAATCAGAGTAAACAGAATGGTCTTAAGGAGACTTCCTGAGCTAAGGAGTGATTAGTTTTCTCTCTTTAGTAATAATTTAATACTAGGGCTTTGGTATCAGGTAAAGCTGAATCTGTATGAAGAGAGATTGGGATCTGTTTTTTGTAAGTTTTGATATAGCTGACTAGACAGGGAAATGGCTGAGGCTGTCCCTACTCCTGTGGGAATCTAATATGAAAGCATCTGATCAAGGCTCTGTTGAGAAAAGGACTCTCTGCTCTTGTCTATCTCACTAGGGACCTTTGAAGAGGTTATTCATTCTGACTCTGTTCTTCAAACCAGAGGATCAGAGCAGGAGACAAGGTTTTTCACCTTAGTTGATAGAATGTTTGGTAGCTTTTTATTTGCTTTAATTTTTCTTTATAATGACAAAGGACTTTGCTTAGTTCTTAGCGTCCCTCCTTAACATAGTGGAATTAATGTTATCACATTGGAATTAATGTTACGATTTCCAAGTAACATGCTTTTCCCCCTCTTTACGGAATGCCATCTTGTTATTATCTGTGTGGTAAATTTCCCCTACTGCTCTTAGAGTCTATGGAGTTTTTCTCTCTTCTAGGAAAATTTCCCTGACTCCTCTCTGCTCCCTCTTCTGTGTTCCCAGCTGCCCTGTATATTTCTCCATTAAAGTAATTATCATATTATATTAAGTTTACATTTACCACTCCTTTCATAATTTAAACAGTAAGCTCATTGAAGGCAAGACTCACCTTTTCAAACCATGTATCACTAAATTCTGTCCTCTTATAATAAGTAGTCAATTCATATGTATTCAGTAGTTCAAACACTTTAAATACCAAAATTGCTTCAGTTAAAAAATGTTTCTGCTAGGTTTGGCAGATTAAAGATAGCTGCAAAGTATTTGACATTCCTCTCTCTAAATGTGGGCTGGTTTATGATTGTTTTGACTAACAGAATATGATGGCCTAACCATTAAAAGAGCTTCCACAATGGTCTCTCAGAACCCTAAACTGTCATGTAAGGAATCTAACAATATGGCTGGAAAGACCAATGGGAGAGCTCTAGAAACAACAAAGAAAGGGAGAAGGGCCTACCTATGGCCAGCCTTCTAGCCAATTCTGCCAAGGTTTCAGGCATGTGAGTGAAACTGTCTGGTACCCTCCAGATCAGTCTAGCTGCTTGTTGAATATTACAGAGTGATTCCAGTCAACAATATGTGAAGCAGAATTGTCAAGCCAAGCCCTGACTGTATTCCTGACTCCCAAAATCATGTGGGAAAGCAAAATGGTTGTAATTTTTAACTACCAAGCTTTGGGATAATGTTTTTCTTTTTGAATTTTATTTATTTATTTATTTTTCTACAGCAGGTTCTTATTACTTACCTATTTTATATATAATAGTGTATATATGTCAATCCCAATCACCCAATTCATCCCCGCCCCCTTTACCCTTAGATGTCCAGATGTTTGTTCTCTACATCTGTGTCTCAATTTCTGCCTTGCACACCGGTTCATCTGTACCATTTTTCTAGATTCCACATGTATTTGTGTTTCTCTTTCTGACTTACTTCACTCTGTATGACAGTCTCTAGGTCCACCCACGTCTCTACAAACGACCCAGTTTTGTTCCTCTTTATGGTTGAGTAATATTCCATTGTATATATGTACCACATTTTCTTTATCCATTCATCTGTTGATGGGAATTTAGGTTGCTTCCATGGCCTGGCTATTGTAAATAGTGCTGCAGTGAACATTGGGGTGCAGGTGTCTTTTTGCATTATGGTTTTCTCTGGGTATATGCCTAGTAGTGGGATTGCTGGGTCATATGGTAGTTCTATTTTTAGTTTTTAAGGAACCTCCATACTGTTCTGCATAGTGGCTGTATCAATTTACATTCCCACTAACAGTGCAAGAGCGGTCCCTTTTCTCCACACCCTTTCCAGCATTTATTGTTTGTAGATATTCTGATGATGCCCATTCTAACTGGTGTGAAGTGATACCTCATTGTAGTTTTGATTTGCATTTCTCTAATAATTAGTGATGTTGAGCAGCTTTTCATGTGCTCTTGCCCATCTGTATGTCTTCTTTGGAGAAATGTCTATTTAGGTCTTCTGCCCATTTTTTGATTGGGTTGTTTGTTTTTTAATATTGAGCTGCATGAGATGTTATATATTTTGTCCATTGATTCATTTGCAAATATTTTCTCCCATTCTGAGTGTTGTCTTTTAGTCTTGTTTATGGTCCCTCTGCTGTGCAAAAGCTTTTAAATTTCATTAGGTCCCATTTGTTTATTTTTATTTCCATTACTCTAGGAGGTGGGTCAAAAAAGATCTTGCTGTGATACATGTCGAAGAGTGTTCATCCTATATTTTCCTCTAAGAGTTTTATAGTGACTGGACTTACATTTAGGTCTTTAAACCATTTTGAGTTTATTTTTGTGTACGGTGTTAAAGAGTGTTCTAATTTCATTCTATTACATGTAGCTGTCCAGTTTTCCCAGCACCACTTATTGAAGAGCCTGTCTTTTCTCTATTGTATAACCTTACCTCCATTGTCATAGATTAGTTGACCATAGGGGCATGGGTTTATCTCTGGGCTTTCTATCCTGTTCCATTGATCTATATTTCTGGTTTTGTGCCAGTACCATACTGTCTTGATTACTGTAGCTTTGTAGGACAGTCTGAAGTCAGGGAGTATGATTACTTCAGCTCCATTTTTTTCCCCTCAAGATTGCTTTGCTATTCGGGGTGTTTTGTGTCTCCATACAAATTTTAAGATGATTTGTTCCAGTTCCGTAAAAAATGCCGTTGGTAATTTGATAGGGATTGCATTGAATCTGTAGATTGCTTTGGGTAGTATAGTCATTTTCACAATATTGATTCTTCCAATCCAAGAACTTGGTATATCTCTCCATCTGTTGGTATAATCTTTCATTTCTTTCATCAGTGTCTTTTAGTTTTCCTTTTTTTTGTTGAAAACATCTTTATTGGAATATAATTGCTTTACAATGTTGTGTTAGTTTCTGCTGTATAACAAAGTGAATCAGCTATACATATACATATATCCCCATATCTCCACCCTCTTGTGTCTGCCTCCCACCCCTCCAGTTGGACACAAAGCTCCGAGATGAACTCCCTGTGCTATGTGGCTGCTTCCCACTAGCTATTTTATATTTGGTAGTGTATATATGTCCATGCCACTCTCTCACTTCATCCAAGCTTGCCCTTCCCCCTCCCCACGTCCTTAAGTCCATTCTCTACATCGCGTCTTTATTCCTGTCCTGCCCCTAGGTTCGTCAGAACCATTAAAAAAAAAAAAATTAAGATTCCATATATATGTGTTAGCATACGGTATTTGTTTTTCTCTTTCTGACTTACTTCACTCAGTATGACAGACTCCAGGTCCATCCATGTCTGTACAAATAAGTCAATTTTGTTTCTTTTTATGGCTGAGTAATATTCCATTGTATATATGTGCCACATCTTCTTTATCCATTCATCTGTGGATGGACACTTATGTTGCTTCCATGTCCTGGCTATTGTAAATAGAGCTGCAATGAACATTGTGGCACATGACTCTTTCTGAATGATGCTTTTCTCAGCGTACATGCCCAGTAGTGGGATTACTGGATCATATGGTAGTTTTGTTTTTAGTTTTTTAAGGAACCTCCATATTGTTCTCCATAGTGGCTATATCAATTTACATTCCCACCAACAGTGCAAGAGGATTTCATTTTCTCCACACCCTCTCCAGCATTTATTGTTTGTAGACTTTTGGATGATGGCCATTCTGACCGGTGTGAGATGATATCTCATTGTAGTTCTGATTTGCATTTCTGTAATGATTAATGATGTTGAGCATTCTTTAATGTGTTTGTTGGCAGTCTGTGTATCTTCTTTGGAGAAATGTCTGTTTATGTCTTCTTCCCATTTTTGGATTGGGTTGTTTGTTTTTTTGATATTGAGCTGCTTGTATATTTTGGAGATTAATCCTTTGTCAGTTGCTTCAGTTGCAAATATTTTCTTCTATTCTGAGGATTGTCTTTTCATCTTGTTTATGGTTTCCCTTGAGCAAAGAATTTGAATAAACAAAGAGGATTCTTGCCTCTATGTTCATCAGTAATATTGGTCTGTAGTTTTCTTCTTTTTGTGACATCTTTGTCTGGTTTTTGTATCAGGGTGATGGTGGCCTTCTAGAATGAGTTTGAGAGTGTTCCCTCCTCTGATGTATTTTGGAAGAGATTCAGAAGGAAAGGTATAGCTCTTCTCTAAATGTTTGATAGAATTCACCTGTGAAGCCATCTGGTCCTGGGCTTTTGTTTGTTGGAAGATTTTTAATCACAGTTTCAATGTCAGTGGTTGTGATTGGTCTGTTCATATTTTCTGTTTCTTCCTGGTTCAGTCTCAGAAGGTTGTACTTTTCTACGAAATTGTCCATTTCTTCGAGGTTGTCCATTTTATTGGCATGGAGTTGCTTGTAGTAATCTTTCATGATCCTTTGTATTTCTTCAGTATCAGTTGTTATTTCTCCTTTTTCACTACTAACTTTCTTGATTTGAGTCTTCTCCCTTTTTTTCTTGATGAGTCTGGCTAATGGTTTATCAATTTTGTTTATCTTCTCAAGGAACCAGCTTTTAGTTTCATTGATCTTTGCTGTTGCTCATTTCTTTTTCATTTATTTCTGATCTGATTTTAATGACTTCTTTCCTTCTGCTAACTTCGTGTTTTTTTCTTCTTTTTTCTCTAATTGCTTTAGGTGTAAGGTTAGGTTGTTTTTTTGAGGTTTTTCTTGTTTTTTGAGGTAGGATTGTATTGCTGTAAAATTCCCTCTCGGAACTGCCTTTGCTGCATCCCATAGGTTTTGTATCATCGTGTTTTCATTGTCATTTGTCTCTAGGTATTTTTTGATTTCTTCTTTGATTTCTTCAGTGGTCTCTTTGTTATTTAGTAACATATCATTTAGCCTTCTTGTGTTTGTGTTTTCTACGTTTATTTCCCTGTAATTGATTTCTAATCTCATAGCATTGTGGTCGGAAAAGATACTTGTTATGATTTCAATTTTCTTAAATTTACCGAGGCTTGTTTTGTGACCCAAGATGTGATCTGTCCTGGTCAATGTTACTTGTGCACTTGAGAAGAAAGTGTAATCTGCTGTTTTTGGATGGAATGTCCTATAAATATCAATTAAATCTATCTGGTCTATTGTCTCATTTAAAGCTTGTGTTTCCTTATTAATTCTCTGTCTGGATGGTCTGTCCATTGGCGTAAGTGAGGTGTTAAAGTCCCCCACTATTATTCTGTTACTTTCGATTTCCTCTTTTATGGCTGTTAGCATTTGCCTTATGTATTGAGGTACTCCTATGTTGGTTGCATATATATTTTTAATTGTTATATCTTCTTCTTGGATTGATCCCTTGATCATTGTGTATTGTCCTTCTTTGTCTCTTGTAACATTCTTTATTTTAAAGTCTATTTTATCTGATATGAGTATTGCTATTCCAGCTTTCTTTTGATTTCCGTTTGCATGGAATATCTTTTTCCATCCCCTCACTTTCAGTCTGTATGTTTCCCTCGGTCTGAAGTGGGTCTCTTGTAGACAGTATATATATGGGTCTTGTTTTTGTATCCATTCAGCCAATCTGTGTCTTTTGGTGGGAGCATTTAGACCATTTACATTTAAGGTAATTATCGATATGTATGTTCCTATGACCATTTTCTTAATTGTTTTGGGTTTGTTTTTGTAGGTCCTTTTCTTTTCTTGTTTATCCCACTTAGAGAAGTTCCTTTAGCATTTGTTATAGAGCTGGTTTGGTGGTGCTGAGTTCTCCTAGCTTTTGCTTGTCTGTAAAGTTTTTAATTTCTCCATCGAATCTGAATGAGATCCTTGCTGGGTAGAGTAATCTTGGTTGTAGTTCTTCTCTTTCATCTCTTTGAATATATCATGCCACTCCCTTCTGGCTTATAGAGTTTCTGTTGAGAAATCAGCTTTTAACCTTCTGGGTGTTCCCTTGTATGTTATTTGTCGTTTTTCCCTTGTTACTTTTAATAATTTTTCTTTGTCTTTAATTTTTGTCAATTTTATTACTATGTATCTCGGCATGTTTTTCCTTGGGTTTATCCTGCCTGGGACTCTCTGCACTTCCTGCACTTGGGTGGCTATTTCCTTTTCCATGTTAGGGAAGTTTTCAACTATAATCTTTTCAAATATTTTCTTGGGTTCTTTCTCTCTCTCTTCTCCTTCTGGGACCCCTATAATGCAAATATTCGTATGTGTAATGTTGTCCCAGAGGTCTCTTAGGCTGTCTTCATTACTTTTCATTCTTTTTTTCTTTATTCTGTTCCATGGCCTTGAATTCCACCATTCTGTCTTCTAGGTCACTTATCCGTTCTTCTGCCTCAGTAATTCTGCTATTGATTCCTCCTAGTGTATTTTTCATTTCAATTATTGTATTGTTCATCTCTGTTTGTCCTTTAGTTCTTCTAGGTGTTTGTTCTTTAATTTTTCTAGGTCTTTGTTAAACATTTCTTGCATCTTCTCGATCTTTGCCTCCATTCTGTTTCTGGGGTCATGAATCATCTTCACTATCATTATTCTGAATTGTTTTACTGGAATATTGTGTATCTCCAGTTCATTTAGTTGTTTTTCTGGGGTTTTATCTTGTTCCTTTGTCTGGTACATAGGCCTCTGCCTTTTCATCTTGTCTATGTTTCTGTGAATGTGGTTTTCGTTCCACAGGCTGCAGGATTGTAGTTCCTTCTTACTTTTGCTATCTGCCCTCTGGTGGATGAGGCTATCTAAGAGGCTTGTGCAAGCTTCCTGATGGGAGGAACTGGTGGTGGGTTGAGCTGGGTGTTGCCCTGGTGGGCAGAACTCAGTAAAACTTTAATCTGCTTGTGTGCTGATAGGTGGGGCTGAGTCCCCTCCCTGTTGTTTTGCCTGAGGCAACCTATCACTGGAGCCTAGAGGCTCTTTGGTGAGGCTGATGGCAGACTCCAGAAGGGCTCAGCTAGGGAGTACTTCCCAGAACTTCTGCTGCCAGTATCCACCCCACGGTGAGCCACAGCTGCCCCCTGACTCTGCAGGAAACCCTCCAACATTAGCAGGTATGTCTGGTTCAGTCTCATGTGGGGTTACGGCTCCTTCCCCCTTGGTCCTGATGTGCACACTACTTTGTGTGTGCCCTCTAAGAGAGGATTCTCTGTTTCCCCCAGTCCTGTCAAAGCCCTGCAATCAAATCCTGCTAGCCTTCAAATTCTGATTCTCTGGGAATTCCTCCTCCCATTGCCGGACCCCCAGGCTGGGAAGCCTCACGTGGGACTCAGAACCTTCACTCCAGTGGGTGGACTTCTGTGGTATAATTGTTCTCTAGTTAGTGAGTCACCCACCTAGTGCTTATGGGATTTGATTTTATTGTGATTGTGCCCCTCCTACCATTTCATTGTGGTTTCTCCTTTATCTTTGGGTGTGGGGTGTCTTTTTTCGTCAGTTCTAGTGTCTTCCTTTTGATGATTGTTCAGCAGTTATGATTCCAGTGCTCTCGCAAGAGGGAATGAGCGCATGTCCTTCTTCTTCGCCATCTTGAACCAATCTCCCCTGGCATAGTTTTTGTTAATAGATAACTAAAAGACCAAGTTTCTTCAACCATATACTTCTTTTTCAACATTTTTTTTGAAAAATTTCAAACATACAGAAAAGTAGAAAGACTCATACAGTGAACACCCATATATCACCATCTAAATTTTCCAATGAAATTTTTGACATATTTGCTTTATCATGTTTATCTCTCTTACCATGGTTCTATTGATGCATCAAAATACCTTATCTTTTGATACATTTCAAAATAAGTTGTCGTCAGTATACTTCATCCCTAAACATTTTAGTGTGGATACTGTTAACTAGAGTTCAATATGTGGTTATATATATTTTTTCTTTTGAGAGAAAATTGATATACAGTGAAACACAGAGATCTTAAGTGAAATTTGCTGAGTTTTAACCAGTTCGTGCACATGTATAACCCCAAGCCTTCATGAAGATATAGGATGTTAACATTGCTGCAGAAAATTCCTTTATGTCCCTTCTAAGTCATGTAGCTAGCACCCCAAGAAGGCATTTGCTTAATTTTTTTCTACTATAAATTTAGTCTGTTCTAGAACTTAATATAAAAGTTACTATAGATTTTCTACTCTTTTGTGTAAGACTTATTTCATTCGGATTAATGGTTTTGAGATTCATCCATGTTGTGTTTAGTAGAGGTTTATTTCCTTTATTATTAAGTAGAATTTCATTGTATGAATGCATCCCATTTTGTCTATCCATTTTTCTGGTCGTGGATCCAAATTGATTCCAGATTTTATTTATTGTGAATAAAACTGTTCTGAACATTCTCATATAAGTCTTTTTGTGAACATAAACTTTCATTTCTCTTTGGTAAATACTAAGGAGTAAGATTGCTGAGTGATAGTGTAAGTGTATGTTTAATTTTATAAGAAACTGCCTGATGCTTTTTCAAAGTAGTTATATCATTTACATTCCTAATAACAATGTATGAGAGTTCTAGTTACACTACATCCTTGCCAGCATTTGATGTTGTAGTCTTTTAATTGTAACTGGAGGGTGTCTAATGGTATATCATTGTGGTTTTAATTTGCATCTGCCTGGTGATTAATGATGTTGAGCATTTTTTCATGTGCTTATGGGCTGTTTGTATATCTTCTTGGTCAAATGTCAGTTCAAGTCTTTTGTCCCTTAAAAATGCTTTTGTCTTTTTATTATTGAGTTAGAAGAGTTCTTTATATATTCTGGATGACTATTTTATCAGACTATGATTTTCAAGTGTTTTCTTCCAGCCTGTGTTTTGGCCACTCATTTCTTTAATTGTGTCTATCAACGAGCAGCAGTTTTATTTTTAATCAAGTCAAATTCATTACAGTTTTCCTTCATGGTTGCTGCTTTTTGTGTCACGTCTAAGAAACCCTTGCCAACCCCCAAGTAAAAAAAAATTTCTTCTGTTTTCTACTAGAAATTTTATAGTTTTAGTTTTTAGTTTGGGACTATGGCACATCTTAATTTAGTTTTTGTGTGTGATGTGAGGTAGGTTGTTCTAGTGACATTTATTGGATTGCTTTGGTACATTTACCAAAAATCAATAGACCATATAATGTGGGTATATTTCTAGGCCCTCTGTTCTGTTCCTTTGGTACATTTGTCTATCCTTATGCCAGGACTATATTCTCTTGATTTTTATAGTTTTATAGTAAGTGTTGAAATCAAGTAGAATAGTTCTCCAACCTTTTTTTCCTTCCAGTTTAATGAGATGTAATTGACATACAGATAATTCCTTCAACTTTATTCTTCCTTTGCAAGATTATTTTAGATATTCTGGGTCTTTCGACTCCACATAAATTTTAGAATCAATTTATCAAAGTCTAAAGAAGGCCTGGGAATGGATGGAGATATATGTGTGTGTGTATGTGTATATGTGTGTGTGTGTGTGTGTGTGTGTGTGTGTGTAGAGAGAGAGAGGAGCAAGGAATATTATATATAATGTATAGTACTGTGTATATCTTATAAGATATATATGACACATGTATATCTTGTAAGCCTTAGGTATATAGATATAAAATATTACATATCTATTTTTTAGCAAAATGACATGATATATCTTGGTATGGATTTCCTTGTATTAACTTGACAGGGTTTGCTGAGTTTTGTTAGTCTCTAAATTTATATTTTTCACGAAATTTGAGAAAATTTTAGTCATTTTTCTCTTTATATGTTTTGTTTTCCTTACCTATTTTTTCTCTCTTTTCTCCTTCTGGTACTAAATTTACATACATGTTTAACCTTTTGATATTATCCTTCAGGTTATTGAGATGCAATCATTTTTCTCCCAGTCCTTCAGATTGGATACTTTCTATTGATATATCTTCATGTACATTGACTTTTTCTTCTGTCATCTCCCATGTGATAATAAATCTAGCCATGTGATATTCTTTCTCAGAAATTATATTTTATTTTCTCAATTTCCCTTTGGCTCTTTTTTTTATAGTTCTATTTCTTTGCTGAAAGATTCTATTATGTAATTTCTTACAAGCAGAGTTTCCTGTGTTTTTGAGCATAGTTATAATAGCTACTTTAAAACTCTTATATGCTAATTCCAACATCTGGTTCATCTTGATACAGTCTCAGTTGGTTCCCTTTCCACTTGAATATTGGTCACATTTTCCTGCTTCTTTATATGTCTAGTAGTCTTAGATTATATTCTGGACGTTATAAATGATACACTCCAGAAATTTTGAATTCTGTTATATTCCTCTGAAGGGTATTGCTTTTTGTCATTGTTGTTTTTGTTACAACAGGCAGTTAACTTTGCTCCTAGCTCTGTCTCCCCTGTGGTGGCCAGGAGTTGAAATCTCTGTTTAGTTCTTTTAGTCATAATTGGGATGCTTTCAATCTGTCTCACACCTTTGTAATTCAGAAGTCAGCTAGATATATAGGAAGATTTTACACACTAAATCCCCCTCTGTAGCTCCCCCTCTATAGCTCTCTTTTTTATGAGATACTGCCTTCACTTTCCAGCCGCTGTCATTGCTCCTAAGTCTCTTATTTATTTCTTCAAGTCATTATGGTTTGGGGTTTTCTATTCAATTTTATCTATGTCAGGTGGGACTGCCTAGGGCCTCCCTTCATGCAGAAAGCTCTAAAATATGGAAACTCAACCATTGCCCTTTCCTTCTTCCAAGTATAATCTCCCTAAAGTATCTGCTTGCTTCTGCTTGCTCTCTAGTACCTTCAGGCATTTTTTTCCCTAGAGTTGTATCTCTAGGAGTGTTGGTCTTATAGTAGTTAATCCTCTGTTACAGGGAATATTCAAACTATGTGATTTTAGAATATATAAATAAGATAGTAAATGGTACTAGCTGATTCCCAATCTATATTTTTTGACTGTTGTACAAATATAACCTTATTTCAGACTTAATATATCAGTAGAAGGAATTGGAGGTTGATTGATTGATTTAAATGTTTCTTTATTTCTTATGTTTACCCCTTTTTAATTGTATATTTTGCAGAATGAGAATTTAAGTATTATATTTTAACTTGTATATTTTTCTTTTGGTGAACTTGATGTTTTTAAATTGGTTATATTTTTTATTATTGGACAGTTTTTCTAATAGATAAGGATGAGTTTAGATACATAAATAATTATAATTTCAAGTGCAAAAATAAATATGACCAAAGATTATATATTCACTATACATGACAAATTTAAATAAAAATTAACGAAACTCATCTGTCTTAACAAAGTGAAATAGCAAATCCAAATGGTTTGACTTTTGACATTTTAAGTGTTGTCAAAACCGTTTTAAAAAACAAAGATGATATAGTTAGCATGACATTTTGCTACAGTTCATATTTCAATTCTAAATTTGTGGAATTGAGTGTGATTCTTAAAATAACCTCAAATGCACTGTAAATTATAAATTTCTAGTACACTGTAAACAGGATGTGTTGTTTACAGCTGTTTAGATCCACTAAATATCTGTAGATTTGCTTCCTCAGCTAGCGTAGGAACTTACTGGCTATAACTCCCTGCCTTGTTCAATAACTTCCAGTAATTATCAGGAAGAAAGTGCAGTAAATTCATGTAATAGACTACCCCTTTGCTATAATATACAATCAGAGGCGATCAATGCTTCTTACAATAAGGAGAAGAATTACAACTGTGTTTTATTTTATAGCTTTGGTAATACAGCTTTGGAAACCACCAGAGGGAGTAGAGTTAGACTTCAGTGGTCAAATTCCATTGCGGTAAAACATAGCCTCAGGCTGACATTTTACAAAGTAGCAACACAACAAGGGGTTGTGTACTTTTTAGCAGACTATTTTATTTGTTCACCCATACTACTAGTGGAAGACCTCCGTGTATTGTTGCTCTCTTAGTTCATATGCCTGGAATAATGAGATTCTCTCTGAATATAATAAATAATAATCAAGTTTAACCTTTGGCCACATCATTACAAGAAGGGAAAGATAGGCATAGCTGATAATGAAAACTCCAGTGTTGCAACAACCCACAGTGACTTGTTCATTACAAAGTTATATTTGTTATGGTTTTAAAAATATACTTTTATTGTGGTTTAAATCAAAGGGCATTTTTGAGCCCTGCCTAGTTATGCTTAAAGTATAATTACACGCTACATATCTTGTTAAGTAAATGAAAGCCTTTTTTTGGTTATTTGTTATAAATTTTACTTTGCCTATAGCTAAGTGAAGGCCAGGCCTCTAAAGTGTTTCAAGTATAATGCACAATGAATATAAAACAGTCCATTAATTGGGATAATAGGTCCCAGCATGTAATTGCATTTCTTAGGTACTATGGATAGTAACTGCGTGAAGTAGTATTTATTCAAGGTTGTTAGTCACCCATGGATAACTTTATTTGTCCACTGATGCTTAAATAAATGCATCATCCATCATTAAGAATATTTATGAAGAAATTTATAACAAAAATCATCTCAAATTATGAAAGGAAACAGTATATAAAAGTTATTGAAGAATGCCACAATAAAGTCTTACCAGTGCCTCAGGTTACTTGCTTTTATGTTGGTGGACAGTAAAATATTGTAGAAACTCAAGAATAAATGTGAACCAAACATGATTACTGTACTTTGCTTTATATTGTGCTGTCCAACAAAATATCTGTAAGACATAGAGTAAGTTCCATCAGCAATTTCCAGTCCCATGAATTTGCAGTTTTTCAAGAAAAAAAAGAATTCACCAACAGTCTGTCAATGTGCCACAAACCTTTGCAGTCTCTCAAATAGTGTGTGTGTGAGGCTTTATTTACAGTTGTAAAAATGTTTCCTTTGGTTTTCATTGAATAGGTGGTTGGCTATTTCTGAGGTGTTAAATAAAACAAATGTTCTATTTTATCGTGTGGAGGCCTCCACATCTCATTCAAGAAGAGTCAAGAGGAAGTCCCAGAGTCAAGAGGAAGTCTCCATTAGCTTAGGACAAGATTACCTTCTTTCCCAGAAATCACTGGCAGGACTGAAAGGGGAGGGCCCAGAACTTCGGTCCACCACCCTTCTGGACCTCTCAGTGTCCCAACTTCACCTCTGTTATGTGTTGTGAGACTATCCTGATGAATCCCATGATGTCCTCTCTCCTGTTTTCATCAATCCCTGAAAGAAGTCCAGGATTTCTAGAATCCTAGATCATCCTTTTCCTAACCGTATTCCCTGTGAAGCTCTGTAGCCTGTGAGGCAGCCCTTCTACTTTCTCCACCATATCACTTCCTATTTCTTTGCTTTATTCTTCTCTATACCAACTACCAACTTTTCATTTGTTAAATAATTATTTATTTGTCTGTTTCCTGTCATAGCTGATGCACTAAAACTATTTCTTGAACGACTGACTGAATGACCGAATAAAGCTTTTCTCTCTCTTTGATGCAAAACAGACACTTCTAAAATTAAAATGGAAAAAAAGTGTTCTATTAAAAGATGAGGACTCTCTGGAGCTCCAAGAGACAGTGTATAACATCTTCGTGTGCTATTAAATAACCCTTGGGAAACAAATATATTTCTCCTGCCCATACCAGGAATTTTTCTGTACGTATTTATGTTACTGATCACATCACATAATACCACTAAATGTGAGAATGGTTTTGTTTATTGACTTGGGAAATTTTTGCTGCTTCTGGTGTTTCTGTTAGACTACAATACTTAGCACTGCTTATATTTTCCTCAGTTTGTATTCATGTATGATCCTTCATATAGGTTTAGGTATGTATAATGTACTATAGGTAAAAACTGCTTGGCCCAGGAACTTTTAAAATTTGAATTGATACACTAGCTTGAATTGATCCAGTAGCTTGTTGATTCAGACTAAAATTTTAAGTTGTTCCCTTTTTCTCAATTGTAATAAGCCTTTAGAGAATTGCTATGAGATGATAAAGATATTTGGCAAAGAACTGAAAATTGAGAAAAAATCTGTTGAGTTGTATCAATTTCATTGGCAAGTCTACTCTTACATACACATGAGCCAGTGTTCTAAGAGTCTTGGCATTTTCATTTCAGCTACAAAGAAATATGAGACACAACTTAATTGCTTTATCCTTTAAACCTTCTAGATGCATTTTGTTTTAAAAAGGAGGCATTTACTCATTCTTCAGATTTTTCTAGGAGTAAACATTTTTTGAATAACAAAGAATACGGAAGTGTCCTATTATAACACTGTATAGCAGGACAAATAGAATATTTAAAACAGAAGACAGCAATTACTAATTTTGAAATCAGAGCTTATTAATAACCTACTGTAATATAATCATTAATATTGATGAGTCTTTAATATGTTTAATATTTCTATACCTTTTCCGTAACAAGTCAGGAAGGAGAGGCATTATGTTTATGATATGTTATCCTTCTAACTTCTTGATCAGCAATGTCATATTTCTGGAGAATATAATGCTATATGCTGTCTTTTAGAATCTTATTGGGAATGGTCATTAAAATTAGAATAACTATGTTTTTCAGGGATTCAATCTGGATTATGTGTCCTTATTGCCATTTTATAACTAATAGAGGAGTACATTGATGTATAGTTTTATGGTTGAAAGGGTAATGAATAAAAACGATAAAAGTGAGATGCTCTACAGACTTCTAATGTGGTGTACCTAAAGAAATTTTCAGTGAGAAGACTACATCTATTCTGTCCCCAGATCATCCTTGGGGAAAAAACAGGCAACCAAAAATTATTGTTAAATAACATATTGCTATCTCCTATCTTAGCACGACTCCTTCTCTGCACTATCAAATTTCTTTATTTTCCTTTGAAACATAAATTGACTTAAAATCTACTTTCTTAAGAAGCACTAGTGAAGGGTTTTGAAATGACATTATCTTTATAATGTATATCCCTATTGATATTTAAGCATCAATTTAAACTTTGTATTATACACCTCTCTTCAAAGTTCTATGAAGATGGAACAGTGCCAGTTATATTAACATGTCCCTAATTTAGACTAGAATTTCGACTTATGGTTGACTCAGAGATGTATCGTTCAGACCCTGCAAGGAAGGACTAGTTGCCTCAGCTGTCAGCAGCTCTAGGTAGTGACTCAACTACAGAAAATTGCCCTGTTTGAGATCACGTCCTTCCAGGGGCAGCCCATAGCCAATGACTGCTTGAGATGAGGTATAAAGGCCCAACCATTTTGGTCCACTGTGGGATAAGTCTGAAGGGCCATATATGCTACAGAGCTCCTGGTGGAATTGACCAAAAATGTCTAGGTCTACATCACAGTTTGACTTCACCCTGTGCCCAATTTTGCTTTCTCCCTCTTCCTTCCAAATGTTAGAACTTGGTTCCAGAGACCTCCAACCTGCAATATTACTTTTTATACCTCTAAATTCTCTTCTAAATCTGACTAGACCTCTGATTTCTTCTATGTATAGATTCTCTGGCAAAATCACACATTTTTGCCTTATCCCTTCATTACCAATAAGTAGACACTTGAGCAACGTGGGTTTGAACTGTGTGGGTCCACTTATACATGGATGTTTTCCACATGGTCTGTAGTTGTTCGAATCCATGGATGTGAAACCACAGATACAGAGGATTTCTGTGTAAACTGTGTATTATACACAGATTTTTCAATTGTGTGGAGGGTTGGTGTCCCAATCCCTGTGTTGTTCTAAGGGTCTATTATATTACAAAAACAAAAGGTGACTTGGCTTTCAACACTGTGAACTGCGAGGGTCACATCTTTTGAAACTTTTTATATATTCACTGTGGTGGGAATGCTCCATAATTGGTAAAATAGTATACAAGCAAAAGTAAATCATATCACCTTTTTTTTTTTTTTTTTTTTTTTTTGCGGTACGCGGGCCTCTCACTGTTGTGGCCTCTCCCGTTGTGGAGCACAGGCTCCGGACGCGCAGGCTCAGCAGCCATGGCTCACAGGCCCAGCCGCTCCACAGCACGTGGGATCTTCCCGGACCAGGGCACGAACCCATGCTCCCGGAATCGGCAGGCGGGCTCTCAACCACTGCGCCACTAGGGAAGCCCATCACCTTTGATTATTCCTTCTACCCTCCTTCCTGACCATATCCCATCACCCATCTGCTACTTTCATAATATGATCAGAGTGAAAATGGAGGAGAAAGGAGTTCCAAGGGCTGATATCTCCAAATAAACACTGAAAAATGAGTGAAAACTTTCAAAATCAACTTTTTTGGAACTCTGGGAAATAGGCAAAAATAAATAGCAACCAAGCAATAACAGAATCAAGAAAAAGGTGACTTACACATGGAAGTCAGGTTTTGTGGTGTTTTAATTAGCCTTACTCCATTCCCCTTGCTGGAGTGGCAGTTGTCTTAGAGACAGCACTCACATTCTTGGTGTGGGTACCTGTTTTCAGAGGGAGCAGAGCAGAGCTTATTTCTAAGAACTTGTGTGTATCTGCTTTGACCTATCTGAGGATTCCTCAAAGGCCTGACACAAGGTTTTGTTTTGTTTTTTTACCTAACTCAGAACTCTCTCAGGGTGGAAAAGGACTAAATAGAGGGTGTTTGTCAAAAAATTATAAGGCATATGAACAAACTACTGCCTACTAGGGGCAGAGTATTACAGTTGGAAAAAATGCTGAAAGCTCAGGTAGAAAATCTGGGGAAAGAGTTAGTTTGGTGAATAAGAGAATTGAAAAACTCCCACAAATAACAGGGAATCTGGGCAGTCATGTGCACATGTTCAGAGAAGACCTGTGAAGGCCTTAAGCTTTCACCTGTGGCTGATCTTTTGGCTCAGCCCAACTAGGACCTAGTGAAAGCTAAGGTAAAGTTGTTAAGAGGGTTGGTAAGTATTGAGGGAGTATCCAGTGCACATATAATTTGCAAAGACCAGGAGAGTTTTTTCTTTTCCTTTTTCTTTTTTGCTCCAGGCATTTAAGGAAATCTCTGTCAATCACTAGTTGACCACAAGCTAAAGAAACAGAGACTTCAGAGGCCACATACAACAAAGAAATAGTCTTTAAATATACTTTAGAAAAGTCACTAAATAAGCAAGTATCCACAACCCACAGTAAGTAAGAACAACAAACCCTGAGGAGAAGGAAGAATCTGATTTTCAGGGTTAGCACATTATAATATTCAAAACATCCAATTACAGCAAAAAATTATAAGCATGCAAAGAAATAAGAAAGTTGGAATCCTAGCTTTCCAATAAATAGCTCATAAAAATATTTATTAAAAGGTTAAGCAGAGGTCTTTTCTTATTCAGGGTGGTTAATTATTCCAGGTAACATAAATTAATTACAATACAATGTAGAGAAAATTACAAAACAATCTTGAATTTATATATTGACATAAGGGATTAGTAGATTAGATGATTCTTTCTGTTATTTAGCTCTTATATTCATTGCATGGACCCACTGCTTATTAGGGTCTGTGAATACGTGTAACAATAAAGGAACAAAGAAATGGTTCCTGCTCATCTGTAATAGACTTTTTCTCACTTGCTCTCATTCTTACAATTGCACATTTTTCTCCATTTAAATAGAACTCCAGTTTCTATTTAAACATGTGTTTGTGCATTATCCACCTGCTATCTTGCTCTTTCAAGTCACTTACCTCCTGTCTCACAGGTTCCTTAGGAACATTTTGGGAAGTGGTATTTAACCCCCCTCCCCCCACTGCTTTGCTCTCCTTTTACTTTGCTACCTTTAATTCTCACAACTCATAATTTTAGTTTGGGATGAGGAAGATCATGTAGCCTGTATTTCTCAAATCTGACTAATTTGTACATCATTTTCCCACATGATCCATATTTACCCTGACACAGCTTGCACTTCTTCCAAATGAAATTTATCTCCTGCCCCCTCCTGTTTTCCACGTCTGGCAGAGGACAGGCTTTCCTGAAAGCACAGCTGCTTGGCGTTCATCTGTGCTTATTGGTGACCCAATGAAAGGGTGTGTTTTAATCACTTATTTACCTGTTGGTGAGGGAGGAATTCCTGCCGTAGGATTAGGAGTATGGCTAAACACATGACACCCAGTACCCAACAGATGAGACTGACAGTAGTTATTAGGCACATACAGTCACAATCCAGAGGAGGACACAGTATACCATGCAGGGTGACCTGGGGGTTGCATTTGAGAACAGAGTAAATAACCACAGGCTGTGGGAGGCAGGTTTTATAGTATTAAGAGGGTGTGGTGCCCCCCTGGTTCCCACAGGAGGATGTGTTTGTCTTGTTTGCATAATTCTGTGAGCTGGCAGGGGACTGCAGTCTACTGCTCAGGGATAAATAGGAACTGTACCTGGTCTTCTTGATGAGGAGAGTTACTTGGTTAGGGGGCCTTATCTGCAGGAACATACTAGGGAGGGGAACTTCTGGTTACACCATTTGAGGCCCTCCCAATTTTGTCACATGTCAAGGCAGCACATAATATTGGCTCTTAATTTTAGGCCTTACACAGCAATTGACTCCTTGATACCTTGACATCAGTTTAAACCTAGGTGATGACTAGGACTTCAAGGAAGTAGGTAGAGTGCCTCCTTAGGAAATAAAGTAGGCCCTTGATCAAAAGGGAGAGGGCACATGGTGAGGTGGTAGTAAAAACCATGAACTTTAGAAGTATTCCCCTTTATGGCCAATAAAGTCAATTGAGAGACCTGTGTGGCATTAGAGTAATGAATACACATTCCCAGGGGCCATGAATTTAGACTAATCAATGCCTGTGGCAATAGTGACAACCACAAGGGGGTCCATTTGACTCTTTTGAACTTAAATAGGAGTTCTTTGAGGAGCCCATTATTCCTCAATTATTCCAGCTGCCTAGGGCTTATGGGGGAGGTAGAAGTTTCATCGAATGCCTTCTTCAAGAGCCCAGCATTGTGTATTCTGAGAAGTGAATTGAGTGTCTTGGTCACTATCAGCAACGTCTGGGGCTCTGAAGTTGATAAGGTATCCTGGTAAGACCTTGTATTATGGTCTTAATATCATAGAGACATCTGTTACTTTGCTTTATATTTTGGGTATCTGTGAGGCAAGAGATTGCCAGAGTTCTTTACCCCAGAGGGGACAGCTCTTAGGCAGTGGTCTAAGAGTTTGAAAGAATGTCTAGGTGGGGCCATTTTCTGGCCAGGGCATCCTGTGCTGAGGTGATTGTATGAAGTGCAGCCAATTGTGCTGACATTTAGGTCTGGCCCCTTATCAGGGAGGTCCTGGTTAAGGGATGAAAAAGCAGCAACTCCCCAATTAGCTCCATCACCTACATGGTGGCAGTACTATCCATAAAGTGTATGAATTTCTGTTGCTCTCCACTCATTTGATCCCAAGGGACTCTCTGAGTAGCCAATGGGTCTGGAAGAGGAGTGACCCCTCCAGTACCATGGCATCTGGCAAGGGACTGAGAGCAAAGGAGTCCACCCCTTCCTGTAGGTGTGATATGCCAGAGGGACCAGGTTTGGCTTCATCCTGTAGCAAGGAGCCCTTAGTAGCCATGCCAAGCTTTCAAGGTGCTGCTTTTGTAACTCAAGGTATAATGATCAGCTAAGTACAGAGGGTTGTGGGCCCAGGGCGTAAACTTCCAAAAGAGCCAAGTAGGTGGCCAGCTATTGCTGATGTAATGGTGTATAGCATGTGGCCAAGGAGGGCAGTGTCTTGCATCAGAAGTTTGTGGGCAATTTTTAGTTATCATGGGTGTTCCAGAGACCAGGAGACATGAGAGGAGGTTGCTTAAAGCCTCTAAAATTAAGTCTCAGGGTCACTAATGGGAGTGCCTGTTGTATGGCAATTTGGACACATTCTAGAGCCTTTTTTGAGTGGCTGCTATTCATGGTGGGCTGATTTGCAAGTAACAGACTAAATAAAATTTTTGAATGAGGATTTTGTTGCCTCCAGAGCCTAAAAAGGCCTAAAAGATGTTGGACTTGTTTTAACATTGAGGGTGTGGAAAGGATCAATAATTGTCTCTTGACAGTGTCAGGGGTGGAGCAACCCTTAGGTTACCAAATAATTTTTAGGAATTTAACCAAAGTGGCATGGCCATTGCATTGTATATAGGACAATGGCCCATGCCGCTTTTATGAGCCCTTTTATAAATGTGTATGTCCTGAATAAATGTGCAAATGAATTTTCTCCTCAGGATGTCATCCATCTTATGTCATATCTATGCTCATGGCGAAAGGTTGATACAGTTAAAATATTGCCTGTGAAGACCGTGTGTGATTGCAAGGCTGCTGAGGTACTCCATGGGGTACCAAGTACCATTTCCCTTTGGACATGAAAGCAAACTATGACTGAAAGGACGTTGAAATAGGCACCCAGCATAACATATTGGCCAAATCTGTAATAGCAAAATGTATACCATTTGCTTATTGGATGGACTTTGTAATTTAGATAATATTGGGTATTGGATTTGGAGGCCTTAATGGATGGGACCACAGCATTAAGGTTGTGTTAACCACTGTGAGGTGCCACTCATTCCAAGCTTAAGAAAATGCAATTTGACTGCTGAAAGGGGAAACGGGATAATCACCCCTTTACTAAATAGGTCTTGTATGATGGGTGTCAATCCTTGAAGACCCTGTTTTAATTTACATTGGGCCATGTTACCTATTGTAACTGGGGTGTGATTTATGGAGTCCCATCTTCTTGAGCAAATTTGTGTCAGACTTAATTTTAACTTATTACTCATTGTGTCAGAGTGTCTATACTCACCGTGAATTTGTCTTAAAATTAGGCCAGTGGGTGCTATGACCATGGGGAATTTAGGCAAAGGAATGGTTCCGTTGGTTAAGGTGAAACATATATATATATATATATATATATATATATATATATATATATATTTTGTGTGTGTGTGTGTTACGCGGGCCTCTCCCTGTTGTGGCCTCTCCTGTTGTGGAGCACAGGCTCCGGACGCACAGGCTCAGCGGCCATGGCTCACGGGTCTAGCCGCTCCGCAGCATGTGGGATCTTCCCATACCGGGGCACGAACCCGTGTTCCCTGCATCGGCAGGTGGACTCTCAACCACTGCACCACCAGAGAAGCCCCATATATGTCTTTTATATTCAGTAACTTTACTAAGATTACAGGGTGTGCCATGTTTAAATTTAGTGAGATCCCCAGGTGTAACTGTAATCTGAGCCCCAGTATTGATTAAGATCATGAAGCCTTCACAGCTGATGCATTTCAGCAGCTATTGAAGTTAATTCAAAACCTATGTTGCAAAGATGCAAAAGACAATCAGCAACCTTTACCTTTTTCTTATATAAATTCTTTTAGTAAACTTTGAATTTCCAGTTAGCTCAAATTGTGGACCTCTGTTTCAGTTTCCTCCCCTGTATCCAGGTTTGTTTCTTTCCTGTTCCCCAGCCCTAACTTGATATACTTCAGGAGTTGTCCCCTTTATTCTGCTCATATTTATAAATGTCTTCCTCCAGAGAGCCTCAAATCAAATATTCCCAGGGTTAGGGGCCTCCTGCATGGCCATGGTTGCTTTATAGGGCTTTAGGACCCCAGGCTTGAGTCAGGTTTGAATTAACCCCTTCACTGTGCCACAGGGGTACCATGGGTGTTTCCCCTATAACCTTGAGAACCAGAATCTTTGCTGTTACAGTCATAGGCGGCAGCAGCAGTAGTATTTAAGGGTGCTAGTGAATTGTCTGCTGTTAGGAATGTGGACCTCAGTTTACAATCTAATGGGTACTTTTCCCTCCTTTCTCTCACTACAGATTCCCACAGAATATGTTGGAGTTCTAGCTACGTGAAATCACAACTTTCAGTTTCTGTCTCCATCTGATTACCCACCGTGCAAACCTTCTAGTTGGTTACAGGGAAAGTTTGAGTGCCCAGTGGCTCATCTCATAGGTTGCTTCCTCCTTCTCCAGGGAGTGTCTCCCCGGGTTGAGGGGGCCACATCAAATAAAGTCATTTTGTCTGTGAACCAGGTAGGGGTAATTAAGCCCTGTGATTGCAAGATTAACTCTTCATGTGTTGGTAGGCAGCAGCACTAAGCAAAAGCCCAGGTACACTGGCTTGGGATTTTGTATTGGGAGAGTAATTAACTTACCTTTTTCAGTGTTTTTGGAAGGCATATGCTCACCACTATACCACCAACGCGACCTTCTTGTTTTTTTTTTTTTTAACATCTTTATTGGAGTATAATTGCTTTACAATGGTGTGTTTGTTTCTGCTTTATAACAAAGTCAATCAGTTATACATATACATATATCCCCATATCCCCTCCCTCTTGCAATTCGCTCACACCCTCCCTATCCCACCCCTCTAGGTGGTCACAAAGCACGGAGCTGATCTCCCCGTGCTATGCTGCTTCCCACTAGCTAGCTATTTTACGTTTGGTAGTGTATATATGTCCATGCCACTCTCTCACTTTGTCCCAGCTTACCCTTCCCCCTCCCCGTATTCTCAAGTCCATTCTCTAGTAGGTCTGCATCTTTATTCCCATCTTGCCCCTAGGTTCCTCATGACCATTTCTTTTTTAGATTCCATATATATGTGATAGCATACGGTATTTGTTTTTCTCTTTCTGACTTACTTCACTCTGTATGACAGACTCTAAGTCCATCCACCTCACTACAAATAACTCAATTTTGTTTCTTTTTATGGCTGAGTAATATTCCATTGTATACATGTGCCACATCTTCTTTATCCATTCATCTGTTGATGGACACTTAGGTTGCTCCCATGTCCTGGCTATTGTAAATAGAGCTGCAATGAACATTTTGGTACATGACTCTTTTTGAATTATGGTTTTCTCAGGGTATATGCCCAGTAGTGGGATTGCTAGGTCATATGGTAGTTCTATTTTTAGTTTCTTAAGCAACCTCCATATTGTTCTCCATAGTGGCTGTATCAATTTACATTCCTGCCAACAGTGCAAGAGAGTTCCCTTTTCTTCACACCCTCTCCAGTATTTATTGTTTGTAGATTTTTTGATGATGGCCATTCTGAATGGTGTGAGGTGATACCTCATTGTAGTTTTGATTTGCATTTCTCCAATGATTAATGATGTTGAGCATCCTTTCATGTGTTTGTTGTCAATCTGTATATCTTCTTTGGAGAAATGTCTATTTAGGTCTTCTGCCCATTTGTGGATGGGGTTTTTTGTTTTTTTGATATGGAGCTGCATGAGCTGCTTGTATATTTTGGAGATTAATCCTTTGTCAGTTGCTTCATTTGCAAATATTTTCTCCCATTCTGAGGGTTGTCTTTTCATCTTGTTTATGTTTTCCTTTGCTGTGCAAAAGCTTTTAAGTTTCATTAGGTCCCATTTGTTTATTTTCGTTTTTATTTCCATTTCTCTAGGAGGTGTGTCAAAAAGGATCTTGCTGTGATTTATGTCATAGAGTGTTCTGCCTATATTTTCCTCTAAGAGTTTGATAGTGTCTGGCCTTACATTTAGGTCTTTAACGCATTTTGAGTTTATTTTTGTGTATGGTGTTAGGGGTGTTGTAATTTCATTCTTTTCCATGTAGCTGTCCAGTTTTTCCATCACCACTTATTGAAGAGACTGTCTTCTCTCCACTGTATATTCTTGCCTCCTTTATCAAAAATAAAGTGACTATATGTGCGTGGGTTTATGTCTGGGCTTTCTATCCTGTTTCATTGATCTATATTTCTGTTTTTGTGCCAGTACCATACTGGCTTGATTACTGTAGCTTTGTAGTATAGTCTGAAGTCAGGGAGCCTGATTCCTCCATCTCTGTTTTTCTTTCTCAAGATTGCTTTGGCTATTCAGGGTCTTTTGTGTTTCCTTACAAATTGGGAAATTTTTGTTCTAGTTCTGTGAAAAATGCCAGTGGTAGTTTGATAGGGATTGCATTGAATCTGTAGATTACTTTGGGTAGTATAGTCATTCTCACAGTGTTGATTCTTCCAATCCAAGAACATGGTATATCTCTCCATCTATTTGTATCCTCTTTAATTTCTTTCATCAGTGTCTTATAATTTTCTGCATACAGGTCTTTTGTCTCCTTAGGTACGTTTATTCCTAGATATTTTATTCTTTTTGTTGCAGTGGTAAATGGGAGTGTTTTCTTAATTTCAATTTCAAATTTTTCATCATTAGTGTATAGGAATGCAAGAGATTTCAGTGCATTAATTTTGTATCCTGCTACTTTACCAAATGCATTGATTAGCTCTAGTAGTTTTCTGATAGCATCTTTAGGATTCTCTATGTATAGTATCATGTCATCTGCAAACAGTGACAGCTTTACTTCTTCTTTTCTGATTTGGATTCCTTTTATCCCTTTTACTTCTCTGATTACTGTGGATAAAACTTCCAAAACTATGTTGAATAGTAGTGGTGAGAGTGGGCAACCTTGTCATGTTCCTGATCTTAGTGGAAATGCTTTCAGTTTTTCACCATTTAGGACAATGTTGGCTGTGGGTTTGTCATATATGGCCTTTATTATGTTGAGGAAAGTTCCCTCTATGCCTACTTCCTGGAGGGCTTTTATCATAAATGGGTGTTGAATTTTGTTGAAAGCTTTCTCTGCATCTATTGAGATGACCATATGGTTTTTCTCCTTCAATTGGTTAGTATGGTGTATCACATTGATTGATTTGCGTATATTGAAGAATCCTTGCATTCCTGGGATAAACTCCACTTGATCATGGTGTATGATCTGTTTAATGTGCTGTTGGATTCTGTTTGCTAGTATTTTGTTGAGGATGTTTACATCTATGTTCATCAGTGATATTGGCCTGTAATCTTCTTTCTTTGTGACATCTTTGTCTGGTTTTGGTATCAGGGTGATCGTGGCCTTGTAAAATGAGTTTGGAAGTGTTCCTCCCTCCCTATTTTGGAAGAGTTTGAGAAGGATAGATGCTAGCTCTTCTCTAAATGTTTGATAGAATTCGCCTTTGAAGCCATCCGGTCCTGGACTTTTGTTTGTTGGAAGGTTTTAAATCACAGTTTCAATTTCAGTGCTTGTGATTGGTCTGTTCATATTTTCTGTTTCTTTCTGGTTCAGTCTCAGAAGTTTGTGCATTTCTAAGAATTTGTGCATTTCTTACAGGTTGTCCATTTTATTGGCATATAGTTGCTTGTAGTAATCTCTCATGATCCTTTGTATTTCTGCAGTGTCAGTTGTTACTTCCCCCTTTTCATTTCTAATTCTATTGATTTGAGTCTTCTCCCTTTTTTTCTTGATGAGTCTGGCTTATGGTTTATCAATTTTGTGTATCTTCTCAAAGAACCAGCTTTTAGTTTTATTGATCTTTGCTATCGTTTCCTTCATTTCTTTTTCATTTACTTCTGATCTGATCTTTATGATTTCTTTCCTTCTGCTAACTTTGGGGTTTTTTGTTCTTCTTTCTCTAATTGCTTTAAGTGTAAGGTTAGGTTGTTTATTTGAGATGTTTCTTGTTTCTTAAGGTGGGATTGTATTGCTATAAACTTCCCTCTTACAACTGCTTTTGCTGCATCCCATACGTTTTGGGCCGTCATGTTTTCACTGTCATTTGTTTCTAGGTATTTTTTGATTTCCTCTTTGATTTCTTCAGTGATCCCTTCGTTATTAAGTAGTATATTGTTTAGCCTCCATGTGTTTGTAATTTTTACAGAGTTTTTCCTGTAATTGATATCTAGTATCATAGCATTGTGGTCGGAAAGGATACTTGATACGATTTCAATTTTCTTAAATCTACCAAGGCTTGATTTCTGACCCAAGATATCTATCCAGGGGTGTGTTCCATGAGCACCTGAGAAGAATGTGTATTCTTTTGTTTTTGGATGGAATGTCCTATAAATGTCAATTAAGTCCATCTTGTTTAGTGTATCATTTAAATCTTGTGTTTCCGTATTTATTTTCATTTTGGATGATCTGTCCATTGGTGAAAGTGGGGTGTTAAAGTCCCTTACTATGATTGTGTTACTGTCGATTTCCCGTTTTATGGCTGTTAGTATTTACCTTATGTATTGAGATGCTCCTATGTTGGGTGCATAAATATTTGAAATTGTTACATCTTCTTCTTGGATTGATCCCTTGATGATTATGTAGTGTCTTTCTTTGTCTCTTGTAATAGTCTTTATTTTAAAGTCTAATTTGTCTGATATGAGAGTTGCCACTCCAGCTTCCTTTTGATTTCCATTTGCATGGAATATCTTTTTCCATCCCCTCACTTTCAGTGTGTATGTGTCTCTAGGTCTGAAGTGGGTCTGTTGTAGACAGCATATATACGGGTTTTGTTTTTGTATCCATTCAGCCAGTCTGTGCCTTTTGGTTGGAGCATTTAATGCATTTATATTTAAGGTAATTATTGGTATGTATGTTCCTATTACCATTTTCTTAATTGTTTTGGGTTTGTTATTGTGGGTCTTTTCCTTCTCTTGTGTTTCCTGCCTAGAGAAGTTCCTTAGCATTTGTCGCAAAGCTGGTTTGGTGGTGCTGAATTCTCTTAGGTTTTGCTTGTCTGCAAAGGTTTTAATTTGTCCATCAAATCTGAATGAGATCCTTGCTGGGTAGAGTAATCTTGGTTGTAGGTTTTTCTCCTTCATCACTTTAAATATGCCCTGCCACTCCCTTCTGGCTTGCAGAGTTTCTGCTGAAAGATCAGCTTTTAACCTTATGGGGATTCCCTTGTGTGTTATTTGTTGCTTTTCTCTTGCTGCTTTTAATATTTTTTCTTTTATTTCATTTTTGATAGTTTAATATATGTCTTGGTGTGTTTCTCCTTGGATTATTCCTGTATGGGACTCTCTGTGCTTCCTGGACTTGGTTAACTAGTTACTTTCCCATATTAGGGAAGTTTTCAACTATAATCTCTTCAAATATTTTCTCAGTCCCTTTCTTTTTCTCTTCTTCTTCTGGGACCTCTGTAATTCGAATGTTGGTGCATTTAATGTCCCAGAGGTCTCTGAGACTGTCCTCAATTCTTTTCATTCTTTTTTCTTTATTCTGCTCTGCAGTAGTTATTTCCACTCTTTTATCTTCCAGGACACTTATCCGTTTTTCTGCCTCAGTTATTCTGCTGTTGATCCCTTCTAGCGAGTTTTAAGTTTCATTTGTTGTCTTGTTCATCACTGTTTGTTTGCTCTTTCATTTTTCTAGGTCCTTGTTAAACGTGTCTTGTATTTTCTCCCTTCTATCTCCAAGATTTTGGGTCATCTTTACTATCATTATTCTGAATTCTTTTTCAGGTGGATTGTCTCTTTCCTCTTCATTTGTTAGGTCTCGTGGGTTTTTACCTTGCTCCTTCATCTACTGTGTGTTTTTCTGTCTTCTCATTTTGCTTTTCTTACTGTTTTGGGGGTCTCCTTTTCGCAGGCTGCAGGTGCGTAGTTCCCGTTGTTTTTGGTGGTTGTCCCCAGTGGCTAAGGTTGGTTCAGTGGGTTGTGTAGGCTTCCTGGTGGATGGGACTGGTGCCTGTTGTCTGTTGGATGAGGATGGATCTTGTCTTTCTGGTGGGCAGGACTACGTCTGGTGGTGTGTTTTGGGGTGCCTGTGACCTTATGCTTTTAGGCAGCCTCTCTGCTGATTTGTGGGGTTGTGTTCCTGTCTTGCTAGTTGTTTGGCATAGGGTGTCCAGCACTGTAGCTTGCTGGTCGTTGAGTGGAGCTGGATCTTGGCGTTGAGATGGAGATCTCTGGGTGATTTTCGCCCTTTGATATTATGTGGAGCTGGGAGGTCTCTTGTGGACCAGTGTCCTGAATTTGGCTCCCCCACCTCAGAGGCACTGCCCTGACGCCTGGCTGGAGCACCAAGAGCTCATTTGGCTGTAGGTAGGAGGCCTCAGTTTCTTTCCACATGGATCTCTCTTTAGGGCTGCTTGTGTGTCCTCATGACATGGCAGCTGGCTTACCCCAGAATGAGTGATCCGGCCTGTGGTCCGCAGGACTGTCACGGCTTTGGCTGCTGGGGCCCCTCCAAAGCTGGCAGCCTCAGTGAGGCTGCCCTCCCCTCGGGCTCTGGGGTAGTTCAGTGATGGCGGAGGGAAGAGACCCTGAGCCAGGAGTTCCAGCTCTGTGGAAACACGGGCTCCTTTCTGGGCGCAGGGGGTGGGACTGCTCTTCTTCACTGTTTTTAAAGGGGCTAATACCAAATATTCCTTCCCAATTTCTTTCTCATTAGCACCTGGGCAATGGACTACCATAAATGTGCACCTTGATATCTTTGGGGGTCAGGAGACCCCAGATGACCCCCAGCCACAAGGGAAACAGCAGTACAGGAGATGGACAAGGCAGCCACCTTGCCTGAACAACAAGAGTCTTGTTAGGCAACTGGGGTGCTATTGTTAATTTTCCTCAGGTTGGTGGCTTCCTTATTTTCCACAAAGGCTCATTCTTGAGCTCGTCCTAGCAGTGCACAATCACAAACAATGTCCATATGGCTGCCCCAAGCACCCAGTGATGGTCACAAGGCTATATGCTGTGTCCAGAGAACTCTAGTCTGATCTTTGGTATACGGAACTCAAGTGTCAACTGGTTAAGGTGCTGTGTTGTCACCACCTTAATAGGTGGGAACCTCAGAGACCACTTCCCAAACACAGGTTGAACCTAACAGCACATCATGCTGGGGTATATTCAGTTAACATCAGGTATCACCTTGAGGACAAGAGCATTTTAGGGTGAAAAGAGATTGTGACATCCAACAAAGGCAGCAAAGTGCTGCTCAGGACAAAGCACAAGCCCGGCAGCAATTAGTGGTTCCACTGTAGGTGGCCTTCACTATGTCATGGAGCCAGTTAGCCAAGATTTAGGTAAAGTTAAGCAGGTGTCATCAGTCATGGTGGACCATCCTGTTTATGATGCCAGTTGTTTTGTTTTCTATTCACCCAATTGATGAGGGAGGGATTCCTGCCATAGGGTTATGGCGAATGCCAAACACATGACACCGGATGCTGGATAGATGAGATGGACAGCAGTTAGTCAGCCACATACACTCATGGCCTGGGAAGAAGATAGAGCATGCCATGCAGGGTCTCATGGGGGTTGTACTTGGGAACAGAGTGAACAAGTAGAGGCTGTGGGAAGCAGGCTTTGTAGTATTAAGAGGATGAGGTGACACCTCGTACCTGCAGGACAATGTCATTGGCTTATTTAATTCCATGGGCTTGCATGGAACTGAAATTCATGACTCAGGGAAAAGCAGAAAGTGTACCTGGTCCATTTTATAAGGAGTTGTTTTGCTTGGATATTTTATCCACAGGAGCAGAGTGGCGAGGAGACTATGCCGTTAGGCCATTTAGGACCCTCGCAGGTTCACCAGGTGTCAAGGCAACACATAATATTGGGGCTTAATTTTAGGCCTTACATCACAGAGTGTAAGCAACCAAAATGGGCAGTGGAAAGGGGAGGGGTAAAATAAGGAACTGTGAAAGGAAATTTGTTCACCTGAGATTTGACTTGTTGGGTAGTTGAAGGTCTGTGTTTAACAGTACTTTTGTGGATATTAGCTGAACTTTATTCCTCCCATCCAGAGAGGAATCAGGGCTGATTGCGGAGTTGGATGCAACTCTCTTTTGCACTGGTTCAACTGTGAGGAATTAAACTAGGTGGGCTCAGAAATACAGTATTCAGTCATGAAATTAAGATTGAGAGCCCAGTACCAAGTCTAACAAAAACATCGGATCAACTAAGTGTTCCATACACATCTCCTCATTTAATCTTCAAAACTGCTGAATACATTTTCTGAATGGTTCAGCAAGTCAATTCTCCTGGGTTCAGTTTCCCCATTAGTAGAACAGGGATAATAATTGCATTCACTTTTTAAAGGCTGAGATAGCAGTTTTTCAACCTCATAAAGCTGTTGTGAAGAAAAAATGAGGTAATAGAGGTAAAGTACAATTTAAGCACGTAGTACATGCTCAATAAATAGTAGCTACTATTTTAATTCTTTGATTTACTTTCCCTGGCAGGGGACTATATGTGGCAATGGTTACTGACTTACATGCACCTCTTATAGGTGACATTTTATTCCCCCACTGCCTGTCTCTGTACAGACAAGCATTCCTCTGGCATGGTTACTAATCTAAAAGAGTAGCTACAGCTCACAACTTTCACATGAACCATTTACTTGTATAGTAGCTGCTGCATTTTCACTAATGGATGCAATCATTATTTAACACAAAATAACTGAAAAAAAACACCTTCTGAGTATTCTGAGAATGAGCCGTGGCACTGGTAGGATGTTGATGGAAGCATTTATTGGACCTACTGTAGCATGTTACTCATGCTACCCATGGAATCATATATGAGTAATATTTGAGTGCTTACTATGTGCCAGATGCCATAATAAGATGTTTGATATAATTAGATGTTTCTGTTTTCTACTCCTCTCAGCCATCTTATGAGCTAGGTATTATCACCTTCTATTTTACAAAGAAGAAAATAGAGTCTTAACTAAATTAAGCCATTTAACCGATGTCATAAAAGTGTGTAACTGGCTAGCAATTCTATCAGACTCACAAGCCCAAGCAACTACTTCCTTTCCCTCTATTCTACTCTTTGCTTGATTCTTTTTTAAAAAATATTTATTTAATTTATTTTCCTTATTTTTTTTCTTTGGCTGCGTCAGGTCTTAGTTGCAGCACACGGGATCTTCATCGAGCCATGCGGGATCTTTTCATTACAGCGCGTGGTCTCTTTTTTGCTGTGTGTGGGCTTCTCTGTAGTTGTGGCACATGGGCTTCTCTGTAGTTGTGACATGCGGGTTTTCTCTGTTTGTTGCATGTGGGTTTTCTCTCTCTAGTTGTGGTTCATGGACTCCAGAGCGCGTGGGCTCTGTAGTTTGCAGCATGCGGACTCTCTCGTTGAGGTGCGTGCGCTCAATAGTTGTGGCATGTGGGCTTAGTTGCCCCGCGGCATGTGGGATCTTAGTTCCACGACCAGGGATCAAACCCGCATCCCCTGCATTGGAAGGTGGATTCTTTACCACTGGACTACCGGGGAAGTCCCTCTTTGCTTGATTCTAATCTACTTTCTGATATACAGTATCTGCCAGTATGAGCTCTCATAAATAAAATAAAACTCTCATCTTGTTTTACATAAGAAAGATAGTAAGAAATTTACTTCTTATGTCCCGAGAATACTGTGAAAATTCATTTTCAAGCATACGAATTATGACTCACAAAAGGGACGACAGATTTTTGTTGTTGTTCTATGTTATAAAGATTTAATTTAGTATGTTTTAAAGAGTATTCTGAATGGAACATTAGACCTATGGAATAATCTTTGAAAAAATAGTTCTGTGTCCAAACATGTTTGGAAATTTCTGCATACTGTATCCCATTACTGAAGCTTCATAATATCCATTAACATTTTAAAAGATTTGAGAAGTCTTGCAGTAAAGAAGTCTAATTATGTGTGATTTATGTTTTTTTTTGTATTATGTCTTTTTTGTTCTTTTGTTTCTCTGTTTCTGCCTTCTTTTGTGTTAGATATTTTCTAGTGTACCATTTTAATTACCTTCACATTTCTTTCACTGGTTTTTGAGTTATTTTTGTAGTGGTTGCCATACGGATTACAATTAATATGTTGACTTGAAACAATCTATTTCATATTAATACCAACATAATGTGAATAGTATATAAAAACTTTGCTCCTATGTAGCTCCATTTCCTACCCTATCTTTTGTGCTTTTATTGTCACACAAGTTACATTTATATATATTTTATGCCTGTCAAACAGATTTGTCTTTTAAATTAGATGGAAAAAAAACAGTTACAAACAAAAATGTATTTTATATTGTCTTTAATATTTACCTATTATGTTCTTTATTTCCTCATTAGATATGAGCTACTGTCTAACAGCCTTTCATTTTAGCTAGAAACACTCTGTTTAGTATTTCTTCTAGAGTGGTTTTGCTAGCAATAAATTCTCACAGTTTTTGGTTATCTGGAAATGTCTTAATTTCTCCTTCATTTTTTAAGAATACTTTTGCTGGATATAGAATTTTTGGTTGACAGTAATTTTCTTTCAGCACTTTGAATATGCCATCACACTGCCTCCTGGCCTCTGTAGTTTCTGATGAGAAATTGGCTGTTAATCTTATTGAGGATCCCTTATACATAATAAATGGGTTCCACCTTTCTATTTTCAAGACTTTCTCTTTGTCTTTAGACAGCTTTCTTTTGACGTGTCTAGGTATGGATTTTTTTGAGATTATCCTACTTGGAATTTGTTGAGATTCTTGGATGTTAGATGAACGTTTTTCATCAAATTTGGGAAATTTTATGCTATTTTTTCTTGAAAATTTTTTTCTGACTCTTGTCTCTCCTCTCCTTCTGGGACTCTCCTCATGCATATTTTGGTACTTTTGATGGCATCCCACAGGTCTCTTAGGCTGTGTTCAATTTTTTTCTTTCCTTTTTCTTTCTTCTCCTCAGACTGGATAATTTCAATTGATCTATCATTAAGTTCAATGATTCTTCCGCCTTCTCAAATCTTACATCAAGCTTCTCTAGTGGAATTTTTCACTTTACAGTTTAAGCATTTCTATCAGTCTCTTTTTATATCTATCTCTTTCTTTAAATTCTGTCTTTGGTGAGACATCATTCTCATACTTTAATTCTCTAGACACATTTGCTTTGAACATATTTCAAATAGCTGGTTTAGAATCTTTATCTACTAAGTCTGGGGCTTCCTCAGGATTGGTTTCTACTGATTCTTTTTTTCCTGTGAATGGGCTATATTTTCCTATTTCATTGCATGTCTTGTATTTTTCAATTGAAAACTGAATGTTTTAAATAATATAATGTAGCAACTCTGGATATCAGATTCTCCACCCTCCCCAGGTTTGCTATTTTTGCTATTAGTTGTTGTGCTTGCTTGGTGACTTTTATGGACCAATTCTGTAAAGTCCGTTTCCTTTGTTGTGTATGGCCACAGAAGTCTCTGCTTGGTTAGTTTAGTGGTTAGCTAATGATTAGCCAAGATTAGCCAAGATTTCCTTAAACGCATAGAACCAATACGTTTCTCAGTCTTCGCCAAGGGGCTCTGTATGTTTGTTGAGGCATGCCTTCCACACTCAACCAAACAGTTAAAAACTCTGCCTTAGTCTCTATTTCCTGCTTCTGCAGAGCCTCAAGGTTAGCCAACTATGAGAAATAAGGGCCTTCTGAGATCTTTCCTGACTATATACACAGTACCGGGCTGTGCACAGCCCTACACACATGGACTTCTAAATTCCCAGGAATATTTCATAGCTTCTTAAGCCTCCTTATTCAAAAGTTTTTACTTTTAAGCTTTTTGGATAATCTGTTGTTTGCCCCAACTGGTATACACTGACCTAGGCAGCCATAATTGCCTGCAGTTGTCTTTGACCAAGGCTCCTGGGCAAAAGGCTTTCACACTGGATAAGCTCCTAAAATAAAGACATTCTGATAAGTGAGATCTTTCAGGGAATAGCCAACAGGTCAAATAATGATAATCCTCTGGGAATGGGGCTTAGAAGGATCTCAAACTCCTTATTGCCTCTTGTGGTTCCTGCAAGGCTTTTGGTTTTCATTATGATTGTGTGCTGTTGATATTCAGGAGTACTGCTGATCTGGTAGAGGGGCAGATGAGAATAGGGGAAGTTTAAAACACCACAGAGCTTGCTGTTATTACTGAAATTCAGCTGTTTTTCTCTTTTTTTTGAATAAACACTACCTAGATTTCTGCAAGACTTTGGTTAGTTCTCATGTTTCTGAAAAAAACGATTTGACAATTTTTTGCCAGTGTTCTCATTGCTTTTATGAAGGAGCAGTTTTTTTAGAGATTCTTACTGTCATTTTTGCTGATGTCATCTTACCACATGATCTTGACCTATTAGGCCTGTTAGTATATCCAGTTGAGCTAACCAGCAATACATTGTGTGAGGTTGTTTTATGACCTTTTAAATTTGCCTAATACTCTTATGACATGGATATTAAATATGGAATTGTCATTGGGCTGTTTCTTCACTATAGAATAAATAATCATCTATTTATGTGAGCTTTGCAAATGAGACTCAAACACTGAGAATCTTTTATAAATTAAAATTAAAATGACACAGTTTTCATTATACCGTAAGACTGGGTTCCCAAAGCTAGGTACCCATATGTACAGAATTTAGATTTTTAAGGTTTATAACAAAGTCCCAAGAACTAATTAGCAAACATGCTCTAACTACCTCAAGATGATTTATTAGGAGTTAGTAGTATCCATATATAGTATCCATAAATGATACCCACATATGGGATCTATATATCCATATGTAGTATCTTTATATAGTATTTATAAATAAATGTATTACTCTGTTAACATTGTATCCATATATAGTATCTATGAGAATTGATTTGATAAAATATGTTCACCATATAATCTAAAAAAGAGGGAGAAGTAATTTTTTTAACATTATAAGAGGTCCTTGCGATTCCTTCCAGACCTGTAATTTTCCATTACACCTTCAACTATAATTTTCCAAACCATGATTAGAAAATAAAATTGTATTAATATATTGGGGTGATATTCTTGGAACTGAAGTTGAATGTAAGAAAAATACTTTTTAAGATGGTAATAACTGCTTGTGGGTGATGAAGCTGATGGCTCTCTCCTATACAGAGTAAAAAATAAAATTCATAGGTAGTCAGAAATCTAAAATTTACTTAGAAAATCAGTGGCACTTCATCTTACTTGATGAGCACAGTAGAACAAAGGCATGGATCTCCAATGAAACTGATATTTAAGCTATATATACAGTTTCTTAAGGCTAGAACATTACTGTTTACCAAAAGTTATATCATTAAAAATGAATACAACCTTAAAAGAAAAGTGGCCATATTTCTTACCTTGCTGAAGACTTAAAGAATGAAAAAGCTTACCATCACTATTTTTTCCTGTTGAAACACCACACATTGCAGCGTTACAAATAGGAGTAAAGTATCCTGTATTGATTGCTTTTTTTTTTTTTTTTTTTAATAAGACGGATGTTCAGTGAATGATATACAGGTTGCCTGTTCTTTCCATTGTGCTCCTGGAATCCAATAAAGTGAGTGTGTGAGTTATGAAATTAAAACTTGGTAAATAAAAATGGGCAAATGTATGATAGCTGTTAAAATTATTTATATCTTAAAATAAGAATTTTATTGACAATATAAAGGAAAAAATTATCATCATTCAGGAACTTTGTAGAGAAACAGTCACATTTAACCTTAAACAATTAGTACCAGGCAGTATTGTGAGGTTAGTAGAAGTTTTTCTTCTGTGGGCCAATCTTCTCCTTTCTTGATCCTTTCTTCTCACTTTTAGCACCCTCCTCACTCTTCCAAGGTTTTCAAATTGATTCCTTACTCTGATAGAGAAAAATAAACAAATTAATATTATTAACACTAAGGTGTTGAGAAATTATTGGTTTTCTCTTCTAACAGCACTTGCATCTTAAGCAGATGGACATTAGTGGGATTTCTCATATCAGTAGCCAACAAGCAGAGAAAATAGATTCTGTCAGGTAGTTCCTTTCTAGAGCTCCTCGAATTTCAGTGCATAGTTTAGTACCTACTACCCTAATTCATAAGAATCTACAGGTTCCAAAGGGAATGTTTATTTTCACCAAAGATATTTGCATATGGGTCCAAAGAAATCACAGAATGCATTTTCAGCTGGACTAGACAAATCTGTAGGAAGTAATTTCTGAAGCTGATAATTGTATAATAAAGCAACATTTGTTCTAGCAGAATGAGCTGAGGTTTTTTTCCCTAAAGTTTTTAAGAATAAATTTCAGAAACAAATGACTTACCCGCGACATTTACAAAATAATTTTCCAAAACTGTAAAGAGAAAAAATAATATTAAAAATAATCCTTTGCCTTTAGTACTAGTGGTAAATACTAGTACTAGTGTTTATAGTTTTCACCTTTAGGAAAAGGAAAAGAGATAATTGTTTTAATGATTTCATGATAAATGTGATGAACCCAAAACAAAATAATAAAGGTACTATTTCTATTTGAGCAATTAATACAATCTTCCACTTAGAAGTATACTTTGTAAGCTATGGTCCATATACTTGAATATTTCACAAAAAGCAGGTTTTCAGAGTTCTATCAAAATAAAAATTTCCAAATTTATAATATTTGAAACTTTGATATTTTGTTAATGTCAGGTTTACTAAGGTATAATTTACTTACAGTAACATTGTTCCTATTTAGATGTACAGTTTTTTTTAAAAGTCTTTATTGAATTTTTTACAATATTGCTCCTATTTTATGTTTTGGCTTCTTGGCCGTGAGGAATGTGGGATCTTAGCTCTCTAACCAGGGACCGAACCCACACACCCTGCTTTGGAAGGTGAAGTCCCAACCACTGGACCGCCAGGGAAGTCCCTAGATGTACAGTTTAATGGGTTTGAGTAATATGTAACCATGTATGTTATTTATGTAACCATGATGGTCATACAACCACTATTGAAATTAAGTTATAGAATATTTTCATCATTCTAAAAGGTTCCCTTATTCCACTTTGTAATCAGTCACCTCATCTACACTATTCCCTGAACTGATTTTTGTCCCTGCAGTTTAACTTTTTCAGAATATCATATAAATGGAATGTGTAGTCTTTTGTTTCTGGCTTCATTCACTTAACATAATGCTTTTGAGATTCATCATTATTGTTGCATGAATCAGTAGTTCGATTGATTTTATTAAGGAGTAGTATTCTATTTATTGATGTACCGCAATTTGTGCATCCATTTAGCAACTGACCAACATTTGGATTATTTCCAGTTTTTAAGGAGCTACATAAATATTCGAGCATAGGTCTTTGTGTTTACATGTGGTTAAATACTCAGGGACAGGGATTGGTGAGTAGTATGGTGAGTATGTGTATGTTTTACTTTATAAGTATCTGGCAAACTGTTTTCTAAAATGGCTTTACCATTATGCATTTCCACCAGCATTATCTGAGAATTTCAGTTGTTCCACACTCTCCAGCACTTGGTATTGTCAGTTTTTAAAAAATTGTTTAACTATTCTAAAAGGTGTGTAGTAATATTTTCTTATGGTTTCAATTTGCATTTTTCCAGTGACCGATGATGCTGACCATGTTTTCATATGTATTTTGGCCATCTATATCTTTTCTTGAGTGAAGTGTCTGTTTAAATCTTTTGTCCATTTTATTGCTGGGTTTTCTGTTTTCTTATTATTGAGTGGTTTGAATTCTTTATATATTTTGGATATAAGAGTTTTTATCAGAAATATATGTCCAAATATTTTCTCCTAGTGTGTGACTTGTCCTTTTATTTTTTAAACATCATCTTTAAAGGATGAGAAGTTTAAAATTCAACAAATATTTCTTTTATCACTTTTGCTTTTTGTGATTTTACTGAGAGATCTTTGCCTAACCCGAGGTCACAAAGATTTGCTCCATGTTTTCTCTAGAACTTTTGTAGTTTTAGGTCTTATATACAGGTTTATGATCCATTTTGAGTTAAATTTAGTAGATGATGCAAGATAAGGGTTGAGTGTTTTTTTCCCTCTATATGGATACCCAGTTCTTCTGACACAGTTTATTGATAAGCTTCTTCATTCTCCATTGAGTACTTTGTCAAATTTGTTCAAAAGCAGTTGACCATATATGTATAGGTTTATTTCTAGATTCTCTATTGTGTTCATTGGTGTATGTCTATACTTATGCCAACACTATATTATCTTGATTAGTCTACCATTATAGTAAGTTTTAAAATCTGGTACTGTATGTCCTCCAACTTTGTTCTTTTACCTTTTGGGTGGGGCTATTCAAGGTTCTTTGTTTTTCCACATAAAACTTAGAATTAGCTTTTCCATTTCTACTAAGAAAAGCATGCTGGGATTTTGTTTGGGATTACTCTGGGATATATAGATCATTTGGGGAAGAATTGATATCTCAAACATATTGAATTTTAAGTCATTAACATGGTAGATCTCTCCATTTATATGTTTTTAATTTTTTTACCTATGCTTTATAGTTTGCAATATACATATTTTGTTAGATATATCCCTAAGTATTTTATATTTTTGATGTTATTGTAAATGGTACTTTTTATTTAATAAATTTCTATTACCTATTCTCCACAGTTTGCGTATGGAATGCAGTAAATTTTTGTGTATTGACCCAGTTCATTTGGGCTGCTATAACAAAACTACCATAAACTGGGTGCCTTATAAACAACAGGAATTTATTTCTCACAGTTCTGGGGGCTGGAAGTCCAAGATCAGGGTGCCAGCATGGTTGGGGTTCTGATGAAGGCACTCTATGGTGTTGCACACTGTTGACTTCTCACTGTGTTCATACATAGTGGAAGGGGCTAAGGTGCTCTGCAGGATCTCTTGTATAAAAGCACTAATTTCAGTTCAAGAGGGCTCCACCCTCATGATATAATAAGCACCTCCTATAGGCCGCACCTCCTAATACCATCACATTGAGCATTAGGTTTCAACATATATATTTGGGGGGACACAAACATTCATTCTATAGCATCCTGTATCTTGTGACCTTATTAAACTCACTTATTAGTTTTAGTTGCTTTTATGTAGACTTTTTGGGATTTTCTAAATCTGTGACCATAAATAAAGAGATAAATAAATAGAGTCTGTAAACAAATTAGAATCTTATCTCCTTTTTTCCAATCTGTATGCCTTTTTAGCTATTTTTCTTGCTTGTTGCACTAACTAGAACCCATTGTACATTGTTGAATAAAAGTGGTGAGAGTACATTCTTGCCTTATTCCCAAACTTAGGGGGAAATCATTCAGTCTTTATCCACCAAAGACGATTTCAGCTCTAAGTAATATCTATATCTAATCTAAATCTGTATCATCTATATCTATACCTATATATTTCTCCCAGAAAAATTCTATTTTAGTTTAGGTGATAATGAGGAAAATTAACAATGATAAGAAAGCTATCTACCAAAGAAGTAGGAAGTATCCATTCTAGAATTCTACTAACTCCTATCGGAAAACCAACATTTTGTTGTTCAGTATAAAATATTTTTATTTTTATTAAAAGTAACACAGATTTGCTCTAAAATTTTTAAATAATTTGAAAGTTTATTAAGTATAAAATAAAAAGTGCTTTCACCCACCACAACCTCCAAAAAAATTGTACCTCACAATGTAAGAACTAATAATTTTGAGCAGGAGTTGGCAAACTAAAGCCTGTGGGACAAATCTAGCCTGCTTTTTTTTTTATGGGTTACAAACTAAAATTATTTTTCATTTTTAAATGATTTAAAACAATAAAGAGAAGAATATTTTGTGTCACATGAAAATTACAGGAAATTCAAATTTCAGGATCCATAAATACAGTATTGTTTGAACACAGGCATGATCATTCATTTACATATTATCTGTTGTGCTTTCATGCTACAATGATAGAGCTGTATAGTTGTGACAGATGCCATGTGGCTCACAAATTCTAAAACACTTTTATCTGACTCTTCAGAAAAAGTTTGCCAGCCCCTTGTTGAATGTATAGTGTTTTTCCTTCTGAGCTTTTCTCTCTGCATATATAAAGCTTACATATTTATGCACATTTTTGTTTTCTACAAAAATAATCACACTACACATATTCTTCTGTAACCAGTTCTTTTCACTTAATGATGTGTATGGATACCTTCACATGTCAGTTGTAAATTGTCTCATCTTTTAAAATTGATTAATAGTATTATAGTATGTCATAGTTTCACTAGTATTGTTGTGAGCATTTTGGTTCTTTCAAATATTTTTATTATTATGAACACTGCTGCAATTATTATCCTTATACATATATTTGTATACTTATCTGCTTATTTTCTTAGGGTAAATTTCCAGAAATGGAATACCTGGGGCAAAGTTTTTATACACTTCACATTTAAAATTTGGATATATGTATTGCCCAACTGAACGCCACTAATGTTTTACTAATATGCATTTTCATCAATAATGTGTAGAAGCACTGGCTTCTCTGCACTGTCATCATCAATCTGTATATCACTAATTTGCTGTATACATTAAACATGTATTTATATACAAAACATGTTATTATATATTGTATATATGTATATATCAGCATCGTATTATAATTGTATATATGTATATATCAGCATCATTCATATTTTTGCAATACGTATTTTTCTTTTGCAAATTACTTGTGTATATCATTCACCAATTTTCTATTTTGATGTTAATTAATTTATTATTTATTTAAGGATCTTTTATATAATGAGGGAACTAACCATTATCTTTCATATTTAAGTAGATTTTTTATGGAATCGGCTAAATAATGCATAGATGTAACTATCCAGTTGAAGACAACCAATAATTCTCTAAGTCACATTGATTCATACTCCTATGACAATTTGTTAGCCTATTTTATAAGCTCCTCTCAGTTACTGAGAGCCAAACTAGCAGCGATAAAATGTGAAATGATCTTACAAGTTCGTGTGAGTGGCAATATTATTATTATTACTATATAATTATATAGAGAGGTTAATTATTATATCTATCCAGCTCTCTAAGATGCTGTGAGATAATAGTTAACATTTAAAGACTTTTGGATTCATTGTAGAGTGTTTCGTAAGGATAACATATTCACATGATTCTGTAGTCAAAAAGATTAGCCAGTGCTTGGCACCATTCCAGAGGGTACAGGACCTCTACACATGTAGCCATATAACTAAAATTAAAAATATTTACAAAACCAAATATTGGCAAGAATGTAGGGCAATCATAATTCTCATCCATTGTTGGTCAGAGTGTAAAAATGGCACAAACCTTTGGAAAAGGGTCTGGCAGTTTCTTAAAATGCCAAACATATAATCCAGCAATTTCACTGCTGTATATTTACATAAGATAAATGAAAAAAAAATATCCACATGAAGACTTTTACATGAATTTCATGTGCACTTTATTTGTAATACATCTAACTGAACTGAAAATCACTATCTCAAAGAGATAACTCTACCCCCATGTTCACTGCAAATTATTTTGCAATAGCAAAGACATGGAAACAACCTAAGTGTACATCAGTGGATGAATGGATAGAGAAAATGTAATATTATATGTGGTATATTCAACCATAAAAAAGGAAATCCTGGCATTTGCAACGACATGGATGGAAGTTGAGGGCATTACGCTAAGTGAAATAAGTCAGACAGAGAAAGACAAATGCTGTATAATCTCACTTATACGTGGAATCTATAAAAAACAACCTCATAGAAACAGAACAGATTGGTGGTTGCCAGAGGCAGTGGTAGGTGTGGGTGGGTGAAATGGGTGAAGTGAGTCAAAAGGTACAAACTTCCAATTATAAGATGAATAAGTTCTGAGGATGTAATGTACAGCATGGTGACTATAATTACAATACTGTACTACATTTCTGGGCTTTCTATCCTGTTCCATTGATATATATGTCTTTTTGTATAAGTACCATGCTGTTTTGATTACTGTAGCTTTGTAGTATAGTCTGAATCAAGGAGCATGATTCCTCCAGCTCTGTTCTTCTTTCTCAAGATTGTTTTGGTTATTCGGAGTCTTTTGTGTTTCCATACGTATTAAAAAGTTTTTTGTTCCATTTGTGTAAAAAATGCCATTGGTAATTTGATAGGGATTACCTTGAATCTGTAGATTGCCTTGGGTAATATGGTCATTTTAACAATACTGATTCTTCCAATCCAAGAACACGTTATGTCTTTCCATCTGTTTTTGTCATCTTCAGTTTCTTTTATCAGTGTCTTATAGTTTTTGGAGTATAGGTCTTCTGCCTCCTTAGGTAGGTTTATTCCTAGGTATTCTATTCTTTTTGATGCAGTGGTAAATAAGATTGTTTCCTTAATTACTTTCTGATAGTTTGTTGTTAGTGCATAGAAATGCAGCAGATTTCTGTATATTAATTTTGTATCCTGCAACTTTACTGAATTCATGATGAGCTCTAGTTTTCTGGTGGACATTTTAGGATCTTCTATGTATAGGATCATGTCATCTTCTTATCAGCTTTCAAATGTGAGAACAGTATTATTAACTATAGTAGTTGCCATTCTGTACATTACATCCCCATGACTTATTTATTTTATAACTGGAGTTTGTACCTTTGGACCCCCTTCACCCATTTTATGCCTCCCTACCCCTAGCTTCTGGCAACCACCAGTCTGTTCTCTGTATCTATGAGCTTTGGTTTTTGTTTTTATTTATTTGTTTTAAATTTAGATTCCACATATAAATGAGATCATGCAGTATTTGTCTTTCTGTCTGACTTATTTCACTTAGCATAATTCCCTCAAAGTCCATCCATGTTGTCTCAAATGAAAAGATTTCCTCTTCTTTATGGCTGAATAATATTCCATTGTGTATATATACCACATTTTCTTTACCTATTCATCCATTGATGGAAACTTAGGTTGTTTCCATATCTTGGCTATTGTAAAAATGCTGCAATGAACATGGGGTGCATATATCTTTTCAAGATAGTCTTTTGTTTTCTTTGGATAAATACCCAGAAGTGGAATTGCTGGATCGTATGGTAGTTCTATTTTTAATTTTTTGAGGAATCCCATACTGTTTTTCATAGATCTTGCTCTAATTTAATTAAAGTTATGGCATATCTGCACCTGTAATCCTGTGTTATATTCAGCTTACTGCATATCTGTTAGGATATTAAAACCAGAGAAAGTCTATAAGAGCACCATTAAAATTATGAGAGGGTTGATGTGGATTGCCATATGAATAAACAGAAAACCAGGACTTTCCAGCTTGGAATATCAAAAGATGAAATAATATGTAGTTCACATCTATAAAATAATGATTATATGTATAAGGTTAACATAGAATTATATAAATCTATATATAACATAGAATTATATATCAAATCTTGATGTGATAACTTATTTTAACAGGTAAATTTAGGAAAATATACTTAACCAGCAGATAATAGGTGCATAGTGCATATCATGCCAAGAGGTAACACTGCAAGAAATATGAATATATTCAAACACAGATCAGATAAATTTGTGAATACTAGAGCTAGATGTGGCTACTTTAGAAAGTTGAAATTTGACATCAGTCATGAAACTCTGTAGAAAGAGTTCCTTTTTTTGTTTATTTTGGTCTGTAGTTTTTACTGGTATCTCTTCAGTGCCTAGAACAATAGTGGGCATATAGTAGATGCTAAATTTGTTGAATGAATCAAAATATTCTTAGTAATAGAATATTGAGATGGACAATACAGTGTTATGACCTAGTATAGATCAATTGCTATTTCAGTATATTTTTCCTTTGAGTCATCATCAGGTACATCCCTGGGCATGGACAAAGGGAATAATACTACTGTGGTATTATTTTAAGAGTGCCACATGGGGCACATCTTAAAAAAAGTATCAGCTGAAGAAATTAAACTGAAATTTCTATTATAATGAATGTTTAATGTTCTTATGATTGCTTTTAAAATGTACTTTTTAGATGTTTTTATATCCATTATCTCATTTAATCATGATATAGACCGTATAAGCTAGATACTATTTATTATTCTAATTTTATAGATAAGGTACCTAGTAGTACCTTAGTTTATCAGATATTCCTAGGGAAAGCAGAGTCACCCCCGCCCCCAGATAGCACTGGGAAAATGAATTTTGATCAAGGAGAGAGAGATGAAAGAAAAATGGCCAGCATATTTGGTAATGCAGGTGGAGCAAAAGCACAGGTAAGATAACTCAGTGGAAATTACTAAACAGTTGGTTTATGTAAAGGGGGAATTCAAATAAAGATAGGAAGACTATTTTTATTACTGCTTTTACAATTTGACTGTTGTCTTGCTAGTACTTGCACCTGAACATAAAGACAACTCAGATAATTTCATGTTTTTTCTCCATTTTTTCTAGAAAAAATCCATTTATAGCTAAAAAAATAACCATATGTATCAGATGAAGTAGATAAAGCAATTTTTGAACAGTAATTCAAAGTATACTATATGTATGTACAGTGTTTCCTGGTTAAGTCTAATGATAGCTGGAAAAAACCCAAATGTCATAGAACAGTGTGGAAAATAATATTGTATGGTCATCAAAACTATGTATGGGTAACTTTGGTTCATAGGAACAAAAAAAAAAAATCTGAGTGTGCTTATTTTTTTAAAAAAATACATTTATTTATTTATTTTTGGCTCTTTTGGGTCTTCGTTGCTGCGTGTGGGCTTTTTCTAGTTGCTGCGAGTGGGGGCTACTCTTCGTTGTGGTGCGCAGGCTTCTCGTTGTGGTGGCTTCTCTTGTTGCAGAGCACCGGCTCTAGGCACACGGGCTTCAGTAGTTGTGGCATGTGGGCTTCAGTAGTTGTGGTTCACGGGCTCTAGAGCACAGGCTCAGTAGTTGTGACACATGGGCTTAGTTGCTGCGCGGCATGTGGGATCTTCCCGGACCAGGGCTCGAACCCCCGTCCCCTGTGTTGGCAGGCAGATTCTTAACCACTGCACCACCAGGGAAGTCCCTGAATGTGCTTAAAATGAACAACAACAACAAAAAATAGCAACTAAGGAGATTTTTGTGTCAGACTTGTGTTTCCCAGTTAAAAAAAATTTCCTCATGATAATCATAACAATCTTAAGTTTCTCTCTTTGTTACTGGAAATTACAAAATTAACTAAATGTCAGGATCAAAAAGAAAAAGCAAACTGTAGAATTCTGTTTCTAGGAAGATGGAGTAGACATACTTTCCCCTATTCCTCCTACTAAGTAAAATTGAAAACCCTGAATATTACCTGTAAAACAAACATAAGAAGACTGAAAGGTAGAAATAAGGCAGTTCAGCTAGAGAACTCAGGACCCAAGAGATAATATGGTGGTAAACTCACTGGGTTTTCTTTTTTCTACACATATCTCAGATTTGGATCAGAAAAAACCAGCAACCCAGAAATACCAATGGACACATACACAAAGAGTTCCACCAAGAACTGACTCTCTTGCTAAAGGACCAGGACAGGGATAGCTTAGAAAGACAGAATGCTTTTAGAAAAACTGTTCTTTCATCCAAACACCACAGAAAAAGCTGTATTCTTACCCCTATCCATGCCTGCAGAGGCTGGGTGGGAAGCTTAGACTTCTGTGCTCACAAGGCTGCAATGAGGCACCTGAAAACACTTGCCAAGATAATGTCAGAGAATGTCAAGTAGCAACATGGGACTGTCATCATTGTGTGGAAGTAATAAGCTCCTCACTACAGTGTCAGTGGAAACAATGTGGGAAGCCTAGAATTCCAGCCCCATAAACAGTTACTAGGTACTCTAGCCTCTCCCTACTGTGGTGATGTCATAAAAAGCCTAGGACATTCACCACTGCCTAGGAGTAATGAGGCCACTCCCTCTGTGGTTTTAGTGGAGGTCATATAAGGAGATAGAACTCCCGTGGCCCAGCAGTAATGAAGAACCTCCTTTTCCTCTAACTGGCAGTAACAAGACAGCAACCCTTCCTGTCCCAGCCCTTGTTTTGACAGAGCAATGTCAGAAGAAGCCAGGTAAAACTAAGTATTTTAAAAAGATATATCTCGTAATGTAGAACACAAAATGTAAAAAACTTTGTAAAACACAAAATGTCCAAATTACAATAAAAATAACATCACATTAAGAACTAGGAAGATAACAATGTTAATTAAAAAGTCAATCAATAGATGCCAACACCAAGATAACAGAGATGTTAGAATTATCTGACAAAGGTTTTAAATAACCATCAAACAAATGCTTCAATGAGTAATTGAAGTGTGGGTATAGTGTTTCAAGCATACAAATGTGCTTGAAACAGTTGAGAAAATAGCCTTGGCAAAGAAATAGAAAATATCAGAAGAGAGAAGATATAAAGAAGGAAATAAAAATTTTAGAACTGAAAAACATAGTAACTGAAATTTTAAAACATAGTAGATTGACTCAGTGACAGAAAGGAAGGAACAGAATTAAGAATCAGTGAACAGGGATACAGAACTGTAGAAATTACCCAATCTGAGCAATAGAGATGAAATAGGCAAAAAATTAACAGAACCTCAGGTACCTGTGGAATTATAACAAAAGATCTAATAGCCACATATTGGAGCCCTGGAAAGAGACAAGAAAGAGTGCAGGACTAAAAAAATACTTGAAAGAATAATGTCTGAAAATTTTCCAAATTTGGCAAAAGACATAAACTTACATAATTGAGAAGGTGAGTGAATACCAAAGAAGATAAATGTAAATAAATCCACACTAAGGCTAATCATAATTAAATTTCTGAAACTAAAGACAAAATCTTGAAAATGCCAAGCTAATAGTAGAAATGGAATTTGAATAACTAAATTTCTCATCACAAACCATGGAGGCCAAAAGGAAATGGCACATTTTTTCATGTGCCAAAAGAAAAGAACTATCGGTCCAGAACCTTATATCACACAACATATCTTTCAGGAATGAAGGGGAAATCAAGATATTTTCATATGAAGGAAGATTAAGGGGTTCTTTCACCAGCAATTCTACCCTAAAAGAGTGGCTAAAGGAAGTTGGCTACACAGAAAGGAAATGATAAAAAAGGAATCTTCGGACATCAGGAAGGTGTTGGGTAAATACAATAGGCTTTTCTTCTCCTCTTGAATTTTCTAAATTATGTTTTTCAGTTGAAGCAAACTTATAACACTGTCCAATGCATATAATGTATATAGAGGAAATATTTAAAACAATTTTAATGTAGGAGAGTAAAGGAGGTGGGAATTAAGGTTTATACTGGTAAAATAATGGTAAAATATATATACTGGTAAAATAATGATAATAGCACACTGTGATGTTATGTATATATAATTTTATTTTGTTAATAACTAGAGAAACCCCCACAAATATTATGCAAAGAGACACTTAAAAAACCACTGCAGATAAATCAAAAATGAATTTTAAAATATATTCAATTAACTCACAGGAAAGCAGAAAAAATAAAATACTATAAAAACAGAGAGAACCCAGAGAAAACAAAAAATATGATGGCAGACATAAGCCATTATATATCAATATGTAAGTAGTGTAAACACATCAGTTAAAAGATTGACAAACTAGATTTAAAAGCATGATGTAGTTATATGCCATCTTTAAGAAAGTAACTTAAAAAATAATTGTATAGGCATGTTGAAAGTAAAAGAATGGAAAAATAACATTATGTAATTATTAATCCTAGCAAAACAGGAGTGGCTATACTAACTTGAGATAGACTTCAGAGTGCAGAAAACTACCCAAAACAGGGTAAGTACATAATGGTAAAAGGGTTAATCCATTAAGAAAACCTAGCAACCCTGAATGCATATGCTCCAAAAAGACAGTTGAAAAATATAAGACGAAAACTGATCAAACTGAAAATAGACAAATCTATAATTATGGTTGGAGTCTTTGGCATCCTTCTCTCAACAATTGATACAACAGACAAAAAATAAGCAAAGATGTTGGAGAACTCAACAACATTAGTAACCAATAAGATCTGATTTACATTTACATTTATAGATCACTCCATCCCCAAAACTCAGAATACATATTCTTTTCAAGTGGCTATGGCATGTGTACCAAGACAGGTCATACTCTGGGCTTCTAAAAAAAACTTTAACAAATGTAAAACAACTGAAATCAAAGAGAGTGCGCTCTCCAAACACAATGGAATCTAATTAGAGTTCAAAATGGAATCTAACAGAAAGAAAACAGGAAAAATTCCAAACATTTGGAAACTAAGCAAAGTACTTTCTAATTATCAATGGGTCAAAGAGGAAGTCTCCAATGGGAATAATGAAAATACGTTGAATTGAATGAGAATGAAAATACAGCATATCACAATTTGTAGAACATAGATAAAGTGGTGCTAAAAGGAAACTTTAGAGCACGAAATGCACATAAAAAGTTTGAAACCAATCTGAGCTCCTACCTCAAGATCCTAGAAAAAGAAGAGCAAACCACATCCAAAGTAGGCAGAAGGAAAGAAATAATAAGGAGCAGAAATCAATAAAACTGAAAACAGTAGAGTAAATCAATGAAACAAAGTGCTGGTTCTTTGAAAAAAAATAAGATTTAGAAACCTTCGTCAAGACTGCGAATGAAAAAAGAGAGAGAGACAAATTTTCAGTAATGAGAATGAAACAGCATATCACTACATACCCTGAAGATATCAAAAGAATAATATGAGAACACTTCAAACAGCAATATAAAAATAAAATTGACACCAAATAAATTTGATGAAATGGAACAATTTCTCAAAAAACACAATCTACCACAGCTCACTCAATACGAAGTGCAGAATAATCTCATAATATTTAAGGGAATTGAATTAATAATGGAAACAATCCCCAAATGGAAATCTCCAGTCCCAGATGTTTTATTGGTGAATTGTAATTCATTTAAAGAAGAAATAAAACACCAATTCTAGACAATCGCTTCTAAAAGTAGAAGAGGAGGGAACCCTTCTAATTCATTTTATGAAGCTTGTATTACTCTGATGTCAAACCCAGAAAGAGACAGTACAAGAAAAGAAAACTACAGAGCAATATCCCTAATGAGGATAAATACAAAAAACTTAATTAAATACTAGCAAACAGAATTCAGTAATATGTAAAATGAATTATACACCATAACCAACTGGGATTTATTCCAGTGATGCAAGGCTGGTTCAATATTTAAAAATCAAGCAATGTAATCCACCAGACTAACAGGCTGAAGAAGAAAAATCACATGATAATACCAATTCATGCAGTTAAACCACTTGACAAAATTTAACACACGTTCATGGTAAAAGCTCTCAGAAAAATCGGAATGGAGGGGGATTTTCTCAACTTGATAAAGACTGTCTAGCAAAATCTATAGCTAGTATTTTATTCATTGGTGAAAGACTGTGAAGGCAAAGATGTTTGCTCTCACCACTCTTATTCCACACGGTGCTGAAAAAAATCTAGCCAGTGGATAGGGAAATAAAAGGCATACAGATTAGAAAGAAACAAATAAAACTGTTCCTATCTTCAGATGACATGATTGACTATGTAGAAAATCCCAATGAATCTACAATAAAATGTTCTAGAACTTATAAGTTCAGCAAGGTTAGAGTGCATGAGATAAATATACAAAAATTAATTGCATTTTTATGTACTAGCAATAAACACGTGGATATCAATATTAAAACATAATACATTTATAATCATCCAAAAAGTGAAATACTTGAGTATAAATCAGTCAAATCATGTATAAGATGTATGCTGAAAACGACCCAACAATGAGGACAGTAATTGAATAACATCTAAATAAATGGAGAGATATACCATGTTTATAGAGTGGAAGACCCCAAATAGTAAAAATGTCAATTCACTCCAAATTGATAAACTTGTTTAATGCAATTTCTATCAAAATACTTGCAAGATTATTTTTGTAGATTTGGACAAGATTATTCTAAAATTTATATTAAACAAAAGAACTAGAATAACTTACATGACATGAAGAAGAATACCGTGGGAACAATCAGTCTACTTGATTTTAAAAGTTATTATATAGCTACAGTAATCAAGACTGTGGTGATTGTGGAGAAAGATACATAGATCAATGGAACAGAATAGAGAACTTGGAAATACAGGCACACAAGTATCATCAACAGAGTTTCATTAAAGGTGTAAAGCAGACTAAATGGGCTAAGGATAGCCTTTTCAAAAAATAGTGCTGAAGCAACTGCATATCCATAGCCAAATAAATGAACCTTGACCCAAACCTCACATCTTATGTACAAATTAACTGAAGGTGGATCACAGACTTTAATGTCAAATGTAAAACTATGAAACTTTTAGGGAAAAAAGAAAACTCTGTGGGATCTAGGGCTAGAAAAGGTTCTTAGAGGATATCAAATTCATAGAGAAAAAATGATATATTGGTCTTCATCAAAATTAGAAAATTTCACTTCATGAAATACCCTTTTGAGGTGAAAAGAGAAGCTACAGACTAAAAGAATATTTACAAACCACATATCCAACAAAGGTTAATGTCTAGAATCTATAAAGAACTGTCAAAACTCAACAGCACAAACCCCCAAAGAATCCAATTAGAAAATGAGAAAAGGCATAAAGAGATATTTCACCTAAGAAGATATACATATGGCAAATGAGCATATGAAAAGGTGTTCAACCTTATTAGGTATTAAGGAAATGCAAAGTAAAACCACAGTGTAATATTATTAGGTACCTATCATAATAGCCATAATTTAAAAATCACAACCCCAAATGCTGGTAATAATTTGGAGAAACTGGTCACTCATACATTGCTGGTGAGAATGTAAAATAATCCAGCCACTCTGGGAAACACGTTGGCATTTTTTACAGAGCTACACATAAGGTTTCCATACAAAACAGCAATCTTACTGCTGGGTATTTACTCCATCAAAATGAAAAACTATGTTCACACAAAATCTGTACACAAAAACACTAATAACTAAGTTGACTTAATTGACATTTATAAAACACACCCCCAAAAGCAAAATGTACATTATATTCAAGTGCATATGGCGTAGTTACTGAGATACGGAATATGGTCTGTGATAAAAAGAAGTATTAATACATTTTAAAGGATTAAAGTCATACAGATTTTTTCTGATCACAATGAAATTAGAAACCAGTAACAGAAATATATTAGGAAAATCCCCAAATATTTAGATATTAAAAACAAATCTTTAGGGCTTCCCTGATGGCACAGTGGTTAAGAATCTGCCTGCCAGTGCAGGAGACACGGGTTCAAGCCCTGGTCCGGGAAGATCCCACATGCCCTGGAGCAACTAAGCCCATGCACTGCAACTACTGAGCCTGTGTTCTAGAGCCCGCAAGCCGCAACTACTGAAGCCTGCTCTCCTAGAGCCCGTGCTCTGCAACAAGAGAAGCCACCGTGATGAGAAGCGCATGCACCGCAATGAAGAGTGGCCCCCACTGTCTGCAACTAGAGAAAGCCCACGTGACAATGAAGACCCAATGCAGCCAAAAATAAATAAATAAATATTTTTTTTAAAAAGAAAAGAATAAAAATAAAATAAAATTTAAAAAAAACAACCCAAATCTTCAAATAAGCCACGGTTCAAAGAAGAAATCGCAAGAGAATTAGATAATAAAGTTTTGAACTGAATGAAAATGAAAACCCAACATATCAAAATTTTGGGAATGTAGCTGAAGCAGTACTTAGAGGGATAATATCAATACATCATAACCAATTGTGTTTATTCCAGGAATGTAAACCTGGTTTGATATTTTAAAATCAATTATATTTTACCATAATAACATAATAAAAGAGAAAAAATTTTCCCTATGAATGTAGAAAGTGAATTTGACAAAATTCAGCACCTATTCCTGATAAAAACTTCCAGCAATTTAGGAAGGGGAAGAAACTTCCTCTGACTCTTAAATAGTGTGTACAAAAACCAAAACAAACAAACAAAAACAACTTTTAAAAAACACTCCTGAGAGAAATTTTAAAAGATTTAAATAAATGAGGTGATATACCATGTACATGGATTTCAAGTCTCAATATTGTAAACATGTCAATTCTCCCCAAACTAATCCATAGATTCCCTATAAACCCAAATAAGTTCCCAGCAGCTTTTATAGCAAAGTTAATAGTTGATTCTGAAATTAATATGGAAATGCAAAGGAATTATATTAGTCAAAGCAATTTTGAAGAAGAGTAACAAGTTTGGTGACTCACATTATCTGGTTTCAAAACTTACTCTAAAATTAGTTTCAAAGATTATTATAGATCATATTGATCTAGGAAACACAAAAGAGTCCAGAAAAAAAACCACGCATGTATGGTAAATTGATTTTCAACAAAATTATCAAGAAATTCAATGGGGGAAAGGATAGTCTTTCCAGTAAGTTAATAGTGCTAAATTAACTGAATATACATATGGAAAAAAATGAACCTTGACCTTTATTTCATGCCATATACAAAACTAAATTTGAAATGGATCATAGGTCTAACTGAAAGAGCTAAGAGTATAAATCATCTAAATGAAACTATAGGAGAAAATCTTTGTGACTTTGGGATAGGCAAAAATATCTTAGAGATGACACAAAAGCACTAATCATAAAATTAATAAAAAGATAAATTGGATTTCATCAAAATGAAAACTTCTGCTCTTTGAAATGTAACATGAAGAAAATGAAAAGTCAAACTCCAGACTGGGAGAAAAGATTCTTTCTATATATAATTGACAAATAACTAGTATCTATAATATGCTTTATAAATAGCACTCTTACGACTAAATACTAAGAAGAAAAACAACTCAGTATAATTTGGGAGAAATATTTGAAGACACTTCACCAAAGAATGTAAATGAACAGCAACTAAGCACATGAAAATATTCTCAACTTCATTAATCATTAGGAAACTACGAATGATAACCACATGTGGTACCACTTTACACCGACTAGAATGGCTAAAATTAAGAGTGACAATTGTTGACCCATCGCGCCAGGGGAGGCCCTTCGCGCCCTCCTTGCCAACACTATGCTCCAGTTCCTGCTTGGATTTACTCTTGGCAACGTGGTGGGAATGTATCTGGCTCAGAACTGTGACATACCAAACCTGTCTAAAAAACCTGAAGAAATTAAAAAGGACGTGGACGCCAAGAAGAAACCCCCTAGTTCATGAGGCCGACTCTAGCACTGCCTCCTAGATAAACTGATTCTACTGTTCTTGAGGGCCTCCTTTACCATCTGAACCAAAAGTTTTTGTTTTCATCTCCAGCCTCAGCAATTTTCTTCTTTGCTAGACCCTGCATTGCCTTACAGCACAAATGGGGCCACAAGTTAAGAGCAACCCTCACTTTTCCAACATCCTCACTTCTTCCCTTCCTCCTTCCAGCCACTTGGGAGGTCCTGAGAATGGAATTACGGTGCTAGATTAGTAAACATGACCTTTAATTAGTAGTCTCTCTTTTATTCTTTGGGATTTCTGCTACCGTTTTCAAAAGAAAAATTGATGAGTTTTGTATAGCTGATGAAATATAAATAATGCTGATTTCACAGTCTAGCATTTATATTGGATGTTTAAACCTTTGGTACTAAATTATGTTGTTTCAAAGTAGTAATTAAAATGAAAATCTAGAAGCTAGTTTCTGGTGAATTATCCACTAATTTTATATTGTTGTCAGGAAGCTCCATAGTTGCTAATTTAACCAATAAATCAATTTGCTATTCATTAACCAAGAAACTCTGTTCTGAAAACCCTATCAGGAACTAGGAAGTTTGAAAGTATTTAAAGTAATGGCCTTTGTTCTCAGTAGAATTCATAGTCTAGTATGCATGTTTTTTCTTAATGATGCATTTGATCTGGCTCTATTCTCTCATAAGAATCATACTTATTTTATGGGATTACAGGCACATTTGACACATGGTAGATAAGTGAGAAGTTGTCCATAAAGGAAATTTTATGCCTTTTTACATTAAAAAATGTATTTACGTTATAACTTTATAGTGATTCTCATAAGAAGACTAAGTTTTTTCTTCTGCAACCATAAATTACTCTTGTAATTTTTCAAGTGTATAATCAGTCCATAATTTTTTTTAATTGAAAAAAATTTAAATACATAACTTTCCCCCTGGGTCAATACAAAGTGATTTGGGTTGTCCCCCAGCTCCTAGTTCCTCTCCCTGGAGTCAGGCATTTGCTATTTTCCTGTATCCTTTTGCAAAAGATTTTGTGCCTGAACAAACACATGTACATGGGGATTTTTATACAAATGATAACAAACTATATACAGTGTTTTCCCCAGTGGAGGTCATTCCATATCAGTAGTTAAGGAACAAAGAACCTCTTTCCTTTTTGGCTACATAAGGTTCTACTGAATGAATATACCATAATTTATTTAATCTGCTCCTGAGGAATGTTTAGGTTGTTTCCTATCTGTTGCTATTACAGTGATAACCTTAAACCCAATGTTATTATACATATCTGTGAAGGGGGATAGCTCCAAGCTAAAGTCCTGGAAGTGTAATTTGCAGTAAATATAAATAAAGGCCCATTTCATTGGGTGTTTTGTTCTAGAGGGCTTGTTGGGTAGCTTCACTGATGATGCCATTTCTGAAGACATTTTAGCAGAATTAGTAAACTGGAAGAATGGTTTAGAGACCTTTTTTCCAGACAGTGATGCCACTGATACTAAATGTGATTATAAAATGAAGTGATTCTACTTCTCTTTGAAAACCTGGATCTTTCATACATGGAGATAAGTTTTGTCCCTGTCAGATTGTACTGGTGCGTGAGACAGGTTAGGATCATATTATGGTTTGGCTTCTCCCTTGCAGTATGATCAGGGGCAAGCAGCTTGTTTTTCTGAAACTGTTGTGTTCTCTGTAAGATGTGGATACAATACCTACCTCATAGGGCTTCCGTGAGAAACAGTTGAAATAATGTATGTGATGTGTAGCAGTGTAGCACAGTGCTTTGCAAATTGTCCAATAAATAGTAGATTTTAGTCCAAAAAAAGAGTGACAATTGTTAACAAGGATGTGGAGCAGCCAGGAATTTCATATGTTGTTGATGGGCATATATAATATGATATAACCACTTCGGAAATGTCTTCTACTTTCTCATAAAGGTAAACTTACACCTACCATATGACCCAGCCATTCTGCTCGTAGGTGTTTATTTATCCAGCAGAAATAAAAACATACGTCTACAAAATTACTTAAGCTCCAATTTTAACAGCAGTTTTATTCATATGCCCACAACTTGAAATGACTCAAAGATCTATCACAGATAAATGGATAGATTGTAGTATATCTGTACAATGAAATATTACTTACAATAAAAAGCAAAAAACTCCTGATACACACAAAAAAATGGATAAATCTCAGAAACATGCTGAATGAAAGAACTGACAGAAAATAATACGCTATGATTTCATTTATGTGAAATTATGGAACAGCCAAACTAATCTTTAATGAGGGAAATCTGATCAGTGGTTGCTTAGTGATGTGGATTGGTGTGTGTGTGGGAAGGTATGACTGACTGCAAAAGGGGAAGGAAGGAGAGGTTTGGAGGGGTTTGGAGGTTTGGAGGAGGTATTGGAGGGGGGGGACAATGATGTAAATGTTCTTATTGTAAAAGTGGTGGTAGTTAAATAGGTATATACATTTGTCAAAATTCATTGAACTGTACAATTAAAATTAATGCTTTTAATTTTTCATAAACGATGTTAAAGTTGATTTAGAAGGAGGAAAATCCACGCAATGGCAAAACAGAAATCACTACTCTGTTTTCAAACGATACTTATTCTCTTATAGTTTTGGCAATGGCTACCTAGGGTACAGGTTTCTCCTTTCTTACTCTCAGGTAGAGAGCATCATTAAAGAGGAGACAGCCCCAAGGGGAAAGTCTGAGGACTTTCAATCCTTACTGACAACATATGTATGCTATAACATATTGTATATATTATGGATATTCTTAAGAAAGGAAATTAAGATTATTTTATAGAGAAATTATCAATAAATTATCAACCACTCAACACCTATTAGAATGTCGTAAATTGAGAACACTGACAACACAAAATGCTGGTGAGATTGTGGAGCGGCAGTAACTCTCATCCAATTCTGGTGGGAATGCAAAATGGTACAGCAGCACTGGAAGACAGTTCAGCTGTTTCTTACAAAACTAAACATATTCTTACTATACGATCTACCAATTGCATTACTTGGTATTTACTCAAATGAATTGCAAACTTCTATCCACACAAAAACCTGAACATGAATGTTTATATCAACTTTATTCATAATGCCCCAAACTTGGAAGCAACCAAGATGTCCTTCATTAGGTGAATGGATAAATAAACTGTAGTAGTACATCCAGACAATGGAATATTGTTTAGTGCCTAAAATCAAATGAGCTGTGAGCTATTAAAGACATGGTGTAACCTTAGGTACATATTATTAAGGAAAGAAGTGACTCTGAAAAGGCTATATATACTGTATGATTTTAACTATATGATATTCTAGAAAAACAGAACTATGGAGATAGTAAAAGGATCAGTGGTTGCCAGGTGTCATGGGAAGGAGAGATGAGTACTTGGAACACAGAAGATTCTTAGGGTCGTACAACTACTCTGTAAGAAATTATGATTGTGTATATATGCCATTATATATTTGTCAAATGCCATAGGATGTACAAGAGTGAACCCTAACTATGGACTCTGGGTGATAATGATGTGTCAATGTAGGTTCAACAATTGTAACAAATGTGCCACTCTAGTGTGGAATGTTGCTAATGGGTGAAGCTATCCATGTGTAGGATTACGGGATATATGGGAAATCTCTTACCTTCCACTCAATTTTTCTGTGAATGTAAAACTGCCTTAATAATGAAGTATTAAAAAAGAAACTATTATTATAACAGTCTTATCCTTTTTTGTTTCAGATCTGGAATATTTGTAGGTAAATAATTTCTCCGTTTTAAGATGTTTACATAATACAGAATCTTGACCTAAAATGCTTTCTTAATAAAGTTAATTCTATCTTTATTTTGGTGCTCGAGATGTATATGCACAGATTTATAGCATCACTAATAATTAATGGCAAAATTCTCCACTCATGCACATTACTTTTTTGGTAACTGAAAATCGGCTTTTGGCCCTCTACTGTACTACTCTTGTATCAAGCACCTGTCTGCTGCCTACCACATTGCTGGCATTACTTGTCTTGCCTCCTCTAAAGGATGCCTCTGTTACTGAAAGTGTTGCATTATAGGATACTGTTCTACATTTGGACTTACTAAGGCCTTTATATATTTGCCTAGTATTTATTTATTTATTTATTGGCTGTGTTGGGTCTTCGTTGCTGTGCGCAGTCTTTCTCTAGTTGCAGAGAGCAGGGGCTGCTCTTCATTCTGGTGCACAGGCTTCTCACTGCAGTGGTTTCTCTTGTTGCGGAGCATGGGCTCTAAGCGCTCGGGCTTCAGTAGTTGTGGCTTGAGGGCTCAGTAGTTGTGGCTTGTGGGCTCTTGAGCACAGGCTCAGTAGTTGTGGCGCATGGGCTTAGTTGCTCTGTGGCATGTGGGATCTTCCTGGACCAGGGCTTGAACCTGTGTCTCCTGCATTGGCAGGCGGATACTTAACCACTGCACCACCAAGGAAGTCCTTGCCTAAATACTAGTCCTTGTCTAGTATTTAGACACTTGGTCCCAGACTCAGAGTAGTTATGTTATAACTTGTATCATGAGTCTTCTTACTCCTCATTTTTTTCTAGAATTCTTGCCATTAGTTATAAAGGCGACTAAAATGACTCCTTTAGTCATATTTTTAATTGATTTGTTAGCACCCACCCCAGGAAAACTATATTTTCCCTGACATTGTCACCTTTAAAGTGATGAACATTCTTTCTTTAATTCTGTACAAATGTTAGATTTTTCAAAAAGTAAATACCAGAGTCTCTTACTGCATATGCCTAAGCTCCCTGTTTTGTACTGGCCATATTCTTTGGATTCAAGTAAGAAAAGATCTGTTTTTCCTGCTGGTCAGAAAAGCTATGCGATGATGAAAATATTACTGTATTTCTTTTTTAAAAATATTTCTTTATTTATTTTATTTATTTTTGGCTGCGTTGGGTCTTTGTTGCTGCGCATGGGCTTTCTCTAGTTGCGGCAAGTGGCGGCTACTCTTCATCGCGGTGCGCAGGCTTCTCATTGTGGTGGCTTCTCTTGTTGTGGAGCATGGGCTCTAGGCATGCAGCCTTCAGTAGTTGTGGCACTAGGGCTCAGTAGTTGTGGCTCGCGGGCTCTAGAGCTCAGGCTCAGTAGTTGTGGCACATGGGCTCAGTTGCTCCACGGCATGTGGGATCTCCCCGGACCTGGGCTTGAACCCGTGTCCCCTGCATTGGCAGGCAGATTCTTAACCACTGTGCCACCAGGGAAGCCCTTATTGTATTTCTTGATGGTTTATAGCTATTTCATAATAGCATTCTTCATTGTCTTTTGCAGGAAGGTTTCTACTAGCTTCTGTGTTAATGTTAATATTTTAGGCAATTGTATCAAAGCAGACATTTTGAGAACATTAAAAAATGAAAGCAATTTATGATCTCATGAAAATCTGTGCACATATTAATTCAGGAACATCTTTTTTATTTTTATTTTTTTAACATCTTTATTGGAGTATAATTGCTTTACAATGGTGTGTTAGTTTCTGCTTTACAACAAAGTGAATCAGTTATACATATACATATGTTCCCATATCTCTTCCCTCTTGCGTCTCCCTCCCTCCCACCCTCCCTATCCCACCACTCTAGGTGGTCACAAAGCACCAAGCTGATCTCTCTGTGCTATGCGGCTGCTTCCCACTGGCTATCTGTTTTACGTTTGGTAGTGTGTATATGTCCATGCCACTCTCTCACTTTGTCCCAGCTTACCCTTCCCCCTCCCCGTATGCTCAAGTCCATTGTCTAGTAGGTCTGCGTCGTTATTCCCGTCTTGCCCCCTAGGTTCTTCATGATCATTTTTTTTTTTTAGATTGCATATATATGTGTTAGCATATGGTATTTGTTTTTCTCTTTCTGACTTACTTCACTCTGTGTGACAGTCTCTAGGTCCATCCACCTCACTACAAACAACTCAGTTTCGAAGGAACATCTTTTTTAAAAAGAAGATAGTAAATGTAATGCAGGAGAACAGAGGAATTCTGCAAAACTGAAATAAAAATTTAATAATTTATTTTCTAAACAGAAAAAGTAGATCCTTTAAAAAAGTAGATCCTTATCATATAAAGCTGGGGGAAAGGCACCATGAGTTGAAAGAGAATACATTTTTTAAATAAGTGCAATAATATTCTGATTTTATCTAATTTTATAGCAACTTTATGGGAAGCAACTGTCAGCCATTTAATTGAAACAGAATGATAAAGGAACTCAAGTAATTCATTTTTATAGTGACTCATAGCTTTAGTAAAAGTATAACAGAACAAAACCCATCTGTCAGATGAATGTAGACACTAGTGGTATACAATTACAGGCATACTTATAAAAGAAACCAATAACGGTTGCTACAAAAGTAAAATTTATATCAGTACTTGGAACACTCAAAATGCTATGAAAAAATGATAGAAAAAAGCTTATAGGTGAAAAAATACTTTTGTTCATCAAAGAACATTATCAAGAAAGTGAAAAAACCTACAGAATGGGATAAAATATTTACTAGTTATATATATGATAAGGGTCTAATATCCAGAACATATAAAAAACACAATTCAACAACAAAAAGGCGGCCCAATTGAAAAATGCACATGTGATTTATTTAGACATTTATCCAAAGAAGATATACAAATGGCCAAGAAGCACATGTAAAGAAGTTATTAGTCATTAGGGAAATGGAAATTAAGCCACTAAATACCACTTCATATCCAATAGGATGGCTATGATTTAAAAACAAAAAAGGAAATAGAATGTGTTGGTGAGAGGTAGAGAATTTAGAACCCATATGCAGTATTGTTGGGAAGATGTTAAAACATCCTCCAAGAATGTACTTTACAACTTTCAAAAAAATTTTTTTTTGTTTCTCTTACATATAAACTGTATCCATCTAATTTTCCACTGGCTAAGGAAACAATACAAACTCTAAAGTTCACTGATAAATGAGCATAAATACTCAAGTAACTCATATACATCTTAATTGCATGAATTATTACATAGAAGTTATAGTTTACATTTATTATTAATGCAATACTGTTTGAAAAAACAATCTTAGAAAAAAATTATAATGAAATGATGTTAAATTATCTCATTGCCAAAAATTCCGTTATTGGTAAAGCAAGGAAATATTGAGTACTTTGTAACTCCATTGCAATTTACACTGCTCATCAAGACATTGCTTTCTATTCAAATACAAACTCATTCAGACTAGATTTGTTTTTGGGCATTTAACAGGTTCAGAGAGCTTCTTTCTTTTTCCAGGTGTATAGACCATTTGCATTTCTACTCAGGACTTCATTTTCCACATATGTAAAATGGAGGTTATATTAATATTTCTGAGACTCCTTTTAGATCCTAAGATATACTAAGAGAATCCCTTTTAGATGTATTGGTGGAGAATTAGTCTTATGGAAAATTACCATAATTGTTAGTTCTGTGTGATGTTAGTATTATCTACATGTTGTGTTCTACCAACATGTATTCTATTGCCTTCATCAAATCAAACATGAGAAAAAGGAACACAAAATAAACATAAAAATGTGGCAAGCAGTGTGTAAGTCTTTTTAAAATTGAAGTATAGTTGATTTACAATATTATGTTAGTTTCAGGTGTACAAAATATTGATTAAAAATTTTTATAGATTACACTCCATTTATAGTATTATAAAATATTGGCTATATTCCTTCTGCTGTAAAATATATCCTTGTTGCTTATATATTTTATACATAGTAGTTTGTACCTCGTAATCCCCTATTCCTATCGTGCCCTTCCCTCTCCTCACTGGTAACAACTAGTTTGTTCTCTGTAACTGTGAGTCTGTTTCTATTTTGCTACATTTGCTAGTTTATTTTTTAGATTCCACGTGTAAGTGAAAACATACATTATTTGTCTTTCTCTGCTTGACTTATTTCACTAAGCATAATACCCTCCAGGTCCATCCATGTTGCTGCAAATGGCATTATTTCATTCTTTTTTGTGGCTGAGTAGTATTCCATTGTATGTATACCACATCTTCTTTTTTATTTTATTTTTATTTTTTTAACATCTTTATTGGGGTATAATTGCCTTACAATGGTGTGTTAGTTTCTGCTTTATAACAAAGTGAATCAGTCATACACGTACATATGTTCCCATATCTCTTCCCTCTTGCGTCTCCCTCCCTCCCACCCTCCCTATCCCACCCCTCCACGCGGTCACAAAGCACCGAGCTGATCTCCCTGTGCTATGCGGCTGCTTCCCACTAGCTATCTACCTTACGTTTGTTAGTGTATATATGTCCACGCCTCTCTCTCGCTTTGTCACAGCTCACCCTTCCCCCTCCCCATATCCTCAAGTCCGTTCTCCAGTAGGTCTGTGTCTTTATTCCTGTCTTACCCCTAGGTTCTTCATGACATTTTTTTTTCTTAAATTCCATATATGTGTGTTAGCCTACTGTATTTGTCTTTCTCTTTCTGACTTACTTCACTCTGTATGACAGACTCTAGGTCTATCCACCTCATTACAAATAGCTCAATTTCGTTTCTTTTTATGGCTGAGGAATATTCCATTGTATATATGTGCCACATCTTCTTTATCCATTCATCTATTGATGGACACTTAGGTTGCTCCCATATCTTGGCTGTTGTAAATAATGCTGCTGTGAACATTGGGGAGCATGTATCTTTTTGAATTAGTGTTTTTGGTTTTTTTTGGATATGTGCCCAGGAGTGGAATTGCTTGGTTATATGGTAGTTCTATTTTTAGTTTTTTGAGGACCTTTCATACTGTTTTCCACAGTGGCTGCATCAATGTGCATTCCCACCAACAGTGCAGGAGGGTTCCCTTTTCTCCACATCCTCACCAGCATTTATTATTTGTGTTCTTTTTGATGATAGCCATTCTGACAGATGTGAGGTGATATCTCATTGTGGTTTTTATTTGCATTTACCTGAGAATTAGCAATGTTGAGCATCTTTTCATGTGCCTGTTGGACATCTGCATGTCCTCTTTGGAAAAATGTCTATTCAGTTCTACTGCCCATTTTTTAATCGGGTTGTTTGTTTTTTTGATGTTGAGTTGTATGAGCTGTTTATGTATTTTGAGTATTGACTCCTTATCAGTCATATCATTTGCAAATATTTTCTCCCATTCTGTAGGTTTTCTTTTTGTTTTGTTGATGGTTTCTTTTGCTGCGCAAAAGCTTTTAAGTTTAGCTAGGTCCAATTTGTTTATTTTCGCTTTTATTTCCTTTGCCTTAGGTGACAGATCCAAGAAAATATTGCTGTGATTTATGTCACAGAGTGTTCTGCCTATATTTTCCACTAGGAGTTTTATGGTTTCTGCTCTTACGTTTAGGTCTTTAATCCATTTTGAGTTTATTTTTGTATATGGTGTTAGAGAATGTTCTAATTTCATTGTTTTACATGTAGCTGTTAAGTATTCCCAGCAGTACTTATTGAAAAGATTGTTTTTTCTCCTTCTTGCCTCCTTTGTTATAGATTAATTGTCCAGAAGTGTGTTGGTTTACTTCTGGGCTTTCTGTCCTGTTCTGTTGATCTATATGTCTGTTTTTGTGCAAGTACCCATACTGTTTTGATTACTGTAGTGTTGTAGTGTAGTCTAAAGTCAGGGGGTGTGATACTTCCAGCTCTGTTCTTTTTTGTCTATTGTTTTGGCTATTCAGGATCTTTTTTGTTTCCATAGAAATTTTAAAATTATTTGTTCCATTTCTGTGAAAAAATGCCATTGGTATTTTGATAGGAATTGCATTGAGTCTGTAGATTGCCTTGGTTAGTAAGGTCATTTTAACAATATTATTTTTTCCAATTCACAAACACAGTATATCTTTCCATATGTTTGTGTCTTCTTAAATTTCTCTCATCAGTGTTTTATAGTTTTCCAAGTATAGGTCTTTTACCTCCTTAGGTGGGTTTACTCCTATGTATTTTATTCTTTTTGATGCAATTGTTTCCTTAATTTCTGTCTGGTAGTTTGTTGTTAGTGCATAGAAATGCAACAGATTTGTGTATATTAATTTTGTATCCTACAACTTTCCTAATTAATTGATGAGCTCTAGTAGTTTTCTGGTGGTGTCTTTAAGATACCCTATGTATAGTACCATGTCATCTGCAAACAATGACAGTTTTACTTCTTCCTTTTCAATTTGGATGCCTTTTATTTCTTATTTTTTGCCTGATTGCTGTGCCTAGGACTTCTAATACTATGTTGAATAGAAGTGGAGCGCGTGGGCATCCTTGTCTTGTTCCTGATGTTAGAGGAAATGCTTTCAGCTTTTCACCATTGAGTATGATGTTAGCTGTGGGCTTATCATATATGGTCTCCATTATGTTCAGGTATGTTCCCTCTATAACCCTATTCTGTAGAATTTTTATCATAAATGAATGTTGAATTTTGTTAAAGGATTTTTCTGCATCTATTAAAATGATCATATGGCTTTTATTCTTCAAATTGTTAATGTGGTTTATGACATTGTTTCAGTTGTATATATTGAACCATCCTTGCATCCCTGGGATAAATCCCACTTGATCATGGTGTATGATTCTTTTAATGTATTGTTTGATTTGGTTTGCTAATATTTTGTTCAGAACTTTTGCACCTATGTTCATCAGTGATATTGCCTGTAATTTTCTTTTTTGTGTGATATGTTTGTCTGGTTTTGGTATTAGTGTGATGCTGGCCTCATAGAATGAGTTTGGAAGTGTTCCTTCCTCCGCAATTTTTTGGCATAGTTTGAGAAGGATGGGTATTAATTCTTCTCTAAATGTTTGGTAGAATTCACCTATGAAGCCATCCAGTCCTGGACTTATGTTTGTTGGGAGGGTTTTTTTTAATTTACTGACTCAATTTCATTATTGGTAATTGTTCTATTCATATTTTCTATTTTGTCCTGGTTCAGTCTTGAGAAATTGTACAATTCTAGGAATTTGTCCATTTCTTCTAGGTTGTCCATCTTATTGGCATATAGCTGTTTGTAGTAATCTCTTATGATCCTTTGTATTTCTGTGGTGTCAGTTGTAACTTCTTTTCATTTCTGATTTTCTTGACTTGGACCCTCTCTTTTTTTTCTTGATATGTTTAGCTAAAGGTTTATCAATGTTTAAAATCTTTTCAAAGAACCAGCTCTTAGTTTCATTGATCTGTTCTACTGTTTTTTGGTGTCTATTTATTTCTTCCCTGATCTTTATGATTTCTTTTCTTCTACTAACTTTGTGTGTTGTTTGTTCTTCTTTTTCTAGTTCCTTCAGGTGTAAGGTTAGGTTGTTTATTTGAAATTTTTCTTGTTTCCTGAGGTAAACTTGTATCACTATAAGGCCAATAGCCTTAAGGGAGTTCCCTTGTATGTAACTTGTTGCTTTTCCCTTGCTGCTTTTAATGTTCTCTCTTTATCTTTAATTTTTGCCATTTTAATTACAGTGTATCTTAGTGTGGTCCTTTTTGGGTTGATCCTCTTTGGGACTCTCTTTGCTTCTTAGACTGCCTGTTTCCTTTCTCAGATTAGGGATGTTTTTGTTTATTATATCTTCATATATACTCTCTGCCCCTTTCTGTCTCCCTTCTCCTTCTGGGAACCCTATAATATGAATGTTAGTATGTATAACGTAGTCTCAGAGGTCTCTTAAATGTCCTCATTTCTTTTTATTATCTTTTCTTTCCATCTTCAGTGATTTCCATTACTCTGTCTTCCAGCTTGCTGATCTTTTCCCCCTGTATCATTTAGCCTGCTTTCACTTCTTCTTAGTGTATTTTTTCATTTCAGTTATTGTATTCCTCATCTCTGTTTGGTTTTTCTTTATATTTTCTAACTCTTTGTATGAACGTCTGTCCTCTCACTCAGTGCATCCATTCTTCTCCTGAGTTCTTTCAATATCTTTATGATCATTATCTTGAACTCTTTCTTAGGTAGGTTGGCTATCTGCACTTCACTTAGTTTTTCTTCTGGGGTTCTATCCTGTACTTCTGTTTGGAACATGTTCCTCTGTCAACTCATTCCACCTAACTTGCTGTTTTTATTTCTATGTATCTGGTATGTTGGTTATATTTCCGGAACTTGGAGAAGTGACCTTTTTTTTAGGAGATATCCTATTAGCCCCAGAAGTATGTACTCCCCTCTGGTCACTAGAGGTATATGCTCTAGTTGTGCCTTCCATGTAAGCTTCTTGGGTCTTTCTGTTGTGGTGGCATGACTACTGTGTGTTGTCTGGTAGGCTTGGCTGACCCTGGTCCAGTTCGTTGCTAATCCCTGCCTTGTGCAGAGACTTCTGGCTGCTGCTTGGTGAGGCCAGGTCACACGGTGGCTGGCTGTAGAATCCTGCGGGTCCCAGAGCTAGTGCTGGCTCTCTGCTGGCCAGAGGTGGATTCCAGGAGTTCCTGCACCTGGTGCCTGCACACTGGTAGATGAAGCTATGTCCTAGAAGTAGTGCTGGCCCACTGGCTAGCAGAGCTGGGTCCTGGGGTCTGGCTGCAGAACATAGGGGTCCCAGAGTTGCTGGTGGGTGGTGCTGGTTCCTGACACAGCTGACTGCAGTATCTGGGGTGTCCCAAAACTTGTGTTGGCCTGCTGGTGGCCAGGGTTTGGGCCCTGCTGGTCCTAGGTCTGGTGCTGTCCTGCTAGTAGATGGGCCTTGTCCACAGGCAGCAGGGCTGAGATGTTCTTGGGGCTGGTGTCTGCCTGGTGGTAGGTGAGGCTGGTCTTGAGGCTATAGCAGACTCACTGGTGGGCGGGGCTGGGGGCTGGCTGGTCTCTGGCCTGGTGCTGGCCTGCTGGTAATTTGGCTAAGTCCACAAGCTGTGGGGCTGTAGTTTTCCTTGGGTGGGTATCTGCCTCCTGGTGGGTGAGGCTGGTCCCAGGGCTTGAGCAGGTTCATAGGTGGGCAGGGTTGGTAATTCTGGAGTTGGTGCCTGTCTACTGTTGGGTGGAGTTGGGTTCTGGGGTCTCTGGTTACAGGGCCCTGGGGATCCTAGATCTAGTGCCTGTGCACTGGTGTGTGGGGCTTGGTCCTGGCCCCTCTGGTGGCCAGGGCCATGTTCATGGGTTCCTTTGGGCTCAGGGTTTCTTAAGGCAACCTGTTTGCTGGTGGGTGGATAGGGCTGTGTCCCTGCCCAGTTAGTTGCTTCTCCCAATACTGATGCTGACAGGGTGGTGTATGGGGCCGAGTGCCAATGCTAATAAGCTAGAGGGAGGATTCCAAAATGATGCTTCTCAGTACCAGTGTCGTCATGGTAGATCAAGCTCTCCAAAATGGCGGCTACCAGTTTCTGCGTCTCCAGGGTGAGCTCCAGTTGCCTCTTGCCTCTCTGAGAGGCTTTTCAATTTTAGCAGGTAGGTTTGACCATTCAAATTACTGCTTCCAGCTTGAGAAAGAAAAATGGAGCTGGAGGAATCAGGCTCTCTGACTTCAGACTGTACTACAAAGCTACAGTAATCAACAGTATGGTACTGGCACAAAAACAGAAATATAGATCAAAGGAACAGGATAGAAAGCCCAGAGATAAATCCACACACATATGGTCCCCTTATCTTTGACAAATGAGGCAAGAATACACAATGGAGAAAAGACAGCCTCTTCAGTAAGTGGTGCTGGGAAAACTGGACAGCTAAATGTAAAAGAATGAATTAGAACACTCCCTACACCATACACAAAAATAAGCTCAAAATGGATTAAAGACCTAAATGTAAGGCCAGACACTATCAAACTCTCAGAGGAAAACATAGGCAGAACACTCTATGACATAAGTCACAGCAAGATACCTTCTGACCCACCTCCTAGAGAAATGGAAATAAAAACAAAAATAAACAAATAGGACCTAATGAAACTTAAAAGCTTTTGCCCAGCAAAGGAAACAATAAACAAGACAAAAAGACAACCCTCAGAATGGGAGAAAATATTTGCAAACGAAGCAACTGACAAAGGATTAATCCCCAAAATATACAAGCAGCTCATGCAGCTCAATATCAAAAAATCAAAAAAGCCAATCCAAAAATGGGCAGAAGACCTAAATAGACATTTAGAAGATATACAGGTTGCCAACAAACACATGAAAGAATGCTCAACATCATTAATCATTAGAGAAATACAAATCAAAACCACAATGAGGTATCACCTCACACCCGTCAGAATGGCCATCAAAAAATCTACAAACAATAAAAGCTGGAGAGGGTGTGGAGAAAAGGGAACCCTCTTGCACCGTTGGTGGGAATGTAGATTGATACAGCCACTATGGAGAACAGTATGGAGGTTCCTTAAAAAACTAAAAGTAGAACTACCATATTACCCAGCAGTCCCACTTCTGGGCATATACCCTAGAAAACCATAATTCAAAAAGAGACATGTACCACAATGTTCACTGCAGCACTATTTACAATAGCCAGGACATGGAAGCAATCTAAGTGTCCATCAACAGATGAATGGATAAAGAAGATGTGGCACATATATACAGTGGAATATTACTCGTCTGTAAAAAGAAACGAAATTGAGTTATTTGTAGTGAGGTGGATGGACTTAGAGTCTGTCATACAGAGTGAAGTAAGTCAGAAAGAGAAAAACAAATACCGAATGCTAACACATATATATGGAATATAAAAAAAAAAAGTGGTCATGAAGAACCTAGGTGCAGGACGGGAATAAAGACACAGACTTACTGGAGAATAGACTTGAGGACACGGGGAGGGGGAAGGGTAAGCTGGGACAAAATGAGAGAGTGGTAGTGTGTATATGGACATATATACACTACCAAATGTAAAATAGATAGCTAGTGGGAAACAGCCACATAGCACAGGGAGATCATCAGCTCGGTGCTTTGTGACCACGTAGCGGGGTGGGATAGGGAGGGTGGGAGGGAGATGAAAGACAGAGGGGATATGGGGATATATGTATACATATAGCTGATTGACTTTTTTATATAGCAGAAACTACCACGACATATGTGTAAGGCAATTATACTCCAATAAAGATGTTAAAAAAAAGCAACTCACAAGGGATTAATCTCCAAAATATAGAAGCAGCTCATGCAGCTCAATATTGAAAAAACAAGCAACCCAATCCAAAAATGGGCAGAACACCTAAATAGACATTTCTCCATAGTTGACCTACAGATTGCCACCAAACACATGAAAATATGCTGAACACCACTAATCATTAGAGAAATGCAAATCAAAACCACAATGAGGTATCACCTCACACCAGTCAGAATGGCCATCATCAAAAAATCTACAAACAATAAAAGCTGGAGAGGGTGTGGAGAAAAGGGAACGCTCTTGCACTGTTGGTGGGAATTTAAATCGATACAGCCACTATGGAGAACAGTAGGGACGTTCCTTAAAAAACTAAAGATAGAACTACCATATGACCCAGCAATCCCACTACTGGGCATATACCCTGAGAAATCCATCATTCAAAAAGAGACATGTACCACAATGTTCATTGCAGCACTATTTACAATAGCCAGGACATGGAAGCAACCTAAATGTCCATCGACAGATGAGTGTATAAAGAAGATGTGGCACATATATACAATGGAATATTACTCATCTGTAAAAAGAAATGAAATTGAGTTATTTGTAGTGAGGTGGATCGACCTAGAGTCTGTCTTACAGAGTGAAGTAAGTCCAAAAGAGAAAAACAAATACCGTATGCTATCACATATATATGGAATCTAAAGAAAGAAATGGTTCTGATGAACCTAGGGACAGGAGAGGAATAAAGATGCAGGTGTAGAGAATGGACTTGAGGACATGGGGAGGGGCAAGGGTAAACTGGGACGAACTGAGAGAGTAGCATGGACATATATACACTACCAAATATAAAATAGATAGCTAGTGGTAAGCAGCTGCATTGCACAGGGAGATCAGCTCGGTGCTTTGTGACCACCTAGAGGGGTGGGATATGGAGGGTGGGAGGGAGACGCAAGAGGGAGGGGATATGGGGATATATGTATACATACAGCTGATTCATTTTGTTGTACAGCAGAAACTGACACAACATTGTGTAAGGCAATTACACTTCAATAATGATATATATAAAAAATAAAACAAAGCAAAACAAATTACTGTTTGTGTCCTGGAGCATGTGAGATTTTTTTTATGAGATTCCACTTTAAGAGTGCAATGTCTATTCCCCACAGCCTTCTGGGTCTCCCAGAAGGAAGCCCTGCTGGCCTTCAAATCCAAGTGCTCTAGGGGCTTGTCTTCCCAGCACAGGACCTCCATTCTTGGGAGCCTTATGTGGGGCTCAGACCTCTCGGTTCTTGGGGAGAATCTCTGCAGTTGTAATTATTCTTCCATTTTTGGGTTGCCCACCCGCACATATAGGTCTTGACTCTGCTGCAACTGCCCCTTTTACCCATCTCATTGTGGTTCCTTCTTTATATGTTTAGTTGTAGAAGATCTTTTGTGGTAGGTCCCAGTCTTTTTTGTCAATAGGTGTCCTTTAAATAGTTGTAATTTTGGTGTGCCCTTGAGAGGAGGTGAGCTCAGAGTTTTTCTACTCCACCGTCTTGGCCGATCTCTTCAGCAGTGTGTAAGTCTTTAACAGGCACTATCAAATGAGTAGAGCATTGAAAATTTCAGACTATTAAGAGTTCACTAGGAGTATACACAAGGAGGTGGACAATATTTACTCTTACTTCATTTTGTTACAAGTCATTTCATCCGGGCAACATCATACCCAATATATATCATGTGATAATTTTGAAAAAAGAAAAGAGAAAAACATTGCATTAGCTAATTAATTTACTCGTGGCAGAATATAGAACATACAGCTTGCTTAAGCCCTTTGGTAATGTGTGTACTATTTGATTAGGTTTTAGGGGGTATTTGTTCTTGGGGCAAAAGACAGAAGCTCTTTTCTGAAATGGAAGCAGCCTAAGAGAAGCAAAAGTACAATGGAGTGCTACAGAGGTAGTGTAGTCTAAGTCACAGCTATGGCTGACTTTAGTGTTGACTTCTCAGCTTTCACGGTGCCTAAAATGACTTCCTACAGATAACATACACACTTGGGTGTGCGCACTTGCACACACATGTACGTGTATGTGTGTGCACACACACATCCACACACAACCGCCCCCCCCCATATCTGCCTTTCCCCAAGCCTTTAACCAACTCCTCATACTTTAGAACATTTGCTTTGAAACACAAGCATCTGTCTACTTCTGTTGGAACAGGTCTATTTATAATTACAGAATCATGGCCTTTGCTAGATGAAATATTCATGTACACTCTACTGCCAAACTGCACTTATGGCATAGTAAACTGCAAACATTATCATATTAAAAGCAATTTAGCAGCATGGTTCATGCCAACTTAATAAAAATGCCATTTTAAATATTGTTTAAGAGTACTAGTTTAACAACTTTTACAACACTGGACCACCACAGTGTATTTATTATCTATATATTTGGAGAAACTAAAATGGAAATGGAAAGATGTGGTTGAACTCAGTCATATAGTTCCCAAGTAATAAGGCATTAATAAAGGGTCTCCATTCATTTCTGAGCAATCCTGTAACATGGGGGTGATCTGATACCTTTGAATTGGCTCCCAAGCTGTAGGCCGCTTATTGCTTGGCATATCCATATACTGTAGTGCCTTGCTGTCTCATAAGCTACACAAAGACAATAATGGACAATTTGGCCTATTGGGGTGGGAATGTATTTACCAAAGGATGAATGCCAAAAAGTGCTATTCTCCATGTAAATTCCTTTAGTTTACTTCTGTTTGTTTTTCAAAAGGTCAGATCAAAGTGTGTGTGTATGTACGTGTGTTGAAAGTTTCAAAATATAGTTTGAATGACCAAGGGATAGGTGTGAAAAATTCAATTAGCTGAAGCAATCTTTAGTGACATTCTACTACTGTTTTATTAGTGCATTGTTATCTCTCCCTACATTTATCCTTTCTTCCTCTCCTTTTCCTTTTATTTTCTTCCCTGGGAGGCATTCAAGGCTATAGAGTACAGAAACATCTATTGGGCAATAATAATTTATAAAGAAATTATAAATTTAAGGCTGCAGCTTGAATTTTGAATGTGGATACTATGTTTTCCTTTATTTATTTTTTTTTACCAGAACATCTTTAAAGGGATGATTTGTGACCCAAATATTATAGTTCGAAAGGTTACCTAATTGGATTGCTCCATTTATGGAAACTGTGACTAAGGAGTATTTGCTGACTCAGTTACCTCATAATGCTCTAGAATGAGAATAACATAACTAGCTCTCTTTTTGGGGGAAAAGAACTGATTGATTTATTTTGAAAAAAAAATTTGTCTTAACAAAACCCAAATAAAATGTTATAATATAGAATGTAGTACCAGCTGGTCTTTAATATATGGCAGATTGATATAGAAATGTTTTGAGCCAACTGCAAGTATGAGAATTATAGTGTTTCAATATTGACTCAACAACTCAGGAGCCACTTACAGAAACTGCAGTGTTTAATCAATATAGTGAAATATTCCACTATACAATTCAAATATTATGTCTTTCAACAAGAATCATATGTAACTCTGTCTCAAAACAGTAAAAGCAAAAATGGATTGACCCCCACCACTTTGCACTAATACAGAGGCAGTGTGATAGAAAAAGAGATGTCATAACTTCGTGAATGTAATGGCACACCATTTCTTGTAATAGAAAAAGAAAACCCAGAAATATAGTAGGCACTATAATTCTTACCTGTATAACTAAACATTTAGTTACATTCTGAATATGTAATATTCATTTGAATGTGTTATGCATTTCTTTTAAAATAATGGCACAATTATTAGGTAAAAAGTAGTAGGTATCCAAGTTTCCTGCTCTGCCACTAACTAGCTAAGTTACCTTAGTCAGTTTACCTCCCTGGGCTTCAACTTCTTCATCTCTGAAAAGAATAATAAAGATTTAAATGTCTCAAAGGTCCCTTTCACTTCTAGTATATCTATGATTTAATTTAAATAATCTTAATATTGACAATAAATGAGTGTCTAAAATTTTAGCATTTAATGCTTTTCATAAACAATATGTTTAATTACTGTGAGTTGATACATGTAGATAGCAGTAGAAACCAATTTTTCTATTTTTCCAAGTATTCTATAGTATTACTTTGAGGAAAATAAGTTATCAGTAGTTGGCATTCACATCTCAATTATAGACGGGATATGAAAATTTCAAAATATTATGCCAGACTTTTTATTTTATTCAGGAGAAAACAATAAATAGGATAGGTTAATTTTATGTTACCAAAATTTTATGTTATCAAAAGGAGATGTATTAGTTTTCTATGCTACAAAACGTATTATCACAAAAATAATGGCTTAAAAAACATTACATTTACTATCTCATAATTTCTGTTGGTCAAGAATCCAGGCACAGCTTATCTGAGTCCTCAGTGAAGCTGTAATCAAGGTGTCAGCCAGGGCTGGATTTTCACATGGAGGTTTGACTAAGTGTCTGCTTCCAAGCTCTCTCAGGTTGTTGACAGAATTCATTTCCTTATGGCTGTAGAACTCATGGCAGCTTGCTTCTTCAAGGCCAGCAAGGAGAACAAGACCCTATAGAGCAAGTCTGCTAGCAAGATAGAGTTTTGTATAGCATAACACAGTGATGGAATTGACATCCTGTTACCTTTGACATATTTTGTTGGTTAGACGAAAGTCATCAGTCCCACCTACACTCAAAGGGAGGGGAATATATGTAACAATCTGATGCATATCTTTGAGTTCTGTAGAAACTAAGACTCCTCCAGCTAGACAGATGGTGACTGCATGCTGACCACAAGCCCGTGGACCCCAGACTAGTTGGAACCACAAGTTTTTTTTTCTTTTCCTTTTTTCTTTATTTCGGCCATGCTGCGCAGCATGTGGGATCTTAGTTCCCCAACCTTGGATCGAACCCGGGCCCCCTGCAGTGGGAGCGAGAAGTCGTAACCACTGGACTGCCAGGGAAGTCCCAGAACCCCAAGGTTTATGATTAAGATTCCCAAAACATCACCCTGTTACCTCATCAACAATCCATCAGAAGAAAGTCCACAACCCTCACCCAAATGTTGCCTTTTAAAAACCCTCCCCTGAAAGCCATTGGGGAGTTTGGGGTATCTTTTGAGCATGAGCTGCCCGATCTCCTTGTTTGGTGCTCTGCAAGTCAGCGCTGTGCTTTCACCACACCCGGTGTCAGTAGATTGGCTTTGTTGCATGGTGAGTGAGTGGACCCAAGTTTGATTCAGTAACACATTATGATTTCTTCTCTTCCCTCTCTTCTCACCCTCCCTTTCCTCCTCTCCCCTTCTTACCTCCTCCTCCTTCTCTCATCTTTTTCTTTTACTAAAACTGATCATTGTGACTGAATTGTGCAGATGTTCTGTGTACATGTGAAAGGTCAACAGCTGTATTAATGGCTGCAAAGCTTCAATTACAGGTACATATCCTGGGGACAAACAGTTGGCTCTCCTGCTCGACCAAGATACTAGCTAGTAATGAATTATGTGATAATCTGTCAAATGTTTTTACTCTTGGCTATGCAATTATGTGAAAAATCCCCTGATGAAAATCTGTCCCTGAACTTTAACCAAGTCAGACTTTCAAGTGAAGATTGATTTATCTTGGCAGCTAGTGTAGGATAATTCTCACTCATTTCACAGCGCAATTCTAGCATCAGGGCTTTAAGAATCAATATTTTAAAATACTTTAAACTATGTTTCTAAAAGACAAGTGTTTGCTAGGAATTTAGCAAACACTGGGAGAAAACATAAGTACAAGGTGAAGCATGATTACTAACATAAGACAAATGAAGAAACCTTTTTCCAATACCATTCACACTCAAATGTTCATAGATTGATGATCCAAGTGCTATTCTGTTTTCTCTTATTCTTCAGGTGTATGGCATTTAATCTCATCACTACTTCTACTTCTGGGTGGGCAGGGTGAAGTAAGTAAGTAAATTCAAACTCAAATTCTTTTTTTCTTTGCCATTCTTACAAAGAAGAAAAATGTCTGTAGTTAAATCCTCTGGACTCCTTAGTTAAATCTTGGAGTTTTTCTTCTGATGAGTTTCCCTTAGTATTTGTTTCTTTTGCAGACTAGTGGTGGTGTGTGATAGTGATTTAGGGTGGCATTATTCAAATTATTTTTTTATCCAGTGTTGAAGATTCTGATCATCTTCTATCTCTATGTTGCTTTTTAAAAAATAATTAATTTTATTTTTGGCTCTGTTGGGTCTTTGTTGCTGCACATGGGCTTTCTCTAATTGTGGTGAGTGGGGGCTACTCTTTGTTGCGGTTCACGGGCTTCTCATTGCAGTGGCTTCTCTTGTTGTGGAGCATGGGTTCTAGGAGTGTGGGCTTTAGTAGTTGCAGCAGGTGGGCTCAGTAGTTGTGGCTCATGGACTCTAGAGTGCAGGCTCAGTAGTTGTGGCACATGGGCTTAGTTGCTTCACGGCATGTGGGATTTTCCCGGCCCAGGGCTCAAACCTGTGTCCCCTGCATTGGCAGGTGGATTCTTAACCACCAGGGAAGTCCTGTGTTGCTTTTCTAATTCAACACTGTTGAAAAACTTTAAAACTACATTAAATAGGGCTTAGTTCCACTTACATGTTGTGACTTTTGTATAGAAGAATGACTCCTTGAAAAGGGAACCCTCTTGCACTGTTGGTGGGAATGTAAATTGGTACAGACACTATGGAGAACAGTATGGAGGTTCCTTAAAAACCTAAAAATAGAACTACCATATGACCCAGCAATCCCACTACTGTGCATATACCCTGAGAAAACCATAATTCAAAAAGAATCATGTACCACAAGGTTCATTGCAGCTCTATTTACAATAGCCAGGACATGGAAGCAACCTAAGTATCCATCAACAGATGAATGGATAAAGAAGATGTGGCACATATATACAATGGAATATTACTCAGCCATAAAAAGGAATGAAATTATTTGTAGTGAGGTTGATGGACCTAGAGTCTGTAATACAGAGTGAAGTAAGTCAGAAAGAGAAAAACAAATACTGAATGCTAACACATATATATGGAATCTAAAAAAAAAATGCTCATGAAGAACCTAGGAGCAGGACAGAAATAAAGACACAGACGTAGAGAATGGACTTGAGGACACGGGGAGGGGGAAGGGTAAGCTGGGACGAAGTAAGAGAGTAGCATTGGCATATATACACTTCCAAATGTAAAATAGATAGCTAGTGGGAAGCAGCTGCATGGCACAGGGAGATCAGCTCAGTGCTTTGTGACCTCCAAGAGGGGTGGGATAAGGAGGTGAGAGGGAGGGAGATGCAAGAGAGAGGGGATATGGGGATATATGTATGCATATAGCTGATTCACTTTGTTATACAGCAGAAACTAACACAACACTGTAAAGCAATTATACTCCAATAAAGAAGTAAAAAAAAAAAAAAGAAGAATGACTCCTTTACTGAACAATACAATGATGTAAAATGAATGAAAACTACAATTGTTTATAACAAGGTGAAACTATAAAGAGCATGGACAGAATTTGCTATGTGGGATGAAGGTATTACTTAACCAAACAAAAATACAGCTTTTTTTTTTTGGAGGGGGGCATATATAAGACATTATACACTTTATTTAAAGGAATTCCAAAATAGATGAAATAACCATTTTTATGAAAATAATAAAGATTATTAATTCTTCTAATCCATGGAGACGCATCTGCTAAGGAGGACAGTGCTGCCTAGTTCACAAGTATATTTCAAATGGAATGGAAATACCTTCCTCTCTATTTCCATATTCTTTAAGAAGTTAACAAGACCAGTTAGAAACATTAATGGAGCAATTGAGAGATTATCGTACAAGTTCAGAAACTCATGGCTGTAGGTTACCAACTCAATAGTAAGCATAGAAAAAAGGAATATTTAGTTGGCACACAGTGAATATTTTCAAGTGTTAGAAATGAGGCAGTTCTGTTTTTTCTATCGCTTTCTACAGACCTTTGAACTTCCAGAGGGTATATATAATTTCATGTTACTCCAGTGCCTTAAAGGATATATTTTCCATTGAGATCATGCAAGATTATATGGTGATATTTTATTATTCAGTAAATAGTTTTTGATCACCAACTATGTACAAGTATCTGGTAATAATTATTCATGATTTTGAGTATTTTTATTAATGAAATAAAGAGTTTAATAATTCCTTAAAAGTGTGGTTATACATCACTTGCACAATTTTTAAATGGTCTTTTTCTCCTTTCTCTGTCAAATCACCCCACTGGAATATATACCTCTAATTAACAAAATATAAGCCAGAGGAAAAATTATGTTTTTGTGAACAGAAACATGTAATCTCCTTTTCAGGAACTCACCCATTTGGTTAAAAAATATTCACAAAGAGAATATTGGTAGAATGCAGTATTAGAATAAGGCTAGTTATCTACTTCCTTCCCCATACAGTTTTGTTTTCCTGCGGTAGTCATTTCTTGGTCAAATAGCAATGATTATTCAGGTGTTGAAGGTAGTAAAGGATTTTCACAGGTAGTTAAGCAACTGAATAGAAAGGCAGGAGTAGAGAATTGTATTTGTAACCCACAGGCCAAAGGCATGAGATAGTTGAGTGGGAAAACCTCAGCAAAACACCATTTTTTTTATTGTTGCAAGGAATCAACTTTTAATTCTAGCTTCTGTAGTGTGCAGTTTTAAGAAAATGGCTAAGAGGAAAAGACCTTTAAGTAATATAAAGTCTGAATTTTGAATAATTTCTGAGAGAGAATGACAAGTCAACAATTATTATATCAGAAATTGTCTTGTGGTCCAGCAGAGGCATAAAATAGTGACAGTTGTGGAAGTATTAGAGACCAGTGAAAAGGGATTGTCTGATATTTGCTTTTTTTTTTTGCGTTACGCGGGCCTCTCACTGTTGTGGCCTCTCCCATTGCGGAGCACAGGCTCTGGACGTGCAGGCTCAGCGGCCATGGCTCATGGGCCTAGCCGCTCCGCGGCATGTGGGATCTTCCTGGACCGGGGCACGAACCCATGTCCCCTGCATCGGCAGGCAGACTCTCAACCACTGTGCCACCAGGGAAGCCCTGATATTTGCTTTTTAATGTACAGTTTGTATGCTTAAATTGATACTCAGCAAACTGTATATATCTATTATCAAGTTCTGATTTTGTTCTCCTTATATTTTTGTAATTTTTTTGAAGTTTTGAATTTACAGTATCAATTTATGTTTTAATAAGACATTTGGATTGGATGGACTCAAATGCCATTTTAGTTAAAGTCCTACTGATTGTAAGAATAACTCCTAATTAGAGCTGGTTCCTATTTGGGTGAACCACTTTTAAAAAGGTCTTTGTCGATGAATGATTCAGGTAAACAACTACCTGAAAATTTAAGTACTTCAGTGTTCTCATTTGGAAAACGGGATGATTAATATTGGATCATTTCTTTAGGTACCTATGAACAATAACTAATAAAAATTATTCTAGGCACTTGTTAAAATACTGAGTCTGTACAAATGTTTGTTCAACAGGAAGAACAACAATAATAGCACTTTGCATCCTACCAAATGCCCGCACTTTAAAAGTGCAAAAAATATCTCAATTGACCTATGCTCACTGCTGCTAACATTTAACTCATTAATGTGAAAAGTATTTTGAAAGAACTTCAATGACTAAAGGAACTAAATATGAAATCCAGTTCTTTTTTATAATTCATTCACCACTACTCCCTCTCTCTTACTTTCAATTAAACAGATGCTAGTATTTCTTTGAACACTTCAGAAGTGCTAAAGATAGAGAAAAATTAATCTCCTGGACTCTAAATTCCTCTTGGACTTCCACCTCAATCTCAGTTTCATTCTGATCTTAGATAAAACCAGAGCTTTTAATTTTAAAAGAAATTATAACAGCTGAAATTTATTTTGCATTTCTGTGGAGTCTTTTTCATGACTGATATAGGAATATACATTGTTTAGACTTTAGAAATGAGACCTCTTAACTAGGTGAAACAATAAAGCAGAGAGGCTGAGTGATTTAAGAGAGGATTAAGGGTAATTCAGTGTCTGAACCAGAGATCCCCCAGGATTTACAATTCCTTAACCCAAATATCTACCCACAAGCTTCTCTTAAATTGCCTTTCTTGGAAATCTGTATGCCTCTATAAATTCAACTTCTTCTGTGGAGAAGTTAGGACCAGAGTAACCTCCTTACAAAAAATAGACCAGGTAAATGCCTAGGACTGTAAAATACTAAGCTTTGAAAGAGATGTCCACATTTTGTCTTTGTTCTTCTTGTCAATATGATTTTACAGTTAGCAAATTTATCTTCACTTATTGTCACTGCCTTCCTTCTTTTTTTAAAAAAAATTTTTATTGTAGTATAGTTGAACTACAATGTTGTGTTAGTTTCAGGTGTACAGCAAAGTGAATCAGTTATACGTATACATATATGCACTCTTTTTTAGATTATTTTCCCATATAGGCCATTACAGTATTGAGTAGAATTCCCTGTGCTATACAGTAGGTCCTTATTAATTATCTATATATAGTAGTGTGTATATGTCAATCCCAATCTCCCAATTTATCCGTTTCCTTGCCCCTTACCCCTTGGTAACCATAAGTTTATTTTCTACATCTGTAACTCTATTTCTGTTTTGTAGATAAGTTCATTTGTACCCATTTTTTTAGATTCCACATATAAGCGACATCATATGACATTTGTCTTTCTCCCTCTGATTTACTTCACTCAGTATGACAGTCTCTTGGTCCATCCATGTTTCTGCAAATGGCATTATTTCGTTCTTTTCTATGGCTGAGCAATATTCCATTGTATATATGTACCACATCTTCTTTATCCATTCCTCTGTCGATGGACATTTAATTTGCTTCCATGTCCTGGCTATTGTAAATAGTGCTGCAGTGAACATTGGGGTGCATGTATCTTTTCGAATTATGATTTTCTCCAGATATATGCCCAGGAGTGGGATTGCTGTATCATATGGGAGTTCTAGTTTTAGTTTTTTTTAGGGAACCTCCATACTGTTCTCCACAGTGGCTATACCAATTTACATTTCCACCAACAGTATAGTATAGGAGGGTTCCCTTCTCTCCACACCCTCTCCAGCATTTATTGTTTGTAGATTTTTTCATGATTGGCCATTCTGACCAGTGTGAAGTGATACCTCATTGTTTTGATTTGCATTTCTCTAATAATTAGTGATAATGAGCATCTTTTCATGTGCATTTTAGCCATCTGTATGTCTTCTTTGGTGAAGTGTCTATTTAGATATTCTGCCCATTTGTTGATTGGGTTGTTTGTTTTTTGATATTGAGCTGCATGAGCTGTTTGTATATTTTGGAGATTAATCCCTTGTGAATTGCTTCATTTGGAAATATTTTCTTCCATTCTGAGGGTTGTCTTTTTGTTTATGGTTTCCTTTGCTGTGAAAAAGCTTTTAAGTTGGTCCCATTTATTTATTTTTGTTTTTATTTTCATTATTCTAGGAGGTGGATCAAAAAGGATCTTGCTGAGATTTATGTCAGAGTGTTCTGCCTGTGTTTTCCTCCAAGAGTTTTATAGTATCCGGCCTTACATTTAGATCTTTAACACATTTTGAGTTTATTTTTTTGTATAGGTCACTGCCTTCCTTTCTGTACTCTTCTCCATATTGGATGATGGTGATGATGATTTTTATTCTTTCTCTCCCTTTTTCTCCTCTTCTTTCTGTAGTGGTAATATCTGTTGCATCACATAGCAGTGGATCCCACAGTGGATTAGTATTATTATATGTGTCAGTAGCTAAAATATGGGCTTTTCTTCCTTTGCAAAAGTTGCGGAGAATTCTCCAGATTTCCCTCCTTTCTATTCTCACTTGGGTCTTTCATTGTCTCGCATGAAATCTGGACCTTTTCTCTTGATTATATATAATAAGCGGACTCAATGATCATTTTGGTAATATGTTTCAGAGGCTGGCCCTTCTACGATTGATAAGATGTTCTGGAAAAAATGCACACGTAAAAAGGGAGAGGAGAGCAGGGAACTACTATAAAGGTACTGTATTATTACTGCTATTACTACTTATAGTAAAAATGAGAGCCCAGCAGTACTGTCAGTAGCACTGTTAATAAATACTATCTGCTAATAAATATTATCTATTGTACTTAGTACTATAAGTAAGTACTATCTATTGAGCCCATGCTGCAATCTGTGGCCTGTTGTAGCAACTTCACATACTTTATATAATTTTTAAAAGCCTAACAAATACATATTAATTTAAATTATTTGCCATGTTATTCAAAGTAAATGTGCTTTTAATTAAAAAATCAAGCTTCAGAACTCATACTGATATCCTATTATTTTCAACTAACATTCTTAGTACTCATTCCGGTGTAGTTTTGATGAGGTAAAATAAGCACACCAGGCACTTTAGTGTAGCCTTGCAGTCTTCCTTGAGGCTATCAAAGACCAAACTGCCTCATAATGAGGTCTTTTGTATTTTAGTGTGTATTTGAATGGAGGTTTCTATGTAGCAAATCTTGTTATGGTGATGATTTAGTGTATTAATCAATGAGAAGGACAGTGTAAACTTTTCAATGTTATTTTTATCTAATAAAAATAAGATGGAAAGGCTTCTTCTATTTTGCATGTATAAGAATCAAGGAGTAAAAATGTACAACATGAAAGCACCAGGGATTTTTAAAAGTGAGGCGGGTGAAGACTGGAGTAGTATGTTATATCATTGCCCAACTGTCACCTTGTCAGTTAAATTTACCTTTTTCCAAGTCTGTTCATGGCTCACTTTTGAATAAATACAATAGCTGAAGGGAAAGTAAGAGGTCCAGCTTTCTGATTTGTCAGCTTGAAAAATGATGAGGGCAATCAAAATGGATGGGGGAGTGCATTTTAAGTAGCACATGTTTGGGGGACTGATCATCTGCATTTTTTCAGGTTTGTTTATAGATAGGTAATGTTATGCCTCTGTGATATTTAAAAGCATTTCTTGTTTGGTTTCTGAACTCCTAGCGATGGTTATGATTCTAGCAATACTAAAATGACAAATGCTTTCAAATTGATAACTAGTCTGGTGGGGATTAGGAATCATCACAGTGCCTAAAAAGGAAGGAAAAAGTAGGAAGAAGCACCCTGTATTGTATGAACAATGCTTCTTTCATAAAGAAGAGTTTCTTTAGAGTCACTAGTAAAGCCCTATTAAAAGATTAAATTTTGAAAACTGGATTCAAAATATGTTTAAAAAACTCTCACACTGGAATAACCTACTTACGTAGATGACCCCACATCCATTGAAACATGAAAGTATAATACTTTGGTGTTCTCCATTATTCACTAATTTCTTTCTCCCTCTTCTCCATGAATTCATATACCTGATATATTTCAGATTGAGACCCTTATTTGTATAAGTTTTGTATTGTTGCATAATAAATTAATCCCAAACTTGGTGGCTTAAAACAACAAATATTTATTATCTCACAGTTTCATTGAGTCAGGAATTTGGGAGAAGCTTAGCTGGGTGAGTCTAGCTCAGGGTCTTCCATGAGCTTACAGCCAAGTTGTCAGCCAAGACTGCAGTTATCTGAAGGATTGAGATGCTAGAGGATTCACTTCCAAGCTCACTTACATGGCTGTTGGTTGGAGTCCTCAAGCTCCTCACTGGCCGAAGGCCTCAGCTCCTTACCACGTGGGTCTAGGCTCTGCCTCTTGAAGTGAGGAGTGTCATAGGATTTGTGTACATATCTTAAAGCCACCAGATTGGTCACTTATTCCTCTTGGTCATTCCTCATAGTCACTAAGAAAGCTATCTGGATGTATGATTTTATTTCTCTATGGCTTTAATGGCAGCTATGGTAGTTGGTACCTGTATATTTTTCCTATAGTCACTTTAATATCTTAATGTTATTATATACCTTATTAACAGGGCTTCCAGATAGACTTAATGCTCTTTCCTGGGTTTTGACAGCCGTATTCAAAGCAGTCACTTGTATCTATTTTCCAGGAAATGTTTTATCTGTCCTGTGTTTGGCTCCTAACATGTGTGTTGAATATGATATTTCCTCAGCCCTACCAGTGGTTTTCTGTTTCACTAACCTAACATCTTTTATGATACCATTGTGGATTGGACCTTGGTATTAAGCAGGAGGCTATTATATGGCATAAAACGATGAATAGAGCACTGAACTTGTAGTAATTAGTTCTGTAAATAAATGTTTAATAAAGTAAATAGTAATTATTATTTTATGACACCATAAGAATACTGTGAATAGTTGTTTGGCTTATATAATCCAGAAAAGCTATAAAATCACATAGATTTTGTCTGGAAGGGAATATAGGGAACGTGTGGTCCAACCTCTTTAATTTACAGATGTGTAATTTTAGTAACTTATTTTTTGGAATAAAGAGCTTTGTGAATTGTAGCAGAACATATTGTGCTCATAGGAAGGCAATAAATAATTTTTAACTAGGTGATGATAATGCCAAATTTCAGATTGTCACCAAGACTTAGGATAAAACCATTGATATTGGCCACAGTGTCTTTATTTTTAGATGGCACTTTTTATTTTCAATGTGATTGGGGGATATAATGCTTATTTGACTAATTATTGCACAAATCATCAATTATATTCTACTTGAAAGATGACAATACTATGGTTATTTTGCACTTAAGTATTAGTCTGCTGTTTAAAGTGTTTTCATATATACTATGATTTTCTTTTCACAAAGATCTTGAGGAATAGAAGAAAGTGTAACATATTTTTTATATTAGGAAACAGAGTTCCACTTAAGTGACATTAGCATTTGTTCTTTCCACTAGTCCATGCTTCCCTCTTTGTCCATAATTTATATATAGCATATTTACTGATTTATGTCCTGTCTTGTTCCCAAAAGGATTTAAGATGGCTTATAAAATTCATACAGCATAAAAGGGTTGAAGCAAAAAGTAAGGAAGATCAATCAGGGCAAAATAAAAATAAACATAGAAAAGTAAAACAAAGCCAAGGGTGATATAAATACACAGAATTAGTGCCATAATGTCGGTACACCTGCTAGAAGTTGGCCCAATATTTAGCTCTGAGCTTTCAAACATTTAATGCAAAGATTGACACATGATTTACAGTAAACAAAAGATATAAATAAGCCAGTTTCATAAAAGAAATACAATTATACCTGGTACTGAGACATAAGAGAAAGTTTCCCAGTGCTTTGTTATAAGGAAGATGTTATATAATATGATTAACAATGTCCTCAACCATAGCTTTATAGTAAATACAATGAAGCATTTCATAAGATTTTTCTATAGGCTTCTTCAAGATAAGACAATGACATTAATAAAAATAATTCTATATGAGTCCTAAATAATATGATTTAAATATATCACTTTCTGCTGGTCTAGCTTAATCTAAGGACAGATTTTTGGTGAGTAGAGAAATAAATGGTTTGCATAACGCTAAATTTTTAGGCACGCCTCTAAACCCTATTTTACTTAGTAATTTTTAAAATAAATATTGGTTTGGAATAGGTCTGAGGTATATAACATTAAGTGTGGTAATGGTTAAGTACAGACGCATAAACTTTAGGCGTCAATAGGGCATAGCAATGACTTCTTATCAAGTCAAGAAGCCTAGTGAGAGTTCATGTTTGAAAAAAAGACCCTTTCACCTTTGTAGAGGTGGTTTGAGAGTTGCAAAGTTAATATGTTCTGTGCTTTGGCACACAGATAAACAAATACCCAACGTCCCAAAGTTTGGTGCCACATGCGTTCTCATCTGTAAGGAGAAATTTCAGTATATCATCCATTATACATCTTAATCAAGCAACGTAATCTCCAGTTAGCCTTCTAGTATAAGCTGGTTAGGTTATATGATGAGACAGTTTTATTAGTTATAAGTCAGTTAAATATTAGGGGATATTTACTGAAAATTATAACTAATTTTGGAACACTGGAAGCCATTCTTTCTGGCAACCATTAGCCAGCAGTGGCTATTGTCTATTAAGCTCATATTTCATAGGTTTCCAGTCTTCTCAGCTTACCTGTTTCCCTATATGGCCCATTCCATCAATGACACTCTGTTAATATTCTTATTTTTTTATTCAGTTGTCCTTATATTGTACCATCATTTTAAATACAACTTTGGCTCAATCCACCTATTTACTTTTTTGGAGTTTACAGAGGGATCCTGAATGCTATTAAGAAAAAAAAAAGATACAACTGTGCAAACTGTTGTCAATTTTAGAATATGGTCTTGGGAGGAAGTGCGATCAGGATGGGGTACATAAGGTATTCTGAACATTGGGAATGGTCTATTTCTTGATCTGTAAACACCAATGTTTGTAATTTTAACTTTTTCTTTATATATTTATGTTTAATTCACTGTTCTGTATAGGTGATGTATTAATCAGGGCTCTCCTGAGAAAAAGAACCAATTGTATGTGTAAATATATAGGAAAAGCTTTATTTTAAGGAAATGGCTCATGCAATTGGGGAGACTTAATGAGTCCAGAATCTGATGAGGGAGGCTGGCAGGCTGGAGACTCAGGAAAGAGTTGCAGTTGAAGTCCAAAGGCAGTGAGGCTGAAGACCCAGGGAAGAGCTGATGTTGCAGATGAAGACTGAAGACAGTCTGTGAATTCCCTCTTGCTCAGAGGAAAGTCAGCCTTTTGTTTTATTTAGGCTTTCAGTTGATTGGATGAGACCCATTCACATTATGAAGGGCAATCTGCTTTACTTAAAGTTCCCTGATTTAAATGTAAATCGTATTGAAAGACATTCTCCCAGAAATATCCGGAATGATGTTTGACCAAATATCTGGGCACAGTGGCCCAGCCAAGTTGACATATAAAATTAACCACCATAGATGGTATATTTCACAACAAAATATTTACATAAATTACTTCCTACTTCAGAGGGACCTTTAATGCTGCCTGACAAGATTTCTACATGTCCCCATTCAGCTGTCTTCCATTCTTTACAACAAAAGTTTCAAAACTTTTTCATTCTCTTTAAACCTCTGATCTTCTACAGTTGATTACCTCTTGCTTATTTCACAGAGAAATGGGCACCATTAAATTACTTCTCCCTTTGTCTCACTGCTACCAAACCAAAAATTATATCTTCACTCATACCCCTATTTTCCTCTTGTTCTTTTACAGGGAAGCAGTATCCTTTCTCTTTTCCGAAGCTAACCGTCTCACCTGTGAGCTGAGTCCCATCCTTTCTTGTTGTAGGAGTCTTGCACTATGAATTACTCCTTCTCTGTTTTATTGCCAACCTCTCTGCTCCTGTTGGTTCATTCTAAGTGTCTGTCCTCATTAATGGACCTCATGAATAAATCAAACTTCTCCCATAAAGAAGTATTGTCCTTGAAGGTTTCTTTTGTTGTTGTAGTGTTGTTGCAGTAATGTTTGCTTAGATCCCAAGCAATTTTCTGTTCTTTTATTTGTTGCTTTATTTGCATGTTACTTAATTTTCATGTTGCTTTACTGAATAGTCAAGGGTGTTAAGCCTTGTTCATTTTGTTACCCTACAGACCTTGACAAACTAGGTATTTGAGGCAGTAGAGGTATCCAAAACTAGACTACTTGAAGGCAAAATCCTGGTCTTTCTATTTTTTAAAATTATTTATTAGCAAGATGTTGAAAAATTGTGCTTACCAGGAATGGATGATAAACATGCTTCTGAAAGATGAAACAAGAGAAAAGAGAGAGAATTTAAATGATGACAATTTAGTTGGGAGAAGGACCCATGTGTATATGAGAAATAACTTGAAGTGAATACAACATTGACTGAAATCTTGAGTCACAGACTATAAATTCCGTACAAACTCAGAAAAGGTACGTAATGGATTGAACACTTGGCAGTGTGCTGGAAAAACTGCATTTTAGACCTGTTCTACCGTAAAATTGCTGTGACTTTGTGAAAATTATTTCTCTGGGCCTTAGTTCTTTTTTTAAAAATTTTATTGAAGTATAGTTGATTTACAATGTTGTGTTAATTTCTGCCGTACAGCAAAGTGACTCATTTATACATGTATATATATGTATGTATATATTCTTTTTCATATTCTTTTCCATTCTGGTTTATCACAGCATATTGAATATAGTTCCCTGTGCTATACAGTAGGACGTTGCTTTTTATCCATCCTATACATAATAGTTTGCATCTGCTAATCCCAAACTCCCAATACTTCCCTTTTCCACCCCCCCTTCCCCTTGGCAACCACAAGTCTGTTCTGTATGTCTGTGAATCTGTTTCTGTTTCATAGATATGTTCATTTGTGTCATATTTTAGATTCCACATATAAGTGGTATCATATGGTATATGTCTTTCTCTTTCTGACTTACTGTGCTTAGTATGACAATCTCTAGGCCCATCCATGTTGCTGCAAATAGCATTATTTCATTCTTTTTAATGGCTGAGTAATATTCCACTGTATACATATACCACATCTTCTTTATCCGTTCATCTGTTGACGGACATGAGGTTGTTTCCATGTCTTGGCTATTGTGAATAGTGCAGCTATGAACATAGGGGAGCATGTATCTTTTCAAATTATGTTTTTTTGTCTGAGTATATGCCCAGGAGTGGAATTGCTGGATTTTTTGTTTTTTGAGGGACTTCCACACTATTTTCCATAGTGGCTGTACCAATTCACATTCCCACCAACAGTGTTAAGAGGGTTCACTTTTCTCCACACCCTCTCCAGCATTTAGTATTTGTAGACTTTTTAATGATGGCCATTCTGACCAATTTGAGGTAGTACCTCATTGTAGTTTTTATTTGCATTTCTCTAATAACTAGTGATGGTGAGCATCTTTTCATGTGCTTTTTGGCCATCTGTATGTCTTCGTTGGAGAAATGTCTATTTAGGTCTTCTGTTCATTTTTCAATTGGGTTGTTTGTTTTTTTTGTTATTGAATTATATGAGCTGTTTGTATATTTTGGGAATTAAGCCCTTATTGTTCACATCATTTGCAAATATTTTCTCCCGGTCTGTAGGTTGTATTTTTGTTTTGTTTATGGTTTCCTTTGCTGTGCAAAAGCTTATAACTTGATTAGGTCTCATTTGTTTATTTTTGCTTTTATTTCTATTACTTTGGGAGACTGCTGGTCCTTCTATTTTTATCTGTGAAAATTTGGGCAATTTATTCCCGTTAAGCCTCTAGTTTGTTTCATCTGAAAATAGGGACACTAAATGTGCCTTCTTTATAGGGTTGCTGTAAGAGCTAAGTGAGAGAAAAGAAAAATATGTACAGTATTTGACACAGTACGCATTGAATACATGCTAATTATTATTTTCCAATATGGATAAAACCAGTCTAAAACGAACAGCAGTCTTTTGCTAAGTGAGAGAAAAGTCCCCATTGGATAATATTTCTTCTTACTTTGGAGAATTAGTGTGGGGGACGTTGGGCTCTAATGCTAATAAACAAGTTATCTGCAGCATTTAAGTGACAGTTGTTACTGTTGTGCCACTGATTTACTTTGTGACTTTACATGAATTTTTTTCAATCCTGATCTCATTCTCTTCATTTTCAAAATGATGGAGATGGACTAGATGCTTTCTTTGCTTCATTCTAAAGCCAATATGCTATTGCTATAATTCTTTTAAAAATATATTTCAGTGGTAAGTGATTGTAGCATTTTCTTCATTTTTCTTATATTAGTTTTTACTGTCTTGGCAATTCATTATTTTATGACCCTTCCTACATACTATTTTATCATGTTATACCTTTTCCTCCTACAGTGAAATTTTCTCTCTTCCTTTGGTGTAACCATTATTTTCAATCTATCATTTCACGTAATGTTCTCAACTGTAACATCTGGACTTATTCCTTCCCAGCTTTTACAGTTTGTCATGGTAACATGCGCCTTAACTTCCCTCTCAGGCTGTAGGAGTTCAGCCATAATTTATCTATGTTTTCTTGGATTTTGGTTGATAATGGAGAGGAATACCACACTCACTTGTAAGTGTCACAGAAAATAAACTTCAAGCCAAGTTATGTACAGTCCTAGTCTAATAGAATCCCTGTCATTCTATATTCCCTTGTTATATTCTGTTCATTTGTAAAATGTAATAGTTGACTTTTGCTAGAATTACTATTAAAATAAGCTGGTAGATGTGTCCTTACTATTTATCTTATGATGAACACTTAAACAGTTGTCAATTCGGTATTCTTTTGTTTGTTTTAAATAAAATAACCAGAAAATGGCCACTGCAACAAAGAAATGCATTATTTTTAGAGTAATATTTTATATTAATATTTATCAAAAATGAACCAACTTCAGATTCTACTACCAATATTCTAAAAGTATATTAATACTAGACAGGATTGTATCCTTTCCTGCAATCACTGAATATGCATGTGTATATTTTATTATGATCAGGGTCACTTTCTATCAGAGACACCCATCTCTCAATTATTTCATGTTTTTTTTTTTAGGCCTTTGAATTCATTGTTTCAATTATCATTTGGTTAAGTTGCATCTTTCACATATTAATAAATCTATTAAGCCAAAAATGCAATCAATATGGTAATTAACTAGTGTTGCTTTGGAATTACTGCTTTCATGTAAGGCATTGTATTTCTAAAAGGCTCATATTAAAATGTAGATGCAGTATCTTGGAGAAATTATACTTTGGCGATGATTAGTATGGATTGGTTATTTTGATTACCTGTCAGTGGTCAAATGGAACATCTGCTGAGAGAAGCAGGGCCATATAAGTTCTGGCTATGGAACTTCGCCCTAGCAAGGGAGGGAAGAATGGAAACATTGAAGTAAAGGATGCTGGGAATTGAGGAGCATTATGGATGCAGCAAGGTTCCAGAGATAGAGCGATAGGATTACTACATGAGCTATACTCAAAAGGTTTTACTAAAACCTTTTTTCCATTCTGAATTTACCTGTCTAATACAGAAGCTCAGGACATTATTTAATACCTCTTGCTAAAGGTCATTTGAAAATCATGTCTCATCTGCTCAGACCAAATGTGAAATGGAGTCCTGAAATTTTTAAGTTATTCCTGAGATTGTTACATTTTTTTTAGAACACAAATCAAAGAGTCTATAAAACCTTGGCCAAAGACTGAGAACTGAGACCATCATGTTCGAGATATTTTCACTCATTGGCCAGGTACTTTTCACTGACAAAAGTGAGAAGTAAATGTTTGCCTTATAAAAAGAAGTTCATTATACCAATATTCAAACTTTCTTTTCCTAATTATGATGATTCTCACTATACAGTAAACAAACAAACAAACAAATAAAACCTTTGATGAGAGAAATGAGGAAATAAACTAAGGTCTGATATTAGTATACTGCCCTCTCTGAGAGGCAAAAGCACTAGAGCAAAGAGTGTCATTTAAAATCAAAATCATCAATGCTAATTATATGACATACGATCATTATGGATAGTTCTATATATATATATATTTTACCTTCAAGATAAGATGTTATAATAGCTGTCGTTAACTCTTTGCTGATTTCACCATTCCTCTTCTTTGAAAATTTAAAAGCGCATGGAAAATCAAATAATCTTATCTCATACCCTAATAAACAATAATATTGTTTATATCCACCACTAAAATCATTTTGATGCGTAAGGATCAAGTGTCGTTGCATTAAAGTAGGAAAATAGACTTAGATCACATAATTTTTAGAGCAGTGTGTGCATTCAAATATTGATTGCTTTAGTGCAAACTTAGTAACCCAATACTATGGGAAGATGTTGAGTTGGAACAAGAATACCATGAATTTGTCTTACCAGAACTTAGTTCAGGGTTTCTCAACCTGAGCACTACTGATACTTTGTGCCACCTTCTTTGTTGTGGTACTGTCTTGTGCATTGTAGGATGCTTAGCATTATTCATTGTCTTTACCCACTAAATTTATTAGCACACCCACAATTGTGACAAACAAAAATGTCCACAGATATTGTTGAATGTCTCCTGGGGGCAAAATCTCCCCCAGTTGAGAACCACTGACTTAGCTGATCCATTCTGAACCACCATCCTAATCCTTCCTTCACTGTGGTATCCTCTGCATATTATTTCTTCTGAGTATTTAAATTTATTGTTTTCAGTGGGCAGTGTGTCAGTCTCATAAATTTATATGTGTTTATCACAATGTTTTTAAGTGGTCTTAGGCTGAATCACATATGGCTGTTTTCTCTCTCTACATGAATAATATAGGTTTTAGATATTTAGAAGACTTATTTTCTAACTCCTTCATAAAACAAAATACAATGCTTTGTGTCAAATGGGATCGTCAAAAATATTGATTGACATTGATAACAGCTCGTCTTGGGCAATGTAGTTTATTTCTCTCTGCTTAGTTCAGGGTATTTTACTATTCTGTTTGTTTAATAAATAAGATACTTCCTGAAGATGCAGCTCAGGCTGCAGTTCTATAAAGAACTTTTAGTTTATGGGGTCTTAAAACAGAAATATACCTTAAATTGATTTCAAAGTCTTTACTTTGAGAAAACCCTATGTCCAACTTGCATTAAAAAAATCATGAATAAATGAAGTGTTATGAGACAGCCACTAATCAATTTTTAGTCATTTTCATCTTATAAATATAAAATAAAATAAAATAAAAAGTCTTGCTCTGCTTTCTCTGTTGATATAGCCTGACCTTATCATGAATTCTTTAGCCATTTTAAAAGCTTTCAGTGCAAAGGGCTTGGCTCACCGTCTGAAGAGGAGAAAGCTGACAAGTTAATCAAGCAGAGTGATGATGTGGTGGCTACAATAAAAAAGGTCAAAATCATGTATTATTTCTTGAAATGTATCCACTGATTTGATGATAATGTCAAGTTCAAATCTTAAAAGACCATTTAATACAGTACAAAAAGAATTTTTCTAGGGGCAAAGAAATTTTGACCTCATAAAGTGAAGTCTCTGACCTCTTGTAACTGTTGACTGAAAGTCATTTTATTCATTTGTTAATTCATTCACTCTTCCATCCATCCATCTAGCCATCCATTTGTCCATTCATTCATTCAACATTTTCAGCATTTCGTAGACACTTATTAGCACTGAACTACGTACTGGGGAAATTGCATAGAAAAATAAATCATGGTCACTGCCCTTGAGCAGCATGCTGTCTAGATCAATATTTCCCAATACATGTTTAGAAGAACAATACTCCTATAAGATACTAGTTATTTACTTCCATGTTATTATTTTTATTCCTCTTCTGAATTTTCTGGAATAATGAAAAGAAATCTCAGTTTTCTAATATGCAAACTAGTTTTTTACATGAAGAAATCTTAGTGGAAAGTATTTTTAAATTGATCTTGGAAAATGGAAAGGTCAAAAATATCTGGTATAAAACTATAAACTTACAATTCAAATCTGGTGGGATTTTAGCAATTTAGTTGGATGTTGTCCCCCTCATGTAGGGTACAAAATTCACTTAGTATAAATTAGTAAGGAAACATGACCTTACTGAGGCAATCTGGGAAATTCATTTCTCAGAACGGACACGTGTGGGTGACTATAGGAAAGTGGACTTTAAAAGAAATCTAGCTTCTTTCTACAAAGGAGCACAAAGTTTGTCATTTGCAATTTATTTCAGTCAGATTTCAAAAGTTAACTTACACTTCTGAAAGTGGGAAAACGGACCAAATTTTAATCAATGACAGTCATGATAAACATACTACTTTATAAAAAAAATAGTAGGGTGAGGAAAGTATTAGAAAATATATTAGTTCTTTGTGTGAAAAATATTATTTCAGTAAGTGCTTATCAACTAGCATAGAGTTGGAGGTAAAGTCATAATTTTGTCTTCACATTAGGTCAATAGTTCACTTCCATTTGTGTATGTTTGTTGAGGTACACAAAAGAAGTTAGCAGATTATCTCAGTGTAATTTTAAGGATAAATTCATGCTTCACAGAGGCACACACACAAAATACTAAGTTGTTAATATTGTGTATGGCTAAACTTCAAAAGTTCAGAAATTCCTTTTTGATTAGCAGTTAGATGAGCCTGATATTGATTAGGAGTTTATCTAAATGGTTTCTTATCTGGAACTGTTGTAAACTTAGAATTTTATTTATATAAAGTGAATGAAAATAAAAAGTTCCCAGTTTTATGGCATTCTACTGGTGTTGAGGGAAAGCTAATATTTGCAAGCATATTAATTGACAATATTAAGTGTTTCTGTCCCATTAGGCACTTCAAAAATAATACTAAAGAAATTATTTCTGTTATGCTAGTGTTTATGGTGATTAAAAAGAAATTTCTATACCTTCAGTGATATCATAAACGGTACCTGGTTGAAAAGGGTTTTATGGTTTAATTGTGTTCCCGCTTTCTAATTTGTAAGACCACTCCATCTTAGGAGTTCATGGCTCTAAATACTAAACAATTAATAGCCACATATCTATAAGACTTCAGAATAATATAATAAACAACATGGAATTATAAAGAATCATTCATATTGGAATATTTAAATTTCTACCTCTTACTGACAAATGGCCTTATTAAATAGAATGGAAGTGAAGCAGATGTTATGTTCCTGTCACTCTTCCCGAAATATTAGTCTAGTGTATTTATATTCACATGTGAACATTTTTAGGTGTAATCTGTTTTTCTTTAAGATTTCAAATTTATCTTATTATGGATTATACTTTTAGCAATGTTTTTGCACCTAAGTCAATACATATAGGGTAAGAGAAGGCAACACTGGGATTGTCCTTGAAAATTTAGGACCTATGTCTTAATTACAGTGGGCTACAGTATAATGAAAGTTGTACACATTGATTGAGGGTTTACTATATGCCAAGCACTGTGCTTTTATGCATTATCTTTCTTAATGCTCAGAAGCAATCTGTGAGGTACATTACTATTTTTATTTCCTTTTTACTTGGAGATGTAAAACACCTTGCCCCAAGTCTCAATAAGTAGTAAAGCTGGGTTTGAACTGTTGTTCTGACTTTAAAGCTCAAGCTTTGACTACTAGGTAATAGTGCCTCTTTGAGAATCTTTTAGCTAATGTGGATTGAAAAAGTATATTGGAGTCTTAAAATTGTTCAGACTCTTAAGTCCAGAAGGATACTTCATTAGCTGGTGGGTCATTACTGACACTACTCATGAACATTCTGAGTTGAGGCAGTATGATCTTGTGGAAAGGAACCAAACAAATATCTGTAGCAGACATACAAATGTTCACCCAAATCTCTGATTCTCTTCACCTTTTGGGCACAGGCCTCCTTTAAGTTGGACACAGTCATATGACTTGCTTTATCCAATGGGACGAGAGAAGTGACCTGTGCCATTTCTGGTTAGGAGTATTTAAAGGCTGGTGTGAGATTCTCCGTGTTCTCTTTCTTTGCCATAGTAATTGTAGAAGCATGTATTTATTGTGTTGAAGGTGAGGAGGAAAGACAAACGCAGCCTGAAATATTGAATGACCAAATAGATGTCATATGCCCTGGAGACTCTCCCAGACTCAGAGTGGATTTTGTGTGAGTGAGAAATAAACTTTTGGTATGTTAAGCTACTGAGATGTTGGTTCATAGCCTAAACTCATCTAATCTGATTGAAACATATTCAGACACATGCCCCTAATTTTCATGACCAGTAAGGGCAAGCCACTAACTTCTATGTGTCTTAGTTTTTCTGCTGTAAAATTATGATTTCTAGTCTATGCCTTCCTCCTGAGATTTTGGGGGCAAATCACATGATCACATGAGAGAACATATATGAAAGCCCTCTGTAAACTGCAAGGCAATATAATATTTATTATTATTAAAGTAGGAATCATAGTTTCTCCTTCACCTTTATTATTTAGTGAGCAATGTTCAGTGATGTTGCTGGTTTTTCAAAAGGGAGGGTTAGAAGGCAAAATTAATTTTTTAATTGGTAACAAAATGATATTCCAATGCACACATTGATGCATTTTAGGAGAAAAAATTAGTTGCTTAATACAACATAGAGAATAATAGGATATGCTCAACTGTGATAAGAAATGGAAAAAGGAGTTAAAGTGCCTAAACAAACCCCAAACGCAAGGATGACAACAATGAGAAAGACTTGTTTCAAAGACAGTATCATATTTTTAAAATAGAGCTAAACACATGAGACTTTTAGTAACTTTCACAATGTGTTCAGCATTTATGAAATTTCTTATTAGTTCCCATTGTCAAGGATGTGAGAGCCACACTTTAACTTACTGTTGAGAGCAAAAGGACCAATATTGCCAGAAATTGAAATGGACAGGAATTAAATTTCAGTCTGTGTTTCTCTGTCCTAGCTTCCACCTGTCTGAGGGACATAAAAACATCTCCTAGTGAAGAAAAAAAAAAGGCCTTTAATGATTTACTACCCATAAACCTCGGAAGTGTCACTATGAACATGATATGATGTATAAGCAAAGATGAATCACAAGCTCTATACTTTGAATCTCTATAGCTGAGCATCATATATTTAGTTTCTTGATGAAATCTCTTCTACTGAGGAATAAGACTATCTTAAATATGTAATTCTCAAAATTCCAAATAATATATGTGGATACTTCCGCCTCCCAGAGGTGGAGATGACTCCCTTCACCCCTCCTAATATGAACTGAACATAGTGACTTGTTTCACAGGAATAGAATACAGAAAGTGAGAAATGCTAACATTGTAGTAGAACAACCTGGCAAACATTCCTTAGAAAACTGACTCGTGTTAATATCAGCAGTGATATAGATATCATGCACCTCTTGTTATGATGTCATGAGAAGAACACTTCACTTCTGTGGTATTCTTCTCCCAAATTCATAATCCTAGTCTAATCTTGAGAAAAGAAAACATCAGAAACCCAAATAGGGATACATACTACAAAATACATAACTAGTTCTCCTCAAAACTGTCAGAGTCATGAAGAACAAGGAGAGAATCTGAGAAACTGTCAAAGACCAGAGGAGACTAAGGAGACATGGAAACTACATACAATGTTGTACCCTGGATGGGATCCTAGAACAGAAAAAGTACACAAAGGAAAAGCTGGTAAGAGCTGAATAAAGGCTGTAGTTCAGTTAATAATCAGCCTTTTGAAAAAATTTTGACAAATACACCATCATAGTGAAGATGATAACATTATGAGAAAATGAAACTGGATGAAGGATATATGGGAACTCTCTTGTATTAGGGTTCTACAGAGAAAAAGAACAAAATGGATATATATATATATATATTTGTTATATGGGCATACCTCATTTTATTGCACTTTGCTTTATTGTGCTTTGCAGATATTGCTTTTTTTTACAAATTGAAAGTGTGGGGTAGCCCTATGTTGAGCAGGTCTATTGACACACCATTTTTCCAAAACTGTTGCTCACTTCAGGTCTCTGTCACAGTTTGGTAATTCTTGCAGTATTGCAAAACTTTTTCATTATTATTATATTTGTTACATTGATCTGTAATCAATAATCTTTTATGTTACTATTGTAATTGTTTTGGGACGCCATTAACCAAGCCCAAATAAGATGGCAAACAATCGATAAATGTGTGTGTTCTGACTGCTCCACCAACTGGCCATTCTCCCCATCTCTCCTCCCTCTCCTTGGGTCTCTATTCCCTGAGACCCAACAGTATTGAAATAAGGCCAATTAAAAGCCTACAGTGGCCTCTAAGTGTTCAAGTGAAAGGAAGAATCACATGTTTCTTACTTTAAATCAAAATCTAGAAATGATTAAGTTTAGTGAGGAAGGTATGTTGAAAGCCCCAAGATAGACTGAGAGCTAGGCCTCTTGTACCAGATAGCTAAGTTGTGAATGCAAAGGAAAAGTTCTTGAAGGAAATTAAAGGTGTTACTCCAGTGAACACATGAATGATAAGCAACTGAAACAGCTTATTGCTGCTTTGGAGAAATTTGTAGTGGTCTGGATAGAAGATCACACCAGCCACAACATTCTCTTAAGCCAAAGTGTAATCCAGAGCAAGGCCCTAACTCTCTTCAATTTTATGAAGGCTGAGAGAGACAAGGAAGCTGCAGAAGAAAAGTTTGAATCCAGCAGAGGTTGGTTCATGAGGATTAAGGAAAGAAGTCATCTTAATAACATAAAAGTGCAAGGTGAAGCAGCAAGTGCTGATATGGAAGCTGCAGCAAGTTATTCAGAAGATCTAGCTAAGGTCGTTAATAAAGGTGGTTACACTACACAACAGATATTCACTGTAGATGAAACAGCCTTCTATTGAAAGAAGATGTCATCTAGGACTTTCATAGCTAGAGAGGAGAAGTCAATGCCTGGCTTCAAAGCTTCAAAGGACGGGCTGACTCTCTTGTTAGGGGCTAATGCAGCTGGTGATTTTAAGTTTAAGCCAGTGCTCATTTACCATTCACCAAATCCCTGGGCCCATAAGAATTATGCTACATCTGCTCTGCTGGTGCTCTACAAAAGAAACAACAAAGCCTGGATGACAGCACATCTGTTTACTACATGGTTTACTGAATATTTTAAGCCCACTGTTGAGACCAAGTGCTCAGAAAAAAAGATTTCTTTCAAAATCTTACTGCTCATTGACAATGCAGCAGGTAACCCAAGAGCTCTGATGGAGATGTAAAATGAGATTAATGTTGTTTTCATGCCTGCTAACACAGTGTCGATTTTTAAAAAGTATTTATTTAAATATAGTTGATGTACAATATTATGTTAGTTTCAGGTGTACTACATCATGATTTGACATATGCATACATTATGAAATGATCGCCACAATAAGACTAGTAACCATCTGTCCCCATATAAAACTGTTACAGTATTATTGACCATATTCTTTATGCTGTATATTACATCCCCATGACTTATTTATTATATAATTGGAGGTTTGTACTACTTAATCACCTTCGCTATTTCACCCACCCACTACCCTCCACCCTTCTGGTAACTACATGTCTGTTCTCTGCATCTATGAGTCTATTTTCATTTTGCTTGTTTATTTTGCTTTTTAGATTCCACATATAAGTGAAATCATGTAGTATTTATCTTTCTCTGTCTGACTTATTTCACTTAGCATAATACCGTTTAGATCCATCCATGTTGTTGCAAATGGAAAGATTTCGTTTTTTATGACTGAGTAATAGTCCATTGTATCACATATTCTCTATCTGTTCGTCTGTTGATGGACACAAAAGTTGCTTCCATATCTTGGCTTTTGTAAATAATGCAGTAAACATTGGAGTGCATATATATTTTTGAATTAGTACTTTTGTTTTCTTCAGGTAAATACCCAGAAGTGAAATAGCTGGATTATATGACAATTTTTAATTTTCTGAGGAACCTCCATACTGTTTTCCATAGTGGCTACATCAATTTATGATCCTACCAACACTGCACAAGGGTTCCCTTTGCTCCATATCTGCACTAAAACTTGTTATTTGTTGTGTTTTTGATGATAGACATTCTGACAGATGTGAGGTGGCTCTTATTGTGGTTTTGATTTGCATTTCCCTGATGATTAGTGACGTTAAGCACCTTTTCATGTACCTTTTGTCCATCCATACGTCTTCTTTGGAAATATGTCTATTAAGGTTCTCTGCCCATTTTAAAATTAGGTTTTTTTTTTTGATGTGGACTTGTATGAATTCTTTGTATATTTTTGATATTATCCCCATATCAGATATATCATTTGCAAAATCTTCTTTAATTAAGTAGGCTGCCTTTTCCATTTGTTGATAGTTTCCTTCACTGTGCAAAAGCTTTTTAGTTTGATGGAGTCCCATTTGTTTGTTTTCACTTTTGTTTCCCTCGCCTGAGGATACAGATCCAAAAAACATTGCTAAGACTGATGTCAAAGAGTATACTGCCTGTATTTTCTTCTAGGAGTTTTATGATTTCAGGTCTTTCCTTTAATTCGTTTTGAGTTTCTTTTTGTATATGGTGTGAGAAAGTAATCTAGCTTGAATTTTGGCATGTAGCTCTCCAGTTTTCCCAACACCATTTATTGAAGAGGCTATTTTTTCCCATTACATATTCTTGTCATCTTTGGCATAGATTAATTGTGGGTTTATAAGTGTGGGTTTATTTCTGGTCTTTCTATTCTGTTCCACTGATGTTGTGTCTCTTTTTCTGCTAGTACCATACTGTTTCGATTACTGTAGATTTTTAGTATAGCTTTTTATTGGGGCATTTATTCCATTTACATTTAAGGTAATTACTGACAGGTATGTACTTATTGCCATTTTGTTAATTGTTTTTGGGTTGTTTTTGTAGTTCTTTTTTGTTCCTTTCTTCTTCTTTTGTTCACTACCCTTGTGATTTGATGACTATCTTTAGTGATATGTTTGGATTCCTTTTTTTCGCTTTTTGTGTGTGTGTGTTTATCTATTATAGGCTTTTGGTTTGTGGTTACCATGAGGGGTTATATGTGTATATATATATAATATACATATATATGTGTGTGTGTATTTTTATATATATATATATATATATATACACACACACACATATATATGATTATTTTAAGTTGATGATCTAAGAGTTTTATAGTATACCATCTTAGATTTAGATCTTTAATCCATTTTGGTTTATTTTTGTGTATGGTGTTAGAGAATGTTCTAATTTCATTCTTTTCCATGTAGCTGTCCAGTTTTCCCAGCACCACTGATCGAAGAGGCTGTTTTGTCTCCATTGTATATTCTTGTCTCCTTTGCCATAGATAAATTGACCATAGGTCTGTGGGTTTATTTCTGGTTTATTTCTTACTATCCTGTTTCATTGATCTATGTGTCTGTTTTTGTGCCAGTATCATACTGTTTTGTTTACTGTAGCTTTGTAGTATAGTCTGGAGTCAGGGAGCATGATTCCTCCAGCTCTGTTCTTCTTTCTCGAGATTGTTTTGGCTACTCAGGGTCTTTTGTGTTTTTATATATTTTAAAATTATTTATTCTAGTTCTGTTGAAGATTTTTGCATGTATGTTCATCAGTGATATTGGTCTGTAGTTTTCTTTTTTTGTGACATCTTTGTCTGGTTTTGTAATCAGGGTGATGGTGGCCTCGTAGAATGAGCTTGGGAGTGTTCCTTCCTTGCAATTTTTTGGAATAGTTTGAGAAGGATAGGTGTTAACTCTTCTATAAATGTTTGATAGAAATTGGATAGAAATCGCCTGTGAAGCCATCTGGTCCTGGACTTCTGTTTGTTAGAAGTTGTTAAATCACAGTTTCAATTTCAGTATACTTGTGATTTGTCTTTTCATTTTGTCTATTTCTTCCTGGTTCCATCCTGGAAGTTTGTACCTTTCTAAGAATTTGTCCATTTCTTCTAGGTTGTCCATTTTATTGGCATATAGTTGCTTGCAGTAGTCTCTTATCCTTTGTATTTCTGTGGTGTCAGTTGTAACTTCTTTTTCATTTGTAATTTTATTGATTTGATCCCTTTCCCTTTTTTTTCTTGATGAGTCTGGCTAAAGCTTTGTCAACTTTGTTTATCTTTTCAAGGAACCAGCTTTTAGTTTCATTGGTCTTTGCTATTGTTTTCTTCTTCTCTATTTCATTTATTTCTGATCGGATCTTTATGATTTCTTTCCTTCTACCAACTTTGGGTTTTGTTTGTTCTTTCTCTAGTTGCTTTAGGTGTAAGGTTAGGTTGTTTATTTGAGATTTTTCTTTTTTCCTGAGGTAAGATTGTATTGTTATAAACTTCCCTCTCGGAACTGCTTTTGCTGCATCCTGAAGGTTTTAGATTGTCATGTTTTTGTTTTCATTTGTCTCTAGGTGTTTTTTGATTTTCTCTTTGATTTCTTCGGTGATTCATTGGTTGTTTAGAAACATATTGTTTAGCCTGCACGTGTTTGTGTTTTTTAGAGTTTTTTCTTGTAGTTGATTTCTAATCCCATAGCATTGTGGTTGGAAAAGATGCTTGATATGATTTCAGTTTTCTCAAATTTACTGAGGTTTGCTTTGTGGCCCAGCATGTGATCTATCCTGGAGAATGTTCCATGTGCACTTGAGAAGAATGTGTATTTTGTTGCTTTCAGATGGAATGTTCTATATATCTCAAGTAAGTCCATGTGTTCTAATGTGTCATTTAAGGCCTGTGTTTCCTTATTGACTTTCTGTCTGGATGATCTGTCCACTGATGTAACTGGGGTGTTAAAGTCCCCCACTATTATATTACTGTCAATTTCTCCTTTTACGGCTATTAGCATTTGCCTTATATATTGAGGTGCTCCTGTGTTGGGTGCATATATATTTACGATTGTTATATCTTTTTCTTGGATTGATCCCTTAATCATTATGTAGTGTCCAACTTTGTCTCCTGTAACATTCTTTATTTTATAGTCTATTTTGTCTGATATGAGTATTGCTACTCCAGCTTTCTTTTGATTTCCATTTGCATGGAATACCTTTTTCCATCCCCTCACTTTCAGTCTGTTTGAATCCCTAGATCTGAAGTGGGTCTCTTTTAGACAGAATATATATATGGGTCTTGTTTTTGTATCCATTCAGCCAGTCTTGTATTTTGGATGGAGCATTTAATCCATTTACATGTAAGGTAATTATTGATATGTATATTCTTATTGCCATTTCGTTAATTGTTTAGGATTTATTTTTGTAGGTCTTTTTTTCTCCCTTCCTCTTTTGTTCTCTTGTGATTTGATGACTATCTTTAGTGTTCTGTTTGGATTCATTTTTCTTCTTTGTGTGTATATCTATCATAGATTTTTGGTTCACCATTACCATGAGGTTTCGATATATATAGCAGTCTATATATATATAGTTTCAAGTTGCTGGTCTCTTAATTTTAAATGCATTTCCAATATCCTTCATTTGTACTCTCCTCACGATTGCTGGTTTTGATATCATATTTGTGTGCGGATGATTTCCTACCTTTACTGTATATTTGCCTTTACTGGTGATCTTTCCCATTTATAATTTTCTTGTTCCTAGTTGTGGCCTTTTCTTTTCCACCTAGAGAAGTACCTTTAGCATTTGTTGTACATCTGGTTTGGTGGTGCAGAATTCTCTTAGGTTTTGCTTGTCTATAAAGCTTTTTATTTCTCCATCGAATTTGAACAAGAGCCTTGCTGGGTAGAGTATTCTTGGTTGTAGTTTTTTCCCTTTCATCACTTTAAATATTTCCCTTCTGGCCTGTAGAGTTTCTGCTGAAAATTCAACTGATAACCATATGGGGATTCCCTTGTATGTTATTTGTTGCTTTTCCCTTGTTGCTTTTAATATTTTCTCTTTGTCTTTAATTCTTGTCAATTTGATTAATATGTGTCTTGGAGTGTTCCTCCTTGGGTTTATCCTGTATGGGACTCTCTAAGCTTCTTGGACTTGAGTGAGCATTCCCTTTCCCATATTAGGGAAGTTTTTGGCTAGTATCTCTTCAAGTATTTTCTCAGGCCCTTTCTTTCTCTCTTCTCCTTCTGGGACCCCTATAATGCTAATGTTGGTGCATTTAATGTTGTCCCAAGGGTCTCTTAGACTGTCCCCATTTCTTTTCATTCTTTTGTCTTTTTTCTGTTCCTCAGCAGTGATTTCCACCAATCTGTCTTCCAACTCACTCATTCATTCTTCTGCCTTATTTTTTCTGCTATTGATTCCTTCTGGTGTATTTTTCATTTCATTTATTGTATTATTCATCTCTGTTCTTTAAATCTAGCTCTTTGTTAAACATTTCTTGTATCTTCTCAATCTGTGCCTCCATTCTTTTTCCAAGATTTTGGATCATCTTTACTATCGTTACTCTGAATTCTTTTTCAGGCAGATTGCCTATTTCCACTTCACTTAGTTGTTCTTCTGGGGTTTTATCTTGTTCCTTCATCTGGAACATATTTCTCTGCTGTCTTATTTTGTCTAACTTTTTGTGTTTGTGATCTCCATTTCTTAGGCTGCAGGGTCATAGTTCCTCTTGCTTCTGGTGTCTGCTGCCTGGTAGGTGAGGTTGGTCCAGGGGTTTTACAGGTTTATGGGTGGGAGGGACTTGTGCCTGTCCAGTGGTGGGTGGAGCTGGGTCTTGTCCCTCTAGTGGGCAGGGCCATGTCTAGGGGTGTGTTTAGAGGCAGCTGTGTGCTCAGGATGACTTAAGGCAGCTTGTCTGCTGATGGGTGGGTCTGTGTTCTCATCCTGTTGGTTCTTTGGCCTGAGGCATCCCAGCACTGAAGTCTGCAGGCTGTCCGGTGGGGTTGGGTCTCAGTGCTGAAAATTCCCTGGTGACTCCGCTGCCAGTGTCCTTGCCCCCTGCCTCCCCAGGAGACCCCCTAAGATCCACAGGTAGTTCTGGCCTAAGATCCTGTGGAGTCACTGCTTTGCCCTGGGTCCTAGTGCACATGAAAACTTGTGTGCGCCCGTCAAGATTGGAGTCTCTTTTTACCCAGTCCTGTGCAGCTCCTGTACTCAAGCCCCACTGGCCATCAATGCCAAATGCTCTGGGGGATCCTCCTCTTGATACTAGACCCCCAGGCTGTGGAGCCTGATGTGGGGCTCTGAACTCTCACACCTGTGGGAGAACCTCTGTGATATAATTATTTTCCAGTTTGTGGGTTGCCGACCTGGTGGGTTTGGGATTTGATTACATTGCAAAATCGCCCCTCCTACCATCTCATTGTGGCTGCTTCTTTGTCTTTGGATGTAGAATATCTTTTTTGATAGGTTTCAGTCTTTTTTGTCAACGGTTGTTCAGCAATTAGTTGTGATTGATTTCAGTGAGAGGAGGTGAGCTCAAGTCCTTCTACATCCCCATCTTGTCTCCTCCAGGTCTCATACTAGTTTTTAAAAAATTGAAGTATACTTAATTTACAATATTTTGTTAGTTTCTGTTTTTATAGTAAAGTGATTCAGTTATTTATTTATTTTTAAATTGGAGTATAATTGCTTTACAATGGTATGTTAGTTTCTGTTTTATAACAAAGAGAATCAGTTATACATATACATATGTTCCCATATCTCTTCCCTCTTGCGTCTCCCTCCCTCCCACCCTCCCTATCCCACGCCTCCAGGTGGTCACAAAGCACCAAGCTGATCTCCCTGTGCTATGCGGCTGCTTCCCACTAGCTATATACCTTACGTTTGGTAGTGTATATATGTCCATGCCTCTCTCTCGCTTTGTCACAGCTTACGCTTCCCCCTCCCCATATCCTCAAGTCCATTCTCTAGTAGGTCTGTGTCTTTACTCCTGTCTTACCCCTAGGTTCTTCATGACATTTTTTTTTCTTAAATTCCATATATATGTGTTAGCCTACTGTATTTGTCTTTCTCTTTCTGACTTACTTCACTCTGTATGACAGACTCTAGGTCTATCCACCTCATTACAAATAGCTCAATTTCGTTTCTTTTTATGGCTGAGTAATATTCCATTGTATATATGTGCCACATCTTCTTTATCCATTCATCCGATGATGGACACTTAGGCTGTTTCCATCTCCGGGCTATTGTAAATAGAGCTGCAATGAACATTATGGTACATGACTCTTTTTGAATTATGGTTTTCTCAGGGTATATGCCCAGTAGTGGGATTGCTGGGTCATATGGTAGTTCTATTTGTAGTTTTTTAAGGAACCTCCATACTGTTCTCCACAGTGGCTGTACCAATTCACATTCCCACCAGCAGTGCAAGAGTGTTCCTTTTCTCCACACCCTCTCCAGCATTTATTGTTTCTAGATTTTTTGATGATGGCCATTCTGACTGGTATGAGATGATATCTCATTGTAGTTTTGATTTGCATTTCTCTAATGATTAATGATGTTGAGCATTCTTTCATGTGTTTGTTGGCAGTCTGTATATCTTCTTTGGAGAAATGTCTATTTAGGTCTTCTGCCCATTTTTGGATTGGGTTGTTTGGTTTTTTGATATGGAGCTGCATGAGCTGCTTATAAATTTTAGAGATTAATCCTTTGTCAGTTGATTCATTTACAAATATTTTCTCCCATTCTGAGGGTTGTCTTTTGGTCTTCTTTATGGTTTCCTTTGCTGTGCAAAAGCTTTGAAGTTTCATTAGGTCCCATGTTTATTTCTGTTTTTATTTACATTCCTGTAGGAGGTGGGTCAAAACGGATCTTGCTGTGATTTATGTCATAGAGTGTTCTGCCTATGTTTTCCTCTAAGAGTTTGATAGTGTCTGGCCTTACATTTAGGTCTTTAATCCATTTTGAGCTTATTTTTGTGTATGGTGTTAGGGAGTGATCTAATCTCATATTTTTATATGTACCTGTCCAGTTTTCCCAGCACCACTTATTGAAGAGGCTGTCCTTTCTCCACTGTACATTCCTGCCTCCTTTATCAAAGATAAGGTGACCATATGTGTGTGGGTTTATCTCTGGGCTTTCTATCGTGTTCCATTGAACTTTCTGTTTTTTTTGCCAGTACCATACTGTCTTGATTACTGTACCTTTGTAGTATAGTCTGAAGTCAGGGAGGCTGATTCCTCCAGCTCCGTTTTTCATTCTCAAGATTGCTTTGGCTATTCGGGGTCTTCTGTGTTTCCATACGAATTGTGAAATTTTTTGTTGTAATTCTGTGAAAAATGCCAGTGGTAGTTTGATAGGGATTGCATTGAATCTGTAGATTACTTTGGGTAGTATAGTCATTTTCACAGTGTTGATTCTTCCAATCCAAGAACATGGTATATCTCTCCATCTATTTGTATCATCTTTAATTTCTTTCATCAGTGTCTTACAATTTTCTGCATACAGGTCTTTTGTCTCCTTAGGTAGGTTTATTCCTAGATATTTTATTCTTTTTGTTGCAGTGGTAAATGGGAGTGTTTTCTTGATTTCACTTTCAGATTTTTCATCATTAGTGTATAGGAATGCCAGAGATGTCTGTGCATTAATTTTGTATCCTGCTACTTTACCGAATTCATTGATTAGCTCTAGTAGTTTTCGGGTAGCATCTTTAGGATTCTCTATGTACAGTATCATGTCATCTGCAAACAGTAACAGCTTTACTTATTCTTTTCTGATTTGGATTCCTTTTATTTCCTTTTCTTCTCTGATTGCTGTGGCTAAAACTTCCAAAACTATGTTGAATAAGAGTGGTGAGAGTGGGCAAGCTTGTCTTGTTCCTGATCTTAGTGGAAATGGTTTCAGTTTTTCACCATTGAGGACGATGTTGGCTGTGGATTTGTCATATATGGCCTTTATTATGTTGAGGGAAGTTCCCTCTATGCCTACTTTCTGCAGCGTTTTTATCATAAATGGGTGTTGAATTTTGTCAAAAGCTTTCTCTGCATCTATTGAGATGATCATATGGTTTTTGTCATTCAATTTGTTAATATGGTGTATCATGTTGATTGATTTGTGTGTATTGAAGAATCCTTGCATTCCTGGAATAAACCCCACTTGCTCATGGTGTATGATCCTTTTAATGTGCTGTTGGATTCTGTTTGCTAGTATTTTGTTGAGAATTTTTGCATCTATGTTCATCCGTGATATTGGCCTGTAGTTTGCTTTCTTTGTGACATCCTTGTGTGGTTTTGGTATCAAGGTGATGGTGGCCTCATAGAATGAGTTTGGGAGTGTTCCTCCCTCAGCTATATTTTGGAAGAGTTTGAGAAGGATAGGTGTTAGCTCTTCTCTAAATATTTGATAGAATTCACCTGTGAAGCCTTCTATTCCTGGGCTTTTGTTTGTTGGAAGATTTTTAATCACAGTTTCCATTTCAGTGCTTGTGATTGGTCTGTTCATATTTTCTATTTCTTCCTGATTCAGTCTTGGCAGTTTGTGCATTTCTATGAATTTGTCCATTTCTTCCCAGTCATTTCTTTTCAGATTATATTCGACTATAGGTTACATAGTCGACTATAGGTTACATAATTCCCTGTGCTATGCAGTTAATCCTTGTTGCTCATATTTTTTATGTATAGTAGTTTGTTAATTCCATACTACTAATTTGTATTAGCTTTATATGTGGTTGATTTACTACCTTTACTCTATGTTAGCCTTTACCATTGAGGTTTTTCCTCTCAGAATATTCATATTTCTAGTTTTGGTCTTTGCTTTTCTACTTAGAGAAGTCCCTTTAACATTTCTTGTAAAGCCAATTTAGAGGTGTTGAGCTCTTTTAGCACTTGTTTGTCTATAAAACTCTTCATCTCCCTTCACATATGAATGATAGCCCTGCCGGGTAGAGTATTCTTGGTTGGTTTCTTCTATTCATCTCTTTGAATATATCATGCCACTTACTTTTGGCCTGCAAAGTTTCTGATAAAAACTCAGCTTATAGTCTTATTGGAGTTCCCTTGTATGTAACTAGTGGCCTTTTTTTTTTTTTTTTACTGCTTTTAATATTTTTTATCTTTAAATTTTGCCATTTTATTATAATGTGTCTTGGTGTGGAGTTCTTTGGGTTCATCTTGTTAGGGAATTTCTGTACTTCCTGGAACTACTGTCTGTTTCCTTTCCCAGGATAGGGAAGTTTTCAACTATTATATCTTCAAAAAGTTCTTTGCCCCTTTCTGTGTCTCTTTTCCTTCTGGGATCCATATAATGCAAATGTTAGTATGCCTGACATTTTTCCAGAGGTCTTTTAAACTATCTTCATTTTTTTAAAATCCTTTTTTTTTTCTGTTCAGCCTCAGTGATTTGCACTACTCTGTCTTCCAGTTTGCTGATCTCTTCCTCTGTATCATCTAATCTATGTTTGCTTCGTTCTAGTGTATTTTTAATTTCAGTTGTTGTATTTTTCAGCTCTTCTTTATATTTTCTAACTCTTTGTTAAAATTCTCACCATGTTCATTCATGTTTCTCCCGAGTTCATTGTGCATCTTTATGATCATTACCTTAAACTCTTTATTAGGTCCACTGCTTACCTCTACTTCATTTAGTTCTTTTGCAGAGGTTTTGTCTTTTTCTTCATTTGGAGCATATTCCTCTGTCTCCTCATTTTGCCTAAATCTCTGTGTTTGTTATGTTTCCCCATCTTGGAGAAGTGACCTTATGTAGGAGACCTTCTATGGGGCCCTACAGCACATTCCCTTCTGGTAACCAAAGCTGTTGCTCTATGAGGTTCTCCCTGTGTGGGCTGCTGTTGTGGTGTGCTGGTAGTTGTCGCTGGTTCCCAGCCCCTGCCTCATATGGTGGTTGCTGGATGACTGATGGGCAGGGCCCAGTCCCATGTGTGGCTGACTATTGCTGGCCCACCGGTGAGTGGTGTCATGTCCTGAGGTGGCTATCTGCAGGCCTAGGTAGTCCTTGGGCTGATGCCAGCTCACTAATGGGTGGGGATAGGTCCTGGTATGGCTGACTGCATGGCTTAAGGGTTCCCACACCTGCTGCAGGCCTGCAGGTAGAGACACACAACACTTATTCTGCAGCCCATGGGTCAAAGTGCAGTTTCAACTTTCAAGTCTTTTTTAATTAATTAATTTATTTTTGGCTGCGTTGGGTCTTTGTTGCCATGCGCGGGCTTTCTCTAGTTGTGGCGAGCAGGGTCTACTCTTCGTTGCGGTGCACAGGCTTCTCATTGTGGTGGCTTCTCTTGTTGCGGAGCACAGGCTCTAGGCGCGTGGGCTTCGGTAGTTGCAGCACACAGGCTCGGTAGTTGTGGCACCTGGGCCTTCGAGTGTGAAGGCTTCAGTTGTTGCAGCACATGGGCTCAGTAGTTGCGGCACACAAGTTGTAGGGTGCACGGGCTTCAGTAGTTGTGGTGCATGGGCTCAGTAGTCGTTGCTCATGGGTTCTAGAGCACAGGCTCAGTAGTTGTGGTGCACAGGCTTTGTTGCTCTGTGGCATGTGGGATCTTCCCAGACTAGGCATCAAACCCATGTCCCCTGCATTGTCAGGCCGATTCTTAACCACTGCGCCACCAGGGAAGTCCTTTCAAGTCTTACTATTCAAGAAATACTTACATTTCGTAAGGCTGCAGATGCCACAGATAGTGATTCTTCTGATGGATCTGTGCCAAGTAAATTGAAAACCTTCTGGAAATTATTCACCATCCTAGATGCCATTAAGAACCTTCGTGACTCATGGGAGGAGATTAAAATATCAATATTAACTGGAGTTTGGAAAAAGTTTCCAACTCTCATGGATGATTCCAATTGTCATGGATGATTTAGAGGTGTTCAAGACTTCATTGGAAGAAGTCATTGCAGATATGATAGAAATACAAGAGAACTAGAATTAGAAGTGGAGCCTGAAGATGTGACTGAATTGCTGCAATCACATGATAAAATTTTAATGGATAAGAAATTGCTTCCTATGGGTGAGGAAAGAAAGTGGTTTTTTGAGCTGGAATCTACTCTGTGAAGATTCTTGAAATGACACAAAGGATTTAGAATATTACATAAACTGAGTTGATAAAGCAGCAGCAAGATTTGAGAGGATTGACTCTAATTTTAAAAGAAGTTCTACTATGGATAAAATGCTATGAAGCAGCACCACGTGCTACAGACGACATATTTGTGAAAGGAAGAGTCAGTTGATATGGCAAACTTCATTGCTATCTTATTTTAAGAAATTGCCCCAGCCACCCTAACCTTCAGCAACCACTGCCCTGATCAGTCAGCAGCCATCAACATCAAGGGGACACCTTCCACCAGTAAAAAGATTATGACTCCATGAAGGCTCAGATGATGGTTAGAATTTTTTAGCAATATAGTATTTTTAACTTAAAGCATACATTGTTTTTTTAGACATAATGCTATTGCACACTTAATACACTACAGCATAGCGAAAACATAACTGTCATATGTACTGGGAAACCAAAAAATTCGTGTGACTCGCTTTTATAGTGCTATTTGTTTTATTGCAGTGGTCTTGAACCAAACCTCTGAGTTATAGCTCTGAGATATGCCTGTATATAATATAGTGTATAGTAGTAGTATAATGTGGTTCCAGTTCATGTCCAAAGGTAGGAAACAAAAAGCACAGTGTTAACAGCTCAAGGCAGTCAGAAATTTCTTATTACTCATGGGAAGGTCAACCTTTTTTTCTATTCAGGACTTCAAATGATTAGATGGGGCCTGCCCACGTAAGGGAGGGCAATATGCTTTATTCAGTCTACCAGTTCAGATGTTAATCTCATCCAGAAACACCCTCACAGACACACCTTAAATAATGTTTGGCCAAATGTCTGGACACCATGGCCTAGACAAGTTGGCACATAAAATACCATCACATCTCTATACTAACTTTTCAAGTTTTCTATACATCTAAAATTGTGCCCAAATAAAAATTCATCTAAAAATATCTATCCAGAATTTTTGATCCTTGGTTATGCAGGAATCAAATCGAACAATTGCCTTTTTGGTGGCGCTTTGATACAAATTAATGATAACTGCACTCAAATCACTGTAAGCTCCTTCAGGCCAGTACTTGATGGTATTCATCTCTATCTCTAGCAGCTAGCACAGTCCTTGGCAAATATTTTTTGAATGAATAAACATTGTCACGTCATGATAAAAAGTTTCAAACTGTATTTTCATGGAAATGGGCTGGGAAACTTCCTCCCAATTTCCTCAGAGATTGAAAAAAAGTTTTTCAGGTGAAGCTCTTAGAAGGGTTAAAAAACATACCCTCTATATATCAAGTGCAGCAGTGGAGAAGCAAGTAGCTACAAATCACTTCTGGGTGTCTCCCAACATACAAAAACTATTCAAGCTATACTCCCATGTTTTATAATTTCAGCAAGGGCCTTCTAAGTGAATGATTACAACCTTGTATGTGTTCACTATCCATCTTTTATCTTTTAATGCAATTGCTGTTCCAAGTTATAAATTTGAACATTCTTATTTGAATCTTTCAAAGCATATAACTTAGAATCCTGTGGATGTATGATTATCTGTGTTATTGCAGGATCTTATCACAAAGTACATTCTTTACCATTCTCATATTTGAGTTCATAGGCATATATGCATGAAGTGTGTACATTTGTTTTAAGATTAAAATGTGCAAGAATATTCAGCTTCTCTCTTGCTTTATTCTAAAACCACAGATAAATATTAAATGAAGGTCTACAAGAAATACAGAATGTGTACCCTTAAGCCCAGAGTTTAAGGAATTTATAGCATGAATTGTTATAATGTTTTCCCATGATTTTATCTTAATTTGAAGTAGTTTTCAATGTCCAAAATTATAGCCTTTAGTACAAAGTACTTTTTGGGAACACATTGTTTAAAAATTTTGTTTAGAAGGTTGACCTATATTTAAGTTTTTGAAATAAATTGAGGTTAGAGCAATAGAGAAAAAGGAAGGAGGCTGAGAAAAAGGTCAGTGGTTGTAGGAATAAAGTATCAAGTTGAGAGGAAAGAGGGCAGGACACAGGTGTGTAGTGTTATTTTCACTGAGTTTTAACAAAGAAAATAAAAACTCACCACTCTTTTGGAAACAGTCCTCCAGGTAAGGGCAGAAAACTGCAGACAATTCACCAAAGTTGAAAAGAAGGGAGATCCTTGCAATTTACCCATTTAATCACATTGATGAAGAACCTCTTATGTAGATCATTATCATAACAAGGGTTACTTTGTCTTCCACCCACATTTGAAGTGGTGGGCAGAAATACTTACAGGGACCTGGGCACATTTTGCCTATGGGAAGAGACCTCCCTCCCACCCCAGTCCCATTTTAGAGAATTCAGATGACCTCATTACCATATGTGATGGCTAATTTTGTGTCAGCTTGGCTAGGGCCAGTTATTTAACCAAGCACTAATCTAGGTGTTGCTGTGAAGGTAATTTTTCCATGTGGTTAACATCTACAATCAGTTGACTTTAAGTAAAGATTACCTTTAACAATATGAACAGGCCTTGTCCAATCAGTTTAAGGCCTTAAGAGCAAAATTTGAGGTTTCCCAGAGAAAAAGAAATTCTGCCTTAAGATTGTGGAAATAACTCCTGTCTGAGTTTTCTATTTGTTGGCCTGCCTGACAGCTTTCACACTTGCCTGCTCCCACAATTGTGTGAGCTACTTCCTTAGAAATAAATCATATATATATATGTATATGTATATACATATATTCATTCATATTCCTATTAGTTTAGTTTCTCTGGAGAATCTTTACTGATATGCTATTCTTATCCCAAAGTTTTTAAATAAAGTTAAAACTAAGTAGAAAATAATGATAATAGTGGGGACAATCAGTCAAATTACATATAATAATCTTCTCTTTGTACTCTTCACCCTTGTCATCAGTTTGGTGGATAGCTGGTCAGTGAAATTAGGAAAGTTATTTTCAAAAGTGCATGAAGTAGAAAAATCTTAATTTAATATTAAGCTTCTAATTAGAATAATTGATAGAAGTGTTGCATAATCAATTAGAATTGGTCAGTGTTTAGAAGTGCCTTTCTTTTGAAAGTCGAGTGCTTTACAAATGGGAAAAATATAAATTCTCTTGAAATTCTTAAGTATTTTTGAGATACATATATTTTTAATGTAATTATCTATACTATGCATAGCAGAGTCTCTGTAATGATGGGTGCGTGGCTATTGAGCACTGGGAATGTGAGTAGCATGATGGAGAAACTAAATTTTAAATTTTATTCATTTTTGATTAATTTAAATTTTAACATGAAAGACACGTGACTAGTGGCTACCACATTGAACAATGTAGACTTTATTATGTATATTTCAAATATGGACCTTAAGTTTAAGTAAAAAATAAATATTTGTATGGTAACAGTAAACTGAGTAATATAATTATAGTACATTGAATCTGTTATGTTACTTTAAAAAATTGTTTTATTTAAAAAATTTTTTAAATTAATTTTAATTAGAGTGTGGTTGCTTTACAATGTGTTTTTCTTATGGTACTTTAAATGTAAATTTCCATGATTTGTTCTCTGAAGATAGTATGAAGTACAGGTATCATTTTAAATAAGGCTTCATTCACAATGTGGATATTTTAAATGTACTTTTAGTGGTAAGAAGTAGATTTTATCATTTAATAATTTTACATTGCTGGTGTCCCTTGTCATTCATTTATAGAATGGTCTTCTCTCTATAGAGAATCCCTTTGAAGTATATATACAAGGTTAGCTTTTTTGTTTGAGTTGACCAAAACTTTTATTTAGAGTAACTTTTTATGTCTGATATCCACCTAAAATAAAAGAGTATATCTTATAATATCTAGTCTTTACAAATAATTATGTATGCATAACAGTTTCAGGGCTAAGTATCATTATCATTAGACAGATTTTTTTTGGAACTGTGTAGTACAAAATAATAAACCTTTATTTAGACTAGGCGTAAGGTGGCTTAAGCATGTTGAATCATCCAAACTCTGAATTATATTACTCTTTTACTAAGAAGAAACCATAGCCTTGAGAGCAACTTCTTACAGGGTATACTTTGTGCCTTTGAGTTTAGCCATAAACTCTCTCCTTTCATATATATTCATTTGGAAGTGAGTCTCCCAGGTTAGTCATATTGCCACAGTGGGGATGTTGAACATTTATAAAGAAATAGCTCCCCCAAAATTTGTCTGTATAAGTCCAACTACAAATTAAGTTATAGAGGAACATTTACACAGAGAATTTTTTGAACCAGTGACAAAGCCACAACTAGAAGTATGCCTTGGGATTTGCATTTAAGAAAAAGGTATCTATTTTGAGCAAACTTTCTTTACCAAAAATTTGGAAAATATGAATGAATTTATGGGGATAATGGACTCTTGCAGAAGTTCTGAGATGTATGGTGGCTGCAAATATCATACTTTCTCAACTTGTTTGTTAGCCCAAGCTACACATTTTGAATAATCAAGTGGAGTTTCTTGAGATTTCCTGAAACATTCCTAAAGAGGATTTTAAGAATTTGAGGTCATTTGCAACTTTCTTTTATATGGGTGTAAATCTTCTTAGAACAATTCAGTCTGCTTTCTAACTCTTGTAATTTCTCTCAGTTTAGTTTCATTCAACATTGATTGAATGCAAGTTGTATGTTCAGGGGGAAAAAAAAGCATAATTATATCTCTGTCCTAATTACCTTCTATAGACTAACAGCTCTTTGAAGGCAATGACAGGATCCATTATTTAACAGGTAACCTGACCTGTACATACACTGCAGTGTTTATTGCCAAAGGAAGACTGCAAGTAAATGCATCATTTGATGATTATTAGAAGGTTTTCTTGTTTAAATGTAGAAGGCTTCATTGGTGTCAGTTCACCATATAGAATGGGAATTAAGCTTGTCCTTTTTTAGATTCAACTCCCATTGACTTCATGTAAGGTTATCACTGAATAAAAACTTGAGAATTATCCTTTTGTGATTAATTTCTGTTTGGGAAAAATCACATCATAAAGCATTTTACCTACCTTCCTATATACCATTTCTTCTTTCCATTTTCTGGGGCAGGAAAGATTGAGATAGTGATACTGTTTTGACTAAAGAAATTGGATATTTAATGCTTTTCACTTTATTTCAAATGACCCTTCAAATGTCTGCTTTGGGAATGAAAGTCATCATTCTGTGAGGGTAATATAGGAAACTTTTTTTTTTTTTTAAGTTGCAAACAAAGTTCCCCCGGCACAGGATTTTAAAAATCTTTGGCATTAAACCTTCTGAAACCCATCTGTGTTGAAAATTATTTTTTTGCTTTGGGGCATATTATATTTACATAGTTTTTTTTTATTTCACAATATTTAATCTAGTGAGAAAATAGCTTCTTAGGCCAAGCATAGAATCCAACTCACAGGAGCACAAGGTAGGGAAATCTCTGCAATGTATAACCACAACTGAGAATATTATTTGTAACAGTAATAATTTAAAAAACGCCAAATACATGGTGATTTCTTTGTAGTTTTCAGGGTTTTATCATCTATATGAAATTTAATAAAATAATTTGAATTTTAATGAAAAAATAATGAAAATAAACGATGCCTATAATTATGTATTCAAAACTTCATTCAATAGGCAACTCTATAATCCTCAAGTTGGTCAGAAAAGCAATGTCTATGATGCTGCTTTCTTTCCTGAATAAAGCTACACTGAAGAATGCTTATCTGTTCTCTCTTTCTTTAGTGGTATTGTCACAAACCTGTGGTTTTCAGCAGAAAGTGCTTCTGCCCCTGGAGAAATTTTTAGTTGTCATTTTTGGGGAGGGAGGTGCTACTGGCATCTACTGGGCAGAGAACAAAGATGCTGCTAAACATCCTAAAATGCACAGAACATTTGCACAGAGCAGAGAATTGTCCAGTGCAAAATGTCGATAGTGCCAAGGGTGAGAAAAGAAAGAGAAAGAGAGAAAGAAAGGTTCAAGGCAGAAAATCTCATCCAAAAGGAAATTGAGCTTATGTCAAATAATTATACCACATATTTCTGTATTCAAATGCTAGGTCCTCTCATAAACTGACCCATAGGCTTGTTTATCCAAAATGATAGAGGTGCTAATTATTTCTACAATGGCAATCATTTTGTGATATATATATACATATCAACACATTGTACATCTTAAATTTATACAATGTTTATGTCAAATACATTTCAAAATAAGGTCAAAGTAAATGAAAACTTTAAAAACTATAAAGAAAAATCAGAGAAAATGAATTTCTTTTCAAGAAATTTTAAAAAACCCGAATCTGGAGTCCCACTGAAACACATGGAACATGAACCCAGAAGAATATAGAGCTGTTTAAAACTCTGATACATGACATCTATACATCTATTGGCTAAGTATGATTTGTATCAGGATGATTATGAAGCAAAGGTTAAAATAGATGATATGTATTTAGTTTTTGCATCAAAGGCCACAGAAGGAGCATAGGTTAGATTGAATCTCTTTCAAATTCTAACTAATCATTAATTAGTTATGTGACTATAGGGAACTTACTTAGCCTTGCTAAGCCTCAAATTCCTCATCTGTAAAATGGGATACTAATAATTACTGAATACAGACAGACATTGTAAAGATTAAATGAAATAACAAGTGTAGAAGCAGCAGAAGAATACTTGCACGCATGAAAATATTATTAACTTTACTGTATGTTTTATTGACTGGCAGTCCATATATATAGAACATATTAGTATATTAATATTAATATATTAACTGGAATATATGACTAATGAATCCCCACTATCCCAAATTGTGCCAATAACAGTTATTTCTCTCAACGGAGAGATTGAGGTATTTGTGGATCTACTATAGGCAGCATTTTAGGCTGGATGGAAGAGTTTAGTATGAACATTTTAATGGTATAATTTTCTTAGATATGAAATAAACTCAAAATGGATGATGATTTTGAAAGTGAAAACACCAACACTATCTTCTTCCTCAGTATCTCATTATCTTCTTATGAACCTAAGATGAAACCCTTGTGATTTCTGAAAGCGTGAGATCTAGATTTATTCCCTGCATAGAATGTAGACACAACATAAATCGACTACCTTTTACTGCAATGTATAGTTAAGAATTTTCATCACCTAATGTATAGATAGCATAGTGATATAAATAGCTTTGCCAAGATTTAGGTAAATTCATAGATTAGTTATCCCTTACAGAATTATTAAGGGAAGTAAGGAGTCTACAAACTATAATCCAACTTTTTCAGATTAATGTAATAGAAGGCAACTATGAGCCTCTCTATTTCCCCAGCACCACCACCCCTACAAATGTTTTGGCTACAGAAAAGCTATTAATGAGCAAGAATTTTTTTCTTGTTGATAATTGTGGTAACTAAATATTCTTAGAAGGAGTTCCAATATGTACCCAAATTCAGACAAATGCTATATTTTGGAGGGTTGCACGACAGCAAAGCACCACGAGTTATGCATTTAAAAATTTTGACAGCTTCAGAAATCCACCATTTCTCATCAACAACGTATTTCTCTACTGGTGAGACTAGAGCTGACTTAATCGTCCAAAGAATTATTTTGCAAATAAACACTATCGGAGTTCCTTCCTTCACATTCTGTTGTACTGGCAGAGTACCTCATTCATTGCTTGACGAAGCTATGTCCTGCTTTCTCTTGAACAGTGACTCCTTGTATTAAATGGTGAGGGGAGTACTTGCCTTTCTATTCTTTTTTCACATTGGAAACTCATATCTAGTTTTCTACTCCTATCATTTTATGTTTTTTAGTGTTACTGTTTTACAGTTTTCCACAGACAGTAAAGGACTATATTTCAGCTTCCCCCCATCAAATATGTTCCATTTGTCATAATTCTCATGCTCAATTTATATTAATTTCAATGATGTAAACACTGATATCACACAGACCTAAGGCTTTCCAGAGGTTTGGATTCACTAATGATACAAGAATATTGAATAATGAACTACAGCATATGATTTCTCCATGGTACTCAAATATACCAGAAATCTCAAAAAATGCACACAGATTTCAGTAATGAACAAAGTAAATGTCAGAAATAAACCATACTTGACTTACAATGGCATTCAGCTTCTTAGAGTTTTAATAAATTTATTTAATAAATTTAATAAATCTTATATGGGGGCATTTACTTCTGATTTCAGAAAACATATTCTATTATAATTTCAGATAAATTGTAAATTAAATAACTTGCTGCTTTGGAGACTGTTATGGACTGAATGTTTGTGTCCTCTCAAAATTTGTACATTGAAACCCTAACCCCCAGTGCGATGGTATGAGGAGGTGGGAGCCTTTGGGAGGTGATTAGGTCATGAGGATTAAGCCCGCATGAATGGGATTAGCGCCTTATAAAAGAAGCCCTAGAGAGCTCTCTCACTTTCTTTCCACCATGTGAGGATACAAGGATAATTCAGCAGTCTGTATCGTAGAAGAGGGCCCTCACCAGAACCCAACCATCCTGGCACCCTGATCTCAGACTTTCAGCCTCTAGAACTGTGAGAAATAAATTTCTGTTGTTTATAAGCCACCCAATCTGCAGTACTTTGTCATAGCAGCCCAAACTGACTAAGAAAGAGATATTTTAAAATTACAATGACATTAATGAACTAATATTTTAGAAGTCACAGTATGGGAAAAGTTGCTTAAAAGAAAATTCAAAATGTCATACGAAATAGTGATAATAATAATAATAATAAATATTAAATCAGTAACATAGCTTGTATTCAGTAACAGCCACCATTTTAGTTATGGAGAGCAATTGCCCTGCGTTTGACCATTGCACTGAAAGAAAATGAGGTATTACAGCTACATTGAGCTGAGCTACATAATCAGATTGGCTTTCAAGTGCTGATTGCTGTAGAATGCTTTTAAGAAATGTGGAATTGACAAAATTAAACCTGTTTGATCTTTGAAGTTTGCAAAATCTCTCAAGCTTCTTGTATATGTAAAAGAAAAAACAAAACAAAACTGAGCAACAGAATAGCCTTTATTCAAGAATTCTTTAAAAAATGTCATGTTGATATACACACTACTATATATATAAAATAGATAACCAACAAGGACATACTGTATAGCACAGGGAACTATACTCAATATTTTGTAATGACCTATATGGGAAAAGAATCTGAAAAAGATTAGATATAGGTATATGTATAACTGAATCACTTTGCTATACACCTGAAACTAACATGACATTGTAAATCAACTATACCTCAATAAATAAATAAATAAACAAACACAAATTACCTAGCCAAAAAAAAAATCATGTTGAAATGTTTCTTGTGTTAGTAAAATTTGATTTTTAAAAATGTGCTTTAATATTTTATAAATTGCAAAAGTGGATACTTTTGGTCCTGGATCAAATACATATTTAACAAAGGCATTGTACTGTTTAAATAGGAAGAGGCCTTTGTGCTTACTCTTGCTCTCTTGTTCTCTACTTAGTCTAGGAACCGGGAAGCACAGTTTTCGCTCTTGAGGCTATAATTTTTTGTGGGAATATCTCACCTACATAGTTCTCTGTATGTTAGCAGGAGCCATCATTGTTGAAGTTAGAGATATGCATAATGAGTAGATCATGACCTATGCAGTCTGTTTCTTCTGCTAAATGCGTATGATATTGTACCTGCCATGAATATAATGGAAAAAACATACAGCTATGTGTGGGTTGAAGCAGACCTTTAAGTATGTACCATGGGTTTAATTTACCTTCAATTTCGGATTTGCATAGATATAAAAGCATCTCTTATTAGTGACATAGATAGTATTTAGAAAAACATGTATTTGTTGCACTATCCAGATTGTTAAAAACACACTTGGTCAAACCTTAAATATAGTACAAAATTTTAACTCCAAGTGGAGGAGAGTAGCAAAAGTGTGTATCTTAGGAAATAATTTGCATCTCTTATTTCTTTAAAAGTCAGAGAAGTTTGATGACTAGAGAATATTTAACATAGCTGTTTTTTTTTTAAATCACATTTTCCTCAGGCCTTTTCTCAAAAACAAATGATCTCAATATGTTAAAATTACAGAATTCATTTCCAGAATGATTTTCATATTTAATTCCCAATTTAAATTTATCTCATGATCTCTGAATCTTTGTAAATGCATACCTTTCTCTTTCAGTGTACGGTTTAGGGAAGAATATGAAAGACTAAGTGCTAAATTTTCTCATCTTTTGTATATTTGTGTCAAACAGTAATTTACATGAATCACCAAATTAATTATAATGTACAGGAATAATATACACATATAATTCACATATAAATAAACAAGACTTTAGTATCAGGCATATCCATAGGACAGACTTTTTAAGGAGGCTGTACTCAATCATGAAAATACTATTCTAATTTTGAAACTTGAAATTCCACAAGTCTTTGCATCATAGTCTGGCTTCATCTACCTCTCTAGATTCATTATGTACATGCTTTCTATGCTTTTGCCCCACTGGTCTTTTTTCAGATTCTTTCTTCCTTGTTCTTTCCAGAGGGTGTGGGACATTATTCCCTCCCTTTTTAACTTGGTTAACGTCTATTCACTCTTCAGATCATAACTCAATTATCCTTCCATCAGTGAAGCCTTCCCTGAGCTTCCTGTCCAGGTAAAATCCTCTTATTACCTCATTTTCATAGCACTTATTCACAGTTGAAAATTTTCCATTTTTAGAATACTTTTCTTTATGTCTATATCTTCTCTACTATTCTCATGTATACCATCACATAGGGATTGTGGTGGGTTATGTGTATCATTTAATCCCCAGTTCCCAGCATAGTGCCTCACACATAGTAGGTGCTTAGTATATATTGTTGAATGAGTGGGTTGAACTTGTAGCTGGATGTTTCTATACTAAGTTCACTTCCCTGCCAGTTCTCATGGACATTTTTGTATTCTCCAGCAGATTACACAAATCTCTGAGAGCTAGAATTGTGTAATATTCAGTTGTATTTTTTTTAACTCTCATAGTGGCAAACGCAGTACATTGTACATAGATGCTATTCGATAAATGTTTATTACCTGTGTGGATGATGTAAATAAGTAAAAATTGTGTGGCTTAAAGTTTATTTAACTTACTTCATATCATTTAAAGATGAAAATCAAGAAAAATAGTAATCTTTATACTAATTCTTACCCTTTATTTTCATTTCCAGTGTACCCTAGTTTAAAATGAAAATTATAACTGTCAGTGGAGTGCTAAGTAAGGGTAAGTGAAAATAAATTCTCATCATTTCATACCCTCTGGGATGAGTAGTGTATCAACATATCTGTGTATGTATACCCATAGCTTGTTCTTGAAGAAGGCCCAGTCAGCAGTTATCTAGGGGGATGTGTGCAAGGGGCCTTCAAAAATGCCTAAATACATCATTATGCTCCCTCTCTATTATGGCCCCAGTATCTGAGATTCTCAAAGTAATTTCTGATTTTATTAGGTAGTCAAAGACTCCTATTAACTGGGTGTCAATTTTGTTATGTGACGTTACCACACTAAGCAGTAGTGGTCATTTACCCTTGATTTGGGTTAGTGTAACGATAAGCCAATAATGGGGTAAGTTTTGATGAAGGTGAAGAGATTGGCTAGAGTGTGACTAATGGCTCACTTCTCAGGATGTGACATGGTTTAGAGAATGAAAGATGGGGAAGACAGAGGCAATAACTAGGAAGCATGTCGCTGGAGGAGAAACAATGAAAGGGAGGAGTGCAAGCACAAAATTTGGAACTATGAGTGAAAAATCAGAATTCTAACTCTGTAATATCCTAGATCTATGACTTTAGGAGGGTTATTTAAGTCTCTGAAAATCAATTTATTCAATATTAAAAGTTATACAAAAACATTTTAAATTATTTCTGTTATGTAGCAAGTGCAGTAAGTATTAGTTGAACCTGAAAAACAAATTTCATCTATTTTACAATTTATCAAATGCATTAGCTATTCCTATAATATCAATTCAAGATAATGTTGGACATCAGTATTTCCTAGCTAATTTTAATCCTAACTAGGCTTGTTGGACAGTATTTCAAATATGCAAAAACCAATCAAGAATGCTTAATATTTACCTCATATAAGGTACTATGGAAAGAATGAGGCAAGATTCCTCCCTATGAGGAACTTAACATGTGGTCCAGGAGGTGGACTTGGTGGGCATGGAGAAATAATTCACGTTTATTCATTCAACAAGGGTTTATATAGTCCTCTTATTATGCCAAGAATAATTTGAGCCATAGGGATACCAGTATGAGAAAATCACACAGTGTTGAAGAGTAAATTTTATGGAGAAGGCAGGAGTGGAGATATATAGTGTGAATAAAAATGGAATAGGGAAAGGGGAATAGAGAGTGACAGGAGTGATTTTACATAAGGTGGTCGAAGACTACCTCAGTGTTAAGAAAGCATTTAAGGTGACATCTGGAGAAGTGAGCAAGCAAGCCACATGAATATCTAGGGGGAAAGAAATCAGGCAGAGGAAAACAGTACAAATGTCCTGAAAGCAGGTGCATACTTGGCATGTTCAAGGAACAACAAAGAAGTCACTGTGGGTGGAATGAAGTAAAACAAGGATGAGTGGTAGGAAATGAGGTCAGAATGGTAGCAGAGGGGCAAGATCATATAGTGTCTTATAAAGGTTAATTTATAGGCCTGGGGCCAACAGGATTCATTAGATGTTGAACACATGATCTGACATATATTTTACAAGCATCAATTTGGCTGTTGTGTGGAGAATAAACTGACGGTTGAGCAAGAGTGGAAGCAGAGACCAGTTGATAAGCTATTGATTAGTCCAGACAAGAGAATGATGGTGGCTTGGATCAGGGTAGTTTACAAATATACTAAAATATAGGGCAAATTTAATTTATTATTGGACTCCCTGTGGGATGTGACAGAGAGTCAAAGATGACTTCAAGGTTCGTGGGGGCGGGGGGTGGCATCAAATATTTGCTGTTTGTGATGCTTATCAAGCACCCAAAAGATATTTGGATGGCAAATAAGCACATGAAAATTCTCAACATTATTATCAGGGGAATGTAAACTAAAACCACGAGTTTTTAATACATAACTACTAGAAGAGCTGAAATTAAAAACACTGATAAAGTTTTAGTAAAAATGTGCAACTGGGACACTCGTATATTGTTTGTAGGAATGTAAAATGGTACAACTACTTTGGAAAATAGTTTGCCAGTTTTGTATAAACTTAGACATATATTTGTCTTATGACTCAGAATTACTGCTGTTAGGTATTTACTGAAGATAAATTAAAACATATGCCCACAAAAAGACCTGTGTATCAATATGCATAACAGTATTTTTCACAACAGCTAAAAAATGAGAACCACCCAAAATGTCCATCAGTAGGTAAATGGATAAACAAATTGTGGTATACCCAGAGAATACAATACTATTCAGTATTTAAAAAAAAGTGAATTGCTATTGCATGCAACAGCAAGGATGAATCTTAAAATTCTTATGCTGAGACATTAAAGAATGCATATTGCATGATTCCATTTGTATGAAACTCTAAAACAGGTAATACTAATCTATAATGATAGAAAGAAGATCAGTGGTCCACCATCCTGCTTTATCTGGTACTGAGATGTTTCCCAGGATGCAGGAATTTTAGTGCAAAACCCAGGACAGTCCCTGGAAAACCAGAACAGGTGGTCAAATGTTTAGGGGTGATTTGACTACAATGACTGACTGGGAAGGAGCACCAGGGAACCTTTTGGGGATGAACAAAATATTCTGTAATTTTATTGTGGTGGTGGTAACATGGGTATATTCATTTGCCAAAGTTGATCAAAATATATACTTAATTGTGAGCATTTTATTGGCTATGAAGTGTGTATCAATGAAGCTTATTAAAAATAAAACAAAAACATCTAGTGGTAAGTTATTTAAAGTATAACTTTTATATATTTTGTATTTTATATATATATATATATTTTTTTTTTTTGGCTGCGTTGTGTCTTCATTGCTGCGCACGGGCTTTCTCTAGCTGCTGCAAGTGGGGGCTACTCTTCGTTGCGGTGCGCAGTTTTCTCATTGTAGGGGCTTCCCTTGTTGCGGAGCACAGGCTCTTAGGCGCGTGGGCTTCAGTAGTTGCAGCACGTGGGCTCAGTAGTTGTGGCTCACGGGCTCTAGAGCACAGGCTCAGTAGTCGTGGCACACAGGCTTAGTTGCTCTGCAGCATGTGGAATCTACTCAGACCAGGGATCGAACCCGTGTCCCCTGCATTGGCAGGTGGATTCTTAACCACTGCACTACCAGGGAAGTCCCAGTATAACTTTTAAAACACATGCACTGGTATCTTCATTGTTCTTTTGTCTCAGAAGAAGTGGTCAGATAAATACTGTTCTAAGCAAATGTTCCTGAAGTGACTCTGATGCTCGGTACTTATAAAATCACAAGATTTCTGTTAATTTAAACCCCTGAATGATTGTCGGGAGTCCCATAGAGACTTAGATTGACTGAAGACCATTAATGCATTTTATCATGTTGATAATAGAGCCATATCTGATCCATATTTTGAAACCTGGGTAAATTAAAAGTTGTTCAAAGAGTGTAGAAAAAAATAACCAAACATGAAATATTACTGGGATATGATCATGCTGTATTTATAAATATATTTCAAATTGAATGCTCTGGAAAGGTAAATTCAGACCCCAGAGGAAAGCTAATTTATCAGGAGCATTTTCACCCTTCATAGTAAAATAATGTAAGCATAACCAGAGTTAACCCTGAATAACTCATGATGAATAATATAGGCAAATATAAATGACAAATTATTTACAGAAGTTAGATTTTTTTTTTGCTAAATAACTATAGTAATTCTAATGACAGGGAAAGAAGTTGAAATAAAGTCAGCCATGTTGAATGTCCTCCTTTCATTTGCCTTACTTACATTAACTCGTGTATTTCTGATTTTGTTTTGCTCAAACATGCTAGTGATCTGAAAATAGAAATACTGTGATCTAGTATGAACAAAATGTCTCCCTAGTAGCCCCGTATTTCTTCATCAAGTCAGGTGCAGTTATGAGTTAAGTGAAACTTAATTTTATGTCCTTTTGGTCACATCATTTTGAACCATATTTACTTACTCGGCATAACCTGTCATTGTTTACTTTACAGTTAGAGTTATAACCCTAAGATTTAAGGTCTTCTATTTATGCCCTGTAAACATATCTCTGCCCAACCCTTCTACTTGTATGTCTTCTATGTGGAAATGAGAATAATATAATCTAGCATTTAGGGTTGTCATGGGGATTGAACAAATATGCTAATTTGAAAGCACCTGCTGCATAATTACCTGTGAATTTCTTTATTTTTCCTCCCTTTCTGGACCCATGATATATGCCTCTGTCACATAAAACTATCTCTCTAAATCTGTATACCTGCACCTTTATCTATATATGAATTATTGCTCTTTTGAATGAGACACTGTAATGTGATAGTTAAGAACACAGACTCTAGGACCAGACTCAATTCAAATTTCACTCTATCAACTAATAGCAGTATGACCTTTGGCAAATCAAGTCTCTTAACTTTTCTTTTCCTTAGTTTCCTCATTTCAAAAATGAATATAATAGTAACACCTACCACACAGGATTTTGTGCGTATTATATGTTATTATAAGCAAAGCACTTAGAATAATATGTAGCACATAGTAAGCTAAATTAAAGAAGCATTGTCTATTGTCACTAGAATATAAGCTTCATGAGGGTCAGATTTTTGTCTCTTTTGTTCACTGCTATATCCTTCTACTCCTCTCCTACAGATATACTATATTTTTTCCTGATTTCTGCCAGGAAATTCTGTTCCAGAATTATTCCAACTGCCTACTCAATATCTCTCATTGGATATCTGATAGGCATTTCATACTTATCATGGCCAAAACATCACTCTTGATTGTCCCCCAACCCATTCCTGCCTTGACATTCCTTGTTTTAGTAAATAGGCCCACAATTCACTTAGTTGCTCAGGCCAAAAACTGGTAGTTATCTTTGATTTCTTTCTTTCTTTTATATATCATATTTATCAGGAAGTCATGTCAGCTGTAACTTTAAAATATATCCCAAATCGAATTAATTACAAATCCAATTAATTGTCTTATCCTAGTCTAAGCCACCATAATCTCTCTTTCTTGGACTGTAGCAGTGTATCATAATGAATGATTCTTCTTCCTCTCTTGTCCCCCTCCAATCAGGGTAATCTTTTCTTTAGAGTAAAGTCAGATCACATCACACCTTTGCTCAAATTCTCCAATGACTTCTAGTCACATTTGGAATAAAATCTACTCTTGTTTCCACAGCCTTTAAGGCTCAACCAGATCTCGGCCACAGTGCTCTTCTTGCCCTTCCTCAAACAACAGAGTTCATTTATTATCTAATGGCTTTTGCATTTGCTGTTTCCTATGCCTGGAATGCTGTTCTCGAAGACTATCATATAGCTCACTTCATTCCTTCATTTAGGCCTCTGTATAAAATATAGAAAGGCCTCAGAGAGACTTTCTTTTCATTCCTATCTGCAGTATCCCCCCTCTAAACAGGTATGGTATATGGTAGGAAAAGTGAAAACATGGGTTTCCAAGGTATTGGTAATTTTCTATTATTCAAACTTAGTGGTGGATATGCAAGTATAATATATATACCAGCATACATATGTATTTATATTTATGACTTTGTATGTAATAAATATCTCATAATAAAAGTTAAAATAAATAAAATAGCCCCATAACTATTTCTGCTTACCATGTTTTATTTTTATTAAAGCAATTATCACTACTTAAAATGATATATTTGTGTACTTTATTATGCTCTGTCTCTCACACCAGAATGTGAATTTCATGAAGGCAGGGATATTGCTTATTATTATCACTGCTATATCCTAGAGCCTATCACATTGCCTGACAAATGAGCAGGAGCACAACAAATATTTGTTGACTGGATCAAAGAACATAGCTCTTTGGAGGAATTTGATGAGAAATTCTGAGATTTTTAAATATCCTTAATCATTTAAAATCTGTAATGGACACTTCTGGTCATCTCCCCAGGATTTATTACTCTCTTCTCCAAACTTAACAGCCCTGGATTTTCCAACCATGTGGTTTGGGACCTCAGTTCATGCTTTAGGGATAGGCTTTAATTGGTATAAGCCATATATACTATTCACAAGCTAGTGTGATTTGTTCAAGAATAGGAGCATGATATTAGCCATGCCCATCAGGGCAAGTAAGTCTAAATTTTGAGATGTATGTTTGAGCTATATGACAAGCAGACTATCTTTCTTACTAATTAAGAAAGAGATAACGTGCCTGAAGCTTCTGGCATGAAAGGAATTACACATATTTAAAGTATACAATTTAAGAAGTTTTGACATGTATATAGTTATGAAGCCATCACAACAATAAAGAGATATATCAATATAAAATATTCATCACCCACAAAATTTCCCTTGTACCCCTTGGTAATTCCTTCCTCATGTTCTCAAGCATCCACTGATCTACTTTCTGTCACTATAGGTTACTTTGCATTTCTAGAATTTTATGTAAATGAACTCATAGGGTATGTACTCTTTATCTGACTTTTTTCACTCAACATAATTATTTTGAGATTCATCCATGCAGTTGTGTACATCAATAGCTCATTCCTTTTATTTTTGAGTAGTATTCCTTTGTACGGATATACAACAGGATGGGAGAGAGATGCAAGAGGGAGGGGATATGGGGATATATGTATACATATAGCTGATTCACTTTGTTATAAAGCAGAAACTAACACACCTTGTAAAGCAATTACACTCCAATAAAGATGTTTAAAAAAATACATTACAACATGATAGATGTTTTGTCTAAAGTGCTCCTTACTTCCTCAGGAACCCTTACCAAAATTGCCTTTAAATTCCACATTTCCACCAATAGTCTCTTCAAAGCAATTTAACCTTTTGCTATCATTTGCCTTAGAGTTCTTCCAGTCTCTGTCCATTACCCAATTCTAAAGCCACACATGTCATTGGGTTTAGGGCCCACCTGGATACCCCAGGTTTATCTCATCTTGACATCCTTAACCTAATTACCTTTGCAAATATCCTTTGTTAAAATAAGTTCACATTCACAAGTTCAGGTTGGGAATATCTTGAGGGTGGCCATCATTGAACCCACTACACCTTCCAGGTGCCCAGATTAGTGACTCAGAGCATTTGTCCCAGGGTAAGCCAGTCTATATGAAAAGAGGTCTCCTCAAAGGAACTGATTCTATCTGAAACAGAGTTGGGCAGTTCAAGCCTAAGGGCAGTCTCAACAAGTTTCTCCTCTTAATTAAGAGTAACAGGTAAAATACTAGATAGTTCATCAAACAGAACCATGGAAGGAGATAGGTAAGAAGAGCCCTCCTCGGTCAGAGCAAACCTCAAAGCTGGCCTCAAAATATATCCCTGTCTGAATTTAATTGGATCAGACTGTGAAACAGTGTATGCCCCAGGGCATTGTCAAAAATAATAGAATAGTCATTCAGGAATTAGTGGGGTGGAAGGGCTGAGTGATACACAAAAAGAGGCAGGCAGCTTAACAGAGAGATTAAGGGAAGATATAGTCAAAGAGAGCCCTGTTAAAATCATTATGGTCCCAGAATGACTGCAAATTTTTGTAAGGCTGTACCTGCTAAGGGGTAACACAAATGGCTTAACGTTGCAGGGCAAATAAACTCTACTAAAATAGCCTAGACAAGTCACAAAGTAAACAAATAAGCAAACAATATTACAAACAAGACTTGGAGAGGAGTAAGGGTAATCAGCATCTAAAGTTGCCATATTTTCTAAATTGTCCAGTTTTGAACAAAAACTTATGACACGTGCAAAGGAAAAGGAATATATGACCAATACATGGTAAAAAGAAGCAGGTAATGGAAAGTGTCTTTGAGAGAGTCAGATGTCTGATTTAACAAAGACTTCAAATTATCCATTATAAATATGTTAAAAGAACTAAAGGAAACCATGCTTAAGGAAGTAAGAGACTATATAAAGACAATGCCTTATCAAACAAAGAGTATCACTAAAGTGGTAGAAATTATTTAAAAAAAAAGAAATTCTGGAGTAGGAAAGTAGATTAACCAAAGTGAAAAATTTTACTAGAGAATCTCAACAGTATACATGAACTGGCAGAAGAAACAATCAGCAAACTTGAAAATAAATAGATTGATAGAGATTATGCAATCTAAAGAGGAGAAACTAGAATGAAGAAAAATCAAGAGAACTTCAGAGAAATGTAGGATGTCTTTAAGTGCACCAGCATATGTGTTATGGATGTACCCTGATGGCTTTACTTTTGAGTTCTACCAAACACTGAAAAAAGCTAATACCAATTTTTCACAAACTCTTCCAAAAATAGAAGAGGAGGAAACACCTCAACTCTTTCTGTGATGCCAGGATTACTATGACAGCAAAACCAGATAAAAATATCAAACAAAAAAATAACAATGTCTCCTATGAATACAGACAGAAAACCCTTCAATAACACACAAGCAAATGAAATTTAGCAATATATGAAAATGAGTATAAAGCATGACCAAGTGGGATTTGTACCATAAAAATGAGGTTAATTTAACCTCCAAAAAATCAATTATTGTAATTCATTACATTAACAGAAGAGGGGACAAAAACCACATAGTCATCTCAATAGATGCAGAAAATGCTTTTGGCAAAATGCAACAACATTTCATCATGAAGACAGTGAATAAACAAGGAGTCAGAGGAAACTTCCTAAATTTTTAAAGGCCATCTATGAAAAACCCACAGATAACATCAGACGTAATGGTGAAAGATTGAATGCTTACCCTTTAATATCAAAAACCAGACAAGGAGGTCCACTTTCACCACTTCTATTCAAAATTGTGCTAGAGGTCCTAGCCATGGCAAATAGGGAAGGAGAAAAAGAAATAAAAGTCATACATACTGGAAATAAATTTAAAAAATTATCTCTACTTGAAAATGACATTACTTTGTACATAGGTAATCCTTAGGAATCATTTAAAACTATTAGAACTAATACACAATTTCAGTAAGGTTGCAGGATTCATGATTAATATAGAAAAATCAATTGTGTTTTATATAGTAATAAACAAACCAAAATTAAAACTAAGAAAACAGTTGCATTTGCAAGGCATATAAAGAATAAAGATAACAAAAGAAGTATAAGACTTATACACCTGGAAACTATAAAGCATCATTGAAGAATTTAAAGATCTAAATAAATGGAATGATATCCTATGTTCATGGATTGTAATGCTTAATATTGTTAAGATGGCAATACTCCCCAAATTGATCTACAGATTCAGTGCAATCCTTATCAAAATCACAGTTGCCTCTTCTGCAGAAATTGACAAGCTAACCCTAAGATTCATGTGTAAACTCAAGGAATCCAAAACAGCCAAATGATCTTGAAAACAGACAACAAATTTGATGGATTCACACTTCCTGATTTCAAAACCTACTACAAAGCTGCAGTAATCAAGACAGTGTGGTACTGGAATAAGGACAAACATAGATATCAGTGGAGTAGAATAGAAAGTACAGAAAGGAACCCATTTATCTATGGCCAATGATTTTCAACAAGGGTATGAAGACAATTCAAAGGGGAAAGAATAGTCTTTTCAACAAATGGCATTGGGGCAACTGGATATCTACATGCATAAAAATGAAATTGAACCCCTAACTCATACCATATACAAAAAATTAACTAAAAATGGATCAAATACCTAAATGTAAGAGCTAAAAGTATAAAACTCTTAGTAGAAGACATAGGTGTGAATCATCATGACCTCAGATTATGAAACGTTTTTTTAAGATATACCAAAAGCACAACAAAAGAAAAATAGATTAATTGGACAGCATCAAAAAAAAAAAAAACCAAACAAAAAAACCCCTTGTATGTCATAGGACATCATCAAGAAAGTGAATAGACAGCCTGTAGAATGGGTGAAAATCTTTGCCAATCAGATATCTGATAATGGACTAACATCCAGATTATATAAAGACCTCTTACAACTCAATGAAAAGACAAAAAAAAAAAGAACTTAAAATAATGGACAAATTATCTGAGTAGACATTTCTTCAAAGAAGATAAATAGACAATACCCTCATGAAACTAGACTCAACATTATTAGATATGAGGAAAATGGAAATAAAAACCACAGTGAGATACTACTTATCCATTAGAATGGCTATAATAAAAGAGCCATACAATAGCAAGTGTTGCTCAGCATATGGAGAAATTGGAACCCTTATACACTGCTGGTGCTAATATAAAATGATACAGCCACTTTTGAAAACATCTGGCAGTTCCTCAAAGGATTAAACATAGGATTTAGATCTGAGCTACATTCTACACCTGGGTGTATACTCAAGGAAAATGAAAACATATGTCCATGCAAAAACTTGTACAGGAATGTCCATAGAAGCATTATTCATAATAGTCAAAATTTGGAAACAATCCAAATGTCCATCAATTGATGAAAAGATAAATAAAATGTAGTATACCCATATAATATAATACCACTCAGGTATAAAAAGAAATGAAGTGCTAATACATACTACAATACGGATGAATGTTGTATACATTATGCCAAGTGACAGAAGAAAAGACCGTGTATTGTATGATTCCACTTAGTTGAAATGTCTAGGATAGGCAAATGTATACGGAGAAAAAGTAGATTAGTTGTTGCCTAGGATTGCTGGGGTTATTGGAATGGGGAGTCACTGTTAAAGGGTATGGGGTTTCTTTATGGTGTAATGACAGTGTTCTAAAATTTATTTTGGGATGAATGCATAATTCTGTGGCTGTATTAAAAAAAAACACTTAACTGTATGCTTTAAATAAGTCAATTTTATGAGATGTGACCTAGATCTCAATGAAACTATTAAGGGAAAAAGAGTGAGTAAAGGATATAAAGTTAATAATCAAAAAGTAAATATAAATACCAAATGACTGAAAAAAAATTAAAACTTAGTCACAAATAAATGTAAGTGAAAAAAATTGGGGGGTTTTAATTAATGGATTTAGATCAGCCTGGTAGGAGATCACTAAGGGCTTGCTATAGGATTATAAACTTTGTCCTGAATTTCAGTATTTTGGTTGGTGACTTGAATGAAGGCATAAAAAAAAAGACTTCTCAAATTTAACATTAACAAAAGCTGGTTGGAATGGATATTACCAAATTATGTTTGATAAACAAAAAGTCAATATGCTTCAATGATGTTTCACTATTAATATCATTTTATATACAGGAAATAAGTCTAAGTCCTGGCCTTAGATGAGAATGTCAACTGTATGCATAGAGTGTGAAGCAGGGCCGGCTTGATAACCTTCTACATGACAAAGACCTAGAGGCTTTTGCTCATTGTAGGCACAATATGCTGCTTCAGTGACATGTGAATGCAAAAACAAACAAACAAAACACACACAGACACAGAAGCCTGCATGAATTTAGGGTATTTTCTTAATGTCTATTGTTCTAAACAAGTCACAGAAAGAATGGTATCACAATACTTTACACTGGTCGAATCACATCTTCTATATTATGTTCAGCTCTAGGCACCACATTTAAGACTAATAGTGAGACACTGTAACATATCTAAGGTTGGCAACAAGAATGGTAAAGCATATGGAATGGATCAGAGAAGGAATGGTTGTGGAGACGGAAGATATTGAGCCCAGGGTAGAAAACAGAGGGAACATAGTACTTGTCTCCAAATATTTGAAAGACTGTCATGTGGAAATGGATTACATTTATTTTGTGTGGTTTCAGAGGGAAGAACTAGAACCAACAAGTAGAAGTTTCGTGATATATTTTGACTTAGTACAAGGAAAACGTTTCTGACTATTTAAGGCTGTTTAATAATGGCTGATGTGTGACCTCGTAAGTTACATTTCACTGGAAGTTTTAAAGCAGAGGCTATAAACCTATCCTTCAATGATACTGTAGGGTGGGTTTCTGCATTGGGTAGTAGTTGGTCTAAAATATGGAAAACAGTGGTTCTCAAAAATCAGAATGAAAAAAAAATTTTTAATTAGTCAAGTCAATTGATTAGGGAGGGGGCCTCAGGGATGGGGCCTGAATGCATATTTTCTTAATACCACAAGTGATTCTGATATAAATGGTTCACAGGCCCACTTTGAGAAACATGACCTGATTTGTAATCAAATAATAATATGTAGAATTCTATGTTTCTTCTGAAGTGAAAAGAAGAAATTGGCTAACTAAGGAGATTAACAGAATTTTAGCCATTTCTGAAATTTTCTGTTAACTAAAAATGTCTTAAAACCACTAATAATATCAATCTAACTCATGAAAAATGGTACAACTGTGGGAAGAAATTTCATTAGTGTTCATTAAAGACCAGATAAGTATACAAGACATTGTGTGCAACTTTTAAATTATATTCATTACTGTTTTATTTTTGTTGTTGTTGTTGTTTTTAAAGGCCTTTGGCATAACCAGCCTTCTTTGAATTATTATAGAACAAATAACTACTGGCAGGTAAATTATTCAGAAGAAATTAAGCGTTACCAGAGAATTTAAGACCTTTTGGTTTTCCTTCCTCTAAATTTGCAAAAGAAAAGCAACTAAGGAAGTGGAAATGAAACTTGAATACTAATATATTACTTATTCTCATGCTATTTGGAAAAACTCATTCTTTGTATTTCCCTGCATGTTCTTTCTCACCACCATTAGATCTCAAATCAAGGGAAAAATAATTTATCCCAGTGTATGCAGAAAACTACTTGATTAACATCGAGGAAAAGAAATTGTCAAAAATGAAGTTAGTTTTGTCTTTCTGTGTGTGTAATTATTTGAGTACTTATCATCACTATTTTTGTCTGTGTTTACTCCTTTTTTACTAGTTATGAATAAGAGGCGTTTATCAGGAGTCCTCTCTTCCATCTACTTTCAAAGGGACTCACCTGCCCAGAACTGTTGAAGCCAATTTTCTCAATGCCTGTGTGGTGTCCCGATTTCTCAGATTTCTGGGAAGTGCTAGATGATTGCTAATGCAGTAAATAAATATGTTAGTTATTCCTGAAGGCATTATCTCCAAGGCAGTGACGTATGGGCAGAATTTTTGACTCTGTGATAAGTCAATGGAAGAGAGAATTTTGAGCAAGGAGACCCTGGTGGTTCTCCTCAAATTGCACTATATACCAGTTTGCCCACACTGGTTACTTCATTGATTAGTATGATGAGTCAGACCTTTTTAGCGTGAGCCCCCTCTTTTGGGTACATGTCCTTCCTTTGCTCAGCACCTTGGCACCTGGCTTTGGTGAGAGCATTTCTGTGACTGTAAGAAAGTAGCGTAGATTTTCTCAAACCCGAAATACTTGCTATGACTCTTGTTCACTTACTCACCAAGGAATGCCTTCCCCAAGAGTATGAAAGAGAATATTGGGCCCAAAGCCCACAAGTGCATGATCTTTTGTCAGACTGGTTTTGGACCACTGAATTAATGTAGCAACTGAAGCTAGACACTTCCTCTAGAGCCACAATAGTTCAAAAGGGGGTAAGTCTATCCCCAAAACAGAGCAAGTGAACAGTTGCAAGATAAAATTCCTACCCAAGAGAATGACATAGAATTTGTCATTTTTTTGGCATGATGTTTTATAGGGTGATCAAGAGGCTTTCATTTTAGTGAATACATTTGCTCACTCAGTTTTGGAGAGTCGCCCTTCATTTATTCCTTTCCTTTTGGAAGTACTTTCGAGTGCAAATTACTGCTATCAGAAGCCTTGAACTGAGAGGCTATTATTCTCCTTGCTCAGATTAAATTAATTTTGAACAGTTTAATGCAGCATGTCCGAGCTGCAAGTCCAAGTGGTGTCAAATCTATTTCTCTGCTTTTTTAAGCTGCACCTTCAAGGGCAGTATGATTCATGGTGAATGTGTTCTTCTAATGTCTTGCTAAGCATTATTATTTTCTTTCATTTGCAAGTCATGAGGCTACAAATGTTAACCATTCTCCTCCTAACATTGTATAAAGAATGCATGATTTAAACTGGGCTGATTTTCCAAAAGGAAGCTTATTACATTTACTTGCTTTACAAATGAAATAAAGAAAAAATACTCTGGATCAAAGCAAGAAGTTTAAAAAGCTAATGAAACATTAGGAAGAGAACTGCTTTGAGAAGCACTGCGACATCATCAGTGTTGTGTTAAAAAGGAATTATCTTGATCTAGGTCCATGTAATAAAATAAAGGAGTTTTAATGATTGGCTATATAATTCTGTTTGTGTTTTTGCAGAGTTGCAAGAAAAAAAACAAAAAAGGGTATAAATCTACTTATCTTCTCTCTTCTAGTTCAAGCAATCTACTGTCTCTCCAGTATTCACTCTATCTAAAGTGTCATTGAAATGTGTAATGAAGTTTTCTCTGTTACTGTAGAGCAAACAGTCAAAAGAATGCCAGTCGATTAACGACAGAGTAGAAGATGTGCTTTAAGCAGTTAGAGGTTTCAAAAACCTATCAACCTTGTGTCTATGTAAAGTACTTAAACTGTACAGTTCAGTACAGTCTTTTCTACAGCTCTAATTACTAGTCCTATGGATTAAGCAAATTAATGTTTTTAAAGGCCTTGAATGAAGATTGATGAAAATACTATATTGCAGTCTTCTTTTGGGGTAGGGGAGAGGCAAAGATCAAGAGAATTGTCCTTTCAAAAGCTGGATAAGCACACTGCTCTTGTCATACTACTTTTTTTTTTTTTTTGAACAGATGAAATAGGCTTACATAAACCTACTGACTTTAGAAATGAAAGTTGTTACTTACAGTCCAAAAGATAAACATGGTAATAATATAATTTTATGACAACATTGCTAAGAGCATTTGAGCTCTTTATCTTTAGTCTATATAAAAACACAAGAATCTGTAAATCATGAAAATTTATTTGGGATTCAGGTACCACATTTGAAGAAAGAGGCTAAAGTGTTGAATAACATGCAGAAAAACAGCAAAAAAAGCGTACAAGAGATAGGGAAGAGGGACAGGAGAGGAGAACTAGAGGGACTGCCATATGAGTATAGGCTAAGATGATTATAATTTCATTTTTAAACACAGAGACTGAAATCCTCTGAAGTCTGTAAGATAATAAGGGGACAAACTGAGTATATATGGATTTGTTAACCAATGCTAGAATATCAGAGTTAATGGGCCTCTTTGAATTTAGGAGACAATAGCAGCTAGCATACTAGAAAGGAATAAGTTTGAATCCCAGTCTCACAATTTCTTAGCTGTATTATCGTGATCAAGTTATTCAAATAATCATTACCTTTGTTTTCTCATTTGCAAAATGGGAGTAATAATAATAAGACCTACCTCATAAGTTTGTTGTGAGGATTAAATGATTTAATATATGTAAGATGCTTAGAAGAGTGTTCAGCATATGGTAATCACAATGTAAATATTAGCTATTATTATTACTATTTTAAAAGAGTGTGACTGCATGCAAAATAGTACATTTTGGAATATAATTACCCTACAAGGTAGTAGAGAACAAAAATGAGAGTAGCTCCCACAATGGTTTAGATTAAAGAATGAAACCTCCATAATGGCTTACTGAAGCCCGGAATGTTTGGGAAATCTGACTTCTCATGTTGATGTCAAGCATAACCAAGTTTCTTGCTAGTATGTATCTAGGTTCTCTAGAATTTTATGTAGCTTGGTAGAAGTTCATTGTGGTATAGTGTAATTGAATTACATTAGGAATCAGCAGGTCTAGAATTTTTTTTTTTTTTTTTTTTTACTGATTTTGACATTTAAAAGTTAAACCTTTGGGAAGCTTATTCAAGTTTTGAGTTCCTTAAATTCAAAATGAGAATAACTATACCTTCCTCTCTCACAGTGTGTTATGAAGATTAAATGAAATAAATAAGTATGTAAAAGGGCTGTGTAGCTGATGAAGTACCCTACAAATATAAGGTATTATTCTCATATTCTGCTGTCACAGCATCTCATAAAAGACAGGATGATGCTCTGGCTGATCTAACTTCTACCTCGTACTCACACAATCCACTTGGGCACTTTTTAGTCCTTATCTTTTTGTACTTCCTTGCAGCATTTGACCCGGTTCACCATTCACTTCTTGAAACTCTCCTGTCAGCTCTTCTTGCACGCTATTTTTTGCTGCTTCCCGTCCTATATTTCTTAATACCCCTTCTCAGCCTGTTTCCATCACTCTTCTTGCTCCATGCACCTTCCAAATATTTTTACTTTTCTTGGTTATTTTATACTTTGTTCCTACGTGATGGCAAACCATTCATGTGTGTGTATGTGTGTGTGTATATATATGTGTGTGTGTATATATATATATATATATATATATACATGTATAATATGCATTAGTCAGGGTTCTCTAGTGAAACAGAACTAACAGGATATATGTATATATTATATATATGAAGAAGTTTATTATAAAAATTGGCTCACATGATTATGGAGACTGGCAAGTCCAAAATCTGTAGGGTGGGCCAGCAGGCTGGAGACCCAGGAAATCTGATGCTGCAGTTCCAGAATGAAAGCCATCTGCAATACAAGCAGTAAGAGCTGATGTTGCAAATGAAGTCTGAAGGTGATCTGCTGGAGATTTTCTCTCTTGCTCAGAGGAGGATGGTGTTCTTGTTCTACTCAGACCTTCAACTGATTACATGAGACTGACCCACATTATGGAGGGCAATCTGCTTTACTCAAAGTCTACTGATTTAAATGTTAATCTCATCCAAAAACACCTTCACAGATACATCCAGAAGACATTTGATCAAATATCTAGGCATCCTGTAGTCCAGCCAAATTGACACATGAAACTTACCATTACATTATATGTACAATGAAATGACTTTGAAATGTTACCTTCAGGGCAAGCCATTTGTTTGTTTGTTTATTTATTTATTGAGTCTCACATTTAAATTTCTATCTAGATGTCTCCATTTGGATGTCTTCTAGGACATGAATTATGTTCAAATGTGAATTCAACATCTCCCTCCCCCTACCCATCCACTCCCCTTCAAAACCCCTGCACCTTTTCTCATATTCTCATTTCAGGTAATGGTTCAGAAATCTTGGAGTCATGCTTGACTTTCTTTTCTCCCTGACTAATACACAGTTAGTCATTGAGTATTGTAGATTCTACCTCCCAAATAATTATCAGATCTGTATCTTTCCATCTTTATGGTCAGTTTGAGCCCTCAAAATCTGAATTAATACAGCTACCTACTAATGTGCCATTGTATATATTATTTACCCCCTCTAATCTTCATTGTCTTTCTTAAATTCAAATCTGGTTATGCCATTCTTTACTTAAAATTCTTCAATTACTCTTCATTTTTAATATAAAATATAAAAGTTTTAGCCTTTCTATATACAAGGCTTACATGATCTAAACTAAATCACTATGAGTGACTGCTGCTTCTTAACCAATTACAGCTTTATTCTTACTGTAGTCTACCCTCCCTACAGATAAAATTTATTAAGATGCCCAGTCACAGAATTGTCCCCACTTCCTGACAGCACTCATTACAAAGCAAAGCCTTGCTTCCTTAGATCCTCCACAATATTACCCAACCAAAGCCCAAATCCTATCATAAATTCTTCCTAACACGTTCTTACTGAAGACACTGAAATGAGTAATAAAGCCAACTTGTTCACCTACAGGTATGTTCCTGGCGGTCTTTGGCTGAAGGGTATTAGCAACATAGTAAACGTCTTAGTGAGAACTTGTATAAAACAAATAGTTCCAGTTAAAATTTTCTAGGGAAGTATATAATTTAAGAAGTATACTTTTGTGAAATGAGCAGTCACTGATTTACTGATCTGTCTTATAAATCTATGTTTCTGTTTATTAAATTTGCTTAAAATTAAGCCATACCTATGTTTAGATTTCAGTTCAATAAATGACTGGCAAAGACTGTCTTGAAAACTTACTCAGTTTCTTACATACTTGTTGCACAGATATGACTCATATGGGGAAGATAGGAAGATTCAATGAAAGGGTCATATGTGTCTCTTTCTCCTAAGACAACAAATCAAATATAATACAAAATACAAATCAAACACTGGATCTGTCAAAATGAAATGAATATATTGATTTTCAATGCAACTAATATTATTTTTCCAAAAGAAGAAAATTCACTTCAAAAATGCATTCAAAGAACTGAAGGCTTTATTTATAGGATACAGTGCTGCATTTTATTTTTAAATAGGTCTATAACTTTCCTGGTTTGCCGTCATGAACTACACTAGACTACAATGTTTGTGATATATTTTCTGCTACTACATGTTGTAAGTTTCTATTTGTTAAATTACTGTAGGATTAGTGTACCCTATATAAATTAACTATTAGTCTGATAAGATTATCTATATATTTTTCCTATTATGTATATATGTATTCTTTTATTAATATACTGGATATATTTTAAGGAAAACATTTCTTCCCCAAATCCAATCAATAGATATTTATTCTTTTCCTCAGAACTCATGATAGCCAAACTAGCTAATTCTGGCCAGGAAATGTAAGTAATAGTACACCTAGTCCTTTTTTACTGATCCCAGTAGCCCCTTTGAGTAGAAATCGTCCTGGTCTACCATAAAGCAGGACAACTCTCCACAATTGGAGATACATATATATGTATCTATCTATCTGTTTATATATACATACATACATATATATGTGTATATATATTTTTTTAATTTTTAAAATTGTGGCAAAAACACATAACATAAAATTTACCATCTTAACCATTTTAAAATGCATAGTTCAGTACTCCTAAGTGTATTCATTTTGCTGTGCAATAGATCTCCAGAACTTTTCCATCTTGCAAAACTGAAACTTTATTACGCCTACTAAACAACTTCCCACTTTCCCCTCTTCCCATCTCCAGGTAACCACCATTATATTTTCTGTTCCTATTAATTTGACTATTTTAGATACTTCATATAGGTGGAATCATATAGTATTCGACTTTTTGTGGCTGGCTTATTTCACTTAGCATCATGTCTTCAAGGTTCATCCACATAGTAGCATGAGACAAGATTTCCTTCCTTTTAAAGAATGAATAATATTCCATAGTATGTGTATATCACAATTTATTTTGATCAGTTCATGGACCTTTGGATTGCTTCCACCTCTTGGTATTGTGAATGCTATGAATGTAGGTGTGCAAGTCTCTCTTTGATACTCTGGTTTCAATTTTTGTGGACGTATACCTAGAAGTGGGATTGCTAGTTCATATGGTAGTTCTGTTTTTAATTTTTTGAGTAATGGGTATAGTTTGAACTGCCAAAAAAAGAGTCAAATATTAAATGCAATTTTTAGAATATTCTTGGGGAAACGAGCTACTAGGTTTTCTTAGAGTTAGGAAATATGCAGCTTCAAACATTTTCCTAGTGGAAAGGATCTAAGGCTGGTATATGGAGATGTAAATGGAAGCTAGAGACATAGCCAATGTGTTACATACTTGGAAAGACAAATATGTTACACCAATTTCTTTACAACGTTTGCTTTCTAAATATGAAACTGTATTTCTTCTATATTCATTATAGTAGCCATTTTGGGAATTTCCTTTTCTTTTCTAATTTTTTCCTTCCAGAAAAATAACAATGCCTTTTATATTCAGAGGTATGGCTCTTGCCAGCAAAAGTTTTTAGTGGGTGTGTTCCTGCTAGTATGGATGATGATGATGATGATGTGTGTATGCTCTTGCCTAAGCTCTTTCCTAGAAATGATGAAAATACATGTTCCCCCTTTTTCTTTAGTCCCTCAAATCCAACCACATCATTTTAAGTGTATTTAAGTATTATAAATGATTTCTTAAAGTCATGGCTACTACCAGTCTTAATGAATTATATCTATTTTTTTTATTTTGGAAATTTAATATAACCAAAGTTGTGTTTTTATAACTTTTATCAGTAATGCAGAATTGCAAAATACTCACCATTTCTTAACTATTGTATGGTATAGTACTATGTCTGTGTTAAGTACTTTTTGAATGAATTCATAAATGAATGAGTAAACACTTAATCATTAATATAGAGTACTGTTTTCAATAATAAAACTAGAGAGAGCGCTTGTTCATTGGAATCAGCAAAGATGGCTTCCCTAAATACCTGGAAGATGGAATTTTTAAAGGTCACATGGTAAGACAGCAAGAGGGATCACAGTGGATATTTAAGGTTATGAGAAAGGAGATTCTGTAGATGATACATAAGTGGTTAATAATAATCTTAAGTTAAACAATCTGTATCTGAAGATAAAATGAAAGGCAGATGCAAACTGCAAGACCAAAATTCTCTGACAATCAGAAGCTGAAATAGGAGAAAAAGTTATCATGCCTAAAAACTGATATGTAAGGAAAAGAAAATGAATAATGCTAGTATGACACCTTTGGATATTTGATATATTAAATATACTAATTAAATACCAACATATATTAGTATATTTTGGGCAAGATATGGGTGGTATCTAATATTTCTAACACGCATATGATTTTTCTAAGGTATTTGAATTGTGCCATTTAAACCATTTTGGAGAGTGTATAATGATATTACACTATGGGATTGATTTTCATTTCTCTATTGACTAATGTGAAAGAGCATCTTTTCATATCTTAATTGACCATTTGATTGTACTCTTTTGTGAAGTGTCTGTTCAAGTATTTTATCCATTTTTCTGTTGGACTGTTTGCCTTATTGATTTGTAGAAGTTATTTACATATTCTGGATACAGATTCTTTCTCAGATACATGGATTGGAAACTATTTTTCACTCTGCTGCTTGAGTTTGTACTCTCTTAAAGGTCTTTTTTGATAAAAAGAAGTTTAAAATGTTTTCCCTTTGTAAGTCAGAAAGAGAAAGACAAATACTATATGATATCACTTATATGTGGAATCTAAAATACGTCGTAAATGAACTTATCTGTGTGGTAGGAACAGATTCACAGACAGAGAATAGACATGTGGTTGCCAAGGGGGAGGGGGGGTGGGGGAGGGTTGGAGTGGGAGTTTGGGGTTAGTGGATGAAAACTAGTATATATAGAACGGATTAAACAACAAGGTCCTACTGTATAGACACAGGGAACTGTATTCAATATCCTGTGATAAACCATAATGGAAAAGAATGTAAAAAAAGAATGTATGTATATGTATAACTGAATCAGTTTGTTGTACAGCAGAAATTAACAAAACATTGTAGATCAACTATACTTCAATTAAAATTTTTTCCCTTTATTTAACACTTTCTGTGTTCTCTTGAAGAAAATATTATCTAATTCTATTTATGTTTCACATTCAGTAAAACAATCCTTATGTAATTGATTTTTGTGTATGACAGGTTGGAGGAAAGATAAAGTTTTTTCCCATATGAGTAATCGAGCTCATTTGTTGAAAATTTTATCTTTTTCACATTTTACTACACTAATAGTGGAACGGTATAGCAAGTCCAGAAACAGAACCACGTATATATCCATATATACGTGGTTCTGTTTCTGGACTTGCTATACCGTTCCACTATTCTGTATTACTAATAGCATACTGTCTTAATTATTATAGCCTTATAATAATTTTTATATCTAATAATGTAAGTATTCCAGCTTTGTTCTTTTTCAAGATTGTGTTGTCTGTTCTTGTCCCTACATATTTCCATGTAGATTTATAATCAGATTGTCAATTTCTACAAAAAATTAAAACTTCCAGTATTATTACTGTGATTCATTGAATAGATCAATTTGTGGGAAAAGTGATTACAATATTGTGTCTTTCTATATACGAACATGATAAATTCTACTTTTTTTGATCTTCAATTTCTTGCAAAAAATGTTTTCGAATTTTTATTTTAAAGGCTTTGCACATATTTTATTTACTCTAAGGATTTGATACTTCTCATATTACTAAAAAGGAGTTACATTAAACTTCACTTTCTATTTATAGCTATATAAATAAATACAGCTTTTAAAGTGCTGACCTTGTATCAAGCAACCTTGCTCAACTGACTTTTTAAAATTTTTATTTTATATATTTTTTATACAGCAGGTTCTTATTAGTTATCTATTTTATACGTATTAGTCTATATATGTCAATCCCAATCTCGCAATTCATCCCACCACCACCACCACCACCCCCGCCATTTTACCCCCTTAGTGTCCATAGGTTTGTTCTCTACATCTGTGTCTCCATTTCTTCCCTGCAAACCGGTTCATCTGTGCCGTTGTTCGAGGTTCCACATATATGTGTTAATATACGATATTTGTTTTTCTCTTTCTGGCTTACTTCACTCTGTATGACAGTCTCTAGGTCCATCCACATCTCTACAAATGACCCAATTTTGTTCCTTTTAATGGCTGAGAAATATTCCATTGTACATATGTACCACATATTCTTTATTCGTCTGTTGATGGGCATTTAGGTTGCTTCCATGACCTGGCTATTGTAAATAGTGCTGCAATGAACATTGGGGTATATGTGTCTTTTTGAATTATGGTTTTCTCTGGGAATATGCCCAGTAGTGGGATGGCTGGGTCATATGGTAATGGTGTTTTTAGTTTTATAAGGAACCTCCATACTGTTCTCCATAGTGGCTGTATCAATTTACATTCCCACCAACAGTGCAAGAGGGTTCCCTTTTCTCCACACCCTCTCCAGCATTTGTTGTTTGTAGATTTCCTGATGATGCCCATTCTAACTGGTGTGAGGTGATACCTCATTGTAGTTTTGATTTGCATTTCTCTAATAATTAGTGATGTTGAGCAGCTTTTCATGCGCTTCTCAGCCATCTGTATGTTTTTTTTAAAGAAATGTCTATTTAGGTCTTCTGCCCATTTTTTGATAGGGTTGTTTTGTTTTTTTTTTAATACTGAGCTGCATGAGCTGTTTATATATTCTGGAGATTAATCCTTTGTCTGTTGATTCGTTTGCAAGTATATTCTCCCATTCTGAGGGTTGTGTTTTTGTCTTTATGTTTTCCTTTGCTGTGCAAAAGCGTTTAAGATTAATTAAGTCCTATTTGTTTATTTTTGTTCTTATTTCCATTACTCTAGGAGGTGGGTCAAAAAAGATCTTGCTGTGGTTTACGTCAAAGAGTTTTTTTACTACAAGAGTTTTATAGTGTCTGGTCTTACATTTAGGTCTCTAATCTATTTTGAGTTTATTTTTGTGTATGGTGTTAGGGAGTGTTCTAATTTCATTCTTTTACATGTAGCTGTCCAGTTTTCCCAGTACCACTTATGGAAGAGACTGTCTTTTCTCCATTGTATATCCTTGCCTCCTTTGTCAGAGTTCAGTTGACCATATGGTGTGGGTTTATCTATGGGCTTTATATCCTGTTCCATTGATCTATATTTCTGTTTTTGTGCCAGTACCATATTGTCTTGATTACTGTAGCTTTGTAGTATAGTCTGAAGTCAGGGAGTCTGATTCCTCCAGCTCCATTTTATTCCCTCAAGACTGCTTTGGCTATTCGGGGTCTTTTGTGTCTCCATACGAATTTTAAGATATTTTGTTCTAGTTCTGTGGAAGATTCCACTGGTAATTTGATAGGGATTGCATTGAATCTGTAGATTGCTTTGGGTAGTATAGACATTTTCACAATATTGATTCTTCCAATCCAAGAACATGGTATATCTCTCCATGTGTTTGTATCATCTTTGATTTCTTTCATCAGTGTCTTATAGTTTTCTGCATACAAGTCTTTTACCTCCTTAGGTAGGGTTATTCCTAGGTATTTTATTCTTTTTCTTGCAATGGTGAATGGGATTGTTTCCTTAATTTCTCTTTCTCATCTTTTGTTGTTAGTGTATAGGAATGCGAGAGATTTCTGTGCATGAATTTTGTATCCTGCAACTTTACCAGATTCATAGCTTAGCTCTAGTAGTTTTCTGGTGGCATCTTAGGTTTCTCTATGTATAGTATCATGTCATCTGCAAACAGTGACAGTTTTACTTCTTCTTTTCCAATTTGTATTCCCTTTATTTCTTTTTCTTCTCTGATTGCCGTGGCTAGGACGTCCAAAACTATGTTGAATACTAGTAGCGAGAGTGGACATCCTTGTCTTTTTCCTGATCTTAGAGGAAATGCTTTCAGTTTTTCACCATTGAGAATGATGTTTGCTCTGGGTGTGTCGTATATGACCTTTATTATGTTGAGGTAAGCTCCCTCTATGCCCACTATCTCAAGCGTTTTTTATCATAAATGGGTGTTAAATTTTGTCAACAGCTTTTTCTGCATCTCTTGAGATGATCATATGGTTTTTCTCCTTCAATTTGTTAAAATGGTGTATCACATTGATTTATGTATATTGAAGAATCCTTGCATCCCTGGGATAAATCCCACTTGATCATGGTGTATGACCCTTTTAATGTGCTCTTGGATTCTGTTTGCTAGTATTTTGTTGAGGATTTTTGCATCTATATTCATCAGTGATATTAGTCTGTATTTTTCTTTTTTTGTAGTATCTTTTTCTGGGTTTGGTATCAGGGTGATGGTGGCCTCATAGAATGAGTTTTGGAGTGTTCCTTCCTCTGCATTTTTTGGGAAGAGTTTGAGAAGGGTGGGTGTTAGCTCTTCTCTAAATGTTTGATAGAATTCATCTGTGAAGCCATCTGGTCCTGAACTTTTGTTTGTTGGGAGATTTTTAATCACAGTTTCAATTTCACTACTTGTGATTGGTCTGTTCATATTTTCTATTTCTTCCTGGTTCCGTTTTGGAAGGTTATACCTTTCTAAGAATTTGTCCATTTCTTCCAGGTTGTCCATTTTATTGGCATAGAATTGCTTGTAGTAGTCTCTTAGGATGCTTTGTATTTCTGCAGTGTCCATTTTAACTTCTTCTTTTTCATTTCTAATTTTAATGATTTGAGTCCTCTCCCTCTTTTTCTTGATGAGTCTGGCTAAAGTTTTATCATATTTGTTTATCTTCTCAAAGAACCTGTTTTGAGTTTTATTGATCTTTGCTATTGTTTTCTTTGTTTCTATTTCATTTATTTCTGCTCTGATCTTTATGATTTCTTTCCTTCTACTAACTTTGGGTTTTGTTTTTTCTTCTTTCTTTAGTTCCTTTAGGTGTAAGTTTAGATTGTTTATTTGAGATTTTTCTTGTTTCTTGAGGTAGGCTTGTATTGCTATAAACTTCCCTCTTAGAACTGCTTTTGCTGCATCCCATAGGTTTGGGGCCATCGTGTTTTCATTGTCATTTGCTTCTAGGTATTTTTTAATTTCCTCTTTGATTTCTTCAGTGATCTCTTGGTTATTTAGTAGCATATTGTTTAGCCTCCATGTGTTTGTGTTTTTTATGTTTTTTTCCCTGTGATTCATTTCTAATCTCATAGAGTTGTGGTCAGAAAAGATGCTTGATATGACTTCAATTTTCTTAAATTTATCAAGGCTTGATTAGTAACCCAAGATGTGATCTATCCTGGAGAATATTCTGTGTGCACTTGAGAAGAAAGTGTAATCTGCTGTTTTTGGATGGAATGTCCTATAAATACCAATTAAGTCTATCTGGTCTATTGTGTCATTTAAAGCTTGTGTTTCCTTATTAATTTTCTGTCTGGATGATTTGTCCATTGGTGTAAGTAAGGTGTTAAAGTCCCCCAGTGTTATTGTGCTACTGTTGATTTCCTCTTTTATAGCTGTTAGGAGTTGCCCTATGTATTGAGGTGCTCCTATCTTGGGTGCATATATATTTATAATTGTTATATCTTCTTCTTGGACTGATCCCCTGATCATTATGTAGTGTCCTTCTTTGTCTCTTGTAACATTCTTTATTTTAAAGTTTATTTTATCTGAAATGAGTATTGCTACTCCAGATTTCTTTTGATTTCCATTTGCATGGAATATCTTTTTCCATGCCCTCACTTTCAGTCTGTATGTGTCCCTAGGTCTGAAGTGGGTCTCTTGTAGACAGCATATATATGGGTCTTGTTTTTGTATCCATTCCGCAAGCCTGTGTCTTTTGGTTGGAGCATTTAATACATTCACGTTTAAGGTAGTTATCGATATGTATGTTCCTATTACCATTTTCTTAATTGTTTCCTATTACCTTTTCTTCTTTTGTTTTTCCCACTTATAGAAGTTCCTTTAGCATGTGTTGTAGAGCTGGTTTGGTGGTGCTGAATTCTCTTAGCTTTTGCTTGTCTGGAAATCTTTTGATTTCTCCATCAAATCTGAATGAGATCCTTGCTGGGTAGAGTAATGTTGGTTGTAGGTTCTTCCCTTTCATCACTTTAAATATGTCATGCCACTCCCTTCTGGCTTGTAGGGTTTCTGCTCAGAAATCAGCTCTTAACCTTCTCGGAGTTCCCTTGTATGTTATTTGTCATTTTTCCCTTGTTGCTTTCAATAATTTTTCTTTGTCTTTAATTTTTGTCAATTTGATTACTGTGTGTCTCAGTGTGTTTCTCCTTGGGTTTATCCTCCCTGGGACACTCTGCGCTTCCTGGACTTAGGTGGCTATTTCCTTTCCCATGTTAGGAACTTTTTCAACTATAATTTTTTCAAATATTTTCTCGGGTCCTTTCTCTCTTCTTCTTCTGGGACCCCTATAATGCGAATGTTGGTGCATTTAATGTTGTCCCAGATGTCTCTTAGGCTGTCTTTGTTTCTTTTCATTCTTTTTTCTTTATCGTGTTTCGCGGCAGTGAATTTCACCATTCTGTCTAACAGGTCACTTATCCGTTGTTCTGCCTCAGTTAATTCTGCTATTTATTCCTTCTAGTATATTTTTCATTTCAGTTATTGTATTGTTCATCTCTGTTTGTTTGTTCTTTAATTCTTCTAGGTCTTTGTTAAACATTTCTTGCTCTTCTCAATCTTTGCCTCCATTCTTTTTCTGAGGTCCTGGATCATCTTCACTATCATTATTCTGAATTCTTTTTCTGGAAGGTTGCCTACCTCCACTTCATTTAGTTGTTTTTCTGGGGTTTTATCTTGTTCCTTCATCTGGTAAAAAGTCCTTTGCCTTTTCATTTTGTCTGTCTTTCTGTGAATATGGTTTTCATTCCACAGGCTGCAGAATTTGCCCAATTAACTTCTTAATACTGATTGTAAATTATTTTGGATTCCCTACATGCACAGTCTTGTAAAATTAATTCTACAGATCCAGAAACTTTATTCCTCCTCTTCCAATTCTTGTGAGTTTTATTTTTTCTTCTTGCCAAGTAACACTAACTAGGACCTTCAGTACAATGTTTAATAGAAGTGGTAATAGCCAGCATCCATGCAATGTACCTGTTCTTAGGGAACTTGAGTTCAATTATTCATTACTAAATTTAATATTTCCTGCAGCTTATCTTACAGATTTTTTAGGTTTAAGAAAGTTTTCTTCAATCCCTATCTGGATAATTTTTATCATGAATAAGGGTTGAATTTTATCAAATATTTGTTCTACTTCTATTGTGTTAATTATAGTATTTTTCTATTTTTATTGTTAATATAAGCGATTATAATTATTGATTGTTTTATTGAATAATTATTGATTTTTAAATGTTAAACCGATGTTGCACTCCTGGGACAAGCCTCACTTGGCTATGATGTATCATATTCTTTCATATATCAGGATTCAATTGCTAGCATTTTGTTTAGAATATTTGTGTCACTGTTTAAAAGAATGATCCAAATATATGTGGTCTACAAGAGATACATTTTAGATTTAAAGACACTAATTGTTTTAATCTAAAAGAATTTAAAGAGATATATCATGCAAGGAGTATCCAAAAGAGAGTGGAGTGGGCATACTAATATGAGATAAAATAGACTTGAAGGCAAAAATGTTTCTAAAGACAAAAAAGGCAATTTTATAATGATAAGAGGGGCAATTCTTCTAACAGACATAACAATTATAAACATAAATTTACCTGACCACATAAATCCACAATATAAGTAGTTGAAACTGAAATAATTTAAGGGAGAAATAGACAATTTAATAATAATAGTAGGGCCAATAAATCACTCACTTTGGTCAATGGATAAGACAGCTAAGAACAAGGAAATAGGAGACTTGAGTAACGCTGCAAAACAGCTAGACCTAATTAATATACACTTGTAAAGCATTCCATCCAATAACAGCAGAATAAAAATTCTTTTCAATTGAAGATGGAATATTCTGTAGGATAGATGATATTTTAAGCCATAAAATAAGTCAAACAAATTTTAAATGATTTAATCATATAAAATATGTTCTCTAGCTACAATGGAATACTGACTTTATGAAAATAAAAAGGGTTATAGAGAATGCTATGAACAGTTGTATGTCAAAAAAACAGTTAACTAGGTGAAATGGACAAATTTCTAGAAGGACACACACTACTGAAACAAGCTCAAGAAGCAAATAAGAGTGAAAAACATTAAGAGGATCAGGTCATCAGTTCACGTGACCCAATATCTAATGGGAATCCAAAAACGGAGACTATTTTACATAGAAGAGAGGAAACTATGGAAGTCATAACAAAATTTTATGAAGCTAAAGAACATGAATTAAGGGCTCATTGTGTACCCGGTGCAATAAATGAAAGAAGCGAGTAATTGCAAAACAAAAACAAACAAACAGATCTATACCTAAGTGCATCTCTTTGAAAGTTTGGAACTCCAAAGATAAAAAGAAGCTTCCAGAAAACAGTATGTAAGACATGAAAGGAAACAGAGAAACACACATCACATAGATTAATCTCATCTAGTCTAAATTGATTTTTTGCTTATCTCAAGGTACTGACCAATGGCCAGTGCTATGAAATGTGTTAAGTAAAGATAAATGATGCTCTGTAACCATGGGTCCATGAGTGTTTCAAGGGCAGAGATTAACATTTTGTCAGCACTGTGTAATAATAATTGGATTGATGATTTTGCAATGGGTTTTCGTGAGGCTTGGGGAATTTCAGTGATTAAGGCTAGTCACATAGGTAGTATATGCTTACATGATCAGTTTACTATAAAATACTCACACAATGAATAGACTTTGGGCTTCCTGGTACCCAAATGATGTGCGTTCACACTCGTAATCATTTGAGGTCTGGAACCAAAGTGCATCCTTGCATGATCCAACAATTGGAAGAAAAGAAGCCAGCACCTGAGATCTTTGGATATTTGTCAATGCATATCCTTTTTTTTCGGATGCTGTGTTATATCCTTTGCATGTTGTGAAGCTCTTTGATGAGTATAAACAGGTAAATCCTATGAGTCCTTTCAGCAATTGAAAACTTAAGGTGATTTATGCATAACTAATACAACATGAGATTTAGTCAACGATGATTATAATCTTACCTCTACTTCTTCGGGTGATATATGTGTAGCTGTGTGGCATACCTAGAGTGCAACCAGCAAAGCTTGGACCAACTGGGTAGAGAACTCCGGAAGGCAAGGAGGGTTAAATGGCATGTTGGTGGGTACATTGTTTCCTACTGATGCTTTGACAAATTACCATAAATGTGATTGCTTACAGTGATACAAACCTAGTATATGACAGTTCTGTAGTTCAGAAGTCTGATGTGGTTATTGCTGGGCTGAAATCATCGTGTCAGTACAGGGCCATATTCCTTTTTGGAAGCTTTAAGGAAGAATCCATCTTTTTTCTTTTTCTGTGAGCAGCTGGTAGAGGCTGCTCACATTCCTTGGATCATAGTCCATTCCTCCATTTTCAAAGCTAGGAATAAATAGTTAAGTTCCTCACATTGCAACAATCTGACATTGACTCCTCCTCTGCCTTATATTTCCACTTCTAAGGACCCTTTTGATTACATTGGGTCCAACAGATAATCCAGGATAATACCCCTATCTCAAAGTCTTCAGATTAGTAACCTTAATTCTATCTGCAAACTTAAACCCCCTTTTCTCTGTAACCTGTCACATTCACAGGTTCTGGGTATTAGAACATGGACATCTTTGGGAGACCACCTTTTGTTTACCACAATTAATTTAAAACCTAAATTTAAAAAGACAGAAATCTCAGGCAGGGATGACTTGTGGAGGAGTATAGTAAAATCTCTCCCTTTCAAGAAACAGCCATTTAAATGAAAAAAATACATACATATATATATACATGTGTATATATATATATATATATATATATATATACACATGTATATATATATATATACACACACACACACACACACACACACACACACATATATATATAACAAAAACATCATTTAACATCTCTGTAAATTGTCCTGAGGGCATAAAACAAATGGTGAAAGTCAAGAAAATCCACTAAATTTTGATAAGGACAATGAGAGTCTGTAGTATTTGAGCTAGCAGAAGGACTTGAAGATAGACCAATAGAAATTATGTCATCAGAAGAATAGTGAGAAAACAAAATAAAGAAAAACATGGCCTCAGAGAAATGTGGGACATATGCATAGTGGGAATACCAGAAGGAGAGGAGAGAATGAGAAAGAGGCAGAAAGAGTATCTGAAGAAATGACTGAAACTTGCCAAGTTTGAAATGAAAAATATTCATATACACATCCAAGAAGTACAGAAAACTCCAACTAGAATAAAGATGTCCACACCTAGACACATCACAGAATAGACAATAGACTTAATTGTTAGAGGTAAAACTATAAAACTCTTAGAAGAAAACATAGGGGTAAATCTTCGTTATTTTGGATTTGGCAATGGTTTATTTGCTACACCAAAAGCAAAAGCAGCAAAAGACAAAAGTAGATAGATTGTACTGCATCACAATTAAAAACTTTCCTGCTGCAAATGATATGATCAAAAAGTGAGAAGACAACCCACAGAATGGGAGAGAATATTTGCAAATCATATATCTGGTAATGGACCTGTATACAGACAACCTCAAAAACTCTTACAACTCAATAAGAAAAAGACAAATAACCTGATTAGATATGGGCAAATGATCTGCTTAGACATTCCTCTAAAGAAGATATACAAATGGAAAATAAGTATATGAAATTATGCCTGACATTACTGGTCATCAGGGAAATGGAAATCAGCACCTTCATGAGGTATAACTTCACATGTACTAGGGTGACTATAAAATAATAGGTGATAACAGGTGTTAAGGTGACTGTAAAAATATAGATAATAACAAATGTTTGGAGGACATGGAGAAATTGGAACTCTCCTACACTGCTGATGAAAATGTAAATAGTGTATCCTCTTTGGAAAATAATCTGGCAATTCCTCAAAAAAATTTTTTTATTGAAGTATAGGTGATTTATATTATTATATTAGTTTCAGGTATATAACATAGTGATTCAGTATTTTTAAAAATTATATTACATTTTAAGTTATTATAAAATATTGGCTATATTCCCTGTGCTGTGTAATATATCCTTGTAGCTTATTTATTTTATACATAGTAGTTGGTGCCTCTTAATCCTCTACCCGCTTCTTGCCCCTCCCCCTTTCCCTCTCCCGACTGGTAACCATCAGTTAGTTCTCTTTATCTGTGAGTCTGTTTCTGTTTTGTTATATTCATCAGTCTGTTTTATTTTTTAAGATTCCACAGGTAAGTGATAACATAGAATATTTGTTTTTTTCTATCTGACTTATTTCACTGAGCATAATACCCTCCAGGCCCATTCATGTTGCTGCAAATGGCAGAATTTCATTCTTTTTATGGCTGAGTAGTATTCCATTGTATATATGTACCACATCTTCTTTATCCATTCATCTGTTGATGGACACTTATATTGCTTGCAAATCTTGGCTATTGTAAATAATGCTGCTATGAACATTGGGGTGCATGTATCTTTTCGAATTAGTGTTGTCATATTCTTTGGATATCTATCCAAGAGCAGAATTGCTGTATCATATGGTAGTTCTATTTTTAGTTTTTTGAGGAGCCTCCATACTGTTTTCCATAGTAGCCGCACCAGTTAACATTCCCACCAACAGTGTACGAGGGTTCCCTTTTCTCTGCATCCTTGCCAACATTTGTTATTTGTGGTCCTTTTGATGATAGCCATTCTGACAGGTGTGAGGTGATATCTCACTGGGGTTTTAATTTGCATTTCTCTGATGATTAGTGATATTGAATATCTTTTCATGTGCCTGTTGGCCATCTGTATATCTTCACTGGAAAAATGTCTATTCAGGTCTTCTGCCCATTTTCAAATTGGGTTGTTTGTTTCTTTGATATTGAGTTGTATGAGCTCTTTATATATTTTGGATATTAACTGCTTATTGGTTATATCATTTGCAAATATTTTTTCCCATTTAGTAGGTTGTCTTTTTGTTTCGTCTTTTGGTTTCCTTTGCTATGTAAAAGCTTCTAAGCTTAATTGGGTCTCATTTCTTTATTTTTGCTTTTGTTTCCTTTGGCTTAGAAGACAGATCCAAAAAAATATTGCCACATTTTATGTCAAAGAGTGTTCTGCCTATGTTTTCTTCTAAGAGTTTTAAGATTTTTGGTCTTACTTTTAGGTCTTTAATCCATCTTGAGTTCATTTTTGTACATATAAGTTGTCCTTATATTTTGGCTCTTACAAATAACACTGCAACAAACAGTTGTATACACATTTTTGTGTGGACATTTGTTTTCGTTTCTCTTGGATATATAACTAATAGTAAAATTAAACATAGAGTTACCATATGACCCAGAAACTTTGCTACTTAGTTATATATCCAAGATTCGTGAAAACAAGTGCCTACACAGAAATGTGTCCACAAATAGTTGTTGCAGTTTTATTCACAATAGCCAAAATATAGAAGTAACTTATATATCCATCAGTTGATGAATGGATAACTAAATTTGATATGTCCATGCAGTGCAATATTATTCTTTGGCCACAGACAGGAATGAAGTACTGAAGCTTGCTACAGTATTGATGGACCTTGAAAACATTATACTAAGTGAAAGAAGCCAGTCACAAAGGTCACATACTGTATGATTACTTTTTTTGAGATGTAATTGACATATGACATGTTGTAAGTTTAAGGTATACAACTTGTTGATTTGATACATTTATATATTTCAATATGATTATCACCGTAGTGTTAGTTAACAACTCCATCATGTCACATAATTATCATTTCATTTTGTAGTGAGAATATCTAAGACCTAGTCTCTTAGCAACTTTGAAATATATAATATAGTACTGTTGACTATAATCACAATGCTCTGCATTAGGTCTCCAGAACTTATTCATTTTCTAACTGCAAGTTTGTTCCCCTTGACCAACATGAAATGCCCAGGATAGACAGTTCCAAAGAGATAGGAAGTAGATTTGTGGTTACTTAGGACTTGGAGTCGAGTACTGGGAGGAAGCATTGATGAATACAGGGCTTCTTTTTGGAGTTATAAAAGTCTTCTAATCTTAGATTTTGGTGATACAGCAAAACTCTGAGTATACTAAAATCCTCAACTGTAAACTGTAAAATGGTAAATTTTATAGTGTATGATTTGTACCTCAATAAATACTATTTAAGAAGAAACCCCAGCAAAAGCAAAAAAGTTATAACAAAATAAGAAATGCAATCATAGTACACAACTTTGTTCATGTTCTTTATGTTCTCATACTAACATAAACACTGTTTTCTTATTTTAAACTTTTAGAAAAATCTGTAGATGAAGACTGGACAACTTAAATTCAGTTGTCGTGGAAAAGTATACATATAGGCAGCAAATGTAAGGGAATGGAAAGGGGCAGGAAAACTGAAGTGAAAATATGTGTTAACATCATTTCCTTACAAAGTGCAAATTGAGAGATTCTGTTTATATTTGGTGGAACAAGACATTAGGGTGTGTTTTATTTACAAAAACAATTAATAGAGGTACTGAAAAATAGATATGTCATTATATTTGCATGGTATTAATTTTATAGGATATAAGTAATCTTAGTCCTAATCTGTATCAGGAAGGCAAAAGATAATGTGTAAAATTGATCAGTCAAGACTTAGCAGTGTAAGCATATTATTTAGAGACATGGAAGTGACAGCTATAAGGAGCTGAAATATTTAAGAATGGTTCCCTCCAGGGAGGAGTAGAGCCTAGGATTGTTTTCATAATAAATCCTTCTCTATTATTTGATTAAAACATACTATAAGTTTGAAAAATTCTTTTAAAAAGAAACCAACATTGATTATTGAAAATTTATAATTACAAATAAAATTAAGTGCTGAAAATACTGTGCATAGAGAGGTTCCAAAAAGTACATACTGTAGCACTATCTCCATGGATGGTGATAAATGTATTTTGTATTTTCCTTCCTTCTGAGATAGAAAACTCTGAGTCCTAATAAGGGCATGAAAATTATTCTTTTAAGGCTGAAGAAAAAAAAAGACCTTGACTGACCCTCCCTAAATAATTATGGACATAGTGAATGTCAGATTCCACTGCTCCTCAGTGGCTTGAACATATTCCTGAAAATCAGGAGACAATTGGTGGAGCTAAAAGGCAGTTAATTTGAAATGAATAAAAGGAACTGACTCTTTGCAATAGATATGGTTGACCTGTGAAATCTCTGCCATGGAATGTTACTGAGAAGAGTCATTTGCAGCTGGATTAAAACTGAATTCTGAATATTCACAGTCATATAAACTAAGGAAAAAGCAAGAAAAAAAGTAAGCCTTGAATGGCACCACCACATAATGTTTTCTGCAAAAATAGCTATCAGAAAATGATACTAAATGCTTTCCATATTGGGTATAGAAACCATTAAATTTTGTTTCAAAAATTAGTATATTGTGAGTGCTCTGTTCTCCTTCCCTCAAACTTAGCCACATTTGTAGAAAGAGACCCAATACAAAAAGGAATTTAAATATTTTCCATTCACTAACAACTATGCCTGATAAATACAGAAAACACTAACCCACAGGGGGGTTATGCATATTATTAGACTATCATTTCCTGCTTCTCAGAGAGTACAATTTTTTTTTTAAAGAAAAGAAAGATATTTTCCTTATCACAACTGCCCGTAAAGACATTGCAAGGGTAGACAATGTAGATGTAACATCCAACTCTAATATCAAATAATGATTATTAAGCTTGGCAAAATATTTTCTAAAAGTTTATTACTAAAAAATGAGAAGACAAGGATGTCTGCTCTCACCACTTCTACTCAACTTTATACTGGAAATTTTAGCCAAGGCAATTAGGGCAAGAAAAGGAAGCGAAACCATTCAGATTAGAAAGGAAGAAATATATTTATATTTACAAATGACATGATCTTATATATAGAAAATCCAAAGGAATCCACAAGAGAACTATTAGAACTGATAAATAAGTTCAACAAGGTTACAATACACAAGATCAATATTAAAAAACATCATTTGCATTTCTATGTCCTAACAATGAACAATAAAAAATGAAATTAAAAGATGTGGTACATATATACAATGGAATATTACTCAGCCATAAAAAGAACAAAATTGCACCATTTGCAGAGACGTGGATGGACCTAGAGACTGTCATACAGAGTGAAGTAAGTCAGAAAGAGAAAAACAAATATCATATATTAACGCATATATGTGGGATCTAGAAAAATGGTATACATTAACTTATTTGCAAAGCAGAAATAGAGACACAGACGTAGAGAACACACGTATGGATGCCAAGGGGGTAAGGGGGTTGGGATGGATTGGGAGATTAGGATTGACATATAGACACTAATACGTATAAAATAGGTAACTAATGAAAACACACTGTATAGCACAGGGAACTCCACTCAATGCTCTGTGGTGACCTAAATGGGAAGGAAATCCAAGGAAGTGGGGTTATATGTATATGTGTGGCTGATCCACTTTGCTGTACAGCAGAAACCAGCACAACACTGTAAAGCAACTATACTCCAATAAAAAAAAAGGAAAAAAATAAAATTAAAAAATACAGCTATACTTTACGAAAGGGTCAAAAAGAACAAAATATTCAGGAATAAGTTTAACATAAGTACAATACTTTTAAACTGAAAGCTACAAAATATTGTTTACAGAAATTAAGGAAGGCCTAAATAAATGGAAATACCCCCCATGTTCATGTATCAGAAAACTTAATATAGTGTTATGATGCAAATAGTTCCCATACTGAATTATAGTTTCAATGCAACCTTATCAAAATTCCAGCTTTTTTCCCAGAAAATTGACAAGCTGCTCCCCAAATTAATATGGAGATATAAGGGCCTCTGAATACTAAAATCAATTTTGAAAAAGAACAAAGTTGAAAGACTTCCCAATTTCACAACTGACCACGGAGCCACAGTAATAATGACAGTGTGGAACTGGCATAAGGATAAACATATAGGTCAGTGGAATAGAGTTGAGTTTACAGAAATAAATACATTTACCATCAATTGATTTTTGACAAGGTTGCCAAGACAATTCAATGGAGAAAAGTATAGATGTTTTAACAATTGGTGCTGAGACAACTGGATATACACATGCAAAAGAATGAAGTTAGACCCCTACCTCACACTATGTACTAAAATTAACTTGAAATGGATGATAGATCTAAATGTAAGAACAAAAGCTTGAGAACTATTAGAAGGGAACACAGGAGTACATATTTGTGACCTTGGGTAAGGCAATGTTTTTTTCCATACAACATCAAAAGCACAAATAACTAAAGAAAAAATAGATAAATTGTATTGAACCAAAATTAAAAGCATACTTCAAAGAACAACATTTATAAATTAAAAATACACAGAATGGGAGACAAGTATGCTAATCCTATATCTGATGAGGAACTTGTGTTAGTATATGTAAAGAATTCTTAAAACTGTATGATAACAAGATGAATAGCCCATTTAAAAATGCAGAAAAGATCTGAACAGACATTTCTTCAAAGAAGATATACATATGGCCAATAAGCACATGAAAAGATGCTCAACATCATTAGTTATTAAGGAAATGCAAATCATACCCACAGTGAGATACCACTGCATATCCATTAGAATGGCTATAATAAAAAAGACATAAAATAACAAGTGTTGGCGATGATAATGAGAAAGTGGAACCCTCATGTGTTACTGGTGAGATGATAAAATAGTGAAACCACTTTGAAAAACAGTGTGGGAGTTTCTCATAATGTTAAAACAAGAAGTTATTATACCCAAGAGAATTGAAAACATATGCTAACAAATCCTCGTACATGAATATTTATAACAGTATTATTCATAATAGCCAAAAAGTGGAAACTACCCAAATGTCCATTAATTGACAAATGGATAAATATAATGTGGCATATCCACACAGTATTGTTCAGCCATAAAAATAAATGAAGTAATGATGCTATAACATGGATAAACCTTGAAAACATTATGGTAAGTGGAAGAAGCCAGTCAAAAAAGACTACCTATTATATGATTCCTTTTATATGAAATGTCCAGAATAGGAGTATACATAGAGACAGAAAGCAGATTAGTATATGCCAGGGGCTGGAGACAGGGGGAATGAGGAGTGATTATAACTGGTATGGAGTTTCTTTATGAGGGATGAAAATATTCTAAATTTAAATAGTGGTGAGGTTACACAACTCTGTGAATATACTAAAAACCATTGGATTGTACTCTTTAAAATGCTGAACTTTATGTTATGTAAATTACATTTCAATAAAAATATTATGAAATAATGAAGTCAATATTCAATGTGTTTTGTCAACATAGATTATATATAAGCAGACATTAGTAAAAGTAAGGAAAGGGTTATGTATAATTCTCTTTTAAGGTTAATGTTTAAACAAATTAATAGTGCAGTTTCAACCAGATCAATCCCTCAGGGCTGAGATCATTTTATGAATTACTAGTATGGTACCGCATTACACTAAAAAGGACTTTGTTTATGCACAGAATATATTCACTGGCAACTAAATAGTATAAAGTAGCAGTAGCTTTTAGAAAAACAAATTGCAGCATTATCTATTTAAAATACATATTTTTACATACATGCATGCACATTCTACTCTGCAATTAGAAATCAACAGATTTTACAATACATCTATTATACCATTCAGGGGATAATTGAAGGATGTAATGCATACCATATGATTACTCAGAACCATACAAAACATTAATTAAAGCATTAGTAATACGTTTTTGAGATACCAACTTCATCAAATAAACAGTTGTTGCAAAGATAATGTGGAAATATAGATCTCAGACCAAAAGTACTGTTAAATGAATGCCTTGGTGGATCAGATAATCACATGGTGGAGTTATGAGAAACATTAAGAACATAATGAAAGTTGATTCACAATAAAATATCACTAGAGAAAAAAAAACCCGTATAGTAAAGAAGTAAAACATGTTATATTTTGCCTCTACTTTTAATTTGGTGCCCCAGCCCTGAAATCTGCATTTTGTTATCAAATTACAGCTCAATTTTTAAAATGTCAATTCTCGTTATTTGTAAATTATTGATCCTCTCCCTTGCATTCTGCTGTAACATGATGTCCATGGCTAAACTTGTACTTCTCTATTCTAGCCATGGAATAAACCATCTCAGCAATAAGCCATGGTCCTTTTTAATTGGCAATAGTATTTAGAAACCAAGATCTGGGGACTAGGTCTTCTCATTGTTACTGGCATCATCGCCTCTAGGCCTTCTGAGGAGCAAACTAGGAAATATATTAGTGAGAACAATGAAGAAAATCATAAGTTCTCATGTATATGCTCAATTGAAATTAAACATTAAGTCAGTTTTTCTTAAAATTGTTTTTATTTTACATCTGTGTCTTTTGTCTTTCATTCTTAAGAAAGGTTGATTTACCCTACCCCACAATATACATAATAGCTTCAAAATTACAATGCCAGTATTGCTACTAAGAGTGAAATTACTAAGTGGATTTTTACTTTTCTCTGCCTTTTTCTTTTTCCTTAAAATATATCCTACTAAAGATGTACAGTCTCAACACTGTATTCAAAAGTCACGTCACTTGAAACAGTTATTTTTATGTGTGATTATTTTCCCAATTTGATATGCAGTTAGATTTGTTTATTTTGGCTTGTTTTAGAGATCACTGTTTTCCCTTTTTGTTTAATTATGTTTTTGAATATATAAAATATATGGTTCAAAAGTAAATAATTTATGAAAAATATATATTTTTAGGGTCTCACCTATATATCTTTCCCATAAGCCCCATTTCCCCACCTAAGGTATAGGAGGGATCATCTGTGGCAGACTAAAAGAGGTCCAGGTATAATGTCTAGGTAAACTGAAGTGCCATAGGGAGACAAATAGGGAGCATAATAGGATCAATTAATGTAGAAACAGAAGGAAGAATCATATATGTCAAAATAAGCTGGAAGAAATAAGGAGATCAACATAATCAAGGGAGATCAAGGATGTCAACATGATTCACTTTCTATCACATAATGTCCAGGCAATATCATACAGATTACAATGGATTGCATGTTTTGTACTAGTTGTTCTAAGTGTTTTGTTTCTTAATGTTTCATAGTGGAAATGCGTAAGCAAGCACATATGTGACCTCATGAGAGTAAAGCAAAGGCTACTCATCTTCTGTCTACTTATTGTGATTTTAAATACTTTTGGGTCCACAAATATTGTTTGTTGCTAGAGAAATCTGAGATCCATGAGAAAGCTATTCGGAATGAGGCAAAAGATTGACTATATTTATTAAATAGTAATTTTCTTTATAATGAGCTGGGGGTGAATATTAACAAATGTTGACTGTATGAAATAAGAAAAATGAAAATATGATGTTGGAAAAACATAATGATCTAAAGCAGCGGTCCCCAAACTTCGTGGCACCAGGAACTGGTTTCGTGGAAGACAGTTTTTTCACAGATGGGTGGTGAGGAGGGGGAGAGGTTCAGGCGGTAATGCAAATGATGGTTTAGGCAGTAATGCGAGTGATGGGGAGTGATGGGGAGCAGCAGGTGAAACTTCACTCGCTCGCCGCTCACCTCCTGCTGTGAGGCCCAGTTCCTAACAGGCCACGGACCAGTACTGATCCGTGGCCAAGGGGTTGGGGACCCCTGATCTAAGGTACAAGACAATGATAACGTAGGAGGTGGGAGAGGGAAGAAGGACCTTCTATTGTTGAGAAGTGGTGAAAGTACTAATTTATGTCATACTCCCATAAGTGAAGGATACATTTTGGTATCTTTGGGGTAAATACCAATAGAATAATAAAGGAATATATAAATACCAAGGGAATAATAAAAGTATTGACGGAAAAGAAGATTAAAAAATATATTTAAAAAGAACAACAGTCAAGGTGGTACAAATAAAACAAACACTAAGATGATGATTAAACCTAATTATTCCTAAACCTAATTGATAAATATTTGAGTAAATATTCCAATTATAAAAGAAAAATTGTCAGAGTGAATTTTCTTTTCTTTTTCTCCATGGTTTGAACAAATATTGAAGTTCTGCAACAATGCTGATTTTATTTGTCAAATTTAAATTCTCCTAAACAGATAGTTCTACAATGCTCTTCTGTTTAGGTTAGATATGGGCACCATATTTAACTGTTCAATTATTATTATTATTTTTTACATCTTTATTGGAGTAAAATTGCTTTACAATTTTGTGTTACTTTCTGCTGTATAACAAAGCGAATCACCTATACATATGCATATGTCCCCATATCTACACCCTCTTGTATCTCCCTCCCACCCTCGCTATCCCACCCCTCTAGTTGGACACAAAGCACCGAGATGAACTCCTTGTGCTATGCGGCTGTTTCCCACTAGCTATCTATTTTATATTTGGTAGTGCTATCTATTTTATATTTGGTAGTGTATATATGTCCATGCCACTCTCTCACTTTGTACCAGCTTACCCTTCCCCTTCCCCATGTCCTCAAGTCCATTCTCTACGTCTGCATCATTATTCCTGTCCTGCCCCTAGGTTCTTCAGAACCTTTTTTTTTTTTTTTTAGATTCCATGTATATGTGTCAGCATACGGTATTTGTTTTTCTCTTTCTGACTTACCTCAGTATGACAGACTCTAGGTCCTTCCACCTCACTACAAAAGACTCAAATTCGTTTCTTTTTATGGCTGAGCAATATTCCATTGTATATATGTGCCACATCTTCTTTATCCATTCATCTGTTGATGGACACTTAGATTGCTTCCATGTCCTGGCTATTGTAAATAGTGCTGCAATGAACATTGTGGTATATGACTCTTTTTGAGTTACAGTTTCCTCAAGGTATATGCCCAGTAGTGGGATTGCTGGGTCCTATGGTAGTTCTATTAGTAGTTTTTTAAGGAACCTCCATACTGTTCTCCATATTGGCTGTATCAATTTACATTCCCACCAACAGTGCAAGAGGGTTCCCTTTTCTCCACACCCTCTCCAGCATTTACTGTTTGTAGATTTTTTGATGATGGCCATTCTGACCAGTGTGAGGTGATACATCATTGTAGTTTTGATTTGCATTTCTCTGATGATTAGTGATGTTGACCATCCTTTCATGTGTTTGTTGGCAATCTGTATATCTTCTTTGGAGAAATGTCTATTTAGGTCTTCTGCCCAATTTTGGATTGGGTTGTTTGTTTGTTGATATGGAGCTGCATGAGCTGCTTGGATATTTTGGAGATTAATCCTTTGTCTGTTGATTTGTTTGCAAATCTTTTCTCCCATTCTGAGGGTTGTCTTTTGGTCTTGTTTATGGTTTCCTTTGCTGTGCAAAAGCTTTTAAGTTTCATTAGGTCCCATTTCTTAACTTTTCTTTTTTTTTCCATTTCTTTAGGAGGTGGGTCAAAAAAGATCTTGCTGTGATTTATGTCATAGAGTGTTCTGCCTATGTTTTCCTCTAAGAGTTTGATAGTGTCTGGCCTTACATTTAGGTCTTAATCCATTTTGAGTTTATTTTTGTGTATGGTGTTAGGGAGTGTTCTAATTTCATTATTTTACATGTAGCTGTCCAGTTTTCTCAGCACCATTTATTGAAGAGACTGTCTTTTCTCCATTGTATATTCTTGCCTTCTTTATCAAAGATAAGGTGACCATATGTGAATGGGTTTATCTCTGGACTTTCTATCCTGTTCCATTGATCTGTATTTCTGTTTTTGTGCCAGTACCATACTGTCTTCATTACTGGAGCTTTGTAGTGTAGTCTGAGGTCAGGGAGCCTGATTCCTCTGGCTCCGTTTTTCTTTCTCAAGATTTCTTTGGCTATTCGGGGTCTTTTGTGTTTCCATACAAATTGTGAAATTTTTTGTTCTAGTTCTGTGAAAAATGCCAGTGGTAGTTTGATAGGGATTGCATTGAATCTGTAGACTGCTTTGGGTAGTAGAGTCATTTTCACAGTGCTGACACTTCTAATCCAAGAACATGGTATAGCTCTCCGTCTGTATGTATCACATTTAATTTCTTTCATCATTGTCTTATAGTTTTCTGCATACAGGTCTTTTGTCCCCAACGTAGGTTTATTCCTAGGTATTTTATTCTTTTTGTTGCAGTGGTAAATGGGAGTGTTTCCTTAATTTCTCTTTCAGATTTTTCATCCTTAGTGTATAGGAATGCCAGAGATTTCTGTGCATGAATTTTGTATCCTGCTACTTTACCAAATTCATTGATTAGCTCTAGTAGTTTTCTGGTAGCAGCTTTAGGATTCTCTATGTGGAGTATCATGTCATCTGCACACAGTGACAGCTTTACTTCTTCTTTTCAGGTTTGGATTCATTTTATTTCTTTTTCTTCACTGAGTGCTGTGGCTGAAATTTCCAAAACTATATTGAATAATAGTGGTGAGAGTGTGCAACATTGTCTTGTTCCTGATCTTAGTGGAAATGGTTTCAGTTTTTCGCCTTTGAAAACAAAGGCTGTGGGTTTGTCATATATGTCCTTTACTATGTTGAGGTAAGTTCACTCTATGCCTACTTTCTGGAGGGTTTTTATCATAAATATGTGTTGAATTTTGTCAAAAGCTTTTTCTTCATCTATTGAGATGATCATATGGTTTTTGTCATTCAACTTGTTAATATGGTGTATCACATTGGTTTGCTTGTATTGAAGAATCCTTTCATTCCTGTGATAAACCCCACTTGATCATGGTGTATGATCCTTTTGATGTGCTGTTGGATTCTGTTTGCTAGTATTTTGTTGAGGGTTTTTGCATCTATCTTCATCAGCTATACTGGCCTGTAGTTTTCTTTTTTTGTGACACCTTTGACTAGTGTTGGTATCAGGGTGACTGTGGCCTTGTAGAATGAGTTTGGGAGTGTTCCTCCCTCAGCTATATTTTGGATGAATTTGACAAGGATAGGTGTTAGCTTTTTTCTAAATGTTTGATAGAATTTGCCTGTGAAGCCATCTGGTCCTGGGCTTTTGTTTGTTGGAAGATTTTTAATCACAGTTTCAACTTCCATGCTTTTGATTGGTCTTTTTATATTTTCTATATCTTCTTGGTTCAGTCACAGGAGGTTGTGCTTTTCTAAGAATTTGTCCATGTCTTCCAGGGTGTCCATTTTATTGGCATGTAGTTGCTTGTAGTAATCTCTCATGATCCTTTGTATTGTGCAGTGTCAGTTGTTACTTCTCCTTTTTCATTTCTAATTCTGTTGATTTGAGTCTACTCCCTTTTTTTTTTTTTGATGATTCTGGCTAATGGTTTATCAATTTCATTTAACTTCTCAAGGAAACAGCTTTTCGTTTTATTGATCTTTTCTGTTGTTTCCTTCATTTCTTTTTCATTTATTTCTGATCTGATCTTTATGATTTCTTTCCTTCTGCTAACTTTGGGGTTTTTTTAATTCTTCTTTCTCTAATTGCTTTAGGTGTAAGGTTAGGTTGTTTATTTGAGCTATTTCTTGTTTCTTGAGGTAGGATTGTATTGCTATATACTTCCCTCTTAGAATTGCTTTTGCTGCATCCCATAGGTTTGGGTCGTCATTTTTTCAAGTCATTGGTATTTTTTGATTTCCACTTTGATTTCTTCAGTGATCTCTTGGTTATTTAGTAGCGTATTGTTTAGCCTCCATGAGTTTGTATTTTTTACACTTTTTTTCCTGTAATTGATATCTAGTGTGATGGCAATGTGGTCGGAAAAGACACTTGATACCATTTCATTTTCTTATATTTAACACGGCCTGATTTGTGACCCAAATCTGATCTATCCTGGAAAATGTTCCAGGAGTACTTGAGAAGAAAGTATTCTGTTGTTTTTGGATGGACTATCCTGTAAATGTCATTTAAGTCCATCTTGTTTAATGTATCATTTAAAGCTTTTGTTTCCTTATTTATTTTCATTTGGATGATCTGTCCATTGGTGAAAGTGGGCTGTTAAAGTCCCCTACTATGATTATGTTACTGTCAATTTCCCTTTTTATGGCTGTTAGCATTTGCCTTATGTATTGAGGTGCTCCTATATTGGGTGCATAAATATTTACAATTATTATATCTTCTTCTTAGATTGATCCCTTGATCATTTTGTAGTGTCCTTCTTTGTCTCTTGTAACATTTTTTATTTTAAAATCTGTTTTGTGTGATATGAGAATTGCTACTCCAGCTTTCTTTTGATGTCCATTTGTATGGAATATCTTTTTCCATGCCCTCACTTTCAGTCTGTATGTGTTCCTAGGTCTGAAGTGGGTCACTTTTAGACAGCATGTATAGGGTTTTTGGTTTTGTATCCATTCAGCCAATCTATGTCTTTTGCTTGGAGCATTTAATGCATTTACATTTAAGGTAATTTTTGATATGTATTTTCCTATTACCATTTTCTTAATTATTTTGGGTTTGTTATTGTAGGTCTTTTGTTTCTCTTGTGTTTCTTGGTTAGAGAAGTTCTTTTAGCATTTGTTATAAAGCTGGTTTTGTGGTGCTGAATTGTCTTAGCTTTTGCTTGTCTGTAAAGGTTTTAATATCTCCATCGAATCTGAATGAGATCCTTGCTGGGTAGAGTAATCTTGGTTGTAGGTTTTTCCCTTTCATCACTTTAGATATGTCCTGCCACACCCTTCTGGTTTGCAGAGTTTCTGCTGAGAAATCAGCTGTTAAGTTTATGATGATTCCCTTGTATGTTATTTGTTGCTTTTGCCTTGCTGCTTTTCATATTTTTTCTTTGTATTTAATTTTGGATAGTTTGATTAAAGTGTGTCTTGTCGTGTTTCTCCTTGGATTTTTCCTGTATGGGACTCTCTGCGCTTCCTGGAGTTGACTATTTCCTTTCCCATATTAGGGAAGTTTTCAACTATAATCTCTTCGAATATTTTCTCAGCCGCTGTCTTTTTCTCTTCTTCTTCTGGGACCCCTATAATTTAAATGTTGGTGCATTTAATGTTGTCCCAGAGGTCTCTGAGACTGGCCTCAATTCTTTTCGTTCTTTTTCTTTATTCTGCTCTGAGGTAGTTATTTCCACTATTGTATCTTCCAGGTCACTTATCCGTTCTTCTGCTATTGATTCCTTCTAGAGAATTTTTAATTTCTTTTATTTTGCTGTTCATCACTGTTTGTTTGCTCTTTAGTTCTTCTAGGTCCTTGTGAAACGTTTCTTGTATATTCTCCATTCTTTTTCCATGATTTTGCATCATCTTTACTATCATTACTCTGAATTCTTTTTCGGGTAGACTGCCTATTTCCTCCTCATTTGTTTGGTCTGGTGAGTTTTTACTTTGCTCCTTCATCTGCTCTGTTTCTCTGTCTTCTCATTTTGCTTAACTTACTGCATGTGGGGTCTCCTTTTGGCAGGCTGCAGTTTCGTAGTTCCCGTTGTTTTTGGTGTCTGACCATAGTGGGTAAGGTTGGTTCAGTGGGTTGTGTAGGCTTCCTTGTGGAGGGAACTGGTGCCTGTGTTCTGGTGGATGAGGCTGGATCTTGTCTTTCTCGTGGGCAGGACCGCATCTGGTGGTGTGTTTTGGGGTGTCTGTGAACTTATTATAATTTTAGGCAGCCTCTATGCCAATGGGTGAGTTTTGTTCTTGCCTTGCTAGTTGTTTGGCATGGGGTGTCCAATACTGTAGTTTGCTGGTCGTTGAGTGGAGCTTGATCTTAGTGTTGAGATGGAAATCTCTGGGAGAGCTTTTGCTGTTTGATATTATGTTGGGCTGGGAGGTCTCTGGTGGACTAGTGTCCTGAACCCGGCTCTCCCACCTGAGAGGCTCAAGCCTGACACCCAGCTGGAGCAACAACACCCTGTCAGCCACTCAGCTCATAAGAAAAGGGAGAATAAATGAAAGAAAAAAATAAAAAGTTATTAAAAGAAAAAAATTTAATATAAGAAATAAAAAATTAACAAGAAAAAGGAAAGAAAGAAAGAAGAGAGCAACTAAAGCAATAAACAAATCCACCAATGATAACAAGTGCAAAAAGTTTCCAAAGAAACCCCACAAAAAACAAAAAAATAGACAGACAGACTCCTAGGACAAATGGTAAAAGCAAAGCTATACAGACAAATTCACATACAGAAGCATACACATACACACTCAGAAAAAGAGAAAAAGGAAAAATATATATATATATTAAAAAAGGAAGACAGCAACCAAATCAACAAACAAATCTACCAGTGATAATAAACTCTAAATATAAAGAAAATAACTCTAAAGATAAACATAAAACCAGAAGCAAATTAGATGCAGAAAGCAAACCCCAAGTCTACAGTTGCTGCCAATGTCCACCACCTCAATTTTGGGATGATTCGTTATCTATTCAGGCATTGCACAGATGCAGGGTACATCAAGTTGATTGTGGAGATTTAATCCGCTGCTCCTGAGGCTGCTGGGAGACGTTTCCCTTTCTCTTCTTTGTTCGCACAGCTTCTGGGTTTCAGCTTTGGATTTGGCTCCACCTCTGCATGTAGGTTGACTGAGGGTGTCTGTTCCCATCCCAGACAGGACAGGGTTAAAGGAGCAGCTGATTTTGGGGCTCTGGCTCACTCTGGCCAGGGGTGGGAGGGGTACAGTATGCGGGGCGTGCCTGCGGCGGCAGAGGCCAGCATGACGTTGCAACAGCCTGAGTTGCATCGTGTGTCCTCCTGGGTAAGTTGTCCCTGGATCACGGGACTCTTGCAGTAGTGGGCTGTACAGGGTCCCAGGAGGGGAGGTATGGATAGTGATCTGTGCTTGCACACAGGATTCTTGGTGGCTGCAGCAACTGCCTTAGCGTTTCATGCCCGTCTCTGGTGTCTGTGCTGATAGCCGCAGCTCACGCCCGTCTCTGGAGCCCGTTTAGGCAGTGCTCTGAATCCCCTCTCCTCGCACATCCTGAAACACTGGTGTCTTGCCTCTTCGGCAGGTCCAGGTTTTTTCCCGGACTTGCTCCCAGCTAGCTGTGGTGCTGTAGCCCCCTTCAGGCTGTGTTCATGCAGCCAACCCCAGTCTTCTCCCTGGGATCTGACCTCTGAAGCCTGAGCCTCAGCTCCCAGCCCCCACCAGTCCCGGCTGGAGGGTGAGCAGACAAGCCCCTCCAGCTGGTGAGTGCTGGTCGGCACCGATCCTCTATGTAGGAATCTCTCCACTTTTCCCTCTGTAGCCCTGTTGCTATGCTCTCCTCCATGGCTCTGAAGCTTCACCCCCCGTCCACCCCCTGTCTCTGCCAGTGAAGGGGCTTACTAATGTCTGGAAACTTCTCCTCCTTCACAGCTCCCTCCCAGAGGTGCAGATCCCATCCCTATTCTTTTGTCTGTGTTTTTTGTTTTTTCTTTTGCCCTACCCAGGTATGTGGAGAGTTTCTTGCCTTTTGGGAAGTCTGAGGTCTTCTACCAGTGTTCAATAGGTGTTCTGTATGAGTTGTTCCACATGGAGATGTATTTCTTATGTATTTGTGGAGAGGAAGGTGATTTCCACGTCTTAACTCTGCCACCATCTTGAAGGTCCCCCAGAGTGAGTTTTCAAGAGAAAAAAACCTATGCTACTTTTAAGAGACACACTTTAAATATAAAGATACAGGAATGTTGAAAATAAGGGGATGCAAACAATATACCCGGCAGACACTAACCAAAAGAAAGATGGTGAGGTTTTATTTTATTAATATCAGATAAAGGAAATGTTAAGACTAGAAGCATTATTGAATATGAATGATAAAAGTTTCAATGAAGATATAACAATTATAAATTTGTATTTACCTAATAGCATGCAATAAAAATATATAATATATAAATTGGCAGATTTACAATGAGAAATAGTCAAGTTCATAATCACGATAGGAGACTTTAACACAGAACTCTGTAACTGAGTATAAAAGCATACAGAAAACAGTATGGATATTGAAGATTTGAATGATATTTTAACAAATTTGCCCTAATTGACATATGTATTGAAAGTGGTGATGGATAATCAAAGAATACACATTATCTTCCATGCTCATGACTGCAGTCAGGCGAAAAAGCATGTATCAGCACCATTAAAAGACTGAAATCATATATTCTCTGACCCCAAGGGTATTAAACTAGAAATAAATAACAAAATGATAACTATAAAAAACTCATATGTTTGTAAATTGGGAAATACATTTCATTTCTAGATACCTCATAGCTAACACAATACATTTCAATGGAAATGAGAATATATGTTTTTAAAGTAGTGATAATAAAAATATGTATCAAAATATGTGGGCTTCAGCTTAAACCATGCTTAGATTGTCATATATAAACTTAAATTCATATGTAAAAATAGAAAAAGGATAAAAATCAGTTATCTAAATGTCCATATTAAGAAGGTAAATAGAGAACAGAAAATTAAGCCCAAATAAAGTAGAAGGAAAGAAATATAATGAGAGCAGAAGTAGATGGAATAATAGTAAATGGTATCAACAAAGCTAAAAGTTGGTTAACAGACAATAAAATTAACAGTATCCTGGCAAGAATGATCAGAAACAAGATAGAAATGGCACCAATTATCAACATTAGGAAGGAAGAAGAGGATGTTACTACAGATGTTGCATTAATTTTTTTTAAAAGACCGCTATGAACAAATGTAAGCCAATGTATTTGAATATGTGGATAAATTTCTTGAATAGGACAACACGCTAAGACTGACACAATAATGAATATAAATGTGAGTCATACCAATTAAGGAACTCAATCTATAATTTCAAGCTTTCCCACAAAGTAAATTTCAGAATCATATGGTTTAACCAGTTAATTGTTCCAAAACTCTGAGAAGATATAATACCAATCTTATGGAAATCTTTCTAGACAATAGAAAATCAGGAAAACTCGCTGCTTATTTTATGATGCCTGAATACCATTCATACCAAAACCTGACAGGGACAATGGAAAATTACAAAGCAAACTCTCAAACATAAATGGAAATTTTCTAAGCAAAATATTAGCAAAGAAAATCCTTGGGTATATGAAAAATAATTCATTATGATCAATTTTACTTTATTCCTGAAATGTGAAGTTCATTTTAAAAATCATTCAATGTAATTTGCTATCATAACAGAATAATGGAGAAAGCAATATGATCCTCTCAATAGATATGTAAAAAATGGTTTATAAGACTTATGATACAATTCTTAGAAAACTAGACAGATTAGATAACTCCTTAATCTAATGAAAGGTATCTATAAGAATAAAACAGCTAACAAAAATAAATGCTGCATGATTGAAAGCTCTCTCCTTAAGCTCAGAAACAATACAAAAATAGCTTCTATTTTTGTATCGTTTATGTCTGTTCAAATTATACTGGAGAAGTTCTGGTTCCAGGGAAGATGGAGTAAGTTCACTTTTTTCCTGTCTCTCCTAATGAATGCACCTATAAAATATGGACAGAATGCATGATACAGCTATTTGAGAAATATGAAAAGTTAATAGCAACAGGCAAACTGGGAAAGATTGCCAGAATTGACGTGACACCAAGCTGGCTGTGAATTTATTATTGTTTTCCTCTGCTTTCCTTAAGCCTAAACTCACCACAGCAAGACACCTAGACATGAGCACTATAGCACAGACAGAGTTACCTCCAGAGAAGCCCTCTAGCTCTAGCTTGAGGGCCAGGAAATGGTATCCCTAATGCTCATAGAGTGCGGAAATCACCCATTTTTTTCCCCTCTGTTCTCTTGTGCACCAGCAATCAGGAAATTCCATGAGGGCAGAAACAATAGCCAATGATAGGAAACTTAGGAGCCAAACTCTGAGGAAGAGTAACCTTCCTCTTCATTTAGTGGAGCTGTGGCTCCAAAAGGGTGGGTCTCTGTTCTTGTGTCACTTGAACCCAATAAGTACTGGGGAAATCATGGAGAGGGAGAAACTTTGGAAAGTAACCTCATCAAGTTTATAAAATCACCCTCAAGCCATACGTGTCTGGAACTGATCCAGATTAGCATATTTCTAAAGTCACTGGAGAGCTTAGCGAATGATATACTACCACCTAGGTCACAGACTGTAAACCAAGGACATATTTGAAAAACACTACAAAGATTGGGAAAACTGAACTGATATGGAAATAAGGCCACAGAAGGAAGCCATAAACTTGCAGCCTGACCTAATCAGGACTAAAAACAAAGTCAACATCCTTCACAGAATTTAAATTAGACATGTAGTTTCATAACTTAATAATCAAAATATTTAGAATAATATTCTAAATTATGTATCATATAAAGAACCATGAAAATTTAAATCCCACAGGAAAATCTGGTTAACAGGTACAAAAGGCCAGAATAACACTGATTTGGGATTATCGGACAAAAACTCTAACGTAGCTATAAAAGTAGCTCTAAAGTAGCTGTATAAAGAGAAGCATCTCATTCACAATAGAATCAAAAAAACAAAATACTTAGGAATAAATTTAACCAAGGGGATATATCTGTATACTGAAAAGTACAAGACCCTGATGAAAGAAAATGAAAAAGGTACAAAAAAATGTACTTGAAAGTTATTGAGAGTAGATTTTAAGTGTTCTTACCACAGAAAAGAAATGGTAATTTTTTTTTTTTTTTTTGCAGTATGTGGGCCTCTCACTGTTGTGGCCTCTCCCGTTGCGGAGCACAGGCTCCAGACGCGCAGGCTCAGCGGCCATGGCTCACAGGCCCAGCCGCTCCATGGCATGTGGGATCTTCCCGGACCGGGGCACGAACCCATGTCCCCTGCATCGGCAGGCGGACTCCCAACCACTGCGCCACCAGGGAAGCCCAGAAATGGTAATTATGTGATGTGATAAAGGTGTGAGCTAATGCTACAGTGGTAAGAATATTCCAATACATAAGTGTATCAAATCAACACATTGTGCACCTTAAACTTACACATATTATATGTCAACTATACCTCGATAAAGCTGAAAAATACTAAAAAAACAATAAAGTAGCTGTTACAAAAGTGATTAAGTAAGAAATTTTGAGCACTTTTACAACATTGTTAAAATAGGAAGTTTCATCAAAGAAATAGAATACAAAATGTAGAAAAAATGGAAATTTTTAGAACTGAAAGGTGCATTAACTGAAGTTTGAAAGAAACTCACTGTATAAGCTCAATAATAAATTGGAGATGACAGAGGAAAGAGTCAGTGAACATGAAAATAGATCTGTGGAAAAGACCAAATATTAACAATAGAAAGAAAAATATTAAAAATTAAAATGAGCAGAAACTCAGGTACTTGTGGAATGATAAAAAACAGTTTAGAATCCATGTCATCATAGTCCCAGAAATAGAGAAAACATGTAGTATTGAAAAATATTGGAAAAAAAAATAGCTGAGAACTTCTCAAGTTTGTGGAAAGCTATAAACCTACAGATTCCAGAAGCTTAGTGTAAGCCAAATAAGATAAACCCGAGGAAATCCAGGATCAGACACATCATAATCAAATTGCTGAAAACTAAAGAAAGAAAAAATCTTAAAATGAAGCCAGAGAACAATGAAGTATTACTGATGGGGTATAATTCCAATGATTGCTGGTTTCTCATCAGAAAAGATGGAGCCTGGAAGGAAGTGGGATGACATATTAAAAGTGCTGTCATTTTGGAGTTATATACTCATTGAAAATATACATCAGGAATGAAGGTGTAATAAAGACATAAACATGGGTGCATAAAGGGATCTATGGAAGTATAAAATTTCTATATTCCAATACAATGTGGTAAGTTATCTATCCTAAATAGACTGTGAAATGGTAAGTATATATATTTTTTAACTCCTGGAAAAAATTAGTTTAAAAATTATACAAGTGATAAAGTCAAGATCACAATATATAAATTAGAATGATATAATATAAAAGCAGTAAAGGGGAAAAATAATAACAACAACATCTCCAAACACTTAGAAGTTAAGCAGAAAATTTCCAAATAATCCATGGGACAAAGAAGAAACCACAGAAAAATTAGAAAATATTTTAATTGAACAAAAATAGAAAATACAGCATATCAGAATTTGTAGCAGTTAAAGCTGACGTTGGAAGGACATTTATAGCACTAAATGGTTACATTTAAAAAAGAGTAAGAGATTGAAGTACAAGACATTAGTGAAAGAAATTGAAGAAGACACAAATTAATGAAAAGGTATTCTGTGCTCATAGAATGGAAGAATTAATATTGTTAAAATGTCCATATTACCCAAAGCTATCTATGGATTCAATGCAATCCCTGTCAAAATTCCAGTGGCATTTTTCACAAAAACAGAAATGAAAAATCCTGAACTTTGTATATAACCCAAAAAGACCTCAAATAGCCAAAGCAATCTTGAGAAAAAAGAACAAAGTTGGAAGCATCATGGTCCTTGATTTCAAATAATATTAAAAAGTTATTGTAATTAAAACAGTATGGCATTGGCATAAAAACAGACACACAGAGCAATGGAACAGAATAGAGAGCCCAGAATTAAACCCAGGCATATACGATCAATTAATTTATGACCAAGGCATCAAGAATATACAATGCATTAAGGAGAGTCTCTTCAATAAATGGTGTTGGGAAAATTAGACAGCCACAGCAGAAGAATGAAATTGGACCACTATCTTATACCATATTAAAAAATTAAAATGGATTAAAGACCTGAAATCATAAAACTCCTTGAAGAAAACATAGTCAGTAAGCTCCTTGACATAGGTCTTGGTGATAATTTTTTGAGTCTGACACCAAAAGCAAAAGCAACAAAAGCAAAAATAAACAAGTGAGAATACATCAAGCTAGAAACTTCTGTGTAGCAAAAGAAACAATCATGAAACATCATGAAAAGGCATCCTATATAGCATGAGAGAAAATACTTGCAAACCATCTATCTGATAAAGAGTTAATATCCAAAATATGTAAAGAACTCATACAACTCAACATCAATAAAACAAAACAAACAAAACCAAAAAACAATCCAGTTAAAAAATGGGCAAAACACATAGCACAGGGAGATCAGCTCAGTGCTTTGTGACCACCTAGAGGGGTGGGACAAGGAGGGTGGTAGGGAGACTCAAGAGGGAGGAGATATGGGGATGTATGTATATGTATAGCTGATTTACTTTGTTATAAAGCAGAAACTAACACACCATTGTAAAACAATTATACTCCAATAAAGATTTTAAAGAAAAAATGGGCAAAAGATGTGAATAGACATTTTTCTAAAAAAGACATACAGATGGCCAAGAGGTAAATGAAAAAAAAATGCTCTACATCACTAATCATCAGGGAAATGTAAATCAAAACCACAGTGAACTCTCACCTCACACTTGTTAGAATGGCTATTATCAAAAAAAGACCAGAAGTAACAAGTGTTGGTGAGGATATGAAGAATAGTGAACCCTCATGTTCTGTTGGTGGGAATATAAAATTGGTGTAGCCACTGTGAAAGACAGTATGGAGGTTCCTCAAAAAATTAAAAATAGAATTACCAAATGACCATATGATCCAGCAATTCCACTTCTGGGTATTTATATGAATAAAACATAAACACTAAAAAGATATATGCACCCCCATGTTCATTGCAGCATTATTTATAATAGGCAAGATATGGAAACCACCTAAGTGTCCATCTATGGATGAATGGATAAAGATATGATATATACACAACTGAATATTATTCAGCCATTAAAAAAATGAAATTTTGCCATTTGTGACAAAATGGATAGATCTTGAGGGCATTATGCTAAGTGCAATAAGTCAGAGAAAAACAAATACTGTATAATCTCTTTTATGTGTGGAGTCTATAAAAAAAGAAAACTAAGCTCATAGATACAGAGAACAGATTGGTGGTTACCAGAGGCAAGTGATGGAGGGGTGGTGGGAGAAATGGGTGAACTGTTTTTGTTTTCAGTTTAAATAAATTGAATAATAATAACAATGAAAATGCAGATAAGTTTCTTATTCTATGTATTTTCACCATAGAACAAGCAAGCATTAAACTCACGGCTCACTCACAAGCTCTTTAAAGGTCAGGTGCCCAACAGAATATCTATGATTAAGAATCTAGGTCTGGAGTTGCCTACTCAAAATTGGAGTTGAAGCTAGTAACAGTTGATGTCTAAAAGAAACAAAATTGAGTCAACAACTAAAATAAAAATTCTTCCCAGAGACTTTGACCTCAGGACTTTGGGAAATGTAATACATTTGGCTCAGAATAATGTATACAAAGGAATTTTCTAGCCATGATGTGCCATTCTTTCTTTTAAATTGAAGTATAGTTGACTTATGATATTATTAGTTTCAGGTGTACAACAGTGATTTGGTATTTTTATAGATTATACTCCTTATAAAGTTATTATAAAATATTGGCTATATTTCCTGTGCTGTATATTATATCTTTGTATTTTATTTATTTTATACCTAGTAGTTTGTACCTTTTAATCCCCTTCCCCTATCTTGCCCCTCCCTCCACCCTCACCCTATTGGTAACCACTAGTTTGTTCTCTGTATCTTTGAGTCTGTTTCTGTTTTGTTATATTTGTTCATTTGTTTTACTCTGGACTCCATATATGAGTGAAAACATACAGTATTTGTCTTTCTCTGGCTTATTTCACTAAGCATAATACTCTACAGGTCCATCCATGTTATTGCAAATGTCAAAATTTCATTCTCTTTTATGACTGAGTAGTATTCTATTTTATATATATATATATATATATATCACATTTTCTTTATCCATTCATCTGTTGATAGACACCTAAGTTGCTTCCATATCTAACCCATTGCAAATAATGCTGCTGTGAACATTGGGGTGCATGTATTTTTTCAAATTAGTGTCTTCATTTTCTTTGGATATATACCCAGGAGTGGAGTTGCTGGATCAGAGGGTTGTTCTATTTTTAATATTTTGAGGAACCTCCATAATGTTTCCCACAGTGGCTGTAGTAATTTACATTCCCACATCCCACAACAATGTACTCGTGTTCCCTCTTCTCCACATCCTTGCCAATACTTGTTATTTCCTTCCTTTTTCATGATAGCCCTTCTGACAGGTGTAAGGTGATACTTCTTTGTCGTTTTGATTTGCATTTCCCTCATGATTAGTTATGTTGAGCATCTTTTCTTGTGTCTGTTGGCCATCTGTATGTCTTCTTTGGAAAAATGTCTATTCACGTCCTCTGTTCTTTTTTAAGTTGGGTTGTTTGTGATGTTGAGTTGTATGTGTTTTTCGTATATTTTGGGTATTAACCCCTTAACAGACATATCTTCTCCCATTCAGTCAGTTGCCTTTTCATTTTGTTGATGGTGTCCTTCATTGTGCAAACGCTTTTAAATTTAATTGGGTCCCATATATTTATTTGTGCTTTTTTTTTCCCTTGCCTGAGGAGAGAGATCAAAAAAAAAAAAGCCATATTGCTAAGACCTATGTCAAAGAGTGTACTTGTTTATGTTTTCTTCTAGGAGTTCTATGGGCTCAGGTCTTACATTTAGGTGTTTAATCCATTTTGAGTTTATTTTTCTATATGGTGTGAGAAAATGTTCCGATTTCATTCTTTTACATGAAGCTGTCCAGGTTTCTCAACAGCACTTATTGAAGAGACTGATTCTTCCTCATTGTATATTCTTGCCATCTTTGTCATAGATTAATTGACCGTATGTGTGTAGGTTTATTTCTGGACTCTTTATTCTGTTCTGTTGATCTATGCATCTGTTTTTGTGCCAATACCAAAGTGTTTTTAATTACTATAGCTTTGTATTATATTTTGAAACTAGGGCCTGTGATGCCTCCAGGTTTGTTCTCTCTCAAGAATGATTTGGGTATTCAGGGTCTTTTGTGGTTCCATATGAATTTTAGGATTATTGTTTTAGTTCTATGGAAAATGTCATGGGTATTTTGGTAGGGATTATATTAAATCTGTAGATTGCTTTGGGTGGTACAGATATTTTAACATTAATTTCTCCAATCCATGAACATGGGATTGCTTTGCATTTATTTGTATTAATCTTCAACTTCCTTCATCAATGTCTTATAGTTATCAGAGTATAAGTCTTTCGTCTCCTTGTTTAAATTTATTCCTAGGTATTCTATTCTTTCTCATATGTTTGTAAGTGGGATTGTTTTGATTTCTTTTTCTGATAGTTCATTATTAGTTTATAGAAAAGCAACAGGTTTCTGTATATTAATCTTGCACTCTGCATCTTTACTTATGTCATTTATTAGTTCTAATAGTTTTGGGATGGAATCTTTAGGATTTTCTATATGCACTATTGTGTCATCTGCAAATAGTGACAGTCTTCCTTCTTCTCATCCAATTTGGGTGCCTTTTATTTCTTGTCTGATTCCTGTTTCTAGGACTTCCAATACTATGTTAAATAGAAATAGCTAGAGTAGGTATCCTTGCTTTATTCTTGATCTTAGAGGAAAAGATTTTTCACCATTGGGTATGATGCTCACTGTGGGTTTGTCATAATTGGTCTTTATTATGTTGAGATTTATCCCCTCTATACCAACTTTGTTGAGAATTTTTATCTTGAATGGATTTTGAATTTTGTCAAATGCTTTTTCTGCATCTGTTGAGATGATCATATGATTTTTGTCCTATGTTTTGTTAATGTGGTCTATCACATTGATTGATTTGCAGATATTGAACCATTCTTGCATTCCTGGGATAAATTCTACTTGATTATGGTCTGTGATACTTTTTACATATTGTAGAATTTGGTTTGCTAATATTTTGTTGAGGATTTTTGCATCTATGTTCATCAGGAATATTGACATGTAATTTTCTTTTTTGTAGTGTCTTTGTCTGGTTTTAGTATTAGGGTAATGCTGGCCTTGTAGAATGAGTTTGGGAGTGCTCCTTCCTCTTCTGTTTTTTGGAATAGTTTGAGAAGGATAGGTATTGACTCTTTTTTTAATGTGTTTGGTAGAATTGCCCTGTGAAGCCATCTGGTCCTGGACTTCTGTTTGTTTGGAGTTTTTTCATTACAGATTCAATTTCAATACTAGTAATGAGTATGTTCATAATATCTATTTCTTCCTGATTCAGTCTTGGGAGATTGTATCTTTCTAGACATTTATTCCTTTCTTCTAGGTTGTCCAACTTGTCAACGTTCATAGTATCCTCTTATGATTGTATTTTTTTTGATATCAGTTGTAAGTTTTCTCCTTTTACAAAGAAGTTCTTTACAAGGCCTTCTTTTTACAAAAAGTTGTAACTTTTCTAATTCTATTTGGGTCCTCTCCTTTTTTTTTTTTTTTTTTTTTTGCGGTACACAGGCCTCTCACTGTTGTGGCCTCTCCCGTTGTGGAGTGCAGGCTCAGCGGCCATGGCTCACGGGCCCAGCCGCTCCGCGGAATGTGGGATCCTCCTGGACCGGGGCACGAACCCGTGTCCCCTGCATTGGCAGGTGGACTCTCAACTACTGCACCACCAGGGAAGCCCCCTCTCCCTTTTTTAATGAACCTGTCTAAAGGTTTATCAATTTTGTTTATCTTTTTAAAAAACTCAGCTCTTTATTTTATTGATCTTTTCTATTGGTTTTTTCCCTTTATTTTCTTTATTCTTTTCTGATCTTTATTATTTCCTTCCTTCTGCTGATTTTGGGCTTTGTTTTTCTTTTCCTAATTCATTTAGATAGTAAGCTAGGTTGTTTATTGCAGATTTTTCTTGTTTCTTGAGGTATGCCTGTATCTCTACAACTTCCCTCTTGAAACTGCTTTTGCTGCACCATGTAGATTTTGAAAACTTGTGTTTTTATTTTCATTTGCCTCAAGGTATTTTCTAATTTCTCTGATTTGCTCATTGACCTGTTGGGTTTTTTTCTAGCAAGTTGTTTAGTCTCTGTATGTTTGTTTTTTCTATTTTACTTCCGATAATTGATTTCTAGTTTCATATCTTTGTGGTCAGAAAAGGTGCTTTGTATGATTTCAGTCTTCTTAAATTTATTAAGACTTGTTTTGTGGCCTAACATGTGCATATCCTTTTATCTGCTTAAAGACGAGCCTTTAACATTTCTTGTTAGGTTGGTTTAGTGTTATGAATTATTTTATTTTTTGCTTGTCTGGGAAACTCTTTGTCTCTCCTTCAATTTTGAACTATACCCTTGTTGGGTAGAGTATCCTAGGTTGTAGGTTTTTTCTTTTCAGCACTTTAAGTATTTCATGCCACTCCCATCTGGCCTGAAAAATTTCTGCTGAGAAATCAGCTGGCAGCCTTATGAGGATTCCCTTGTACATGATTTTTAAAAAAGATTTTATTGGGGTATAGTTGATTTACAATGTTGTGTTAGTTTCAGGTTTACAGCAAAGTGAATCTGTTATACATATACATATATCCATTCTTTTTAGATTCTTTTCCCATATAGGCCATTACAGAGTATTGAGTAGAGTTCCCTGCACTATACAGTAGGTTCCTATTAGTTATCTATCAATACTTTATATACAGTAGTGTGTATGTGTCAATCCCAATCTTCCAATTTATCCATCCCCCCAGCTTAATCCCCAGTAACCAAAAGTTTATTTTCTACATCTGTAACTCTATTTTTGTTTTATACATAAGTTCATTTGTAGCCTTTTTTAGATTCCACATATAAGCAATATAATATGATATTTGTCTTTCTCTTTCTGACTTACTTCACTCAGTATGACAGTCTCTAGGTCCAACCATGTTGCTGCAAGTGGCATTATTTCGTTTTTTTTATGCTGAGTAATATTCCATTGTATATATGTACCACATCTTCTTTATCCAGAGAAAACCATAATTCAAAAAGATACATGCACCCCAGTGTTCATTGCAGTATTATTTACAATAGCCAGGACATGGAAGCAACCTAAATGTCCATCAGTAGCGGAATGGATAAAGAAGATGTAATGATTCTTTGTTTTTCTCTTGTTGCCTTAAAATTATCTTTAACTTTTGTCATTTTAATTATATGTCTTGGTATGGGTCTCTTTTGGTTCATCTTGTATGGGATTTTGTGTGCTTCTTATACCTAGATATCTGTTTCCTTCTTCAGTTTAGGGACGTTTTCATCCATAATTTCATCAAATACATTTTCTAGTACTTTCTCTCTCTCTTCTCTTTCTGGGACCCCTATAATGCAAATGTTAGTATGCCTGATATTTTCCCAGAGGTCCCTTAAACTATCATTTAAAGCTTTTTTCCTTTTTGCAGTTGTGATTGGGTGACTATTCTTTCAGATCACTCATGCATTCTTCTGTATATCCTAATATGCTCTTAATTCCTTCTAGTGTATTTTTTATTTTAGTTATTGTATTCTTCAGGTCTCACTGATTCTTTTATATATTTTATAGTTTTGCTTAAGTTCTAATTGTGTTCATGTATTCTGTTTGCAAGTTCTGTTAGCATTTTTATTACTATTGCCTTAAACTCTTTAAATAAATTATTTATCTCTGTTTCAGTAGGGATTTTTTTTCCTGTGGTTTTATCTTGTTCTTTCATTTGAAATATATTCCTCTGTCTTCTCATTTTAGTTAACTTTCTCTGTTTGTCTCTATGTAATTAGGTGAAGCTGTTACCTGTACTGGTCTTGAAGGTGTGTCCTTGTGTGGGCAAATCACTATTTAGTCTGCATGTGCCCAGTGGATTTGGTGGGAGAGCTGGATCTGAAGTGAGCACAGACTGCATCTTCTACTGGAGTGTGCTGGCAGCTGCTACCTTCCTAGGAGGTAGGTCTGGAGTTGGAGGGGTTGGAGCCAGAGCCAGGTATAAGCTGGGGCTTCTCTTAGGCTCAGTGGCAATTGCTGCTCTGTCAGGGAGTGGGTCAGGGCCTGAGGAGCTGGAGCGGGAGCTGGAGCAAGAGCTCTGAGGGAATTGGGCTTCTCCCCAGTGTGTTGGCAGTCTCTGCCTTGGTTGGGGGTGTGTCTGGGGCCTGATGGCTTGGGGCTGCACTTCTAAGCTCGTTCTGCTTTTTCTCAGGTGTGTGTGCCTTGGTTAGAGACTAGGTTGGGTCCAGAGAGGTTGGAGCTGCACTGCTGAGCTGGCTCTGTTCCTTTCCTGGTGTGTGTGTATGTACACACACGTTGGCAATGGTGGCCTCTGCCTTAGCAAGGAGTAGTGCTAGAGCGGGATGTGCTCGAGCAGTGGCCTAGTGTGGGCTGGGGCACACCGGAGCGTTCCTAGTAAGCCATCCAGCATGCTAGGCAGTTTTCAATGTGTTGTCATTGCACTGGGACTAGGAGCAAGCAAGTCTATGCACGTGCTCTTTAATAGCAGAGTCTCAGTTTCTTACAGTCCCCATTCACTGGTTTTCAAACCAGCTAAGAGGGCTCATCTTCCTGATGTTGGACCTCAGGGTTGGGGTGCCTAATATGCAGCTCAAATCCCTCACTCCCCAGGGAGGATTTCAAAGCCTGTGATATTCCCCTCCTCTTCTGGGTCACACGCTAGTGGTACAGATACCAGTTAGATTGCTTCTTCTCTCCTCCTACCAGAGTCCATGTGTTTTTTCTTTATGGCCTTGGTTGTAGAAGAGCCATTCTCCTAGTCTTAGGTCAGCAAGAGTTGCCATATATGTAGTTGTAGTTTTGATGTGTTCATGGGGGGAGGTGAGCTCAGCGTATTCGTACTCTACCATCTTGATCCCACCTCCACATCATGATATGCCATTCTTATCATTTCTTTCAAAGTCCCACATCATTGGGAGATGGGTAACATTCAGTCAATTGATTTAAACTTAGTATGCTTTGTGCTGGTTGTGGTTATCCTATTATATTTCCTGAATCTTGTGAAAGGATTGTACATATTTGTGCATGTTAAAACAAGTATCCCTGTAGCTACATGTGGGGCCCCAGATGCACTGAAACAGTCAGATAATTGTATCCTTCAGAATAGATTTCATTTAAATTGTAATACCTAAAAAAATCAAATCAATAATAAGAGATCTCATCTTAAGAAAGTAGAAAAATATGCAGAAAAACACATATCAAGCAGAATTAAGGACAACCACAGAAATTAATGAAATTGAAAACAGAAAAAACATAGAGAAGATCAAAATCAATGAAACCAAAAGCTGTTTGTTTGTGACAATCAATAAAATAAAAAACCTCTAGCAAGACTTACAAAGAAAAAGAGATTAAACAAAAATGACCAATATCATAAAAGAAAGAGGGGAATATAATAATAGACCCCATAGACATTAAAAGGATATTAAGAGAATTTTAGAAATAATTCCACATATATAAGTTCAACAGCTTAGATAAAATGGACTAATCCTCCAAAACCACTGTGGTTGGCTTAAAATACCCCTCCCAAGGTATTTGCACATCATAATCATAGGAACCTATGAATGTTACCTTATATGGCCAAATGAGACTTTACAAATATAACTAAGAATATTAATGTAGGGAGATTATCTGAATTATCCAGTTTTGTCCAATGTAATCACAAGGGTCCTTATAAGAGATAAGGCAATGTAAAGACAGAGGTAGAGAGAGATCTGAAATTGCTATACTGCTAGTGTTGAAGATGGAGGAAGGTATTCTGAGCCAAGTACTACACGGAATGCAGCTTTAGAGCTGGAAAAGACAAGGAAATGGATGACCCCGTAGAGTCTTTTGAAGGGCACAGACCTGCCAACACCTTGATTTGAGCCCATTAAGACTCATTTAGACTTTCTGACCTCCAGAACTGTAAGGCAACAGATTTGTGTTGTCTCAATTCACTAAGTTTGTGGTAATTTGTTACAGAAGCAACAAGAAAACTAATACAACTGCAAACTATCAAAAGTCACCTAGTGTGAAGTAGGTAACCTGAATTGTCTTTATAACAATTAAAGTAACTGAATTAGTAAAAAACATTGAAAATAGAAATCTCTAGGCCCATATGATTTCCTTTGTGAATTCTACCAAACATTTAAAGAAGAAATAACACCAATTCTTTACAAGCTCTTCCAGAAAATAAAAGCAGTGGGAATAATTCCCATGTCATTTTGTGAAGTCAGCATTAACCTGATAGCAAAACCAGACAGGATTAAAAAGAAAACTATAGACCAATATTCCTAATTTGGATAGATGCAAACATCCTCAGCAATATTAGCAAATCTAATGCAGGAATATGTAAAAATAATTATATACACAATGACCAAGTGGGTTTCACCCAGGGAATGCAATGTGACTTCAATATTCAGAAATAATCAATTTAATTCATCATATAATCAGCCTTAAAAATAAAAACATATGCAGAGAAAGCATTTGACAATATACAACATTCTTTCAAGATAAAAACTCTTGGCAGTTTAGGAGTAGAAGGGATGTTCCTCTGCTTGATAAAGTTTATCTAAAAAAAAAAAGCCCTATAGCAAACATCATACCTAATAGTGAAATAGTGAATTATTTCCTCCTAAGATTGGAATTAAGCAAGAAGGCAACAATGTTCTCTCTTACCCCTCCTATTCTACATTGTACTGGAACTCATAGTCAATGCAACAAGGCAAATACACAATGAAAAGCATCCCATATTAGAGAAGAAGAAACAGAACTGTCTCTATTTTCAGACAATGTGATTGTCCATGTAGAAAATCCAAAGTACTCTACAAAAATCTCCTAGAACTAATTAGAGAGTTTAGCAAGGTAGCAGGACACAAATTCAGCACTCAAAAATCAATCGTATTTTAATACACATGTTATAACCAAAGACATGTACTAGAATGTTTATAGCAACATTATTCATAACAGCTAAAACTGAAAACAACCTAAATATTCATTAATATTAGAATAGATAAATGCATTATGGTATATTTGTATAGTGTAATACTATACATAAATTAAAATGAATTATTTCTACATGCAGCAATACATAACATAATGTTCAACAAAGTAAGTCAGACAAAAGAAAAGACATCATGTATGATTTCATTTATAGTTAATAACAAGCAAACTAATCTATGGTAAAGAAATCAGATAGTGATTATTTTTGGGAAGCAGGCAGGAATATTTACCGTGAAGGCTTCTGGAGTGTTGGTAATGTTCTATTTCTTGATTAAGGGGAAGTTACACAGATATGTTCATTTTGTAAAAGTTAAGCTGTTGAAAATTTATGGTGCAAGTGTTTTTTCTGTATCTGTAGCTGATATATATATATATATCTCATGCACATAAACACACAGGTAAATATAAATTTTTAAAGTTTACTAGTGAAAGGAAGCAGTTACAACATATTGCTTACAAAAGAGACATGATAGAAATGAGATAATATGTAAGTATATCCTCTGAGCATGAGGCAGTTATTTTAGTAAAAATAAATAAGTAAATAAAAAAATAACTTTTAAAAAGTAAGAAAAAATACATAAGTATAAAGTTGGAAGACAGAGGAAAAACCAAACACAAATTTTAAAGTTGTGTTTGTATAATGATGAGTCCCACTCCCACCCCTTTACCATTAAAGGTTAAAATTCTTCATAGGGACTTACCCGATGGTCCAGTGGCTAAGACTCTGCACTCCCAATGGAGGGGGCCTGGGTTCAATCCCTGGTCAGGGAACTAGATCCCACATGCCGCAACTAAGAGGCCGCACGCCACAACTAAAAGAGCCCGCATGGCACAATGAAGATCGTAGATCCCTCATGCCACAGCTGAAGATCCCCGCACGTGGCAATGAAGATCCCGTGTGCCTCAACGTGGCAATGAAGATCCCGTGTGCCTTATTTGGCTGGGACAGCCAAATAAATAAATAAATAAATATTTTAAAAATTCTTCATAGTGGATTAGGAAAACAAATACAACAATATAGACTTTTAAGAGTTATTCTTATAATAAAGTCCCCAGAAAACAAAGAAAATTACAGGACAAATATATATTGATCAGATGAAGAGCATACTTTAAAGCAAAAACTAGTGAGGAGATAAAAAGTATATATTCATAATGATAAAAGGGAGGCCAATAATACATAATATTAATACATTTTTACCTAATGAAAGCAATAATAAAAAATAAATACACAGAGAAATTGATATGTTTGTAGAATTAAATTAGCGTTCCTACTCAAGTATCCAAAAGAAATACAGGAAGAGAATGTTAAAAATAGTATTAGTATGATAGAAATAATTTGTATATGTTTGTGGTGGGTTGAATAATGGCCCCCAAAAGATATGTTCAGGTGCTAAACTCCAGTACCTGTGAATGTGATTATATTTAGAAATAGGGTCTTTGCAGATGTAATTAAGGATCTTAAAATGAGATCATCCTGGAGTTAGAGTTGGTCTTGCATACAGTGACAGTGACAGTGTCCCTATATGAAACAGAAAAGGAAAAGACACAGAGACACACAGAGGGGAAAGGTCATGTAGAGACAGAGGCAGAGATTGGAGATGCATCTACAAAGCAAGGAATGCCAAAGATTGTTTGCAGTCAGCAGAAGCTGGAACAGGCAAGGAATGAATTGGCCACTAGAGCCTTCAAAAGGAGCATAGTCCTACCAACATCTTGATTTCAGACTTTAGCCTCCACAACTGTGATTAAATAAATTTCTCTGTTTTAAGCTATCCAGTTTGAAGTAGTCTGTTATAGCAGCTCTAGGAAATGAATACAGATTTTGATAGTGGGATGTGGGGTGCTGCTATAACAAATACCTAAAAATGTGGAGGTGGCTTTGGAATTGGATAGTGGGTGGAGGCTGGGAGTATATTGAGGCACATGATAAAAAATGCCTAGATTGTTTTGAAGAGGTTGTTGGTAGAAATGTGGATGTTAAAGGCTATTCTGGTTAGGGTTCAGAAGGAAGTGAAGAGCACTGTAGAGAAAGCTTCTATCATCTTAACGAATACATATGTCATCATGGACCAAATGTTGGTAGAAATATGAATGTTAAGGATGTTTCTGGTGAGGTCTCAGATGGAAATGAAGATTATTGGAAACTACAGGAAAGGTGATTCTTGTCTTAAAATGACAGAGAAGTTGACTGAATTGTGTTCTACTTTGGGATGGGAAACAGAAATTATAAGTGCTGAACCTGGATATTTAGCTGAGATTTCCAAGCAAAGTGTATCTCCTTGCTGCTTCTAGTAAAATGAAAGAGGAAAGAAGTATGTTGAGGAAGGAACAGTTAAGCAAAAAAGAAACAGCACTTGATGATTTGGGACAGTCTCAGGCTATCCAGATTGCAAAAGATGCCAATGTTGGGAGATTCATTGATTGGAAAGAAGGTCAATTGTGTGGCTGGAAAAACTTTACTGAAGAGATTAGGTGTATGACTCATGGATCCAATCAACAATCTCAGCAGAAGCCGGGGATAGAGATGGGGTTATCCAGGAATGATCTGTGATGAACCCTCCTGTCTGATGGAGTGGACCCTCTTCACACACACGGGAGACTGGTGAGGTTTTTCAAAATGTTGTATTAGCAGAGATATTGCCTGCATGGACTGAATGGGACAGAGACAGAACTAAGTGAAAGAGAGCAGTTGGCCTTTCAAAAATTTTCAAGCAGGAAATGGGCTGATATAGCCAGTTGGTGGCAAATATGTACTACCCGTCAAGAAAAAGAAAGAATGACTCTGAGGGCAGAGTCACAGATGCAGAAGCAGAAGCTAGAGAGGCAGGTGCAAAATACATTAATAATACAAGAAAATTCCTTAACATGGTAAAGAGAAAATATTTTTAAAGAGTAGCAATGTATTTAATATTGCTTATTTGTTGTACAAACCCTGGAGACATAGCCACTGGAAAATAGGAAGAAAACATTGCCACTAAAAAAACCCCACTAATGCCATTTTCTGAAATAGCCTGAAATGCTTATTTCATCAAGCCATGCTATTCTCTATGTAAATAAACATACATAGGAAGCCTGGGATTTAAACATTAACTAAGCAATATTAATGATGGTGTTATTGAGATGCTTTACCCTAATACCTCTATCTGCACTGCACAAATAGATCTGCCAAAGGTTTCAAAAAGTTATCGTGAGGTTTTCAGGTCACTTTTCTCTAGATGGGCGTTATTAATGCTTTTTAGAATTCTGACCAATGCAGTGAGACTTGAAAAAATAAATACATGGAGAAGTATTGTATTAGAAGAAACCAATATGTTCTTATTTGTGGATAGCTTGAATGAATGCTGGAAAATCTAAAAGAATCATCTACAAAACCATGTCACTCTGACATGTGTTACTTTATGTACTGATATGATACCAGGAAAATTCCAATAAAGTTTGTTCTAAAACACAATAATATTCTTCTTGAAATTAATTTTTAAAATAAGCATGTAAGATTTTAAATATGAGAAGATACTAGAGCAATAGGAGTAATCTGCTCTAGAAGATGTTGGACTCTGGTCATTATATTAATATTTTCAGTGAAATAGACTTATCCTAAAGATCGACCTAATTATATAGGAAGTTTAAATATATAATAAAATCACGTATCCCAAAATAACACACAAATGGGGAATTATTTAATGAGTAGTATTAGGATAACTGAATAGTGCCTTTGGGAGAAAAATTTGATTTAAAAATATGTTTAGATTAATATTTTATATTGACTCCAATAAACTCCAGAAGAATTAAGCATTACCCATTACATCGTGCCATAGAAAAGCTAGCAGAAATAGGTGATAACTTTCCACAATTTGAAGTAATAAGAAAAGTTTAAAGGGGATGATTGACAAACTCAATTAAATAAAGTGTGAAACATCTGTTCAACAGAACATGAAATGAAAATAAAAGAGAAAACTATACACTGGTATCAGGTATGGCAGATCAAAAATTAACATCAATAATGAACAAAACGAGGATTCTAATTCACAAGAATATAATTAAGATGCCAATGAGTAAAGGGAATCAACAGTCAGTAAAATAGAAAAGGAAAAATAGAGAGGGAGCATAGGGAAAAATATTCAGCCTTACTAGTGACTAAAGCAATGCAATTTGAAACAATAACGAGGTGCCATTTTGCACCTATTAAATTAGAAAAATTGAGTCTACTCAAACTAGACAAACTTGTGGTTAAATTAGTGCACGCCAGCCTTGTTGATGGCAGAGCAAACGAGTATAACATGTAAAACAATTTGGTGATATTTATAAAGAGCCATAAATTTTTGACTACTTATTTTACTCTTGGGAACTGAACCTAAAGAAATATTTGTTAGTGCATTATCTATAATAGCAAAGAATTGGAACCTAGATACATGTCCAAAAATAGTTGAACGAGTAAGTAAATTACAGTATAGAAATTAGGCATTAAATCATAATTGTAAGTATGTAACAACATGGGAAATATATATGAGACTTTATTAAATAGAAAAGAGGATATCATTTAGAGGATCATAATGATATACATAAAAATATGAAAGTGTAGATGTGGATTTAACAAGTATTTAACATCTTGAATTTTACACTTGGGAGTTGTATCTAGTATGCAATTATATATTTATATATAATCATTTCTGATCAAGATATAAAACTTTGAACAACCAACATTTAGGTTTTTTTAAATAATCACATTCAAGAGGAGAATAACATATTCTCTAACGTATCTTCCCTGCCGTAAGCCATTGTTAGCTATATGCCTTGCCAATGAACATTAGAAATATCTCAATGAAAATATATGGTGTATAATCATTTCTAAGTATCACTGGAAGTATTTTTCATTATCTTCAACTTAGTGCCTCAACACGTTGATTGGCAGTATTAATTAAAACACCATTTTTATGACTTGCGTGGCAAACGGTGGTTTGATCATGGCCTGTTGATTTTAGCAATAGTTTAACAAAGGAGTTGCAACTTATATAGTTTATTTTAAAGGTGTGAATTAGTCTTTTCTCTCTTTGGAATATTGATTTTTAGCTATGTGAAAATGTTGTGAACTTAATCAATATGTGTAAAGAAGCAGAACTCTTGGTGGCATGCATATAAACATTTGATCCCAAACCATTTGACTTGTAACATAGTATTATCTATTTAAAAGAAGACTCCTTTAATCTCTAGAAATATGCTCTAAAATAGATGGAACGTTCAGTTGACTGACGCATTTAACACTTTTAAAGACATTGTTTTCCTTTAATTTTTAAATAGAACAACAAAAGTAGCCCAATCGAGTTTTTGACCTATGACAACATTTATGGCAGTTCTGTGCCTGCTGGTCTCAGTCCCACAATCTCAACTGTCCTCAACTCTTTCTGCTCCAAGTAAAGATGTTGGTAGACAGATGCATGCAATAGTTTCCACGTAAGTCTCTTTCAGAGAAGAAAAAAAACAAACAATGGAAGGAAAAGGAGAGAAAGCAGCATGATATACTCATTAAAAGGTATGGATTCTAAAGCTACATTGCTGCAATCCAAATGCTATTTCTTCACTTTAATTGTTATTTGGCCTTGGACAAATTATGGTTTCTCACCAGTATTTTACAGATTCAGTGAAAAAGGTTTTGCTTTTTCTAACTGCATGTTTTGCAGTTTGACCTTAATTGTTCTTTCATCTCTTTAAGCCTCAGTTCCTTATCAATGAAATAGTAACTAATACACCCTGGAAACATGCTTTCTGTTATCATTAAAGAAAAGTACCTATAGTTAACAATACTGTATTATTTACTTAAAATTTTTCCATGAAGGTAGATTTTATGTTAAGTGCTCTAACCACAAAAGAAAAAAAATTTAAAAGTGAGTGGGAGGAAACTTTTGGAGGTGATGGATATGTTTGTGGCCTTGATTGTGGTAATGGTTTCATAGATGTATACGTATCTAAAAATTCATCGAGTTGTATACATTAATTATGTACAGCTATTCACATGTCAATCATACCTAAAGTGTTTTTTTAAAGTATCAGTTTAGATATATTCCACAAATTTGAAGAATTTTTATTATACAGTTTTAATTATTTAAAAATTCTTATTATGAATTCTTCTTTGACTAGTAGAATTTTAACATCATGTTTTTAAATTTCCAAATGTATGGAGTTTTGACCATTTCATTCTGGTTATAGAACATGGTCTGTTTGATACAAATTCTTAAGGTGTTTTGAGATGTGCTGTGTGACCACATATGTGATCAACTTTCCAAATATTTTGTGTGTATTTAGAAGATTGTTTGAGGGGGAGGGTTCTATATGTATATTCCTTAAATTAAGTGCATTAATTGTGTTATTTAAATTTTCTATCTTTACTATTTTAATTTCATCTCTTAACCTATCGATATTTGAGAGAGGTATATTTTTATCCCTTCCTGTCATAAAACAATTACCAATTTTTCTTTAGTTCTATCAGTGATTGCCGTATACATTCAAGGCTATATTATTGGGCATTACAAGTTTAGATTTGTGATATCTCCCTGGTGAATAAAACCTTTTATCAATATGAATATTCTTTTGCCCCAATAATAATGTTGTCTTTCACCTTTGTATTTTTTTGATATTAACATAGCTACCCCAGCTTTCTTTTGGTTAGTATTTCCTAGTATACCTCAGTTTACTATTATCTTTGTCATCCCCCAAATTTTAGCTCCTGGCATCAGTATTTGCACCCAGGACATCCTGAGATTTTGTGTTCTGTTATTATTCACCTCTCAAATTTTAGCTCACTGCTCTTATCTTTCTTTTATAGTTTGCTTGTGTTGGACCATGGTGATTTCATTTAGTGGAAGCTCAAAAATACATTTAAATAATGTGTATTTACTTTATCTAGTATGCAAATATAATATTTAGACTATCTTATCTGGCATTTTGCCAGAAGCAGACATCCTTGCTAGACTTTTGACTTTAGTATGATCTAAATAAGCTACTTTATTTAGCTTAGCAGACATTTTAAATCTGTTATGGTACTTTTTTCAAGGTTGAAAGCAGTGTAAGAATCTTTTCAATATAGAAATCCACTGCCAGTTAAAACCTATATTGCATTCCTGAGCTAGCCTATGAATTTCATGTGTGCTGTACTTCCCCTGTGTTTCACCCCTTGCATAGTGTATCCTATCACCTAGATTGAAAATAGAGACCAAGAAAATTTTTATGGCAATCCTCTGAGTTCTGAGTCTGAGAAGTGTTCAAAGATGTATACCTTGAAATCTATGAAGTATTAGAATAATTTCTGTAGGTCATTAAATAATACTACATTTTAAATACTCAAGCTATTTATTTAACTATCATAATTTGAGGTTGGGTCTAGAATTATGCTAATACCGTAGCCACTAGCCACATGTGGCTACTGAACCCCTGAAATGTGGCTAGTCAGCAAGATATGGAAACAAACCAAGTGTCCATCAACAGATGAACGGATAAAGAAAATATGCTATATACACACAATGGAATATTATTCAGTCTTGTAAAAGATGGAACTCCTGACAATTGTGACAACATGAATAAGCCTGGAGGGCATTATGCTAAGGAAATAAGCCAGTCACAGGATAGACACTGCATGATTCTACCTACATGTGACATCTAAAACAGTCAAACTCATATATACTGCAAATATCTTGAAATATTTTTATACTCATCACTAAATTGAAATTATGTCATTTATTATATCTACTGGTAGATTTTATTATTTAATATACTTGATATTATTAAATAATTGTCAAATAATTTAATTACTTAATATATCAGTAAACAAGCACATGGTGTTACTGTATGAGTCACATTATATCTCTACTGGATAGTACTGGGATAGAAAATCATAGCCAAATAAGGCTAGACTCTGTATTTTTAATTTAGGACCCATGAATGGACTTTGGGAAGTCTGTAACCTTTCTTGAAATCATATGCAAAATTTTATGAGATTGTGCATACAGGTATTTCTGTTTTATCAAATTCACAAAGAGTTGCAAGATCTCTCCCCAACAGATTAAGAACAACTAGCCTAGACTGCGAAACTTAGTGATTTTCCATTGTCACAAACCAAGCTGTACAATGTGGAAGTCCTAAAATACATCTTGAAAATTGGTTATAGGTTTAAAAATTCATTCATTTATTCAATTAATCCTTATTGCATGCCTACTAGGGTAGTAATTACTGGAGTTGCCACTCATTTCCAGTAACATATGATTGCATAGCACATCTTTTTGTGACAAGGGGATATAGAAGTGAATGGTCAGATTCTGGGTTGTCAGTAATGATATGGATGTTTCAAATTCATAGACTCATATAATTCATGTCAGTGTCAGTCTGTCAAACTAACACTTATATAGTGTCTCCAAAAGAGAATTATGCAGTGCAATGGGAAGAGAACAAAAGGAGGCTTCCTGATGGAGAACTGAAAAGGCACTGGGATTGAAACTTACTTTTAGATAGTGCATTTTAAATAATACAACCCAGAATTCCCTGTGCTTTATTCTTTCTGAAGTACTTTTACATACATTATCTCACTTGTGCATTTGATTTCACAATAAGCCTATGCACCTAAGCAAGGCAGATAGTATTACCTCCATTTGGTTTATGTAGCAGACAGGCTTGACTCCTTCTCAGATGCTCAGAGGGAAACTTCTCCAGTCAGCTCAGAAGCAAAAAGTTGCAACCATAGTTTTCTCTTTTCCCCTAATTTCCTCTCTATCCTCATGAATTTGTAAAAATGGACTTCTGTCTGCCTAAGTGCCTCAACTCATTTACGTCTTTTCTGAGCTTTCTTTTTGCCCCTAGCTCCAGTCTGAAATTTACTCCAAAGATAAGCATACAAGGAGAAATTCCTGTGAAGTAAAGAACTACCAATAGAATGTTTCGCTCCAGACAGAGAGGTGTACTTATCTAGAAATAGAGATTTCTACTAGATTTAGACTAGATTTAGTGGGCACTGAAGTAGGTAATAAAGCAAATTTGACATTAATAGTTTTCTTTAAAATATCCAAAGATAAGGGATGAGGATGTGTAGAAAATGCTGTGATGGGTTGCCTAGAACCTCCCTTTGGTAATGACAGCCCTCAGCTTTCAGCCATCTTTGGGAACTTCTTTAGCTGAAGAGAGCTACCTTTCCTAAGATCATCCCCCCCTTACTTAGGTGGCCTACCTCCAATGACTGATGGATATCTTGACTTTGTCATACTGCCCCAACTCAAAACAGCTATAGAGGACCATTTCATTTTCACAACACCCAATAGGGTTGGTTGGAGCTTCCATTGAGGCTGTTTCACAGCTCAACCTTTTTCCTATGGCAAATTCTTATTCTTTACCTTCACTTCCATAGTTTTTGTCCCTAGTAGCACTCTATAATAAGCCTGCTGTATTCTAGTATTTCAAGCATCTGGTTCCTGGAGAACTAACCTCGTACAGCTAAGGCCAGGAGTAGTCTTAGAAAGCAGATTCTGGGATGGGATTTTAGGTTTGTGTCACCTACTGTCTGGCTGGTAACGACACCTCCATCATTGATCATAGATGGAGCTCAGGTAACTTCTGGCACAAGCTAGTGGTATAATTGTTAAAACTTTTACATGTGATAAATTGAGATGGTATGTTATTAGAAAATGATTCAGTGGGTTATATCAGGTTTTTGAGAATTGCGGGAGGAGATAGTAACTGTAAGGGTATTGAAATTTGGTTATCTTGATAAGCTCAATTAATATTTTGGGAAAAAATTGAACATGATTAATTGGACATTATAGGCTAAGTGTGATCGCCAGAAGGCCTCCTTGATAGCGTTGAAAGAGACTCTTCTTAAGCAGAAGGGCAAAGCTCAGAACTAGGCTGAGGACTTAATCGTAAGAATAGCAGAGTTTCAAAGAAGTTAAAGTTTCAACCAAGGCAGGTCTGCTTTAACAAGGTAAGGGCTCTGACTGGAAAAGAGTGGAACATTGACACATGGGATGGGAAGATCTGGATTGATGCTCCTGAAAATCTTGAATCTGCAGTCCCGTGACTCCTCTGAGCATGTAGAAAAGGGCCCCTCCTTCCCGTGAAGGCCTGGTGTTCCCCTCTTGTTTGGAGACAGTGCAGAAGCCCCTCCCTTACAAGACAATGTGTGTTCCTTTCATCTTCTCCCACATTTCATCCTGGCCACTAAGCCTATGACTAGGGTTATGTTTCAACTTAAACAAGCTAGGAATATGATGGACCTAGTAAAGGAGAAAGGGGACAGGAATAAACACATATTTTAGGTACAAATTTGCCTCTCCTGCCTGCAGGGCCTCAGCCATCATTGTTATGCAAGGGCTTACAGAATGTTTGATCCACCAACATGAGATGCTACATAACACTGCATCAGACCAAGTGATCAATTTTACAGCAAAAGTGTTGTGGCAGAAATGCCTTTATGTGATGCTGTGTTACAATTGGAAGAATACTTGGATCATGGAACCAAGGTGAGGAAGTAGAATTGGCCACAATTACCATTACACCCAGGGAACAGTTTGGGGAATTTATGCTTCCCATCCATGAAACCCTGGGATCTGTGGGTTTAGAGGTCCCGGTTTCCTAAAGGAGAATGCTTCTCCTAGGGGACACAATAAAAGCTCCATTGAACTTTAAGCTATGAGCTTGACAAGGAAAAAGATCTCAGGAGTTCAGGAAATAGACTGTGGTGGGCACTGTGATTCACCACCCAGTTCCCCCTTCAGAAATGAAGATCTTATTACCCCAGCTGCTGGAAATGCTTTCAGCAGATGGCTACCAGTTATCATCCTCCTTTTAGGATTGTCTCAGCTGAAGTGGGTTGCCTTCCTTGAGGTCACACCTCCTTCCTGAGCAGCTCACATCTAACGACTGATTGGTGCAGGGGTATAAAGTCCTGGTCCTCTTGTCCTAACTTTGATCAGCTCTGGACGTTCATTCCATCATCACAGTGCCCTTTAGAGTCAGCTGAGACTTCCACTGAGGCTGCATTATGGCTCAGCCTCTCCCCCTGCCCACTCCTACTTCTCCTCCTTTCCACAGGTGGTTGATCTTAAGAGCATTGCGTAAATCTTCCCTTATGCTAGTCGCTGTTTTATAATCGGCTTTCCAAGAAAGTCAGCCTGTAACAGAGTTAGAGTAATTATAAATCAAGAGTGATAGATGATATGCTCCTTCCATTTAAACAGGAAATACAGGAAAGAAAAGCTAATACATTATGTGTAATTATTTCATGTAGTTCCTACAGCAACCCTGTGAGGCAATATGGAAAAATGTTATTTTTTATGAGAAATCTAAACCTTGAGAAGTGAACTTACATGGTCAAAATTACATGATTTGTTACAGAGCTGAGCTAGGGTAAGAGCTGATGAGGAACTGCTCTCATTCATTTTCAACTAATGGTTGCTGAGTACCCTCTAAATATCTGGTAATTTATACAGAAAATTAACATGATTATCTATATTTTATAGATAAAGAAACAGACTTAAAAGGATTAAGCAACTCAATCGAACAATTAGTCATAGATCAAACAACTAGTGATCAAAATCAAACAACTAATGAGTTGTAGGGCTGGGATTTAAACTCAGGACTGTCTGACTCTAGTTCAGTGCCTTTTCTATTAGCCCACAATTAACTGGCCTCAGTTGAACTTCCCGTATTTTTGAAGGGAAATGCCATTGAGTTTGGGTTTGGTGGCCTTTAAACTGGATACATTGCTTGATTACAGATCCAATTATTAGAGTTCTCAAGGTGTGTGGAGGGGAGGTGTATAGTATATATGAGCTCCTGTGGTAACATTTCAAAATACATATTCAAAACTATGATACAATTTTATCTTTGGAGAATGAATAAAAAATATTGTTTTCATAAATGCTATAGAAAACAAAGCTTGACACACTTCCTTTGCCACTGGGAATATGCAAAAAATAGCAATGATTGTCTATGTATACATAAGGGGAATGAATTTTAGAATTTTCAAGCAGAGAGGTGAAATTTTACATTTATTTAAAGTGCAAAAGCCTTTCAAAACATTGAAGAATACTGTTTTATATCATTCTGCCTTCACTTTTAGATAATCTGGCACATCTTGCATGAAAATTTCAAAAGATAAAATTAAGTACTATGTGGGTAATTAGTCAATGTTATATCTAATGTGACATCTTGTATGTTAACTGTACCTCTCCTTTACATTCTGATAGTAATTAATCCATTCAACAAGTATGTGTTAAGCTATGTGCCAAGCCCTGTACTAAATGATATGGATACATGAGTGAAGTGATCCATGAGCTTCCTGTCTTCAAGTCTTCCCTGCACTATATGACAGCAGTTGTGCCTTATATCTAAATCTTTACAACTGAACACGCTCAGGTCAAGGGCTATGCTTTTGATGTTTTCCTTATCCCTCATTGTGTAGTATAAAACTTTTAACCTTTTTAAGTCTTGGACTTACTGTGTTCCATAATTTCTCAAAGACAGAAAAACAGGGTTAACCAAAACACCAAACAAAAATCTGAAATTCTTTAGTGCCAGCACAAAGACCTAAGAAAACAGTAAAGTCAAACAGTAATTTTCATGAACACCAGGGAACAGGTTCAGGAACAATCTAAATAAATTGCCAAGATTAACAGACATGGATAATTACATTTTTTTCTGTGTGAGCTATACGCGATCAGTGAAATTACCAGTGCCTGACACAACATGTTAGAAGGTGCTCTTTTGCCACCAATTAGATCATGAGAATTTTCTTATATTTTTAAATAAAGAAAGCTGTGTGTTCTGACATGCAGGATTTGAGATAAAACAGAGTAATCTAATTACAAAATTACCGAGTTTCCTGTTTATTGTAGTCTGTAGAGTAGGGAGGATAGAAATAAGATACCCTTCTGCTTTCAGAACACTTGAGGCAAGTATATTCATACTGCCATGAAGTTGTGGAATAGCTGCAGGAAGGAGATTTATCTGACGAGGAATGTAATTAGACAGGTTGGCTCCAGCTGTGAATTTGCAGCAGTTAGAGAATTTGGTATAGCAGTCCTAAATTCAACCTGCAAATGTTCTTAGAGAATTTATTATGTCTCATCACAAAGATTTTCTTTGGTTCTTGCTGGCCTTCATGATCTACTCTAATGATATGGTGTTCTAAAGTTTTTGCCTTCACAGAATATACGTTTAGAGACTATGAAAATTACTGTTATTCTGTCATTTCTTGAGGAGTTTTCCTAACTCACATTCACTACCTTTATATTTTTTGACCTTTTGCACAACTCTCACACAGATATAACTTATGGTCAGATGTACTATCACCTCAGAAAGAGAATGCCATAGCTTTATTTATACATTGAAGCCAATGTTGTAAGTTTGCCTGCGAACATTAGCTAGTTAATTTTAACTTTAGAATGAAGTTATATCTAGGGACTTCTCTGGCGGTCCAGTGGTTGGGACTTCACCTTCCAATGCAGGGGGTGCGGGTTTGAACCCTGGTCGGGGAGCTGGGATCCCACATACCTCGCGACCAAAAAGCCAAATCATGAAACAGGAGCAATACTGTAACAAATTCAATAAAGACTTCTTTAAAAATGGTCCACATAAAAACAAAAGTCTAAAAGAAAAAGAATGAAGTTATATCTAATGATAAATATATAGAAAAGACATGCTCAGAAACTGGCTCTAGAGAGATATTGGCACTTTAGAAGAGCTTGATTTACATTGAATTTATTGATATTGTGAACATTTATTGTGTTTGCACTCAGACTAGATTTTAGATTCCAATTGTACCCAATTCGTGCATACAGATTTTAAAACTCTAAAGAGAGAAAGTATAATATATATTAGGTTGTTTCATCATTTCCTCACTTTATGTCTCTTGGGCTTTCAATTTTCTGCCTATCTCAATGAATAATCTTAAGTGAAATTTTGATATATTCCCAAGAACCTTATTTTGAAAACAATTCACCCATTTAGGAGTATAATGCTGACTGCTGTCTTGATTTAAAGCAAAGGAAACAGGGCTTCCCTGGTGGTACAGTGGTTAAGAATCCACCTGCCAATTCAGGGGACACGGATTTGAGCCCTGAGCCAGGAAGATCCCGCATGCCGCAGACCAGCTAAGCCCGTGAGCCACAACTGCTGAGCCTGCGCTCTAGAGCCCGTGTGCCAAAACTACTGAAGCCCACATACCTAGAGCCTGTGCTCTACAACAAGAGAAGCCACCACGATGAGAAGCCTGTGCACCACAACGAAGAGTGGCCCCTGCTCGCCACAACTAGAAAAATCCCACACGCAGCAACAAACATGCAACGCAGCCATAACTAACTAACTAACTAAATAAACAAAAATAAAGCAAAGGAAAATAATTAATAAATTAAAAAAACATGGCATAACATGCCAGGGAATGAGTTGAAGAGATGGGAAGCATTAGATTGCATGTCATAGGTAGGGCCTTAGCTGGAATGTTGGCTAAGTGTCATAAAACTATTGGATATGAAAATCAGATAAGGAGTCAAAAGTTCAGGTTTTCAGGCCCAAACACTAATAAGTAATTAATTTTCAGGTGTTTGGAACAGCTAAAACGTCAAAGACAAAAGTATCATACTTCTTTGTTCACTTATTTAATTAATGTTTAAAATTTGTCCTCCATATAACACTTATTATGTGCCAGATACTATTTTAATTGCTTTGCAAATATTAATCCAATTAGTCTTCATAATAACCCTCTGATGTAGGTATTACCCTCTATAGGCACAGAGGTTGTAAGAAAGCTGCCAGATGTCATATACCTAATAAGTGGAGGAACCTAAATGAGGATTTAAACCTCATTCTAGAATTGGTACCTTAACCACTATGCACTATACTAATTTTAAAGTATTACTAATTATCCATTTCAAATCACCCAGTACAGCTTCTTATTCTTAGCAATAGAATGAGGATATTAACTGAGAATCTTCCTCCTGTAGTTTCAGATTTTTGTCAGAAACCCCAAAAGCTGAGACCAATATAAAGAGAGGCAAGAAGGGTCTCTGCCTTCCAAAGCAAGGTGTTAGACCATGTTTGCAAGACATGCTAAAATGCTACATAAGTCATTAAGGTTGGGGGAACAGAGATAATAGGAGAAAACATTTGGAGTGGGTTGTCAGTGTTCTAGGAAGGAGAGAAAGCAGTGTTTATCCCTCACTTTAAGCCAATCAGGAGAGGGAGCTTCAGGAGAACCACTCAGAAAGGTGGGTCTGAGTCTCTTGGTGTCAAGAACGTGCAGGGTCTGGTGTTGAAATAACCCCTAAACATGGCCAACATGTTAAGAGGCTGAGCCTAGGTCAGTCACAAATGATGAAACTAAAAGATGCATCTGCAGCAAGCTGTACTTTTTCGAACATGATACTTTCTCCAGGCAAAAGGATAATGTGCAGAATTGAAGACCTCCCATTAGATAGACTGAAGGGGAATCATAAGTAGCTATGAGGAAAGGCATTGCCTATGTCACGGGGACCTCAGAAGTAGGCCCTTAATAGAGGATATCCAAGAAGTATTTATAAGTGCCCCACTTACGGAGTATACTGCAGATGTAAAAATGAATGAGGGAATTCTCTATATAATGCTATGAAATGATCTCTAGGACACATTGAAAAATGAAAAAGGCCAAATATAGAACAATGTTTTTTATTGTACATACCACCTTTTATGAAGAAGGGGGTAATATGATAGATAGATGTAGACATACATATAAATACATACAGATAGATATAGATAAGGTCTGGAAATGTGTCTGGCATTTTTGCTATAAACATCTTTGCTGCAAGCAGTTTCCTTACAAGCAGTTTCCCTGCAAGCAGTTTCACTGCACAACTAAATGGCCATAAGGCAATTCTGCTGTAAAAATACAAAATAACAAAAATAAAATAGAAGAGGGGCAGAGAGAGGTGTGGCCAAGATGGTGGAGTAAGAAGACCCTGAGCTCACCTCCTCACACAAGCACACCAAAACTACAACCACTTACAGATCAGCTACCGATGAGAATGACCTGAAGAAAAAGATCTTCTGCAACTAAAGATATAAAGAAGGAACCACAGTGAGATGGGTAGGAGGGGCAGATTCGCAGTATAGTCAAGACCCATACCCCCAGGTGGGTGGCCTAAAAATGAAAGAATATACAATTGCAGAGGTTCTCCCCAAGGACTGAGGGGTCTGAGCCCCACATCAGGCTCCCCAGCATGGGGGTCCTGCACCAGGAAGAGGAGACCCAGAACGTTTGACTGTGAAGGCCAGTGTGGCTTGCTTTTGGGAGAGTAAAGGGATTGTAGGAAACAGAGACTCTGCTCTTAAAGAGTGCACACAGAATTTCACACACTCCAAGACTCAGGACAGAAGCAGTAATTGGAAAGGAGCCTGGGTCAGACCCACTTGCTGATCTTGCAGAGACTCCAAGAGAAGCAGGAGGCAACTGGAACTCACCCTGGAGAAATAGACACTGGCAGCAACCATTTTTGGGATCTTATCCTATCATGAGGACACTGGTGCTGGCAAGCACCATATTGGAATTCCCCCTTTAGCCTATTAACACCAGGACCCAGCCCTGCCCACCAGATGGTCCAGGACCCAGCCCCATCCTCCAGTGGGCTGGCATTAGCCCTGGATTTCCAGAGCCCTGC